>NW_027185340.1:2565000-5127500 GCF_022577435.1 Embiotoca jacksoni
CTCCAGAGTATGAACTGCTGTATTTCTTACTTCTCTATGCTCCCAGGAGGGAAAAAATGCCCAAAATTATCTTGCATTGCACCTTTTCCGCAACACCTCAACATGGCAAATCAAAGCCTCAAAACCGTACATGTCACTGTGCCCAAGGTCACCGAGAGAAATGAGAAATCTCTGTGTACTGTACAGTCCATCCCTATAAACATGCCACACAGCCTCTGAAGTCTGACTCTGCTTTTAAGAAGTCCAAGTTTGTTTAATAGTACATAATGCAATAAGTCGATGGACCCCTGCTGGAGTTCAGAGAGGGAATGCTTGAATTAGGTTGGGGGCAATTGTGTGTGTGTGTGTGTGTGTGTGTGTGTGTGTGTGTGTCTGTCTGTGAGGGGGAGGGGGGGTTGAGGTGATCATGAGTTTTGTAGGTAAGACGAGTGAGCTGCACTCGGTGTCGACCAGACACTACTGTTTTCAAAAATATTACTAGAGCAGCAGTATCATAGCACCACTTGTAGTTATGGCAACATGTTATCATTCATTTTAGGGCACCTTTTTAATCTGTAAAAAAAAAAAAAGATACATCTTTAATTTTTATACCCCGACTGAATCTGATTTAATCATATTTTGATATTTCCCGGTGTGGAAAGACCAGCCTCATTGCTGATGGGAAAAATAGACCATTTTGTGCCTTCAGATTTTTTAACCCTTTTATTCTGTTTGGGGTCTTAAAGACATCCCAACAGCTCCAAAACAAATGAGGCATCATCAGCTCAATGCCCAGTTTCATTTTTATTTCTAAGAATTTCTACCAAAAGCACGCTTTAGAAAACAAGAAGGAAGTTTTATTTGGGTTCTCACAGAACCAACTGAAATACAAAAATATTTTCATGTGCTTGATATCTGCTCGTTTTGTGCACCACTACCCTTCCCTGACCCCAAATGAGAGCATTCACCAACATAGTCATTCAGCAGTACATTTGAATTTCTGTTACTGGAGTTTTATAAGAGGTCTGACACAGTTAAACCCTCAATATAAGTCCGGTAACTAAGTGATAAATTACTAGGACGACATACTAATCTCCTTGTCAGCAAAGGACCTTTTTTTTTAGGGAACAAAGGAAAATATTATAAATACACGATTTCACACAAATCTGAATACATGAAATTAATTGAATAATTTGAATAATAATTTCTTGATAGCCTGCACCGGGAAATATTTTCCTGTTTCACATAATAACTGTGCTGCAATATGTTGCTGCCCACATGGAGTGTAACGTTTTGTGGCAAAAGAAAGAGTTATCACTCTGCACTTGTCTACAGTCAATAATAATTCGAAATGTCAAAGGGAAAAAAATAAAAAGAAACATATTTGAAGGAAAAGAAATATTGATTTCTGCTACGTTTCATATTATTTAATACATACAGAACGTGAACCGGAGGGAGCCCAAACAAAGAAGAAGAGAAGCAAACATCAACAAAACACGAAGGTTAACATTTCTCATTAGATTGTTTATTGTGAAGTGAAATAAGTGCACAATGCACACACCCCGACCCCTCCTAAAATCCTGAAGAATTCAGAGGTGCAACCTTTGTCTCCAAATAGTCTTTCTGAACTCATAGTAGGAAACAATTGTGGGACGTACTGCAAAGACCAACACGAGAGTGTCTGTTGTTTCCGAGTGTCTTCGAAAACGGAAGGAAATATTCAAAGTGAGAAACAGACTCTCCTCTTGGCAGATTGTGTGACTCTAAAGCTCCCACTGCTGTCTAAAGGAACTTACTGCACTAATGACTTTATAGCCATATTCAGTATTATAAGAGGGAACATTATTTTACAAATCATGTTCAGACACTACAAAGGTTGTTTTGAAAATATACAAATTTGGTATATACAAGCACACATATATGAACTTGAGGGTAAGAAAGAATTGCAAATGTTTTGGGGTGACACAATCACATTTTTTGACAAGATTAGACTTTTTCAAAAGATCCTCTAGCTGCCAGGTAGTCACTGAAATCATTAAGTTAATAACCCAAAACACGAGGCATAGGATTATTCTATGAATCCATCAATAAATTAGAATAATGTCAGCGAGCAGCCTTAACAAATGTTCTTTAAACTGACGTGACATTTTTTGTTCCATTTCCAAATGACCGCTGGCTGAGATTGCTGGCTCTCGTATTAATTCTCAGGTTTTCAAGGGAAAAATATATCTATCATAAGTAGAAATAATGAAGTTGAAGAGCTGATGCCCTGAGGAGCAGTCACAAAGAATTATATCTTTCTATAACACAGGACACAGGCAAAAGATAAGTACCTGTCAGTTGGCATACTCTCTGCTACATGTGCCTATCAATAAAAGAGATTATTTCCCCCAGTTATTACAACAAAGATCTGGGGGGCTCGAAGATTGCACCTTTAATGAGAAGGAATGATTTCCTCCTGCACACTCACAACCCCACTTGAAGTGAGTGAGCTGTAATGCCATCAACCCCCCCCCCCCCCGCCCCCTCCCACCCCCCATCCCTCTCAATTTTACAAGAACTTATTAAAATGAAATATTGCCAACATTAATGCACAGGGATTATTTATTACATTTTAAAAGGATTATGGTGTGCGAAGCTTGATTTGGGATTCATACCCTGTATTGTGATATCGTGGTTTAGCAGTTAAATTCTGCAGACTTGTTGTAATTAAGAGTGGCAAAATAGATCATTGCCAAATGATACGTCGCTCCAGAACTAATCTTTGTGTACTGAAATGTTGGGATCCTGAAGAATGTGTTCAGTTGATGGAAACTTTGGATTTTGTCATTCTGCTTGCACTACTTTTCTCTTCAAAATATATTGTCAGAAACTACAGTCCAAACAGTGAAAGCTGTTCATTTCATCGAGTTTGACAGCGTCACGTGTAGCACTTGTTCCATTGAGTTAACACTGATCTCATGTTTATGGCTGCAGTTTTAATATTTTTTTTTTTTTTTTTTTTTTTTTTTTTACCCCATTGGTGTAAATGCACTGGAACAACCCTATAGATGCCTTAGTAATGATGATATAAAGAACGTAAGTGTATGCACCTTGATGACAGTAAAGCAATAATTTGCGTGGGCACCTTATCATATTCAGCAGAAAATCCAATGCTTGCGAATCTCAAAACATGTCTGCTTCATGAAACGTGCCATTAGTTCTACTGATGAAGGAGCATGACTTCATACCTTAATTGGGAAGTAATGTGAAGGTCCTCAGAACAAATCTATTATGTATGGTCCTACCAGCCATCACATGCAGGGGTCCTTCAGACACCTCGTACTCTTTAGCCACACCAACATGCTGTGCCTAGTCAAAATGTGTTGTGGAAATTTTCCATGTTCTTTCTTACTGCAAAAAAAAAAAAAAAAAAAAGAAGTTACATTGAAGGTAATGGCTTTTGGACAGAGTATTTATACTTGCTTTGTTTGCTTGTGTGCAGGAATAAAAGGGATCTATAAAAGGACGTGAAACAGGGAAAGCAATCAGAAGTCTGGCCTTCACTCGCGCTGTGCTGCTAACAAAATGATACAAGGCTAGGAGCTCTCTAAATATCTTTCCTTGCAATTCCACATGTAAGATACAGAAGTTTATTCAGCCTCTTCCTCTACAAAGTAAATAGCGATGTTACTAATAGCAATTAAAAGTATACGGAATAGATAAATAACACATGGCAGATCCATGGAAAAGTCTGGAACTTTCAGGATGTTAGTTCAAGCACACTGGAGAGGTTTGTATGAAAAATAAAATGGGTCAAGTGGAACAGTGGTCTTTGACAGGACTTTTCAACATAGAATGAAACCTTGGAATAGCAGCGTATTTTCCTCTTCCACATATAAACTCTTAGAGCAGACACAAATGAAGTTGAATGTCTAAAACCGAGCCTCTACACTTTGATATGGGCGCAGACAGGTGTAAAAATATACATAGCTGACACAGAGCAATAATAACAGATTTATGTATGTAGGGCGCTAAAGAAATGCCGAGCCGATGCCTGGTGCTGTCAGGTTCGCTTTCCTGTTGCGTCATTCACCATGCCAGCGCACAGTGAAGCCAAATATGGCAGAATTCTCCATTTCTCGCACCACGTGCCTCGTGATCTCTTGTCAGGCAAACAGATGTCTGAGCACCATGAATTGTTGGATGTTTGTATGTAAGAAACAAGTAAACAAGTTGAAATATTTCCCCACCTTAATTTGATGCACAATGTATCCTGACAGCTAATTCAATTCATGCAGATTCAAGATCCAGTGTCATATGTCAGGTCCTTTCTGCTCAGATAACCAAGTTAGTTTAGACGCAGGGAGCTAACAACTCGCATATCGACACTCAACACAATGAATCAGGCGTTGCTGTTTGTCCTGTAATATTATCAGCTCATTCTGACCCTATCTAACCTTTTACCTGTACAGTCAATACACTCGGAGGTGATAAAAGACCACGAGTGAATGGAGTGTGTGTAATGTTGCAGCCAGCAGCGATTGCAGAGGTAACATGAAGACTTGGAAGCAATACTGAGACAGGGCTTTTTGTGCGTACCAAATTGCTGGACAGCTCCAGGGCTGACATTTAAAACATAACATCACCAAACAAAAACACATTAAAAGAGAAAAGCTGAGCAGGGGGGCTTTAAGGAAAACCTGAAATTCAAGTTTTGGCGAAGGCAACTGACCCAAATTTCCTGCCCCTTCTTCTCCTTAACATGCTTCTGCAAGCCTGGGCCCTGGGGTGACGTATCCCTTACACAGGGATTGCCAGTGCATTTACATAGCATGGTTAATGAGAGATCAACACCAGGAAAGCGCCTTGAATATAAAGCTTTCTTGTAAAAATAATGAGCGAGCGATTGATCCATACTCAAACAAGCCGGTTTGCTGAGTTAATACCAAAGGCAGATTATAGCCAGTGCCAAAAGTGCCCTGGCGTGCGACGCCTTTTGCTTAGAGGGTCCCCAAACTTGTCATCACATTAGCACATGGTCAAGGAGTACATCCTACCACTCTCATAATCTGCTTTCCTGCACAATTAGCCTTCTATAATAAGGCAGCTGTCTGACAGCCAGTAGGGATAAAAGAGGAAAAAAAAAAAATCAAAAAAAAAAATCACAGTTTTAAACCGATGGATCGTTTACTGCCCCGAGATGGATCGTTTACCGCCGCTGGAATATACTCTGCTGAGGTGATTCTCTCCAAGTCATCACTGCTCCTCACTTTAGGTCTGAACATCATGACAACATGGAGGCTTGCTCTTCTTTATTGTGCCAAGCATCTATTGCACTTTGATGAAGCCAGACAAAGGAGGGGAAGGGGAGGGAAGGGGGGAAGGGGGAGGGTGTGGGGGGGGGGGCACCCATGGCCACACAGGGCAGATGTGTTTTAGCTCAGAAAATCTGAGAGAATCAGATGTTGAAGAGGGTGGCATGGTAGAGGATGGCAAGTTTTCAGAATAAAATAATAGATAATTTCATTCCGACAAAGGCGAGGAAACTATGGGCAGGAGAACAAAATAGCAGGAAGGGATGGAGAAGGGAAGGGGTTTGAAAAGAATAAGAAGAATTCAGTGCTGCTCCTTGCAAGGGAAAAGAAAAAAAAAAAAAAAACATTGATGACACCCGGTTCCATTCTTCCGCTCTCCCCTTTCTCTGCTCCTCGCCTCGCAGCACGGCGGGCTAAGCTGGGAGCTGTAATGTCATTAAATTGCAAATGCTTTTTTTTCATTTCCGACACACACTGTTTACTTATCTGGCAAAAACATATGTTGGAAGGAATCCGTTAAATTCTGCCCATTGCCTTGGGTGAAAGTGCAATAGAAACGGGCCCACTGAGCTCCTTCTGTCGTCTCCTTTTAGCACTTTGCCTTATCTACAAGGCTGCTTAGCAGCAAACTGGCGAGTTCAATGAAAAATGAAGATACAGTGCGAGATTAGGGAAGAACAGTGAGGGGAGAAATGCTTGGAGAGAGGGTCATCCCATTGCAAATGATTTCACTCCTCTCCATCTGCATAAATGACTATTTTTAAGGCATCTCCAGCGTCTGTATATTTTTCTCACTCTGCCACACATTTAATTTCACGCCCCGTGTTCTGAATATGCTTAAATGCATATCTCTGATGCACCTTTAAGCCAGAGGAAAGAGGATGGGGGGGAGTGGGGAGGGTACGAAAGCAAAATTAAAGATAAAATGGTGTGATTTGCACTACAAGTCTATTACTTTATGGCATTTACATATAGTTTACCTCTGCAATTCCAAGATTTTTTTTTCCTACCACCTTCCTATCAGTATTTGGGCTTGTATAAATATGTATAAATCTTTGTTGAGAAAAAATAGAATTCCTAGCACTGCACTGGAAAGTTTGAAGGGTGCACTTTCTTGCTTCAACTTCTTCTCTTGCTCCCACGAGACTGTCAGCATATCTGCTGGGGGTGTTCTCTACCACCGGCTTGCCCCAACAAAGGCACAGGCTTCAAGCACTTTGTGGCCCATGATCCCCTGATAGCCGCCCCCCCCCCCCCCCCCCCCCCCCCATCAGCGGAACAAGCGGGGAGAGGGATCCCCGGTTCAGGACTTGGCCATGGCTTTAGAGGAAGGGCCCTGGCAAAGCCTGATGCAAGTGAGGAGCAGCATCCTTGTCAAACAAGTGGGTGAACAGCTCTGTTAAAGCACAACATGGACTACCAGCACGTCGTGAAGATGGTCAGAGACGATATTCACGGAGGATCCCAGGCTGCCACACGATGAATAGTGATTACATGTGTGCTACTATTATGGTATCGAGGGGATGTGTTGTTCTACAGTGGCGAGGAAGTTTGAGCTGCGAGTGGGAAGCCCCGCCCCTAAACAGCAGAGAAGAAGAAGGCTGTGGATTGGCCTGGGAATGAAAAGGAGAGAGAGAGGCTATTCAGAGCACGATTCCTTTCCTTCATTGTCTGCCCGCTTAGATTTGAATACGCTCACTCAAAGAAGATGAGAAAAATGCTTCAGCCTCTCGCATTGTTGGCTTTCTCTCTCTTCTTTTCTATTTGCAATTAAATGCATTTCAAATGGAACAACTGTACAGAAAGCATTTCTGATAAGAAGGAATTCCATTGGCTTTAAACTCCTTTTGTAATGGCTTTGCAATTTTTTACCACTCTTATTATGAAAACTGCACAATCCAAACATATCTTTGAATAGAAAATGCCATACAACTAGTAAGTATTGCTTCATTGAAAATTAAATTGCATTTAAAAAAAAAATCATTTTTAGTCCTCTGTGTTCCTCAGCTCTTAAGCCAATCTTAGTGCTTCTGTTTTTCTGCTTTGTGTGCAACATTGTGCCTTGACAGGACCCTTGTGTCCTGAGCAATATCACACACACTGGTCCTAACCATGGGATGAGATCAGTCAATTAGAATTAATGTCATCTGGTCATTTACAGCTAAACACCCTCCATGTGCATTGTGTTTGCTTTGTGTGCAAAGCATCAACTGCAAAACCAATCTCATCCTCCAGACATGAATTTTTGAAGGATTTGAACGCTGTAAATAACTCCAAACCCTCTCTTACGAGGTTTACCCCTGGAGCACTTTGTAACTTATCAGGGCTGCCTTGTGCCTCCTCTAATGCTTGCATTATGCTCAAATGTAAATCGGTAAGCTGCCAGAGAGGTGGGCGGGAATCACTGAAGAAAGAATCACTGAAGGGTCTAGCCAATATTCTGATTGGGGCATAGCAAAATAAACAGTATAGTTTTGTTTTTTAGAAGCCAGTCGAACACAAATACTTCACACTACTCTGTTATATTCACAAACAATTGCTCTTTAGTGTTACACACAAGCTGATATTTTAGCTTAAGTCATAGAAAAGAGACTCCGCTGTAATATTTGAAGAAGTTTTAAAAGTTGCAGGTTTTCATTTTCAAAATGTCATCTCAAATATAAAGGGGGAACTCTAATATATTCGGAGTGAATGATGCCCAGAGGTCTATTTTGTAGTTCTAATTTCCATCTCTAATGGTACAAGAGACTGATTAGTAATTAGGACGGAGCCATTTAAACGCATGTAATGAGCATTATAGGTTTCCCATATACTGTGCACTTCATGCAGATGAAAATGGATCGGATCTGCATCAATTTGAACGCATGTTGACCTTTAATGGCAATTAATCTACAACACAGTTCTTCATGCTGCTTGTCCTTGAATTGGCTTTATAGCATAATGACTATATCATCGGAATCTTCCAAAAAAATTGACCTGAAGCATGTTTTGCAGCATAACTATTAATCGTATTTTCCAGTGGATAATTTGATCAGTTCGCAAGAGAAGTGGGTTATACAAGTACAAACTAGTGCAGGGGGATATGTGGCCCCTAGATATTAATTTGGAGATGGATAGGAGTCTTAAAGAGGATTAAAACTCTATGCAGGCTACTCATTTCGTATGACTGCATACCACCCAGTCCACTGTATATACTGTCAGTCAGTCCTTGGCATGGTTGAGATTTGAAATGGTGACAGTTAAAGTACAAAGATGTCCAATCCTAGACTATTTCATGGCATATTTGGTGGAGCATCCCGAAGGAAATGCAAACTGTTAGGGCCAGTCATTCCAGTGAACCGAGGCCACCAGAAACAGCAACACTGCCCCCCTGCTATTGTCTACAGACACTGCATGTATAGCTCATCTTCCTCTTACACCGTCATATAAACACCATCACAGCACAACTACTGCTAATGTTTGCATTGTGTACATAATAAGGCCTATATTTGGTCATTTTCCTCGTGAAAAGAAAGAAATGTCACACATGAAAAATTGTCCCACCTAGAATTTTTTTTTTTAAATAAAAAAAAAAAAGAAATCAACAACATATTAGAAAAACAGTAAAAAAAAAAAAAAAAAAAAAAAAAATTAGAAATGTGAAACTAGAAGGAGATATGAGTTGTTATTGATAACGGTTTGAGAATACAACATTTGGAAGTTTGTTATAACTGTGCAGAAGTGAGATAATTTGGACAATACAGTGATATTTTCTAATAGAAATATATTCAGTACCAGAGTGGGATGTAAATTTGGACATGTTTTTAATAACGTGCTGTTTTAAAATAGGATCATATATTTAAAGTTTAATCTCAGTATCTAAATATTTGCAAACATTGATTCAAGGTATTTGTCACTAGAGGTCATACTTCGAGATATGTAATTTACAGGCCACCACGTCACCTGTGCTATATTTCCTTAAATAAATAACTATTTTCTTAAGTGAACTTCAGGAACCTTTTGATTTGAAATCTGATAATCATCGTATTAATTTCATCCCATCTGGTGGTTTATAATAATACTTTTTATATTTGTGAGGTTTGTTGGAACCAATGACTGAACCACATCAAGGTTTACATCATCGACTGTCCGTTGTCCTTCAGTTTTTATGTTTATGTGCAGAGTAAAATCTTGTGTGGGCCGATTTAAGACTAATATGAACATGAAGGAGAAATCTGGAAAAGCTAAGTGGGGGGTTGTTAAGTAGCTGCTCACGCTACACATACAAATACAAACAAGCGAAAACCATTTAAATGAGTTGCTTTTCACCTGTTTCTACGGCACTGAGTTTTATTCTCTGCAAATGTAACTGAAGTGGCCTCAATTAAAAACGTAAAAAGCCCTCTATTATTTAGCATACACGTATTCCTATAAAACGTATGCAGAGTGGGTAAGGTGTTGAGTGCAATATTCACTAGTCTGTCAAGAAAATGGATGGATGCCTTTCTCCATCCAAATGGTTAATTTCACCTTCATCTGTCTAATTCTCTATGAAAGACGTTTTACAGAATGGTTTCATTATACTGTGCTTCAAAGATGTATTATGAGCTATTACGCACATGTTGAACCTGAAAGCTCAAACATCCATATAAAAAACAAAAACAAATGACAGTTAACAGATGCAATAAGCTTTAACTAAGTAATATGTAAATCAGTTTTCCTTTCTTCTTTATTAATCTACCTTTCTTCCCAAGAAAGGTAGATTAAGGAAGATATTGGCATGAATCCTTTTGCATTTATAGGATTTTTTTGTTTGTTTATAAGCAAGACGCAATATATTTTTTTTATTAGAAATAATTGCACTCTCACAGCCATGTCTTACATGCCATTATATTGCCTATTTCTCGATGGCTCTCTGGCACCATCCTGTGTTTCAGCAGGAATAATGGATTCTTTTTATTTACACATTTTGAGGAAGTCCATTTGCTCAGGAGACATTCGAAATAGCTGTAGTTCAAACAGATTTAAAATATCTGAGAGATGCAAATCATTCTGCTGAGAGAATTTAACACTGTTAATGCTTGTGCAGCAGCTTTTGAGTATCACAATGCAGTTTTAAGTTGGCTTCAGGTCAGAATTATAGGATATTTTTCTTCCATTACCTTTTTAAATATTACTTAAATGCAAAACTGAGTGCAAAGAATCGTAAATTCTCAAAGCAAATGAATAATGTAAAAAAAAAAGAAAAAAAAAAGTGTTCGGACGGTTAGATTTATATATAAAAAAAAATAGTTAGCCGATTTCGTAATGTTTGTAAGTTGTAGTTTTAAGTGATTTTAAATGTAGCTACGACAAAGATAAGGAAAAAATATCAGCTTGTCATCTCTGTGTAGATTCGTTGAAATCTTAGGAATAAATCTTCTGTAACTTTTGACCTTGGAAGACATGCTCACAAATACCCATGTGATTTTATATTAGATAATCTTTATCTCTACTCTATTCTCCTTTTTCATTTCCAACTCATTCACTGAGGGAGATACACCAATAACATTTAGCCACGACCTCTGTGAGTTTAACCGTTTAGCTGCTGTCAAACGTTAAAACTGCTGACGGCTGTCATTTCAATGTCAGATGGATGCGAACCACATCGATGCCTTCAACCCCGTTCACCTCCAGTTTACATCAGAACCAGCGTCCCTTCACTGGGCTCATCAGATATCCTGCTCCTAATTCAATCCTTTCAGATCTCTTCAGATACTTCATCACAATCGGGGATTAAACTCGAATCACAAAGGCTCCTCACATATTTCTTTAACTTTCCCTCAAGTACACACTATCTCAAACAAATTAAATGAATTACTCTTTAAGGAACTGTTTCAATTAAGTCTCTTCTGACTAAAATATATTTACAAAGTCACTTTTTTTTCTTGTTTCCTAAATTTGTGTTTTAAATCTCTAGATTTGTTTTCACGATGTAGACTTTTATCTTATCTTTTCTGTGATTAAATTTAAACTAGTCTATTGGTGTGTCAGAAATCATGCTTTTTATAGGCACTACATCCCATTTCCTGACAAACCGTGACTATGATGATCTACACGCGTGCGCACATATTTGCTGAAATTAATGTGAAATCATTTCAACAGAAAAATTCCTCTAGACTTCCAGGAATTCTGCTCACTAATCCTGTTGAGTGCAGTGAACCTCACCGGGCTTGTGGTGCAAAGGACTCCGTGGTCACACGTTTCTCATGGAGCCATGTTTATGTCTGCTCTATACACTTTCATGTTTATCTTACTTCTCTTTGACCTATTTTGACTACAGAGCATCAATTTTAAAACTTTTCCAGAAATGTGATAATCTCTTTAAAAGTCAGTCCAATTGTTAATATTAACATTTTTAAAGCGGACTTAGGCAGACATTTTAAAATGTTAAATGTAGATTTTGTCTCACTAACAAATCACAAATGTGTTTGCAGAAATGTGTTTCTTTTCATTAGCTGAAACTGAACAAACATAAAGACCATCTTGTCCCATCTTTAATCTTGTGATGTGTGGCTTGTACAATTTTAAATCTATTAACTATGTGAAAAATTTCACAATGTTCTCTTCAGTGTTGGTGGAAAACCGCTTGCGTCTAACTTTAAATTATACATGTACTTATTAAACCGTCAGCAGTCACATGACCGGCCACAGGAATGCATCAGCACGGGTCAGGCAGATTTAAGGATCACAGGTTTCACTCATTATAAAGCATCTTTCATGGCTGAAGTTCAACGTTTGACTACGTGTTTCCTTCAGAAAAGTCAGAATGAATCACATTTATTTCTTAAAAGGCAGTAAGAAAAGAAATCAGGTCCATATGAAAAGAGTAGCCTGTATGATAGCTTCACTGTCGGCGACCTGCCTGAGAAGGTGATTATCCTGTTTTTCAGTCACGAGTGCAACCACGTGAAAATGTCAACGTGCGTGTAGTGATGGATTTGTGTGGTTTAAGTGTTGGAAACCAAATGGCAAAAGAAACAGGATGAGTTTCCTCATTACCTTCAATTTTAACAAGTCAAATTAAGTAAATTCATTTGTCAGAGGGTGTAAACTAAAGAAAAAACATAATTCAGAGGAAAACACTAAATAAATCATTTTTACTCCACATTTGTCTGAAAATGTACTACTTACTTTAAGAATACAATTTTACACTCTTCCTGTCCAGTGAAAACCATGTATCTCCACAAGTGTGGATTTTGAATTGTTCTAATAAATTAAAGAATTCGATGTTCCTTTATGGGCTGAAAGATATTCGTACACTTCTGTAGCTAAATGACCTATTTGAAACCCTTTTGAATTAACTGGAAATTGCATTATTTTCTCACAAAGCTGAGCTTGTTGTAGAAATATTTGGTTCTTACAGAACTGCAAAACCACAAGCATATGATGAACTTATAAATTATAATACATTAGATCAAACTACCAAACAGCATATTGAGTAGCTGCAATTAGCAAAACCTTAAGTAACTACAACGGAAATTGCAAATTAATGCAGCAGTAAAATGAATCAAATAAATTATAAGTTTAACACTAACATGGATAATTTACTGCATAGTTTGTACTTTTCCTTTTGATTATTTAAATACATATTTTTTACTTAAGTATAAGGTTTAAATGCAGGACTTAGTAGTGGAATATGTTCAGTGTGGTATTTGTACTCAAGGTAAGGAGCTGAATACTTCCTCCTCCACTGATGTTGAATAGGATACAATGGTCACATGAAACGCAGTCATGAAACCTCAACATCATCCACTCAGTTGTTTAAAAGAACTCTTTGATGCAGCTGGATCACAGGAGGGCTTCTTTGGCCTTCAGGGTCTTTTTGTGGTTTGAATACTTTCTAGGAATCATTCAACTCTGTTTTGAAGAGGATCACACAAGTATTTATTAGCCTGCAAGAAGTTTACAACAAACAGCATATTGTTTCCAATACTGTGAACCAGCCGTTACGAACAACACATCCTGTCTCATTCAACTGTTTGGCTGTTGTCGCACATTTGCTATGATTATGATTATGATTATGATTATGATAAGGATAAGATAAAGATGTTTATTGTTTAACAGATGCACTGGAGGTGGGATGGAAAGTGACATGACACGTTTACTACGATTTATTGGTGCATTCACTTTATGACATTTCCTGCTACTTTATACTTGTCTTGACATTACAGACAAATATCATACTTCAAGTTTACTATATTTAATTGAGAACTTCCCTCACTACTCATCTTTTACACTGGATCTCCAAGTTAAGTCCGTTAAGTCAAAGTCTTTCAGCTGAGAACTTTAGCTAAGATCAACTCCTTTCTCTCCGCGAAAGACCTGGAGAAAGTTATTCATGCTTTTATCTCTTCTAGGTTGGACTATTGTAAATCTTTGTATGCTGGAATCGGCAAAAATCTTTTATCACGCCTTCAGTTGGTGCAGAACTCTTTTAACTGGTACACGCAGGCGTGGACACATTTCACCGATCTTAAAATCCATTCATTGGCCACCAGTCCAGTACAGAATTCATTTTAAAATTGTAATGTTTGTTTTTAAGTGTTTAAATGAATCCGCCCCAGCCTATCTGTCCGACCTGCTGCAGCCCGATACCCCACCGCGCTCACTCAGGTCTCTCCAACAACAGTTTTTAGTTGTTCATAGAACAAAAATGCCGACCGACCTTAACTTGGCACTTTTGTGTGATTTGTGTTAGTTTGTCTTGATTTTAACGTTACTTATTTTTATTAATCCAGTCTTCTCGAATGCATGACTGTTTGTTAATGTGCAGCACTTTGGGCAACCTTTGTTGTGTTTTAAAATGTATTATACAAATACATTTTGATAGACTGATTGATTGATTGATTGATAAAATACAATCATCAAATTATTGTTAATTTATTATTACAGGTTAAGATACAACTTTATTGATCTCCAGAACTTCACTCTACACTACCAAGCAGTATATACATGAATTGCACTTCACCAGAAGCAACATTATAGTTATGTACACATTAATGTACACACTTTTACTTTGGATTAACTTCAATATTTTGAATGTAGGACTTTTACTTGTATTTCTACACTGCCATATTGCTACCTTCACTTAAGTAAAACACGAGTACTTCTTCCAGTTAATCAGACAACGTACCATCTCTTAAATGATTTCAGATTTATTTTCCCTCTATTGCTAGGGAAAGAAAAACAAACATGTTCTTTTAAACTTGGTCAGTATGTCTACAGCTTCTGTTCTTGTACAGTACTTGTACTGCAAAGTATTAAAGCAACGTGAAAAGCAAAAAAGATGCAAATAGACTTGTACTAACAAGCTCCAAAGAAAGTCTAAACATTTGTGGTTGGATTAAAGTGATTGGTCTCCCATTAAGTTACATAATCTCAAGCTGAATTTTTTTTCCTGAGTTTTATTAAAATATCTGAGAGAATGACTCAACAATTAACTTATCACAATTTTGTCTTTTGGTAAAAAGTGTCCATGTGAGCATTAATAGTCCCTTCAGCCAGTTGCTTCATATGCATCCAGATCACAGTGCAGCCCACAGTTCAACCATCAGCTGATCATCACAAGACCAATGTCTTAATCCTCCTCTACAAAACCAAGAGCAGAAATTGCAGGCTTTCTTAATGTGCATGTAACCAGCTGGAACACAACATGATTTGGCTTTAAGTGTTGTTTCCACAGATGTTATAACTATCACTGAATCTAATTTGAAGATACACAACAGGGGACCGTAGCAGAGAGAGATTCCACACTCTTCAGGGGGAACTAATTGACCGTACTACGGCTGAGATTTGATTTACAAACTGATTTGTCACCACAGACTGGAGGAAACTAACGGGTGAAATATGATGATTGCGGCGGCTCTCGGTCTTCTTTGTTTACTCGTCTGTCCCGACCACGCAGAGGCTCAGTTCCCCCGAGAGTGCTGCACGGTGGAGGGAATCCGGTCCAAGCTGTGCTGCCCTGCTCTGGGTTCAGATCCCGCCAACGTGTGCGGCTCCCTGTCCGGGAGAGGAAGCTGCGCTGCGGTTCGAGTCGACACCAAACCCTGGGGAGGACCATATAGACTGAGAAACGTTGACGACCGAGAGAGGTGGCCGATCAAATTCTTCAATCAGACGTGCAGATGTGCTGGTGAGTGCTGTACAGTTTCATGTAGACGCCGTGTCAGTAAACGGCGGAGATTGAACTACCCGTTACGTTGAAGCGGGACCTAATTCCCTATAATTTGACATTCAGCGTGGTCTTTTTGCTGCAGGTAACTTTGCAGGTCATAACTGTGGCCTGTGTAAGTTCGGCTGGACCGGACCAAACTGTGACCAGAGAAAAGCTCTTGTGGTGCGAAAGAACATCCACTCCCTGACCCCCGACGAGCTCCAGGAGTTCCTGAATGTTTTAGATCTGGCGAAGACCACCATCCACCCAGACTACGTCATAGCCACCCAGCACTGGCTGGGACTTCTGGGACCAAACGGAACCGAACCACAGATTGTCAACATCTCTATCTATGACTTATTCGTCTGGCAGCATTACTACTCAGTCAGAGACACTCTTCTTGGTAAATCAGTATGATCCTATTTTGATATAAGATCATTAGAATTGTTTAGTTTGGGTTGTTTATTCTGATTATGTTGGAGAAATGGAAATATCTGGAATAAAATAGGGACATAATCAACACTTTTAATAAATCCCCATTTATCAAAATGAACTCAGAATATTGAGTATTTAACAATAACATGAGCTGATCGTGTTTAATTTTTTTTTAGCAGTGAGTTCAAACTGTTTTGGGCTGCTTACAATGTTAGTGATTTTTCATGTGACTTTAAGAGCAATTTCATTACTCTTCCATAAGTTAAAAAGTATTAATATATTGTTTACATGTAGCCTTAATCAAGCTTTATTTTTCTGCAGGTCCAGGTCGTCCGTTCAGAGCCATTGATTTCTCCCACAAAGGTCCAGCATTCATTACCTGGCACAGATATCACCTTATGAGCTTGGAGAGAGAGCTCCAGGTATGTGTCATTTTCCAGAAAAAGGCTATTAATACAATTAATTTTCGATTTTTTTTTTTTTTTTTTTTTTTTTTTTAATAAAAAATTATTATTATTAGCACCTTAAACTGCAGATGTGTATGAAACGTGCTGTACATGAACTCACCATTTCTTGTTGGTGGGATCCTCCAAACAGTCCACCGAGGTACTTGTCCACCATCGTGTGTCCTGTCGGTCCCCCCCTTTGTAGGCCGTTTATTTTTCATCCACTAGGTTTTGCTCTGTTTCATCGCTTCACGCAGGTAATTCCTTTCGCATCACCGTTTCCTTCGTCAGGTTGTGCTTACGTCACTACAGACCCTTCACCTGCCGGCCCGACCCTAAACGTCATTTCCTGCTGAACTGAAAGTTTGGAAAGAGACACGATTAACCAAATATTGGACTCAAAATATCATTAGAAAACTAATGTAGCAAACAAACATTAAATAAAACTTATTTTATTTATATTTTTTACATTTTTGTATTATTATTATTATTATTATTTTATTTTTTTTTATAGCTGCAGACATGGAGGTCTTCTCTCATCCACCAGGGGGCACTTCAGCACCCAGCGCACAAGGCAGCTTCCCACGGCCTTAGTTGCTGACCAAATTAACATTTCTGATTTTAATGTAAATATCAATAATATGTGTCTTATCCCTGCAGAGACTGACTGGCAATGAGAACTTTGCGATCCCTTACTGGAACTTTGCCACGGGACAGAAGGACTGTGATGTGTGCACCGACTCTCTGCTGGGGGGCAGAGACCTAAACAACCCCTCACTCATCAGTAGCCAGTCCAGATTCTCCAGATGGGGGGTGGTGTGTAACAGGTCAATACAAAATATTGATCAGAGGGAAATATATTCTCAGTAATTGTATGTTATAATGAAACAATAATGTGCGTCTTGAAAGGTGCAAGCCTGTAATTCTTTTTAGATGTAACTGTTTTTTTTTTTTTTACTTCCAGTCTGGATGAATATAATCGCAGGGTGACTCTTTGTAATGGCACCAGTGAGGGTTTGATTGAGAGAGGGATAATGGAGAGAGAAAACTCATCTCTGCCAACCATGAGTGATGTGAGAAGCTGTCTTGGAATCAGGGACTACGACAGCCCTCCTTATTTCACCAACTCCTCCTTTAGCTTCAGGTACAACTCTACAGTTTAACATCAACAACAGTGTGAATTTACACCTGCTATTTAACTGGTGCAACCGGTAGTTGTTTACATTTGACAAACTTCTTCTCACAATTTAGAGGCTTTGCGGTTTAACAAACTTTGTGCTTTGTGACTCACAGAAATGCTCTGGAAGGGTTCGACAAGCCAGATGGAGAACTGGATGAATCAGTCAATAACCTTCACAACCTTGTCCACGCCTTGCTCAATGGAACCAATGCTTTGCCTCACTCCGCAGCCAATGACCCCATCTTTCTGGTAGGAATTTAATTTGATGGTTTCCTCTGAGATGACACGGTAGCCTAAATGTTTTTTTTCTTCGACTAAAACCACTGTGTTGTTTTTGTTCTTTTTTTTTTTTTTTACCTTGTAGGTGCTCCATGCTTTCACTGATGCCATTTTTGACCAGTGGATGAGGAGATTTACTCCATCCAACACCACCTTCCCAGATGAGATGGCTCCAATCGGTCACAACAGGGAATACAACATGGTTCCCTTCTTCCCTCCGATCACTAACGAGGAGATCTATGTGACATCTGAACAGCTGGGATATTCCTATGCAGTTGCCCTGGAAGGTGAGCAAATATTGAAAGTAGTTTTAGAAGGAATAGATTAACATTTTGGGAAAAACATTGATTCAATTTCATGTTGAGAGTTACATGAGAACAGTGATTCCACTGTTGTGTGTACAGCCAACATGAGGCAGACAGTAAGCTAAGTATGAAGATCGAACTACATGTACAAGGTACAATCTGTAAATCCAAATCAGAAGAATTTTATTGATACCTGCAGGAAATTGTTTCTCTCCGATCTACCTTTTATCTATACAAAACCAAAGAAAAACCAAAATGCTGTAGTTTAATGTGGGGATTTGTAACTTAAATCTATAACTTGCTCCTGTTTACGAGAGAGTTTATGAAAGTGGTATCAATGTTACATGCATCAGTGTTTTGAAATTGCCACAGATGAGGAGTTCATTTTTACAATCCACAGTAAGGTCTACACAGTTACTTATGAAGCAAAAAATGATCAGTTCATAGATGAGAAATTTGTGGGGACAAAAACATCTTATTTCAACGAAACAGATGACATTTATATTTAGCTTTTCTTCTGCAAAAAGGTTTCAGCGAACATCTCCACCTGTACTTCATCTTCACAGATGCAAATGCAAGGCCGTCTGTGTTCGTGCTGGGCTCCACTCTGGGGGGAGTCTTCATCGGTCTCCTGCTGCTTCTCCTTATCTTTGTGCTCTACCTACGTCAGAGGCGAAACAGAGGCTTTGAACCTCTGATAAAAGCGGATTTCACAAATAGAAAGTACACAGAGGAAGCCTAGATATCACCTGTTGTTCTGAAATACACCTCAATGGCTTGTACATACCTAAGAGCGATGGAACAGCCAGTCTACAGTGTTCTGTATGCTCCACTGTGAATCAAGAGGAAAGTATTAATCCTGTAATTCAATGAAATAAGTGCTTTTTAGATGTTAAAACTAATTTCATGTAAGAACAATCATGTGAATCATATATCCACCAGAATGATAAACGAATATATACTTTAACTAGTATGTAACAATCTTTTTTTTTTTTTTTAACACATTTACAAAAACATGACCCTGTTTTCCATCATTATTACTGCACACATTTTACAAAGTTACCACTAGTACAAATCTATTGGAATGTTTTTAATAACAATTTATTTTCAAGAACAGTAACAAAACACAAATGCAATCATCTTAATTGCACTGAAAAACAGTAAGGCATATTTGCTCATCTCATACTTCCCCCCTCAGTTTGGAATTCAAACTCCAAACAGATGTTTCCTCACTGGGATTTAAATTCATACAGCAATGCATTAATTGTAAAAAAAAAAAAAAAAAAAGTGTTGACTTGTAGCATTTCCTGCTCTGCAATTCAGATAATTTGTCTGACCAGACATCCATTTTCAATATTTTATTGCAAAAATATTAAAAGTTCAATGATACAAAACATAAAAAGGGCATCCTGTGAGATCAATTGTCATAATAAAGAATTATTTAAATGACAACATCTGAAATATCTATATTTTTGTTCTTGAAATGTGGATGTAAATGCAGAATAAAACGCAATAAAGAAAAGCTCAACAAATATTCATTGATATATTGTGAAGGGCATAATACAGGCTAATTCTGTGGATATGTAAGCTTAGCTGGCCTGGTGGTTATGGACCTGACGGGCTCTCAGAGAACAGAGGATGTACAAACAGGCTGGTTTTGTCCGCCCTCCTCAGCAGTGCCAGGCCTCTCACATTCTCCGTAAGTATGCTCTACTGAGGAGCTTCACTGAAGCATTCAGCCTTGTCCAGTCTCCACAGATTCTCATTTCACAGGTGACTGTGGTCGGCTTCAAGCCTGTCTGTGCTGCAGACATAACCATTCAAGCTTTCCAGATAAATTTAGGGACCCTTTCTTTGCATTTCCAGTAACCACTGTGTGCTGCTTCTTCCATTAATAATTCCCTCACCTTTTACAACAGTGGTAAAAAAAACATTTTTTAATTTGTAATTTCAACTTGACTTTTTATTACTGTCAGACAGTATTTCCGTTTTGTTGCTACAGTGTGCAGTTAAATGATGATTTTATCCAAATGGTGACAACAGTCACACCATAAGCTTTGCTTAGTCAATCACATTCAAAAGTAAAAGCACACCTATTTTGCAATCCCAGTATTTATGAAACATGTGAAAATACATTTTGTAATTACTAGTATTCAGAGGATGCAGCAGAAAACGACGGGCCCCATTTACTGTAAATCAATAAAGAAATCACAGCAGAACATGACCTTCAGTAATAGTAATTCTGTAATGAATGGTTGTGCTCTTCTAGTGCAAGGTGCATGTCCATTTACACATAATATATATGCCTGATTTTCACCTACTGTGCCAGGGAATATGTTTGAAACACTTCAGTATCTTTTCGTACGATTTGATTTGTGTTTAGCAGTACTTCCTTGTTGAGTGGCCTTGCACCAACTCTGTAAAGTGACTACATGCAAACACATGTAACTATTTCTACTACTTCTCATCAATAAAATAACTATCATTATCAATAAATAATTATATATTAGTGATAGTTAGTATATATCCCTCTCACATGGACAAATTGATTTTATACCAGGACATGCACCCCACACCATGACCAAATCAGCATCACATTTATTTGCGTATACTGAGGCTCCCTTCTCTGGATGTGAAAGACTGCTCCATAATAATTCTGTCCAGACGGTCTATTCCTGAAGCCAAGTCTGAGAAACCAGCAGGATATATGACTATTTTGCTAATTGGCTGCAACGCAAATGAGTATATAAAATATAAATTTGAACCCTCGTAGTGAGTTTTAACAAAAGGCAGCTATTGAACTGTTTCAGTGGATATAGCTAAAATCTGTGCAGATCCATAATTAACTCATGATGTACCGACACTCTTGCCAAACGACACGGTTGAAATTATTGAGAAACACGAGATGAAGAAACACAATTCAGTGGCTGCATTGAATCTAAAAACAAACATGAAAACATGAAGTTTTGATTGCTTCTCACCACAAATCAATCATTGGCACATGAGTTAATGACAGTGGAACGAGCATTCAATTAAAAATTTAGGCAGGAATCACAAGTTCCTGAATTTTTCTCTCATTTAGATCACTATCCTTTGTTTTAAAATATAATAACAAACATTTATTAAACTCATTGTGCCTCTTTCAGGTGCATCAAATAACGACATTCTCAACAACATTTTTTTGCATTAAAAAAAAATCAAAACAAAGTGCGTGTTCTATTTTTCCACATGGAGACCTACATTAATACCTGCCATATGTGCAAGAAATATATCTTTTTTTTTTAAATCTCTGAAGCAGAGTTTGTTGGGTCGGCATTAGTGTTGGATGTTGAAGTGATGCCATAAAGTATCAAGTCTCAGGATGGCACTGCAAGATCTTTGGGAAAGTGGGAAATCATGATGCATAACTGCTCTCTTTTTCAGAGCAGATTCCTGTTGCCTCGAGGCTGGCAGCCTGAATGCTGTCTGCTTGACTGTAGCTCCAATCTGCCTGAATACAAAAACTGCGAAAAAGGAAAAAAAACAAAAAACCTGCTGTCCATGTTTAGCCTGTTCTTCCAGCATTATCTCCATTGTCGGTGAAGTGCCAGGGCTGAGAGGGCCAGCATGGTTGGCAGGGCTACAGAAGGTGCACAGAGCGGGGCAGAGTCATCCACAGGCCCGCTCCGGTCAGCTTTTACCACCGGGGTTTCAGTGGCAGCACTGTCCATGTATGTTGGGCAGACGTCTGTGCAGCCGCTGCCACTGCCTGAGCCACTGCCTTCATCACCTGAAATACCGTAACAAAACACAAGCCAGACTGAGCACACCACTATCATACTACTGAACATCAAACAGACTTTTACACTCATAAACTACTGCTTCAAAACTAAGGTTTTGAACTTTCTTACATTGAAGTTTAACCTTAATATTTTCTCAGCGAGAGTTATCATGAATTTGAAAAGTGTCATTCATGGGGGAAACCCACAAAAAAATATCACCTATCTGATGGGAACTGCATCGCCTGTCTTCAGCTCCCATCAGTCCTATGGAGCATCTTAGTGTCTTAAAGCTCACTCTGAAAACTTCACTTTCTGTTCTGGTTTTCTGTCACTGGTTTCATCAGCGCTGTGTTCAGATTCTCTAATTAATCAACTGTGCCCAGCACTAAATAGCGGGCAGATGTTAGCAACCACCTGGTAAACATGGAGGAGAACTGAGCTCCAGATTGAGCTCCACCAAAGGGACCAAAAACAGTGCTAAAAGGAGAGTCAATATTAAACTTACATTCATGAAGTGGACATGAATTCCTATTCGAGACGATACTTCTCTGTATGTTATAGATTTGTAAATAAACCCTTGTTTACGAACATGTTCAACATATCTATTGTCTTGTTTTTTTAAAGCCTGTTTCAAATTATAAAATGATTTAATACACATATAACCAAACATACCTTATAGAGTACTGGTATGTGTTTATTTGTGTTTCTGTACTTTCTGTAAATTCCTGTAACTCTTTTTTTCTGTAATACTTGAGTTTGTTTTTGAGTATTTTGAAATCTGTGTCTCCCAAACTGTGGTACATAAACCACCAGTTGTGCTCGAGGCTCCACCTGGTGGTACAGAAAAGTCTTGCTGAAAGGCCGAACATTACTGCCACTAGCCGAAGTCCAAAAAAAATTGCCATTTGATTTATTTTGTTCCACACAACAGTTATTACATAAGATATTACATCACTAAGATGTGAAAGTTATTTGGGTATCGTAGATATTTTAGAAATAGTGAAGTTGTTTCACATTTAGCGTTTTGATAATATTGGCTTGACAGTCAGATCTGGATTTTTTATTTTAGAAAACAAAATGAGAATTTTAAATAAGGTTCAAAAAACAGTCAAGATTCAAATGACACAGGTGGACCTGAAAAATCAGAGAGGTGTTTATAAGTGCCTCCGCCTGTATTTTTTTTTATTTTTAAAAAGTCATCTTATATTTTTTTTATCTAGTCTTTCTGAAGTTATTGCATGGATAAATCAGTTAATTTTATTTTATGCAAAATGTTATTTTTAGGAACCTTTGATTTAAATGAACCTGAATGCTGCACACCAAATGTGATTGACTCAACATGGCTCCTACCGTTTTCATAAAACAACATTGTTGAAGACTGAAACTGTTGGCATTGTTGTTGTTTTTTATTACACACTGTCAGTGTTCATTATGTGCACCTTCAGTGGCTCTTGCAGCTTTACTGATGGTGATTGCCTCAGCCTCAAGGTTCGGTAGTATTTCAAAATAGACAGCTTATCTAGATGAGCGACAAGCAGCTCGAGCATGAACTTAACTGAGCAGGGCAAGGAGGGAAAGACTAAAAAATACACTTCTTGCCAGAAAAAAAAAAAAAGTAGTATGCTTTAACAATCGTGTGATTGACAAAACTGGTAAATAACTTACTTGAGTCTTGAAAGTAGATATCATTGCCATTGTATGCATTTTTCAACTTGTTGGTCATCACCCTCAGAGCCATGATCTGCTGACGGATGAAGGTGTCTGGACGTGTGATGTCGACACCAACCTCTGGGTTATTCACCTGGTTGGTAAGGCCGTCCTTCTGGACTTCAGGAAAGTACCTTTATAACATAACACGAGACAGATTTGATGTCATTATTTTTGAAAAGGTGCTTACTTAGAGAACAAGAAAGTGACTTCTCATTTGGTTATAGTTTCTCTGCCATGAAGGCAATTCTAATCTGAGCGACCAGAAAGAGGCTGAGGAAGGACAAATTTCATAAAGGTTTTATTATTTGGGGTTTTGACAGAGTCATGTCAGGTAACATCCTGACTGACTTGGGAAATCTGTCGCCGGGTAAAACAAGTCAGCTGCCTGCATTAGCAGCAGGCAGTCATGTGAGGGAATTCCACAAATCATCTGACAACAAGAGTATTTGTTTCTCATAAGCCCATGTTACCCTAGATAATATACACTTCTGAAATGCTACTGATTTGATTTTTTACTTTAACAGAAAAAAAGCAGCAACTGCTACATCCAGTACCAATAGATGTTAAATTACTTAAAGAATTTCCAATATGAATTCTGAAAATCATTTTGTATAATACAGCTGACATTATGAATAAAAGTAGCACAAATCAATTTATTGTGATTTCAGAAATGGATGTTGGCATTTGTGCACATATTTTTCTTTTAATATGAAATCAGATTGACAGAGGGAGCAACAGGCTAGTTGAGCAATTTAAAAAAGAATGAAAACATACTCCATAAAAAAAAGCATCAAAGCAAATTATACTATAGAAAGCATGAATCCAAAACACAACAATCAGCTCTTGAGTCCTGCTTTTAGTTGAATGAATCACAAAGTATGCCAAGCTGTTGCACAGCAGACTTTGTGTTAGCGGATGTGAATAATCTGATTCATAACTCAAGGATTAGACTGCTTAACACCAAGTGGGTTGAACCGACTTTAGACGTCCAAGTAACATTTTGGGTATGCCCTACATTAGCCCCGGGTCCTGCTGCACTTACCTGCCCTTGGTGTGCCCATTCCAGCACTCCTCATTGCTGGCATTTCCAGCGGTCACTCTGTCCTCCACACACATCGCCTCGGGCAGGTTGGACCAAAATTTCTTGGACAGCTTCAGTTTCTCTTTTATGTCAACAACCTAGGCAAAGACAAGGGTCATTACACGATAGAAAAAAAAAGGCGTTATATAAGCAAATCCAGTCTGTGTTTCAAGTTATCATTTATGATACATATACTGTATACAGTACTGTGCAAAGGTTTTAGGCTTTTTGGGTGTATCGGTTATTTTCTGTCATGCAACACCATTAGGGGGACATGTGATCAGACCCAAGTTCATTTTGCAGCATGACAACAACCCAACCAATAAAGCTAGATACATAACTATTTCCAGCTGTAAGAAGGAGGAGTCCTTTGCTCTGTAGAAGTTGTACCATGATGTTACATGTCAAGTATATTTTTTTTAAAAAGTGTGCAAGTTTCCCTGAGAGAAAGGGTTGCGCAACCATATTTTGATTCCATTCAGTTTCTTTCGCTTTACAGCACTTTGAATATAAACTATTCAATATCTCTGAAAGCATCCTCATTTTACTTTCAGTGCCTAAATCTTTTTCCCAGTCCCACATATATTGTTTATACAGCTTAGAATAACACAAGACATATAGTAGTTATGTGTTAACTGGATGCACATTTGTAAGCACTTTGGACTTTGTTAAAAAGGCAGAGAATTTAGTACAAGTTAAGTACACAGTGTGACTAAATGGCTATTGTTTTAAAAGTTGATGACAACCCTCTCACACACACTTATGTTTTTATGATGTACCCCTCAAAAACATACATAATATTGCTAATGACGAAATATCTTTGTAAAAGCATCTGAGAGAAAACACAGGCACTATCTTTGAAATTTCTAACATAGTACACGAAAACTGTGTATATTCAGTGTCTGGGTCAATTTATTCATTCACTGACTGCTTGACTCTTTTGTAAAACCGGTTACTCAGGATGCATCTCATTTGTAAAACTCATTATAAAACTACCCCACCTTCAGTTATTACCACATCTTATCAAAGGGATTATACATCTTGGAATTTAACCCTGGGACATCTTAACTCCTGGACTCCCCCAAAATTATTTGGGTTTAATTTTCCTTCTGTGTTGACTATCAATGGTTTGCATCATGAAAAGTAAGACCATGCAGGCTTGCAGCAATAATTTTGGCTTGAATGTCAGACTTAAATGCTCCTTTGCATCCTGGCCATGTGACAAAGTCAGATATCGTTTCCTGACGTGAGCCTGTTGAACTCCAATCTTTCATCAAACACACAGAATTTGACATATTTCAGTGAAGCTGAGGGAAAGCCTGATAGCAGCAGGTTGGTCCCATTATCTTTTTCTGTCTGACTTGCTGTTGGCTTACGTGAAATTGTAGTGAACCTGAGCAGAACATGAAAGGTGCTGTACTGACTGTGTGACGCTGCTGTAGGCCTCGACACTGCTTTTGATGTGTTAATCCTGTCACACTGATGCCAAAGCACTTCAGCAACTCTGATACTGCCCAGAGGGTCAAGGCTGCACTCAATACAAGAGATTGACTGGCAATGTTTGACTAAACCTCATACATTAAGTTTAGTTTAAAAAGTGAAAGATTCATAGTTTTTCACACGCTCTGCTGGCAAAAGCCAGACCTGTGAAAAAAAGTGTGAATCAAACTGGGAATTAATTCACATTTTAGCAATGCAAATGTTTGATTAGCACCTCCATGAAACACGGCACTGACATGTTTAATGTAGCTATAAATAGATAAACAGTTTTTTTTCTCTCCGAAGGAATAACAAATTAGATGATTTTCATGAGCAGTAATGACTCAAAAAGCTAAACTCAGCGACATGTTTATTATATAGAATGAAAGTTGATCAAGATGGTGCTTTGCTATTTTAAGCAACAACAACAAACACATAATCTTAGCAGTTACATAAAAATTCCTCATGAGACAGAACAACAACAAAAATCCTCTGGGAATGAAATAAAAACACTTCATGACCTCCAAATAGCTCAAATGTTTGATGCTTGAAAAAGAAAAGTTTGGAAAAAGAAGAGTAAGTCTTGAGCTTTTTCACAAAAATAAAAACGCCTCGAGGAAAAGTCTTCCTCTCATGTCAATGCGCATTGCCCATGAATAAATAATGCAACCGCAACAAGCCATCCTGGCATGCAACCAACTGCAATGCACACTAGATGGCACTCTGTCTTTGAGAAATGGGTGGATGAAAGCAACCAGAGAGAAAATACACAGGAAATCAAAGTGAGAAAATTTAAAATTGTCCCCAATTATGTTTGTTAAAGATTTTTCTTTAACGTCAAACTTCCCCTCCGTGTAGTCTAACATGGATCAAGCAAACATATCCACTATACACACGAAGAAGCAAGTCCACACTATCACCCCAAGTATGATCCTGATATGTGAGGAGGCAGAGAGGAGATTGTTATTATAATCAGGTACCTATTACTGACAGTGTTGACATTCTCATTAAAATCACAATGAGGAACACAGACACAACATCTCATCCCTCGCCTCCCAGCAGGATATTAACTTCTATTTGTTTTCACTGACATCCTAACAAATGACTATTACCGTGACATGCGATAGCTAATCAAATCCCTGATGACACTAAAAGTGACTTTAGTGCACGATACCTATAGTCCATAATAAAGGTTGACCAGGCAGTTGATAGAAGCATTTACTCAATGGATGTCCAAGCCTTGGTCAATTATATTGTAATGTTTTCTCCGCTGGACTTCATTAACTCATAAACTTAAGAACCACATGACAACAGTACCAACCTGGGAATCTTAAGGTATCAGAAGTGCTGTCAAAAGAAAACATATCTTCTAAAGGCATCAATTGTACTGCAAGTTTTTTACTAAATGCACTCTTCCACTGACACAGAATGATGTTTTAATTATGACAGATTAACACGTAAAAGAACTTATTGATTTTTTGATGAAAACATGCTTTAATTATTTAAATAAAATTAAAAGATTTAAGAAATTTGCTAAAAAGTCACTTTGTTCAACTAAATAAACCATTTGAAAGCCCATTAGACCATCATCTTCTGTGAAGATATATATTTGTTATCATTACAGTGGTTTCATAGTACATTAATCATCCGTTTTAACACATGCCTCTGTACCTTTAGTATGGGTGCCCACATGAGGAGTTACAGGTGTTGTCAAATCTACATTACCGTGTTGCAGACCTGTCATGAGATGCTTGTGTACTACCTATTATTGCTAAATAATGGAAATATAAGTAAAGACCTGCTTTTTGGAAACATTTCATATTTCTTTTATGGAGCCTGTCTTGCAATCATATTATCAAATTTTTGTCAAGTTGAACATTAACAGTGAGTTGTTGTCTATCTTACACTCTTTTACACTGAAAGAAAGAAACATGTAATATATATTTTATACATTTCCAAGGTCTTTGGGAAGAAGGCTGATCCTACAGGACTGCATGGCCTTGTTTTCTGTTTTATGCATCATATCATCCATATTATATGTTTCTTAAGGGCATGATTTATAAGTTACAATATTGTGAAAATGCATGGCAATAAATGTTTAAAGGAACTGTCAGAATATTATGCTTCACATCAAGAACTGTGAAGGTTTTTAGTCACATACTGTTTTAGTCAAAATATATATACATTTTTTAAATTTATTTTCATTATTACATTTAAAATACAGTTGCTTTTGACTTTGTACTATTATATATATTCACATTTAAGGAATCACAATAAATGCAAATATGCAGCAAAGTAAGATTTCAGTGGTTCAGCCTGACAGCTTATACAGTTGTCACATACAGTCAGAGGTCTGGTATTATTCTATATTTTTCTTAATGTCAATGAATTTCATGAAAAGCCCAAAACCAAAACAGTGTTATTCCATCTCTCATTTGCTCAATACTTTCAAACCTCAGACTGCATCTGTGGCATTTAGCCTAAACCCACATGGATTTTCAGTTTAATATAAAAACGTAACGGGTAGTTGCAAATGTTGCTCAAACAGGAGTCTAGGTATCTCTTAAAGTGGTAGAATTATACACACTTGGTGCTCTACTGGGTATTTACAACAGCAGGATGCAGCACGTATGTATTTGCTCCAAATAAACCACATCGGCATTGTTTATTGTCATTAATAAACATGTCACCCAGAGCAACGGTATGATTCAACAATGTGCTTTAATTATTTTTGGAAAACAATGGAGCTTGGCGACTCAGAATAAGCATAAGAATAAGCTAAATCAGGATTTGGCTCCATAAACAATACTTGTCAGTAGGATCAATTCGTTGTTGTGGTCTTTTCATGGGATTTGATGACAGTAGCAGAAATACAAAATATCCTCAGACTAATCCTTTAAAGGTCTTTGTTTAAAGAAGACGATTCATGATCAAGCTTCAAATTAAACCTGGAGGATGTAAAACTGCATTGTGGTGTACTAATCAGTCCGCTCTCTCTTTTCCTCCTCAGCCATAAATGTTATATTTTGCTATTGTGCTCCATTTCAAAGCTTCCTGCCATAAACCCAATATTACTTCATTGTGTTTTTCCCTCTCTCTCTCTGCCTCCACGCTACGACTCTGCATGGCCTCTTCTCTCTTCGGTCTTTCTCTCTTGTTACTTTAGTCCTAAGCAGAAGTGAAGGTTTCATAGCTATCTTACCTGTGATCTCAGACCTCAACTCTTATTCTAAGGAGATTTGAGAATAAAGCCTGTGGTCTCTCTACGCTGTGATTTACAGTGAACGCTAAGTCTTCTCTGGATTGTTCTTATAACTCTTCTCTGCCCGTTGTTCCTTTCTCTATACCGTCATCTTAAATATTTTTGAGTACTATGGTGTAAATGAGCTACAGGGCATGGCTGTGGTTGCTCTTTTTTGACACTATTTACTGAATGTTTTATAAATATTGATTATAATCATAAGTTAAATCAAATCAGTGTCCATCTCTTTCATATCTCTTCAGGAACAGGTAAACAAACATTTCATTTTAACAGCACTAAACCACAGAGGATTATTCAGCAGTAAACAGCACTCAAAAGCAGCCTTTAATGTATTATAGCTCACACAGCTTAAAGTGCTATGATACAAACATAACCCCACCTTTAAACTGCCTTTTTCCATCACAAATGACATCCACCCAAACAACCTGGATATACAGTGCAATGTTTACTCAGTCAGAAATAATTGGCTGGTTTAAATGGACAAACAAGAGGACAATGTTTACACAGAATTATTCTTTCCAAAAACGGCAGAATGAGTCATTGAGATAATGGCATTAGCAGGCTTTAAAGTCGTCGTGTTTACAGACGCTTAAAGTATTTCTCACAATATTTATCATCAATCTTGCTTTTCCGTACATGCAGCCGAGTGTGCAGACAAGCACATCAGGAGGCTTTTTTTTCTTGGCTCGCTGCATGCTCGGCAACAGTGTGGTAGCTGTGTGGCATCTTTCAGCTCAGAACAGAAAAGTGAGTGAACTGTGTTTTGACCAGTGGTTTTCAGACGCCCTTGCCTATTCTCAGATCAAAAGCTGACGTGTCACTGGCTTTGAAGCTGCAGTCACACTCCTGGCAGCAGCACAATGTCAGGAGCCTGAGCTCTTATCTTGCCGTGGGATGATGCCTGGACGTGCTATGTGCCTTTCAATAAAAAAAGAAATATGTGGCCAGATTATCTAACTTTTACTCTCAAAAACACACACACACACACACACACACACACACACACACACACACACACACACACACACACACACACACAGACACAGCCAAAGCTGACCTCGAGTGTTTTGTGTCTCCCCTGGCTGCTCTGTCAGCTGATAAATCTCCTCACACACACTGAAATGTAAAGAACTCCTCTGGCTTGTTAAATTAATAATTAGTCCTTTTTCAAGTACATATCTGCGGTTGTCATCACTGCATGACACAGAGCACATCCCTCTGCTGCAAGTCTGAGCTAAATTAGTGCATGTTCAATCTAATCATAGAGTCGACAGCAGGTCTTACCACTAAACCTCAAGGGGCAGACAACTCCTCGATCAACTTATTTTCCCTGGCAACTGCTCCTCCTGTCTGTGTTAAAATAGTTTTTCATTTGATACGAATGCAGTATTCTTCCTGCATCTCAATTACAGAGGTCAGGGAGTCGGCTGTGCTCATACCAAGACCTTGGCCATACCTCAAGTCTCTCCCTGACCAGTGACCACTTTGAGGACAGACCGAATAGTTTCTCACATGCAGGACGGCCACAGTAAGAATAACTCTGCCTCTTCATCACATTCTTGATCGAGCAATATTGTCGACTGAGTCGATCCCAACAACTATTGCACCCTCGTGTGTTAATGTTGCCAACAAATCAACTGCCGCGGTGTCATGTATCCGGGGACTGAGGCCCTGTGGGTGTAAGTCCCAGGACATAGCTATTAAATCTGGTGTCTAACATGTCATAAAGTCCTTTTCATTGGTTCAGGTCAACCCATAAACAACATATTCTTTCAACCGAGACCTGCCATCTGGCTTTAAAGCACTTATGGCATATAACATTTTTTGATACAGTAGAAATAACATTGACCAGTCCAAAGCATACCAATTAAATGACCTCTGGCACATTGTTTTGAGTAGCAGTTGTCTCCACTTTGTCGTGTCTCCTTTGTCCTTGTCTGGAAACATTCACCTCAGAAGGTAACTACCAGAGTGCATATAGATGTGTTCTGTTTTCATCCAATCAATACCCATCAACAGAGGGCAAAAGCAAATATGTTTCCCCTTTGTGACTTCACAAGGGATGAGACTAGAAGGACATCACCAAGCTGTTTATCTTGCGGCACTAACACAGATGGAAATGGTACACCAAAGTAAATCACGGTTAGAAAACAGAGCAACCACTTGCAAACTAAAAATGGGGTTTGATATGACAGAGCAGTGCTGGGTTTCTCTGCTGTCGAGCGACACGCCATCATGCATCCATTTTTAGTATCATTCTGCGGGCCGTCCGTCGCACTTCCTTCAACTCCCTCCTTGTTTTCCTTGATTACAACTGATTATGTCCTCTGAATAAATCTGCCACAGCACAATTGTACAACATGATTTGACGCGGACATCTTAAAACCTCGACCACGGCAGTGTGTCGTTCTTATATTCCCTCGTGAAAGCACTGTCAGGCTGCTTTTTATGCTTCCTACATAGAAGTGGACACAAAACATAAACAATTCTACTGTTACACAAAACTGTTATTTTGCATTTGATCTGATTTTGCCGCCCTGGTTTCACACAACAGCGGAAATGCTGTGTGATTCATCTTATTGGTATATCTGACAGAAGCTGTGGAAATAATACTACAACAAACAAAGCCAATGAATATTTATACCTTCAGTAGTGCACATACAGATTTGGACACAGATGTAAAAACTTTAAACAGCGCATTGATGTAATAGTATTATAACGGATTTGCTGCCATACTGTCTGACTATGTTGTCAAGTTTAGTTTTGAGTACATACTTCAGTGAGGCGAAGTTTAACAGAATGTCAATTCTGCAAAACTCTGGAGGCATAACTTTATTTTCAATGGTCTTCATAACTGTTGTAGGGAAAACAATTCATTATGCCTTTAATTTAAAGTGACGGTGAATCTCTGTGTACCTTGAAAAAACACGTAAAAATAATGATTCCAAAAATAGCTTAAACCGTAAGAGGCAGAATTAAAAAAAAACCCAACGTCTTTGGTCTTTTCCGGCTAATTTAAACAGGTTCGATCACTTTGCAAATTGAAATACATTAAATTGTAAAAAAGTAACAACAAATTCTTTGTTTCTTAATCTTAGAAAATAATGCCCTCTTCCTTTTGTGATTTTCATGGGCCAATACGCAGGTGTTGTTAGAGCCCAACCTGCCTAGCCATGTGGATAATGGCACTTTGTACCTATTCCACACAGCATCCTTTATAAATGACAACTGCTGCACTGTACATTGTTGTACCTCATGTTGTATTTACATACTATCAATGATAGGTCATAGGTCATATTCAGTGGCCCATTTTAAATTATTGCCTGAAACCATTTGCTTTGTCTCATGGTAACTACGCAGTTAGGCAATATGGTTTATCATGGTGAGAAAAATGTATCACAGCATGATCCCATGGTGAGAACAAATGACAGAATATTGATGTAACAGTGGTGAGTTTGCGCATGTAATTCGCCCAAGGCAATGACAGGAGAAGTTTGAAAAAGGAAGATGATTAAAGAGAAGCTATGCTCTATGGAGAACAGAGCAATCATCGGGAAGCCTGCTTTCTCCCTGCTGCCCTTGTTCCCCAGAGAAACAGGCAACCCAGAGTGTAATGGGGCCAATGTACCTCATTAATGTATTGACACATATGAAAAGTAGCAGAGCCTTCAGAGCACCACCATGGTGCATGCATGAAAAGAATTACATGAAAATATTAAACTACTTTAGGAAAAATTCTTGGATTTCTAGCAGCTGGCTGACTTGGACTTTGATTTTAACTTAAAAAGGGAAGAATTGTACAATTGAAATTTGAGTTATTGAGGTGATTTGATTGTTGTCATGACCAAGGCCTTTACAAAACCTTTTTTTTGTTGTTTTTTGTCAAAATCTGCAATGTATTCCTCAGCTTCCTGTCTGTGTTTGTTGTTATTTAATGAACCATATTTATGGTTTCATTTATATGCAACAACAAAAATGTGCTGAACAGCTGCTGCTCGTACAACATTCAGTTGTCTGCAGTCCCAGAAACTCAGATGCCATTCTTCGATTTCAAGTGTCTTATATCTGATGCAGTATATGTGACTGTATGCTACATTGCAAATCTAAATGTATTTGTTCTTTTCTAAGCCAGAGGACGGGCCATTTATAAAAAACAATTCCAGACTTGAGATCGCAGGAAAAAGGGGACAATGATGTGAGCTTTTAACTTGTTAGGTTTACAGTATATTTGTGTCTAAAATGGGTATTTGCATCTTGATGAAATCCAATAAATGACTTGGGATGCAATGGTAAAAAGCATAAACCCTGTGAACCCCATAACTCAGTAGCATGTTTGAAAGGCGTATGTTCTTTAAAAAAGATGCCAAAATTACACTATTTAAAATAACTGGAAAATCTATCACATCTGAGAAACTATAAAAATAGAATCTATCATTGGCTTTTCACATTTCTGACAGTCCTCTAACTAATCTTGTGCATCGAACGCTTCTGTGAAGAAGAATAACCAAGTTTAAAATAGTGATATTTCATTAATATCATTGTATTCTACATGTCTCATCTGTTGTATGATCCAGATGAATAGCATATTTAATACATACACCCTAGTACTAATTTTCTAATACAGACCCCTGTTTTACTTTTTGAAATTACATTTATATTTGTCTCATTTGTCTTCATTGTCTCATAGGATAAATCAATCTGGGGAAATTCTATTACTTCTACATCTTTCTCTTATATAATAAGCCAGGTGTTCAACCAAGCCAGAAGCAAGACACAGCGTTCATATTTTACCTGTCTCCTTGACAACATTGTTGGAGTTGCCTTGTGAATGACAAAAATAAAGTGTGGATGATAAGTATTCTGATGTTGTTGCACCTTTGCCCTGATACAGCATGTGTGTTGTCTTTATAAAGGATGAAGGTCATTAAAACCAGAGTACTGTGTGATCGAGACTCCAGTTCTCTGTTAGGCTAAATGAGATTTGTCGCTAAGGGATATGTTTCTTAGCATGTTTGTCACACACATTTAATTACACAGAATGATGATTGAGTGATGAAGGATGGCTCTATTTCTTATTCGTTTACATAAATAACTCTTTGCTGTCACACAAAAGTAGTGACTTTTCACTCATGCCAAAAACTTGTCCGGTTTTTGTCATGATGAGTAACACATTTATGACGGCTCGCCCTGGAACCTCGGTGGATGTGGTGATTTGTGGTTACTGTGGTTTGAGGAAGTGTGTCATCGTGACTGTAAAACAATACGCCAGCGGAGAGACTCATCTACATGGTTGCTCACCCACATAAACTGGCCTTTTAAAAAAAACAAAAAAAAAACCAACAACTTTTATTTAGATTCAGTAAAGCTTAACAGGTTTTTCAAGAAATGCCCTCCTCGTCTCTCACAATAACACATTCACACTGGTACTGACTGAGTTAACAGGGAAGCAGCTGTATGTAATTTTCTATGTCACTAAGTGTTTATTTTTAAATGAATACATAAATGAATTACTAATGCTGCTTGCCTCTTAGCCAGGACAAACCAGCTGCTTTCAATATCTTGATTTGAAATTAGAGGAAAGACAAGCAGTCCGGTATGTTAGCTATAGTGAGAAGACAAAGTTGCTCTACTGCTTGAAAGTTGATGTTACTGTGTTTTGATATTTTATTGTTCACATGAATTATGTGTTTTGATAACTATTCTCTTGTGGGTGTATTTTTCTTTTTCTTGGCCAGCTTAAACTTAAATTTTTTCAAGTAATCATGGAAAATCCCAGGAAGTCCCTTTTCAGCATTCAACCGTATCCCACAGCAGCTCCACCCGAGATCCTCGGTTTCCCGCTTGACAACAAGCAAACCTAACACCAAGCTTAAAAATTTAATTTTAAACACCTGTGGTCAGACCAGAAGTAAATGATGCTTCTGCATGCTGGGTCTTTGCTAATGCTTGAAAAGAGAACATACATTACGATCACTGAACAATACAGACGCACATACAGTGAGAGTGGCTTTATGTTTCTACCCACTGGAAAATGTGGAATACATGCAGTGATGCATTGCCACAGCTTTTCATATTTGTAAGATCACAAAAGCATGATGGTTGAAAATGGAAGTGACTTTCCTTTTTAGCTCTCCAACAGTAAACACAGCTGTTTCACTAAGAACTTGCTGACTTGACAACTGAATAGGGAACCAATCCTGACTATTATTATTGCTCTAATTTTTTTCATCTACCTTATTTCTTATATCTTATACGCATTTGTAAATTGGTTCATATTGTGTATATGCTGCTGTGACGACTAAATTTCCCCACTGTGGGATTAATATAGTATAGTATAATCTAATCTATAAAAAAACCCCGTATTGACCATCCATAATGCAGTACTGTTAAACTTTTACAGTTTGTTTTACACATTTCTCCAGTAACAAATTGATACGGTGTTGAAGTAGTCAGACCAAATCTGCTTCAGTTCATTTACTGGTGCTCCAAGAAGGGATGATTTACATTTAAATGTATATTTGAAATTTGTCAGGTCTTAATTTTAGCAGCCAAATATTTATGCTTGAATGAAAGTCTTACAATTGTTACATTTACAGTCAAACAGTGGCCTGAAGTATAATGCCACATATGCACTGCGAGACTATTTATTTTCATGTGGTCTTAAAAAAGTATCTGTTATGGTAGAATCTGTGGAATCTCCATAATTACATCTCTTGGTCAAAAGTCTGTAGATACAACAACTCGGAGAATGGAGTTGTGGATAGGTCCACTTTACTTCCATTAAGCTGTATCCAAAACAAGAATGTTTCAGTGGTTTGACATGTTTCTGGAGTGCAGAAATATAATGCCAGGTTCAAGATTTTAGAGAGGAGTGTTTTTTTTTTTGTTTTTTTTTGCCCGACAACTGACTTTACAAACCACACATGGATGTTTTACTCTGTTTCCTACTAAACATGGCAAAGAGAATGAGAGAAAAGATATTTTGTGCATGGAAACCTAGTTTTACTTAATGTTATACCGTTTAAAGTTATTCATGTACTAACTATATAAATCAATAGTTTATCCTAACATGAAAGCAGAATAAAAGGGATATCCCAGTTTCCATTTTTAGTATACAGCTCCATAATCTGCTTTTGGCAATGCAGATAAATCATCAGAATCAATCTGAAAAATTGCCATTTTCACACTTTTAATTTACTCATTCAAACTTCCGTGACTCCTGATCAGCGTCATGGAAGGCTGGACCACATGCATTGGCTAAAAACAAAGAAAGATCCTGGACAGATCACTGGTCTATCACAAAGCCCACAAATATAGAAAAATCCCACAGTAACATCTTTATTGACTTGTATTCCTTCGTGGTATAAAAGTGGAGAACCCAGAGAAAAACAAATCCACAAATATCGGGAAAATCAAAACTTCCCTGCTGTTGGGCAGTAACCATTGATCTATACCATACTGCTATTTTTTATACCCAAAAGGACTGCGGTGATCGCCCTAGTGAGCGACTTATTTGTAGTTCTTTCACCTTCTGAGATGCCCATGGGGAAGATAAGGAACAATATATAATGTTACGGTGACAGAGATGGCTTTTTGTTATTTTCTATAAAATCTTACTCAATCTATCAATGGCCCACAATTATTTATCTGTTTATCTATCTATCAACTCAAAAATGTGATTTGCTTATTGTTATTTCACTTGGATGTTTGACCTTCACTGGATGATGTATTCTGACTGGGCGATATCGATCAAAAATCATCATGTCTGTATTTTTTGGGCTAAATGGCAGTATATGATATAGACCTCAGTATTTTATACGAAATGGGCAAAATGTTAATTTAAGTCAAAGTCACTCATAAGAGGTTACAAGCACTTTTATTAGAACAGATTGTGTCCAAAAATGCAAGGACAAGGTCACCTTCCCTGTTTGAAAAATGAATAAAATGAACGAAATAAAATTGGGCCTTTCTCTGAGGATGCTCCCTGAGGTCAACTCTGACAATAAAAGACTGATGTGCTGCGATAGGTGCATTGTCTCATTTGCGGTTGCCTGGCTTTCCGTCCTGATGCTGCTCATTCTCACCCAGTTTTGCTATAGCCTATTCTTCATTACAGTGGTTAATTACCATCAGTACATTTAAATTTAAACTCGCTCTGCTCGATCATTCATAGATCTTCTGGTTTTACCGACTCTCTGGCTAATCCCAGAGTCGCTATCTAGATCAGTTAGCTACTTTAGCTTAACAGTTACCAATGTTTCTTGTTCTTCCTCTCACTCTCCGGCTCCCTCTTGCTCAATGAGTCTGATATTTAGTTATCCCGCTGCCTCCTTTAGTGATAACATGTAATAAATGCAGTTCATTTGAGTTGGGCTGGGTCGGCTCCAAAAAGTCTGTCTTCATAGACTCCCATTCAACTTATCCACAATACAAAGTTAATAGATTATCCAGCATCTTCTTGACGATTCTCTACAATATTTCATATGTTTTCCTGGTCTTGTTTTGAGCAGTTGTCTACAATTTCTGCAGCGAGTTTAGACTAATGTTAAATTGTTTTCCTGACTGCATGCTACATAACCACTGTTGATTGTTGACTTTGGTTTAAAACATGTTTGGTCTATCCAAGAGTGCAAAACATTTTTTTCACAGTGTGAGACAGCAAGAGATGAAGACAGAAGACAGAGAAGAATAAATAATATCTGCAGAAATGAAAGGAGAGCTATATTTTGCTTACAATTATAGATTTTCCATTTGATGTCTAGACTCAATAATCAGTCCTCTATCAGGTTTGTGTGCACAGAAAAACAAAAACTGAGCAGTGAAAACTGGATTTGAGAAGATACAAACATTTTGGTGAAAACCAGGTGTTAGGAATACAATTTGTAAGGCAAACAGGGACTACGGTCCATCATTGATAATCAGAACCTGAACTGTATTTTCTCCTCTTTTTTTCTTTTCTATTACTGGAGGCAACGTTTTCAAAGACCCTGTTTAATGTGAGAAATTTAAAATTGGTCAAAAGTTTAATTTAAAAAAAAAAAAACTTTTAAGAAATACAAACAAATGTATTTAACCTTGGTATTTTTTGTTAAAAGAGCTCTCTAAATTCATCAAGGATGTTGGAGCTCTTTATTGCTGACTTGAGTTTTATTTATTATTACAGAGACATATGACCTTATAGTAACTAGTGGTGACTTTGTTTTTAAAGAAATCTCTTCTTAAAGCTCTGTAAAAAGAAGGTCCAATACTCTCTCTGAACATAAAGTCATGGATCAAAGGTTTAAGTTTTGACAAATATTGTTCCCTGCAGGCTCTTCTACAGTCTAGTCTCGCTCTCACTGTTGTACTGTGGTGCCATACAGATAAAATGTAAACCATGTATTCAAGGGAGACAAAAAGGACCAATAAAACTACACTAAATTTAACTGCATAAAACTTGTTACAAATGTTAAATTAAAAGCTCCAGTTCTTATCTTTAATACGCCTCTGAGCCTGACTATCTGTTATGCCTTTATCCCCTCTTTGGACTTTAAAATCTCCATTTCTCTCAGAGCTTTGGGGGTGTGTGCTCTGACAGAATGTCAGGCAATTAAACAGTCATGGCTCATTGAGCTGGAGGTGGGCCTGCTCCTCCAGGCTCCTCTATAGGCAACAAAAGAAATGAATACAGGCACTCCCTGCCAGCCCTAGCTCATTCTTTGACTCCACAAACTTAGCAGTGAATCCAGACAAGAAGTTCTTATCAAAGGACACTTTAAACTATTGTCAAGTCTCACAAGGCTGAGCAGTGTCACTGTCACGGGTAATTATCCTTTGCCAGAATGTAAACGAGGACAGTGTGTGGGACAACAAAGATGTGCTCTCGCAAGGAACCCAGTCATGTCCCTGATGCAGGATGAACACACAAAACCTGTCACACTAATGATGGCATTATACAGCTACTGGAAAAGATGGGCACCTTTACACCTATCCCTAACGCTCTGCATAGAGGTATGACAAATACAAAAAAAAAAAACAGACAGCAGTTTCAATTAAGACATAGAGACTGAAAAAAAGCCTCAGGCATAACCACTGTCACTGTGCTTTACTGTATTTTATGACATGTCTCAGGAGTATCAGACCCCCAAAGAGCTGCTGATGGTTAAAACCTGTGTTTGAACTTTTTTTTTCTTTTGGTATGAAAAGTCAATTGAATTTTAACTCAGTTCTCATCTCACACATCTGTCTTTAAATTATTGTATAAAATATTTATTTCATACTCCAGATACTTTTGAAAAGATAACCTGCAACATACTGAGCATTACCACACACGGTAGGGATGTAAGGTAGGGACAAGCATCAATGGGCAATTACTTGATTTTCATAAATAAATCACTACATTAGTTTGGCTTTGCATTGACTCACCATCTGTTCCCTGTTTACTTCAGTAGCCTTTGTTTTCTCACTCACTGTCCAACACTTTGTACCAAATCCAAATAATGTTTCATAATTCTGTCTACACTCAACTTTTGACATTAAAAAGCCAAATTGTTTAAATAATTAATTGAAAAATATTTATATATTCAGTGCTTTTCTAAACAACAAGTTATTATAGTATAGTATCATACTTTTTTTTTTCTTATAACATCATATTATGTGAAGTAGCAGCCTTGACAGTGCATCTATATGCAGCAAAACCAAGAATAACATATTGTCCTTCTGTAAGTGTAGTGGCTGTCACCCGCAGGACTTCAATAAAAATACATTAAACCTCTCACAAGTTAGAAATGTAGAAATGCAAGGTTATAACGAGGGCGCTCATGCACATGTGGACATTTTTCTGTCCTTGCGTGCCTTTGCTCTTTTGCTGGAAGTTAACAAAACACGTGATACTGTTACATGTTTGACAGCTGCAGTTAATATGAGAACTGATTTCACTGCAGATCTGTGTAGTATATCTAAAACATATGAGCTCAACCACCACAGCTCAATGCGAGCTGAACAGCCTCCATTAGAGTATTTAAATGTTTTCACATGTCTTGTTGTTTGTCTGAATGTAACTTTAGACATCTTGATAGAGAATAATAAACTGTAATACTGCCGTGTGTGTTGTCTCATTTACCATATAATCAAATAGTTACACATAAGCACTCAGCATATGCTGTGATGTAATTCATCAGATTAAACAGCTTTACTGTTCTAGTATAGCATGACATTTTTGCCGATATATGATTATGTGGTAGTACAACGTAAAACGACAAAAAAAAAAATCTAGGGAAGGAAGGGAGGTAATGGCACGCACCAACGGTTCAAAACTCAAAATGAACCAGAAACTCCGAGATTGTGTCTTAACCACACGACCACCACGACGCCCCGGACATAATTCAGGTTCATCTTTCTCATGCTGACAGATGCTGCACTGCTTTAGCTTGGCAGGAGGACTACACATTTGTCACCAAGAAAACCCAGCTGTTGTTTGTCAATTTATTTTGATGAACAGTTAGGAGAAAATAAGGCTGTATTTATGGATATTAACCCTGGTATTTTTAGTGAGAAGTTGGAGTTTCTCTCACTGACAGCATTGCTTACAGTGAGTCATGTAGTATTTGTTTTCAAGTCAAGTTGGATGCTATTTTATTTTAATTAAAAACAAAAAGGAAATTTGGATCACATTAATATACACGACCAATAGTACAAGGACAGTGAAATAAAAGTAAGTTTCCCTGTGATCTCTACAAAAGAAGTGATTACAAATATGATTTCCATTTAAGGATACCAGAAATCATTGAAATTCAATGATTCATAAAACCAAATTCATTACCAAAAAAGAATAACAATTAAATTGATCAATTTTAATGTAAACTGTCATTTTAAACATAAAATGCTCCATTCTTAGTGTATTAACACACACACTTTATATTTTGACAGATTGAACTGTAATTGCAGGAGCCTAAAAATCATGTCATTTTTGTTTTCTGCCCTTTTTTTTAGTTTTCAGACAGCAGCTGCTTGCAGTGAAATGCACAAACATTACCTGCTCAGCAAAAAACAGCCGACACAGTCAGCTAATGACGAAAGAACAGAGTGACGCATTTAGCAGCTAAAGAAGCTGATCTGTCCATCAGACCATAAACAGAGCTAATAGGGGAGTAAATATTCACAAACCTGTATGAAGCACAAGCTGTTCTGGATCTGCTGGATGTGTTAAAGGGGAACCGTGTGTTAACAAGTTCACCATATTCCTGGAAACATCAGTGTTGACTGCGCAGCTTGTTTTGGTTCCCTCAAGTGGCACAAAAATCTGTTCAACGCTTGCAATGTATTTGGCTACGAGTCAATATTGCTTGATGTGCACGTTGTTGATAGTTCCTCATTTAAAGTGGCATTTTCTCTAAAAACTTTCAAACCCACAGCAAAATTCTTAAATCTGCGGAAAGAAGAGTTTTGATTCGCAGCTCAAACAATGGATGTAAACCAGATTGAGCCGAAAAACAAACCAGGCATTTTCCTTTACTTTCCATGAGCCAAACGACACATATTATAGAAATCTCATAATTTGCAGCGTCCTGTGGCCAGATCAGCATGGATTCCTGAGGCATGTTGATAATGGAATTTTCTGCTTGTGTAAATTGGTTTAGAATAGGATGTCAAAAATCATCTCTCGTCACTGAGCGCCCTGTTGTGAAGTACTCTAAGCAGGCTAATCGCCCAGGTATTTAGAAACAGTCATGATCCCCCACTTCACTGTACCATTATAGGAAACGCTGCCTGATTGGTTGGGTGTCTCGAGGAGCTGACTCTATGGCGCCGCGCTAGTGGCAGCCTGCTGCAGCATCTCCCCCCTGAGAGCCCCCCTGCTGTAGTGAAGAAATTTCCCCTCGGGGATTAATAAAGTGTATGAAATAAAAAAAAATAAAAAAAAATCAAATTAGCAATGATGGGATGTGTCTCAAACAGACGCGGTGTTTGACGAAGGTTCATGTTGGATCACAGAGAGGAATCCTGACCGGTTAGGGACGCCGTGGCATGTGTTCAACATCTCTGTGGTGTTAGCAACTCAACTGTGAAAATACTGTGTTTAACAGGTGATACTGTGATGCCACGATACACCACAATATCAAGCGCTGAAGAGTTCTTGCATTATAACACCTAATAAATCACATGAAACATATCAATGAGAGAGTGTGACATTAAATCGCATGCGAGATGAAAATGAGACTCTGACACATGGCACACAAGGTGCTGCATACCGATGGGAGTTACAGGTCACGACGCTTGCTTACTGAAAATGTAACGCTTAAAACACAGTCCTATGCATCTCCATCCACACAATATTAAACCATCCTTTTTTCTTTCAGAATTTATGCATAAAACAGCACCAGTCAATAATCCCAGCAAAAACATGCATATAAAATGTTAAACCTTACACTGTGTTGCATCGCATTCCAAACAATCCTCTGGTTTGCAGCATAAAGGCAGGGAAACAGAAAGTCTTAATTAATTCAGTGTAGGTGGAAGAAATCATTGATGGACACAAAGCTACAAAGCAAACTGCTGTATATAAGACATCAAAGATGCATCGAGAATGAATTAGATTGTGCAAAACCATAATTAGGATTGAATAAAACAAACAGCTCATTTATTGTGGCAGGATTTAAAGCTGCTTTTCAAATGATGTACCCATTAACTAAATAACTTGTTATTAATCATACATAAAGGGCTAAGACATTTAATTTAGCATGTCTTAGACTCTGTGGGAGAGGCTCAATTAAGATATTTAATTAGTTTGCTACCTTTTCAAGGGTCAATAATGCAAAAAGTAATTGATTTGATTTGTGATGTGAAGAGCTATAAATACCAACACAACTGAGACACGGTTTGAAAAGATTCACTTTGAAAAGGGCTCGAGGAAGAAGAGGGAGGAGAGGAAGGGCACTGTGGCTGCAAAGGTAATCCATGATGAGAACTGTCTCTCAGCTGAATTGGAGTGTCAGCCCCGTGTTGACCTTTACCCTGATGCAGCATTTTAGGTTTCAAGGTTGTTTGGGATGGAAATCCATGTATCAAGATCCTATCAAACAAACATACAGATAATCTGACAGAAAATGAAGGTGCGCTTTGGAGCAACAATTGATATGGTCAGCTTTGGAGAAAAAAAAAAAAAAAAAATCTATCCATCCCCTTTCATCCCTTTCTTTTCTGTTTGCCGAGTACACAGAGATGAGAAGGGCACTGAGCGCGGTGCATCGCACCTTCCGCTGCCCTCCTGGGGTAAAGCTGATGATTCGTTAACAAACACAAATCGATAGCTGGTCCTGAATGGAGGACAGCTACAAAGAATTAATTTCCGGCTTCAGGGGGCTTACAATGGCAAATCACCAGCTTTAATCAACAGTGTCAAGTCAGAAAGACAAATGATGTTTACACTGAATCAGTGTCTCGCCTGAAAGCAGCAGCTTTGGCTTTGTGTCCTTACCAGTCTGTCGAGGCTCGTGCCAGCTGCAGTGGTAGGGCGCTCCTCTGGGCTGTAGGGCCTGAAGCGGACACTGAACACATCCGAAACACCACGAGCAGACCTCGTGATTCCTGCGGGTTTTGGCTGGCCACAGCCTTGAAAAACCTGCAATTACAAAAACATGGGCACCCAACTGTCAGTGGTTTGAATTACGTTGGATGCAGAAAATAGGTAAAACATGCTGTTTTGTTAAGGTCTTGTGGATCATTCCCCCCACACTACCGGTGTGACTGCTCTACATCAAGTTGAGGTAACCACGTTGATAGGTGATTAAACTGGGAGCTGTGACCAATGCTATTTAAGATGGTAGAGTTAAGTTTTTACGGGCTTTTGGGAAAATACCACATATACTTAAACCATCAACAAAACTGCATCTGTTGCCTGGGAAAGCCAACGTAGCATTCAGCTTTGAATGGGAACTGGCATCCAAATCTGTGTAGGCAGAAAGATATTCTTCACAACCACCTAAAAAAAAAACGTGTTCTTTCTGACTACAATTTTGCGGGCAAAGAAAAATGTAGTAAAACACAGGAAACACATTAACTACTGTTAGTTGAACTAAGATTATCTGACCAGATTGAAACATGTCATTTAAATACAAGACCTAAACTTGGACATAATTAGAACTTGTTGCAATGCACACCTTAGACACAGCCCTGAAGGATTTTCAACAAGCTCCTTTTTTACTTTGTGAAAAAGCTGGACATCACCCATCTGTCAGAGGTGTTACTTTGTTCTCTGGAAAATATACCTAATTGACATACCCTGTAGGAGACCTGGGCACTGTTATCTTGCATATTCATGATGGCCTCTGAAATCTTGACATCAATAGGCTCCATGACAGATTCAATGTTGAAAGGTCCCTCCAGCCTCTGTGCCACCAGCAGCATGGCATCTGTCACAAGATTGGTTAAAAAAAAAAAAAGTGCAGTGTTAAAGGGAGGAAAGCAGAGGTGCAAACAGACACACACGTATTGTTGTTTACAGCAGTTGGCATCCAGCTTATTGGTGCATTACCTTCCCAGACACACAAGAAGGGTTTTAAGTGGTCAAGCAACAAGCAGAAATAACCCTAAATATAGCAATAAAACAATACTACATAGAGTGATGATGCATTGGAAGGTGTCTCCATTCATAAGCAGATATATCTTGTGGTCCTTTTAATATGCTTCGTGACAACAACTCCGATGCAGCACTGTCCAATTTATTTAGTGTTAGAGAGAACACACAGTTGCACTGCAACTTAAAAATACAATCAAAATATACACAAATTGTACAACAAATTTAGAAATTTACTATAAATGCAGAAAAGAAAAAAAAAAATCAAGAATATGAAAATTATTCCACTCACGTCCCTGAAAACATTTCTCTATTCCTGCATCAGCTAGTGATTTACATAATTACCTGCATTTTGTTTACGTAGGTTTTCTGTGTTTAAAGTGCTCTCCAAAATGCAGTGTAGGTTGTCACTCTAGTTTTTTTTAAATTTGTTTCTGTGTTTTCGAGTTCCTGGGGGTTTCTCAAATTGCAGAGTGGGAGTCTGGCAGCTTGCACAAAAAAGTAAAAAAATAAAGACAAAGCTAAAATAGGTTTGATTCCATAGTAACAGTGCACTAACTCTCATTTTTAAAGACTTAAACTAACATTTGAATTTCTTTCAATGCCACAATGCAATGCCTAACTATTTGGTACAAAAATAATTTTACTTGATTAAAAAAAAAAAGTCAACTATCATAATAGTTGAGTAAATTTGTGAGGATTTGTTTTTCTCTGTTTCGTATCACTGTACTGTAAATGGTTTGGGTTTTGGTATGTTGGTTGAATGAAACAAGAAAGTGCAAGATGTTACTTTGAGATTTGAGAAATGGTATATTTTACATTTCTGATATTTAAATGACCAAATAATAACATAACAACAAAATCAAAGGTAAAAAGAATTGTTAGCTTGTGATATAGTTTTTTACCAGCAAACTGTCATGTCTTCCTTTGTAATTACTACACAGTATTGTCCTTTACCAGCCCATTCTCATCACAGACTGCAAACACACTTATGAAGCATGAATGCATCTTGAGGCAAATTAAATTTTTATGTAGATCAATTCAATCAAGTCAACAAAATGTTGTTATGCTGCAGGCAGTGAACAGTGCTGATGAGTCATTGATTTAATAGAACTTCTCAAAGCCAAGCACTTCTTTACATCCACTGTGGGAAAGGTCAATGTCTCATTAATATTGTGTGGACACAAGCCAGAAGGCCCTGTTGAATACGGGACGCTTGCTATTATCATCTCAGCTTGTTTTCATCACTTTCAATTAACACCTCTGACAGCTTTATAAAAAATAAAAAAATAAAAGATTTTGCAAATTAATAATATGTACAACTGTGAATAGTCGATATTTCACAGTATCTCAAGCTAATTATGCAACTCCTGTTACCTTTTAGAGGCTAAGTGAGTGAAATGATATTGCCGTGAAGAAGTGCTAAAGTGCTCTCAACCCCACAGGGTTGTTATATTAATGTGCCTCCGCTTGTATAATGGCAGGTCTGAGTTTGAATGGCATGCCACAGGGAGCTGGACATCATCAAACCACTAACTCATAACTGGGCAAGTCCCAGATCTGGAGACAGGACTCAGACAGTGTGTCAGGACAGGTTTCTATATCCATAGACCTCCCAAGATAAGACCTCACCAGCAGGCTGTCATAATGACTCTACAATTACCTCATGGTTAAATAAGGTCATCCTGTCATTTGGAGACTGCAGAAACAATGGCTACATGATTCTAACTCCCTTAATAGTTTATTGAATCTGCACTTAAATGTTGTTGTTTGAAGAACATGTAATATGTTTTGTTTGGCCTGCTGCTTCGACCACCCCACCCGTCACAGGAGAATTATATAATTTATTCCCAAACAGAGCAGACCCAAAAATGGCCACTAAAACTATGTAAACACAAAGTAAGAGACCTGAATGAGAAAACAACAACAATAAAAGGTATTTAAAGACATAAGGGAGCAAACAAACAAGACAACCTAAATTACACTTTAGTTCTTTGATAGCAGACCTGTCCAGCTTTATATTCTTCTGGGAACTAAGATCACTAATGGCAGAGGAAAAAAGCGGAGAGACATTAGTGCAGCTCTGGCTCCATTTCCTTTCCAACTATGTTGAAGTCTGAGGCTTTGAAGACCTCTTCTGTTTGTTTACACTGTGAATTGCAAATACCCTGATGCTCACTGAGATCTTAATATACAGATTACGCCAGTGGCAAATAGCTTTCTACAGCTCTTCAGTTGAACCACTGTGCACCCATGTGGTCTATTAGTGTAGATAACACCTGTATGGGCAGAAAAATCAAACAAAAAAATTGCCTGTTTGCAGTATTGCTGACCCTTTTTCATGATGGATTTTTTTTTTTTTACACAAAACTATTATTTAGTTTAGTTTATTTTAGTGTTTGTGTATTTCTTGAAAATAATTTGAATTTAGCATCACTGTACAGCTTTCAATTTAATCTGACGATGATATAAATTTATTCAATCGCCCCAGGTAAATCTGCAAACAAAACAAACACACGTGAAGCAACATATAAATTCAAGCATAAGCTTAAAAACTGTCAAGTGCAAACTCTGAAAATTTAGGTCAATGGAGGCAACTGGGAATAACTCATATTCCATTATAGAAGAAAAGAAGAGTGCCTCCAGCATCAGAGACGATGGCAATCTTTTTCCACATTGGTGACTTATCTACAGCTTATCAGATGGGCACAACAAACAGAAAGAGATGGGAACTTTGTCTTCTTACATCTGAGGGAAAGCAGACAGAGACGTATGGGAGAGAGGAGAAGAGGCAGAGAAATAAGAGGGCAGAAGAATAAGGAGTGGTGCTGATTGGGTTGAGTAAAGGCCAGGTTATGACTTTGTCCCAGAAGATCATGTGAAAAACTCTACCTAAATGGAGAATTAATGACTCTCATTTATGAAGAGTGCATGAAGTCCAGTCCGCTGTGGCATAGCTGCCACTCTGAGCCAAATTTTCCCTGCATCACTTTTGCAGCACTGAGATAGGCCACTGGCCAGCCAGAGGAAATCTTGTTATCATCCCGACACAGACATGCAAATAAACGCATCTTGCCCTATTCTGAGCTGCGGTTTTTAAAAAGAACAACCGGGACTTACTGGATAGAGACACGGAAAACTAAAAGACAACATGCCGTGAAACCACAGCACGATCCAAATATTTTCTGTCATATTTGAAGTTAATGTTTCAGTTTGACATACGGAACATGCTTATTTGCTCCGTCTCGGTAAAAAAAAAATTGAGGAGGTAATATTACTCTGGGATCTGCCTCTTTATCGAGATTGATGTCCACTTAAATTCAGGCTATGTCAGCCAGCGGCAACCTCCAGCAGACAAGGACAAATAAGGAAAGGGAACAGGCCCTTCTATGGGTCTTTGCCTGTGAAGAGTTCTACAGGATGAAAAATGGCTCGAGTGTAATTTGGATTCTGTAAAGCATAGCTCATCTGTGGTTCAATCAACCAACTAATAGTGCTATGAAACGGTATGAAAATGGAAAGGAGCGGAAAAAAAAGTCCTCGAACACAGAGATACACAGAGACACATTCATGTTAAAAGAACACTTCACTTTTTAAGGATTAATAGCAATAAAACAAAGACGGCACACATTTAGACGATCATAAACTAATTTCCTCTTTTGAACCCTAAAAGCTTTTTTAATATGATAATTTCTTTCCTGTCTTTTTCATTAAAAAAAAAAAAATAATAATAATAATAATTCAAATATACTTAAAAACAAAATGGAAAATATTGTTTCTCAAAAATATCCTCTGCTCAGACAAGGATTGCAAGCAGCTTGTTGTGAATATAAACACATACATAAGTTGTAGAGCTTAAATTTTGCTTACAGATCTGCAGTCACGTGCACATGATGACTGTTGCAGCTGACTGTGCAGATACATCCTTGTTCACTCTGTTTTAAGTGCATGCATTATAGATCATCAGATGGCAAAACTGGTCTGTCAACCACTTTATTCCAGACAGTAAAAAATACTATAGTACAAAAAAACACTTATAGCATAATGTTACTTTTACCTCAAATATCTCCACATCTAATCGGTGTATCTGACCAGGCATCCAAGATACGTACACCGTATATATCTTGACATATTTCTGGTGCCACTATAAGGTTAACATTATTGTTTTTAAGTGAAATGTCTCAACAACTACTAAAATGATTTAGATCAAATTTGGTACACATATTTGTGGCCTTGTAAGCGTAGATTGTGATGAATTTGAGACCCCTGATTGTTCATTTTGTGCCAGTATCAAGTAAGAAGTTGTTCATTACTTTCTTTGCTTTCAAATACCTGAAAAACAATCACACCCCCATCAGCCTCAGGTATACTTTAAAAGGTTCACTTTTGTCTTTTGTGCTAATTACTATAGTTAGCATGCTAGCAGGCCAACATTAAGGGGTGAACATAGTAAATATTTCCTTCTAAACATCAACATGTTAGCATGCCAAAGCTCAAAGTATGATTGTGTTTAAAAATAAAGCCTGAAGCATTCATAATCATTATTTTTCCATTATTACAAATTTGCAACCAAGTGATAACATCACTCTAAAATGTGAAGAAGACTTCTTCTGTAAAAGCCATACTGAGGCAGCGCTGATACCGCACTGCACTGCTAATCTAACTAAGCAGCATGATCAAATAATGAGCAGTTCATGATCAGATCATGTTACTAATGAGGTTGGAGATGACGTGGATTTTTTTTCTCTATCGTTGCTGACAGGACTGTTTCAACTATTTCGCCCAGAAATATGTTAACCTTCCTCTTATCGGCATCCTTGTTTGCACGGTGTTAAAGCCTCATGATACGGAGCACATCTCCACCACAGAGCTAAGGTGTGATGTGCACAGGCACAACAGCTGAGCAGCTGTGACCAAAGACAAAGATCTGACAAAGATAGGCTTCCCTGCTCTTCAACGCACCACAGAGTACAATTTCGCTCCTCAAAATGTCTGTCTTTCTGCAGACTCGTAATTGCACAGGTGGGAAGTGAAACTGTAATTACATCCACTCAACCACATCTTCATGTAACTCTGAGTTATTAGGCAATAACTATAAAACTAAATGTAAATTAATGTTTTCGCTACAGCGGCCATTACTGAAATGTTCACCAAGTGCTTCCCTGAGCACAATGTTTGTTTGATTTCTGCAGACAGATGATGTAACATTTTGTAACATGCAACTTCTTCAGGTGTCAGTTTCAAAGCTTACAGTTTTCTCACTGTAGGGAGCATATTGTCTCAGCATTTCCCTCAAAGACATAAAAGTGGATGTAGCTTCAGGGTGTGAAAGAAAGAGGCCAGTGGAGAAGTGCAATACTACTGAGGGCCACTAGAGGGTGGCTCCAAAAAGGCTTTAATCTTCACTCATAAAATACAAAGTCAATACATTTTTTTCCACAAGTTCTTCTTCAACCTTCTTATTAGTTTTCTAGCGGTCAATCTGAAAATAATCCCATCATTAACTAGAAAATAAACCTTAAAAAGCTGTCAGGTTTCCACTATCGGTAGGTGGGATGCAGTGTTGTCGGGTTTCCAATCAGATCGCGTCAGATCCACTACTCGCTCCTCCCGAGCTCGTCCTAATATGATCACTTCTGGCTTCAAACTGCTCTGAACTAGAAAGATAGTAGTATATAATAATAGTTTATTAGTCATATTTTACAGGCTTATTGATAAGGCACTTAATGCAAAGATGCCCAAGAATTCTTTATATTTAACAGACAAATAGGAGTGCTATTGACCTCATTGAATTTTACAGTACAAATTGAATAGCCATATTTACCAAAAGGTTAAATCAATATTTTAAGTTCCCAATCCATCAGTTGACTAATAGTATTATGTACTCAATTATGTACTGTACTACAAAATAATGGGTTACAGTGAAAACCTTTTCAATTAGATCTGTCTTTGTTTGTCTTAATAGCCGAAGACAAAGAAGCTCGAACTTTTTTTTTTTACTGAATATCATGTCTCCAATCTGACTAGTTTCTAGAAAATAAGACTTGATCCTCATAAAGGACTAAGCATTTTCTATGTAATGGTTACTGATTTCTCTGATCGTCAACACATTTCTTCATAAGCCTCTGTGCTAATGCTGAACTCTTCACCTTGCATCTGATGTGTGTCTAATAACACATCTGAAAATTGGAGCGCTTGAACTTAGCAGACAAAATTCCACCACAGGTCTTAATATTTAGTTTGATATCTCAGCTCCCCGGGAGCTGATAGGCAAAAAAGGAGGAATGAAGTTTAATTGAATTTGTAGACTTCTCATACGACAGGCCAGCATTATCTTCACTGCGTATGGGGTCCAATCTGTGATGTGATGCCCAAAGAAACTTAACGTCGTGTCAGATAAGTAAAATCCCATGTTCTTTTAGTGTTTTTCCTCTCTCAGTGTGGTCTAAATTTCCATCCAGACAATAGATGCTTTTGAACAGCAGTGATTTACAACAACTGTGCGTAAAAGCCCTTTTACCCACACCTGTGGGTTTAATGGATTTATAATGATTGTCTGCTCTGTCTAATCATTGCGGCTTGTTTCAGCACCCACGGCGAAAAGGTTAAGAAAATCTGGCATCACTTTACGTGATGGTGCATTCATTAGACTTTATGACTTGTTGACTGTTTTCATCAAGTGTCATTCGGTCAATTGGGTCACTTTTAATACCTGATTTAGTTGAATTAATGTCCGACGCAGAGCATACGTCTGTCTGTGTCACTTTCCAATTACACTGCTAAAGCGGTTGTTGGTGGAAGGATTATGTATGCAACGGTGTTTAGTTTCTTTATGCACTTAAAACAACAGCATCTGAAACAAAGTGGATTTAAGTACACTTAATGACAACATTCATTAACTTTCAAAATTCAAAAACTGGACTTCTTCATGTTCATGACAGGTAATTTCATGGTTATGATCTTATTATGTCAGTTTAATTCACACCTTTTTAAGTAAAGTGTCGCCGGAAATCGAATGCTACGTTGTAAAAAATTGCTAAATCCACAAAGATTTGCATTACACAAAAAGTCGGATAATGTAGTAAACAAAATTATTTATTGAAACTATCTGAAAGTGCCATTTTTAAAACACTAATGCAACAACCTATCTTAAGAAATTGCTTCTGATTTTTATGCTGTGAGGATTCTTCCTGCTCGTACTGGCCATGAAATGATCCTGGAAAAAAAACACCCAGTAGAGGTAAATCCACAGTCTGTTGGAAGCAGAGACTTCCTGTTGTCCACACTGGTTGCCAGGCAACCAATTCTGGATAAGAAATAGGTCAACATACAATCACCTGTAAAACACCAAATTTTTTTTTTTTTTTTACCTTTCCAGGTATTTTAGTGGTGCACATAAGCAGAACTTACTATGGCTGGACAAAGAAAGTTGTTTTTCCTGTTTACGGTCTTCGTGCCAAACAAAGTGGCCCATTTCAGCTTAACGCATCGGTGATAATAATCTAACAATACATATTTATTTTCTTAATACATTTTCTTGTTTATATTGAAATACTTTTCTGTAAGCACCCTCTTTAATTTGAGACTTTTATTAGAATGGAGTTGTTTTATGAGTGAGACAGATACTGAAGTCTACAACTGTGCATCCACACACGATTTAATTATGTGTCTTCCAGTGTAGTTTCTCTCTGTCGCTCGCCCACTCATATGCGCTTTGTCTCTCTTTCTTTGTCAGATCACATGGAGACCTGGTTCCATCTTTGTCACGCAATTATAACATCGAATTCAATTGTATTCAGTAATAAAAAACCCTGTTCGTTAAAGGTAAGGTTGTCTGAGCTGCATTCCGGTGTGGAGGAAGGTCATCGACCATGTTGAATGAGTTGAGTTGACCCATTCAGAAAAGCTGCAAACGCATGTTTAACCTGTAACACTCTGGGGGTGTGAAAGGGCTTGGGTTAATTTTTTTTCTTTTAAATTCATGCTAATAAAAGCATAAAGTTCAAAACCCTTGAGCATCACCGTGAACTATCTGTGGGGTCTGACTTTCCGCCATGACCAGTCCACTCACAGCGTGTTAAAAAGTGTTTTTTGGTCAATATTTTATTCATGAGGAATTTTTTGTCGCCGCCTTGAATTTTAATAAACAGGTTATGGCTGGTTCCCGTTACTATGCAAAATAAATCACCTAATTAAAAAGAAATGAGCAGATACAATTGATGCAGATTGCTTCCAGTGTAGCAACACATCTCTCCAGAGAGAACAATGTGAGCACCAATCCAACAAGAAAAAAAAAAAAAAAAGCTGTCAGAGCCGAACAGTTGACTTCAGACTGACTTTAGGCCAAATGAAGGTCTCTGTGAATATTGTGAGGGCGCAAGAATAAGAGCTCCATCACAGGTATGAGATACCCGTCAACACAAAAAATGATAATGACACGTGAGGTGTAAACTGCGGAGGACATTATTTATCACCGCTGCATGTGACTGATATTCAAAACGACCAGAGAGGTAAAAGACATGAATTTCTGCAGACAGCCTGATAAACAACATCAAAAATGGTTAAAAACAGCCTGTTTCAAAACATTATTCAAGAAAAATAATTACTAAGCAGAAGACTTACACACACACACACACACACACACACACACACACACACACACACACACACACACACACACGTAAACACTGTCAACGTGATGCAATCGTCCTAAAACAGATATCAGTGACCTATGCAGAAAGCATATTGATCTCCATGTCCCTGAGGACTTGGCGTGCGGGTCCTGATTACGCTTGCTCTGGTTCTCAGGTGCGGTAAACAGAATGACAGATGCTCATCAGTCATGCCATGTGTTAGTTAATTCATGCAATGAAAATCTAATTCCAGTCTTAATCTCATCAAATTAGACAAGGGGTGCCTTTTTAAAGTGTGTGTATATATAGGTAGGTAGGTAGGTAGGTATGGTAGGTATATACTTTATTAATCCCCGAGGGGAAATTTTTATGTGTGTTTATCATATATTATGATAAACAGTGTCGAGAGTAACATAAAAAAAAAATAGTTTCTATAAAAATTCCACTATTTAAAGTGAATTTAATACAACAAAGAATGCCAGTCTTTGTGTTACTGTTTAACACTACATCCTCTAGTTTAGCATCTTTGTCCATAATTAATGTACGGAGCAAGTCTTGTCTTTAGGAGCAGAATGGAGAGAGGTCAGCAAGGATTTGTCCTCAGTGGGAACCAATGGATTAGAGACTGGCTACTCAGCAGAGTCTGTTAAATCTACTGTATAATTTATTCAGATTTGATTTATTCAGTGTAACATTTAGGAAGAAATAAAAATTACAGTGACGTTCAAACTCCAGTTAGCTTATGTTTATTAACACAATAGGTCTTCTTTTAACTGCAGGCTAGATGAGCCCGTGTTTTTCATATCAATATTATTAATGGGATGACCCAAACTAAAGCTATATTAGTTCAGAAAACAGCATATTTTCAAATTAATGCGAAATGACAACATTAGACCCACATATCTAAATTTGACATTGGATTTTTGCCGCATACGATAAACTTGTGTTATAAATTACATTTCTTGGTCAAATTGTATTTGCTTGTCTAAATAATCTGTCGCTTAGGGGCAAGTAAAATAAGCATACGTGCAAGGACATTTGATCTAAGGTTGTTATTGGTGCATACTTAAAGATCTCCCTGATATACGTGTGCATACTTTCTGTCACATAAATACAAATGCAGAGGAATGATTTAGGGTGTACATTTATACAACATTATTAAAATACTGTCGTCAACAAACAATTCATTATTTTCAGAGAAAGATGAACATCAAGGCAAAACTGAAATGAGACACAAAAAAAAGAAACTTGATATAGTTATTTTTCTTCCCTCGTGAAAGGAGCAGAAACTGGTGAATAAATTCATTTCTAAACATTTCATATTGCTGAGGTATATATGGGAGTGCAGCTGTAGTTTCAGTTTGCCTCTGGCGATGCCACGATGGTCCCTTTCTGCCTCACACTTATACCGAGGATAAATATGGGTGAGGCCTTGGTTGTTCTGAACTGATGTCCTGTGTTTTTTCATTCAGGTTTTGTCACGAGGTTGAATTTACTGAATCAAAAAGGTGTTATTTCTTGCAGTGTTGCGGGGGTGGGGTGGGGTGGGGGGGGGGGGGTTGTTCCACACAGATTTCTCACTCTTTGGTTGGATTAGTTTTCATCTCCCCAATATCTTGTCTTCACTGGTCAGTGGAGCTGGAATAAAACGGGCTGAATGGATGCCACAACAATCAAGATGAATATCACAGTTTCGAGTCTGCACCATCTCTCTGCTGTTTTCCCCAATTTATTTCAAAGCTTTTTATGTTTGAGTAATAACCGCATTTGTAGAGCATGATTCATATTAGCATACTATTAGTCCGTATGGTGTTACAAATATTGCCTGTCTGTGCAGAATATGAAAAAGCCTTCTCGACAATTTAACACCAAAAGCCAAGTCAATACCTTTTCAGACTTCAAGCTAATTGAAAATCGTTCATCCTATAATGAGCATGAAATGTCACAGCCAAAAGATATAGAACCGGTATTTAATTTGCCACGGGGAACAATAATCCAATTGATTCGACCTCGGATAAAGACAGAATGAACATTGCTCCAGGATCAACGGCAGAAATGTAAAATCATGAGATTCAAGTGGAACTGTGTCCAAATTGTATTCCTATCAGTGGGATGAATGTAAACATTTCGAGTTGGGCTGAAAGGTCCAAAGGTTTTTATATAATCTTTCTTACTGACACCTAATAATCTACAGTTTCTTGAACAATAACAATATTAAAATAGATTTTTGCAACTTTGGCATTATAGAAGCACAAGTGGAAAATCCCCTAAAAAATATCTGATAGTTCATGGTAATGTCTTTAAATGTTTGGCTATATCTGACCAATAGTCCAAAACCCACAGGGACTCAATTTACAGTGACATTAAACATGAAAAGCAGCAAATTGCCAAACAATGACTGTTCTTTTGTTTAGCAAAAAAAGCAAAACCCCTTGACTCAATTAATCACTAACACATTTTTTTCTCTTCTTTAAAGCACTTTCCATCTTGTTCTGGCAATGTTCAAATCATTGCTGCATTAATATCATAGATACAAATAAAGCTGAATTTCATTACGTTTACATTTTTTTTTGATGATAATAATAACTCAGATGACTAGAATGTAGAACGTGTAGTGCTGCAGATCTCACTGACAACCAACACGTTTCTGTCGAGCTCTGCACCTTTCACCCTCGTGGAGCTGCTAATTGTTTTGGTTCGCTAGTCCATGCAGTCCCAGTGGTTCTCACAAAGACTGTTATGGAACGCCTGTAACAAATTCACAAGCTGTTTGCACACCCTATTCCAAGTGTAAAATAACTCAGTGACAAACAAATAAGAAGCTGGTGAAAACATCATGCCAAAGACAAAAAAAAAAGAAAAAAAAAAGAACTTTTTCAGGAGCTGGAGCATAAAACAAGGGATCAAAGCAGAGCGAACACTAGAAAAACATCCATTAAGTGGACAGACAGACATTGGTTGTGGCTCAGATCACACACTTCTGTACACATAGATGTGGTAGACTCGTACGTTAGTACACTTAGTTGTATGGGGTGTGAATTTTGACAGGCTAGTGTTTGCAAATTGCACACCGCCGTTCACTTACCAGAAATTACATGCAAATACATCAGCCGCATATCTACCGGCCAATAAGAAATAAACACGGACGCGGTTGTGTACAACTTATATTCGTATAGTGCTGTGATCTGCAACCTCTGCAACCTCTGCATCCTCCTCAGCTCCTGCAGTTAGGAAATCGGTTGGTATTCTCTTGATTTCATCTACATAGACAGTGACAGTGTGGATGCACTTAAGCGCTGACAATAGCAAGTGTAAGTATAAATGTTAATGATTTAAGGCACAAGCAATTGCAATGTTGCACTGAATGGGCTTGTTGTCCCAGTATTATGAAGGCTGAGGATTTTTAGTTTCTGTTCTATGATGTACAGGTCTGTGCAAAACTTTTAAGCACATGAGATGCTCAGATTCTTCTCCATCTCCCGATAGTCCCAAATAAATTCTGCAGCAGTAACAATGACCCGAAACATACATCCAGCTTCATAAAGCACTATTTTCAGTCACCAGAAGAACAATATGACAGACGGTAATGCCCGGAGTCCTGATCTCAGCATTAGTGAGTCAGTCTGCGATTACATAAAGGCAAAGTTTGGTCACACTAAATATTTGGGTTTTTCATATTCTACGATATAACTTTTAAAACCACCCTCACTTTTCATTAAGTGCCGAACATTGTTTTTTTTCTGAATGAAACAGGTTGATCACTCAAAATTAAGCTTGGCTTGTGAGTACGAGTCTTCTGAGAATCTTCTGCGTTGCAATTCGATTAGTAGATGAAGAATGAGAGTTATAAAAATGTAATTTCAACCACTTTGTATGCACAAATCTTAGGCTACTACAACAAACAACCTAAGAGAGTTTAGCTTGTTGACCAATATCAAATTTATCTAGATAAATTTGTGTATAGCTCCACCCTGGCATGCTGGGTCATTAAAAGCTATGTTGGCATTTTTCAAAAAGTAAAAAAAAAATTGAGATATAAATGCACTACAAGAAGTAACATAACTCGTGCAAGAACGAACCAATTCTGCTTCAATAAGCTCTAACTTCATAGTAGAAACTGCAACTCCCACGATTCAATTTCATTTTTGAGTGAAATTCAGTGTTGGAGTCGAGTCAGGTTTTCGCTGCCACAACTCTAGCTCAGACCTACAGGACAATTCTATCTATCTGACAGCAGCAATCATCTGTGGAAGGCATTCTATCAAATATTAAATAAATATATAAATATTGCATTTATATTTGTATTCTTTGTGTCTGAGCAGAACGAGTTTGCACTGAACTTCTCCTCGCAAAACTTGATGCTCCCTGCAGTGCACTTCTGCCCTATTACGAGTCACCATTTAGCACAGCAGGAGAGCAGAATCCCATGAATAAAATCTTTTCAGGCAGCAAATGTTAATAGAAGAATGACAAATAAAGCGGCTTCTTATCTGAGGGCCCAATGTGTACCAATGAAAGTGATGTTGTCAAAATATGATAACTACAGAGCGCCAGCTGTAACCTCTCTTAAAAGAGAAAGTCGAATTCTGCAACGTAACAGTGATTCCTGTAATCCTGCATACTTGCAAAGTTAACATTTTCCCCTCAGCTTTTTTTTCTACATTTTTTTTCACATCAACAAAGTTTGAACAAAACCTTTGTGAAATGCTTCATTATAGAGTTACATAAAGTAACAACACAGTGGACGCAAAGAGAGAAAGAAGCCAAAAAGCAGATAAACTACTTGTAATTCAATTTCACTAATTGTGCAATTCAACCTTGTGCAGATTCAAATAACATAAATCTAAATATTAAATACAATAAATTGAGTTGTGTTTAAATGCTCAGTGCTGGATATGTTCCTTCTATGATATCATGTCAGCCATCCTTTGCTTCCATGACACATTACACCCACAATGCAATAGTTTTTCAACACTAAGCATAACAAAAAAAAACACTAGGCTATATTTGTTATATTAAAACTGAATCCAATTGCTGTCACCCAATCAACACCCCAGTCTGCAGCTTTCTCTGTAAACTTCTTTCAGCTCATTATTATAGTTTGCTGATCCAAGCCAGGAAGCTTAAAAGATTATTCAACTCGTACTTTTTTCAGTCAATCAACTCATGTCACTTTCTGGGCTGCAATTAAAATGCAACACTGCATAAAGCAGCCAACAGTACTAGATATAAAGATAAAGGTGAAATGCAGGTTGGTGGTGAATCTACAAGTTTTCCATTATTGGAAGTGCTCGTGTTATGTAAAAGGCTTTCCGCATCCAATCATTTCAATTTAGCCAGATTCTAAAGACATACATCGAGACACGTGTACATAACAAAATATAATTATAATGATGGCAAATAACAAAACAGCAGATTCCAGGTGAAAATGTCTGGAGAAATGTTTGAAAAGACTCACCAATGTACTGGTTCCACTCCGGATCCAGATCAGCTTGATTGGCCAGGCAGCCCTTCATGACATTCAGGCAGTAATTCCTACAGGACCTTACTGCTGGCATGCCCTGACAAAAGGGGCAGTACAGCATCTTTGTCAGCGCTCGAATACATACTGGAGTGCTGCTTACCTGCAAGGACACGGAGTGAGACAGGAGTCATTAGTATCGGTACACATTACGAGAAATCTTTGATGACTTTAATCGGATTCTGTCAATTAATAGTTACGTTAACTGATTGAAGATTTGAATGTTTGTCAGTTTACGTGTTAGATCTACTTTCTTCAACTTTGCCTGGATGCATCACAATTGGGGATTCTTAGATGTCCAAAGACAATTATTTGTCTAGTACCGCTGGAGAACTTTTGCAAAGTTTTATCAAAACACTCGTCAAAATAGTGATTCATAAATGTCAAACGAGCCGAAACAAATGCAATCACTACCTCTCACAATTTATGAGCCCTGAGAAGAACACACAATTCAGCCTTTGTTTATTAACTGACACTTCAATGAAGTCAAATAGTTATTTGCCCACTCATCAGACCGAAATAGCTATCATTTATATCATATCATAAGCTTTATTCAAAGAGGTTGACTCAAGCTATAAACACACTTCAGGAAATACAAAGCCACAATTAATAAACAGCTTTAGACAAGACGAGCATAAATATCACTGACTGACAATCACATCACAACAAAGAAATTTTATGAATCGTGTTAGTAATCATATCACCATAAGTTTACCTACTTGCTTGCAAGAAAGAAAGCCTGCCTAAGCAATAGTCTTTTATTGCAGGCAGTGGGCCTTAAGCAGCACAACAACATTCAAATACATTACAGTGCTGCAGTGACTGGATGTAATGAGGTTGAAAGGTAATGAAGTGGGATATACGAGGCACCCTTGTTCACTTATGCTTCCCACTAGCTTTTGGTTTAAAATTGCTGACCACGAGATCTAACTCTTGAATTAAGCCTGTATTGGGTTTTTAGCACTAAAAAAAAAACAAAAAAAAAACCTGGACTACAGATATTCAAAGTGCCTCTAAAACAGGATTTTGTTAATAATTTAGGCTTTGGTGCAAAAGTTAGCACTTACACATGCACTGTATTGATTTAGAGATGTTTAAACAGAAAAAGGGCTAGAGCACCTTAGTACAGTATCACAGATCTGGTCTGGTCAGAACCCAAGGATTATTTTAGTAGGTGAAAGTTGATTTAATTAAATTCATAATGCATTTGAAGACAGTGAAAAACAACAACAAAATGATTCAGTTTAGCAATCAATTGTGGCATTAATGGGAGTTTTAGAATGTGTTGCTTTGTTAAAGCAAAGGCAGGCTGGTCACAAAACTCAGGACACTTTAAAGATGTTTTTCAAGACAATGTAATCACCATAAGTAAAATGTTACGATATCTGCAGATATACTTTTTGGGGTATTTTTAGGGGGAAGACAAATTAAAAGAAATCACAGCCTATTCCGGCAAGGTGGCACATTGTATTGTTAGCTTCAGCTAAAAGGGACTGCTAAGACGTCATCTTGCAGGAAGAAGGAGAACTCGTAAAAAGGAATATAACGTTTATCTTCCTTTACTGTCGAGGACGGCCACGTTCACATAATTCCACATAGTTGATTAAAACCAAGCACGCAGCTCCTTCACTCAGGCTATTCTTGAAAAAAGTCCTCAATAACTTAAATGGAGATTTCAAAGACAGTGAATGTTGTTGTTGAATATAACAATCTTGTTTAATTAAAGAGGTCTTATTAAAGAGAAGGAACACGTCCGAGAAAAAAAATACCGGAAACAGCTGATTAGCACTTGCTTTGTTATATCAGGGTCATATTGGTGAACTAATACGAATACAAAATCTTTTTCCATTTTGCCACATCTTAAATAGCAAAAAGAAACTTGGATGTGAGACCTATACTGAAATAGATTTTATTACATGGTGTCTAAAGAATGAGTGCAGCACTCAACATTCTTCTGCAAAGCTTTCACGCTGGTGCCCTGTTGAGATGTTTGAAATGAAAGCTCCAGCTAGTCACAGCTAATGGACTATTTTGTCTGTTGCATTACGCAACAACAAGCGCCTCGTTAAGCATCTTTCAGTCTGAAAACCTGTCTTTTCAGACCACATTTCTGACATGCTACACTAGCACTTAACCCCCTAACAATCCAGTAGAAATCTCCTAAAATGCCTATTTAAGACATACCTACAGTACTTTGAAACCTATTTTTGAACTGTTTGCAGTACATGCAAGTTTCTATTAGAAGGTAACACTCTGACGTTTTGTCCCCAACAGAGTCACTGTAGGTGCTACTGGCATAGTTGATGAACACTGATTTTCTTTCTCCAAAGAAATGTCAAGATGACTGTAGCTGGCCCGTTTAAGCTAGAAAACCTAATGGGAACACAGTATAAAGTCTAAACCTGGCCCAGACTCAAATATTATGACAAAGCCACAGAAAATGAATATTGTACACGTTTTTCTGAGGATATGTCCATTTGAAGAGATTTGCATATGAATACATAAAAGAGAACACATCAAATTATTTACATCACTACATATGAGCAACATAAAGTTTGTATAATATCCATCGGGTATTGTTTTAATGATAAAAAGGTCTCATGTCCTTAATAAAGGAATAAAAACAGCACTCCAAGCACTCACTCTAAAATCTACGCAGTGAAAAAGCTACGATGACATGCAGCTCTCGTTGTGCGCAGGATGAATCCATTTATTGGAATTTGTTTTGGACAAATGATTATACTGTAAAGATGTAGGAAGAGGGGAAATTCATATCTCATATCCTTTTACTGTGCTTTATGTGAAAAAGAGGCATTGAGGCATGGACATGAAAAGCACCATGATGCCCTTTGTGACAGGCTAAGATGTTAGAACCACTAAAAGGCTTAATGGGCCGTACTTAAAGATCTCCAGCAGCAATCAAGCTTGTGGGTATTTAGTAGATCGCAGGTGTAAGCAGGAGCCTGACGAGCAACACTTTAAAAACAAGCAATCAAATCTCAAGTGCCCTAAAGTTTTTTACAGTAAAATTAAAATAGTGGAGTCCATAACATGTATCCAACTTTCTGCTAAGAATCCCAGAATGCAACGCTTCACATTTTTAAAAATCACTCTAATGCAAATCTGCACTTGATGGTGATGACACAAGATGATTAGTAAGTGTCCAAAATTTTGATTTGCTGGTCATTAGTGAGTAAATTACTCCATCTCTATATGTAGTGAGAAGTGAATCCGTGAATAATTTCAGACACCATCTACACTACGTCACTTAACTTCCTTCTTTGCTCCCGAGATAATCAAAATGACCAATACAGGTCTCGTTTACTGTATCCTTCCAGCCAACGAGGAGGTACAGTTAGCCCAGGAGGTAGTAGGCCCCACAAGCCCATATATTTGGGACGAAATGCATGAAGATAACCGCCTATTCCATCAGATAACAGTCAGATCAGATGAAAATAGTTCATTATTGTCAATTCTTTTGAAAGCTGAATTTTGTCTTAACTGCAATCTGTGAACAGACCAAGTGAGTCACAGTATGGTCAAGCCTGGAGGAGATAAAAAAAAAAACATGGCTGACCTTCTCCAAGTTGGAAAATTAGAGAAGCGGCCTGATCTTGGTGATGTGTGTTAATGTTTGATGTGCCTTGACCTCCACTTCTCCCTTCACCCAGTGGTATGAATCCTAAATAGAGGAGTGGATGGATTTTTCTGCAGAGTCAAACACTTAGTGGAGGCTGAAATACGCATTCCCTGACTAACAGACAACACCTCACACATCAGCTCGCAGACTACTGCCATCACATATAAACTTAATAACTTAATATTTGTAAAATGCAGTAGAACAAAGCACACAGAAAATGGTTTACTGCAGATTTAGAGGTCATGAAGAGAAATACTCATTGTTATTACTTCTTGCATTATTACTTTTAGCAGGCTATTAGTATCAGTGATAGTCCCTGATTCATTAACCATTTACTTCATCCATTTCTTATCATAAATAATGTGGTGTTTTAAACCAACAGATGATATTGAAGATATTTTCATCAGTTAAAAATAATCTGATGCCCCTCCACATTTGAATAACTTTACAAAAATAAAGTATAGTCTCACTCCTTTCCTCACCTTTGGAGTTTGATGAAAGTTCTCAGAATAATGATTTAAAAAAAAAAGCTGTAGTTGCAAAAGAAATGAAAGTGAATTTGAAATAAAATCCAATCAACAGGTTTTCCTTTTCTTTTTTATCTTTCCCTAAAAACTAAAACTAAAAAAAAATAAACCTTACAGACGAACACAGTCTGAAGATTTTATCCTTCGGGTGAACCTCTCTTAAGACTTTATGGAGTCAGCAACAAGATATTTTTTGCAATTACAACCTGATTGCATACAAATATAAATTCACTTATCTGGCTGATTAAATGAAATAAATTTACATCATACAGTGAAATATTATAAACCTATTATACATTTGACATAATGGATGCAGCCCATTAATGGTCACCATGACTTTCACATAAACACAGAACAAACACAGCAGGTTAATTACATGTTGTCGACAACAGACTGCAGTCAATACTTTCGGATAACAAAATACTCATTTTAGTTTCATGTATGAGAATTTAACACTCTAACGATCAATAAATACCAAGATGATTATAAGATTTTATTGTATTTACTTTATCACTTTTTAATTTGTTATTATTACGATTGTTTTATCTTTTTATTTTACACAGATGTGTTGTTTCGGTAATGACTGGCACAAGTGTGAGCTGTGTTCGTGATATCCAGACGCGAGTTCATGCTTCCTCAAAGCTCTGCTGGATTTTGTTTCATAAGCTTTGTAAAGAAATAAAGTACTACATCACTTACTTTAATTTTATATACTGTATGGAATAGCAGCTATAAGTGTGGCTGTCACATCTTAAAAGGCGCTGTGAAACTGACACCTCTTGCTGGGTGTCTGCTTTCATTATGCTTACACCCAATCTCTCATGATGAGTTTATAGCCGAGGGATCAAAGGCCTGCAGTCCCAGACACATGACCTGGCTCTCAGGTCCCACTGAAATGTCAAGAGGTAAAGCTGGGACATGCTGGCGTGTAATAAATGCGAGGTGTAACTCAGTAAACGCAGACTAACAACACATCCTCTGTGGCTGCTCCTAAATGAGGCTCCCCACTACTACTGGTGAGGGGGCGAATGAAGGGAAGTGAAGGGAACATGTTTTTAAAGTTCAACGACTGCACTATGGTCGGGACTAACAGAAAATGAAAGGTGGATTTCTTGAAGAACAGCAGCGTTGACGCCTCCTCTTTCTCTCCCCTCCGATGTTTGATGTCACTATATTGGCTACAGTGGCTCTCAAATATTTATCATATTATTGATAATCAAATCTATATACGTTATCCGTATTGTAGAAGAAATAAACAGTGTAGCTGAGGATTTGCAGAGTACTGAATCAGTGCTTCTCTCAACCCAAAGACGGTGTGTTGAAATAACCTTGTTGTTGTTGTGGATGACTAAGTCCAAGCCTTAGCCTTTTGCCTTTCCTTTAATCTTACTTTGTACATGATCAAAACTACACACACTCCCAGGGCAGTATGATATACTGCAGAAGCTGCATTACGATTACATTAAATCAAACAGAATACTAAGGCAACCGCATGATTAATGGTGTCTGTACAGGGGCTGAACAAATATTAGGCAAGAGAGCAATAAACAGCGGTGGCAGAACTATTCTCTCCTTTTTTCATTCTCCGGGCATTTCTTTTGAGCAACCCACAAACCCTTTGGCAATGTTTCCTAGGCGCCTGAAAAAGATGCCTTGAGCCCCAAATTTCCTGAAGACATGCACCAAGAGAACCCACATTAGTCAGAAAGGGAGAGACTTGTTCATATGAAAACTAGGGGGAAATGTGGGCTTATTGAAGAAACGCAACCAAACAAGACCTTGGGCTTGTTCAGATTTGTTCAGGCTGCAGTTTTAGGTCTTAATTTCATATGAGGTCAAATGCTTCATATTTTAGAGAATCAGAAAGTGAAATCAAATTTAACACGGTTTTGTTGAGAATTTGCTGAAAGTTTGTGCAGTAACAAAAACAAGCAGTTGATTTGTATTTCTTTTTATCAACCACTTAAATTTTTACTGAAGGGAACATTTACCTTCGACACTCTCTGGGCCACCTCCCGGCCAACAGACAGCCCCTGGACAAATGTGCGTGCAGCGATGAATGCGCGGGTAACCTGAGCCTTGAGCTTCCTGGGCACGTCTCCAAAGGGCTTGAGCTGGTCGGTGTACTTACTGATACACTCCAGATAGTCCTCAGTGATCACATACTGGGAGTTGAGCAACGTGAACATACGCTCCAGCAACCGAGACCAAAAGTCATTAAGCATCTCCTCCAGGTTAACGTTCCCTCCTGTGTAGTAGCGCTTCAGCTCAGCGAACAGGTTCTCAAAGACCTCTGAGTTCTGCATGTAAGGCTTGCCGTAAGTCCTCACAAACATCTCATTCAGTGATCGCTCTGTGTTCTCCAGCAGCTCCAGGAAGAATTCTGGGTTAAAAAAAAAAGAGAAACAGCATTAATCATTGTCTGATCTTCTTTCATGAGCGACCGTTTTGATTCTTCTGTACACGGCGTACATGCAGTAGATATGCTTTGATTAGATGCACTGGGAACCTTCCCTACATTTATGATTAAAATACAGCAAAATGACATTAGATGTGTCTGATTGCAGCATTGAACGCTGCTTAAAAAATATGCCTGCTTGATTGCAGTGCCGACTGCAACAACAACAAAAATACCAAAATAGGAAATCAATCAGAACATCTGATGTTGATTCATTTTGAGGAGACTTCTAAGCGTTGTTGGTTTTTAATTTCCAGTAAACTACTTTTGACATGGCAATGGGAGCTTTCCTCATATATTTCTGGAAAGCAATAAGTTCTGTGTTTACAGTGCAAGAGGTCTGTATGTGTCACATTTAAACTCCAAATACCTCCCTGTGCCTTGATAGGAAGGATATATATTGCTGAATGATTTCTTGATGATTTTTTTGCTGAGTATTTCCCCTTCTGCTGGAAGCATAGTGTAAGGCTGTCAGATGAAGTGTAATAAATGACCCTTTAGGATGAGTGTGTTTGCACAATAGTGTTTGTCTGTCGGGTTTGCAGCTACTCTGCATTCTCCTTTTTAGGGCACCACTTGTTTCTGACTCATGACCTCTATGACTCACCAGTATTGGGATGAAATGATAATGTTTCAGACCATCTGCTATCCATAATTATACTGCTGCCGTTCAAGGGCCAAGATTTAAATTTTAATAGGCCTCAAAACTCGTGCATTTAACTGCAAAGACTGGTGAGTCTTCAGTCTCATAAAGGATAGTGGAGTATTACAGCAAGTCTTTTATATTCCAAAGTTAATATGTTTTATAGGGTAATATGTGCAATTAACAGCAGCATGAATTAATTCAAAACTTTATTTAATTTTTTTTTGCACCTTGGCAGTAGCAGAAAGAGTTGCATCCACAATATACATATTTTAACACCTTAAAATGTATATGACCAAACACTAAGCAGATATGCACTTTTTTAAACTATGTCTCAGGACAAATGAATTATTCCTTTCTGTTCTGTGTTTTATCATCATTGTCATTTGATTCCCTATTAATATGAAAATGTTGATTAGTGTTCCTTTGAGAACCTTAGTTTCAAGGAGGTACGAGCTGGTGCGAGAGGAACGACGTGAGGTGTGGACAAAGCCAGCAGCAGCAATACTCCCAAAGGTGCAGGAATAATTAAAAAGACTCATCTATGTGGGTTGTCACGGTAACATCATGTAAGCAATTGAAACAGTGAACTCTGTGACTACTTGTGTTTTATCTCAGTCGAGTTATAGACTATAAGTACTACACCAGTAAATCTACAGTAACTGTGACCTTTACATCTTACAGTGAGCATGTTCTCAAAGCATTTCATGGGAGCGAGGTCACATCTGGCCCCTCTGAGCCGTGCACATTACAGTCACTTATCAGAATGGCCCAGACAAAAGTGTAATGGATTTGAAGTGGTCATTAGTTCTTGGCAATGCAGGTGAAATGACAGATTACAGCAGTAGAGAAACAAAATGGCACGAATCTCCACGAAGGCACACAAAGTCACATCTTATGGAAAGAGCTGCCCGTGTTGCATGTTCCTACAGAAAATAAAATAAAATGCCTCATTTGCAAGTTGCAGCAAACACAACATGTTATTTTGCAATACAATACATGATTGAGACAAATGTATTTTTAGCTACAACCAGCAGCTAATATAACGGACTTGACATTAGCTTGGAGGGTTGGTTCTGATCCTGCATAAATCTTCTCAGTCAGAAACTGCCTCTGATTTATCACATGCCACATACTTATACAAGACTTGCTTTTTTCTATTTTTATCACAATTAATTATGGCTCAATATCCTGTCTGATACCGTTAACTGTAATACTTCTTCTGGAGATCTGATGAAATTAGCATAATTGGCACACACTTTTCTGCTTACCAGAGGAGAATATGATTTTTTAATTGTTTTTTTACTACATATTACTATCTTTTATTAGTACATATAATATGGAGGCCAAAGTACTTTTCAGTGTTCTTGAGACTATAAATGAAATGACTGCAGCGAACAGTTTAAATGCAAAGCTTCATGCTTCAGTGAATTGTTGCTATATGCAAACTAATTAATGATTCAAAACCATTTTTTTTTAAAAGGTGAATTTTAGAAAAAGAAATTCAAGCCATTTTCAGTTGAGATATTGAACATATATCTCAACTGTAACCAGTGTAATTATACAGCGAGCAGTATATTCAATATAAGCTCTGTTTTGGAGTGATTAATAACTACATTATGGATGGCCTCAGTAATCCAGTAACTGCAATATTATGTTAAAAAAAGACATCAAAATCTAATTAGTGAAAATTCATGCATCAGATCATAGTCTACAATAAAAAATGTTGTGATATGTTGGAGACTAAAAATGATCAGGAAAGCTTACATGAATCCAAGATATATTGTGGTAATTAAGACGTATAGCCGAATGAATTGATGCAAGAGCTGCAAATGGAGGATAACGATGCTGAAATGCTAGACAGCAATGACTCCAATACTCCCAACTTAAAGAGTTCATTACATTTTGCTGATAAAGCTCAGCTTGGCTCCCAACTCCTCACTGTGTGGGGAGAGCTGCAGAGGTTACACATAGCCATTCTCTCTGTGATGAAAACAAAGCCTCTGTTTCTGTGCTCCTGCAGAAAACCTACTGATGCTGGTCTCCTGTAGATGTCGGAGATGTCAGTCTACTCCAACAATCTTGGAACACAACATTGCTATTTAACATTTTTGAGCGAGATGATGGAAAAGGCGAGATAAGTGAATTTAATTTGTAGGCAGACCACAGCTTCTGGAGATAACTGAGATGATGACGTCAACTTGATCTAGTCCCCAATGTAACCCCTCGCCAATTTGTCCCAACAGAGATCTGTGTGATAATCTTAATACATTTTCAGTTGTTTTCTTTATAAAAAAAAAATAAAAAATGCAGTTTATGTTTTTTTTATTTGCCCTGTGTTAAACGCGGGTAATGAAATAATTGCAGAATTGTGAGCGGAGGTTCAGGTGATAATCATTTGGCTGCAACTTTAGGGGCAGCCCAACCTGGGAGTAGCTCAGGTTCAGAAGACTACTTTGGGGAAGATTAATGCCCATGGACAACCCTTTTGCTGAAAAAAAAAAAACGAGAAACTGCTCAACATTGCATTCTACAGATAAAGATTTTATATTTGCATTCATTCTTGCAAATTACAAATTCCATCAGGCGCAGAGCAGCATTTATATACAAGGCCACAGACCAATAAAATGGAACTGCATGAGCCAAATAAATTCAATACAAGTTTTTTTCTGATCGTTTGTCAAACGTCTCCTATGTAAAACACATTCCCGCAAGCGACACATTGTCAAAGCTACCTGTAATTTATCAGTGAAACTACCATGAGCAAACTTGCAAAAATAACATGATTTGTTGGCTCTCATGCAGCAGAGTAAACAGCTGTTATCTCCAGCAGAGCAATACGTGTTGTTTCCTACAAGACTATAGCCAGTCAAAGAAGGAGCACATCTCCCACTTTGTGATTACTGAAACTGCATAATGTAACATACACAGATGGGTATTCAGCCTGCTCAAGCTATCACGCCTGCACATGAAACCAGCAATTTTGCTGCACTAGAAATTCTGCCTGTCAATCATGAGCTGGTTCATTGATTGGTCTGACAGGAAGTGCCTGTCGACAGAGAGCTGCTCCGAGTGCTTTGCTACAGAAGAGAACATGACAGGTTGACCTTTTAAGTCTCCATTTCATTTTGTTAATTCCTGTGGCCAACCTACTGTGAGTCACACAGTGGCAGTCAAAAGCACAGGCATTCAATGTAAAATCAGAGCTGGTGAATAATACAAGTAAATAGTATACTGTGAGTCAGGAGGAATATATCCTACAAATAAGGTCTAATGTAATGAAATATAGTGGGATTCTATTCAAAAACTATCATATTCAGCTGTAATAATTAAAAAAAATAGTTAGCATGGTAAATGTTAACTGGAGTTAAAAACGTTTGTATTTCTAAAACCATTATCTATCTATCTAAACAGAAGTGTACTCCCAGACATCTCCATGTAAAAGTCCCATTGTGTACAGTGATACTGTGGCATTTCTGTCTGAATCCTACACAGGTCTCTGACTGGATGGTCCAACAGGACTTCTTAACTAAAGAAGGACTTTGCTGAACAAGCATGCCCTTTTCAACACCACCCAGCTTCACATTCATCTAGTCACACACATCTGCACCTGGTAAGTGGCCAGCAAAGTACTTTCTTCTGTATGGTTGGACGCCTTCAAGAAGTAATTTCGGGTTAAGTGCTTTGCTTAAGGGCACCTCGGTAATGATTGCCGAGGAAGGAGGGAAATTAACTTAAATATTTTTACACATAATTGTAAAAGAAATTCAACAGTTTTTCAACAATACACCTGACACCAATTGTTGGCAATAAAAGTGAGCGATATAAGATCAATGGCAGAGGTGGACCACATTAATATTCTGCAAGGCTACCCAGCACCACGGTGTTTGTGGTCAGGAAGGCCAACAATTGATTAACAATTACAAACCCTGCCTTCGTCTTTAATGAGGGCGGTAGAAAATAATTCTCTGCCAGCCACCATTTTGTGTACTTTCTCTGAGCAGTTATTTCCTGTGCTTTTTGGTATAAGTACAGTAATGAAAAACATAATAAATAAGCTAATTTTTCACTTAAAAGCAGCAAACATGGCTCCATGTTTGGAATCGATTTTTCAGATGATGCTGTTTCTCTCTTGGACTCGGACAACTCTACTGTGCCCCGTGAGTAGTTGTGGATATTTCTGCTCAGATGTGTCTTGGCAGAGTCGAGACTGTGCCCTCTAACTGTGACACATAGGCTGTGGTGTCAGGAATGTGTGGGATGCCCAGCAAGTATAACCTACAGTAACACTCACAGTCTGCATAAAGAGAAGACAACATACACATACTCCGACTCTGTGTAGGTGGGACTCCGCAGCCGGGTGCAAAATAGATGGTAAAGGGCATAAAAGAGAGCTAATAGCTTTGTATTGTTTATATCTCTAACTATGTGTTCACTATCAAGGCTATCACGTTTATTTTGGTAACACTGCTTCATCACAAAATGCTATTGTATTTCCACTTTCCCAAACTGGTTGTCAGTGGAGAAACTCATCAGACACAGTCTCCTCCATAAAACCTGCAGATTTCATCTGTTTTGGCTCTAATGAAATTATAGAGAGTGGCACCAAACCCCAAGAGATAAAGGGGTGCCTGGGTTCATACATCTAAGTGCTGCTGGACAAACCTCATTTCCCTCATTACTGGAGCTACCCATGCTATTTATTAACTTGATAGCGACTGATCAAAATAACATTTATTTATTTATGCCTGCTTCCAGGAATCACATGTGGGTTGAAGAGGTGTATATTCCTGGAAAAAACAGACAGACATCACCCAGGCATTGTGACATTGAGTTTCTGGGCAATGGGCAATCATCTGAGAGTTGCAAGCTGTAACCTAATAGCGTTTGTTTCATATAATATGTTGAATAGTTTAAAAGAATGAGGATAGAAGGGCAAGACATTGACTGTTGAGTATTAAATTGCGCTATATATCACTCAACCATTTTTCAGTTGTTGACATTGGATATATTTAGACAGCCCAATATGAAAATCTATGTTTTAACCTTCTACCTTTGAAGATTAAAATTACTTTTGGTTTCACTGAATCTTTGGGAGTGTTGTTGTTGTGTACCAGGTGTATCAGGTCAGTCATCGCAGCACTAGTCATACAATTACTACTTATTTCCAATTTTAAATGCAGAGATAATTAAAATTTCATGACCCCTGCTCCAGTCCATTTTCAAAGACTGCTGCTTTACAAAAGCATACTTTTGTTAAAGTTTCTTTAAATTTTAAACCCTGATTTTTTTTTTCATTGTCTTTTTCTAAATGTTATTTGTTTCTATTTTTTAGTTTTTACATTTGTCTTTTCTCTCTTATGTAAATCACTCTTTTAAAACCATTCCAAGTGTTCAAATAAATAAAGTTTGCTTGTACTGATAAATTACCCATGGTTTCAGTCAAGGTTGCCAAAATTTGTTGGTTACTGTCAGCTTTGATAGTCATATGAACATTCACAAATACAGGAAGCAAAAACTAATCGACGGTTTTAAATATAGGGGTCTTATATAGTTGTACATCATATTTGCCAAGACCCTAACGATAACACTGCAGTGTCTTATTTGTATATTGTGTATACAATCTAATATTGTCTGATTTTTAAAGAGAAGTGTTAGGACATGTTTTTAAAGTAAATTTAAATGTTTGTGTTGCCATTCCCTCAGAGGCAAAGAGAATTCAGATACAATCATTCTTAAAAGGCTTCTGAGTGATAAATCAATAAAAGGCATTACACAACATCCTTGATGAATAATGATGATAAATAATGATGCTGACGGGTGGCTGTGCGCTTGACAATTTTTACCTCCACCACCTTCCACTATTGTACACAGTGATAAGCTGCTGCTACCCACACAGTCTGATGTGGGAAGCTGGAAGTGGTATTATTTCTCATTAAACTGGAACTAGAGGGAGCGGTCTCCATAAAGAGGAACACCAAGAGAGACAGGTGGAGAGGCAGAGAGAGGCTTGGTTCAGTAATGAGCACATCCCCTCCCATAGAAAAACTCAGTGGATGTGTAGTGGTCAAGACTGTCACAATGGTGCCAGGCCAAGATCACACGCACAGCACAACCTTAAAAATGTAGAGTTTGTCTCTGTGCTGCTGTTCAAGCCGTCAGCCAAGTGCAGGAAGCCAACAAGAGGGTTCTCTACTCCAAGGCATATTAATGTGATCCTCACATCTTATCTCCTCTTAAGGGAGGACAGCTAAACAACTTCAGTAAACCCTTTCAAATTAACACATACAGTCTCAAGCCTTTGATTTTTTTTTTTTTTTCTTTTGCAGCAGCATTTTGTCCTAGAGTGAATAAACATTAAATCAATTAAAAAAAAAAAGAGAAAAAGATTAATAGGCAAAAAGCATTAAGCAAAACAAAGAAAAGACTTACCATCAAATCTTTTATGTCTTGAAACAAAAGTGCTTCGCAATTCAAGACTCATTTCGTCGACCAGATTCTCAAAGTCCTGTTTACTCTGCTGACCAAATCTGTCTTCCATTTCCTGGGTGCAACATGTGTTTCCCTGAGGACATACACGAAGATATTCACCTGCAAAACAGACAAAGAAAAACAGCATGTTTTTGTGTCCACAGTAAAACTGACTGAAACAACTTACATTTTTATATTCACAGATAATAGCCAGATTTTAGTCTGAGGAAAATGTAGTAGTCATGGATATGTCGAAAGGAGGTAACTAGCAAAGGCCCGAGGATCGATCCTTGTGGTACTCCATGTTTAATCTCACAGTTTGTGAGGTAATTTCATCAACAGAAACAAAATATTTCTGTTAGGTAAATAAGTGGAAAACACGAGCAGTTCCAGTAACACCTGCCCAATGTTTTAGTGTTATGATTAGGATGAAGTGGTTGACTGCATAAAATGCTTCACTGAGGTCAAACAACAGTAGCACAGAACAAGTACCCGAGTCAGCAACCATCAGTAAATCATGTGTACTTCTAAGAACAGTGTTTCAGTGTGTTTCCAAAACCTAGACTAAAATTTCCCATAAATGCTGTTGTTGTTTAGTGACTGCAGCGTGTGGTCCATCGCCATCTTTTTTTAGTATTTTTTATATGACATTGACTATAAGTCTATGGGATCTGGACCGAATCCCTTCAGCAGTAAAAAGCCTTAAAACGCAATCTTCCAAAAAAAAAAATCAAGGACACATAGAAAGGACAGAGAGCTGTTGATGATAGTAGAGCTGACTGACTATTATGTCTTCAAAAAGTGTTGTATGGATAATATAAAGGACATTCTTTGAGTCTCATATTTGATTCGGTTTCCCTAACATTGTGCAGTGATATTGTTCTGAGGATCTGAAGAGGGGCAGGGGAGGTAGCCTGCAGAGATGGAAGAATATTTGCCAAAATAAAATCAATTTTTCAAATGAAGAAGGTGAGGTTTTTTGTTTTTTTTTTCCACGCTGAGCTGGTGAACGGGCCACTGCAGTAGCAGGGGGAGAGTTGGGTTCACAAGGTCGTATAGTTGTGCTGGCTGGCACTGCATAATGTAGTCTGCTAATTATATGCTAGCCTTGTAATATTATAATACTGGGTTAGGTTTCTGCTGTAGGTATAAGCCAGTTAGTCGAACATGTAAACAATTACAGCTTGCGTTAGAGCAGATGTTTAACCTTGTTTAAACCACTAACACTTCAATCTTGCATATTTGTTTTGGTTTTGTTACCCTAAATAGTTAAATATTTCTTTAAAGTATTGAAATATCCAAAACACGTGGTATGTTCTTGAGACATTGCACCACAAGGGAGCTGATAAAAGCTGACAAAAATGTGATTCTTAAGGAGCACTGGTTTGCTAGAGCCTCTATTTTTTTTTTATCATGAATTTACCTCTTTAGAATTTAAAATAATTACTTGTGTTCTGGGTTTCTGACTGTAACTCTCAAACCAAAGTGTTACTTAAAATAAGCAATCATGAAACTCTGGTCAGGGACAAATATCTCCACATGAAACTAGATGCAGTACATATTTTCCCTCCATTTTTTTCCGCACTGGAAATTAGCTCTTGAATTCAGACATGGAAAGAGTAGAAACATTTTTTTGGTTTGTGCTTGTGGTGGTGTTTCTCATCTGGTCTGTTGATAAATGATATCACCCACTGAGGGTTATCGAAGTTAAATCAGTAGGGAAACATAATATATTCCTTCAAAGTAATCTCTTACATGTTACATAATTAGGTAGGTAGGTAGGTATATACTTTATTAATCCCCGAGGGGAAATTTTTAATTGATGACATTGGGAAAATACTGAAGTGAATCAAAAGATAATGACTCGCATCAATTAATTTTCCCAGCAGCCACTTTAAAAGAGACAGATACTGTAAACTTAGTCTATAATACAATTTATTTTACAACTACATTTATTGTAGTCTGTTGCACTTTTGATGACTTTTGAAAATTAACAAGCATGTGCTGCCTGGTGCTTGAAGAAGATCAAAGAGCACATGCAGAATGGTGACTAGTTTTTGACAAAGTAATATCAACTTAAAGGTCAACTTTTGGGAGCTTTCAAACACATCTCAGAGTCGTCATCATGGAGGTAAAAAAAATAACTTTGAGAGGTGGTTGAAAGCTGTGAAAATGATCACACAAGTTCATCCCAAGGTTAAAAATCAAATTCAACAATTACCAAGTCTCTTCCAAAAACAAAAAATATACAAGTTTTGTAGTTGTATGTTGATGTGAGAAAGTCTTAAGAATGTTGATTGAGTAGGACATTCTCGAAATATAAAACAGTTCAGGATTTACTGTATGTTTGTTTTTATGAAGCTTAATACTGGTTGACCAAACATAATCAAACAACTGTGCAAAGCTGATAGTTACATTTAAATACTTTTCAACACGTACAGTATAGCAATGTGAAGGGGGTGTTTTGTGTGTGTGTGTGTGTGTGTGTGTGTGTGTGTGTGTGTGTGTGTGTGTGTGTGTGTGTGTGTGTGTGTGTGTGTGTGTATGTTGCACACTGGGGGCAGTGCGAGACTCATGCAGAATGTTCAGGCTGCTAGTTAGAGCAGCATGGACCTAAAATAAATCAGCAAGAACAATGTCTTTTCTCTTCAACTAAACTGAAGATACGTCTTACATGTTAGCAGAGACATTAAATGCATAAAAAAAAAGCATTTCAGTGCACCCGTAGGTACAAACTACATAGAACATTTAATGGTAAAGAGACATTCTCAAAACACTTGTTATATAATGTACTTGGTTGTAAGCATATGGTGTAAAATCTAACTTCAATATGCTATTAATTTCCCTATGGGTGTTTGTTTGTGAGGACGTACCATTAATGTTTCATTTCACTTCCTGGGCGGTGGGTGTTGCCAAACATGTCAGTGGGGAGTAGCCCCTCAACCTCCCAATGGCTCGGTAAATCAACAAAATGAACATAGCACCCATTATAATTCTACAGAAAGCTTTTAAAGTCTGAATTATAACCACTGTACTAAATATCTGCCATATTGCCATGGATAATTGCATTTTCATGGTTCTGATAAATATGAAAACAACACACAGACGATAATAAGAAAACAGATGCTGTCAGGATGTAGAGACATTTACACACAGTATAATCAAGCATATGCACCTCCTCCAAAAAAAAGGCCTTTATCCTAAAGGCAAAGGGACTGTTATGTAATTGCAGCATTTAGGTAAACCTCCCATTACAAATGTTTTATTGAATAATTGCTGGACAACACAATTGCAGCATCATAGGCTCAATCTCCACTATTCAGGCCTGCAATGACTACATCGCAGTTGACATCCTTTAAAATACACTACATGCTAAATACCAATTAAAAAATAAGGTTCTAAAAAAAACATGGATTTAGGAGCTTCATTAATATCACACTGCAGGACAGATATTACTAGAGCTGCAACTTCTGAGTGCTGCCTTTTCATCAGATATGTCAAGGAAAAGAAGAAAATCCATCTTGACACTACAACCCTACTGTGTGCTCTAGCAGTCTCAACAGAGCAAAACATCACTTAAAAAGAAGCCTGTCGTACATCAACATATGGGAAAGAGCTTTCAAGGGACTTCTCCACTCAGCCAAGTGCCACGACTTTCCTAGCCAAGGTTAAAACAGCACTGCAGCCTTACAGATAATCTATCTACACAGACCACACGTTAGCAGCGGAGAGGCATGCACTGGACGCACTGGTCTTTTACAGCTGGAAGAAACACTTGCTCTGGTGTCAAGTGAAATGTTCCATAGCAATTTCAGATGCTTTGTAGTAATACCTTTGTCGATAACGTCAAAAGACTGAAACCATCAATGAACTCATCTGATCGACAGAAAACGCCTGATACAGCACATTCCTTTTTTACTACACACCATAAACAAATACAAACAGCCACATCGTTGAACTGGCAATGTTTCTTCCTCACAATGAACGCAGGTTATTACGAGAATTCAATTCCACTGCCCAGTTGTTAGCTCTTGAAATGACCCCATTGTGTGTTCTTGAATGTTCAATCTATGTAAAAGTTTTAGGCGCTTAAAGTAAAGTGAGGATGCTTTCATAGATAACGCAAAACATAGTTTTTGCTTATCAATTAACTCCATTTAATGTGCAGAAAACGGAATAACAATAAGTCAGATCGATAGTATGTTATAGAGCCACTTAGCTACCGCATAGCAACCAGCTACAAAACCTTGGCAAACGACATAGCAAACACTTAAAATAAGCTGAATATGCAACTACTTGCCTCTTCCATTGCAATTGCGCACAATTCCTGTAGTTGATCTTTTTACAGTGACAGAAATTAAACTTATTTTGGTTGGCGACAGACTGCGAACTGGCTCTGTAAATTACATATCCTGCTTTCTCTTTTAAGACAAAATTGGAACTAAAAAAGGAGAAATTTCGATTTTATATTGTTTTTCCAGAAATGCAGCTCATCACCCGTCTTTTCCAACAGTTGATCTGCCAGCAATCATACGCATTTTCCTCATGAAACACATTCTCAATTTTCAAACATTGTCACGGTGCAAAATTTCTGGAGTGATTGGTTTAGGGAAATTGCTTTTTTTTTTTTTTTTTTTCCTAGCTGCAGTCATTTAGTTGTCAACCCCAAAGAATTAAAGTACACTATATATCAGAAATTTCTCAAACCAGTCATCCAATACAATCCACTTCTCCCCCACCCATTCTTTTGTGAACTGGAGATGGGGGTGTCCTCGAGTCCGCTGTCAGACATTATCTTCCGAATACAGTTTTACTGTTGGCATTTCTATAAAACACAAGTTTTATTCAAATAAAGTTTAATTTGGCAATGATACCGTATTGTATTTGATGAAGTTGGATAGCTTCGGGCAAAAGTGAAAAAACATTAAACAGCATAACATCAACGATTAACTGTAAAAACAATAATAAAACGTGTGCTTCTCTCCGACTCAGACTGTAGGACCTTATAACCTAACAATACTTTAGATTTTGATATTTCCGATGATGAAGTTTTCCACAGCTGCAAGCTTTTATCAGCTTTTCTACCACCTGATGTTCTTTATTTTAAAGTCTAAAATAGAGGCTTATTGTCACCCATGAGACTTACAAAGGATTTTTGGAAACAGTTGTGAAAACAAAAATGTTTCTTAAGTAAATGTATTAGCAGAGCTTTGGGACAGCCTTTCTTGTTTTGTAACTCACTGAATCACTGAGCCAAATCGTATGCAGATGAGGTTTTTATTTACCTCTGGCTGGTATGGTAGCAAGAATGATTTCCAAAAAAAAGCCTTCAGTGATCCTGAGAAAGCCACACTTTAGCAGCAGAGGGGGAATTATTTCCCACGAGCAGCCTTGTATCACAGCTGGCCTTCGGAAAGTGATTCAGCATTAAGAGGAGAGTGAGGCTCAAACAAAGAGGCTTGTCCCAACCTCACTGTACGAAGGGCTGATGGGAGGATGCTTAACTGCACTGTGATTCACGTCATGGGATCAGTATGTGTTCAACATGCACAAACAGGAAGCAGATCCTACTCACATTAACATAATAATAACAAAACAGCAGCAAATTCAATACATATTAATCTTATGTCATTTGTGTTAACCAACACCGTGAGAAATGTAAGGTTGAATTTTAATGAGAGGGGATTATTTATGCAGTCAGAGATTTATTAACACCTATCCAAGCTGTCATCACAAGCCGCAATTACATCATGTCACTCTCATGTCTGTAATCAAATGGAGTGTCAGTCAAATCAGCTAGCTTATTATCTCTGCTAATGGCGCTATACGCAGATATTTAAATTTCACCTTCTTCCTGCTGAGGGGCTCATACTCTTCAATACATGCCTGCCATTTAAAAGAGGTTTTTCTTTCTCTTTTTAATCCACAGTTGCAATCCGTTCACGATTTATTTTTCTTTACTCCCTCACCAGGGTTAAGTAGTTTTATAATGCGATGCCTCTCAAAGCTGAAGCAATTTGACAATCCCATATAATACAGATTAAAATGTTTGTCTGTGACACGTTACATTTTTCACTTCATATTAATTTGTAGAACCATGTGATGTATTTTCTCACCTCATCTCAGCCTTACACTAAGGCTCCACCGTCAGCCTCAAAGTGTCACAAAACTCAACATTGTATGCAAACTGTTCCTTGTTTTTGATAAACTGTTTACAACAACATTGAACACAAGTGCTATTTGTATACTTCCTTAAGAAGGTCACAGAGAGCAACTTGAATGCGACACATGTAAGGGTGAGAGAATTTATATGGAGGATGCCATACCGCCATCACTACTCTTCTATTAAACTAGTGTTGAATTACCATTGACTCACATTAATTGGTATACTGTCTGCACTTATATAGCACCATTTCTCCTTAGCGGTTTTTAAAAAAATGCTTCTCAGTTTGCCTCCTATTCACACACGCAGAGACAGAGCTGCCATGCAAGGTGATCGTCTGCCATTGGGAGAAACTTGCGGTTCATTGTCTTGCCCGAAGACACTTTGGTATGAGGACAGGATTGAACCACCAACCTTGCACATGACAGTTCTTTTAGAATACCTTTTAATTTACATGATCCATTTGAGGCTGTGTTTTTGCGAATATGTCCTCCTTTCCTAACTGTGTGTTGGCAATTGTAACAAAGCCATTTTCCTTCAAGGATCAATAAAGTTTTTGGATTCTCCAAACTGTCATGACCCTTTAAGTAAAATCAGAGCATGACTTAAAAAAATATTAGAGTAGGTCACAGTACGGTCTCTAAAAACACGTGTATTTGAAGACATCGTGACAAGTGTGTCTTTCACAAACAGCCACAACAGCTCATGACTCTGGTTGTTTTTAAAGTGTCCTGAGTGTACCAGCAAAGGTAGGCCAACTCTCAGAAGTATTCCTGTGTACCTGGCCAAAGAGACCCACAGCATATGTGCTCTGCCATCTGCTGAGTCCTACATTTTCCCCTGACCAACTTTTTATGGATTCACTTGAAGCCACACTCTGTCCTAATGAGATCAACATTCCTCATGTCAGTGCAGTTTCTTCTTCCCTGTCACATCAAATCACCAACAGAAGCAGTCTGAATTTTGGTAGCTTTTTTTACTTTTTATTTTTTTTTAAACACAACTCCACACGCTCGGTCCTTAAAAGTCTTGTAATTGTTTTGCATTTTCTTCATATTTTAGATCAATTTCTCATCAACAATAACTCTTGGCATCTTAGCCTCAGTTTAGTCATCAATACATTTGTCCCATTTTCTTTCTACTAAATTCTACCCACCAGAATTTTATCTGGCGTCCTTGAATGGTCAACAAAGCTCTAAAACAACCAGAGTCATTTACTGTTTGTCTGGTGTACAAGGTGACACAGAAATGACACTTGTTTTATTCTCACTTAATTGCCCATATTTACATAATTCAGTGAATTTTTCCTTAGTCTGTAGTGAAACACAGTCATTAAAGTGCATATATTTATTGCATTCATTTTCCCTTTGACTACTGTGATTTAACATGGCTGAGTTGCTTTTTTTTTTACGAGTCTAACTTTAGCAAAAAGCCATTCAGGTGTGTCCATGTGGGAAAACAGATCTCACTTAAACCATTCAGAGCTGCACACAACTATAACTTCAAATCTGACATACACTGTTGCTTATTTCTGCTATCAGATTAACAGATTCTACACAAATTCTTTAAAGCATCAAGGTTCTCTGTGGATGTTTTCCTTGAGATGAGAGATTTTATCCGGCCTCTGTTAATTAATGGCCCTAATGACTGATGTCCCGAGAGGTTTGCATCAACAGGCTAACAATGAGTGACTGAACAAATGCATGAAGAGAAGATTTAATGAATTAGTTTAACTTCAAGTAAGCGGGTGGATATAGTGCACGAATAAATCAATATGAAATATGTTGTTTTCTGGCTTCATGCGCATCTCATGTGAAAATGACACACTGTGAGGGGCTCATTATATCTGACCCTCAACAGAATACGTTAGCTCACTCCTTATTAATAATATATCAATAGGTTAAAGTTAAAGGTTGCTGTAAATCAGTGTTCGTACACTGCAGCGGAAACTGAATGTCTTACATTACATCCTACGTACATTTAGTGCCCCGGGTGTCTGAGAGTGTACGACATTAGCTGAATGTCAGCTAATGTTAGCTGATGTTCTATACTCTGTCATCTGAGGCGTACATATCGGTAATTTGAATGTAATATTCATTCACGCTTCATCTGTCACTCTCTACAGAACACTGAAGCTGCTCTCTGTCAGACTTTGACAAGAAAACCACATGTAGAAATGAGATCATATCCTTAGGAAGTACAGTACGAGTGACATCCGATGCATATGAACATCAGCATGCGTCTATAAATCTGTGCCTTCCGCACTATCTTTCCTTATGCACGTTTAATAATGCCTCTGGAGGGTTTTGTGTACAGAATAGCCAAGTTTCTTGCACAAGTTATAACTCCCATCAATCAAAATTGAATGAGATTATTCTGATCACATTTTGGGTCATGTCAGAAGTCATAATGAAAGACATGTTCATGTTTTAAATAACTGGGGGATGCTGATACAGAAGGGTATATGTCCTTGGGTGAATGAGGACAGGTTCAAGAAGAAATGAATTCTCAGTGACATAAAACAGTCTACAATGAAAGCAGTGCAGTACAATGATATGATGGTATTCTTCATCCTCAGGAGAATCAGCGTGAAGGGAAAAAGGACAGGAATAAAGATTTTGGAGCAGTTTCACACACCAAGCAAATGTGTCATATTTCTTTTAATTTTTTGTTATATGTCAAGATATTCCACTGCAACATGCCATGTGCAAGGCTGTGTGCATGATAAAACAGCCAAGTGTTGACTCAACGGTATGGTGTTTCATATTGAAATCTTTTGAAATGTACTGTGAAAAAAAAATCTCTTTGAGGGTGGAAATATAACTGCATAACTGCCCTCTGTCCCTGCAGAAGAAACATTTTTAAGACACCATGAAGAAAACTGTTGTGGAGGAATTGGTTTTCTAGACAAAATATTGCCTTTTCAAGCTGATTGTTTCCAGAACTATAATGTGACATTTGGACATAAAAGTGTCTCCGTAGCTGCAGCTTCAGCCTTTGGATTCAAAGACGGGGTAATCCAGCGCTGAGCAGATGACCACACAAGTTAAAACTGGTTGCATTCCATTTGAGATTAAAACGGTTTTAAAATAATAATTTAATTATCAAGTAGTAGTATTTCTATTAGTCAAGTTCAGTCAGAAATTCAAAGTGCTAAAAGATTTTCTAACTGTAACTCTTTAAACACGAGACTGAACTCCTTTTGTTCTTCATATATGATCCTAAAGCACCCATCTTTTCGTTGTGAACATATCCCATTCCCATTTGGTTCTGGGAAATCGTTATATGCATATTTTTTTTCACTATCTTCGGACATTTACAAAAACAATTAATTGAGAAGAATGAGGCAATCCTGTACAAACTTATAAAAGATGCAAAGGACTAGATTTATCCTCGTATAAATCTTTGCCAAGAAGATAAATACACAACTTAAAAAGCATAATATGTTTGACCTTGAGGCCAATAGCTATGGAATATTTATGTGCCATACATGCTTCTGGAAGGGGCACTAATATCATTAAAGTTAAGATTAATGTATGGATTTCCCTAACACCATGTGCAGCACATTTAGGAATGACAAGCATAGCATAATCAGCACATGTAGCACTATGTCTGGCTTTGATATTTATTGAAGAGTATGCAATAAAAAGCCTAGGGGAGGCACGAGAAGTCCAGTGTGGATATTCGATCCATGTGGGAAGCACGCAAAGAAGCCCCTGAGCACGAGAACTGAGCAGGCAAACCAGTCTCGTCTGCATCAGTTTGCTAAGTGGAGCATGGCAGAGGATTGCACTACAGGTAGCAGCTGGTGGCTGTTTAGAGACCTGGACGGCCCTGAGGCCTGTACTGATCATTACCTTTCACTCAGCGTTTACGGTTTAGTATACAGACACCGGCCATTATACCTCGTTACAGTGCAAGTGTCCTCTAGTCAGCGGACTGCTTAACTGAGAGGGAGAGGACGCAACCCAGCTGCACGATGCACGGCTCCCCACGGCAGCTTGAATACACACCATCCTCAGGAGCAGTGTAAAGGCAGACATCCTCTCCAGTTGCACATCATGTCTAGTCAGACGTTGTCAACAACACGGGACTGGCAGACGTGTGGCTAAAGATAGATCCAACGACAGCGCCGAGGCATTTGAGGGGGGCTTTGTTTCATGATGGCTAGGTTCTGACAGGCAGATGAGGTGTTGGGGAAAAGTACCAGCCCTACGTCACTGCTAAAACTTGATCGTAATGTCAATGAGAAGCACACATTGATCCCGAGGATTTGCTTTCGGGATAAGATGATATGTTCTTGGCTTGAAAAGAGACAGGGAAATTTTGTCATGTACTGGAAACTGTGCAAACAGTTCTCAAAAGTAAATAAACAGAATCAGACAAGATAGTCAGATATCAAGAGAGATATGTGCCAAAAATGTCTAAACAACACCTGGTGTCATCTGATAAGCTTACACATACAGTACGATATAATTCCAATGGTGTGACACTTTGAGATTGGATGAGAAAAAAAAACAGGATCAGTGACTACTGGAAATTATTCCAGCTTCTTAAATGAGGAATGACAAAAACTCTTTCTTAGTGACTCGAGGTTAACATTTAATTGGACAGCTGTCGACAGGAACTAATAGATCAAAATAGCATGTATTCAATCTCTTTTTGACAACAGGAGCATTCATTCTTTCACATTTCAAATGATTCTTAAAGCATTAAAGAGCTATTGCCAAGCCATCTCAGGAGAATTACTTCCATCCATTCCTTGTTTTTTCACAGATTTATTTCAAATGAATGTGACAAACATTATTCTTCGTGGCTCTATATGCAGCATCATTTATTTACTAACCTATATGACAACAGTTGTGTGTCAGTGATATAATTAAGGTATGTCAGGCTTACAGTATTTGGCCAAACATCAAGAACTCTCTCTCTTTCGTGGGTTTTTACTTCTAATCTTATTCATGGATCTATTAAGAAACTTATAGTATACAGAGTTAAAACAAGTGAAATGTAACATAAAATATCTAAATAATGCTATACATATTCACATAATATATCTTGTAAATTACCAAAACAAGCTCCCTTAGTATCTGCCAAACTGCCAACTGAAATACCTTCTTCTTTTTTTTTTTTTATGTGTAGGCTGAATTCAAGTTTTAGCAGTCAGGGTTTTGAGAAACAGAAAATTGGACATAAACCCAGCTGGAGGCCAAAAAACAAATAAACACAAAGTTTGGGTCACAAACAGGATTAGGTTTTAGAAGCATTATCCAGAAAGTGCGTTTTGGTATTGGGAAAAAAAAAAAAAAAAAAAAAAATCAGTAACCCTGAAGACATGAGTTCCCCTCTTTCCTAAAGAAACACAAAAACATCACAAACGATCACAATCTGAGAACATAGCATTGTTGCATAAACTATAGGTTCCAGACGGGCAGAGTAAAATAACTTTGAACTGTTGGTCAGACAGAACAAACTAACTGCTCGGCTTTATGAGGAAGATCATGCGATTGGTTCACTTCAATACTGCATTTGGATGAGTCATATAGAACTGGCAGTGAGTACTATCAAATGATGACTGTGTGTACAAGAAACTGAGAAAATGTGCATTACAGTTTATGATGTAAACCTGCCCCCATTGTACGTCAAGAAGTGTCAATATAGTCTATTAAAATCCAGCTTCAGGGGGACAGATCTCTTGTCAGAAGGTAAATAAAAACTACACATAGGCTTTACAATGAAAGGATTTTAAGCCACTGGAAATCGATACAGCGTATGTGTATATCTATCTATCTATCTATCTATCTATCTATCTATCTATCTATCTATCTATCTATCTATCTATCTATCTATCTATCTATCTATCTATCTATCTATACACAATCTCAATAACATTAAATATTTGTGACTATATAAGAATAACTGAAGTTAAAGGCCCCATATTTCACACTTTTATAGTGTTTTAATTTGCAGTCTTGATCCCTATTAGAATATATTTTGTGGTTTAAAGTATTAAATACCATCTCAGTATAGATTTAAATATCCTCTCTTAAGATTCCCTCTGGTGTTCTACCAAGAACAAGCTGTTTCATGTCTGTGTCAAAAAGACGCAATAAGAATGACCCTCTCTTCTGATTGGTTGACCCCTCCTGAGTGACACATGCCCAAACCAATCGCATGTTTTTTTTTAGTCTTGTGGCTCGCTAGCTCCACAACGGAAGGACTGCTCAGTGTTTTCTTCGTCATTACAGGCTGGACACTGTGATGTACTGAGGGCATAAATATGACATAAGTTAGAGGAAAAACATTTCAATTCAATCTGTTTCTGCCTTTATTACAGGACTACTGTATTGGAGCATTAAGTTGTACAGTTGTACCCCAAAGTCCTCTGCACTTGACAAAAGTGACAGAAAAAAAACAGAGACCAAACAGCCTTTTCTTTTTTTTTTTTTTTTTTTTTAAATATGCTGTTAGTGTGCTGTTGTTCTGCTCCAAATGCTTCCTTCAACCCTAAAATACTTGCAGGACACCATGTTTCCTGTAGCTCTCTGAGGGAACACCCGCAGAGAGAGCCCATCATGAGGCCATTTTGGCATCCATAAGCATGATTGATGACACAGGAATGGAGACAGTGTTTGAGAAATCCCCATTGCCGCAAGAAAAATGATGATTGTTTGGATTTTTTTTCCCTAATCGTGCTCCCGTCTGCTTCTCAGTACGGACACATTCATATAACATTATAAAGCAAAAGGCAGGCTCAAATATTGGTGCTACCATCTACAAACCAAACAAATTATCTGCAATTTTATCACAAATATTTACATGTTTGCAGAGTAAAATGCTAAAGCACAAACACATCATACAATTTGAAAGCTGTGGTCTCTCCCAGCGCTATTTCCATGTGTGACTGACAGGAAAGTCACAATCATTTCACAATACATCACAGCAACAGTGATGCATGCTGCAGGGGGCTAACAAAGTCACCTGGCCATTCCATCGGCAGGCACTCCCATTTAGCCCTTTTTAATCCTCTCCATCCCATTACATGACAGTAGAAAACCTGTGCATATTACACGCTTCAGCAGAGATCATTTGCCTCGTGCAGGCAGCCAAAGATCACATAAAATATCAGCGCCGTTATTTCGGTCGCACCTCCATCTCCTGACTGGCAGTAAACAGAGCTGGACGTCAAATGATGGCATAGAATATGACATGCTAAGAAGTTCCATTGAATCCAGCAGTCTGCTGTGTGACTCACTTTCCATATCTTGTCTCAGATGTTGGGTAACCCACTGAGTGGAAACTGAGACAGCAGGGGCAAAACTGAGTGCAGGTCTGATATCTCACAAGAGCAGCGAAAGCATGGATTTAAGAGGCAAAACCATAATGAATTTGTTGCCAGTCAAATTGAATAGATACGAGTAAAGTCAGCTGTGGAATAGGAGATTGGCATGTTCGGATGTGCAAATACTCTAAAGACTTAAAGAGCAATCCACAAGCTCATCCTCCTGCGGTTTGAAATGCCTTCGCCGTGTAGCCGCTGACAGCTCCCGGCCGGGTCTGGTCAGCGGGCAGAAACATCTCCTAAGTCTTGTAGAATTACTGTACCACCTGAGCCTTTCAGGGGTTGGATCCTAACAACATTTCTGTCAGCTACACTGGCTCATATGATGTCATTCCATCTGACCTGCTTCCTCTGTTTGACCAAACACAACAGCAAAAATCTGGAAAGCCATTTTCATTTCATTTTTAGTTCCTTAAAGAAAAACCTTCTGGAGCTGTGAGCGACCATTTTAAGTCGAGCGGAGCCAAACACTTGCACAATAATACCCTGCTGTTTCTCTCTATTACTGTTATTTCTCTATTATATTTGTAATGTAACTCATATTGCCCAAAAATCTTAGTGGCATCGTAATGTGAATGGCAACACGTTATTTGAATAAAAACTGGATAGAAAGGATATACTTTATTGACATGAATGTGATTTAACAGTAGTTGAATGTGTTTAACTTCAAATGTAAGTCAAATATGACACATATGTAACATGATACATGAAATTTAGTGTTTCTCACTATAATCTGATGTCTTATACAGTCTCTTACAGCCTCTTGCTTCATAGGGTCCATACAGACAATTTGATGTGCAAGGTTCTGCCTATCAGATAATGACAATGGATTACAATAAATCCAACCGGAAAGAGCCGCCATCTAACAAGATTTCACTGTATGCAGAGGCAGTGAAAGCCTCATTTGTAGAGGTGGAGCAGTAACATGAAGGTTGACATTTGTCCCATATCATCAGCAGAAACACCAAGACATACTGTTGGAACTGAAGAACTGTTGGAGCCACTCGACACCGAGTCCCACCAGGAACCCGCTAATCTACAAGTACCGCAATATCAAGTTCAAAGTAATATCGTCACTAAAGACGCTTCCCAACTGCCACTTGGATGCTCCTGCGCCGCCTCCTAAACAGCTCCTAAACACATTAGAAACCTACCACGTGGAAATAATGAATATGACGTCCACACTAATCTGCGTCGTGCTCATGTTCTTGGAAATGTATCAGTAAATTCCCGGAATCGTAAAGAAGTCTGCCAAGTACTTCATACACCCGTCACTTACACAGTAATTCTACTTCATTTGTGTACCTAGAAACTACATGCCTCAATGATAATTTAGAGCAGCGGCCTGATTTATCACCAAAATCAACAGTTAAACCAAAGCAACAACTCTATTTTTAGCAGACTCATTAGGAGTAGTACACAGAAGTAAAATACCAGGTAGGAGAGAAAATCAAAATCATTTCAAACTCGAAGTCTAACATATGCACTCCATGTTTTTTGATAAGAGCTCTTTCAATCAACTTGTAATTAGAAGGTATTTCCACTTTTACTTAGTGGTGATTTGCCAGAGCTTGAAAGTTGTTTGCATGATTGAGAGGCAATGAGTCATGAGCCTGAAGGGCACGTCCATCACCGTGTGAATTTGCCGAGTCCATGATAATGCGTCGTCTCTCCAGAAGACAGTAAGGTTATGACTCATTCAAAGAGAAGATCAAAAGGCATTTATTCAGGTTGACATCATTCAGAGCTGAGAGAGATTGAATTTTTCACTCATTTGGCTGATTAGTTGTGATGTCAGAGACACGGAGCCAAAGGTTTTAATCAGTTAGTGATTCAACTCATCTCTGAACAGGTGTGCCTGTTATCAAATATGCAGCCTTTTACTCGTGCCAGATTTCCTGCTTTATAGAAAGAATCATTTGCCCTGAAGCATAACAATGACAACCTGGAGAAACAACTCAGCGGGGTAATATGAAAAAACAAACATCACTTAGCTTGAATTACTTTCCTTTAGATGTACATATTGACATGTAAATTCAACGTAACAAAACTCATTCTACTGATTTACTCGTCACTGCAGTAAAACTTTTATGATTTGAAGTGGTAAACATTAAAAAGTAAATGAATATCTATCTTGATCCACATATAAATGTATTTTTTAAAGAAAACTTTAGTTTCCAAGCCCACGCACTCAATAGAGATGTAGGAACTAACAGTTATTTTAATTACTGATTAATCTGTCAATTATTTTCTTCATTAATCGATTTGGCTGTTTGGTCTTTAAAATGTCAGAAAATGATGAAAAATGTCAGTTTTTCCCGAAGCCCAAAGGGCAGGCTAAATTGTCTTTTTATGTCCCGCCCAGCAGTTCACAACTAAAACATTTTCAGTTTATGATCAAGGAGGACTAAAGAAACCAGAAAACATTCAAATTAAAGAAGCTGGAATCAGAAAATTCTTAAAGTAGTTGGTCATAAATTGTCTGATGACTGATTTGTAGATTAATCTTTCAGAGAATTCAACTGAACATCATTAAATGTGTAGTTTGCATTCACGCAAGCTCCAAGGGAGCCTTCCACATTTTGCAAGGTGGCTGAGATAATTGCTCATTAGGGTTGTGGCTGAAAACATGTAAGATGGGTGACTTGTAGCTATGGACTGCTGCTGAACCACCGCAAGAGCCAGCAGTTGCACTTTATCTTATCACCTAATTAAAGAGAGGAGTTAATCTGCAGAGCTGACCACTCATTATCTCTGCTTGGTTAACCCAGTCGGAGACCTCCGGACACACCCAGACAGAACATACTACACCTGTCTGGGGGACTCGTTTTACATTCAGCAGGGCCTGTTGGTGCTGGCTGGTAGGATATTGTTATCTCAGCCTGGATATATATAACCAGTGAACGAGCTCACTTAAACTGATATATGCCTGTAAGTGTGTGTGCAGGCGTTTTAAATTTGTGGGTCCCTGATTACAGCAGGTCTGTCACTTCACTGGTGCAATCTGTGGGATGCAGAAAGGCTGCTCCAGATATTGATCACTATCCAGTTAGGACTATTTTGACAATTTAGTATATCCCCTGAGTGAGATTAACTTTGCTCAGTTAGATTTAGAATAAGAATAAGTCTAACTATGGTGAGTGACAGGTGGTTGAGTTGCTGGTTATTCTGATGTGTAACCTTCAGCCATGGGTTACCCTCTGCACCATTAAGCTCACCTTAAGCGTAATATAGATGAGTGTGCACGGGCTAAATGAGTTGCAGTTGGATGGTTTGGGATTTTGAACTTTTCCATCCAGAGCTTTACATTTTGAACAGACGTGTCTATTTCACAAAAGTCTCCGTACATTCTCGACCACATTTATAATGCTGTTGTGTGTGGCAGGTGGTGAGTCACTGACTGGTCACACTCAGTCCAACCTTACCTGGGATCTCCTGATGAGGAACATGTGCGAAGCTGAAGCCTTTCCCGATGCAAGCCTCCCTCACTTCGCTGCAATTCCGTGCTTTAAAATCTGCTCTTGCTGCAACAGACAGCACAGAAAAAGTGCAAATGATGGTCTCTAGTCTGAGCATTGTTCACTTCTGTAAAGATCCTTATTGTTTGAGGTTCTCTGCAGTACCCAAGTGCTTCCTGGCAAAACTCCCCTGCAGCAGATCCGCAGGTACTTAATGACTGGTCGTTAAATGGTTGCAACTCTATTAGTGTCTACCAACACATTTCCCAAAGCGAAACGGGCTTGTATCGCAACCAACCAAAATAGTTTTGAGAGTCCCCCGGCGCCGCAAAAAAGAGCATGGAGGTGCCACATGAATCCAGGCAGCGCGATTCCCGGCGTGTTGTTGATTCAACTTCGCTGAGCAGACGACGCCACCGGTCGCTGTGTTGAAGTGGAAATGCTCTGTGGAGGGGAGCGCACTGTGTTCAGATCAGATGCACCGGCAGAGCAAAGCGGGACACAAAATATGGAGTGGAATACAGCCTCATCCGTTTTTAGCGGGGGCTGCAGGTCGGCACCTACCTCGGAGGTGTGAATAAAGAAAAAGGAATAGAGGGAAAATAGGTGCAATCAAACACAAATCAAAATCTGGCAGCATTATAAAGAAGCTTAACTTTGATTAAAATAGATCTACTGGACTTGTATCAATCTCCAAACCTATATAGGAATAATGGGGGAGATTAATGATGAAGTTAAATGTAAAAAGGTGTCACAAGTGTAAATCCAAACGTAATTGTTTTAGGAGAGTATTTATGGATTGTAAAATGTGGTCTATTCCACCTTCTGTGCTTGATTTGGAAACTAACCTTCCTTTATTTGGTCTGTACTGTGGTTTTATTCCGCTGGGGTGGATTCTGCTGAATTCAGAAAATGCAAATGTTTACCCCTTTCCCACCACATCATCTGACATAAAAGAAAAATCGCAGTATAGTGTATCAAACTGTACAACTCACGGATGTAAAGGATGGGATGAGGACCAGAAGGCAAGCTTTCAGGGCTTTATTGATTTTGGAACAGCTTGATCCCTGTAGATCAACAGTGGATTAGCATGGCTACCGTCACGGTGCAAAAGATTGCTATTAGTATGGTTACTCCATTTTGATAGTACTTTTAAGGGACACCGGCTTCGTTTGGAGGGAAAAGAGATTTTGGAACAATATCTAAATCCACGGATGCAGGTTTAGGGACAACAGTGGGTCTTGTTCATGATTTCTTTGCTAACACCTAAAATAAATTGTCAAACATCATTATTAATATAACCTCATGTCCAAATGTAGTGTCATGTGCTGACATTCAATTACGTGGTTATAGAAACAGTGATGAGTCTCTTAGCCATCCAGCTCCCTCCCCCAATTCCCCACTCTACTTTTATAGCCAGACTTTTTGACCTGGACAAGTCACACTTAATTAATGCATCCAACTTTGAAACGCATGGGATGGTTTCATCCAAATGATTTTTTTTTAAATACAATGAAAAATTAATTTCATGGGAAATGCTCAGCAAAGATAGCTGTCAAGTGTCCTAACTATGCTGTAAAAATCAGCACCAAGACGTGTTTTTCTCCAGCAACTTTCTCCAGATATTTTGGGATTCGCAGACATTCCCAGGCCAGCTGTACTGTAGTCCCGCCTGTGTGTTCTGAATACTGTATGTCTTGGGCTCTCGTTCCAGTGTGATCATACCAAGTACTCCTCCAAAGGAAGATATAAAAAAAAAATATTGCAGGAAAAAGACAGGCAGACTTGAAGATGCACTAAAATTTGAGTTTTATAATCTAGGCAAAACCAGACACTACTTGTCAGAACAGTAAACACTGCAGCCGTCAAAGTGACTAAAATATACCTTCGGGATACTGTCACACTGACAATGCAGAAAGACAGAAACAGAACACGATAGAATAAAAATACTGTGAAAGTGACAGTACTTGTTAGGTGAGGATACACTAAGAACTGTGTCTCAAGTCTCAGCAACCAAGAGAAATAACACATAATCACATAAAGTGGAGGGATGTGAGTGAGTGCCTCAGACATTTGCAGCTGCCTGATCAGCACCTTGGAGAGCTCCACATTTTTACCTGTTCGTTTCTTCAAACAGGGAAAGGCGACTTCTCAACATTTTTACTGAACTTCTCACCACATCTCAGAGTGTGACCAACCTCCTGCCCAGACTCCCTCTTTGGCAGCTTGAAGTCTTGTTCCTTTTGGTCATCAGCCAAAGCTCATAATGAAGATAAACAACTAAATGAAGTGGTTCAGTGGCCGTCTCCACCTGGGCCAGTGTGCATTAAAGCAGCTGAGACCACTAACTGTTAAATACTCTTTGTGAGTCAGCTGATTATGAGTGTACCACTTTATCAGTGGGTTATCAAGGTGATCTTGTTATAACCATTGACGTTATAGTTACATATCGTATTTAATGTTAATTTGTGGTAATAGAAAAGTGTTGTTTTTGTTCCCTCTGGGTAACTTAGAAGGACTCGTGTTTTTAGAAGGAAAATAAAAATTGATAAAGAGAATCTGGATATACTGTCATTTCTGATTTACCTCATAACAATAGAACATTTTTTGTTTTACTCCTATTGGACTTTAAATTCCAGCATATCTAGTCCCCTAAATACAGAGGAGAAAAACAGTGTTTGTTCTCGATTAAAGCCAGGGTGTCGCGGGTGGATATGTGGTGGAGGTCACAGAGCTTCCTGTGAAGAACTAATGACACCAGAGGGATAACATAATCTGCCCTAAACAGACAGTGACTCATAGCAACTACCACACTATACATGCATGATGTATGAATTCACCAAATCCTCAGTACATGAGGCAAGCCAGCAAATCAAGAAGACTCTTGTGTTGTTTTATGATAGCTACTTACGACAAATAAAAATTGGTGGGGGGAACTAATTTAAGTCTTATCACTTGTTGCACAGGCCAATGGGATCACAATGCTGTTGGATCAGCCCACAGGAGAACTTTGTATCTGAACTAAAAATGAAAAATTCAACAGCAAACTGGATAAAGTGTCCACAGTAAAAAAAAAAAAAAAAAAACTAAACAAAAAAGAGAATATTATCAGAATCAGATAAAGCTGTTTAATCCAATTTATGTAAGTTCTGCCTTCAGGCAAATTTAACTTTATTTTCATTTGATTATTGGGAGATTTTGTTAATCATTTTGATGACACAAATTTACTCCCATACATATTGAATATGGCCAAATATTTGAACTGGATTGATCTCCCAGATGACACCGTAAAGAGGATGATTCATACGCCTTTCATTCTTCGAAGACAGCCTTGGTAAACTTCCTGCATACTCAAACACTTTCTCCTATTTCTGACAGTTATCGTACCAGACCATCACTGTCCACAGAGGCTATTCTGAACTCTGCAAAACCGACTTTTCTTCCAACGGATCCTGGCCTTGGATTTATAACAAGATAAATATATTTTGGAAATGCTGCCAACATTTTAGGCATTCAAACAGAACATTCAAACAATGATAAATGTAATTGTTAAAAAAAACACAAAAAAAAACCAGTGTCTTTCATGGCAGGTTTCTGTTGAGATGAAGAGATGACGTATTTCAGGGATCATTCTGGGAGGACAGAGGCAAATCTTAAGAGATAGATAGATAGATAGATAGATAGATAGATAGATAGATAGATAGATAGATAGATAGATAGATAGATAGATAGATAGATAGATAGATAGATAGATAGATAGATAGATAGATAGATAGATAGATAGATAGATAGATAGATAGATAGATAGATAGATAGATAGATAGATAGATAGATAGATAGATAGATAGATAGATAGATAGATAGATAGATAGATAGATAGATAGATAGATAGATAGATAGATAGATAGATAGATAGATAGATAGATAGATAGATAAAGACAGAGAGAAGACAGAGCTATAAATAACCATTATGCATTAATGATTTTCCATATTACAAGGAATTACACGCACGTCCCAAAACACCCCCTTTAGAGTTCAATAAACACCAAATTTGAAACAAAAATACTTTCTGAAAACCTAAATTCTTTATGCAGTGAACTTCTCAACCTGCCGAATCGCTCTGCCCCTCACTGGGGGACCCTCAGCATTCATAAACTAAGAGAGAAGTACATATGAAAAAGTTTTATTGTTTGTATTTTCATATTTGTTTCCCCCCCTTTTCAGCCTCTTAAATATTCTTCTAGACTATTTGATGTTTATTTTTTAGTTGCATTTTTTAGCACCAGGTTTTTGAACTGTTCCCTTGTATAAACAGTGTATGTCTTCAGTAGCTGTGTCCCCATTCAGATTTCTCTGAGATGTGAATGCAGGCTCTTGCATAAGTTGTCTGGAGCTGTGAGGAGACATTCTGTATCATCTCCTGCTGCTCCGAACAGATGTTTAGAGGACTGGGACTTTTGATCCACTCCCAGTGGAAGAAGCTGCTCTGTTTGAGCAGAGCTGGGAGGCAGGAGAGCCACGAAGAGAAGAATAAACAAACACTGGCTTCTCCAGTGCGAGATTAGTAACCAAAATAATTAGACAGTTCTTATCTACTCACCAAACCCTTGAATGCTCCACTCCCGACTCGGCACTGGAAGTGGGCACCACTGCAGGTGAGGAGCTTTATCAAATCACTTGAAGAGCTCTTCTCAAATTGCTTTTACATGGACCTCCACCTGAGGTCACTTCACTCAGGATGTTCTTACTTGAGCTGGAGGCTCATTCTTACCAAGATGTTACTGAGGCTCATGAACCCCTCCACCATAAAAAGACTATAATTTCAGGCAATGAAACGCAAACAAAATCAGTTTAATTTATTCCTTCGTTTTTATTCCAACCCACCCATGCATCAAAAGCACAACATAAAAAACAGACAACTGTGTAAGCGTGCCACACCTCCACTGCTCAGAGTAAAACATAACAAATTATTATTTGATACAATACATAGCAGAACTAAGGAACTTTTAAAAAGAGTATTTACATGTGCTCACTGCAGTCATTTTATAGTGAAACATTCGAAACAAATCCTGTAACAGTTAAAGGTTCAGTCAAAATAAAAATCCTCAAAGAAGCACAGCTGAAGTGGTGTGAGTGAAGTCTCAGTGGAAGTTCAGAATGAAAGTTGAAGTGCAAATTTAACTGCTAAAGTATATATGCTGTTATTTGAAGAATAAGAAAGGGAAGCAGTAGAAATTTGAAAAAAAAACAAACACAAAAGAGACAAAAGTGATCAAATTTCAGCTGAAGAATAACAATCAAGTAAAGTGTTGATTCTGAAGTGTAAGATCTGAAAGCAGGTGAAGTGTCAGACAAGTGAAATTTACTTAAAAACTTGCATCACAGAAGATTCAACTGGATGAACAGGATTTTCCACATGCTGGGACACGTGATCACAAATTTACCACATGTTGCAACATGTGACAACATTGGGAAAGTATGTGGAAAAGTTTTCACAAGAGAATCTACATTGGCTTCACACATTACACCATCACATATGAGCACTTGAGTTTTTGCATCTGTGAAATTCATTTGCTTTTTCTGTGAGAGACATCATAAACAAAATGGATACCAGGGGATGTTATCTTAATTTTTCCCTTCATACATTTCCAATGATTTATTATTCAATCTTCCCCAGGTTCTTCTCACATGTATAATTGTCTTGTCTTTCTGAGTTTAAAAGTGTTAACTGCAATAAAGCTGTGTTATATTATATTATACAAGTTAATATAATTCATTAAAAAAGTAACTATACACCTCTCTTGTGCACACATCTTTTTACTGTAGATTATAATTATGTTAAGGATGACCCTGATAGCATTCAGCATCAGAAGCGAAGCTAATTGCCGTCACCTGAAATGAAGTCAAATTATTTTAATTAAATCAGTTTGAAAGTACAAATTAACTGAGAGCGTTCGTACTCCATATGTTGCAATGTCCCATGTGTAGATTCAAGCAAGAGTGATAATCTGCTGTTGTTTGACCCCTTGATCATTTTGGGCTGTTCCTCATTATCAGATGGCTGTGCCAAGATGAACCTCATCAAGGGCCCAAAAAACAACCTTAAAAAACTACAAAACCTCACAAACAGACTGGGGAACAGTCCGTGTATATTTGTAACTTCATGGAAATGTGAACCTTTAGTCTTGTCTTCATTACGTAAGAAGACAGTCTTCTAAAATCCTGTATTGGCACAAAACCAACCATCCAACAGTGCTGTGCAATGGGTTGTTTTTCTTCACTGAGTACATACTCTCCTTATGAATATGAAAGGAATGCTGATGGTGCCATCATGGGTGAAAGGTGTCAGGGGTTATTCTATCACTATTCATGTCTCAGCTAGTGCTAAATAAAAGAGGCATCTAAGAATTCATATCTTAAAAATATATATTTTTAATCAAGGTATTAAGTAGTTCATTAATCCCTATTAATCTTCCATTACCCTCGTGAGTGGAATGAAATTTAACCAGATCTTGCTCATAACACATCTGAAGAACATTTATTATATAGAGACATGCATAACCCGGTACTTGTGTACTGTTGAGAGATTGATTAACTTCCATATGTTCAATTATTATATATTCTGACTACTTTTGACAATAATAAAATTATATTTGTACCTATAACACCTCACAGGTACAAACAAAAGTGTAGAAAATCACATCCTGATGTGTTTCCCAAATGAAGCTTCTGTAAAGTATGGCCTTAGACATCCCACACATTCTCCACAAGCCTGGGGCAAGGAAAGACTCTGAATATATTTTCATTACTCATTCGTCATCACCATCTATTCAGTGCACTAGAAACAAACATGTCTTGAGGCTGTGTCTTGAGCTGACTATGAGAAATAAATCCATTATATAATGAAGAACGATCAACAGTTACAGTACGGCGAACAACAAAACAAATTCTGCATGATGAATCCTGTCTGCACAGCCGTGTACCATTCAAACCAAAATGTGCTTCAGTTTGAAAACCTCTAAAGCAAAAAATAAAAGCATTTTAATTCAACAAATTCCAAAAATTACAGCTTTAGATGAATATCCTTTCTGATCTTGTAAAAAGCAGAGACCAAAACTCCTTCCTCTCGGGGGCTGCTGACTTCTAATAACATTAGATTGCACTGTAATCTTCATGTGGACTAACATAAGGAGAAGATATCCACCTGACAGAACCTGCAAACACTAGCCGACAGCCTAAGTAAAGCAATAAAGCTCGATAGCTCAGCACATAAAAATAAGTGTGGTGTCATTAGACCTGACCATTTCAATGATTTAGTTTTCTCCTAATCGGCTCGGCTTCCCCCGTCAAGTCTGAGCTCGTTCATGGTGTTCAAGGACTTTGGTTTGATTTAAGAAAAAACACTCAATATGTTGCTGCATATTTTACAAATATCAGCTCATTAATCACATAAACATGAGCTCATACTGAAATGTAATGATAACGCATGATAAATAACTTAATTATGCTCTAATTGTTTTTACAAGACAATGACTCAGTTTCATGACACGTTTCATCCGTGAGACTGCAGATTGACATGGGCAGGTGTTTTAGATTTTTGACGACTGCAAAGTGACAGAATCCAATCAATAAAATCACACATTCATCCGTTTCCTGGGATTGCATGTGAGTGAAAGGTCATTTGTTTTCAACCGGCGACTTGTTATTTTCTTTTCTGCTTTTGAAACTTCATGGGATTTCTTCATGCTACTGATGTTCAACGAGACAGATTTAATATACTGTGTAATCCTTCAAGCTCTGCCCCTTCTCTCCTCCCAGGGCATCTAACGCGGCATTATGAATCAGTGGCAGATACTCTTAGATGAAGCCTGCGTCAACGTCAATGGTATGGAACTACGAGCATGCGTTTGTGTAATAAACGGTTGCTTGCTTTACATGTCTGATGGATTTCAACATGCGTTGAGCTGACTTATTATTTAATGTCAATCGCTCAGAGCAACTTAAATAAATGTAATTCAAAAATAATGATCGTGCATCTTTATAGTCATACAAAAATGTCAGAGTAATAAACACAATGTAAAATCAACACACTTCCAGGCAGGACCGGCTTTATCCTTTTTTTCATTCACACTAATTCATCTGGTAATTATTTTACACAATGCATGCTTTACATCCTTAAGAATAGGATACAAAGCACTGCGTGTCTGTTAAATGGATGAGGCTTAAAAGTTATACCTTTGATTGTACCATTATTAACTGAGACAAGGCTGTTCAAAAAACAAATTGGCCTTTTCAAAATAGATTAGGTATAAAGGTCAAACAGAAAAACTCAACTACTGATAGAAAAAAGCCATCAGATCTCAAAATAACACATATTTCCAACAAACCCCACTGCATGTTTGTTTAAATGCCTATTAAAAATATAACAAAAATATTGCTTGATATAAAAAAGTAGTCTATTTATATTTCATAGTTTTATTTTACAGAAAAATACACAACTGATCAATAAAAAGATGTAAGAAATTGATTCAGATATGTAAATAGTGTGGTCAAGAAATTCCTTTTAAAAGTTTTAGTTCATTTTAAATGATTTATCAAGATAGAAAAAAAATTATTGCAAAGGAGACGCTGAGTGTCACTTATTATTCTAACTCTCCTCAATATGTCAATAAATATTGCTGCTTAAGACATCAAATGGTCTTCATCTGGTAGAGTCCTTGATTTTCATCTCATTAAGTTACTGGACCCTGAAGAGGTTTTAAACCTTTCAACAAGTTTGATCCAAAACTTTAAAGCAGACTGGTAATGATGTATTTTCTGCCACTTAGGTTTGATTCTTCTCTAAATGTCTGGAGCCTGGCACCACACATCACCCAGACAACCCTGCCGAACCCCTGGCAATGTTTGGCTGGTTACTCATGTTTTTCATTCAGCACAGTGGACTGACATTTATCATGACTGTGCCATCATGAACAGGAGCTGGAAGGATCAATAGAACCCAATTAGAAACACAGTATCTCTCAGATCAAAGGCTTACTCTGATCTAAGGAATCTGGCTACGATACAATACGTTAATATAGAACCCTGTTGTTCTAGTGACAGCAGTATCCCATCCTTTGACACCCCTCTGCCGCCACTGCCAGAATACCAACCGCCTTTCATTGTTATAGCCCTTTTGCAATCAATTTCAATCTAAGGGTAGTGGTCAATCACTCTCCAAAGGCGGACACATAGAGCCTGCAGATGAGTTAAAGGGGAGATAGGCTTGACAAAACTCCTGGAGTCCAAAGCTTCTCTGTCGTCCGCGTTGCGTTGTGCTGTCTGTGAGCAGACTATAGCGCAGAGGGTTGTAAACAACACAGCTGGGACAAACAAACCAAACCCTGACACTCCTTGGCTCCTCTCTGGTTTAATCCTTCGCTAGCTCAGTATCTGCCAGAAACCGTAATGATTTGGATTATTCTGGGCGCCTGGAAGATGTTCTGAAAATATACTGAGAGTCAAATTACCCGTGGGAATTGGTGAGACACAACATACCTGATGGCTTATAAAAACAGATAAGACAAGATGGATGAAACTAAAGAGGAAGGACTGAGATCCAAAATGTGCTGTTACTTAAATGTCCAAGTTACCGCTCTGATAGTGTGCACTTTGTTTGCATTGTTGCAGAGATAGGAAAAAGTGGAAGACAGCACGGGTGCATGTGTGCATGTGTGCATTTGAATAAAGATGTGTGTCTGTTTTTCAAGGGCTTGGGGGTTATTTTATCTTCCAAGGTTCAAAGATGCAGATTTTTCTTTTTTTAAATCACTTCACTGCACTTAAAAATCTTGTATTTCGCTCTAAATCAGCCCAACAATCAAGGTCAACCCATCACAGGAAACTGCAACCTAACCTAGTGGAACCAAGCACTGGTTTGTGAAATGATGTTATGAGGCCTCAAGTTCGGATATTGGCCGTCACCATCTTGCGAGTTCGGAGTGGTTTTGAGCCAGAAGTGACAATATTGGAACGAGCTGGGGAGGAGCGAGCGGTGGATCTGACTCCATCTGATTGGAAACTTGACAAATCAAGTAGACATGCCCCCAAAAACACTGTGGCCTATTTTCCAATTACTGATTCCATTATTTACAGATGGACCACCAGAACACTAATAAGAAAGAGGGACTGTAGCTAACAACACCATAATGGAACTGAAGGCTTTTGGAGCCAACCCCTAGTGGCCCTCGGTGGCATTGCACTTTGTGCCAGTTCCGCATTGGCCTCATTTTTCAGACCCGGAAACATGCAATGTTCCTGACTTAAGTAAGTTACTTACTAAGACTCATAAACCTAAACTAAGTGATGTACACAAATATATTTCACAGCTTATTCAAATGACAGCATTGTGTTGCATTTACTTTTTGCTATAAAATATCTCAATAACTATCAGATAAATAATGTTAGGATTTTGTACAGGCATTCATGATCCCTGGAGGAACAATCCCATGTGACTTACTACTACAACTAGTGATCCCCTTTTTTCAATGGTGCTGTAGCAGCAGGTTAAATTTTTCATTTGTTGTGTTGAATACCTTAACGTCTAGCTACTTAATGGTTTGTCACAAAGTTTTGTTTAGACACACATAGTTCTCAGAGGATATGTCCTAATGACATGAGTGAAATATTTCACCAACAGCTGGATGGAGTTGGTCAATTCTTGCCCTCAAACACCAAATCAGAAGTTCAGTGACCTCTGACCTAGCGGTGTCATCTGGTCAAGATTTCAGTTTGTCCAGCGCCTTAGTTTACATCTGAATACTTTATAGCCTCACGTGCCGCTCATTTTCACTATTTGTTATTATTTTCTAGGTTATATAAAAACATATGCTCCAGTATCAGAGTAAAATTGCATTCCTAAAATATATTTACATTGTCAGATCCTTCTCACCAGGAATATCCTCACTGCATTGTCCCAGATGAAGGCATCTCACTTTCCTTTGCAAGAAATGTCAGAAAAAGTATCGCTGTCTGCCTTTTCTGTGCCTCAACAAAGGCCTGGAAACTTGATTGTATATCTCTCAGACGCACCAGCAATAGAATTTTGCTCTACCCCAGGCATTGCCCCAAACTGTTTTGGCATATCTCTCAAGATAAACACAATTTAAACACAACAGTTTTAATGCCCCGTGCAGCTACAACACATTATGGACAAATTTAACAGTTATTTGTGTTACTAATTTTTGCAGGGAAGAAGCATTGCTGTATAAATTGCACACATTTATTGTCAGGTCGAATGCTGACTGTACACATCTACCCCACATTTATCCGTATATTTTGCCTGTATTCTTGATCATATCTCACATTTCTGTCATAATGTCAGTGCATGTTGCAATGTCAAAGCATGTGTCCTTCACTCCTGTGCCTGTCAAGTGCTGAGACAGGATGTCATTTGTGTGTCTTCACCAGATAACTGGTCAAAACAGTTGTAGGGTATTTAATTGAAAAAAAAAAAGTAGTTTCAGGTGAAAATGTGCTATCTGACGCGCCCTGAAAACAAATCAAAAGGCTGTGAACAAGTCTGGAGGGGCTGTGAATCTTCTTCTGATTAAAGCAAATTTCCATCAAGGAAGTGACACGCTCAGAGAGTTCAACACCGCCAGTACGCAAGGGTCCAGGCACCTTGGGGACTCCAAGTCTAATTTGCTTCAAACCTAAAAGTCAGATAATAGTGCTGATCTGACAGCCAGCCAATTCCCAACTTCCCTCATCAAGAATACATTCAATTTCAAACATCAAACTGCTTGCAACAAAAATGAAAAACCCTTTGAATGAATGAAAGTTGGATGTGTGTGTGTGTGTGTGGGGGGGGGGGGGGGGGGGGGGGACCTCAAGGACCCCTTGATACACTTAACAAGTCTGAAGCATTATCAGCCTCAATGTTCTGATCTTATATACGGTCCAAAACTCCAATTCAATTTTAGTTTCTTTGAAAGACCAAACTTGTTCACACTTCAAGAAAAAGCAAGAATTTATAACAGTATTCAGATAATCAGGTAATCAGTATTTAAGCTTTTGGTTAAGACTGAGCTCAAATGTGTGGCAAATTCTTGTTTCCTTACTATTCAGGAGAACACGTTACAGTGCGAATAATTATCACAACATTTCACTGGAACTCATTTTTCTTCAATTTAATTGAAAAATGAATTGGTGTGTTTGCTATAGATCTCACACATCACTTTTCAGGTTTTGTGTTACTTAGAGACACCTGTAAGCACTTAATTGGTGTTAGTAACACGTCTTGATCATGCCGAGTTGAGTGTAATGAATGTCTGGTGAATGTTAGGCAGCAAAACCACTTAGTCAGGTTATAATGTTTTTATTAACAAGGCCCGGGGTTACTAGCTGACAGTCATATTCAACCGCTGCTTTGCAAATTAGTTATGAATTAAGAGAACGAGCATGAGAAACGGTTATTTCATTTTATACTGCAAGTGAAATCAGTGTTGGTGCGGTTCCTTGTAAGACATTATGTAATTCAAGGTAAAGAAGATAATGGACTTAAAGAGTAAAAGGTACATTAATTGACATTAAAAGACATCGCATCGGCCATCGGCAGATTTCTGGAGGTTTGCAGTGGACGCTAATTGAAATAAATAAGCCCATTGGTAAACCAGCTAATTAAAGAAGCAAATCAATGCATCAGAGCTGAGCCCTAGTGAAGAAGTCACATACATCATAATGAAAATGTCTTACATTGTGCTTGGCCATGTTGTAAAGGGAGGTTTAAAGCTATAAGTTATCAGCTGCCTGTTAAGGTCATTTCGTGCTAAAAGGCAGGAATAACCTTAACTATCACACCTTTAACTTAAGGCCATGATAGAACTTCATGTATGAAATACGGTCATGTCTACATTATGCCATTAATATTAGAATATGTGCCATTTGGCAGCAAAAAACCCAGTTAAGTGATAGACCTGAAAGCTCCTCCTTCTCTGCTGGGCCTTAGTACAAACATTCACCATCAGTGGGAGTATAACAGAGCAGCACTGGTGTTTGGTCTGCAGACAGAGGCCACTGAGAGGTCCTGTGTTTGTATTTTATTTGAAGTCTCATTCAAGATTCCGTTTTTTTTTTCATCATTTCATGTATATTATAGCAGGCTGTACACAGTTAAAATCATTTGGACATGAGGCACAAGGGGTTATATCTTGTTATTGAATTGCATCTTTGTTTTTCGAAACAATATCCTTATGTACATCAGCTTTAGGGCAGTGAAGCCAGTTCTGCATCAATGAATCTGCCTTTAGTGCCATGAGGTCAATTATCAAACGTTCTGTTTGTTTGCCCTCTTAATTACCCCTGTTTTTATTATAGGATGTTTCCACTGCAGCTTAGCCTGCAGCTTTTCCTACTTAAGACATTATCTTACTTTGAATATTGATCCCTAATTTGGGATTTGGTTTTAATTTCCTCCTTTCATTATTTTACTGTAAATAATAGAGTACGGTTAAACAATTGCTGACTTTTTATGGGCTTTCATGTTAATAATTGAATATGTGTGTGTGTGTGTGTGTGTGTGTGTGTGTGTGTGTGTGTGTGTGTGTGTGTGTGTGTGTGTGTTTCTGTCTCTGCAGGTGTTGGTGTTGTAAATACGTTGAGGTCTTTAATCATGAGGTCAGTCATTAAATTATTAATCATTTTTATCTAATTTTTTCCCTTGTTAAAACTAATACTAATTTATATTGTATTGTATGTGTTGGGTTGGCTACCACTATAAATTACAGCCTGCAAATTAGTGTGTAATTATTATATTTTAAATAGAATGCATCCATAAAATACATATTGGGTGTCCATGTCAAGACAAATATGTTCTTACTTTATGGTTATCTCAGGGTACTGTAAAAGAAGCAGTTTCTTGTTCACCCATTTTTCAAGGTAACCAGAATTTTAGTAACTGTAATTTAAGGGGTTTGTAGGCCAGTATGTGGAAATGTGTACCCATCCTAACCCAAAATCCACATTTCAATTTTCATTTATAAACTCACCTGATTCCTCTGGGCTTTTTGCTTAGTTACAGTGAGACAAAATGAGGTCAGGTTGGTCCACATTTCATTACCAAGTTGACGCTGCCATAGAGGTTATGGCTCATTAATTCATAGCCCGTATTACTCATGGTGGGATGATGGAGGTGAAGACAGCAGCGCTTCGTTTGCAGAACTATTTGCGTCCTGTGTGCTAAACCCTTAAGGTACATTCTCCTCCTGTATACAATTGTTATATGGGAATGCACACTATAATGATGCTCATCTGTTGAATGAGTAGCTATTATCAGTGGTGAAAACCTCCTTTATTGTAATAAGATCTATTTGTTCTGTCATGACGAACACATTCTCCCTGAAACAAAACATTATAGATGCACATATGCAGGTTTAGATTTGCCTACAATCCACCCACTAATTCATCAATAAGCTCCTCGAGCCTCCTCTTTTCATGTAATCCCACGCATTTCTTCCTTGATTTCCTCTGTTCTTTTACACTGCATAAAGCCTTTTAAATCTCTTCAATGATGTGCCATTACAGGGTGAACTTTGTTGAATAGGAGTGCAATATACATCTTTATCTGATATGTTGTGAGAAGAGCACAGCAGGATAAACTTTCCTGAGGTCTTTACAATGTCTGGACCAAAGCACTTTGATGACTGTCACTCCAGGGGGCAAGTCCTTTCAGAATTCAGTCAGGAAACATTGAAGGTTTTTTGTCAAAACTGTCGACGTAGTCTGGACTACAGTAGCAGAAAGACTGGCTCTTGCATTTAGGACAAAGGGCATGACGGTACAATAGTTTTGTGTGTTCCACAGGAGGTCTGTCACACCTAACATGCACTAAGAGCCGCCTTGCAGCATGAATTGTAGTGGAACAGGGATCTTTTGCTGAAAGGAAATATTAGTTTATCTCTGACAAATGGAACATCTTTAGTAGCAGTCAGTGATGTGTGTCATCCAGAATTAGCCCCAGCTGTCTCGTCTGACATTGCCTGAAGGAGTAAGAGTGTCGAGCGTGATTTTCAGAGAAGCAGGGTCAAACAGTCAATTCTCCTGACTGAAGATGGTGACAGATAATTGCTTACAGCTTTACTTTGTAAACTTTTCAGAGGATGGAGCTGCAATATTATGCAAATTCAGACTGAGTAATTAGGAGACATAGTAATCTAATAGTAGCTCAGAGGGAATCACTCCATGATGACAAATTATATGATTCATTGGCCACAGTGGAACTGTACACGTATCTTTTCAGAGCAATTGAAGTGGGAGGATTATTACAAATGCTCAAATCTGTCTTCTTACATGCAATTTACCACAGCAGTGACAGAAATAAATGATTGTCTGTTTCTGGTGTTTGAAACATGGGATGAACCAGCAGCATACTCTTCTGTATAATGCAACATGCTGACATGTAATTTCATGAATTCAATCCCTCATCACTGAAGATAAACAATGACCTCAGCATTGTCGCATCATAAAAATGTTGCTTAATTGCAAGTGACAAACCGACAGCTATTTTAAATGACATCTTCCATTTCTCACCCGCAGTGGCCGCAACATAAGGTGCAGTGTTACAAGACCACACTTTCTCCACCCTGAGACAATTTATTAATTAATGAGGGACTGCTAAGAGACTCGTGTCTTTCTCCCCCTCTGTTGGATTTCTCAGAGAAAATCAATGCGTCATTTGAGCAGGCAATAAAACTCTCACAGCACAAGGTTTTATTTCCGAGAAACTGTATCAAACTTCTTACATGGCGTGCAGCAAGGCAAAGAAAAATGTCAGGAGACGAGATAACATCCCTAATCCCCACACAGAGAAGTGAAATAATGCTTCAAGTTTATATTATTCGTCTGCAATCTTTTTTCTTCTTTGTCTAAAAATTAAAACACATTTTTAGAATAACTGTACATCATGTCTTGCAGACACAGAGTTGCCACATTGGAACCGGATATTCTGTCATTTATCAAAACATTTCAATGCTGTTGTTGGCCAATAGTTACGGTGAAAATTAGAACAAATCTAAGCTGACAGAAAGTCTGAGACACCACGTTTGAGGACGTGTCAGCCTCTGACTTATTGTTCTAAAAGTGGGAATACTCGGTAAACAGAGCAGAAAATGTGATATAATGTGGTAATCCTCTGCTAACAAATCTGATGATTCTATCGTAAATAGATATAAGACGGTGTCTGTGGTTGCCTCCATCTCCATCTCACCAGAGCATTAGATTATTAACTGCGAAGACTCATTTAAAACAAATATTTTTAGTTTTAGATTTTTTAATTCAAAGATTCGGTATTATGTACTTATTAAGGTGGAAATACACTGAATGGATTTCAGTGTCAGCCTTCACTTGATCCGCCATCTGCTGTTCAGAAACCTTCTGAAAACAATTGCTGTATTTATTCTGTAAACAGCCTGCGTCTTGTTTTGTCTTACATAGTGATCCACCAAATTTCCTCCGCAAGTCTGAGGGAAAAATACTCATTCAAGAGCGTTTAACAAACCTGCAGCGAGGTATACGTGAATATAATTGGGTGTATCTGTTACTATTGAACCAGCAGCTTTCTTCACTTTGTGGCTCTCGTTAAAAATCCACGAGGACTATTCAAATTCACTATTCAGGTAACTTTAGCCACTATAAAGGAGATTTAGCCAAAAAGTCCTCCAAAATAAATAATATAAAAACCTACAAAGTTTGTTTCTGCTTTCTAAAATGACACATAACCATTTTCAGATCTGGTGAACTTTCCCTCTAAAAACTGCAATTCATTTTTTAATCTGCCACCATAATAATATGCCAGGTTTGGTTGTTTAGCCACAAAAATAAATGGTTAAAATAATAGAAATAATAGGGAAAAAAAAACACTGCATTGTTTTTGGAGATTTATCACCAAACTGTGCCTTTTCTCCTCGATTCTGTGTTTTTCAGTTCATTGTTTTAGTTTCACAGCCAACACTTTCATTGCTTTAGTTCAGTCTCATGGTTCTCAACAGCCTGTTCCCAACAGCAGAACAACAAGAGACTGTTGTAAGTGAAAAAGTTTGAATAAACCTACTGTACTTTACAGAGCGGTACAGCCGACACAGAACTGGTAATATGCCGTATACACTTTAATCAGTTAGCGCTGATAGGATAACACAAATGAAATGGAGGTATTCTGCCAGATAAAGATCAATGCACATCAGAGAGGTGTTACAGATGGCACATTTTGGTTTGTTTACACCATATAATATTAATGGAATGCATTGTGTCACCCTGATTTTCTGATGTGTGGCCTTTTCACAACCCAAATCCAAGAGACTGTAGTCAGTATAATTGCCATCCAGCCACTCTAAATCCATTTAAAAAAAAAAAAAAAAAATTAGGTTGCTCCGTTCTGCAGTTTGGACAGAAAACTCTTAGTTTATAAATTAATACTGAGCAGCATCACATGATGTGTTTGACAAATTAACAGTCTTCAAATATAGTATCATTTTCAAATGTTGTGATTGTAAAATTCTTATCATGTACACAATATCAAATAGATCCCGCTGTCCCTCCGCTAACAAATCTGAAATTGTCTCGTGGGCCGCAATGCCAGAAAACTCTGGAACAGTTGCTGTTTTAGCATCTGCAAAGCTGAAACCTCTGCCAGCTATTCTTACTGGCTGACCTACTAGAAATTAGTTGGACACGTGGAAAAAAAAAAAAAAAAAAAGATTGGAAAGATTTCCAAGCCAAAGGGAACTTTGACTCCCTGAGGACAAGAACTGGGAGACAGGTGACAGTAAGGGTGAGTGAAAATAGGACACAGATTGGAGCAGTGAAGGAGTGTGGTTAAAGACATTTTATGTGATTTAGCACTGTATAACCACAGCAGTGCTCTCTCTTGCACACAGTGCCTGTAGGGTATGATATAGCTTCCCATGACCATCCCCAAAATGGCCTATGTTTTATGGCTTAGTTTTATATTTTAAATGTATTCCAGATGATCCAATTATAACTTGCATCCATTTTGTTTTTGGCCCAAAGCACACATTCATCCTTGAACATATAGTAGTAATCAAACGTAGTAGTTTTGTGATTGAAAATTCTTGCATCTTAAGCACAGAGCATGAAACAAACAAAACTGCCTGGTTTTCATGTTAAAATAATGTGCTATGTCTAATATCATACCGCAAGTATTATATTGAAGGTCAGTTTGGATTCTTCAATATATGCATTTTGTGCTGTCAAATATTCTCAGAGATACTTTGCTTTGGCAGATGTGTAAACTTGTATCACTATCATGAATTAATAACTTAGAATTACTGATTTAGTTATTACTAGCTTAAATAAATCACAAAGGCCCCTCTTTGCATGGCAAAAGATCAAGATTGTGTAAGGTATATTAAGCAGGTAAGACATCGTTCCCTAATCTTAAATGGACAGTCTTTGAATTCTGCCCATGTCTCACTTCAGAAGACATAGTCAGCAAGTGTTCCAGTACAAAAGATTGTGATAAGGCTCCTCGTGAAAACTCCTCATCAACCTGCTCAGAAAATTAACTGTTTTTCATGGTTAATTTCAAAAAAGGGCATTAGCATAAATTGACAGCTGCGGTGTCCATATGCATACATAAGACTGGAGTTCATTCTCCGGTCGGGCATGATCCCAGAGATAGAGCCATGGTTAACTCACAGAGGTCGGCTGAAGGAACAGACCCCCATCAGAGCGGTTGCCAGCAGTGAACTGCAGCCTCAGCAGCATGGCTGACACAGGCTTTTTTGTGTCTGTTAGCAGAATTAAACAATCCCCAGAGACATAACATCAACACACACAAGGTCCCCTTCTGAATATTCAAGTAGTCCTGCAAGTACTAAACAGGTGTCTCTAAATTCAGTCAAACCGTGGAAACCATGGAAGTAGTGCTTTTGCAGACTTCTCTGGGTTTAAGATTCTTTAGACAAAATCCAAATCAATATGTGCTAAGTTGTGACTACCATGAGTGGCACGTATTATTTGGTAGCTATAAGTAGACACAGTTGGGGTCGGGTAATTATAATCAGGACAAGAGTCTGTGTTCAGGACTTATGTTGATGAAGTGTTTAAGGCTGTCTGCAGTGAGCTGGAGGGGAGGGGGGGGGGGCATTAAATGCTGTTGAAACAGGCAACACCCAAACCTCCATAAAGAATGACTCATACGCAAGCATATACATCCTCTTTCTCTCTAATCCTTGACAAATTCACAACAATAACTGCCAGGGAACCCAAATAATCTAAGTGTGCACAAACAGCCTCCCATCAGTTTGATACTCAAGGAATCATGGCATATAGTGTCTGATTTCATTACTCAGAGGAAAGGGGAGCTCATTGCATCCAGATACGTAAATGCATGAATGAAAGTCTTATTAATTTGGCTATATCATCTCCACTAATCCAGGGGACAGTGAGGACAATGACTGTTCACATGCAGAGGTCAGTCTTCCACAAGTCACGAGCTGAAAAATACCAGTCATGGGCTAAAGGGGCTCGTATAAAAATAATTTCTTTCCATAAATGAATAGAGAGCGAAAGAGAGAGGCTGAACTCTGAATACAGATTAGAGAGGTCCACAAAATGAACAACACAATCAAGCAGAAGGGCAGAAAGCCCAACACATCCAGTGAAGAGCACCTCAGTGCTGAGAGGATTGTGTCTTAATTAGAACTGCAAAGAAACAAGCATTCATTTCCCATGGCTATGAACAGATAGCTCACAAAGAGATACTTACTTGTATCTTACAGCAAATGTGGTACAAATATCTGTCCCAAACAACATACTGAAAGATGTATTAACCTCAGTTTGACATCTGCTTTTTCTTCAGCAAAATTCAGCACTCATGGAGTCATCACTTGTGATTCCTTCTCTAATGTGGCCGACAAAGGAAATCGGATCGGACTATTCTTTTCCAAAATTAGCCTGTTTCACGATTTATTGTATATTTATTGAAATAAATAAGATTTATTGCTTTACTTTTGTTTTAAAATAATGTAACGAGAAAAATAACAGCGAATGCTGCACTGAATGCTTTTGACCTATAATGTCAAAGAGCTAAAGTTCTCCCAATGACAATAACATGCAGTTTTTAGGTACTATATTCAACCAAGGTGCTTTGATGGTTTGAGATGTTTGTGGGTCACCAAAGTAAAATTCAAGGTATTCCCCCTATCATCTCTTCTATTCTTTCAACTCAGGATAAGCAGATCAACAAGTCATTATCCTCTGGGAGCTGCTTATGTCTGTACAGTATTTTGTGGAGACCCGTAGTTCTTAGGGTAGATATCTGGATTAAGGAACTGTGAAACTGCCAGGCAGCCATGCTGCTGGCATGGCTAAAAGACTAATGTGTCCTTCCTAAATGGGTTAAATTTATCTATCACCATCATTGCTTTTAAGTATTTAAATATTCTATTTGAAACTAAGAATAATGATTATTTCTGCCACACAGTGTGGCCAGATGTACAACTCAAAACACACCAGGTGGCATCGGCCTGACAATCCACAATCATGCTGCACTTTATGTCAAATAAAGGCGTAAGACTTTCCAGACATTGAGGTAAATAGAGGTTGCTAGAGCAATCGGCACAGACTGACAAGCAGAAATGCATCTTTGAGTTCATGTCCTCCCTGGATGCTTCCCATTTATCTTGTCTGTCAAATAAAGAGGACATGATAATGAAAGGTGAACACTCGAGCGAATGGCTCCCTCTGCCAGTCTACCATACAATACCGAATAATGGAAACTCTGCTCATTGACCAGAGGTTTGCTGCATGTTGGATGCGTTTGTGTCTATACGATAGGTAGCGCATTCACCTTTATTATTGTCAACACATTGCCGCTTGAGGTTTGGGTAAAAACAAAAACCCTTCCCATTCACAGAGACAAATTAAAACACTAAAGCTACATTTAAAATGTTGGAAAAATACCAAGAATATTGTCTTGATATTGTAAAAATGGTCAACATTAGGTAGTGCGTATCAGTCACATCACTTAATTACTGTTTTCTTTGATAAATCAGATATTCAAGTCCACATGTCATCAGATCATGTTGAAAAATCTGCTTTTTAAAAAAAATTTATCAGCACATTGGCAACTAACTGAAAGTTGAGACTTTAATAAGTATACAGCTCCCTCTGCTGGAGGAGAGTGTGATTACACCCCTCAAACGGCAAATTTCATTTCAATAATCCAAATGAACAAATGAACTACAGCACTAAAATTCAAAACAAAGAGACCGAAGCTCACCACCACCGTGACACGGCAGGCTTGATATTAAAAGGAGAAGCACAAATCAAAATGTTGCCCTCAAAAAACAATATGGTTTCGTAATCTTATATCACAAAATAATAAATTAATTCCAGCAAACATTTTACAGTTAATAACACTTAATATTACTGTTGAGGTAAAAAATATTTGACCTTATCAAATCATGTATTACTGTTGACTTGATTCCAAAACAGTTTTCCCTTAAGGACAAGTCAATATTTGTACTAAATTATGAACATCCGCTGTACGAAAACCACATGCTGACAGGTGCTTCCACAATTTCTGCCTCCCGAAGGGCGTCATTTCATCACAGCTCAACCAAGGAAGTGCTGAAAGAAAGCTTGAAAGGCAGTTGGTAGAAACTATTGCATTAAGGATTTTTTTTACAAGGTATAGTTTTGAACAAATAAAAATAAACAAACATTTTTAGGCTGCCCAGAAGCATTGCAGTATTTTACTCAACTGAAAACCAGCAGTGAGGCGATCAGCTGGATTTGATAAAAAAATAAATAAATAAAAACGTGCAGAAGAAACATGGGTAAGTTAAGAGACGTTTTTAATTTCAAAACACTTTTTGTGACAGTAAGTCAAAAACATCCTCAGATATCCAAATGATCCAAGTCCGATGTCGATGTGTCCGAGCAGAACAACTCCCCGTGTCCTTAACAGGCCGGGACAAGTGCAATACCACACAAGTGCAGAGCATTGCAACCTCTCCCACCCTGCACAGAAAAGGGATCACTTCCGATAGATTCATTTCAGTTCTATGATCAGTTTTGCATGGATTTGCACAGCAGTACAGTGAAAAGCTGAAAGCAAACCAGCAAAACTAACCAGAGACTTATGAGCACAAGCTGCCGGTGCAGTTTTCCCAAGAAGAAGAAGAAAAAGAAAAAGAAGAAGAAGTCTAGAAGTACTTTAAGTGCTCACGCTGCAGTAGAACTTCATAAAACTACCTGCACTATAAGCACTTTAATACTACTGAAACCTGTCTTTACCTTATTAACAGAGCTGTGGTGGAAAACTGATAGTCCAGCACGTGGGAGGAAACGATATACACAAGGAGGATTCAGATGGAAACACAGGCCACCATCAGTTTTGCATAGATTTGCACAACTTAATTCTTCTTGCAGCGCAACTATGCAAAACTAACAGGGAACCGCCACAGTTAAAGAGTGTTGATATGCACACATTTTCTACATGCACATATACACACAGAGATATGCAAGGCAGATGAGAGTGCTAGCCCCTTATGCCAGAAGGAGCACTTAGGGCAGTAGGTGCTAGTCTACTTCACTATCTGCACTAGATGCACCTTAGCATAAGCACTAGTGGAGGACACGTGGGTAAAATAAGTTTTGCAGCATAGCCATGTAACAATTGGTAAAAAAAAAAAAAGAAAAAAAAGAAGTCAGTTTGCATGAAAACAAGACAAAAACCTAACTTTACATGATCTGATCTGTATTTCATTGCAGCTAAATTAAAAAGAAAACACATCAAACTCTCGGTATCCACACCGATTTCATACACAGCTGAAACCTCATTATTCACAATGACTGGATGCCTCACAAATATCAAGCATGTTTGCTCCAGAACAGCGGGGAGGCTGAGCCTCACAGCAAGATGACGAGATCCTGCCAGATGTGTACTAACAAGTGTATTTGGATTCAGTCGGTTCAGGGCTGGCATAAAGCAGCTGTGTGTGTGTGGGGGGGGGGGGATGAGCCAGTTCCTTTAGTTTAAATTATCAGAAGAGTGCTGAAAGTGCCTTCACTGCAGTAGATTCTATCAAACTACCTGCACTGTAAGCACTTTGACACTACAGTGACTTGAAACTGTTCATGTGGCGTTTTCTTTCACAGACTGCATCACCGGTGCCCTTAAATCCACAAATGATGGCGAGGAGATACAGATGTGATCCGGGACCTGTAACAAAAAAAATAAAAAAGATAAATGAGATACAGCATTAAGGAAAAACATGTGATTTTCTATCATCAACACAACATTATGGTTCAGTAAGAATTCCTTATCAGGTGCTCTTTGAGAGTCAGAACTCACATTCAATTTACAATCCTGTATGAAAAAGACAAGCGGCACATGCAGATATTTGACAAACAGGAACCAGAAAATGTCAGGATAGATTTTTTTTGTTTGTTAGTGAATTAGCAACGAGTGCATATGATTTAACAGTTCAGCCAATTTAAAGCAATTTCTCCAACCTAAATAACCTTAAACAGAGGCTCCATGGTGCAGGTTGCATTTACTCAGGTTAGTCTGCAAGAGCTCCTAAAAAACAACAACACATATTTTAGGCAGTTTTCAAGTCAGTTAAAAGATACAAGAACTCACTAGTATATTATGCAACTATGTGCACAATTATGGAACTTTTGTTGTAAATCCTGGATTGTAATTCCTAATTAATCCGTCTACTTGGATCTATCCGACACGTGCTATTTCTGACTGCGCTTTTCTGCACGTTATATTTCAATTTGAACCCCAAAACAAACAACTTTTCTTTTACAGATTCTGCAAAAAAAACGTACTCGCATTTTAATTCGAAAGTGGCAGCAGAGTAAACAAATCCTAAAGATGCACCGGTGGTCACGAGATCGGTATATTTAGAGATGATGTGCACGTTCATCTTCTGCACAAAAGACCAAACATTCAGCGGTATGAGATCCACCGCCTCCAAACTCTTTATATATATATATATGCTGCGGACGCTGCAGAAGAAAACACAACATACGACCCCATAGTTGAAATGTCTCCATTATTTAAAAAAAAAAAGAAAAAAAAGTTCAATTTGGAAACCCGGCGTGAAGCAGGACTGCTTGAAGACAGCAAACACTTTGCGCTCCAGCCACATTGCTGCACCCCTCCCCCCACGCGTTAAACATGGCGCCCAAGGAGTCACACAGTTTTAACGTTTCACAAAATCTCCCTTCTACAACACTGGGGTGGGTGGAGGAGGGGGGTGGAGGTGGTGGAGGGGTGAGGAGGGAATAACATTAAAAAAATTAAAAAAAATTTAAAAAAATAGTGCATGTACAACTGCAACCAGTAACGCACGAGGGAACAGTTTACTTTTCTGTACGGAGCACCGGAGCACCGGAGAGCACCGAGCCATGGCACCGGGGCACCGAGCCATGGCACCGGGGCACCATGGCACCGGAGCACCGGGGCACCGAGCCATGGCACCGGGGCACCATGGCACCGGAGCACCGAGCCATGGCACCGGAGCACCGGGGCACCGAGCCATGGCACCGGAGCACCGGGGCACCGGAGCACCGAGCCACGGCACCAACTTCACTCGGGAACCGAGCACGCAACGAGCGAGTAGCTCCATCAAAACAGTCCGAGGAGACGCGTGGTGCTGCCCCACACAAAATAAAAATAAAATAAAAAAAACAGGCTAACACGTGCAAGATTCAGAAAATGCAAGCTTTATGGCATATATAGGATATAAATATATATAAATATATATATTTAAATAATAGTAGTAAATAAAAAGACGCCATGTGGGCGCACCGCTCCATCCACTCGTGTTAGCCAATGTAGCTGCTAACTCGTACATGCTAATGCTATTATATATAAAAAAAAAACAACCTCGTGTGTTTGTGGCAGAGTGTTTGTAAAACGACGAGTCCCGCTTCAGCACACAGCCGGGTTGGGTGGTGGTGGTGGAGGTGGTGGAGGGGAAAAGGAAGGAGGCTCAGTCACGCCAATGTCAAGTCATGTAATTAATTTTTTTTTTTGTTGTTTTTGTTGTTTAGGAATATTCACTCCTTGGTCGGTTAGCATTAGCTGCTAACTCGGCAAGCGTGCGGCCTGGTTGCACAAAAAAAAAAAAAAAAAAAAAAAAAAAAAAAAAAACAACCATGTGCTGCTGCTTTGTTCTGCAGGCACTTTTCTTTTTTTTTTTTTTTTTTTTCTTTTTTTTTTTTTTTAAAACGTGCACCTCTGCGCACAAACGCACGGGAAACAAAAAAAAAAACAACAACAAAAAAAAAACTTGTAAATATAAAAAAGCAGCAAACGATCGACAACGTGAGCACACGAAGTGCTTCCGACTAAAGCTTTACTAAAAAAAAAAAACCGAAGAAGAAGAAGAAGAAGAAGAAGAAGAAGAAGAAGAAGAAGTGTGCCAGGCTGAATGTCTTCTCCCCGACCGACCCGACTTTAGAGGAGCAGCAACACATGCTTTTCAAATCTCCCTCATGGAGGAGAGGTTGCCATGCGCCCCCCTTTTAACACTGTTGTTTTCAAAACGCGGAAACTGCCGATTAAAAACCCGTTTTTTTGTGTGTGTTTTTTTGTTACCCCCCCTCCTCCACCCACACACCTCCACCTCCTCCTCCTCCTCCAACACCAGGTCCTCGTGTAAATGTTAATTTGCACTGAGGCGTTTCACTTCCCCGACGTTTAAAACGCATCTCTTTCCTCCCTTAAACCGAACAAGGCTAACAACAGGTTTCTTTGCCAATAAACACACGAGCTTCTTTTAAAAAAAAAAAAATTTAAAAAAAATTTAAAAAAAAATCCACCATCTTCACTCACTTGTTCAGACTTACCGTTTATTCACACTGTTTCTGGGATTATCTGCAAGACTGGGAAAAAGAAACCGGACTTTCCCCCCCCCCACAAAAAAAAATAAAAATTGAATAACGCCTAAAACGTGGAATTAAAAAAAAAATAAAAAAAAAAAAAAGAAGAAGAAATGCACAACCATGTGCTACTATTGTGATTTGCTCTGAGTTTGGGAAAGCGTAGTAAGATTGCGAAAGTGGCGCGAGTCGAGTCTCGGTTTAACCATGTGGTGAATGAAGGGCGGCTCCCAGCCAGCGTAGCCCAACTCCTTCATTAACATAAATCAGCTACTTCCTCTCCAAGTGCGACACTGAAGTTTCTCCACTTTATTTATAGGCTACTATCGACAGGTATTAAAAAAATATATATAAATATAAAAGCGAGCTCATTAGAGAGAGAGAAAGAAAAAAAAAAGGAGGAAATCACAAGTTGCACAAGTCGACGTCCATAAAAAGTTTTAGAGTCTGATTTTGTTGATGTTTACAGTGCAGTAGTGACAAAAAAATGTTTTACGCCAATTAAATAAATTATACAAATAATAATTAAAAAAAAATATATATCTTTTAATCGTAATGAATGATCATTTTCACTATTTTATTATTTGTTGACACCTGAGTTATGTTGTGGCAATTTACTTCATTATGTTTACAAAACAATAAAAACATATTTTTCGTAGCTGCAATAAAGTTGACGTATTTGTAAACTAAATGTAATCCTTTGGTTGGATTATCAAAACATAAATTATTTTTGTCACAAAACAAAACTACTGACCAAGCAGAGCATTTGATAGACTTAATGATAATAATATAATAAATTGATTTCGGTCTAATTTGATCATTGTACCTGATTTTGTTCGATTGATAGCCTAATGTGGATGTAATTATGAAACTAACTGTAATATACAGACCAGAACTCTCAACACTGCTAAAAGTGTAAAAGTTAACTTTCAAGAAAAGAATTATAAAAACTTTGTTATCCGTTATGTTTATGATGTTTGTGGGCATAGATATAAAAGATAAATAACATTTTAGGCTGTACAAGTTAACATGAGAAGATTGCAATAAAAATGTATTTGCTGATTGATTGCAATGCTGTTATTCTCTAAAAACCCTCTTTGTTCCAATATATCAAATTAACACAATATCAAACATATTAATTGTGTAAGATTTTAACACACAGAAATTACATCTAATATTTTTTCTACAATTTACTGTAAAATAAAGCTACCAAACCAGTGCAGGTTTATTGTGTCTATGGCGTTTGTGTTATTTTGAAACCAACATGACCCTCCAGCTTTTATCCTGCAACTTTTTTTTAATGAAACAATATATAGATATGTTCAAAATATAATTTCTGCCAGCGTATTGAAACACATATTTGTTTGCAAAGACTTCGATGAAGTGACTGTAACTACCAGCAAGATGTTTCTGAGTGTCTTGTCGAGGCTGTTCCCACTGAAAGGACATGAGGAGTGTTCGCAGCAGAAATGAGTGAATTGTCTTGAGGCCATAGGCCAGTCGAGTTGACCTTTCACCCCTGAAATCAGTCATGTGTGAAGTCGCACAATGGAGGCAAGGAATTTGAAGTTGCCTGCTTACACAGGAAAATGCTAAAGGCGAATCAAAATGGAGGGGGGAAAGTTTCACAATTCAAATCTATGAGATATATTTTTTTTGTTTTATTTGCATAAAAACAAAATGTATATATGGTGACTGCAAATTCAAAAGAAACAGTACGGATCTACTTTGAGGATAAAATAAACATATATAAACACACTGGTGAGGAGGTCAGGATGACAACATTAAAAACAAATTAATTTAATGTTGTTCAAAGTTTTTTTTTATTATCAGGTGTTTTTGGTAAAACACAAACATGTGAAGAGAATATCTCATTTCCATTTGACCAAAAATGACTTCTTTCTTGAACGTTTTATTTCTGGGAACATAATCGGTTCACAGGGAAGATAAACTTCTGGCAAGAATACGTATATCCTATTAAATCAGTCGTACTACATTTTAAGTATCACAAAGATTAATTTAGATTAAATGTATAGATGGAAAACACGGTGCAATATCGATTGTGTCAGATTTGAAATATTAAGAATGCAAAAGTCCATTTTTTGACAGGATTTCTGTTCTGAATGTTTAAAACAATACTTACTCGCTGAGTTTAGGCTCAGTTTTTATAAAAGAAAGCTTTCTGGCCTCTGCTGAGAATGTCGAATCCAAACAATGAACAGAACGCAAAGGGAAGATAGTGGGTCTGGTTTTTGAGGAGAGTATAAGTGTTCTCAGTAATGCTCACTTGTTCATGTTTTACCAAAGTATAAAGCATCATGTTTCTGTCTATGCCGTGCATGATTTCCTAAAGTGCAAAGAACACACATCTAGTGCTAAATTAAAAACAAAGTTCTCAGAAGTCAGTTGTCAAAAATAACTTGTAGTCCTATAGTGTATTTTGCAGAACGCTAAAAACGTATAAATTTGCACTATAAACTCGTAAATGAATTCACAGAAAGTGAAACAGAAAGGGAAAGATATAAATGATCAGCTATGACTGGGAATTCCTCTAAACCACGCAATTTTCCTACTTTAGTCAGGGTGCCAAACCCCCCCCCCCCCCCCCCCCCCCCCCCAAAAAAAAAAAATCCCCTTTTCACTGAAAGTATTTTGACTCATCATAAAGGCAACATAAGCAATACCAGTACCTTTAAAGTGAAGCAGCTAATGTAATTAAGTTGGTATTAACTAATTTCTAAACTGTGATTTTAGCCAGTTAGAGTATGAAATTAATCTCCATGATTCTTGATTGCAGAGACATACTTTTACATGTTAAATTCAATTGAAAATAAAAGCGTCTTTGTCTTTTCTTGTTTTCTTACAATAATAACTCATTTTTTTTTACAAAATGTTTTAAGTCATATAATTAGTTTAAACTAATTACCATATGTTTAATTATGAAGGCGATCATGCTGTTAATTAAGATGTATGAAAAAATACTATATCACAATGCATATTAAACATTTTAATGATATAGCTTTTTAGATTATTCTTTTAAATATAATTTAGCCTATATTTCAGCAATGTTTAACCACTTTTTGGTATAAATCATACGATTTTAATCATGACAATATGTTTTATTAGGCTACAGCTTGTTTTAAAATAATTTTATTTCTATTTTTCGTTTTCCTAATTTCTCCCTTTTTTTTTTTTTTAAACAAATCGCGTTTCGTTATTCTTAAGTTTGAACCTATCCCGTTGCCATAGGTCAGACGCTGTTCAGTTACGTCTGCTCTCTACGGAAGCCGCATTAACCTGCCATAATAAAACCAAAAGTCCGACACCATACTTTTATAGATCATTTATCACGCAACATAATGGTGAAATGTAATATTTTAACGCATTATTACAATTCTACACATCAAAGCACGACGTCTTAACATGATTTAGCCCATCGGTGTCTACATAGTTGAGCTTACAATGTCAAGTCTATTTTATTTTGAAAATTAAAGAACGCGTGTTCCGGTTTGTCTGCAGCACGTCTCAACTGATTTAACAGCTTCTACTCTCCACGCGTTCATGAAGTTTTTTAATATCAGGCTTGTTTCGATGCAGGAATCTAAAAGGTGAGTAGAACAGACCAATTGTAATATAATACAGATGTGCTGTTTGGTTTATTGTGTCGGACAGAAACATCTAACTTAGTTTACCTGCTGCCTCGTTGTAAAATGTTGACTGCAGTTGGTTGACAGATGGACAAACTACTTGTATGTCAATAAAATGAGCAATTCAACCAGGTAATCTTATAGTTTAAACACCAATTTTAATAGTCAGGAAACATGTCACGCAAGAATTACAGAGCAATTATTTTACATGGCTGAGAATTTGATCGACCTGTTATAGAAGGAAGTACACTAATTATTATCATAGCTTATATTGAAGAGGCAAAATGTCAACAGTGTCCCTCAGTGCCTCCTTCCATAAAATAACGTTGTCATGTTTTGGGTTAAACGTTTTGAAGTTCAATTGTGGGATAAACAAAAAACAAAAAACAAAAAAAACAAGCTACTTTTTGTACATATATTGCTTTACACAACAGGCAGGAAACATCAATGACAGTTTTTTTTAAATACAATTTTGTACATAGAAATAAATGTAGGTAGGAAACTGATCTTTTTAAAATGCAGTATATACTTTGCTTTAGAAATATCTAAACCCATTTTCTAACCTTGTGTCGTCTGATGCTGCCTGGCACGTAAGGTATTGAACGTTTGGTTGATGTTACACTTTTATTTTTGATATATCTGCTTGTTAAAAGATGTCTTTGTCTTCTTAGGCACATCGATGGCTGCCTGTTTGCTGTGTCGGCGGGTGCCCAGGCTACGCTGCCTTGCAGGCTTGAGAAAAAGTTTTGCCCAGGCTCAACACGTCCACGTCAAACCAGAGCATGAGACTGATGATCGGGAGGAAAACAAGGGAGTTTTGCAACACCGAGGAGAATACAAGCTGCTTTACAACCCTTCCTCATATCACCGCTCTGCCTGCAGCTCTGCTGTCTCCTACGGCCATACAGATAATGAAGAAGATGAGCAGTGTCTCTCCACTCACCCACCTTCCTTTTGGCAACAGGGCAATCGTTACAGTGTGAGTTGCTCGCGGCATCTCTCTAGCTCAAAAAACACACTTCTTGACTTGGCTTTCAACAAAAGCCCTGAACCTGAGACAAACTCAGTGTCGCGCTACCACCGAAAACCAGTGCTACCAGATGTTAAAGTAGACTCACGGGCCTTCCACAAATGCCGGCCAGAGTACGCCTCCGTGGCCCTCGACCTCACCCGGAGGCGTCAACCTATCGAATGGGAAGAGGCCTCGCGGCTGCTCCAAAAAGTGACCGTATTAAAGGGCAGCATGAAACCTTCGGATGTGTCTCGGTTTCTTCTGGAGCTCAGCCGGTTGCACCCAGACAAGATGCCATTTGTGAGGAGTGACCAACGCTTTATTATTCTCCTCCGATACTCCGTGGAACACCTCCGCCTCTTTACTGAACATCAGCTGCTGGAGGTGCTGCAGTCGTTTGTGTGGCTGGACATGCCCTCTTCCCACACTGTCCTGGAGCGGTATGAGGCTGAGCTGAGCCGCCGGGCCGAGCACATAAGTTTACATCAGTTGATGTTTGCTGCTGACTTGTGGCGCTGCATTGGGAGGCAGGTGCCCCAGTTCTTGCAGCGCCTCTATGACTCTGTCAATCTCTCTCTGGGACAGGTGGGGGTCCCTGAACTGGTCCAACTCTTGTACATAATGGGAGAAGGTCGGCAGTGCCCAAAAGAGTTTGTTCATCCTTTAGAGCAGCTTCTCGTGCATCATATACAACAACTGCACCCCGAGGAGGTCGGCACGGTATGCTTGGGGCTCTTTAAATCCCAAACTTCCCTTTCTGAGGGTGCAGTGATTCGCATTGTAGACAAAGCGCTCTCTTTTGTGGAAGACATGAGCGACTTTGCTGTTGTGAATGTGCTGAAGTACCTGCGTTTCAGTTATCTCTACCACAGGCCGTGGCTGGAGGCCATGGCACAAGAAGTTCCTCGACGGGCCCACAGGATGGGCGTCAAGGGACTGATGCACGTGGCACTGACCTGTTCAGCGCTGCATTACAGCAATAACGACATCCTTACTGCTATCGCTGACAGAGTGCCCTCGCTGGTGCCACACTGCAGGAGTAAAGACTCATGCAAACTCCTGTGGGCCTTTGGCACGTTAGGGTTTCTTCCAGAGCAGAGTCCAAGCTTCTATCCGAGCCTTACGGAAGCACTGAGGCACAGGAAAGCAGAATTCCAGCGGTACCCCGAGCATCTGCTTACTGGTCTTCTCGGCTTGGCCTTCGTGTCTAATTTCCCAGAGGACCTGATTGAATTAGCCCTGAGCCCTGACTTTGTTAACTTAGCGCTGAAATGCACACAGATGGAGCTGAAAAAAGACTTGTTCACTTTAGATGGAACTGTAGCTCTAGAGTTGCCTCAGTGGACTGGCCCTCGGCTAAGCAGTGAACTGAGGAAGGAGGTGGCACAAAAGCTGTGGAAGTTTGCTCAGTCAGATGTGTGCCAGAAACCAGAGGTTCAGGAGGCAGAGTCTGCTCTGCAGGATCTGCTTGGAGGAAAGGAGTTTGTATGTAAGAGAATGATCCTGCCACACACTCGCTCCATCGACCTGGAAGTACATCTTGACGCCACTGGACAGCCCATACCTGTGACCCCAACATCTCCAGAACACACGGCACCCACGAATCCTTCTTATCAGGGTTGGAGGGGATTAAATATAGGAGTAACTATCACTGAGGACCTTTTAGCAAAGCTAATAAATACCAAAAACACCACAGATCTTCCAACTCCACCTTCTAAGGTTAAGCCCACATCTCTTCACCGATTACAGCCTGATGAAGGTGGGAAACTGTTTGACTCGGTGCTACACCTGACCGACGACATCATAGAAACTCTTGGCAAACCCAGCAGCCTCAACGCAGCTCCTAAGGACTCCAAAGGCAAAGTTAAAGTGGCTATCCAGGTGTCGAACAGGAACCACTACTGCTCCCGGTCACAGCAGCTGCTGGGACTTCATGCCATGAAGAGAAGACAGTTGAAGATGGCAGGCTTCAAGGTTGTCGAGCTTTACTATCGGGAGTGGTTTCCAATGATGAGGAAAAGCAGGGCTGAGAAGATAGCATACCTGCACTGCAAAATCTATGACAGCCTGTAACGATACTCAAACCGCCAAGAGCCAAAAGAAATCACGGGAAACTATACTGACATTTTGGCATCTGGGAAATCTTCAGTTTGTAACAAGTGTGTGCACAATACAGAAAAAAGTCTGACAGGAAGACGTTGTAACATCCAGCAACTGTTGACGTTTTGTACCCGTTTGGTAAAAAGTATATATAAAGGTGTTCATCTCTCTGCTGTGAAAATAATGCAAATTAAAAATGATTCAGCTCTTCACTGTTCTGGTCAAGTTTGTGGTCTGATATAACATCTGCTAGACATTTGGATTGTTTTTTTTACTCACTTGAATTTTAAGCTTCCTGCCCAATTTTGCTTTAACCCTCCAGGAATCTAAGCCTAAAGAGAAACACATGATGATGGTCTCATCAGAGGTCAGAGCCTCTGTGTCAAATGTTATTAAATGGCTGCCGGCTTTGAAGGCCAGAAAACTTGAACTTTTCAGTTGATTTGAATGTGGAATGAAACAGATCAGTGTCATGGCTCTTGAACAGTAAAACACTGTTATGTAACTTTGTTAAAGAGAGGATGTCACAACCTGAGGGAACAAAATAATTCACAATATAGTTAATGGACATAATTTGAATAGAACATGGGCATGTAATCAGCTGAACTCCTGCCTTATTTGTGGGATGTTGTGACGCAGTGAACTTTTTTTAAAACACTGTTTTTAAGCTTAAAACAGGGGTGTTCGTTTCATGTTCCAAAATTGGCATCCATGCAGTGGAGATTGAAAGTTTGCAAAGACGTTTCACTGTCTTTCTGCTTAAATATGACCGACTAAAACATCCTCAGACTTTCACACAGGGTCTAAAAGTAGATGAGACAAAAATATTACACTTGTACATTCATTTATTGAGGGATGATTCAATATTATATAAGAGCATAAACCCTAGGATGGTGGTGGGCTCCTCATGTTAACTGCTCGCTTCGGGTCCTTCCACAACCCTTCTATTGAATTAAGGTCAGGAGTTTGACTTGGCTTATTCCGAAACATTAATACTATCCTTTGGTAGAAGGACTTGTGGGCTTTTGGTCGTTGTCTTGCTGTATGATTCAATTTCTCTTGAGGTTCAGTTCAGCGACAGAAGTCCTGACATTTTGTCTCGGAAATTGGCTGGTGAAATTCAGATTTAATTGTTCTATTTGTGATGGCAAGCTGCTCTGTCCCAGATGGAACAAAACAGGCCCACATCATGAGCCAATGTTAGGGAGGGCTTTGGCTGCGTTGAAGTTAGGCTCGGTCGCAAGTTATTAAACGCCTTGTTCTCAGAGTGTCTTTAGAGATGGTTTTGCAACATTTTCCAACTTGATGAACATCAACACCTCTTTTTCAGATATCTGTAGACATTTCCTCTGTTTGTGTTATGAAACACTTCCACAAGTTCAGACTTTGATGGATCCATGTGTCACCCACTCATTTCATTTTCCTCCCATGACTGAAACACTATTTCACCTTTAAATTAGCTGCCAATCCTACAGGTTCATACACTTTTCCCACTCACGGATAAAACGTAGTATTGGATCATTTTTCTAAAAACAAATGTACAAGTATAATGTTTGTGTGTTAATTGGATTCTCTTGATCTACTTTAAGGACTTATGTGAAAATTGGATGTTTTAGGTGATATCTATGCAGAAATATAAAAACCAATCACAAGGGCTCAAACTGTCAAGCACCACTGTACATGTCATACATTTTGAACACATTTTTTCATATAGGAGAGGTGACCTGAAAAAACCATTCAACCATGAAGGCTCCCATGAGGTTTTCATAATCGGCCTATTCAAAGCCCTTTGGGACCAAGACATCCTGTAATTGATGTCTTTGTCTGGCCTGCCTTTACATGACTAATGCCAAGTTTTTAGAAAAAGAACCAATATGTTTAAAGAGCTCTTGTTCTAATATACAGTGTCTGTATCGTGTTATAATAGAATATTATATTTTAAGAAGGTGGAAGGTTTTACTGAATATTATCTCATTTTAGTGGATAGATTTGCCAAAAAATAATTTTAATCAGTCTTAAACTTTCAGCTGCTTTTTAGCATATAAACTCCTTACTGCTGTATAGCAATCTTTAAAAATATATATATATATATATATATATATATTTATTCATTCACAGGATGACCAAAGTAACATAATTTGTCAATACTACATAATACAAATATAATATAATATATTATGGAATACAGTCACTTCTAGCCATAGATTTGTGCAAACACCTCCCCATAGGTTAAAGAGGCTTCATTTACAATAGCATGTGTGCCATTAAGCACATTTCAACAGTCAGTGAAAAACCTGACTTATAGCAGACTGTAAACACTTGTGAAACTGTTTGAGCATACCAAGTGACAGACTGGTCACAGCCCCACTGACCCTGGGAGACTAATCCTTTCACACTGCAATAGAGATGATGCTCCAAGACGCAGCCATGTTCGACCCCTCCAGGTTGTTGCAAGATGACTTTGCTCTGGAGGTCACGTGCCCGACTGTGACAAGATGAGGGTTGTTCACAGAGTCGCTGTTTGCATTTTCTGAGGTTGAAAGAAATTGTTAGTACATGTTATTTTTGGGATATTGTTCTGTCACCTTGTATAAAAAAAAGAAGTGATGTAACAATAGTAGAATAACAATAGAGGGTTCCAAACTGATATATATATTTATTGTTAGTAGCTGTCAAAGTCCCATCATGGTTGGTGTGTGTGTGTGTGTGTGTGTGTGTGTGTGTGTGTGTGTGTGTGTGTGTGTGTGTCTCTCGCTGACAACCTGACTTGTGAACACAATGCCGTTTTGATAGCTCAAGGTCTGAGACGCCGCCGACCAAAACACATTTTAAATCAGTTTTATGTTTTTCAAAAGAGTCTGGCATTCAAATGCCTTACATTTGACCCCCTTCTCCCTCCCCAAAAAAAGAAGAAAACTTGATATACTTGTATTTACCGTGATGAATTGCCCAGCTCAAATATGTTTCAAGATTTTACAAGTTGATTTTTATAGTTTGTTGATATGACGGGAATCAATGGCTGTCTGCAAGTAGGAAAGCATTTATCGCTGGCAGTTTATCATATCCAGATCTAGGAACACAAGCGTAAAAGGGAAAGCTGGGATGAGGACAAACACAATTAAAAAAATGTCTTCTTTACCCTCCTCCTTTTCTTTTCTTTGTCTCCCCTGAAATGATGCTGTCAGTGCTTTAATCTCGTCAGCTGTCCTAATACTGTTGGAAACAAAAGTAGCTTCAAGGTCTCCTCGCTGAAGACACTGGCCAAAAGAAAAACAAGAAGTTACTGCAAGGATTATTTAAACAGCAACAACTCTCAGACACATGAGTATTCTTTAAAGCAGAATCTTATTATCTGATTTTTTCCAATTCATGAGAAAAGCATTCAGTCTATATCTTCCATGCTTTCCAAGCTGTAGCCATTTGTTGCCCTTGAAAAAGTAGGAAATAAATATTTTTAAATACTTCTGAAGATTTAAGCTTAGACCACAAACAACGGCTGTAATTGTCTTCACTTCTCTGTCCCTTCCTGGTGAGAGACAAAGGCAGAAGTGCAAATGAGCAGCAGAACAGACAAATTCAATCAACTCTAGATGTGTTCCACATATGAGGGAGTGCTTGATGATCCCCAGGAGGAGCTGGAGCAAGCTGCAGGGGAAAAGGGACATTAAGGCTGCTCTGTTGCCATCGTTCCCTAATCGGGATGAATGAGAAGAGACTGAATGAAAGGAGGGAGAGATATTATGCTATACCTAGAACATCCCAGCAGAGGGCGATCTTCCCTCAGGGAACTGCAGTACACATTCTGTCTGAGTGACAATGATGAAACAGCTCAATGACTGCTTGATATTTTTGAAGAAACCTATGAAACTCACATATGAATATAAATGCAAGGAGTGCCTTGCATACACAAATCAGCAAAAACAGTTTTAAGCTTTGAATAACATGCTCTTATATTTTGTCTGTATTACACAATGTGTTCAATAATATATTCAATTTGCAAACCCATCAAAGACAAAGCAGAAACCAATTCAAAAGCAGAAGGTACATTTCCATGAGTAAGAAAAAAGTCAATAAACACCTTGACTGTTCCTTACAGATCTGAAAAACTATAAAAGAGAATTCACATTTGGCCACTTTCAAGTCGGTACCATCCCTGCAGCTACAAATTTCACACTTTTGGGTGTGCAGGAAGCCTGCTTTTGAAGTTCAGATGATTCAGTTTCTCATTTAGCACCATTTTCTTTGGATTCAAACACAACTCATGGGATAGTGAAATAAATCCCTTATCCGTGTAGGGGAGAAAATTAACATCATGCTTTCAGGTTGATGCTAATAAGATCAAACATGTTTAGGGATTAGGGACTCCCTGCCACAGAGCATCACTTTATTAGAGTGAGTGGGATAATGGGAATGATTATCAATTTAGATGGGAACATTATGCTTGTTGTATTCCGAGTAATCTACGAGACAAGGTGCTAAAAGTTCACTTATCTGTTCATGTCTCACTGATGACAAGAAATTTATTGAGCTATTAACTTGCTATAAACAAAAGTAAGTAAACAGAGGATAATCATTAGGCTTAGACATTTTTTTCCCCCCAAATGTGACCAGTATTTCACCAGTTAATAGGAGGCGGCTCTGGTAGAGTGAATGCTCTCTCAGTAATCCCCGTCTTATTTGCATTTCAATTCTTTTGCTTTTCTGAGCCTGAAAGCTAATCCAACGCAGTCTGAATGTGGCCTAAGCTTGCATCAACATGTTATCTCACCATAGAGATACTACTGTCTGTCGGCTATGATTCTTTAATTTAGCTTATTGTATAAACAGACAAATCCTAATGTCACATATTCTTTAAACAGTGATGCAACAGCTGTAGTAGCACTTGTCGCAGAAAAATCCCTCTGATGGACTTCGAGTGGGCATTTTCAGGTTCCCAAGTGAATGAATAGGTATGGATTAACCAGTTATATGCAAATGATTTCACGAAGTGCATCTGTATCAGCCTCTCTCAGTGCCACTTCCTTTCTGACCTCTTCAATAGTGCGCCTGGATTCCTGCCCTTAAGATTCCAAACACACAGACTGTGCTTAACCAACTGCTCCAGGGACACAAGTTTGCATTCAGCACTTGTCTTAATAGACCTTACAAACCTTAAACAAGTTCATGGTTTGCCATTCGGCTCTGCATTTATTAGAGGGGGTGGCTTTTCACCTGAATAATTTTTGTTTTTGTATTTCTAGTCCCCATAAAAAAGTGAATGTTTGTTACTTCTCTTACTCAAGTTTTAAGGAGAGAAATACGACCATCAAATTTGGGGTGCTCGTATTCTCTTATAGCACTTGACATGACAAAGTACCAGGATGCTGCAGATTTCTAATCGGCTTGTTATCTTGTTTCTCAAGAATGATTTCTGTAGTTAGTTCACGCTTTAGCGATTGTTCCGTGCAAAGATCCATCATGACTGGAAGGATCATTACAGAGAGAAAGTTGAACACAAACAACAAAGATAATATGTAGCTCTGCTAAACGGTTCAAAAGTTCAACAGAAATAAATATTTGCAAATAAGAATTTCCAGTAATTAAAGAATATGCTGCTGTAATTAAAGATCCCATTGTTCATACAACAGGGAGTATTTTTAGCGAGCATGTAAAAAAAAAAATGAAGCTACAGGGGAAAACAGTACAGTGTTTACATGCTACTTAACATCGTGCCTTCTGCCCTCTGCGAGATCGGTTCAAGATGACTCTTGTGCAAACAACAGTGTTGCATAACCACACTGCTGTTTGTCTACACTCTTCATTTGGTCAGACAGATCATCGCAGCTCAGAGCAGGATTGATGTAAGACAGTGGAACTGTACACAGAACAGCCACTGTAATACAGTTCCACCATGCAGTTTGCAAACAGGCCATGCAAATATAAAACTCCACAATCATGCAAATTATGGCTGGCATATTTAAGCACCGAGAGTGATTAAAGTTATAATATCCAAATTTAATAAGCCATTTGAAATCTTTTGATATTATGACACTTTTTCTGCTAAAACACAGAGTTTTATTTAGCTACCATCACGCAAGGAATATAAATGAAATAATGCACATATATTTTTGACATGTGACATAAACATTCCTTTAAAATGCACTTGCTGTTCAACCACAAACTACAAATATTGAAATCTTACAGCTTACAAACCTGCATTAATTGATTTTAAGGGCAATGAATAAATGCTCTTTTATGTTCACCAGCTTGTTACCGACTGTGTCAACACTATCTGCCATTTGGCACAACAGAAGTAGTGCACATCTGCTTGCTGTGGCTGAAAGCAAGGGTCAGGGGAGCAGTGAGTGAGTTGAAAGATGCTTCAATTTCTATCAAACTGAGGAGAACTGCAGAGTTCCCTGGTAATAATCTTGTTTTTTTCACTAGTGACATCGTTCAGATTAAATATTTTCATTGTTAAGATAACATATGGACTACTGCGTTTGTGAAATGTCAATGCAATTATTTATTTGGATCATCAAATTCAGTTGATTCACTTTACTAACAAAATGCAAAAAAAAGAGAAAAGGAAATACAAGTTTGGCCCCTGAGAGGCCGGCATTTAATAAAGCTCCTAAAAGGGGCTGGTCGTATACCCCACTGCTACCTTAACCCTTACTGGGGATCCAAGAAGAATGATGATCACAGGTCACTGTAACCGAAATTGTCAAAAGAAATATTCAAAAGGCAACACGATAACTTAACCAACAGGCTATAGTCTGGTCTCAGCACCAGTAGATATGGAGACTGTTACCTGCCTGCAGCGGGTCAGAATAGAGAAGTGACTGAACCAAAACAGAACAAAACAAAACAATCACCAAAAAAACAGCAGGAGTTAGTCCGCCCTCACAAGACAATCCTCCGAGGTTTTTATGTCCACAGGCCATGCGAGGCTGGATGGACTAACTAAAGCAAACACATGTTAAACAGAACCAAAAACAAAGAACAGCAGGAAACAGTTAAAAACACTCAGTTAGCATTTGATGATACAATTCAAACACAAAGCAAAATTCAACCAAAAGCATCATTGTGGTTTTACAATTAAGCTAAATGGTAACAATAATTCTGTTTAGCTATCTGCAACGTCGGCACATTTCCTCAGAAATAGCAGATTTACTTCTTTAAGCAAGCTCCTTATAAGATGTTGTGTGGCCACACTGCAATGTCTAAAAAAAAAAAAATACAAGTAAGAAAAGGAGCACCTGCATCAAATTTTCAATTAAAACAACCCACTCCTAAAACATCAAACATTACATTTCTTACCAGAACTCACCCCAGAGTGAGGCCTGCATTTTCTCTGGCATCCTACAGAGAAGTACTGACACACCGAGCTCTCTCTGTCAGCTCCTCTCCCAATCACTGAGCAGGAAACAGGGAAGCACCAGGTGTCTCTGATTACACAAGCAAAGACATCATTTAGTATCTCCATGTATCTTTCAACACTGACAGTTGTAATAAATACACAACAATAACTACAATACCTTGTAACCCTATTTTTAAAAGCTGCAGATGGATAAATTGATAGATTTACTCTGAACATGGATATTGTATACCTTAAAGAATATGAATGATTAGAGCTTAAAAACCTTCAACCACCGCTGAGTCACGGCAATGAAACTTTAGTCTGACAGCCGACAGGTTTCAGGATGGAGTTGCAATTTGGGCATGGATCAATGGCATCCTTATTTTTAGACACAGCAGACGCTCAGTGCGCCAGGATCACATACACACATATACAAAGCACTTGTAGGCTTTGATCTTTATTTGTTAGAGCACCTGAAGAACACAGGGCCATGATGCTCTTTGAAACATGTTCATTAAACACCACACTGGCAGTTTATCAATAATACTCAATGTACAGACAATAATCTGTTTCCCAGCTTGGCCCTATAATAAGGAAAAAAATATGAAAGATGTCTTAACATAAAAAAGTCAACTTTGAATTGACATATTATGGTAATTTATCATATAATTTGAGTGAAGTTAGTTGCTGCTATATAAAGGACACATGAGCCACAAGTGTATTTTTCACATTTCTAGCTGAAACTCTTGAGCTTTGTTAATATTTGAATGTGAAGCTATTTAAAAAATGACAGCACTGCAGCACTGTCACCTTTCCATGTTTATTCTAGTTTAGTTGGTTATTATAAAAATGCTACAAACAAATATGTATAATACATAACATGTTTCAATACCTCTTAATAACTGGCCAATGTATTTATCTCTATATAACTGATATTACAGATTTCTGTCAAATGAAGAGACAGTATATCAAACAGTTATTCCCATTTTATTTTCATGAGTTGCTGTCATGGTTATACATAGTTTCAGAAATGCTAAAGGCACTCTGTCCCTGATTTATAGTGGGCGCACACAGCATTAAAACAGAAAACTGAAAGCCTCTTGTCTTCCTGATTATGTTTATTCAACAAACAGACATATACATAATGAGACTGTACCTAATGTTGGCAGATGAAATTAGACTACATGATGTGCAGCTCCTCCGTCAACCAAAATTAAAATGAATGTATGTCATGTATGACTGTCACTTCTAGTGCCATCACGAATGGCACAAAGAGGTGATGCAATATTACAACATCAGGAACTGGAGCAAACACCAAACTGTGAAAGTTTATGAAAGATTTAAAACCACTTCCCTGTTCTCAGCTTCAGTGGATCAGCTTTGGTCTTCAAGTTGTACAGTATTTACAGTAAGATTGAATTACAATACAGCAGTGATCAAAATCTGCCTAATGAAATGAAGAGGTGTATTAATCCCTGAGTGGCGCCACAGATTAATGTGCTGCTTAAATTAAACCTGTCTGCACACTTTTAAGAAATCATCTGCTTAATGGGACTTAAAATTTTAGCGTATGTAATTGCATCGTAGTGACCCAAGTAGACAAATTCAAAGAGTGTTAACAATTGCATACTGATTAATTACATTATCTCGGACACTGAAGGATCAGGTATTGAGGGGTAATTACAGTAACAAACACACACTCACGCACACGTCTGAAAACGCCACACTCAGTGCTGTTGGTAAATGAATTCTGTCCTCACCACATTATCTCATCAAGAAGCATACTGGGGAAGACAGCTGATGAAAGAGCTGGTGAAATCCAAAATCTTTCCAGTGTTCCAACTTCTATTTATAAATAAGAGATGAATTTCTCAGTGCATTCACATCGCCTTGACATCGCAAAACATTGTGCTCTGCTGCACATCATTGAAGAGCATTTCTATGTCATGACCTTGGTGATGTGAAAAAAAAACAAAGGGTGGGGGCGGGAGGGGGGGGGGGGTGAATGCTGACAGTGTATTGTAACGTCTGTGGTATCGGTTAACAGAGCAGACTGGGTTAAATCAGTAAAATCAGGAATAGTTCCTCTATGTCTTACACACCAACCTTATGACCACCTGGTAGAATAATGACAAATGGACATTTTGACAGAAGTGATGTGCAAGAAGGAAACTTTCTGTGCAACAGCAGATACTAAATTCTTGCTGTCACACAGAAAATAGCATTTGAAATGTGTGTTCATTTATCAAAATAACAAAGTGGGCTGTAAATAAGAGGCATTGCTAAAAGGGAGAGATCAAGTGCCAGGGCATAACAACAAGTATGAAAACATCACATTCAAAAGAGAGTCTGAAAAATTATGTTCCCTTGAAACTGCTTTTCCAACACAGTCTTGAGTTGCACAGCAATATTTTCTGTGAGAATGAAGGCTGTTATTTATTGTTTTCTTCACTCCCCCATGCGGGCTTAAAGCAGGTTGATGTTAAAGCCACATATTTAATGGATTTGACTGTATGGAAAGCCAAAGTGGTTGACCTCATTCTTGACAACTGATGCATTATGGGACCCTCTGATCAGAAGGAGCTTTTAATAATTTCTGTCTTTGTGGCTGAATACTTATCAACATATCTTGCCGCTGATTAGGCTCCATTCCTGCTTTAATCCCGACAAATTAATTATACAGGAGATGTCAGACTTCCAAGGACACTCTAATTCCAAGTGTGGTAAATCCAAGAGTGAATATTTGATATTGGCATCGTCCTATACCATACAAATTCCAGAGAGAGGCAGATATATGCAAAGTAAATTTGACGTGTACACACGTGCATGAATACATGTTACAAAATGTATCATCTGAACCATATACTGTACTGTGTACAGCTTAATGATAATATTTTTGCAAAAATTTCACACACCTCCCCTGCATGTGTGCCAATTTTATTTTGTTCAATATTAAGTAATATCCTATGGAAAATTTTTAAAAAAAAATAGATTTTGTATCGATATTGCAACACTATTGATGACAATTGGTGCTTTCACAAGGACAATGAATGACAATTAATTTTTTAATAAATAATTTTCAGTAATGTGGATATAATGGCTAAGTTGGTAAAGGCAAACAATAGATCAGCCTGGTAGGTTCAAAATATGAATTCACTTAATTGTAACGCAGCCTTTAAACCCAGGAAAAGACAACAATTATCACGATATTAAAATATCAAAAATCTAAGACAATATCTAGTCTCATACCACAATATTTATATATTGCCCAGCCCTGTTATATCATATAGTCTTTAGGCCGCCTATAATTTGCACTGTGGTTTCAGTGTATGTATCAGGAATTACCATTGAAGTGGTTCCTACAAGTGCTTCAATGAAAGAAAACAAGACTCAGAGGACAAAAGGTGAAACTTAGAGATCTGTATTTTTGTAAATAGTTGATAGTTGCAGGATACAGTGTTGGGAAACATAACGGAAATCTGCAGAAAAAAATGGCATAAAAACCTGGCTCCTAATAAAAATCCAAAAAGGGGACGTCAATCAACGCTTGATATTACAGCCTGTACAGTGAAGTAGAGGACATATAAATCCCTGCAGTGTGGGTGCAGCTGGCCTCCTGGCATCCCTCTAACATTTGAGCAACTCTCTTTTGCATTGCATTGTTTGTTAATAAGCAAAACTTTAATATGCATTTTGCATGACACAGGAAAAGCAGGCTCATGGGCTATAATATAATGAATGGCTGTTCTTCCCTTTTTATTCTTTAATTAGACAGAAAGAGGCTGTTCTCATGCAATTTGCAGTACCCTGCAGGTACTCAGCCTTTACAAAAAATACTTGGAGCATAATTTATTTCCAGTTTCCACCCAAATTGCTGCTCCCTTGTTTTGCATAGATTTGCTTTGTTCCATACCTGTGTTTATATTTGAGTAGGGACCCAATATTAGTACCTGAACTATAAAACCAAATTAGCCTGTAAGCTGCTGGATGCACAAAACCTGCTGCTGCCATCTGCAATCACCACAGCAGGTGCTGTATGTGCAAGAGATTACCTTGATTAATATATAATACATTTCTGTCCTAATAATAAGATTTTAGTGACTGACCATAAAAGAAGAGGTATAAGTTGCCATAGCAACCAACCTTTTCCCCCTTGACTATATTTTCCTGTGAGTGAATGTTGCTTTGATCTGCTAGCCTTTGGCGAGGTAAGTAGTTTAACTGTGCCTTAACCAGTGGGAGACTTTTCCCTGTGGGAGAAAGAACCCATCAAAACTGCAATCAACACTCTGATTAACGAGGCAGAATTTGCTTTTAAGCTGTTCACATGAGGTCTACACCATTACACTGAACAACATTTACAGGATTGGACACCATCAAAAGGACATCTGTCTCCTGGCTTTCCTTTTTTTATTGCACGATTTCTGTGGTGAAGTCTGAACTTTTAAATGAAAATATGCTATAAATATGCAGGTACAGCTCCTCACAAAGTCAGGTATTTTCAAAAATGCAGGATATGTGATAAATATTTAACAGACATTGTGAAACTTAAAATAGCATCTTTGAATAATTCAGTTTACATTCTTATGTTTTTTTTTTTTTTTATTGTAAACCAGTGTGGAGATTGATTTGTTATCACACATTGTTCAGAGATTTTTTTTATTGATGTTAACATCGATTTAGGTTAATTTGCTATGCAGAGAAACAACATTTGGTCTGAACATAAAAGAGCTCTGAAGGGCTTTCTTTCAAAGAGCTCAGCTGCAGCAGGTGGCTCTGCTGTTCTGATGTGGATGCATTTCTTTTCTTTTTTTTCACGTCTTTCAGAAGCGCGATCACTTTCTTTACACCTGAGTGTGTCGCCGCAAGAATGCACTGTATTTTCAAGGGTCCTCTTAAAGTAGCACGTCTGTGCTTGTGGTGGTGGGCTGACATTGTTCTGGGACAGTAAACACATCTGTACACCTGCAAGTAAGCTGCCTTTCAGTCACGACAAAGAAAGTCTTTTTTACGAGTACGTACACACACATTAAGCCATCGCTTGACGAAATAGACTAACTTCATATGTACTGTATGGTCCATCAGTCACAAGGTTTCAATAAGCCCACATGTCTTAATCTAAATATATTCTTAGGGGATATGTAGTGTCAGGCTTGCAGGCACCTCACTTGCTGTCGCTGATGCTGCAGTAGCAGATACAGCTGTGTTCCAGGATTCATCAGGGATTGACAGTGTTTTCTTTGCCTGCGTTTTGAACCATTTTAGTGCTATCCTCAGCTATATGACAGTTTAGTTTTTGGTAATAGCCCGAGACTTTTTTTTGTGTGCATGTTTTCCAGCATTTGTTCCAGTATTATATTCTTTCTTTCTTCTTTTGTTTTGTTTTGTTTTTCTGACATATTTAAAGAGGTTTGAAAGCAATGCCTGATCGAACAAGATTAAGAGTCTGCAGCCATGCTAGCGGCTCTGGAAGGCCTTGTTTTGCAGTAAATAGCATGTCAACATGCTCACGAAGACAATGTGATGACATTTAGCAACTATATTTATCATGCTCACATCATAGTTTAGCATTAACACTTGTTAATTTGCATCAAACAAAAAATGTAACAGAAGCTACAGCTGATTGAAAATTTGACATGATGGTGGCGCTAAAGGAAAAGTTAGGTTGTTTCACCAAAGTCGTTAAAATTAGTGTTGGACTTGGAACCAAATTTAATGGCAGTCCATCCAACAGCTGTTAAAACATTTGACTCGAAGTGACAAATGACAGCTTTAAAGTAATAATGTCAACGATTTACAAAATACATCTCTGTTAAGTCCCTCTCTATCGATGAGTGAGGTGACACACAGTGATCCACTGATGGAAGCTCTGGCATTTGCGGTATTACCAGCTGGGTGTCTGTGGCGACACTCCCAGGAAAAATCAGCAGCAGTGCACAGTTAGCGATGCCTTTTCCATCACCCAGCTGTGGTTGTTCAGCCAATGCAACAGGCTCGCTCGTCAACTGCCAGCTGACTGACGAAACACTGGCAGCGCTGTTTGGATACTTCGGAAGTGAAGTTCAAAATCACAGCTGCAATTACTGCTTATCGCCATAGATGCTGTCAAACAGAACAAAGCAGAGACCTTCCAGATGGTTAATCCTGGTGCAACAGGAAAACTTAGAAACACTGAAAATGATTCGTCTCCTGCAGACATTTAACGCTCCAACAATACATGACAATCCACCCCGACAGTTGTTGAGATAGTTCAGTCAGGAGCAAAGCGCTGGACTGAAAGACAGATGGTTTGACTGACATTACCATCAACAGAGTCCATTTACTGTCTTGCAGAAACACATTTTTGCCCGAGCCTTGATTGAGGATATGACAGTAAGGGCAAAGATTGATACACTCATGTACAAAAATTCAGAATCTTTCATTTTTAAGGTTTGATAGTGCATCAGTAGGTATTTCATGTAATTATCTGCCCTTTATTTAGCTATGTTAATAACTTTAATCTGCTTAATATTTGTATTTAACTATCCATAAATGGTCAACAAATGATGTGTATGTCCTGCTAAATTTACTAACACATGACTGACAGTAGATGGAAAATATGAAGTTGTTGTGGGCATACATTGTAGAAAGGTTAGATTTTTTTTTAAAAGAACTGGAGGTTGTTATTTGTTGAGTTGTTTATGTTATTATGACATCTTTCAAATTATTCTAAAGGCATACTTGTTTTGTCGAAAGCTGAAACAATCGCTGTCAAAACTCCTGAAGTTTTTTTAGTGGTTGGCTGGATAAATTTGACATGTCTCTCAGGAAATCTTGGCAGTCAGCTACAATAGTCTGTCAATTATCCAGTCAACAGTGAACAATTGAAGTTGTGTCTTACATAAATTGTTATGAGCTTCATCAGTATAAGAGCTGACACATTCTGGCAGAAGGTCATCTCAGTCTTTCTTGCTTGTTAGAAGCTGTGGAGCTGCACTGTACTTAACACAAGGAGGAACTTGAAAGAACTGTTTTGATGCACTTGCCACCAGCCCACGGTACACAGCCTTCAGCAAATAACGCTGCTCAGTGTGGTTAATGAGCAAAAGATATGAATGGTCAAATGTAGTTAATGCTGAGGCATTGGGTTACCACTCTTTGAAGTGCTGCTTTTTGAATATTAATGTTATTCATGACCTATTTGCTACTTTACTTTATGGAAATTCCTGATGGCCTTGTTGCCCTGATGCATTCGGAGTGGAGAGGAGAGGAGGCTGGTGCTGGCACAATAACAATATAATTAATAAGGAAGTATATTCATACACTTCTAAACAAGAACTAACAATATGGCAATAACACTGAATTCGCAGTTCTTCTGGATGTTGAAACGAGTAAAAAAAAATGAACGTCATAGTCAGAATCTCATTACATTATAACACGTAAAACTCAGGGTGAAGACATTTGTTTGACAGCTTGTATATGGAAGCACTCCCTGGGGTTCAGAAGATGGTTACCCAACACCCCCACCTTGCCATCTGTCTAGATCCATTGTAGCTTCTTGTAAATCCCACAAGGATACTCACAGGGTAGAGAGAAAGAAACACAGAAAAGTGCTTTTAGGAACCACAGCACACCCCCAGCCTGTCACGAGAACTGAGTATGACATGGTGAGTCTCGCTATGCCTTGAACCATACACTGCTTCAAAAGTTATCTTCAAGTTTGAATATAATACTGCCCGAGTTGCCACCAAGTTTCTTTCAGTGTTTGTAACATCTGCATATATCTCTCTGTCTGAGTCACGCTGTTAAAGGATGACCAATAAAACTACAGTAACACCTAATTTTACAGCAGCGCTCGGATCACTCTTTCGGTCACGTTAAGTAGAAACGGCTCATGAACAGCAGCACAAGAAAAAGAGAAGAAATGAAAACACAGAAACAGAACAATACCTTGAAGGTATTTACATGTTTCTATGAAACAGCTTAACGAGAACGATGATTTAAGCGGACAATAGCCTGAGCCTAACGTGCCAGAGTTTACGATGCAGGTTTTTAAAACCATGCCTGGTGCTGTGAAGTCACTGAACCAGATACCAACAGAAAGTGGAGAGATGAGGGCCACGGTAGGTTCTCTTGTCACCCCAAGTTTCGCTTCTGCTGCAGTGTCCTTGAGCAGAGACTGAACCCTTTGTTACACAGTAGGTGTTGCGTCATTTATCTGACTCAGCGCCCGGACAAAATATTCCAATTCTAAAAAAATGTTAAACCTGTACAATGCCCTTGCTTATATTTCCTGTATGCGGTTTGAGACTCAGTTCTTGTCAAACGAACATTACAAGAGTGTTATTAGAAATTATAGTTAAGTTCCACCTCCCCCGACTCGTGCCAAAAATACAGCAAAGAGACTTCAGTTTCAACAGTGAAGGCGCACCGCACAAATGGTTTCACACACATGAACACACAGCTGCTGCTCCATGTATTGTACCTCCGAGCACAGCAGCGAGATAAGAGGCCTTGGTGCCGGCTGTAGTGCGCTCAGCTCCTTTCACAAGGTTACGACTGAGGTTTGATGACACTATTTTCATGCACTGCAGATAAAGTCTCTTCCAGCCTGTCCACAGAGACTTGACAAAAGGCTATGTCACAAAAAAGATTTCAAAATTTGGCTTAGAAATTGAGATCTTGACCGATAAAGTCTGAATGAATGAAACCGGATCAAAATAACTAAATAATTGCTGTTATAACTCTCACTGACTATTAATCTGATGTAAAATGATCCACTGTAAAGATTACATCAGGTGTTCAGATTAAATGTTTGAATGAAGACAGGACAGAAGTACATGTTTTATAAACGCATACGTTGATTATGCACAATTTGTAATTTTTTGACATCTGTTCTGCCCTTTGGAAAAATGCGCAATGGGAAACATGTGAGGGTAATAATTATTATAATTAGTCTCTCCCACTATAGAAATGTTTAATCAGATTCCCTGCTTCCTGTCAGAAGAACCTAAACAGTTGAACATTCCCAGGCGAGTGGTTAGTCACCTTCCCCCGGCTGTCAGTTTGATTTTATGAGATGGTCAGGGAAGAGAAAAAGGAAATATGCAACAGTGAAAGCAGTGGCTTCATTTAAATTCAGGCTGCAACAGTACATGGGCAATCTGTAATAGTCCACTCACACATCGTAGCACTTCATTCAGCCGCTCCATAGCCAAGTCAGATTTATCTTGGTGTGTGAAAATATAAAATTTTGACGCTTGTAAAGAAGATTGTGTAAAATAATCCAAAATATGACGAGGAATTGTTTTAGCAATGTAAATGTTTTCTGTTTAAAGTAGTCTAGATTTTAGATTAAAAAAAATGTATCATCCTGCCCCACAGTTTTGTTCGAATGGTAAGTTGCCTCTCCAGAAAACGCGTCGTAACTGTCTCTGATCTTGAGTATAACATCATCGTTCAGGCACAGCTGCTTTTTGGTTGCGAGACTTGTGTCTCTCCGCTCTCTCAACTGAATGAGGAAACACAAACAGGGCCCTTTCAGGTCACATCTTTTTCAAATCAGTGGGCGACACTGTTCTAGTTGTTCATGCTGGTGTGCTTCATTTATAAGTAAATCCACCATGAAAGTAACAACACACAAAAACAAAGATGTGTTGTTTTGATATACAGACATATTTTATTACATATCCACAAATGTGACATGCTGTCCGTCTCAGCCTGTTTGTTGTCACGATTAAATTACAGGTCAGCAAGCATGCAGTGTCTAATAGTAGTTATAGTGACACTTGAGGCCAAAAAGCCGAGAAGGACATGCCCTTGATGTGATGAAGAGCCATGAGGAAAAGGAGCTGATGAATAGAGGGTGGATATCGGGCATTGACAGAGGTTAATGCGAGACCAGCGACTCTGCAGGGCAGCACAAGAGCTGCTCAGTATGCTGGTGATTGAAGGAGGGAAAACATGACACTGAGTGGATCATTTTGAATTGGAGAATATTATTAATTTGTCTTGATGCTGGCAGGAAATCTCAGAGAATGATATTATGCAAACAGCCAACGGTCTGACATTGTTATACGGCGCACTCAAGAGATATGAAAGCCTCTTATAAACATTTATTCACAACATAGCATTTTATTTTGCCTATTGCCAGAGCTTTTCTCTTTGCTCGATGTCAAATATCATTCTCATGTTTAGTGTGAGTATTATAAATGGGAGGATGAGGAAGGATTTTGTCACTTTTCTCAGGTTGGCAGTCATAAGCCTGGATAAGCCCTCATAAATATTAGTGTGTCTCACACGCACTGTTTCCAGTTGTTGGAAATATACTGGCAAAATTTTGCGTGTCCCAAATCCAAATCCCCGTCTCTGGGTTTTAAATACCACCCCATCCTAGCCGCGTGGAAATTCTTTTAAAATCCGTCTAAAACAATGGACAGCAGCCTGACATGCATTATTAAAAAACATACCGGACACAGATAAATGGCAGTTTATGTTCAAAATGTAAGGCATTAATTATTACTGAAGACCTGTAGTTTGGTTGTGAACTGTTTGAGGGGTTCTGAAACAGAAATGTTCAAAGACGAAAAGAGAGGATGAAGGTATTGCCTTGTTGGTTGGCTGAAGTCCTTGAGGCAAGCATGCATACACTCTGAGTCAATAATTTATGCACCCAGACACACACATTCAAATACACACACACACACACACACACACACACACACACACAAAGTGAGAGAGGGAGAGAAACAGGGCATTGCTTCACAGGAAAATAGAAGACCGAAAAATCTTCAGGGACAGAAACGCAGACTGAGACTAACAACTGGAAACCATGCATATGTTGCCAGACGAGAGTCCATTCCCCCTCCACACTGAAAGAAATATCAAGGAGGTTTGCATCAGTCGTATTTCTTCTGTTTCCATGCTCAATAGAAGATAGCAGAGGTTTTTTTTTTTCTTTTGCTGAATGCTTACAGTCATATGCCGTCTCCACTTGGCCTGACACATCTCTTTGAGCTTACATAATGTAGATCTGCCCTAATTTTCTCCTTCCCTGGCGAAACTGGGGTCTTCAAGCAGCTCAGCAATATAACACCATCAATCTGACAAACAGAATGAGTCAAAGGTGATCCACTGTTCGTTGTCTTACACTTTTCAGACATAGATCCTGTGTTTGTCACTCGTGCTTGAATATAATGCCGAGGAAACTCCCTGATCATCTTTTATGCACGATGTGTACAATTTCGGGATAAGCAAAAGGACAGTAATCACATATATGACAAAAATCGGAGTTTCAGACGTGTTCAAACTCCGTGCTGACATCGCACTTCTAACTCTGGATTGTTTTTCTGTGTCAGGTAATTGGATGTTTCCATGGATACTGGGCTTCCAGAAAAGCTATTTCTGCAAAGAATGTCTGCTAGCATATGCATGCAGATGTGTTCCAACTGCACAGCTATTGTAAGGTCAGGTCTTCAGTGTTAAACACACCCACCACAAATACATCCTTCGTTGCTACGAGAAGCTCCATATCCAGCATTTTGAACTCAAACATGACCAAGAAACTCAATTTTGTAACACTGCCCGAGGCCTGTTCGTCTTCTGCTGTTTGTGCAGCTGTTCCAACACTTGGGGCATCAGATAACCATTTCATTTATGCATGACATAATTGATCGTGTAAGTGTTTGGTCAAAGTTACTTTGAGTGTGACAAGAGTAAAACTCTGCCATCATCACTAACTTGTGCCATCTTGTTGTTGATTATGTAACGCAGACCTTTCTCATTATTTCCCATTTGTCTAAATGCAATGACAGACACTTGATCTGAACATTTGAAGTAGATATTGTAATTTCAGTAATGTTCTGAAAATGCCAATGGCTTTCTGCAACATTTTAACATCTGTCCTCCCTGTGCGCTGACATTTCCACAAACAACATGGTTCAGAGTGTGAAGGGAAGACAAATACAACAGTGTATCAAATGAATGCATATCTTTTATTCATTAGCTAACAACTAAAGAAACAGCACATTGTAGATATATTTAACCCACATATTCCTAGTTGTACTGTGTTTTTGCAATAAAAGACCAGGTTTTTGCTTTTCAAAGATGGTGCAGGTTTGCATGAAAAATAAATGCTGATGAAGTGTTCTATTTACAAATCAGAGGTTGACACAGAAAGTCTCTGTTTCATGTGGAAACCGAACGAAACAAATAAAGCGAACATAAAGAGTTGGAATAAGAATAAGACACTGACTTCACCTCTTCTTCTTTGCAAATTCAACATCTGCACATAGTACACACAGAACAGTCACATTTCAATTTAACATATTTTTGGAATATTGGTATTTGTAGTCTCACGTGACAAAAAAGTCTGCATTTGGTTAATGATTACAAAAATCTGGACAAGAAAACAAAACAAAAAATTCTGTTATATTATATACAGTGAATACTGTCTTTCATTACACGGTTGCCTTTGCAAAATTCTACAAATTGAAAGAAACTTCATGATATATAAAATGTTAAAAGTTTGAAATCTTCCTCCGACTACTACATTATATGCCCTTTAAGTAATGTATCATTTACTTATCTGTAGCATTAGTGTGGATGTACAAAATTTACGACACGTATAGTAAAAGAATTATCAATTTGAGAACTGAAAAAATTCAACTAAATGCCAGCCAGTGTTCACAACAAAAAACATTTTGTGTGTATCTGTCTGTGCATGTTTACAGTGTTTTCACCACTAGGTTCACAGCAATATACAGCATTGATTACAGACACACCTGTGTAGGTACACATCATGCTTCACTGTGTCAATTCAGTTCATTTGATCTAACACATCTCCAAAAAGCAGAAACAGGTCAAGTGACAAAATAATCAGAAAATGACTTCGGACATATGAAAGGCAACACACCAAGACTGTATCCTTGGTAAACAGCATGACTAATGCTGCACTGTAATATTCTGTGACATGCAGACAGGGTCCAGATAAACATGTCCTCCAAATAGCTGAGTTAAGATTTCAGGTTCAGTGCATAATACTGCATATGATGTGAATTTACTGTATGTATTAAACTCCCAGGGAAAGTCACATTTCTTGGCTTAAACTATTTACCCAGAAATTGGTTAAATTACATTATGGCTGGATGATGTGCTTAGTTTCCCTTAGAGCATAGAAAGTTTTTATGCATGAAGACTACTATCCATTCAGCTGCTGCATTCATCTGTTGTGCTTTTCAGTGTGAGAGCTAAAGCTCAAGCACATCTTCACACGTGTTACACTACCCATCAATTCCTCCCTGAAAAAGAGAGAAACAGAAACTGCTAATTGCAATCAAATTGCCTGTTTTCATTATGACCCAAAACCAAACAGATGAAACCAACAATGCCAAGTAGTGAGACAGCATTTTCTCTCATGCAATACACAAAAATCCACTCAGTACTCCCTTAAAATCACATGTGATTAAAAATATATGAGGTTTTAGAATAAATGAATAATACAAACAGTGGTACAAAAGTACCTCTGAATATTTATGTTAAATTTGAAATGAACAGTTATGGGATGTGATAGTATTATTTAATATCATGTTTATGGGAGTCAGTTGGTGACTGAACAATGGGCATTTTGTACAGATTGTCTAAGTATAATCTATATCTATGCATAGTGCAAGACTTAACATATGTAACCTGTATGCACTTTTCAAACCCATTTCTATGGCTATATGCACGTGTTACTATGTTGTGCATCTCAGAAAGTGACATCATTGTTGACCTGTAGAAGTCAATAGTGCATTTTTCATAAAAAGAAAAAAAAAAAATCATCGAATAAATAAATGAGAAAAAGCTCAATATTCATATTTGTTTGTATAAAAATATGCAGTCATTTAAAATATGTTTATATAGGCCTCAACTGAATTTCCAAACTGACAAATATGGAGATATATCAGAGTCCCATTGTATTGTAAATCTATTCAAATGTGTTGTAACTTGATCATAATTGTAGATGTATTCAGTATATAACATTTTTGTTTTGCTGTACCCTTCTGGGTGTCAAAGTTTGCATATATATTACTTTTTTCATTTGTGGACTGCTTTGGTAGTGGTACAAGTAATGAGACTATGTTCATGTCAAATGCGAGAAACTGCATTTGTACAAATTTGTAATATATAAAATAGAACTAGTTAAAGCTCATTGTCCTTTAGTTCTAATAAATCTGAATACAGCTGTAATTATAATCTTTTAGTTACAACATTTTTGAGTGCATTTATAATACATTACATTTGAACTCGATACAAGTGCAACATGTGTCCTTAATCCACAAGTGCTGTTGGTTTGGAGATGAGGACCACCACTGATTTTTCACTGTTTATGCATTTGGCCAGTTTTTTAGGGTATTAATGATTATTCTCCTAGAAAAAGAGAGCAGAGATTTACTGGTCTCATAATCCGTGATTTCAGATATTCCATTAGAATTAGTTTCATGATCTACTGCACTTAATATTATGATCCCACAGCTTTACATCCTGGAGGACAAACTGCCGGACTAAATGCATCTGGCTCACATTTTCCAAACAGATATACAGACCACGTGACTTTTGTCTACACCTACATGCAGGTCATCTTCATGGTTAGTGATAAATCTACCAGCAGAATACATTTGATTTAGTCACACATATGAGCTTTGTTTGCGAACAAATTCAAAAAGACAGAATTGGCAAGGCATTCATGTATCCGTGACAAATAAATGGTTTATTTTGGGACAGGAACATGTCGTCTGCATGGCTCATTACCACTCATAAAATGCAGCTAATTTGAGAGTTAAAGCTCAGTCTCACATTATTGTCAATGATACAGCTCCAGGATGTATTTTATGATGGGATGAGTCACAGGAGCCCTGAATGTGTGGTTGCTTGTTCATATTTACACATTTAAACCAAACTGTTTCACAACACAGGGATTAAGTGTTAAGTGATACTCTGAAATGAGCAGTGTCCCCCTTAATTACTCACTTCTGTAGGGCATGACTCCCAGAAATGCATTCTGTAGCTCACAATGTACTGTACTCAGTTGAGAAAACAATAATGCCTGTTTTTTAAAAACCTCTTTTTACTCCTGATTAAAATGGAAACGTTGCACAAATGTGTCCACTCTGGCCATCTGTTGGCCAAGTCCTTTAAAACTGAGTGAATGTAGTTCGTTTTTCCAGAACCTCAAGGTAGTCTGGATCAATATGGAGCTTTGCTTTCAGTTCCCAGTACTCGCTCCTGTTGGGCTCCACATAAACAGTACTTGGTGTTGCACAATAGAGTATCGTCTGTTGTATTCTCTCTGGGTGGACGTATTGATGCCTTGCATCAAAGTCTGAGGTATACTGATTCGAGGAGTGCGCTGTATGCCTGCACGGCAATGTATTGCTGTAGCGCCTGTGCTTGTCAGGCTCAAGCACATCTCTATAGTAGCATGGATCATCTCGGTGAGGGGTGGCGGGTTTGTTAAGAGGCTCTGGAGTGGTGGTACTGTACTCTGAGCTTATTACATTACTGGCTGCCTCCTCATCCGAGTTCCCCAGAAAAGCACCGCTCAACTCATCAAAGTCTCGAAATCCATCCACCGATTTGTTGTCCGTCGGGGTGTGGGCAGTAGTTCTGCTGGTGGATTCTGTGGGAGGTGGGATATACTCGTACACGTGTCCAGCAGATGTTCTGACTTTGGGGATGGATCCCTTTTTGTAAAGGCCATATTCTATGTTGAGGGAGCTAATGCAAGCATTCATGGAGATATTCTGCTCCTTCTGGCTCTTCTGGTGTCTTTTTTTCATCGCCACAAACAATCCCGCAGCCACAAACACAGACATAATGAAGATGAGGAGAAGGGCAAGAATCATCACAGATAAAGGAATGGTGCCATATTGAGTGTCAGAGTCCAAGGATGTTTCTATGGTGATAGTGCTGCCAGGAAAAGATTCTTCAGACGGCGGAATCATAGAGGCAAGTATATCAGAGTTATTAGGGCAGAAATTAGTTGTCTTGATGTATCGCATATCCTCTCCAGCGAGTTTCTTCGGGGAGCCACAGATGACATTGTTTACAACTGTGCCTGTGCTAAGCTGCTCTAACCACATCTTCAACTCCAGTATGCTACAAGAGCAGTCCCAGGGATTCTCAAACAAATCGACTTGTACCAGTGCTGTAAGCTGATCTAGTACACCACTGACTGGCAGATATCGCAGATGGTTGTTGCGAAGATTTAGTCTGGCTAATGTCAGGCCAGCAAATGTTCCCTCTGGTAAAGTTTTCAGGAGGTTATTGTTCAGAAAAAGAAGCTGAAGTTTGGGTACATGCAGAAAGGTGTCAGAGGTAACCTCTTTAATTACATTGTACTCCAAATATAAGAACTGTAGGCTCTCTAACCCATAAAACATATCAGCTGCAAGTCGGTCTATCAAATTCCCGTTAAGGTAAAGTCTTCGTAGATGTGTCAGATCGCCAAAAGCTTTGTCATGAACGCGAGCTATTCGATTGTTACCAAGATGGAGCAAATCTAATCCAGTGGCCTCGATAAAATCGGATCTACGCACCACAGGGATGTAATTCCCTGTGAGATACATCTTTTTGGGATTGTAAGGTTTGGGACTTAAGTCGGAGATTTGCTCGATCTTTCGCTCCTGGCAGTTCACATTCAGGCCAAGGTCAGAAATCTGAAGATTGCAGGTGCAGGCAGCGGGGCAGTCTAAAGGCACGGGGGATTTAGTCTGATATGAAATAATTTGGCCATAATTTTGTGGTTTGTTAGACGGGATGCGAGCAGTGGGTCTTGACTTTAATTTGGCTGACTGCCGAGGTCCCTTCGTGGGTCTTGATGAGGATCGTGCAATTCCGGATGAGGTGAAGGAGGCTGTTACTAAAGTTGGCGTGGTCCTATAGTATGCATCAGTGCTCAAATGTGGCAGCGGTGGCATCTCGTATTCAGCGATTGCTCTCCTCGGGCACAATTCTTGTTTTGAAACCTCATCAAGATCTCTGCCATGAAGCCGAAAAGGGAACTCGCAGACGACATCACCAACCAGAGCTGTGTATGATATGCTCTCAAGCCATGTTTTAAGAGCAATCAACTCGCAAGAGCAGTTCCACGGGTTCTCCTCCAGCTGTAACTCCACGACACTGTTCATGTGCTCCAGCAGACCTGTGTAGGGAAGCACTTTCAGCTGATTCCCCCTCAAGTCTAAATGAGTCAGAGGTACATACTGGAAAATGTTTACAGGCAGAGTAGATATCAAATTGTCATTTAGAATCAGGACCTCCAGATGCCGAAGTCTGCTGAAGGCATTTGGCACCACATGAGTGATATAATTATAATCAATTTGTAGATATTCCAGACTTTCAAGGCCAAAGAAAAATTCCTCCTTCAAGGCATCGATTTTGTTATTGTTTAGATGTAATCGTTTTAATCCTTGTAGTCCATTAAAAGCTCCAGCTTCAACATCAGATATTTCATTATTTCCCAGATGTAAAATTGTAAGTCCTTTGTACTCGACAAAATCATTGGCAGATAGCTTTTTCAGAAGATTCCCAGTAAGCAGCAGATGATATTGAGAGAAGTGCACTGGGTTTATGTCCGAGAGACTTACAATTCCTCTGTTTTCACAGCACACCGTAAGTATCCCTTCTCTCTCCTCACAGGCACACAGTCCTTGACATATTTCTCCATAATGGCCAAACATCTCAACAGTGCATACTGATGTTGCAATCAGCAAAACATATGGAATCCAAAGATGCATTTTCCTGCAAATGACGGCCAAGCTCACAGTCCTCACAGTATCCTCAATGTCATCTAGAAATAAAAGACATAGATGGTGATGTAAAACAAGCAGGCTGCAATGAAAGCAACTTCCACTCAAGAGGCTCTAGTCGGCATGAGTCAAAGCTTCATTTGCTGTTAGCCAGAGGTAACTTCTGTCTGTGTGGCTGCTGATTTAAAAATGGCTCAAACAAAGCAGGATAGAAAGCAACTCCTTCAAGCAATGTAAATAACAAAAAAGCAAGGTCAAAGCAAGACACGGGCACAAAACAATGGTCTAAACCCGCGGTGAGGGGCAGCCACATCGCATTTGCTTGTAGAGACACGAAAATGCAATTAAAAAAAAATACAGCTTTTTGAATGTATGTAAATTACAGATGGTTAGCTGGATTCCTGCATCACAGATCACAATGTAAGCCTTGTCACAGATAAAGGCGGCTTGCATAATTGGTGCCGAACTCTCGGGTGGAATATACATACCTCACGCACATTGATGGAGATGTGGGCTCGTTAGGGACGTCAGCGCATCTTTTTATGTTTAATCCGTCAAAACGAAACAGGAAACACGATCTGTTTTACGCGAGCGCGTTCGTCGTCGCTAATGCACAGGAGAGGATGAAAGAAATGCTGATCAACCATAACTGCCAACTGCTTCTCTTTCACCACGCTGTGCCGGAGGAGACGCGGCTATGCCTGGTAGCGAAGTTGCTTTTCCTCCCTCTCTCCCTCCCTCTCTCTCCCGGTCTCTGTGGACTCACTCAGCCTCTCACTCGGTGGTCGGGAGGATGTCAAGTCATTTCATGCACAAAAGAATCAGCTCACTGGAGCATCATTGCGAAATACCTCCCCCCCCCCCCTCCCCCCCAAAGATCCAGAAGATGTTGACCCAGCTACTTAAAAGATGTTCCCCAAAAATATCAATAATTCACCGGAGCAGGCGCGCTCCCTGCGACTTGTTAAACCGCTTATCATGTTATTCATCCTGAAAACAAACCTTTCACCAGGATGCCAAGTTACATCAGTTTCTCCTAATCTGTCAGTCCTGTAATGTGAGGTGGGAGGAGGAGGAGGTCACTGATGTCCCCGAATCTGTATTTCCTCCTGGCACGAATCGATTATTTTTCAACATGGTAGTTTTCTGTTTTACATCCCTGCTGCTATATTTGGACATCTCGCTCTTGATCAAGACACATCAGATATAAGATGCCCTGCAAGTGTTTCACTGACCTGACTGTGTAACTGTCCATAGCACTTCTGGCAGTAGGCGGTGATGGGTTGTGGGAGTTTTAAAAGGTTAGGTTGTAACAATTTTTATGGTTCAGCCAGAATATTTTGTCAAAATTGAAGGCAACAGCAGTTGCTGAATGAAGTATCACACTGATCCCATTTCAGCTCTGCAAAAGCACCACTAAAGTGCTTATATGGCCTGGCAGAACACCCTTAATAATCATGTCATCCGGTGCATAATGCATGAAGACGGCCAGCAGAGAGTTTGAAAATTAAAAGCGGTGCTCATGAAAGGCTGCAATATTTGTGTGTTTGTAAAAAAAATTGAATGGTAAACTATGAGTCACAGAGTGTGACTCATTGTCCTCACCGAGTGGGTTTTTCACCTGGTCTTGATGAAAACCAAACAGTTACAGAGCGAGTTCTCCAAGAGGTATAATTAGGGGTAATTATTCTGCTCATTTTAATTTATTAGATGCAGCATCTGAACTGGTGGCACATGTTGCAACCGGTATGTCATGTTGGCTTAGTAATGGAGCAAAAGGTAAAGAAAAAGACCTGTTTCTGCCCTTCTCAACCTGATGTGGTGGCATCCATGTGGAAACATGTCAAGTATCATTGCATACCGCTGTGTCCTCGTGAAGCTATATCCATCATCCTCTCCACTTGGCTCTTGCTCACATGGGAGGAGAGCAGGCGCATCAGGGACAATGCCTGTGGCTCGTATTAAAGAGTATGAAGGCTGCATTCAGTGTGCATGCAATTCATTTGTGCTTCTGTTTCCTCTGCCTTCAAAGGTTTTCCCCTCATATTGGGAAAGACCCTCAGCTTGAACTAAACCTCATCATTATACCACTATTTCCACATAAATTAGCATTTATGTTTGTTGCCAGTATGATAAGCAGATTTTGCAGCCAGCTTATATCTCATTGCACTGAAATAGCTTCCGTCGCAAACATGTTTGAAATATTTTCTTTCGATATTAATTTAATATTTCTAATTTAGAAGTCATTTTGTACATTTACATTTTGTTCACGCTCAAACATGTGTGTCCATTTCTTGCAGTATTAAAATTAATTTCTATCCATGGTCCCATTGTGCAGAAGAAACATGAGGCGAGCACAGGCGATGCATGATATGAGCCTCATTTAATAACTCTCCAAGTCTTCCATGACACTGAACATAATCTTCACTAACTGGGAGCAGAAAGCAGCGCTCTCAACACAAACTAAAAAAAACCCACATACATACATACACAAAAAGGGAATCAGTATAACAAATGACTGGAGGAAGATGATGACTAACAATTACGCACTCCAAGGTCAGAAATACACAAATGGAGCTGGAGCCACGCCACACTAGATGATGGGTATCGCTTCTGATATATGTTCCTTACAGATGGTGCGTCTCACTTTGTCATCTGTGTCCAGCTGGAGCAGACAAGAATATTCAGAAGCCAGTAAATTGTTCTGCCGTTGTCTGGCAGGAGTCTTATTGTTGGGACTCTCTCTAGCCTTTGTTGGATCAGTAGTGGTGTGACATAGAAAACAGCCAGACAACACACAGCTAAATACTAAGATTATTACTTCAGCATATTATGCAAGTTTTTTTTTGTTTTTGTTTTTTTGTATTGTAATAGTAATAGTATAGAGTTGTAGTCTAATCAGATAACACACTCGAGCTCTTGATCTTATGGATATTTGGGTAATACGTTATAATACTGCCATAATTCACAGAAGGATTTAATTGGATTATCAACAATTGTTCCACGTTTAGCATTTTAGAGAAAAAGATAAATAAATGATTCCAAGTATTTATATAAATATTGGATACTTACAGTGTTAGGCTACATTACTGGGGAACAAAACTGAAATTTGGCAAAAACAGCAGAACCTGGATGTAATTATACCGTAATATACTATATTTCACAATCTTAATATGCTACCAAAACAGCAGGGATAAAAAAAAAAAAAAAAAAAAATTGGGCTTTTGGAAGATCTTTTAAAACTTGTATGTCATTAAAGAACCAAGGCTAGGTTATAGCAAACACAGTTCTGGGATTGAATCTTAAAATAATAAGGGACGTGTTGTTCCTGCCCCGACCCCCCCGGAGGATCCCGAGAGGATCCCGGCAGGATCCTGTTGTTGGCCTGCAGCCACTCCAGACTTGTCTCCCGCACAATTCCCTGGACTAGTTACCTGATCTGTACAAAGAATAAACACCACCTCATAACACTTGTCAGTTATATATTTACTCATTGGAGACTTCACAGGTTAAACATTAGCATACTGCACAGACAACGTTATCAATCAGGGAGGGGACAAATTACTTATACGTTGGTTCAGGTTGGAATTATTGGTGAGGAAATAGTCACATGAGACTTTGAGAGGCCACTGACGAAGCAGGTGACAAGAAACTGCGAGCTTCGAGGGGAGGATGTTGCAGACAGCCCGACATTGTCATTGACTAAATGAACTGAGGGACCTACTACATGACAGCAATGTCAGTGGAAGAACACTAAGTAGAGAAAGTCTAAGGACACACCACAGCAGAAGAATGTGAATGAGTTTGTAGGGGCCTGAAAAACATCGATGCATGCAAGCAGTCTTAACAGCCGGCACTCTGGATACATACCTCCGAGGGGATGTCTGGCCTCCCTCGAGGAGGTGGGGAAGGATGTCGACCACATTATCAGCAATCACGGATGACGCCGCTCACCCTCCACATGGTGCTGAGGGCCAGCTCCTTCTGGCAGGAAACTCTGTTAATAAAAAGGCACACAAAACCATGTTTTTCATTTCTCCCCACTATCTCTGCTGTTCTCAATCATCTTGCATCATTACAGTGTTTATACTGATGACATACTTATATAATTTATTATCATCCAGTACCATGTGCTCAAACATACAGGCAGGTGACAAATTAAAGAAAAAAACAACAACATTCGAAACACATTTTAAAAACACACTTAAAAGTTTGATTCTGCTGCAGTTATAATTTATTTATTTTTTTGTCTTGGTATGGTGTTTGGCCTCCATGTGCCACCAAAACAGCTTCAATGTGACGTGGCATTCATTTTCCAAGTCTCTGAAACTTTTACTGGAGGGATGGAACATCATTCTCCCAAAACATAATTACTCATTTAGTGTTTTGACGACGGTGGGGAGAGAACTGTCCGACACGTCAGTCACAAAATCTCCCATCGGTGTTCAACTGGGTTGAGTTTGAGTGACTGCAAAGGCCTTGACATATGATTCACAACCTTTTCATACTCGGCAAACCATTCAGTGACCCCTCACGCACCCCCGCCCCCACCCCCACCCACACCGTGCAGGGACATTATTAATCTGAAAGAGACCTCACATCATGATGGACATGCGTCATCGAGGATACATTTTGTATTGATTCGCAGCATAACTGTAGACTGTATATAAAAATGGACGTAGACTGAAAAGTGAAGCCGGTTAGGGAGTGTCTTAAAGTACGATGTCACTGCTCGAGGCTGGCTGTAAAAAAAAAAATCCCTCGCTCCAATTGTCTCCCATTTAAAAAGCATCAACTTCTCTCAAGAAATTAAAAGTCAATCCTTTTTCTTTTTTTTTTTTCCACAAGTCATTACAGTGTCTTTAGCTAAATTCCCTCCTTCTCTGGGGTCCTGCTGAAAACACTCGTGTTCTCAATAAGATATTGTTTAGGGGTACCTGTTTTGAGTCACATGCCTGGGGTGCAATCTTGGAGCACTTGTGTAGGAATATAGTGAAGGACGAGTCATCTGACCATATCACCTTTCTTCCACATCACTGTTGACCAGCTTCTGCAACAACAACCTTACAACTGTGCATTCATCTTTGTAATGAGGAGTTTATGAACTGTAACCAATCATCATATCATAATATCATAATATCATAATATCTCTTTCATTGTAATTGTCGAAGGACTGTTATTGTTGACGTAGTCTGATCACATCCTGCATTGGTATTCTGACTCATGAGGAAGAGTTTCTCTCTCTCTTTTCTCTCTCTCCCCCTCCTTCCCTCTCTCTCCTTCTCCCCCACTCTCCCCCTCCCTCTCTCTCCCTCTCTCCCCTTCCCCCTCCCCCTCTCTCTCCCACCCTCTCCCCTCCCTCCCTCCCTCTCTCCTTCTCCCCCACTCTCCCCCTCCCCCTCTCTCTCCCCCTCCCTCTCTTCCCACCCCCTCTCTCTCCCACCCCCTCTCTCTCCGCCCTCTCCCCCCTCCCCCTCTCTCTCCGCCCTCTCCCCCTCTCCCCCCTCCCCCCCTCTCTCTTTCCCTCTCCTCCAGCCCCTCCCTCTCTCTCCTCTCCTACCCTCCCCCTCTCTCTCTCCCCTCCCCCCTCCCTCTTCCTCTCCCCCTGTGTGTGATTACCAAAGTGGAAGCAGGTGCTCTGGGGTCAGAGCAGGCCCACACCAGTTGCAACTCATTTCCATAATCAAGCCTTATACAAGTACCCTGCTCTGCTGCTACCATGCTGCTAGATTGTAATCACTACTCAGTTTCCAATTCCACTTCTATTCAAGAACAATTTCATTGATATAGTGGCAAATCATGAAATATGTCTATGCAGGGCACTTTACATAGTAAGGTCAAGACCTAACAATCAACATATTACATATTGCTGAGCTCAGTCAGTTGTCATGTTCGAGCCTTTTTATTATTCCAACCTTCTTCCTGTTTATTCGCTTCCCGCCAACTCTAGATTCCCCATGGATAAACTTGAGGAAATGGGTTATACCCTGGAGAGACTGCATGCTGTATAGTCGAAGGCACCACAGCTTTAAATGCCTGCTAGTAGCTTGTAGCTGACCTTGATAGCCAGGACAGTTAGGCTCCTTTAAAGCCCTCATCACTCGTGTGAAGGCTAATTTTTTGGACTAAAAACGCAAATCTGAGGAGGGACTTGAAGGACATCCTGAATTAGTCCTGTTGTTCTCAGTGTGAGCCCAGTCTGCAGGCTGGTGGCAACAACTCTGTTCTGCGCCGGCTAGCCTCCTGCCTGTCACCAAGTGGGCCAATGCCACGCTTTGCCCAGTCAGTCCTCCCCATCAACCTCATGCAGGATTCAAAGCCATTGTCGCCAACTCCCAGCCCTAAAGACCATCCATCAGCTCTGGCAGGTGCCTGGCGGTTCTGCTTTCCATTCCTCTGTCTGTCCCACACCCTGCCGTGAACCTCAGTATTGGCTTGCCGTCCTGAGATGCCTCGCTTCAGCTGCTGTCTGCCTGCAGGGTTTCAGAGGGGTTCCCCCAACGCTGCCGCTCCTCTGCCCCTCATCCTGAGGATTTCCTCTCTGTACAGGCTCCTGTTTTTCATCTCGAGAGACATCGTTTTCACCTCAGCATGGCCCCGACTGTCTGTCTAGTCCCAGGTCCATCTGTCCAAGGTCTTCAGTTCCCCTGTTCTCCAGCCACCAGGCCATCTCCCTGGGGGTTTCAGCTCACCTGCTTTCCAGTCACCCAGCCGTTACACTATTAAAGCCCTTTTCCCTGTTTTTTCTGATCCTTTCAACAAGTCCTCCGACTCAAATGACCATTTGGGTTTCAAATGGTTTTGTCCCAACTCGTGGTTGGAAACGAGACACTAACAGTGGCCTCCTGCACACAAATGTGCTGTTGTAGCAAACTGTCGACCCAACCCACTTCCCACTAACAAGGAAAAACATTGACATTGTATTGATGTCCAAGCCTCCAGATTGTTGTCATTCACACGACTGCTAGACGTTGCTTAATCTGTGGGTTGTAATAAGCTGCTTGCACACAAGACCCACAGGGCGGTTTTTTTTGGGGAAGTGACGGTCTCGTTCCTCTTCCCTGCAGCTCCGTCTGCTCCGTCTGCTCCATCTCCAGACCCTGGCTTGTCTTTTTGTCCTGGTATGATCCTGCTCTGCGGCTCAGACCTTCATAGACTCTCCGGCCAAACTCTTGCCTGCTCTGCCAGCCTCCTCCATCTCCCTCCTCCATCTCCCTCGTCAGATCCGCCAAGCCTCTCCAGCCACACTCCTGGTCTACTGGGACAGTTTCCTCTGTCTCTCCAAGCATCTCATTCACCTGCTCCGTTGGTCTCCACCCCTCATCCTTCGTAAGCTTCCCCTATTGTTGTGTGTTGGGATCTGCCGGTCCTTCCACCCAACCCCACCACCACCACCACCACCACACAGACACACACAGCTTATACTTTGTGAAGCAGCTCCTGCCGTTTGTGCCCTGACAATGAACTCTCATTCAAAGGCACTGCGATTCTTTCCTCCTGCTCTTTTGATATCAAATAAGAATCAACTGGGCCTGCTCAGCATTTTCATACATACCACAGAGCCAGACTGAATGCTAATTGCTTAATTGTATTATGCAGTGTGCCTGTATGGAAGCATCTGCATTTGTTATGTTTCTCCACTCATTATTCAGGTTTTCCTTTTAATTTGTCACTCGTCTGTATAAGCTGCTGTTTCCTTTATAGTTCACATTTAAAATGCAAATTCGTATTCAAATTCTATTAATTACATAATATTTATGCAGACAATACATCCCTTGAAATCCTTGAAATTTCTGATATCATTGTAATTACATTTTGCTATTTATCTTATTTATTATTTATCTTTATTTATCTCAGATTGCTTCCCTCAGGTTGTTTGTAAGTGCATGGAGCTTCATTATGCTTTAGGCTCACGTGTCTCCACAGTGTCCGGCATGACCCCACCAAACTAAACCCTCTTTTCTTATCTGCCCTGGCCTCCAACATATCCCTCAGACTACCAGCCTGACAGCCTGGACTTTGTGTGAACGGGGTTTACGTCACCCTCAGCAGATTCAAATCAAATGGACGGGTGAAACTTGATTCAAATTCTTACCAAGCTTAACCTTTTTCTAATATTAGTGCAGTTTGTTTAACATACAGGTGTTTTTTTTGTGTGTGTGTGTAAATTATTTTTTCTACACTGCTCTGCTGCTGTATAAACTCAGCACCGTGTCGACTTTGCAAGCTACTAGACCACCACCTGCTGGTCAAATGTAAGAATTGAAATCGTACCCGAAACTACAAGACGAAGGACGATTAAAGACAAAAACTGTGCATAAGATGATCTGCTGGTGAATAAGATGATCTGCTGGTGAATGACTCAAAGATTCATCCGTAGTCACGTATGAGCAGAATGAGACCTATAGACGCGGTCTTCCTCATCACCTTCACTGACCACAAGAAGTCATTTTGGAAAAAACAAATAGTCACACAACCAGAATCCCTATATCTGTACAATTTTAAATTCATTTTTATAACTTACTGTATGGATGATCTATATGGATTAGTATTAACGGTTTTCAAAGAGAAGTCAGCCGGTGCTAGTACTCCATTTCTGTATAGTTGGTAGACAGCGAATGAAAAGGGAGAATTTTTTTTTTTTTTTTTTTAATCACAGATTAGGTCGAATTAAATTACACTTTAGATGTCAGACGGACAAAAGAAAACTTCTGACTGAATAATACAAGAGAACAGCCTGCTGAAGAGCTGAATGATGTGAATATATATTTAAGGTAATGCAGGCTCAATGAGAACAGAAAAACAAATAGTAACGGTCAGAATTTAAAAGCTCATCGAGTATGACAGTTTAATTTCTATAACGTACAGTCAGAAGTAACTTGTGAAACTGGTTGCAGTTACTTTTAATTGCTTTAGTTTCAGGATTTTAATGTAAACCGATCCAAAAATAACTTTCTTTGTACGAGTTTTATTTTTCTTCATGTATCAAATTTAGATTTTTTTTTTTTTTTGCTTGTATACTTATTATACCTCTTACACATTATTCTTAGCCCTTTACATCGTTGTCATGTCATGAAATTTTACCTAAAACCTCAGGGTGTCACTGTTGACTTAGGAAAGAATTTTGTTAGTTTACGGTCAACATCCCTTCCTTTGTTGTTCCTTGCTGGAGGCATTAGATAGATAGAGGGACATTAAATGATAAATCCAGTTTTGACTGAATATGTAAATATGTAGCTGTAAAAAAAACAACAATATCAAAACTAACTGACTGTAGTTGAATCAAATCCAAAAACTGTCATGTGATTAAATGTTTAATGCTTCTGTAAATCTGTAAGTCCTGATTTTCAGCTTTGGGGTTTTTGTCAAGGTAATGGCTTTATTGTTTAAAAGTAGCATGATGTATTGTGTTTAGAGTGGATGTTCCCTTTGAGTCTGTCACAAATTAGTGGAACAGCTTGGGGAAATACTTTCTTAATTTGATTTCTTTTCTTCTTCTTTTTTAAATAAAGCACATTTCGTTTTATTCTGTCACACACATTTTAAAGTAAAGCGTAGCAAAAAAAGTAATTAGGTTGTGCAAAAAAAAAAAAAAAAAACATGCCACGCATTAATTAGTGTTAAGGTGTTTTAGAAACATTATGACAACAGGCATGAAAATAATGTCGCCTCACTTGGCTAAAAAAAATTATATCCAAAACGCTGTGAGCAACCACTGGAAAATGTTGTTTGTGGAAATCAAAAGGCTCCCTGAGAGCACACCTATTTACTGTCTACACCACTCCTGCTTTGGGACTGATGGGAGCAAGATAAAGTCTTGACATGTTCACTAAGGTCAATTGCTGTGTGGTGTCTGTATGTAGCTAGATACTGGAAGGGCTTCCTACCCTCTTAATTAAATACTACATTCCCCTTATCTTGGCTCCTCATGCTGACAAGACTCTCATGTAAACCAGAGACAACTTTTCTTTGGCTGACAGATCAAATGCTAATGAATAAACAAACAAGCAAAAATCACTGTTCTCGTCTAAAATGAACAACTGTGCTGTTGCTCACAGACGACTGCAAAAACCCCACTGCTAATCTGATGCAGAGAGACCTCTGTGGGCTTTATCTTTGACTCAGATGACTCAAGAGCCGAGATAATTACCTTGGTCAGAGAGGTCATTGTGGAACAAAATGGAAAAGTGTGGGGAGTTGAACTTAGTTACATTTAATCAAGCTAAACTGGAGCAAGGACACTGAATGAAATTGGCAATGACGAACAAATATGTCACCTTTGTGATGGTGTAATATCAGTCTTTGATGGAGTGAAACGAGACACATCCACACCGTGTTACACAATTATCGTCACCTCTGAGTGTGCCAATCAAAAGTAGACAGTTTTGTCCTTTTGTTGTTGGAGTAATTGTTTTAAAATTAAATTCTGGCTAACGCAGAGCTGCTTGGATTCTCAAGTGTTGACACTTTGCCTATTCTTCCCCACAGAAACAGGTTGTTACAGAATTCCCAACAGAGTAGAGACAAACAGTGTGGCAGCAGGGTACTTGAGCTTTATTTAGCTATGTGCCTTTAATTCACATGGGGATCGGGGTGCAACGTCGATTGTTCCTAACCACAGCATTAAAAAGATGGAGGACTCTATGATGTTGCCACGGTAACACACATTGTGCCTTTAATGACAGCCTCTGCTCACATCTTTCGCCTGATCATTTGCAGCCATGATAGTATCCAACTTACACTGCTCTCACTGTGTTGGGATAAGTTATGGGCTTGCATATGTGCCATTCATTTGTTTACGCATGATAATTAGCTCACAGCGTGTGTTTGCATGCATGTTGTGTCATGCTGTCTGCCAGCATTTTGCTGTATGTTTAAGAGTTTGCGCCTGCCTGCATGCATGTCTCAAGATGTTGCTGTTGCTTAGTGTTATGTCCCTGTTCCACACCAACGACGATCACTCAGCTGACCATCGCCTCTCATGCGGATTTAGTTATAAAGCAGGGAAGAGTGCTGGCTGAGACATAAACAGCATGAGTATTTCTATCACGTTTATCAGACCATCGACCATCCAAACAGTTATGGAGTTGCTTTCATTTTCAGCTCAAGTTTGTATCGCCTTAGGCAGTAACCCAGAGTAATACCTCATGGCAGGTACGACCCAGACATTTGTACATCCCTGACGTATGAATGTCTCTACTCAATTAAGAGGAGAGTGCATGTTTGTGAAGTGTTACTCCACCTAATAGCCAAGGCTTATTGCTGCCGTTCATAATCAATACTTCATCTGGATATGCATAGAAATATGAACATGCGGTATATTCATTTCTCCTGAATTCTCTGTATAAGATGACAGCCTGCGCATACTTAATTGCAAATTGAAAGGATGAGAGGATAATAACTTGTGTCTGTGTGTGCTAGCACACGAGAATCTGCAGCCGGCAATACAACTCAAGGTTTTCCTAAAATAGAGATACATTTTCGTTTTAACACATTATCAACCTATTAAGTCATTTAGAAACTGGTACTGAGCACTCTTTGAAAGCTCAGTCTGTTCATCCCAGAGCTGAGCTCTATAGACTTTATTTGTAGTTACCTTGAGGCATCTGTGCGTGTTTGTGTGGTCTCTTCAGTAAGCAGTGGTGGTGTTATGAGGATTCAATAGGCACACATCGAGTTCATTTTTAGAAGCTGAAGTTTTTTTGGACACCTTTGCTCAAAGGAAATGGTTTGTGTATCTGTTAAGCTCCTAGAAATTACATGCTTCACTCCTTTTCTTCTTTAAAACAATGCTTTTTGGAGGTTTATTTTGACCTGTTGGAATATGAAAGACATAATTTTCAAGCTGTAGGCTACCTCGTAGGACCCAAAATACTTAAAAGGACCATGTATTCACATGTTAGGGGATTGTTTGGGGGCCTTGGATTTTAAGAAGACTTCAAAGAATAATGGGATAATTATTGCACTTAGCACCAGAGGGAAAGAGAAAGAGAGAGAGAGGGAGACACAGAAGGAGAGACAGAGAGGAGGAGGAGGAGGAGGAAGAGGAGGAAGAGGGAGAAAGGGGGTAATGAGTCTTCAAAATAGACAATAAATCTAATAGCGTGCAAATTGAATGGAAATATGCTTTCGCAGGAACATCAAATCTGTGATTAATATTATCAACTTTGATGCTGTGATCTTATCTTGAGCTTCTTTTTTTTTACGGTTGATTAAATGAAAATTTCATATTGTTAGTTTGCAATTGCTGTAAATCCTTTTTTTTTCCCAATATGGAGAGCTCAACACAGGTAACACAAGAAAACAGCTGGTGTAAGCGTGGCAGATAGCAGCATGCTGCCACTGATTAAATTGCAATCGATTTCTGCAAAATGTCAGGAAACGCAAGGGTCTAGTGCCGTTTAATGTGCATCATGAGACCTGTAGGTAAGGGTCTGTGTTATCACTCGTATGTCACAGAATGTGGAGAATGACAAGGTGGTGCCAGGGGTTTAATTGGCGTAAACACATGTGGTGTAGCACGCAGGCTTAGTCTCCGAGGCAATGCCCAGTCAATGAGAGTCAAGAGAAGCATTCAACAGGGTTTGAAGGGAAACACTTATATTTACTTACCTAGATGGATTTTGGGGGGAATTTTTCTTTTATGAATAGGATGATAGAAGGCATGAAGTTCAAAAGAAATAAAATCAAAACAATAACTTGAGTAAACAGAAATCAGGATCAGTCAGCACTGAAGCTCTCTAAAGCAAAAGAAATCCTTAGCTGATAAAAAGTGATTTTGTTGACTAATAAAAGTGCGCCTATGATCAATATGGCTGTAAATTGGTTTCGTTGGATAAGGCACCACCAGAGTTGAATAAATATAATCATGCAAAATAGCCCATCTAGATGTATTGGGACCTATTCAGGCATGTGGCTATTGTCGCAATAGCACAAAAGGCTCTTGAGTTACTTTAGGATAACAACAAATGCAAACAAATCAAGAGCAAAAAGACAAAACAATTGACTTTAAACACCTTGATTGACAAAAAAACATAAATTCTAATTAGCCCAGTAATTGACAAGGAGGAGATGTGCTCAGTTTAAGGTTACAAAGACAGGAGAAGATTATTCTTTTGGATTACCTAAATGGCTTTGCGGGGAAAAAGCCATTAATCAAATGCAGCCTCTGGTCAGGAAATAGCTCCATAGAAAATATCTCCAAACTTCTCATTTCAGCAGAGAATTCTGGCAAAGCTATAGAGCAGAGTCATGAATGACTGGCCCCACTCCAAACCCATTAATGATGAGATGATTGAACTCTCATTTACAGAATAACCCAAGACACTCAAAATGTCATACAGGGTTTGTCAACAGAGATTGTTTGGACAGACCAAGGTCACAGATTTGGAGATGTTCTTGATGTTGCTTGTTAACTTTTGAATTTTCGAGTAACAGTGCCGTATATGCCGAAGCCTATTTTTGACAAATGATGTAGAATAGTTGGACACAGATCAGGACCTTTATTAATTTTGACCATTGATGGTAATTTTCAGAGCAAATTAAGTTGCCTCGGAAACAAAACCTGACTGATAATGGGTCACCAAAATAACACTGACGTATGCAGTGAAACACTCCATTCAATATACATCTCCCACGCATGAAAAAACTATTTCCTTTTTTTTAATTTTATTTTATTTTCACAGTCACATGAATTTCCAGATGATAAGTGACTCTGCCCGTGAAACTGTGTTTCATTCATGTAAAACACTTTCCTCTGGATGCTGTCCTCCTTTGAATTGACTGGGGGGATCTCCAAAATTCCCACATGAAGCCTGACCGATAAATAAAGTGGAATTCAGTTAGAAGTTGTCTCAGGCAACAGATAATTTATTCTGCTTTGTTTCCTTGTTTTTCTTCTACTCCACAAGGGCTAGGAAATGCACACATCTAGCATGAAGTGTGGGATAATTCATCATCACACAACAATACAGAGGAATCTCTGATGGAAATGATGCATATTATAAATGCATCTTATGTGTGACTTATGGACTGTTGCGGTTTGAGTGCTTATAAAGAATTAAAATTCTTTACAACTTGCAAAGCTGCAATGTGAGAGCCAGGGTGGTGTGGGTGGATGAGAGGCTGAACTGAATTTGGCGGAATTTTGTGTTATGTTGCATTTTTTTGGTTTGTTTGTCAGTCATATAAAACATGTTTGTGCTGTTCAGTGTCGATGAAATGAAAAGCTAGTAAAAACACCATCACAAAAAAAAAATAAATGATTCATATCCTATGAGCTAATTTTTAGCCGTAAGCTACATGTTTTTTTTTTTTAATTTTTTTTTATATCTTGTTCCAGTTTTCAGAACAGTTTCTTAGCTTTAAATTCTCTCCAATTCTGCACTACATAATTTGCCAGGAGATGCAATATTATTATGCGAGGTTTCTCCCACTGATATAGGCAATTAGCCTCTGCACTGCACGGTGTTTCCTCAGTTATTGCCTCAGGAGGGTGATGGCACCCCAAGTTTCAGGGATTTGTGTGCTATCAAAAGGAGGAGCAGTTACTGAATGCTGACAAAATAATCATTGTTTTATTTGTGCTAAAAAGATAAGGTGATCACATCTTAGTAGCAAGTACAAGACTAAATTTAGCTTGGAGTAAAAAAAAACAGTTATCATATTACAGCTTTTCAGAAAGGCTATAAAAGAAGCTCCGTTTGAGAAAATGTACTGCGGAGCCGAGACCAGTAGAACAAAGGCGTGCTTGGAAAAGGGGGGAGACTTCTGTGCTCTATGCAAAACTGCCTCAAGATAAAGTTCTTAAAGTGTCTGTCAGATGCTGTGCAGAAGTCAATAGTCAGGCTCCCATATGAAGTTCTTAGTGCTTTTATTTCACTCAAAAACAGCACTGTCCTGAAAGAAAGGAGATATTGCCGTCTCCCTTTGTCCTTACTTCAAATGACCTCCATTCAGGTGTCACTTCCAACCTTTGTCACTTCATTTGATGCCAAGTTTTTTCTTAGCTGGACTATTTTAGCAATGTGACTGTCTTTTACCAACATACAGTTTCTCTGCAGCACGTTTCCTTGAACTCATGACTGGTTTCCATCAAGGTCAAAGAGAAGTGGATATGAAAAAAAGGAGGGGGCGGTGGGGAGGGGAGAGACAACATAGTGCTTTAGAGTATTCAGATCCAGCCCTAATCTTCTCTCTCAAGATGACCGAGGGAAGGGATCACATATGACGGAGGAGTCTTTATAATGGATTGGAAAAAAAGATGACGAGAGCCCACGCAACCACTCCTCCCTCTGGTGCAAGAACTAAATCCCCAAAGGAAACTCCTCATAAACATTCAATTTGTTCAAGGCAGCTCAAAATGTGTTCAGTTTCTCATTTATTGTAGCTTTGGTGCATTTCCAGTGGAGCCCTCGTATAGCATGTCGACCAATCAAATAACCTGGAAACAGGTTTGCTGCTTCTGCCATGGTTGTAATTTCCACCCCACTGGCAGGCCATCCAATCTAATCTAATTTAGACAAATTATACATTCAATTAATTGTATATTAATTTAATTTGATATGGGTTCAATCAGTGACATGATTTGTTTGTTTAGACCAGCGGGAAGGTCCATGGAGCCGCTGGATTGCGGGATTTAAATCATGCTTGATAGTTATGTCCTCACTGAAGGGAGAAAAAGTGAGGAATTCAGGGAATGTAAATGCTCCCCCACCTCATCTTAGCCAGAATGAAACTCCACTTTGGCTGTCATTTTCATCCACACATGTGGAGTTTTCAGGAAAGGGACGAGTGAAAAGAACACATTTGCCTTCACAAATTGCATGAAATCCTGCCCAGGATTTGGTGATAAGGGTTCAGGGTTGGAAGCGCCCCACACATTTCTCAGGGAAGCTTTGATAGATGCATTTCATTAAAACAATTTTTACCAACAACTGAAGCGACCTTGAAGAGACGGCTGTTTAATTATCAAGGTTAAAATATCCAGAGCGATTTGAGTTATAGCTCTGTTTTTTATTCCTTTTTTTTTTCTGGGCTAGATGCAGTGTCCTTGTTGCAACAGACCACAATGAGAATCAAAATGAGAGTGGATTGGACAGGAGGTATTGCGTCACAGTCTAATGTGGAGCCTGCGGTCGGTGCCAGTTAAAGGATGCCGGTCTGAAATGGGGATCCAAGTCATTTTGGTTGAGCTGTCCCTATTTTTTTATATTTCTTTTTTATTAACTTGCTCAAGCTTTAGGAAAACGGTAAACAAACATCGCATGATCTGACTGTTTGGCAGCATAAGTACTCCACAAAAGGACTATTTGCAAAACTTGATTGAAGAATGCTTCATTTATAGATTCTGGGAGAAGATCGAACAAATGGACGAGAAGCAGAACTGTCGGAGCGGGAACTCAATGTAGTCACGGCACCGGGGTCAATATTGCAAACAACGTTTTGACTCCAATACAAACAGTTTTGATCCGAGCGCTCCCACCGATCCAAACATTTACTTATTCCAATCATTGCCCGAAATGACAAAGTAGGCCTTTGCCCTGTGGAGTGCAGATGCTTTTTAAAGATGTTCCAAATGATTAACGCCTTTGCATTCAACATGGCTGTCTGTCAACAAGTTGTTTGATTGCATTTTATTGCTTGTGTCTGTGCATGCAGCTACCGACACAAATTTAAGATTTGGGTTGACATTTAGACCCTCCTAACCTCTAATAAGCATAGATGCAGCACCATGCAAGCGCTGAGGCTCAGGACTTTAATTATTACCATTATCTTCATTGTGGAATGAACATAGAGGGTCACTGAATCTTTGACCCTTACATTTTTCTGTTATTAGCTTTTTTTAATTTGTTTTTTATGTTCTGCACTTCATCTTCGAGTACATGTTATTGGCCTTCCTGTATTCTGCTCTCTTTCAAGGGCATCAAATAGTGTCATTTTGTCACAGCCCGCTGACATCTCAGAGATATGCACACGGTATCTTAGGTTTGTGCTCTAAAGAAGTTAGGTTTAGTAAAACATTGTGGTTTGGGTTAAATGTGACATGGTGACAATTTAGTTCGGGTTATGCGCCGAAACTATTTGGGTCGGGTTACGAGAGGATCGTGGTTTTGGTCAAAATAAGTCATATTATGTTTTTTACTTAAGTTTCAAGTGAAGTGTTACTTGGGTCACTTCAAAGAAATCCATGTTCATTTTTGCTTTCTCACAAATTCTAACACCAGCCATTTGAATGAAAATCTGCCTTCCTTTGTCACTCTTTCTACTCTGTCACGTGACCTTTTCCTTTGACTCAGGTGGTCACAGTGCTGATGCCAAAGGCCACCTTCTGTGCAGGTCTCTGACCCCAATGGCTTTGACAACCTGGAAATCAGAAAAGGCTGATCTTTACTCAAAACGCAAAGCTCATTCCTATCTCACAAGCAGACAGATTGGTACACATAGCAGCCCATCACTCTACACTGTCTAAGCTGCTGAACCTGACTGTGACTACACTGATGGGGTGATTGACCTAATTTAGTTTTAAGGTACCACGGACACTAACCTGTCTCATGAAGTCAACTTAGAAGCAAAGAAAAATATTTACTCTATTTTAAATGAATGACCACACAAATCTTCTTTAAAAAAAAGTTGACTGAACTTGTTTCAAAATAACATAATCACTCAAATTAAACAATTCAAACTTTAATTAGAACAGAACAAAACAAAAACACCAGATAAGAAGGTGACTTAAGGGGTATTTTTTTTTTCAATACCTCCTAAAATAATGTTAAGGCAAAATTGTCTCCATACAAATTGACATGTTGCACGATGGACACATTTGTCAAAACACAGTGGAATTACACTAAAATCTTGTTCAATAAACAAATAAATAAAAGTCTGAATCAAAATGTCAATTTCACAAAATGTCCCTGTAACAAATACAATGCGGGCGCAAGCGCACAGACTCTTAGACGCACAGGAGTCCTCACACAGGCAGAGGCATGTCAAGTTGTACTCACAGCTCAGTGTCAGTCCTGAAGAAGTCCTGAAGAAGTCCCCAGTGAAGTCCATCCTTGTCTGCCTCCAAAAAAGCCCTGAAAGTTCAATCTAATTTTCTGTCCATCCCAAAAATAAATAAATAAAAAATAAAGAAGTTGTATTTAATAAGCAAGCTGTAGCCACGGTGAATTATTTGTTGGAAAAGTGCACAATGTCCTTTCTAGTCAGCAGTACAATCCTCCAACATGAAGTTCACTTCACCACCTGGCTGCACCAACATACAACAACAATAGTTTACTTCTCTCTGTCCCGTCTCTCGCGATCACTTCTGCTTCTGAGTCAAATACCCCAGGTGAACCAATCAGACCACCTTTACTGACCAATCAAATCACACAGCGAAAATTAAAGGAACATGCAAACAGGCAAGAGTCCATTCATTTTCCTCAATAACTATTTTATGATTTGTTGACCATGTTTCTTTTAATGCTACAAACTAAAATTACTCTCACATCTTATTTTTTCTCATCCTGTGATTTTCTTCATTTGGAAGTAAATTAAATCAATTCCTCCACTTTCCCATCAGGGTTACAAACAGAATCTGGTTTGCTGTCACTGTAACAGTGGCACTGTGGCAGCTTTACAGGTTTAGTTCAGAGCAGCGTTTTCTTTGATTTGGGAGGGTTTTGATGACAGCAGCTTTGCATATGAAGATATACCTGAGGCTACTGATGATGAGGAGCTTGTTTCTCTGCCAATCATAAAAGCAGAGCTGGAGTGTAAAAAAGACAACATCATGAGTTCTGAATGGCACAAAGGTCAAAATATGTCTGATTCACATCAACGAGAAAAGTTAGGCCCGATGAAGGAATCTCATGTAATTACCTCAACTGCCTTGACCTTGCTTCTATAAATGCACGAAGGGTACTTGCTTTACACAGAAATGTTGCAACAACCAGAAGCACAAGATTGTGAGTTCTGTATGGCCTATGTGCAAGAGAAGACCGTATAAACATGAAATATATCAGTTTACACGTTTAGAAATATTAATTCATTTTAAGCACTTTTATCTGATGTCTGTAAATGATTGTAATCATTTCATAACTAACAAAAAAACATATTTTTGCATCTTTTGTTATTCAACCTGTGTTCTGAAAAGATTACAGCAAGCACAGTATAAATATATGGTGATAACTGGCAACCCGCGTGCTTGAAAAACAGCTCATGCATTTGACTGGAAGAAAAAGACTGAAATGAGCAGACCCCTTCGAGAAACGGTGTTCAATGTCCATTACTTCCAAAGGCATTACAGAAAACTCATCCGTCTCCATCATTTTGATTTTGAGAAGGTACTGCATAGAGATCATGAACAGGATTTAGAAGAGAGATATAATAGCATTGCATGCAATTAGATTCAAACCCGTGCAAGAGCTGAAAATGGATGATTTCCCAGAGGGTTGTTCTAATCCACTCAACTGCCATGGCACCTTGTCATGCACTTCTTTAAACAAATCATATTTTTATCCTGGCGTAAGGTCACACTATTTACATGCATTTCTGTTGCTGCCAAAAATATCTGATTTGGCATTACTTCTTAAAACATCAGGTCTGGGCCATAGTTTACCTGAACTGGGCATTCAGGATGAATCCATGGTGCATCTATAATTGCACTGTTCTTGTGGAACAACAGCACCATAGGACATCAAGTCAGAGGGTCGCGCAATTCTACTTTAGTTAATGAACGCCTTTTGTGAGACTGCACCATCAGATGGCTGCCAGTGAGCATGAAAAGAACAACAACATTCATCAACACGCGTTCTCAAATTAAAGTGTGTGATATGACTAAATAGATTATACATAATCATGGACACCATAGTAACGTGATCCCCTATAATAACAGCGATGCTTACCATGTGTTTATCTCTGCTGATAAACCTCTACATGAGCTGTGTGGCTACATCTATTTACATGGTGAATTTGCTGCTGAACGAGTTCACTCAAGTAAACTGACTTTTTAGGTCAATGCATGTAGCTACGATAAGTGGCCTATAATAGTTCGAATAGACAAAAGCTCTCATTATGAGGTTAAGAGGCTCAGATATTTACCCGACTTGAACGGCATTATGGTTAACCTACTTTTGCTCATTCAAAGAGAAATGAGGGTGGGGGTTGGGTGTTGCTGGCAGCTGCCTTTCATAGTTTTGTGCCAGCGGACTGATCTATCTCTGGGTGAAGCACCGTGATGGGTGGATAAGGATATTCTCTTAAATGCTATATTTATGCTGAACAGGGCTTCATCAGGGGGTATGAAAGTTGCATGAAAACAGCTTAACCTATGTACCAGAGCACAGCAAATCGGTGTATAAAAAGGTGCTTGTGTGTGAAAGACAATCTCCACTTCTTCTCCCAGCTAGCAGTTGCTAGAACCAATGAAGCTTTAAAGTATATTGCTGATATTGCTTTGCTGATTGGCAACCGACATTTGACCCAGAAAACGTCACTTTTGTCAGTTAGACATGTTTTAGACGCGTTTTACTGGCAGAGCTGTATGAAGCTTTTTCAATCCCAGAAACCAATAAAAAAAAAAAAGCCTTCTTCTAAAAGCATTATAATTCACCAAAGACTGTGGCACATCAGTGCATTGCATGAAAAAAACCCAACATATGTAGCATGACTAACAAAGTCAAAATAGCCCATTACTGCAAACACTGCACCATGCACAGCAGAAAGGCACAATGTTAAAGAGAGTGGGAGAAAAGGTGACATGGGAATAATTTGAGTCGTTGTGCTAATTAAAACAAACAAACAAACAAACCAAACAAATTTAATAACACAATTGTAATTTGAATGATAAATTGTTATTTTTCATGATTTTTTCCCATAAACGTTTTCACAGGTTTGTTATCTGTGTATATTTTACTGTAGAGCTAAAATGTGCCCGAGCTAGGTAATCCATATGAGTGTTTTGAATGTATATACTGTGTATTTCTATGTCCATGAACGTTATGTTCAGTTAGGCTCTGGTTTCTACACTTTAAGGCTTTGCACAGGCTTCTTCAGATCTCTTATCGAGTAGAGCTTGGTCGGGAATTACACAGGGTCCCCAAACTCTATGTTAATAATCATAAAGGTGTAAATCGACTGACCCTACAGGTGCAATAAAAATAACCGGAGAGTGAGGGAGATGTCGGTTGAGCACTCGTCTCTACACACCCACACAGTCCTCCGGCAAGGTTTAATTAGCCAAAACAAGTGAAAACACCTGTGTGGGTGGATCTAGGGTGTATAAGGGCTTTAAAACTAGTGGAACTGCTGCAGAATAGTAAACTTTTAAATGTAGTTTTCCTATTATTCTTTCACATTATTCATCTATAATATACACATGCTTTATAATGAACAGGGTCACAAGGGTGCTGGAGCAGTTCAATTCAATTCAATTCAATTCAATTCAATTCAATTCAATTCAATTCAATTCAATTCAATTCAATTCATTTCATTTCATTTCATTTCAATTCAATTCAATTCAATTCAATTCAATTCAATTCAATTCAATTCAGTTCAATTAAATTATGTTCTATTCTATTCTATTCATTTCATTTCATTTCATTTCATTTCATTTCAATTCAATTCAATTCAATTCAATTCAATTCAATTCATTTCAATTGAATTGAATTCATTTCATTTCAATTCAATTCAATTCATTTCAATTGAATTCATTTCAATTCAATTCCTTTCATTTCATTTCATTTCAATTCTATTAATTGCAATTGATTTCAATTAATTTAATTTCAAATCAATTCAATTCAATTCAATTAATTTCAATTCAATTCAATCCAATTCAATTTATTTAAATTCAATTCAGTTTTATTTGTATAACATTTAATCACAACATAAGTCATGTTAGAGCAGTTCATATCGTAAAGTCCTTACAACAGAACTTTACACCATTACAGAGAGAAACCCAAAAATTCAATACTTCCCACATGAGCGACAGCTGGAAGGAAAAACGGCATTTTAACAAGGGGAGACCTGCAACAGAACCAGGCTCAGAAGTGGGCGGCCATCTGCCTCGACTAGTTGTGGCAAGGGGAGAGTGAACAGAGAAAAGAACAGCAAAGAGAAACAACAAACAATAAACATTGGGTCGGTTCGGGGGTCAGTAACTGCAGATCAGAACGAAGCTCCAGAGCTGGAGATACCTGCAGAATAAGCACAAAACTATGTGAGACAGGAACAGGGTAAAGAGACAGCAGACAATAGACTGATGTTTTTTGGTCTTATGGGTTGAATTTTTCTGACAATGTCTGTCACAATATTTCTGAATGAACTGAAGAGAGGTTATATATAGTCACAACTACTGTGCAACACAAGAAATTAAATAAAAGTCCATTGTGGATCGCCTATTGCTGAGATGTTTAACTTCTCTTTAAGCAATTTTGGGTAATTGAAAGGCAAAGAAAACTGTGGTTTTCTATAACTAGGATCAAAATACTTCTGTAGTCCATGTGCTAATTCATGCAAACTAATGCATGAGCATATTAACTAAATAACTCCCTCCAACTGAAACCACCTGCAGCCAAGGTAGTTCTACCAAACCAAACTGTGTATTGATTTAATAAACTGTCCATCGATTCCAAGGCTGGGCATGTTTCTATACTCGGCCTAGCTCTGTCTAGTTCCTCCTTTTCTCTCTTTTCCATCTAATTTATGGCGGCAGACAAAGCACTTAAAGGGTGAAGCTTTTTAGACTCAGGACTCTTGAGCATATGACAGAGCGCATTAGCTTTTCCACTTTATGCAGATATTGGCCCACTTTGTCACTAAAAAGGCATGTAGAGGACTATTTTTGCCCAATTCAAAGTGAGGAAAGTGTGTCATGACCCAGTAGCACAGAGTGAAACCTGAGTGAAGTCCTGCTGGATCACTTCCTCATGCTACATCCTTTCTTGCCGTTAAACATTAATCATGATTGACTGATTGGTGTGTATTTGAAGTCCTCCCAGAGGAGAATGCCCTCAGCGACACCTTTTTAACAAGCTCTTAAAATGAAGTGGTTGTGTAGTCTGGATGTTTTTTGTCAGATGGGGTCAGTAAAGGGAGCGTTAATTCCCGTGGGTCTGACTGAAAACTGAATACAGTCAACAGTGTCATACATCGTTTAACAGCGGCAGCAGAACAATGTTTAAAGGACAGTATTTTACCAGAGCCTTCTCGATTGCCCTGTCAAGTCTGTCTGCTGTTACAAAGGGAAAATAAATTGTGAAAGTGCAGTTGCTTCAACACATGCATATCATTACAGTGCTACTTTAAATCCAAATTAAGGGAAGTCATTGCTGAATAGTGAAAGTTGGCATGCACATTTATTTCCATGTCACTGTGCTTAGTAGAAATTTAACAACACATTAATCAATTTAGTTAACTGTTTGGCTCTTTCTCATTGCGTTTCCAGGAGGGTTTCTTCTTCCTCGGCCGTGGACTCTTGGTTTAGTCAGTAAAACAGCTTTATTTTCTTTTGGAAAACCACAATGCTTTTCCAAGCTTTCATATGACAATATGAAGCTTCAGCAAAAAGACACTACATCGGCCATATAGCAACACCACTGAGTAACACAGTTCAATATTTCTCAGGTATTTTTATGGTAATCGAAACAAAGTCAAAAAAAATCTTGCATGGTTAACACACTGATAAAGTTCTCAAGCTTTGCTCACGATTTGCTTTGTAAAATCTACTGATAAAGCAACGTGTGAGCTGCGGAGGAGAATTTAATTCCTGTCCCAGTAACTCAAGATACTGACTCGGCACACTGCAGTCTAAAACTGCAAAACAGTTTCAGTTTAGTCCCCTAACATCAAAAGGAATAGTCTGACATTTTAGAAAATGTGAGTATTTACTTTCTTGCTGTGAGATGAGATTATTGATGTTTACACAGCGAAAATGAAACCGCAGCTTGCTGCTGGTTAGTCTGGTCATAAAGACCGAAAACAGCAGCTGACAGTAAAACTTCAACCTGTCTTCTTCACACCTTGGCTTTCATACAAATTAACCAAATGAGATATTATGTGTGAATTAGTGAGCTCTAGAGGTGATGGTAGGTGGATTTTATTACCTTAGAGAGCCATGTTCACTCTTTTTCCTTGTTTACCGGTGTTGTGTGAAGCTACAGAAACTGGTTGCTGACTATAGCGTCATATCCACCATGCCGACATTTTGTATTTATCTTCTCATCTCACTCTTGGTGAGAGTGTAATTTCCCAAAGTCATTGTTTTAATCCAAATTCAAACTAATGAAAATCACATCAAAATTGCTATTAAGAAAACCTATTAGTGTCATCTTTGGGTCTTGTTCTATCAAGGTGGAAAAGAAAAAGGGTTCATACCATCAAGTGTTTCAAGCATACTTTAAATTCCTTCATTAAAAATGAATGCTTGCATTAATGAAATACTCCATGAACTCACTGTGTATCATACAAAGCGATTCTCAAATGAACTCTTCTTTGACAATAATCACAGAGCCATTAAGTTTACATTGGCGTGCAGTTTTAAGCTTTTTACATGCAAGTTTGTTTTCTATGTTTAAAACAAACATGCAAATAAAGCAAAAAGCAGCATTTTAAAATGTCACCCGAAAGGGATGGCACGCTGTGTTCAATGACATCGCTCAGTTAAAATGAAAACTACACTCAATATTGTTTATGTGTTGTGTTCACTGATGTTTCCCCACCAATAGTTCTCAGCCAAGTGGAACCATCTCCCATAGAATTTAGTGGAGGTGGAAGACAAGCTCTTAATCGTCTGTGTTATTGAATTATTGAATTAAAAGCTTAAGTACTCAGGGTGAGCATGTCAATTTTTCACAACTGAATGGTACAGTGCTCATTCCATTTTCATCTGAATAGATCATTTGTGTACGTAAAATGTAGAAGAATGGAGGTATTACACAGATCAGTTTCATTGTCTGTAATTCCCTTTCACTGGGACTGTAATCATTCTGAGAGACAAGTCATATTCATCCAACACTGCATGCTAGTCCTTAATCTGCATTCAGCTCCCCTCAACAACATAGCACTTTTTTTGTCGAGCAGCCGTACTGTAGCGCGGCGTTAATTAAGAAAGGGTTTGCTTCAAAGCAAATTTTGCATAATTATGGCAGAAGTGGAAGTTTAACCTGTTTTACATCCTTAAGTGATATGGTGGTAAAAAGTTGGTGGAGTAAGTGTCGCAGCAAATGGTTCAACCCTTTTCTACTTGACATTCTGCTCACCTGTCTTCATCCCCCGTGTTCTGAAACCCTGGGACTGATACAGATAAAATGATGTGATGTTTCTGTCTGTATTTCAATGGGATGAGTTGCTGTGACCCACGCAATCTCCCTCTCAAAGAGTATTTCAACTTATGCAGATGAGCTCATCAGAGCTGCCTGCTGAGATGAGACATCTAGGTCTGGAATTGTGTCAATACCAGCACCAAAACAAATGCAAATCAAAATCCAAATTAATGTGTTTTCCCTGAGGAGAAACTGAGTCGTACTTATAGTCAGCTCTCAGTACATGACAGGATTCTGTTATCCAGAGCTCATGAAAAACAAGGCATTCTCAAACCGCTCACTGAGCCAGGGTACAAAAGTCAGCCTCTCCAGATGGAAAAACGAAACTAAGTAAAAAGAAATGGGAGGTTTTTGTGTGATTGTTTTACCGATGCAGAACAGAACACATCTCTACATTTCCGAGATTCCAAGGCTGAGTGATCTAACTCGGTAAACATACATCCATTGTTTCTACTTAATCACTCGGTATTGACAATGTAAAGCAGGCGTAGAAGATATGCTCCAGGTTTTCTAAATAGCATTGCTGTGGTCACAGCAACATTTATGTCCCTGTCATCTGCTGGAATGAATAGGCAGCAGCCATGTTTGCAAACAAAATGAACAATAGATGGATTGCAGCAGTTTAGGCTGTTCTAATATGTGTGCAGATCACAGTCTCCCGTCACTACACCGACTCTCTCTGCATTTGATTGAATAGTAAATAGTGCACAATGCATACAAACAGCACATTTGCACATGCACTCCTGTAAATCTGATGAGGAAGACAGCAAATGATGGACATTTTGTTCATGCAGTAAAAAGGCAATGGAATCACAGCTGTTAAATGAAAGTGTCTCTTAACCTTGAAACTTCTTCATTGAAGATGTTCTATTTGTATTTGTCGTAATTTGCTTTTTTTTTTTTTTCATATACTTGAGATAACCTTTAATACACTATTTGTTCAATCTTTTGCTGCTGCAATGACCTACTTTCCCCCACAGGGATCATTAAAATTTCATTTTAATCAAAGAATTCATTGCAAAAGTCCTTGCTTGTAACTGCTAGTTGCAGCTGAACATTCATTTTTGTTAGATATATGTCTTGTCATTTGTCAGACACATTCATATTTAAACAAGCCTATAATCACAAGTAGACACTTACTGACAGCAGCTTTGATGACTTTGAAAACATCAGCGCAAACGTACCCATCTCCACAGTGTGATGCATATTTTTAATAAAAGCATTGAGCAGGAGAAGTCAACTCATCTTCTGTTGGGTGCACTAACACACAGTGCCTGTTTTTATTTGACTTTATTAAATATAAATAGCTATGTAAAATGTTGCTTGTGATTTTCTTGAGAAGTTCCTGCAACTAAGATCCTGCCTACTGCTTGATAACATGTGCTGGTATACAGTGTAGAGCTAAAGTTGGCACATTTGCAGAGTCACTAGTGCTATCTCTCATTAACACGTATTAATAAGCACCTTGAAGACAAAAATGCACTTCTCACATAAAACACGACAGCTTCAGAAGTTGTCACCCTGCAGTCAAAAATAATTGCCCTTCCATGCACACAGTGTATACAAATTTAATAAAATACACAACAAGTACAGTAGCCCACATTCACGTGTAAGCTCAGCTTATTTTCACATAAACTGCAGAGAAGACAACAATAAAATTACAAATACATTCTTAAAAAACTGTTTTTATAGGAACCTCAAATGGTTTTATGAAAAGGGACATTCCCTGTTGCACCACCATTAACAGTTCATAAGACACTTCACTTTTGAATTCAACATCACTGATATGTATTTCCGTTGCCTGTGATATTGAAAGAGATGTTCCTTATACACTAAATGGAGACAGAAAGCTTCACTGTACAAAAGCAGACAGGACTCAATAGCTTAACAGTAGCAATTTGTTCAACAGCCTCACAAAATTGGAGTTTGAAATGTGTAAAATACAGACATCTAAATTGACAGGTACAGTACACCATGAAAACACTTGAAGTCAGGTAAGCACTGGTTTCCCCCCCTCCCCCCAAACCTTCACAGCAGTCAAGGACACATATTTCACCTAAACACAACTAGTCACAAACTGGGAAAAAAAACAAAAACATTTAAAGCAGATGGTTTTTGGTTATACAATGCGTGTCTGAACACCTCTGTGGGTCAAAATAATTCACCTCTTGGTCAATAATCTGTGATATCATCATCACACCCCTGGCAGGGGAGAGCGAGCGGGATCATCTGACGTGTCAGTTACCGGAGTCCCGTGGGTCGAGAGCACAATCTGACCCCCCGCACTCCTGGCTGATGACAGAGCTGTGAATGAGACTGCTTGATAGGGACTTCGGCCTGAGCTCGCAGGTCAGGTAGGAGGGCTCCTCCAATTCGCTGTGCAGTGGGGAGCACTGGCCATCTGGAGGGCCATAGGCACTGCTGTCTGAACCCCCGTCCCTCTCTTCTTTGGACTCGTGGCTGGCCAAGTGCAGGGGCATACTACTCTTGGTGGGACTACTGGACCCAGATGGACTCTCCTGTAGCGGTGGGCTTAGTGCACGCTGCGATTTTAAGTAAGGTTTGACATTGGCCACAAGGATTGTACTGTCCCGCTGTTCCTTTCCAAATGTGCTGAGGGTTTTTCTGCTGTTGCAGCTGATGGTACCATAAATCTCTGTCTCTACCATGGCATCCATTCCCACAGGGATGAAAAGGTTGGTGCGATTATCGGCGCTGTCTGCTTGGCTTCCTACCCGTAACTTTGGCATCCAGCATCTGTCAGAATGTCCCAGTGCACGACATTCATCGGTGCAGTGGACTGATTTGTCTTGCTCTGCAAAAACAGTTAAACATTTGTTATTGGACCCTGCTGGGGAAAGTATAAACAACCTAGAAGAAAATGCAGATGACAATGTGAGGGCTGAGCAGCACTAGTAAAGAATAGCAAATAAACACCAATTCAAGTACTATTCTTAAAATCCTACAAATAACTGCAGTATCTTTGTTGATACATGTTATTTTGTGTGTCACTGGACATTTTCAGAGTAAAATATCAGCCAGCAGCCATATTGCAACAGCAATGAGAGGGCTTAAATTTAAATTTAAATGTTATTTTCATTGTCGAAAGCACAAGTTTTTCCTTTAAATATTGCTCACAATGCAACTTACTGATACACGACAAGGTCACCGCAAAAAAGGTCATTTTACTTTTAATCTTTTTCTGGTCAATGTAGAAAATGTGTGAATCATCCTATTTATGAAACCTTTTCCCTCTGCTGTTCTCAACAACCTGTGTAGGTGTTTCCTGGAAAATATCATCTGGTGCAGAGGAAGTGATGCTTTTCATTTACATTTCCATCAGAAGTGAACTGAAAACAAGTCTGAAATTTGCATGTCTGTACTCTTACAAGAATGTGGTGAAACATTCTGCAGTTACATTACATTACATTTAGCTGATGCTTTTATCCAAAGCGACTTACAATAAGTACATTTCAACCATGAGGGTACAAAACCCAGAACAACAGGAATCAAGAAAATACAATTTCTTCAAGGAAACCAAACTACAAACTACAGTTAGGAGGTTGTTGGTTAGAATGTTATTCATGCTCATTATATAATCATTATATCATTATAATGAGCATATAATTATATTATATTTTGATCTTCCAAACCAATTTTTGATGGAAATTTACAGGTGTTTATTTTGCGTATTGAAAAAACTACTGAAATTTGATTTTGAAAAATACCATTTGCACCATAAACATTTGTTAGTTTGACCTTTAGTGCTTTTTGTGATTATTTCAAGTAACTCTGATGCATAATCAGCAGCTCATTTGCATTTCTTGCCCACTTTTCATTTCACTTCGTTTTAATGAATGCTGTTGTGGATTGTCATGAACTGAACCAAGAAACAGATATTTTTGAATGTATAGAAAATCAAAAGAAAGTTGACATCAAACTACCGAGCTTCTTTTTAAAACATCTGGATAGTTGTGGGGAAAACTGCAAATAAAAACAGCTTTACATGCTGTCCACATTGAAATCATAACCTCAGTGCCACCAGATTAACATTATTGATGTCATGTGATGCAAGAAAACAGCAACTGAGTGTGAAGTGGTTACCTAATTATCCAATGACTTATTGCACACCATGCCAAACACCACAAAACTATGCAACAAGTACATCTGTAATAATGTCAGCAGTAAAAAAAAGAAGAACTGGGCGAGGCTCAATCTGTGTAACATGGTCATTTACATTTCACACAACACCTAACCCTGGAGACAAAAAGTAAACACGCACAAAGCAACACGTACGAGGAGCCAATTTCCATGGTGTTATGATGTAGAAGGTGTCACTTATTTCTGCGGCCATTACACTATGCTATCAAAATTAATTTGACGATGATGCATGGAGGTGTTTTTCATGTAGAGGCATGAAGCCAAATGTCAAACACGTCTTTGTAAGTTGGTGGTAAATAATAGTGTTTCTTCATTTGTTTTACACAAAACCGCAATTTTATCTGTAATACCATAAATGTGAAACAATCCTCCTATTGTTCTGTTCACTGATTGAACTTTAGTCTAATAAATGTGTTTTCTTTGATTTGATTGCCACGAGGGTGCAACAGCCTTTTGCTAAATATACAAATAAATTCAATAATGATCACTGAATTGATTTCAATTTGTTTTTGTTTTTTTCCCCTACATCCATTTTCCTCTAGATGTAGCTCCGCACACCAACCAAATATTGTTAATAAGATATTAGGGCAGAAAATACCAAAGTTCTCACTCGTTAACACCTCCTGTCCCATCTCTCTCAGAAATCCACATCCAATCAAATCATTCCACCAGTTTCTCATGGAAAAATAACCGAAACATGTTCTTAATTTCTTGATGCTACTCTCACCAGCTCTTCAATCTATACATAAGGCATCTTGCTCACATGCCATTCTTTGATATCAAACACCACGAGCAAGTGAGCAACTGTGAAGGAGCCACTTGATCTCATTTTGAAACCTGGCTCTGATGAGGATGAGAATATCAGCCTGGAGAACAAGAGGAAGCTCCACATGACGGGGCTCTTCCTCGAAGAGGTGGGGAGATCCTCTTGTTCAAAGGCAACACTACCTTCCTCCTACACCGGCCTCGACCAGTTTGCTTGAGGATACACAAAACCAGAGGAGGAGGTTCAAACAAAAGAAGCACCTCCTCTGTGCCACGCATGCAACACAAGCTCATTTGCAAAGGACACGCCGCCACTTTCACATTTACCGCTCAAGTCCGTGAACACCTACACGAACACACCCACGCGTGGTCATGGGATATAATGGAGGTGTTAATTATGCTATGAATGAACAGAGGTAAAAGGACTTGTCAATTTTACATTGGAACTGCTTTACACATTTAATGCTTATGTTAAGAATGTTAAATGAAAAGAAAAATAAATCTTTTACTGGACATTGTGTGTTTTTGTGTTCATAGTAAATTCTTTTTCTGAGTTTTGTGTCCTGTGAACTCATACATACCTGTCCCGTTTTGTCTGTACATATAGGCTGTTTTTTGTTTGTTTTTGTTTTGTTCAAATGGATGTTTTCCTGACAAAGACCTTGTACATCAAAATGTCGCATCAATACAGTGTTTGATAGCGTGCAGATTTCACTCTGCAGAAAACCTTCCCCTCCCTATATACTGCCTTTTTCGCTCTGCAACTGCACCCGCCGAGAGGAACACACTACCCATGACATTTGCTTTACATAAAGGGGAGTTTTAATGTGAAACAAATGGTTTCTCTCTCAATCACACAGATCAGTCATTTAATCTCAAAATGAAACATTTAGGAATCGGTTCTGAAATTGCTAAACGTGCGTTACCGTTGATGGATTTAAGGCCGTTTTAAAAGAGCTTGAAATGTGACTTGAACATATTTTGTAACTTTATTTAAACACAACTAGTTTACAAAGTTTACACCGGTTTAATCTCAGGGTTGCATGGTGGAATATTTGTGTTTGAGTTTACATGAATTTATCGTGTAACATTCTTAACATAACATATTCTTGCACGATGAGTTAAAAATGCCTTTCACATTGAATGATGGCTTTGATTTGGCAAAACGGCAACCCAGATCCTGCATATTGTTCGTGCTACGCTTTGATGCAACGACACCCCAGGTTACAGTTCTGTGCCCCATGCATTTGTGCTTCTCCTGCTATAGCATGGAGAAAACTATTTTCTATGCACAGATATACAAGGCCAGAACAATAAGCAGAAGCGAGGAGAAGGAGGGAGATGCTGAATTCATTTCCATGGTGCCTATCACTACTGCGGAGGAGAGAGCAGATGATGCTGATGCAAAGGGATGTATGTGCTTAGAAGGTACAGCGACAACAGAGTGAGGTATTTTTGCCATTTGTGCTGTTGTGTTTCACAATATAACCAGAAGTAATTGAAAAACTGTGGTGACCGCATGTTTAGATTTAATTCTTAAGGCCCCTATTTAACATTTATTAACAGTATATTAACATCCACTCTTTAACGTTATTGTAAGCAGACAACAGGACATCTAGTCATTCATGAATCACATTTGGCAATAACTATAACTTCTCCTACAAAGACAATTATTAATATTTAATCATTTGTATTATTAGAATTAGAATATAACTGTGCTCAACTATAGCTTCATTTGTTGTCTATTAATATACCAGCCACAACGCCAAAGGAGGAGTTGCTAACAAATACATTCATGTACACTTATATCTGCAGACAAATACATTAGAGCGTGTTCGAAGACATTTTATAAACTGCTTTTAATTTGTAAACTGAAGCGCGTAAACTGAAGGGCTGCCCTTAATGCAAGAGAGATCTCAAACTTTCCTATAATAACCTTTATGACGACAGTTTTTCTATAATACACAATGTATAAGTAAGCTATTGACTAGATGTACCAACTTGTAAAAAACAAATGTATCAGTAGTAGCTATAGAAATAATATTACTTAAAAGCATAAATGCTGTAGGAAAAGTGCTTTCATATGCTCTGCCTGTCATTACCTTTCCATTTCCATTTTACGTTTTATCCCTGGGTAAAATTTGGTTAAATAATTGCTCTAAAATGACGGAGTTATACAATGGCTTTATGTAGCGCGCTGCATTTACAAAGTCACAGTCACATAGCCGAATCTCGACAAAGTGACAAATAGCTGTGATCATATGGGCAAATGTAGAGTAGAACAATAACATGTTCTCAAAAACAAAGAAACTGCCTGCCCATTATAAATAGAATCAGAGAAAGCCTAGCAACATAACATACCCACTGTGCATCTGGTGTCTGTGAGAGTGAATAAATATTCAGAGTGCATGATAGTGGAAGCTGCACAGGTGCATATATTACCTGTATCAAAGCAGCCAGGAGACTAGAGGGATGGTAAAGGTAAAGACATAAAAGCAATACTACTTAACCCGCAAGCTTTTGTGTTGGTGCATTTGGAACTAAAATTCTGTGGTGTCTCCATTTTGGATAATAGTGCTATCTTGTCTAAATCTGCAAAACAGTGGCTTTGTTGTTCAATAAATGTACCTGCATGTGTGTGTGTGTGTGTGTGTGTGTGTGTGTGTGTGTGTGTGTGTGTGTGTGTGTGTGTGTGTGTGTGTGTGTGTGTGTGAGAGCGAGAGTGAGTGAGAGACAGAAGGAGTGTGTGGGTTGGAGGGTGATGTTTTTATATGGTCAAGTCGAAGGCATAATGCATAATGCAGATTCCCCATCTTGCAGTCAGCAGACAGTGACACCATTTAATGTCCACCTGACCAACCCCACGCAAGAGAACGCAATTTAGTTTGACTTTTTCTATACATTTCTCACACGCAAACTGGAAAGGCATTAGCAAGACGTATTGATATTAAAAGCAATGCCCCCACTTCCCTGCATTTCTCTTATCTTACGAATGCAGGTCTATAAATTAACTGACATTCCCGTCAAGCAAGCGTCAGCGCTGCACTTGTAAATATTCAGTTTCGCATGTACAAAACATCTCTTTCTGTATCTCTCCATGTGATTGGCCTTAGAACTTGGGTTGAATCAGATTCAGAAATGTACTGCAAAAAAAAAAAAAAAAAAAAAAAAAAATTGTGATTGAATTTACACCTCCCACAGAGTCAAGTTTGGTCTGCCATAATTTCTGATAGTACACACACACACACACACACACACACACAAACATACACTTATGCACATGTAAAAGTGAGATAGATGGAGACAGAGAGATTCGCACATCCTTCTGGCAGCCGCAGGAGTGTTTCCATCTCTGCCCTCCTGAGCATGCTGCAAACAAACAGTTCATAGCAATGTAAATGGCGTGGAAAGTACTGGATGGGGACATGATGACCACAGCCATTCTCCTCCAAGGTGCAGACAACGAAATGAGAAACATCACCACTTCACTCAAGTCCCCCATTATCTTTTATCTTACCACTGAGAGTTGCTTTCATACTTTCAGTTTAAATCCACAATAGCTAAATATATCAGTCCCTATCAGGTCAGCCAGGTGGCAACAGACTGACAGTCATCTATGATTGTACTCCTGGCACTGCAGATCGTTTCAAATTTATAAAATAAAATTTAACATTTCTATTTTCAGTTGCAAAGCCAGTTCCTCTAAAACAGTGTAACCACAGCAAAACCAATGATAGCTGAGAAATTCCTTCCAAGCGAAAGGTGGAAACTGTCTGTCATGTTGTACCAGAAATATCTGTCATTTTGCACTGCAAGTGTCTATCATGCTTTCTTGTCTCCGTCGTGTTATTCGAGACATGCATGCGACGAATCTGTGTTCAAATAATGGCATGATCAAGAGAGACGCAGACGCAGGTACACTTTGCCATGCATATGAGTCTGTTTGATGGCTAAATCAGACGGAAGATGTTTGAAAATTCTACCTTCAACCAATGGACTCTTTTATCCTTTTAAACCATCTACCTTCCACTCTGGTGCCTTCATGTCATCTTTGAAACAATGTCTGCAATGTAAAGTGGAACAAAGTACCTGCTGCAGCGACAGCATCTAATAACTAGTCTGGATTTACCTCGTCCATGTCGATCTGCTCTGGTTGTACCCAGAAACTGGGGGACCTCCGTGTAACCACCAGTGAGCTGCATGCACGTTCTCAGTGTATAAAGTAGAAACGTAGTCTGGTACAAGAGTCAGTTATCTTTAAGATGTCCACTCACCCTGCTCAAAAGGCTGGCCATTAACTGCTGTTGCTTTCATCTTGAGGGCCTCCCTGGCAGACGTGTCGCAGTGTGAGCCTTTATTAGTATCCTGGTCACTATCAGCCTGGTCACTATCACCATGGCCACTGTCTCGGAGACTCGCTCGTTCTGCATCCTTAAATGTTGAGCTGCAGCAGAATACAAGGGGGGTAAAAAAACACAACAACAATAACTGACCATTACCTCTGTGTGAACACACCTCTTTGATAGCATTTGTCAGCGGTGTTGATATAAAGATAAAGAAGCTAAATACGCTGGTCAGAAATCTTTTTTTTTTTTTTTTATAGTGTTCTTACCTTTGAACAAATGGCTGCCTGCTGCCAGCATAATTGGGCTCTGAGGAGAAATTTTCAGTCTAGAAATGAAAGGAAAATCATATTTTGCATTGTCAAAGTTTTTAACAACAGTCCTAGTAACATGAGACTCAGACAGGAAATGCTCTGCCCTTATATATTTATTATACCACAGAAAATATATGAATAAAAGCCACTGAACACCTGCCAGTGATGACGGCACGATAAGAACAAGTCTCCATTGTGACCATATGTGCTCTCCTTGGCAAGGAAAAGATTTAAGCATTAGCCACTGTCATCAGCATTCTTTTTCCCCCTATCTTGAGAATAATGTGTTTGTGTTGATCACACCCACATACCCTCGTGGCTGGTGACAGTGCCAGGCCTTGTCATCTGTGTTATCATCTCCAAATGAGACTGTCTGCGAGGCTGTCCTAGATATTTACATCGTTTACAACAGATAATTCGGCTGTTCTAAGCAGCACTACAAGCCCATGCTGTCAAATTAGCATGTTAGCTGGCTCGTGTATTCAACCCTGCCATCCCTACAAGGCAAGGCTGGACCCTATTAATGGACTTATCGTGCCAACTTTGGATGCGGATGGTTGGATCTGGTCCGTATTTGTGGGGAGCGAAAAATGCAATTGTAAGGTTATGCTGTGTGCATCTTGCTGTCTGGTGCACATTGGTTCAGTAATGTGATCGGACAAGCTGCTCAAACACCTGTCCAATCCCACATTTCAGGCGCGGTTTTGTTTTCACTCTGTAGCGGTGAATCTGGCAGGGTCACAGCAGCCTTGTTCAAGACTCACACCGTTTGCATGTCTAACTGAGAGCACTTTTCTGATTGTGAAGAGCAACTGCACCATGCAGCAGTTTCAAAATGCTTCTCAAATGCAGAGGGAAAAAAAAAACGCTCTCAAGTGAAATTCCACTTAAAACACATGCACACAATTCAGCCAGGTTTCAGTATCATGCTTTAAACACAGAGACTATTTCACCGTGTCATAACAGGCAAAGAAAAAGTGAAAATAATGATGTCGGCTGAGAGTGGCAGAGTTTTCTCTTTTTTCAGTCAATTACTTTTCTTTTGTCAGATTTGTAAGGCAAAGCAGTCTGTGCAGATAAGACAGAATAAAGGGCAGATAAAGAATACAGTGCAGCATCATCCTTACCTGTATCACTGACATCCTATTCGCTGGAGTGTCTGTGCTAAGCCCGGCAAAGCTGGAGTGGCAACCTGCCCTGGGGACTGTCAGGCTGTTTGGGGTGGTTTTGAGGTACATGACCTCTGACCTGGGCAGGGTGAGTGGCAGAGGGCTCTGGTAGTCAAAACAAATTGGCGAGGTGATGAGAGAAGGGCTGCTCACCACGTTCATCCGGCTCGCGGAATCTCTTTCCTCCATCTCACTCTGCACCAACATGATGTCACTCTTGTTGATCCTTTTCTTTTTTCCCTTCCCCACTGGAGGATTGGAGTACTCAGCCATGCGGCAGTTATAATTCCCAGTCTCCTTATCTTGATGCTTGGACTTGACAGCGATGGCGGTCATGACTGCTAAGAGCATGACAGAGATAATGCAGAGGGTAACTATGAGGGGCAGGGACACATCCCAGTGCTGCTGTTCCCCACTCGCACTGGAACCCCCTCCTGCTGCTGTTTCTGTGTTCGCCTTAATGATCAGCTTAGCTACGGCAGATAAGGGGGGCTTGCCATGGTCAGTTACCTTCACCACCAGCTCAACCACCGGGGCGACCTCCTCCCAAAGAGCGTGGGCGGTTCTGACCTCCCCTCCCACCGGATCCATCTCGAACAGGTGGTCGTCATTTCCCTCCGTGATCTCATAGGTCAAATGGCCACTTTCTCCGTGGTCGTGGTCCACCGCTTTCACTGTCGCCACGATGTATCCAATACCTACGTTTCGAGGCACTGGGATTTCAGCTGTATCATTTTGCAGCAGGGGTAAAATAATAACTGGGAGATTGTCGTTGACGTCGAGGACATTGACTCGAACTGTGGAAGTGCTCTCCATGTGAGGGGATCCTCCATCTTTAGCCTGAACTTTAAACTCAAAGGATTTAGTTTGCTCGTAATTGAAAGAGCGTGAGGCATATATGGCTCCGTTGGTGGGATTAACAGACACGTAGGTGTACACTGAAACGTCTCCTATATGTGACGGTAGAATGGAGTACGATACTGTTCCATTGCGACCTACATCGGGGTCGTGGGCCAGAACCGAGCCCAGATATTCCCCCGGGATGTTGTTCTCAGGCACCTGTAACACATACACTGTCTTTGTAAAGCGAGGCGCGTTGTCGTTCTCATCCAAGATTTTCACAGTAAATGATTTAGTGTAGTTCAAAGAAGGGATCCCATTGTCTCTCGCCACAATTGTTACGTTGTATTCATCTTTCATTTCCCTGTCCAGGGGTCTATCTGTGAGCAGAGTGTAAAAATTATCATTGTTTTCCTGCAGTCTGAATGGTACGTTTCCCAGCACGCGGCACTGGAGTTGCCCGTTACGGCCGGAGTCCTTATCTGTCACTCTGACCAGCGCTATGACAGATTCTGGAGGTGCTGCTTCACTGATGGCTCCCTGCCGCACGGAAACAAAACTTATTAGTGGCGAGTTGTCATTTTTGTCAAGCACTTTGACAGTTATTTTACAGTGGCCTGGTATCGGGTTGGGCCCCAGATCCTTAGCTTGCACGTCAAACTCTATGATTGGATTCTCTTCATAGTCAATCTCTCCCTGGACCTTGATGACGCCAGTATTGGGGTCAATGGAGAACAAATCTTGTATTCGCTCAGATGCATATCCAGTGAAGGAATAGACCACCTGCCCGTTGCTTCCCTCATCTTGGTCAGTGGCATTCAAATCAATGAGTACTTTTCCAGGAGGGGAATTCTCTGGAATCTCTATCACGTAGGAGGATTTTTCAAAAACTGGGCTGTTGTCATTCGAATCAGTCACTCTGACATTGATCTGCATGGAGCCTGATCTTGGATACTCCCCACCGTCAATTGCAGTGAGGAGTAGGGTGTGATGGCTCTGATCCTCCCTGTCCAGAGGTCTCTGAACCACCAGCTCTGGATATATAGTCCCATCGCCCCTCACTTTTAAATCCAAAGAAAAGGTATTATAATCATCTCGTGTGACCTGATAGGTCTTTATCCCATTCTCCCCAGAATCTGAGTCATGTGCAATAGTCAGAGGGAAGCGTGTCCCAGCAGCAGCGTTCTCTGAAATGTCAATATTAACATGATCTGAGGGAAAACTGGGCGAGTTGTCATTTATGTCCTGTATATCAATCTTGATCATGCATATTTCCTTGTCGTTGGCAAACACCTCCATAGACAGCTGGCACTTTGGGTTGCGCCTGCATAACGTTTCTCTGTCAATTCTTTGTTTGGTGAAGATTAGTCCACTCTCCGGGTCAACATCCACCAGATGTGGTGCAGAATTCTCCAGTACTCTGAAGTTAGATTTTTTCCCTCTCTCCATGGTCCCATATCCGGCATCTTTTGCTATATTGCCGAGAACAGCTCCTGGTCCTTGCTCCTCCGGGACAGAATAATTGAGATTTTTCAATGTCAGGGCTTTAACCCACAGCAGAAAGAAAATGGGTACAGAGAGACGCATCCCTTCAGATGGATATGCAGTAGTAGCAGACAGAAAAAAAAAAAATCCTCGTTGACTTTCAACCTGTTGATTACGGCAAACCCAGGGTACTAAACCAGAACCAGGCATGTGGTTGACGCCGATCTCGCACTAATTGTGTATTACACCGATTCGTGAACTGCTATCTCTTTCTCATCGGTATTTGAACCTCTTCCACATGCCGTTCGGCTATGATGAACTCTTTCTGTAAACAAAGATGACCGCCCGACGACACCTGATGTATGAATTAAACATCAAATTCAGCATAGTGTACGAGAAATGCTTTGTTTTTTCCTCACGGGGGGACTTAATGAATAATCGATGACTAAAGTATTAATATTCCCTACTGCATCCAAGGTTAACGCGTTTGAATCTCCGTGGTGAAGGTTAGACCGCAGCTTACAAAAGCGCATTGCCCTCATGCGACATCTACACCTAGGCTACAGCAAATACTGACATGCCCGTTCAAAATGCAGCATTACCCGATGTTACCATTCACAATGCATTTACTTTTCTCCCGGTGCGGCACACTGTTGCATATGGGTTCTGCTCGTGTAGCATACACAGCCTACCCATGCCACAAAGTGGAATAAAAGCAGGATATAGAGCTGTTACTCCTGTCCAACCTTTTGTGTTCCCGTCATTCAAGAGCATCTGTAGCACGGCTGCGACTTTTGCCCGATGATTGTCCTATAATCAGTCCAGTAATCCCATAATCCAGTCCAATTGGACACAGTGCTCTTTTATCCTTCATTCGGACAATGCTCATCTGCACTGCCCACGTAAACGATGCCAGGGAAAACGCCAAAAAAAAAAACAAAAAAAAAGAGAGAGGTGTGCTGGAAGATTTCAGATAATCAAAATTAATCGCTTTTCCTGCGCTCAGTTTCTCTCCGCGTCAACTGTTGAAACCTGCTTCCCTTCACAGTGAGCTGATCTGACCGGAATCCTCTCGACGCCTTTAGAACAGACTCCAGTGTATTTCTTGGTGCATTTAACATAGTTTCTGATCGTCTTCCAGCAAATGAGTGAACAGTGACAGATCTTGCCTTGGGGGGGGGTTCTCCAATAGGTCTGGCAAGATCGCATGAAGAAGGGCTGTTCTAGTGCTACGTGATTCATTTACTGATGTGCGCGCACAGAGCAGCAGCATCACAGGGAAAAAACGTGCTGCTGGATGTTGCTCCTAATACATGTGAATGCGAACTAGGGATCATGAATAGATCGATGAAATGCGTTTGGCTGACATGTAGTGGAAGGACTTGACAAGTGGTCATTTCCAGGGAGAAGTGGATCAGATGTTCAAAGTGGTGTGGAAAATGTAAAATTAAAGCTGACAAAATGTTTAAAGAATCGCTGAGCTTCTTCCCCCTCAGAGTGCCATGTTCTCAGTGTCAATGAAGAACTAAAGCCTCTGATCAATTATTGACACCTACCACCTGTCTCTTGTATTGTGCCAACTGTTATGATTAGTTTTGAGAAAATTCAAGCATCGGATGAAATAGAAGACAGACTGTGCGTGTTTTCAGGATAATATCTGTAAAGGACAGAAGAGACTTGCTTATTCCTGTGAAAACAAAAAACAAAAAAAACAAGGCTTATTTCACAGCTCAAATATCACAGCTGTTGGTATAACCTGCCTTCTGCAGCTATCACACTTTCCTCCAATAGCCTATCCACATCAATCTCATATCTCATATTGAAAAGATGGAGTGACATTTAGTTCACTCCGCGTTTCAACAATATGACATTTGCATTTTTATTCTCACTTGACCAGATCTCAGTGACGTGCGAAGCTCTTTGGTGCCGCTACCTATATGAGGGCAATTCTTAGAGGAAGCTGTGTCAACATTAGGGTGAGATCAGTGTGGCCTGGTTCCTCATTTAATTCCATGTTGCCGAGGATCTAAATCAACCTTGAGTTGTCCCTGAGTTCATTTTCATTGTCTGAAACATGGCTGCTTTCCTCCTGTGGGGAGCGTCAACTTTGTCTGGCCAGGGTGCAGCCTGCATAAATTGTCCATTTCTGCAGGTAAGAGATAAGGACAACAAAGGGAAACTAATTATCATTCAGTCTATGTTAAAACCTCAGGAAAGAAGTGCTATTGACAATTGTGTCTGCATTGTCACAGTCATACCATTTAGTATGATCTGAACTCCAAATGAGAGGGTGGTTAGTACCCATAATAAATAGGCCACCTCCTAATGCGAGGCTTTGGCTGCCTTGCTCTTATAGAAGCTGACGACTTTGTCATGGATAACTGTCTCCAATGAGACCACTGCACCTGCCCTGGTATGAACCGCAATCTCTGCTGCTTTGTCAAAACACACGGATGTATCAGTCGTTTCCTGACGAATAGTTGTTGTTTTTTTTTTAACCTGAAAGCACAATATTCTGCTGGTGTGAAATCCTAACCTGTTGTAACTCCACAGAGGTTCATATGACAAACAGTAGCTGGGCTCATTTAAGCATACTTGTACATGTCTTGGCATCTCTTTCATGTGATTCACTTACCAGTCTGCCTAAAGCCTGATTAGAGGAGAGAGAGACTAAATTGTTTTGCGTTTTGTTTTTGCTACAATTTGCAGGTTGAATCACACTTCAAGCTGCACACAGGGATGCTGTTGGTGGTGAGTGGGAATGATGATCAACACAAATCACTGAATTTTGCCAGAGTAAATGAATGCAAGCAAAGAGTTCTGCTTGGAACAAATTTATCCAGGAGATTTTTGGTAAATATATTAACGTAGTCTACAGCTGAAGCCGTAAACGGTTTTATACATTAAACAACAGCATCCTCATTAGCCACAAAGAAAAACTCACAATTCTATACATAACAAAAACTACAATAGTAGAGTTGTCAATAAACACAGAGTAGTAATAATAATAATAATCGTACTACACTGCATTACTGCTATGACAAATCACTTCTTCTGTACAGTTTATTGTAGGCCACTATTGTGTGTCTTTTACCTTTTAATAATGATCCATACCCCTGTATAATCCATGTGTCATGACTCCTCAGCAGAGCACCATCCTAAAGGGAGAGTTCATTCAATTCACCCCCATACCTCTAACTCGCCATGCAGAAAATTTTAGTTTTATGTCAAGGTTTTGAGAAATCTGCCTCTGAAACTTTTACACTGCTGCAGCTGGTACAGCACAATAAAGTTGTACTGGAACCTTGAAATTGAATTTCAACGTTGCTGCTCGGGGAATTAAAGAAAAATGTATTTTTTTTTTTACAATCCACAGAAGATGCTGGCCACAGTTTGGGAAATATTTCCTCACTAAAAAGTAGTTTGGATGGAAACAGAAATTGGTTAATATTTCCAGAGTGCCTGGTATATTGTTTTGATAAAGATGTTTTGCTTTTGTTTGTTTGTTTTGTTTTTGAGCGTGTAAAACAAAATTCAATGCACTCCTATTTTGTCGGGGTGGCTGCAGACGTTTTTAAACTACAGTAGATAAAACCAAACATTATCTGGATTAGGCTGTCGAGCAATATCTTGCTTTCGTTTAGTCCGTGTTTGTGGTGCATTTCTGTGTTCCTCTAAAAGACTGTGGTCGTATATATTTTCTCTTATTGGCTACAAATCTTACAAAAAGACAAAAAGCAACAATGAACGGATCCTACTTAGCGGTATCACCTGGAATATAACAGGCAGTGTCTTTGTTCTCAGTGAATGAAATGCTTCATTTGTGTACCGCACTGGACCAGCAGAGATGTTTGGGCTGGATGGCAGGCGTACAAAGCACAGGACTTTAAGTCCAGAGAGGTTTGCATCCTGAGCCCCATCTGTGGATAGACTGAGGCAACAAACACACTCTGTTTAAGGGTAGGAAAAGACTGTGCTTTCATTTGATGATGATAACCATGTTTTGCATCAAGTCACTGTGAATTTGTTTCATATAAAATCAAGACCTGGTTATTTCTCTATACATAACCAGTTGCTGTCAATGCCTGAATATAAGTACAGCAAACCAGGTTAGCTAATGCTGCTTTAACTATAGGTGCATGTTGTGTTGCGAATTGGAGATGTTGGCAGAAAACAAATACAAAAAGAATGCTGTCTGGGAACATTTAATTCACATGTTCAGTATTAACATTTTTGTAACTTGACAAAAACTTCAGTTGACAACATTTCCTTATTATGTCGATAGAAAATGGAATCCAGGCAGCTTTGCGTTTCCTTCAAAACATGCTGTATTTGCAGTTGCAAATTAGTCATATATAAATACAATTCCAAGCGAGAGACGGTTGACACTGTTGCACTGGATGTCATGTTCTTTCATTAAGATGAACATGGGAGCAGTTGTTTATTTTTAGTCAATCCCACATACACCATCCTGCTGTCATAATTCACTGGCATATCAAATATGCATTAATCTGCAGCTGAAAATAGTTCCCACAACGTGCCCTATTTACTAACAAGCGCTCCAACCCAAACAGCCATATAGGTCATTTGTCCCTACCCTTTTTATATGACCCATAACAGCACACAACAGTAGGAGATATGCAACAGATAAACTGTTAAAAAAAATCCCATTCAATAAATAAATAACCACTCCATGATGTGGCAATGCCGGGTTTTTTTATTTATTTTATTTTAAATTATTTTTAGATTTACTGTTTTAACCCAAACCATGATCTTTGTTATCATAGAAGTACTTCATTTCACCCAAACCAAGATCTTGTTTTATTTTTTTCCCTTTATTCATGATCCTATTTTCATCCAATTCATAATCTTATTTCCACCCAATTTTTGATCTTATTTTCACCCGAACCAGGATCTTTCTGATCTTTCAAAAATAAGTACTTTATGGATCAATCCATCCACCCGGACCTCATTTGTACATGGACTTCTAAGTTTGCATTTGAGTCCGTGGTTCAGGAATAGACTTAAGAAGAATTTAAATCTGGTTCCCAGTAGATATGTTTTCAACCTAACCTTAACCTAAATGTAACCTCATCTCTAACGCCAACCTCTCACTAACCTAAACCAGTTCCAGTATCTTTGCCCACACCTGACTCTTGGATGCAGGATCTTTCCTAATATTCGTGACTCTATAACCTCCTTTGACTTTCTCTATTGCTTCCTTCATAATTAATCGTGTTTTGCTTCTTGTAAATAGACATGTTGTTTCGGGGCATTTGCCAAAACAATTGATGCCGTCTCACATGGGTGCTTAGCTATAAAAGGGAACTCTGTGTGATAATAAGCAGCCTTCGCAAATGAACTATAGGCATGTTTTTTTTAATTTGATATTAAGATGGTAAATTGTATATTGGCTTGGTGTGAAGGCTAACTGTTAGAATGAAAGAATATCTCGAGGCTTGTCCTATAAGGTTCTTGTTATACTGGTGGATTGAGTTGTCTTACTTGTCCTAATGCAGTTTTCAAGGAACCTACACTGATCTATTAAAATTCAAAGCACATTCAACTTCCAGACCTTTGTTGCATGTCATTCCCTTTACTTTCTTGCTTTCTTCCTTAATTTTGGGGGTGTCTCGACTGTTACCCCAAAAATAAATCCAAGTGTGTAAAAAAAAAAATAAAACTCGTTTAATCGTTTCTGTCATTCGATGTTGGTAAAATATTTTTTTTTTTCATTGGTTTTCTTTACACAGTACTACCAGATCTTGGCCTTTCACTTGTAGCCATTACGCTTCCATTTCTGTAGGTTGACAATTGTCATGAGGTTTTTCACATCCACCTTTTTTGCAGAGCTGCTTGTCTGCCTGTGGATGCAACAAGAGGAGCCTCACACATCTCACAAGCCTTGTTATCATGATACATGTCGAATAAATTATTTTTGTTACAGACCAGCTGTGGATTTGCATGTAAATGCATGTCCTCAAGGGTCAATGTGCCAATCCTCCAACATTTCAATTCAGAATCAGAACGCAGGAGTCAAACCTCCCTCTCCAAAGCTTATGGGTTAAAGAGTTGATGTTTCTGCTTTCTATTTTTAAAGAAACTCTCTGGGGATCTAAGAGTTAAGACAACTTCTTCCAAATTCTCAAAATGCAAACTCTTACACTTAAAAGCATTTTTGATTCTTCATAGCATCCAGTGCAGTTTTGGTTGGTTGCCAGCAATATGGGTTTAATAAATTCTAAACCTCGTGCATTTTGGGGGAAAGGAGATAAGAATGTGACTGTCTGTGCAGAATGTGCCTTTTAAAGGCTTCATGCAAATATGTACCTAAAACCTCCCAAATGACCTGCTCATCAATCAGTCTGCAAAACAAGCGTGTAATACTGCTCTGATCCAAACACAAAACACATTAGGACTGTGAAACTAACAGGTACTTTCTGGTACAGAATTCACATTCAGTTCACATCAAACATTTGAGATGGGAGTCATGAATATAATTATGAAAAAAGAAAACAAAAACCACATCCTGCGATGCGTCGACAGACAATTCCCGAGTTTCTGCATAGCAACGAATGAAAATCTGAACATGCAGTTTGTTAAGGGGTCAGTGCTTCAAAAAGGTATTTTCGATATTGTCCTCGTGAATTTAATGAGACAAAATGTCAGTCAAACATATTCAATAATTATGGTTAGGTTTTAGTTGGTCATGGTTTCTGATTTTATCTCTTTTTTCCACAACACAAACTCTAACTAGCCCAAATTATTTTGGAGATTTAATCCAACGCAACACTAAAATACAATCAGTTATTCATATCTGCCTCCTGATGTGGTGTAAATGGAGTACATTATAATACAGACTAAACACATATGCATTATAAATATATTTCAGAAAATCCATACTATTTACCATTTAATCAGCTGGGTTTTAATAAGGAATCTGGAATTTGTATTACAAATTAGTCCTATAATTGTAAATAGCCTGAGCTGCAAAGACTACAGTACTGCAAGCATAAGGAAAAATGACCTGCTCCTGAAGATATATTGATTATTCAACTCAGTAATGACCACATGTTGTAACTTGTTAGACCTTAGTACTGTAAAAATCCAGCACGTAACTTCAGAGACTCCACTAACAGTAACACAGCAGAAATTTCAGGACCAAGCTTTACAGCACATGCTCACAATTACTGAAAGAGTCTTTGATGAGCATATCTTTTTTTTTCTGGAGTGTAAACCTTTGATTCGAGGTTTCAACAAGAGCTCAATTGATGGTATTCTTTTTCTTTGAAAAGCAATTGTGATGCTAAAACAACTAGCTGAAGTCTTCAAGCTATGAGAAGTCTGCCCTTGCTCTTTAACATCTTTCTCGGTGTGCCCTGAAGAGAGGACTCCCCTGTTGTTGCAAATTAAATGGTGTATGACATCTGTGTGAGTCAGTTTGTTTATGAAATGGCAAAAACCCAAGACAAGAGCCTCAACGAACACCGGAAACAGACCACACCAGCTGTCTGTGTACTCCAGGTCAAAATCAGTCACAAAATTGATCGGGAATGGGACAAAGGTCAGCCGATGGCTGGAATAAGATCAAGAAGAGCATCAACATTGGATGCCATAACTGAGAAAAACTGAGAAAAGGGTATTTTCTGATGAAGGCACAAGAAGTTGAAAAGCACCTGGAAAAGTGCATTGAGTTATAGAGATCTTTTAGTTTTGGCAGCTTTCATAACCCTTTTATGAGTAATCCTACTTTTTCACTGAACATTTTTAAGTAGTTTCTACATTTCATTTCTTCGCACGATGAATAAAACATTGGTACTCCGCTCATCATGTCTGTTCATTGTATGTGGAATAGGGCAGAACAAGCAGCCTGGATCTGTCCAAAGATAGAATTTGCCTATGATCACCACTAAAAGATCCCTTAATAACCCGATGTATCATATTTATTGCATCTGTACACAGAGACTGATGTAACATTACAAATAAATGTGGTTGCAGAGAAAGTTATACAGTGCAAATATGTCCATTTGCCAACATTTCTATGCAACATCTTCACTGATTGCACGATAATCGCATTGTGACGATAAGACTCAGGTAACCAAGCAAAATGACAATTTCCATTTTTTTTTTTATTTCAGTTTGTGTATAGATTAGAGAATCAAGATAAATATGATGTGTTGGTGGGAACATATTTTAACTTGGGACAGTTCCAGGCTGTTTGTTTCCGTTTGGTATAAATCTTTGTGTTTAATAATGCTAACTTCCTCCTGGCTTCAGATCGACACTTAAAGCACAACAGCTCGATATCATGCTAGAGAATGTAGTAAACACATCAGTCCACTAGATGATACCATGACAGCGCCACATTTTGCCACGCCCAGGCGTAAAAAGGAAGTTGCCCACTCCAGCGATGCCTCCGTGTATTCCTCCGTTTCACAAGCGGAACATTTCCGTGTGCCTGATTGTGTTGAATTCCTGATTTGGTCAATTTTGTTTGATTTTTGTGAATCTGGGACTGTGAGGGAAAATAAATGCTTTCTCTTTTTTTTTTTGTCCATTTTGTGTTTATTATTTTTATTTCCTACCTTAAGGTGTAGCCTACAAAAGGTAATACATGTTGTTGTGCTTAAAAAAAAAAGACTGTCTGTAGCAGGAGGATAAGGCGTTTCTTGTTGTACGTGGGAACCGAAGGGGTCGATGTTGAGGTAGTGACGTGATATACAATCGTCAGGCTGCACGGGGTGTTTCTATGCTGGAATCTCGATGCTGTTCCTCCGTCCGACTTCCTGCCGGGTGGATCAGCGCACTGCAGCTTATTAAGAATAGGCTATAAGTGCATATTAATCTTAAGCGAAGCAGAGTACCGAGCCGCTGCTGACACGCGTATTGGGAGGAATAACAGGAATTCTCTTGAACGGCAACTTTCAGCTCAGGTGGCCGAAACGGTTCCGGTGGAAACCCGTTAAAGTTTGGGCATCGAAATCCACATGGAAAGGTCTGAGTTAAAATAAGAAATTATATATAAGTAACGTTATGTACGTTACTCAACCTACATTGCATTCGCTAAATACACTACTTACGTTATTTATAAGAAATCCACTTTGACCTTTGCTAACTTGTGAACTCAAACATCAATCGTCCAGGTTAAAGACCTGGGTTGTTCCATCCCATCACCCACAATTACTTTATTTAATCTTACCACCCTGGTCATACATGCTGATACTTTTCACACCTTGGCGAGGCACCATGTGACACTGAAACTGTGTCCTGTGGTGGACTAACAGGTCCATCTTCTCATCAAACTGTTGGAAAGAAAGTGAACCGCATTTCATATTTATGCCATTTATTTATTCTGTTTACTTAGTGGAACTTTAGGAATGTGCAAGCTCAGAATAAACTTACAAAGACATATAAATGTTTAAATCTATTTGTATTTGCTTTCTCAAACACTGTACTCAGTATCAAAGGCGGAGTCACAATCCTGCTACAAAAGATCCATATATTTATCAAGATAAATATAACATGTGTGCCACTTTATTTTGGGGGTCTCTGTCGAAATTTTACCGAGCTGAATCTAGTGCATAGTCTCACGAAGGTTGTGCCAGATGCCTTGTCTCACTCTTAGCTCAAGTGTCCCACATACAGTGAGAGAGAATTGCCGGTTACACTGCTCTTAGGACTGGCAGAGAAGCAGCAGGTTAGAAAAAAAAAACCTCCCAGGAGAAATGATTCAAGGTATTGGAGAGCCAGAGAGGCGAATAAAGTGAATGCAATTTCAAAGGGGAAATAATGGAGGTCATGGCGTTTGATGTTCCTATGCTGGTCACGAAAATAACTTGGTTGATGATGGACTCAATCACACCTCCATGGCAGTGAATGTTAATGAAGATATGTTGAGTTGTTTTTTTTGCGTTTTTAATAAACAGTGTTAACATCAAGCCCAGCCATCCATTGCTCCAGACAGACTGAAGCACAGTTATCTGCTGCCGTACCGGGTGACATCAGCTGACTGAAGCAATAATATTTGAAATGTGACAGCTGCTTCGTTTCTTTTTTTGGGGGGGTGCTGTTCTTCTCTTGTGTTTTTGTTGTGATGAGTGAGCACAAGGTCAAAATGGAGTTTATCCTCTGATATCACCTGCCAGTCCAGACAAGAGACATGCTCACTCAAGGTGACATTACTTTGGTGTCTGTACTCAGCATCCCACTACATCTTTCATTTCCTGTGAGCTAAAATTTACAACTTATCCTTTGACAGGAGGAGTAAACATCTCTAATATGACCCAGGCTGTGATCTTCCCGGATAAACAAAAGAAAACCTGCCTCAGCCTGCGTGATCTTTGAAAATCCCAAAGAAAGTGATAAACAAACCGCCTTTTTGTTTTTATATATTTTAAATATGAGCCTAAAGCCCTTGAAAAACGACTTTAAAGGGTATTAAAGAATCAAACTGAGCACACAACCCGACAATACAGTTATCATAAGACTTGCGATGTTGACAGTGACGGCATTTCTGCATTCAGTGTGGGATTACTGGAAGGGTGAGCGCCACAGAATGAACAGTGCTTACATAATTAGATGGAAGCACTGATAATAGATAGTTACAATGGCAGTGTGATTTGGGAGGGCTCATGACATTTTCTTATTCTTTCTGCAGTGGCACTTTATCTCGGGCACAGAAAGTTATTTAGTATGCAATGGATCAATCACCATCCTCAAAAAGTCATTTAAATTAACTTCTTGGGCAGATATCTATCCAGCAGAGTGGCCAACGGAGGGAAGGGACTATCAGAAAATTAAAAAGGACATAGCATTTATTTTTCCGTGTGAAATTGTAATGGAACAAAATTGAGCAAAGCACAGCTAGACAAACATTCCAAGATGCTCCCTGACAGATTGTCTTTTTTTAAATTTTTTTTGTCTTTGAATGTGTTTCTTTTCACACATTTAAACAACGAGGAGCAGAGTTATTCTCACATACAAAGCTCTCTCTGGCAACACACTCTGCCTTTTTTTGTTATTGACAACTGGACCCGCAGTTTGATGTCCTTGCATGCCACTGATGCGGCAGTCATCAAAACCGTGACTGCTAAATTCATTTTTCAGTGAAACACTGTCCAAAATTATTAATACTTAACAAGAGCCGAGGGTAAAAAGCCTGCACTGAGTCTGCCTCAGTCTCTCCTTTAAATTAATGGGAGTCCAAAGTGAATGTTTGATTTTCACTAAATAAAAATAAGCCAATGTCTGTGCGGTGCATGTCTAATTGCAGATGAAGCATCAAATTAAAATGTCAGGCACTGGTTGGAGAAGCAGGAGCTGCAGAGTCTTAGTGTTTAAATTTATGCTCGAGATTATGCCATTTTCAAGGAAGGTGTAATTTGTGCAGCAGTATTACCAGAGCAGCACCATGTTATTAGTTTCGACAATTCTCAGTCATGTTAATGTCGGGAAGGAAGGAAGACTGCGTGCCACCTAGTGGGATGTGAATAACCCGTATATCTCACCACCAATTAGTATTAGGCTGTACTGTAAAGTGACAGGAAACTAATTCATAAATACTGTAGCAACACGAAAGAGGAGGGGAGCCTTCCACAGAAGAAAAATAAACTGTCATTCCCAAACAGATAGGGGAACATCAACGGAGCCTTTCCAATTACTTCAAGGTTAACTGTGAGCCACTAATAACTTCAGGGAACCGAAGAAACAAAACATTGTTAGCTAATTACATAAGCAAGTAATTTAGACTGATTGATGCAACATATTATTCTGTCCTCCCTCTCTCCCTCTCTCTCTTTCAATTCCTCTCTCTCTCTAATTTTCTCTCCCATATAGCAGAGAACAGCATAAAAGCTGTGTTTCCTTTTGGCAGCTGCCTCCATGACGGCCCACACTGACACAATGAGACACTCTCCCTGCTCAGCAGTAAACCACAATCAACTGGTGAACAACTGGCACAGATTTATCATCATCAGCTCAGGACCAAAGCTCTACAGTCGGCGTGAGCTGACACTCTCGGTGGATAGAGAACTGCAGGCAGTACCATTACTGTTTAAGACAGAGGTCAACCGCTCTGTTACTGAGGTGGAAAAGCAGCAGCCAATCCATGTGTACATTTATTCAGTGAAAAACTAATTTAATATGCCCGTGGTTGAAAGCCTGAGGAGATGAAACAGTCAGGTTTTTGGATCGCTTTATATCGATGCCATATAAAGAAAAAGCTTAAACGGAGATCCTTTCTGTTTACCTTTGTTTCTTGATGGGTATTTGTCACAATGTGTACTCTGCATGGACATGCTAATATGTTTGTTTGTTTGTTTGTTTGTTTGTTTGTTTAACCATGGACATTAGAAGCTCACCCTTGAATACAAACTCAATCACGGTCTGAGCTTATGTTTTAGATTATTATAAATATGCTCAACATGGTAATCAGTTTCCCCAACTCTTCCAATTGAATTGTGAATAAGATTTACAGTTAAGACAAAAGGAAAGAATACTAATTGTGTGTGGGTTTGGTTTTTGGCTCCGCTTGAGATAAAGATAAAAGAGCAGAATATGGAATTTATTGTACTGAATTGCTCGTAGATGTGCTTCAGCTGAAAATGAGCACTCAGTGATCTGATTGCCAAAGCCCCTCAAAATGTACTCATCCTTTGTTTGTTCATCAGACTTGAATGCAACACATCCTTAGCCCTGCAGATGATGCCACACTGGACTGAGATATTTAAATCACAGGCAGCCCTTTGCAAAATTACGTAAACACAACAATAGTGCTGTGTAGTGCGGTTGTCACTAAAAGCCCGAGCCATAGAATGAAGAAGCACATCTGAAAAAGAAGTGAGAGTGTAAAAGTACTGACAAATTATTGCTATGCTGCATGATGTTACTGTTGAACACAGGCTTCCTGTGAGAAGAACTCTATTAAAGCCTGATGTTTTGTAAAAGAACAACAGCTCATAAAACTCATTGCAAAGGAAGATCCTCAAGTTAGAATGAACCCGTCACAAAAGCAGTACATTAAATGCTCTATTTATTTTTCTGTATTGTGTTTTTCAGATTACATTTTAGCCAGATTGCTGTATATAAAACTATGTCCCATAAGTGTAAATGATGTTTGGGCAGCCTATAATATTTTTTTGAGGTTCCATAGCATGATGTTTCCCCCTAGTGGTACAAGAACCAAAATAGAACAGACAGACGCAGCTATTAAGTGCTGCCATGGGCTACATAAAGTACAGGATCCACTGATTAATCACCTAGTATTTCCCTAAATAACTGGTGAGGGTCTTTGCAAGTTAATGCTACCTACATGAACTTATTTTGGCCCCACAGTTTGCATGAAACTCTCCACTGATACAAAACATCATCAATGATGACTGACTTTATGCTGCTGATCCAGACATAATCAGCTTATCTTCAAATTCTAAATTCAAATAATTAATGAATGCTTGTCTGGCTCCTGTCTTGACCGTTCATACATTTTGGAAATTACCTACAGTAGGAATACAAAAGGAGCATTGATTAATGAGGGGGATGACATGGATAGATGACCTCTGCAGCATATCTTTGGGCAACATTTCCTTTGTTCTGGGTTCTTTTTACTATCTCTGATCTCTTTCTTATCTGACAGTATGTGACAACAGATATAAGAAATAAAAAAAACAGAAAATATATCAAATCAAATCCAATCATTAAACTCCAAACAATAGTGGCCTATAAGCATTGTTGTCCGCAGGGAATACCACACAGCAACCCATTGATATTTTATATAAGTTTGATTTAAATCACATTTGCAGTTTTGTGTACAAAAAGGCCAACTCGCGTTCTTCAAAACAACCCACTACATACATAGACATGTATTCAAAATCTTAATTATTTGGGTTTTAATTTTGTGTCTTATTTTCACAACTAAAATTGTAGAGAAACATTAACTGTAATATGCAACTTGCAAAAATCACACCCCTAATTGCATTTTGCACTGAATTATTAAGTAAAAAGTATTTACGATCACACTGTGAAGTGATTTCATCACGTATAGTGTTTCAACAGATAAAGACTGCAATGTGTTACTATAATTCATAACAGTGTCTCTTCAGTGCTTAACATTAAAAAGAAGATGTATGACTATAGTTGGCTGCAGTCTGGTATGACACACAGGTATCTACTGTCATGACGGAATTTATAAAAAAAAAAAAAAAAAAACGTACAGATAAACAAAATCCTTATGATACCTATGACTGATTCTTGATTCATATTTTTACATATATTTTGTTTTAATGTTTTGCCATGATGTTTTAATGTTTACACAATTTGTGAAACCACTTTTTATCTGAAGGTGTCTTAAAGTTCTGTTTTAACGTTGTCTTTACATAAGTAACCACATAGTTTTAGTCTTCAGAATAATCTTAACAGAACATATGTTTACAATACGTAATAAGGTGCCAACTATACAAAAGTAAAGCAATACATTGAACAAATCCAAATAGAAGTGTAAATAAATAACTGCAGCTGAAGGCAGCACGCTGTGATCGCACTCTGAGGCTCTGACATGTCTGACAAAGTGGACATAGATGGTCATGATCCAGAATCCAGCTGCAGCTGCAACAGCTTTATACAATCACGGGCACAAGCATATGATGAACATTTGCAGAGAGAAAAAACAAAACAATATTCTCAGCTCGGATCAAGCTGAGAGCTTTACAAAGAGAGAAAACAATATTCTCAGATCAGGCCAGAATATAAAGATTCAAATATTTCTTGAATGATTCATGCCAGCAAGAAAATAGAGGGAGCGTGTCTTGGACATGTGAATTTTAGGTTACAGTAATTGTTCCACATTTTGAGAAATGGGCTTCTTTTGGCAGTCTTATTTAGAGTTAGATGAGAAGACTGATGCAACTCTCACATCTGTTTATTCAATATGAAGCTGGGGCTAGCAGCCAGTCAGCTAAAACCTTAAAGACTGTAAACAGGTGGAAACAACCACCCTGCCTCTCTCCAGAATCAACAAAAGCTAGCAAGGGAGGAAATAAATAAACAAATGAATCATTGAATAAATAGATAGATACATAAATAAATAATCTACACTGCATGGGTCTATGTAGAGGGACTTCTTGGGGAACTCCACAGACAGGCTAGCTCTTTCCCCCTGTTTCAACTCATTATGCTAAGCTAAGCTAACCGGCTGCTGGATTCAGCTTGTTATCAACTGACAGATATGAGTGGTATCAATCATCTAATCTAAAACTCAGCAAGACATGAAATAATAAGCATATTTCTCAGATGTCACACAATTTCTTTATGGTTATGTAAAATGCTTCTACTAGCACGGATAATGAACCAAAGGTCTCTGAACCACAAACACAAACTCACATGCATATGAAGAAATGACAAGAGACTAAAGTAAAAAGCCAGGTTGTCGCAGTGGAGATGTCCTCTCTATGACACACTGTATTGATAAAATGTGATTACAGTGGGATGACAAAGCCCAAGAGATAATATCCCATAATTCAGTAGAAATTGTTGTTTTGCCCCTGCAGACCTCACATGTCTCATGTTTTAACCATCATAAAGCATCAGAAATCAAAAGGAGTAAAGTTTAATTTATCTTATAAATGATGCAGTTGGCATCTTGATGGTAAATGAACATAAACACAAGTTCTCCTTCAAGACAAACTGTCAAGTCAAAAACAAAGGGTGTGTTTTTTTTGTTTTTTTTAACAAGAGCCTCGCAATTCAGAGCATCTAAAAGTCAATATCCACACTTGGCAGTTCAGACAAAGATGAAGATGAGGTGCAAGAAGCACAAAACATTTCATTGTGGGATGGACCTGAAGCACCGAACGACATCGATTCAGAAAGGCTCCATCTTAACATGCTGGGCACACGGGAAAATTACATCGCAAAGTTGAGATGCTAAGAGGCCATAACAACATAATCACAGTCATACAGTTAACTATTTGTCAAAAATAAACTTAACACCACAGGTGCGCAGGCTACAAATGACGAGTGCAGACCTGACTCATTTGTCTGTGGACTACTGATGAGCTGAAAAGCAGCTGTAAAAACACTTTTTCCTAGTACCTGGGGAGATTTTAAATGTGCTGTGAGAGTTGCTGCAGAACATTAATGTGAAGGCCATTTGCAAATAAATGAACATGAGGTCTGTCAGCGATGGCTTTTCAAACAGACACACATTTTATAACCAAACTGTTTTATGAAAATACCTTGTGGCATAAATTGTCAGGTCAGTGCACAAGTTATTTGACCTACAAGGAGCACATAAAGCAATGATGGAGGGAACCATATTATATTGATTGATAAATGCATTTTCCCTCTGCGTAGAATTGGCTATCTGTCAAACCAGTGCTCATCACTGGGGGCACAAATGTGACCTTCTTTCTTATTGCCTGCCTTTTGCACTGTGAATCCTAAAGGTAATAACTTTGCAATTTTTTTGAACTGCGGTGACTTTGCAGAGCAGAAGTATTAAATACATGTTTAAAAAAAAAAAAAAAAAAAAAAAAAAAAAAAGGTGGTCCGCACAGCTTGAATATGGAATTCTTTTTTGCACAATGTCCTCTATTCATGAGGCATATTGTGGTCATGCGCGAGAACTCTGTTTAGTGCTTTTATGGTTACGTAAAAGCCATCTAATCCACTCCATTCCAGCTTTTATCACAGCTATCAAACATAAAAAATCAGGTATTTATGCTCATGCAAATGAGCACTGCTCTTAGCCCCCATTTCCTGCAGATGAACAGAAAACAGAAAAAAAAATAATGGCTCAGGCTGCCATCAGACTCCACTCATCGCTCTTCTTCAGCAGCAGTTTTGGAAACTTTATTTTCTCTAAAGGCTGTCCCTTACATGGCTCTTATGTAACTTGTAACAGCCCCCTACTTTTGTCTCATTTGCTTTTGTGCATCAAAAGCTCTTTTAAAAGGACTTTAAAAATAATGAGGACAGAATACAGTGACAAACTAGTACATGAGGAGATGAAAGTCAGCAGGTTTTGAATTGTGTTTTAAGATGTGTATTTTCGGTTAACCTTTCAGTTACACAACTCAGGAGCAAATGTTTTAAAATGTTGATGAAAAGCAATATTAAAGCAGACGTTTACATTTGAAGTTGTTGATGAAAACCCGTGCACTTCCCCGTGGACATGGTCCCTTGATTGAGAAATGTATTTAATTGATTTTTTTTTTCTTGCATAATTTACTTACAGACTTTCTGGGTTCTTGCAACTGCGTGTCCTGGATTTACTTTCATGCGGTTCTATTTTGGGAGATGTAAGTGTAAACACTTCAACTTTAGGACTGAAAATAATGTAAACGCAGGGTAATTTGTATGCCACAGCTACCTGATGAACAACCGGGAACCAGAGTTCGGGTGAATGTTTGTCACCCGAGCTTGTGGTTTTAAAACTCATAAATTTCTCATCAATAAATCATTTGGGATCAGTAACAGTTTGCACTTGCCCTACATCCTCGTGGCTGAATAAAAGTTAATAATAGTAACCGATTCTGGAAATGTGAAAGTAAAGCTGGGCAAGCAAGTGCCTTATCGGTGCCAGAGAACTCGATTTCTCTTCGTATATCCAGTATCTTGTTCCATTTTCTGGGTTGAGGCAGATGAATTTACATACATGTGCTGAACATTTTCAGCCTCACAGCAATGAGTGACAGGCGGGAATTTGTCAAGCGACCCGATATATGTTGTACTGTCTTGTGTACAGTGATGTTAATTATTTCAAAGAGCAATGTGACAGCACCCAGCAGGATTTTGCAGGAATAATGGTTTATACTTTATTTTCCACGAGTACCAGTTCTGCTCCCTCATTTGCATGCAAGAAACTCAACCAAGCAACCAAGGAGTCTTCAAAGCCAGTCTCCCAGGTAATGGAGCAGCATCAGATTTTACATCTGATCATCACTGACTGGAGTCTTGATCATGTAGATTCAAACTGGGGGAAGAGTTCTCCATGTTTACAAATTCAGACTGGGGTTTTCTGATGGCAAGGGAGTATTATTTCATCTTCAAAATGTAATATTTTTCAATTAAAATGATGACTTGTCACATTTCATTATAGTCATCCTGTCAACCTGTTTGAGTAAGCTGTTGAATCAATAACATTTTCCATCATTTCAATCACACTTTTATTTGAAAAAGATACATCAGAGTGCATCTCAGAACGCAGTAAACCAAAATTCAAATAATGTTACATGAGTAAACGTACAATCGTACGATAATTCTGCTCTTCAAAAAAATATGTACACCTATTACAGTGAGAATGTTTACAAATATGTACATCTTTCAGTTTCATGTCAATCAGCTCACGGCTTTTTAAAACATAGTTGCAATCTCTAACGCTGTCGCTACCGTTACAATATCTGGACTCTGCCTGAGGACCGCAGCGCCTCCAACGTCAGCCTCATGCTGCTGCTGCGGAGGGAAGTAGGAAGGAAGGGTCCCGGTCCTGTTGAAGGTTTGCATGCTGCCTCGTGATTTTTGCCGATTTGTGCCATAACTGGAGTCCTTCAAAGACTGGGGGCCGCCATGAGGATTGTTGAAGACGGGCGGTGGGGAGAAGCTGATTGTGTAGGCATTGTCTGTGGGGGCTCTGAAGCTGTGCACTGGTATGGCAGAGTAGGTGCTTTGGCAATCCCCAGATAAGATGCTAGCAGTGCCTGAAATAAAAGTGAAATAAATAAGTTGTTGATGCATATGTTACATCACCACCATTAATCATTTATGTTGTTGTGGTGAATGCTTGTCTTTTACTCAGCCGTGTATGATGTCAACAATTCAAAACTCAGAGAGGAAAACTTACTTTTTAGCCGTGGGTGGAAGGTAGTGAAGTTCTTCTTGCCTCCGTCGCCACTCACATCAGAGTCACTGTCGTTGAAGTCACTGTCCCCTTTACCACTGTCCTTCACGCTCAGCTGGTCAGTGTTGCTGATGCCACTGCAAATGCAATCAACAGATACAGTATGAGCCATGACTGCACCACATTAGCTAGATTATTGATGTGTTTTTTTGTTTTTGTTTTTTTATCATCTACAGGGCCTGCATCTTTACTGTTCATCTGATCTCATTCAACAGGAATGCAACAATCTGTATGCAGAGTCTCACGCTTTCTATTTAAAGAGATCTTATAGTTAATAAAGCATATTTTGTATGTGAAAAATAAATCTTATGGAGTTGTCTTACCTCACTTGCAGGCAGTATTTGTCACCTTGCCACACAGACGTTGGTTGGAAATGCTTGGAGGGCAGGAACATCTAAGAGAACAAACAAAAGTGACAGCAGGGAGCTTAGTTTCCATTTCTGGCTCAAAGATCAAGGTGGCACGAGGGAAAATCATATGCATTTTAAAAATAAAAGATGAAACAAGTCTGGAAAATATTTAACACAGCAGACTCACCTTTGTTTCTGAGTCTGCGCTCCGCTCCTCGTACAGGCAGGAATCATCCAGAGACAAAGAAGTCCTCTCATGGAAGAAGCCTCGCTGACCCGTGTAAATGTTTGGTTCTGTTGAGCCGAGCATGGCCATTGGCCTTCCGTCGAACAGGCTCTGGCACACTTCTCTTTTGGTGTCACGGCTTCTCCCCCCACGGCCGAGTTTGCATGTGACAACAACAACCACTATCGCAATCAGCAACAATGCACATCCCCCGCTGAGCATGATAATGATAATTAGTGAGCCATCTAAGCCGGAGCCTTCTTCATCACTTGACCGCAGCACAATGACGACTTGGTCTTCAGAGGGCTCTGTGTCTGAGACGACAAACCTAATAGCAGCCGTGCTAGAGAGCCGGGACCTGCCATTGTCACTCACTGCGATTTTCATTTCCAGCACGTCCCCAATTTCAGCTGTCAGCCATTGTTTTAGAGCAATCTCTCCAGTGTCTTTGTTCATTGTAAAAAGCTTTGCGTCCCCCTGTACAATTTGGTAGGAGAGCTCGCCATTCACTCCCTCATCATCATCTTCAGCTGAGACGCGGATGGCAAGATAGCCAGAAGGTGCATTAAAGGGCAGAGGAATATCAGCGGAGTCATTCAGCAGGACAGGCAACGTGAAGTACGGATAGTTGTCATTCTGATCCACAACTCTAATCCTGATTGTTGATGCGCTTGACAGAGAGGGGAAACCTCTGTCTTCTGCTTGGATGACCAGCTCAATCTGCTGAAGCTTCTCGTAATCAAAGGACCTTAAACTATACACAGACCCCGAGAGTGAATCTATAGAGACATACGTGGACAAGAGGGCTCCCCCTGGCACCTCTGAATCTATGAGTTTGTAAGAGACTTTGGCATTCTTTCCCATATCAGGATCTTGAGCAACAACAGTGGTTACATATGAACCTGGGATGTTGTTTTCCAGCACTGAAACTTCATACAACGACATACTGAAGAGAGGGGGGTTGTCGTTCTCATCTGTAACACGGATAGTATACCGTCTGACAGTTTTGAAAGGTGGGCTCCCCAGGTCTTCTGCAACCACAGTCAGGTTATACTCAGGGATCTTCTCTCTATCTAAAGTGGTGGTGGTAACAATCATGAAAGTGTCTCCGTATGCCTGCTGGAGGGTGAAATGCTCGTGCCCGAGCAGGCTGACACGCACGTACCCATTGGAGCCAGAGTCTCTGTCCGAGGTGCTGATCAGAGCCACGAAACTCTCTGCAGCTGCAGCCTCTGTGATGTAGGCGAGTCCATCACTGCTGGAGGTCATCGGTTTGATGTTGATTTCCGGTGCGTTGTCATTCACGTCCACGATATCTATCACAATTTTGCAGGTGGATGGGACAGAGTTGGCGCCCAAATCAGACGCTTTGATGTGCAGCTCATATGACGACCTCTTCTCAAAATCAACAAGCGCCTTCAAGGTCACGTCACCAGAATTAGGGTCGATGTGGAAGAGGCGTGCAGCTTCCTGTGACAACCCCTCGGAGAACGCGTACACCACTTCACCGTTAATGCCGTCATCGGGGTCAAACGCATGCACTTTAAGAACTCGGTGACCTACCGGAGAGTCTTCATTCAGCTCAACTTTCAGAGAGCTGTGCTCAAACGTCGGGCTGTTGTCATTAAAGTCCAACACTTTGATATAAACAGTCATTGACCCGGACTTTGCAGGCTCCCCTCCGTCAGATGCAGTGACTTCGATTGTGTAGAAGTCCTCCACCTCCCTGTCGAGCTCCCTCACCAGCACCAGCTCAGCAAACTTCACTCCGTCCTCCCGATCGCGTACTTCAATGGCGAAATGACTGGATGCAGAAATGTTGTAGCTCTGAATATAGTTCTCGCCCACATCCTCGTCGAGAGCGATCTGCAGCGGGAACCTTGAGTCCAGTGGAACATTTTCCAATATCTCCAGATCTGTCTCGTTGCGCGGAAAATGAGGAGAGTGGTCGTTGATGTCTTTCACCTCTATTTCCACGTGGATGAGTTGAAACTTCTCTCTGGAGAGGGCCACGATGTCGAAGGTGATAAAGCAACGGGGAGACCTGGGGCAGAGCTGCTCTCGATCAATTATTTCAGCAACACTCAGAAGTCCGTCTATTTCCCTCATTTCAACCACAGACGAGTTGTTTTCTTGCATGAAGCGGAATGATGTGTCAGGGTCATCAGCCGGGTCAATCTTCAAATCTTGAGACAAATTGCCTATCTCCGTCCCGGGTGCATCCTCTTCATAGGTGAAATACCTTGTAGTCGTACACTGAACAGTGTATGGAAATACAGCAAGCAAAATAAAAAGTTCGGCCACTGCAGTCTTGCAAAATCCCATGATGGAGGGGCTACAAAACGCTGCCCACAAATGTCATAAATGATGCAAGCAATCCGCCTCTTGTGCTGTCAGGTCGAATCACAACTGTGTTCAACTCTGACTTTGCAGAGGGACTTTAAGCCCCGGTATATGCAAATGACCTGGCCAATGGACCAATTGCCTTCCAGTGGGGTGCCAAAAGGAAAACGTTTGAGAATGGAGCAAGCTGCTGATCGCAAATGGGTGATTAGATCAACTGATTGTTGAGCTCTAATCAGGCTGATAACAAAGTTATTTAAAGAAATCTGCACACGGCAATTACTTAAATAAATGACGTGGAGGACTACATATAAGAGGACTTTATGCAGCAGGGGGAAGCTCAGGTCTACCTGTTGGAAACTTCATTGGGCGAGTTAGTCACCCAGCTAATGGGCAGTATGTAGAAGTAAGGGTGGAAACATAAAAACGTAGGAGGAAAAAGACACATAAAAATGAAATAATAATTGGTGGTAATTTCTGCAAAAGTTCACAGCGATTTATGACACAAGAAAGGAGGCCTATATGAGCATGATTGACAGGCTGCTTGTAGTTTTTCCTTGCTTTCCCTGCTATTTTCAAAAGGAAAAGTATGAGAGCAGTGGTGGAAGAAATGTTTAAAAGTATATGCCACAATGTAAAAAGACTCATTACACAAGTAAAAGCACAGACATATCAGAGTGCACTTCAAGTATTTAAAGTAATATAGGCTAGTGCAGAGTATCTAATTACAGAGATTATATTACTGGAAAATAACCATTGATGTTTTAACACATTAGCAGAATAATGTTATGGAGCCGCTGCTACTTTAAACAATTTTATAGTTGCCGCTGGGTCTTTTAATAATGAATTATCCTGAGTTGCACCTCAGATTACTATATATTTTTACATGTACTGTAGAATACTAATCTGCAAAGTATATAGCTGTTAGATAACTCTTGTGAACAAGTTCAATCATGCCTTTTGATATCTTGTGAAGTAGAAGTATAATAAACCCCAGACACCATGCTGAGTTAATGTACTTGGTTATTTTTCCACCACTTGGTAACTGAAGAGAATATTTAATAATGGAGGATCTCGGGTCTAATGACATTCATTGTTATTCATATTCACCTAAAATCACATTCTGCTCATATTTTGACATTTAGGCTTAATAAAACTTCATAAATATTTATTTGAATTCTGTTTTTTCTCCCAATATTATTTATTCATGTAAACATTGCCCATAAATAATCTGCATGAGAAAAAGCATAAATCTCCTTTTTTCTGCTGAACGGCTGTATACACTGTCTCATCTGTTCAAATAGCGGGGGAGGAATTTCAATGCAATGCGGTTAAGAAAACCCACAAAGCCAGACAAGTGCCATTTGATTAGTGTTGTGTTGTTAGGACACCCACAATGTTAATTACACATAAAATATCATTGTAGCTCCGTGTCAGAGGAAAGACTTGCCAGTACAATCAAGACCATCTGTATTGTAATAAACACTTAATCGCACTTAATTTACCCTTTTTAACAATAGTTTTTGTAACGGGAGCCTTGGAAGTCAGAAAAGACTACAGTGACTCCACACACACACACACACACACACACACACACACACACACACACACACACACACACACACACACACAGAGATCTCATAGTGATAACAAAAGAGCATGAGTCAACCAGACCTTTGTCAAGCATATGGGGTGATTAGCTTCTGATGATTAAGAGGCATCTATTGCCCTTCAAAGGGCTCTTGACACCTCACAAAAGTTTGGTTTAAATCTGTCTGAGCCCCCCCCAAGAGGACACAAACTGAAAGCTGTGAAAAAAGGCACACAATAAAGACCCACAGAGCCCAGAGACACTTGTCAGTGAGCGGCTGTATATTTAAAGTGTTATACAAGCCAAATTTTGCTTACACACTAAATGAGAAAATTGATTTTCGCTTTCAAATAATAGCGCCTGCTGTTCTTGGCAAGAATGCCAGGCAGCATTAACAAAAAACAATAACAAAATGCTGCAACACTTTGTAGCAGAGTAGGGCAATTTACAATGTGTGCTATTGAAAGCTGCCGTGTTTCCATATTGAACTTGGAACACGCTTCAGTCAGATCACATTACAGCAGAAGTGGCTGCTTATAGTTTGTTCTCAAATCCACAAGGCACCAAGTCAACAAGTGGGTTTCCTATACGCTGCATTCATCGTTACACCACAAATCATGATATCAAGTGGCATTTGGAGCTTGACGGCAGGGCAGGCCAATGCAAAATATAACCTTAATCACTAATCTGGGAAGTTCAACAGCGCTGCATCATCCCTCAAGCTACTCAGTGATAAATATTCTGATGCAGAGTTGGATGTAAACATGAAATGCAGCCTCCGTATCGGCAAATTCTGTACTTTATTTACTTGGCCTCTATTTGTGTTTTCATGCCTAATTAAAATCAAGACCATGCTGAACATATGAACCCTGAGCCAGTGGGGGAACAAACGTAAGACACCTCTGTGGCCCAAACCAGACACAAAGCCTTCAGCACAATAACCCCATGCTGGCTGCGTGTTCAAATCCAGGATTTTATGGCTATGAGGAGTCAGAAGGTAACACAGATTTATTAGCCAAATTAGTTGTTTGCCACTAAGAGGATTAAGCTTTAATCTTATCAAATGTCTCACACACTTCCATCTCTGTTTCAAGGTAACAACTGAGCAGCTGTTGATAGAATGTTTTTGTCTTGCACAGACATACCACCTAAAAGAGCAGCTGTACAGGGAGCGCTGATGTGTTCATTTGAGAGCCCCCCCCCCCCCCCCCCCCCACACACACACACACACCACCACCACCACCACCATGTCATTGAGCTCACTGCCTCAATAAAAAACTTTATCTACTCATGTTCAAAGTATTTTTCAAATCAATGCATCACAATAGGGTCACCGGAGGTCTGGCCACAAACAAAGCCTGGCTAACACAGGAGTGATACTTGTTTGTCACTTAAGTCAGGTGATTAATGCAGATCACGGCTTGATTAAGACGTGTCTGGTGACAGTAAGAGCTTTACCGCAGATTAATGGGTTTCACCATCTGTTCTCTCACTGAGGTGATTTTAATTAATGGTAAGAATATTGTTAATCTTGCCTTGGCAGTGGGAATCACAGTAGTCACAATGATGGTCAGAAATCAGTCTGATGTCAGCCCAGCCTTTGACATACTTTGAAGGCCATTTGAAGATTGTGCCTCCTCTAGCTCACACGGCACCAGGTAGGGAGGCAGGAAAGGCATTTGGTGACACTGGGAGCAATAATCCTGGCATATGCCACTGGGAACAAATGTCTCAAAGGTCCACCTTTTGGATAACAGCCACAATGTCACCCACTGCTAGAAAATTCAGCCAATTGTTTTTTGTCACAGTTTCCAGGTTCCCGTTCCTCAGAGAAATTCTTCGATATAAAATGCAAAAAAGGAAGGTTTTATATGTATAAAAAAATAAAAATCTATTCAAATATGTTTACTGTTTTCTATTTGAATATGTTTCACAGTCTAATTTTGTCAGTCAAACTGAGGTGATTCTGTTGGGAATTTTTTTTTAACATTGTAAAAAAAAAACTAGTTATGAACAGTGAACTGAGAACATTTCGGTTTTATTTGTGCGACTGTTGGTTTTCACTGGATTTATCCTGTCATAACACTATAAATACCACATGCCAGCATAAATATACAAAATAAACAGAGTTACACATACACGGAGTGGAGCTACAAAAATACAGGTGCATGTACACCGACTAACTACAAAATGAACACTTGAAATACGAACAAGCTTACTTAATTACGAAAACATGACACAGAATTTAAAAAAGTACAGATTTTTTCCTTTATCCTTTGTTTTTCTGGCTTAAATTCACGACAATAACAGAAGCTCCGTGTTGTATTTCACATCACTGACTCCAATGACAGTTGTGTCATGCATTTTTAGTCACCACTAGGAGTTGTATATTTTCACCAGCTGTTCATGTACTGCAGCGAAGATCATTCTATTTGCATTAATTAAACGATTATACGCCTACTTTCAAACTTGTGTGGAATCTGAAAAGAATCACAAAACAATCAGTTCAATAAAGTTAGACTGAAATTTGACTTTAGTATCATGCTACTCCCTGGTATATTTAACCACTTGTAAATATTCTGTCACCTCATTGTTTAAACATTTGCCCTGCTGCTAAATACCCCAATGGCTGCCTCATTGATTTGCATTCATGACACAGCGTTTTTAAAATTTAAGATAGGCACAGGCTCTCTGGAAACTCATCCAGCCAGTTTCAGTCAAGCCCCTTATCGGTTTCCTCATCTCACTTTAACCTTAGGTGCTCTAATAAACTGGGGGTATACATGTCAGTACCCTGGCCGTGAGGGTCATGTGGAAGGTTTAATCTCAGCCATTTGGGCTGTCTGAAAGGCAGATAAAACAAGATTATCCTGTGCTTGGTGCTGGCCCTCGGTGAGATGAGAGGGTGGAAGCATGTGAGCAGCAGCTGTGAAGGTGCCAAATACTCAGACTGGTCCGTGGTCTCTGTTGCTTTTGGCACCTCCTGCGGCGTCAAAGGCACAGATAACCCCCCTCCCCCATCCCACCCACCTCCACCCTAACCACAGCTCATCCTCACAGCTCTCCAATTGATTACAACTGGCCAAATGTTTAACGTACTGTCCCTAATCACACCCAACATTCTGTCACAATTTGTTCCTAAATACCTTTTAGGGCCATATAAATCACAGGTACTTGCAGCCCTCGATGTTATTGGGTCTAAGGTGAAGGCTTTTTTCTTTCCGCTGTTCCTGTTTCTTTTTTTGTGCTGCAGCAAATGCATTTAGATCATTTCAGCAGGGATGAAATCTCTTTTGCACAGCTGCTGAATTTAGGACATGTGAGGGGAAACTTAAAAAGATATATTTGTAAAACAAAGATCAATTATGGAAATAAATGCATAACATAAGAAAATCAAAAAAATGCCTCACTATTTTATGAGAAATTAATTAGTCTATTAGGGCAAAGCATGAATAATGAAGGGTTTTCCTGTAATTAGATCTCAGTGGACTCTACATGTTTTAAACAAATCCAGAACATTAATATGGATGCCGTGTAAACATGTTTCCAGGATTTTCTTCATGTTGGCTACAAAAGGCTGAGTCTATTAAGAAATTTGGAAAGACAGATTTTGTTGTTTAAATCTCCTAAAAGCTGAGGCAGATCAAAAGCGGCATTAATATTCAGGGACAAATCATGTTTGGCTGAGGTTCCTCTTCCCCCACTCAACTCCAGCCATTCCCCACTGTGTAACTAATGCTCGCTGCCTGAGAACGATTGGAACAACAGTTGCTAGCTGCATTTCATTATGCATAAGCATTTCTGAGTAAGCTTTGGCCATATGCACAAACAGGTATTCTAACGCTGCAGACGAGAATATTTGTCATTACAATTTCAGCACCGAGTGGAAAATATAACATCCCAACGCACCACCGTAAAGAAAATACCTTTCCAGAGAATCATAATGACAAACAAAGCAAATCAGGTTTTTGGAAAAGAGGCCAGTCATCTCAAAATGGGGAGTCACCCTAAAGGTTTAGACTAAAAGCAGGGATAAGAGTGCCATCTACAGGTTGAAATTTTGCCATGTTAACAGAGGCGACTTGCAAGCAACAACACATCCTGAACTACATCCTGAATACTTTTCCTGAATAAATAACAAGCCGGTCGCGTCACCTGTCTGAGTGAACATGTCGTCCTGACAGACACTCTTAACAGGCAAATTAGAGCCCAGACTAGCGACCTCAAAATACTGAAGCAAACAATTGGATTTCAGTCTAAATCAGCTGCCCTCCGCTTGGTGTGAAGTCTGGCCTTGCTGTGTGCTTTTATACTTTCTGTTGGTACAGGCTCCACTATGAGTTTCAATCCAATTATGATGACTACTTCACATTTCATGCCTCATATTGCATTTCAGCGCCGTAAGCTACATGGATGAGGGCCCCAAAAGATCAGCAGGCCTGCACATTAACCTCCCGTGATATTCCGGCGTGATGATTGCAGGCACATATTTGATGTGACATATCCCTATCAAATGTTCACTTTGATTTCCATTTTCCACGTCACCGCTGAACTGGTCATTGTAGATACAGCAGTAAGGAAAATCTCCTTGTTTCAGCGCGTCTGCAGCGAGCATGTACACACTTGCAGCCCATATTTCCACGGTTTGTTGGCTGTTACTATATCAGGTGAGGTAAATAAGAATTTGCTCGGTAGTCCCGGCTGTGAATAAATTTGATTCTCTCTTGGACGGTTACATTATTCAAAGCAGGGAAGATTAAGCATAGCCTCCTTGGTTGTGTGTTTTTACATGAGTGTATGCGCCACTGTGTGTGTGTGTGTGTGTGTGTGTGTGTGTGTGTGTGTGTGTGTGTGTATGTCAATGCTAATTTGTGCCTTTTCAAGGACCAGGTCTCTCTCCTCCTCCTTGAATATATTTCACATCTCCATATTGCCATCCTAGAATGTCAGCTCCTTGAAGCAATTTCCTCTCAGCCATTATCTGATGGGTGAGAACTGCTTCCCATTGGCAGGTGCAGATGACACTTGGGCTAGGCAGGAGCTGGCTGTTAAACGTAGGACTGGCTCCTTACCAAGCTCCAGTCGGCCTGGTCCTGACAGCCCCCACAGGGCTGGCCACTGGGGGCGGACTGTTGGGCCAACTGGCCACTGAGGGGTGTAATCACTCCCCCTGACATATTTGGCACAAAGCAATCCATTTGCTCCACAACAGAGCCCTGAATGACTGCTTAATCCTGTTAGGCCAGGAGATGGCAACATTGAGGTGGGAGATACACATTCGAAACACTTCGACCCTGTAATCGCTCATTTCACAAAAGGAAAGGAAAGGAAGCAAGGATGAAAACCTCAAGAAAACAAACGTATGAGAAATCCAATCCAACAAAAGAGTAAAGTATGAATTTCAGCTCTGGATATTATTAAAGGTTCATTTTATCTTATCTTATCGTAGTGGTCCTCTATTAAATGCTGCTAGATGTTTTGTTCAAAATGTTAAATGAGGTGTTTCTTTGTTCACCTGGAAAACGAAATAAAAAGAAATATAATAAAGTATGAAATGTTAGACAATAAGACAACCAAATATTGCTATACTGGACTTATTGTCTTAAAGGTATTCATAAACCCACAAGTCCTCCTCCAACTAGAGACAGCGGTTAAAGATTCTGTATGGAGACAATACTCCCTTATTTTTCAGCCTTTGCTCATAAGAGTTCACAATTAGGGATGCAAAACTGTAACAAAGGCACTAAAGAGGATGCCGACGGTGTCTAGTGTGTGTGCACACGAGTGGAGCAGAGAGATAGATTAATGTTGAGGGGCATCAGCTTAGAGGATGTTTTGTTTCCCCACTGTGTGCCGAGTGCAGAGGGGAGTTAAGGGATTCCAATCTGGTCGTCGAGTCCTGCGGTGCGAAGAATGCTTGGAGTATGCGTGGTGATAGCGGACTCCATTACAGGGCTGAGTCTCAGGGTAGCCTGCCATTGTACCGGCAAGCGAGGAGGTTAATCAGATCCCAGCTCCATTATGAATGCTTGCTATTTCTAAAGAGCCCTATGAATAGAAAACTGTAAGCTCTCGTAAAAATGAATCTGGGCTGGGCGCTTTTACAGAACAGCGCCTGATAAAGAGTGTTGGTGTATATTTGAAGTGATTCCACATCCTCCAGAGCAAAACCAAATGAGTGTTTTATGGAGGCCTAGTTATTAATTATCTGAGATTAAGAAATTCTCTTCTAGCTCCAAAGCCACATGTTTCCCATGTCTGCTTTGTTTGCTGTAAAGGGCAGATTAGCTTAATTGATTTTTTTAAGCATTAAATTAATTTCACAATGTAAGTCAATGACATCAGCTTGCACAAACTGGCGAGCATGTTATCAGTCTTCCCTCATTAAAGCAGGACACACTGTTAAACATACTTTTTTAGCGTTCTTTTGTTTTAGCTAATGCCTGTATTTTTGAATTTATTTCAAGACTAATCTTCAGCACATTTCCTTTATTTTAGGCCTTGTAGTTGCTCATTAAACAGCTTTGTCAGTCTGTTGATCGACGGTTGATAACGCGACCTAACGATGAACTCGAACCGGGATTCATCCCTCCCTACTTTTAACCCTTCACACAGTAAGTAGTTGTTTGCCAGTGGTTTTGGCCGCGGACAGGTTCCAGGATGATGAAAAGCCCAGATTGGATTTCCTGGGTTGTTGTGAGCCCAACTCAGGAAAATATCAGAGAAGACAGGCGGCTGATGGATAACACCGCCGACATGCCTCCACTCACACACTCAGCTGAAACTCTTGTAGATTGGGCGGCTGCTGAAAAGTGCTGCTTGTCTGATGAACCTGCAGATTTGTGAGAGTAGCTGATGTCCTGTATGCTAAACATTTCAGGGTAGGAAGCAACAACGATTGTCCTGGATACTGACACACCTGACTCTCTTATGTTTTATACTTTTACCACTATATGTTTTCTTTTACACTCTTGTTTATTTTTTATCTGGTTAAGTGCTTTAAATTGCAATCTGAAAAAGTGCACTATTAATAAAAAAAAAACAAAAAAAACACATTATGAAAGCTACACTTACAAAATGTGCTTTTGGGATTTTAAACATTTACCATGAATTGCAATCCAACTTACAACGTCGCATGTCTGAGTTGAACACCGAACGAAGAAGACAACAAGACGTGACTTTTGGGAAGGATAGAAAACAGGAGATTCAACAGTCTGCCATCAAGAAAACAAACATAGCTGTGATTTAGAGCGCAATCAGCGGACGCCTGAAAAGGCAGTTCAAATTTCACACAAAACGCAGGAAAATCGAATTTCTTTGTGAAGGCACAGAAGCTAAAATTCAACTAAGCTTTGCAGAACAACAAAGCACTTATATGGGAGGAAATGTGTTAACAGGCTAGACAGTCCTATTCTGAGCAAAGAGGTATTTAAGTACTGCAGATGAAGTGAGATGGAAAATCTCATTTCCATAACAGAACAGGGAAAACAGTCTGGCAGAAGGTGTTTTTTTTTTCTGTTGAATTGTCAGCGCAATCATAGTCGAGCCACAGCCAGGGCAGCAGACTAAAAGGAGTGGTGGTGGTGGGGGGGGGGGGGGGGGGGGGTGAGCCCTCTTTCCAAAAACACACAAATGAACTTGAACAATCTCATGCCTACCCGCACACATACTCTCTCTCTCTCTCTCTCTCTCTCTCTCTCTCCCTCTCTCTCTCTCTCTCGTGCACACACACACACACACACACACACACACACACACACACACACACCAGTATACACATAGATGCAGGGATGCACAAACATTGCTTAGTCTCAGAGGAGCAGACAGTGAGCACATTATGCAAACAGAGGCTTTGTGTGTACGCTGTCGAACGTGCCTGTGTGTTGGAGAGAGAAATTAGACTGATTAAGAATCAGGGAAAATCACAAACTGTTAGATGAATCTCCTAGGGGCTAATTAGTATGTTGAATCTTGAGCCAAAAACACACTGTTTAACAAAACTGGAAATGTAGGTATATTCATGATTTGTTTTTCTGAAATCTGATTTAAACGTTGGACATGTTTACATTTGAAATGCAAACAGTAGTCTGCACAATAACTGCACCGCATTGTATTCCTCCGCGCAATCAATCTGTCTGCCGTACAGTCGCTGAATGTGTAATGCGGGGCTCCTGCCTTCCTTTGGGGTGAGTTATAGCTCAGCATGGAGCGAAGTAGAGAGTACGGACGAGGAGCAGGGGGTCGGTCAGTCAGTCTACAACTTTCATGTCGAAACCCAGGTAACAGCGGAGTACATTTTGGTGCTTCAGGAGCAGGAAATGAACTATTGTTAGCTTTTCTATTGTGAGTTACGCAATAGAATGACTAGAGGAGCCTGCAGGAGCAAAATTGCAATGACCCTCCTCACAAAACAGAATAAATATTTAATTCAAGCCAAAGAATAGGCTTTTTCTGAATGTTTTGTCCTTGACCATAAGCTGAGCCCCGAAGATATTAGTTCAAGGAAGAAAACTATAATCAGCACACAAGCTAATTCTGTTCACCTTTATCAAAGGGAAATCTGAACTGCTCCGTTCTCTTCAATCTGGCGTTCATAAACTCAGCACAGTCTGCCAGCCCACATGAATATATTCAACATCACACAGAGACAGTGAACAGAGGGAGATCTGTTTTATGTTTGGAGCGCAGGCAGAATTCAACTTTAATATTTAAACCACTTTCCACAGTCTGGAGCTTTCCGTATCCTACTCACTGTGCCTTGTCAATTCCTCCTTGTTGCCGTGGTGTTAACAGAGCAACGGTGCCCGGTAGGTTGAATGACCATGACATGACAATCAATTGCACAGACGTACGAGAGAGGCTATCGACTGCCATACATAATGCATCCGAATTCTGTTTCATTTATCCACTGCGTTACATTTGAAATGGAATGCATGTATAGTAGAATATATTCTATTCATTTATTCTAGTTTTTGCTGCAGATACCGTGTAGATTTTACTCCAATGACCCCAGCTAGAGCTCGAGAGATGGGTGAACAGCAACAGGCATGAAAGAATACAAGCACAACATATATTTTAGAGCATTATTAAGTCTCCGGTGCAGTGCAGAACAGCTCAGGTCATGTTTAGAGAAAATCTGATGTTTTGCAGAGAGCGATTTGACTGGCTGCCTCTAGCTGGTGTCTCGGGTTAAAGCTGTACGGCGCTTCAGAAAGAGCCACAAGCAATCCAGCGGGTCAGCGAAGCACACCTGTGCCTAATTAACCTTTGTGTATGTGCGTGTGAGACGGCTCAGGACCAAACCGGGGACATACAGCAGTACACGATGCAGCTACTACAAAATGTTGGACTTAGCTCTACAACAGGAACATTCAGTTATTGTCAACAAAGGTTAGAGGGGAAGAGGCTTACACAGCCAAAGTTTGAATAACCAGGAGCCATTATGTAGCCAAGTCCTCATAAACCTTAATCTAATACATTTATCAATCAATACAGCGATGATATTACTAACTGGAGTGCTGTTACTATCAATTTTATTGATTAGTTTCAAGAATAAATCTGCAGACTCTTCAAGAAAAGAGAAGACTGACACTAAGACGAGGTGTACCACCACAAATCGCAACACGATGTGACCTAAATTTACTACCACACACTTCTCCGTAAATGCCATGTGCACATAACGCATACATGGAAACTGTCTCCAGTCTGCCACCAGGAAACCCAACAGAAGAATCCGTTTTAAAATATTAAAACCCACAGTGCTAAAAAAACAATCTAGCAGATAATAATCTGCACTTGACTGGAAATAAAAGACACTGACAGTTAGACAGGAGTACAGCATAAAAGTAAATTATTTCACATGCCCTCTGGCTTGTACATACTGCCTGTTTCACAGATATTCACCCAGCCCAGGCAGCCACAGATCTGTGTCCCCGAGGCACAGCTCTGGTCGACACAAATCACAACACAAGAGGCAAAACAATAAACCAACCAAGGCGTTATATTTGCAACATACTTCCACTCATAAACCATGATGTAGCCACCGACTTGTTCAGCTTTTCTTTTTTTTTTTTTTTTAACATTATTTCAATATATTACTCGCAGCCTCCAATTTTTTTTTTTTTTTTTTTTATTTTTTTTTATATTATCAAGGTTAAAGAAGCTTTGGCGAGGTAACATGCGGCTTCATCAACAATTACTGTCTGGAGCCTTCACTGTGTGGTGCACTGTGAAAAATGTTCAACTTTCCTTTGGGAAATACAAAAAGATTAAGTTCACTATTCAAACTTTGCTTTCCATATTTATGGTGCAAAGCATTTCCCTTTCTGCAGTGAGTGTCCTTCACAAATTGCTTGAATTGCATGAAAGGAGGTCTTCTTCAGATAACCTTGCTTTTTACATGTAATATTACAGATTCACTTCACCTTGGAAATCTTGGGTTGGGACCCAAATGTGGAGTTGTTGGACAGATTTATAGACTATCCAGAGTAACATGCTGTAAGCACCACAAATTCAAGTTGATCTATCCCCACTCTATTGGTGTGAAGACAGAAACTTTAGGGATAGATCAAAACCTCTGCAGATAGTCAACACTGAGGTTACAGATCAAGTCCAGTGATGATGTATATTTTACTTATTTTCAACACATTTCTTAAAAAGAAAACAAAACCAACAATGAATTAATAAATAGGATTAGACAAAAGCCTGCTGTAGTAATTTCCTCTGGTCCACAGGTGCACTGTAGCTAAAACAAACCACAGCCTATATTAAAAATGAAACTATTTCCGTTGATCTGTAGAAAGATTCTTGTTGTGAGTATGAATAAAGGAACGTGACTCTGCCAGACTTTTGCTCCAGGCTTTAGTTTTAGAAAGACATCTACTGAGGTATTAGCATGCTAACCCGCTAGCCGCAGTCTGTCCTATGTTGTAAAACCACTTTGTGCCAGAAGAGGTGATAGTAAATCACTGTAGCTTCCAGTCGGCCTTCAGTCCAACATGAGAGGAAGAAGAAGTATTGTAAGCTCTCGGGATTATGAATGAAACAGTAAATACGTCAACGGCTTAAACTGTTGGCAAAACAGAAGCAGAACGAGAGTCAACGTTGGCGTTGCTTTCCACCGCTGGAGCAGCTCTTTGCAAGCAAAAAAATGAAGTTCGTTGCTGAACTCTCAACGTTTCCGTAAACAGCAATGAGACAACAACGAGTTAACAAACACTTTAGGTCAACAGTGTTTCCTAATGTGGGCAAACTAACCCTTTAAAGCGGCACAAAGCCCTCTCAGTTCAAATGTGGCGAGAAGCACATTTTCTACAAATTCTCGAAGCAAATTTCTCCACTCTTGTTTGCTACCTTCACTCTCTGAGCACTGTCACAGCCTGTCACCACAAAAAAAATCAAGCAGAGAACTTCCTTGTCAGCCTAAATCACTTTCTCTGATGCTCCCTCATGTTCAGCGTCTCTCTCTTGGTTGCATGTTTCCATACAAACTGCTGTGCACAGCTGGATACCATGAAATCTGTGTAGTTTGCTCAGGCCACGTGGACGCACTGTCAGCAGTGATGTGCCGAATCAAACTGACAGTTCAGACATACAAAAAAAGACCCCAAGATTATATGGATAAAGGGCCGATCATCCCCCGTTCCAGTCGGTGTAAATGTTGATAAAGCGCTCGAACCAGGCTGGAGGAACGGTTTTATAAACTCATATCTGTGAACTCTCCAATGTTTTACCCTCGTCGCTTTTTGAAGAGCACGCAAATCTTCTCAACTCCACAAGACATTTCAAATAAATTCTTCATTGGCCTGTCAAAATGCTTTTCCTCTCCCTTCAACACCAGCAAGAGACTACCGTGATCTACTATGAAATGGCCTCATTGTGCAGGGCATCAAGGATTCTATGGCTCCATCTGCGGGTGTGCTCTGAACTGTGAATTTCAGATTCAGACAGCCCAAGGCCTAGGGCCATGAGCCGCTAGCGCTGCTGAAGCACTCTGTTGCTTCACACATTTTGAAATTGGCTGACATGTTTAAATTTGCCATACCTTTGCTCAATCTTTGTGTGATTGCTTGGCGGAAACCCTGCAAAGCCAAGTGACTCAAGACCTACATGTGTCAGGGCAATGAAGTTCTCTCTTCTCCAATTTTAGTCTACATTTCTTGAGCTGCTATACATGCACATTTTGATGAGATTTATGGTATATAGATGACGGGCTTGTGAGACACATCAGCATATAACATGGTAATCTCAAAGAGGATATTTGACAGAAAGTTTTCCATTCGGTCTCAGATCCCATGGTGCTTTAATCCCTTAATATCTTACCAATAACTATTAAGGATTTAATGTCACTCGTACTCTGCTGGGGTTTTACTTGATTCACTCTCAGTTTTCCTGAACCCGGGACACGGCTGAGATTGACTGAGCCCATAAAATCGTTAAAGTCTCCTCTCTCGGGTCACAGACTTTGCAGAGACGGGATGTTCACATTCTGTGTAACAGGAAGTCAGGGTGACCAGTCACTACTGTACCCGTGTCATGTTAACCTCTTTTGACTTGCTTCAGTGGAACATGAAAATAAGACGTGAGATAATATCCAACTGTCACATAGCAAATAAAAAAAATACAAAAATACAAAAATGGCCTAAATAGCTTGTCTGGAATAAAGAGATTTTTTAAATTCACTTTGTTGCTGATAGACTGAATTAAACATTGTCAGCCAAATGGTATCCAAGCTCAGGCTAAAGCCCCTAAAAGTGTGAAAAAATGTAGATCACACCAGCCGAGATAGATGAAAAAAAATGCTCGACATTCTAAGATCTCCTCAAAAATCCCCCAGTTAATTTTTCATGGCCGTACCTTTTAAGAGACATGTCAGTTTGATTTAATGTTCGGCTGACAGTTATTGGTTTTTGGTGTTTACGTCTTATCACTTCTGCAAACTGGGGAGGCCAATTTATACTCTGGATGCACATAAAGCGGCATCAAAAATTAAGATCTTGACGCCCTGGAAACATTATAAAAGCTTTCTATAATGCCGCTCTGTGTGTAATTGCTTATGCTCTTTTTGTGAGTGTGTGTTGAGAGGATAGCAGGCTTTTTAAAATGTATCAGTATTTTCTCTATTCTGTGTTTAGACTGACGTACTGCCACATACTGCAGAGACATTTCTGATGCCATTTTCTTTCCCGTCCTCCTACAGCCTCATCTGTAGCTTCGCTCAGTCACACACTGGACACCCGGACAGTTTGCATCTGAATGATGGAAGTGCAGGCTGGATGTTGTTGTATTTTTTTCCCCTTTCTACTCCATTACTGACCCCCACAGTTTGCCTCCATCTAGTTAGAAATTTTCCACGATAAACAACCGAGCTGCAATAAGTGTTCATTGACACATATGCTGGCACATTTGATAAAGAAAATCTTTAAAGGGGGGGCTTACAGTGAAGAAATTGTCTCAAATGGTTCAAAGGATTTGAAGTGGGAGAGGAGAGGATTGATGTTTGCGCTGCAAGCCCCTGAGTAGAACTGGCCCAGGGTCTAATCAGAGACCAACAACGCACCCCTCCCCAGGCCCTCTCCTTCCTCACAGCCATAGGATTTTCTCTCACTATTCAGGGGCTGATAGATGAGCCTCTCTTTGTATTTCAGCCATGCACTTTCTTAAATCTGAAAAGCCAATTCATCTTGGGCAAACGCATAAGGAGGAGGGAGTAAAAAGGAAAACTTCAAAACTCTTTTTTTTCACTCGTTGCCAGCACTCAAATGTCATTCACAGGCTACTCCTCACATTTAGTCTCTCCATCATTAACTGTCTCAGTGCTTCACACACATCACGCCCCTCGACTACAACTGAAGCCGAGCAAATTGTACCTTGGCTATTGCTCTGTTTTGTTCCCCACGTTGTAAATTCACCATAGATTAAAAAAAAAAAAAAAACAGGAGAGGTGTGTGTGGGAGGGGGGGGGAGGGGGGGGGTATCACAAGAAAAAAAAAAAGGGGGGGGTATGTTTTTGTTTCCTGATGGACCGGATTAATCTTTGCTTTTCAGGTACAGTGCTTTGCAGACATTCAGGCAAAGTAGTTTATCTATACTTGCTGTCAAATAGAATTCAAGCATTTAGCGGGCCAGACAAATAACCAGCGTAATAAATCATCCATTTTGATGTAGTAGGGCATCAGAGAGGCAGCAGCATGGACAGACTGTTTGAAGTTTAGGCACTTTCATTACACACATGTCAACATGTACAAAGTTTAATGGTCCTGTAGTGAACTGAAAGGGGGGAGGGGGTGCACATTTTTTACACTTCAAGTCTCAAAATGAAAGCCTATTTTTTTTTTTTTTTTTTTTTTTTCCAAGAAGATTATTTTGGAGCCAGCAATACAATATACACCCCGGTATTTTTTTTTTAATCCCACAGTGTCTCACTGTGCCCATGTGTTGAGGGAGAAACGGTGTCAAGTTTAATTAGCAAATTCTCACAGTGAATGTGGACACCTTGTTGACACATCCATTCCACATGAGCTATTGCTGATTCCTTTGAATACAATTTACATAATTATACCTCATCCAGCCCTGTGAAGCGCATGCCTCAAACATCATGTTGCTCGCAGCAAAACCACATGAGGAAATACAACCATATTAATGCTTGTGGCAAGAAACCACTAAACGCTGAAACTCCCTCCTCCATCTGCATTGTATGAGACATTATGGTCTCGGTACATTACAGAAATGACCCCCCATATGTGCACACACGTGCATAACACCATTTCCTCTACAAACATACACACCAAGAGAGAGAATCTCCCCGCCTGGGTAAGCTGACCTACATTTTGACAATGCTTTGCACTTACTGTACACATTTAAGTTTATCCATTTGCAAATATGCAAAGCGCATAGTGCACCACCTCTTTCCAAAACATAAATTCTCATTTATATGCACAATATTGCAAAACAAGACACACCGCCGGTGAGTCTATAAGCTTTCTGGTAACGTTCAAAGTCAAACAACACCCATCTTCCCCAAAGAACAATGAAGCATGACAGTGTGAATTGCCAGAACGTACTGTCAGAGGGCTCCTCCAAAGCTCCCATCATTGAATTTCCCTCTGAATCATGTCTTGCTCATCTAATAACTTTGTTTATGTCTGGAGAGACACCCTGAATACCGGGATGCAGCTCTCGGTCCAAACATAAAGAGAGAAATGAAATCTCCCCTCTGTCTCATTGTCTCCAAACTCCAGGAGAAGAATCAATAAAACATAACATTGGCTTCCTTCTGAGTTTAAGGCTTCCAGTGAGGTTTGAAACCCCCGTGTGACATCGGCAGCTTTACTCTCGCATATGAAAACACCAGAGTTTTATTTTGATGTTTGAATTAATCAGCAGAGAGCATCTTCAGAACAAAAAGATCTGATGTTGCCTGTGGGATCTGCGGCCATCTGAGATTTCACATCCTGTATTTAAAAGCATGTTTTGAAGAATGCTTTTCAACAGCCCATAATAAGCCCAGGCGATCCGTAGTGCCTCTCATATGTGGCGTACACTCTGTTTTACCCCCCTTCTATACCACATATTTTTTAATGTCCTGATCTATCCCCTTTGAGAGCAAAACTGACTGACTTCAAAGGCAGCGTGTTGAAAATTAGTGTTGACTCAAATAACCTCACTGCATCTTTAAACACCCCTTTCATGTGAAGGTTAAACCCACATGTGAACTGTGTCACTTCTGACAATACAATGGGGCAATTATGCCGAGCGGGTCAACATATGTAGATACTACTGCAAGACAAAGAACGGGTTTAAATAGGAGGGGAATGTGACCCCATTACCGTGTTATCTCAGAGGAGAAAAAAAATCCTTTCTGCTCCAACGCAAAGAAAAAACTGTTTGGAAATGAGAGAGTCGTCTGGCTTTGCGAACATTTACAATAACACCAGAAATAGCTGTTTTCATAGTGAAGTGCCTCGATTTGTTTGTGTTGAAGAGCCAGTTTGCCATTTCTGGAATCATGTTTATTAGCTTTCTTGCTGAGATTTATTTTTGGAAGATTGATACCACTCTCATATCTGTCCATTAAATATCTGTCTACTGCCAGCAGATACAGGAAAACATGGGAAATCCTGCTTCCAGCAGCTCAGTAATTACCATGTTATATCTCATTTGTGTAATATTCACAAAAAGTGTAAAAAAAAAAAAATACACACACACACACACACACACACACACACACACACACACACACACACACACACACACACACACACACACACACACACGTGAGAGTGGTATGTTGGCAGGGAAGTGAATTAGTGCGTTTCCCAAGACCAATTATTCCAAAGGGAAGAATTGGAGAGCAAGACATTGACATATCTACAGAGCGAGAAGAGTCTGGCTTCTGAAAGACGTGGCATATTGAGTTCTTAAAGGTAACTGATCTCCCAGTAGAGCAATATTCAGTTGAGCTGAGCTCCACCATAGTGTAATTTGCTTCTGATTTCTAATCTTTGTAAAAGAATGCGAAGCTAAGTGCCTTCCGCAAATGCAGACTTTCATGGCATTTCTTCAGGCACATTATGGACCAGAGTGATTAGAGAACTTAAAATGCAAAGGCATCCCTTGAAACTAAATGCATTTACAATCCCATTAAATATGGAATTGTGTCTGTGGGCCAATAGTAAATTTGAAATATCTTTCCGTGCAATGTTTCTTTTTTTTCCTCATACATTTTTGGTTTACTGCTTGCTCCCTTTCCTCTCTTGGTGAATCCGTCGGTAACTTTCATGGAAATGGCTGCACTTGACATAATTATAAAACATTAATCACAAAATTGCTATCACCATTTTGCAATCAGCATCAGGCAGACATTTTGTTATGACTGATGCTTCCGACACTTAATTGCTTTTACAGTGAATAAACTGTTATAAATTGCCATCTGCATAAAGATGTAAAATCAAATATTAATATAAAATGCAGCTTGAATTCAGAGCCATTCAATGCTGTGCAAAGTCTTCCTGTCGAAGTCACCTTGAGCTAAAGTATCAGGATACAGAGACACTGCCTGAGTTATTATCATCTAACTGTCTGCAGAAACTCAGATATCTAGCTAAACCTTTGACAGGTCATAAGAAGCAAAAAAAAAAAAAAATCCATCAATGCAAGAAGAACGGACTGTATTTAATGTTTTCAACCACTACACGTTACAATTATATGTAAATTAAGCAACAACAAACTGGAATATACACACCATCTGCTAAATAACCTTTCTCAATGACAAACAACCATTTATTTATCAGAAATTCACGCAAACTCCTCCGCGTCCCAGTTCAAACTAATGCTGCATTGTAGTAAAATAATCCATCTATCACAACAACAGTTTGACCTGGTTTAATGTAATCCAAAGAGAATCGCCCACACTGAATCCATGATCACCTCCGTTCTCATTAAAGGGAAAATCAGCCTCCGTGACACGTGCCTCTAAATTAAGCTTTAAGAAGCAGCAACTCTTTATTAACCTGTTCAATGAACAATTCCCGCATGCTTTTCACTCTTTACTTTGCTGCTTTAAATATACAGTAAGATGTTATTTTGCCACACACTAATCTCTAACTAAACTCTAATCTGAAAATGTGAGAGTTTCTTGTCTCACTTGACAAGACCTTAAAAAAAATATTAACAAGAAAAGGATGAACTTCCTTTTGGCATCGAGAGACGGTAATGTCAGTCTAGTCCTCTGGTCCAGACTGACACATCAAAGTATCAAGTATGAAATGGACTGTCATTCATGAAGATGTACGGTTGGATGTCAAAGTTTGAGCGCCCTTAAAGAAGTTGCTGTACATACATAGAAAAAAATGACATGGTGGTTAGCATGTACAAAAGTTTTGACACCCGTTGGCTGGTCGCAGACAAACATTTGGCCTTAATTGACTTGTTAGGACATATGAGTCCATTTTATAAATTCCCCGACTCTTCGAACCACGGGTTCATCTGAGCCATTGATTGAGGATTTGAAAACAAAGCAAATTGATGCCTATAAAGTAGAAGGCACTGTACAGCATTTGAAGTTCTTCCACAATTTCTAAAATGTCGTCGAAAAATAGCAGTTAAAGGGGACAGTGGAAGTAAAGACAAAATCTGGAAGACCCTGAAAACATTCAGGTAAAACTGCACATCTGCTGAGAAAAAGGAAACAACACCCACGTATGACTGCAAAGGACCTGCAGGAAGGTGGAGCCGACAGTGGTGAAACACCGATGCACAAAGTAGGTTCTACACATAAGCATCATCATGAGGAAACGTTCCCTGATAAAAGGCAATGTCCGAAGTATGTAAAGCAACATTTGGACAAGCCAGAGTCGTTTTGTGAACAAGTGCCGTGAACAGATGAAGCTCAAATTGTGCTCTTTGGCCACAACCACCAAAGGTGTGTTTGGAGGAAAAACAAAATATCAGCATTTAACAAAAAGAGCACGCTGCCATCTGTTAAGCATGGGGCGGAAATATTCAATATTTGGGGTGGGTGGGAAGTACTGGGGTTGTGTTGGGTGGCAGCTAGTGTCACAGAAAATACTACACACACAGGAGGCAGAAAATATTCTACTAAATATCAGTAAGTCCTGGAGACAAAGGTCCTAAAGTCAGTCGAGACACTGAAACTTTAGTCTCAAATCCTGAGAGAAAATGGGTGTTTTTAGCAGCTAAATATTTAATTATGTTCACCAGGTAGTCACTAACTTTGTGTGCCTGCTGTTTTTTTTTTTTTTTTGTTCAAACTATTGACTGGTGCGTCTAAATTTACTCGTATGAGATACATGTAATAGCACCAAACATCTAAATGGACCCAGACGTGAACATTAGCAGGAAATAAATGACAATAAATTTCATGCATTTCAGTGGGATGCCTGTAAGAATGAACTGTTCATACCTAATTGTTTTTATTGCAAGTATAAAGTTCTTCTCAGCATACCTGAATATCTGTATACAAATTACACAGTACTTCACAGATAAGGCGGTGACTATATGCACATAACATATTTAGAAGTCATGAACATTCATTTAACAGCGTATTTCCATCTGAGTGGATATATTTGACAAACTGCTTGTGCTTCAAAGAATATTGGCAGCCTTGATGTGAATCTGATCATCAGAGGATTAGACAAATTAATTACTGTCTGTATTTAAGGCACATTTCATTTATTATCTCACACCAAAACATGATCTAAACACAGTTTATTCCCCAACGTGATAATATTTCCTTTAAGAAATATATACATTCTGTCACAGTTATTCTTCCCATGTAGGAAAGCTTATAGTATGAAATCACCCAACTACTTCTGTTGTTTACTGCAGCCTCTCTTATCTAAATGTGCCTCTGTGGACTCCCACAATGTCTCAGATCATTTATAGCATTATTATTTCTGATTATGGTAAGTGTTTCAACCTCACGGCTGACTAATGAAATGTTATGAGCATGGATTTATTTAAAAGTCAAAAGTAAGTAGTCAGAGACAAATTGTGAGCAGACTTCTGTCTAGATGCTGAGGAAAGAACAACTACACTCTGTGTTTCTGTAATCATCTAAACTATGTACTCTCAACAGCAGCAGAACAAAGAAGTGAAAAACCGTAATAATACTGCCAATATTTACTCTGTCAGATTTAATAAAGTCTGCCAAGGGTTGGGGAGAACAAACTAAAAAGAACAGACATGCATGCACACATACATGATAGACATTAAATCAGATGCTTGGTGAAAATTCAGAGACTTTTTTTTCTAGGTTACTGCTTATATTTGCTTTACAACTACCTAGTTCGAGCTAACATGTTTTAAAATAAGGGTTGACATTTACAGTAGCTGTAACGATACTTCACAAATCCAATAGAACAGGCTCGCTGCTTCAGTTCTGCAGTAAATTCAACATCGGTGAAGTGCATGTTGTTGAAACTGTGCCAGAGAAAGTGTAGACATAATTCTGTGGTTCAATTTTAAGGCTGTAGATTGTGATGTTGATGTATTGTACCCAATTTTAGCACTTGAAAATATGTACAGAGTTCCCTACATGGCCAAAAGTATACAGACACCCAAAGGAAGCATGCGGACATTGCATCAATAACTGGTTCTTCAGTGACAACCACGGGTGTCAATACTCTGCCTTTATCTCCCTCTGCACTTCCAAGAAGGCTTTTCACAAGACTGGATGCAGAGATTTGCTCCCATTCAGCCACTTATCAGTGAGGTCAGACACTGATGTTGAGCGATAAGGTCTGTCTCACAGTTGACATCCGGTCATTCAAGGTGCTGAGAAAGGTCGGATTGATGTTTCTGTGCAGGCCAGTCAAGATCTTTCAAGTAAAACTTGGAAAACATTTTCTTAAAGGACCTCAATTTGTGCAGAGTTATGTTGAAATATAAAAGTTGCCTCTATTAAATGCTGCCAGAGTGTCATTTGTCTGCTGTAGCCTTAAGGTTTCCCTTAGGTGGAACAAAGCAGCTGCAAAACAACTGCCAACCAGCACTGTTTATGGACAATGGTGTTCACATTATTGTGGCAATATAGGTCACTCCTTCATACAGTATAATCCATGCAAGGTACAAAAAAGAATATCATATTGCAGTGCACTAAATGTTAATTGAAGACTTGATGTAATTTGAAATTCATAGCGGTAATATAAGTAGTCAGCAAATATAGTGAATGGTTCCCATAAACCCAGAGACAAGCAGCAAAACTGTGATTTGGAACTATAAAAAAATTCAAATTCAAATTCAATTGTGTAACTGGGTTATAAAATAAAGCACCCATTCATCTTAAATTTCAAAGTATTTCCGGTTTTACCTCCAGGCTAGTTTAGGTCTTAGCCTCTTAGACGCTGATTTATTTTTATTTTTTTTCAGTACGACCAGATATTCTCAAAAGTAATTCAGCTATTGCCGGAGATCAAAAGCATCTCTCCTCCCTCAAACAGGAGATGTGGATATTTTCATGCGGATTTTTCTCGTGATAATCAAGCTGTTGTCAAGCTCTGTAGAAAACCAGACTCAGCTCCCCAAAAACAATAGAGGTGGTCTGGTGAGGACGTGCAGACATATTGCAGACATGTGAATGTGTGCGCACACCTACTCGCGCCGAGGCACGTTCAACAGACAATAACCTAAACATCAAAAGAAAAGAAATAGGCTTACAGTAAATAAATCCATCACTCTGTAATGGCTGTAATAAGACGATAAACAGTGCAGGAACTATCTTCTAGCACTGGCATATCTTTCTGTCCCCTTTTTTCTCTTCTGCAACTTCCTTCAGTGTGCAGTCTAAAAAAAACAAAACAGGCTTAGAGCTTTTTCTTCCTGAAGGGGGTATTTTTAATTCTAAAGCGAGGGATTGGTCACACTTCGTCTCATTAGCATGAGGAGCTGTATAAACCCCGCCACTGCAGAATTTTGAGCTGTGTTGAAGGCGAGGCAACAAGCGTGTCTGACTGGCTGCGCGTAAGGAGCGAGTAACTTTCACTTTCAGCACAGTTCAGTTCATAAAAGCGGGAGCTGCATGGAGAGCTCGCTCCAGAGGTGAACTGCTCTCAACTGTTCAGCACACAATGGGGCTGCTTTCCGAGGGAAAGATTACTACGAAGATGACAAGGGGCACATTTATAACTTATTGGCACCGGTGGATTTTTATATTCTCAATCCATCAATTTTTATTTGCCTCACGGGCTCAGTCCGAAGGAAATACTGTAAGATATCAGACCATGGAGGAGGACGCGCCAGGTACGGTCATCGGAAACCTTGCCAAGGACATGTCCTTGAGTCTGTCTCATTCCTCCAAGAGCAATTTCAGGATGATGAAACAATTCAACGATTCATTTATCAGGGTAAGAGAAAGCAACGGGGAACTCATTGTCGGGGAACGAATTGACAGGGAAAGAATCTGCAGACACACTCCACAGTGTCTGATTACTTTTGACGTGGTTAATTTCTCCAAAGATCGCTACAAATTGATTCACGTGGAGGTGGAGATAATGGACATCAATGACAACTCTCCGGAGTTTCCAAACAAGGAATCTATAGTGGAGATCTCAGAGAATGCAGCAGTTGGGTCCCGTGTCCCTTTAGACCCAGCGGTGGACGCTGATGTCGGCTCAAACTACATCCAAAGCTATCAAATTTCTGTAAACAGTCATTTTACTATTGATGTGCTCTTGAGAGCGGATGGGGTTAAATATGCGGAATTGGTTCTAATGAAAGAGCTAGACAGAGAGACTCAGTCATCATACACCGTGGAGCTGGTCGCCACGGACGGAGGAACCCCGTACAGATCGGGGTCAACAAAGATAACTATAAAAGTGACGGACTTTAATGACAATAGTCCTGTTTTTGACCAGAATAGTTTCTCCGTCAGTTTGCCAGAGGACGCGCCGGTTGGCACTGTTATACTGGACTTAAACGCAGTTGATGCTGATGAGGGTTTAAACGGAGAGGTCGTCTACGGGTTCGGAAAACAGGTTTCTCATGAGATCCGAGAACTTTTCCAAGTGGATAATAAATCAGGCCGCCTGACGCTCAGGAGCCCTGTGGATTTTGAGGACAAAAGCACCTATGAGCTAGACGTGCAGGCGACCGATCTGGGACCCAACCCGACCCCCTCCGTGTGCAAAATCATAATTCACGTCACAGACGTTAATGACAATGCCCCAGAAATCAGTATCACCCCGATGACCTCCATCACGACAGGCATTGCATACATTAGCGAGTCGGCAGACAAGGACAGCCTGGTGGCGCTGATCAGCACCTTGGACAGAGACTCTGGCGTGAACAGCCAGGTCCACTGCACGTTATACGGCCACGATCATTTCAAACTCCGGCAGGCTTACGAGGACAGCTACATGATCGTTACAGCTGCAGCCCTAGACAGGGAGAGGATTAGTGAGTATAACTTGACGGTCATGGCTGAGGATTTTGGGTCACCTCCACTGAGAAAAATCACTCAGTACACCGTCAGACTCAGCGACGAGAACGACAACGCCCCTCACTTTGCAAAAGCTGTCTATGAAGTTTCAGTGGTGGAAAACAACGCCCCCGGCGCGTATATCACCATAGTTGAGGCCAGCGACGCGGATCTGGGCAACAATGGGAAAATTACTTACAGGCTTGTGGACAGTGTTATCATGGGATCCCCACTGAATACCTTTGTGTCTCTCAATTCGGTGTCTGGCTCTATATATGCACTAAGAAGTTTTAATTATGAAGTGATGAAACAGCTAGACGTACACATTCAAGCAAGCGATGGGGGGTCACCACAGCTGCAGAGCACAGCTGTCATCAGATTAAAAATAGTTGATCAGAATGACAACCAGCCTTCTATCATAGAGCCCCCCCTGTACAAGGGATCTGCTGAGGTTATCCTGCCCAAAGATGCACCTGCAGGTTATGTGGTAACCCAGATAAAGGCCACAGATGCTGATGAGGGCATAAATGCACAGCTGTCCTTTAAAATCACCGAGGGGGGACACCTGGGTTTCTCTATCAACAAAGACACAGGGAAGGTGCACGTGAGTCGACAGCTGACGTATGATCTCACAGACAATGTCAAAGTCACAGTGTCCGTCATTGACAATGGATCTCCCGCGCTTACCTCGACAGCCATTATACACTTCAGTTTCATAGAGGGTACTCTGCCTAGTTTGCCTTCCTTGGCTCAAAATGGCAGCAAGGAGCTGTTTGAATGGGACATGTCCATAGCCATAATCATTGTCCTGGCAGGGAGCTGCTCTCTCCTCCTGCTGGCTATCATTCTCATCACAACCATTTGCAGCCGTCGGAAAAAAGAGACGAGGGAGGGGGGGTTTGATGAAAAAGAAGACATACCAAATGTGGAGAAAGTGGAGAGCGGTCACATTGATTCATTGATTGCCAACCACAAAGGCAAAGTGTTTGATACCCATCCATTTCCAGAGAAACCTCCATTGGCCGGCAGCAACGCAGCAGAGACAGGCTGCGAGGATGGCAGGCAGACAGCAGGCATCTTTGAGTCAAACAGCAGGGTGATGGAGGGGAAATTAAAGGTATGTGCATTTGCAGAGATATTTAAAGTACACTTTACACTGACTTTGTTGTCTTTTGTAGTTTGACTCAAAATGTGCCTGGTTGTGTTTGTTAACTTTGCAGGGTTATTCTACACTACCAGGATACGGGAAAGAAACTGTCAGACCAATAACAATATGGAAGGGCAATTCATTCACAACTATCTCAGCGAGAGATCCCCACATCAGTGGCAAGGACAGTGGAAAAGGAGACAGTGACTTCAATGACAGTGATTCTGACATAAGTGGGGATGTGCACAAAAAAGAGTCGCCACCAATGAACAGTGAGTGTCACGAAAATGTAAACATAAAATACAAATTTAGACAGAAAATAAGACCAAATGTAAAGGTGAAGTGCATGCAGTGATGTGACAAGTATGTCTTTGTCTTCATGTAGTTTGATTTCTCTTTGAATATAGTACAGAGTCTAAACCATATCCAGAACAGACTGTACCAGTTTCAAAAATCTATTTTTCTAGTACATTGGATACATTACGATCGATTTACCTTGAGCTGACTTTCATTATTTGACATCCCCAACCAGGTGAGCCAGCAACTGTACTCATGTTACATCCTGACAGCACTGCTGTTTTCCACAGGTCTCTGGGCATGTACAAGTGAGTGCAAAGTGTTGGGACACTCAGACCGATGCTGGAGCCCCTCAGCTACAAGGCCCAACACAAGCCTGGCCTGCGGACCGCATCTGTCAACGTTCTCCAAGACAGCTTCTCTTCCCCGGGACACCAGAAGGGAAAACTACTACCCAGCTCACATACCCAAAACCAACGGTCTGCAAAGTGTCTACGAGAAGGTTCAACACCAGGAATTTGATTATATCCTTGTTGGTCCACCGACACCAGCCAGAATACAGGAAACAGATGAAATATCCATCCCTGAGTATACAAACTCATAAGGCAGCTTAAACGAAAGATCAAACAGTTATTACAATGAATTTTGTCTTTATACTGTACAGTACTTTTATCTTAATTGACTCTATGTTGGATTGTTGCAGTGTTTTGTAGTATGTCATGTGTCTTTTGGCTCATATAAGACTGTTCATTGTATCATGTGTAATATGCAAGATTTTCTACATTAATAATATATTTTTCATAATGACTCAATGTAAAGAAGAATTTTATTATGAATTTTTAAGAGCATGTGTTAGTATTTAAGGGGCATGACCTATGGACAATTAGGCTTAAAAAAAGAAGGGCCTTTTCTGCTGTGGAAAACAATCAATATGAAAGATTGCCATGTTTGTGGTAGATTTTATCACACTGTTGCACAAATAAACTGTTAAAAGCAAAATTGATTTACTGTTCAATGAGCAATCTGGGCATTGAGTACTGTCAACTGTAATCTTGTAAACAGAGTACAACCTATTGTCCTGAGGAAATATAAATTCATAAAGCATACAGAATCACCTAAATTAGCCGACTGAATTTAAGGGCTTAAAAACCGCAATAAATAAGATGTGGTTCTCCAACCGTTACAGCTAAATTGGTAGCGAGCATAAAGTCAGTGTCATTGTCTTTTCAATGTAGACAATGTAGTTACTGTGCTGTCTCAATTTGCATGCAAATATTGCGTTGCTGATCAAATGCTCTTACAATAACACATTTTTCAAAGGTCAAAGATTCCCCTCACCTTTTGTGATTGCCTCGCAGCTTACCAATTATCCCCAAAAAATAGATTTAATCGGTTTCCAAGCAACAGCAGCACAGAATATTTCAATCTCTTTTCTTACTATGTTGGTGTTTTTTAAGTTTAGATAAAGACCGAGTAACCTTGACCACAAAACCGACTTTCTCCCATCGTCAAATCAGAAAAAAATTATAATTAAGCAAAGGTTATATCTGCACGTTTGTTGTGTAGGAACATAAAGACCTCAGAAGACTTGAGGACTATGAAGCCTCCTACACAAAAGTTTGACTACAGATAGTGCTGCTCGTTTCTGCTGCCACTTGTAACAGAAAGAGAAGCATATAAATGTAACCTATTAGAGGTGGGTTATCAAATGAAAGAACGAAAAAATGCCAAGAAAAAACATTACCTGAAAGCATAGCTGACTTAATAACAATTTAATATAGTAATATATTTTCCTTTCAAACACTCACTACCTGAAAGGTCAGACAAATATCCTTTTTCCCAACCTCTCCATCACTGTCTAACAAATGACACCAGACAATCTCTCATGTGCTGCTTCTCAGCTGCTTCAAAAGTCTTGCTTTAGTTTGGTTCCACAGGGTGGCACACCTTGCTTTGGGCAACGAGAACAGCCAGGTAACATTCAGACGAAGAATCTGGCCTAAGTAATTTCTATCAACTGTACGTCATTCACACTTTAGTGTGAAAGAGCCTTCTGGTGGATAAGCTGACTCTCAAAAGAGAAGCAACTAGAGACAGAATTATAGGGGACATGATGGGAGAGACGATGGAAAAAGTCCAAAATACAACTCATGGATCTTGCTGTTTTGAACACTACAGGCCTCCGGTAAGAAAGTCTTAAAAAGTTTTTGATTAAAAATAGAACAGACATCCGTGACATGTTAACAAAGCTGTCGACTCTTTAAAATTATAAGCTTTCCTGGGATGTTCCTCCCGTCCTAGTTCAATGTGTGTCGTCTCTTACCTTGTTTACTCTGAACTTTAAGGGGCAAAGCGCATCCAGCACACCAACCTCTGCGACACTCGGGCATCTCCTGAGATTTAGAGCTGTGGTTCTTATTGTCGCTGCAGTTTTAATGCTGTGTGCGTCCACGGCGGCTCTCTACCTGTGGAAAGTCAGCAATAAAAATGTAAGTGTCAACAAAGGACCGCTGGAGTTATTAAAGTGCTCCTTCAATGACCAATATCTCAAAGCGAATGTGAGGGCGATGCTTCTGGTGGGAAACAGACCGGAAGTAAAATCTTTCTCATGTTAACATTTTTAACAGGCACGGTTGTTTGCAATGTCTCGATACTGTCACAAGTTATGTATGTAAATGACTGAGAGGCTACTCACTACTCAAAAACTACAAAACTGCAACTTTAATTCTGTCTACAACACATAAAAACCACATAGACTGATGTTGGAACTCTACTTCATCTTATAAGGCACAGCGTAATGTTTATTTGTGTTCTAATGAGCACACCTGTAGGGCAAGCAGCCCCATCAACAGCATCTCCGGTGGTGCTTCACTCAGATTCTCAGTGTGGTAAAACTACAGAGGATTTTCTGCAACAACAAAAGAAAAACGACTGTGTGGGGGAATGGGATGAGTAATATGCAGCTCGTTTTCAATTGCTCTTCTTTTGTGTTTGCTGTACTGTGATTGACATAACTTGACTAATCTTAACGTCCCACTTTGAATGCTGCCAGGTTTATAATGTTCGTTACAGTATGAACATCAATGGGGAGGTGAGGGAAGGCTCCATGGAAATTGATTCTGACAACAATCTGGAGAGATTTAAAACTGGGAGTGGAGCAGAGGAAGCTGTGGAGATTCATGACTTTCAAATTGTGAGTGAGTTTGTCCTTGTTCTCTCTTCCTGAGGTAGTTCAGCTGAGACCTTCTGTGTACTTAGCAAAGTAGCGAAGCTGTGAGTGTAAACATGGCATCTCTGTGATTTGGTGCAGGGAATAACTGGAATCCGCTTCTTTGGAAGAGACAAGTGCTATATAAAATCCCATATCAAAGCCAGCCTTCCACACATGGGAGCTCACAACAAAGAGACGCTGATGTTTGACCTGGTATATGCACACTGCTTGATATAGAACGGTGCAAAGTGGAAAAAAAAAAAGAGAAGAGATTACTGTATGAATTTATTTTTTCCATTTGAGTAATTCAAGGACATATTCTTTTCCCCCCCTTGTCAGACAGATAAATTAATGCCAGTGAGGTTTGATGAGGAGTTCCTCATGTGGGCTGCAGCAGAGCAGCCGCTGAAGGATACCAAGTTTCTGAGCAACAAAATTCTGGATCTTTGTGGGGGTCTTCCTATTTACTGGCTCCGACCTATGTATCGTAAAGGTTTCCTTCTTCTCTTTTTCATTCATTGTTTCTCTGCATCCAACAAACTCAAGGAAAACCAGACTTGTATTGCTGTCTATTCCATGTCAGTCTTTTTAGATCAGTTTCATAACTTATTAAAAACCTTAGCAGTGACTGCCCTGCTTATCTGCTGACACACTTGTAAAATTTACAGCCTTGTGTAAGAAGTTAGTGAAACACTTGAACGTACACTACATTTGGAGTCGAACAGCAAAAAAAAGACTCGCAAAGGCTTGTATTAAAAAAGAATGATCTTGAAATATGCAAGACTGCTTGATATCACTGCTGCTAATTTAATTATTCAGGACATCTGAGACAGCTCCAGCTATGTAGGATTGAGCTCTGAGGACATGTATGGCATCTTGTGGATGTTGACCCAATACTCGTGCCTCCTGTGGCTGCTGTAACAGATGGGGAGAGGAAAAAGAGAGACACACAGCGAGTCGCACGGCAGTTGAACATGGAGGAGTTGGAGGCAGCTGCTGAGGAGAGGGACCCGGTGAGTCAGACAGAGCACGACACCTCCAGAGTTTTGGAAGGGGAGGAAGAGGAGGAGGGGGCGCAGTCGGCAGCGGGGTCAGCATACAATCCCGAAAACCCATATCATGTGAGTAACAACTTCATCAACACCACTGTTTGTGATAAACAAGAGTACAGAGCTGGTGAATTTTTGATTAACTATCAAGAGGCACATGCAGAGCCCTGAAGCAACCCCTTAAAGTAACATTATGCATTGAAGTTTCTCTGTTTTGTCAACACTTTTTCAGATGACTTCATATCACCATCCTTGAGATGCCAGCCTTGTTAAAAATGTATTCTAACAAAAATAGAAATACAGAGTGTGTTAAATGTGTTAACCTGGATTCAGTCTGTCAGAAGTGGGTGGCATATACTTAGGCTGCTGCTAAGGTGTCATGTTGGCAGCTTTAATTACAGGTCACCAGGGTAATATCTGCCATTCCAACTTGATGAACTTATGAACTGAAGTGAAAACTCCCAGTGGTTATAAAAATTCATGTTGCCTTAGAGAACTCGAGTCACATGTTTGGGACGGATGAGGAGTTTTTGAAAAACATTTGAATTGCTAATGAGAATATATTTAAAAAGTAATTAAACTTTTTTTTTTTTTTTTTTTTTTTTTAAGTGTGCTCTTCAAAATTAATATTGCTTCATATAACTGCAGCGCAGCGGAGGGACCAAGGAGGAAGGCGCCATGACCTTTGACACCATGTTAGACCACCAGGGAATCTGCTGCTCCGAATGCCAACGCAGCTACACGCACTGTCAGCGGGTATGCGAGCCGTTGCGTGGCTACTGGCCTTGGCCTTACAACTACAGAGGGTGCCAGGTAGCCTGTCGAGTCATTATGCCTTGTCGCTGGTGGGTGGCACGCATTCTTGGTGTGGTGTGAGAAAAAGCACTGCGTTTGTTAGGGAGCATGCTTTTAGCTTTCCTGCCTTGAGGTCTCTAAACATTCAGCATCTATTCAGATGTGCGTGCAGATATATATATATTTTTTGACGGTAAATAATGCCAGAAAGCTTTGCCTGTTAGCGTGATATGTAGATTGTGAAAAATTATTATTTATAGCATAACATCTACACTAACTGGGGCACATTTTTCATTTTTATAGACCCACTCTGCTTCTTTGCATACAGTGGAATTGGAATACATAAATGTCACATTCTTATTTGCAGTAACAGATGCACAAATGAGCACATTCATTTTTATAACGTGTAATACTAGGGCTTAAAGCACTGTAATGTGTTTAATGGATGGCTTGGGACTGAATCCAAAGGCTCAGCAGATCATGTACCTTTTCTGACTGAACAGGCTTCAATAAATTCTAATTACAGTATATGCTGGCTTTGATGTGGATGTTTTTTGTGTCACATGTTGTTTCCATGGTTCCACCGGGTGTTTTTCTGATAAAACTGAAGTGACAGCTACGGTTGCCATAACTTCCATTCACAGCTCGGAATCAGTTTGAGGGCAATACAATTTGTGCACACTGACATCTGCATTGATGTGAACTAATGTCAGATGAGTGTCATGGCAATGATGGAAAATATTTCCATAAAAGTGACATTTTTATTAAATAAATAAATCAATATTTTTTTTCGATGAAAAGAGAAGCCTGTGAATGCTAAGCTTCCAAATAACACGATCGCACAGACATGCTTTTATTGTTACACAGCCGTTGTTGGGGCTTGTGGTTGAGGCTATTTGCAATACCTCAAAATTAAAAGAAACCAGATACTATCTCTAAAGCCACATGCCAACTTTCTAAATAATTGAAAGGAGCCATGTTGTGATCAAGACGATTTCACAGAGGGTGATCCAGGCACATCAAATTACAACAGATGTGAAATTGCACCATATCTGCCACTAAAGCTGCATTGAAACTCTGGAAGCAGTGTGAGGAGGCAACACAAAGAGATGCTTGTCTTTTTGCTTGGAGATTTTTCCTGGTTTTCATGGGGGTAGAGGTGCTTATCACATCTGCAGTGCTGATAAGACGGCCTCTGTGCTTCCGTAGGCTATATAATATTAATCCCTCTCCCACGTCTGCAGATACACTTAAAGGAAGGTGACAAGCATGACATATCCAGGACCTCCTGATGGCTCGTGCTCTGGAGTGCAGCCGCTAAAAGAGCCCCAAGTACCCTCAAGTGATGTAAATTTGCAGGGGGAGTCCAATTTCCATCACAGTGCTGTCACTGCCATGGTCATTAAACTAAATCATCCCGCTGTGTGTCACACAGCTCCCATTTTAAAGTCCCCTCAATAATGGAGTTATACTTGGACTGCAGATTGCGGCACAACAGTGAATGTCTGACCTGGCAGCAGCTGTAAGACTATCCTGCACATTATTTCATCTTTAGAAATCACAGACAGACAGCGTGTACGGGTGTAAGTTACACCTTGGAATTATTAATCAACCGAGAAACCTTTTTGTGTACTAGATGTGGCTGCTGCAGTTCAACAGGACTATAAAATGATCATCTCTAGCAGGGGTGTGCCATAGTGTCGTCAAAAATATTCGTATCATCATTAAAAATGATTTTAAATATTCACATTGTGATAATGGCAATGATCTGACTTGTTGACGTAATGACATCAGACCGAGTTACGGTATGTAATGTAAAAGATCAGATTTACAACAAACCACAGTATGTTAGTTCTTAACTATGTGAACTGAATGTTTGAAGGCAAACTGTTACATTTATGCTAACATAATGCTTAAAACTAAAACTTTAGTTGCGATTGTATTCCCTTAAATTAATAATAAAAAAATACTCAGTGCTTTGGTTGATATCATCCAAAAAAAAATCGTATCGCAGAAATATCCTAAAATATCATAGGACCATATTACCCACTTCTACTAAACTGAAATAGTAAGAAGGTGTTTTATGTGCATGTTGTTTATGGTGGTTTTCTTGGGTTTCATTCAGAACATGTCGATAGAAGACAAAGAGCTCTGAGTTTAAGCTATAGACAAAAGGAGATGAAAAACGCAACACTAAAAGACAAAAAAAAAAACATCACCACAAAGCAACAACTCAAAATGGCATTTAAACTAAGAGAAAAAAAAAGACACAGCTCAAAACAACAGCAGTTTTGTTATCCTGAGGCCCTGTTTCTAAAGAACGTGTTTCCCTTTGCCATTCCTCTCCTAAGAAGAGAAATGTATCCCCGTTGAGTAGAAAAGACGAAAGTGGTGGAGATCAACTTCAGTGTGCGAGACAGTGGTGCCTTTTTGTTTGTCTCCCCTCTGGAGCCAGGCTTACCCTGGGAGCCCTGGAGGCCAGGGAACAAACAGAGCTTTGTGAGCACTGACCCACTGTGCCCAGCAGCCAGACTGCAAACCTTCACTCCTGTGCTAATAGGAAACCGCAGATGAGGAGTCCGTATAGCTGACGAGGGAGGGGAGCTTTCTCGCATCCACCTGTGCTTTCATCATTGCCCATCAAAACAAGCGCAGGCAGTCGGGTTGCTGCGGTGCTCTGGTGGTCACCGAGTCGAAAAGCTCTTTCACTTTGTGTCCAAACTCAACACAATACATTTTGGAAACCTCAGTGGGTGATTTATTTTGTGGCTCGGATTTGTACTAATCAAGCCCATGCACTCACTAGAGCTCCCCATAAATACGTCAATAGCCTGTCATAAATTTGCCTGTTGATGCCCGAGAGGCATTAGAAGTGTGAACAGAAGTGTGAAGTGAACCACTCTAGTCAATGTGTCCTACATTTGATAGCATGTTTTCCATTACATCCAGACATGGATGAAATAAACAGTAGTGACAGTCCATTTTGCACCTTAACCAGAACACAGAAACCCTTTTAGGCAAGCTCATTATGTTTTTCTGCAAGAAAGCACTGCAATACATTTATAGATGCTGGCGTCGTGAAAAACCTGTTACCCTCAAATTTGCACCAGCAGTAACAACCCAGGCTCCCAACATTTGTCTTTTCTTTTCTCCTGAGTGGTCAGAAATACATGACTGGATGAAGGGGGGTGGGTTCTGGTACAAGGCTTAAATGCTTTTTAATCCCATGGTTGAGTGACCACTTGCAGTTCTGCCCGGTAGTAGGACTCTGCCTGCCATTTGCAGGTCTCGCTGAAGTTTCCTTGCCATTGGCTAAAGTATCCGCTTGCCTCTCTCCCTCTTAACACACCACTTACATTCTGGATTCGAGCCCCAAATGGCCATTAATTAAATGTGCTAGAATTGTATAAGGACGCCTGTTTTGTGATTTTACAAAGTTAAAACCAAGTAATATCCGTAGACCCGCCTGCATTCAGTGAGTTATTTTCCATCAGGCGATTCTCCTGGGTCACTCAATTACCCTGCACACACTGCAGGGATTTTCTTTTCCCTGTGTATTGCACTTGGTTGCATGGTGTCCTTGTTACACTCAAATAGAAAACCTGCAGTGTGGTGAGGGTCTAAATTGGACACAGTGCTGGAATTTGCTCCATTGTTTTCCTTGGCATACACTGTATATGTGACAGTTAGTGTGGTGGAGGTATCCGACCTGCACTGCATGTCAAGAGTGTCTTACAAGAGGTGGGCAGTTATCCTCAAATCACAGCAGGCATGGGCACTCAGAGAGGATACTGTGTAATCTACACCATAAATTAGACTACCTCACCTACACCACTGTTTTTTTGGTTTTTTTTCACCCTGTCAGTGCAATCTTATTTGAAAAGTCATGCCGGTGGGATTGATATTAAAAGAGTTCCTCTCAGAATATGGCATTTGTCTAAACTTCAGTCACTGTAGGATGTACCCCAGAACATGCACATCCTCTGGTGGGATGCTTAAAAAGAGCTATAGATAGCTCAAAGCAGAATCAAATCAAGACTTCACATCTACAAACTGTAAGAAAAAAAACAGCTCCTCCACAAAGCAATGTCAAGAGGCTTGCCACATGAAAGAAGAAGTTGTCTAAAGAGTTGCGGGAAGTACTGACAAAGTTTATGAAGAAAAAAGTAAATGTGTTTTTAATCCTCAGCAGCACGTGCAACAATGAGGGAGACTGAGCGCTTAGATATGCCACCCCGGGGGCAGGCTCTATACTTAAGGCTTACAACAGCCTCATTATCTCCCTCAACTCACATCAGATCCTAGCAGCAGTTTGTCACAGGCAGGCTCCTCTCTGCCAGTAGGCATCAGACCAATCCTCCTGCAACACTACTGTACATAATTGCCATATGGACAGCATTTTGAGCCAGACTGAAGACTAAAAAGCCCTCCAGGCAGATTCCCCAGATAACTAAATGAATATTTTATCTCATTTCCATCTAATTTGCACCGCATTATTATACAGAACTGAAATTTTTAATTAATTGATAGAACAGATCAAACACAGGTTTACACTTTGATTTTTGGGAGCTGTTATTTTGATAATTTGCATGACTTTTTTCCCATGCCAAGCTCAGAATTTCCGCATCTCTATAAGGAAGCACTATAATAAAACATACAGCAAATTAATAACTGTCAGCGCACATGAAATGCCTGTCTTGGTTGTGTGAGCAGTTCCAGTGAGAAGTCCTTTTACCTGCCACCCCACTGATTAATTAATTTCACACTGTTTAATTAAATCCACAGTCTGGGGAGTCTGGGCAGCACCGTGGGGAGCCGTATTTGAGCCTTGTGTGCACAGAGATTACGAAAGCAGGTCTGAGACTCCTGCTCTCTCGCTGATGTTGACACTGACGTCACCCTTCTCTGAATACCAGAGCTTGATTGTGTCAGTGGCATCTGACAGTTGTGAGCTTTTACTGCTGGGGACATGATAGCACAGCACCATTAGCTGATTATCACCTGGCATTTACATTAAGAAGAGCTGAGCATTTGATAGGACCGGGCACAAATTAGTATTTGACAGGAGCGTCTGATGAAAATGTGCTGCTGCTGTGTGCAAACCTGAGATTTCTCTTAATTTAGTTAACTGTACAAATACAAATTAAAGCCATCCAATTTGTAGTAACAAGGAGATTTGAAATGGAAATCACACTCTAAAAAACTTAAAATAAGAAGTAAGGGAACCCGGCAGGACTTATTCGAATACGTGGACCATAGATCAAAAACAGGACAGATTGGCTTCAGCATAGACGAGCACATTGAACTCCCGTATCATGTCCAACGCTGATGCATCCAACAGTCAAAGCCTCAGAGAGAGTTTCTCTTATGTCAGAACAGAAAGAGGTGTATGAGTGTGCGAGCACAGCAGGCAATATGACCGCGTGGGCTGGAAAGCATCCCTGTTCTCATGAAACATATTTTTGGCATCTCTAATCACAAACAAACACATTTTGAGTCAGATGGCTCAAATTTGTCTTTACAGTGCAATTTACAAAAAATATGACATTTTAAAGGTTACATGATTTAGATCTAAATGAACAATTCGGAGGCGTGTGATGTGTTTATAAGAAAAAAAAAACTTGGAAAGGATTCAAACCAGAATGTAACTTTGGCTTCCTTAATCTGGTGTTTATACACTGAGGAAAGCAACGTTATTTGATCTGGTGCGTAATGATGGCAGCCTGCTGGTTTGATGTGATGTGATGTGGAACCAGAACTTCTGCGTTCTTTCTTTTTGATGTGCCAAAGAATATTAGAGCAACAAATGCTTGAAAACCTGCAGTGTGTAAAATGCCACTGACAGAAAAAAAGTCACTCAATAAAACAAAGTTGATATTTTCATATCGCACGGTTTTTTTTATATTTCATGGTTGTATTGCGCATTAAAAAGTTTAACTGTAATTTAACGGACTCTTTAAAGGTGCAATATATAACTTTAAGAGTCAAGTGTGTGTCACTTTAGCATCCAGTCTGCCTTCAGTCCAGCTTTCAGTCTAGTTTCTGCAGTTTGGTCAAATGTCACATATTCTTGCCCTGTTAGTGAATAAGTAGTTGCCGTTTTTGCTAGTTTTTTTGACTGATGATTGTAAAGTCAGATTGTACGGACCCAAAAGTTGGTCCACTAAATAAATGGCGATTGGTTAAATCTACATTGCAGCTTGATTGTTTTTAATAAGACCATACGAGGACGGCCACAGCAAAACCGTCTGTCAGTACGGTTTGTGTTGTCATTAGCTTCAGTGTTCAGCTTTAGCTTCAGAATAAGGACAGTACGCCTGCTTGTTTGCTCCATAAAATTGACTTGAGTTTGTCAGATAGATGACGAGCTCATTGAGTCACATACAACTATTTCAATTGGTGTGAACCGCTGCCTTTATAAGCTATGGCTACGTTACAAACATAAGCAAATATAGCTGTTTACTTAACAGTCAAGTATAAACGTTGCCAATTCAGCATTAAACCTTTTTCCTTTAAAACATGTCTCCAGCAGGAGAAAAGCAACGCCAGTGATAGCACTCGTTTTGGTTCCTTTTGGCAAATACTTTCAGTCACGTCTGTGTTTACTGTTGAAATGATTCCACCTAGAGGTTAGGAAACACCTCTTCTTCCTCTCAGGTTGGACTGAGGGCAGACAGGATGCTAGTATGGCTCACTATCGCCTATTGCTTGAAAGCACTATTAGATGAATGTTTAATTTGATCAAAATAAAGTACTTTACTGGAAACTTGGCTTTAAAAAACCCCATTGTGAAATCATGTCCCTAATAGGCCCACAGCTCACTGTTGTATAAGCGTCACACACATCACAAGCATTCACTTGCTGTTATTCAAACAAACTGCTCAGTTTGAGTTTACTTCGACAGGATAAACTTTTAATAGGCATTCCAGCGCACTGCTTCGAGACAGTTTTGCAGACTGATACAACATTAACTGGAAGAGCTGCGCTCTGTTTGTGCTTGCCTTGTCCTGTGACAGGAAGACCTATCAGGTGCCCCCCCACGCTCCCCCCGTTTCTCTCTCCTCCTGACCTCATTCTGTCATCATCGTTTTCCTTCTTCCCCACTCTCAGGTCTTTTATAAAGTGTCTCCATGCATTACACATTTAACAATGCATTAAAAATAGGCCACCATCAATCAGTCATTCAGTGGCGGAGACAGGATCTACTTGTGGCACCAATTTTGATACGTTTCTCAAGGTTCAAGAAGGAAAGGAGCGCTGTAAAGTCTTAAGATGCTGCACGTGTGCACCGAACTTAACAGAGATGAAAATAACGTTTACGCGCTAATAATACGCCATACCCCATAAAACCCACCGTAATAATTTAGAATTCCCAGTTGCCTGATTTCCTGAGGCAAAGTGTCTTTTTCAGAACCCTGAAAAAGAATTAAAATAATAAATGCAGGCGGTAAGCTGTGACAAGATTTCTGTTGATGGGTGCCAGGTTAACATCGTGCCCAAAACAGTGATTTGAGAACTGTGATGCATGATACAGGATAGGTAGGTAAGATCTGATGTAATGGTCGGGAGTGAGTCAAGCCTCCGAGGCAAATAGTCTGAACAGTCTGACTCCAGGTTGCTCATGCCGAAGCAGATGTTCAACTGACGACAACATTACAAAAGACAGCGCTCCATGTTTTTCAGAAGGTATTTTGTTTTATCAGGATGGCATGTCAAGGTTGCGGCGCCACTTACAAAGCAGCTTTGGTAGTTGTTTTGATAGCTACGTACATCTAATAAAAGAAATATTGACAATCTCACAAAGTATTTTCTCAGTTCCACATGAGTTTTGTTAACACAGTGAGGTATTGTCCTTCCCGGGTTCAGGTGTGGAAGTCTGCTTCTCGGCTTTGATGTTGCAGCTCTGCTCTGAGGCCTGATCCTGCATTCGGGACTTCAAAACAGGTTGCACCTCGTCATGAGTAACAGCTTGAGGAGGTAGACACCAACTGCACAGACATGCCTGGAGGACCACACACAACATTTTGGTCAGAAGACAACACACTTCTATGCAGAGAATTGCACGTTAGAAATGCTATTTATGTGTGAAGTATTCAGAGTATAATCGACAATAAAGCAACCTTGCTTATATGTCCTTTAACAAAGATTCACAGTATGAGTCTTTTGTAATTTAGAGGACAAATACAAAATAGAGCCGTTGTATTTCATTTGGTAGACTTTTGTTAAAAAGAAGCTTCAGTTTGGAGTTTTCTTTTAAGTTAGTGAGTAACTTAAAAGCCCCAAAAAATAATCTATGAATTAATTAAAAATATTACATAAAAAAAATAAAAAATACTGCAAAGGAAGAATACTTTGTTATGCACTGTGATGTGCAAAAACCTGATGGTAGCCAAAACAAATGAAAACATGTTTTAGATATCTGCTTCTGAGCTTGAACTACAACAAAGGCTTTAAAATGTCTTTCCTTGAAAATTGCCTTGAAGCTATGTTTTCTTCTCCCTCATAACACGTCACTTTGATTCAGTGACCAACTATCTGATAGATTGCCAAGTGTCTGCTTTTTTCCTTGATGATGTTTTTCCACACCATTTTCACTTATCCCCGCAGGTGATCACTTGCTTCAGTCTGGCTATTTAACAGACATGACTCCATATGCTCTTAATGACACACATGATAGCTCATCAAATGCGTACCACAGCGTCGTCAACATCTACCAGATCTGTTTAAAACTGACTACTGCCGTACGTAGGAACAACAATATACACATGGCACTTACCTTGAAACATTTCTTGAATTTTTTGCTGACTATGTACAATGCAATAGGGTTGATGCACGAGTTCAGTGATGCCATATTAATGCCAAAATAGTCAAGGACGAGAAAGACACTGAAAAAAAAAGGAGCATACGTTAGCGAAATGACACAAAAGCTCGAGTGCTGGGTTATGAACAATAAAAAAGGTTCTCAATACTTCATGCTCACCTCAGTAGCTGACACCTATTAGGATCTTTTTCATCATACATTGTTAATTTCAAAATCCTGCTGAGGTACAGTGGAAACCAACAGAGTGCAAACACAATCACCAGGCAAAAGACGGTTTTTGCGACTTCTCGTCTCTGTAAAAGAAAAGATATGATTGCTTTTAAAATGTATAATAAAGTTGGAACTGTGACAAATGTCAAAATGTTGCAGAATGTGCTTCAAAGTAGAAGATAATCTTATAACCTGCTTGACGTGGTCACTTAAAGTGTTCTTGGTGTCTCTCAGCATTTTCCTCGTCATCAGTGCGTAGAAGACCGCAGTCCAAATCAGTGGCATGCAAAAATAGAAGCCAAAAAGCCACCAGTCTTTGATTGCTTTATAAAACTGTTGATTAAACATGACGGAGACACACAGTCTGTCAGTGGTGTCGGTGACATGATGTTTACTGGCTGCTATGATACAGCGTCCATGAAATAATATTTGGCATAGACATATACAGATTTGCAAAGACACCATCAAGAATGTAGTTGGCATCTGTTGGCCGAGGTTAGGAAAAATAATAATAGAGCCATAATTGATTTCATTTTCTCTCAACAGTTATACATATTAATGTATGCTGGATATGAAAATATAGTCAACTCAAACACATGTTGATCAGTTTATTGTATCTTGTTGCGTTGCGTGGACACAATAACATTACCTGCATAAACTGCGATGTTTGTGTCGGATGAAGCAGACATATTCTGAGATGCTTTTCTTTATAGTCCATTGTTATCATATCAAAGCCAACCAGTTCAGGGACAGGCAGCAGGATAGAAATAACCCATATCAGAGCTATTTCGATTGCCGTCCACACTGAAACCCAGATGCCTTTGATTTGATTCCAGGATACTACAGCTCGGTATCTGCAAAATCAATGAGGAAATGTTATGGCTTGGGGATCTCTTTGTCTGTAACAATGATGCATTTTTCAGTGTAATAACATTTCAAGGGCTAATGCTAAACAAATCTGTCTGCTTGATACAGATAGTAAGCACCAAACACTATTTTCTTGGAGGGCACAGGACAGTGCTGCTTGTCTCCTTACCTGTCAACACTCAAAGCACATAAGCTCAACACAGTAATTCCAACAGAGGATTTTTGAATGAAGGGGATGAGTTTGCATAGCACTACACCGAAGGGCCAATCTTCTGCCAGGAGCTGCAACGAAGACAAAAGGACAATTTAGTGAAAAAAAAAACACAAAAAAAAACAACAACAACAACAACAACCACAATCAATTCAAGCTAAAATTGAAGTTATGAAATAAAGTGCAGTGAAATAGGATGAGGTGCAACCTTTCTTTCTCATTGAAACTGCACAACATGTGGCAAATAACTCACCCTGTATGCGTTGATTGGAATGTCTATCATAATGTGGATTAGATCCCCCAAAGCGAGACTCGCAATCAGAATGTTTGGTCCACTTCTCATGCATTTGTTCACGTAGATGATTTTAAGTAAGGCTGAATTTCCCACTATTCCAACAACAAAGACGAGCAGAGAGACCATAATATTGACATATTTGAGGGTTTCTCTGATTCCAGCTGACTCTAAGCACATAGGAGGGTGTGGTGTTTTTGGTCCTGCTACTTGGGGTGGATGAATAGAGCTGTTGGATTTCTGTTTTTCTAGGATTGAAAGACCAGGGGAGTCCGCTTCAGAGAGTTCAATTACAGGGAATGGTTTTGAATGCTGATCGTTGGCCTCTCCTCGAACGAGAATAAGTCCCAAACACAGAACGAGAGCCACTGTCCACATTGTTGATGATTTCCTCAAAAGGCCCCGGAATGTTTTTGCCAACTGAAATTGAAAATTGAAATAATTAGCAGAGCAAATTTACCTTGAGATTACAGCAAAGTATTTAAGCGATGAAAAGGACTCAATTAATTTACAGATCAAAAGGCAAGAAGAAATTCACAAACAGCATTGATACAATATAACAGTGAATTACGCCAGCTTACCTTCAGATAGAGACATACAATACAAACTCTTTAAAGTGAGTGTCTAACACCAAAAAACAAATAGGCTATATATGTTTGACACAAAGAAGTCCTCTTTCTTGCTGTGCATGTTATAAATGTTTGAACCTAGCTGAGGGAAATCTGGGTTTTATAGACTAAGGTATTGTTGTCAGCATTAGTCATCAATCTGTCAGTAGTGACTGTAATTACTTCCCTTGATGCATCACCCTGAATGAAAGGATGATGTTGACTGTATTGTCTGAGTGAGATCATTTTATAGGCTTTACTGGGGATCTTATGTTACTGTCCCCCCTCCTCTTTTACTAAAAAATGTGGCCACTATCTTGTTTGACATAAAGGTTCCTCACAAAATCTAAATGCAGCAAAATGTCTATTTTAGTCAAATGATAGATTTTCTTTGTTTGAAGCCACAAAGCATCTATCAAGTCATTATTAATTAATGTAATGGGAACTGGAAACCTATCTTTTGTAACTGCATGACAATGTGGATGAGCCTGATGCTCAGCTACTGCCGAGCAACCGCACTTGAACAACAACAAAAATGATACAAATGGAACTGTACACTATTCGGTGAGTTTCCTCTGGAGATGTTGCTTCAGTTGACATATCACGTTTTGAAAACATGAGTCAATCCCCATCCTACCGGAGAGATACTGCCTCCGTATCTCCTGAGAGTCTAAAGAAGGTGACTTCTCCCTTCGACAGTTTTATGACATCCTGAAGAGCCCGGAGGAGCACGAGACATGTGACGACGAGAAGGATCCCATTGTCAATAATATACCCGACGACTACTCCAGCTCGCTTTTGAATGTTCAAATCTGTGCTTCACTAAATGACCTTGGAAAACTATGTGCTCGCATGTTTCCACAAGAACTGAAGATTAGGAAAAGTGAGATGGAAATGGAAAAACTATGACAACTGTTCGTAGCGTAGTCTGTCTGTATAGCTGACATTGATACAACCTTTTGTTTCTTTTCCATGTAGAACAACTTCATCATCTGTTAAAGAAAAACTGCACAGAACTGTCATGTGCAGTGGTATCATAGACTTAGAAATATGACAAATATATTTTTGGTGACCATCTTGCATTTTTAATCCCTGTATTATTTCCTCCCACCTTGTTTTACCCACCCGAGCACCGAATGGTGCGAAAGCCCTGTTGTTATTAATGTTCACAATCACTACCTCCCAGGACCGCTACTGGCCATTTGGGTGCACTATGCATAATTGTTTTGCTATCAGAAGTGCTGTTTGTGTACTGTTTATATCATGTATACCTGAACTGCAGGTAGATGGTTGGTCAGTATCTTCCTCTTGGTCCTGGGTTCCTCCAAGCAAGTTGTATTCATCTTAAACCACAAGGGAGAGCGAGTTAGCATATATATACACAGTTAAATATAGTACCAAGAAAGTCAAACTTCAGGAATTAACTGAACATCAACAAAGATTATGTCAGAGTTTAAAAACAAAACAAATCTGTGTATGAATATATTTATCAAACAATAATGTACGCTTATTATTATAATTCGACCCTTATATCGTAAGCAAAAGTGTGTTTTACATTTACATTCATACAGGAAATGAACAAACAAATAATGGTCCACAACTTAGTCAAGACCTTAAATTCCTTGATTTAAATAAAACATTACAATCCATGATGATCCATCATCTAAAACATATATCTTTTTTTTTTTTTTTTTTTTTAAACAACATTTCAATTGTCCTTTAAATTACTAACCAATAGCAGTTAGGATTAAATTTCACCAGAATTTTCTGACTTTACCATAAACAAGACAAGGTCAAAACCAGGTAAATAGCTGGCTATCTACCATTAGATAGCTCACTCAAGCATTTTCAGAATTAACAGTTTCACACATACCTGTGATCAACACCAGCATCATCCGACTGTCTCTTCTTTTTTTCTCTTCTATGCCCCCAACTCCTGTTGACTTTGGCCATTCTTTCATTTTAGTAATGTCATCAGGTAATTAAACAACCCACGGGAAGCTTAGGGAGGGCACTACAAATTATTTATTTACTATTTCAAGCAAACATCTTTATCTCGTATTGCTCATAATGGTCAGATGGTGCCTATTGTAATTGTTCCTCATTTTAAAATGACAATTATTCATTATTACTTTTAAAATAATCATTAGGCTATTTTGGTGGCAATACTACCTCCATTGCATATGGTCTATATTATGAAACGTTATTTGGTCAAAAAGCACTTGGTTTATTGCAGTGCCTTTAGGAGAAAAAGAGGAGCAGCCTTGAACTGAATGCCATTGAATGTTAAGCTTTTATATGTTAGATTACACTATGTAGTTCATTTAGTGACCTGGAAAGTACCTTAATGAGTTTGAGTGTTTGGTTTGCTTATATTTAGCAATAGACAGACTAGCAATCCACAATTTATGCATTTGGTGATTAGTATAGTACAGAGAGGCTACCAGTTCATATTGAGGTTACAATAAGGCCTTAAGCCCCATGAATTAAAATGTATAACATTCACATTGCAATTAATGACTATGCGTATGTCCGAATAAAATGTACCGAGTAAAAGTATTGCTGAAATTCTTTGTTTTGTGTCCGTTCCTCTGAGCAGTCTGGTGTCACCAGAGTTCATGGAGGTTGGATGGAAGATTTATTACTTGAGTGAGCACCCAAACACAGACAGATTGGGAGTAGGTGTGGGAGAGCCTCTTTCAGCTGTCGTAGTAAGCCATGTCATCAGTTTGGGTGCGAATGAGTAACTTATTCCTGCCCCCTCTTGTCTCTCGTGACCTGGACATCTGTCAAATTGTTAATTATTTCTCACTCGTGTAGTTCAAAAGAAAATTAAAGATCCCAGTTGTTCCATTTCTTTTATACAGTTCAAAAGCCAGTCATGTAAACTAATTGAGTATATGTCCTTGAGTACATTTCAGTGTTCAGGTACTTCATTGCTGCTACTTTATACGATCCACTATGTCTCAAGTTTAATATTGTGCTTTTTACTATACTTATTTGACAGCTTCAGTTAGAGCTGGAGATTTATATTAGGTAATACAAAATATAATGAAGAAGTACTTGATCATGTATTATTACAGATTAAGGTACAGATCACTGAATTATAAATACCTTTTAGTTTTGGTAGTCAAAGTATGTTTTGATCGATGTTTGATTTGAGTGTTTCTACACTGGTATCGCTTCTTTTATTTCATAAATAAATGACAAATATTGCCTTCATAGGGTTAACGTTATACGTGTAGCTTACATCCAGCAAACTATCAAAGTTTCCGTTTGTTTTGTTCACATCAGGGGGCAGAGGATGAAAAGAGGTCAAAGAGGAAGTGTGCTATACCTCGTGTGGTTCTACTTCATCTCCTATCCTTTAAGCAAAAAGCCAAAACAAAATCCTCAGGTTGGAAAGGTAGTGTCGACTAAGTCCAGTACCTGGAAATGACAGTGATGGCCTGTTTTCATTTTCCCACAGTAATAGCAGCATGTGGAGGGGCTATAATATCAGAGGTGGAGAGGTGATTGTGATTCTGCTTTTTTGCTGTTGGTTCCAGAGGTTGAATCTAAAAAGGATGTTCATCTTGCTCAATGTGACTATTTCCAGCAGCTCTGTCAGCCCTTCAAATACAGTGGACTACTGAAAAATGAAACCCACTTTTTAAGAGGGTGACTGTAGTTTGTTCTATTGAACATCAATTCATTAGATTGCCAGATAACCTTTACCGAGTGACAGAATCACCTCCATTTGTGCTTGGAAAAAGGTCATATCAGAGTAGCACTCCAAGTAAAAAGAAATTTCTAATGTTGAAATTCTTTTATTTTCAGCTTTTTGGTTGTGAGCAAGCTAAACAAAGAGAGCGAAAGCTTATCTGGGTAGAGAGATCAAAACTGGCACAGAGGGAGTTGGATAGAAAGACTGAAGCGAGTCCTCATGCACCCATCAAGAGTAAAGAGAGGAAAGCTTGTGAAGAACAAGCGAGGGCAGAGGGTGCATATCGTTCACGATAGTACTGTTAGAATTGTTCAAGATTGCATATTTCGCAACTCACAGATAGAAAATATAGAATCATTTTCTCCTATAAATATATGACTAAGGGAAATATTTTTGTCTCATTTGTTTAATTCCAAACACATTTTTAGGACTTTCTGTTCATGTTTTAGGTCATATTTATGCACAAATATAGAAAATTGATCAACTTTCAAGCACCACTGTATAGACTGCTGACTGCAGAGAAAACCTAAAAAAGACAACTTGTATAAAGACGTGGGTAAAGCGTGCATCCTGGAGCCTTGTCTATATACATTATAACAAATCATGAGCTTATTCAGTATTCAGAAGATATGAATAAATGGAAATTCTTTGTTGGCTGCGGCCGTATTGATATCAATACAGGCTGTCAAAGGGGATACCCTTCATCCTCCACGATCCCTCAGATAAATATCAAAAACACTACTGGCATGTAATACATGATAAGAAGAGGCAGATGGTGGGCCACATGTATGCTGTTGAAACGACATTGCGGTCTCTCCTAAACTATAACTGTTTGATCATCCTGTCACATTACATTCAGAAGGCATTATAGACTTTCAAAAAGGAAACAAACAGATAAAAGCGTTGAGCCAATTTTATTTAACGGTAATATAATAAATAACTCACAGCTAGAAGTAATTAAGAAGTTTCTACGGTGGCACATGTTTTCTGACCTAATGTCCAAATGGAACAGGTCATGTTTTGTATTCTTTTAAGCAACGCGCAAAGTGGACAATCAAGGACGAGGTCAAAGTACGAATGAGAGGCTGCATTTGCTCCCTTTGATAAAAGGTTTGCACAGTGTTAATGATCCTTAATAGACAAAGTTATCCTCCTGGGAAAGCAGCCATTATAATATCGTCTGCAGAAGCTGCTGACTTCACTCACATAATCTTGGAGGACAAGGACGTAGAGCGCAGCATCAAAGGTGTTTTTACAAATGAAGGACGCTCCACAGGCCATCATCCAAATGGAATGATATGGTGACTGTTACTCCACATAAATCATAACTCATTTAAATAAAGTTCTTACCAAAATATGGCCTTGTCATTTTGAGAAAATATGCATTTTTTGCATTGTGGTGGAGAATTGGATGATAAAAAGATTTAACAATCTTATCATGTAATTTTCTGCCTAAACGTGAATAAATGCACTTTCCGAAATGTAAAACTAGTCCTCTGAATCATATATGAATTTGAGTCGACGCTAAACCTAATTAAAACTGAAGGCGTTAGTATCTGCAACATCAAATGTTGGAGATCTCTTTGGTTTCTTAGGAGACTTTTTACTAAGTAATCTCTGGGGTGTGTTTGAAGGTTGAATCTGACCCCTGGTGGAAGTCTCTGCTTCAAGAGATCTGGAAATTGTTATATTTTGACCCACATGTGTGTAACCTTCCATCTACGCCTCTCACCTTTACCTGGGGGCCATACATCAGTGCGCACACACACACACACACACACACACACACACACACACACACACACACACACACAAGAACGAATGAATGTCACTTTTGCACATCAGGACAACACCGCACGCTTCAGAGTGGGTTCAAAGCTTCAGGTACATAATGCTACATACACTACGAAATGTGCACGCAGGGATTTAAAAATACATGGAAAATATAGGAGCCTCTATTGTAAACTGTATGAAGCAAATTATAGCAGCCTTTAATGATAACCGATTTGTGCAGGGGGAAAAAAACACATTTGAAAAAGGGACACTATGTTACTTTTCTTTTCATGCAGCTCATTTGTCCAGAGAGCCATAACAAGCCAGGACAAGGCGTTCTGGGGAGATATATCCAAAAGAGGAGCACCGAAATGTACTCTCTGCTTGACCAGATACAGACCTGCACGTCTCACCACTCTGCAAATCTGCACAACATTAAGCCACATTACAGATTCATCACCCAGATGCAGCGGCTTAGCAAACAAATGGAAAAGGAGAAGTCACCCGGAAAGATAACAGCCCATGCAAACGAAGAGAGAAATACAAAATTGGCAAAAGCTAATATCTTTCATGGCAGTGCCACGAGTTCAATGCATTACCTTATTTCAAATCTCTCGAGTATCCCGATGCTTACAGTCATTCACATTCAGAATGTAAAAGGTTTGAGTTTTATGGAAAAAGATTTACGGAAGATTGGGTCAATTCTTGTGGCAATGCACACATTTCAGTAAACATTGGAAATCAGTTCATAGTGACATCTAGGACAAGACTATTAAAAAAGATATATCTAAGGGTGGAACCACTGCTTGTGTGCATTCTGGTTTTTTTTTAAAAATATATATATATATATATATATATATATATATATAAAAGAAACACCTACTCAGAACTGAAAAATGACTGTAACATTTCAGATGTAGAGTAGTTAAATGTTTTGCTTCCAACAGCTTGACAAAGACCTTCAACATTTAATGGGGCCAATGTGTTACAACACCTGACTCGTAGGTACTTCTTGTCCTTGGTTTTCAAAATAGAAAAATAACAAAAAATTGCAGGTAGATGTATTGTACTTAATAAGAAAACAACAATGTCAGCACCCAGCTCTCCTCTTCAAACAACATCCTACATGTTCCCATCCAACCTAACAAGGGATCACTTGCCATTTATTTGAAATGCAGCAACTGAGAATTACTATTACTATTACTGCAGTAATAGGAACTGGTTACCTGCCATCAAATGCTTTGCCTGCATTTACTATTGTTATACAAGCTACCATTCAGACATTTCTGCACTATAAACCTGATGTGATTACCAATTTATTGTTTTTATTACCATAAAGCAAAGCTTCACCAGGGTCCCTTGAGTGAAATGGCACGAGATCAACTTAGTTTTTTGAACTACATGTTCAGATTCTGTATATCATTTCTAATTTATTTAGAAAGTAAACAGCGCATAGTCGCTTTACCTGCCAGCCTGGGAACAAAATTCAGCCCTGGCAGAGGCCCAATGTTTTTTCTGCAGCATATGCACCGCAGCATCAGCCTAATTATAAAATATAGTCTGAGCAACAGATATCAAATTGGTATTGTTGTCTGTGGTTATACGCGCCTCCCCCCCAATGATTGTGACAGTTCATAAATTCAAAAAATAGGCCATTTGGTGCACTACTAGTGCTTTGTAAGTGCTCTGATTAATAAATATATTCTTTGATTTTGAAGCAGTCTTGTGCTGCTGCTGCTGTTGTTGTTGTAATTTTTCTTTCCTCAGGCTATTGCATGGTTAAATCAATCAATTTTATTTGATGAAAGAAAATGCCCTCTCAGCATGTTGCTAAAAAAATAATTTTAAGCTGAAAAATCTATGGTTTATGATGAGCCCAAAAAACTAAGACAGGATGCATAATTTGTTCCGTAAATTCAATGAAGCAAAAAGGTGCAAAGATAAATAGTAAATTGCTCAAATTGATGATATGCACAGGTAATCTTTCAGTGTCTGAATACTGCTACATGTACAAACCACAAAAGAAATCCCAGCCTCAACACACTGCATGGATGTGATAGAGCATCTAATTTATGACTACCAAGTCAAGCTCTGTTAACACCGTCACTACGGGCAGTCTTACCTGTGGGTTTGTTACGTCACTGCCTCTTCCGGACTCTAATTACTCTAAGTAACGTCATGTGTGAATAACTTGTTATTTGTTAGCATCAGCCTCGATTTTTGTTTTGTCTTCATTTCTCCGACCTTCACGCTCCACCTTTCCTCTTAATGGGACGTTTGTACGTTTGTATTTTTGACTCTCATTTTAACAACAGCTAGATTTGAAAGTTTCCCGCCTGATTTCTGACATCACAAGGGTGGACTGACCCATTTGAAGAGAAAAAAAAAGTGTGGGGGGGTATCAGGGGTAACGATCTTAGCACTTCCTGTAAGCCTACCTGTTTTAACAATATCCGCATATTAGCTTGTTTGGAACCGTGCCACCCCCAGTCAGATGGGTTGTACCAACTTAAAGTGGGCCGTAACCGGCAGGTAAAAATTCACCTACACTCCAGTCCAGTAGGTGGCGGTATGGTTCCTATAAGATGGTTGTCAACCGCCCACAATGGGTCGGTGCATCTGGCATTTAGCAGATTTCCCTGCTTAGTACCTCCAGGGGTTGCACATATTCCAGAGACAATGATTTGTGGTTAGAAACCTTGCCAGTATTCAATTATAGATATAGAGACTGTCTGGCTGACTTTTTAAAACGTGTTTTTCTCCATTCTGTTGCAACTTTCTTTCTTTCGAGCGTATCCTTTTTCTCATTTTGTTGTTTAGCAGAAATCCTAAAAGGAGTAAAGGGGTTCTTTTTTGTTTGTTTTTGGTACATGGTATCAAAATGAGTGTGATAAATAAACCATGTTAGAAGCACCCCCTTGATTATATACAACAGATACATCATGAAGTACATCACACAGGCTTTTCAGTCTCAATACTCGATGCTGTTTCAAAAGATTCCTGCACATGAATGCTTTTCCAGTTCACTTGCAGCTGTTGGCAACACTTATTTTACTCCATCATAATTAGTGCAGTCTCTTAGTCAGTAGTAGACAACAGCAATGATTTATTTCCATTATCTAGTACATGGCATATGGCCCATTGGAAGACTGTTAATTAGAATTATTTCCAGACCTTTAAATTATTGAGCTCATACAGTCACTGAATGTGAGTATATCTGACTTACACTTGAATTTTTTTTTTACAGGAATTACAGATCAGGAAAACGGCAGTGCAACGGAAATATTCTAGAAGTTTCTTTTGCTCTTGCTTTCGCTCAGTTAGATTTGCGTGTGCTTCATAATACAAATTATTGGTAACATTAAATATTTTATATAATATTCTTATTATGTATGCAACATAACTGAGTACACTGTATCATCTGAAAATAATTGCATTATTTGTTGAAATGTTGGGTTATTTAATCATTTGTACTTTGGGGCCTGTATTTGTAATGTAATCTAACTAATCACTTTGTTTGAATTATACATAAAATGAACTCCATACAGTTCAACTTGAAAATAATACAGCTATTTTACACTTCTTACACACAATTGTTTTTAATGGATTTGGAAGTCAGCTTGGAGGAGAGTTGATTCTGGTTGTGTTAATTGCTTCTGTCGCTTCATGTAATCCTACTAACTGGATATTGAGATGGCCATACCATGCAGGACTCCATGTTCTTCTCCTCTCTGGCTGTATGTGTTGGCCTCGTTGTCACACTGCGAAGTGAAAAGGGAGCCAATTATTCCTTCCCTTCCTCATGGCATTATTTGATGGACAAGAATCCAACATCTGTGGTTTCTAAAGCTTTTGCACACGTCTACAGTATATGCTGTGTACTGTCCCATAATGGCTGTGCTGTGAACTACACAAGAAAATCGATCAAATAAACGAGGAGGTGGATTTTAAAGACCTTCAGTGCAGTTTTCTCTCTTTGTGTTGCGTCTACCACAAGCACAATTGTCTATTGTATAATACGGTTGCTATGGTACACGAGGAGCAAAATATGTTTTCTTTGACCACTCTATCAAATTCACTTTCTTTTTTGTGGTTTCTCTGCTCATTGCTGTTTCACAATGAATCAAGGATGTCACAAAAATGATGCAAACAACTGACTCGCACGGCAAATCAACGGAGATGGATTCAACGACAAATCCTGGATTTGCAAACAAACAAGAAATGCCACAAATTGGCCGATTTCTTTCAAAGCATCATGAAAAATAGACACTATGAAGTGAAACCAAAGAAGGTCAGACAACAACAATATTGCCTGCATCACATGTTGTCTCACCTTAAAAGAAACATATTTGTTGAAGGCCTTAATTGGATAATCTTGTTCAGACATTAATCTGTTTTTGATCAGTTTTAACACAAACACTGGAAAGAAATGTAGCTTCAATCATGAATAACTTTGCACCCATTTAATTGACGCTAAAAAAGTACATTTTATTTTCCATAGAAAATACTTACTGCAGGGCAGTTGTGTTGTACTGCATTATATTTTACAGGTACTTGAGTTCTGTGTTCATCCCGTGCAGCAGTTTGGATTTATTGAGCTGATAAAAGAAGAAGTGGCTCCAGTGTAAGCTCATGTGAATACCTGACACTTCATGCATTTGAGTTGTCACCCAGAAGCCTCGTTAGTACACAGACTGACTGGAGATACGAGAATGAGAGCAGCCAAAGTACAGTTTCTTCATATTTCATGACTATGAGTTTCTGACCTTGGTTGTGAAATGACTTTTTTCCATCAGCTCTGTAAACAACCGAACCAAGAATACCACACAAGAATTTGGGGGTTGACATCCGAGCTGCCGAGTGTGCCGAGTTGGGGTATAGACCAGGAAGAGGGATTACAACAACAAACTCACAATGAGGTATTGTGTCCCGTAAAATATATCTCTCTCTGACTTGTAACACTGAAATGTCCTTGACAAAATAAAAGCTTTTCTTGAATACCCACAGCAGGAGAGGTTTCGCTGAAATTGAATGTGTATTTTTTTTGTTATTGAACTAACATTCAAAATGCACTTGATAGCGAGACCTTAGTCAAATGGTGAATAGATACAATTAGCATATATAAAGCCTTTTTGTGTGTTTTAGAGATAATTTTCCTATTGCCAAACAGTGAATTTGAGTTTTCCTTGCCTTGTCTATCGTTGTCACAGTGCAAGTTTTATCTTGTGAAAGATGATATGACATGGTACCCAGAGACATGGAGTTTCACAGTTTTGATTTATTCATGAAGCACAAGTTAAAGACCTCAAAGAATTTAATAAATTATGAAGTGTCTTTGTTTTTTTTTCTCCTCAGTGTTCCTGAAAACATGAAGTCTGAGCTGGAGATATCCCCAGATGAGGAAGTGTTGGATTTGCTCAGCGAGGAAACTCCCTAAACTCCTGCAGCCTGCCAAGGAGAAACTGAGGAGTCTTTAACTAACCTGGACAAGATATGGAAGAGAACGACACTTTAAAATGTCTCCTTTTCCTCCTCTTGTATAAATATGAATTCTTTTATGGAACATGCAATTAGTCTGCATTTGTTTTGCATCAAAACGTGCCTGTCAACCGCAGCTGCTTTTTTTCTATAAAACATGCCAGACTTTGACTTGCTGTTTCAATACCTCATTAACTGGAATAGTTTGATGCTTTGTATTTCCAACAGAGCGTCGTTTTGAGGAAGAGTGCATAAATAAAAAGAAATGCATTCAAAGCATCTCTTCCGATAGTGTTTTCAGACCCAACCTCAAGCGGATCAGAGGAGTTGCTGCAGGCTGTGTTGAACATTTGCTGTGAGCACTGCCAGCAGCTGAGAAACCCCCCGATGACCGGTGATCAGATAGTCGACAGTGTTGACCCAAAAGAGGTGAGAGACTGAGTGTGCAGCTAAAACTACAGTTAATATGGTGGCATGATCATGTTCAATAAAATCTGGTTGCAGGTTGGGATGATTATGCAAACAAAATAAACGACGAATCACTTGAAACAGAAAAAAAAAAAATCACAAGAACTAATTGTAAAACTACTTTTGAACAATAATAATATGTAAATTTGTGTTATTTAAATATTTTACAACAAAAAACACCTGTCTGAATTTAAATGGTTTGCATTTCCCTCTCTAAAATCTAGTGCAAATCTTTTTAGCATTTTAGCAGAGCTCGTGTTGGAAACAGTTTGGCTCGGGCTGAAATGTCTGATTGGTGAGCCTGACTGATTTTAAGGATCCGTCAACCCCTTATGATTGACATGAATTGATCAGAGTAAAATATATTAGCAACTACTGAATGGTTTGTTGTTAAATGCGAACACATGGTACAGAGAGGACAAATCCAAATGAGTTTGGTGAACTCTTCCTCTTTACACCGTCAAGAGGTTCAATATTTTTGTAAAATGAGCAACATTCCGATCAGCCTCAGCTTTATACACACTAAATGAATTATACCTGTGCAGTATGTTAGCATTATCATTGTGCCAATGTTGTTAATTAGCTCAAAGCATCTTTAACTGCAGCTGTTGCCTCTTTGTCTTGTTTTTCAGTGGTTCAAGTTCCAGAGCAATTAAGGCTGAATGGACTGAATCAGACTTCTGCCATGTCAGACAACTACATCTCAGCCATACTGAACTCAACAAAGCTTTTATTCTGCCTAAAATACAATTAAAAAAAAAAAAAGGTGTCCTTCAACATCTTCAAGTCTAAATTTCACAAAAGCAAATTGAGCATCCTGAATATTTGACATCACTTTAATTCTTACTGAAGAATTTAACTCTTTGCGCCTTAACAACTTGAATTTTGTCTGAATTAGTGAACTCTTTATAAGATCAAATTTACTCAAGCACCACTTGAAATTACCAACTGAAAGAAGAAACAAGAATCCAGATAAATGGCTTTCGAACCAAAACATTTTGATGCTATCAATTCGTTAAGATTTTACAATTTGACCACAATTTGCTTCTACAACAGATGAGTAAAAATACATATGAATACGTGATTGCAAATTTGCTTAAAATCAGAATGTGGAATATTTTTGGCATTTCTACATTTTCGCTCGGCTTTCTTCTGCTTTGAGCAGGCATGGAAGATATCAGAGACTTTGCCGAAGGGTTCAGCAGTTATCACTAAAGAAACTGTGACTGAGAGGGACCGAGCGATGCAGATAGATCAAAAGGTCAGGATTACTCGTGTCTATTACTGGTTTCCAGCGTTAAAAGGTTTTTTTTCAAATTAAATTTCTATGCTATTGGATCTCTGATGCTACATTTTCCACGACACACCACAGGTTGAAAGGTTTGGAATCAAAAAAGGGTTCAGACCCCTAAAGCAGGTTAGACACACCATCGACCACAGACAGATATCTCATGCAGATTAAATTTGCCTTTCCTTCCATTCTGTTCATCCATGTCATGACACTTTTAACTACATTACAGTACACAAATAAGTATTTGCCGCCCCACATAATCGCCTCTTGGATGATGCTTTGACTGCCAAGAGGGAAGCTTCGTTCCCTGAAAAATAAATCACGGACTGTGAAAACATGTTCGCTTTCAAAGGAGGAAATGCTGGACTGAAGGTTAAATGTTCAAATCAATTTTTTATTTTATTTTTTACAACCGAGGTTCACGCTCAGCGAGATGCCCCCAGACTGCACTGCACTGGCTGAAGGTACAGAAGCTGAAACCGATTGATGAATCTACTCGCTTCAACATATGATAACACCGCTTGTCAAACACGACAGCAACAGCCAAACATTTACTATGATTTCTCCAGATGGAGTAGAGCAGGTGTGGTATCCTTGAAGGGGAATCTAACCGACATGTCAATTAATGTTTGATCATCAATCATATTTAAAAGCGATCCATCAGGAAGGATTGCTATTCTGGTAGCTGCTACACAATCAGCTGTCTGGTCTCGTGGTCCTGAAGGACAAACATCAGCAGCCTTTTGCACTCAGGCAGAGGACAGGGTACCCGTCACCACAACAATGTCTGCATATGGCATGATTGGCTGTTTAATAGTGTAAACGTAGTTGGCATTAATCAGCATCTTATTAAATAATCAAAATCTGTTTAATTATCTCCACATCTCTGAGAGTTGTCCAATTATTGGCTACACTGGTAGGAGACAGAAATGACCAACTATCTGGCTGAGACAATAAAACCCTCGAGGGGCTCATTGTTCACAAGCTGCTTCTCTTTATTGGATGTCTTCATGCGGAGGCACCCGGCGCTGTGGCACAGGAGATTTGAGGAGACAGCGGAGCCGCCTGGAAAATAAGCATCATGTTCCTGCTCCACCCTGCAGCCAGCCCCTCCGCTTCACACCGAGCCCCAACATCAACATCCACATCCAATCCCAAGAGCACATCTGCACCTCCGATAAAGACAGCGTGCAGCTCAAAGTAGGGGCGAAACTCAAAGTAACTTAGTGTGGCTTCTGTGTTTGTAGCAAAAGCAGAAATACAAGAGAGGAGATGTAAGGAGGAGAGCCCATTTCAGACCAAATCGTTAATTGTGCTACTTTATATTGTCTTGCTGTCACAGCTGAATCAAGGCAAAAGGTCTGACGCTGCCACGGCCTGACATGCTTCAGAGCTAGAGTGCAGGGATCAATGTCCTGCTCCAGAACATCAAGTCCCTCATCACCTATCAAAAGACTGTCAGTCCACAGAAGGTCAAGCCCCAGCAAAGCCTCATCTCGCAGATGGAAAGACGGCGGCTGCCAGTTAAACAGCAACGGTCTGCCAAGAAGACCCCCGAAAGCCGATGATGTCCTTGAATGGTAGTTTCTCATTTGTGTGAAGCGACTAGAACTGAAGCATTTCCCTGAATTTGAATTCATAGACAAACTGCTTTCTGGAAATAAAGCCAGAAAAACATCCTCAACCTTTTTTTTTTCTTTTTTTTTAATCAGAATGTCCATAAATAATAACTATACACATCATTTTACATGGGACACACTAAACCAAATGTTACATTGAAAGTGTCCTGTTACTTTTGTTACTCTGTGAGGACCATTAGGAAAACACACCAATGAATCACGTAGAGCAAAACTGCTGATTTCCATTATTTTGCCAGAGTTAATATGTATTTGTTTTTGTCAACCTAGTTATAAAAGGAAAAAAAGTATAAAACATATGATTTCATCCTCTTTTTTTTTTCTTTTTCTTTTTTACACATTTTCAACAGAAAAACAAAAACATTTCGCAAGAAGGAGATGGATGAAAACATGTAAGACAACATCTGTGTGGATTTTGCAATGATTAAGAGCAGGAAACCTGTTGGACCTGAGACACCTGTAGCACAGGTCATTATTAGCTTCTACTGAGCGTGTTACAAAGACCGTTACATTTTAAGAAAAGAGAAATAAAGTATTTTTGCAGCATTGTCATCCTGGGACTCTTGGCATCTAAATCCAAGCCTGCTTCTTTACTGGTCATCAGCTACCGGGCCGTGTTTAGCGGCTCAATTTGTGCACTTAAAGCGCCCTTTTCTGAACAACCCCAACTATTCCCACATGTGCAAATTCTTCTTATTCTAAGCAATTTTGGTGTCGGGAGAGACGCAACTGCTAATCCACCCTCGTCCAAATGGATGTCTTCTACTTGAAAGCAACCAGCACCGCAACACCAGTTGTAATTTTTAGTCAAAACAAAATGATCAACTCAGTACCCTGTGAAGTTACTCTCCACCTCCCGGTTTGTTATGGACTTCAAGATGAATACCTGATCCTCTTTAGACTCGTAGCTACTTGAGCTCTCAACAATTCTTTGGCCTTGTGCAAGATTGTACGTTTTATTTTCCTTTGCCGTCAGTTCAGCTCTTCTGGTCCAGCATGCCGCTCGGGTGCAGTTTTCCGGTCATCTCGCCTACTCAAGTCTCACAGCTCCTGGTCACGGGCTGGAGTTGCAGCATCACATTGTTATCCGGAGGGTGTTCACCAGCATCGCTACACCGAGGATTACTTATTCACAGACAGCAGTAGGTTAATCTGAAAGAGAGCCGAAGAAAAAAAAAAAAAAAAAAAAGAAAGGTGAGTGCTCACTGTGCCTTAGCTGATATTTAATGTTTCTACACTGAAGTTGCCCTCAGCAGTTCTGGATGCCGAAGTGGTATTATTAAAACTAAGCCAGGTGCCTTTAGGCTGTGCTAATCCCACAATACTGGTACCTGCTCCATAGATGGACATGCAATGATTTGAAGGTCTTCTCCACTGTATTCCTCCTGAAGCAAGGCGTGCAGTCTTTGGAATACCTGTTGGATGTTATTCTGTGGGAAAAAAAACATCCTATTACTGAGTGCTGGAAGGAAATTAATACTACATTTCCATCTGGCCTATGTCCCCCTCACTATCTTGTTTCCATGTCAACCGCAGAATTTTGTTTCTCTCTCATTCAGCCTCACTTGGCACCGTGATGAACAGTACACAAGCGGCACAAAGATTTCTCCATTAGCGTTCAATCACGTTGACAATTTATAGCTAAAGGCACAACCGCCAAGCCAAATATAAGCAAGAGAGAAACCTGAAGAGTAGATATTAAACACAGAAGTGTTGGCAAAATTCACTCACTGGGCATATACTGTAGTATCGAACCTTGGCTGATGAATAAATGTGACATGAAGGATATCTGACAACGAGAGGTTTGTTTACATGGAAACATCAGCAAACATCTCGGCACATTTCAAAATATGTTTGTATGTATGTCAACATGTTCAATGACACGCCTGAAAAACCTTTCATTTATGTCACTCTTAAAAATACTGACTGGACCTTGGAGTGCAGCAACGTGGGACTACGGTGTGAAAACATTCTTTGATTCTTTAAGCTTGAACAATGACTTAAAAAGGAAACTGACTCATGCAGTACATGCTATACTCTAGCTTTTCTGCCACCCACCCGGACAGGCTTGAAAAGGATGAACTCTGTGTCTCTATTGGCTAAGTACAAGGACAGGCTTTGCAAAGTGCTTGGCAGCTTGCTCTTCATCACCCGGTAGGTAGCCATCACTATATCGTTGATCTTTGCTGAAAAGGGAGTAAAAAAAAAAAAAGAAAAAAAAAAAAAGTCCTGATTAAAGAAAAAACAAAACATTGACATGCCCTCTAGCGTTTGCCATATAGGGTTTTGATGAATTACAGTGTGATGCTCGTGGCGTTTCCTGAGACAAATCTTACCTGGCTGTGCCCAAGGTTGCTGAGACAGACTGTACGTGGGACCACCTTGGATGGCCATAGTTTTAAGAGCTGCAACCTGAGTGCAGACAGCCGCAGCAAAACATTACAGTTTGAAAAGACTAACACAAACAAGCCGTGGTGCCAATTCAGCCAATTGAATTCAGTCTTGAGTTGGAGCATTATTTATATAAATAACCGGAGAAAACATATTGTGGTGAGTCGGGAAAAAAAAAGACACATGCATCAACATCCATCAGGAAAAACAAAAATGTTTTGGTCACTTGTCGGTAACGTTCTGAGACCTTCAGTGATCAATGAATAAGCAAATGATGGTATTTTTTTTTTTTTTTTTTTTTTTTTAAAGGTTTTTAAAAGGTAAAAGCTGAAGAAATGAAGGTCGGGAGGAGCCGTCGCTGCCCGAGGCGAAGTCTGCCTTCGCTCTAACGGTTACCTTGGTGAGAAACTCCTCAAGGTTCCCCACAAAGATCTGAGTCTGCTGCTGGATGAACTGCTCGCAGCTGAACTTCAGGTGTCGGTCCACATCCTTCTTGGAGTCAATGTAGTGCTCCTTTATCTCCGGTGTTCCCTGGGGGCCACAGAGAAAAAGGCTTTAGTACTATCAAGTGGCGTTTCCCTTAGGCAGGGTGCTATCAAAGTACATAAAGTGTATGGTATGTTTAGTGAAAAAAAAAAAAAAGAAGTGAAGAAGGAAAAAAAAAAAAAGAAGCACTACCTCCAACAGGAATTCAAGTATGGCGTTGTGACTGTTAAGTCGGAAGAATTTGGGAACAGCCTTAGGGTTCAGGATTTTGAAGGCAGCATCTTAACACAAAGCAGAGAGATTACATCTGGGCTGTTGTAGAATTAGAGTGCCCTCTAGTGTTACAAATTGAACATGTCCTTGACTGAGATGGGGGCGATAGGAGGGGGGCGAGTCTGCCCTGTGAGCCATCGGTTAATGTACATTATGGTGCTGGATTACAATTTCCACATTAATTGTTGCCACCGGTGCATGTGATAGGCACAAGTTGCTTAATGAGCATGAAAATGTAATGACTGGCTTTATGGAGCCGAACGCCAATGTTCCCTCCACCTTTAATTATCTTACCTCGTGTTTTTTTCAGGTCCAGTGAGATTTCCTTGATGGCAAAATCGGTGTGAAATGGGGCAATCTGTTCGCGCATTATCAGCAGGTGCTTGATCAGGAAAAGTTGCCCGTCTATTTGTGTCTACAGGAAGTGAAAGCACACTGTTAAATCCACACTGCAGGCTGCCAACACAAAAGGGCATCTGCTGACTATCCAAACGATGGAGAACATAAAAAAACACACGCTCAGCGACGATAAGGGAATATGTCTAATTAATAACTGCTGATTAACCGTAGCTGAAAAGGGACATATTACTGTGACAAATAAAGCAGCTGAAATCATTTTATTGCTCGGCTAGCAACTTAAACATGGGAAAAAGACATCAACATGAAGTGGGAACATATTCTCTGAGATTGATGCTGCTGCTTTAATATGAAGTGTTAGTTTGAAACGGGTCAGTTAGCATAGATATTGACAGCAAATCTGAAGGTGAGAGAAGCCCATAAATAAAGGAGAGTCTGCTGAACACTCTGCTGAGCATAAAAAAGCAACGTCAACGTAAACCTCAAACGACATTCAAGCTGCTTTATTTAAGGATCTTTTAGCCTAAAGAAAAAGAGGGAACTGATCTTATTTGCTACATAAAAAGAAAGGCACTTTTCCAGCTATTTTGATAATAATAAAATACTCGATGCTTAACCATGTGTGCCAACCTTGTTTTTAAGGATGATATCAGAAGCTTTAAGCAGGGACTGGATGCAGGCAGATAAGGCCTCTTGAGATAAACCCTGGAAGACTGCTCTCTGGAAAAAGACCAAGAGATGGAAGAAGAAAACACATGAATAAGAAATGCAAAAGTGGTGAAACTATATACTACACATCCTGCTGTGTGTGGAAATTAGCAGCTAATAAAAACTGAGGACTCACATCTATACATCTGTAGAGTTTGGACAGACAAACCAGTGTTCGCCTGACAGTCGGGTACCACATGCCATGCAGATCAGCGGGAGAGACGGACGTCTGCAGACGAGATGCTTCTATGTTGCCTGCTTTCATTGTACAAAGGAGAAGCCATTAAGCAAATGACAATAACACCAAACGTTGTAAAAGACAAGTGAGTGTCACAATCTGGAAACACAAACCGGCATTACTGTTTCTTCTACCATCAGCGTCTTCAAGCTGCACATCAGAAAACGTGGACTCCTGTGACATCTGCTTCATCTGCTCTTCCTTCAAGCTCTGAGCGATTCTCTATTCATGACAAGAGAAAAGTCAAAGACAAGAGTTGGTACACAGAAAATGTTAAGATTCTGGAAAGTCATACTTTTCTCGATTTTTGCTTCAACAGGAGGCCTGAAGGTTTTTTTTAAAGGGAAAATTAACATAAAATAAGAATCAATTTGCAAGTTTAAATTACAGACTGAAAGTCCCAAACATCTAAAGAGCATCAGGGAGTTTTTGATATTCAGAAAATAGTGTAGGGGCATGTTAAATATAAGTTGAACCTCAAAAGCATATTTAATAACATTTATAAGACCAGCCACAGACTTGAGCCTGCATAATTCAGTTTACACATTACAACTCTTTTAATGGAGCTGAATATAGAAAGTGTCAGATGTTGAAAGGTAACTTTTTTTCCCCACTGCTACAGAAGAACTCTGCAGGTCTTTGAAAGCAGAACATAAAGTAAAATTGCACTGTGTCTCAAAAGAGACAGAGAAAAGGATTTAGAATTATCTAAAGAAATGTGAAAGATTAAGCCGTCAATATTGAGGCGATTTTGAGAAAGTAGTTCATATTCAACACATTTAAGAGCTTTAAAATATCAGTCAAGACTAAAAGGCATATTTAACAACATGTGTAGAAACTCACAAGAGCAAAGAACTTCTGAGGCTTAAAAGCGCACTTAAAACATCAAGGGCTATTTTTGACCATCTAACTTTACGGTCTAAAGCACAAGTGCATTTAGCTCGTGTCCAAATTCCCTGCTAGTGGTCTCACGGCAGATAATCTGAGGGAAAAACATAACACCAACATGGCCACGGGTGCTCTGATGGTTGGAGGCACATTAGCTGTTCAAACAGTGTCGGTCTGAAACCACCAAAGACTCTTAATGCTGCTTTGTGGTGGGTGTTAAATAGAGCCCCAAGTCTTTTAAAGGACCTGCACACAGCTAATAATGGTGTGGCTGAAAACATCGGAGGGAACTTGTGGTTATTGTTGACATTTTATTGACAAAACTATTAACGGAAAAAAAACCATTAAAATGCAGTATAAATGAGAATATTGATTAGCACAGCCCTAGTTCCATCCAGTTTGTGTTGTAGAGAAGCCGAAACGATTACAATTGGTGGCTACGTATGTGTAAAAGTTTATATGTAACAAGACAAGTATAAACTGCAGCTTTCAACATTACCACATACCTCAGGATTTTGGAGTCATAGAAAAGAAAAAACGTCTCCATACATTTCAGCACACAAGCCTTACCTCCATCATCTCCAGTTTTTCCGGGTAGGCCAGATCCCCTGGAGCTGGGTTGTAGCCTATGATATCGGTCTGGATGTAGATGTGAGTCCTGTAGACGAGCCTCTCCTGTACATCCTCCAGCATCTGCTTCACGACTGCGTCAAAGGCACCCAGCTGGGCGGCTACATAAAAGCACACAGGGGTCAGTTTACAGTTCATTCAATACCAAAATCATAAAAAATGTGGGCTTCTAGTTTGTTGTGAGTAGATTCAACAAATATAAGTCCTTTAGGGTCTGAACTACAAGCTTGTATATATGTGATGAACAGGGACGTGGAGTATGGTGGGCTCATGAGTGGAAATCAGAAAAACTACAAAACAGATAAACTATGAAAACGTCTTCCTCAAGCTTCGAAGAACAAATATCACACACCTTTATTTATTTATTTATTTTTTAAATGTACACTTTCACTGAAGGTTGTCTTCTCAGAAAACCGCCGCTTCAAACGTGCTCTAAGCCTCAACCAACACACCAATTTAGAAATTTGGGATAAATTGAAGGACTGAGAATTTGATTTTTTTTTTTATTGATTTTATACACTTTATTAATCCCCGAGGGGAAATTTCTTCAATACAGCAGGGGGGCTCTCAGGGGGGTGATGCTGCAGCAGGCTGCCACTAGCGCGGCGCCAGGTAACCTGACCTGAGGTGCATGTTTTTGGATGATGGGAGGAAGCCGGAGAACCTGGAGAGAACCCACGCGAGCACAGGGAGAACATGCAAACTCCGCACAGAAAGGCCCAGGACCGGATTCGAACCCGGAACCTTTTTTGCTGTGAGGTGACAGTGCTAACCACTGCACCACCGTGCCACCTGATGTGTGCTTTCTTTAAACTTTTTGACTAAAATAGTCAATATTTCCTGTCTTTGTTCGCAGGAAAAGGCAAAATGTTCATGGTAATCAATGCTGAAAACTTATAGTTGCATCATATACACTGACAACATTATTACAGGAGATTACGGCATCTTCTTTTTAGCTCAATTTGGAAACTTTTAGGTTCAAATAATTTGATTCGAAAGGCATTTATTTCATAGCACAACATAAATAAAAAAAAATTGAAAGGGCGTTTAAACTGATACATGATACTATATCAAGCTCCAATAACTCAGCTGCATCCTGGTAACTTAATTCTTACCATATACATGACATATGAGAAGCTTTGAGGGGAAGAAAAGATGGACGTACCGTTGTTATAAACGTGGTCCTCCAGCATCTCATTCTTGAGGATGCTGCAGAGCTCCGACAGGGTTTCCAAGTGCATGATGTGGATGATCAGAGGGCGGAGGACATCATACAGTGACAAACATAACTTCTCCAGCAGCTCACTGTGAGAGGTTAAAAAACAATTTAATTGGATTGTACAAAAGAAAAGTCTAAAATTATACTTTCTGCTCAAGCTTCAAGTTTTATTTGAGGTAAAGAATAAAGGAATGAAGTAATGACAAGTAAAGGACTTGTTTAAAAAAAGAAAGAAGAAGAATAGTCATACAAATAGTCTCCAGTGAATTAGTATTTCAAACACAAAGCATAACAAGCAAAACTTGAAAAGGCTGTTGCACATTTTAAAATGTCACACCTTAAGCAAACATGCAGAACGCGCTGCTAGACGAAGGCTCCCTGTGTGTTCAATGATCACATTACCAGAGAGGCGGGTATTACTCACTCTAGTTTAAGTGTAGGTTTGGAGAAGAACTCGCAGTAGAGTTGATGTTCGTCCTGACACACATGAACCATGAAGGCACAGCCGCTGCGAACCTGTACAAAAACACATGTATAATGATCCCACGCTGCAGCGCCTGCAATTACTTTGTCTCCACCTCAAACAATCAAACACTTTCCCGGCGCATAAACGATCCAGGCCCCTATTACAGCAATCATTAACAAGATGCATAAGCTTTCAACATTCATTAAAAGGAAAATCTGGACAGGTGGTGCGGCTGTTTTGACGTCTCATTACAAGATATTCGGATCTTTAATTATAGCATCCCTATCAAGCCAATTAGTGAGCTGTTTAAAATGCAACAACAGCATCAAAATACTATCACATTAGAATGGACATTTTTTTTTTACTATTCATTATTGTGCCAAACTTTGGGTTAGTTAACTTTTCACACAAAGAAGAAAAGAGTGCAATGATTCGCAGCTTTATAGATGAAGTGTGACTGAGGCTATACTAACAACACTCAGCCTCTGCACAGCAATTCACTTGTGAGCAAAACAGGAGAAATCTCTAGATAGCCGCTGTACACAATCTCAGGTTATGCTCATTTATCATGTGCACAGCTCTGTGTCTCTACCAAAGCCTGCAGAAAATGTCCAGAGGGGCCGTGCTGGCCGGTCTACCTGGACTCAAATGTCACCTCACTATATCCAAGAGGGCAGTTCCACCTTTGAAGCAGTCACGCCTTACCAGAGCACAGTGGTCTTTGCTGTTTTGGTTGGTCAAGTCAGTGATGGTGGATGTAATGCAGGGACTGAGGAGCTGCTCTCTCTGGTCCAGATAGCAGTGATGGATTTCATCTAGGAGCTGATGGTATCTGCTCGCATCAATGTAGAGAGAGACGAGTTAATTTTGGAAAAGAACTGTGGAAAAAAAAAATATATATATATTGCTGTTGCTACTGCTTTTGTTCAGGTGAAATGTACTCACTCTGGAATCTTCTCAGCTCTCTGCTCTATCTGTTCAATCAGTGACTGCAGGAACAAACATGCCAATAAAAATGTAGATTTATTACGGAAAATTATCGACGCAAAACAACATACAGCATGAATTCAGTCGCCAATAAAATAGCAATATACTCACTCTAACTTTAGGTGCAGCGGCTCTAAACTTGACATAGTAAAGTGTAAAGGCATTGTCTGCATTAGTCAAGCCCATTGGATCCTGGTGGAGACAAAAAGGACTCAAATCAAATATTGTTACTGAACTAGACACATACTCTATACTCGGTTGTTTACTTTTGCATGAGGAGAAAGTGCGTCTTACCCTTTTTGTTAACTGGCTTGTGAGATTCTGCATAGTGTTTACAATGTGGATCTTCATGTAGTGCATAGCTTTAGAGAGACACTGTTTAAACTTGGCCAAATAAACAGGGTAGTCCTTGAAATTGGGCTGTAATCAGAGATAAACAAGTGTTAGATCAGTTAATTGGGGATAACACACACCAAAGTGTAAATTTGGCTGTTACAAGTTCAGCATGATTCTGCAGTAATTATTACAGGTCATTGTCAGTGTTTGAATTTCTGATTGGAAAACTAAAACCACCACCATTCAAGTTGCAGTTTCTATTCATGTCTGTCCAGACTTATACATGCAGTTTGGGTTTTGAAGGAATTTGGCCAATGAAGCCCATTTTGACAAAACACAAAGTTATAGGAATGACAGTGGAGCAATCCATCCAGGAAATGACAATTGAGCAAAAGCAATATGAATGTGAACTCAACCAATCTCCACAATAATTGCAGGATCTCGCAATTTTGAAAACTGCGATTTCCTAGCAGCAAATGCGCTCGGCAGGATGTCTGCTACAGACATTACAGCTCAGATGAAGCCTTTCCGAAACAACACATGCTTTATCAACAACAAACAATCCAAAAAAATCCCTCTCATCATCAGAACAAACCACAAACTGGTTGACCGTGAAAAAAAAATGGCAAAACCGGGAGCTATAAGATTAATGAAAACTTGTATCTTATGAGATTCAGGTCATAAATCATCGTACTTCCCTGCGTCAGTCAAAACATACAGTGTGTGTTAAATTACATGAGTTTTGTACATCCTAAAAACATCCTGACAACTCGAAAACATAAGACCTCCGGCTGCCGCATCAAAACCACCACAAAAAGCTTTCACATTAGGTATAAATATGTACCAACTACATGGAAGGCATTCAAACACTAACTTCAAAAATGTTCCACTGCCTACAGATTATTCTGTCCCTGGTATTTATTAGTATAAAAAGTTCAAATCTGCACAGACAAAACTGAAGCTTTGAAGTACAAAATACTTACATGTGAAGAAACGTATTCAATGCAGTCATCCAGTTTGGATAGCATTGGTATAAAGCCTTCGCTATTTACAGACAAGTTTGGCGAGTTCAGTTTCTGCAAAGTCAAAAGAAGTCTTAGTTTTTAAGTTATTATATACAACATCATTCAAATTTTTAAGGTCATATTCTTTGTAATCAAAACATCTTTTCAAGTCAGCGCTGCCACAAATGTGCTGTTTTCTATTTTCAAATCAGGCCAAATTTAAAAATGTAAAAAAAAATGTGCGATGTGAAACAATATTTTATGAGTACTTTTATTAAACTTTTTAGAAATATTTTAAATGTAAATATAGCTGGTATCAAAGTTCTTTTGAAAAAACTTAATTAAATCTGGGACATAGCTGCTAATCCTTAATAATAATTGCAATTACATCTAATTGACCAATTAACTGACACACGAGTTACAATGCATACGGTGAAGTTGTCAAATGTTTCAAGAGTTAGACAACAGGAAACCCAGCTTACCGTGTTTATGTTTTCTAACTCATTAAAATATGAGAGTTTCTGCTGTATGCTCTCGGCCAGGTCAACCAGCTCTGACTGAAGGGAGACAAGAACAAACCACATTTCAAACAATACGATATGATTATATTCAGTTTAGCTTCCTCACGTAGTCCAATATACATGTATTTGGGAGCATGAGCAAATTTCTCAAATATACAGCATTAATAAGAAATTAAATAAGTCACGGAAAGAAAAGAATGCCTGATCAAAATTTTACATTTAGACAAGCAATTATTTATACAATACTGTTTCTGAACACGATGGCGTTCAGTTTTCAGATGTTATCACGGTTGGTTTTACACCATTTCAGTGGATTTTTGACCATTTTTTCGGAGTTTTAGCTGAACATTCACAGATACAAAATCCTCCTTTGGTCTTTAATTGAAAGAAACAAGACATGGTTAGAAGCTAGTGTACAACTGGAACATGAATGAAACCATTGCTTTTACTTTGAAATTGATAAAGGAAGTTGCATCATTCTGCCAACCAATGATGTAACTTAATCCCTCAGTCGCTCACTCTGTGACAGACGTATACGTTAATATACAGTTCAAGCCAAAAATAAATTAGATGATTTATAATTCGCTGATTTTTCGCTGATTAACAATCAAAAAAACTGTGTGCACCTCACCTGCTCTTTTAGAAGCTGTTCACAGGCCTCATGGAGGGCGCCAGTCTTATTGGACACAAACAGGTACTGTTTCTGAAGGGAGTCCAAGTGTTCAAGAGCTGCACAGACATCTTTGAGAATTGCATCGCACTGTTCCTGGTAGCAGTTCAGATCGTCTCTGGTGTTCCTGAAGGGAAAAGTAGACATGTTATCTGTTTGCAATGCAGTGGAGCTACCTATCGGTTTGCATGGCAGAATACAGCATTCATTTATGTTTTCACATCGAACAGGAAACTAGATATACTGCTCTCTGAGAGATGACACTTTGCATCTCTACCAGCACCTTAAAAAAAAGAAAAAAAAGAGGATATGACTGTAGGTGTTTTCCCTCAGCTATCAAAGGCACAATACCCTGCTGTGACATCTGTTTGGGGGTGTAGATAAGAGAGTGTATAGAGAAAGCTGCAACACCCAGGGGCTGAAAAATAATGCTTGCTGTGAAGTGCCAAAAACTGCAGTTCCTTTAATGGCCACTTGAGCTTGGCTCAAATAGACCCATAGACCCCCCCCATGTTAAAAAGTCAAAACTCTACAGTCCGGCACAAAAAACAGCTAATTTCTCTCATCATGACATAAGTACAGGAGGAGAAGCTATAGCTCAACCATTTAATTAAATCAAGGCCTTAAGTTATGCATAATCACGGCTGGGGCTGCTCTGAGTGACAGGTGGATGTCGTCATAGCTGGCCAGCCGCCAACAAGTTTCAGCCAGAGGCAAACAAACAGAGACTCTTTTAGCTCGCCTTGACTCCACCCACACACCATATTGGATTGGATTGATAGATTGGATATATAGATTGATAATTTATCATATTTATATATGTTTATAAATATATATATATAAAATATATATTTCAAATATATAAAATATTTATTTTATATATTTCTATATATATAAAAATATATATAAAAATGTATATATATATATAATCTAATTTATATATATATAATCTAATTGGATATATCAATTGATAGGTTGGATTGGACTGTGACATCCAGATGGGGTTGAGGCTTTGTCCATGTTCACTATGTCCAGTCTACAGTGTCGATAGAGAGTTTAAGTCCTTTCTTACGTTTTGATCCGATAACTAGAACATAACCCGCTCCGGACCCGGTGAAGTTTGCAGCATCAGTTGCCATGGTGATCACGCCAGTTTAAAGACACTGCCTGGCTTTAGTCTCAACAATACTCCTCTGTGATAAACAAACAAGTTGGTTGTTTTTTTTTACTTTAAAGCACCTTGAGTTTCATGTTTAAGTGGTTTGTGTCTGATGCACCCTTTTAAAAAAATAATAATAATAATAATAAAATAAAAACTTCTCTGAGCCCGTCGACCTCCCAAACAAAGCACCCGACCAAGTGTGACACCTCAGTCTCAGGTAAGGCAGATGAAGACGGACACACCTGTACTTGGCGCTGTCGTCCTGGTCCATGTTTGCCTGTAACTTGGCAAACCAGGCAAAAAACTGCAACACACACAAAAACAAAAAAAATGGGGCGTCACGTTACAACCGAGCATCTTTAACAGATGCAGGAGCTGCTCACCGAGGAGGAGGAAGAGGAGGAGGAAGAGGAGGAGGAGGACGAGGAGGAGTCACCTGCTGTGCAGTTTCTATCCTGTCGTTTCCCATGTCCAGCATCTGGAAACCTTTGAGCAGGACGTCCTCTGTCGAAGCGGGCACCGTCGCCGTGAACGGGGACTGCAAGGACCGAGAGGACAGGCTGCACAAGTCCTCAATGGGCAGCTGCAAAAACAATAAAAATAAACAAACAAACAAACAAACAAACAAACAGGGGGGATTCATGTGGAGCTAACGAGCTTTTCCCTGCACGAATACGAAGCCCGCTGAGAAAGCCCGCTACCTGGCATGAGGCGGATATTAATTTAATATCATTTGAACACGGCAGAATTGAGCTCGTGCAAATTAAACGTGCGTTTAATTGATAAAGTAAGTTAGCAGCCCTGGTTAGCTGCGGAAGCTAGCCGCGGAGTACCGTCTCACCTCCGAGGGAACCGAGAGCGTCTCGGCCGCCGCCCGGATCTCCAGGACCGAGTCCATTTGTTTCTCCGAGAGGGGAGCCGTGGCATCGGCGCGGCGGTCCCATAACGTCAGCTTCTCCCGGGTTTCCTTGTCCGTTAGGTCCAGTAAGGACTGATCCGTGGACGCCATCGTCACTTTGGACAACATCAACGTCAGCAGCGGCAGCTACTTCCTGTTCCGGGGAGGTGGGCGGGGCTTCGTGAAGCTGACTTTAACTGGCCTGGTCTAAAAAAAAAAACTTGGCTGTTTGAACTATAGCCTACTTATTATATATCATATCCATTTGTTTCTTCATGTGTAAAAGAGCTGACAAGATAGCTTTTTTTTTTTGCCTTATTAAAACGTTTTAATTAAATTATTTGGGAAAAGGAGAGATGTGTCAACATATTTATATTGTTCTTATCCTGTGTCATTTTTTTTAATTTTGTGTTAATGCCACTTGTAGTTTTCATCACTGTACATCACTTCATAAATTTTGTGTTTGCATGTTCAAGTCTCATCTCCTCTTTAATCTGTATTTACTTTTTTTAATTTTTGGATGTCCTTTTTGTTTCCCCCTTTTAATCCTCCTTTCTTTTGTCTTTCCTTCACTGTTTTGTGATATTTGGACAGGTGTGTTCTTATGTGTATTCTGGTCATAGCAGGATACATCAATCAGTCCATAGAAAGTGCATACATGAATATAGCCCGGCTGGTTTAAATTGTAAAAAGAAAAGAAAAGGAAAAAAAAAAGTGCAGGACCAAAATCGTGTCATTATAGGCCTATGCTTCATTTATTATAACAGCAAGGGTTTCAGGCAGCCTAGTAGTAAAATATAATTACTCTGTCATGTGCTTGACCAAGTGGTAGAATACTTATTGAAGAGGGACTTGGCTTTCTTTCTCCATTTGCCCTGAGCTAACTTTACATCAGTGGTTTACAGCTGAGGCCCACAATGTTAGCCTATTTCAAAACAAACAAGAAAAAGACCATCACGGTAGATGGCATTTTTTTTGAGTGGGACAAATATGGCGTCAAGCAGCACATGAATAGCCTACAGCCTATATAAATATGTATATATAAAAATATAAATCCAGCAGGTGGAGCCCTTGGGAATAACCCTAATACGTATAACTAATACAGTGATATTTTCTGGTCTGTTTATTTTGTCACCATATAAGTTTATCTAAGCATTCAGTCAGAGAAGAGTATTTAATCAGTTAGCAAGTGTTACACTCACACACCTATAGACGTGTTTTCTTATCTACCATACAGACCTTTGAATTTAACAACTGACAACTCTTAACTGGCCATCTCTAATCATTCTTGTGGAAAATAAAGCAGTGAAGATCAGCTTGTTTAGACCTGTTTTTTTTATGCCACAACGTTTGTTCTACCTCATAATGGAAAGCAGACACTGAATCAATATGTTCAGTTTTTCATGCTGTCAGTGAATAAATCATTGTGGACGTCTCATAATCAATGAAGAGTGAAAAATAGTCATTTACATTATTTTCAGCAGAATGCCAAGCAGGTTATGTAAGAAAATTATTCAAAAATAGGGATTCTTGTTTTTTCTTCACACTATGCATCTATGATCCTGAGGCATTTCTATTAATTGGGTTATGGATAACTTGCATTCACCAACTGATCCCTTGATTACATTATTATAAAACAATTTTTGTTTTATTTTACTGCTTTTCTTTATAGATGGTTCTGACAAATTGTTTCATTTAACTGTTTCGAAAATTGGTCATTATCTTTCTTTTCTTTTCTTTTTTTTTGAAGAGCTGAAATTATTTGTACACAAAGAACTGTGTATCATTTCCTATACTTATACAAAGAGCTTTCAGTATGTCTTTACACACAAAAATGAACACATCTCAAAATGCAGTCCTGGTGGCATTAGCAAGGAGGAGGAGGTAGCGTTCACGTATTGCAGCTTTGTCTGCAGGGTGTCTCTTGGGGAGGTCAAAAAGAGTTCACATTTTTATTTTCCTTTTTTGCTCTTTGTTGAAGGGAGATGCTGCAGAGTTCAAGCCACGTTACTCTTGTACAAAAAGAGATGTCAGAGCACATCTTGTCAAAAGTTGTATTTTGGCTCAATGCAGGTCAGACTGAGTTCTGTAAAGCAACACTGACACTTTAAGTGGTGGCGTTTTTCTTTCACTACATTGTGAGAACTAGTGCAAGCTTGATAAGACGTCAAATAATACATTAACAATTACGCACTGTTAGGAACATTTTGTAGCTTACGATACATCTTTTTAAAAAAAAACAAGGAAAGTCGCACATAAAGTGAAGTCACTTTTATTAGATCTTGTCAAAAAAAATTAAATGTGAAAATTGCAATGAAAATCTGCTTTGAAATGGATACAAGGAGGAAATGAATCCTGAGATGCTAAACTGTGCTAAAGCATTTACAGATAATAAATACGTTTTACTCTGAATTGTTGAATGAACCGATTTCAAATTAAAATGTCTGAGTAAAAGTATTTTTTTTTTATCTATTTACGTGCCTTTCATTTAAAACACAATGACAAGTAAACATTTGTATTATGGCGAAAGTGGCTTACAAATACAACTTACAGTGAAAACTTTGTTCAAAGTGCTACGAATTAAGAAAAATCATTCACAGACATTACATTTAAAATTGCCTCTATCAACGTTGCAGAAACGTTTAAAGAGTCCCCTCTTCACTTGCACTTAAGTGTTAAAATCACCCTCAAAAGGACATGAATGGAAAAGTGTGTAATATGAACCTCAAAATAAAATACAAAAATCCCATTTGTAAAAAATAATACATTTGAAATTGTAAGCAAACCCTTAAAACCACGCAGCAGAGTAATGTACATAAATGTGCAAAGCAAGGTAATACATTTACAAGTGCCTGGAAAACAAGTCTTAAATTATTCTAATTCATTTCAACATAGGCTTGCTTAGGAATGTACTCCAAGGCCATTGTTCTGTTGTTGGACGTTGGAAGAATGCGGTCGTCACAGTTTAAGAGGTGCAGGCAGTCTGATCTTTTCTTAGATAGAATAAGAAAATCCAGCAGGTCTTGTCAGTTGTAGTCCGTCCCCTCTAAGTGATCGGGGATGGGCAGTCCACTGAGGATTGTTAAACATCTATTCCACACATTGAACACAGGGCACACGGGCTGAGCGAAGGAGATGTCAAACGTGTACAAGTGCTGAGAGCCGACAGCGTCGTAGAAAGACAGAGATCCAGAGTCGTAGTCCAACAACACCCCGAGACGCCTCAGGTGGGGTGACGGCTCGATGGGCAACTCCTTACTGTTGTGACGCACCACCCACGAGTTGTTGCAGCGCGACAGCACCCAGGAAGCTGAGTTTTTGCCAACCCACTCATGTTTTGGTGCAGACTTATAAGCAATGCCCACTGCAAACCTTCGTGACAAAAGAAAAGGGAAAAATGTTCATAAATACTGCTACATTTCTGGTATTGTACGTATGAAACAATATCCATGAGGAAATAAATTCAACTGAAAGACTTATAGGCACAGTGAGGTTTTAAGCTAAATAAGCCCACAATAGCGATGCATTAAAGTGTGTGCCAAATTTCATTGGACTCTATCCGGTAGTTCTTGAGATATATCAGTCGGGACTAAAGTGGTGGACCGTCCGACAGGAGTCAAGCCATTCAGCTACCATGGCTGAAAACATAAATGTCTTTACCATGTGCTTCCTCCTATCAGAGCCTCCCAGTAATGGCGGCCACTGTCGATGTACACGTTCCCTGTGACACCGTAGCTGCTGTGGCTGGAGAAGCGGTCCTGACTGTGGCTCTTCTTGGACGACGTCTCGTCCCGCTCTACTGTCAGGTTGTCATGGGACACCCTCAGTTTCCGGTGAGCGGACTTTGCGTCCAGTTTGAATGGCTGACCTTTAATTAAGGCAGAGGCGCATGTTAGTTTGTGAGATGCATTCATTAAAATTCTCAAGGATAATTAATAACATGAGTAACTCTGGGCAACTGTTGACGTACTGTTGGTCTTGAGTTTCCCTGGGTCACTGCTGCGGTTTCCAGCCTGGTTTATGGCCTTCACTATGAAGATGTACTTGGTGCCACACTGGAGTCCATGCACAGTGTAGTGATTTTGCTTGATGTTTGGTACTATCATCCAGCTGTCAGCAGAGTTACACAAACCTGCAGCCCCGACACACAGAAAGTCACAAATTCACACCAAAGTATCCTAAAATGAATCTGAAGTTAGTTGGGAACAAAATAGTACAGCTGCTATTTCTGACTCATCAGTTATATCATATATATCAAACATAGTCTAATTATCACTTGTGCAAGAATGCTTGAGCACTGAGGCACATTAGAATAAATTGCTTGATAGAGCCCGTTGTGATTGTATTATGGCAATCAATTCCAAGTCTGCAGCTTGTTTCAACCCCGAGATCATATCAAGTTTATGATGTGCATCCATGATGTAAATCCAGTCTGACTGTTATATTTCCACCCCTTCCGAGACACTGCAGAAATTGCGGTGTACTTTGGTGACATCTAATTACCCATAAGAGCCAGGACCGAGCTCTCCTGTCCTGCTGTTACAACCCGATCTTATGTTTGAATATTTTAACATAGCCCCCAAACAATTTAAAGTCTCTCAGAAATCCCTTTCAAATGCCTCCATCCTCTTTATGTTTTCCACCACAGACAATATTCTGTATTCCCATAAGAAAGCTAGATGTGGACTTACTGACAACATTAGATTGCCTGGTGTAGATGGCGTACTGAAGTTCATATGACACGACAACGAATTCATCATCTGATGTCCAGTGAACTGTGATTGTGTCATATGAAGCCGTGCATAGTTCTTCGCGGATTACTGGTGGATCCGGTGCTGCAAACGGAAAACAAAAAGCACATGTTGTCCAGAGAGTGGATTTAATTCGACCCTCAACAACATCAAAATAACAAACAGAAAAATATGTTGTCCAACCCGGTGGTGGATAAATACCATTCATTTGTGGTTTTTTTTATTCTGGCAAGTGTAATTAATCTAGGTTGGAGTTCCTCCAGCTATTACATCCACAGCCCCCATGCAGAGTTAAAGTCACGCAGCACAACAGGAGCTTAGCATAAACAATCCAACCTGTTTCATTCAGCCGAAAATAAAACCACTGCTGCCTACATCGTGAGCTTTTTCGTTTTCTGCCACTCGCTAAAAGGCACATAGTTAAGATACAAACACCCTGCCTCTTTCCGTGCAGAAGCCTTTAAATGACAGAAATCCATAATTCAGTGAGATTTCAAGTGCATTTTTTTTAGAGGAACCTGACAAATCATACAAAACTAAATATTGAAGAATTGCAGAGTGTGCAGCTGAAAGATGCAGTTACAAACTAACTAAAGTCATCAGGCACAAGCAATCGATTAAAGTAATTCAGACAGGCTTCATGACAAACAATAAAATATTGAGTGCTTCAACATGTAAGACCTGACTCACCTGTGAGGTAATCTAAGCTTTCTAGCATTTTCTTCTCCCTTGTGAAGTCCAAAGCAAACGTATCAAAGGTGTCATTCAGGTTCATTTCTGGTAGCAGGATCTGAGAAGATGCCGTTGCCATAGAAACTCTATGATAGAGAAGGAAATACAGTAAGAGATGCTGGCAGTTTTGTGCACTGTATCCATTATTTGTTATTAGGGTTAGCTTTCACTGTTCTTTCACCTGTCACAGACACTCTTAGCTGTCTGAAGGAAGCGAGGTTGGTCCGTCTCCTTGAGGGTTTGGTCGGCCTGAGTGATGAGAGAAGAGGACCTCTCGATGCACTGCTTGCAGCTCGCTATCTGCTGGGCTAGTTTCCTCAGCCTAACAGACTGGACAGGAAATAGGAAATGCAGCTAGATGAATGGTTTGGTAAATAACCAACCAAAATATGACCTGTGAGGTGTCATCCTGCCAGATGCTAGATTGGGTTTCACCTTGCCAATTACAAATTTCCTACTGGAGGATAAATCTGATTTACACTGCGAGCTACAACCGGTTGCTGTTCTTGGATTAGAGGTGTATATATGAAACATCCCTCATGACACTGCCATAGTAACCGGGCCATCCCAACCCCCCCTCTTTGCCTCAAAGGCTTACTGGTTGAAAGCAACCCCACAACCTGACGTGAGGCATGGGGTGAGGAAGGAAAGAGCCGTTCCCCAGAGAGGACCATCACAGGAAACAGGGCTGATCTTACTCTGACGCTGAACACACAGTGCCACCACCTCTCTAAGGACATTTAACAGGGGAAAAGGAAGGGAAACGATTCAAGAAGCATTGCACTTTCACATTAAATGTATGTGAACACTGCGCCACAAGTACTCCAAAGCAGATTTCTAAAGCTGAGGACAAAATAAGCATTAACCTACAAGTTTGCTCAAACAAGTTTACAAAGCCATACAAAAGGAACAGTTTTATTCCACTTTCAAATCAAAAGTAAATGACATTTCATAACCTTAACAGCATGTTTATTGTAACCATGATACTCCTCTATTTTACCCCAATCTCATTTTCCCTCTCTCCCTTATACCAAATTGTTTTTGTGACAAAATATAGCTAAACAAAGGTAAAAATATCTCTGCCAATTTACTCTGTGATGGTCCACATTCAGAGAATAAAGACAAATGACCCGTATGGTCAACTCAACTGCCAATTACAAAGGTATTTCACTTTATTTTTTAAGATTTTATTTTACTATTATTGCAGTACAGTGGCTTTAAAAACATCCTCAGTGGACAACCTGAATAAAAGCGACCTGTCTGCATGTGAGGTATGTTGTCAATAAACATGCTGAAATGTCTGATACAGCTAAGGAACCGACATCAGTACTGTCACCTGAAAGAAAATATCTGTCTAGAGTCGGCTAACATTAGCCACCCTTAGCTGCTGGTCATACCAAACCAACTACGGCTGTAAGGGCAAAACCACTGAGAGTAAAAAGTGGAGTGAATGTGGGTTTTATTTCCTTTGAATTAAAATTCAAAGTAAGAAGAAAAATATGTTTGATTCCTTTAAACGTTACATACACTCGCTTTAGGCAGTAACATTTTGAAGACATGTGTTTTTTACCCAACAACAGTAATTTGTTACTGCTGCATCCTAACAAGAACAGCATGCATTTGTGTGTGTGTGTGTGTGTGTGTGTGTGTGTGTGTGTGTGTGTGTGTCTGTGTGTGTGTGTGAGGGGGCAAGGTTATCAACACAGACAAGGTGATAAACAAGCAAACAAAGGTTATCAAGATACAAAAGGCGATAAACAATACCTTCCCCTCCTTTATCTTGGTCGCTATGATTTGTCTTCGCTGCTGTATGATATTAATCAGCAGGTCACACTCTTCCAGCAGCTTGTTCTCTTGCCGTGTTGCATTTACCTAGAAACAGCACAAATACAGATAAGAGGCAGTAGGTAATGGTTTTTTTGTTTTTTAATTCATTTGCTTTGGACAAAATGTCCTGCTGCACTCATGAAGGTATGTGCTAGTTTAAAATCATTATAGCACACATTACTAACGGCACAATTTATTTTACGCAAACCCCATGTGACAGAAAACCAGATAAGAGAAAAGCATTCAGTTGTCCTCGTTCACAATTTCTCTTTTTACCCGTCACATGTGAGAATACGGGCAACGTATTGAATGACATTCAAATTTACCAAATTTCTTGCTGACTTTTTAAAACTCTGCATTACGCAACGTTAATTAAAAATGCACAGTGCAGTGAAATAAATCATATTAAACGATAGAGCCGGACCAGTTTATTGGTAAGAGGATTTTATTGTCCGATGTTGGCCTATCATATGTTGGTACATGTGTTGTCGAATACGTATGAACACTTGTTTTACTGAACTTAATGCAAAAACAGATGCTTGGAGTACATTAAAAATCGGGGTTTTTTTTGTTTGTTTTTTTATTAAACATCTAGTTATTTATAAATATTATATTCCCAGTAAAGTATATTGTTTTAGTGTAGTGATGTCATTTTGGACAATGAAGTTTATTTAAACTGTAAAATATCTTACCCCCATTACATATCTTTGTATCAAGTCCTTACCAAATTTTTGCTGATAGATTTATGTTGTGTTGTATCTTTGGTACTGACAACGGCCACAAAAATCCAGTATTGTCGGGCTCTTTAATACAATATACCATAATCATCCTTCATTTTATTGTTTTTTTTAATATTTTTTATAAATATTTATGTTAAATGTATATTAATATTTATCTGCTAACATTATCTGAAAAGACTCAATATGCAAGCACGTTACAGAAATTATTGATCTATAGACTAATAAGCACTCAGTCTTGTTGACATGATAAAATGCCGCTCTCAGATACAGTAATTCATCATGGTGTTAATAATTTAATGAGTTGTTGCCCATGAAATGCCACGGCGGCTGAGAGGCGCCACCTGAAAAGAAACAGATAAACAACCTCACCTCCACATGTTGGCAGGTTTGGATAAGTTTGCCCATCAGACTTTCCAACTCACTGGTCCTCTTGATTAGACTGCTGAGGTTGGAATCCAACGCTTGCTGCAAAACGAAATTGAAAGGGAATATTTCATTACATACAGCTCCCGCCATCAAACTGTAAACAGCTGAATAAATCTTGGTGGAGAGTTAGGTGAATGGGAACATAAGGACCATTTTCTGGCCCGTGTATAATGAGCCGAAGGGGGGGACACTCAAAGCTGACACTGGATAAGACTGACCACATTTGGGCTCTGATCAGTGCGAAGCCCCTCGGTTCTGCCTGCGTGCCAAAGATCCCATCATAGTGCCCACAGAGCTTAGCAGAGCATCTGCCAGTGATTTGGACAACTAAACCCGGGCCGTGTTAATCACTGACTCAGATCAAAGGCTTATGTTTCAAACTTAATCTCTTACTGTAATTGGGCAGCATGATGATTGTGTACAGTGATGGCACAAAATGTCCTCTGATATTGTTTTATTCTTATACTTAATAAAAGATTGTGCAATTACATTAGAGTGCTATTAATGATTTAAATGAGAACCGAATAACAGTCCCACCATACCAAAAAAAAGATTGACAAAAAATTGACAGACGGGTGTTTTAACACAGACACCAAACGATGAAATGTAAATTAGTAGTACTTTGTGATGATTCAACGAAGTAAAAAGAAACCTGAAAAAATGCCTGTTAAAGTCTTTTAATATACAATATATGAACGGATCTGTAATTTTCATAGTCAAAGAATTACTGCCTTTAAAGTGCACAGTACTGGGATATAAAATATTTGTTTTGAGATGGCAGTGAATTAGATTTAATCTACAGTTGTTCTGCATATTTTTTTTAAAAAAGTATAAACATTATAAACCATGGAAAACATTTCACAAGCACCAAAAATAAAAATCTGAGCAAGATTCCTTTGATTAAAAAGAAAAAAACTGGAAATAGTCAAAGACGAGAGCAAACAGGTAAGAGGAGCCTGCAAAGATCTGAAGCGTGAAGCAAATAGCGGGAAGACCTCTTTCATGTTAGATGTTTCACATTGTGATTTCATAAGGCGGGTGCGTCACTGTGTGCTAAAATAGTAAAGGCTTTATTTCACTGCACTCATGAATATGATTTATTCATATGGAAAAGAATGTGATGAAAGCCATTTCAGATGCAGTGCTTCAGGTACAGGTGAAGAGAGTTCATAATTTCAAAACTGCCGAATGAAATATAACACATTTATCAAAATGATGTAGAATATAGCCAAACGTATACGTTTTACAGACTCCAGTCTTTGATTATGACAAGTGTCACACCAGTGAAGCCCTAAAGAGCAAATGGAAAGCGTGAGACACAAAGTGAGTTCATCTCTTCTAACATTGTGGTGCACTCACTTTCTCAATGTGCCTAAAAATATGGCTTCTCCTGAAACATTAATATTCTTCACATGTTTAGACAGCTCTCTCTAATGGAGGTCTCTTTCCTAAAACCATTTAAAGCCGATGAGAGGAAAGAATAGCCGCTTCCTTTTGTATGCGAATGCTTCTGGTTCCACACCTTTGCTTTGGCCGGCCCCTCTTCCTTCCTCTCGGGAGCCCTGACAGGTCACTGTCAGGACTTGGAGTTTTATCCTGTGTCAACATCAGACATTTTACACGTTGGCTGCCACTTCATCCTGTGAACACCACAGGTCCTGTTACACAGCCGTGATTTGGACTTTGTTGGAGGGCAGTTTAAGCTCGAATTAAATCAGTCCTACTCAAGTGTACAAATATATATTTTACACTTAACTGCACTGCATTATAATCCCAGAACATATACTTTATAGGTATTCACATAATGTGTATACCTAAAGTGTTTGACTCGTGGGTTTCTCATCCGACCGTAACCTCCAATTTAAGTATGTAAAGACAAATCATGTAGATTTATACTGTGCGTTGGGTAGTGTTGTATAGTATGACCCTTTTTAAATGGAAGAAACTTTAATGTATCCCAGTAGGGACACTTGAAATGAACAGAGACATTCATTGACATTATTAAAAACACCTATACTTTCCCTACGGTGACAAGTTAAAAGGTCAGCTTTGAAAAAAGGCATTTAAAAGACATCCCAGTCATGGTGGGGGTGAAGGCCGAGTCCAAACCCGTAACAAATCTAAACGGTTGAGATTACATTTGAATCAGAGATTGAACCCTAAAAAACCATCATGGCGTGCGCTTCATGTTCCATGCGCCTCGACATATCTTTATAAATTCTTCACAATGTGCTGATAAATGTGCAATGTTAGCCGATTTTTTTGTAACGCATTGAAACGCATTGAATGCAATGACGCATACGGCTTTCTACTAATCATGGTCAGGAAGCAGAAGTGTTTCTGACACTACAGCGGGCCTGTTAATTGATAGATTTTCATACTATGTGATCCAGCTGACTAAATGTAATATTTTTTGAAAAATGAACTGGCCTGCTGACTGAATAGGGTTAGAGGGTCTTTGTAGCTTTCACACATGATGCACAGTAAACCAGATGCCTTTAAATACTGACGTTTGAAAAAATTTAAACCTACAAAATACGTGTAAAAAAAAAAAAAAAAAGCTTATAAAAAGATCCAAACAAAGAATTATGTAATTACGTTTACAACTACATCTTCTTAAATTAGGGCTGAACAATATGGACAAAATAAAATATAAATTTTTGACCAAATACCTCAATATCGATATCGGGGATGACGACTGGTTCTTCCACAAAATATTTACACAATGAGATTTGTTTTCAATAAATAATCATCAGTAATGTGGATATGATGACCAAGTGGTAAGTTCAGAAAATTACATTACCCCACTGTAATGCATCCGTTAAAACTTGTGCCATATCATAATATTATGATATCAAAAAGACTATATTTAGTCACATAAAAATACTGATATAATATTGATGTATTGCGCAACCCCGGATTTGGTGTATTCGATTTGAAATCAGTACAAACTTCGAAATGCCTACGAGTGACTGTTTTGTCTGTTTACGTACAATCTCTGCAATTGGCAAGCGAGCTGGTGTTTTTCCTTCATGCTTCAGGCTGCAACCTTAAATAGGATTGTACTGACATACAAATATTGGATGGATAATTACACATATAATGCCAAACCAGGATCATGTCACATATTGCTCCAATCTGGCTGAAGAACTAACACACAAACACCAACACACACTCAGGCTTTTACAGTGTCATACTATCCCTTTGTGGGGGAATTTCTGAGAAATGTGAGGCACTGTGGCTGTAAACATGTGCCTGAAAAAGACAGAAACTATCAACAAGCTCAGCTGCATGCCACCTGGGTCCTGTCCTGTTTGCCATGAGAAAAAAATCTATTCTTTCTAAAATGGGAATTACCATTTCCTGTTTTACTTGAGCCTAATAACTGTACGTAATGTGAGGTCAACACGACACAAACACAGATGAATACATTAATTAATACAAGCCCTTGTAAAATGTCGCCGAGCAACTGAATACTGAATGTGAGTAATCAGTAAATATCATTCAACAGAGAAAACAGATCATAGCGAGTAACAATCTACAAGAAGATAAAATGGATTCTGTCCGTCTTAATTTACCCTAGAATCGAATGACTTTAATCATCTGGAGGATGTTATTCTTATTAAAGACAAGTAACAACGTTAGTGCACTGATTAACTACATATCAAATAATGAAAACAACAACAGACTCACAAAGCTAAATACACGAACTAATTCATGAAAAAACACAGGCTACATGTCTCATTACTCCGTGGTACAGACCGGTTGTAGCTAACGCAGAATGCACTTCACTTTCATTTCACTGATTTTGTTCGATCACTTTAAAAGTGACATTCAGGTTGAGGCTGATCCTTACAATAAATCTGCCCTGAATGTGTAATTGAAGAAATGATGCAGATCACCTGGTCTGCCTCCTGGTGTGAACGATCACGCCCCACACAGAGAAAGCGGCCAGGAGATTTCTGCGCAACGACAGCATGATCAAACAAAGGAGAAGGGTTAAGGCTGGTCCTCTGACCTACGTTCCCAAAATGCTGCAAAAAGACTGTTTGCATCCCAATTCCACAGTGACCAAGCATTGAGAAAGAAAGGAGCGGGCACAAAAGGGTTATGAGTGATACTTGTGATACATAAAACCATCCTTTTGTGAGTCATGCATGAAGACTTTTGAGTGTTTGTGGGGGGAAAAAAGGAGGACACTCTTTTTTTTTCATGCAGTCTATGCCATGCAGTTCTTTGAATAAACATTGGAATGAATTTAGGAGAACTTTTACTGAACTGAAAAGCTTTTTTCAGCTGAGTTTTAGACCATTTCCCCAAATTACAATGATAGATGTTTGAGGCTCTGAAAGAAATTGCTTTGCTGCCTTGTGTGTGGTTAAGGCAACAGCGTGGCACTTTTTTTTTTTCACATGAATAAACATTCAAGCCCTCGCAAAACGAGGTCATACAAATCTGATAAAGCCTATCCTTGTCAAACAAATCTCTATGTGTGTAAAAGTAAACAGAGTTTTAAAATTTAACGTCCGGTGAGACATTCTCGCCCAGGCCAGATGAATATAAACTCTGGGTGGAGTATGTGCACCTCAGGCTTCGCTGGCCAAGCTGGCTAACTCCCAGTTTAGTTCAAATGCTTATTTGAATAGGGAGAAAATAATTCAATCGTACAGCTTTTCCAGACTTTCCACATTATTGGACGAAATGGATCAAATTTTATAGTAAAGCAAGTCATTTCACAGGGATTGTGAAGTCTTTTTTTCATTTATCCATCATTTATCAAATTTATCCAACGTTTCACAGCCGTAACAGTAGCTTAGGGCTAGGCTACGTTGCCTATGGCTTTGTGAATTTTACCCAGAGATGCACCTGGACAGCTGCAGCTTCCTCAAACCTGCAATTTGAAAATACCTCAGTTGGTGGTCAGTCCCTTTCAGCTATGTAGCCGAGATAGCAATCATTGAGTGTGGAGAGAATCCAGCAATTCACACTCAGTTTGGGACCGTTTTTGGGTGCCATCCAGGTACTTGTATTGCATTGCATGTTTCCATACTTGTTAATGTGAGTGCACTTATGCACTTAAAATAGTTAATGTGACTACGTAAGTTTGCTATGTGGAACATACATGTCAAATCATGTGTCGACAGCTTTTTGTAAATACTCTCGCTGGCAGAAGAGAGAGAGAAAAGCGCCGCAGAGCAGATTTAACTCACTGTTTCACAATAAAGCTCCATAGCACAACTGCCTAGCTGTGGACCATAAAATGAGCCTGTGATGTTGCTAAAACTGTCACAGACACTTTGTGAGTTGGCAAAACACTGACGTGCGAAGTAAAAATTTCTAATGATAGAAACTCATTTAGTTTGCAGCGGAAAAGAAAGCGGAGCCTCCTTCATATGCTTCACAGCTAACGGCTTCCTCTCATGTCTTATTGATGTCAGCACATCCGCTGAAAGTGAGCAGCTCCACTTAACCTAAAACTGTGAAAGCCGTCAACAATAAAGAGCTTCCAACTCACACACTGACATGTTATTGTACAATCTAACTGAGTAAAGAAGTCATCTGGTAGAGTTAGTTCTCTCACACTGGCGGTAATTAAACTGTTTGTAAAATTCCACTGTAGATTTGCTTCATAATTTATTAACAACAAAAAACGCAGCTGCATCTCTCATTATAGCGTACTGCAGTATTAAATTATTTGTACTTGCAAAGAAAATTACATTGCATTTTTTAAAGTAGCTAATTATTCAGCAGTTTCTTTTAAAGCATCTGTTTAATATAAATTGCACAAATCGTAATCAATTAATGAGTTTCAATTTTCTGTGTCTCTATCAACACTTCTAATAATTTACAGATGAGCTAGGATTTATGACTCTGTGACTGCGCATATTTCATTACTAAAATAAAGCAACTTCTTTTTATCAAAAAATGGAAAGGCAACACATTTATTCTCTGCTTTTGCACCTGTCACACTGAGATACTATAAAAACTGAAAAGGGCTTTTTCACAAGTGCAGAAATTGTCTTTAAATTTTGTGGGGGTAACACTGGTGGGAATGCTATTTTTCCGCTGCATCGCAAATCCCAAAGCATTCCTCCAACTACAAATCGTTTCTTACCTTGAGTTTGTCATATCGGTCGCCGAGGGCTGCCACTTGGTGGTCTCTGTGTCGGCCGACCAGCTTACACAATGCACAGATCAATTGTTCATCTGTCACACAGTACATGTTGACCTTCTCATCCTCATGCTCCAGACACATGAGGCCTCGCAGATGGGAGTCCAGCAAGGGCTCGATTAGACGGTGGCCCGTGAAAGGCTTCTTGTTGGGATGGGTAGCCTTCAGACACTCCTCGCAGTATGACACCTCGCAGGTGACGCAGGTCTTCACGGCGTCCTGCGGAGGGTCCTGCTCACAGAACTGACACTGCACGCGGTCACCGGGAGACGTCATGGCTCTGCTGTCGGGCCCGGCTCGCTCACGCCGAGTCTCGTTAGGAGAATTTGGTCCGCTTAAAGAAGCCTTTTGGTAACGGTCAATGATGTTCTGCAGGGTTACGTTGCGCTTGAGTCCCTCTAGGCCCCTCTGGTTAAGGGTGATGACATAGCGACACGTTGGGCACTGAAAGGCGCTGATTGACTGAATTGTCTCGCTGGGGGTGCAGTGGGAGACCAGGATTCGGTGGGCACAGTTGAAACAAAGACTGTGAGCGCAAGGCAACAGCAGCGGGTCCTCAAAAAGCTCCAGACAGATTGGACAGGTCAGCTCCGACTCCAGTGTTTCCATCTTCAGGCAAAACAAAGTAGAAGTCTCAGCGAAATCCAGGGAAGCTGATCAGCTATCTGCAGAGATGACACAGAGACAAATTACAGACGTATAATGGAAAAAATAATTTAAACTGTGGGAGGGCGTTAACAATAAGAGTTAATGAGTTGTTTATTGACTCAATTAAATTGAAATGTTTTTATTTTTCTGAGGTTAATTAATAAAGAAAGTCGAGCTCCATGTTGACAAAGCATACTAAACAAAAAAATGCAATAACACTGACATCATACAAACTCTGCCCTGATTATCAACGACTTATGATAATAAAAACAAAGCTGAATATGAAAGCATGAATACAAATGTAAATATTTGAAAGCGATATCTGATTATGCAGATTAAATATATTGCAAAAATAAAACAAGCAAGCAAGAGAATACTCAGCAAAAACAATTGCTTGCATATGATACATAAACTTATATAAAGATCTCTGTCTGGTCTGTTTGGCTGAACTTACAACTTCAAGGCTCATTTTAATTTGGCACAGGGAATGGTCTAGCCTGTCCGCATGTGTTCTTCTCTATACTGTAGCCCGTAGGCCAGCAGGCCAGCGAGGACTGACAACTCAGCCAAGCAGAAGTCTATTGGCCTGCTTGCTGATGGCTGGGGCTCCACACCATCACAGACACTAAGCCTTTGTTCCCGGCCAGTCAGACACCCCAGCTGCGAGTGGACACACTGTGCTCACAGCGTCTCTCTATGTGAACTCTCTACCTCCACTCATTATGTGTGAAGAAGGCAAAAGCTCATTATCAGGACAGTCGGGCACAAGTATCCTTTTGAAGTTGTGAGGATACAGCAATTACCTCTGAGCTACAGACCTGGGCTTGTTCATTCCACTCTATTCAAATTCTCACAGACATTAAGTTGTCTCACTGTACTGTACGAGACAAGAAGCAATTGTTGCACTTGTCTCCCGTGACTGGGATGCATCTGTGGGCCATTGTTCCTTTGCTATTTAAAAAAAAAAAATCTATGGACAAAGCGAGAAATGCAGCTGTCTAGAAAGGATCAGAGACGACCTCTTCACCATCCAAACCCCTCAGTCTTCAATTAAACACGTAAAACATTCAGCCTATTGTTTTAAAGTTGGTATTATTTCACTAACGTATTAAAATTTTTTCCAGATGCTCTTAATTTTACGTAATTAATTTCTCATTAAATTCAAACATGTTTGGGTAAGTATTTTCGACATATCTAAGTGTCCCTCAGAGACATGAATCTCTTCAGGTTAACAAAACTGTGGCACACAAAACAAATTCACTACTTGTTCAGCATTTTATCCACTTTTCACTTTGAAACACACAGCAAAGCTAACAACATGCTGCCCTCGCAGGTCTCGTCAAGCAGGTTAAGTTCCTGATTCAACCAGGATGTCCTAAATACAAAATGAATACAGCGCTTTGTATAATGAACACAATGCAAAGATGCTAATCCTCTGATGTCATTGCCTGTGGTATAAACTTTCCTGAAGATACAAAAAGCTTGTAAAGTAACACTCTGGCAAAGAGCCTTTGAAAACTGTGTTACAGCCCCAAGTTCAGTACGCACTCCTGAAAGCTCTCCCATTCATACACAGTTTACTTTACCCACCGATGGATTTCGCCTCACTTTGCACTGCCGAGACATTTTTGCTGAAGGAAAACGTCTGACCTGAATCATGAAAATATGTTTACAACGACAAATAATCGACAGTCACAAACTCCGGCATGCTGTAGAGAAATGCATCCAAATGGCACAAGTCTTCACAGCGCTCAGTAATCCCGCAGCAGAGCTGTCATTAAGCAAGAGATTGAGCAAGAGGTAGCAAGCACAACAGGAAAAGTTGCCCGACAATTCCAGGAAAGCCAGCTCCACCTACAGCTGGAGCTCTGGCCAGCACTGGAAGAAGAGAGAGGGAGCTGACAACAGCGAGAGAGAGTGAGCTTGAAAGAGAGAGGGAGTCACAATCTGCAAATAAGCGGAGGCACAGGATCATGCAGAGCCGAGTCCACGTCCTCACAGGCAGGTCAGTGTCCTCTCAGCCCTGCCCATTCAGTAATTCAAAGGATCAGTTTCAGGTTCCCTTGTGTGACTGTCCCTCTGCTTTGAGCAGCACAATACTGCCGATTGGAACTTTTCCTGGCAATCCCCACCAGGGATTCAAAGAGAGAGGCTTCACACACAAACACAGATGGGAGAGTGTCTGAGAGGCAGCAGGACTCATCTGTAACAAGAGAGAGAGGAACTCTGCATTTAACAAACAAGGCGATGTGGAATCAGTGAATTACATCCCAGTGTGTTATCTGTCCTCAAAGAGGTTTTAAGATACGGCACATTTCAAACATGCAGCTTTACAGATAAAGTAATACTGTAGAGTCCCTCAACAAACACTGAAAGACAGTAAACATCCACCACAACACTCCAAATGAAGACAGCCACGACGTAACATCACACACCACATCTAACTCTGTCCCTGCTGGCCATCATGTGGGAGTCACAGAGGTACCATCTGTTTACCATGTGCCTGTATTTCCAGACACACCCCTGCTGCGCCCCATTTCCAATTCTCCTGTCATTCAAAGGAGTCCTCATAATGACTATCCTCTCTGAGAGACAGTTACACACTGTAAATATTCAAGACACGCTAAAGTTCAGACAAATCTGTGGGTACGAGCTACATTACTCGGGAGCTCCACATGGGAATGCGACTGGCACTCCCCTCCTTCCTTCCATACAGTCTCCAACTGGGAAGGAATTCAGCGTCACGAGACCAGTGAGAGAATCTATTTGAATAAATGACCGTGTAGGAAGAGCAGCAGGAAAAGATTGATGATGACAAAAAGGATCCAAAGTTGAATTTAAAAATAGCATTTCAACCGCCTGTATTGATAAACAGTGTATTAATATGTTGTTGCTATATTCTTGTTCTCAGAAGATGAAGAAGGACTAAATATGATGACAGATCCATTTGGTTCTCACAGCTTCAACAGTGAAACAAGTTCAGAACTGTAGCGCAGCATTTAAGACATGAAAATCACACAAGCATGGTTTATAATAACCAGATACAATCTGGTCTTGTATCACAAAATCAACATTAAATCAATAGATTACTTTATCAGATGTGTTTTGCAAATTATTTGAGGATAAATCTGTGTAAAGGCCCTCGTTTTGGAGCCAAACTTTCAAACATGAATTATCAGTTGGTGGTTGATACTCTACTTTGTACAGCAGAGGTGTAATTCAAAATTCTTAAGGCTATTAGCGGATAGACAGGTATGAGATGTATGCACTTAGCTCTTTGTCAAATGATGAACTTGAGTACTGACCTAACATTTAGAGTTTTATTTGACTGGGAAGTGTCATTTAGAGATGAAACAATTACAATGCCTCAGATATGAAGACAATTTCCTGCTCTAGCACTTTCTAATCCTTTTGGTTATGGTCTTTTATCAGCCTTAATGATAGCTCTGAACCATGTATTCAGAGACTGAAAGAGTGTGATTGCTCTTTGTCTTCTTTCCTGGGGCTGACACCTAACATATTTATCTGTAATCCTGTCTTCACAGCGTAGCTGTGACCAATGTGTGGCCTGTTGCTGCTCCCTAAAGCAGCCAGCTCAGCAGCGGCCCACTCAGGCCTAATGTGATTTACAGCTGCTGCAGCACAACCCAGCTGATTACACTGACAAATCTACCTGATCTGCAGCAGCACACATTACTGAGATTAGCCTAATGGAGCCTGGCCCTGAACACCAGCCACTGATGCTGTTATTTAAATAATTACAGAGGGCAAGTTAATTACTAATCTAAACATTGCAACAACTGCATTTAAAAGGTATCTGTCAAACATGGCTGCACGGAAAATAATAACAGTGGCATAAGTTTTTGCTGCTGTAATGAAAGTATTGGCTTCAGCCTCCCTCCAGTGTGAAGAGGTGGTTGTATAATGAGATTCAGCTGAAATCTATAAAGTGCATAATGTTTTTAATAAGTTTTTAACAGACTAAGAAATGGAAACAGAGGTCTAGAGGTCAGCCAGACAAGTTCATATCCCCCCGTCTTTCACTTCTCTGCATGCTTACTGTCTGTTCTGTCTGCACAGGTCATCCTGGTCAGCATCAGAAGCTGCACCAAAATCTCATTTCCTCTCCGTGGCTTGGCAGGTGTCATCAGCGGGGAAAACGCTGTATCCTTTTCCACAACCACAGGAACTTTACAGAATGTCACTTTCCAAGCATGTGAGCTGCAGAACTGTGTTACTCACAAGTCCAGACAGAAGAAATGTCTCACGGAGCTGGGAACTATCGAACTATCGTTAAAAGTCCAAATGTTCGATCCTGTCTTTATTTATCCGTCGTCGCTCATGTGAGGATAAGCAATGTAACAGACGTCATACAAACAAGAGCGAGACCTTACTGTCGTGGAAAACACTCACGGAGCGCCATCGCGCGGCTGATTTGGAAACTGCCAGCAAGCAAGTTTATCTGTCTGAACTCAAAACGTGTCCTTTGTAACCATAAAACATGCCTCGTGATGACATTTTGCAATTCACAAAATAATAATAATTTAAAGAATTGTGCAAATTTATTTTTATCTGTTCACAAATTTTGTCTCCAGTCCCACCCACCTTGAATTAAAACCAATGCATCAGCTCTTTATTATGTTATAAAGGCCTCCACATGTGTTGCCATGGTGACAGCTTTATGTCTGTTTGTCACACCAGTGATCAAAGGCAATGCTACTCTGTTGGGAAGATGTCTAACATTCCTCCTCACAGGAACAAGATAAGTTACTAATTAACAGGGGCAACCACAGCCTCAACAGCTATATGTCCCAGTTTTGTTCTTCATTAGCTTCATGTAACAAGACTCCAATATGCTTTTATGCACGTGAGCCTGTCACAAACTGTGTCCAGATGTGCCGCCAGAGTGTATATGGATGTTGCAGGGGAGCATGTATCTTTTTATCTTATCAGTAGATGGTATTTTGCAGGTCATGAGGCCACCAGCTTAAGGATGAAAGGGTGGTTTTATGCTGCGGTAGATCTCCAAGTCCGAGAAAAGGTAGTAAAAAAAAAAAACTTTTACGATGAGCCAGAAAAATATGGCACTGAGAAAAGGTAGAGATCAGCCAACTAGCTGCACCTTCAGAAATAATGTTGCAAAGCTCACTGTAGTGATTGCTCCAACGAATGATATCATATTTTCTGGATAGAGTTCATGTAGAAGTATGTATTTAAGGAAATGCTCTAAAGCAAACACTAAAAAGCTGCTTTGACACTCGAAATCTACCTTGTCTACTCCCACTCTCTCTGCCACTTTTTAATTGCAAAATCCCCCTCGGCCTTCTCGCTTAGTCATCCTATCTCTCAAGCATCATCCTCTGTTCAAAACCAGAAGGAGTGCACACAGCGAGGCCAAACAACTTTTAACAGTTTCCTGCCTGGAGTCTTGGAAACATCTGATGACTCATTGTTTCGGGAGTGAAATCACAGAGGAACAGTTGCGCACACAGAGTTAAGAATGACCCTGTGACTTACCTGCCACATGATTACAGCCGTAAACAAGCAGGAGCAGGAAGGAGCCACCTCTAAAGTCAGCCTGTGTTGATGTAGGCTGCAACCTCTGCAAAGCTGATCCACTGCCGTGGTCTGAACTTGAAGCAAAGTGACTCGTCTCTCTGTACTCCCTGTGAGTTTCTGACCCTCTAACCCTTTCCTCTAAGCCCACTGAAAAACAGTAGGAGGATCAAAACTCACCACCCCTTTCTGTCCTCTTGCTGAGAATTGTATCTATCCCATATAAGATGTAGTGGGCTGCAAATTGTTGCATTAGCCAATCGTATGAGAGGGGCAGGACTTTGTGTCGGTTTGGTCTATCACTCAGGGCTATTAGAGCATGGCGTGCTGCCACAACTCTCGACAAAGCCTCGTTGTCATCCTCAAATAAACATCTTTCAAGTAGCTGAGCAGCACACCACAAAAACAACATTCAGTGCATTAATAACGCATTCCTTTTTTTAAATGTTTTTTGTATAATTGGTAGGATTGCATTTTACAAATAATGTCAAACATATTCAGGCCACATTTGAACTAGTTGTCGTTTGCAAACTTGGTTGGAAATGTGTTTCACGCTCTAGGCAAGATTCAATACTGTCAAATGAAATAGGGCATAAACAAACACAGTTATCAATTCTGATTAGATTCTCCAGACAGGACAACAGCAATGATTTGTCTGTGGCCTACAGCCAGTTGTACCACAGTTATATGGAGGGATATTGATAGATTATCAATTACTTTTGCCACACAACACTACTGACAAGTGACGTGCATGCCGGTCAAGAAAACTGCATTGTGCAGGGAATCAGCTTTCAGTCAGCTTTTATCAAACTCTACAGCAGCCTCATTTCTTAAAACAATCACACCCTTTTATTTTTTTATGTGGACACATTCACTGGCATGGAAGCACGCAGGAATGTATCGTGGTCGCGACAGCTGACTTAGATAGTGTTGAAAGTTGTTTCAGATTGTTGGCATCTGCTCGCCAGTCTAAAGCTGCATGGAAAATGCTCCCAACACAAACATGTGGCTGATGGGATTGGCATCTGAATAGTGAGGCTGATCACAGAAAGTTTGATCAGTTTCTTCACTCTGGAGTTGAGTTTAGTCTTAAACTATAAAGTATGAGCTGAATAGTTAGATGCCATTACCTGAGACGACCTTGTCAGCAATGTCAGTTTCATTTCTTTTTTGTGCAAATGTAAAGCAAATGTTTATGTTATGAGGTAAAACCACAGCACCCGAGGCATGGATTGATTTGGATTAACCGCCAAAGTCGCAGCCCGGAGTCCTTGTGCTTCAGTTTACCTTTCGTGGTTCAAAAAAGTAGGAAAAGATATGTGAGAGATAGTAAAACAACTTAGATTATAAGAACAGTTGAGAACAACTTGAACAGTAACGTAAACACATTATCATCTTGGAAAGTGCGGGAGAACCAACGCAAATCCAGCAGTTATGTCAGCACAATGTGCAGCTTGGAAACATACGCAGTGAAGCGTAACCGGCAGAAAAACAGACCAAAGCCACACAGCATTGTTATTGGTTTATATTGTGGTCTCCCCTTTCCTGTAAATCCAAGGGAAAAAATCTGATACGTTTCAAACACAGACACAAAAATATGCAGAACACTGTGAAGCATGTTTAATTTAGCACCCTAAACTCTCTCAAAGCCAAAGTCAAAAGTCTAAAAGAGACTTTAAGGGGACTTTTAAAGTGTCTTCCACTGGAAATGCAGATCATGCCTTACCTCACAGCCTGTTACTCAAGACAGTCCACAGTCAGGGTGACAGATGAATACAAAAATAAAGCCCAAAAAGAGATTTTTCTGAAATCACCGGCTCTCCTCAGAAGCCCCCTTCAGCTCCTACTTTCTGTCTGGGTTCTGCTGCTTCATCTGTCTCACCGCTATCTCTGAAATTCTCCTCACACAGCCTCTTCCTCTCTAATCCTCTCTAAAGGAAGCCGAAACTGCTCCAAATGGTTCAACTAGGCGCCGACTTCTCAGGCTTTTCTCTCTTTGTATTATTTTGTTGGCTGGGATCATTAACTTAGTCCCATGAGAACATAAGGAGGTAAATACCCCCTCCACCTCCCCTCCCCTCCTTCCTGTGGGAGGCTGTCAATCACATGTGATGATGAGGTGGTGAGGGGGGTGCTTTTAGCCACCAAGGAAGCACTCCTGATTGGTCACCAGGGATCAGAGGTGCCTTGCATGACAAATGGGAGCTTTGGATGGTATTGTAAAGATGCTCAAATGAAGTTACATTTATAATAGACTTTTAAAGAGCTCACTCATTTACATGACATTGCAAAGAATACAAAGCCATGGAAATGAGTGTGTAATCAAAGGTGACAGCAAATGTCTATTTTACACATCTGAATTCAAGAAAAAAATTTAATTTATGTGTTTGAATGTGACGGTCAACATGAATAATGACAGAATCTTCAAATGACTCTTTGGTACAGTCTGGACACTCAGCGGGGGGACCGTGAGGGAAGCATAAAGCTTCCGTTGCCATGGCAGTGTGGCAAAAGCAACGATGCATCTTGGCGCTTGAGCCAAATGCCACTCTAATCTTTTCACTGGCAAACCTTCAGCTCTCTCTTCACAGCTTGTTTGTTTTTCAGTCAAGCCCACTGCTGTCTGTCACTGTCCACTTCCTTCCAACATCAGCATGCCAATCTAAAGTCTGCTGCATTTTGTAAGGAGAGGAAATGTGTAAAGATGCTGTTAGCGGGACAACAATACCTAAGAGAGGTCACTCTCCCCCGGTGACCACGACTAAACTCTCACAACCAGGGAGAAACAACACATGAATTAAGCATGACTTCCTCTGTGACTCCCATGGTTGGCTCATTCAGCAGGAATTACCGACACAATGATTGATCTGTAAACAGCACAACACAAATCCATTTTCTATGTAAAACACAGACAACAAGGCTACATTAGGCTCAAATCACTCCTTAGATGAACAATACCACTTCAGTAATTTACAGCAAGGACATCAACAAGAAAGTCTCATTGCCCACGCCAAAGCCACATGGTGCAAAATACATATAGAGCCACAAATTACTTCACTACTAACTAATATTCATTTCAGTGCAGAATGGTTTGCTACTGCAGGGTCACGCCCCGTTCTGAACTGCAATAAACCTCGAGTGGAAAAAATGTCTGTTTCTGTTTTAATCATCCCATAAAAAGAGAACTCGTCTGGACTGTGGTTTTAGCAACTGTCCCCACCTCCCCCGCTGGAAACCCTGATCAAAACTGATCAAAATATTTATTTTTGTGTGTTTCCGTTACTTAGTAGCTTAATTTTCATGTCAAAACAAATATACTGTACAGTTTAAATCCAGATATCTGACATGTTATGATAGATAAACTTTGACTAAACAGAAAGTTACTGTTATAGCAATACAAATGAACAAAATAGGTCTCCAAACAATGTGAAGCAATTCTGGTTTTTGTATGTATTTGTACAAGCGGCAAACAAGATCCTCATATTTTTGTTGTAATCCTAAAATTACTTCCAGAGAATATGTTGTATTACACTGTCCATATATTTCCTTATCAATAAATAACAGCACTGTCGGAATAATGACTCAAAACAAATGAATATTCATCCCCACTAAATAAGGCCATTTGCTGCCGGAGGCAGTTCTCTTGGTGACAGTTGGCACATCAAGCTGTATTAATTGGAAAAAGACCTGAAAAGGGCCAGAAATGTCCTCCTGAAAGAACAGATAAGATGTTGGAACTAAATAGGCTGTGAAATCAAATGTTACATAGACTTTGATGGCTTGAGAAAGTAACAGGATTTCTCTAAAGGCATAAGAGCAAGCAGACATTTGTAAACTGCATCATCATCATCATGTTATAAGCTTGGGATTCACTGTGGTGTTTGAGCTGTTTCCAAGTGCAAACTTGTTTCATGCTGAATAAAGAAACACCAAACTATGCATGTAATCTAAAGTAAACAAACATGTACCAAAAAAAAAGAAAGTATAAGGTAACAGCTTTGGAGGGGATGGCCACATGACTGCTTGATCAGCATGAGAAAAAACAGCAAAGGGTCAAAACAACCTCACAACAACCAGAAGCAAATCAGAACAGTTCTAATAGATTCAGCTGAATAAGCAGTACATTTTACTTACATGCTCTAGTCCACAGTGATCCTCTATAATGCAGGTGTAAGACGCAACCTCCAATGACAAGTCATCTCTCTATTTCAGTAGCACATGGAGGAGAGATTAAACAAAACACACAGAAGCATCCTGGCTAGTCTCTTTCCACACTCCCTCCCTCATTGCTGAAGCTCCCCACCCTTTACCCCATCCCCAGCCGTATGCTCATGCGAGCGTAAAACATGCCCGGGAAGCGTCACTTCCACTGGGCCATTTCATGGCTACTGTCTCCATTAATGCTTGGGGCCCATTGCCTCCTCCCCCCCTCCTGGGGTTGAGCTCTTGCCCCTGGCTCCCCACCCTCTCAATAATAAGACAAAGAGGTAACAAATGGAGAGACAAAGGGTGGTGCACAAACCTTGGGGACCACATTTTGATGAGTTTCTAACTACACAGCGAGGCCTCGAACAGATGGGATCAGTCTCCAGGGCTGTGCTGCATCGTTGCATTTGATACACAGATCTATACATCCTCACAATAAATGCTGTTCTCTTCTGCTCAATAAATGGCTCTCATCAGATCATATCGCACATACAAATGAAACACAAAACAGAAGATCTTTACAGTGTTATGTTTGCCATTAAGACCACAGAAATTGCAGCAATTAAAGTCTGAATGTACATGCCTAATTGAGTTAGCACACACTTTGGCATCAAGATAGTCTTTTTGAGTGCAAACACTGATCTAAGCAGCAGTAATTATTTTCCTAACTAGGACAGTCCAAAAGAATCCTAATTTTGCCAGTAAACAATAAGATGAAAGCGTAGCCTGCCCCCATCATGGCAAAGGTTCAAGATTTTAATTGCTCTCATCCCCAAGGCAAGCTGCCCATAACTAAGCAACACACACACAATCAATCCAAACATCAACCAAATGAAAGAACACATTAGTAGCAAGCCAATTAACACTCAGCAATTTATCTTTGAATTTCAACACAAGTGTTACTTATTGCAATTTAATATAGTATCTCAAAGACAATCTGCGCTTCCTCATTGTTAAAGCAAGTTGTACATGGTAGAAACTGTAAGTGTGAAAAGTACAAATCAGCCAATGTCCACATGCATTTGGTTTGCTTCATGTTTAGCTGGCAGAACATATAGGACTTCTGCAGGCAGTGACCTGGAAATGACTCTTTGATTAGTCAGAGTTTGCTGCAGCTTCATTGGTGCTTTGTTAATGGTTTTGCCAAAAGCTGAATTATTTGTCACCCTCTTTAATGTTTTATTAAAACAAATAGGCTACGTGCTGTGAGCTTTAAAAGTGAGTCTGAATATAGTGTAAGATCATGTAAACAAGCACATTGTGAAAGTTGAAGGATTCCCCGTCAACACAATCCTTAAATAGACTCTGTTAATATTTAAGTTGTTATAGCCATATTGAGGATGTAATAAAGTTGTGTAGTCATTTACTATATGCTTTCACGGAATGAATAACATGTACGTGCAATATGAGAGACGCGACAAAAGATCAAAAGAAAAAATGAAGGTCATAAGGAAATATTCACATATCATCTACCAAGAAAACCAGTTACACTTTGTGGTCCAAATACTTCACAGTCTGGGGTTTTTCTAACGGGACTGAAAAAGTGTAGGAGTTTTGGAACAGTAAGGTCATATGTTATGTTTAGTCCACACCACAGCCCCGTAGCCTGAAAGTCTTGGCTTCCATTTTTTTCCTGAAAAAATAAAAAGTCTCCTTTTGAAAGGCTGCGGTGAACGCCTGCTACATTCTTTACTGGCTTGGAGAAGTCTGTAATTGCTTCCAGCTTCTGAGGGATCAACTGTAGAAAACTGGTGTCACATCTTTATCACAAATCTCCTGCCGACAACACTGAACTTATCTTATCAACAATGGCGCTAGTGAAGCTCTCAATCACTCTCCTGCCTGCTAACTCCCAACACAAAAAACAGTCACGATTTACAAGCAGCAGCAATTAACAACTCCTCCAGTCCAACACAGGCAGGTATAAAAGTTTCACTTTCAACTCTCCAATGAAAAGCTTAAAGGCCTAGTTGTTCTTACATTCTCTGAAACAGAGACACCATTCGAACCTCCTACACCAAGATATGCTGGAGGAGGGCGGAACATCTGCTGTGGTGAGCTGTGTTGGCGTGTCCGAGGAGACTGTCAGGAGCCAAAGGCAGCAGCCCAGCTGTTGGGGATCTGGGTCAGCTGCATCTAGGGCTGAGGGATGTTTCCAAAACACTCTCCTGGTGTTAATACATTTTTGACAATTTGCTCTGTAGCACTATCAGTGATAACCGCCAATGCAGATGCTCTAACGGTTTGAAAGCGACTCAATCGGATCACTTTCCTGCTTTTACTGCTTTTTAGTGTGGCCCCTACAGATATCCTCACTCACACTCCATCTACATGCCAGTGACAGTGTCAGGATACATTCCTCAATCGTATCCTATGAAGCACATTCTCTGAAGATTAAAATGGACGAAACATTAGCAGAGGTATCACCGAGAAAATAATATATATTATATAATAATATTCTTCAGCTGCACCAGCTGCACACACACACACACACACACACACACACACACACACACACACACACACACAAGCCCCTCCCCACCCCATTCCCATGTGCAGTTATTGGCTCTGACAATGAGTGTGACCCTGCATTAGCTGTTCCAACAGCCACACCCAAGAGATCACAGCTGTTGATAGAGCTGTCACTGCTGATCCAAGAGAGGCAGCTTTGTTTATGATTTGGAGTGAAGACGGCAGAAACGGAGCTATCAAATGAGCACAAATGGGATTTTAAGAGGTTTAAATCGGAAGGCATCCAAAGCATGCCGGGTGTTACGGTTTCACATGGGAGAGGACCCAAATGCACAACACTGAGGCAGGATGTGAAGCAACTAAAATTAATTTCACTTACAGAGAAAGGTTGACATTACAAATGGCAGGCAGGTGATCCCAAAACAGAAGGAGAAACAGAGTCCAAAGTCCAGGCAGCATCCAAAGGCTTTCAAGATATTCACAAAGAAACAGAACTCAAGGAAATCTAAGGCTTAAGGTACCTGACAAAAAAAAATATGATCTGGCAGACTAGAAGTATTTGGTGGGCTTATTGTCAAAGAGTCTGCAGGTAAACATAGAAGGGAACAGGGAGCAGGTGAAGTGGGCGTGGCAGGCAGGAAATTGGGTCCAGAGAAAGAAAGACTGGGGACCTCTGGTGGGTGGAGGGCGTGATACAGGGAGTAGACTGAATAAGACTGAAAGATCAACACCATGACGCAGAGAAGTAATCAACTATTCAGTCTGTCTTCTCTAGCCAGTTTATGTATAATGCAAAAACGAATAGGTGAATAGTATTCAATACTTCAGGTCCAAAAGACTAATATTTAAAAAAAAAAAAAGAAGAATACTTTAGTGCAGTCTCTTAAAACTGAAGCAAAGGGAGAGTTTCAGAGCAATAGTAGATCCAGATGCTTGCATGAAAGAAAGTTCTGAAGACCCGAATGAATTTACCAGAGTTCCCTATCCACAGTTATTTGGCACAAATACACATTCTGCTCTTTCTTAGAATAACATGGCCCTGCTTTAGTTCCCATCAAAATAAAAGTGAGGATAGTGATGCCGCTCACTGGAAATTATAAGCTATCCTGTAAAAATACACAAAACTGAAAATCTTGGCCGACCTCGAGTATGACAACAAAATTCTCCGTGCACAGGAAATGTTACATTTTTGCCGCTTCAGTAATTTGCCAGCAGTTGTTTTTTCTGAGGAAGCTGATATATCAGAACTGTATTCAGTTGTCAGCAGATGTGAGGCATGTGCAAACAAGAGTGAACTTCTTCAAGGCAACATATCTGGCTCCCCTTTAAATTAACTTTCTGACTGGTAAACAACCGACAGTCTTTTAATCCTTTACTCATTCGGTGCTGTGCTCCTTGATATGGAAACCAGTTTGTGCAATCCTGTGCATCCATGCATGTGTTCCATTTAGTGCTTCCCTGAGTGTTCATGACTACAGCGTGATGATTCTTCAGGTAGAATAAATTGGCATCCAGGTATCACACATGAGGTGCAGTGATTGGTAATACTACTGTAATAAAAAAAAAAAAAATCATAAATTCTTTTAAAGAAGATTTCCACTTTGCCAGAAACCAAATGCAGAAGGATTTAGGCCCTCGCAGTCATCTTTACTGACTCAGCACAGCTCTAGTGAGTCATCTCACTGCTCCATCTGAGATGATTATCATTGAAATGAAATGTAAGTCTTGGCATACACTCCCTAAACCCAATGCTACTAAATGTTTCTTCATCAGATCTTACCTGCTTCCCCATGGCTGCGGTTGTATGTGTCTTTCCCAGGTGAATAAATGAAAGGCTAGAACAGAGTATCACTGTTAGGCAGCTGGTACTTCCCCTAAGGTAAAACAGACAGGAGACAGAAGGCTGAAGGTGTTCTGTCTGCATGCACACTCCTCCCCAAGAGGTGTGTATCCACACATACCTCACTGACACACATTTTTCTTCTCATCTGCTGTACATGTTTACACAGGAGCATGGAAAGCTATTTAACCCTTTGATGAGCTGGCATTGAAAGCAATAAGGAAGATGTTTGTGATCCCCATAACGTATCATGAAAACGGGCTGAGAAGTTGTGGACTCTCCTCTTTTCTTGCTCCATCGAGGACAGTTGCAATGCGTCTATTCATGAGTAATTTTAAAAAATGAATGAAAATGTGAGTATATGGTGGAACCTGATATATAAACAGTCAGCACCAGATGATATTGATAAAGAGCCTTTCTTTATCGCCCCAGCTCTATTGTCAGGAAGAGAAAAATAAGGCTCGAGCCTGAGGATTCACAGCTGCCGGCAGAAAGCAGCAAAGAAGAAAAAAAAACTTTCTATTAAGCAAGAGAGAATTGGCTCTCTCCACCCTAATGAGAATTCATCCTGTGAGATAGATGAGTCAGTGCAAAAACACAATTCCATACTTGCAATAATGAGATCATATTTGAGGAATTGGGTGTATATCCCTCGAGTGGAAAAAAAATCCAGCCAGGCCCAACCTTGTCTAAAGAAATCTTCTCTTTTCATGTCATGATGAAATAAAATCTGTGCTGATTAACATTCACAGTAGGTATACGTTAGCTAAGGTAAAGGCTGTGGGGTAGAAAAAGAAAAAAAATAGTATGGATTAAAAACAGTGGGAGAATTTTGCGATTCTTGAAACATTTCTACAAGGTCACAAACTTTCAAACTTGAGTAGTCAGAGTCTGGTCAAGTCGTGGCCACACAATAAAAAAGAAATTGAAAAAAGTATTGGAAAGTTCAGAAAGTTGTTAACATCCCTTGGAGAGAAATCAGAAACTTAAGACTCTTCGCCTTTGGATGTAATTTGGACCACAGAAAGTGAAGTTAAAAATCCAGGAGAAGCTGAAGTTTCTTTAACTTAAAGCCACTTTATTACAAAAATAATAGAATAGCGAGGGAGATGCACAATTAACTTGTGCATCATGAGAAAAAAACCGATGAGCTATGAACTAGTGAATATCAAAGTCAAACTGTGAGCCTTTCTTTTTCTCAGCTGCTACACTACAGTGTGTCTGACCATGACTTGACTCCCAGTGTTGATTTCTGCCTGTTATCTTCTCATGCCTCATTGAAAAGGAGCTATAAAAAAAAAAAAAAAACCTGCTGAAGTTGCACAGGTCAGTTTGGCACCCAATATTGTGAGCTAAAGGAACTTTTTGCCCAAGATACAAAGGTAAACATGTTGAAGTTGTTCATGAGGTGAACCAATCACTGTTAGATTCCAGCACTTCTCACCTTCTTCTCCGCGGCTGCATTGCAGGAATCCTTCTAAAGATCACCATGTTTTGCTGTTTTTCTACCGTGACAGAAACACCATATTTAACTCAGTACAGTTGCAGGCTGCTTTCAAAGCTCTTCATCTCTGTGGAGCAGCTGAAGACTATTAGTCAAGAAACCAGACCTCCACTACTTGGCTGAAAAGAGAATAATAGCAGAGTGAAATCTAAGGTCCGATCAACAATGAGTCAGATGAGGGTTTCAAGCATGAATGTGGCACATCACACTGCTCTCCCTTGTCCCTTTAACCTGGACCGACTTTGTGCCAGAGACTGTTGTGCAGGCGTTGGGTTAAAAGGCAAAGGTTGATGTTGATGAAAGTTTAGGATGTGATGAACTTGTTGACTTAAAAATAGTCATGGTGGAGACCTCTTGTCTGAATAGTGAAGCCAGGATTTTTACAAAACTTGCGAACGAGCAGTTATACAGTTCCCGTTTGCTGCCACCCTCTGATTAGTACCTTATTTTCTCATAATTACCCTTCCCGTAAGAAAGAACAACCTAAAGGGGGTAGAAAAGGTGGCTAGGCTGGAGTTCGAACTTGTTTTGCACTTAAGTCTTGTTTCATCTTGTTGAGTGTTAAGGAGTTAATTGGAGTTTCATAACTAAATCTACAAATGAATTAAGTTTGGAGTCACTCTATTGAATTGATCTAATCCAGCCTGAAGGACTGATGGAATATTGGAAAATGTTTAACTCACTCCAGGGAAAACAATCATGTTTATTAGATCAGTACACAGCGACAGATTCAGTTCTGTTATTGTAATATGTCAGTAGTTTGTGTTATTTTTTTTGGAAGAATTCACAGTTATTAAAAGGGAAAAAAGGGGCATCTACATGCAGCTTCTTTCTTTGTTGTAAAGAGTTCTTCACAGGTGAGATAGCTTTCTAGATTTTGGTCCCCGCCTAAGGAAGCAGATAAAAAGTTTGTGTGATTAGAAGGGACTTTTTCCACACCTGTTGAGGCGGGATAACTACACCTTTATGTTTCCTTTGTGCATAACAGCAGCAAACCTGCAACACATGTGGGTGTGCACAGACTTGAAGCATTTACTGCAGATGTGCAGTATCGAACTACAGCAGCCACAAGTGTCAAAAGTATGAGCTTAATTGTGTTTTTCAGGAAATCCAGGACGATTTCTACTGATTACATGACGTGGGCTGGAAACAGTCAGCAGACTGGCATCTACACTTAAAGTGTGAGATTGTGTTTCGTACCGCTGACACTGATGAAACATTCAGTTCTTATTTCTGGCAAAACCAATTTCGTGCTTTTGGTTCCAAATATGCAAATTATGGTTATATTCAAAATTCAAAAATCAAATGATAATCTAAACAGCATCCAGAACTTTGGTGGCTTTTGGTTATTTATACAAACCCCTTGCTACAGAGTACCACCCTGTCTCCAAGGTTTAGACGCTTTTGTGAAAGGCACGATCTGTTTTTTTTATTACAAAGGTGCCAGGGGGCATTAACAAACAGGAGTTTTTAAACACTTTGAACTGATTTTGTTTTCCCAAACAAACTGTTAAACTATGGTTTAAATACCTGCAACTATTTTTCTCAGGGCTCTCCAATTTTTGCAACTTGTCACCAATTAATGTCAGTATGTTTTTGTTGTTTTCATTGTGTTCCCTGTGACTTACAAACACATCTTCAATAACAGAACTAACACAGCCTAAAACCTAACTATGCATGCTGACAATGTTAAAATCACCGACCAGGTGGTTTCTGGTGTGTTTCTCAGTGGTTGGTGCTTTGCTAATTGTTTTTTGTTGTTAGGTGGTTGCTATGGTGTTTTCACAAATTCTATACATCATAACTGAATTAATAGCCTACTGCATTTGTAATACCATACATTTTTCTTTCAGTAACATATTTCTAATGACGTGGAAGTCAGTTTGCGTCAAAGATAAAAGGACATGGCTGAGACTGTTTCTGAAAACAGCTGAAAATAGAGACCAAAGGAAATAAGCATGCAACCGAGAAAGCTGCAAGAAAAAACAAAGCCACAGGAGAATATTGGAGGACACAAGTGGTGAGAAGATTCAGAGAGTACTTTCCTTGAAGCTGCTGCTTACTGTCCTCTTCAGGACAAGAGTGTGAAATCCTAATGCTGCTGATTAAGTGCTTTATTTCTTTATCAACACAAAGCCATATTATCAGGTGTTTGTGTGTTTTGCCACAAAATACAGACAAAAATTGGACGTGCTTACATTAGTGTTACCTCGTTCCTGATTAGGAAAACATTTTAGATAATAGTGCAGCGTCTTCTCATTTGTGAAAGAGACATGTTAAAACTTGACAATCGTAATGTTCTCTCAAACATATTTTCACAGAACACATGTTTTGAAGTATCACATCTCACGGGGCTAAGTGATCGCTAAATGACACACTTACAGAATCAACATGACTCCATAAGAAATAAAAAAAAAACATGAATAGGTAAGAATATGAATGTGTTCATTGCTGTACCTCAAGAAAACTTGATAACAACAAGCTTTGGGGAAAAACATCTGGTTGCTCCAATTTCTGATGTTGCATGGGAGTCTTTTTTTCAGTCACATACTTTTCTGTTTGTTGCGCAAGTCTGAAGGCAGAAACAAAACTGCCTGTTGAAAACTGCCTTTTTGGTTGCCGTCCTGAAGGGTCCTGCTGATGTCATTTAAACAGCGAATCATTCACTGCTCAGCCCTGCCAAAGAACTGACATATTGAGGTTGACCCAACTTGATCCCCTGTCCCATCCTATACACGGCCTGCATCTAAACTGAACTGCGCTGTATTATGTGGACTCAAGGAGAGGGAGGGAAAACTTTACAAGCCATATGGACACTCCAAGAAACGGTGTATTCGGGACACACACACACTCTATTTCTATTTACACTGAGCATTTTGACACAAATATCAGAGTAAACAAATTCAACGTTTTTCTACAGTTTATTTCGAAGTGCAATGTGGTCCCTGTTTCAAAATGAGAAATATTAATCACATCTATCCCAACTGGAACATGAGGCAGAACAGATGGTGTGAGTGAAATTAGATTTTGTGGGCTGCATGAACACAGCTCTTGTCTTGCTTCTCTGAGATTCTCTGAGAAAATGGGAGAAGGGAAGATGTTTCTCAGTATGCTGGCCATAAAGTCTCAAACAGATATACATTGACTGATTTGGAAAGCCCTGACATTGAATTAAAAATTTAAAAAAAACAAATCGAACTGGAAAGTATTACTTCAAACATCCCCCTCCAAAGAGGAGACAGGAGGGAGTGCTGATCAGAATCCAAAGCAAGTCAAAAACTGCACAAAATTACTTGGACTTGTTTTATCAGTGACACACTTTGTATCTAAAACATCGCAATTTGTTCATGAAGTGCTGAAGTGGACTAAGCTGAGAAGCTTAATGCAATCACTGCTAAGCCTTTAATCTTTAACGTCTTTTTACTTAAAATAAACTTCATTAACCAGTCATGACCATGACTCCCATAATACACTCTCATTGACATTTGGGTCCTGCGTCACTCTTCCATTCATTAATAGTCTGCTTGCTATTGTATTACACATTCTTTTCATTAGTGAAATGATTGTGGTCATTGTTGTCATATTATTGCTGTATAGGGTTTCTCCTTAGCAAAGGCGATGGAAATATATTTTCACATGGACAATGAAGCACAAGGGGAATCATAAATCAGCAGAAAATAGCTTCTTGCCTCAACTTTAAAAAATGTAAATGCAGCACTTTAACTTGGATGATTGATGGCAAGAAGTATATTTGAGTTACAACCCTGATTTAACCTTCAAATCTTCAACAGTATGCTGGGAGAGAATATTTGGATTTAAGGACGCTCATAGGTGCTTTACCAACTCAGGGAGTAAATCCTTGAGATCAGTAAGCACTCAAGACGTAGACAAGTTATTGAAAATGAGTCAGTACACAGCAAGTAGTCAGGAGCTGGTGCCTAAAATGACAGCAAAAGGACTGGGGCTTTGTAGCATTTGATTTGAAAGTGATTGTGCATGACTAACACCTTAATGAGCTCCACTGAGCTCTGTTTTTCCTCTGCAGAGATTTGAGTGCCAATCTCGACCTTGAAACCGTCGGGCCGGGGTTCTCTCCTTTCAGAACATTCAGCCTCATTTTCAGTTGAGACCTTGCTCCGTCCTCCCTGCAGCTGCCTCTGATGCTCGGGAGCGGACTCAGACAGGATGGACCTCCTGTTGGGAGCAGCGGCAACACTCTGCCAAGGATCAATTTACACCCATCAGCGCTGCAAAAGATAAGACGTGAAATGAAATGCTTGATCTCAATCGTTCGCTTTCAGGAGGCAGGTCAGAAGAAAACAGCTTCATATGTCTGCGTTTTCTTTCCAACGCTTGGCCTTTAAGTGTCAGAACAATGAATGCCTCCATTTGCACAACAGATTAAAGAATCTGTGGTGGCCAATGCAGCTTGACTCACACAGCTGTGGAGTGTTGAAAGTTTAACCACAAATCCTGGCGTTGAGGAAATTTGCCTAACAAGTGAAGATTTTTATTATCTGGGTGAGAAATTGCCGATTACTTTAGTTCATAACTCAAAAGTTAATTGCACAGTTCCAGTATTCACAACCATTTCTGTCACTTTTAGGCAAGTAATCCTCCTCAAATATGCACTTCCGTATTCTTGTAAATGCTCTGTAATTTGTGTCAGATTTTGATGCCAAACATTTTTTGCGTCATTACACACGTTCAATGAGGACTTTTTCTATTACAACATAATTTTTATTGAAAATGCTGCCAGTTATTGTCACAGCTCAGATATCTTAGATTCACATAAAGCTAGATTGATATTGATAAAACAAAATTTGCACTCAGAGGACATCAACACATCATAGTGTAAAATTAGATATTTACTGGCATAAAAATAGACATTACCCCTATCAAATAAAATTACCACCATCCCGATGAGAGTGGGAGAAAGGAGTCTAATATGAATGAAATCTAACAAACAGCTATTCAATATGTAATGAATGGTTATAACCCACAATCAAGATCCACAATCTTTACTGGTTAGTTAGAAGAAGAAAGGAGACCAACGAGGAAGGAAAACCTTTTCCTGGTCTTTTGCTTCCCTCTGGTGGCCAGTTTAGGTAATTCTGAACTACTGCAAAACAAAATCTGTTCTGGCCACAATACCTTAGTAATCCTGAGTTTCTGCTGATTCCTGAATGAACCCCGAGGATAAAACGTCATGTTACATTATCTGCCACCAGAAAACATAATTTATTTATAGGAGTCCAATATGCCGCTAGTCTTTTCTTACCTTACCTATTTCTTTTCTACATTGAAAAATATCTTAATTTTGCACCAATTAAATCAGTGACTACTCCGGAAGAGTGCAGACACAAATCTATAATGTAGTTAACACGTGCTTAAAAAAAGGACTAATACTATAGATAATTAATGAGCTTAAAGTCATTTATGCATTTGCCCCTCCAAGGTGCATAAATTAAAAGTGTGAACTTGAAAGAAAAAACCTGCCTCATCACACAAAGGTCACATCAGGGCTCATGGGCTTTAGGAATTGCACGATTAACCAGTACAAACTCACCTTGTTGTGATTAACTTGGATATATGTTGTGTTTAATAATTCATTTTGCTATACTAGATCATGGTGAGATTCAGTTCAGGTCGTTTTTGCCCGCAGTCCCCGTTTGAGCTTCAACGCCGGTCCTGTCACGTCACATGATAGCACAGCAAAATGTACTTTTCTAATATTTTTTGCTTACATTCAAAGCATCTCATGTCACACCATAGTGCTCCATGATCCAGCATACTATAATTTCTTTATATGAAGGATGTTTCTCACATTTAGAGCTGTGCCGTCTGGAGTCCGACCAATCCGCAGTCTGACTGAAAGGGTAAGAAGGGTGGTTTGGTTTCAATTGAATTTCATTGTATGAGACACAAAAGACTGAGATTAATCTACTTTAAATGAGACAAATCAAAGTCAGTTCATTAAGTAGCACCAAGAAAAAGAATGGATAATTGTTTTGCTTTACATTATAAAGTACTGCAAATGTACAAATATCATATATATATATATATTCACCTCTACAAATACTGCTTAACAATTAATCTTTTGTCTCCGACACAAAAAGTTGGGTGGTCGAAAAGCAGATAAAGCTTGAAATGTGAAATAGTGCAATAACCCGTATTAAAAGCATTAAAAACAAACTCCAGTTTTAATTGTCTGGAAAACAAAGAACTCGGTTAGACGGTGACACAGATTGCAGCATTTCCACAAGTTGGCAGATTACAGTCTGCTTGTTACAAAAGTTTGGATTAAAGTAGCTTAAATACAAATAAAGGTAATATATTTAAAGCCATATAACAAGATAAATATGATTTGTTTATATATTCAGCATAATAAAAAAACACATGCAAGTCTAATAAAGACATTAAAGTCTAAATACAAGTTTTAGAAGTTTCAAATAATTTCTCTGTAATTAATTATCTAATAACATTTAAAAAAAAAAAAAAGTGTACAAAATCATGCTTTAATTATAAACATCTAAACACCCATGCAATAGCAATTACAATACATCCATGTGGAGTAAGTTTTCATCAGAGTATAAAATACATAATTAAGCTGACACTGCAATTATTTATGATGGCGATGATGATGTGATTGACAGGGGACTGGTTCCTGTCTCTAAAACGTATCCACAGTTTAGCTCATCAGTTTAAGCTGCGTCACACCAAGGTTTCTGGCAGGGCTTCTGGATTTTCTTTTGACAGCATCTGCCATATGTACCATCTCTCTGTCGGCCAGTTTGAGGCATCAGGGCCCTTTGTTTCTTCTGGCCCAGAGGCTTCTGTCCTGTCTCCACTGTGGAGGGCAGAGCTCTGCTGGGACTGCTGAGGGGTTCGGGGGTCAGGCTGATACGAGAAGAGGGAGGGTGTGGAGTGAGAAATACGAGTCTCCCTTAGAGGTCCGGAGCAGAGAAGGGGAGACAAATTATTCGTCCTGGCCGTACGTAATGGACATGCAGGGCGTCCTGTCCTTGGTGTCAAGTTGTCTGAGCTAATGGCTCCTGATTGGCTGCTCAGTGTCGGATGTAATGATGATTCTGGCTGTCTCTGCTCTCTCTGGTCATGAGGACCACTGCTGCTGCGAGTCACCGGGAGGTGTGGCCTGCAATCCACAACGCCCAATGATGTTTGTGTAGGTCTGACGGGCAGCTTGTTGTTACCTTGGCGACTGCTTAGCCCCTCTGATGATCCATACGAGTCACATTCAGACACGTCTCCTACAGAGCCTGAGAGAAAGCGTTCATTAACAACCAGCACTCGTGTCATATCCAGAGACCGTCTGGAGCGACATGTAAAGAGGATTCTGTTACCGGTGATGTGACAGCTGGTAAAATCCTTCCTGAACAGTTCGTGCCAGGTGTCCCAGAAACGGTCGGTGGAGGCCTCTGACAGAAACAGAAGAATTAAGAGGATTATTCACTTTGGTTTAATACATCATTATATCAGCGCAAGATATGACAGAAGCACAGTCATGACCTCTTTTTCAAGCTGGCGGCTGTTTCCCTTTAACCTTGACAGTGTTACAATACCAAGGAAAAATAATTTGGATTTATTCCCCCCTAGTGTTAAAAAAACACAATACCAGAATAAGTTACTTAAATGATACTTTTCTATATATTGAAATGAATTTAGTTCACCTTTGTCAGTAGAATGAGTAGGAGAGGTGCTGCCCGATCCCTCTTTTGAATCATCACCGAGTCTGTGCTGCTCAGAAAGTCTGGGCAGCCGATCTGAGAGTGGACTGCTGTCCTCTTGGTATTTACACAGCAGTCGGTCGGACATGACCGGGGAATTATTGTCATAGGGAGACACCTCTCCACTAGATGCTTTGAGTGAGTCGTTGGACAAACGTCTCTCGGTCAGAGAGAAGGACTCCTCTGGTCTGAGAAGGCTGGGCTGTCTGCAGAAACAAAGAAGACACAATATGTTAAAGCAACTTCGAAATAAGCATTAAGCTATTGGATACGTGTGTTTTTGATTCTACAAACACATTTGACATGATGTGTGCTTCATTTTGATGATTTTGACACCTGGGCATGAGGTAAGCACACAAACACACACATATACACGATAAATCAAATAAAAGCCACATACTCACTTGCATTGTGAGGCCTTCCTCCGCAGTAAATAATCCACAACATCAGGATCAGTTTCTAGCAAACTCATAAGCACCTCATTCTGCAGGTTGGCAGGAACCTAGAAGAACCAAAAATCTGTTGTACTGAAGCTCAGAATAAAGGGTTGACAAATGTAAAGTCCTTGTTTACTTAATTTCATTGTGCCTTAATAATTAATAACGTTAAAACTAAACACATGTCTACATAGCAAAACACTTCAAATCTCCATACTGTACTCTGTCTACACAATCAACAACATTTTAACAGCAGCAGCTTCTTTTTAATCAGTTCACCACATTTGGTGAATTTGCTCTTTTACATAAACAACTTTCCTGATATTTACATACTATCTCTATTGTAATGCGCACTAGTACAGATATTTGAATGAGAATGTAATTAACAGCATTCATGATGCAGAGCAAATGTCTAATGGGCTTTTTGTCCTCGGATTCCCTTAGCAGATAATATTCAGACACTTCAATTGAGTGTATCTACTCTGAAGTTTCTGGTTAAAAGCAGAAAGCAGAATGTAGATGAGAGTCTTGCCCTTGGTCCTGTTTTCTATAAACCAAAGTGAGGCTGGAATGAACTTATTCATCCATCCACAGAGGCTTCTCATTTGCCATGCACAGATAAGAGTATTCACGAAATTGAATTTTACAAGGTTCGGGAAAAACAAATTACTTTACAATGATGCTGCTTTGTTTTATAAGTGACTATAAAAGCACAGTCTACATTTTATTAGATGTGCTCTATTCCATTAAGCTCAAGAATTGAATATAATCCTGCAGAGAAAACCCGACTAAGACCTCGACAATGTCTTATTAAACCCTGTGTTCTCTTTAACTGTTCAAATGTCTTTGGGTTTGCCGTACGAGCTGCTTACCATGAACAGTGTATCGTATGTATTGATCATCCTCTGGACCACGCTGATGATGGCTGTACTCTCTTCTGCACGGGCAAAACTCTGGACCACAAACTCTTTGTCTGAGTTTTTTTGCTTGTGTAGGAGGTTGGGTCCAAAGATGGTCGCTAAATTGAGTGACGTCATCTTGTTTCCTGTGATCTAAACAAAACAGAACAGAGAATTTATGCTGTATATCTCAACAGTCTACAAACTGAGCACACACATTCTCCCACTAATCTTTTCAGCAGTGATGCTGGCATTACATCGCCCAGGTTGGACTCCTGCTGCTACAGAAAATGTTTTCTAAACCGATATAATTTTTTATGAAAGGGGAGTCTTTTGCTGCAGACAGACCCTCTGTGGCGCCCAGGAAATGCAGGGAATGTGTTACCTACCACAGGCCTGCCACTATCAATAAGGCTGGCACTGCCTGCTTCTGTTCAAAGAAACTCAGCAGGCCTCTGGTTCACCGTTACAATATGCATGCACCAGGATCAGGGCCAAGAATAAAACAGTTTTATATCCGTGGGAAAAAAAGAAATCTCTGCTACGATGGTGATGATAATTGCAATAGTAAGAGACCTTCTGGCCCAGGTTGAACTAAAATCATGTGCATAAGGAGAGCAAGTAATTAATATGCACTTTTCTATGTGTAAAAGCATTGAGTGAAACAGAATATAAACCTGTGGATGAGCATGATGTTAAGCATTATATTCTCATCCTGTCACATTACTTATCTCAAATCTTATAAGCAGCTCATTCAAATAAAGTAGTGCACAAAAAACGTTCACCAAATAACGAGGAGAGCCCGGGCTGGAGTTATGAAGCGGTAAAACAATATTATCTGATGGGTGCAGAGAGGCAAGGTGCAAATATATAGACGGAGAGATAAACTGGGAATACACTCCGGATCAAATTAGCACAGAAGAGAATGGTGTTCGCAGCAGCATTGTGTTTGTTGTGCAACAGGTTGATAATGGTTGTGAATCATTTGATAAAGATAACCATAATGGACCATCATGTGTAATGGCGCTGCGTTTTCAGACAGCAGATGTAACACACATCTGTCCAACTGCCTTCGTACGGTTGTTGGGATTCATTACGAGCACATAAAATTTGTAAAACGGTTTATTTATGATATTCAGAATTAGTGTGGATTGGCTGCTCATTCCCTTCATATTTGTTTGTACTTGCTGGGAGAATCAACTAGTTATAACGTGTGATGTGCTGTCAACAGGCGGTTTAATCCCACAGCAATATCAATAACCCACTTATGACCAAAATATCAACACCTTATCAAGTGCTACATCATGTTTATGCAAATCTCACAAAAAAAAAAAAAAAAAAAAAAAAAAAAAAACAGGTGCTGCTTGTACCTGTCTTTACTTTGCCATAAAAATAGGTCTTGTACACTTTTTTTTTAATTTTGTTTTTTTACCTCCTGCCCCTCATTGTCCAGCCTGTCTTCAGCGTGTGCAGACACGGTCGATAACAAACAGAGCAGGCGCTGCAGCGTGTCGCTGTTACAGGAAGGAAGCAAAAATATCAGGAGCTGGATGGCACTCTCTTGGTCTGAATAATCCAGCACTGCAGAAAAAGAATTCCACCAGTTTATGTCAAATAAATCAAAAGGTCACACAAGAATTCACCCAATAACAACAAGAATAGTGTTGTTTTTAAGATGTGTGTTGTCCTCACACATTGTGTTGATGAAGGCTGTGTAGAGTTCTCTTGTCAGCAGCGGGTCGGGCATGTCTCTGAGGAACTCTTTCAGCAGTGCAGCAACATCGTGGACACTGAGCTCCTCATCCAAGTGTACCTCCCATCCCTGGTCGAACTCCTCACGGAGCTGCATGAAATATTGTGAGGATTAATACTGCAAACCTGTTGCTCGTACAGTAGTCGAGGTGTTCTGAAGCCAACCAGCTGCAGTCTTACCTGTCGTACTCTTTTCTTGGAGCTCCCAACACGGAAAATTCCGACAGTTTGAAGGCCTACGTGAAGACAAAGACGCTCCCTTAGTGGCAATATTGAGAATAATATTCCACCGCAAAAACATTCAAATTGTAAGATTCATTAGGTTATGTCCAAGAGTCCGTTATTATGCCTATATAGTTTTAGTTTTTGAACTTTGTACCGTATTTTTCCAGGTGCTGGCAGCAGAGGTCCACTATCCTGGGCACCTGTCTGTAAATAGGGTTCAGGCTGAGCTTTTTGTCACGGAGCTTCTTCCTGTTGCCGGCTGCCTCCTCTGGCAGAGACAGCTGGAGGGCCTCCAGGAGACGAGACTGGCTATCGTCAAGGTCAGTGATGCAATCCACAGACACTCCACCCTGACACGTAGACGGGTGACAACCATAGAGTGACTGGAGAAAGCGAACTCATCTTACGCTTTGAGTAATAAAATGTGCTTCAGTTATTGAAACGGCTGCATCTGCAGCCCACAGAGTGCATGTCTAAAAAGGTCACGAATTCCCAGAGAAATCCAATGTGCAAGTGTAATTAGACTGGTTCCCTGTTGTTCTACATGAGCGTATCGACAGAAGAGCCTACCCTCCTGTGTGTCCGCGGGGCTGTGTCTGGTGTGCTGGGCAGAGGAGATTCATTAGGCGTCTCGGAAGTGGAGCTTAGGGATGAGTTGCTGCTGGAGAGCTCTTTGTTTGCCCTTTTGAAGCTAGAGGTCAGGTGTAAGAAGGATAACATCAATTCAGTGGGGTCGCTGTGCTCCTCCCGCGGGTGATCGTGCCGCAGCTTGTGCGTGCGGTCGTTGGATATGACATGCGACAGCAGTATGCCAAACGCCTGAGGCGAAGTCTCTGTGTGATGGGAGGGGAAGGGGGAGGAGGGGGGGGGAAGAGAGGAAGACTTAAAGTTCACTTAGTTAGCTTCAAGCCAACAGAGAGACTCTGAATTACTCTTTAGATGTGCCAGTCATGTCAGCATATTATCTAATTTTACCCTTTGGATTATTTCCAGCTGAAAGCATCTAAAACTGTGCTGCGATGGATTCATTCAGTATATTCAGACCCCATCTTTTTTAATAAATCCCGCCCAAAATAAATATAACAAGAGAAATTGCAAAAACAGTGTTCTGCAGCGCACACTTAATATTCAGAGAGAGGACATACTTTCCCAAGTGCCTTTGTAAACAAAAGGAGAAAAGCGGAAAGAGGGGGCTGGGCATGCCGGAGGATAGGCTGTAACGAATGAGCCCCCACTTAAGATTGTTTTAGTTATTTCCCTCGACTGCTTGTCTGACAGAGAACATCACTTTCCTGCCAGATTGTTGCAGCGGGCGGGGCAGTGCAGCGGCTGAAGATCACAGCTTCCCTCTGTACTGGGAGATTCTGATCACTGCGAGCTCCGCGGGTATAAACAGCCGGGATTGTCTGCTTCAGTGAGTCCAAACAGTTTCGGTGAACGGCATAAAAGAGGATCTTTTTGAGTGTCAGAAGCTGACTATAGGCTGGAAACTGGAGGGGAATAAAAGTCTGACAAGACTCAGTGGCTCTACCACAGACGTAAAGGATAGCTGTGTTTACAGGTTGAAAAAGGGTTGGAAAGCACTGAAGTTCCTTCTATACTGCAATGACATCATGCAGGCACTGAAACGGCTTCATAAAAGGCCAACTGGAATAAAACTACACCGCAATTGAACACGTTGCATATGGCTATAATTCACAGTGCTCCATATGCTGAGTCACATTACCTTTATCTTTACTCTTCTCTTTAGATAATGAGTCCAACTTCCTCCTCAGTGATGTCTTGTGCTTGTGGCCATCTGAAAAAAAAGTTAAACACGGTCAAATAAAGAAATGTAGTTAATATGCTCCTGTTCATGCTCGCTCCACTTGATATTCTCAGGCTCATTTCCCAAATGTCTGCACAATTAAAAAGAGCAAACAAACACAGATAAACTGTGCAGAAAGTGCAAAGATGTGGAGAGTGAATCTTAATTCATAACCTTATAAAGGAGCATGTCCTTTCATAAAACAGGGACAACACAACACGTTGACATTGTCAAAAGAAGTAAACTAAACCAGGACAAGAAAGCTCTGTAGAAAGCTAAACCTTCTAAAGTTTTCTTGACAATGATTCAGCCCAGAAATGGAGAAGAAAGACAAGCTCACTTTATAAATATTGTACCCTTACACAACAAAGGAGAGCGGGCAACGAGTCCCGTCCGCTGTTCTGCTTTTGTTTCATAAAAACATGCTCTGACAAGCTACAGCCTGGGACAGAGTAGCAGCCTGCTGGACAAGAAGAAGCCTGTAAATGTGCCTGCGTGTTTGTGTTCCTACATTTAGGGATGGTGATGTGGCAGCCCAGGTCGGGACCCCCGCAACAACCGCCTGCAGGCCACGTCCTGGAGACGAACCCTCTCCAGCTCCGAGAGGCTTTGCAGCGGGACGGGCTTCAGGTCCACGCTTCGCCCGGACACGCTGTTCCAGGTGAAGTCACCCTGAGGACACACACAGCACATCAGATACGCCTATAATTGGTGTCACATTTCACATTCAGGACCTGTCAGTCATAACCGCTAATGACTCCAGTATGCCTGAACTGACAGATGTTCCTGCTTCACTTGGCAGCTGGAAGTGACAGCAACTGTCTCCTATAACAGAAGCTGGCAGCTTCCACTGAAAAGACAGTTTGTGATGTGGAAGTGGAGGCAACTTCTTGATGTTACCATGGAGCTTTTGAACTGATTATTATATGTAATTTAACATTTTCTTTTAGACTGTAGAACACAGAAGTGTAAGTTGCTGACATCAGTGATACTGTTGAGATAAACATGTCCAACTAAAGGACTTTAAAAGTATTTTCAAGCTACATTGAAGTAGCTGTAGTACCTTAAATATGCTACTGAATCAGAGCACTGTGCAGATTATCCTATTTTACAAGTATCATAAATATGATGAATAATAGATTTTTACCATAAGCCCTTACACGTCGAAACTCTAAATAGTGCATGATACTGAATATAATTGTGGCGTGTGCGGCACTCATCTTTTAATAATCTATCACCCAAATAAATCAAAACTGCATCACTTCGTCAGTAAACATTGCCACGGCCGTTCTGACAGTTTGCTTCAGTGGTAATGACGGAGGAAATAATCTGATCTGAAATCCTCAACCTTTGAGCATCTCCATGCTGGAGATTACAGTGCTTTGATCCGGCACAGTCAATCCAATCATATGAGCCGTGTTCCAAAGAGGCTTAGTAAGTCATTATCAGGATAAGGCTTACACTAAAGTGGCTCTCTCCCATTAAATGCAAATTGGGTCTGTGCTACAGTAGCATGCTATTATCGAGTACACATACAGTTTGACAAAGTGCGGTATAAATACAGTCCAAAAGATTAAAACATCACGGCGTCCATCGAGGACGCATCTGATCGGCCCCAAACTCATTCTGCAGCGTGACCCAAAAACCTCCAGCGAGATTCATGAAGAACTATCTTCAGTGACAAGAAGGACAATGAGACGTGCAACAAATGGTCCGACCCACGCGGAGTCTCGCTCTTAACTTTACAGAGTCAGTCTGGGATGACATGCAGCGACAGATCTGAGACGGTGGCAACTTCTGCAGCTGCAACTCGTCTCTGTCAGTTCTGTTGGCACAAAAAAATGATATAAAGGTTGACACGCTTCATCATAAGCGAGACAATGAGTGACTAAATAATTTGTGACAATATTATTTCCCTGTAATAATTTATAAATATAAAAGATCTTAACATTTGGCTGCTTTCAGGTCAAGTTAATTCAGCTACGTTACAAAAAGCATTACGACATTATAGTTTAACTTTAGGTCTATAACCAACAACAGTCATTATAGATTAATCTGCAGATTATGTTTTGGATTTAATAATTAATCACGAAGTGTATAAAAACTTAAAATGATCTTGTACTGTTCGACCAAAAGTAACTAAAGACGTGACAGAAACTGGAGGCCAAAAACTGGAGCCTTTTCTTTTTTCTTTTATGTTTTCCTTAAAAATAACAAAAGTGATTATCTAAATCGTTTTTCTGTCAAGTAACTATTTGACTAATCGGCTAATCATTTCAGCTCTAAATCATCAGTCGTTAAAAATGTTGTTCTGTCCGTCCAGCGGCTCGAAAACCAAAGATACTTGATTTACAGTCACATTATTTGGAACAAAAGATGGCAGGTAATAATTTAAAAGCTACAATTAGTGAGATTAAACAACGATATAAATCTTCTCGGGTAAGGACTCAAAACCCACTTTCAAAAACCCACTACGGGTTCAGACGAAGATGTCCTTTCTGAATGTGTAATATTGAGTAGTACTGAAATACTCCAGCTGACGCTCAGTTATCTGCCCACCTATCTCTACGGCGCTGTGTTTTCTGAATGCCGACAAATGACCAGGTCACAAAAGTACGAGTATCTTCTGCAGCCAAGAAAAATGAGTAACAGTGTTTTAAGTGCCACTCTTCGTGTTGAGATTACTGTACGAGTCACATTTGCGGTCGTCTTGTCGTTTTGTTCTGACATTCCTCCTGTGTGACGGTACGGGAGTGGAAACTTGTCTCCATATCTGATCCAAGGATGAGCCGGGTTCCCACAGTTTCTGCCCGTCAGTGAAGTCACATCCTCGAATAAATGACTTTCGTCGAGGCAATCTAAGGCTTGTTCATAGCAATTTGATGCAATGTTGTTTTAGTCATTTCATAATCATGGGTTTGAGTGTGGCGTGTTCAGACCTGTGATACGAGGGCAGTTTTTATGCAATATTGCTTCATGTTATGTGTTGTGACGATTACCGTCTAGGCAGGCCGATGGCTTTTTCTAACAACCTTTTTTCATGTCGCAGCGAAAGGAAGTGAGACCCGAGCAGATGCTTCCAGTAGTTCCAGATGCAGACACGGTCAAAGCTGGATGAAGTTAGTGTTTCTTATCACACTGAGCTCACGAGTGCAGCAGTCACTGATGAAGTCAACTCCTAAATACAGGTGCACTTAGTTGTGCAGTGGCTAATTTTGATCCAAAGCCTCGCTGAAACACAATAGCACTTCCTAGAATACAATGAGAGGAAACGCACAAGGTAGTTTCATACAATATGGCTAGATGGAAAACTCAGATTACATTAATCAAACACACTCGAACAAGACCCAGGGAGGAGATGAATATTCTTCGGTGCTCAGGAAGCCATTTCGAGGAGCCCTTACACTCTCGCCCACATTGTTTACAGGTCCGTGGTAGACGTCTGCTTTGGAGGATTTAAAACTGCATCCTCCTGCACACATGTCGCCCTTAGCCTTGGGTGGGTGCAAATCTTCCGTGGTTGAAAGAAACTCAGTATATTCACTCAAGTACTTACTTAGTTACTTCAGTATATTCAATTTGATAGAAACATTGTACTATCTACTTTTATTTAACAGTTTTAGTTACTTTTAAGATGAAGTTTTGGCACAATAGACAATATAACAAGCCTTTAAAGTGGAATACGTTGTTGAAGATTAAACCAGTGGTTTCAAACCTTTTTCACTTCGGACATCTTACAAAAAATGTTTGCGTAGTCGGGGCCACATTTTAGAGAGTGAGTTGTTAACAGCTTTTTACTGCTAAATTTCTCACATTATTTTATTTCAATAAATGTTCAAAGGATCCACAATCTCAATTAAAAAAAAAATCAGAGAGTAGAGAAAAAAGCCCAAAAACTAAAAACAGATTTGTGGATCAGAACTTAGTTTTTTTCTTGTTTCCTCTCCCAGTAATCATCTGACAACCTCTCACATTTATCTGCAGCAGCTTCAACACTGACATGCTGCGTGCACTCGATGATTCAGCATTATTAGTTTGATAATGTCATATAATAATAAATCTTTCAGAGGGACCAAACCAGTACTTTTACTTGAATACTTGAACTACATTGTGCTGCTAAAACTTAAGACTACATCCTTTTACTTGATTTTTTTTTTTAAAGCAGAACTTTTAAAGTCTATTTGTAAGATATTGTAGTAGGCTTTAAGATTTACCTCTTCAACCACTGGAAATGTGATTGTGTACAGAATAATATTATTGCTTCAGCAGATGTAGAAAAAAATTACAAGGATCAAAACCATTGTTATTGTTTCCTCTCGTGCCATTTAGGATGGTTCAATACTTTTCAAAGTCCGCTGCCGTAACTTTACATATCCTGAGTGAACTTCATTATGTTTCTGCCAGCTTGTAGATATCTCTCTGGCTTTAATAAAGAGGTTGTGATCCTGGGAAAGATTTTAGAAAGTCGTTGCAGAGACAAACCGAGAACAGTTACTCACAAGATAAGTGATGCTTCGCTCGAGAATGGGATCCCCCATCACACAAACACCGGTCGAGACGTCCATCCTCAAATGCGTACGCCGGGGGTTTAGTGACGAATTAACGGACCCCCATTGAACCTCAGACAATAAAAAAAAAATACAGACACACAAGCTCATGTGTTTGCGGTTTAAACACAGCCCGGATCCAGGTGGCGCACGTGCGCTGGAAAGTGAAACGTTCAGGGACTGATTATCATCTCGGTGAGTCGAAAACTCCAAAACAACCACTTGTAGTTTGACAGGAAGTCTCAGCGCTTCCCGTCGAGTTAACAAAACAAACCCAGCTGAGAGGATTCAGCCTGTAGGCACGCATCACACACGTAGAGATAGCCATGCAAAGAAGGATTTAAAAAAAAGAAAAAGAAATTGTTTGAAAGTGCGAATCATAATTAATACTACAATACCCATGATCCTCAGCAGCTGTTGCTAAGCAAAATGAATTAGTAGTTTTTAGTTCAATCAACAGATATATTTTAACATGATGGATGTTTCCTATATTCCTGATTTTTTTTTTTTTTTTTAAACAGTTAGACTGCACAGATAAAATAGCTGGGGGGGTAAGAATAAAAAGTGCTTAACTGCCAAATGCAGCAACACATTTTGAAGGTGATGTTGGGTGAACAGATCAGTCTTCGCTTTGAGAGCTTATTTAGATGATACAAAATCTTTAGTAATTATTTAAAACATTAAAACTGAGTTACATAGAATTTACTCTATAATCTGATATATTAGCAGCTCGAAGTTTTACCTCAATGGTTGAAGATCACTATCCTGCTGTCAGTCAGACATCTAGTCCATTTATTGAGTTTGCCAAATGAACTAACATTTGGGTAGATTTATGAATATATAATTAAACATAAACTATCACCCAAAAAAAATCACCAGGCTTTTTTTTTTTATCACATATTAATAAATAGCGGGAGCAAATTCAAAGGCTTTTTTGCACAGCAGCTGGAGCAGATGCTGGTTAATACCATATTGTCATATCATATTGTGAACAATCCAACAGCTGCATCAGCATGCTGTTAGTAATGAATAACCATTCTGTCTACTACGATTAGACAAATAATATACATTTAAAAAAAAAAAAAGTGGTGTCCTCACAAAACAGTCAAAATATCACTCACAATCTAAATGTCCAATTTTTGAAGATCAAAAAATAAATAAATGCTATTGTCATTGATAAATTCCCTTGTATGGGTTTAGTTTCATGGTGGTCCAAACTGCTCCTGGTGCTTCTCTATGGTATTAAAAGTATAACATTTGATGGCACAGTGATAATAAAGTTTGGTGAGAAACCTCAAACTCACAAGTCACAGTTGAAAAAGAAATAAAAAAATTTTGTCAGCTTTTATAAACTTGGATTGGAGTCCAATTTCTATCAGTTATTCTGAAGTAACATGGCAGAAGGGAACATTTTCTGAAAATAAGCAAGATTTTAAAATAAATATGCTTCCTCGTGCAATTTAGCAAAGTTAGTTCTTCTTTAGTGAGATCCAAGAGAGCCCTTTTCAGTTTCCTGCAAGCTCTTTCTCCTTCAGGCCATCCCCTCCATTGCTCAGAGGAATGCTGATGACACGCTGATAACCTAATCACTCCAGCAGTACTCTCAAGCTTTCTGCTGCACAGATGAAAAATATGTCATTCAGGCTTCTCCACCCTGGCAGTGAGAATAATAATAAATAATCCGTATGAGAATAAGATTAAAATCACATTTCAAATATTAAACCGAACAATGCTTTTATAAATATATGTCATTTTAGAATGACCTTATGTATATATAATGTTAAAATGCAGAACAAGTATGAATAAGTTAATAACAGGATAATTGTTTACATTTTCTAAAATTATAAATTAAGTATTTTACTTTATTGAAGATGAGCTCACATCTTTTGGGTTCTACCTCCTATCAACCCTTAATAGTTGCTGCAGTGATTAATGTCCTCATTTACCACAACAGTGTGATGAATGGCTCCCTCTAAAGGCTTTATACGTTCCTGCAGTTTACTCACTTCCTGAGAGTAATGAGTGAATGGAGCTATATTTTATAGCTGCAAATCTAATGTGGCTGTTTGGAGTGTCATACAGTTGTATTTCTCTTAAGCGTTATAAAGGGAATATATTAAGTGAGCGAAGATGACATCACACGCTGCCTGAGGTCCTTTCAGAATCACCATCTTCCACAGACAAGATTTAATTCAGGCAGTATTAAAACAACGTAGAAAAAGGGAAAAGACACTGAATGACTTTAATAAGTTAGTTATATATATTGAGGATTGAATTATATTATACTATATATATTTTCCAATGCCTCACAAAGTTCTGACCGGAGGCTAGTCCAAAAAAAAAAAAAAAAAAACCTCAAATTAAAAGAAAATCCGTTTAAATGAATCCTAAACATGACTGTGACCAATGCTAGGCACTTATGTGGCTCAGAAATGAACCACCACAGTCATATCAAAGAGTAATTGTCTTGGAGTCGGGTAGTCATGCCAGCTGTCTTAATATTACACAGTGTGAAGCTCACTTTAGGATCAGGGCTGCAGGGCAATATTCTGGGAAGATGTACCAAGAAGGTCAGCGCAGATCAGCGGTAGATTTTGGCAGATTTTTCAATGACATGTAATTGTAATTTAAAGGTTGTTAATGTTGCCTCAAAGTTTAAAATCTGTTTCTGTGCCAACCCAAATGATCTAATGTCATAAAATTTGCAATGCTTGATGTTTTGTCTCCTCTCACTGTGTCCATTGAATTTTCACCCTACAAATGTTCAATGGGGAACAACGTTGTTCTTATATGCACTTTCGAGTGCTGCACAGAGGAAGAGTAAAATCTGACTCGATGTCTATATAACGACCAAAAACAAGCAAGTTCATTCTTCTTCTAATATCTTATCTGGCACCTTCAGAGCCCCAACATAACTTCTTTTTTTACACCATATTGTGCCACCACTATCTCAACGTACACCCACAGACTGTGAGCTCAGTTTGTTTATTCATGACTTGAATGACTACAAGAATCATAATGTAACCACACAGAGGTCGGTTTAGCACCATGCCATGCAAACAGACAGCCTCTCGTGGGAAGAAATATGTGCCTGAGGGACTGGAGCCAAGGATCAGGTCATGCTGCTGTACTGGGAGAAATAAGATTTGAGGCGTTCTTCATGTAAACCAGATGTCTCTGCTTTCCATCTCAGCTCGGACCGCTGAGGTCTTGAGTGAGTACAATGCTAATAAAACACAATGATATTCAACCGGTGGAAAACACGGGGTCATTCACAACACTGATCTAAACAACCATTCTGACACTCCCCTTTAAACATGGGAAAATATGTGTTCTTATGCTGGAGTCATGCAACACTTGGTGATTATTTGTGTTTTGCACAGCACAAACATTAAAAAAAAGAAGCACATTGGTCTAAACTGCACACCTTAATTAGGATACGCAGAACATAACACATTGCAGTGATATATGTCTTTTGATTACAGACTCATCATGAGAAGCCATTGGAACTAGTAAGATTTGAAACTCATGGTTGTCTTTGTGATTTACTCTTGAATTAATTCCCAGTGGATGGCATCCAAAAAACGAAATGCAGACGTTTAGTTTTTATCTTTACAAGAGGCCTGGATAATTTGAGTTTCAAGACACATCACATGAAAGGAGAGTCTTGCAGAGCTGCGACTGTTAGTGGGCGGAGGTGCAGCAGGCTGACTTCACTAATGTTGTTGCAACAGTCTCTTGGATACTATTGTCCCTGCATGAACCTTTGCTTGGATATTTGATTACTGACTTGGAGTAAATTTTGCATTCAGTGAGGCTCTTACTCACCGTGAATGTAAGCTGACAGCACGGCCATGCGAGTCTCCAGGAAGGAGCTCAGATTTCTGCTCAAGTGTTTAGGGTTGTTTGTTTTTATTGTTACATATTTATACTTTTCTTGTTTTATCTTTTTATTTTTGCACACCGTGGGACTGTGAGAAACAATATTTCCATCTCTCTGTATGTCTTGTACTTTTGGTGAATTGACAATAAAGTTGACTTTGACCAGAGTTCTTCTAGCAAGCCTGCTCCACAAAGTTCTAAGGAAAAGTAAAAATCATAATTAGAATATCTGTAACATTTTTACATAATGTCTGAGGTTGTTACTTGCAATGGAGGTCATAATTTCCCATCACAACAATGCCTTGCAAGAAACTAGGCCCATGGTAACTCATGCACACATTCACCAAAGTCATAAATCACATTAAATATCCTCTCTGACAGAGTTTTCATTCAGATTAACTGAATACATTTCTAAGGGCTCTGGCTGTAACATGCAATAAAGAAAACACACCTGGCATTCATTAAAAGCCTATTTTAATGTGACACCTAATACATCCATTACACTAAACAAACAGTGTTGCCATGAGGACTGATTTAAACACAACAGCACAGATCGGCTCAATCTCAGACATGATATGTTCAGTGATTTTTTTGTTTGTTTTTTTGGCAATGTAGGACGGCTTCGAAACTGCCAAAGCTTTTACAGGTGCATTTACTGTACTGCTGCTTTACACAATGAGTTAATGCATAATATATATATATATATATATATAATTAATTTAGAAAACTTTCCTCAACTTAAGTTAAGAGCATCTTGTTCTCAGGGATATGCACGGATTCAAGAGCTAATTTAATAATATTGCTGTTTCCTATACTTTGAAACTTGATGCATAGGAAATTGTTAAACTAAACCCTATCACATCCACTTCCACAATATTTCCAGAAGTCCACCTTGAAGTTTGTCATAGTTTTTTTTAAGGATTTGCAGTTTCCCAGGCACACCTCTTTCAGTAAGTTAGTCAAAGCCCACAGGCTTCTGCTGACATCATTTCATCTTTGTAAAGTTGAATCACTCTTAGTGACGCAGCATTTAAATAAATAAAAGGTCCACACACTTCGCAAACTTATGTTAGTCATACACTTTTTGATGATGCAATACAATGGAACCACGATTACTCAGTATTTGTTTTTTCACTTAAAAACAATAACTACATGTACTAAATGTACAGAGAAAAAAATGTCTCTGTTTTTAATTTAAGATAAAAGGAAATACTGAGAGCCCTTCTTGGCTACATCATCCATAAGGGAATTCCAGCCTCTTCCGGAATTTAGAAACTCCCTGCAGCTTTACTTTTTGTACTAAAAACTTCACAAAAATGACTAAATCAAAAAGCAGTTCAAAAGGAAAATAAATTCCGCATCACTCTTGGAGTTGTCGAAAGTTTTAAGACACGTGCATCCGCAGTTTATATATAATAAAAAAAATTAAATAAATAAAAATCTTGTCAATATATCATCATCATAACTTGATGAAAACAAGCCGTCGGCGACCTGATCTGATGACACCGAAAGAAGCACGCCGGAAAACTCGGTTACGTTTGTGTTATCTGTCCGGCAATCAACATTAGCAATAAAACCACCAACCTTCAACGATGTCTCCTCAGCTTCGGTACTGTAATTCCGCGTCAATGAGGAGTCTAAACTCCTGGTCTGCCTCAGTCTCCGCTTGGAGATACTTTTGGGGCTCAGCGAGCACGAGAAAACACTGCTTAACAATCCTTGGGCGGACATATCTCCTTTAGTTCGTGGATAAAGAAGTGTTATGACAGATTCATATCTTTGCCACAGGTCCAAACCAAACGAGTGAGAAGGAGCGTTTCCCAGCAGCAGCAGCAGCAGCAGCAGGTCTCCACCGCGTCACCATGCTCAGTGTTACGAAATACGCGCGGTAGTCCCAGGTCACCTCCTCCACCTCCCGGCGCTCTGACTCACCACTTTCTGCTTTTATCCTTTTAATAACGTTTTTTAAAAAAGTATGTTAATTCCCCCACCAAACACTAAAACAGACAATACACAGAGGCATTGTGACTTTAGTCTTTAATTCATGCGTGGGTCTGACTCAGAGAGCACGTGCTGCAGTTTACTCGAGCAGATTCATTATTATGCACACCAGAGGTGTAAACATATTAAGCTTTTAAATTTGACCAATTCAGCTTGGGAAAAAAAGAAAAACACTGCAAAAGGATTATTTTCTGTATTTTGCACTTATTGCCACTCAAAAATCCATCAAATCAAGGCTTTCCAAAGATTTAACAAGCAGACACTTACACTAATACTTATGTGTTTATTTATTAGTGACTTTAATAAAACAACATAGTGTGGAAAAAAAAAGCCTCTCTCTGGGACCTGAAGAGTAGACTGTATATACTGTATAAACTAATGCTGCCTTATCTGTTTTAGTGTTTGAGGTTAAATGGTCCATTTGAATAAATGGAAGTTTAAATATCTGTAGGTAATATACCGCAATTCCTAGTGAGGCACTTTAAAAACAAAGGTAACTTCAAACTAAAACCATTTAAAACTATCAAATTGACCTTTGAATTTTTACAATTTGGCCCTTTGTTTTAATGGATGTAGACATACTCTTGGAAATGTTCCACAGATTTTGTCCAATTTCGCTGCCCTTTTCCTTTTTACTGAACATTTATTTTCTTCACCATAAACCAGTGGTGATACATGGCATGCAGGGGCCTCGGAACAGACTCTTCCTGTGGGAGCCCTGGGGAAGGGACCTGTGCGATAACGTGACATGTGAACCAGCACTGTATGGCCACGATAAGGATTCATCAGATACCAACGTCCACCAAACAGACAGGGGAAGTGGCGATAAGAAGGCAGCTTTGCGTTTGATCCACTTATTTGGTAGTGGGAAGGTTTGGAGTACGACTCCTGATAGATTCCCGTCAGACTTCCCATTATATCATTTCTCAGAGGGATCGGTCTTACATCCAAGAACATGGTAAAGGATTTGGTTCACGCAGGTCCTGGATGTAGGTTTGAAACACCTCAGGATTGGGTTTGGTTTAAAACATTTGCACTCTTACATAAAGCAGCAATAAATAAATCATCATTTATGTTGAAAATATGACAGATTTTACAGAAGCTATATGGTTACATTTCATTTTTACATCAGTGCAACAGCACAGTGCAGATTTTTTTTAATCTATTGAGCAGAACAATGTGAAGCTTGCTGGTTGGGATAACGCTGCTGTCTCACTGGAACCATGCAGGTTTCTGGGGATGTATGTAGGAGGCAATTCTTCCCGGTGATTTAGTAGGACAGTTCTCTAGTGCTGTCAGATTTTGAGGGGGATATCATATGAAAGCAAAACAAGGCTCTGTTATATCATTTAGATTATCTTGCATAGACATCTCATCCTTGTGTTGAGGATATGATGACCATAGCGTTACATTTAAAATCATTTCTACATTTTTTACTTTCTGAGGACTGACCACATCAGGTATAATGAGAGGTTGTATTTCAGAGTTTATTGGATATTTCAGAAGGACATCAAATGGAAAGTACTCTAATTATGTGTGTAACTGACAGAATGTGCAAGATTGCATGAGTCAGCATGGCAAGACCTGATAGGGTTTCCTTTGAATGCAAAAAAAACCAAAAAGAAACACTAGACAGTCAGCCACTAGATGGCATTAGCACTTTGATTTTTAAGCATCAGTTGAGTTGATACATAATGTGGAGAGCTAATTATTAATTTGGAGAATTTATTTGGGTTGACCAAATTCCTTTGGGTCACCTGAGCGCAAATTAGCTACTGGGCTCCTATTAACCCTCCTTTCACACCTCTCTGCGCATTGTGTACAGCACTTCTTCTATGCTAGAATATTACATAGCCCCAGGTTAGCTACAGGTAATTTGATTAAACACAACTGGAACTATTAATATGCATGTAGGCACATTTATTATGAAAGGTAAAAGTTTGTAACAATGCCTCTCTTTAAGACAGGGCCTCAAAATCAAGTGATGTCAGCGGATCCACCTCAGGGTCCTCATCATGCCAATGGATATTGTGCTTTAGTAGTGCATGTGATATTCTTATCTTTAAAATTACAGAAAACTCACAGATTCAAGATTCTGACAATTGCTGTACAATACAATCCATTATAACAGCAGCAAATTCTACCATTTTTGAGGTTTATGATTTGTCTTGTTCACTTTTACGGAGTAAATAACAGTGGTTAACATGTCTGTCTCAAAAGTAATCTAATACACAGATGTTGCAAATGTGTCCTACAAAACAAGCATTAAATTGACCCCTCAATACTGTAATAAGTAGAAAAACTGTAAATGAAGGAGCATTGCATCATCAGCCTACCAGCTTCATGCAGTGCCCCATTTCTGTCACTTGTCTGTGCTGGTGCACCGTCAGAGCACAGATATAGTGCATGCAGCATCTAAGTGTTATGAACCTTTAATAACACACATTAAAGTGAGAATCTGTCCTAGAGCGCCACCAATAGAAAGTGGCATGGCGCCTTTGGAAATGTTGCCCTTGCTTTTCCTGTTTATTTGAACAGATACTGAAAAACAACCCAATAAACTAAATGGCAGGGTTCTGTCTCAAATTGTAGCTCCACTGGAGGATTTCTCCAAAAGCCTGTAATGCAGGCAGGAGATGCTCAGTGTGATTGCATTATAGCACTGCAGATATCCTGTTCTGTATTTAAGGTTGAAACAAAATGGCAGGGTTCACTTTAACAGAGCAGAGACAACCTTTTTACCCAGTGAGTCATCACAGACACCCCATCCGCATCATTTCCAGGAGACCGTACACTTTGAAATTCTGACATGTGTATGGCTCATGTGTATGCAGCCCCAGTGTTTATGCCTTGAGACTTGAAACACAATGCATTTGTCTTCTGAAAACCGAGAGGTAAAGACAGCACGGTTAGCAATCTCTTCAGAAGAGTGCATCTATATCAGATTGGTGGGTGCTATTATTACCCTAATTACCATTTCTTACATTTGATCGCACATCTTCTCTACAGTGGAAGGGGAAAATGGGAGTAATGGTGAGAAGAAAATGCAATCTAGATGTCAGACAACCACTTGATTAACCACTTACAGAAGCAGTCTCTGCGTCAAGGCTAGGCCATGCCATCTCACTTTTCCACTCAGCCTGATCCCTCAAACATTTACTGGCCACAAGGTATTGATTTTTCATTCTTCTCAATATCCCCTTGCCTTTAATAGAATTTGCACCAGACTATCAATGTTTCAAGGAGCCCCCCCCCCCCCCCCCCCCCCCCAACCATCCTCTTACAGTACTGCTGGGATCTTTTCCTTTTCAACCACAAACAGGGAACACTCTCCATTAGCTCCAGTTTTGAGTTTTCTACCAGAGAAAGAAGACATGGAAATTGACAACAAGGGGAAAAATGAAATTGGTTCCAGCAGCAGTTTGGACAAAAACCAAGAGCAGGAGAGGTGAGTCTGAGGATAATTGATTTCCTTTTTTTTTTATTATTATTATTATTGACAAAAGTCAGGTGCAGCGATTAGCAATTTATATTATGTAAGGTTGAAATATACCACACACACACACACACACACACACACACACACACACACACACACACACACTTGATTGTATTTTACTTTTCTTAAAGGACTTAAATTTAAGTTCAAAAAGTTTAATTGCAACTACAGAAGAACGTGATTTCTTTAGGAATGAGGTAGAAACTAAACTAAATTATATAATTGCATGGTAATCCAAAAATGTATAAAAGAAAATACAGTTATATTATTTGTTTAGAATAGATGTAACAAAATTAACCAACTTGAGCGTAAAATGATTTTATTTAATCTGATATTTCCATTTGGATTGAAATCTGTGATCAGTTTCCATTCTACCATGATCACACGCAAAAAGCAATTATCTTCCATATTGTCAGGCTAATAATTAGCGTAATCCATGGCATTAGAAGTGATGCGTGCTCTCACTGATCGTGGCTGAGTGGCTCAGAGCTCAGCCTGCAGCAACGCAGTGCTTCTGATTCAAGTGACAACGCCGACTTGGTGACCTTAGCAGCTTTCCACGGGCACATTGATTTTTCTCCCACATTACAGATAATTGCTGGATGCTGTGAATCCTATCCTCCCCGGGCAGCAGGGAGGAGCTTCTGTAGTGTGTTGACACAAGAGTGGCTATCTGATTTGAGGAATGTGATATCCTGGGATCTCATTGACTTCCATTGACTTCTGTGTACTTCCTGTCTATGGTATGAGTGTATTCAACAGCATGTTTTCATGCCTGCTGGGGATGTTAGTGTGTCTGTATTACTGACAGTTAATTGTGTCCAATATAATATGACGAACGATTTGTTTGAGAAGGCGGATTCATTAAATAGTGCACTTTAATGTTAGTGTTTGACTCAAACAGCAAGAACACCTTTCAGACAAATAAAAGCAAGGCCTTTGTCGGCCTTTCTTTAATGGATTTCCAATGTGTTTAATTAATTAGGATTAATTACCTACTCTGAATTCTTCTGTGATGGCAAGAAAGATAATTACACGAATTCAGATTTGCAGACAAATAGTATAAATCATATTATTGTAATAAATGCAGTCAGCAGCTTTTATAAATACATCGCTAACCTTTTAGCATGGGCCAAGCAGTAGCTCTTGTTATATGAGTTCTCCTGTTCTGCATGGAGCGACTCTCATCATTTTATGCAAATTGCTGCATCTACTGTTTGTTCTGCTCTATAAAGTAATGCGAAAGTCATTTCCACTATTTATACAAGGCACAAATCTGCTTAGATGGACTGAAAATCAACTTGTATCTTTTTGCTTTATTTGCAAGACTCTTTCATCTACTTGACTAATTAATCAGAAATTCATGACTACATGTTGCAGTTATATCAGCTGTCAGAGCAATTTGCAAAGGAGTTTCTAAGGAAACAAATGAGCTTTCCACCCACACACACAGCGAGCAGCGCATCAGATGGCTCTCAGAGCACACGCACACTGCCAAGAATCACTGTCTTAAATCATCACTGTTGTGACCCCAAGACAACATACTAAGTGTGGTTCTTAGCTGTGTACGTTGTGCAGGGTCATTGCACTTTGCACATCCTCTGTTCCTGCTCTAAGTGCCGCGGCCTGTGTGTCACGGAAAAACAGGACACTGATGCAGCGAGCCTTGGCCCAGGGGCAAGTGTCGGGCCACATGATTGGTCGGATTCATGTGCAGTATTTATCTCACAGAAAGGTCTGCTTTTGTCTGCTTTACGCTCACGCAGCCCTCCTTTGTGTCCATATGGTCATGCCTAACTACTTGATGTACATAAACAGAAACTGCATGCACCGTGAGCACCGCGCACAAATAACTGCAGCCATATGATGCTGCTCTATAGCAAGACATATTTTAATGAGAAACCTGTTCAGACTTTCTGCTCCACTTTCGTGTTGTCTTATAGGAAGCTGAACTTTCACTTGTTATAGACTGCTGTGTGTACATGGCATTGGATGTGTTATGCAAGCAGCTCCATTTGCTTGCAGAGGCAAAGACACGTGCCTCAGTTCATAACTAATGGAGGACTGTGTATGCCATTCATGCATGAGAGAATCAGCATGGTATAATCCAGCGTGAACTGTCATGATGTTAAAATGCTACGGCTTTATGAGGAAATGCCCTAAACATCCAAAAATGTCGACAAAAGTATAAAATATGGTGATCCTAAACAAAGTGTGATGAGATGAATCATTTGACCACATACAGTATATGAGGTAAAAACACTGAAGATATGAATAATAGAATAATGAAAACAATACGTAAAAATAACACCCGATGCCGTAATGATATATGCGTAGTGTATAATATTAAGGTTAAGATCTAATTCTGTGGTTTATACAGGATTTAGGTTTGGCCCTGTTAAGGGTGACAGTTGGCAGGCAGATAGTGATAGAGTTTGGATTACGGTTGAAGCTTAATTTCTAAGCTATCCTGGATGATAAAACACATGGCATTTCCAAATGCCTCACGCAGGGATAAGATAAATATTTCAGATACTCTGATTTGGTTGTGTGCTGACATGTTGTAAATAATACAACGAACACTGATGTTTATATTAGTTTGTGCCCCAAATGGAAAAACTCAAATGTATTTTTACTCTCCTGCTCTGACCGCTAGAATAAAGTTGAAATACAAAAACACCACAGGTGAATTTCACCCAAACAGAACATGTTTTCCATGAGAACTTTGCTAATTGAGGCCGCCCTAAACCAGCACAGCAGCCCATTGGAGTCCAGCTGTTCGGCATTGATCTCTTTGTGTTTTCTGATGCACTGGCCCGGAATGTGATGTTATTTCATTACTGAGGCAGAAGCGACGAGCTCGGTCTCCTCCCCCAGGGCACTGGCCACTCACTTGGACAGGAGCACTGTATGTAATAATAACTGAATGGCTTAGTCAGACGAGCTCAGTTGACTATTGAAAGTCCAAATCAAGCAGCGAGAAAACTTTGGAGTCAGGAGGAAGGACGGGAGCACACATCAGGGAAGGAAGGCTTGAAAAGCCTAGACAGGAAAAAACAGAAACAAGTGCTGCTTTGAACTTGACTTGACATGTCATCAGCAATGGACCCCGATGACAATGAGCTCGGCATCTTCACTGTCATTCAGTGAGTAGTGTGCTACGGGATGGTGTTCTGTGTTTACTTTATAATTCAGTCACAAGTGATTACTCATGACTGTCATATTTCTAAGGATGAGAGCACTATTTGTAGTTCCTCTGAGTTTTGATTGTTAAGACATATACATGCATTAGCAAGTATTTCTTGCCTTTTAGTTTTTCACTTCAGTCTTACATTGATCATTTTGACAAGAATTAATGACTGGAACAGTTAATCCATGTGAAAAACAAATAATAGATTTTCTGTGTATTGTGCTTTTTGTTGTGATGCTTTTTGTTGTGGGTTATCCAACTTAATCTTTACCACTGCATTGCAGTGCAAAGATGTAATGTATGTTTTAGTGGCATTGGTGAGGTTTAAAACACTTGATGTTCAAAACTTTCTGAAGAACTCTTCATATCTTTGCACCTGAGTGACAGTTAGGATACATTAGGCGGTGTAAGATGATACCGTTTTCCATTACAACTATAGTGTACTAATGTTCCTGGAGCAAGTCCCACTGAGGTTAATGGACATGTTTCACAGACACATCTTGACGTTTAGTTAGAGAAGCAACCCTGACTAACAGCTTATCAGTTGACGGTTGTGTTCCATTTAAATGCGTCCGTTCAAAGGTCCAGTTATTGTGCACTTACTGGCTTGATTTGCTGGAATACTTAAACCTGCAGATTATTAGTCACTTGAGAGGAGGCAATGGAAACAAGCTGTGAGCAAGCAGTTACTTAAAGATAAAGTGCGAAACTTCTACATATAAATGAACGTCTGTTACAGGAAGCCCTCGCCGAATGAGTTCACACGATGCATATTCAATTTCTCTGTATTTCACAGTATGCAGAGTTTTTACATTTGTTGTCTGGTGAAACATTCTCATGCTGCCCAGAGGAATGCAAACAGTCCAAGTTCTGTGGGCAGAGCATGCACACGTGACACTTCCACTTGTCAAGTCGGCTAACTTCCAATTTAGCCCGATGCCGACTTAAATGGAAATAAAACAATAAATCATGCAGTTCTCTGAGACTTTCCATATGTTATCAGATCAGAGAGATCAAATTCTGACAGGGAATCGAGTCATTTCTGTGGGGTTGTGACCCCTTTATATTTCATTTATCCACCAAATAGGCACAATTTATACACCCACAACGGGAGACTAAAGTTTAACACTGCAAGTTTAAGTACACAACATTATGCTGCCAAACCAGTGAAGACAAAGCGATGAGCAGAAAGCCTTTATAAGTCTAAACGAAGCAACAAATTGAAGTGATGATTTTATGTAGATCAACACTGTGAGCATCGCATTGCTACAGTTTAATTTAGCAGGAGAAAATGATATTGATCACAAGAATCAAATGAGAATTGCTTGTAAAGCTGTTAAAAACGGGCAAAATAAATATTGTGTACCAGGCCGATTGCTCAGTGCATGCTGGGAGATATCCAATCCCAAACAGGCTTCATAAAATGAATGGATGCACCAAACGTGACCTGCCGGTGACCCACATTGACCTGTTTAATAACCTGCAGGTTAACGGGGCACACGGTGACTGCGGTGTCGAGCATCTTGGCAGTATTTCCATTATGTTGTCCTATTCACTCCACACAGAATAGACTACAGCCCTCCAGTATCACTTTCAACTTTATCAGCAGCTATAGTGAAACTGGCAAACCAAATCCATAATCTTTTCAAAGCGTAGCATAACTCAGCCAGGTAACACTTCACTTCTTATCCCAATTAGTCACACCACTGAATATTCATAGCAAAACAGCATTCTGGTCTGTAAACTCTCTCCTAAAAGCTGTTAAATTCATTGAATAAATCTGCTGCGGCCCGGGCATAATTAGTGTCGCACTGACAGATTCAAGGAAACTTGGGGTACTGGGGTGGCTCGCAGGCAAAAACATGTCAACAAACACACCCAAACAAACACAACGCAGACGGTTAAGAGTGGAGGTCTGTGGGCTGTGTGCTGAGGCTGCACACACAGATCAGGATGAGATCCAGGAGAAGTTTAGAGGGCAGAAAAAACTAAAAAGTCACATTACTTTACTTTGAAATGAAGTTTCTGATGTTGTAGAATCTGCAGTAGAACCCTGAATGTGCATGCAGACATGTTCTTGAGCAACGCTTTGCCGTGTAGCATTGTTTGCAACTGTGCAAAGTGGTTGCACTCCGCTTATTACTTTTTAAAGGCGAGCGACGTGATCTGAAGGCAGTACTTGCAAAATTTAAGCACTGCTGCGTTTTAAATGGCCAAGTGTGCCGGAATGACTGAAATCAGCTGTTTTAAAAGGGACTCAGAGAGAGAGGAGAGTTAGGGATCAGCAGGGCAGCAGGGTTTTATCGGTCAAAGCCTCGGCCGTAGTCGCCTTAGATCAACGCCTCTGTCTGACCCTAATATCCTCTGCCACTCATGTTGGCCTCTGGGCCTCAAACCCAAATGGACAAACACAACTGTCCAGAATACGCTGAGTCTCTGGACCCTGTGGCTGCTTTTGAAGCAAATTGGCAGACATGTTCTCTCAGTGCATCCTTCATGTTTTATGTGTTCTTCACAAAGAAAAAAAGAAAAAAGACCTCCTGTGCCCTTCCAGACATGCATTATCAGCTAACTGTTTGTGTCTCAAATTGGGATTAATATATTTGGACCAACTCACATCACAGACTAGAGATTTCAAGTCAAAATTTTAATCAGGGACGGTTCTCCTTTTTTTTTTTTTTTTTGGTTACCCATCTATTCACATCTGCTTCATGGCAGCAAACAAATGTGAACCTGATCCTGAGTGGAAGTGACAACATTCTTTATTCCATGTATCACTCTCTGCAAAGGCACATTGACTCACTCTGCAGAGCCTTACAAGTTGTGGCATTTTAATATAAGATGGTTTCTACTCAACCGTGCAGCTGCAAAATTGTAGCCTGGATTACCTCGACTAGGATCGACTAGTATTTGCATTCGATGTGGTTGTGTTTGTTGATTCGTTACTACTGTACTTGACATTTTTATTGATTGTAGTGTTTGTCATCCAACTGATGGTAACCTGGTTGGAGATGATCTCCTTTTAACTTTAAGAATTGTATCCTTGTGACTATATTATGGTCCAAATGAAGAAGTATTAAAATTGTGCAGTTTGCACAGTTTACTGAGCTACTTTTATTTATGACGGTAAACAGCTGCATTCAAACACATCATTTGTCCGGCGGAGCAGATGCCTTGAAAGAATATATCTGATGTTAGGGTTCTTTTCACTGATCAGAGAAAAGAAGAGTAAATTGTCTGTATTACTGTGAGAAGTTTCTTTTATTCAAACTGTCTGAGACACCGGAGGAAGTTTCAGACCTCCCCGGATCAGAGACGAGGCTAATTGTCGTTTGGTGGTTTTCGACAGAGGTGCCTCATGTGAGCAGTTCGATTTATAAACGGGGATTCTTCATCTTTGGGACAGTAGACCTATGGTGATTCATCATAAGGAGACAGGACAGAAATGTGGCGCTGCTGGAGTTATCTTTGAACGTTGACATTGAGCTGAGCATCTAAATGCACTGAAAGGCCTTTAATCGAGAAGTAGATTTCAAAGTAGACACCAGATGCATTTGATAACCGGGCATAGGAATCCTAACTGCCCTCTTCCTTCACTCTGAAAAGTAATCAATCACACAAACCCAGTTCCTGTTATCCTTCATGGAATTTCAGGATGTTTAGCCCGCTCTTCTTCTAAGACCATTGCGTCAGCTCGGTGTTTGTTTGTGTTGCGGATTAATAAAATGTTTGGAAGCCTCTCGTGACTGGCATCATTGAGAGTGAGCATTTAGCAGCTGAACTGTGTTGAAAGGTCACAACAAATGCACTGTACAGTACGAGCATCCTAATGTGCAGCTGTGAGGCAGAGACCTCAGCTGGGGATGGGACACTTTAGGTCCTCCTGTCTCGCCAGCTGCTCGTGCTGCTTCCTCTGTTGCTTTTAAGCACATATTACGAGCACATGATGCTGTGTGTGTGAGTCATTTCATCCCTCTTGTTCTTTTCAACCTTTTTTCAGGCTTTCTGGAAAGACACCACATGACTGAGGATTGATCGGACTTGTCTTTTGGGGAATTCTTAGAGGCTGGCTGCATCTTTTATTAGCAATTCTTGAGCCCTAAACACACACACACACACACACACACACACACACACACACACACGCAAACTCAACATCCCCACACATTCCTCTTTTCTCTTTCCTCCACTCTCATCTACCACCACTGCCACCCATGTCCCTCCCTCCCTCTGTCCCTCGCTCTGGCTCTCTCTGCCTCTCTCCAAAGCTGTTGTTACTGTGCGGCTCCCGCACATCATTCCACCGCGATGGAAATTAAATGAAGGTGGCTTAACGCAGCTAACACAGGCATGCTTTGAAGGATGTAACCAGGGGAAGCTGCGCTGCCAGATCCTTTTCCATGGGCTGTGGATTTGCGCTGCTGAGGCGAGGACACAGCAATCACTCAGCCATGCAGAAGCCCAGACAACAGGACTAATCTCTCCACCTGACTTGTGGAAGCTCCACTTTTTTTTTTCTGAATTATTTATTCCCCCGTTGCCAAAGACAGTGCGGGACAATGGAGTGAAGTAGATGGTGAATTTGTAGCCTTAACTGCAGTCTGCAGCACACATGGATGTGTTCAGCTTTGTGAAGATGCCAAAGCTGTCAGGGTGAGTCCGACGGATGCTGCTGTGTATTTGCTGTGTTTGGACGTACCTGCTCCTTCTCCAAAAGGTGGTGGCTTGTATGTTTGAAGACGTGATTCGGAGTGTGACACAGGAATCACATGTGGGAATAAAAATGCTGAGTTATTGATTATTCAGGGCAGCAAGTTGTGCAGTCACGTATGATGTGAAATGAATGAGCAAGTGGGGTAGATGGGAGTGGGGGTGGATGCAAAAGCTGATGCGGATCGTGAATCTAAACTGTTTTTATTTAAGTTCGCAAATTTCTTCTACTGCAGACAGTGGCTATGGTCTGTTGCTTAAGTCTTTCGTTATGTCATGATACGCATTTTATTTTGTAAGCGTTTGAAAATTCAGCTGCAGTTGTTCCAGATTTTATATCTCTCCGGTTAATGGGCCACGGGAAATGATTATCAATTCTCAGTGGAGTTGTGATTCATTGTCACACCTCATATTACAGAAGGATAATATAAACATATCTTCCTTTCATGAATAAACCGGAGTGATTTGTGATTAGTCATTAGAGTTATTAGACATGAGTGGTTTTCAATATGATTGCTCAAGTTCACATACCTATGGCCTGAACAGGACGATGAACACTTACAGCTGACTCTGAGCAGTTTAAATATTCCCAAGTGAAAACCCACATTTTGTTTTTACTTAAAATTTTCTTCACTTGGTGAATTTTAGTGTGTAAAAGAAATGAAAATATATATTTAGTTTTTTTATTCTTTTTTTTTTTTTTTTTTTTTACAAAATGTAATGGGGATTATATGAGAGTTGAACTAAGTTCTGACAAATTCATTCATTGCCAGGGCTGACACCTCACCTTACGCACCCATGGGTCCGCTAGATTGAGTGGATCTGCCCCAATGGACATTAATCCTCCCAGGGGATTTGGCTCTATCAGAAACACCACAGTCCACTGGTGGGGAGAGCAGCTGATCATAAACAGCAGATATTAAATAAGATACTATATATGTCACAGAAATGCCCATTTAGAGCGTTTAATTTCACTTATGAGTCATCAACAAACCGCATTGATCATTTGTCATTTGTTCTTTTTTTCTAGACATAAAAACGTGAGCTAAAAGCGTAATATAGGACCTCAATTATTATTCTGTGTGCAAATCATCACAGCTGCTTTTTGATAACATTCCCACAGGAAATCAAACAGGTAGCAGTGCTTGTCCATCATATGATAGGAACATTGTTTTCCAGTTAGGATCCCTCCTGGCAGCATTAATGATGCGGCTCCCAGTGGACCCCCAACGTCACTGCATCCTGTCACTGTTAATAATGCCACACAATGCTACCACTGATTATGCGTTATCACGGCATTTTTTTCTGTTTTTCTCCCCCTCAGCTGCCAGCAAGAATTTCAGTCAGCGGGGATACAGTTTTGCTAAGGTTGAAAGAGCATTTTATAGAGAAGCCCACTGCATGTTTAGAGAGTCACAAGAAAAGGAATGATTTCCCTCAACGCCCCCCAGATGTGTCTGCTGTCAGAAACAGATGCCTAATCTTGCTTTCATTTTCTCCGTTCTTTGTTGTGCTTGGATCTGGCTTTTCCTTATTTCCCTATTTTTGAAAGTTATTTCATTGAAAGGTTACAAACTCACCCTCCTCCACCCTCCAAGTTTGTGCCATTTGACCAGAGTTGTTTGAAGTGCTTTGTTTTGATCACTATATGTATAACTCTGGCTCTAATTGACCTGTTACTCTTTTGATACACTCTGTGGGTGATACAGTATAAATAGTTTGTCAGCAGCACTACTGTTGAGATAATGAGCATGAAACTCACATTTTTATTTAGAGAGTGTCAATTATCACTCAATCACAGGGCTTGCCTGACTCAATGGGGTTGTTGAACTCGTTGATTGCTAAGCATGTTTGCTCTGCATGTATTCAAAGAGGCCTAGATTATTGTTTAGCATATCTTGCTGGAGCTATTTTTAGTCGGCCTTACATAAATGATAGCTATGTTCATTAAATGCGTGTAGACCTGTTTGTCTAGTAGGCGGTGATGACAGTTTTCTTCAGCTAATTCAAATTTAGTCGAACTGCATTAATTTTTGCCAGCGCTGCTCACTTGATTCATTGTTGTCTGTGTTTCTTTTAATAATCCATAATGTGAACCCTTGTTCCACATATTGCAACTGCAAACTTTTTGCACAGGAAATTACTGGTCTGGACACAAATTGATTCGCCTAAATGCTCATCAGAGTACACGCAGATCAAAAGATCTGTCACACTTAACTGTCCAAATCAGAGGCTCTGCGGGAAGAGTAGATCAGAAATGACTCTGGGTCAGAAGTAGGAGCCAGCAGGCCGGAGAATGAGGTCTTACGCTACCATTTGTTTTGTTCTGTGCTTTAGAGCTTTTAGCATAGAAGCAGTGAGTCGCACAAAGAGATACAGGAGACCATGTCTAGTTGAGTGCCCACAGGGTAAGTTCATCACTATATTTGGTTAATGTTTTACATAGAACAATGGAGAGCAAAAAAGGCCTGAGGAAAATGCAGTGTAATGATGAAATAATTAAGAAAACACAGATTTCCTTTTGTCTCTTCTTACACCTGGATATAAAACTATCAATTCAGTATACAGTGAATAAGGGAAGTTATACTACTGGATGCAACGCAATCATGTACATTAAGTTTCTGATATTTCCTGACTTGCTATGATTTCCTCTGTCAAAGGTGTCACAGCAGACTTCACATCTGCCAGTCAAATGGCAGCTCTTCTGTAGGGTAATTGTGTTTTGCTATTTAACAGGTAAACTAGAGACAGTGGGACATTGAGGCTCCTTTACACGCCATAAAATAGCAGGAGGACCACAGTGGGTGGGCTGTTTCCCAGATGCTGTTTTATTCCCACCCAGAGGAGATTAACTAACCAAAAACCTTTCTATATCGAGGCACCAGAGAGCTGCTCAGGATAGTGTGGTTGCCCATGGCAACAATATCAGTGCTTACAAAGACAAACACAAAAATGCAATATTCAGTTGGAATAATGGGGAAAATGGACTCTCCTTTTTTGAAGTGAGTCTTTTAGTGCTAAATATTTCAGTATTATTGTATAATGCGACTATGTGGGGCAAAGTACAAACTCTAGATGCCCAGGCTGTCTGTTTTGGTTGTATTGATGCCATGTGGTCATATAATCAATGTAAGGAAAGCCCTGTTTTCTTCTCAGATGTTAAATAGACGCAGTGAGAATTAAAACAGTGATGTCCCAGAATGCTGAAGAGCAGCAGCATAAAATCAAGCAATTTACTGTGACTACGTAGTCAGCAGTATCTCTGAAAGCCCTGATGGCCTTCACTTTAACAGTGACATATAAATAGCAGCGCACAATATGAAAAGCAGATTGGACCATGTTCTGTCATGTTGCCATATTGACTGAAGAATTTGAGCCAAGGTGGTGGTTGGAGAAGTCAAGCAGAGGGCAGATGTTTTCTAAAACAAAAGGCAACGGCTGTGTGCCCTCAGCAGGATGGAGGCAGCCTCTAAAAGAGGAGCACAGGAATAAGGCCTTTAATCAGAGAGGTTCCTCTCTGTCTGAGCCACTTCTCTGCTCCACTCCCCCGGCCTCCTCCCAGGAGATGGTCATCTCATCAGCTGTCTCTCTACAGGTTTTGTATCTAAACAGAATCGCATTAGCGGTTTATCTCTGCATAAATGTTGGTTTAATTCAAGAGCACCGAGAAAGCAGCGTCACAACCTCTTCACTATGTATCTCAAGACATTATTGTAACAATCCTCTCAGTCACACAAGGAGGGTAAAAAAAAAAAAAAAAACTTTTTATATTTTACTCAGATTAGCTGAGAGTTGAGTCTGTGTTCAGTTAAAAGGCCGACGATGGAGAGAGAGGAAGAAAGATTCTTACTTATTTTAGATCCTCAGTATTTGGTAAATTCCAGAAATTCATGGAGGTTTTACTCATTCTATCTATAAAACCGCTGGTAATGTATTTGCTACAGTGTTTGTCTCTGTATGTGTATTAATCACACTGTGTATATAAAAGTGGACGCAGCTTCTGGATCTGAAAAGTGAGGCCAGTGACAAAAGTGAGTTAAACTGCAATACCACCAAGTACCACTATGGGTTGGCTCCAAAAAGGCTCTGGCTCCATGGACTCACATCCATATTCTCTCATGAAATACAAAGACATTCAAATGATGGTGTCATTTCCTAAAGTCACTCCTTCTTATTAGTTTTCTGGCGGTCCATCTGAAAATAACCACTCGCTTCATACAGCTCGTCCAAAATACCAAACTCGAGGCTTCAGAACCGAAGTTCACATATAGAATAAAGTGATGTTTCATTCATGATGCCATTATCCTAAAGAGCAGTGAAGTTATTGTGGCCTTCCCGACCTGGGGATACTCCCTTGTCTCTTGCCCAGTGCATTCTGGGAAAGCAGTAAGAGCCCAAAAGGAAATGCAGAGTTTTGTCCTCTTGCAATCAGCAAGTGACCATCAGAAAACATTTTACGAGCACGTGCAAATACTCGTAATGGCAGGCATGCTGTACCAGGACGTGGTTTCATATGGCCAAGCCTCAGAGATTGTTAGTGTAAATTATTTAAACTAACTTGAGTGTCTGTGTTGGAATGTGCTCCTCTAAGCCGTGGCTTGTCTATAATGCATAGTTACTTCCTACATTAACAGGATTTGAGCCTTCATATAACACCAGAATGCTTCTTTGCGATGAGCATGTATTCACACAGATGAAAGTGAAAGTGAACCACTGTGATAAAGTAAGGATCACATTGTCCATGCAATTTTTATGAAGGACTGAAAAGTGATCTTTTCTCCATCTCTCAGCACAATTAAACTCTTCCCAGGATCATCTCTCTTCATCTCAATAAAAGTATCAAGTCTGATGCTCAAAAGAAGAAAGTTGTATTGTAGGCACCCAACTTTAGATTATACAACCCTGATGTTATTTGTTGTGGCAGCAAAGGTTTCATGCTAATCTACTTTATTGATTGTTAATTTTACGAGCTATGAGCGTTCTTCCCTTTTTATTTTGGTGTTAATGTCTTTTAAAGGCAAATTTTTGGTTGCCACTAAATTGTAAATAGAGAATAATCAAAAGAGATGTGAAAAATACAGAAAGGTCATTGAGCATTTGGCGGTTTCAGTGAAATTTGTGTTGAAAGAAAAATCCCTCGGGATTTTATATTTGCCTCCAATTTCTTGTTCAAATTATCCTCACTCTGACTCTTGGGTAACCTGCTCATGAATTGTGCAGGACGGCTTGCCTACTTGGCGCTTGATTACTTAGTCCGATGTGAATGTGCAACCATTATTTATTGATGCTTAGTGAGGAAGATCAGTTTCACTGTCCGCCGGTGGGTGAACCTTTTCAGCCTCTCTGTTCAACGGGAATGCAGCAACTCAGTGGCATGATGCACCGCCTGTCTGTAGACAAAAGAAATCAAAGATCGCATCATCTGTGATAGACTGTCCTGTTACTGCAGAGACACTGTGACTCGGACGGAAAATTGATTTTTTTTTTTTTAGAACAATTTGTCTGTTCAGAAACATATTCTGAGGGCACAGCATCTGAGACTGTAAGTACAATACTCTTTAATACGTTGTAGACCTTTGGAGGAATGTCAAACATATCCCTGCTGAAGGTGAAATCTTAGGAAAATGCTGTCATAATAAGATATTAATCATAAGCTGCAAGTTATACGTCCCTTGATTAAAAATGTGTAAATCTGCTACATCAGACGCTGCTCGTGTTAACATGGCTGGTGGGATTCATCAATGGGGTGAGCATGGCTCCAACAGTGTCAGACAGCATCCAGTTGTGTCCAAACACATCATTTGAGCTGCAGGAAATGTTCTAAATATACACCATGGAGGCCTGCTCCCATCTAATGTACTGTAGGTCAAATAAATCCATATCCATGTGGAAACACTAATATCCCCCAAACACAAAAAATCAGATCGCTTCCTCTATTAAGAGACCGACTTAAAATGTTGTACTCAAAGAAGAAACATACTTTTTGGCTCCTGAGCTTGTTCTTTTATGAATTAATTATGATTTAATGCCCCCAGTAGGACTTAAGTGTGTTTTCTCAGTTAGCCTGTGTGCTGTACTTTAGCTTGAGTTGCAGTATTTTGTAGCTGACTAACTCTTTGTACCATAAAGCTTCACGATATTTTTACATTGTGTTGATAAGCTGGCAATATTTCATAAACACCTCATATAGAGGACACGTGCGCCCAGAGACGCGCTCTCACACAGATACAAGCACCCTGCACACAATTTATTATCATCGGTACAGTAACTGGGGAAACATTTAGAGGGAAAGAAAGAGGGGCTTTGAATAATGAATGCGAAGAGCCCTGTTACACGGCAGACAAGCCCTTGAAGTGACATAACTTACTGCCACCGCTTTCATAGCATCACCAGTGTGCAGACACAAAGACAGAGATAAAGGGAACAAAAGGGAAGGGGGGGTGCTGACAAAAAGACACATGGAAACATTTGAACCAATTACAGCTCTCCTGAATACCTGCACTCTGCCAACTTGTGACACAGCGAAAGGAGTGAGCAGGACTGCGTTTTGTCAGGAAAATCAGCTGCAACTAAAGATTTTGACATTGGCTGTCTTTCACACAAAAGGCGACAATTAACTGTTTTGCAGATGAGGGTTAGAGCTGGTTATGTTCTCTGATAAACTTCATCAAATTCTTTTGGGATTGAGTAACTTTACTAGAGAATTCCTCTGGGCTTCTTTTTATAAAGAATGTGCTGACATCGAGACATAAAACCAATTTCATGCCTCTCAAAGCACAAGAGTGAGGCATGACAACTCCGCCTGTGTGTCTAGCTTACGTAATTAATTTGATTTGCTTTCACTGAGTGAACTGTGGCTACAGGACATTGTTTATCGCTGTGGAATCGGACAGTCTCTTATCGCTCGGGCTGAATCGCTTTATATCAGTACAATTTATTTATTTCTATTATGACTCAAATATCTCTTTGGCAAATATTATTTTGAAATTCTTTCGCAGTTCGACTTGCCTATCTGATCTGAAGCCATTTTATTTTATTTATTTTCATATCACTCCGGAGCTTCATGCTGTGTGTGTTATGCAAGCATGATATGAAGTTGTGCTATGCTTGATTTATGCCCCCTTTCTGCCTCTGCAGCCACAGGACCAAATCCTCAGGCTGGCCGCCCCCTTCAGGGACCTGGAGTGCTTCGCAGGGACCCCCAAATGGATGGGATATGGGCACCAGTAGAGAGGGGCGTGACTGCTACATCAAGTAAGTGCCCTGTGTTTAAAGAAATTGCGGGGGAGCTCTTTTCTCTGTCCCAGATGTTTCAGACGCTTTGCCAACCTGTGATTATTCCAGCCACGTCACTGCCTCCACACTGTCTCCATCTGTGCATTCAGAATACTGATTTCCCTGCTCCCTCCGCTGCTGCGCACACTCTGCCCCTGCCTACTCTCACTCTCTCTCACGCGCTCGCACTCCTACAATGCTCTTCATGCAGTCTCGCAAATGCAGAAGAGGGCTTTTGAGAGTGTGCGTTATGCCGCTGCCGCTGATGAAATTCACCTGCGTGGGGGCTTGTTTTTGATCTGAGACTCGACATGCTGGGTCATAGTGTTATCAGCGTAATTGATCTTTCATAATTGGCACTTCTGGAAATCTGTACAGGCAGGTAAAAAAAAAAAAAACCTCTCCATTGATGCTTTATATGTTTGTGCATGCAGTCGTGTAACAAGTGAGTGTTTGCTTGATTTATCTGTTCTGTTGATTTGGCTGTGCAGTCTGCTATTCTCTCACAACTATGATGTGCAAAATGTAATATATTACTTCATTGCTGCTTTTATCAACCTGTGTGCATGTCATGCATGATTCTGCAAAATATCTGCTGCTTTCATTTGTTCACTAGATTATTTTCATTTAATATTTTGGCATGTAACATCTGTATTCTAGCTGCATCTTTCCAGTGTAAAAAAAGAACAACATTTCAATGGTGTACAGAATAGGAGGTGAGCGCTTGTCACACACGGGTTATAGCATGAGAAGCGTGATGTCAGAGGAGTTACATAAGAAGTAAGGAGCAGTGAAAGTGCTGGATGCAGAGTGTGTCTGCATGAGGCAGATCATGGAGGCTGTTTTGGCTCTGGCTTTTTCTTTTTCTAAATCTGAGAGCGACTCATGAATAATCAAATGTGAGTGTCTGTGAATGTCAGTGGTCATCTGAGTTTGTCAAGGCTCCAGGGGGCTCACAATAAATTGTTGTATTTCTCAATGGAACACATGTCGAGCCTGTGTGACAACAGCACATGAATAAAGTAGTAGCCATTTAATATTTAGAGTTTTGACACTTTGGTACTTAATAACTGCAATGTTGTTTTGACTAACAATATAGAGAAGTGTTGACAAATTACAGACTGAACAGAGACTTCTTGTTGAAAGACGGAGCTCGAGATGACAGGGGAGCAATCTGTTTTCACAGTATATAAATATGTCAAAGAACAGGAAACAATGGTTCATGACTTCATCAGAGCCATTACCACATTTAAAAGGTTTGGGAGTTTAGAAAATGTCCTTGTAGAAAGTCATCAAAAGGAAGAGTCAGTGACACAGCAAAATTATAAATAATGGTGGTCAGTGCATAATATCAATGAGGTTGAGTTCCAGGCAGGACAAATATAACCTCTATATAGCACCAACAAGTTGTGAGCATTGTCAACGCATACTTCAGGAACAAGAGTAACAGGATATTGCTTTTTGTAATGAGCTTACTACACTAAATCCAAAAGATGCCACAAGAAAACATTTGGAAATACTGTTTGTACAGCGAGAATCCAGCCAGTATTTCTCACTGCTCATCTTGTTCACTTTAAAGCTACCAATGCTGCCTTGCCATTGCTTTGTAGAGTGTTGCAGAGCTACACTAGCAGCTAATGGGTATGATTAGGGAGCATTAGATGCATGGCTGTCTGCACAATGGGAATCTAGCCATGGTTAGCAGGTGGCCGTGCAGGGGAGGAGACAGTATTCTTCCTGAACGCACAGGTCCATATGGTTTTTGCTTCGTGCACAATCTGTTGAGTTTGTTATTTGTGAGATAAAACTGATGCACAAATTCAAACGAAATGTTTGATAGAGGAGCCTCCCAAAAAAAAAAAAAAAAAAAATGAGACGGGTACGCTTCTGCACACAAAGGTGAAGACAAAATGTATCACTGAAATACACCATATTTTATTTCATAAAGCTAAGAGGAAAACCAAAACGTTTGGTTGATTGACCAGTCTTGCATGTAATTAATGCAGTTTAAAAAAAATCTGCTTGTTTAAATATTTATATAAATGCACAAATTCATGATTTATGTGATATTCTGGCCTCTAGTGTCATGGCAGTGAACTCGAGGTAACATGTCTCTATAAGATGTTTTTTCTGCAAACTGAAGTGGAATTTATTACATAAGCTGCAACAAAACTTAAAAAAAAAAAAAAGGCTATTTGACAGTGAGGGAGCTACATTTCTTTATTTCTTTTGTAAACTGATGGAGTTGGTGTTTTGTCCTTTAATGACCTCAGGTAAAAGGGAAAGAGGAGAAGATACTGTTTTTATTTTTTAAACTGCACATAAATGCAGAATGTGGACGTGTTAATAAGGTGACCAGTGGAAAACTCAGGGCTGTGTCATTTTTAATTGAAACAAAGTGGATAACGTCTTGATTGCAAAAACATGTATTATGGCCTCTGCATAATATTCATGCAGTACATATTCTATTAGCATGCATTTAGTTAATTACTGTTAAAAAAAAAAAAATGCACAAGATTGACCACCTCTGCCAGCATCAATGGTGGAGTAATAGAGAAGATAGTATCTATAGAAATGTTCTTGTTTTCTCTTCTTGCATCTTTTAAATCTTACTTGATGGAATTTGTTAGCTTGTATAGAAATCAGTTTCGTGGGTTTTATATCTAGAAATGAAGGAGGACACCATTTGGTTCATTTAGAGCACCTTTTCACTGAATGACATAAGTTGTAAGATTTAAGTTGCTATTTCAAAGGCTCCCCACTCTGCCATCACATGGACTCCTAACCTCACTTTAAACAATAAAAGCCCAGTTTTACTGGAACTGACTTGTGAAATGATGAGATTTGTTTGAATTTCTCGGTCTTATTCCTTTTTCCTTTTCTGTTGGATTCGGGTTATTGAGGGACTGAGCATTATTTATATTACAGGGATATTGTATTTGAAATCTAAATCTCTGTAAAGGTGGGAGCATCACAGAGATTAGGTTCTGGTTCCATTTCAGGACTGATATGACTACAAAAAACAACAGTTGAAAAAGGTTCTGCTTTTTACATCCTCATAGTAGATGTTTACTGGTTTGTTGAATCCTGCTCATCCAAAATATTAGTTGACAGTCAACATCTTTGAACTCATTGGCCTTGTTGTTGTTGCTTTCTCATAGTGTCGGGATGCGATTGACAGATCTCACTGTGTCTTTGTGCGACAGAAGACTAATTGTTAGTATTTAGTGGTGAATAGTACATGTGTCAAGAATAACTGTGAATTACACACTGTCTGCCCACGGCTTTAATTAACCAACGTTGTTGGCACCATGCGGAGCTGCTGCTGCTGCTTTTGCAGCCAGGGAGAGCGGAGAGACACTGTTGAAACTCCAAATACATTTGTGCTCAACTTTGAGCTCAAAAAGGTAAAAGAACAATAATTGTGTTGCAGAAATGCATTGATTCAGGGTAGCTAAAGTAAAGAGCCTTTGTTTGCAGCCAGCTATTAACAGCAGGAATCTCAGAGGTTGTAAATCTGAAAATCAGGCAGTGATGACATTTCATGACACTCCACATTATACCTGTGCTGCATTGAGGCCGATGCCTGTTATCTAACACCTATCAGTGTGAGTTGCACAGATTCTTAGTGAAGCACTTACTGTAATGTGAGAATACAAACATTGGAGATTGATTAGCATACACATGTTCTACTTTTAGTTCATTATTCCAAAACAATATCTGTCATCTTGTCTTTAAGCACTATGGGAATTTAGAGCAAACAACAATCTTATAGTAACGTATTATATTTCTTTCTTTCTCCCTTTTTCATATTTTTTTAACCGCTGCCTCTTGTATAAGTTGTCATTGTTTCTTGGAGATCATTATTTTTGATAATATTAGTACAGCATGCACATTTTGAAAATAAAGTTGCAACTATTATTTTTAATCAAATCATCTGCTGATTATTTTCTGAATTATCCATTTAGTCTGTTAGAAAAGACATCTTCAAAAGTCCATATTTGTCTGACTTGTACTCCAAAACTGGCAGATATTCAGTTTACATTAACATGAGAAAACTGGAGAATCTGGAGTTTTTGCTTTAAATTTCACTTCAACATTGAGTCAGTTATCTAATTAAACTAATCAATGGTTGATCAATTGCTTGAGTTGTGGTTGAAATTATTTGGGTTCCAGATACTTAAAAATACAATACATACCCAGTTTTTGTTTGTGTAGTAAGTCCCAGTCATTTGCCAAAGCTTGGTGTAATGACTAATATATAGCTAACACTACAAATACCGTAGAATATGCCTCACAGTTCCATCTTGAAATGGAAACACTAACTGTGGTTTCTGCAGAACCACGTACAAATGTTGTTTACAATATAACAAAAACAACTAGCCGTGACACAAACAGTAAATATCCTAGATGTCATTCCCACAGCCACGTCTCCCAGAGCAACTCCCTGGAGGAAGTTCGTCTGGACGGAGACAAGTTTGTGCCACCAGCGCCCCGGAAGGTGGAGATGAGGCGAGACCCAGTGCTTGGCTTCGGATTTGTGGCAGGCAGTGAGAAACCCGTGGTGGTTCGCTCAGTCACACCAGGTAATGTGACCCGGCAACACAGCGAGCTCTGATACAACAGTGACTCATGCAGTCCGTGGCCATTATTTCATCAACAGAAGATGAAATCCTCGTAAAATGTAGCTAAGAGGAAAACCCACTGAGGCTGCAGTTTACGTTGATGAATCATTGATTTTAAGGGCCTTCAGTGAGTAAGCATTCATTAGAGCTTTGAGCCACCAGACAGCGAGCAACGAGAATCAAGAAAAATGGTGCGACTGTGCACAGTTTATACCACTTATGTCTTGTCTGGTATGTTGTGACAGGGGGTCCATCAGAAGGCAAGCTGATCCCGGGGGACGAGATCGTCATGATTAATGATGAGCCAGTCAGTTCAGCGCCCAGGGAGAGGGTTATTGACCTTGTCAGGTATGACAACACACTCAGGTGAGATGCCATTTGCCTGATGCTCAACCTGTTGTAGATAACCGAGTGCCACAAAAAAAGAATAGTTTAATGCTAATGTTGATTTAAATGTTTTATTAAGCCGCAATAAATCCCCTTCTCTCCACTCTAATAAAATAATAAAACTCTTTAACTTCCAAAGGAGGTGAATACTTTACGTAGGAACTGTTGTTCACATTTTAAGATTAGTGTAATGTTATATTTTGCTCCTGATCTACATATTCGATTTACTTTTTTTTTTTTTTCTTTTTCTTTTACTGTTGATGGCCACACATACTTTCCAGAGTAAGAAAGCTCTTCACGTGGCCCATCACTGTATTTGGTTTCTCTATCTATTTTGAAGTTCTATAAAACCAGATATTTGGCTTGTTTTTCGAACCACCTGCCTTATTCACCGCGATTGAGCTGTACGCTGGTGTTGATGTTTCTTCAAGCGTCTCATTAGATTAATTTCCCTGACACAGCTGAGTGGCTGGCTGTGAGCGTTTGGTCCTTGTACGACCTGTGCGGTAGTCTGTAAACAGTACATTAGTACAGGGAAAAGTGCCCATGTAGCCACTCCTTCACAGCTCCTGTGGCCTTGAACGGGCTCTGCAGTAAAACTCTACACCGTGGTGGCAACACGGGGCTGCCGGGAGCACCACCAGGACACAGTGTTCAACCTGCTACTGTGCACGGTCATCTCCAAAATACTTTCCACAACTATAACAATCATTTTTTTGTCTTATTTATTTCTGTTTTTCAGAAATTATATTCATTCAAAGTTTTTCCTTTCATTAAATATGTTTGGGTTTTTTTGTGTGTGTGTCCTGCAGGAGCTGCAAGGAGTCCATTTTGCTGACTGTTGTTCAGCCGTACCCGGTAAGTCCATCTTCTATGAATGAAATGGAGTACATTCAAATAGGCTGTTTGTGCATTTGGAGCTGATTACTTTGTTAACTCCATGAAAGCAAGTCATTAATCCTACCATATGTTTGTGCTGGCACAGTATCAGCAATGCCTCAGCTAAGTGTTAGAGCCCTGCTAACTCAAAGGGACTCTGAATAGCTGCAGTCCTTCCAAGTCTTCTGATGTTGTGGCGTCAGATCCTCACAAGACTTCATATGAACCTGCCGCGTCAACATTTACTAGAGCCGCGGAGCACCAGATGGTGGTGAAGACACAGTGCCAGCAGCATATATTCGGCCTTTGTTTACAGCTCAAATAATAAGTCGGTGGAAATGGAATTATGCTTCAGTTCCCTCCAAAAATAGATGTACGGTCTCACAGAAAAAGAAATATAGAGTACTATTTTTTGTGAGGCCGGAAACCACTGATCTGATCATTATCAATACACCGTAACAGCAATTATAGGGTTTTATATCATATAAGACTCATCGGTTCATCATTTTGTTTAGTATGCGTGCTTGAGATTCTCAGCATGATGAGCCTTTAAAAAAAACACAGCCACTTAAAACATTTCTAAACTTGAGGTTGCAGATATAAATGCAGGGGTACAAATGCGTCAAGGACCAAACTCTCATAACTGCTTTTTTTTTTTTTTTTATCAGTAGATTCTTTGCAGGCTCAATGTCCTCTCTCTTATGCCCTTACACGGTGCCACCTTAATCGCATCAGCACAGAGTCAAGTAATGCGAGGCTGTGACGTTTCGGGAAGAAAACACGTCCCTGAATAGTGTAATGAAAAAAATAAATGACTCATCTCTGAAGCAACTGATTGTCCTTTAAATCAGTTTGTTTTTCCTTCTTTCCCCTAAAAGTCACCCAAATCTGCATTCATCAGCGCCGCCAAGAAGGCCAAGTTAAAGACTAATCCTGTTAAAGTCCGCTTCGCTGAGGAGGTCATCATCAATGGACAGGTTCCAGTAAGTCACATTGAACATTAATTCACTCTGTACACATCGAGGCTCTAGACAGGAGATGACAGAAGCAGCCTTGAGTCTGTTAAAGCTAGAGCTTAGTGAAAATACAAAAAAATCACTGACTGTAAAATGAAGACATGCATTGAATGAAAAATCCTCTTCCTTTTCTTTCTATTCATCACACTACCCTCACTTTAAATGAGTGGTTAATGAAATGAGAACATGTGGATATGATTGACAGTAAAAAGGGGAGAACTTCTTACAAAGAGCTTCCCCAGATTTGTGGGTGAGTCACAGAGAAAAAGGTTTTTAAGAACAACAAAGTAAGGAGTGATTATTAAAGAAGACGTGTCACTGTGTTACTTTTACTTCTATGATGGCTCAGAAAACGTAAGAAATCACAATAGGTCACACACGTGTTACAATGATTTGTTTGGGATTTGGGGAAATTAAGCTTTCTTTGTAAGACTGAGATGTGGAGATGAATACAACAGTTATGCATTGCTTCTGGATGAATTTAGTTTACTGGAGCATAAAGACTTGAAACAGGGAGAAATAGCTACTTCTACCAGCAGCTACTACAAAAACTTCCTGAAATGTTGTAATCATCCTGAGACGCAACGTAGTAATTAGTAAAATTTTGAGGAAGGTGAATTGTGTTATCTTTCTGTTTCCGGTCTTTTTGTTAAGCTGAGCTAACCATCTACTGGTTGTAGCTTCATACCGTACAGATATAAACGTGGTATCACTCTCCTTATCTTTGTAAGAATGTAAATAAGTCTTTTTCCCAAATCGTTGACCTGTCCCTTTAATTTTCCTTTATTCTTCAGAGTCACTTCTACATTGAATTCTTGAATGTGTCCTTTTATGAGAGGATTTTCCACCCAGCTATGCACTACAGCAAATAACAAAATTAAAACTTTCATTTAGAGAAAGTGAGATTTGTTGACCACGCGATTCTCATTCCATCCTCAGGAAACCGTGAAGGACAACTCTCTTCTCTTTATGCCAAATGTTCTGAAGGTGTACCTGGAGAACGGGCAGACTAAATCATTTAAATTTGACAGCAACACATCCATTAAGGTAGGCACTGGGAAGAACCTCCCGTCATAGTGAAGTGCTGTTATATAATCTAAAGCGATGTTCGGTTTAAATTTTAATTGTTACTCAGAGGCGCACTGTACCTTATAAAATGCAAACTCTTCTCCACGCTATGGCCTTAAGAGCCTTATTTGAACTGAAATTATGATTCAAACAACACGCAGCACATAATGTGCTGTGGAGCTGCGAGAAGTCGTCGAGCGGTTCACTTTTGCGATCGCTTTTCTTCTGTTGCAGTTGAAACTGTGACCGTGTGTTCAATAATGTTCAGCCTGCGTTCAGCCGTGAAAATGACTTACGGTTATGGCATTAAGCTGAGCATGAAGGAGCTGCTGCATCTGCACGGTTCTCATGTTGTATTAATTGTGACATTGTCTATGCCGAAGGACGTCATCCTGACCCTGCAAGAAAAGCTATCCATTAAGAGCATCGAGCACTTCTCTCTGATGCTCGAGCAGAGAGCTGAGGGGTCGGCCAGCAAACTCATGCTCCTCCATGAGCAGGAAATGCTAACTCAGGTGAGACAACTCTCGTGGACACCAATAAACAGGAGAGAGGGGGTATACAGACAAGTGTATCTATACTGTGGTACTAAAGAGAAAACGTATTGACCTTTTCTCATTTTGACAATGTGTTTGGGGGAAATATGCTGATTCCTTCTATACATCTCTTTTATATGTCCGCAAATTTAAAAAAAAAAAAAAAAAAAAAAAAAAATGAAGCCAGGAGATGTTAGCGTAGTTTACTGCAGCATAAACCAGGGTGTCATAATTCCTAGCCAAATAATATTCCCTCAAAAAACTATTTATTCTTGTTTTCATACTTTGGTTTTGTATGAATTAAACAAAATGTTTTCATTAGTTTTCAACAGAGCCAAGGAAGCCAGTTTCCAGTCTTTAAGTTGAGCTAACCATCCTCTGGCTCCAGCTCCATTATTTATGTACAGATATAAGATGGGTATTTATCTAACTCTCTGTGAAAGCGATGTTGAAAATCTTATCTCCAAAACTATTCCTGGAATCACCATGAATAACTAATCCTGACTGACTCCTCGATTTGTGAATGTATTGTAGATGAATCCACAGTCGATGTTGGATGTTATGTTCTTCGCGGTGTTCATCGGACAAATACTGCAGACACAAACACGTCGTGACTGATGGGACCCTCCTTATCTCCCACTTGTGCTCTAGGTGACACAGAGACCAGGGTCGCACAAGATGAAGTGCTTTTTTCGCATCACTTTTGTTCCAAAGGATCCCGTGGAACTGCTGAGGAGAGACGCCGTCGCCTTTGAGTACCTCTACGTTCAGGTGGATATGAGCAGATGCAGATGACACAATACTCTGTGTGGTGCACTTGATGTTGTGTTGGCAGCACGAGACAATACATCAGGACTGGGACCAACGTCTGGTCGGAGGTGTGTTGTTGTCTTGCATTTCATGATAAGAAGTCTAACCTTTTCCCGTCTCCTCCAGAGCTGTAATGATGTGGTATTGGAGAGATTTGGGTCAGAGCTGAAATACGACACGGCACTTCGTCTGGCTGCCCTGCAAATGTATATTCTAACCATCAATACCAAGCAGTCCCAGAAAGTTTCCCTCAAGTACATTGAGTAAGTACATTGGATTGCACGATACGCTGTGCTCGCTGGAATCCACCTCACGTCTCCAAACGCAGAGCCATTTTGTTCTTTCTAATAACTCATTCCTGCCGTAGAGAATACTGCTAAATCCACAGTGCTGTTGAACAGTGAAATAATAATGATCTAACTAGTGTTGTTCTGCTGCAACACCAGAGGATACATCCCTGGTTAGATAATGACTCTGACTGTAGTCTGTCGGTTAATCAATGCAGCACCACCGGGTAAACAGGATCGATCACCGGTCAAGAATGATGACTTGACTGTTTTTCATAGTGGCGGAGTGACCTTTTTTTATTTATTTTTTTATATTTATGAATTGTGCATCTGCAGGAAGGAGTGGGGTCTAGCCTTGTTCCTGCCTCCTGCAGTGCTGTCGAGCATGAAAGAGAAGAACATCAAAAAAGCCCTCACTCACATCCTGAAAACCAACCAAAACCTGGTGCCACCTGGTAAAAAGGTAAAAAGAGCGTGCTACCTCTTCATCTTCCTCTGTTCATGTCTCTCTTCCTGGACGTTTTTCCATCTTTCTCTTTTCCTTACCACGTCTGACTCTTGGCTGCCACCTAGTGGTTTCCCAAGTATCCAAATGGTCATACAAGTTTGTGTCTTATCCTTTGTCTTTTGTTTCCTCCCAGCTTACTGCCTTGCAGGCAAAGGTCCATTATCTGAAGTATCTCAGCGACTTGAGGCTTTACGGAGGACGTGTGTTTAAATCCACACTAATTGTGAGTTAACGATCTCACTACGTCACACTGTATGCAATAAGTGTCACATGCAGTTCATTTACAGCAGTATGTGCTTCCCTTCTCTTTCATTTTACAGCAAGGCGAGAAGCACACAGAAGTGACTTTGCTGGTGGGTCCCAAATATGGCATCAGTCATGTGATCAACACCAAAACAAACCTGGTGGCCCTTCTGGCTGATTTCAGTCATGTGAACCGCATTGAGATGTACACCGAGGATGAGAACAGGGTCAGAGTGGAGCTACATGTTCTGGACGTAAAGGTTAACAAACCCTCCCATATTTTAAAACACAACAAAGTACTGGTACATTTCTAAATATGGTTTTGGGGTTTTATCCTGACAATGGCAGATCTATTCTTCAGTCATTATAACCTCACTGCACAACCCCACTGTCTCCTTTATTTTGTGCTCATTGTTGTCTGATTATCTGCCTCTTTCACAGCCTATCACTCTCTTAATGGAGTCCGTTGATGCTATGAATCTGGCCTGTTTGACTGCTGGCTACTACAGATTACTGGTGGACTCTCGGCGCTCCATCTTCAATGTGGCCAAAAACACCAACAGCATGGAAACAAGTGCGTGTGAAAGCATGTGAATATGACTCATCAGAGTGCACTGTGTCAAAATAGATCCATTTCAAACTCTGTTTCCTCTTTGCAGGCCACGCAGCGAGAGTAAAGCAGAACTACCAGGCTATTGAGTGCACATACAGCACACCCCATAGAGGATGCGACAACAGGAACAACCAGAGGAGCAGCCAGGATTACTCCGACCAGGAGTGTGAATACCTCGACCACGGCAGATATGAAGCCCAACACGTCTATGTGACCGAGATCCACCAGCCCCAGCACACAGTTCACATGGCAGAGAGAGCGGAGTGCTGCAGAATCCCTTGCTCCCAGACTTATCTCAACATCCCAAGACCCAAACCCCAGGACTCCTCCAGGAGTGCAAAGGTCTCCTTCATATTTGGAGACCCTCCCTTAGACAGTGTAAACCCCCAGAATCTGGGCTACCAGAGACTGATGGACGAAGGCTCCGAGATTTTAGACAATCACAGCCCCATGTACAGGCGTCTCGAGGACGACTATAAGATGATGGATGCCATAGAAGATGGGTATCAGTACTCCACCAAAATCTTCGGTCCCACCGAGTGCATCGAGGAGCCGCTGCTGCACGATATCTGCTATGCAGAGACAACAGATGACGCAGAGGATGAGGATGACATCAGCTGCGAGGAAGACATGGTGATGAGTGACATTGACAAACCTACACTGCTCACGCTCTCAGGGTCCAGCGATGACATCATTGACTTGACCTCCCTCCCTCCCCCGCCGGAGGGTAATGACGAGGAGGACAATGATGTACTGCTGCACTCTCTTAACATGGCCATCGCTGCTCCTCCTCCCGGTTTCAGGGACAGCTCTGATGAGGAGGAGCAGCAGCAGGGGGCTGGGATTCGGGCCCACGGGGCCCGTAATGATATCCCAGTGTCTCTCATAGATTCGGTGCCCACCCACGGAGCAGAGGGCCCCGGGGAGCCTCTAGACGATGCAGTGGTGTCCACCTTACAGGCACTTGAGGCCCTCGCTGCATCTGAGGACCAGAGTCCGGCACAGTCAGAGAGTAGCACAGGTTCTCCTTACACTATTGTAACTTTCATCCATTAACACCACACATGGTCCAGCCATCACTTTTAATTTGTCCTTGTTGATTTTTTTTTTTTTTTTCAATAAAGCCCATTTTGTTCTATGTTTCCATTTGTGAATATTTCTTCATTCATTTGACAATTCAGACATTTGCGTTCATTATTGTGATTCATTTTGATTTTGTTTTGTGTATCATTTTGTTTGTTTTCTCCATTGTACCCAACATAATGTAAAGGTTTGTTGCTAGTATAAAAATAATCGAAAATAGATCTTCATCATCTTAAATAGCCATCTACAGATGTGATCAAAATTATTGGTACCCTTCCACTTAAAAAAGGAAAAACACGATTTTCTGAGATCCCTTGTTTTAGCTGAGTTTTCTCCTTTAGATGTTTGACTCTTTCCATATATGTTCGATTGGACTAAGATCAGGACTCCTCGCGTGCCACTTCAAAATGTTGAGAAGTTTCCTTCTCATTCTTTCTGTGCTTTCAGATTTATGTCTTGAGCTGTTGGATGAGCCATAACCTGCAACTGAGACACAGCGCTCTGCCTTGAGCTCCAAAATGCCTTCATAATCTTCTAATTTCATTATCTCCTGCAGTATTGAGGCTGCCTGTGCCGGACCCATAACAAGCGTCTCCAGCTGAGCGTCTTCCATGTCTCACAGTGCGAATGTTCTTTCTTTTAAAGCTTTAAAAGTGGCGACTTCCTTGAAACCCACTTTCATTTAGGAAACCACACATGGTTTGACCAGACACTGCAATACCTCGATTGAGGAAGTCAGCTTCTTCCTTTTTTTTTTTTCCGTTGTTCTCCTTCCACCACTCAAACTATCCTCCTGTTCACTCAGTTTTCCTCTGGTGGGCTTCATTCCCATGGAGCTTAAAGTTTCTAATAATATTAGCAGCTGTGGTGACAGGACCACGGCACTGCTCGGAGACCGTCTTTACCTTTAACTCTTCCACACTTGGCAATTATGTTTTTCTCCTTAGACAAGTCTTCTCTTCTATTTTATTTTTCTTTGTTCAGCGTGAAGTACACAATGACACCGAACATCTGAGTGACTCCATTTAAATAGGCTGAATAAATGATGAGAAGGGTGATTATAAGATGACGGAGATAGTAATTGCTTCAAATAACACTCAAATCCACTTATCTAGCACCACTTCTAAGGGGTATCAATAATTTTGTCCAGGCTATTTTAAAAGATTATTTTAGATTTTGCAAATATTTTTGACAGCTTGAAATGCAAGTGAGCCACAAAATGGCTTCAAATTTCAACACTTTTCAGGAAGAACAGAGCATTCTTACAATGAGGTGTAAAGCGGCTAGCACGTGAAACTTTTATGAATTCCAAAGCTGTTTTTGTATTTTAAGTGGAATGATATAATGTAATGATTTAGATTTAATATTGTGTATTATTCCAAAGTCATCATTCATCTTTCTTTTTTTTTCTCATCTTCCTGCTGATTTAGTTTGTCGTTGTAATTGTCACTTCTTAATCTGTATTTTTTTGTCCATGTGCCTCAGATCAAGTTGTTAATGAAGCGTCTTTCTCTCTGTGGTACGCAGGTGTCGAAATATCACGAGCATTTAGTCCCGACTCTTCGGATTCTGGCAATGAGACCAACTCCTCAGAGATGACGGAGAGCTCCGAGCTGGCCACTGCCCAGAGACACTCAGACAACCACCTGCGAATGCACGTCGCGGTAGCAGAAGGATACCACGCCATGAATGAGGAAAAGACCGAGGCGACCATGTCTGGTGATGGTGGAGCAGAAGCTCTGCAGTTCAACCCCCAGGAGCACCAGGAGGAGGAGGCCAAATCCTCTGCTGTCGCCTCCACGCAGATGTTTCACTCAGATGGCGGAGAGATGGAGCCAGAGACAATGGAAATAAAATCAGTCAGTGAATACTTCACTAAGATGCACATGGGCTCAGTAATGAGGCAGAGAGGAAAACAGAGGGAGGCAGAATGCAGAATCCAAGCAGATACCTGCGACTCCTCCGATAAGTTGCACATGACTCCTCAAGGCTCTGGTAAAGAAGAGCCCCCTCATCTCGTTGGGAAGTATAACGCTTTCACTGTGAGAGATTCCTATTACATGAATCAACTTGATCTGGGGCGAACTCACTTTAAAGACAGGCATCAAAAATGGCAGCAGCGGGTGCCGGGAAACAAAATGGCACAGAATCTCGCTCCAGAGTGTGTGAATGACTCACAGGCTTCCCACGCAGACAGGTTGACAGCAAAGGGAGAGAAACAGGACTCGGATGAAAGAAGCCAACAATTAAATACCCATCTCATCTCCCAGTCCAAAGGGCCCGTCTCCGCAGAGGGTGACGCCACTTCACAGGATAACGAGCAGCAACTAATGAAGCTCCCTCAGTCAGAGCCTGACGTCACGCGGTTATATGAATACCACGTGAGCAAGCGCATGTCGTCAATACAAAGTGAAGGCGTTCATTCTCTCCAGAGCTCACAGTGCTCCTCAATAGATGCTGGCTGTAGCACAGGCAGCAGCAGCTGTGCAACGCCCATGGATTCTCCCCTTTGTGCCACAGACAATATGCACGTACTGTCGGAGTCCTCGCTAAAGGGGCTGAGTTATGTCACTGCCGAGGAGAAGGCTTACGGGGCCCCGGGGCAGGGGAAGACTGGTCATCCCATGGACCCCACCCTGTTGAGGAAGATCCATGCAGCTACCAGTGCTGAGCCCGGTTTCGGGATTACGCGGGATGGCAGTCACAGAATGCCCAAGATAAAAGAAACCACAGGTAAAACTAAACAGAAGGGCGCTTCCTGCTCATCTGTGCCTACGTAAAAAGAATTAAAATGACATTTAAAAAAAAGTTCGTCATTGCAGGCAAATAACATCAGGAGTAAATTTCAAAGGGTCAATTTGCAAAAATGACAAAAATACACTATCTTATGATTAAATTTCTCACTAGAATTACTTTCTTCTGAGAAAATATTCCTTCACAGCATATTGTGTGAAGTATTTGGAGTTGCAGGTGCTTGATGATGCTGATATTCCTTTTAAATAATTGTTTATTACCACAATTCAAATCCAATGACCTTCACTATATCAGGATGGGAGGGTGAAATATCTCAAAATCTGGAAAAATAAAAACCAGACCAATCTACAGGGCCCGATATCACCAGAGGTAAAAAAAAAAAAAAAAAAAAGGTGAAATGGCCCTTTAAAATATATGTGTGTGTGCCATTATTTGCCTCCAATGACCTGTTTTATTACAAGAACTGCTCGACATTTTGGGAAATACACAGATTCGCTTTCCTGCTGCAATTACAAGATAGTTATGTATCTGTACATTTGATATGGAGTTGAAGACAGCAGCTAGTTTGCTTAGTTTAGCATAAAGACTGGAAACGGGAAAGTGTAAAAAGGGCAAGTTGTGGTTTTGTACAGATACAGTGTGTACAGGTCATCTTTTCTTCCACGAGGTTGCCATGAAGCTCGCGGAGATTCAAAAAAGTTATTGCATCCACCCGAATAATAATTCAACACATACCTCCCTATAAAACCACAACCTGACTTTTTTTAAACTTTGTTCTTTCTGCAGATTCAACAAAAGACAATCTAAGTGCTAATGAGCTTTAGAGTTGCCGGTAGGCTCATATTTAACAGAGAGATCATTATCTGGAAGAATGTACTTCCCAAAATGTCAAACTGTTTACTCCATTATTGCTCTTTAATCGTAACTGAAATGCAGCATTTGTGTTATTACTTGCATGTGATGAATAGAAACATTTTATTTCCATCAGGGAGATGCTTAACAGTTCTCTTTGTTTTCCTACTACCCCTAGTGTAGCTTGCACACAGCTGAAGAAGGCTGGGGAAGAGTCATCTCTAGCTCTCTGTAATGAGACCAGTACCACCACCACAACCATGCCACCTTCATCATTACAAAGTAGCACAGAGCCCAGCAGGCTAACACAGGCCAGCCGTGTGCCCGACCCACAAGCCCTGGCTTTCCCCTCAAGCGGATCTTTGAGTGACCCTCCGACAGGCAGCCTCAGGAAGCCACACAGGGCTCGGATGCTCAGGAGGACCTGGAGCACCTTAATGCCAGGTTCCAGGAGCTTAGAAGCACTGTTAGGCAAAACCAAAGCCACACTTACAGGGAGGAATGATGGTCAGAATTTGAAGTCTCATGATCCCCTAAAAGTGCAGAGGATGTTCTCTGCCAAAACCTTACCCAAGAGCTTGTCCCATGGTTCAGTCACCTCTAATTCATCTGGCAGATGGCTGCAAAGAGAAGCCACTCTGCTGCTGCCAGAGTCAACAGCACCGAGGCTGGATGCAAGCACGTGGAGGTGCCGTGGGCCGTTAAGTCACTGCTTCCTCAGGAGAAAGTCAAACCCTCATGGTGGTGATGAAGAAGGAGAGATGCCTTCTCGTGCTCTCTTCTCTGACAGCTCAGTTTCTTTCAGTGGCAAGAAAAAGACTATCTGGAAAGCAGGTTATAAAGCTGAGCGGAGCAACAGGGCCACAACCAAGCAGGACGTGAGCCTGAAAGCAAGACTAGATCGTATAAATTCAATGAAGGGGAAAACCTACAGCCTTCACACAGGGTTCGCACTCGCACGAAAGGATGCCTTAGAGATGATCGGCGTGTTGCGGTCCGGCGTCGGCCACTTGTCCAGAGGTGATATCCCAGAAGTCAACGAGACTGATATGGAAACGTTCTCCCAGCTGCTTTTAATGCAGTCCAAAGTGCTGAGCGGCGCCTGCAGTCAGATGGCCGTGGAGTACAGCAGCCCAGAGGAGCTGCTGCTCACTCTGACGCACAGCTTCCACACACTCTGCTGCTTAACGCAAGCCTGCATGTCACTGGTGGAAGGCCTGAGCACCGAGAGTGAGCGGCGCGAGGTGGCAGCCAAGGTGGATGAGGTCGTCATGAACTACGTGTGTCTGCTGAAAGCTGCGGAGGCGGCTTCAGGAGGCTCCCCCAGTGACCAAAGTGTGAATGCATTGACACATTACTCTGCCACCATGTCTGCTATTATCAACGCACTAACTCACTCACTGAAAACACTGCTGGACAAAAAAACTGGTGTTATTTTGTCCTGATTATTGATTTTAAAGCCATACATAATAGACATGGGTTGAACAACCAATGTGAACTGCTGTGAAAAAAAATCTTGCCTTGTGTATACAATATTTTATTATGTAAAGAAAATATAAAATTATATGAATAATTAAAATTTTAAATAGATTATATTAAGCCCTCTATTAAGAAGAATAAGAATTTCCTCTCAAGTATAGTATCTAATATTACACAATAGGGATTATTTTAATGATTTATTGGTTATATTAGGATTTTAACATGTAGATTATTACAATCTTATTAGTTCATTGTTTATAAATTGTGAAAATATATATTATGTTGGAGAAATGCATATACTATATACAGCTCTAGACAAATCACTGCACAGGACTAGACTTGATAAAATTAAAGTAACGCATACAATTTTTCCATTTGCTGGTGTCACTTAATTTACTGAATACTTTACACATGAACACTGAGTACTTTCTCGTTATTTTTGTCAACGTCATAAAAAAAAATTAAAACTTTTAAAAAGTATTATCTCCAATGATTTTGGTCTTTTTCTGTTTCACTCCATGCGTTCGTAGTTTTGTTGTTTACCAATTTCTTTTGTTACATGTAAATTCAAAATCACTTTCATTTCAGTTGATTTCTGAAACACCAAAGACAAACTGACAAAGCCTGACAGAGTAACTCCCCCCGGATTATCCAAGTTTGCGACTAAATTTGCATTATTCATACAGAAAACTTCCCTGACCTATGTTTAGTTTTGTAACTATGTTTTATAATTCATGATTTTACCATTCCCTCTGGTCTGAGTGGTGGTAATGCGTTTTGCATTAATGATGATGATGGTCTATTTCACTTATGGGGCTGAAGAGAGTGTTTGCACAGCGTTATGTATGAAAGTATTCAAGTACATGTTGCATAATGGTTTTGCATCTGAGTAAAACAAGACTTGATGGCCATGCTAGCAGCTCAGTGAGGCTATAGGCGGTGTGGTGCTTTGAGCTAAATGCATTAGCATTACATTAGCAGGCTGCCATGCTCACAATGCCAATTCTAACATGCTAATATTTAGTAGGGTTAATGTTGACCATATTCACCTTAGAAAAATCAGGGGCTGCACCAAAGTCACATTCATTTGATACTCTGGGCACCACGGATAACTGTAGTCTACCAGATGGCATGGCAATTCATCCAAGCTGTCAAATTTTTTTACTAAAAAGCATGACATCAACCTCGACAGGCTGACATTGCCATACTGTCGCTCGAATAGCCACAAGGATGCTTTGCCATCATGCCTTTTCACTTTGAAAAGCGGCTCATGTAGATGCTTTGTTGAAAACTACAGAATCTGATCATTTGGTCTCTCAAATGAAAGACCGGGCACATACTGTCTAGACAGGTGAGAGTGAATGTTACTCAGGCGCAGACAGCCACACAGCAGCCACAGATTACATAAGAATATTCTCCCTGGGCCAAAATAACAACATGTAAGCCGGTAAACCTAAACCCAAGTACAAGTTTCACTTTGCCCTGCAGGTTGATCAGAAATGAAACCCCCTACTTTCACTAGTGGAGGCCACTATATGACCCACAAATCCTTCAATACAACATAATAAGAGCAAAAGAATATCATACTTGATCTTTCTATTATAAAGAAAACCTGTTCATGGTCATCTTAACGTAATGTCCATGTTTCTATAACAAATAACCCGTCAGCTGTTACAGACGTGGTGATAGAAGGAATATTTGGATGTGAGTGGTTTGTAACAATAAGGAAGTGATTCTGGCTAATTATACTCACAACGGGCTTACCCTGCCACCTGTTACTTTCACCTCATCACCTTAGAGCTGATTGTCAGTGTTGCACTTCTTTCAGTGCTCGATCCAACTTGACAACAGAACCCAGAGCAGGACGTCTTCTTAATCTCTGAATAATGTTCTTCCACTTGGTGAGTAAGGAACTTTCTACTGCACGGTATCATGATTTATAACTAGTCAAATGTAGGTTGTTGTTTTTTTATCAGAAGAGCTGTCAACCACACGGAGGAGAGGAAAATGAAATGTTAGCTTGTGAAATTCCCTGGTTGTATCATGAGGTAGAATATCCTGCACATGGCTGAATAAAATAGGTGATGTGTTTGTTATAGATATTATGTGTTTTCTTTTGACTGCACACATGTCTCATGGAGCCACTCTGTTTCTGTGCAGATGTGTGTGGCACTGCTGGGCCTGTGGTCCTCCTGTGCCCCTACATCGACAAGTGGCCCCTCGTACCCAAAAACGCTGCCATGTGATGTTACTGAGACCAAGAACGAGAGTGAGGTGAAAGTGGACTGCACTGAGAGAAACCTCAAAGAAGTCCCCCGTGGCATCCCGAGAGACACGACCAATCTGACGCTCACCATCAACCATATACCGAATCTAAACTCCACCTCCTTTCATGGTCTGGATAACTTGACTGAGATTGACATGCGGTGCAACTGTGTGCCCATCAAAATTGGCCCCAAAGACCGCATGTGCACGGAGAGTGTGACGATTGAGGAAAACACCTTTACAAAACTGAGGAATCTGCGAGCGCTGTATCTGGATGGCAATCAGCTCTCCAGTATACCCAAAGGCCTGCCGTCAAATCTGATGCTGCTGAGTTTGGAAGTCAATCACATTTATAACATTTCCAAAGCAAACCTCTCAGAAATCAGAAACCTTGAGGTGCTTTACCTCGGTCAAAACTGCTATTATCGCAACCCCTGCGGTGACTCCTATCACATCGAGAATGGCACGTTCTCACAGTTTAACAATTTAATGCTGTTATCTCTCAAGTCAAATAACTTATCCTTCATTCCACCTCAGCTGCCCACGAGTTTGAAGGAGCTGTATCTCTACAACAATAACATTACAGAAGTCACTGATGAGGATTTCCAAAAACTAACTAACCTTGAGATTCTGGACATTAGCGGTAACTGTCCTCGATGTTACAACGCTCCTTTCCCGTGCAGCCCGTGTCCAAATGATGCACCGCTTAAAATCAGTAAGTCGGCTTTTAAAATGCTGACCAAACTAAAGACGTTGCGCCTGCACAGTAACTCCCTGACATGTGTGCCATCTGAATGGTTTCTCAGCACAAAAGAGCTCAGAGTGCTTGATCTCTCCTCAAACTTTTTAGCAAGAGCGATAGAAGTCACCATCTTCCCACAATTCCTGCGCAATCTAGAAGAGCTGGACCTTTCATTTAACTATGAACTGCAGAAGTATCCTCAAACACTGCGACTGAGCAAAAGTTTCTCCTCTCTCGGGTCACTTCGAATTCTCCGACTGAAGGGTTTTGTGTTTCAGCAGCTAAGACAAGAGAGCATTGACCCTTTAAAACATCTACAAAACCTGGAGGTTGTAGATCTGGGGACAAACTTCATTAAAATGACAAATCTGAGTATTCTGATGGAGTTAAAGAGCTTCAAAATAATCAGTCTGTCTGACAACAAAATATCTTCTCCCTCCGATGCCCAAGATGTTGTTGGTTTCTCCGGAGAGGAGCCCTTGCACTGGTCTCCCATGACCGCTGCTGTTGAGTACAAAAGTAAAGAAGTGAGAGAGATTCATTACTTCAGCTACGATGAGTATGCGCGCAGCTGCAAATACAAAGATAAGGAACTCGGAGTTAAAACATCACTTGTCAGAAGTCAATGCAGTCAGTTTGGCAAAACCCTGGATGTGAGCAGAAACAACATATTCTTCTTGCATTCCAAATTTTTAAACTTTGAAGAGCTGAGATGTCTTAATCTGTCCGGAAACGCAATGAGCCAAACTCTGAATGGGTCTGAATTTAGCAATTTGACTAATTTACAATATCTGGACTTTTCATCGAATCGCCTGGATCTGCTCCACTCCAGCGCATTTCAAGAACTGAAAAATCTGGTCATTTTGGATATAAGTAACAACAACCATTACTTTGAATCAGAAGGTTTGACTCACATGCTTAATTTCACTAGTAATTTAAAAAAACTCAGGATACTACGAATGAACGACAATAAGATCTCGACTTCCACGAACACAGAGTTGGAGAGTCAGTCCCTCAAGACGTTAGAGTTCAGAGGTAACCGGTTGGATTTGCTGTGGAGAGAAGGGGACACCAGATATATCAACTACTTCAAAAAATTACATAATCTATCTGTCCTTGATATCTCCCAAAACAATCTAAATTCTATTCAAGAGCAAGTGTTCCACGGTCTGCCAGACAAGCTGTCTGATCTCTACATCCAAAACAACAGACTAAAATCCTTTCCTTGGGAGAAACTACAATTTCTAATTTCTTTGCAAGTCTTAGATCTCAGTAGAAACAGCTTAACGTCTGTTCCAGGCATGCTGTCAAACTGTAGCACATCTCTCAGGAAACTCATTTTACATAAAAACCAAATCCTAAAACTCACGCCAGATTTTCTCAAGAACGCCTACAAGTTAAAATACCTGGATCTTAGTTTTAATCATATACAGCACATTGAAAAATCTAGCTTCCCGGATGATGTTGTCAATCAGATGGACATGTTACTTCTGCACAAAAACAAATTCTTGTGCACTTGCAATACCACTTGGTTTGTCACATGGCTCAACAGAACCACAGTGAAAATCCCAAGACTGGGCATGGATGTTACCTGTGCAGCTCCGGGGGTTCAAAGAGGCCACCCGGTGATCTCAGTGGACCTGCTGGCCTGCCAGCACCACTACCTGTCAATCATCCTCTGCATCCTTATGACGTCCGTCGCCCTCGCCTTCCTCACCCTGTCCATCTCCAGCCATCTCTTCCTGTGGGACGTATGGTACATCTACCACTTCTGCAGCGCCAAGTTCAGAGGCTACCGGCGCCTGCCTTCCCCGAGCGCTGCCTATGATGCCTTTGTGATCTACGATAAGGAGGATCCCGCCGTGTCGGAGTGGGTGTTGAAGGAAATGTGCGTTCTCCTGGAGGAGAGCGGAGACCGCCGGTTGACGCTGTGTCTGGAGGAACGAGACTGGCTCCCCGGGTGTCCCCTGATTGACAACCTCTCTCAGAGCATCCACAGGAGCAAGAGGACCGTGTTCATTCTTACCAAAAGATATATTCAAGGGGGGAACTTCCAGACAGCTTTCTACATGGCCCACCAACGGCTAATGGATGAAAAAAATGATGTGATTGTACTAATCTTCTTAGAGAAAGTGTCCTGCAACTCAAAGTACCTGCGATTACGGAAGAGGCTGTATAAGCAGTCGGTGCTGGAGTGGCCTACAAACCCTCAAGCCCAACCATACTTCTGGTTCAGCCTGAGGGGGGTCTTAGCAACTGAAGGTCACAAACAATACAACAATCTCTTCAAAGAGACACTGTAAATAAAACAGTATACTGTCATTCTTAGTTCTTTCTCTCATTTTAGATTCATGTGAATGTGCTTCTGCATAAGAGATAGAGAATGTGAATATTGCACTGTGTAAATGTAAACAGAAATATTATTTATGTAATTTTAATGACCAACTGTGTGCTTTTTACTTGTGAATTCCCTTTTTACTGAATGCCACTGTTTGCCATTCCCGCAGAGTATTACATTTTTTGATCTTGTCTTAGATGATAATGAAACTTTCAGCATTTCATGGAACAGGGAAGTGAAACAGATGTACTTCCTCAAACTACGTGCTACTTCTCCGTGACAGTTCATAGCAGCTTCTTGTGTGAATCAACCAGTTTGTTGCTTTTATGTTTGACTTCAACTACAGGGAATTATTTTTCCACAATGTGTGAAGATAAAGTACAAGGATTATGCAGGTTATAAGTCTTTTTTTATTTTTATTTTTTTTAATCATTTCATCTTAAGTGCCTGAGCGTCACCTGGTTTGAAAGCTGTCGTTCAGAGATAATGAAGGATCAGTACAGCAAATGCACAATGGTGAGTTGTATTAACAAAAGTTCCTCTGTATATTTTATTTAAAGCTTTTCTCTATCTGTGTAACAGAGAACAGAATTATGTAAATACATTTTATTACTCAGACTAAATTAATCATCAGGGCTTTGTGGTTATCTACATGTGTGTTAATTGGATGTTTCTGAAATATGATATTAAATGACTTTGTGCTTTTATGATTTCTTTTCATGAAAAACTTGACACCACTTGATATTACTTGGACTAACTTTGTGTAAATTAATTAGACTGTTCATGTAATGCATTGAAAATTGTTCTGCATTTTTGATGATGTATTCTACGGAAAATACAGTATATTAAAGTTGATATGGGATTCTGCAAAATATATCATGTCCTTTTTATTTTATCAGTATTATCTTTCATTTTTAGAGAGGAACAGTTGGGGGCCTCAGGATTACGAACTATGCAACCACACAATTTCCAAAGATACACATTTGTCAGACTGATACTGAAACGTTCATTAAGACGCAGAATATTTTTAATTTCACTCACTATGAAGCTCATACAGCTTCAGTGAAGAAGTATGTGAGAAAATCAACGTGATACTGTCCCTATGAATTAAAATACAACCTACAGCTACTTAAAAAGAAACAGTGGGGGAACTGAATGTTTAGCTTTTGAAGGAATAAACTTCCTTTTTGGAGATAAAAAAAAAAAAAAAGTTGAATTCAGAAACAAAACAAACATGCCCTCATTCAGTTCAATACACTCAAGGGTTTTGTGATCTCACAACTGTCACTTAGACAGTAAATGTTATCGAGTGTTGCTGTAAGTGGTTAACAGGATTGATCACTGTCAAATAGACAGGACTATTGTTCCTAATGGGTGTTATTTCACCTCCAAACTACTGCCACCTGCTGGGTTTAAGTGGTGCCATACTGAAATGCAATTTACAGTACCTAAAGGTTAATGATTTTTCCACTCATCATTAAATCAATAATCACGTATAAACACAGACCTTTTTTGCAGCCAATATTTTGACATGCGAAAGCAGGAAAAGGCACAGACGTAAATCACCCCATTAATAATGGTTGCATTCCATTTAGGTGAGCTGTTCGGTGTGGTACATGTTGCCTCACTGAAGAGGTGAATCAAACAGAGACGAACTGTCTGCTGTGAAAAAAGGCATATTGGTTTTGTGTGCTGTGGTCGTTCTTCTGTTCCTCATTCCCAAAAAGGCCTGGAAAATTTCCTGAAAAGGCTGAGCCTCAGATTAACTTTCAGATAAACTTCAGAATAAACTTGTTCACTGGACAAACACTTTAGATTTTGTTGTTCATTAAGTCCCTTGGAAGAGCATTAGGAAGGGAAATCTTCATGTCCATTGTGAACTGTTCCCAGATTCATATGGGTACTAGAATATTGTTTTTCAACATGACATTTTAGATAACTATGTACTGTGTTACAATTTACGTTACTCGATTTGACGCGTTTCATTGTTTGTCTACAGACGGTCTCATGTTGGATGCACTTGCTGCTGTTCTGTCTGTGCTGCCATTATGAGATCCAGCTGGCTGCATGCAAACCTCAATGGATGAGACCGCAGTTCCCTTGTGATGTCACAGGCACCAACACCTCTATGGTCAGATTTGACTGTGAACAGCGTCTTCTGAAAGAAGTACCTCATGGGATAACTAGTAATGCAACTGATCTTAACTTGTCAAACAATCTCATTAAGGATATTAAAGATGATGCATTTTCCAACCTGCTGAATCTCACTCAGCTCAATCTCAACCGGGCAAACAAGGACAGAGAGCTGCACATTGCTGCAAACACTTTCAAAAATCTAACAAAGCTGCATCACCTGAGACTGGTCAGTGATGGTCTGAAGAAGATTCCAGGTAATCTCCCTCTCAGTTTGCAATTCCTGGACCTGAACAAGAACAAGATTATGTCGTTGGATAAGCAGAGCTTCGCTGGCTTAACAAATGTGACACATCTGTGGTTATCAAAAAACTGCTACACATGGAACCCGTGTGGGGATATAATCAGAGTTAAGAACAACAGTTTTGTACATATGCACAAACTGAAGCTTCTGGACTTGTCCTTCAACAACTTAACCAAGGTTCCCAAAGGACTGCCCCAATCACTGAATGTGTTAATGCTGATGTCAAACCAAATACAGTCCATATCTAAGGATGATTTCCGTGGGTTACAAAACTTAAAAATCCTTAAAATACAAGGGAACTGTCCAAGATGTCAAAATGCTCCATATCCCTGTGTACCTTGCCAAAACCTCTCTCTTGCCATTCATGCTGATGCCTTTCACAGTCTAACACAGCTTAAGACACTGAACCTGGGCGGAAACTCGCTGCAGCACCTAAATCCGTCTTGGTTTGAGAGGCTGAACAACCTTAAACAACTCTTCCTGGCGTTCAACTTCTTACTAGAAGCAATTACTGAGGAGGCCACTTTTCTAAGAAACATTCCCAAGCTAGAAAAAGTCGACCTGTCTTTCAATTTTGCTCTCAAGCAATACCCAAGAACAATAAATCTTTCTAAAGAGTTTCAAACTCTCACATCACTAAAAACTTTGCATTTGGAGGGTTTGGTCTTCCAGAGTATTGGACCAAGCACACTCAGTCCTTTGTATGAGCTCAAAAACCTGTCAGCTCTGAACTTGGGCACTAACTTCATTATTAACTACGAGCCCACCGTATTCCAACATTTTCAACACACAAAGTTTATATATCTTGCCGAAAACAGACTTTATCCCATGCCAGAGAAAAATCCACGTGACGGGTACAATATGGGGTTTGACTTTTCGGTTTCACCGCTCATAAAGAGCACTCCGCAAGAATTTGATATATCACACAGCCTTGTGAAGCAAGAGTGCTTTGACTCTGGACGAGTACTTATCCTCAGCTCAAACAACCTGTTCTTCATATCTCCAAAACAATTTGAGGCCTATAAAAATATTGCGTGTCTCAACCTCTCAGGAAATGGATTTTCAGCTGCGCCTAACGGCACAGAGTTTTCCTCGCTGCCTAATCTGAAATACCTGGACCTGTCATTCAACAAGATTGATCTGGCCTATGACTACGCTTTTAATGAGCTCCAGTCACTAGAAGTACTCGACCTCAGTCACAACGAACACTACTTTAAAGCTTTTGGGATAACGCATAATTTAAATTTCATGAAAAATCTGCCTGCTCTAAGAGTGCTAAACATGAGTTATAACGCCATTTACACATTAACAACAAAGCAGATGTACAGCAAGTCATTAGCAGAACTTCAGTTCACAAATAATTTTCTGGGAACTCTTTGGAAAGAGAGGGACGGCACATATAAGACACTTTTCACTAATCTCACTAATCTGACAGTTTTAGATATATCTTACAACCACATCACAAAGATTCCAGGCAATATTTATGAGTATTTTCCACGTAACCTCACCAATCTACACATAGGTCATAACTCGCTGAGTGATTTTATGTGGGATAAACTGAAGTGTTTCCGTCGACTACAAATTTTAGACCTGAGCTTCAATTTCTTGTCTCATGTGACAGGTTTTAACTCAAGCATCAGCCAGACACTGACCTTCCTTGACCTGAGTCATAATCACATTGTCCACTTGGACGATGGGTTCTTAAAGGGCCAGAAAAGCCTTACCGCTCTGGACCTTAGCAACAACAAAATGACTCTCATCAATCAGACCACTTTTCAGTCGGGACCTGAAAATTATATCCGGACTTTGTTCTTGCAGAACAATCCATTTGAGTGCACCTGTGATGCCCTGAATTTCATTTTGTGGATTGAAACCAATGATGTAAAGATCCCCAAACTGACTACTGAGGTGACATGTCACACGCCGGAGCACCAGAAGAATGCAGCACTGATAAACTTTGATATTAAACAGTGTGTAAATGACAGTGAGGCATTCCAGATATACCTTCTCACAACATCCTTCATAATTGTTTTTATGTTAGTGGTGACAGTTGCTCACTTATTTTACTGGGATGCTTCCTATGTCCTGCACTACATGAAAGCTAAGCTGAAGGGATACAGATCCTTGAACTCACCGGACAGTGTTTATGATGTCTTTGTGACGTACGACACCAGAGATCCACGTATCTCGGAGTGGGTGATGAGGAATCTGCGGGTGAAACTAGAAGAGGAAGGAGATAAGCATCTTCCTCTGTGTCTGGAGGAGAGGGATTGGCCCCCGGGGGTCCCGCTCGTGGACAACCTAACTCAGAGCATCCAGTACAGTCGCAAGACCTTGTTTGTCTTGACAGAGGGTTACGTTAAGACCGGAGTCTTCAAGCTGGCAATGTATCTGGCCCACCAAAGACTGCTGGACGAGAATGTGGACGTGATCGTGCTGCTGATGCTGGAGCCCGTCCTGCAGCACTCGCACTTCCTGCGCCTGAGGAGGAGGCTGTGTGGGAAGAGCGTGGTAGAGTGGCCGAGAACAGCAGCCGCAGAGCCCTGGTTTTGGCAAAACCTGAGGAGTGTCGTAAGAGTAGACAATCAGGTGATGTACAACAAGACTTATTCAAAGTACTTCACCAACAAGTGAAACAGGATGAGGACAGTGATGATCGTCTTGGAATGATTTATAATGCTGCTTTGTGGACGATAATGTGAGTTTATTTTGTAACTGTTTGGTTTGGTCCTTCATTACTTTCGTCGATCTGTCTGTGAATAAACGAACTAAAGCCATGATTTCATTATTTTTACTCACGCAGAATGATACTGAATCTCTTATAATTTGTGTGCAAATATTACAGCATATAAATAAATCATCCGTTTCAAATCTGTCCCATTTTGCAGTCTATTATCTGGTCTCTAAAAATCTTTAAGGTCACAAGTTTAACCTATGAAAGAGCAATGGACTGCCTATTACAAAATGCACTGCATGCTCTGTCATTGAAGTGTTTTATGTGAAGTCTACATTATTGTACAATAATAAAAAATAAAAAAGTGTACGTATCCTAAACTTCCTGCAATCAAGCAAACCCTAAATGCACACTGCATGTTTGGCTGTAACCTGCAGGCAGTGGTGGAAAAGCAATTCAGATCTTTTACACCAATTTAAAAATACTCCATCACAACTAAAAGTCCTGAATGGAAATTTCTAATTAAATGCAAAGTCATGAGTTTTAGCAGCACAATGTAGTTGTGATAGTTAGGTTTAGTCCCTCTCGCTGATATATTGTCATATGACATCATTATAATATTAAAACTGAATCATCAGTGTGTTAGCAGCATGTTACTGCTGTAGCTGCAGGAGGTGGAGCTAGTTTCAGCTGGTTTATATCTTGTTTTGCTGCACATACAGCAACACCAGATATGTGAGGGGTGATTACTGGGAGAGGAAAATATATATATATTTTTTTTTTTTAAACTAAATCTGCCTAATTTTCTTTTTCTCATATCTTGGATTTCTGTCACATCTTGGATCCTTTGAACATTTACTGAGAAGTTTAGTCTTTAAACAGTGTGTTGTGTCTATAAAAGCTTGTTATATTATGCAGTGTCAAATCTTCATTTTTTTTTTTTTTATGTAAGTGCTGTAAAGAAAATATAGTGGAGTAAAAAGCACAAGCTTTACCTCTGAAGAGGAAATACTTGAGTAAATGACAAGTATCTCAAATTTGTACTTCACGAGTGCTTGGGCACACGTGCTTAGTTACTTTCCACCACCGCCTGCAGGTCCCCACCCACATTTTCATTTGCAATATACCTGCTACTACTTCGTTTGTCCGCATGGTGTCGCCAATGAGGTAGTTTTAATAGGTTGCTGTGTGGGAGTAATGCAAATTAAAAACTAAACTCCGTGTCCCACTCAGACATCACTTTATAGCAAACAATTTCTTCGGCTTTAAGGAATAAGGAAACTACTCTCGAACTGCTGCAGTGATATATTCTGTAGGTGATACTTAGCCTACGTCTTTTATAATTTCAGGAGAAACTTCATAGACTCATTTTACTCACCTGCAGCGACATACAGATTATTTTCATCAAACATTCATAAAATTTTCTAAACCTTCACTGTAATTTAGACACGTTGAGCGACTGTTTGTGGTCAATGAAATAAAAGCACAAAAACGCTGGTACAAAAAAAAAAAGCTGGCTGGTCGTGACGTCACCCAATCATTTGCATACGGTGCAGTATTTATACTGTGAGTAAGGAATGCGAACCACTCTGCTCGTGAGACAACGGGACGTGCCGGGCTTTTTGTTATTCATCTGACTGAAACACTGGTAAGTGTGTTGCCGTGTTTAGTGTAGACCATATGCAATTTAATTTTGAGGCTTATTTTTAGCCTGAATTATTTGTCGTTTTAGTTTAAGTCGTTGATCCTCATCGTTTGTCTTGGCTCAATATTAAACCGCGTCAAGATTTGTGTTTAAAGCTGCGGGAATAAATCGCAAAATACAGAAACCGTGACTAACGTAAAACAAGGAAGTGTTGCAAAATGACCTGAAGGCATACCTTCACATTGTTGCTTTGCCGCCTGCGTAAATGCTGCATGTCTACTTGAAATAAAGCTGCAGCGCGTGTGCTTTGTTTTCAGTCAAGTTAATTGGTCGGAGGATCTGTTGTAGTTGAAGTCTGCTGCTCTAGATCGCTGTTTAGGGCGGTGGTCCCCGGGTTGCACACGCTCACCTAACAAAGCATTTTTACAAGTCGGGCCTAAGACGCATGGATATGCGCCTGTCTTCCATAACTTCCACAATGAGCCCGAGTCCTATTCTTTCTTTTTTTTTCTTTTTTTTTTTTTCTTTTTTTAAGTCTATCATTTAAACGGCCCGAGAAGATCCACGATCCGACTTGACGCACAGGGGTAGTAATGAATGAACTCGGATGATTTATAATTATTTGGTGTCGTCTGTTCCAGAGCCTCAACAAACATGTCTGACAAACCTGACATCAAAGAAGTCACAACCTTCGACAAGACCAAGTTGAAGAAGACTGAGACCCAAGAGAAAAACACATTGCCAACCAACGAGAGTACGTACTGCACCTGTTGACCTATCCACACTGGTCAGTTTCTGTGGTCAATGAGATTGTGGGACTAATGAAAAAACGTTTCTCTTTTCCCCTCTTGCAGCCATCCAACAGGAGAAGTCGGACTCATAATGAAGACCAGTCCTCCTATGCACTGTACATTCCACAAGCTTTTCCTTTTTTTCCCTTCCCTTTCCACCATGTATTTCAAGATGCATCCCCTTAACTAATTGACATGGCTGTACAACCCCCACACCACTCACTTGCCCAAATGACCCCTCTGTACAGTAAGGAAGTGTGGCTCCATGTCTGCGTGGGTTCCTGGTCATCTGCTGCTGTGTCTGCATCTGCAATGTGGAGTCGCCGAGCAGGCGCGTGTCGAAACAACTGACCAACACTTGTGAATGCTCACATAGCAAGTGGTTTTGTAAAAAAAAAAAAAAACATCTGGAATGCGAAAGTTTGTTAAATATGCAAAATAAAAAAAAAATGAAATTGACTGTGTCATGATTTTTATTGTTTTAAAAATATTTGTGCTCCACCCATGTTGGGTTTTAACAACCATTTGAGAAGGGTTTATCATCCAAAAACCTTCACCAATGATTTAAACAGAGCAATATTGTCGTTATTATGCTATGATTTTACTGGTCTGGCCCATTTGAGATCAAAGTGGGCAGTATGTGGCCCCTTAACTAAGATGAGTTTGACACCCTTGGTTTAAGCACTTCAGTATTTAGATCTTTTGGCAGGGTTCAAGATTGAAGATATGTAATTAATGTGGGGGAGTGTAAATCCTGTTCACTATCTGTGTTTGTAGCTAAGGGGAAATAAAACCACTCATTGTTTAAAGCATGTGCTCACATCCTGAAATGACAACAGCTAAATGAATCTTTGGGCTCTACCTTAAGTCGTGATTTTTTTTTTTTTTTTTTTTTTTTTTTTTTTTTTATAACTGCCTCAAGGCAAATCTGAGCTTTGGAGAAAATAAAAACATGAAAGCTCATATCATAGATGAGCCATGCAGTCCTGTCTGGTCTTGTACAGTGCACATAAAGGTTTCTTGCGTGCAGCTGCACCAGGCCAGCATTAAGTCAGGCCAAGTCCCTCCCCACTCTCCAGCTGTAACTACAGCAGCTTCTCATTGTGAGCCAAATCTGCCCTGCCTAACAGGTTACCTCTCCTCAAACAGAATTCAGGTGAAGTGTCTTTCAGTTTTACTGTCAGAGAAAATGGACTTTTTTGATGCCGAGTCATATCTAAACCAGCTGCTGAATGTTCAGATTTGTTTTGTCAATAAATGCTGCGATGAAACACTGAGTAAATTGGATGTTAGAAACCTACCTTTATATACCTGCGCCTGCTGTCAGATGGGTGTCCCACACAGCCCTGAGCTGTAATCAGAGCTGAGAGGTCCACATTAGTTTGAGGCAGATTATTGTAAGCTGTGATGTGTGCTCACATACGTAAGAGAAAGGGACATTTGATGTATTAAGTATAACAGGTCCAAAAAGTTGAACAAATTGGCCCCCGGACGGATCACTACGTCCAGAGGAGTGTGTAATTCTATGAACGCTTTGAGTCGACAAAGGCCTTGATGTTGTCAATGAGTAAACCACAGCACTGATGTGGTGGCACTATTTGGAAGTTGTCACCTTCAAAGTACAGTAAAAAAGACAAATCTAACTCTCCATTGAAAGCACACAAAAAGAGAAGTTGTTCTTCTTTTCCCTGTTTCATAAAAACATCAGCTGCATTTTGTTTGGCGAGGGAGATTACGTAATACCGTGTGTCTATAGACCGTAAGAGCTGTGTTGAAATAACAATAAGCTCCGCTGAGGGATTGGCACAAGTTCACATTCATCCGCTTTCCCATGAGGCTGCATTTAATCAACTGTCATTTTTAGTATGGGAAAACGACATGTCTGTTTATTTTCCATTTGCTTGTTTTTTTTAAGGAGCACAAAAAGGCTAAACAATTCATGCAGTTGCACACATCTGTGATGCCACGCCTCTTCTTCCCACTCCCCGCTCTACGTACTCTACCATCCATATGTGCCGTCTGGTGAGACAACAGCTTCTCAGTGTCCCGTAACAATGTGTGCTTTTGGGAGGACATTACCCAGTATTACATATTACGAGACAATATTATTCTATTAAACTCACGGAACACTTTGTTTAAACTGTCGCTCTGACAGACTTTAAAACATTTAGCTGTAGAAGTCAGCATCTTGCACAACAATACTTCAATGGAGGATCCAGTGGAAAAATCAAACCTGATCCCTTTTTGAAGGGGATAATAGTATTTATTTAAATCATTTCTCCATCATACCGAGTTACCCATCTTCACTAATGCATTCTGTGATGGTGTGAGCCCAGTCAAGACCTGACCACGTCCGTGAAAGGGAATGCAAATGACAGTGAAATGGCTGATTGTGGTGAACTTGGCGTAAGACACCAAGAGGCCATCTGCTACTGTTGTGACGGGCACCCCTCTGGACCGGCTGCAGCTCGGACCGACTGCAGCCGCCCTCTGCCAAGAACACAGATGCCTCTTAGACTGCTCATGGCTGCACGCTGTACGTAATGTGTATCGAGCATGAGACCTCACTGACTCTGCTCCCCAACGGAGCCTTATACTATCAACAAGCGCATTGTGCTGTTAGTTTGAGTGAGTGAATAACTGACATGCATTGCACAGGATGAAATGAGATTGATATGTACTGTAGATGTCCTTATGTTGCATTACATTCAATCTTCCAGGTTATAAAACAGAGTATAGATAAAATACATTTTGTGTTTTAGAAAGACTTCTAGAAAGTTAAAAAGTTTGTAAATGAGCTGTTGTCTACTTTTCAGCAATTATACTTTATTTAAGCACATTTTTATGGTCAGACAATGACTAAAGGTTGATTCTACTCAATTCTGTGCAGTCATGGTTTGATTAGCATGTTGTTTGTGTGACACAGAAGTGTGTCTCAACAAATATATATATATATTTTATAAACTGTGCATATGGCCATGCTGTGTGTTGATGTGCTTTGTAAACCAATGTAGGCTGATCAATCTGCGTGTATGAGATGGGTTTAAAATTACACATCCACTGTTATAAACAACGAGTCACTGTGAGAAAAGGTGTGAAACAGAGTGAGAAGCAAGGCTGATCTGGTCTATCGCTTCCTGTTTTTTTATTTTTAAATATTGACAAGATGATCAGATTAAGCTTTGCTAATGCAAATAAAATGACTGCCAGTGAGTATGTCATTTTAAAACCCGTAAGATACAGGGAAACGCAATAGAGGTTAATAAACAGCCCTTACTTTTACCAGCACATTCAAGTACTATCACCTAATGAAGCAATAATAAAGAACCTCACTGCAGCATTTTTAACAGGAAGTGCTACAGGGGCAACAGCAAGGCTTGTTCCTACAGGTTATTGTTTTTACATGCAAGAGGAAGTGACAGGATCTCACAGCTGCTTGCAGCAACATGGTGAAACTCATCTCAGTCTCTGCTGCTTCCTCATATTCAGCCTAAAACCTCACTGCCCAGTCCATCGTTTTTGCCGTCTTGTTTCCATGGTAGCAGACAGGAGATTTTCACATGATCAGAGCTCTAAATCCATTAAATTCATAAGTGTTCGTATTTTGAAGAATACTTTTTTTTTTTTTTTTTTTCCCAGAATGACAAAATCAGTCCAAGTAACAGTAGTTCTGGAAATCGGCCTGTTCCTCTACTTCTTTCCTGACACTTTGTGGTACATTTGCTGTATGTTTAGATTTTCACAGTACTTTGGCATTCTACTTCTTTACATCAATGTCCAACTCAGAATAACTCTCCTGAAGGTTTGGGAATGTTTTTGTGAGGAAAATACAGTTTGTTCAAATATATGAACATAAAGTGCTGTAATCAAAACCTTTTGAGAATAACTGCTTGGTGACATAAAACAAGACAAACTCAACTCCTAAGAGAACTATTTTCTGCTTGTTTGGTTCACTAGAGATCAGACAAATGCTCCACACCTTCTCCTCTGGGAAAACTTTTGAAATTGTCTTCCTGCCACAGCATGTTTTTTCTGTTTAGGCACAGCTTTGCATATTTTAGGTGTTAAGGTTGTACTGGATAAATGCTGTTGAGCAATGTGTAACTTACATAAAGCTTCGATCTGAGTGTTATTGTGAGTGGTTCACAGCTATAATATGCTGACTGCAGCCAGCCAACAGTTTATTGTGGTGTACACCACCAGATAAAGTGTCAAAAAATGTTTTCCACGTCTTTAAAAGACATAAACAATTACCAGTCTTAAAAAAATGATAAAACCCCAGCCAAGAAAACAATAATTTTTGGAAGCTATGTTTATTTACTGCATCCTAATCATCAGCTTTTCATACAAAGAAAAGCTTACTGGCACTTGGCCCGAGAGAACAGAAAGTCCTTCTTCTCAGACTGGAACAATTGGTTGTGCAGTGATAGACGTATTGTAAATCAGCGCTGATTTAACAAATCTTCAGATAGTCACACAGTCGCACCACCTCTGTCTTTTGTTTTCCAATAGACCAGGAAGTTTTTTTTTCTGGCAGTTGTTTCTTGATATAACAGAGAGATTTGATAATTAATTAAATGGCTTGATAGTCCAATTAAAGACAATCTTAATATGACTGACAGGATGTATCTATGTCTGTTTTCTCACTGACAAAGAATAACAGAACATAATATTAATTTGAGACCAAAAAAATCCATTATTCATCAACACTAAACACATCTAATATTTGTTGCAGTTTATCCAACACAAACTTACATAATTCATGGTGTTAGATGTTTTTTTTAAGTTCACAAAATCTGTCAGTTTAATTGATTTATACGAGAAAAGTTCATTCCATTTTCACCACTAACCATAAAAAGCAGAAGCTGGCTCAAAAATGTTCATTCATTTGCCTCTTTATGTTCTTAATTCAGAGTGCACCAAGGAGAGGACAATTCATCTTTGTCTCCTTTTTCAAACCCACGGTGGGAAAAAGCAGTTCTGCTATTGTGTGAAGGGAGGGCACAAAAGCTGAGGGTGTGAGCTGGTCAAGCCAGTGACACACCATAATGGTTCTTATGTGTGACAAGAAACTCCCCCCCCTTGTGCAATGTTTGAGATTTGTAACCAAGGAGAGATGTCTGCAAACATATCTGACAAACTGATCAATTAGCAAAGATGTGAAAATGGATAAATATGGGAGCAGATTTCTAGAGTCTCTGGAATAACAAAGATATTAAAATGTTAAAACAGTTATTTGAATCCTTATCAACAGAGTAAATACAGAGGCAAAATAAACACAGAGTAAACACTGAACTTGTTTGACCTGTTTCTTATTCTCTGAAGGCAGTTAGAGGAATGAACAGTAAGTTATTCAGCAGTGAATGTATTCTCTGTTTAGGATGTCAGTCATAGAATAACTTGGAAAGGTCACAACTTTTAGGGTAAATAGGTCACTAAATGAAACATAAGGACTCCTGAACTAAACAAGAAAGGAACAAATTGGATGTACCAAAAACATAAACGGATACTTTTCTCGCCAAGATAAAAATTGACACTGACACGGTATCCCCTAGTGGACTGACGGGTGTATTACAGACTTTGAGGAGATACCAAGTTGATTAATTTACTGTCTGGAAATCCACAGTCAATTTTAGCCAGAAATACAGTAACGCACAAAAGTTTTGGCAACTCGAAATGACTCTTACTGATAATACAACACCATCAGAGAGCCATCTGATCTGTCCCAAATTCATTCTACAGCATGAAACGCCCCCAAACATCCAGCCTGAGTCATAAAGAACTCCAGAAAGAACATGCTGCTGCAGTAAGCTATGATCTGAACATCACAGAGCCCAGTGGGATTTTTTTTTTTTTTAAGTTAATTGATGAATAAAAAATATTCATGGCATTTTTTTGTAAAAGTATCTCCTAATTTACTTTTAGTGCCCAAACATTTGCACAGTACTTTTTATATAAGTCAACCAACAGTTCAGAAAACCTTGAGAACATGGTGCAAAACACAGACAAGCTGCACTGAGGCAGGAAGTTGAAACTAACCTGCAGGCAGATAATGCAGGCCTGGTATAGAAAGAAAAATGAGGTCATGAGTCTAAATTCTTCTAACATCTACCTAAGACATTTTTAACTGGCTATAAAAAACCCTCACAGTACACAATTAACTCTTCCTCCTTTAGTTGTGGTTGTAAATGTTGCTTCAAAGATTTCTGTACACTCCTAGGCAACAAACTTGTAAAAAAAAAAAAAAAAGAAAAAAAAAAGAAAAAGAAAAGCTAAACATCCTTTTTAAATTATCAACATATTTATTAATTTCTTGTTTCATAACATTTCAAGAAAAATGACAGACATTACAGGCCGAGTTACATAAAAACAACCTTTAAAAAGAGCTTACTACTTCTTTGGCTTGCTGGACAAGATATCTGCAATGTGATTAGCTAGGCAGATGTGTCCCCGGAGCAGAGATATAGTGTAGCCGGATTCAATGTGACATGTGCATGCAACCTTACATCTGCAACAGTCACCCTGGTGTGCACAGTAGCTCATCAGCTGAGAGTCCGGCAACCCAAACGCTCCCCCTCCAGCACCCATGATCTCACACTATGCATTTATGAACGGAGGATTGTAAGTTTACAGCTTGTGTCAGACGCAACACATGCAGAGTACTGAGCACAAGGTGAGTTACAGGCAGCATGATAACAGTGATCATGCCAGCTTAAGGTTGTGATCACGTGTGACATCCGAGACAGGAAATGAGAGGAGTAAGTGTGAATTGAGATGCCGCTTTGCATGTTTTTTTTGGAGGGAGATATTATTTGTGTGGCAGTAATCATGTAACGTGAAGTGGGATTTTTTTTTGGTCGAAGGGGACACACAGTGGGAGAAAATATAGAGCTCTCTCTCTCTCTCGTGGTGTTTTTCTTTTTTGACCAAGTGCTTTTATTAGCACATGAGCTCATGTGGTTAATCCTTTGTCACAGTCACAAATTTAGTCTGAGAAAATGTCATATGCACTGCAGGAAACCAATGAGCCATAGTAAGAAAAGAGTTCAGTGTACAGTTGAGTTTGCAGCAGTGAACAGAACATCTACTACTGTGATAGGTCATTATTGGACACGAAGAACCACAGCTCTCCTAATGATGTGGCTGTAAAGTTCAAGTTTGCATGCACCATTATATCAGATTTGAATAATACTCCTGGAAAATCGACAGAGTGTGCCAACTCCTCTTTCTAAACAGTAGTTTATCTGTAACTTACTGCACATTAACCGGCTGCACAGGTTAAAAACAATTTCTGAGGTGCTGTTTAAAAAAAATAATAAGATTGTTATTCCTCCAAAAATTACACCAGTGTAGACATGAAAGTGTTGTCATGCCCTGACTGGTAAATCTCCTTCAGATCTTACGCTGTGCAAATTGTCTCTGTAGTTACAGCAGCTTATTTGTGAGTTTGCTTGAACTCAACAGTTTCAAAGGTGTGTGACAGGAAGTGGTTAAAAAGCTGCAGCACCGTGCTGTATAATCAAAACTCCACAGTTAAATCAATGGTGTAGATAGACTTACAGCGCAAACTAATGAATTAGAATACAATTAAAGATTTTGTTGACACGATTGCTCTTTTCTGTATTTGTAAACAGGTTATTAGATATAAAGTATTATAAGATCAAATAAAATGAGCTTCGGTGTAACATGTGAACATTCTTGCACTCTGTTCACATGAGGTTTGAGAAAGAAGCATGTACAGAGATTTGAAGGCCCTTACAATGATGTCATCGGGAGGTTATCGTGTGAACTAACATTATCCATCACCTGCCAAGTTAAAAAAAAAAAAAAAAAACGCTCTCAACTTTGAAACAGTGGTAAAGAACACTATGTGCCGTTCAGTGAATCCTGCACGTCATTCGTGTGAGATGTGAAACTTTGGTGCAGCAGACTGTTTATACATTTTGAGAAGTGATGATGCCGACTAATCTTATTCTGACTGTGGAAGCATATATTTAGTTTTGTGTGCTGTATTCTACAAGAATGTACAATGCCTGCCTTTTGGCTGTATTATTGATTGCTTTTTTTTTTTAATCTTTTAAGCACAATGGTCCAGAAAGGTGAACTGAAAGACACTCAGCCCTGTGGTGGATTCAGACAGCCTGATGAAAACCGTCTGAGGAATGTGCTGAGCTGTTAGTGCTCCTGAAGTCCTGGTCATGGATTGAATGTCTCGACTGGATGTACAGTATATTAAACAAATGCAGCAATTTATATGTTAATCCTTCACACATGCCCAAAGTTAAGTTTACAGTTGCGTTAAGATCATATAAGCACACAAACTGTCATCATATCTGTTCTGCAACCATGTTTGCTGTAGAGCTTTAAAAGCCTGTTGTGAAACAAGGCAGCTGAAGCTAGGGGGTTAGGATTTTGGTCCGGTTTAATCTCCCCTTAATTAATGTGGATGAGGAGACCTGATTGCGTGTGTGCAGGTTAAAGTGGGTCTTTGGAAGCCGTCAATGCAAATCCTAGTTTATATTTTTGAACTGCAACTTCTGACTTCTGCTATTTATGACATTTTCTCTCTGCCCTTTGTTGTGGGCTGTTTCCACTTCATGCTGTGCACCACTGCAGAGGAGCCTGTAACATACACTTGTAACATAAAAAATGTCCCCTTGTGGGATTAATAAAGTATCTACTGTATCTATCTATCTATCTATCTATCTATCTATCTATCTATCTATCTATCTATCTATCTATCTATCTATCTATCTATCTATCTATCTATCTATCTATCTATCTATCTATCTATCTATCTATCTATCTATCTATCTATCTATCTATCTATCTATCTATGCAAGCCTCACTTCTGTCTGCCAAGGCCCTCAAAAATTATAAAAGTAAAGTACGTGTATATAGACATGTATTTTATACAACCCCAACATAACTACAGTGTAAAATGCCATGCCTGGATATGTATTATCCCTTTCCTTTGCACATCCCTGCAGGAATAGCTACAGAGCTCATTCTAACAACAAACAGGAAATGAAATCTGGTTGTTTTCATTTTCATAGACTTTTACTGATAACAACACAAGTCTGTAATAACAGCAGAGTCATTTTTAATGTATCGCCAGGAGCCTTTAATCCCTACGGTAGTGCAGGAACATTAGAGCTCTTGTGCAAAGACATAGTAGGAGGTAAAAGTGATACTGCGGCCTGTCCTATCCTGTTAGGCATGCAATCCACATGAGCACTGCACTAAGGTGAGGTGAGCGCTCTTCTAGAGTACATAGTTGTGTAATTATACCCAACACCAACAACTTCAGCTAACAGGAATAAAAGGCAGCTTTAAACTTTGACCTTCAAGGTTGTGCTGCTTAAAAGGTAAAAATGGAAAAAACTAAACAAAAAGTATTTTTAATCTCCGCTGACATCAGAGAACAATGCAAAATGCAGCTATAGTCTTCCATTACTTATCACGGTAACACGTGTCTTTAACTGCAGCTCAGATAAAAATCTGATAATGGAAAATACAAATTTTAATACAACAGATGCATGCACCAAAAAACGTGAAATGGAGTATAAAATCTGTTTAGGATCATTTTAAAGCACATCCAGCTTGATCTGAACAAGAAGTAAATAAAGGCTGTTTGAAACTGATCTGGATTTAGATGTAGTCACATGGCAGGAAGTGCACAGGGGAAGTTCTCCATTAGCTAACCACAGACTTGAATAAATGGAAGTCAAAAGACGTAAAGTACCATTTGTCGATAAATGTATAAGATATTGTTTAATGGTGTGTGTGATAAAGTCAGCATCTGCGAGGGGAGAAAATAACTCAAGAAGAAATTGTGGTGACTCATTTATTAGAAAAATTTATAAAAAAAAAAGTCATCATTATAACAGCAGACAAAGGCTTAGATTCCTCCTCTGCCAAAGGAAGACTATGGTACAACTCTGGTGTTGGTCAGTGTTACCTCTGTGAAGCAACCACCATCACATCTGCGACAGACTGTGACAGACTTAATATTCCACTGTAATGTGTCGGACCAGGCAAGCCCATTAATAAATAATGGGGAGCCACACATCAGCCCTCTAGAGAGGTCGAGTGCTTCCCCATCAAGTCACTCTCACAGCATGGCACAACTGTGTCCGCTGCTGCATTATTAATTAGAGGAGAAACGGGAGGTGTCCAGCTGAGGCGAAAGCCTGCGTTTATCTTGTCACACTCTTCATGTTTAAGGGGCCTGAATCCCCCGAGGTCTGTCTGTCTGTCTGGCTGGCTGGCTGCACTGGGTTGACCCTCACTTAGCCACAGCCTGTCATTGTGTATTTGCTAAGCAGCAGGCGCTTCAGGAGAAGCACCTGCAATTACAATCTTCTGTGTGTAAATTAAGGCAGATTTCTGTTGGGTCACAAGGAGGACACAACTGTAAAATGACAACTAAAAGTACAAGAAACTTTAAGTATCACGAGGTGGAAGTTGCCTTGTACAAATAGTCCAATCAGAATTGCACACGCCCAGTCAAAATGATTTCTCAAGGTCACTTATTATCACAGGGGGAAGTTACAGCTCCCTTCCTGAACCAACGCAGAAATCCCTCGTATAAAACACAAGTGATCAGGTTTTATCAGAGTTCACACTATAAAGTAACAGTTTTGTGTAGAAGATTTAAAAGGAAGCACAGCAATTACTGTTAAGCACAGCCTTTTGAAATGTGACTGTTATAAAGACTCTGGTCAAGTCTAGACAGCAGTTCACAAATGCATTTAGACAAACTACCTCCAACAGTATCTTTGATGAGCAGTGGCCCATTTTCACAGCAGTTAGTATTGTCTGCAGTGCATTCATTGCTCATGGCATCTCCCACTCAGGGCAGGATGCGGTTGCATACACATTACTTTCAAAATAACTCTTCAACAGCCTTGTCTCTCCTTTTATAGTAAAAGCCTTGCTTACTGCAGCATGGCCTGCAGTGTAGGCCTGTGAATGGATGAATACAGCATGTATGCCAACACAGAAGCGACTGATTTTTTTCTCAAAGTAACATGTGGCTTGCAGGTTTGGGTGAAACAGCGGTCTGTTGAGCCCGGTCTCAGCTGCATTATCAAATTATAAGTTTAAAGTGAGAGGAGTGTGTTGGCCTGAGTGGGGGAGGCACACTTCCTGAAGGCAGCATCAAAGTCCTGCACCACTTACAGCCTTATTATGTGACAAGTTTTAAAGCATAAGTCAACAATGACAACAACAAAGACAACATGTGAAAAAAGCCAAATGTGAGTTTTTATCTAACACATGCACTGAAAATAAAACTAATCCTAAACTGCTAAAATGGCCATATTATTATGTCCAGGACACAGCAGATAAACTGCTGACCAATCAATAGACTTCCTTAAAAAAAAAAAACATTGCTACAACCCAGACTCTCATTCAGGATGCTTGATGCAGCTCCTGTAGTCTACCCAACATATATGCAGACAGAGACCTCTGGTGACAGAAAAATAACACAGCAGCACAGTAAATCACAGCAGCTGGTAAAATTAAAATGCATTCTGAAGGTGAAACTCAATTACATGTTAATTACAGGCAGATAATATACAGTGGCAACATGTGGCCTTTTGTCGGTTCATTGCTTTTTTTTAATTGGCAAGTGCTGAACCGTATCTTCACCTTCATAAAGAAAATTGAAATACAGAAAAAAATGTAGAAAAAAAATAGGACCAGGTCTCATCATTGTGGTTCTTAAGTAAGAATCTATAAAAAAAAAAAAAATTTACAAAACAAAACTAGTAATTGGTTATTAATATATACATTTAATGTTAAATTTAAAACACATTTTTATACCTTTGTAAAACCTCAAAAATACTGTAATCACTAGTGTTCTTCATAACTATCATGACGCAAACCCTCTGATTTTCACTCTTGCTAAATATATTCACATTCAACACTGCAACAAATAGTTTTCAACATCTCAGCACTTGCTAACTGAAGTCTAAAAGCCACTGAGCTGCACATGAATCCAGACTTGGTCTAAATGTCACTGCTCTCTCCAGGACAGGGGAGGGCGCTGTTGCAGTGACAATATCTTCATCAGATTCGCCCAACATGCAGTCAACATGTCAGCACCAAGGAAACAGCTCTAATGTATAGCTTGCATGACCCACATGCTTGAGATGTCAGTCACATAGAGTCCGATTTCAGACTAGGAATGGAGGACAGTGAGAGTGTGAGAGTGTGAGAGTGTGTGTGTGTGTGTGTGTGTGTGTGTGTGTGTGTGTGTGTGTGTGTGTGTGTGTGCGTGCGCGCTCTTCCAGGGTAGAAAACAGTCTTCTGCACATATTGTCTGGCACTAACTCTGCATACCGTATGCCATGAATTACAGATTCTAATTGATGAAGTGCAGCCTGCAGATAGCAACACAACAAGGTTGTTGTTTGTGATAATGTTATTATCTCTTAATTTTGATGAAATTATAGTTTCATCTCCCATTATGTGTAAACCCTGTACATGTCACGCAGGCTTATGATTATCGATGGTCACGGAAATAAGTAAATACATTTCTTGAATAAACCTATCATGGAGAAAATATTCGCCAACGTTCTGCCTTTGTAAAATCTTGGTCAAACAATTATTTTCTTCTCAAAGCATTAAACACATATTTCTCCTCATCATTTCCACTTCTAAAAGAAGACACACATATTTCTAAACACCTTTTAATTATTTAGTACTGTGTGTAACTGTAAAAACTGGGTGGCCCTCATGGACAAACCACATGGGACCAACTGAGCTCCCTAAAGGCAGCTTGGTTATGTTTAACTGTAACCGTAACCAGTAATCAGTAACCACGATGTAAAACTACTTGGATAAGGTTACAGAGAGATTGTGGTCAGGACACCTAAACTACACAGTTAAATGGATAAACAAGATACTGGAGATCATAATAAAGTTACTGTCCGAATGGTTGTTCAGCCATTAACAGATGTGATACACGGTACTTTCTGTCAACACCACTACTTAGTGCTGCATATTTGAGGCAAGAATTGTCTATCAACAAGCAACCACACGTCTTATAACCTTTATACGTCCTCCTGCATTCATAAGAACTGCTGATTTATGAGTTCATCTCACATCACAGGAGCAAAACCACACCAAATGTGCATTATTTCCACAATAAACATATGCAACAATGGGAGTAACTGGGTACAATTAGTTTTGACCTTTTGCTATATAAACTAAATGAGCTGATGAGCGATCTGAAACATTTCTCCTTCCTGACCTGAGTTCTGAATGTCTGTTCAAATAATCCCAGACTTATTTAACTACAGACTTCCATCTCATCTGAAAGCTACTTCCATTGGAGTTATCATGCTAAGCCTCTTCTCCCAGTGTGACATCTAAATGAAACAGATTTTGAATTCACAGCACTCACACAGAAACATGTATGTAACAACAAACTGTAAACTAAACCCTGCAGCTCCCACAGAAACGTGACCTGTCCATTTCTAAGGGAGCTGACAAGCAGGACCAGATGTTAGAGGCAACTTTGAAAGTGTGCAAACTCATTAAAGACTTTTATGGCTGAACTTGGAATAAACATGTGTGAGACAGGAAAGCTTTATGTGCTACCTGTGAGCAAGACATCAAAGAGCGCTGCAGCGGCTAATGAGAGGCCTGCGCATGTCCGAGTTCCACAATTAGGTGATACAGCTAATGATAAAAAAATTAAAAAATTAAAAAAAAAGGACAGCAAAGGCAAACAATGCATCTAAAGTTAATGTAAAAGCATCAATAGGCTGCCCTGTATTTCACATTGGTGAAACAGTGATTTCTCCTGTACAGAAAAATGTGGTCCTGTATAGGCTTTGAGTAAATAGAGGAGCACCCCTAAACATAATCCCCACCCCCCTTCCAAACCCACTCCTTCCTCCAAAAGTCACCACCTATCCGTCTCAGTGTCATTTCACAGCGTGTCAACCCACCTCTGGAGTTTCAGAGAGGAAGAAGGGAAGGCAAAATATGGGACAAAGAGTATAGCTGCAGCATTGAAAAGAGAGTGAGAGAATTTGTCTTTTTCCTCCCCCCCTGGAGGAAACTTTGACTTTGCGTTCTGGAAATACATGAAATCCGGCGTGCCTTGTTTAAAGGCTCAACTGAGACCTGCTCCTGTCTGAGCAGTTTAATGAGCTTAAGCCCTTAGGAGAAATAGTCAGGACTCGCACCAACCGAGGTCAGCCCCGTGGGAAACAAAGCACTACGGCTGCTCCCGGTGACAGACATGCAGCCGTTTACTTTGCTCGCTGCGCTTTCCCTCCTGCTGCACATCTCCTCCGGTAACGCAGAAGCCCAGAGGTAAGTCAATCAAGTAGAGCAACGGAGCGTGTGATGTTGTGTGCTGTGTTTCTCCCCTGAGAGCTGCAGCAGGTGTAAACTTTCATATTTACTCAGCCAAGAGTCAAAAAGATGTTGAAGTATGATGTCAGACAGGTTTCTTCGTACTGTAGAGTTACTACCACACTGCAGGGAGCCTGAATGCCAATAAGAAACCAAAAATATGACCTGTACTATTGGCTAGTGTACAATTTGGCCCAGTTCCTGTGGCCTAAAAGGAAATTACTAACACTTTAATTGCTAGTTCGTACATGTAGTATTATTTTAAGTGGAGCTTGATGATTAACATGAACCCCTTGATTTCTCACTGAATTATGTGCTTTAAACCTTTACAGGAGGAAAACGGTTGTTGTGTACACTCTGCTAACAGACCACCACAAGAGTGTGACGGCTAAATGTGGCACAGCAACTGTTAAAAACTGAGGAGCACCTGTCACACTTAGAAGCGCCTCTCCTGTGGGCTATTCTGGTTGATTTCTATCAAGTCTCAGATTCCTCCAGTCCCACTGGAGCCAAATCTGCTTTTAGGATGCCGACCCCAGCGACACCTAAACATCTGGGATATCGCAGTGTGACTTTGAGCTTGAAAGTAAAGATAATGATGCTGAAATCTGCAGTTGGATTTGGATGTGCGATTCTTGCATCCTTGGATTTTACCTACTTACTAGGTCAACGCCAAATGGCACGTTCAAATCTTAATTTAATTTACAGGTTTAAAAATACACACACGCAATGTCATCTCTATAGGTTATTTTCAGCGCTATGCTGACTCGTTAATCACAACTCTGAATAACTTCACAGTAGGTTCTCATCTGACTCCAGAAACAAGACCCAGACGAAGATCAAAGTTGAGGTATCAGTGTCCGACGCGGGAAGTGTCTGATTAGTGTGTTTTCCTCCATCTGTAGCCGACATCCTGGCAGCTGGCTGCTGCTCCACAGGGAGCCACACTTCTATCTGAGCCCGTGAACAGACACTTTATTTCGGTTGTTTGGACTGTAATTAAAAATGGATGGCTGAAAGCCTGCATTTGGGAGAGCTTAGTGAGTTTGTGGATGTGTGGGCCTAAATAAACATGAATTTGTAATAACCTCGATTTCTCATCAGGGTGTCATTGTTGGTAAGATTTAAAGGCAGAATGTGCTATTGGATGTTCCTGAGACTGGCAGGTTATAAATATTACGCAGACAGACAAATTACCTTCCAGACTTATTTTCTTTTACAAAGGCACTACCGACAAGTCCTTACTGGAAACCAACCAGGTGTGTGTCGCTACGGCAGGAGACTGGAGTGTTGCTATGGCTGGAAGAAAAACAGCAAAGGGCAGTGTGAGGGTAAGAACAGTCTGTTTTTGATTTAAAAATGTTTGAATTCCCTTCAAATAAACCTGTGTATTAATATTGTAGCATACACAAAATGCTTTTTGAATGAACAAAAAATATTTAGAGAACAGAAATGTACTACCACAACATCCTGACTATTGTTACTCTTTTCATGAAAGATATTTTCCAAACCCACAAAATGTGGAGGAAATGATTAAAAATCCTCGCCTGCGTAACAGAAATGTGCGGTTTCACTACAATCCATCAGTCTTACCACTGACTTTTCTGGCGGTGTTTTCTTCATGTTAAATGTTTTACCAGCTCAGTGTGAGCACGGGTGCAAGCATGGAGAGTGTGTTGGCCCCAACAAATGCAAGTGTTCCCCAGGATACACCGGAAAGACATGCAATCAAGGTGGGTCTGGAAAACATTAGTCAAACTGGGTACAGGAATTTAATCTCATTTCCAGCTGATGACTTCACTTTGCGAGCTACTTTTAGGTACCCATAAGAAAATGTTCATCTGCTGTATTTCAATGAAGTTGTCACTTAAATGTTTAACTTTTACAAAAGAGAGTGACGATGTTCCTTATTTCTAGATCTGAATGAGTGTGGCCTGAAACCTCGTCCCTGTGAGCATCGCTGCATGAACACCTTTGGTAGTTACAAGTGCTACTGCCTCAATGGATACACCTTAATGCCTGATGGATCTTGTACCAGTGAGTCTCCTTATGTACTCCGAGTGGATATGCAGAGATTAACGCAGTTTTTCCCTGTCTGATAACGTGTTATTTGTGTTTGTCCACGTAGATTCCAGGACATGCTCCCTTGCTCACTGTCAGTACGGCTGTGAGGAGGTAGAGGGGGAGATTCGCTGCCAGTGCCCATCTGCAGGCCTGCAGCTGGGGCAAGATGGGAGAACTTGTGTAGGTGAGCTACCACACTCGCACAGTAACAGATCGAAACAGGAAATCGTTTATTTTAAGCATTTAATGTCTTGCAAGGAAAGCAATACTGTATGTCTGCTGCCTGATAGAGCAATATCCTTATCTTGTCTAATCTTATCTTATCTCTAAATATGAAACAGAGCGAAAAGAGACTGACTTTTTATTATATCTTGGCTTTTTATGTCACATAGACTGGAAGCATTTGCATACTGGAAAAGTTCTATTAGGATTCTATCACATGGCTTTGGCTTGCTTGCCTTGTAATTCAGATGGATGCAATTAAATTATACTTCTTCCCACAAAACAGCTTGAGCTGCGACTTAGTCAGCCTGACATTATCACGCAGAGAAGTAATCTACTAGTTCTACAGCATTAAATTTCAGGAATGCCGTATCCAACACATTAAAAAATAGATTTACAGCAAAAGTGCAACAGTGTATTTCTACCCGAGATGAACCCCGATGAGACAGATCACCAAATTCAACATGAAATGTCAACGTGAGCGTAGAGTATCTGGTCTGCACCACATACGAAAGGCTTCCAACCGCCTACAGGCCCAGACTTTCAGTTGCAAAGCAGAAATATAAACAAGAAAAATAACATATTTACATGACTGAAAGTAAATTCATTTATGAAACTAGAAAGGCGGTCTGTAGTGCAGTGTAGTCCTCTGCCAAGGCCAATGTGGAAATCTGCAACCACAGCAACTAAATATGTCTGAGTATGTTTCCAAAACTATTAGAATGATGTCAAAATAATGTTGTCCCCAAAATGTTTTGGTATACAGCTCCAAATCCCAACACAAATCATCTCAGGACAAATCATCTGGTTGAGACATAATTACCACGGGCTTCTGTTTAGGGCTAAGCTCCCTTTGTGCTGTCTCCCAGCTGGCCTGGCATACCAGCTTCCTGTTACAGGACAGCAAACAGAGGCAGCTAATGGGTAGTTTTCCATGGTGCAGAGCCGCAATGCCATTTTAGAAAGCCTCACCTCTGTTGCTGCGAAAAGGCTAGATTTATTAAAAAAAATACCAGTATCATGAAAAGAACATCTGACACACTGAACAGGAAACGGAAGGTGAAGCAGGAAAGGTTAAAACTGCTAACTGCTAAGCAAACTAACCAGAAATGCCACGTTAAGAATGAAATTTGCATGAAATTTGCCAACAGGCTGCTTGAGAAGAAAAAACACATTTTCCATATCAAAATTGAATGCTGAACAGAGTTATTTAGTGTTGGCGAGCCATAAATAAATCCGTAAACAGCAGCACTATAGTGCGCTAGCAACAGGGACTGCTGGGAAGTGGGAATTAGCAATTTCAACAAAAAAAACAACAGCAAAAAAAATCATCATTGAATGTGATATGTTTAAAATGTTCTTCTAAAGTTCTACTATGTTCATTTGGTACATACTTTTCCTCGTTGTGGTGCAAAAGGCAGAACTCCAAAACGTTCAATAGAGAATAATGTAATGTAGTTTTGTAGTGTGGTGCCTCAGGACTCTGCTCAACTGTCATCTGAGTGAACAGTACCGTCTTGACGAATACAAAATCTTTGGCCATTTAATTTCTCCCCTTGTTCTGTTTCCCTCCAGACATTGATGAATGTGTAACAGGGAAGAACCTCTGCCCATACAACAGACAATGTGTGAACACCTTCGGCAGCTACTTCTGCAAGTGCCAGGACGGCTACGATCTGAAATATGTGGACGGCAAATATGACTGTGTAGGTAAGGTATACAAGATTATTAAGAAGACACATCTGGGATCAATTTTACGCTTAAAGGTACAAATAGGCTTCTTCCAATTCCAGACCTTGATGAGTGTGCAGCCGGCTCCCACAAGTGCAGCCACCATGCTGTCTGTCTGAACACTGAAGGATCCTACAAGTGCAGGTGCAAGTCTGGCTTCAGAGGCAATGGCTTTGAATGCTCTGGTGAGATCCAAGATCTGTTCACAGAATTAGAAATCCAGTGATATGTAGGAGTGTCTTTTAAGATGTACCAAGCCATTTAAGCCATTCACAATAGAATTCAAAAACACATGTCTCATGCCTTTCCCAGACGAGATTAGTCCCTCAGACAGGTCAGGAGCAGTTTTACAACGACATATTTCATTTGGACTCTTCAAAAAATCTCTTGAAAACAGCAGTCCTGCCAAGGCTAGTTTCCTGCTTTCAGGCTCCACTCCTCTTTACAGAAGTTAGTACCTGAGAGGCACAGATTGAAAACACACCTGTGTAAATATGCCACTGCATTGCAGCCAGCCATCTTATGAAGAAGGGAAAAGGAAGGTCGTGTTTTACTCTCTGAACCAGGTCCAGATCATAACAGGTGAAGTCTCTTTTATTTTGTAGTCAAGCCATTTTATCAGAGGTCGTGGGATGGAGACAAAGGCAGTGCAGATGAGTCCCTCAATGGTGAGACTGTGTGGAATCCAGCTTCCGCTGTTCACTCCCTGCTCTGAAAACCTATAATCCTTTCCTCTTGCCTACTTTTAAGCACACCTCCCCCAACTCTCTCCCTTGATCATGGCTGGAAATGATGTATGTCCAAAGCACCCAAATCTTGATATGAAACCTGGAATCCTCCGCATGACCTTCTATATCTAGAGCTTATGGTATTAAAATGCTTGTGCATTTAAGACACTAATTTAAAGTTATGTGGAATGAAAGTCTCTGCCATGCTTCATCTGCATGGAGTAGGATAATCCTATCTCTTGTTTTAGCATGCTCATTTGTTATATAGCTCTGCTCCTGTGGAAAAATGAAGTATTTTATCCATGAACTGGTAAATTACTCCAAGGTAGTGATTACCAAGACCTGCAGCTGCTAGATACATGACAACAAACAAGAAACACATCTGAATCCTGGTAAAATATTACATTTCCTACTCATGATTGCAGATCCATATGACCAATCTGTTTCCTCTTCCTGCCCGCAGTCATCCCAGACTCCCAAGTGAAGCCCAGGATTCTGGGAGGTAAACTGAGCAATGAAGACATCAAAAATGTTATTCCTGAACCAGTCGCGACGCCGCCTCCCAGGGGCCGCCAGCAACCTTATGACTATGAGGGAGAGGTCTACATTGGCACCCAGACTGAGGCAAGACAAGAGGAGGAATTTCCTGAAGAAGAGGAGCAGGAGGAAGCAGAAGACAACCAGCTCAATCCAAGAGGAGATGTTTTCGGTAAGTGTGTTTTTGTTTGGCTGCCTGTAATAAACCCATTCTATTATTCTGGGTGGTCTACAGTATACAGAATATAGGAACTATAAACAGACTAAACAAACTCAATATGCTTCAGCAGAGATCATGCTCTCATGTCTGCACTGCATCTGAACACAATTACACATTTTTCAGGAATTTGCTCAAAAAAGTATAAAATAGCACTTCAGCATTAAACCCTTGGCCAAAGAAGAAATGGGCTTGTTTTTACCTTTTGTTTTTACCCTGTTGTTTTCTTTAGTGATCAGCAACATGCTGAGGCACATTAAATCAAATTAGTCTGAGATATCGCAGTCTTTCTTAATACTTTTATAAAGAATCACAAGCATTGTAACTGCCGTGCTGGCATATCATTAACCCATAGTATTGTTAACTCTAACCTGACATTTTTCAAAACTACTCGATTCTCGCTTACACTTTTACATTAAAATGGCCTGGTATTACAAGATCCAAATTTACTGTGAATATATTGATTGGGCCGCGCTACACTGGGGAATATTCCAAGTCGTTGCATCATACTGGATGTATAACCTCGGGTCGGGTTTGGAAACTATTGGAGCAGACTTTACCAATCAGTATTGACCACCATGTGACCTATGCTGTGTGCTAAAACCATAGACTGTGTATACAAATGGACATAGCCTCCTTTACCGAAGTCCTTCAAAGTGCAATAACCACTGAGGGCCACAAGGGTCTGGCTCCGAAAAACCTCTGGCTTCATACACTCCCATCCAAAAGGTGTCAACCTCTTTTATAAAATACAAAGTCAATAAAAAAAAATGTCCACAAGTCAATATGATGTAATTCGCTATATTTACATCTTTTGATTAGTATTTTGGTGGTCCTTCTGAAAAAAATACACAATTAATTAGATTAAGCTTCAACGTGAGGTGGGTTAGGGGGCGTGTCTCGTTTGATTGATATGCCTCGGTGCAATCAGGTTTCCGGTAAAGGTGGGCGGGTTCTCCACCCATGGCTCCTCCCCAGATTATTAAAATACGGTCACTTCTGGCTCCCAAAAAAACAAAACAAGATGGTGACAGCCAAAATGCCAAACCCGAGGCTTCAGACTGTGAGTTTACAAACCATCGGGGGACCTCAAGGTGGGTTGTAACTTGGCCGAAACTCACCAAGCTGTAAACACCAGAGACCGCTGCCATTTTCTAGCGTTGGTACAACTGGCTTTATCTACCACCGGCACCATTGTTAAAGCTACAATTCAAAACGAACTCTTGACTTCAACTTCATCGCACTCAGCTGGTGATCAGTCCGCCCTCAAGAGTGGCTGAGCAAACCTTCATGAAAACAGGGTTTCCAGACTATAATCACAGCAAAGACCGAAGTTGTGAGCAACAGTCGGGCGGAGCCAGGCTGATATTAAACCACTGTCTAAAACAAATGCAAATGTAGGAATCTTAATATGAAACCCATTAATGTACAATAAAGAATGGATCTGATTCAGTCTCTTGAATATGAGACATAATGGACTGGATAGTCTTGTCGTGTAGCAGTATTCTTCTTACTAAGAAAACCCACAAATAGGGTTGCCTTTCACCACTAATCTTGATAATCTTGATCTTTTAAAGCATCAGAGTCTGTCTAAGGTCTCGGATAGCAAGAGGAGACAGGCCCCGAGACATCCATCACCTCCAGGGAGGAATTTTACTCTGTTGGCATGTGAGAGCCCAGGGATACAACTCATCCTGGGCCTGCTTCCCATCCTATGGGAGACGGGCAAGGAAAGGAGGGAGGTTACAAAGCCTCCAAGCCTTTTATTATGTTTCCCCAAAACAGCTGCCGTGCAAACAGACTTGACTCCTTGTAGGAAAGTCTGTCATCAGCACTCCAGACTTCTCTAACACCAGCCCACTCAGGCTGAGCAGGTTCAAAAACCCCAGCTGTCACTCGCCTGAGTGTCGAAGGCTGCTTTTCACAGGGGTGATTTGCTGCAAGAGCTTTAAAATGCTTGGGGGAGGTTGTATCCTAAAGTTGGAGTTCCCTTTCAAGGCCTGAGTGACAGCAGGGCAGGTCTACACCTGTTGGTTAAAAGCCCCTTTCAAGCTTTTGGCTTTTGTTTCATCAGGGAAAATCTCTTTGCTGCATTATTTTGGAAGTTTTTTTTTTTCTAAAATAACATTTTCAGGGGATTTTTTTTTTGTAAGTGTATATGCAGGATTAAGATGCGTTGGATCATGACAAAGACTATACACTGAGATGCCAATTTATTAGGTACACTAAGCTAAAACTAATTTACTTTAACACAACTGTCTTGCTATAAGTCCTGCCTTTAGTTTTTGTGGAAACTGAACATTATAACTATCAGGAAGAAATAAGTTATTGCGCAAATGTTTTATTAGACTGCAATATGTAACTAGTAGTGCACGCTATAAAATCCACATATGAAAAACCATCACAGTGATTTTTAATCTTTGTCTTTACACACAGTATCAGAGGACTTTGAGTCGGTGCTCGGCCCAGCCACAGAAGTCAAAGAAATCCAAATAGCGCCATTTCAGAAAGGTAATCAAATGTATGTTTATGTGCCACAGTTGTATAATGACTGTTTATGGGACTAATTTCAAAAAGTGCTTCTGTCCTTTACCAACTAGAGTATATCATGGATTGCAACTTTGATCAGGGAGCATGTGAGTGGGTCCAAGACAGGGCTGATGACATGGACTGGACTGTAGCATACCACGATAAAGGTAACAAAATGATGACTATACAGCAGGAGATTTTTTTTTTTGTCAGATAAAATGCATTCAGTTTTGATCCTTCAATTATAGTTACTTATATGAGCTCCAAACTCTTTTAGGTTCGGAGTACTACATGGCCTTGAGTGGGCTCCAAGGGGAGCAAGAGGACGTGGCCAAGCTGAAGTTGCTTCTCAGCACCCGGACCCAGCAGGGCAGCTTCTGCCTCACGTTTGACTACCGTGTGGTGGGTCATAATGTGGGCACAGTCAGGGTGCTGCTGGATAACAATGCTTACCCAGTGTGGGAGCAGAGCCAAAGCAAAGACCAGAGCTGGCAGACAGAGTTCCTCACCGTGGCTTGGACAGATGAGGCCCCAGAGTCTGTGAGTCTCATATAATTGATAAGTGCAATGCACTGAAGTAACTGCTAATAATACCTGTTATAAACACTGCCAAAGGAGCCATAAAGTATTAAACGTCTATGCAGTACTTGTGACTAGCCATGACAGATATTGATCTAAAATGTTTACTGCAATTGAATGTCTTTCAGATTATCTTTGAAGCTCAGCGGGGGAAAAGCGTTGGAGGTGAAATAGGGCTGGACAATGTTGTGCTGACCTCAGGGCCCTGTCAAGATGACGCCGGGCCAGTCTTTTAAGAAGCTCCACGATTAGAAATGACACATGTCAAGGATTCCTGTTTCCTGTCCATATGATGGTGTCTTCTTTGTGGAGTTTCTCAATGTTCTTTCCTGGCAGAGCCGCACCCTAAAGGGAAGAATATGTACAATCAGTGCATGCAAGTTTACTCCATCACCGTGCTGCTACATCAATGCATCCTGTTACAATCTTTATTAGGATTTTAAAAAAATAGTCTCTTACGATCCAGATAACTCCAATCTCAGGAATAGTCTGTTGGTTTGGTTTAACAATATTGTGCTTATCCCTTTTTTTGTGTATGTGACAGAGCATTGCTGAAGTTAACTAAAAATAATCTACGACATGTAATGTGAATTATTAGTTGAACTATATCTAAAATCTTAGATGAGTAACTTTTTTGAAGGCTGTTTAGTTTAAATGATAAAAAAAAAAAAAAGTCAAAGAAATTGCAAATTGTTCATTTTAATCATACTGTATTATTACATTAAATCTGTTTTTTTCTAACATTCCTTTATTCTGTGCTTGTTGTAAGACTGTATATCTGGGAAGCTAATCTTGAGCATGTTACTTGCCGTAGATGGCTGCAAACTGGGCAAACAAGTATGTAGGTAACTTGCAGTCTGAAAATGCAGTCTGTAGACAGTGTAGACATATATTTTATGGATAAAATATTCATCTGATAAGTAATAATGGCTGTGAAATAAATGCAGTGAAGTAAAAAGTACAACGTTTCAATCTGAAATGTAGTGGAGCATCAAATAGAAATACTCAAGTAAAGGAAATTAAGTAAATAAATTGTACTTAAGGTACTTGAGTTAATGTACTAAGTTACATTCCACCACTGCAGCATTGCATCTGGCCAGTATGCATTTAGATTTGTATAAACAGTTTATGATTTTGACTGCGTGCAGCTGGGATGGTGGCAAACAACACCAAGGTGTCGCCCCCTGGTGGTGAAGCATGAATGATGCTGTGATCAGTGGTGGAAGTTAAAATAAGCACAACTTTAAGCATCTATGTTAGTATAAAGTACATTAATGCACCAGTAATACTGTTCCAATATATCATATATATAAAAATATATATTGGCTACAGTAAAACACAAGACAGGAACCGTTTTGCTGCACAATGATTTTTGCACATTTTTGCTGGAAATACGTCCATACTTTAACTTTTTTTTATTTTTTTTATTTTTTATTATTTGTTCTTCTCATAATAACGGTGTGACAATAATGAATATTACATGCAGAAGTCGCGGTGGCCCGAGACGGAACCTCAGCGCTCGTTGGTTGTTTCCGTCTGACGTGATCACATGATCTGACGCGGTCCCCGCTAGCCTCGTTAGCAGCTAGCCGCGTTAGCACCGAGCCGCCGGAGTCCACCAGGAAACGCCGCGACCTGATATTTATCGATTCTCGAGACGCGCCGGGGGCCAAAGGAGCTGTCACGCGAATCCAGCAGTATTACTCCTTAATATTTCGTGGTTGAACTATCGGTGGCTCCGCAGCTGCTTTGACCCAAACAGTGAGTTATGCTACTTGCACTATTACCTGCACGTAAACCACCGCCAGCTGATTTTAGGTTTCCGACTCAGCTCCAGCTGTTTTTTGTTTTTTGTTCCTTTTATCATGTTAGTCCAGCTTCGATGACATAAACTCATCATTCCGACTCCTTCTGTTAACACGCCAGCCTCGTCATACCTCACAAATGAAACACCTTGTTTAGAGTATACATAATCGATATGTTGCAGGACCATCTGTCAATCAGGAACGTGATTGTTGTCATTGTGTTACAGCTGGTTGAACGTCACCTGCATGGCTGCTCGCATCAACAACACGCGTATGAGCATGTGACCGAGGACTTGTTGTTTACTGCACATGATCTGGACAAGAGGAGAAGGTTTACAAAAAACTAAATCAAGCATTGGTGAGACAAATAGAGAGTTCATGTTTCAAAATGCCACCATGCTGGTGTGCAGATGATTCATATATATATATATATATATGTATATATCCCTCACACGTTGTTGTCTCTCCATTAGGTCAGTTTTTTTTGTTTGTTTTTTCCAAAGTGGTCATCTGGGAGTGAACAGCCATGACAACAAAGACATCCCTGCTGAAAGTTATCCTGCTGGGTGATGGCGGCGTGGGAAAGAGCTCCATCATGAACCGGTATGTCACCAACAAGTTTGACGCTCACCTTTTCCACACCATCGGAGTGGAGTTCCTCAACAAGGACCTGGAGGTGGACGGCCACCAGGTCACCCTGCAGATCTGGGACACCGCCGGCCAGGAGCGCTTCCGCAGCCTGAGGACTCCTTTCTACCGCGGCTCTGATTGCTGCCTGCTCACCTTCAGTGTAGACGACAACCAGAGTTTTCTCAACTTGGGCAACTGGAAGAAGGAATTCATCTACTACGCGGATGTCAAGGAACCGGAGAAGTTCCCCTTCGTAATCTTGGGAAACAAATTGGATGTGCCGGAAAGGCAGGTGTCCGCCGAGGAGGCTCAACAGTGGTGCCGGGAGAATGGTGACTCCCCCTATTATGAGACCAGTGCCAAGGACGCCACCAACGTGGCGGTGGCCTTCGAGGAGGCCGTGCGTAGAGTGTTGGCAATGGATGAAAGAACGGACCACCTCATACCCACGGACACGGTCAAGCTCCACAGAAAGCCTCGCTCTGCTGCCACTTGCTGTTCATAACATCCAGGATTTATCACTAACGTGAATTTGCTGTTGTGTGATGAGGCTGTAGGTGTGCAATGCTGTAACCTCTTATTTAAACAAATCATGCTACTGGCCTTGTGATTTGTTACACTGTTGAAAGTTTGATCATGCAAAGTGTCTGACCTCCGTTTAAAAAAAAAAAAAAAAAAAAAAAATACACAAACACTAAATTCATCCCAGTCTAATTACAAATAAACCTCAAGGCACTGAATCATTGACTTTGCTCTGCCACGATTTAAAAGTCAGTATAAAAAGGGAGCATATCATGTTGGACCAAAACTACTGAGGTCACTGAAAACTTTCATGACCTCAGATGGTTAAATGTAAAATTCTGTCTTAAAGGAAAATTATAATGCGACTCCTAAAGTCTGTGTTTTGATGTGTGCTACTTGGGGAGTGCAGGGTTTCTAAATTACACTCCCAAATGTGATCGTGCAGAGCGATGACCGATTTATATTACAATAATGGCTTAATTAAAATAATTTGTACCTCTCGGTAACATTGAAGTAGCTAAGGCAGTACTTTGTAAAACTAACAAATTGAGGCTTGTGATTACTGCACCTTTAGGTCTTGTTTGTGCACATTCTGCATTGTGAATACATTATGATTATGTGCTGGACGCACTGAGGGATAAGTTCCCGACCAGAAAATAAATATTAAAAGCAAACTTAACATGCATGGCATATAGTATATTTAAGTTTCTGGAAACTTTTGTATTTTGTAAGCAGTTTTTACCTTGAAAAAAAATAACTGAATCAAACCATAAGAAGATTACTGAAAGTGTAATGAAGTGGTGGTCATGATTGAGTTATCCTTCCTCCTCATTGCTGGGTTTATTGTTTGAAATAATGATTTTTATATTAAAAAGCACTCTTAATTAACACTTTATATACTTACAGTTGGAAGTCTTTCCCCACTGCTTAATATTTTAATAAGGTGAACTATTAATTTACCCTAACTGTTGCTCATTCAGATTTCATTTATGTTCAAGGTTGTACTACTGGTATGTCAAATGATAAATAAACCCCCTGACAATTTGTCTGTTGATCCTGTTTTGTAGCCCAAAAACTTAACTGTTGAGGAGTCAGTTCGATATTCAAGGTTTAGAACTGAAGTGACTCTTTCCAAGCTGCTGCACCTAAACATGTCAAGACATAAGGTTGTGGCTATAAAAGATTTATTCATTATTGGAAAAGCACTTTTGGGATAAATTGAAGTTTATGCCTTATGTGGATAATCACAACAAGTAGCCGTACCCACATCCCACTTCATGGGGGGGAGGGGATAAATCAAAACTTTCCATAAGAATTACATCAGACAAAACATTTTATACAAACTCCCATTCGTGTCGAGTACAATTTTGTAAAACAGGAAACGACAGACATCAAACTAGTGTTTTTAAGTATATACAACAAAGGGACGCGACACATTCAAATCCTTCTGTGAAGTGATCTAACTCAGGAGATGTTTCTTTCCAAGAAACTGGACTTTCCTCTCAAAAGCTGTCGAGCGGATTGGTGCGTTGATTTCGTAGAATGGATTCATTGCAAACTAGGAAGACAAAACCGATGATTCAATTCAAATGCTGAAGGTGAAACAGACCAAATATTAATCCCTGTTAATCCAAGTTATTCCAATTATATGCAAGACTACTTACCTTAATGTATAAATCATATACATCGTTAAAAAAGTTTTTGATTCCATCTTCTTGCCGCACATCATGCAGCATGATGAATCTTATATGTGTGGCCAATAATTAAGGAAAACAAAGCCATGCCAATGAATGGATTGAATATGACTAAACAGAATGACGCCTCACTAACTAATCACATTATACTTCAAACTAACATGTCAGGTAACGGCAGTAGGTCTACAACAATTAATTAACAATTATTATAACAAAATGATTACTCACAGTCCAAGGTGACATCTTCAAAGTGCTTGTTTTGTTTAACCAACAGAAAGAACTGCTGTAGAAATATTGCTCAATAAATGATGAATCAATTTTTCTAAAGTGGTATTTTTCTTTTGATTAATCAACAAACTGTTTGAGATGTACACCTCTGAAATTAGTTCGTAAAACATGACTAAAGTAGCAATGCAGATGTTTGTCTGTCTTTTCTGTCAGTAACAGCTTTTTAATCCTACATTCAGCTATTTTATTTTATTTTCGTTGATTTAATTTCATTTTGATTTGCATTGCCAGACCAGGCACCTGCCTTCATGAGGTTTTCAGCTATCTATTAATTTATGCATTATTCATAAGAAGGAAGGAAGGAATCAAGTGAAATGAAATCATAAATAGTTATAATGTCCTGCTGCTTTCTCTCACACATGCACACTTGATTTTGGAATAGCAAAGGTGTGCTTTTTTATTTACTCCTGCATGGAATAGAAGAAGAAAAAAAGGATATGTCCTGCAGTGACAAAGGCAGAAACAAACCACTCGTTGAACTTGTCCACAGTTTTCAAGTACATACTGTTGGACAGCCACATGTTCTCATCCACCAAATCCAGGGCTGCGTGAGCAATGAACTGGTTGAGGTGACGATGGTCATCCTGTGGTGAGAAACGAAAAACAACTCATCGAACAAGCGATAAAGAATTGACAGAAAATATTATTTCCAATGAAAATAAAGTGCGAAAGTCTCTGCACCGCAGTTTCGTGGTTTTCGTGTTTGGCGCATGCGCAGTGCGGATCTGCGAGCGGTCCAGGGCTCAATAATGGTCGCGTTACCTTTGATTCAGACTTCCCAGCTGGCAAGAACTCCATCTCAAATACAGGATTATCGTGATGACCGACCATGACAAAGTAGAAGCTTCCCGACATGGTTTCCTCCTGTTGTTTTGGCGAAGTTAAACAGCCCCTTCGGAACCAGTTCAAACCAGGCTAACGTTCACGGACACTTCCGTCGATTAAAGTCTGGAAGGGATTATTTTTTTTATTTTTTTTTTGTGATACTAAAAGCAAACATGACACGAATAGAAACAATGTGAGAATGCAGCGTAAGGACTTATTTAAAATTGATTAAAAAACAAACAAACAAAAAAAAAAACCGACGTTTGTTTACCTGCTTCCTGAAGAGCCGAAAGAGCAGTCGCGAAGAGATGACGACATAGCCAAGCAGCTAAATGTTTTTTTTTTTTAAATTATTATTATTATTATTTATAGAATCTGTTGTAAAGATGATTTAAAATCAAAATGGGCTCATGTTGTCTAGTATTGTATTAAGTAACTATTATATTATTAAATGAGGATAAATAAATCACTATTGACATTACGTCATAACTATGAGCCTGCGCGTATTTAAACATTTCCGTTGACGGATGTAAATGGACACCTCCTCCTTGAAGGAGACGCTTTCTGGTCGTCAAGCTGCTAACTGGCGAAATGACTCTGTTTTTGGAGATGTTCGTGTTATCGGGTGTTAAGAAGAGGAGTGGAAAAAAAAAAACATCTACCACGACTTTAAACGTTGTTTTTAAACGGAAGGTTTAACTCTCCAGCTCGCTTTTGTTATTAACTCTTCTGTTGGGACTCAGCCGTTATGTCCTCGTCCAAAGAAGAAGCGTTGTCCCCGGATGAGCTGAGGAAAAGACTATATCAAACTTTTAAAAATAAAGGAGTACTTGACACACTGAAAGTAAGTAATACAAATAACAAATACAATTATTCGTAGCCATACGAGCGTATTCCCAATTTGTCCATTTCAATCTTTGGTTCTTCTTCAGGTTCAGTTGAGAAATCAGCTCATACAGGAACTAAAGCACCCACCTCTCACCGGACCAGAACCGGTACCCAGGCCGGTACCTGGGAAATCTGGACCTCTCTTAGTTTCAGCCTGTAACAGCATGGTGGCTGACCATCTGCGTGTGTCAGGGTATGAATACACACTTTCTGTTTTCTACCCTGAAAGTGGCTTTTGTAAAGACAAGGTGTGTATTACTGCTTTTTAAAACATTATTATTATTTTTCCCGTATCGTGAAGTGTTAGATATATAAAGTGCAGATGGAGATGTTGGTCTTTTGATACATTTCGGCAGGTTTTCGCAAAAGAAGATCTTCTTCAGCTTCTTAAAATTAGTCCTGAATCTGCCCTTTACACGTCCCTGGTAATTAATAACGTAAAATACTTTTCTTGAAATAAGAATAGATAAAGACAAAATGAAATTAGTAATAACCTTATTATTTTTTGTTTACAGTTTTCAAATAAAGACAATACAGATAAAGGTACGTGTAGTGACATGTTCCTTCTAATAAAGCTCCTTCTGCTCCCAGGTCTTGTCCTTAATATATAATGTCTTTGCAGGGTTCCTGATCAGCCTTCTAACACAACTAACACACCATTATACGCACCGCCTGCGCCACGATGCCGACACCCAGACAACCGGCTCCTCAAGTTATGGAGAGTCTCTTGGTATGATGAACTGATGCCCTGAAATTGACCTTTTTATATTCCAAACTTTTAGACTTTTAAATGTTGTCTTGCTGCCTTACAGTCGAGAAGATGAAAATGATTGACAAGGAATATGAGCGCTTCAGTTACAGCGAGGGCAAAATGTTTTCATTCCAATCGAAGCTGGCTGCGTACAGAAAAGAAGCCGAAGCACAGATGGAAGCAGAAATGAAAACAAAGGTATATCTATCCATACACACACACACACACACATATATATATATGAAAAATTAAGAATGTTCTCTAGTTTTGTAGTTTTCCATCTGTGGCCCCAATATATTCTTTTCTTTTTAAGATGGAACATTTTAAAGATGTCGAAATCGCAAAGGTGAGAATGGAAGAAAAATCTAAATTTCATAACGAATTTGATAAGCTGAAGCAAGAGCTGGGGAGGACTTATGAGTTGAAGGCAAAGCTGCTGATGGACCGAGAGAAAAATGCCATCGAGCGACTGCAAAAACAACAAGAGGTAAGTTATTGCTCATATGTTGTTGTTCTATGCTGATAAACCTTCAACATGTACACCGGAGTCCAAAGGTCAGAGACCAGCAGAGTGGACGGCAGTCAATGACAGCTTTGTGATTATTTCCAGGTTTACATGAAAATATGACAGACTGATGATGTGCTGTCAGACTTTTGGACCCTGATTTTGTTTAATTATGGGAGGCTCTTAACATTACTGTATTCACGTGGGTAATTTCTAGCTGCTTAAACCTAAGACGGTCTAATAGATGTCGTTATACGTGTCTCTCTTTTCTTTAGATTGAGGAAAAAAACGTCTACATGCAGAGACAATCAGTGCTGAAAGAAATAGAAACACTGCGTAACAGAGAAAATGAGCTGAGGATGAGAATGGAGGCTTTTGAAAAGTAAGATCTTTTTTACGGTTTGTTTCTGTAAAGGGGTTTCTAGGCTCTCTCATCGTTGGCACAAGTTCATAATGAATGTTTGTGTGATGACAGGACTTGTCAAATTCATGAGGAGAAGGTGAAGACGAGTGAAGAGCTGATGAGGAGGAGAGAACTGGCCGTGAAGACGATGGAGGACACATACGACCACAGGCTGAAGAATGACCTGTCCAGGTATTTTCATGTTCAACACGTCCAGTTTTGTTTTGACTCACATCCTCATAAAAAACAAAACTAAAACATCCCTTTAGTCACACATCCATGCAAGTCTGTCTATTCTGTAAATTCACTACACCTCTTAATTTTAAGTGATTTTTTTTTTTTTTGTAAAGACTTTCTCATGTGACCAGAGGAGGTCACTGTTGTCTAGCATTAAAGTAAAAACATTCTATACGTAGTCTAAATCTTCATTGTCCATCGCTATCATCTTTGTCATTAAAATCCAAAAGCTGTTTGAATGCTGTCAGTGAGTTCTAGAGAAAATATGTTCCTGCTGAATAAATGTCCACAAATAAGTTCACACTTTTGTTAAAAAGTTAATTTCTGGTTTGAATAATTTCGGTGGAAACGTAATTATGAAGATGTTTTGCATTGGTTTAGTTTGCGAAATCTTTTAAATAATTGATTTAATTTCTTTATAAAATCAGGTATCAGCTTGAGTTGAAGGAGGATTTCATCAAGAGGACAGAAAGACTCAGAGAAAGTGAGAACAGAAACAAAGGTGAGCATTTCAAGAAATGCAAGATCAATGCCCGGTGTGCCTTGACCACGTTTACATTTTGTTTACATCATTTTATTCTTCAGTGGAGACTGCTCATATTCAAAAGGAGTCGACTGTTATTAATGCCAGGGTGGAAGAGCACAGTCGTGCATGTTCAGAGCTGAAGCGGCTGCAGGTAAATCATCCCCTTTCATCCAGCAGTGTTGATTTCACCCTCCTCAGTGGGCATGTGGTGAAACGACTCCTGTAACTAAATAGTAACATTTATGTTTTTCACATTTTTAATCATTCAGTGTGATCCTGTAATAACTGCATGCTTCACAGTGTGATTCATTTACGTTAATTAGTTCGCCTGCTGTTTTCAAATCTCTGTTCCTTTTTTTTTTTCTTTTTTTTTTTTCTGCAGGTTGAGTCAGACACAGCACAGCAGCAGATTTCTCTGCTGACTCAACAGAAGGAGCTGTTGAGGGAAAGACTGGAGACCACGAGTGACTACCCCATCTTGAAAAGACAGAAAGCAGAGCTGCAGGCGCAGCTGCAGCTGCTGAAGAAACAGCTGGAGGAAGCCCGAGAGGAAAACCGGCTTCTCCGTGCAGGTGAAGAGTGGCTGCTGTTCCCAAGTACCTCCCAGCTGCATTTTCCCTCTCCAGTTTATACCAATAACAGAATTGGGATTTCCTGTCTCTGGCTGTTCGAATGCACAGCTGATTACTCTGTGGTTTGGGAACATGTTCATTACTTCAGAAATGTAATCCTAATCTAAAATCAGTATGTCAGGATATCTGTACTCTTTTTTTTTTTTTTCACAACTGATAAAGCTCCTGTGTTGTAGTCAAAGAGCTCGAGTCTGGGCTCATTGTTTGCTGTGAGGCGCAGTGTACTGTGAAGCATTCATGGCCGTCTGTCCCACTGCCTCTGGCTGAGCTCAGTCTTTCTGAATGTGTCTTGCCTGCCAACGCGGGGCCTCTGCACCGTTTCTGTAGCTTTGCAGACGACCAGTGAGGGAAGGGGGATGAGAAGTGGAGTGAATGGGAGCAGAGAGCGTAGTGAGCAGAGACAGAGGGCAAACACAATTTTACCTCTCTGAGAGATACAGTATGCTTTGTGTTTGAGAATGGGGTGAGGGAGCAGTGGGCCTCTTTCCTCATCACTGACAAAAGGAAGCGACAGCGTTGTGTTGTAATCTAATGCCGGACAGATTCATGCCCAAAATGTGAAATGCAGTATTTTCCCAAATTTACACCTTCGCTCAGAACTACGTCAACAGATCCTGTTTCAGGAGGGAGTTTTCCCACGAGAACAGAACACCCTTTGGGACAATGAGCTGTACTTGATGTTGTGACTCTGATAACCCCTCTCTCAGATATGGCCCAGCCGTCCAAAGAGCAAATAGCTCTGCAGATGGAGCTTCGGAGGCTGCAGAGCGCTCACAGGCTGGATGAGGAGGAGTTTGGCAGCCAGAAGCAGGTGCTGCAGGCGCAGCTCCAGAGTGAGGTCAGCCACATACATCACAGTCCAGTGTGGGAAACTATGTGATCAGTGTTTTTTTTAATACAGTTTTGTATAACCTCTGGAGTATCCTTTCTTGAGTATTTGGCACTTGTCCTAAAATCTGTGTTTCTGGTGACCTCTATCCTATACTTTGCGCAGGCCTTGTACCAATTGCAAACAATAACTTGTTCTGTGATGTCGTGTCATTTGTTGTGTGCAGATGGAGCGGTCTGCTCAGCTCAAGGCGCAGCTGATAGAGTGTGAAGAGAAGTCACAGTGGATGGCGAACCATGTAGAGGACATCAAGATGCAGCTGAGACAAACTCAACAAGGTACCCCGTGATGGCACATGCAATGTTTGCCGTGTCATAGTGTGGCTTGATTCGGAGTGTGTACCTTTGAATCATGTTGGTTCCAGTAGTTATGTATGATGCAGTTGGTCAAACATGACTTGCAGTCAACTTTGTTTCTGCTTTTTGTAAACAGGCTTTCATTCTGTTCTCAACCATGTCATTCCATAGACTGTTAAATCTGTAAAAAGGAAAATATTTGGCCCAATTTCAAATGTGTTCCAAATGCTATAATAGGAACTTTTGTAAAAACAAGAAAGAAAGCCACATTACAGTAGTAGAAACTGGATTTATAGAAGGTATGGCTGCATGTAAATAGTTCTGGGAAATAGCTTAGCGAACTTTTAGCGCAGATCTTTTATGGTGGTTGGTTTTCTGTATTAGTGCTCAACGTTCCTCTTCTTTGCTTTTCCTTTTTCCCTTTCATTGTGTGATTCACGCAATCATGGCAGCTCTTGAAAATGAAGTGCTGCGTAACCCCAAGCCGTCTCTCGTTGACCGCTCCGTGCTGGAGCTCAGCGCCAACAAGCTGGTCCCCCCTGACATCTATGTGGACAGATCTCTGCTGAGGGCCAGGGTGGGTTATAACAATGATTGTGAAACAGGTGGGCCCTCGCAAGGACACAAGTCAGCTTGGAGCAACTCTCCAGACTCCGACATTGAGCTGGTGGCTGAAGCCAAGGCTCGGATCATGGAGCTTCAGAAGGAGGCCGAGACTTTAGAGGAGGCCTACAGGAACTACCAGCAGAGGGCAGTGCACTCCACTATCTCACACATGCTTCCCCCAAGACCTCTCTCCCCACAGCAAAAATATCCTTCACATCTCCCTGACTCTTTTCTTAGGAAACAAGACTCTCACCATTTACACTCCCACCCAACCCACAGACTCAACATCTCACACAGACCCCTCTCTCCTCAAACTATCCGATCCACCTCCTTGGCATCCTATGGCACCAGAAATGCCTCACCACCACCTGCACAGTCAAGAGTGACCTTCTCAGAAGACCACGAGTGGCTCCAGGCTCCAGTTTTCATTGACCACAGTCTCCATTCATTTACTGAACCTTTGTTCCTAAGAGATGGTCAACCTGAGGATGAAAGGTCTGCTCCATCCAAACGCCTGTCTTCTACTCCGCACTCTTCTCCCAGGAATAAGCTTCAAAAAGAGATCTTAGCAGGTACCTTCATACAACGTTTTCTCCTGTCAAAACACTTCCCTCCTGAATTTAAAAACATTCACATCAATCTGTCCAAATCGTTACACGTCAGTCTTTGAATTATGATCCTTCTCCCGCGATGGTGTTTTCTAATATATAGTCTTTGCTCCTATTAGAGGCCGTTTTGTCTCCAGTAGTGTCCCCCCAGCTGCCGTCTGACAGACAGTTCTCTCGGCCCCCCCGCAATGATGTGGTGACCTTAGGGGACTTTTCCTCCGAGTTCAGCCCACCTCGCAGTCCGCAGCTCAAGAGCACAGTGCGGGACCAGTCCAGGTACCATCTGGCACAGCTTTGGCAAGGACAATGTGACTTTATTTTATACTCAATTCTTAGAAAGATGGTGAATACTAATGCCCTCATGTTTACCCCCGTTCCCTTCAGTCCACCACAGCAACAGCCTGTCTTCTCCAGCTCCGAGTCGTCTCCGGAGCCTGAGAAGATAAACCTGGAGGATCTCGCAGGGGATTTGTCAGGTACCCTAGACTACTATTTGTTTTTTATTTTCCCCTGTTATTTAAATTAAAACATCATGCCCTCATACATCGTTGTTACACTGTTTGCATTGCACTTGACTGATACAACTGGCCCAGATTCACTTTCCTAAAACTGGAAAACGTTCAGTGTATTCAGGGATATGCTGCTTAATGCGAGTAGTGCAGAAGGGTGATCAATTTGCAGTCGCTCCATCTTTCGGTGCAATTTTTTTTTTTTTTTTTTTTTCAAATAAAATGATTTAATATTTGGCGTTTATCAATAATTTGAACAAAATTCCAGTAACGAAAATGTGTATCCGGTCTGAAGGCTTTGGATTTTGGATAGGCTGTTTTTTAATGAGTGTGTGACCGGCCTCCAAAGTGTCCTTTCAGCGGCCTTGCACAATGGTGAAGATGAAGGACAGCTGATTATGTATTCTGTGCCGGTCCTCTGGCCCTGTTGCATTATGGTGGAGCATAAAAGATCTCTTTGTGCATGTCTCTCTCTAGAGCCCGGCCACATTCCAGAGCTTCTCCTGGACACTGCTGTCCCTCTCTCTGAGGAGGCCCCTGACGGCCCCGCTGCCCCCCACCCACAGGACCTCCCAGAAGACCCACCGGACTTGCAGGGCCAGGCGGGTGAGTCGCTAGTTCTCCCAGTAATGACCCATAATCTTGGTTGACCCCAAATGACAAGAACGCCATCATCTACTGTATACGCTATGAATCTGTCACATTTAGCTCATATGGTAGCCAGTCTGCAGTGAATTACTTCTTAAAACAAAACAAGGTCTAACTCATTTCAGTCCACAATGTTTTCTAGAGATGCCACAAGCTTCAGTTGAATCAGCCAGAGAAGAAGAGGAGGAGAAGGAAGAAGAAGATGAGGAGCAGAGATGGGAAAGAGAGCGAAAAGAAAGACAAGAGCGAAGGCAAAGACAGCAAGAGGAAGCCAGAGAGAGAGAGCTGCAAGAACTTCAACAACTGGAGAAAGAGATGGTAATGATTATCTTACACCAACTTCCAATGAGGAAATTCCTTTTCCTGAACAACTTATTATTGTTTGCTGAGGAAAGGCAACATGAACTAATGTTGACGGCGTCTCTGTCTAACCAGATTTTGCAGGACGTGGAGCAACTAGAAGAGGAGGAAACGGAGGTCAAGAAAGGAGGAGATGAGGAGCAGAAGGAAGAGTCAGATAACAATAGGGATGAGTCTGAAGGTGAAAATCCACTGGAGAAATACATGAAGAAGGTCCTGGAAGCAAGAGAGAAGCAGCATAAACAGGTGAGCTGCACACACATTTCTCTGATGCCGCTGACTGCAGACTTGTAGCAGCTGCTCTGAGTGATTTGCTTTTTCTTTTCTTTTTTTAGAGCCCTGAAAGAGAGGAAGCAGAAAACATGAGCCCAGAGGCCAAGAGTTTGTCCGTGGAGAAGGAAGACAGGTAACTTGGCTCGACACAAAATAGATTCGTGGCTTTATTCATGAATAAAACATCAGAACTCTTCTAATTCAAAAGCTTTGTTGTTACGAGAAGGAAGTTTAATAAATGTATAAATATTCATAATCCTCTTCCAATAACATTTAATTGCTTTCATGGTTTCTCATCTCCTTGTCTCTTTGATGTTGTGTTTTGTTCTGGATGTTGACTTAATTTAAAGAATACTTAACTATTTTTTCTTTTGTTTTTTTCTGTCCTTAACCTGGTTTTGTTTTCCCAGCATTGCAGCATATTCAAACAAGGATGAAGATGATGATTTCTGGTGAGCTGATCGTCCCGGTGTGCTATCATACACTGAATTACACAAGTCTCTCCAGACTTCTACAGTTTTAAGTGTGAAGTCTTTCTTGTTTAAATTTTAAGATTTGTATATTGGACTTTTTTGTATTGACTGCATATGTATGAATAAATGTACTTTTTTTTTTTTTTTTAAATGAACTGTACACTACGAAACACTTTTGTATGTAAATATTCTACCATGCAAAACAGAAACACTCCCCAACAGACAGAAGTTTGTTTTATTTTATTTATTTTCATAAAAACAGTCAACAGGCCAGTTGAGTCGTGTCATAAAAGGGTGTTTCCAGTCAGACAGGATGCTTGTTGATTGATTGTTGTCCTCCTGGTGATTGATAGATAGCCTTTTCTTTACTTTTTTTGGTTCATTCAACAGGAAACACAACAGATAAAGATAAGATGTGATGTACATGTCATCTTTCTGCTCGGCCACTGTACACTTGTAGCCTTTCCCACATAGAACAATGCAGGTTTTATACAACAGTATCTCAGATACTGTTTTGAACACTGGGCAGCAAGTCACACTAACATACTTTGGCTAAATTTACCATTTATATTTCTATACAGTTGTTTAAGTGACTGGTGTTGTGACTAATTCTTACTTTTAAGTTGAATTAAAAGTATCAGTAAATCAGGAGGAAGCCCTTGACATTCATAGAAAATTCAGGTATACTATCAGGCAACAAAATAATACTCATATACTTTTAAATTGATTAGAATAACCTAAAAACATCTATACCTAATGAGCTACATAACATGGGTTAATCTGTAGCGGTTAGAAAAAAATAAAGGAAACGGGCAAACACTGCCTACTACTGATGTCAGCATACATGACTGTACATCACTTGTCACTGCAGAAACAGTTGTCTTCATGCAACAAAGAAACATCAAGTTATCCCTGTAACTCAGCTAATAGCAATAAAAGATTACACGAGTAATAATGTCAACATTATGACAATTGCACATTAAAAACAGATGCAATTAGAAAACAATTAAGAGCTTTTCATCTTTAAAAACAACAAAAGAATACTAAAATCCTGACTTGTAATACATTTACATTGTTCACGCCTCATGTGTCTTAGCTCTGTCAAATGGTAACAATTCACATGGGACATAGTTTTTATTGTTTCATAAGAATTATCAAAATCCAGTCATTTTTGATCATATTGTACTGATATTACAATAGACAACTGCGAAAAACTGAATGAGTTATCTCTTCATTGGCAAATATGCATTTTTGTCCTTTTGTCTCATTTAATACAGACCAAAATTTTAAGATATTAAATATGTTGAATATGACTCATTATTGGCATCGTCCACATATTGAGGAAGTCCTTCTTATGGCATTAACCATACATTTTGCGTTATATAATTATGTGCTGTGGAGCTACTTAAATCCATGTTGAGTCTGAGGCATCTTTTTACAGATTTTGAAACCATATTTTATAGAAGGGAGGAGTGTTGTTTGTTCCAGTTAAATTGTCCATAGGCTCTAGTGCACACCTGAGGTAGTGGTAATGTAGACCATTAATGTTCTGAACGACTTTAGTAGCTGTACAATTGGAAATTAGAATCTAGAATCAATCATTAACACGCAAAGGCTCATTAACTGAGATGTAATACAGTTAACTCCCCAAGTATTACGGATTCTGTCTTCATGGAGCACATACATATGAGAATCTGGAGCACAATTTAGAATTTCCTTACTGTTAAGTCAAAATAAAACATCTTTTGTTGATGTGAGTACAGTGTGACACACTAACGCAGATTGGAAGTAAGGCCTTTCATGTTGTGTAGAATTCATCTGCATTTTTGATTTAAAAAAAATTATAAAAACACATAAAATGTTGTACCTTTACTATAGTTGAACACTGGCCACAGGGGGTCGGAAGAAAGACAGGGCAAGACGGTAAACAAAATTGTCATTGGAATGCATTGTATAAGAATAGTGCAATGTCTCAAGCTTCCCCAGCAAAAACTGGCTATACAAATGGCAACAACTACAGCTTTTCCTACAGAGAAATACAGGAACATATAAATGAATGAATGAAACTTTACATAGCAGTTCTGAAAAACACTTCCTGGCGAGTTAGTGCAGAAAGCAACACTGATGCATTAGTTTGTTAGGGAGCCTGGTTAGTACTGCTAGTGTCAAGGCAGTTGGCAGGTTATTTTAGCTGAGCGTTGCCTTGGTCCAAAGCGGCCACAGTGGTTGGCCACAGTGTGTGTGTGTGTGTGTGTGCGTGTGTGCGTGTGCGTGTGTGTGTGTGTGTGCGCGTGTGCGTGTGAGTGTGTGAATATCCTTATGTGTAGGAATTGAGGCATTCCTTTGAGCGTGAGGTGATGTCCTGCAGCTCCCGCTCTTCCTTCATTTTGATGTCTTGGTAGGCATGCATTTGACTGGCATCCTTAAGGTAGGCCCAGTTTGCTGAGAGAATCATGAGGAAGTGGATCTGGAAGAGAAGGGTGAGGTGGATGGCCGGTGAGCATGTCAGAGATGCAAAGCAAGCTACAGGAGTCAGAGCTACAGTACGTACATCACAGACATACACAAATGTGTAGTTAAGCTTTTAAAAACAATCTAAAACACACAATGTGACAAAAGACATCACTTAAAAAGACGTTACCGTTATTGTAACATTACTGTTACAATCATTACTATTACTGGAGTTGCTATACATAATACTACAGAAATGACACTTTTAAGGTGACAGGATGAGTGAGTGAAGTAAGCCAGAGGTTGTTGCATGCAAGCTTCACGCAGCTGTAAAAGTTGAAAGTTAGTGCAAAGCATGAGAATCTGACCCTGCTCCATACAGTACCCATTTCAGTATTATAACGCTGTAAGATGTATAAGAAATAGACCAGGTACTTTTGTAAACAAAGATTGTTTATTTTATATAGAAAGTAAAAGCTACAGTCTTGAAAAAACTTAGGAGAAAATTAAATATATGAAATATGGAGTATAAGTAACTATAAACAGATCAAAGAATCTGAAAATTGTAAGCATGCAGGCTCAGTGTTAAGATAAAAACAAATGGCTCTTTAATGGCACTTTGAGAGAGTAAAGGAAAATATATGAAACAAAACATCAACTTCATAGCTGAGGCTATACCAGCATCAGCTCTCATAGAAAAAAATACATTTACTCTACTCTATAATAGGATTTTTTTATTTTATTTTATAAAATACATGAAATTAAATTGAGGTTTAGGGCCTCATGCAGAAGTGCGATACCCCTGGTACTGGCCTAACCCTTCATGTGTGCAGTGCTAGCTGTGTGCAGTTACTTTGAAATCTACAATACTCAACTGGTCGCCATAATACTCATCTGCAAAAAAGGATTTTAGTTCAGTTTAGAATCTAACTCGTGACCAAAAAAAATAATTCTGAAGTTTTTCTGTGTTTCATGGGTCGGTACCCACATTTTAAGGCTATAAGCAAATAATTCAAAGAAGTATAAGAACGAGGCACTCGACCACTTTTACCACGAGTCCTTTTACAAATGTAGCACTAAAATTCATCCTCAGCAAAACCGCTAATCTGGCAATTAAAAACAAGAAGCCTGAGAACACCTTCAATATTTGTCCTCAGATGTCCACATGGACTAACTCAGGGCTTTATGCTGTACATCTATGTACGAGCTTGGTGCAGTCTATGTCTCAATCAAACCTCAGAATTTAGATTATTCAAATAGGCTGTTACAACCTGCACAAGTATCTTACATGTGTGTTTCATAAGTGCCTTCAGGAGGTTGTGCACAAATTCGCATTTCAGCTCTGACGGCAGTGAACTGATGCTCGTCAGCTTTATGCCGGAGGAAGTACTGCATGCTAAATATGTTTTTCTTATCTAAATTACTTATTCAGCCGACGCCTTTGTGCAGGCCAAAACCAACTTCACACATTACGAATATAAATAACACTGTTGTGGATTTTCTAGCTGTGCACATTTCTATAGATTCTGAAGGTCACGTGTCTATAAGTGAGGAAAGCAGAACAAAACCAGTCAACTAAACACCACCCCACTCTGAAGACAACTTTCATCAGGTGTCCTCAGACAAGCAATATCCCTGGATACCAAATGCTAAAAGAAGCATACAATCAGCTATTTACATGTCATGTGATTACTAATGGAGAGATGTTGAGTTTTCTATTCTCAGGTTGTTGTTTTTGTTTTTTTTAGTTCATTTGTTGTCAGTGGCAACTGTCTCTACTCAGCACAGCCTCAAACGGTGCACTCTTAAAACAGTTTAAAACTTAGTGCAGCAGTCTTCTCGACTCTTAAACTTCAAAACAGCAAAGTTATAAGTGGTAGCCATCATGTAGATCAGCTGGTGGAAGAGAACAGAGAAGGTGGTAAGAGTACATGCCGGTGACCTCCTCGTCACCACTGCTGTGACAAGTTAGTAAAGAGACCAATCAGCTTTCAACAAGGTTAAATGTTAACGAACATAAAGTATCATTTTACAATATCCTACTTGTGAATTTGTGATGTTTTGTTATTGTAATTGTGACACCAAGAAGTCCAAACTGCACACTGTTTCCCCCCACTGGGAATAAACAGGGCCATATGCATCTAAGCAGATGGGTAAACAGCAAATGGAATTAAGACTGAGGAAAAGCCTATGTGTCATCATCCTTGGTGTGGTTACATAAACCATATGGGAATGAGAAGAGGAGCACTTGACACATGATCTGCAGATACAAACCATGCAAAGATGGGCTAAAGGGAGAGGATGGAGAGACTGGTGGGAAGCTTACCAGAGCGATCACAGTGGCTCCGGCCCCAGCGCACGCTACGATGTACAGGTGATAAGACAGGTAGAACTGAAAGGAGACAAGCAGCGGTGATTATTCTTCAATTTAAAGAAAATCCTGCTCTGCATGTGATGTGTGACATTTAAATGCATGTCGACAGAAGACAGCGTCTCACCTCACTGGTGTTGCAGATGTCACCTAGCGTGGCTCCACAGGCCTTTCCTGGTGTGGCGTTCCACGGGATGATTCCTGCAGCCGTGAATTTTAAAGGTTTACATTTTCCCCACACATATTCATGCATACCATTACCAAACCTGTGAAGTACAACACTTGAGCTACAGTCTCTCAAGGTAATGTCCACTGACTACAAAGAGAAAAACGATAATGAAATTTCAACAATTCAATGGGGCACTCCACTGATTTCACACATGAGGATGCCTTTATCCCTACGAGGAGCAGAACACAAGCCTGTGAAAATAGCTGTGTGATTTCTTCTGTGGCTCTGGAGCTTTCCATAGTCTGAGAAAATAATGCTAGGAATGTCAGCGGGGTTATCTCAGCTCGGGCTTCAAAGTCTAATGAAAAGTCTGCACTCCAAATTGAGGATACAAAAGAAGGACGGCACTTACCAGTTGGGGAGGGTCGAATGCAAGTTTCATCCATTTGCATAATGGTAAATATACGATGTATGTTTTCAGAGGGACAAAGGGCTGCATCTTAATGAACTAAGCGCACTGTCAAAAGTGCATGTGAGCGCAAAGTAAGGCGCATGGTTCAAAGGTGTTGTAGCTCTTAATCAATCATATGTTTTCACATTACATGAAATAAACCAATCAGAGCGTCATCTTTCATTTCCTTTAAAAGAGTCAGGACTGCTGTTTTAATGGCAGGTTTGTCCAGTAGTTGGAAAGAACGCTTCTTTCTCTCTGCGGAGGGAACAAATCTATTCGTACTCTTGTTCGAGCAGATTGATGTTCACACTAATAACCTTTTATTTTGTAACAAGCAGAGTCTACATCCATCATGGACCCTCCTCTGCAGACACATATTACTATGTTAATGATGTGCCCTTATAAGAACAGTAAAATCCTGCACCTTTAATTTAAGACCAGATATTTGTTGGCCAATCACTTTCAGTGCCTCAAGATAGCAAAGCACCAACAATGTGCCTGACCACACATTATTTTAAGACCAACACGCCCAAGAGGATGTTTATGTGGACTCTGGTACATTCTGTTATTTAAACAACGCCTTCTTGCAAAGGGCCTAAAAGAGAACCCAAAAAGTCAAAGTAAATCCTGGCCTCTGCTGCATCAATATTGACCTCTTTTAATCTGCCTCAGTCCCCGGTTTATCTTTTTCTTTTTTTTTTTTATCAGCAGTGCAAATTTCTACCTTGCACCTTTTGTTACATGTTTGGTTTTACAATCTTTTTCCTGAAATTTTTACCTTTTTTCTTGTGACTCACTGGATAAATTTACCTTTTCGGATCTTTAAAGAAAAAAAAAAAGTACACTTTGGTTGAACTCCACTAGTTGCCATCCGATGACATACAACATGTGATGAGGGCTCCTAAGCAGACATTGCTTGATTTAAAGAGGTTGCAATCCCCCCCTTCACCCACCTCATTTATTACATCGTTCAGTTTGTTAGACACCAGAGTGTGCGCAATAACTAGAATTTATTTTTATAGTCCGATGTCAAAGCTAATCATGCCACACAAGACATTTTTGGACAAAGTGCTGTTCTCTTACCGTACTGACGTACATCCACGCAGATGGAGTCAATGTTTGTGAGGTTGGCTATGGGAGACTTCATGGCAGCACAGGTAGACCACATGTTGTAGAAGAGGAAGACGGGCACAGCGGAGAAGCCGAACACACCGAGCCAGGCCACACCCAGGATGTATGTGAGGAACACAAACTGAGGACACAGAAATGGTACGATGTCAGCATCCTCTTCAAAACCATGAAACAGTTGTAAGAATCACTCATCCTCTTTTTATTGTCATACTTCATTCCTAGAATGAACATCTAGTATGCATTTTACATTTTAATCGCATGGCATCAAACCTTTATAAAATATGCGCCGTGCGTGCGGTTGTATTAACATACCATTCCACTGATGCAGCGTCCACAGATGGTGGTCTTGAACTCGCTGTGCAGTTCCTTGACGGCACTCGTTGTGTAGAAGCCCTCAGCAAGTAGAATGATCCCGTACAGGAAGAAAAACGAAGCAATGCCGTAGATGACATACTGCATCAGCTGTATTCTGTTGGAAAGCAATGTCACACATAAACTTAGTTGTGCCGGTGAAGCTGCAATAGGTTAAAAACAGTAAGGGGGGAAAAAAGAAAAAAAAAAGAGGTTTTTTGGCACCTGGAGAGATCCATTAAAATATCATGTATAGTAGCAGCATGACATCCCACTGTCTAGTGTGGAAAATAGCTGCATGTAAAAAGAAATTCGGCACACAGCCCTTAAAACATGAGTAACCTGGGATGGTACGTCATAAACAGATGGTTGTGATTGAGATAGATTCCAAGCTTCTCTAAAACATGAAGAAAGACGCTAAGCCCAAATGGGGAGATAACGGGTGATGCTTGTCTCTGGAAATCATCCGCTGAAAGACAGACGGCCGCTCCAGACCTCTTAAATTAAACAGCGCACTCTAAATCCACCCCAACATAAAACATATGTGCAGGCCTGTCTAATGTCATCCCTCTTTTATTGTCTGGATTAATGGATGCACCGTTGAAAAAAGAAAAAAGATCCATATTAGGACTGTTCTTAAGTATAAGGTGAATGTGGGAGACATTATCATCTAAAAATAGCCTCCATAAAGTCAGCCTCATTAAAAGAGTTATCCGTCTCAAGTTTTGGACTTTCTTTTACTGTGGTGGTTATGCAAGAACACATTTTCCAGTGATCTTATTGTGTAATGTAATCCTACTGTCACATGAAAGAGGCAATATTCTAAATAATGACAAAGTTTAAAAGGATGTTATCATTTTTATGTGTTTCTCAGACTCCAAAAGAGCATTACAAGCAGGCACTAAGAACGCACACGGAGTACGAGGTCACTTACACATCGGTCAGCATGGTGTGATCAGTGGTGACCTTGGAAAAGTGGGTCTCCAGGATGGTCACAGTGCCAGTGAGAGCCACATGGCCACATCCACAGAAGAGGGCAACACCAGAGAAGCAGAGGATGGTAGCCACCAGTGATGCATAGGGCACCCCGCCTAAACATTTGATGCAGCACTCAAAGCAACCTGTGGGGGGGAAAAAAAAAAAAATGTTTCAGGGGTAAATTGTCATGAAATCATGTTTTGTACCAGAATAATTTTACTTTAAAAGACCATGGAGAGAACTGAAGGCAATATCAGCCCCCAATTCCATATAAAGGCCAATGTTTCAGTTGCAGGACAGGAAATAATCTCAGGAAAGTTTAATATGAGATGATTAGTCATATGTATCATCCATTCTTCCATTAAGCCCATGCCAGCTCACGTTGGAAACAGTCTGGATACCCACTGGACAGATCACCAGTCTACCTCAATCCTTTGGTAACACAACTTTCCTTCTCTAAACAACATAGTCTCATCCTCGATGCTACAAAGGAAACAAAGCAGACAGAGCTGACGCATCTGTTCAAAAGCTTTCGGAACATTTGTCTGTGGTCACATTATGATATGCGTTTCCTTTCAAAACTTCTTCAGTGTAAAACATCAGTGGAAACAGAACAGCTAGCTGTGTGCCACTGACGTTTTACAATCTACTGCCATAATGTTTCATTTCACAATTCATCAGTACACTTAAAGGGCACTAATGGCCATCCAGCAGGTCAGAGTAATGGGTGACTGCCAAGCTGTAATGGAAATCCATGGCAACTAACCATGAGGGAAATGAAGTGACCCAGATGGGTTCTGTCTCATCCAATGTGTTCTTATGCCTTGTGAAACGGAGCCAGTCACCACAATGCACTGTGTGTGGACACATGAAAACAAGCAACAGTGTGTTTCCAATCAGATCCACATGTCTGACAGGATGTGTGGAGTCATCCAGGTCATTGCCTGTTTATGTTTTAATGCAACTAAAGTATTTAAAGATGCTATAATCACTATTTTTACATTAACATTGGGTCAAATGAGTGTGTGAAGTGACACAGCTCACCGACAGACCCACAGACCTCAGACCTCGGATCCACATGGGCAGTTTAGCCTCTTTAAGCTTGTCATTTTGGTTTCCTAGTCTGCAAAGTTACTGTTTTGTTTCACTCTCATCAACATCCTTTTCAAAAGCAACAGGCATCTGTTTTAAGCTATGATAAATCCCTGGTACACTATTTGTCCATCAGGTAATAACTGATAAAATTAGCAACTAGCTGATGAACACAGAGGAGCATCTGGCAGCGTAAGAACCAGATTTATCTGACGAGTTGGTGGTGACTAAAACAGAGCTAGACAGAGTGAATATTGGACTTATGTGACAGACTCATCTCCAAATAAATGTTCATGTTGCTGTTCATCTGCTGGAAATATATATATAAAAAGGCTTACTGAACTGCCCCAATGTGTCCAAAACATAATTTTTTGTAGGTTTAAGATGTCCTGCAGAAAAGTAGGCACAAATTGCGTGTGTAATAGTACAAGACAATCTACAGTAGAGAAATCATCTTTACACATTCAGTTCCTTACTGACAGCATGACACCATTTTATGTGGTCTGCTATTTGTAATTTGAAAAGTAAGTCCAATTGATAGGTTACAGAGGCAAAGTTATATGGTTTATATAGTTAGTGTGTCCTTTCTTCTTATACCGGGCACATTCACACATATAATTACGAGATTATTTCATTTATTTTGTGTACGCATTGGGAAAAGGAAGAACCTGTATTGTCTGACTATGTAGAGATGATGAGTTCAATACAAATGAGACAAAAATGATTTTATTTTTGCTCGCCTCCATGAGGTGCAGATCCTGAAAGTTCATCTGTGTTTGTGCTCTTTGCCACGACAAAGGAAATTAAAACAGATAATACCGCTGCCGGGTCAGTACTTTAGCAGCCACATGCTTCATCCTGACTGTTTGTGTAGCACCGGGAGATAAAAACATTTCTGTCCCACGGTGAGTGAATGGGAGTTGCCATGGCAGCATGTTAACCACAACTCAATGAGTGTGCCCAAAGCAGAGTTGCTAACTTCCACCGCAGCCCACACTTCTCCGATGACTATGTCGGGGAGGGCGAGTGGGTTGCTGGGAGTCACATCACAGAACTCCACAGGATATTGAGCCCAGCTGCAAAGTAAATACAGTCCGCTTAAAGAAAGAGCGTCAGGTAGCTTCGAATCAAAAAAACTTCAGTTTTCATCACCAGACAACTTCTTAGCAATGAAGTGTACTCTGGATGGAACAAATGTTTCCATACGAGAAGTGTGGAAAGGGTTTATATCTACATACAAATAAAATGGCACACCAATGCTAAACATTTTAATTATTACAAATTAATTTCTGTCATGGCCGAAACTCCTTACGCTGCCCAATTCAAAAAGTCTTGCATCGTTTTAAAGCCTGCCCTGAAATGCATCACTCCACCCATTAGATCAACTATTTAAAAAGCAAATATCACAATGCCAGGGTGCATTCATTGCCTGAATTTTACTAGACCACATATAGTATATTTATCCCATGAGGATGTCTTGATTACAAGGAACAAAACATTGGTATTGGTGAGTCCAAGTGGTCTACACCAAATATCTATGTAATGCTCCAAATGCTTTAAAACATCGAGTTGATCATGTTGCATCCCTCCAGTGCAACCGGTCATGAAGGAGATCAGGTCTTCCATGAGAAGCGAATGAGAGGGAATTCCTTTTGAAGCATCGATCCATCCAGACTGAGACACTTGGTTCGACACCTCTATCTCTCTCTCCCGATGGAGAAATCTTGAGTTTTTTTATTGGGTGTTATGATTAAAAACACAATGAATCCAGGGTAGTATTTTTACAGCTGTACTCGTGATATTGTCAGGTCAGTATAACACTGTTCTGGCTGACTAAAACAACACTGGCACCAGGACAGACCCACTGACATGGTTCAACTTTTCGGGAATAAACTCTGTTCACAAAGGGCCTCTGTCAAAGCATTAGTAGTGGCTTTAGACGGGAGTGTAGTGCTTTTTGTTGAAGTACTGAAGCACACCTATGAGGCGCGAAAATGAGTGCACACAGAGACATGCGCACGGTTAGGTTGTGGCCCATTTCTAAGGCTGTGTAACCACTGTTCCTATGGTGACACGTTTACATACAACAGTGAATCATGTATTTTTCCTTAGCTTTGATTTATTAAAGTCAACAACATAGCCCTGGTATTTTCAACAGTTGTTCTGGGTTACTCATCTCAATGTGACCGTCCGATTTCAGTCATAAAAGGTTCTTGGAAATGTTTCACAATAAAAGCCTTGTTAAGAAATGAAGGGTTTCTGTCTACTTAAATGCTAGACCGCTTTAAATATGAAACAGATACAGAAAGTTTTGAGTTTGTATTGCAACCAGTGTGTGCGCCCTTTACTGTGTAATGCAGTAGCATTAACAGGGCAAACAGTAGCGGATCAAAACATGAACATCTTAAATGTCAATATCACAGCTTTGACCATTCCATTTATTTTTATTGGCACTCTTGCATGGCGTAGGCTTTAGAGATCATTGGATCATTCAGCATTTAAAAAATGTAAATGAATTTCAACCAGATCATGAGAACTGTGACCATTTAATTTCCTCACTTGGAGAAAAAAGTGTCCGCACGTCGTTCCAGTGCGATCCAGTAGCAGTGCACATTTGACTTTAGACATCAGGGAAGAAGGAAACGACATTTAAGCCCAATAGCACCTTTGAGCAGTCCTGCATGAAGTACCACACCGACAGTAGTCTGCATCAAAGTAAAATAAGACTTGTTTCATAGTTGGGATTTCAAGGTATTGAAAGATCCGTGAGCTATTAGGTGTCTTTTTTAAATCTGTCGATTTCAACGAAGGATGAATGTTTCAGTGTCAACTCGTGACAACGGATTTGGGTTTTCTCTCCTTTTTAAGGCAGCTCGGCGGTGCAGAGTCAACTTAAATGAATAATTTGTCATTTGGAGAAATATGCTCATGGAGCGAGAGTTAGATGACAGGACAGATAGGTCTATACCACTATCACGCTTGTTTGTCAAAGTTACAAACATTACAAATGCTTATCTCGAGGACTGGAAACATTTACTTCCTGGAGTGTTGTGATGGCAAAAATTCCAGCAACTCAATATTTACTGAACAGATAAGAAATTGATGCCCATCTTCTCATCTAACTTTAAAAATGAAGGTGCATTTCCCCAAATCACAAATCTATTTCAAAGAGGATGATGGAGTCTGTATTTCCATGGGCTGAAGGGTAACACAAAATTTCATAGAGATGTTTGAAACGTTTATTTCAGAGTTGTAAAATAGACATTATCCGAGCGTACTATATGGAATTTCACAGTGTACAGGATATTGCAGCGCATGCTTTAGATCAAATCGTCCTCCTCCACAGGGGATAACAGTAGGAGCTGGTGACTCTCTAAACAACAAGCTTGTAGTAAATGGATCCTGCTGGCTTGCTCAGAGTGGCGCACCATAAATGAAAATCACGTTGGGTTCTTTCCCTCTGATGACTTTCACATGCTTCCAGTCCCTGACTAATACCCCTGGTTAGAACCTTTAACCACTTCAAAACACTCTGTCCGCCATCTCCTTGCTGCAGTATATGAATGAAAGATGGAGAGAGAGAAAGAAACACAGACAAGTTAGCGACTGTTGAAAATTACAATGTCTGGCCTCGCAACGGCGGCTAGATTCGCCACATCGGGATCACGAGGAGAGAGGGAGAAAAAGACGCTTGTGTGTGAAAAAGTGTGTGTGTGTGTGTGTGTCTGAGTGTGTGATATTGTGTGAAAGAGAGGAGAAAAAAATAGAGACAGAGAGAGAGTCCAAGAAGCCTTGATACAAAAGGCCAGTGTGTGCAGCCCGAGACTGTCCATCACACTGGACTCTCAGGGGCCATTCAGAATAGCAGTGAACCACGGCCCCACTCTTCCGGCCTACAGGCTGGAGGCCCAGGACAAGCCCACCACTGAGCTCCATCCTGTGTGCCCCTCCAGCACTGCACACAGCTGAGCTACAATGGGCCAGAACAGCCTCTTCACACTCCAGGAGGATCCTGTTTGTCAAAGCATCTTGAATCCGTCACTGTGTGAATCAGATGGCTCGTTAAGAGCGACATGAGTTGCAGGCAAGCTGGAATACAGACCCAGGACGGACAAACAGACCCACGATAGGCAAAGAGACAGAGGCACAGCCAGACAGAGACATCAGGAAAATGATAACCAATCACCACAGTGCTGATTACAAAGCGGGCAAAGTGGTCTTTTTAAGTCTTTATTCTTTATCCGATAGCCAACAGACGCAAGAGACAAAAAAAATGAAGGAAGAGAGAGAGGCAGGAGGATTTAGAACAAATGTCTCTGGCAGGATCAGCAACTTAACCCCTATTTAAAAGGGTGCCCTGGTTGTTGATATTATGATAACTTGCACAATTTGTTTGGCAATTTGAAAGAAGTTTTATTTAACCGGTTTCATCAATTTACCACATACGGTACTATATGAAATACTCGAGGTAATACCAGAAACAGAGACAAGTTTGTCTGCAACATGCTGCACGATAAAGCTGCTATCTACTGTGTATTGTCCAGGAAGCAACAGGGGTCCAGCAGCAAAAGGTTGTCCCGGTGCTTCCAAACCGGTTGTTCGGGCCATTCATTCATCACCACAGTCTGCTTGAGCTCAGAGTCATCCCTGACCCCTGCAGCTGGCTCTGCTTCATCACCAGCCTCCATCCCTCAACCACAGCCATCACGTAAACACTGCCTGTCGTCACCGTAACTGAAATCTTCCAACAGCTGGAAAGAGGAAAAATGTCTATATTCCACCTTGATGCACATACCAGACACAAACACAGATGCACCAACACAAGTACAAACTGCACATAATCATACATACACAGAAATATGTGTAGGACGCAAACAAACCCCACTCACACAAACAAAGAACTTGGACACACACAATTTGGGATGAAGACATTGCAACTCTTCCATTTCATCCCCGAGTCCTGAACAACAAACTGGCTTCCAGCTCCATTAAAAACAACATCCAGATCCAATCTAAAAATCTAGGCTCATTGCTAACAGATGTGTCTGTTTACAGCTTACGATAAGTATTGTTGTTTATTGCTCCATTCAGGGCAAACTGTCAAAATACCATTTATGAGAAAGAGTCTCATTTTCCACACTCTACCGAGAGGCGCAATACTTAAAAATGCTGTAATGACTATAATGGCCATTCTCGAGGGATCAGGGAGATGTGGGCCTGCAAATACATCAAAAGTGGTTTCACTGTTTACTTATCTAACAAGAGAAACCTAAACTCTGCCAGCTAATAGCCGCTGACTGCAGCTCACCATGGAGTGAAAGTCACTGAGGGAGGCTTGTATACCGTCAGCATTCAGTGACCAAATAGATGCAACGATAGCTGTAATGCACATAATTGTATATATTTGGGGACACGAAGAATAAAGATGTGAACTTGTGTGCTGTTAAATAAATGATGGGAGGGTAACAGTCAAGTCAAATCTGTTTATAAGCCAAGATTGTATGCAGTCTGGACTTTACAGGTCCATTGGTACTCAAATCAGCCCAAACTTTTTAAGACAAAGACCAGCTCCTTTTAAAACGTAATTTCTCCGAGTCCCAACTATGAGATCGTTATTCCCCATGTTGGAGTCATTTCCTTACTTTCTTTCTTCCTACAGCTCTCTATGGTCTTTATAAAGACATAACATCTGCAAGAAACATAAAAAAAATTAAAAAAATAAAAAAACAAGAAGGACTTAAACAAAAAAAGGGATGAAGGTAGACAGAATGTTTGAGCATACAACACTGGGGTGACAATCTTATAGGATTACAGTAGGTCTTGTACTAATGGATGAGAATCAAATACAAGTTGTCCAGTTAAATAAAGTCCAGTATTGAGTACTAGTACCCTGCTAGTATATTTTGTAGTAAAGTAGTACTAAATAATCTGTACTGAAATCACTGCAGCATCATGTTAGAACTTTTCATGAGAGTTTAAGTGTGTGTGTGTGTGTGTGTGTGTGTGTGTGTGTGTGTGTGTGTGTGTGTGTGTGTGTGTGTGTGTGTAAACCCATAATCAGTTACAGTTAGCTTTTCAAGTATTTTATTCATCGAGCTAAAAGCTGTTTCTAGCTTTTGAAATGTGAAGATTTGAATTTGGTTTTGATGTTCCCGACTTCTTTTTCAGAATATTATCAAGCACCCTGACAGATACGACAAGTCTTTCTTGGGAAAAGCACTTGTCTGAATATACAAGATTTTACTTGGAAGAGATGTTCAGAACAATCAGCAATAGAAAATCCAAGGACTCCTGCTGCTTCCAACAAGAAGAGGGTGAGCATGTTAACGACACCGTCTCTGCTAGTGTACACACTCCTCAGGGCTGTCTGCTTGTGATACTGATGTCTGGTTCACTTTTCTTCATCCTTGCCCCCACACCCACCTCATTAATCATCAGTCCCCTGAAAGAACACCTCAAAACATAGCCTGAGGTTTGATTGATCTGCTGTTGATTCAGCAACAGGCTCATTGTCCTTAACAGTGACACCATCGTGATGATGACCGGCGGCAGCATGACATCCCTGCTGCTGCAGGAGTGAGGTCTGCTGCGAACGTCCCGCACGGTAATTAGATCATAAAAACAAGCCCGAGCGACAGGCTGCACACATCAGTTTTGCACAAGCCCGTGATGCACAATTTGCAAATGAACTTAACACTTCTGTGCAAACAAATACTGAAACAAGGATGCTGCGCTGACACGTCATAATTCTCCACTGAGTAAAATCTACCTAACTGTGTGCGATGAAACCGAGCGGACTGGAGAAGGTTAAAGCGCCAGTAAACAGCAGTGAAAAGAAGTGAACTGGCTCTTTGTGAGTGCTCATTGGTACCTCTTTTGTCCTGCCTCTGGTCTTGGTTTTCTTCTGATTGAGTTTCCATGGTTGTTTTTCTTCCATCCAGCAAAAATGCTTTCTTTCAGCAAATTCTCTCTTCTTTTCTCCCCTTCACTCTCTCCTCTCGCTGCCCTCGTTCGCTCCCTCTCCTTCCCACAGGGCTCTCTCTCTCTCTCTCTCTCTCTCTCACCTACATGTGCAACCTCTTTTTATCTCATCCTGCCTCACGAAGGTACCTCTTCACTGTATATATCACAAGACACAGAGCTCTTGTCAGTAGGGATTTGACCTTAATATTTTCCCTGATGAACAAATTAATTTATTCTGTTTGTACTGACTATTTTGGGATTAAGTTTTCAAGTAGTCAAATTAAATTGTCCTCCTAATGATAGAAACGCTTGCCATAAGCAAGTCATGCCCTGTCTCGGAGACTCAAGTAGCACCATGAATAGCAATCTGGGGAAAGCAGCCTGGTGAGAACAGGAGAGTAAGAACCGCTCCTTTAGGTGAAAACCACTCTGTGCTGCAAACACTGGAGCAGAAAGCCTACAGGCACACAATCACCTTTGTCTCTTTCCCATCTGACCACAGTCCAAGAGAGGGGGAGTGTGCGTGCTGTGGTGTGTGTGGTGTGGTCGAGGGTGAGCCCTTCATCTTCTGATTTGCACCATATGCCCGCTGCTCCTCCAGCATACATTAGCAACCTCTGACCGCTGTCTTCCCTCCATCTGCTGGTTTTCTAAATCATGGGCACAAGAAAGGCACATATACACATTTCCGAAACACGGGGGCAGAACATCCTCTGGGCCGAATTGGGAGAAAACAAGGTTGAGAATATGTCAAATTTAAGTTGACCGAAGGAGCCGATAAAGGAAGGACAAATAAGATCCAAGAGGATGATACAATGAGAAAGAACTTGTTAGAAATAACAACAGACAGGGGAGGATTGGATGATGAGAGATGAGAAACAGAGGAACAGACAGCGAGGGAGACAGGGAAGAAGATCTTGGCTGTGTTTGTTTGGCAACATCAAGCCAAGGAGCCCCGGGGACATGCTAATGAGAGAAAGGCCTTTGAGAGGGGGGGGGGAGCCCTGTGGAGTGGCGCTGGAGTGGGGTCTTCTCACGGATACCAGACCTCAGAGAGGAGGGGGATCAGCAGGGGAGGGGAGCCTCAGGGGTCAGGGAAGTAAACTTAGCGGGGATCCCACAACAACAAAATGCAGCACTAATCTTCAAGCTTTTTTACGGTCAGCCCCGTAAAAGCCGGGAGACCCGACGTCTTCCTCGTGAAGTCGGGACTGCAGAAGTGATGGTCACTTGAACTCTGTATATTTGTGTTTACAGCTGATTCAGTGGAGGCTTGTGATTCCCGCTTAACGTGCTACAGGAGCTCAATCGAAGCATCAAATAAGGTTGATTATTTACAGGAATAAATTTATCATACTAAACCACACAGGCCACTTCATGAATGAGAACACCAAAATCAAACGCAACCCAGAGATCCATCTGCAAACCTTTAAGAGTGCACGGACAACAACATCTTTATTGCACTTGTGAGAAAGACAAATTCAAAACATGTGATCAGGTCTGATCTGAATGTGCTTTCATATGTAGTGTATTCAAATTCTAGTACAAAAAACAACAACATGCCTTTTAAATGGAAAACTATTACAAATGTACCCTGTGAATAAAATAATGTTTTTTGGCTTGGCACATTAAAAATTGTTGAAACAGTTTTACTTGTCTTTTCAACATAAATAAAAGGTTCCACCTCTGCTGCTGTTGAGTGCACGTGTTAAAAAAAAAAGTACTCTATTATAAGCTTTCTCAGAAAATCATCCATTGCATGGGTGAAAAAGTGCACAAGCAAAAACATAAACTGAGCATGCAAAGTGGATTTTTTTGTTTTGTTTTGTTGCAATATTACAAGTGGCCACTGGTGAAATTAGCAGCAAGTGTTAGTGGAGGTGAATTCACACTGGCAGCTACTATTGGAGATTGAGTAGAGCCTGATGTGCCGAAACGTGCTATTGAGTTTTACTTTGCTCCAAGAACATCTAAAAGTGCCGCCCACAGACGATTGGCCACAAAACGACGCAGGATTCGCATGAAACAGAATATTTCGACCTCAGCAGTTAACCGAGTTTCTTTGGCTGACATACAATAAAGAGAGGAAGGAGATGCACCATCTGTCTATGATTTTACACAATGCTCCACAATTCACTTCCTTAGTTATTGCTATTGTAATAAATGTTTAATGGTGTTGAAGTAGTTTAATTGCAATTTAATGAAAAAGTATGATGTAAAGTAGTGAAGTGAACAGACTTCACACTTAACTAAAAATATTGACAGGCCGAGTGGCTGTGGGAATAATCATGTGAATGTAGGAGGCAAAGCCTGCAAGCTCGGACTCAGTGTCGAGTCCGCGCCACTCCCCTACTTGAGGACACAATCTGAATGATGATGAAGCTCATACAAATGGAGGAGGCTTCATTGTGGGTCAACCTTTCACGCTGTGAGACAGGGGGCCCTGAATGCTCCTCAGTGTTCAGTCACCCGTGAAGACCTGCACCCTGCTTGGCTGACACTGAGGAAGGAGTTCTCAGGGAACCAGGTCTCTGCCCAGACCCGAGCACCACTTACACCCACTAACAGCCTGAGAAAGCAGGCTCACTACATCACAACAGAGGAGGACCGATCAAGCCAAATAGGGGTGTGGTGTGGACCATATGAGGAGTGACTCATTGTGACTGTCGACGTCTGTTGAAAAGAAGTAAGCCAAAACCAAATATCCCCGAATGCTTTGCTGCACTCATGGAAAATAACTTTCACATTCCCAGTCTTGGAGCTTGAGATTCTTGTCAACATTGTTTTGGCAATTTGCAGCAGTCAGTGAGTTTCATTCCTACGTACTGTAGTGGCATCACTGACCCAGTTTTAGATGCGAGCCCTCTTCATGGGTCGATGTGTTCTGTATGTCTGCCTTCATGTTTGGCATGAATCCAAGTTATTGATTGGTTTACAGAGGCAGCACACAACAAACCCATTATACAGATCCATTCGTTTGTTTGCTGACCCATTTTCCTCTGCAAGTGTACTGAAGAACAAAAGCTTCACAAGCTCTGTATGGCTTTTTCTGAACAATTCAGCATATGACTTGTTGAAAAATGCAACCTTAATAAACAATACATCAAAACACATGCCTACAACTCACCCGAAAAGTACAGCTACGACTGCCATATAAGGATTAAACAAACCAATGTACAACACAAGGCTCCGAGTTGTATTACTTTGAAAGAAAAATCCTCACTCGTCTGTGGAAAAAATAAATATGCTTACTGTCCTCATTTATTATAGTAAGACATGAACAGTGAGAGGAAAAGCCACAGAGGGCCAACTTATAATGAGCTTTGCACTTCATTTTGGCTCAGTCAAAAAGCTATAAACTCTTTTTTTTCCCCTCCAGCATCATTGTGTAGCAGAAAAAAGAAATCAGAAGAGAAAACTCTAATGCACTTGTTCTTTGAGAAGATTAAAGGTTGAAAGGCAAATTAATTGTTTTGGTGTCATACTCACATAAAAACTTTTCAACCTCGGGTGTTTAACTTTCATTGCACATGTCTGGAACAGTTAGCTTCCTAGTGAATTTATGTTTAGGGATCTAACTAATGGTTATTTTCTTCATCAATTAATCTTCAGATTATTTTCTGAATCTTGGGGCCTGTAAATGTCAAAAGCAGTAAACCAAACTGATTTGTATCACAACCCGTCCAAGAGTTCCTTTAAACACCACGTCTGTAAATGAAAGTTACACTGCAATCTGATTTTAAACACTGATTCAGAGTTGAGAAATATAATCTGATGATGTTTAAGGTGATATTCTTACCAGATGTTGTTGGAATTGAGACTTAATTTGTGGACCTTATGATACACAAGCCTCTGTCTCTGCGACCAGCCAATACCCAACCTCAAACATAAAATCTTGAAACTAACCCCGGCATCCATTTGTGGTGCAAAACATTATCTCACAGACCAACACATTGTTCTTCAAGCTGAGGAATTCCACCACAAGAAGAAAGCTACTCATATACACATTATTTTTTGCAGCACGGTAGCAAAAATACAACTCTGCTATTCAGTTTCAACCACTTCCAATAGAGACATACTTTGTGTCTTGGTGTTTCTGCAATACAATTTCCAGATCATTTTTTTTCTCCGCAGTGCTATTACGAGTGTTTGACCAAACAATGCACAGGCGATCTGACTCAGCACTTCTCTAATTGCATGTTTGGGTTATCGTGTTAGGTCTGGAAGCAGAACAACACTTATTCAGGGAAGCCTGGCAGCCATGTTTTTCCTTTAAAAATGACTTCACAACCCTGACTCTCTGGCACCTCCAACAGCCACTGTGGTTTGGGCCGAATGGGTTACAGGGAACGTAAAGAGACACAGATGCTTCTATTATCGAGGCCTTCTAGCTTACGGTACCTTGGATACTGCCACAATGACTTGGCCGGACAGAGAACAATTGCCATATCAAAACCTGAAGGCATAACCGAAAGAATTTACTAATTTCAATCTGGAGTCAAAAAAGTAAAACAGTGCCAGGAAACAGAAACAGAAACCTAGGACAGAATGAAAGAGTAATACAGAGAGAAGGACAAAGACAGGAGGTGTTTATGGTAGTCGTAACCCACCACCCCCTTATACAAGCCACAAACTGCCATTTTAGAGAAAAGTGAAGGTCTGTCCATTACACATTGTTTTTCTATCAGTGTGCACTAAATATTTTAATGATGCTTCTGGTCTGGAAGAGGCTTTGCTGTCTTTGCGTTCTGCCACGCTTAGATTATGGAGCCAATCAACCAGCCAGAGGTTGTGCAAGAAAACACCTCTCCATTATCAAGCTGGAATAATGCTGCATAATAACCTCTTGTCTTTTCAAATCCATATTGCAAAGATACTTTGCCAAAACGTATAGAGTGATGAAAATGCCAAGCCTTTCCTGAAACATTTTCTGTCAGAAAAATCAGGGGATATAATCTAATACTTTTCAGATAATGGGATAACAACACTGTGCCACACTGCACTCAAGTGAAGTGCTAACATTTTGCTAAGTGATTTATTCTCGTGGACACTAGAGAGACATGCAGATGTATTAGCTTCTTTAAGTTGATATAATAAATGCTTTACTAAAAAGTTGCATTTAAAGGACCAGCCAATGAAGCCTTATTAGCACAATATTTTAATGGAAAATGAAGGCCCAAGAATTAATTGATAGAAATGCAGATATCTTTAGAGACCCACTGCACGGGAAAAATGTTGCAGTAACTTAGCACATCACTTTAAAGGATATCTGAGGAAAATCCTGTGTCAGTAAGCAAAAAAGTAGCATGGAACTACAGATCTCATACTGATGAGGATCTCCAAAACTCAAACGTTCTCACACTCCAGCTGCTTGGAGGGCAAATAACACCGTGGCTGGAGACTTTCATTTTCCTACTTGTTGCAGTGCATAGGCACACAATAGAGACATAATGAAGCACAGAGACAAGGAGACAGCAGAGGAGACTCTCCAGCTAATCTTGGGGTTGCTTCCCATGAACAGCCCCCACCCTCCCCCGTGTCTCTCCCAGCTGCTGGGATCTCTTTCACTGAGTCACTCCCGTCGGTCCTATTGTCCTCCGCCTCACGCTGCCAACCTCTCACCCCTGACCCAAAAGTTTACCCTTTTCAAACTCTCCTGTCCCAGTCCCCCCAACCCTCATTAGATGGAGCCTCCTCCTTTCAGCCAGCCAGACCTCTCCGTGTCAGGACCGTCGTCTGCGCTATGACAACAGAGCAGCCAACAGGCAGATCATTTTAATGCTATTGTTGCACAGGGCTCCTCCCGTGTCTCAAAGCCCCGCATCCCGGGACTGGATCCTGGAAGGATCGAAACGAAGAGTCGGTTGTAACCTGAACCTGACACTTCCGCCGCCGCAGGGATGTGTGTCCCTCAGATTCATGACATGGACTAAATCCTTAACAATAAGTAGCAGATACTCGTACAGTACATCACAGGAAAAGGATGGAAGCCAATGTCTCTAGCGATTGGTATGTACTCTACCTGGGCCGACCTCTGTGAGAGTGGGTCAATCCATTACTGTATTGCTGTAAGCACTGATAGCTTGTTCTCCAACAGTAGAGACTGTAATATCCTGTCCATCAAAGTGGACATTAAAAATAATCTACTGTGCAAAGTGGAACCCATTCATGGCACCATCTGATGTGATGCAGTCTCTCAATCATTATTAGTGTCCAAACATTGACATTCTCACTAATGTATTCTCTGCACACCCTCATAAATATGCGTCCTTAGATGGAAATAGGTGATGCATACTGCACACACACACACCCGTGCTCTGAAAATCACCTGCATCATAAATAATTTTGTGCTTTTATTTTCACCTCTATAACTTTGCGCTTACATGGAGAGAGGTTAAAAATCATTCGCATCATTTTCAAAACTACCTGGTTGCAAATGACAGGCCGTCAACACTGATGTACTTGGCATACCACAAGTAGTTTCACATCCTGCGCACGTTAAATCTTTCACACACTTTTCACTTTTCAGACACACACACAAACACAGGAGCACGTGTTCAGTTACAGAAAGTATCACCCTGTACGTTGCAGACGCTCTGCTGCTACACAACCTTAATTTTCCGTCTTCAGCTGTAGCCGCTCTACTGTTTGAATATTGTTTTCCTATACAGTAGAGGCCAAAAAGCTAAGATGACTTATGAGACCTCTCAGTGGTGTGGCTGTAATATTCATATTGCTAGCTGATCTCTCCTCTGGTCTGCGTGTGGTTACGGGGTCAAGCTGTTTTTCAGACAGAAACATCTGGGATTTCCTTGCCCCGAAGCCTGCTAGCCGGTATTCCCTCCCCCTCCCCCCTTTCCCCTGTAGTAAACCCACAAAGACTGCCACAAAACCATGAAATGGTAAAGCCATTCCACATGACTGAACTGCTCAGTTGTGTATTACAAGTTTGAAAAAAAAAAAAGAAAAGTTTTCAAATGTTCATTTTCAGCAATTGATTCAAATTGAAATCCATCTTCTCAAACCCCCAAACAGTCTGCGTCGGAGAAGCAAACACTCTCACCGAGCTATTGGGTTTCCTGCAGCTGTCGCTTTATAAAAGCTATTGCAGATTTTCATCTGCTGGGCAGAAGTGCCTCTTCCTGCCTATCAAGCTTTTCTCTGGAGGATAATAAGCAGACAATGCAAACGCTCACTTGAAAAGGTCTTTTCTTGGTCAGGAAAAGGATTCCTGGCAGGAGAGCATGACTCCTCTAACTATCACATGTGGCACCACATCACCACAACATGAGCAAAGATGAGTCATGTGCATCTCCAGCTTCTTGGATAAGCTAAACAACACGCTTTGATGAAAATGTCCTCACAAGATCTGCTTTTGTAACAGTATTATCTCAAAAACTTTGAACGTCTTAATGAGGATTTAACACAAAATTCTGAATATAAAGGCGAAAAAACAGTCATAAGGGGTTACATGGGTATTCATTTAAATTCCTGCTTAATTCATCCCAAGCGTAGCATTTGGCTGCATCCCAGTTGTCCCAGGCTGTCTGGCACGGCTCTTCATGTGGTGAACATTTCTCATTGGTGTGCCGGGGTACCCCAGATGCTTTTGTCTTACGGTTGTTTAGCAGCTGTGTAAAAGCGCTGAGGACAGAGACCTATCTGTGGAGGGTTGAATACACTCAGTGGGCACACAGCCAACAGCTCAATCCTATAGGCTCCCACAGCTGAAAAGCAGACTAATGCATTCTGCTCTCACTCCTGACAGATGATCTTATGGGGAAATTAGCTGGAGGCCCCTTTATTTTTTCTCACTTCACCTAAGTAGTTTTACATCTGAACTGTGGACACATCAAGCTGCTAAATAATGTTGAAACAATACTTGCACTTGTGTGTTTTCTCCCAAAATAGCTCTCCTAATAGCAGAGTGTAGGAAAAGGTAAAAAAAAAGAAAAAAGAAAAATGTAGCCCTTGTGAGAACTCCCATAAACTTCTGAAGCCTGAATCTGGATTTAAGACTTCTTCGTTGTCTGTTAATCAAACCAAAAACTTTCAGATTTAGACAAATGAGAGGGAGGTAAAGATGACATGGGACAAGCAAGTAGCAAGTCCTACTCAGTTAACCAACCACAGTAGACACTTGCTGATCAACCAAACATGTCCAAATAGAGCCTATTTGTCTTTAAACCTCACTATCTTATAAAAGCAGAAATATTCACTCAAAACCAAAGTTTCAAAAAGTTTGTAACCAGCAAGTCTGCAAACATCTAACGGTCGTCAAGGCCGGGGGTCAAAAGAAGCTAGTTAGGATGACACAAATAGACGTGTCATCTGATAACTATCTAAAAAGAAATCGTTGTTCCAAAAGGTCACACTCGATGAAAAGACGTGCGTCATAGTTTGACAAGCATTTCATTTAAAGCCAACAACACGCCTTAAACATTCATTTATACCTTAAAAAAAAAAAAAACTGCCTTAAAATAGCACAGACTGCATTAATGTGGGATGTGCTGTTTCAGGTACTGAAGACACCTGACATAAAAGTGTGGAAGTCCAGTTTGAGTTACAGATCAATCAGTTTGGTAAAAGTTGAATCAGCTTTTTCTTTCTTTTTTGGTACCTCCTCTTCATTTAAATGCAGTGATTGAATGTATCCTTACAGTGCAACCTCTCCAACCAACATTTAACCCTGGTGGCCCTGAACGGAAGAGGGTATCAGCTACCAAAGGTTTCTATGCAATAGTATGTGCTTCATGTATTTTCTATTTACACGCTATATAGGTCATTCTGGGAAAACATTATTGAGTATCTAATAAACACTCCCGACTCGTGCGACATGGAGAAAGTGTATCAAAGTAGCAGAGCAAAGTGGTATGCAGTGGTTTTTTTGGTGCGGTGGTAAATGCAGCCATCCAGAGTGGCAGAAAACACTACGGCGGGGTCGAATGCCTTTTGGATCCTCTGCTGCAGCGTCACTTTGCTTTTCCCCGATCCATTATTTACCACAGGCCTTCTGGAACAATCACCTGACTTTGAACAAAACAATGATACAGATTGCTACTCTACTGGAAAATATCACCTCTCAGCTCTGCACACATGCAGTGATGCCGGTATAATGCCAAACTGTATTTGCCGGTTAAACTTGGATAATCACGTCTGGGTTTTTTTTCTGAAGCCTTGCTGATAATATAAAGGCTAGATTGTATCCTTGGCATATTTTATCTGACACTCAGATTCAGCAGCTGGTGCATATCTGAAAAGCTGCATGTTTCCTGTATACAGGGAGTATTTTCAGATATTTAAATGTCATCCTGTTTCTATCATGTGACAGAGTGACATCTCTCTGACAGGGGTGAACTTACACACACACACACACACACACACACACACACACACACACACACACACACACACACACACTAAACTGTGAATAGGCTTTTGGTAAAAGTGATGGCCAAGCCCCATGCCTGAACATGAACTTCTATTCCTATCATTCATGCCACAATACTCAATGCCTCTCTTTGTTGTTGGATGAGTTATTAGCTCAGCAAATTGACAATACTGCCATTGCAGACCTGCAGGTCTGGAAAAAGACACACAAAAAAAACAAAACTGCAAAGGCACAGGAAAGCAGTGAAGACGAGAGAAGAACGAAGACGTTGACAGAGAGAGAGAGAGAGGAGGGAGATTTCAGAGGAAAGAAAGTGGAGCAGGAGATGAAAGAAGTCTTGATTGAGCTAAAAGGGTTTCTTTTTTAGAGCTGTACGCAGTCACAAAAAGTATGGATCTCATCTGCCGTACAATTACCAGAGATGCTCAGTCATATGCTATGCCAAATGGAAAGAAGCCCAGAATTCATGTAACTATGACAGCAACTACCTCATTACGGAGGATAATCGCTGTAATTAATGATTGCAAACTGAAGACAAAAAGCAATTTAGGAAATTATTGATGGTGACATAAAAATTTTAGATTAGGCGTAAAAGGTTAGCACACACTGAGCTGCATTTCAGACTCAAGAAATTCAAGGAGGGCAAATCTTCGGAATTAAAAACCGAATGCTTTGATTTACACAAACACAAAACAGCAAAGTTCAGTTTCGCTCCCAGGACCCGTTCAGCATTTCCGCAGTGACTCATCCTTTCAGTCCCTCACTTTTCCTCTGCATATCTTCGGCTCAGAAGCATGTGCATGTGACCGACAGTTTGCCTCTGAGCAGAACAAATCGAGTCAACAAAAAGGACGCAAAAAATACGGACTCTGGTATTTCTCCGCCATCAGTTGACAAGTTGTTGATTCCCAGATTGAAAAAAACACCTCCGCTGGCACGGCATTAGCTGTCATGGGTCTTTCCTCTCCTCCGACTCAGGATGCGGGGTCACAGCACATACAGTTTGCCACATGTGTGCGTGACAGTGATCGCTGCTGATGTGTAATCACACACTTTCCAGACATCCTAGTTCAGATGGAGCAGGAATGCACGAGACAGCTAACACCTCAAAGACACTGAAGCTGCGTTTCGAATGGCACATTTTTTTTTTTTTTTTTTACTTTCAGTACGTACTGCAGCTACCCTAACAAAGTATATACTGTTGCATGCAGCATGCGTACAGTTGGAACATCCCACTTCGTCTTAAAATGTGGCTTGAATCTCTCTTGGTCATATCCGTAGCGTGACATTTGCAGTAAAAGAGAAAAGGATGGGAAGATTGCTACACTTAACGTTACACTTCTTTTGGATGCCTTCGTTTCATTTTGCAAATTGCAACCGGTCGGAGCTTTAGCGCCACCAACTGTCTGGGCGGCTCAGTTGACGTGATGTCTTTCGCTGCTTAAAGGATTGTGGGTCAGAACAGCCAGAGAAGCACGCTGGCCTGCATACTGTAAAACTTGACCAGATGTAGACGGACATCGCGGTATTTTTGGCGTACTACGTATTGGGACATACTAAATCTCTATTTGGCACAGCAGAGAGTATGAGAGTATGGACACACAGTGAGACACAACTCCTGTGTTTGTAGGTCATCAAAAAACAGCATCATCAAGCTGATTTTATCATGAAAACGTTTCTTTAGTCATGAAACTGTTTTGTATCTCTTATGTACACGAGCAAATCGAGTTCCAGGAAGAGCCGGGCTATAGAACTACAGCAAAGTGTCTAATTAAAGATGCATTCAACACTGACAGCTGTAATTATCTCTCCTTTTCTTGATTTACTTAAAAAAAAACAATGACGTAACATTTGGATCTGGTTTGCATCCAGCCTTGATGACCTTTTCCACAAGACCACCACGGTGACTACAAAACACTCCGACGAGGAGGTTCAGAAGTTTCCATAAGGAAAAAGCAGTCCTTCCTTTTTTTTTTTTTCAGAAACAGGATTTGGCTCCGAGAAAAACAGGGACAGTGTTCATAGTCATGTCCATAATTTACTGCATTTGATGAGCTGGATCCACTGTCATAAATGTTAAGCACATAATCAAATAGTATCCATAAATGACATGAACTGGAAAAGAAAATTCAGTTTCCATGAGACCGAGATGTTTTGTTTTTCCAAATGTGTCTTAATCAGTGGTAACAAGTTCAGTGCAAAACCAAAAACAATCTTATGTTTGACATATTTATCCTCTATAGTTTAAGGATTACAATCTGCAGCAAAGAAAAGATACGTAAACTTCTATGCAGCACATTGTCATGTTTTTCTTGCTAAAATAAGTGTTGTCATCACATGCAAAGAAACTTATCATCTTTAGACCAGCACCAGATGTTTGGCTCAATGATAAATTATCAGTTGAACTTATGGGGGGCAATGATTACACAACTTGTGTTAATCATAACAAAACTAACATTAAGAACTTAAAAAGATAGTTGTGGAAAAAGACCAACTCCCTCAGCAAGTTCATAGGATTGAAGCCAAGTTATCCTCCCACAGCCTTCATACAGGCCAATGCTCTGTTAAATCGTTTGGGGCAGAGACAGGAGAATCTCTCTGAAAAACATGTGGACTCTCTGAGGTGAAGGTCACTATAAAATCAAATCAGACACAAGTTACATAACCTCTAAATGACATTTCACTTCACAGCTCCGCTCAAAATCTGCCTCACGGTACTCTTGTTAACTTTGGGCTGGACGGGTTCATGCACACGTCAATGTATTTCACATGAAACACAGTGAATTACATCACATCAGTAGAATATCCATTTCTCTGGCACAACAAAAGGAGACTTTTACAGCAACTAACAAGTCTCCAAATTAATCTCCTCCAGCACACAACAGGTTGGTTTTTTTCTCCAGAAATGGCCATAGGAGAATATTTGAATATAAAATGATGGCTTCAGGAAGTGGACAATGCACAAGGGTTGATTGCCATGCACAGTAATATCCTCTATGAGACAGTGAACAAGGGTCTGTGGGGAATTAGTTCACAGGGCATCCGCTATGAAACTTGCAATTCAGTGAACTTCTCTCTCTACATTAAGAGCCACTGAAGTCGCACAAAGGAGCTGCTCCAAATTAGGAGCACAAAGACGCTTCTGTTAGAGCTTCAGAGCGAATTAATGAGCACTGATACACATTCTCACACAGTATTCTTCCCTGGCCCTCAGCTGTTCTGTGGAAAACAACACACGCTTTTAAAAGCGGCCCAAATCCAGTCAGAATGGTAGATTTATTGAATCGATTCATCAATATTAAATCAATTAATGCTATTTTACTGTTTATTATCCAGCCAGATGTAATGAGGCATTTGGAGTAAAAGTTGACTGTTTCTCATGTGTGCTAACTCATCTGATTCACAGTGTCTTAAAGTTATGGAGAAGTTACTAAACGTCCACGAGTGCTTCATTCCTTCCACCCCCAGGTTGGGAGCACAGATGGCCAACACTTGGGACTTATTTAAAGATGGGACAGACCGTCTCAGCTCAAGCCCTCAGCGCTGGTATGAAACAAGACACAGGCTTCAACCATGAAGCAGCTTACAAATATGTTGCTGCTTTTAATGAAGCAGCAAGCCATGCTGATGGGTTTGATTAGGAAATACAAGCCAAAACAACCTTTCACCTTTGCAGTCACTATCAAACACTGCAGCCTGATCAATCACTGATGACCAATAATGATCAATGAATGCTGCTAATGAAGGGCGTGGCCAACTGAAAACAAGTTTTGATCATCTGGTTTTTGCTAATTATGCAGTTCCTCTCAAAGGGTCTTTGGAAACGGTGAGACAGTAAAGTTGATCTGGACTTAACGCGTCCGTAGACTCGCAGAGAGTTGACTGCTGGAATCCTGGCAGACATAATCTCTCTAATCGCTTTCCTCAAGTTGCTCCAGCCGGCTGCTCTAATGCTCGTGAAACCGGGTCAGGTAAACGACCTACTCCTGCAACACTACCACGAGTAAGAGTTCACTTCTGCGTAACACAAAACAATCGGCGCGCCCCTTTCAGTTGGAGCGAAGTATATGAACCATGCTGTCATCACGAAAAGGCGATATTTAAATCCGTCTTTCAGCCAAACACGAGCATTTGTTGGTGAAAACTTACCCATTTTTCGTAACTTTCCCAAAGAGTCCGAAGTTTTCGATGAGTAGAAAGTTGAGCCCCAGCTACACTGATGTTGCGTCCTGGGATGCGCACTAACCGCCTGGCTGCTCAAACACTCAACGCTGCGTCCCTCTGGAGACAGCTCGCCTGACGTCACCACGGAGGGGATTACTGATGGGAGGGAGGACGGAGCCCTGCCCTCGCCCTCCCTCACCGAATCAATCCTCATCAAGAAGTTTCACTCATCAGGAGCAACATTATCTTGAAGCATTTAGTGCAATCCTGTGCACAAAGCCCTCCACGGCACATACAATAGATACGATTGGATTATCATGAACACTGCAATCGAGTTGATCAAATAAACTGACTTCAATTAAGATTATAATCTGCAACTCAAGCAGAAGGTTTCTTCACCACAAAGACACAGCTAGAGTTGAGGATAAAGTGCCAACAGGTCAGCAGAGTCAAACTGACAACAGACAGATGAGGCATTATCACAGGTCAGAGGTCGCCAGAGCTGCAGAGGTAAAAAAAAAAAAAAATACTTCAAGCACCAGTTTGTGCCCATCGGATATTATCATTATATTCAAGTCACAGAGCTAATAACTTGTTTTTCAGGAAGAACAACGCTTACTGTTCGCCTGAAGATATTTTTCAGAATCCTCAAATACTCTTACAAACATCTTGATTAAAACAAAAAATCCACTGACCTAAATTAATTGTACTAAATAGATAATTCTAAAAAGGTTGTTTAAATGAAGTGGTCGAGGTTAAGTGGAAATAAGTCCCCCAACCCCCTCAACAACAACAACAAAAGAGAGAGATGCATTCAAATTCCACAAACTCTTCCACTTACCCTCAACGGCTTCACTGAAGGGCAAATCATTATTTTGTGAAACCTCATCACATTTATATCATACATATATGCACATAAGCATGCATGAAGTATTACATCCAGAGTAAACTATACTTGTAAATTCATACATTCACATCTTTAGATTTTCAGTGTCTTTGGAAAAAACTCGGGTGCGTGACCTCTTTGATTTTTTAAAGATATCTGTCATGCTTGACATTACTTCTGTGGACTGGAATAAATGGCAGTCTTTCAGAGATGGGGCCTTTAAAGCAACAATACCAATCACCATCAATCCAGTAAGCTGGTATCCGGTATCCAAGGAGGTCTGAGCACCCCCTAATCCCATGCAGTCTTTTCATTGGCAGCCAAGTGGACAATTCTCAATGGTTTGTTTCATGGTCAAACAGGGCATCTTCCCAACATGGCAAACACAAAAGCAGCCGAAAGGCAAATATTTAACTGGTCAACTTCAGAGCTACAGAGACAATACCATCCTTCTTTCTTTTTTTTTTGTTTTTAATTTTTTTTTTTTTTTTTTACAAAATATGTGTTTGATTGTGTTTTAATGTAATCATAGTCATTGTTTTTTTTTTTCTTTCTGTTTTTGTCTGTGACAATGTAAGAGTTCAAAAGTCTGGATGTCTTTTTCAACATTTCCCTCCATCTGCAAATATGCTTGAGTGGATCCCCAAGAGATAAAGATACAACCCCATAAATGTCCTGTACACCTGTGTGTGTATATATATATATATATATTATAATTTCTTTCCATTTTTAATATATTATTTATATTTATTTTTCATAGCTCATGTTGTCATTCAATGCCAAAACCTTAAGTGTTCTTAAGTTATGTCCTTTATGTGTGATAAAGTGTGTGCAGTGTGTAGGTCTACAATCAATGCATCGTCTGCATCATCATAAAGGGTCACAGTTGTTCTGTGTGTGTGTGTGTGTGTGTGTGTGTGTGTGTGTGTGTGTGTGTGTGTGTGTGTGTGTGTGTGTGTGTGTGTGTGTGTGTGTGTGTGTGTGAATAGAGGGTCTGCATGGGAACGTTCCAGCACCGAGCTGGCTCTTACAGCAGGCACAGCAGCTGGCAGACAGCAGGCATGCAACTGTTATTAGGGTGGACCCTGGAAAAACAAAACACATCGCACAAAGCCTTTTTATCTGACATTACACCGTACATATGGTCACTTACACAGCAATACACACAGGACAGGACATTTCACTTTGAAAGATGATGCTGTAACCTTCAGAAGCCCTCAGTGTTTCTTGGATATTTATGCAGATTCTTTTTAAAACTGAGTTTCAGACTCAGTATTGGATTAAAGAGCAAATTTGGTTGTGGTATGGATGAATGGGTTCGACCTAGTTTTTGTGTTCTTCACACCTGAAGAATCAAATTGCAATGTCATCTAGTATCAGAATCATATGTGAAATAAATAAAAAAAAACTGAAAATGTAAATTTAAATACATTTAAATGGATAATAATTGGCCCTTAACAGGTTTTGCTGTCCAACAATGAATCAGGCTCTAGTTGGACAGGTTAGGTTAGGTTAGGTAGTTACTTTATTAATCCCCGAGGGGAAATTTTTTTGCTACAGCAGCATACAGAGCTATTTGGACATATTATCCTGCTGATTTATTGAGTGTTTGATCGGTGCAAATGTATATCTCCAATATGTTCTGTAGACCAAAGCATTAAATAAGCAGTAATATGGTTTTAAGTGTTTTTCTTACCTAGGAGGCAATATAAGGAATTACAGCTGAAGACCAAACATTTCTTGAAGCAATTTTCTCAGTTATAATTTATGTTATTCCTAATTAAGAATAAGCACAGTGAAACAGGGATGATGGCAGGCAGTAGAGGGAAATTGAGGTAATCCTGCAGCGTCTAATTGCACATAAAGAAAAGCTGCTGAAGCGCCGCAGCAAACACAACAGCCACCATGGTTACAAACCACTGAGAAAATGGCAGACACAGTGAACGGGCTCCAAATGAGAGGCGGTTTAAAGCGTATACTAGAAGCAAAGTTGGCATCAGATCGAATGTTACATGACTTGGAAGGACAATTCTGGCCTGCAAGGCGTTACTTCATGTGTCAGGTCATTTTGCTGCATGACAGAACTGCAGTGGCAAAAAAAACCTGCTCATACTAGCCATGAACACAAGAGTTTCTAGATTCATAAAAATCCAAAGCATCAGAAAGTATTTGTTCTTTGGGAAATAGCCCAGATTTAAATGTTTGATGAAGATCATTTTATTGATTTTTTCAGTTCCAGCACGCATTTATTGAAAAAGCTTGATGAGATTAGTGCAGACAGACATATTCCAGCTCAAATGTTTTGCGGCCTAATCTACAAATTCTGGTTATATATGGAGACATTTGACTGTTTTCCCAGAAAAGCCGTGGTTCAGCAAACAGTTACAATTTCTTAAGTATTTTGACAGTTACACAGTTTTTGTCCTGCAGGCTCTGTTTTTCTGCACATTCACTTTGAAATGAAATAGAGGATGCTGCATTATGTGTATGATATATAGCACTTTTAACATTCAGCACCCGATTTGCAAGAGTAGAGATGTATTTGGACATTGGTTACTAGATGTTTCTTGGGCAGCTGTGTTTATGAGCAAAATACCATACAGAGTGTACAGTCCTCTTTCTGTAAACCAAACTAAAGACAGGCAGAATCACAACAAGCTGGAGCTGAAGGTCTGGGAGAGCATCACCAGGGAGGATACAAAGTGATGTCTGAGGGGATCCAGCGGGTCGGGGGCCGCCGGCTCCCTGACGTGCAGCACGAGAGGGTCCGCACATCTTGTTCCTTATTCTTCTTAAAAAAGAATTGCCTTTTTTTTTGTCGACATCTTCAAAAACTCATGAAAATTGGTGCCTGACGCACGTGCAAAGTTTCATGAGGTTTGGAGCATCGTTTGACCTTAAACATCAACTTCCTGTGTCACGGCGAAACATCAAACGTAGCCGCATCACCCTGGTGGCTATACTATATACAGTATATACAATATACAATACTATATACTATATGCAATACTATGTAGTACATATATATAGTACATATAGTACGTATACACATTATATATACAAAAATGACTTTTGGGTCACTTTTGATATCACCAGTTACTTCTCACTGTGAGGCAACTGCTCTAACCACTGCACCACTGTGTCCGAAATACGATTAAAAAAAAAGTCATACTATAATAGAGATAAAGTTTGTTGTAGTTTTAAACACACCCTTTAAGTTTTGTATTTTAGTTTGAATTTTTGTTTAGTATTTCTGTTGACCTTTGTTTTGTATTTGTACTGTGGCTTACCCTTATAGGGACTCACATGAACCATGTGAGGACTTGTGGGAACCATGTAGCTCTGCTTGCCCTCCTTGAACCGTGCGGGGCTCGAACCCGCGTCTGCATGCGGTGATCTCCAGCTGGACTATCTTCGGCGCCGAGGAAGGAGAAAGTGTTTCACGGAGTTCACTCAGAGCTTCCAGATTCTCACCCACCGTCTGGTTAACTCAACAGGTAAAAGATTCTACTTCACCAAAGTTACTATTTATGGTTCAGATTCAACCTGTTGATGGTGATTCAACTTTTAGTGAAGTTGAAACGTTTTGAGAAATTGAAAAAGTTTTGCATACACTACACATTACAGGAAGATATTTAATATCACTGCAGACTATCCAAAGAATGTCTGCGGCAATTTTGGTCGCATTTGAATGAATATATTGGGGGCGTTATAGGTTGTAGTAAGCCAAAGATTTGTCACGATGCAGAATACTACCTGGGAAGATTGGTGTCGCAGTGGTTAATGCTGTTGCCTCTCAAATAATAGATTTGTGGTTCGAGGCCCTACCTTCGTCATGACTTAAAAAAAAAAAAAAAAATTCATACTATAGCATGGTGCATTGAAGCTTTTTTGTACATATCGGTGTGATTGATACACATGTCCACTGAATTTCGTGCATGCAGGTAAATGTAGACGCCGGGGCTTCTTTTTAGGGGGCGCTAGCGAGCCATTAGGCCACGCCCACTCGCGACTCCACTAATATACATTTTTCGCCAGAAGAGACGCGTGCACCAACTTTCATAAGTTTTTGAATATGATAAAGCCTCCAAAAATGCAGTTGTTTACAGAGAATAATAATTCCTTGAAGAACAATATATAACTAATAACTACAAACCGTATTGTATCTCTATGTAAAATCTAATTCCTTTGAACTCTGAGAATACATTTCGGAGATTTTGACCTGGTATCGAAGTGAACAACATGTGAGGTTTTGTGTGGAATCGACATCTGGTTTAGTATTTGAAAAGAAGTGGAAAATGAAGTTCAATTGCCATCTCGGGGAAAATACAGAGGAAGTATGTTGTTTACTTCCACCCTCAAAAGCGTTTCTAAATAGTTTAATCCATTCAACTCGCCTATAAAAACTAAATGCTGCTTACAAGTTAGAAACATGTGCCACTTATGGACAAAGCAGGGTTGTGTTTGATTCTTTTATCCAGGTCTTTTTCTTTTTTTTTTTCAAACCCTGTTTATATCTTAACTGAGTTTTTTTTTTTTAGTGTATCAGTCTCTGCAGGAGACTCTGCAAACACGTTGCCTCACCAGTGCTTATGAGTCAAACCAGACAGTGGGAAAAGTGGTGGTGACTGACTCCAGCAGGTCGAGGGGAGTGATGAACATGTAAGCAGCACTGAGCTCATGTAATTTATCGCCCCCGAGGCCCCAGAAAGAGGGCAGTCACAAAACAGCTCAGCACACAGCTGGGAGCAGAGCAGGAAGTCCGATCCAGGCTGGTTATCTCCTCAAGCCCATGGGCGAAAAAAGAGAATTAAAAAAACAACAAACAGAAAAGAAACCATGTGTTACAATTTGATCACTGTGGATAGGACATGCTCGAAAATCTAGAAAATGAGACCACAGACTACACTTTTTGTTTTGTTTGCATCTGCTGCCCTTGATTTGTGTTGGCTTTGAGAGGGAAAGGAGATAGGAGTATCCAGATTTTTGGGGACTCAGACAGACTCAACTTTGGGAATGGAAAAACAAAGCAACTTTGCACACCTTTTGTGACTCTGCCTCCAGAGATAACTGGGTCACTCTCTGTTACTCTGCACAGTATGCGGGATGCATCACGCATCAAACCATCAGCTGTGTTTTCGGATGCTCAGAGATAAAACATTTGAGTCCTTCACATGTAGGCTACAACAAGGCAATAACAGAAATGTAACGAGAAAAAAGTTGAAACGGACACTGGATCAGATTTATTCACTCTGTCAAGCATACATTGCCTTAATACCATCATTTGTTATAGCTGGCGGTAATGGCCACAGGCAGGAACTACATCACAGTAAATAATTCCTTCTTGCAGATTGATGTTGAGTGTTACATGGTATCTGAAGCTGTTTCTCTGATAAATGAGGAGGATAAGTTGTTATTTGTTGAGTGCAATATCTGAACATGGACAATAGTTTTGACATATGTCTATACTTTGCTGCCATCTAGTGGCTCTTTTTATGGTGGTCCAGAGATATAAAGTACAAAAAAACTATTAATAAAACATATTTATTCCTCTAACTCCTGCCAAACACAATCTGTGTGTCGTGTTCAAACAGCAAAAATGATTAAAAAAAAAAAAAAAAAAAACTTCAGACGCATGCACTTAACTTTTCATGATTTCTTGTTATTTTTGTCACAACTGTAGCCTGAAATCACGGTAAGAAGATTTACTGTCACCCGAGTGCAGATTTCTTGTTGGAGTCTCCTGCTCACAAAATGTCAAATTTTTGCTGCACTGACTCTTTCACTGTGGGAGACCCACTCAGTGGGCGCCTGGTGCATGCTGGTTACTGTCACACTGTCACGGCTTACTGAGACACGTGAACTTAGTAGACCTGCTGTATTAGTAACGTCCGGGCTTGTCCTCCAATGACACATCAAAATGTCTTCAGGGAAAAATTATTTTTACAATAATACGTTTTCAAACTTTGTTCCAGTTTTCACTTGAGACCAAATAACTGTTCATACAATGCTACTTTGGCCAAGATGTCTGGCCAGGTATATTGTTGTATTACAGAATACCATTGTCCTGATATATATAACAGGAGTAAGCAGCATTCATTTAATGATAATTTTTTTTTAAATAACCACTAAAGCGTTACCGGTGTGGATGTTTTTTTTTGTTTTTTGTTGCAGATTTTGTTGTAAATGCCGCTGTGCTTATTGAATTGTAGTTTTCCTTTTTGAAATGATAATACTAATGAATATAGTGCTCATTTTTTTCACGAGACTTGCATTAACCACCAGGTTAGTTACGTACTCTAACTAACTATCTAAATGTGTCTGTGTTCTTTGAATTAACGTTGCTGTAGATAGTTTTGGTCATTGATGTTGTGCTTTGCATGTCGAGGCCACTTAATTATCTGGATAGTGTTGTACAATTTAATTCAATTTCAAAATCACCCTCCAACATGGTCCTAAAACACTTTGCAATAACATCATGAAACATAGCAAGGTTAAAAACATCAGTGTTAAATCAGTGACACTTGTTATTACTCACTGACTCCACAGTCACTGTTTTTTATCATACTGCAGTACGCTGGCAAAGTGCTGTTACAAGTTAAACCTGTAGATTCAGTGTTCAACCCAAACAGCTGGTTTGGATCAGACTCAAGTAACAATACAGCTGCAGGTTTAAATGACACACACAGTATTACTGTCCATTTACCAGAGGATCGGGAGCCATTTTCAATTAACAAATGGCATTAAAAATCTTTTTCCTTCTATCACAAAATGTTGAAAGTCAAGTTCCTCCAGAGGACTCCTGTTATGTTACTTGACAGATTAAGTGGTGTGCTCGGGTTTACCTGAGGGAAATTATCAACTCATTGGATAACAGCCGACTTGTGTTATTTGAATGGTATCACCTCCAAGCAGCTGCTCTCCTGTTGACTCCCCTGAGTCTGGAAAGAAAGCACATAGTTTTATGTGTGCATGTGTGCGTGTGCGTGTGCTTTACATGTGTCTTTTTTTTTAACTCTCAAGATTAAAATTTTTTAAATATAAATCCAAGGTTCAAGGAGTCAGACTGAAACGTTTGACTGCAGTTAGCTCGAGTTTTTGGACACACTAAACTGTTTTTAAAAGTCAGTAATATATTGTACAAAAGATGGGCAGTTCAAAAACCCCAAACATAGTGCCTATGGCCACAGCTCTCGCCATTGCAGTAGCATAAAACTTTAAATGTTAAAGTTAAATGTCAGAAAAAATAGGAAAATATCCACAAGAAATTTGCAGGATAAAAGAAGACTGAAGAACAATATAATAAACTTACCATCAATAAACTCTTTATGTTTAGTGAATGAAGTGTTTTACAAAAAAATGCTTTTAATGGAAATAAAACTGCTGCCAAACTAATTCAGCTTTTTTCATAATTCATTTATTTTTGTGATAACGTTTACATCTTTATTGTTTCTGCGGATTGATTCCTGTTTCACCTCCGGAAATGAAACTGTCAGAATTTCCCTCCTTCCCACCTGTTCTCAGGATTTAAGCATACAGCTACATTGTCCAATCAATATATTGACTAGTTCCTTAGATTCTTGTTCTATAAACATTCATCGTCTTCGAATCTATTACCACTCCCAAAGGCAATTATGTCAAATTGAAGGGTTGCATTATTCAAGTTTTATATTGAAGTGATGCACTATAGTGTCCATTTGCAGGCTGATGACTCTCCACCAGCCTTCAACTATCAATTATTCTCTGTTGTGTCTCTCCCAAACACAACGCCAATACTAATTACCGATAAATGCCTCTTCTCATATCTTATTCATTTACAGGTTTGGTGACCTCCAAATGGAAGTGTTTCAGTGTGTTTTTTGTCCTTACTTCAATAAACAAGACATGGTTCTCAGAGAATCCATTAGCACTCTAAATCTCACATTAGCGAGAGCGTGAGCTCCATGTGTTATTACATCTTTGCAAAATGGATTTCACCTCCCGGATTCTGCCACAGCTCTGGTTCTTGGCTTGGAAAGAGCAACTGGGGTGAGAAGTATAGGTGGGAAGTGGCTGGTCACACAGACAAACCTATTACATCAAAAAGCACTTCTTCTTGCTCACTCAAGCCAAGTAAGACAATTTTCCAGCACGTGGCTTAATGTGATTTACTGTACATGCTCTGCACTGCTTATGTTGATGGTGTATTGTTTATGCAATCTTGCCGGCAGCTCCTCAAGGATGGGATCATGGGAAATTAGGCTTTTATACTGTGAACCTAATGGAAGGCTGTCTTTTGCTGACCTGGTACTGCAGGCATTCATTTCCATTTGCAATTATTTTACCAATGGCTCACTGAAGCTTTTCAACGCTGCACTGATTACAGTGTCTGGCACATTGGAGCATTTTGACCCAAATTTCTGTGCTTTAGATATGGCAACTTAGGATGGGGATTTTTCAAAAGAGTAAATTATCTCATTTTACTTCTTGCATCCACCCCACCCCACACCTGCCCCATTTATTTTGCAGCATAAAAATGGATTTCCAGAATGTTTGCACCCGTGGTATCATTAAATATTATATCACTACTCATTGCACACAGTATAAAGGAAACAAGGCTGGCCTCTAGTTACTGACAGAGGCAGGGAGAGTGTCATTATTTTCCCTGGAGGCCCCGTTTCATTAGAAAACAGACCCATCAGGCTGCAAGTGGGGAGCGAGTTCATCACTGAGCTTCAGCCACATTGATCCACACTCAATACAGCACCCGAATGAGAAATGTACACTTCTGAGGTGTGTCAAAGCCTCCCAGACAATGTGTTAAGTAACATACATCATCTGTGCAGCAATTTGCTCGATTTCACTTCCTAATGTTATGTAACATTATGCAGTTAATGGTTGTTGTTGTGGCATTTCACCCTCTGGTTCGGTGGTAAACTCCATTAATTGATATGCTGGTGACGAAGCCGAACAGTCTCTGGGCTTAGTGGGGGGGGGGGGGGTGTCTGTTTTTAGGTCATTGCTGTTGTGTTTTCAGTGCAGCCCTTTTACGGACACAAAAGCCACAGAGGGGAGATGTGCCGCTGTCAGGCAAAGCGGCTCTCACGACACCATCAGTTGCAGTGTGATCAAGTTGTTCTCTCTGTGTCCTCCCAACAGCTGAGTCTCGGCCCACAAGCCTGGAAGACTTGGGACACCGTGTAAATACAGGCTCCTGCTTTCAAATGGTCTCAGATTACAGCATTAGTCCACGCCAGACGTTTGAGATACTCTTCTGTGTCCGAAATGTTTTTTTTTTCTCAAAAATGATTAATTACATCACCAAAATAAAAGCTGTTGAAAAGTACACCTACTCCTTCTCCTTGAAAAATCCCAAAACTACAAGGATGCAATCCTTTTTCATTTCAAAAGTTGAACTACTGAACACAAGATGTTTTTAAGATGTACAACTTTGCACAATGTCATTTTACACAGTGAAGGTCAAACATCTTATGAGTGTCGCTATACTGAACAGGACTGTATGTTTTGTTCTGTGGAGTACTCAAAATGAATAATGTAGTCAAATTGATTACACTGGAGACTTAATCAGACCTTGTTTATTATGATTTACGGTGTGATTTTGTGTGGTTATTATTTTTCAAAGTAGTTCTGACCCCTTTGTCTTCTTTATCTGCTTAAGACTATTGACTGATGCCAAATTAAACCGTGCCTGATTGTTTCACTCCAGCTTGATGAGAACAGCTGCACTAGATCAATATGTCCATTTGTAAAGTAAAATCGAATTGCAAATTGTTGCCCGTTTGCGACTGCTCTCAGACACAGAGGCAGACCCAGCGGCTGGCTGCGGCGAGGCAGTGCAGAGCCAGAGCAGGCTTTTGGTGAAACCAGATAAGAGTCGTCTGTTATCTTCCTCATAATGAGAAATCAAACAGATTCCTCCGCTTATGTGGATCCCTCTCCCCAAATATGGCCAGTGCTTAATTGTGTTCGCCAGCTGAAACCCTCTCAGCTTTTGAGGTTTCATTCGTCATCAGAGAAATACAGCTGCTCCAATCCGCTTATCAATGTGTGTCTCGGTGATGTTTCCATGGAAACTGTGTTTACTGTGAAACAGTGTTCTAAAAATGGTTCCAAAGTGATAACGGTGCCAGAGTAGTGAGAGCAGTGCAAAGATGTGATGAACAATGACAATGATAGACGTTGTAACAAGAGAATTTAAATGTGTACATGCAAGCCACTGCACATATTGTTTATACACAAACTCAGTACTTTGCTCATTTTAGAACAGACTATTTAAAGGTCTGAGAAAATAGTAAATTAAAAAATGTCTCTTCCCCCTGCTGTCCTTTCTTTTTTTCCTCCAACAGCTCTTCATATATCTTTTTGGCAGCTGTGCTAAATATGAAAGCCGATGAGTACGATTTAGAAACAGAAATTACATATCGAAATTGAGGTTGACCTTGTGGTAGTCTCCACTTAGTGCAAAGTCCAAATAGTGGAATTAAAAAGGCTAACTAATGTCATTATTTCTCTTTTTTCTTCTCATAATATGGGCTTTTTGTAGGCACATTATCTAAACCTGAGCATCTCGAGATTTTTTTGTCCCTTTAATGAAATGGGAAGATCTTTTGTTGGTCTGATTATGTGTCCGTTTCTGCAGCTGTGACTGCGCTCTAGTCATTTCAGACTACTGATTATTCGCCATCAGCGTATTCACTTGAAGGGGATTGACATGATTGAAATCTTCAAGCAGATAGAAAATACTCCTAAAAACACTTCCATCCACAATTATCTTGTTTGTATTATGTATTTATTATGTATTATGTATTTGTTTGTTATGTATTGTTTGTAGCTAATCCTCAATGTGATAATATCATACAGGTTAAAACACTGTGAATGCTGTGAGAAGGTCTTTTGAAGATGACAATAATCAACTGCTTTTGATAGAGAAGACAGTTACAGCACTGTTCCCATGGCAATGGGATTTGCATTTATCAAGTTTAAAGAAGTATTTTACATTAACTGGAGGAAAGCTGGGTCTCAGTGAAGCTCTGATACTCAGAAACTTATTTCTTGGGAATGAAACTTTCTGAATCTGATTGTTACTTCTTTCACATCAGATGATCGTGATGGCAGGTATTTCTTCCGATTACTTTTGCATTTGATTTATGATAAAAAATTCATCCAGGTTCATGTGAAAAGAGCATGATAATGATTCTTATTGAATTATCTATGAATGGTCAGGTCAGCTTTTGATTTAATGAAAGTAAAGCTGGTCCAGAGATACATAAAAGATGTGGAAGCTGTTATCTTATGATGGACACGATGTGGAGCTGTCAGATCGTCCAGGGGTGAGAGACGACCTGACAGCTCCACATCGTGTCCATCGCCCAACTAGAACCACGCTTACATTTTAAAATGAGCGCTGAACCATTTTAATGTAAAATATGGAACACTGATAAAGTAAGTGCATCAAAATGTACCCTTTCTTTAAAATTATTCCAGCTCCTATCTAATTAATTACTTAATTACTACAGCAGCAACATCCTGATATATCCAATCTGTTTATTTTTGGTTATTTGTATTCATCTGACATGAAGCACATCCCCTTTCTGATAAATCACACTGTGTTAATAGTTAATCATTTGTAACTAATAGATATTTCTATTGTTTTTAAATTATAATGTTGGACAGTTTTAACCATTAATAAGAAAACTGAAATGCAACCTTTAAATCTTTGATGAAGAGTGACTCATTAGACAACATCTTCAACGCACAGCAAGAGAAGTATATTTTTAGTAAAAGCTTCATTTTTGAAATAATATGTTTTACAACATGCTATAAATATTAACTCGTAATGGAACAAGATACAGTATGAAACATAAACTGTATCTTGTACCTCATGATTCAGTGAGGTACCCTGTCACAAAGGATGAGATGATGATGTACTAAAATGATGCAGTATGTGGATGATGTAATGATCTCAATGCAAAGAAGCCCTCAACATCTTGTACTACCTTTGTAAAGTCAATCAATAGTTGTTTATTTGAATATGGTATCCACTGGGGATGCATGATATTGGATTTTTTTTGCGGAAACCAACACACCAATATTTTCTAACTCTTTTAGGTGATTGATGATGCCAATACTAATATATGCACATATGTTCTCCACCTAACTGCAGAGAGCATCAGAAAATTAAAATTAAAAAAAAATTCAATTTACAGTAATGTAAAACTTTTTTTTTTTTTTTTTTCTTTTAAATAAAACTGAGATTCATCCAACTTAAGCCGGCTTGAATGAGGCCTTTCCTGAGACAATCATATATGTCGGACACTTAAAAAAACAAACACACACTACAGAAGGGTTGTTGCACTCTCTTTGACGTTTGACGAAGAGACGTTGCCGGCGACGTGCCTTCTTAAGCATTAAGCATTGAGGCACAATTTAAATGTCATTTTATTGACCTGTCATATTGGCAGAGATGTTCATTTTCGGGACGACGCCAACATTTCATTTGAAAGCCTTCATCGGCTGATGTCAATGACGTGCTGATATTATCATGCATCCCAAGTATCTACCTTAAATGAAAGAACTTTTCTTTGAAATTTAAAAAAATAATAATAATTGTACCATTTAAAAGTACCCTGTGGATTTGTGTCTGCCAGTAGTTCTGTGGAGCAAAGTTTTAATGAGTGGGCCCCTGTTTTGAGGACAGTGTTGTTCTACTGGACCGAGAAACATGCATCAACGAAGGCAAGAAAGAACAATGCAAGCTAGCAAACATGGATGTACATTTTATCTTTAAAAAACACAACTCTGTAAGGGGTTATAAGAAAGGAAATTCACGGAACTCAGTTGTTTGACTTTTGGTGGGTAACACTAAATGCATTGATAGCTTTTGTTTGTGTCCAACAAAACCCCAAAGGGCGCCTTTAACATTATTTGCATGAGAGCAGTGATGCCCTTTTTCCAACAATCCAAGCTTTCATTTACCTAAAATATAGAAAACAATTAGTGAGAAATAGCTTGATTGTGAAATACAAACAAAAAAAACAAAAATGTGCCATTTTGAGGAAGACTTAGGGAGGTTTGGGAGGCATCTAAGGATTAACTGAAGAAAAACAAAAGGGCTGCTAGAAACTAATCAGAATTACGGTGCTGAAATAATTGAAAGTAAATGCAGTTGTTGCACAGCTGTGAATATAGTAAAACACTTGGACAGTTTAAAGCAAGACAAACCTGATGAGTAGAAGAACAGACATGGCAATGATTCAGTCAAGAAGACGCTGCTGCTGGATGATAAAGAACTGTGTTTTTGTGGGGTGTCACAAATCTCCTTTTTCTTTACTTCAGGATAACACTCAGCTCAAAAGCTATAAATGTAATGCTTTAACTGCAGGTATGGTATTGGAGTCTAAATGCACAATGGAGACATCAAAAACAAACCTCTGTACAACAGTGTGCGTCTCACTTCTATAGAACTGGATTCATTTTGAGAGTGACAGTCAGTCGCCTTTAATGTGTTCTTCTATTTGACATACTGCACGCTAATCACTTTTATGAAGCCATGTTTGTGCAAGCACATCATGTCTTGTATTCTACCAGTGAGCCTTTTTGCTGTATACCTGTACATATACTCCACTACATGACATCAACATCCCCTGTTTATACTGCCATATACTCCCTGCCAGAGTCATTTCCCCATCACAGTTTAAAAATGGTCACATTGAGGTGGAATATCGACATAGATTAATATTCAACATGGCACACTGCATTTAAGAGATTAGTTTCCCCATAAATATCTAAAAAAGCTGGGGAATGAGCGCTGCTGCTGTGCCAGTATCCCCCTCGCGGGTAATTGGTCCCATAACATACATCTAAGCACCACTGAAAGGAAAAACTGATGGAAACCAGTTAAGCAATTGAAATTGCATTCAATCTTCAATCTATTCTTGCATCACTTTGACAGCAGCACAGCCTCAGTGACAGCGCTCAGTGAGACAAGCCTGCAAGCTAGAAATAGATAAATTGTGAGTCAGTGTCAACATGGAGCAGACATTGGCCAGGAAAATAAAGTATGTGTATGTGTGCTGTTTAGGGTTTGGGTGACTGCACAGTAACTGGAACTCAGGGGAGACATCGTGACATGCAGATCTGAAAGAGAACATGATGGATTGAAGAGGAATTGCTTAACAAACTGAACAGAGTTGTGAGCGTTCGATATGATGTGTGCATCCTATACAAGCGCTGCGGCTTTTGTTATTCTTTTTAGCTGTTCGAATGAGACGGAGAGACTGTGGAGGATGTAAGAGGGTCTAGACTGGGGATCAGTGGGTTTTCTGTGCTCAGTGATGGAGAAAGGCGCTGTGGCTGTCAGGGGGCTCCCACTGATGAAGGAGAGCTGATTGACAGATGAGTCTTTGTGAAGACCAGTGTAGCTTTCTTCACTTTGCCAGAGAGACAATACGACCTATAAGGGGAAGCATCCTCGTCAGCATTTAGGCCGTTCGTTCACCTCAGACACTAAACATCCTATACCATATCCAGAGAGATGCATTTTAAACATGTGGCCACATGTTTGTGTTGCAGCCAGGATGTGTGCATGGTAAAATCTAAGTTAATCACTCCCTTGTGTGCCACGTATGAGCCTCAAAATAGCTTCATTTTGCCATGACAGAGAGCTTATGATAATTGTGCTGGGTGTTTTGGCACCAGAGAATTCTCAAATCCTTCCTTCTCTTCAAGAATCCTCTCATTAAATCCTTTGCATTCTTCCACCGGCTTGTTGCAATGTCTCATCAAAATAGCTCCCACAACAAGTTACCTCTCTGTATCCCTGCTAGGCCTGAGATCAGCTCCACGAGTTGAATTATAGAGCAAAAAAGTCATTAAGTGGGATAAAGATACAAGGAATCGATGGAGCAATGGATGCTCTGCAGATCTCAATTGTCTCCAGTCCAGTGCACATGAGCATCAGGGTGGTAAAGCCTGCTTGTTGTTTCCAGGTGAGCTCTCCAGCCGGTCCACAACTCTTCGGTTACTGAGGGGGATCAATGACAACCCAGACTACATGGAGCTTGCAGCTGGGTACTGCTTCAACCATGCTCTTCCTCAAAAACAGCTTGGTGTACAAAAATAAATGCAAATATTATTGTTGGGTAATTTGCCGTGAAGGGATATCATTTGGAGGTGCAGAATTATAGCCAAAGAAATGACCAAAAACGAAACCTTTTGATTTAATTTAAACGTCACAAATTGAGCTGCAAATCCTTTTGGACAATACAATAAACCAGATGATGGAAAACCCTTAATTCCCTGCAGAATAACAGGCAGTAGCGACCAATCTTTGTTGTGTGTGGGCTGCTTTAAAATAGCTTTGCCTGTCTTGAGCCTGTAGTTTTAATAGCTGTGTGGAAACTGCTGGATAATGAGAAAGACTGGCATTTCTTGTCTAAAAGATTGTTCTGTTTTATTCCCTCCTTTCACATCTCTCTCCCCCTTAATAACACGCATATTTGACTTGCTCTCCTTTAATTATGTGACCCACCTGGCTCAAAGTCTTTTCCTTATGGAAACTAATGACCAGTCGAAGCTCCGGTTGGTTGACATTACACAGACATGCCAACTGCAGCTGTCTCAGAGATGGGAAATAAATGACTTGAGGGCAAAGAGAATTTTTGGCTCTTACCAGCAAGAAATGTGTTCATTAAAGAAAATATCTGGTTCTATAGATTTTATTTCTGCCATGGATCAGACACGGTGACATAAAAATCATCCACAGAAAGGTGGATGATGTGCCGTTCATTACCGTACTTGCGAGACAAAGCAAATTTTGTTTGCTAATTACAAGCAAAATATAAACACACCGGTTTATGTGCCAGTTGGTAAATAATTTACATGGGCATTCAATATTTATGGTGGTGAAAACGCTGTTGAACAAGCCAAGCACAAAACCAGAGAAAACCATACATTCCCAAGCATGAGATACAAAGTGACACTTGTTATTTGGACTACAGCATTAAAGGAGAAGGAGAACAGGATGACTCGACATGAGGCCGAGACGGGCCAAGATGATCTGTTAACTGGTCAGTAACCAAGTGTCAGACTACATGTAATATGGCCCCAAGCCTGTCACGGTGTTGAAGCATGTGATGTGATGAGTGTAATCTTACCACACAATGCCTGTGGTTGGCTTGATGTGAATGAATTTTTTTTTTTTTTTTTATCACCGGGGTTTATCTTCTTCCTCCACAGCACATGCCTGTGCATTCATGAGGAATGAGTCATTCATGCCTGTGGTCCATGAAGCCTCGCAGCCCACTCACATCCTCAAACTGCCAGGTCCCCTGGTCCAGCCTCTGTATCAATATCAAGAGCTTATATCCAGACATATTGAACAAAAATTGCTAAATCAGTGTGGTAGCCTACTAAACCCCAGTTCCTCCACCCACGGGGCCAACCTGTATATGTTCCTGCCGTCTACGTGTGTGTCTGTCAGTCAGCTCTCCACGGTCTCGCTCTGGGAGGCCAAACTTTCAGCATTTCCAATGATGTGCCTCGGAAATCTGTTTCCAGGGCAACCAGGGTACCAAATATTCTCCCAGCGGCTTCTCGCTGGTGCGTCCTTTGTTTACACTTTTCATTTCTGTGAAGATGTAGGTTGCTCTAAACAGACATGGATAGGAACAAAAATAGCATATTGCATTAAAAATGTAGCCGGTGTCAGAGTAACCCTGTCAATTTGATGTTGTACTCAGAATAAATCATCATTTTAGATGGATTACATCTCTAAAAAAAATAATCCGGATTTTACAAGTGTAGGTTCCAAGTCACATGTTCACGACAGGATATCGATTTACAATAGATCCCCGTCCAATTTCGTGTACTTAATTACATATAGAAAGACACCTACATCCCCAAAGCCAAATCCTGATGCGCAGCAGCGCGCACTGGGAGTTTCCCCGACAAGCCGACCTCGGGAGACAAAAGCTCTCATTTAAAACTGACAACTGTCGTCACGTAAAAGGAGACGTTGTTTGAATGTCTCTCTCTGCTGATTACCTCCCTCGTTTATTGGACTTGTTGTAAATCAGCTCACGTCCACCACTTTTAAGCCTTGCGCTTGCGCGCAACGGAACCGGGAGCTGTCTAAGTGCTGAAATGAGAAAAGGCGTTCCTTTCCCATTCCTTGACGGTCCCCCACCTGAGAAAGATTTCACTTCACAAGTAACAACACAGGCCAACGGGTTGGTCTTCACACAGCGAGCCTTTAGATCTCAGCCAGCGCCAAAGCACAGCCTCCAGCCGACGCACCTTGGAGTTTCACCTTCCCGACGTCTGAAAACAGGAATGATGTTTCTTCACACCTCCGCTTCGAGAAATTTGTTTTTGGGAGTCAGAGTTTCATGAAACTAAACTATGATCTGTGGCTACGTTGAGGAATGTCTCCTGTGTTTTTGTGTGACACAAGAACACCCAGACGTCCACGACTTGGTCAGGAAGAAAGCGGTATTCCTATTTGGATTATGTGTTTGACTAATGTCAACATACGGAAGAAATAGAAAAGTGAGCACATGGGGAAACCACCGGGAATGAATCGCTCCATTATTAAGGTTGTGGCAGCTTTATTTACAGTTTTCATGGAGACAAACAACTTCAGGTAGGCCAATTTATTTACCAAACATATTTGATTTCATAGATTTAAAACACATTTCTCCTTTCTGAAGTTTGGAAAATGAGATGAATAAGTATTTGATGGTTTAGGGAACGATATGGAAGAAGCGATATCGCTTGTCTGCACAAAGTTGGTAATTGCATGAGTGGCGCTTTGAATACGATTTATCAAAGTTCTTCTTTATTTTATAACTCAATGCTGATTATGATTTTCAATACGAGTTGTTTTGCTAGAAGCCTATTTGATCTCTAAAATGTTCTTATATAACATTTCAATGAGGAAATCGCGTCTCTACAATGATGAGTTTATAGTGACATTTACGCACGTAAATGTGTTATTGTCAACGCTCTTGTGGCATCACAACAATATCCCTGCAATATCACCATTAGAAAATACAGCTTGCTGCGGTATCTGTGTAGGAATCTTGCAAAAATGAATAATCCTTTCTTAAAGGAGATGACCACGACGTCGAAATCACATCTGATACGTGTGTGCGCATAAACGCATTTTCTGGTTTCCTTATGCGTGTCCATCACTCCCAGGCGTGTCCATCACTCCCAGGCGAAAGATAAGGTTCTATCTCCTGGTCCTGAGCCCTGACTTCTGTCTGATCAAGCCATTTTTTTTCTTTTTTTTTGTTACCATGTGCGTTTCAGAGTTGTGGATGCCAAGGAGCACGATTCCAGATCATCCTCCAACATGTCTCCATCAGACTTTCTGGACTCACTCATGGGTCGCACGTCCGGGTATGACGCACGAATAAGACCGAATTTTAAAGGTTTGTTTATCCTTCTCTTTGTCTTTTAGAAATTTGCACACACTTCAACTCCCCTCTATGAAAAAGTGTATAAAACTGTCACTACAACTGTAAGCACTGCAAAGTTTAACATTGGATCCTCCGGCTGTTATCTGTTGCCAGGATACTGTGCTACCAGCCCTTTGATAAGACCAATCAATCACTTTAGTTTACAGTAACATTGTTGTCCAAGCTTGAATTAAATCATGAACCAACCCCTCATCATAACATTGCATGCTTGTTTGCATTTTGTGAAATTGTGTTTGAAAAAAATCCCCATCTCTCTTAAATACTTAAACGGGGGAGGGGGAGGGGCGTTTAAATATCACAGTGACAAACAAAAAGATTGGTTCTCACAGCAGACAGGGATGCCACCATGACAGGCCAAATGATGGATGGTGCCCCTGTGGCGAGGCTGCAGGCTACTGCCTCCCTCTGTTGTTGTTGCTGTGATGCTGAAGACAGACACTGCATCTGTCACTGGAACGGAACAGAGCGAGTAGAGGCTGGCCCGCTGGGGCTCAGACCCACTCTAGGCTGGGTCAGGTGGGCCGGGATTTGTGGGGATTTGGGGACTCCAGTATAGCTGAGGCGGCCAGACAGTACAGCACAGGGACTGTTCATCTGTAGGATTCCGAAAACACATGGCCCAGATCTCTCCTCTCCATTTGGGAGACAGGGAAGATGTTGATAAGATTGCTGCTGTGGACTTCAGATGAGAGGACAGCCTGTTTAACACTGGCTGGCATTTTCAAAGGAGGGATGACGTGCTGTTTCCAGCTAATAAAAAGAGGATTATGAAAGCTATACGGCCTGATTTAAATGTTGCTGGTTAAATTTGTATTCTCTTTTACTTTAAGGCAGATGCACGATCACGATAAAGCACCGTGTCTTGAGCGCACGTATCTTCATATCTTCCAGCTAGAAAACAAACACATCGGCATGAAGCCCCTGGAATATAAACAAATGATTTTGGTTGTGAACCTGCTAGTCATACTTTGAAGAGTGTTGAACTGTATTTCTGAAGGCTGACCTAGATTTCCTTGCTGAGTTTGTTGAGAGGAGGTGCTGCCTTATTTTTCTGCTTCCTCTGTTAAATGCAGCGACTTGACGACAAACTGAGGCAAATATTAATACCAAGTACCATGCAATATTGATGAGGAAAACACAGGGGAAGGGCACTGGGAAGGGCTTACAACTTCACTCATCAGATAGAGTAAAAACATTTGATTTGACTTTAAATAGCACATAACCTGCCGAGCCTCGCAAAGACATTTTAGCTCAGGCACCTCTGTGGAGGGAAAATGACATTATTCATTAGAGCACGCTGGGTACTTTTTACTCACAGTCTTGGAGAGAAATTGCTCTGATTTGATAGTGGGACAAACAGATTGCTACCGACCCGCAGCTGACACTGTCAAATAATCTGTAGATTACCTTTTTAACTGATTAAGAAGTAATAACTTGAACAAAAAAATGCCAATAAGAATTTCTAAAAGCTAAATTTGACATAATAAGAATTGTTTTTTACAACCAACACCCCAAAACCTGAAAAAAATGTAGTTAGATATCATGTAAAGTTAAGAAATTTTCACATCTCAGAATCTGAAACAAGTGATTTAAATAACTGATCGATGAACAGAATAGTTGACATTTAATTTTCTGGGGATTTCTGGTGATTGAATCATTGATTAGTCAGCTAATGGTTGCAGCACTAAGTTACTGATTGTGTGTGCATGGATCGTCTGTTGAACGTTTTAACAGCAAGTTCTGCTTGAAATATTACCAACATTTTTATAGAAGCCCTCATGACATAATCATGACATCAAGTTGACACTTATTCATTATTAATTATTATCATTCTTTTGGTTTCCAAACATGCATAATTTCAGTCTCCAGTGACGAAACATTAAGGCTCTTTCCTGTCATGTCGTTGTCATTCCATTTCACAGGTCCCCCTGTAAACGTTACATGCAATATTTTTATCAACAGTTTCAGCTCTGTCACTGAGACAACCATGGTGAGTCCCTTTTGGCATTTTGGTTGCTTTTTTGCTCTGTACAATGTGTCTGTGTGTTATCTGTCCCTCAACCTGCAGGTCCACCAGTTAATGTTACCTGCAACATATTTATCAACAGCTTTGGTTCTATTGCAGAAACTACAATGGTGAGTGTTGTGCTTGGACATTTTCATGAGCCCTGACCCCTTCTCTGGAGTTACGATTGAATCGTCTTGTTTTAACCTTGTTTAATCGACTTTTTCCAACATTTATCTACACTACGTATATGTTTTTTGCCATCCTGGAATCTATTGGCGGGCTATTCAATTGATAAAAAAAAGTATTAGTTTCTGCTCCCATGATGGCCTTTGTGCACGTGCTAGCTCAGGTTTAATAATTCATGCAACAAATCCAAACTAGTAAGCCAGTTTAAGTGTAGCCAATAATTGACAGCGGGGGCCTTTTAAAACAAACTACTGTACAATGCGTGATGTGTGAAAGCATCCAATTGCCAAAGGGTAAAAATATACAACCTACAAGGCTGCATTGAAACTAATCAGAATCAAAGCACTCATAATGAGTGCTAATAACTACTTAGATCATGAATGGAAAATGTTAATTTGTGCAGGAGCTGGAACAACGTAAGACTGCCAGGGAATTACAGTTTCAGACAAGCATGCAAATATTTGGAACCGCCAATATGCTGGTGAAATGTCAAACAACATAAAGGCTTCTCATCATCATGACATATCAATTACTCTGAGCAAGTGAGCTTTGTGACACTGCAACTGCTCTGTCAGAGTCGTCCTCATCAGGCCCTACATCTAATAGATGCTTCATTTAGCCTCCACAATGGCCTTTACATAATTCTGATTAACCAGAAATGTTATCATAAGGTCAGCGAATGCAGCTTGCAACAATATGTCATCATCAAAACTGTCATGTGAACATGTAGATTTTATATGTGCCGAAGATGATTGTATTTCTGGATGATATAGGTGTTGAGAAATTTGCATTCAAGATCATATTTCACACATCATCCATTGTATTGTTTGTCATGTATTGTTATTGATGGTACGGGGCGGCTTTTGAAAATATTTTGAATGATCACAACAAGAAATAGAGTGGAGTACTTATTACTGTTTATATAGTGCATGTGTTTGTGTATAAACAATTTAATGTTGTAGTTGATTTAAGTAGTATAATATAGCTAGTAAAATATGTATACTAAAATAGTATAATATCATATAAAGTAGTATAATTTTAACCACAGTAGTTTACATATTAATATATAGATAATCTATAAATATACATATTGTTAAGGTGATCATATTTGGTGTGTGCAAAATCTTAATTAGCAAATTAACTATAGCTGTCATATAAAAGTATTCATAATATTTCCCTCTAAAATATAGTGGGGTTGAAGTATTAAGTAGTTTACCATAAAATGTAAATACTAGAAAAGTACAAATACCTTAAAGATATGGTGTAAGTACTTGCTAGCTCTATTTATTTTTTTTATTACTTTAGAGATAAATTTTCGTGTTCTAGAATAATCATTAATTTGTAGGTTTATTAATGTAATTGTAATATAATGCAACCTCATCATAAAAAGGGTGGAGGAATAATAAAATGTGATAATAAAAACGTACACCAGTGGCTGGCGTTGCGTCGTCAGCCCACTTTGTGATAACCCAAATCACCGCACTACAAAATATGCAAAACCACTTGTCATCTCTGCAGGATTACAGAGTGAACATCTTCCTGCGGCAGAAGTGGAATGACCCCCGGCTGGCGTATAGCAAATACCCGGATTCCTCCCTTGACCTGGACCCGTCCATGTTGGACTCCATATGGAAGCCTGACCTCTTCTTTGCCAATGAGAAGGGAGCCAACTTCCATGATGTCACCACAGACAACAAGCTGCTGCGCATCTTCAAGGACGGGACTGTCCTCTACAGCATTAGGTAACATATTGGACACGTTGTTATAGACAATTAGAAATGACTCCAGAATTATACTACAACTGAATCATTCGGTCGCTGATTCATTAATTAATCAATCAATAGTAAACTAATCCATTGGGTTGTATTGTTGTAGTGTAGCTGAGGTAGGAATCTGTGCCGAGTGAAAGACGATGCTGCAGAGAACAGGAAGCTCTGATGCATAGATTACCCAGGGACATGTTCACTTCTCGCTTCTCTTACATTTCCATCTTAAACATCAAAGACTGGGTCAATGCACAGCGTACACTTTGAAATTGATTTCAATCTCATTATGATCACTCCTTTGAAATGGTATAATTTCCTGAACTAAAGTACATTCCCATGTGCAATGTAGATTTTTGATTAAAAGGAACAGTGGTTGTAAGAGGGCAAACTAACTCAGGGGCACTTTTGAGAGTCCAGAGCAAAGATAGAAGCAAAAGTAAAAAAACAGAAATGTGTACTTTTCTTTACGTTAAAAGATTTAGGCACTCAAAAAAAACAAAACGTGGAATACTCTGGATGGATGACATTTTGCGCAAACTATAAAATATGAAAATATGTTGTATTTAATTTTAACACAACTTGAGCCACATACAGCTTTCAATTTTCTCTGCAATGATGCGATATGAAGCAGATCAATTTCGAGTCCATTTAGAGAGCGGCTCGAGGCTGAGCAGTGCTCAGGTGTGCAGGTAGAGTGGGAACGACGGGAGAAATGAAAGGTGGTTAGCCGCACTCTCCATCCATGGGAGAAATGACAGAGTGGGCAGACTGCGGACCACAATGCATCACAGAGACAATAAGTTGCAGTAATGAAAGTGTGATAGGAACCTGCTGAAGGGAATCCTACATGATATGTTGGAGGTTATCACACAGGAGAAAAAAAAAAAAAAAAAAAAGCAACCAATGCGGTTATTACCACAAAAAAAAAAAGTACCGACTGTAATTTAATTTTTGAAGCAAATTATTTTCAATTCAAGTGTCGACCCACTTGTTCGACATTAATAAATATATTTGTTTTAAAATCGAAAAACATATATTCATGGGTGCAGTCTGTTCACTATGTTTTACTTTGTGGCTTTTTCTTATATTATAGGTTGACTCTGATTCTGTCATGCCCAATGGATCTGAAGAACTTTCCAATGGATGTCCAAACTTGTACGATGCAACTGGAAAGCTGTAAGCATTGATTTTCTCAGTTTTGTCACCACACTTTCTAAACTAAGTATCAACTGTATATTTAAGGGAATCTATTGTTTTCTGTTTGTAGTTGGCTACACTATGAATGACCTGATCTTTGAGTGGCTGGAGAATGGTGCCGTGCAGGTGTCAGATGGACTCACCCTGCCTCAGTTCATAATGAAGGATGAGAAGGAGCTGGGCTACTGTACCAAACACTACAACACTGGTCAGAGGACACACAGACTCCCACTAACGCTGTTTGTATTTCATACCGATAACACTTCTCGTGGTTTAACGGCTGATTTGCATTTGTTTTGCTGTTGAACAGGTAAATTCACCTGTATTGAAGTTAATTTCCACCTGGAGCGGCAGATGGGATACTACCTGATCCAGATGTACATTCCCTCTCTCCTCATTGTCATCCTCTCATGGGTGTCTTTTTGGATCAATATGGACGCTGCCCCCGCCAGAGTGGCGCTGGGCATCACCACTGTGCTAACCATGACCACCCAAAGCTCCGGGTCCAGAGCTTCTCTTCCAAAGGTAAACCTCAGTTATATCCGTCAACAAGCAGAGGACACGAGAGCATGTCTAATACGGTTCGATGCTGAATTCAATGTTGCTATGATCGAAAGTTTTGGTCTCAATCAGTCAATCAAAGCACGTTCACGCCTCTACTGGTGAAAAACACATTTTAAGAGACAAAATTAATTTTTAAAATCATGTCTGTTATTGAAGCACATGAATAAATTCTTTATATGACACTTCTTGTAATTATTTTACGGTTTACCGAGAGGTCTTTAATAGACCTGCAAATCCTAGAAATGTAAAAAGAAAATGTGACCCAAAACAAAAATAATTAACAAAAATGTTTTTGAATTGTGATTATCTTATTTACAAAAAATGTTTTTAGATATTTACTTATATAATCATCTCTTTAAACAATTTGATTTAAAAAGCAAATTGAACTTAATTTGAGTAAAGTTTACTAAATTTACATTCATAAAGACGTAGAGACAAACTACAACTTTTTACTGAAGATGATCAAATAATACAGCATTCTGTGAACTATCCTTCCTCTGAACATTTTAAATATAAATTTGTTATTTAAAAAAAAAAATAATAATTAGAGTTGTACATGTGATCAATTGATCATATTCAAATGAAAGTCTCTGCATTATTAATTAACTTTATGAAAATGATTGTTTCCATTTTTTTGCAGACTTCACTTTTTCTTATTAGTGAAATTCAAATTAGTACTATTATTACTGAACCATTCAGCAAAGCTAGAAAACTAAAAAGGGGTTAAAATTGGGTAGGTGACACAGGAAAACTTGCAATATGGGAGCTGTCATAGATCTATAATTTATTTATTATACTGGGTCTAATATAAATCATTCAGGAAGACTATACATTTTATTTTGGGACAAATTTGCAACGAGAGCTGAAAAAAAGGACAAACTGCACAAAACACACAAAATTTGTGAATGTGTGTTGGTGATTTAGCCCCAGTAGAGTTGTTACCCTCCGCATGCACGTCAATGACCTGGTTGACATGACGATTATCACGACGAGTTTGCAGGTAAAGAAGGGCAACAGGTGGATCAACCAGATTCTACTATTTCTTCTTTAGGTTGGTGCTCTTTCAATGCAAGATTCAGGAAGCAAGATTTCAGACAAAGATTTGTGACTCAAACCTAAACAGAATCAATCTACACAAAAAATAAATAAAATAAGTCAAAGGATGCTTCATTGTTGACTGTTCCAGCATAAGTAGGAAGAGAACAGTTCTCGTTCAGACATCTGTTATGTAAAAGCTTACTTCTACACATCTGTGGATCAAAACCTTTTTTTTTTTTTAACATAATAAAAGCACATGCAGCTCTTATAACATGATATCTACAGTTAAAAAATATGCAGCATTTTTGGTGTCATCTGTGTACTTCAGCAACAGCGGTGGTAGTCTCGGGTAGCTTATTTTCAATCAGGGAAAATTGCCATGCACATATTGTGAAGAGTACTGCTGGCTCATCGAGAGTCCGAGCTTGATGGTAATCACTCTCCATACGTCAATGTGAACACGAGTACCAAAGGCCTCAGCTACGTCAGAGATTCCCACAGGAAATACACACATACTGATAAATATTTAAAAAGAAGCCTTTGAGCGCCTCAGCCAACAAAAACAATAACTTTATATGCCCTAAGTGCCCTCAAAAAGCCGAGTTGTTTTCTCAACATGCTAATCAGCTGTCATAAAGAGATGAGGTCACACTGATGAGCAACAAAGGCTTTCAACATCGTCCTCACCTTCTCAAAAGAAACAGATCAAAACCAGTAGTAAAGGTCCAAACTAGTATGAAAGTTCTCTTTCTATTGGTAATTGGCGCAGCAATTATTTCCCATGGTTTGCAGCCACGAAATCACTGACATCACTGGCAGCTCTGATAAACTTGTTAGCAAACATGATGATTACTGTTATTTGAAAATCACTGTTGACTAAAACAATGGGCAAAATAAAGGGAGAAAGACCAGAAAAACTTACCAGAGATGAATTGGTAGGCCTAAAAGATGTGGAACTCAAATTTAATAAAGAGAAGTCAGAAAATAAATACCTATTTGAAGTTAAAGCTCAATTTCATACTGTATTTGAACTGTTCACTGATGCTGTCACCTTGAAGGATCTAACAAAGGGAATCTGTTTTCTCTCCCAGGTCTCTTACGTGAAAGCCATTGATATCTGGATGGCTGTGTGTCTGCTCTTTGTATTTGCTGCATTGCTAGAATATGCTGGGGTTAATTTTGTCTCCAGGCAACAGAAAGAGTTCCTTCGCCTGAGGCGAAGACAAAGGAGGAATCACAAGGTAGGCTTTCAAAGTCTTCACAAAGTTGCAGTTTAAATATCAAACTTTTTAGCAACTCTAGCAGTGTTGCTCTGGGTACGGGGATATTGATCAGTCAACCACTTTGGTCCAGAATCAAAGAAATCTCAGCTCAGCTATTGGATGGATTAACATTAATAATGACGACCGTGGTGGGTGTTTGTCTGACTTTTTGTTTGGATACACCATCAAAGTTTATATTTATGCAGAGAAATATCTCAACCTTATCCAGGTGAATGGGTTCCGAATCTGGCACAGACATTAACGAGTCCCAAATGATATATTCTAAGTTTGGCCACCATGTTCGCCCTTTCAAAATGTTTTAATATCTGTCGGGTGGATTTCCATGAAATTTAGTACAAACATACATGAATGTTTGTACAAAATCATCTGAACAAATTGCCAATTTTATGTATAAGGCCCAAAATTGTGAATTACACGAGCCTCAAAGGGCTTTAAAATCTGTCCATCCCTAAACTTTTGATTTAGGTAAGGACCTTTTTAGTTTAACAGAAAAAAAAAAAAAGGAAGAGACCTCAGATGGAACATCCTCTGGGATGACAGATGTTGTGTGCCCAGAATAGACATGCCAAGGACATGCCTATGAGCCTCGACTCTACTTACTAGCATGACTATAGACACTTGTTGGAATATTGAATAAATGTGCCATTATTAAGCCCCATCCCCTGAAGCAGCCGTTCTAATAGGTTTTTCATTACAGTGCTTCAGGTTATCTTGGGAATTTTGTTTTAATCAATTTAAAAGTGTTTGTATATTGTATCTCTAATTAATGGTCATGTAAGTTAACTGTGCTACTAAAACCTGAGCCTGTGGCCAGAAAGAAGTAAAACATTTGCGCTGCAGTTGTTTAAAAAAAAAAAAAGGCAAAGTAAGTTCATCTCCATGTGCGTGTGTTTTCTCAGGATGATGACATGCGTGAAGGTCGCTTTAATTTTGCTGGCTACAATATGAGCCAATGTCTGCCAACGAAGGATGGCTCAGCTGTTAAGAACGCTGCTCCAGCTCCAAACCCTCAACCATCGGTCCCGAAGGACGTAGATAGCATGAGGAAAAAGTTTGTGGACAGAGCCAAGAGGATAGACACGATCTCCAGGGCCGCCTTTCCTCTGGCTTTCCTCATCTTCAACGTCTTCTACTGGGTCACCTACAAAATCATCCGGCACGAGGACATCCCTAAAAAGTAAAAGACTCTACCCTCAACGAATAACGTTGTATTTTTCATTTCTCAGATTGAGAAATGCCCGGGAAAGCACAGAGAGATGAGTTGGGGAAACTGTGCATTGAGAGGCACCGTGGTGATCATGGCGGTGTTCTTTCAGGGATAATGTACAATGTTCATGCATCATACAGTTACGCTCATGTTCTGATAATGTGAACAGCTCTTGAGACACAGATGCTTTATTTGTTCTTGTACTGCTGCATAATATTCTCGGAAGGGAAAATGGTTTTCGCTCAAGACTTAGAAACATGCTGGAGAAGAGGGACCAAATTGTTTTGTTTTTTTAATCAATTCTGCCTTGGCGTCGATGCAACCAAGGAAACATTCCATGGATTCGTAGGTGTAGCTTTGTCCGACCCTCGAAGACTTTTTGTGACTGCAAAATTTCTTATCACGGATGCTTAGGACTGTTTTATAGTGTACTATTGTCGTGACACTTCCTCTCTCTTTCTACAAAATACAGCAGCAACCTCTATAAAACTCTAAAAGAAGAGCACACACAGATGCATCTCTCCAACATTAGGCAGCGGCACATGTCTCAGGCACGAGTGTGAACAAGGCGGATGGAAATCTGGAATCGGGAATTGGATATTGCATTTTTATGAAATACCTGAGGCCTTAGATAACAAAGATTTGGTGAGATGAAGTGCTATGCTTCTCTATTTTTTCAAGCGTCTCCTCTTGTTAGAGCAGTCTATCACAGCCGAATGCACCCGTTGAGCTTTTCTACCCGTGACCAGGCATCCAAAGGTACTTCTAGATGATGAAATATATATTAAATTCTTGGACAACAGATGTCACCTAAAATCATTGTACGTTTTCACAGGTGGTTCTAATTTAGATTTATCATTGGAAGGTAATTTATTATAATAAATTGTCATATATTTCACAAGCTGGGTTCATTATAATATGAAGGCTGATTTTAAGCAAATGTATAAGCCCACAAACTGTGAACATGCACTACATCTTTCAGTGTTTTCATATCCACGAGTACATTTATATTCCAGGTAAATACTCCAGGTATCTTAGGTATGGTTTTAGAGTTTGAGACTATGTTTTTGTAGATTTAGTCTGATGATATATTTATTGTGATGGGGGAAAGCTTATGTTTATAAAATAATATCTTTCTGTATACTTCTTCAACCTCCGCTATGGACTGTTTCCCTTCACTCGGTGTGTTTGTTGCTGGATGGTGACATTCGTTTGTAGATGGACTCAAAAGTGAAGGACAGATCTGTGTAACGTTCTTGGTACAGAGCAGCTAATGGCCCTTGCACTCCTGATATACTGTGGTGAAGAACTGTTTTCTTGAATGCTATTCATGGAAAAAAAAATAACAGTTATTTACTGGCATGTACATCAATAAAATTGACTGTGCACCATATTTCCTTTATTTCTGCCTCTCCTGTCATGTATTAGGTAGTGACCGATGTTCTGCATTGTTTGATATTTTCAGGCGTTTGTTTATGACGGTGACAGGATGCCATTCGGAAAAAATAATAACTGATGACACAAAGCACAAACACATGAAAATGCTTTTTGCGCTCGGTGGCAGACCGGATCAAAGAAAATGACAAACACAGCCTCCTCTCCTCACTGAGCTGATAAGTCAGGGTGATGACACGTGCCATGGATCGCCGGGTGGCCTAGGGTGACACAGATACGATCTGGCAGTGGGTTTCCAGTAATGCATGGTAATGGACTTCACACCGTAGTACAGATTCCATCAGTAGGTGCTCGCCCACCAGCTGACTGGAAAATAGCAGGGATTGTATTTGATACAACACCAGACAGAGATGCTTCTTAAATGGTTCCCACCTGTTGTCGCCGCAAGTGAGCTCAAACTCCACGAGTACCCCACATATACCGCTGTTAAAGACATTTAAAGTTATAATACGCGACTGATAATGTCAGTCATTACTAGACGATGGGTATTACTAGGATCCATCAACCCCTTTATTTGTTTGGAGACGAAGACACAGTCTGCAGTAGGTTTGGTGGGGAGGTCGCATGAATCATCCTGCTGCTTTTTTAATTCTCAAAACACAGGGATTATAAACTAATCAGTGATACTAATCCTCCAATGGAAATACCATCCATTTCACCACCACAGTGTCACACCGCTGCCCAGTTTTATGGCTCTTTGAATATGCAAGGATGCGGTAGCCTTCGTGTAATCGGTGTAATGACTTATATAAGGAAAAAAATGTTTGCAGCTTATAATTCTGTTTAAGAGGGAAAACAACTTTCCATCATTCATAGGGTTTATTGCAGCTGCTTTGTGAGGTCTGAGAAGAGGCAAGAAATCAGGGTTGCCATAGCAACTGCACAGCAGTTGATAGGGCCAGGGTGAGAGGAAAGCGGGAAATTAATGAAGTTAAGAACACTTGTGCATGGTTTTGCCAAGGACGTCTCTTACGCCTGCTCATAAATAGTGCACTAAATCGAAACACAATTTCCACTGTATTACGGTAATAAAGACACTAGCAGCAGATTCTGCTTGCTTCCTGAGGGCTTTACTCAGAGGATTATGCTCCCATGACACTCTTCAAACTACTATACCGGCACTGTGTGTGTGTGTGTGTGTGTGTGTGTGAAGGAGAGTCTGCCAACTACGAGGTATTCACTTTACAAATTCTGCACCAAAAGCAGAACAATGGAAGACTCAACACTCTATTATTAATCTGCACTCCTGTTTTATACCTTTCTATCCAAGGGTTGCCTTGACGACAATCGTTGAGAACCCGTGTGCCTGAGAATTGTTTACTTCATGAGTTAAAAAAATAAATAATATGATTTTGACTGAACAGACCATTCAAAAATGTAGCTGCATAAACCATATCCATCAAAAAAGAGCAGCTGGGGAAGGCCATGGAATTGGGTCAAAAGCTCCAGAAAAACAAACTAATTAGATCTAATATTAAGGAAGTCGTTTTTCAGATTTAAACAGCCGAAATAGACCGTGTTCACATTTGATATGAATTTATTAATGTTAAAAAAGTATTATTTACCCTGTGTGAACTGTTAAATGTAGTATTGTAGTATGTAGGGCATAATAAAACTGACCTGCAGTCAAAAGCAAGAGGCAGGACCTAAAAAAAATACTAGTATTATTATTAGATACCTCTGATTATACAAGTAACATCTGGTGACTTCGATCAATAACGGTCAAAGACCATACCGGCGCCCTCATCAACCAGCATCAGTGTGAACGGAGTTCAGAAGCTCCATTCATCAAGATGGAGGTCTCGTATTATTAAAGGCACAAGCTGGAATTTAAATGTAAACACAAGGGTCACCCGAGCTCCCCTCCTATCACTCTCAGGTGTAACACATCGCATTATATCTAAATGAATTTGACCTAAATAATGCTTTCCGATACGGTTACATATGTTTTACAAACATCAATAAAACAGTCGAATTCAGCGAATGTATCTTCTCGTGGTCCGCTAGCCGTCCGTTTAACCTCGCCGTGCACACGGGAGACAAATAAAGTGCCGAAGCCGTATAACACGATTTGCAACCAATCGGTTAGTGAGCGTGCACAGGACAGTGGGAGGAGGAAATGGGGTCAAGGGGGCAGGCGGGGGTGGGGGTGGAGGGGGTGGGGGGGTGAGAGGCAGCAAAAAAAAAAATCTGGCACATGCTAATGTGCAAAAATGCATAACATAATCGCTTTGTCAAAAAAGGAGAGCTGGCTGAAAAACAGCCACAGAGAATCAAATCAGACTGACAACAGTTGAAAAAGACAACGGGAAAGAGCCGCGTACACATCAGATGGGGGGGGGCCTCTTGGTTTCTGGTCGACAGGTGGGAAAACAATAGTTTTACTAAGCAGGTACTCCTGTCGTGTTGCGTTTAATTACTTGGCCATCGGCGTTCAGTTCACTTTGTAGTTTGCCAAGATGTGCTGGTGTTGTACTGTAAGCGGAGGTGGCAGGAGAGTTGTAAGTATCGCTGTCTGGAGCTGGCGAGCTAAATCTGGGAAGCCGTCTCGTCCCTTCTGCATCTCAACTTTCCAAAAGCAACTGTGGCCATTTGCAAAACCACAATGAACCCAACGTTCGTTAAATTACTTGCGGTGTCGTTGATCCCTTTATATCACGTTATTTCTCCATTCAATGTGCTTAGAGAGATTTTCATAGACCTAAAAACACGCGTCTGTGGGATTGTTTGTACTGATGAATAGTTTAAAACTCTCTTCCTGGTAACGTTGCATTCGTTGTCAGCTTCCAGGTTCAAACCTTCAGTCCTCTCTTTGGTCGCTACGGTTTTTACAAAACAAACTTAACACCTCACTTTTGACAGCTTTTACTCGGTTGTGTTTTGAACGCTGCACTTGTGTGCTTGCACGTCGATGGTTTGATTCCATTTTATATCATAACGTCTCTTTTGCTTTCGCTATTAAGACAGAGACATCCACACCGGATGAGGCTGGGACATCTAGCCCAGTGGTCGCCTGGCAACGCCACTTTGGAAGGCGGAGCTTGTGAAGGAGCACTGAAGGGAGGGTTGTATTTATTGAGCTGTTGAGTTTGAGTAGCAACGATCTCTCTCCAGAACTGCAGACTCTGCTTTAATAAACTAAATGAGGTGCAGATTTGGTTTCCTCCATGTCTGATATTTTTCTATAACAGCAGTAAAAATATTATTCTTCCACCTCTTAATTACCCATCAGGGGAGAGGGGGTGGGGGGGGCTTCAGTAGAGGGTAGAAACCCTGCAATGTTCTTTCACCACTCACGGTAAATAGAGGTTAACGGGCAATAATGGGACGACAGACCATATATTTTACTTGGGTGGCAGTCGGGGCTCTAAGGGAACACCAATACAATTTAATGTTCCTTTCCACATGTGATCCATTTCCCCCTGGCTATTTACTGGTGTTATTTACTGTAGAGGATTCTGAATTCTTCTTCACTGCTGGAAGTGACAGAGGTGTTTGTATCACAGCCAAGAGGGCTGTGGTGGTTTCTGGACGTGAGGGATTAAAAGAGCAAAAGGAAGTGCTTGTGTGTGATCAGCTTGCACAGAAGGCTGTAAGTTGATGAGCCAACAGAGCTGCAAACTGGATCTATAGTTACACTCCAACATGAGGAAAAACCTGAATAACATTTCATTACCTTACAGCAGAATTACTATTTTAAGGCAACACCTTGGGAATCACTGATGAAAACAGGAAGCTTTTAAGTACAATGTTTGAGCTATTTAGAGGAGTGTTGTGGCAATGAGTCCAGCGGAAGCAGTTAGGTGCAGTGAAGCAGAAAAATTCAAGGTGTAAAAGGGGAGTTTATCTCTCCTCAGACTGAGTACAACAAACAGATTGGAGGTGCTCCCAGAACAAACTAAATCCAGCTCCCATTCGGAGGAAAAAATAAAACTCACTATCTATTTTAGCCAAAACTACTGGTCAGACTACCCTGACTCCATGTATCTAGCAAAACCCAGGTTGTTTTAACTATCATTTCCTGTTTACTTACATGAATGGTGATGTACTTACATCTCTGTCAGGCTGTGCAAAGTCACAAGAGAAAAACCATCCGAGGACTTTATTTTTCTTTACCTCATTTCACGGCAAAATAACTGAACCATGAGGGGAAAGTACCACTAAAAGCTTTCAGTGCCATACAGCCAAGTGAGTAGCTGTATAAAGTTTTGCACGGCCTTCATCTGCCGTCTTTATTCATAACACAAACAGTTTCTCACTACAAGATGAAAGGGATCTCTGTCTCCTACCGAACAGCACGGGCAGCAGCAGACATAAAAGAGCATTTTATTTAATTTTTTTCTAAACACAAAGGGTCTAAAGGGAAATGAACAGAAGAATAACATGAGCAGAGAGCAGTATCAAGCGGATATTATATTAAGGCTGTGAAACCCGGGAGGGGAGCCAATAGAAATGGGCTGAGGCTCCTCACAGGAGTCAACACTGGATAGATATAAATCCTAAGAGGCTGTGTGACTTCAGCTCTGAACACAAAGCAAGCCACCGATGGGGGGGAGGGGGGGTCTACATACATGAGGAGGTGTATATTTCTGGTGATCACACTTGACACAACCTACTATTAAAGAGTTGGCATTCTTTTCATTCACACATACCATAGTGATGGGACTCAACAATAATAATGTTTGAAGCATGTTATCCGAGCAAAGTCCTCCGAGTGTTTAAGAGAGCTGCCAAATCCCCAGCCAGTTGGACTTTTGACATGCTTTTAATCAGCCTACGATACCTCCCCACATCCACCAGGGGGCTCAACCTCATCCTACTCCTCTCCATGTCCCGTTGCCACACCTCTCTACACCTCTGGAGCCCCTCTACAGAGCCTGGCTCAGGGGTTACCTCCTGTCCAAAGCTCTTCTTCTTTGCCTCATCTTCGTCTTCTTCACCGAGGAGCAGCGACGCACACTCTCTGAGAGACACCACTTCTTTTTCCAGGGCGGATGCAAATATTTGAGCCACCCCCTGGCCTGTTGTACCTGCAACAGCCTGGAGGGAGCAGGACGCAGGGAGGAACGCCAACAGGGAGTCCAAGAACTGGAGCATCTGTAACTGGCTGCAAATAAAACAGCACAGCAACATTTTGCATATTATTTCATAAACCATGTTAAAATAAATTTAAAAAAGATTTAAGTTTCTTGAAGTCGTTTTCTTTTCTTTCTTTTTTTACCATTTTTGTCATTTGTCAGCCCATTCACAACCACCTGCCTGTTCACTGTTCATTTACAGGATTTGTAATTTTAAGTGCTTTGCTTGCCGGAGAATCATAATCTCTTTGATATTCAGAGGAATATCAGGCCGCCATACATCTCAGTCGACTTCAAAGGCTTGTCAACTTTGAATCTATTAATATAAATTGAGCAGTGTGTACTTGTACTTGCAGATAAACCTCTTTTTTTTCTTTTAAATGAAATTGAATCAATCCCTGGAAGTACTTTTTTCAACCAGTACACTGAGCTGTAATATTACAGTTAGTAATTGAACTGAAATTCATTATTCCGGATTTTTCTGACTTTGCATGACTATCATATTAGCAGCATATAACATTTCAGGTCATGCAAACCAAAGAAAATTCTTAATAGGGAAAACATGAAATTGGCATTCTGAAAATAGGATATAAAGGACAAATGTAATACCTTATTAAAGATGCCCTGTGGATTTTTTGCTAATAGTGCCACGGAACAATTTTGTTCTTGTTTGTTCGTATGATCCAGTATGCACGTTTAATTTTATTTTTGAAAAAAAAAAAAAAATCCTACTTTGTGAACCAATAATTCAATTATAGTTAATAAACAGTGGAATACTATCCATCAATACATACACTTCTAAGGTCAGTAATTCAGCCATCTTAGTAGTGTCTGTCAATAAACATGATTTACCTGGAATGGACAGACAGCTCTCCCTGGAAAGGTGTTATCTGATGCCAGTGCAGCAGCATGAGAGCAGCTGGTCCTGAAGAATTTGATAGGAAATACCGAGGGCTCACTTCTATCTTGTTACAGCCCACTCTTTTCTGCATCCAGCCATCTATATCACCTAAGCTGTAATCAGGTGAGTCTATGTGGAAGACCCAGCGATCCAGCACTGCCAACAGACTCAGGAAGTCCTCCCTCGTCTCATCTGAGTAAAAAAAGAAGACAATAATGAACATTCATGTGTCAGGATTAAAACCTCGAGTTTTAGGCTTGTTGAGATTTGTACCAGTTTTGAGTTGGGGGGATTTCAGCAGTTGGGTTTGGATATTACTATTAATCTCTAAAGCAATTTGACAGCAATGCAGGACAAGTGGTGTCGAGTCGCTCATGGGGGCAAAAGCATCTAGTCTCTGGACGGAATGGAGCATGACACGGCACTTGACACAGCCAGAGTTCAACAAAGGTGTCAGCTTGGTCACTGCAGTCACAGCCAGTCTGCATGTGTTGAGATCATTGGGTCTGCTGGCGTTGTGCTGCTTGCTTCTTTTGGCTGCGGGCTCTGGGAACATGGAGGAGGAGGAGGAGGAAGAGGAGGAGGAGGAGGGCGCAGGGAGCCAGAACACTTGGCTCTGGGTCTGGATGACTGCGGGCATTGAGCTTTGGCCCGTCTCTGTCAGGATGGATAAGCTCACATTGGACATTGGTCTGGAACAGAAATAGCACATAACTAACAATCAGATATCTCACAGCGAGTTGATAATTAGACCAGAAATGACATAAATACCTGCAGACTGTGTGTGTGTGTGTGTGTGTGTGTGTGTGTGTGTGTGTGTGTGTGTGTGTGTGTGTGTCTGCTTGTGAACTAATTAACAACAACAATTCCAGGTGGTGAAATTACATCAGCTGCCCAAGTGCACCAATCAAAAACAGCAATAGTATATGGGCTCTTGAGCCAGTCATGCCACAAGTAGTTTTCGTCCTCATGTTCTCAAATGAGAAAAAAAAAAAAAAAAAAAAACAAGAACAGGTGGATGGAGGAATCCGATCGCTTCATGTTCCCACAAAAAGCAGCTGGGAGAGTTATTAAAAACATGTTGCCATGGTGACCACCTATTCACCCTGCATCTGCCTGGAACTGAGGGGCGATCAAAAAGGCAAAAAAAAACATCTTATTCAGTTAGCGCTGTTTCACTGACAGAAATTAGGTATTAATTTCCTTTAAAATAATTCCTCACTGATTTAATCATGTGGAAAAACCTCTTATGTTTTTCATAATTTACCGACATGATCTGTCCACCTCAACAAACGGCCAATGTTTTAATTCAGATGAATCTAATCAGGCAGTAATGACGTGGTGTGACAGCTGGACAGTCACTTGATTAGTGCCGTATCAATATTGGCTGTATCTTTTCCGTGGATACACTCAACCAGATGAACTCACCTATGCATGATGAGACATGAAGTAGATGAGCATCTCAGAAGAATCACTACGAAAGTGTTATGATAATGTCATGTTCAGCGGACCACACAGAGCCGATACCTCAGACCGTTCAGGCAATATATTCTCATTCAAAAAACATACACAGTCCACTTCAATTAAAAAATAAATCACGTTTACACGGAGTTGTCGGCAGTTAGGATCACTCCCACAACCATTCGGTCCTCAGTGATTCGATGCCACAGCTTGTCAATGTGAGGTTTTGAAGACACTGCTGGCGTGTCTTGCATCTTGTCATCCGAGGCCTCATCCCTTGACTCATCATCACAGTCCCACAGAGCAATAAGGCCTTCCTAGACAGAAAGTGCAAAGACTGTAATCAGCAATGACATGTGTGACAGCACTGACAGCAACAGCAGTTTGTGTCAGACGTTTCTATTTGAATAGCCAATAAGGCACAGCAATAGTGGACTTGAGGAGTGTTGCTGTAATACTGCCGGTCCAAATACAGTAAAGTAGTTGAAATCTGCTTTAAAAAAAAGAAGAAGTTTGTTTCAGGAAATGTACACATTTATTGAATCAGTAAAGGCACCATTTAGATCAGTCCTTAATAAGATAATCCTAAACCCACACAAGTTTTTAATTGAGCATAACACATGCCAGCAAGATATAGATATCATTATCGAAAATTACAACAGCTACTATCCAGACAACAAACACAATATATATTCATTTTACATGCCATTGTTTTTTTTTGTCTTATATAAATTATGACGTGGGGAACAGTAAACAGCAAAGTTATTACTACCATATTTTTTCTTCCCTACCATGGGATTAATAAAGTCTTATCTCATCTCTCTTATCTTATGTAACATTTCATACAAGGACACACATGTTGTGATCTGATCATGAAAACTGTCACTAGCTCCCAAACCGGTGAAAAAAACAACAACAAAAAAACAGCCAAATACTGCAACAGCATGCCGATTTGTTTTTTTTTGTCATAGCACATTTGTATTTCCTTACACGACCAGTACCTGCTCATGCTGGGTGAGAACGGACTCCCTGTCCGAGACCACATCAGCGAGCGCTCGCACCGACTGCTGCAGAACTCGGTCCTTCACCCTCACTTCTCTCTGAAGCTCCTGAAGGACGGTCAGTCCGCTCTGCAGTACAAATCAGTACACGTTAGCTGAACACATACACATAATTAGGTTCATGTCATTGACACCAAATAGAAATATCATTAACAGGCGATTGATTATGCAATGTATAATGATTGGGAACAATAGCTTAGATCTGGTCATCATGACAACACACAGTTACATATGAATATTTACAAACTGATGCTGCAAACAATGAACGCTTGTGTCCACTCGTTAAACCATATTTTAAACAGAAGTCTTCACACACGTAAAAGAAAAACATGAATTATTCATTAATTTTTGCTGGGGTCATTAATTAATTGTACAACCCGATCAATACTGGATTTTGGGAGTCAATCCTGATATTAGGAATAAAAAAAAAAAAGAATTATGATATTGATATGTCCACCAAAGTGTGGTTATCAAACACTTGTGTAATGGAGGCTGGACAATTTTCAGCTGAATGATAAAACATATTGTCCAAAATTATATCAGTACAATGAAACAGTGAACTTCACTTCAATGGAAATATAATCATTTTAAATAACAATACATTTTAAAAACACAAATAGATAATTACCACAGGCATTTTTTTTTTTTCATTATATTCTGTAAAAAGCAGTTATCATATTAAACAACACCAATATGTCTCTGATAGGCCGAAATCAGCCAGTGAATTTGGCCAACCAATAAATCGGTCAGGCTCTAATTATTTATAAAACTTTGTAAAAAAAACAATACCATCTTGTCTTGCTGGGATTACACTAAAAGATGAATGGCATTAAATTATAATTTTCTCCACTGATGTCATAAAAGCTCACCTGAAGTCTGGATTCTAACGCTTGAAGAGTGACGAGACGGTTCTCCGGTGGAGGAGGGGATGTATTCGGTGCTTCGGTGTCCCGACCGCGCTGAAACATGTTTTGTTAATTTGTCACGCTGCTGCTCTTTTAAAAATCTAACTCTTCAAAACTATCGCGGCTCACGACGGGTAAATAACACGCCTTACCGAGTACGAGACACCACACAGGTCAGTGATGAGGAATTTTTCCAGCGGCCGTCCTGCTGCACCTCCATCCTTGAACACCAGCAGCATCTGGTCCGTTCCGCATCCCAGGAAGTCATCCACGTGGACGGAGCTGACGCCTGACCACAGGGAAGCTATCTGGAGAGGAGAGGAGTGTTCAACAATGTAAAAACTTATACATTTAATGAGAATAGATCTGTAGAAAATACAGACGGTCAGAATATAATAAAATCTCAGTTTCACATACCTGAAACGTTTCCCGCCGCACGGCGCAAACGTGCCCCTGGTGAAAAGATACGACAAACAGGCAGCCGTCTCGCCCCGTGTTAACTACCTGGATCGTTTCAGGTCGCTGGAACGGTAGTCGGCACACGTCTTTTACGACTCCGTCCTCACAGTGGACGAGTTGCTGGTGAGAGGTCGCGGCGACCGCGGCAACTTTCAGCAGGCCGTCCACTCTGGCAGCCGAGAGGACCGAGACGCACCGCGTGACGCGGATGTAGGGAGGGGGTAGAATCATCGTGCCGTCGAACACTCGTCCACCCTCGACGAAATACCCGAAGGTTTCGCTTGTGGACGGGTCACTCGAGCTTTCAGACTTTTCTGAAAGCCCGAGAACGAAAACCTGTCCTCCGCTGAGGGGAAGTTCTCCAACGACACAGTGGGACAACTGGACGGGTACTTGTCTCACCCCGGCGGCCCGTGCAGATGTATAGAAGACCTCGTTTTCGTGGGTCCACACCACTGTGGGACCCTGCAGGACGTACACACCCTCGTTCATTTGATAGGGGAGCTTGAACTCCACGCAGGGCTGCAGGCCGTTTGAGCTGCTCAGCGTGAGGAGGCTGTACCGGAAGCTCTCGGCTTTCTCACTCTTTTTAGTCACTAAAACACACGGGAGTGAGACTCTCTTCTGAACGTGGGCAGCGGGTTTACACGTCACAACGTCCACGTGAGCGGACCTCCTCCTGCTGATGACAGCTGTTCCCTCTGCTGCCTTCACGAACCTCTCGTCCTCCCGTTCAAACGAGAAGCTGCGGAACACCAACTCGTTTCTGTCGCCGTCACTCGTGGCCGAAGTCCGTTTGCAGTTGAATGAGATTACTTTACCGCAGTGGGAGAGCCGATGGGGATTTCGGGACCAATCTCCCGAGGGCGGTCTCTCCATTATTGGGACAGGGGAGCTTCCTTCGGGTTCCTCCCAACGTGCAAAACCTCCTTTTTTTTTTTGCACAGCTCGGGCTTTCACAGCTGCGAAATGTCACTTTCATGACAGAAATGTCGCTTGTCTATATAAAAGGTGGCGTAGTTGCGAAACGTAGAGGAGTCGTGTGGTGGAAAAGTAGTCGTACGCGATGTTTCATACCGCCTTGCGAAGTAGCGCGCCAAATGAAACTGAACGCTTCCGGTTTGCCCGAGTGCATTGTGGGTACGAGCTGGTAAACAGAAGTTGAGTTGACGAGTCAGCTGAAAGTGTGTCGCTAAGTAGTTCCTATTTTTTTTTTTTTTATTATTATTTTTTAAACCCGTTTCTACTGTATGACTAATTAGGTTGAAAGCGTTTATTTTTGTTTGTTTTGTCTAAATCCAAACGGCCCTCCTTCTTCCTTCTAAAGCGGAGGGGGCGTGGCCACGGCTGGAACCAAAATGGCAGCGATCGGACGCCAGTTTCTCACTCCGCACTGATTCAGCCAATAACACATCTTAGCTGACCAACTGCCTCTCGACGCGGAACTCGCAACGGACACCGGCGGCGGCGGCGGCGGCCTGGGGCGGTAGGGGGGGGAAGAGAAACAGCTGAATATGGCTGAACTTGAGCCACACGAAGGAGCGCAGGTAAACCGTCTTCCGTACAGGGGTTCGTGAGCCGGTTTGTTTGTTGTGCTTGTTTACATTTTAAAGATGTGCTTCTGTGTCGGACAGGACCTCGAAAAGAAAATTGAGGAGACGAGGCAGCGGTTCAAGAGTGATTTTCTCCAAGGTAACACCGCGTATTGTGGATTTAAGCTTGACATTTAATGTGCCATCTTGTCCTCCCATAAAATTCAAAGTAGTGTTTTTTTGTTGTTGTTGTTGTTTTCAAACATGGTGACCTCAAAGATCCGGATAAGCTCCCAAATAGCTAACGTTAGCTTTAAGTATACTTAGTTGAGAGTAAATGCAGCCGGTAGGTATGACGTCATGGCCTCCACCTGTGGAGGGGTGGAGGGGTACTTCACGTGAGTTTACAGCACAATATGGACTTTGTGGGGGTTTAAACTAGAAAGTAAAAATGCAAAAAAAAAAAAAAAAGAAAGTGAAACTTTGTGCTTGACCTGTTGAAACGCATCTTAAGTTTTTCCACCTTTGTTCGTGTTTTGTCAGATCCAGGTGAGAAGTACGACCCCAGGGACGTGGACAGGCTTCAGACCGACGACGCTCTGGTGGAGGGCTACCTGACATGGAGGATTTATGTTGTCGATGACGCCTTAAAAATGATTGATGAAAGTTTTCAGTGGAGGAAAGAGTACGGGGTGAACGGTAAGATGTCGTAATCCCCCCCCCCCCCCCCAACCTCCCGATTCTTAGAAACAGGGTTTCACATCTGTGTATTTATAATACTATTAGTACTACTAAAATCTCGGTGTGAAAATAGAAAACACGTTTTTCATCACAAAAGCCAAAGTTCTTCAAAAAAAACAAAAAAAAACGTGTCTGTCCACAACTAACAAAACCAGATAAGATGATGATGGTTTTTATTGCCTGTTTTTGAATCCCGGTGCTGCAGGTACAACGTCCAAACCGGGGATAAAAGTAGACATGTTGACATTGCCATATTTAGTTGTTATCCGGCTTGCAACACAAATCAGCGGTTGTCTTTGTGCTCCTCTGGGATGAACCCAGACAGAGGGTCATTGTGTGTTAAACGCCTCTATCGCCATACACAAGCTCCCCCGAGAACAATCCCTGCTCTTTTCTTCAGAGGAATTGCTTTGGGTTGTTGTTTGTGGATTTAACATTTTTTTTTTTTTATCAAACAGTTCTTTTTAGGAAATCTTTTTTATTTGCGTCTTCAGTATGCAGGGCAATCGTGGGCCTTTTGACTTTGTCCATCAGCTGTTTGTTCTTTATTTCGTCATTGGAAACTTTTTGCTGAGTAGCATGTTATTATTATCTGTGAGGTTTTACAAAGCTGCTAGTAAATGAGTGACTTCCTCTGAACGGCTAGAAAGTCCTGCTGTTTAGTCCTGGTTTATATATATATATATATATATATATATATATATATGTGATACAGTTTAAAGTGTTTTAACAAAAGCAAAAAAAAATTCTAATAAAAGATATTGTGTGCCTCAAAACAAAGAAATGAAGGACGCCAGTCTAAAAGATGCACTTCAAATAACCTTGCCCCCATTTGCTTCCAATATGATATTGTTTTTACTTCACAATAGAGATTGAAATGATGGCAGTAGTCAAAGGCATGAATAACAACAACGACTAACAGTCACAGAATAAAAGGCAATGTCAAAATAATGTGCATAAATGTAAACAGAATAAAACTTGTGAAATAGATTTATGAAAATCAAAGAAATGTGAAATACTAAACGCAACCAAAGGCCATTGAAAACATGCACGTCTTGAGATTTGTCAATGAAGGGGGAACATGTGATCGCTTGAGGAGGCTTATCATTCCAAAGCTTTGGAACAGCCGTGACCGAAAGTGTAGTTAATGCTATGAATGAGAACAAACGGTGTAATGTGTGTCTTCCTGTGCGTTTCAGATCTTAACGAGAACACTATCCCCAAATGGATGTTCGAGACCGGTGCCGTCTACCTTCATGGCTACGACAGAGAAGGCAACAAGCTCTGTACGTCCTCTGATGTCACGCACCCGCAAACCAGCTTTTGTTTGTTTTGTCAGAAAAGTTATTTCTGCGACGAAACGCACAAAACTACTCGAACTTATTTTTTTTTAACAAAAATCATTTCCTGTGTTTTAGTCTGGTTTAAGGTGAAGCTCCACATCAAGGATTCAAAAAGCACCTTCGACAAGAAGAAGTACATTGCCTTCTGGCTGGAGCAGTACGCAAAGAAAGAACCTGGGATGCCGCTCACTGTTGTGTTTGACATGGCAGAATCGGGCATCAGCAATATAGTAAGTCCATGAAGATGCTGCTTAACAGGCGGTTTTAGTTATTAGATCTTCGACCTTCTTTTTAGTTTGTGTCTCGTGATCTACTCCCGCCTAATTTTGCTTGCTGTTGTTAATATCTGGATCTCCAAGACAACCGCGGACTGTATTTAATTGCTTTTGCCGTTAAACAAGATTTGCTCTTGTATTAGAAAAAGACTACGCCCTTGTGCTGTGACTCACTGCACTGATGCATATATATTTTATTTTTCTGCTGTTAGCGCTGTGGTCTTGCAGGGACTGATGGTCTTCAGTGGGTTTACACTTTGGAGATTAAAGTAACCTTTAAATCCTGATGGTCAATTCGAGTGGGCTGCCTAATCCGTCGACTCGCCGTGACGCAGGCGTTAGCTGCTTGATGGAGCTCTCCCCGTCAGCGAGTGCATTTCATTGGCCGGGCTCTCTCCCGGAGAAATGGCTCAATTAAATACAAATAAACCAACACTGACAAGGCAAAAAGGGATAAATAGCTATATGAGACAAATATAAAATGAGGTAGATTAGAAGATCAGTTTGGAAAGCAGCTGTCGTGAGGCGTGTTGAACCACAGCGGTAACTACAGCAGGGCTCGCCATGATCTCATTATGACCCGGGAGTGAGTCTCCTGCATAGCAATGAGGATTCTGGCCAATTATGGAGCCGAGCCAGCGTATAAGGCTTGTATCGATTGACATATTGGCTGTTTGCCTGATGATTGCAATTAACATAAAACAGGAAGGTGAAATTTCTTCTTTTTTTTTTTTCAAATTCAGCTAAAATGATTTAAAACATAGCAGGATGTTAGAGCTGGAGGTGAGTAGGTTCTAGGTGGGATTTACAGTAAGGACTTTTATATCTGTCTTTGGTGGTTGAATCAGAGAAAATGAATTAATGCTCAGCTGATGACTGGGAATTTTATTTTTCTAACTTGTTTTCAGGACTAATGTCTCCTTGAAATTGGAAAAGTTGACGGTTGAATCTATGTGGTGCGATCAAATTGGAGCAAAGTAGCCTTTAAAAGCAGCGTGTCTATTTTGCTAATTGTTCATAACAAAAATATAGATGATATTTGAGACGGACTGAGCAGGGTATCGTTCAGAGGAGCTTGTAATGAATTTCCACTTAATGTTAAGTGGGTCACTTCAGATCTGGAGGCGGTTCAGAGAGAACAAACATTCTCCAGTGAAAATTGTTTGTTAAAGCACATTTTATTCTGGAATCCTTTTGTGTGCTTCTGCTTTATGAATCATTGAGGGTTTTTTGTTTTTTTTTCCTTTGTGTTTCAGGACATGGACTTTGTGAAGTACATTGTTAATTGCTTCAAAGTATATTATCCAAAGTTTTTATGTAAGTAACACAAGTTGTTATAAAAGCAAAACAAATATTTATTTGCTTGCACATATGTCACATTCACTCATTAATAGTGATTGCAGATACTTTAATGTCAAACCTGGGGATTTTCAAGCATAAAACTCACTGACATACCTGGTCTTTTTTTTTTTTATATCATTTCAGCCAAAATGATCATCGTGGATATGCCTTGGATCATGAATGGTGAGAATGAGTCTGCCTACTCTTAGGAAAACCATACACCGGGCTGTCAGGATTGTGAAAATGGAGTTGACTATGAACTGTCATAAAACTAAACACGGTTCATATTATGCCACCATTATGGAATAAGCCTAGTAGTTTAATATTACACCTTATGAGGAAGAAGAGACATGTTTAGGCATTAAACATTGGAATATAAAAGTAAACATGGATAACAACTTGGATATTTAAAGATTTACTGTCAGAGATAATAGGCACCAATAATCAAAATAAACTGTATAATGGTGGCACTGAGTCATTATGTATGTGCTATTGAACCACACCAGAAGAAGGGGGCACGATGAGGTGACATCATTAAAAGAGTGCCCTTCGAACTTCAGATGACACGGAAATAGAGATGAAAGATATGATATTTGTGTTGGTTTCATCCAGCTGATGAATGAAACGATGCCAAAGATTATGCAAATATAGGGCGGTCGGCTCGGATAGTTGCGGTCAGGCATTTGTGCAAATCGGGCAAATTGTGACACGGCTAACCATCGAAACGTTTATATTTGGTTGTTTATCGGTGATTTATGAGATGATAATTGATTGTGACGTGTCAATCATCGCGCATGTCTCTTCGCTACAGCTGCATGGAAGATTGTGAAGTCCTGGTTGGGTCCAGAGGCAATCAGCAAGCTCAAGTTTGCATCCAAATCAGAGGTCCAGAACTTCATAGAACCCGAGTACCTGCCACCTCACATGGGTGGAACGGTATGTTTTCATGTCCTTCAACACGTCTCATTTACTAAATTTCCAATGTGGCTCTAAATGATGAGCTTGTGACTCGAACTGGTCAATAATTTGGTGACATTTCTCATCTTTTATTGGGATTTCATTGTAATGAAGATGTGATTATGAAGTTTTGTTGTGTAAACTGTAATCATAACTAAAAAAGTTAAAAGATCAGTCTGTGTTTTACCACATTACATTTTGTTGCGTTTCTTATTCATAACATTTTTATTGATATTTAAGGTTGCAAAATTCAGCTTTAAAGGTAGTAAAACAATGAATGTGGATCCTTTTTCACGCCTCTGTATGTTACAAAAGTCGATCAGGTTTGTCAGATCTCACCTGTCCACTTGCCAGTGATAAAGAAATCTAACTTGGTCTCTTCATTAGATAATAAACATAAATTATACTATATTGTCTTACTAATTTGTCCTTGTATGACCTATGCTGGGTCATATGCAAGATCTGGAAACATTCTGTACTCATATTTTGTACTTATCAAAGCCGTACTTGTATGACTGCCCTAATTTGAACGAACTACTTCTCCACTTTTATAACGATGCTTGTATTGATATAACTAATCTGGCTATGTTCCAGGACTCCTTCAAGTATAGCTACCCGCCTCTTCCTGACGATGACTTCCAAACACCCATCTGTGATAACGGGCCTATTGTCAGTGAGGACGACACGGAGAGCAAAGAGGGTGAAATGGAGAGCAAAGATGCCCTCGAGTCCAGCTTCAGCTCTGATGTTGTGGCGAAGCCCAAAAAGGTACAATTTCTTTCAAGTTTATTTTAAGTTTCGCAGACTCTTAATATTGTTATCAACTGCTCCAGTGTTTCAAAAGCGGCGCAGCGGCGCTGCAAAATCACGAAAGCCACCGAAAATATAGATTATTGTGCAAAATAATCCCAATGAACGTAAACCAGGCACATTTTCTCAACCTGTTTAAAAAGCATAAAGTGATATTTCCCATCCACCACCAGCATGTTTCACACAACCACAGCGGCGGGTTGAGCTAATAGCGAATTGTTGTAATGATGAAAGCAGTATTTTGATGACTGAAATTCATTATTTATTATATTGATATTTCTACTGAGATATTACTGGGTTTAAATAGTTAATTTGATGTATTTTTTTTTAAATAAAAATAATTATTCATGTTTGAAATATAAATCAATAGCGAAAACTCTCTAATTTCTCAGTGTGCTGTGGAAAATTACAACCTTTGAAACCACCAAGACAGTTGGTTTGTGTTGAAGTCCTTTTGATTTCAAAAGCTCACTGTGAAGTAGTTTTGATTTAGTCCACTGCCGGTGTGTGCTAATAGGAGTCCTGGTGTCGTTGGCTTTGTGCACTCCTCGGAGAAACACTGTGCTCTCACAGGTGAAGTGAATTGAAAGTGATTGAGTCACGATTGCGTTCAGATTCGGGCCTTTCAGGCAGTTCACCTCTTGGAGATGTGACTTCCTGCCAATGGCCAGATTACGTGCCGTATTGTCAGAGATTCCTCCTGTTTCTCCTTTCACTCGTTTCCCTTAAGTCAGATGACGACACGTAATCGGGCCGCTTCGTGGCAAATAACGCTCGCACATGGTGAACATGAAGCTGTTGCTCATTGTCCCTGTGAAGGTGACTCCCAGTGTATCTGACCGCAATTAAATCCTGCCAACAAAGCGCCCCTTTTGCATCGCAGACGGCAAACTGCTTCTCTCAGTCCCGCGGGCTGAATATGCTGCAATTTCCGCCGCCTCACTCTTACTGTGGTGTCACCACCTTTGCACCCTGGTTGCAGTTGAGACTGCAGCTTATGTCAAAGACTCTTACTCACTCCCTGCAGGACTCTCCAGTCTTCACCTCATAGTCTATTTAGCTTTTTTTCAGGCCAGCAGCATGCAAAGAAAACCTGCATGGAAATAGATTACCTCAGGATATGCTCAGTATTAGTAAAGGCCTGTTGAACAAAGTGCTATATTTACATTATATTGGTGCATGTTTTCTACTTTGGTGATTGATTCTCTTTGGTTTGTTATATAATGTTGTGGATGTTATTTACAGATATTATGTTGATTTGCTTTCACAGCCAGGGAGCAGCCGACTTAGTTAGTTAACCTACATTTGAGAGAGGACGAGGACGAGCAGCCTTTTGTTTTCATTTCTAACTGCCTGCAGGAAACTAACTGTGTCAACTGGAGAGTCTACTGGAGTCACACAAAGCTACTCCCACGAGCCTCCCACCAAAGTCCCACCAAATAAACAGTGCTGCCACCTTTTAATGAATACCACATTGGTTATGAATTATAGATTTAGATTTGCAAAGCGGAGATATGCAAATCACTCATTTGTAAGTCTCAACGTTAATCTAAAAGCACAAGTTTGAAGCATGGGAATGCTCTTACTGTAAAAATAGGAAAATGTTCGCACTCTCTCTCTCTGGCATATTTTTTGGTGAGAGGGTCATGAATCTGCGCTGCATGCAATCAGAGAAAAGATGCATATCTGCGTAATTTTATTTTGCACACCCAAACAATAGTATTATAAGCACTGCAGTCATCTGAGGTGTCAAATGACTATTCAAAACATGTGAGTCAGCTCTGTGGGAAAGAGGAAGATTGTTTTCAAGATGGCTTGACACTTAAACACTTAACACAGAGAGAAAATGTTACTATAAATAACATAAGGAAGTGTATGAACATGCCTGACAACCACATGGTCATTGGGTTTGTAAATCTTCAATGTGACAGAATAGGAGCTCAACAGTCTTTCAAAAAAGTGCAACCTTGCAGGGTGAGTTGTAATAGCAATTAAAAGGTCACATGCTCATTATAACTGAAGCCTGGAAATGTCATAATACACCCACACACACCCAGACCCTTATGTGACCAGAAGCTTTCACACTCAAGGCTTTCAAGTTATCTAGTTGATAAGAACACTTACCTAATAACTCCCTTACAAACCCACAGTTTTGTAAGGGAGTTATTATGCTGTTATGCTGAATTACAAGTATCCAATTAAAGCACGATATAAAGAAGGGCAAAGTTAAGTACTTGAAGTCAGATGGGAGGGAGGAAATGTTGAGATGAGAACTTGGTAACTGTAATAATAGGTTAGCAGCAGCGTCGGCCGCCTCGTGACATGTTTTCAAATCTGCTGCATTCTTGCTTGCGCTGAGTGAAATAGTTTCACTTCGCATTCATGAGTGAGACTTGACTTCCAGTAGCCTGTGTTCCCACTAAACCTCTGGCCCTGTGTTCATAGAGCAGGCTGCCAGAACCCGAACCCCGTCTGGGACTCGCATTGCATCGTACTCGTGCAAAGCATTTCCGCTTTGTCTAAATAAATAGGAGGCTCTCCACAACCGCCATCCACGCCGACCTGAGCTCTTCTGGGCGACCGGGAAGCTCTACGTTTGATATCTTACTGGCATCAGGAAGCTAATTTCCTTTCTTTGTGTTTTGAAACAAGGGCTGGAAGTGGTAAGGTAGCGTAGCATCACACCCACACAAAGGAACTTGCACTCCGGGAGATGTCCGCACGCTGGAAAGGCAGGTGTACTCGCGCGACTCAAAATGTTGCGACTACACCTCCCTCGCAGTCGACTGATGACGTCACCGCCCCCTGGACATGTCCCTCCTTTGACCTGTCCTGGACTTTATATTTCAATTCGAAACCTGTTTACAGCCGCAAAAAAAAACCCGTTTGACCTCGTTGCTTCGCTGAACCAAGAGGGACGCTCATTTCACATCGTAATTAGCTCTTAGAGACGGAGTGGATCAGTCACTACTGACCGTTAACCATTTTACATTTACTTCTGTCTTCTAACCTCAGATTAAAAAAACTACAAACAAACTACTAACAAGACCAGCTTATTAACCTCCCAGCACTTCATCTTGTGCTGTGCCTACCTTTTTAGGAAATTTTTTAACTAAAGCGCTTTGTGCATCTAACACTATCTTTTATTATCTTTTTTTTTTTTTTTTTTTTTAGATGATGGTGATCTGTGTCTTATCATGTACTGTAAAATCAAAAAACACTACCACTCATTATGAGCATTTCAAATCACCTGCGCTTTCTGTCTTTGCATTTCATATCTTACACAATGTGTAGAAATCATGAAGTTCTGTCATTTTAGATGTCTTTTGTTTCTTTGTATGGTTATTAATATTATTAATTAATGGTTTTTTTGTGTGCTAATTACATTTTTAATTGAATTTTTTTTTTGTTAATTGATTTTTGTATCAGTTTTACAAATTTATCACTAAAATATTCTCATTCAAATGATGTACGTTTAATTCTAATATCTGTATCACACTACATAAAGTAATTTCTAATTCAAATTTGAACATGTTTTGCTTGTTTCTATTCACATAATTACCTAATTGTGTTAAGCTTCCTCCCTTAAATGACGAATAAATAGAGACATTTCATCAGCAGCTGATTATCTCTTGATGTCTTCATTGTGGCAGTCGCATGACAGTCTGCCATTAAATTAAGATTACACGGTTTGTTGCTTATCCGAGCAACGTGCACACTCCCCCCGTGGATTCACAAGTCTTCCAGTCACATGCGGAGCGCCTTGACCTTTGACCCCGCCCGCCTTCCCTCTTGCCCTCCATTCCTCACCTGACGCGGTCACTGGCCCGTCCTTCTTCACGCCACGCAGCGGCAGAAACACTGTGCAACCATCCGCTCCCCCAAACGGAGCCGGTTTATCTACGATATTCATACATTTATGCAACCATTTCACAATTTTGCATCCTGTCAGCTGCTGCGTGGTCTCGTGGGTTTTAAGAATTTTTGGGCCAAAGTTTGAGTGTTTATGCTGAAGTCAGCGAGTCCATGTGTGAATAATATCATTACACTTGGTGTTTTTTTTTTGTTTTGTCTGAAGTCATGGGTCATTGCCCCCCCCCGCCTCCCTCCAGGCACAAGGGTCAGGAGTCGTCGTCGTCATTAAAAGAAAAAGTACATTTTCACTCTAAAGATCCTATTTTGATGACATTACGTTTCACCACTATCTCACAAGAACAAGTTATTAATCATTACAGATGGCTGTCAAGGCCTTCATTAACTGATAGCGTTCTCTGAATGAAGGGCAAAGGTCAACCATTTCATTTTGAGAAGAAGAACCAGATAAGGGTCACACAATTACATTATCAGTATTGTGTGCGTCTTTCTAATTAAGTGCTCTTTGTTGTTTCAGGTGAACTTCCTGGAAGACAGTTTGAGGTCAGAGGACAACGATAAAGGAGACACAAATGGGCGGACCAAAGGAGCCAGGAAGCCGCTCACCACCTTCAGAGGCCCTCTGCTCGACGTTAGGTCGGTCATACTGCTCAAGCGCTTGTCCGTCTTGTCATTAGTCTATATGTTTGTACTTGCCCTTATTGATCTTCATGGTTTCATTGCAGTTAGTAAAGTTGTTCGGACACTGGAGTTCCCACAACCTTTTTAGTGCAATTTCTAGTAATGGGCAGATGAGCTCTACACTTCCTTTGTCTGCTGTTGTAGCCGTTCTTGTGGCCTTGGGTGTGGCAACGTCGGCCTGTCCGTTGGTTGACAGCTTCGGTCCAGACTGTGACATCTAAACAGCCACCTAATGGATTTCCAGGAATTACACACATTCATGGTCTCCAGAAGATGAATCCTACATACTTAGGTGATCCCTTCTTTTTTCTCTGGCACCAACAGCAGGTGGACATTTTTGTTTTTTTTGTAAAATGTCTTGAGAGCTATCGGATGCATTGCCATGAAATTTTGTACAGACTTTCATGGTGCCCAGAGCATTAATCTGAACGGCTTTTCATTTAGTGCTACCAAAAGGTATTAATCTAGTGCCACTAATTGCAATCCCATCAGCCTCAGCTGTACTTAGTGTTTCGTGCCAGTGATGTTCACATGTTGACCATCGATGTCTGAGCACCTCCTGTCTGATCTCGAGTACAGTCAGAGAGCCGTTTGATATTTCGGGGGCTTTCACACTTGTATTTGGGGACCATTTCATGCTCACATTGACTTTTTACAAACAAACCCAGAGGAGGAACCATGAAGTCATGCAGACTGACAAGTAACTGATGGACTGAAGAGCTTCGGAGACTGTCATTCTGCATCATCATATTCTGGTGACTGCCAGCAGGTCATTCAGCACTTAGATGTTTCTTATGTGTAAATATAGAATAGGTATTTAGGTTATTAGTATTACGTGTCTGAGGGGGCCACTACTGTGGTGCAGTGTTGCTCTGTTAGCCACATTAAATGGACTCAATGAGCCGCTAAATTACACTTGACTAGGACAGAATATTTACTCAGTGTACTTTTACCCTCCTTCTTTGTCTGACCAGGGGAAGCCCCGACACTCACGCGCTGATATGCCTGCCTGTTTCTATGGCTACCAAATTATTTGCATAAATACATACGTCACTTAAACCATGCTGCTTTTTCTTCACGATCAGCAGATGTTTTTTTGTTTAGCTTTTGAAATCATGCCAGACTCCCACATCTACTATCATCAACCAAACCGCACCAGACTACGCTGGAAACTGGACTAAAACCATCTATTCAAATGATTCCACTAAAATGAAAGTTTGTTCAGGGGCTTTACACTATTTCCCATCTCAATAAATGTACACTCAGCTGCGAGCTTGTTAGGTACACCTGGCTAAAAGAGCAGAAACTGAACATTATAATGTTCATAAAGGTGTGATTTATTCCTGAATTGTTGTCAGAGACTGTCTTACTTTTAGTCAGGTATAACTGAGAAACTGAGTGGATATTGTGCTAAAGGAGGAAAACAAAAATACATTTATGTGATTGTCTTGTACGTATTGGCAGAAATGTTGTTTTCACATATTGACTCAAAGCCTAAAGCCATTATTGACGTGTTTGCACCTTTCTATCCCCATCGATCTTTCACACGTGCAGGAATTAGGGATGCTTCCGGTCAATTATTCATCGAGTAGAAATGAGTTGGTGTTCATTCATTCAGGGTACCGCACTAAATAGTGATAAACACTGGCCAATGATCAACTAGCTTCTAGAAAGGAGGACTTGTCACGTCTTCCACATGTCGTCAAACACATTATGCATTTCAATTGGACCTTAACTCGATTGCAAATGTCTTGTTGTTGACTCCAAAAGCAGTGTATTGCAAAGTAGTACAGCAATCACAGAGTGATCTGGTCGGTCCTTTGGTAAAAGTATTTACCCAGTGTGAATGATATTACTTCTTATTTTCATGAATAATGTCAGCCAAGTTCAGTTTTTACTGAGTAACAGCTTTGATGTTTTTTGGATTTTGACAGCTCCGGGCTGTGAATTATAGTGATAAACAGATTTAAATGAGCCCTAAATGCAATTCTGTTTTTAGAGCTGGGTTAGCCATAATTCGAGTCTGGGGGCTTTAGAGGAGAGTGGGGGTCTTTGATCTTGGGTTTGCCAAAGGTTTCCAGAGCCCGAAGACTCACTGTGAGCTCAAGCGAGTGCCTGACTCCACAGCTGGGAAAGGAAAACACAAGGACATGAAAAAGAAAATAAAGGCTTTGTTGTTGGCAGTTCTAGTCCGTGAAACATAGCCAAGCTGCATCAATGAGAAGCTTCATACGAAGCAGATAATCCATTTACCAGTTTCTTTTTGGCAAAGTTTGTATCCCCAGTGTAATAAGTGTTCGCTGTACACTTAGATCGAATTCATCAAATCACATGCTATCACGGCCAAGTTGGTTAGAAGGTAATTGGGTGCTTACCAACGACAAGCGGAGCTAAACGCCTCATGCTTAGACCTTAAGCCACAGATTCGCTTTGGCTCTGGAATATATATGGGTCTGTCCTGCCTGGAGTACAACTGGAATTCAATTGTATGTTTCTACTGTAAGCACATGTAAACTAAATGTCCTCTGTTCTCCTTTGAAACAAAGTCAGAAACCAAAATACGGAAGGAGGCGCTTTGCAGTATTCGCGTTGCTTTGTACTTGTAGTTTTACCGTAGGACTCCACAACACGTCACCAAACTTTCACAGGGGAAGAGGAGCACGGACGACGTTTGTTTTTAGGTCAGACATCTAGCAAACTAGTCCCCTCCAACTCATGAAACATCGTGTTTACATCGCTTACATAATTCCATGCAGATGCAGGTGTCTGCCTGTTTACCTTTTCTCTCGTGTGCCCTGCCACAGCTCAGCCGGCCGGCTGCTGATGTTTTCCCAAAGGCCTTTTTCCTCCTGATAGTAAAACTATTAACCGTGACTCAAAGAAGTGCGGGAGAGTTTCACCTGCAGTCTTTTGTGAAAGCCTTTGTGGCGTGTTTTCGTAGGCAAATGAAAAATAAATGGTGGTAAACAATACGAACGCATGAATCCTGTTTTTGAAAGTGTGCTTTTTATGGTGTTGAGCTGCAATATATTGCTCGCAACAACATTGTCCTTCAGGGAAGACGTGATGCGTTGCAAGACAAAGCTACACAGACAGCAACAAGCAGGAATTGTAGATGCCCAGTCCGTGTTGATAAGAAACTTACGAGAGAAATAACGAAGCATGTTGTGAAGCAAACGGAAACCCTGGTAGCATATTTTTGAGAGCGCAGCCTCTGATTTCCACTCAGACGGCCTTCTAGTGTAGTAATGTCACACGGTGAGTTTCTGTCTCTTCAGCCCCGCAGAGGAGCTCAGCTTCGGTTTTGGAGAGACGGAGAGGAAAAGCCTCATCATCCTGAGCAACGGGACCAAAAATAAGGTGGCCTTCAAGGTGAGTCCGAACCAGCTCGCGTGCTTAATCCTGTGAACGTGGCATGAGTTTGAAAGAAGAAGAAAAAAAGAGGGGTTTTTTTTGCGATTGATTAATTAATCTGTTAGTCGATCAACAGAAAACAAATTTGGCAAATGATTAGTCTGCTTTGTCATTTGTTGGGTGCACAACTAACTTAAGCTTTCCAGATGTGAAAATGTACTGCTTTTTGCTCTTTTGAATAATTGAAAATTAACTATATTCTGGTTTTAGACTATCAGTCAGACAAAACGACCTCAATGAAGGCGTCAACATGAGCGTTGGGGAATTGTGATTTTCTGTTTTTTTTTCCTTTTGGTCTAACCTTTTATACTCTTAACAATTTCATTTATTTACAAGAATATATGATTTATTAATTTGTGTGTCCGCAGGTACGGACCACAGCACCTGAGAAGTACAGAGTGAAGCCCAGCAGCAGCTACTGTGAACCCGGAGCTTCAGTCGACATCGTGGTGTCCTTACACGGAGGTACTGCACTTAAGCTCTGCACTCTACTCACAGCAGATGTTTCCCAACGCTGAACCTCTAGAAATATCAAATGGTTCCCGTCTGTTACCTTTCCCAAAGTGCAGGCAAACACTTTTTCTTTTCCTGACATGCATATTTCAAGAGTGATAAAAGAATCATCTCCTCAAAACAAACCATCAGACAACTTGACAGTGCTGCATGAGTTGAGACATTTTGTGGCCTTCAAGCGCTGAAATGTCAGCAGGAGGTTATGATGTGCTGAACATAGCGCTGAAGAATCAGCGCAGCCTATTTTAGGGTTGCTTTTTTTTTTTTTTTTTTTTTTTCCTGGCTTTTATGCTGCGGTGTGCGTGTGTGTGTGTGTGTGTATGTGTGTGTGTTTTTCACAATGCTGTCCCGTCTAACACTGAGTCCTTTGAACATAGCCTCTCTGTTACTGTGTTTAAACCAAGTCAGTCAGTTAGCTTTTTTTTTTTTTTTTTTTTTCGTTGTCGATTTAAACAACAGTCTAAATCATTTATTCACATGTTCTGTAAAACATCCCATCGTCCTGCTTCTATGTGTCAGGATTTCAAGCGATATTGGTTTACAAAAATGTGTCTTTCCATTGAGGATTTAAGAGCCATAAACTGCAACAAGAATTTAGTCCTAATTGTATTTGCTTGCATTAATTCTTGGGTAAAACGATGGCCTGGACGGGTTTGTTGCAGGTTCCCAGGCTTCTCCGCAGGACCGATTTTTGATCATGGCTGCCGAGATGGACAATGTTGGATTTCAAGAATTTGCACAGTTCTGGAAAGAAGTATTAAAAACTAAGATCATGGAGCACAGGTAAGTGTGTTTGCACAGGTCTTCATTAGAGAACACCAGCGGACCTGTAGGCTGCATATCTTCCTCCGGATAAGCGCCGCTAATTAGATGGGTGTCTTTCTTCCAGATTGCGCTGTCATGTCCTGGAGAGCAGTAAAGCAGCGGTGAGTCCTCTCAGGGACGGCCCGATGGAGACAGTCAGCGACGGGCAGCAGGAGTTAAACACAGCGGTGAGTTCTGCTGGAAGAGAAGCTTCAACCTACTTGTTTTCTTTAAATATTTGTTTCATTGAGATCCTTTTTGATCTTGTCGAGTTCCATCGTTGTTTTAAAAACACTTTACAGTTCAACATAACTGCATGAATTGGATTATTAATAATCTCTTAAGAGAGCAACAGCTCTGAAACTAATAAAGATGTTATGAGCAACGTGATGGTACATTTATATATTGTTCATGTCAGTAACTATCAAGTGTAGGTTGAATCTAGTGCAGCCACCTGATTTATCACATTCATAAAGAAATAGTTTGATGTTTTGGGAACAATGTTTATTTGCTTTCTTTCATCAAGTTAGATGAAAAGATTGATATCACTCTTGACGCTTTGTTTAGTGTAATAACTGGAAATAGGCTCACGGTTAGCCTGGCTTGGTCTTTGCAGCACCTTGAAAGCTCACGAATTATAATTGTATTTGTTTGTTCATATTTTACAACAACTAAATGTATTTTTAAATATTTATAGTGCTGTTAGGTGCATTTTTTTTTTGAAGTGTAAGAGAACACCAGGCTTCCAGTATGCATGCTAAGATAAACTACTTGCCTCCCCGCTCCAGCTTCATTCATACAGTAAAGCACAGACATGAGGATGGTGTTAATTTTCATATCTATCTGTTTGCAAAACAAACAAAAAAAGACATGTTTCCATGACTTCTACTACCAGGGTGGATAAACCATGTTTCTGTGTCAGCAGCTCATGCGGATGATGGCCTGCAGCTCCCGGCTGGAGCAGAAGCTGAATACGTGTCTGTGGGTGCAGAAGGTTCTGATCGGGTTGGTGTTGATCCTCGCGCTGCTGAACCTGCTGTGTCTCTACCTGCTGGGCACATCCCAGCGGCCATCTTGACCGGCCGCAGCATCCTCCGCCTGCATCTGACAACCGAGGGCACACAAGACGGGTCCGGCGGCGCCGGTGTCGACCACCTAGGGGACGCTGCCCAAGCCCGTCCAACAGGCTGCGGTCAGGGAAAGGAGCAGGGCTGACTTTAACAACATGTGAGTTGATGTGGAGCTAATAATATATGAAGAGAGATTGTCTGTTTCCCAACACTTGACAAAGAAAGAAAAAACGTTCATAAAGTTTTTGAAATAGTCTTACATCAAGTCAGTGAAAATACTTGTGTATTTATTGCAGCAGTCTCAACATGTAGGGGGGAAAAAAAAAGAAAAAAAAAAAATCGTTATTTTTGTGAACATAATGTATAATTTTTTTTATATTATATAAATCTACACAATATGAAATAAACCCGTTTTGTCAATTGATTTTATTTTAACATTTTTAATGCTTTTCTCGTCGTCAGGTCGGGCAAAGATTTAAAAGAAAAATAAATAGTAAACATGTGGCGCATTTATCTGGAGATGTAGATGTTTTAGTGGCCCTGTTATGCATAAATATTCACACTCTTTAATAAACCCTCATTAACACAGAGCTGCCTAATTGAAAACATCGCAACACATGACCTAACTAAACTTCTGCACAATCTCACCAAGGAGCCACAAGAGATCTCCGTCTCCACTATCTCCTCAATTTGTTTTAATTACCCCAACAGTAAACGAAACTAAAAATACCAAAGCAATTACTGGCGAGTACAAGGACACGGCGCAACCCACTTGTAGCTTAGTGGGAAGCTGTGATATCTATAACAAGATCCGGCTCGGAGCAATCAGGACGCGAGCCGCCGGCCGCACAAGGACCGATCGCAGTGCGGCTGTTGGACGTGTGCACACGAGGGTCGCACGGCATTAACATTCGCAGTTTGTTCGCAGTAGGTGGCAGCCGCCCACATTTGAGGAATGATTAGAATACTTCTGGGAATAATGAGTAGAATAATCCCCCTCCTGATTAGAAACACTGGGCCGATCTGAAGCCAACAAAATGTTTGTTTCCCGAACATTCCCTGCATTGCTTGGTCTGTAACTCCTTCTATTTTGGTGGTGACCCTTCATATGGTTTCCTTCTATATCTTATTGTAAAGCCGCTCCATTAATAGCTGTTTGTAAAAGGAATTGGAGAGTTTTTAAGGAAGCGTGTAGCGCTGCATGTAAAACTCGCACTAAGAAATGCATTTTGCACTATTTGGGTAGAAAGTGCCGAGGCACTAAAAAAAAAAAAAGAAGATGGGGGGTTAATGGAGTGTGTGTCTCCGGGGAATAAAAGTAAAAGCCTTGGTATGACACATAGGTGGGTTGATTTTAAGTGCATCTGCGTGCCGCACAGTACTTTACTGAACCTCGGAAAATCGTTCAGATACACTACAAAGAGCAAAACGGCACACGGCCATCAGAAATGCCAAGATGACTGAAATGTACGACGGTTCAGGTGCTCGTGTGATTCCCAGACACCCTCGTCTCACCTGATTGTCCAGATGTCACTAATTACAGGCTGTATTACTACATTACTGTACGTGTTCCCCAGCGGCTGCACGACTCAGGAGCTCCTCCGCGGTATTGATTTTACATTAAACGCCGGTTAAATCGAAACTCGGTTTCGAGGCGGGCCCGGGCCCCCGGGGCACCCTGTGCAGCGTTTGAGGGGGATGATGATTTAGTTTGGGCGGCAAATTGGGACACGAGGATCAATGGAGAGTTAATGAATGCTGCGTTTAACAAGAGGGGAGCGGGTTACTGTTGCTTTTGTCACCGCGGAGGGGATGTTGATGTCCACATTGAACTGGTACCAGCCACTGGCCTTTTAATCACCTCGCTAAATGACCCATTGGAATCAATATTCATAATACAGTGGTGGTAAACATTTCCAATACAAATGACATGCATAACCGCTATCTATTTCCCAGTAATGTTGTTCACTGTCACACCTACCCGTCTGTTCGACCCTTCTGATTGGCCGTATGCACTGACAAACACACAGGTCAGAGGTCAGGGAGCCCTTAAGGAGGGTTTTTTTTTTCCAGACATGGGGAAGGAGGGTCACGAGCCTACAGCACGCTAGGATTAAACATTACAAATGCCTTTCTCACACTTAAAGTTTTATGAGGAATTGAGCGAATAACTATTGAGAAAATCAGGAAGAAGAAATAGTTCTGTTTTGGGTTTCGGCTTGCGGATTATTGTGAAATCGACCGGGACATTTTAAACACTCGATCCAAGCAATGGAAAGAAGAGATGACCTAAATCAAACCAAATGGGAGTCCCGACATTGTGTGGATCACGGCTCCATCTCGGTATCAGCGCCATCTCTCCTCCTGGTGTTGTTATGATAAGTAAAAGGGCACAAAAATAAAGTTAGACGCTAACAAACTACTGATTCTTCACTTAAACACAAACAAAGGCAGTCGGGGAGGAAAGTTTATAATACTGCGTCCTCCTTTTGGTTCTTCTTCATTGTCTTCTTTTTCTTTTGAATGATTCTCTGGAGAAACAGCTGACTTTTCATAGAATATATTGTGTAATATCTCAACACGCCCGATCACAAACCCACAAAACTGGATTCTTTTGTTTTTACAGTCAGCACAGAATGTGAAAGTTTTACAAGGATGTTTATTCACCGTCTGTCGGTAGAAATATTTTCTACAGCCCATGTCTTAAATAGCCACATTACATCAGTATTTAATAATGCCTTACAAGTAAAAGCAACACATTTTTAAATCAAAAATCCAGCCTGAGAGAAGCATTTAAGACCATTTTGTTTAAAATAATCGGTACATTTGTTTGACTTTGTTGTGAGAATTACAAAACAGAAAATGCATTTACGTAACTGATCATTACACAGATGTTATGTAATCCAGCCTCTGCAGCAACATTCACACAGGATTATTTGTGTAATGTTAAAAAAAAAAATAGTGATTCGATGGTTTCAATATACAATATAAACCTCTCACTTAAAAATGTAATGATGTTGTTTTGAGACTTTTCAGTCTCTGTATGAGAGTCCAGACTGATCTTGAGAATCTGTTTGTTTCGAGGTTCGTCTCAAAGGGGAATTACAGTTCATCTTCACAACCTCAAAAATCATGACGTTCTCTCATCCCCCCCGCAAGATTATTCAACTCTGCCCCCTACTGACCAAAACCTGTAAGGCTCAGCATTGTGAGGTTGAAGCTCTTGAGGATCTTCAGTGCATCAGATCTCCCCTCCGGTCTGATCGGTGGAGGAGATACTGTATCAGCTCTGTGGGGAGGTGAAGGTCACGAATCCCACCGAGCCTCTGCTTGCCCACAGTTCTCCTGATGTACAGCCGGCACAGCTGCACTAGAGGTGACACTCCTGGGAGAAGCAAGAGCCATTACAGAGAGACGATTTGATTATTAGCCTCTGCCGGCGGCACCAGCTCGGTGCACAGACCTTGAAACTCCCCGTAGGAGGGCTACTCGGTTACTTTGGTTTGAATACCTCCTGCTTGTCTCAGCAGTCTCTCCGCTAGGCTGTCGGGAGGTGCGAGGGCCAGCGGCCGCTTGCCCTCCGAGTTCACGAGGAAGCGATCTGCCCCGTACTCGAGCAGGACGGACGCCAGCTCGGGGCTGGACAGACGAGCGGCGATGTGCAGAGGCGACTCTCCGGACGCGCCGCTGTTCACACAAGCACCTGAAGGACAAACGAGGTATGATGCCCTCACATTGCATCAGGAAGAGCATTTCTGAATTTTCCCCTCCAAAGCTTTTCTTCCACAGCAGATCCTCAAATGTAAAACACAATGTGGATGTTTAAGTCATTTTATTTATTTTCATAGATTACAGCGTTGAGGTACACGTGAGGCAGTTTATCCCATTTTTTTATTCAACTCCCTCAACATCCACAAAAGGCTTTACACAACTTTTTGCAGTAGATCTGTAAACAGCATTTGTCGTGGAAATTGTTGGGAGTTCCCCTTCAAGCACATTTTACTAATCATGCTATTTTTTTTTTTTACTTAAAATAGATTTTTCACTGCAGGACTTGAGTGTCATTCCACATTATTTACAAAACTTGATCTTTATTCATTTAGTCTCCTCTTCAAACCCCCCCCAAAAAAATAAAAAAATAAATGAATTTATGTAAAAGTTCAAATGAGAAGCTTTCTTACCGAGCTGCAGCAGCTTCCTGACAGTACTGAGATGCTGACTGGAGCAGGCCACGTGGAGAGGTGCTCCTAACTCGTCGATGTGCTGATCCACATCTGCACCGTACTGAACAAGAGGTTCGATGCACTCTGGGTGACCTGGCAGGAGTTACCACAATCATTATAACATGAAGGGATCTGCTGAGACACCTGCTCGTGCTTCACATCCCGGGGACAATATGCTCACGTCTTACTTTTAAAACATGATACATGTTGGGGTTTGTTTTTTTTTGGCATTTCTGACTGAGCTCGGTTTGCGTAGATTAACCATGCACTCGCAGTGGCACCGTGACCTCTGACCTCTGGCTGCAGCTCTGTGGATCGGAGAGCCGGACCGGCCGGTGCCCAGCGGGGCGGCTCCGTGTTGAAGAAGCAGCGACACGCAGGCGACGTGGCCTCGGCAGCACGCCTCCGTCAGGGCGGTGTGTCCGTCCGCCGTCGAGCCGTTTACCTGACGTGGGTAAGTACATTTGCGAGACAGTCCGGCAGCAGCGCCGTGCACACCGCATTCAGTTAAAAGCGAAAATAAGGTATTCCTATTTTTCTACCGACTGTATATAGGTTATATTTGTACAGCTGACACATTTTGTTGTTGATCTGCCAGCGAACATTGTGGTGGGCAGACACGAGACAAGTTGGACTTTATAACTGAGGGTGTTCGTTAATGAGTTCTTGTGCATGCGTGGTTGTGTCTGCGTGCCTGCTAGAAAATGTTGTTTGGTTCATTTCTCACCGAGACACACCATCAATAAGTTAAAAAATAGAAGTAATTGATATGATTGTTCTGGGCAGGAACTGGGAGTTTCATAATGTCATAATTTAGGATGGTGTTGAATTGAGTTAAATTCACCAGTAAGTCATAACTTGATAAGAAGATGATGCCTCACTGACATTTGCCCCGTTTTCCAACAGGAGTTTGGCCGTCGTGGCGTGTCCCTGCATGCACGCTGCACGGAGCGGCGACACCTGGTCCAGAGTGCTCAGATTTACACACGAACCCTGTGAACAACCCGCAATACATACAGAGTCACTGGCACACAGATCAGGAGTTTTAAACATGAAACATCAACAGTGTTATCATCTCAGGATGATGTTCATATTTTTTTTTTTTTTTTTTCTGTGAAGAATAATCTCGTATACGATGATTGTCCAACTTTTCAGAAGTCGGTAAACTGCACGTTGTAATGATCTGGTGATAATTCTCCCTCAACGTCATCTACAAAAGGCCTTTAAACTTCACCTGAGCGATGAGCCTCTGCAGCGTGAGGACCCGTCCATTGAAGGCGGCATCGTGGATTGTAGACCAGTCTGACTCAACATCTGCTTTCAAACATGAACGGTAGTCTCTTAAACGCACTCACTAATTCACTTTCATATAATACCGAATGTGCGTTACGGTGAAGCTTTAAAGCAGTAAACGTCCTGCAGCTTCGGCGTGAGCTCGTGCTGCCAGCTGCTACTCACCGCTCATCAAAGGGTTTGAGAAAAAAACAGCTCCACTTTGACATGTAGTGTCTCGCAGAGTCTCTTTGTGTCCAGCAGACATGTTTCACAGTGTCGCTCTAAAAGGCTGTTTTACAGCCTGCTTGTTTTGGGGTTTTTTTTCCCCTCGTGGGCTTTTTGCAGTAGAAGCTGAACCGTATCCAGCTGTGAGTCGAAGCACATCTGAATTATGTTTGGTCTGTTTTCAGTGTGTGTGTGTTTTTTTTTTTTTTTTAGTGGCTGATCTCGGTGCTGTGATGTCACTTCCTCTCAGACAAAAGGGTTTGCCGTGCAGGAAGCAGGCTGGTTGAATGGAGCAGGTCTGTAGTTTTGTGTGTAATTTGACACTGTACGTCCACACCCATCCTCTCCTGCAGGGGGCCGGTGGGGGAAGGCGTTTGTTTGGTTTTTCAATTGAATGAAGGGAAATGAATTCATCCACGTGTGTCAAGTCGTCTCCTTCTGTAAATGTTTCATGTGCCGTGACTTTGAAAACTTTGTGGGACCATTATGAGTTTGTATACTTATATAAATAAATTTTAAAAAAGTCTGGCACTGGGCTTTAAGAAAACACAGCAGCGTATTTTACTTTGGATAAAAATGTTAAATTTGATGTCCTTTTTTCATGAAATGCTTTAAAGGTGCAACATGCAGTTAGAAGCTGTCATTTATTTGCTATAATGGATGATTGTAAAGCTAGACTGTAATAACCCTGAAGCGCATCAACAATAAAAATAAATTTAAAAAAAAAAAGGTTGGGTTATACTTTACGTCATAGCTTACTTATTTCCTCTTTCAACGGGATCGTAGTAGCAAGAAAAACAGCCACGGCTGAACCATGTATTGAGAAACTCTTGCCGCTCACGGTTAAAATATGAGAAGTTGTGTGCACAGGCCTGGCATTTTTTATTCATCAAAACCCGGTTGCTAGGCAACCGCAACGTGGATGGCGTGTAGAAGCCACAGAGGGTAAAAATTTCGCAAAGCTAACAGGCAGGAAATACAAAGTCATAATGACACAATGGGAGACGGTGAGGCCACTGGGAACATCAACATTTTCTTAATTTATGTTATCTAAGTTATGAAGAAAAACTGTTTATTACTCAAATTAAAATTAACGTTTACTCACTATCGCCCCTCGAGGTGTGTGTTGGCATTGCGCAACGGGACAGGTGTGCAGCATAACACATGGACCTCTTCAGCGTTATTTCTTCACGTTCTGTGGATCATTTTAGTTCATTAATTTAAGTTTTAAACTAAAAATCGTACATATTGTTCCTTTAATTAATAGAAAGCAGTTCTGCTTTTGGGAAAACTATTTCAAAATGTGTTTTTTTTTTTTTGTGCTTTCGCAACAACAATGACACGAATGGAACAATTTGAATTATAATTACGATGGTCGATTAATTTTGCCACATGATCTCTGTATTATTTTCATGAGTAAATCCTGTCTGACGGAGGCAACAGCTGTGGTTATTGATCTCGGACCGTGCTCGTGCTCCACGTGCACTATAAATAAATACCGTATCACTCGGTACGGTAGCAGCTTAATAGTTTTTACACACACTCCTATTCCCAAATGTAATTTACCAGCAATATCTACCGTGCCTGCAGAGCTGCAATCAGATTATTTAGTGTGCAGACCAGCAGAGGGCAGCCGCAGAGAGCAGATGTTCAAAGTGAGACAATCCCGGGACTCCGGTTCCTGGGGGGGGGGGTCGTTAATCCCCGGCGGCGGGCCACAAGTTGGCCATGCGATTGACTTTGTGCCTCGTCAGAGGAGCTGCATGTGGATTAGAAGACCGTTGTATAAACTGAATGAATGGCCTCTCTGTAGCGGTGGATAATGAAGGCCTTTGGTGCTTTGTTTCCCAAGTAAATCTGCTTGAAATGTCCACCGTGTTTTTCTCAGATCTCAGGCCAGGCAGGCAGATCGAGCAGCTGCCGGCACCTCCTCTGGATCTGGAGGTCTGCTGCATGCATGCAACGCTCATCTGAGATATGCAAGTAAAGTGCAGCAATTTGTATAATTAATTCAAAAAGGCGGATGTGACAAAGTTAACCCGCAAATTTAACTTTTTATTCATGTGCAAATTGCTTTTATTGATCACTGAGTACTTTAAATACTTTTTCAGACACCTTGTCGGTCATAAAATAATAAAACTGGTAATAGAATAAATGTAAAAGACGGTGCCGTGTGATTTGTTCCAGCTATGATTACAAACATGCGAATGTTTACTTTTCAAAATACCCAGGACCAGCTGTTCTGTGCAAATGTGACATATGTGCATGTCCCCACGTCCCCGTGTTCCAGATTTCATCCATGTGCATACAACGTGGTGTACATGTGTGCACGTGCATGCGAATCCAGTATCACTCGATGCAAATGTATGAGCTATTACCCCATAACAGACCAGAAAATAAATAAATCAAATCTGAATATAATGAAAACTTTAAATCGGTGGATTTGTACCGGACCTTTCAGTCTTTTTACGTGTGAATCTAAGTGTTATTTGAGTTTCATAAACGCCTTCAGAGGACTCAAAGAAGTTCAGTTGCCTTTGGAAAACACTGAGACTGACCGTGATATCTGGATGACTGACAGTCTTTGCAAACGCAGTGCAGGAGTCATTCTCAGACAGCTGCATTCACAGGTCTCAGATGTGTTTGTGGAGGTTATCGAGTGGCTCTCATCACCTCCAGGAGCCTCAGATTAATGCTCGGGCGTTTGCAGATTCCCTCCTGACACATCGAGGCTGACGGGACGGACGGATGAAGCTCTCCTGTCTTTATTAGTTTACACACCGAAATGTCTTCTGGCTCGAAACTTTCAGCTTTCAGAGATCAAATGCCAATCACGTAACAGTTCATGTCCAACGTGGACTATGTCTGGAGTCCCATCAGCCAAAACAACGTATTAAATAGATTAAAGAGAATCTATATAACTCTCTTTTTAACCCTCTGATATCTCTCCAACCAGCTGCACATACAAACATACAAACACACCCGATAACATTTAGAAAGCCTGAATATGCTACGATTTTGTACTTTGTCTATAATTTGACTCCTATTTAGTTTTGTTGAGAGGTTTTACTCATTTGTATTTAATAATATTTGTGATCTCTGCTGATTTATCGAGGTTTTCGTACCATAATGTACTGAATAGGCTGTGTTTCATGTTTCATTCGTGTTTTGTAGAGTTTTTTTCTGTTTGTGTGTAATTAGTTAATGAGCACTGGAATAAATTCGATTTTCTTTTAACAACTAAAGTTAAACACTGCTTCAACCACGCGGGAACATATAGTAGTCTGCTGAATTTAAGACCTTAACACAACAGTCCTTTGTGGGGTTCTTGTATTATTTTTTTTTTGTGGCACAGTTAAGCTACAACTGCAGGGATTAAATGGAAGCACATGACGATTCAACCCCGTGATTTCTCACACAGTTGGGTCATGTAGCTCCTCAGTCGTTTCCTTTTCTTTTCTTCTTTTCTTCATAATCCGCGGGCCTCTTTCCTTCCTTCTCTCTCCGGAGTCCGCGATGGCATCCCCACGGCTGGAGACGTTCTGCTGCCCGAACCGAGACGCTGCGTCGGACTTCGTGGTGTCTTTCCAGCCCGACCTGTTCGCGTCTCTAAGTTTGGGCAGCGGAGCTTTGAGTCTCATCTTGGCCGTTTTACAAGTGCTGCCAAAACGCAAAGGATACCGACGGCTGGGACAGTACCCTCTGCCGAGGCCTGCGTCCTCCTCGCGGATATTGTTCATCATCACTCTGTGTGACATACTGGGATGCATAGGTAAAGTACAAAAAAAAAAACAACAACCTCTGGCAGTCATTGGCCTACTTTTTTTTTTCTCCCTTTTTAGTCATAGTGGAAACAAAATAGAAAAGAGCGACGAGCGTTTCCCAGCGTGGGGCTGCAGGCTGGATCTAATTACGCACGCAGAGATTTGATTTTTAACCCTTTTGTTGCACAACATAGTTTATGTGCAGCTACAACAAATAGCATTTTTATTTTTTTTAGTAAAAAAAAAAAAAAAGGAGAAGTAGAAGAAAATGTTTGTCCTTCATCCTTCACATGCTTTTTTTTTTTTTTTTTTTTTTTACAAAATACGATCTGAAGCAGATTCCATCTTTAATTTATAACAAAAGTGTGACTCGTGGTCGTCTCACGTGAGTCATTAAATGTCTCATCACAACCAACTTTTTCTACTAACAGACTGTATATTAAGGTCTGCAGATGATCCTCAGATTGCTGCACTGCACAGAAACCAGTTGGACCTTCGACGCGTTCATTCATCACTTCTCTAACTGGTCTTGGTGAAAGCGAAGGAGCACCGAGACCGTACTTGTGTGTACTCGGTGCCCAGTGAGATTTATTTACCGCTGCAAACTAACAGCTTGAAACCCGCTGATGACACAGCTTCAAATGAAATACAGAACAGCGTGCAGTCTGCAACACATAAAGATCCTGGGAGAGCTCCCATTTTTCCATTCTGCAGTGAAGCTGATGGGTTTCATGGAGGAAATGGAAACACCCTCATAAAACCCACCTGCTGGAAGTTCATATTTCCATGATGTAAAGCTACTATTAAAAGGCTGATTCGAATTAATGACGTGACTTAATAACCGACGCTGCTCTTCTGGTTTTGTTCGCTCGCTTGTTTTTCCTCGCGCAGGCATCATCATGAGGTCGTCGGTCTGGCTGGGCCTGCCGAACATCATCGACCGCATCTCGGTGGTCAACAACACCGACGTCTGGCCGGAGGTCTTCTGCGTCGGCAGCGCGGTACGTCCGCCGTAATGCTCTTTGGACAAAGCCTCTCATTGTTGGACGGCGCGGTCACGAACACTTTTGAGTGAAGCGAGCTTTGGCGCAACTCGGCCTCACGCTTGACAGATGACGTGAAAAGGGACTAGAGTGAAAAAGCACTTCGTTTTGTTCGTTTGAAAATGCTGATTTCCTGGACAGGAGTGTTAACACGGTTTAAAGCCGGAACATCAAGCGTGCGCAAGTCTGAAGTCTCTTTTCAGGGCGCGTACAGCAGATTAACCTAAAAAATAAAAAAAAAACAACGAGCCACAGTCAGTCCTACTCGTCCGAGTTATTCTACTTCTGATCTCTGTCGTGAGTTTATTGTGTCTGCTCTGTGTGTTACAGATGTGGATCCAGTTGTTTTTCAGCGCTTCTTTTTGGTGGACCTTTTGTTATGCCGTTGACGTGTTCCTGGTGGTGAAAACATCTGCGGGAATCAGGTTCTTTTAAATCTCACCTTTCGTCCGCAGTTCATTATCACCTAAACCAGCCGAAAGCTTTATTCGGAGCTTCTGACGGGCCTCGTGTCACACTAAATGTGTAAAACAAAGTTCTCTCACCCGGTGTTGCACCTCAAAGTCTTTCACAACTCAAAACAGCATAAAACTGCTTGTTGAGTTTTGGCATTTTTCCTGAAGGTTCACCAAGCAGTCAAATGCTGCTTTGAAAGTTTGAACTTATTAAAGTTGCTTATGTTTCGCTCCGCGGTCGGCCACACGCAAACCAAATCTTCCTAAGATGAAGAGCCGGAGCGTGTGCTGCGATCTCCGTCTCATGACTGGTTTCTTTCCCCCGTCAGCACCATTGTCCTCTACCACATGATTACATGGGGCCTCGCCGTGCTGCTGTGTGTCGAAGGACTGGCCATGCTCTACTACCCCTCCATTTCCGAGTGAGACAATTTCAAACATACGCCGATGAGCACCTTTCAGCATCTGCTGCTTTCACCTGAAGAAAAAAAAAACAAAAAAAAACAAGTCTGTTTCGTCTATTAAAGACTTCCAGAAGCAACCGGATAAATGTTTAAATAAAACAAACATACAACCCGAACGTGATGATTTGCAAATCGGGTAAATTCACATTTCCTTGTCGATTAAATGGCTCGTTATCTTTGTCCCAGCTGTGAGAAAGGCCTCCAGCACGCCATTCCTCACTACGTCACCACATACGCACCGATGCTGCTCGTCCTCGTGGCCAACCCGATCTTCTTTAATCGGACCATATCTGCGGGTCAGTTTCTCGCTCTCAAACTTTCTCACAACGTATTTTCGCACGAGGAGGAATAAACGTCTTTTCTTGTCTTTCCAACGCAGTGACGTCTCTACTCAAAGGACGACAAGGAATCTACACGGAAAACGAGAGAAGGCTGGCAAGCGAGATAAAAATACGCTTCTTCAAAATGATGCTGGTCTACTTCATTTGGTGCGTTTCCATCTTTAATCTAAAGGACAAACTTAAAGGACAGTTTCTTATTTTTTTTGAAAGTCTGCGCCGTTTTGGATTTGAAGTAAATGGGCCAAAACGTGGGAAACCGTCGACCTGATCCTTCACGGTTTTCCTCAAAGGGACTTCCACGTGTTTCACATTATTTAGAGAATATTCTTCAAAGGTAATGAGATGCGTTTCTTCTCTTTCAGCTGGATTCCCAACATCATCAACGAGAGCCTCCTCTTCTTCCTGGAGACGCAGGCAGACATCAACGACAGCAGGTTCAGGAATATCAGGAACGCCACCCTCATCACGTGGTTTATAATTGTAGGTAAAAATATTAAAAATTAAAAATAAAATACACCGACGTAGCAGACAGAATATGAGTTTGATCATTACTATTCTGCGTTTCCCTCTTCCAGGGCATCCTGAACCCCATGCAGGCTTTCCTGAACACGCTGGCCTTTCACGGCTGGACGGGCTTCAACGTGGACTTCAGCCTGCAGCGGCGGAGGGAGCTGGCCTGGGACTCGGGCTCGACTTCTGTGGCGAACGCCGGCGGCCACAACCCCATAGTGGGAAGTACTCTGCTCTACCACAGTCACATCCAGGGCACCCAGAAAAACCTGATGGGAAACGGGCAGCACCCCTCCGACGCCACCAGCGTCCTCTCAGAAGGTAATTGGCCCGTCGACGGCGCCAGCAGCTGGCCGGTGTATCGGGGCCGGTGACGCCGACGTGCTGCTCGCCAGCACCATATATGGACGTCTTCCTCTTTATGTGAAGTACATGATGGATGGGGGCCGTTACGGTGTTATACCATCCGCTGAAGAGATGTGGGAGAAGCTGTTAGATTTAGAGACGGACCGGGGAAACACTCGGCTGCCGTCTAAAACTAATGCAGTCGAATACAACAAGGCGGTGTTAGATCTTCACAAAGGCTGAAACGTTTGAGTTTCTGTGTCGATTCAACTTCCACGTCGTTGCAGATCTGCTGTGTTAGACGGTATTAGTTTGGATGTTCAGCACTCGTGCTTTCAATCCATATAAATGTCATTATTTATTCTGTCAAGAATTTAAAGAGTTCATTTCTGCGTAATATAAAAAAAAAAAAAAAATGTTAAAAAAAAAAAAACAACCTCTTCCTAAATTTGGCTCTAATACTCCGTCGTACATTCGTGCAAAACACCGAGGGATTTAATATATTTTGTTTTTTATGGACCATAAAGATCATGTAAAAAGGATAATGTTTTGTGTCACGAGTTTCTCTGACATGACAAGTATTTAGAAATAAACATTATTTTAAAAGAAATTACGTTTTTCATTCTTATTTTTTCTTATTTGTCAAATGCGGGAATTGAGTCGATTTAAAAACCACCAGGAAGGATGTATGTCATGAATGTAATTTGTTATAAATATGAACACCTCTCTGGATAAGCAGTTTGATCAACTTTAAAAAGGTGTCATGTGCAGTTCCCTCCCAGTAATCGACCCCTTATTTTGTCTTGCCAGGTTCAGAGTCCAGTACAGTTGAAATCCACATTTCCAGCGAGCTCCGAGACTACGAGGACGTAGACGCTGACGGAGAATCCTTGGACAACTCCGTGAGACGCTAGCGGAGGTCGTCCTCAGTCCATTTCACGAGCTCCAACGCTTTGAAACGAAGGCACTCATTTTGTGATATTTGTTCAAACTTCCAAGTTTAGCTCATTAGTGTGTTTTATAAACAGTTCTTGTATTCTGAACTGTCCACTTTGTATTTTTGCACACATCTATTTTATGCAATATTAAATACCCAAAATGTCTCGTAGTTTTGTTGGTGACGCTTTCTTTGCATTTTAGTTTTTTTTAAAGAGCAGCTGTAGTTTTATCTTCTCAGATAAAAGAACACAAATCAAGACAGGCGTGTTTTCTGATATCAAAATAGAGTAATTTATTTGAGACACTGAATGACTTTGACGTTTTGTCTTGGAAACAGGTGACAGCACCCTGGACCAGGGCGCGAGAGATAGTAGCCGTCACAGCACTTATTCCATATCGGGCTCCTCAGCGTGCCAAGAGTGGCCACCAACCCGCGGCCCAATTCTCAGTCTGACACAGACAATAATGGCTCTCAGCAAATTAAAAAAGAAAAAAGAAAGAATGAAACACCACATTAGCATCCAATTGTGACATTAAAGAGGGAAAAAAAAACAAAAAACAAACATTGGACCTTCACTTTCAGCAAAATCTGAACGTTTGCTGAAACCACCAAAACAAAAAGTGCACTTCATGTTGTTCTAACGGAAAATGACTAAAAGTGAAAAGGAACCAGACAAAAATATAAAATAATAAAATAAAAAAAGGCAAGTGAAAGAGGTGGCGGGTTAGTTTGAAGTGACTTTAGATCCCAGCCAGCAGACGTGCTGTTGAAGCCCCGCCCACAACACGAATCCTTTCCAGCCGACCGAAACTTGATCAAGAACGATCGAAGCTCTTTTATTTTAAACGCCAAACGACTTTTGCACGAACTCCACCTTCTGGTCAAAATGTGATCTGAATTTCCAGGAGACTGATCAGAGGAAAATGCCAAAGAGGAACGGTGGTAATGCTGATGGCAAAGCGAGATTTGCTTCCGTCACATGTCTGTAAGTCATTTTGTGACTCCCTAGAAAAATAAAAAAGAAAGAAAGAAAGCTTGATGCGTGGGTTATGATTGGCCGAGTTTAGAAAGACTGTATTAAAAAGAAGCTGATGAGACACGCACTTCATTTAAAAAGTGGTCTTGTCACGTGTTAACAGCAGAGATGTGACGGCTCTAGCCATTTAATAGCCCCTACAGGATGGCGATAAAGTGTACTGTATATAAACATATATACACAGTATATAAGTCTGTGTATTAATCTAATTTACATATCTTTACATTCTTTAAATTTACATCCAAAAAGGGAGAAAATTCTCTTTGTAAACCACACTTTTCACATCTTGTCCACAAAATGACATTTTTCTGATCTCGGGTGAATGGAGCGCGTCATTTTGAGTTTCGGGTTTTTTTTTTTTGGGGACTAGTTCTCGGCAGCTTTTTCCTTTTGTTGACCTGATGTTAAAAGAACTACCTCGTAGCGGCACATTCGATTTGACTTTCACAAGTCCATCCGTGGGAAATAAAGACAGAAGACGAAACAAACTTGTTCTCCGCCGAGCGGCGCTTCAGCGTCGACGTCGCCCGTCAGTTCATTTTGGACGTGAAGCAGCGTTTCGTCCGAGGAAACTCCGAATCCGCAGCCTTTCTTTTTCCTGAAGTGTCGCCGCGAGTCTCTCGGCCCGAACACGCGGCGTCTCGTTAACACTTCCTCTCGTGGTGTAACTCGACTCACCGATGCGTTTCCAAACCCGGTAACAGCTGGCCGTCGCAGCACTTCCTCGTTAGAAACCTTTTAATACAATGGATGCGCCCGGGGGGGAGGAGGAGGAGGAGGAGGAGGGGTGGGGGGAGGTGGGGGGGAGGTGGGGGGGGAGGGAGTCGTGTCCAGTCTCTCAGCCTCCTTCCGTTATGTCTCAAATAGGTGCGTCGCAAAACCCACGTCAACAGACCGTGAAGGTGCGCTGGTGTTCAGGCCGCTGCAGCCGTCGGGGTTTTTTCTTTCAGTTCACTTTGACTGAGTGACATTCGGTCTGCTGATGTCAGAAGGCCTTTTTCTGCACATTCCAGGATTCATCATCAAAGTCTCGAGCCGGCTATTTTCGGAGATCGAGAACGCACACCTGGGTAGTTCAAAAAAAAAAAAAAAAAAATACAATAAATAAATAAATCGGTAGCATTAATAAAAAAAAAGATTCAAGCTTTAATCTGTATTTTTTACTGGCGTTAAAATGTCTTCAATTTGGAACTTGCGAGTGAAACTGAACGTAAATGAAACGGGAGCTGCGCGTCTTACCGAGCCGTCCGATGCGCTGGCGCCGACTTTGTCCCCGGTGCTGTTCCAGCACACCTCGAAAATCCCCCCGGTCCCTCTGTAGCTGTGCACCAACGCTCCGGTCTGAAACGGCACAAACAAAACAAAACAACTAACCACGGAGATCCCGTCGCCGCGAACACATCGTCTCTCCTCCGGCCCGACTCTTACCGTGGTGTTCCAAATGTGGACGCACTTATCGAAGGAGCCGCTGGCGAGGTGTTTGCCGTCCGGGCTGAAGGCCACGCTGTACACGGGTTCCTGGTGCTTGGTCAGCGTATGAATACAGACGCCTCGTTCGACGTCCCACAGTCGCACCGTCGAGTCGAAAGATGCGCTGCGTGGGGGAAAAAAAAAAAAAAAGAAAAAACCGGCGTGAAGAGAATGAGAGCGGCGCCAGAGCTGCTTGTTTCTGGAACAACTTTCAGGTTTTATTGCTTTTCAATCTGATATTTCCACAGATTTATGACGCATGAAATGAAACTCAAAAGACTCCCAAAGTGAAGCAGAAAGAAATAACAACGCGCATCCGAAAGCCATCGAGCTGCATCGATAGTTTTTAAAAGGTCTTGTTCGCAACGCTAATACATCAAACTCCAAACATCTTCACGGTTAATTACTGCTTTTTGGAGGCGAAAGCAGAAAGTGACGACCTGCAGATCTGTGACGAAATCTAAAGCCGTTCAAAATAAGATGCCCGTTTCAATTAACACCCGTCTCATCACCCCGGCGGAAACGGGTGGAGCGCGGCACACGAAAGGTGCAGCAGACGATAAACGTCAAAAGGATGTTACGTTATGGAGGGAGCGGCCCCCTACCTGGCCAGCATGATGTTGGAGTTGGGGTTGCCGGTGCTGGGGCCCGTCGGGCTCCACTTGATGGTGTAGATTTCTTTACTGTGAGCCTGGAGGTCGTGGACGCAGGTCTCCTGCTTCATACTCCAAATCTGCGCGGGGGGGTGGTGGTGGGGGAGGGACGGGGGGGACGGGGGGACGGACGGACGGCAGCAGAATACGAATGAATACCGGAGATTGTTTTTCTTTCAACCTCGAACACTGGAGGACTCCTCTTACCTTCAAGGTCATGTCGTCCGAGCAGGAAGCGAGCAGCATACCCGACGGATCCCACTTAATGGCATTAACTTCATTCTGCAAAACGCAATACTCATCAGCATGACTGAAGGCAGCAAGCGAGGTCTGGTTACAAGAGGGGGGCGGGGGGGGTGGGGGCAGGGGGGGGTGGTGGTGGTGACGGGGGGGGGGGGGGGGGGGGGGGTGGGGGGGGGGTTCGTCGCTCACCGTGTGGCCCTGGAAGGTCTTGAGAGGCCGGTCGCTGCCGAGGCGACATACGTGGATGCACATGTCGGTGCTGCAGGAGGCGAACGTGGTGTTGTTCTGCCAGTCGACGTCCAGTGCCGGAGCTGCGGAGTGGACGACGGAGACGGAGACGGAGACGTTTCCATTCTTATTAATTATACGGATTTTAAAAAAAAAAAAAAGTGTGTCGCTCCGGATGCACAAGTGAGCTCACTTTACCTGAGTGAAAAGGGAACTGCTGCTTGGCTTCTCCTGTGTGCGCGTCCCAAATGATTGTCGTCTGGAAAATGAGATCCGGTTTTTAAAAACACTTTTAAAACATTTCCCCACCGATCGTTGCACAGATGATCGGATCGTCAAGGTCGAAGTCGCCGACTCACTTTTGGCGTTTGTGTGCACTTTTAACTGTTCTGTAGAATTTGGTGGCCAACTTCACACATGGGGGGGGGGGGGGGGGGGCGTTAATATTTCAAAAGACAGCCAATCACAAAATAAACATATCTGCACCGACTTGTCTTTTAAGGACATAAAAATGTTAAATGAAACAGATGCATTATACAGATTATATTCTATTTGGCTCAAATTATTAGTCGACTCAATTGGATTTGGTTCCAGACTTCAATAGTTCTCTGATGTATTAAATTAACAAACATAACATAATATATGAAGAACTATAATCAGGCCTCTCTCCCCGTCTGTCTATTTGTGTTTTGAGAAGATTTACAGACAGTAGTAGTGTTTGTATTGTAGTGCACGGATATGAGGGGGGGGGGGGGGGGGGGGGGTGTTATATGATCACGGGGTAAAAACATATTTCATACGTCATATTATAACTGAAAGACACAAATCTGTGCTCGGACATCTTTGTACGGTACCTTATCTACGCCAGCGCTGAGGATACAGTTCCCCTTCTTGTTCCACTTCAGTGCAAATATGGGCCCTTTGTGCTGCCCCAAGGTGCTCGCCAGGTTTCCTAAAAGAACCGGAGTCACGTGAGCGTCCTTTAGAAAAGATCCCTCTGAATATCGTGATTGAGGTCGTTTAATTCGCAGCCACGTACCGTCCTTCGTCCATATCCTGGCAAACCCGTCGTAGGAGCCCGTCGCCAGGAGAGTCCCGTCGCTCTGTCGGACGGAGAAGAAACAAGAGAGCGGTCACTCGACCTGTCGGGGACGAGGGACGGACGCAGACGGACGGTCTGAAACCTACGTTCCAGTCTAGCGAGGTGACGTCTTTGTTGCTGGGGACGTCCTGACCGCCCTCTCGGATGCAGTGGCGCAGCACCAGCTGGGTGGAGTTGGAGCTGTTGTTCTCGTTCAGGTTCCAGATCCGGGCGGTGGAGTCCCCCGAGCTGGGCGGAAAACCCGACGCAGCGGGACACGGAGGAGCGAGAGACGGTTGGAATACAAGCCGTCAGCCGTCGGTTCTCGTGAAACCAAATATGTCAGAAACACACGCGGTACACCGCCATCGCCCAGAGACTCACCCTGAGGCCAGCAGGTCGCTGACGGGGTTCCAGGCGCAGATGAACACTTCGGACTCGTGGCCTCGGAGCACCGTGGCTTTACTGGCCGGTATCTCCACGTCCACGTCCATCTCCGCGGGCTCGCTGTGGTTGTCTGGCACACGGACGGACAGACGGACGCACGTATTCATACACACACCTCGACACACGCTTGTTGGGTGCAGCGCAAACAGACTGAATAGTCACAAATGGTGCTTTTAAAATAACAGGAAGTGATTCTAAAAAAAAGAACATGAATGTGTGTAATGAGATAATAAATGTGTGTAATAGTTTGAAGAGCATGTGAACACATTTTAGTTACACTCAACTCTTCCTAACACCACATCCTCAAATTAAATGTCCCAGGGGGGAGAGGAGGAGGAGGAGGAGGGGGGAGGAGGAGGGGAGGTGCTGACATCCACTCCTCCTCCCCTTGTCTGGAGCTCCACCTGATCTCCACCTCTCTGGTTTCACTCACACAAGGAGCTGAACTACTACTGCGGTCATCACATCCTGTGAACATGAAGCTCAGTAAAACTGTGGAAGAACTTCCAACACGTTATCTGAGGTAGGAAAAAATTTAAAAAAAAACCCGAGTAGGTGGGCGTAATAATTGAGCTTATGACGACGGCCCAGGAGCAGCTCCTTCCCGTCGGGTCTTGGACCGTTTTGTTTTTAACCCCCTCTTTAAATCACCACGTGATCACGGGACTGCGAGGTAATCGGGACGCCCACGTACGGGAGGTGTAACTTACTCATGTTGTGAGTACCGTTCTCCTCCCCGTTGACGGTGGCTTCTCCGTTCTTTGGTGCGTTGGACTGGTTTCCGGAGGTGGAGGCCGCGATGGCGCAGGCGGCCTGTTGTTGGGCGAGCTTGTCGCGGAAGGCCTGCTGCCGCGTCTGCACCACGTCTGGCATCACGGCGTCGATCAGCGACAGCGACTCGATCGGCCGGCCGTCGAACACCGTGCCGTCCTGTCGTCACAACAGCAGTTAGCAACACACCGTGAGGGGGGGGGGGGGGTTTCCAATTAGTGACCCGTCTCGTTTTTATTCCCCGGTTATCGTCAATTAATGAGCGCTTCTTAAAACTGGCTTTTTCCACGGAACACATTTCGGTGTTTATTCCGGGATAGAGATGACTAAAACGTGAAACAGCACTTGCAGTTACTCCGGCGTGTCGACACGAGACATCAAAAGTCTGTCTTCGTATCGTTAAGCGACAGAAGACGTCTGCGGGACGCCGCAGCGGCAGCAGGTAGCCGCCCTCACCTCGTTAATGCTGATCTCAGCCTCCACATACTGGAGCCCTTTCTGCAGGATGGAGATGAGGGCTGCAGGGGGCACTAGTGTACCGTTGATGTTGGACTGGCTGATGTGGCTCTCGATGCCAAAGGTGAACGCTGAGTGGGAGAAACCTGAAAACAACAAACCATTCACATTCATTAACGGGAGCGTGCCAAGCGCAAGATGTGCACAAACAAGAGCACAAATATTCAAAGAAAAGTCTCGGCTGATCCAAACAAAGCTAACCCGTGATTGAACACGACGGAGCAGATAGCATACCAAGCAGGACATTTGAGAGTATAATCAGGCACGCCAGTGTAAACGTTGACCTCACAAGAGCTGCTGGCAGCTCGCACTCTGCCAGATGGCTTCAGACATAGTCTCAACAAACAGAACGAAATCACAGCAGCTAGGATTTTAATCACTGATCCCAAGCCTGAGGATCCAGATTCCCAAGAATGAAAAGCATGTTGATGTCTGAAGAGCATTGTGCACCAACAAGGTGTCCACATTCCCGGGTTGGGAGGGGATGAGGGGGAGGGGAGGGAGGGAGGGGGAGGGAAGGGAGGGAGGGGAGGGAGGGGAGGGGGGTGTCTTTATTTAATGTCTCTGTTTAAGTGAGCGTGCAGCGTTTGACCGTGCGTGACAAAAACTATCAGGTCATGTGCTTTACAAACTGTTTACGCGTGATGATTGCATTTTTTTTTTCTAAAGATGTGCATAGATAGCAAACCCCTGTAATACTAGAAAAAAAAAAAAAAAAAAAGACAACGTAAATATAACAGTAAACAGTATCTGTGTGTTCACCACACATTTGTGAAGACAAACCTGATTCTTGGAGGTATCTGTAGACCAAGAAGTTCACCTCGTCACTGGTAATACTCATCTTAGCCCGATCAAAGGGAGGCGGTGCGTTGGAAGGCTGAGCTCACACCTGACAAGAAGCACAAAGGGGAGCTGGGATTAACATTTAGGTCGGTGGTCTCGCATTTGACATTTACAAAAAGGTGTATTTTTTTTTTTTTATTGACCCCTCGTGGCATTCAACAAATAATATCTCTATCAGATTCTGGTAAAAAAAATAAAAATAAAAATAGAAAGTCTGCACACAGCACCAGTCTGTCCTGATCTTTGCCTAGTGATGCAGTCGTGTGTAGAAACACAGAAGCGCCGACTCCCAGCCTCCGTCAGGTCCTCCACATTGCAGCATGATTCCTTTCTTTGATGATGTCAACGGCTGGACTACTTAACCTGTGAATCCATGTTTAGTATTTACAGACTCTCTTCTCGGGGCTAATGGGAGCGTCTGCATCCATTTGGGAGTCCGCTATAAACTGATCGGCGCTTCGTCTAAATGACTCCGTCAAATGTCGATGGAGAGAGCCCCGATAAAGAAAATAAGGATAATTTAGTGAATTATAAAAGAGAGCAAGAAGCTGATTATTACATCAGCCCATCCGAGTCATTTTCAACAGATAGAGGTGTTTAACGGCGCTTATGTTAACATTTGAATCTGGACGGTCTCAAAACTGAAGGGAGCCGAAGAAACAAAAAGCCAATTACGTTTTCAGTGCCGTCACGTTTTTATCCTCAGGCTGGTGAACACTGTAGTGTTCATCATTTCCTAACGGCTCGCTCCTATGCTTTTATAGAGTGGGATAATGGAGGCGGAGGAACGTTGTATGTACTGTACACTGAGCTATTCAAACCCAAGAGAGCCACATAGGAAGATCAATTCATGTTAACAAATAACTCTTAATATTAATGGGTATATTAGCATGTGGAATAAACTAATCACGCACACATTACTTTCACGGTATCGATTTCCTCCAGCACAATGCAAAAATCAACACGGTAAAACTGTATTTTCCTGCTTATGATACATCAAAACAATCCCAAGCAGACATAAAGTGCTGATAGCGCGTTCATATCCATATTTGTTAACGCTGAAAACGTATCCGGACGGGGCATCTTCTTGTGGGCCATAGAAAAATCCCCCACTGGCCATACTTGGGCCACGAGCTGCTGTTTGGACAACACCTGCTGTACAACCGTAAACAATGTTAACACACACAGAAAGAGAGAGTGTCTCTAAGTAGACAACAAAGCAGAAGAACAACACTGTAAGCTGAGCGGGAGTTAAGACGTCCACATTTCTGTCCCTCCGGGAGCCGAAGGGACGGACACGTTGCTTAAATTACAAAAGAGGAAAAAAACAACAACAACAACAACAAAAAAAAACAAGGGGTGGTGTCAGGTATGAAGACTGCTGTCCAACTTTCAGTCCAAACGCTGTCCAGGCCCACTCAAGATTTCCCTTTCGGTAGCATAGCAACAAGAGAGATCGAGCAAAATAGACGGAGGACGGTGTTGTCCCAATTACCAGCAGGCGTACAGCCGCAGGGGTTGAACATGTTACCCAACATGAATTATTCACTCTTTCACCTCGGTATATTCTTTCAAATGGACTCTGCCTTTATTGTACCGACCACGGAGAAGCCACGTGCTGCAAAATGTCCCACCTCACAACTGGTTTCTTTTCTTGTTTTTGAACACGCACAAAAAAAAAAAAAAAAAAAAAAGAGGGCGTCCTTTGAGTTACACCTGGAGGTAACGAAACAATCCTCCGAACACCTGAACACAAAAACAACTCTGGAATATCACAGAAATGTTCCTGAACATAACACCAAATACTGTTTACTTCGGCAAACAAATCACATTCACAAAAAAAAAAAAAAATAAATAAAGTAAAAGCCCCCCCCCCCCAAAAAAAAAAAGACAAAACAACTCGGAGCTTGTCCACCTCGGCCCCGGTGCCCCCGTTTTGACCACAGCATGTTTCTCTTGAGCTAATTATCTTCCATATGGGACTAGGAAGGGCTCGCCACTTCAAAGCGAGGCCGCCGCTGCTCCCAGCGCCGCTGCAGCTCCATACCAAACAACTGGAAACGTAATTAACAGGCAGCCTGGAGGGGCCGAGGTCGCGTCAGTGCAGCAGCAATAATCCTTATATCAGATGGGCCCGTGATGCCACCATCCATTACGCAACTCCCTGGGCAGTCGAGTCTCCTTTGACCAAACAATGGGCCTTCCAGGAAACTCCGACAGTGTGCTAACCTCTGGCTCGGTTCTCCGGTTTTATCCACCGAGGCGACGAGCGGAGTCAAAAGTCTGAAGATGCGATTCTTCACTTCAAGCTTTCCGAGCTTTGGAAACGTTACGGAGGTCGGGTTTACCGCGGGACTTTTTGACGCGTGTAAGCTATAGCGAGGTGTTGAAACTGGCAACGGCGGACCTGTACGTGGGATTATGTGTGAAATCTATTTAAAAGTTACACAAAAGCAGCGATTTACAATTCAAGTTGACTAAAATAATAATAAAATACTGACGCAAGTCCAGATGCCAACGTGATGTGGGCCGACATTTGTGTAAGATTGAAATAAAATCAAGAAGACCGTGGACATCATAACCCCACGCAACAAATAATCCACATAGCTGAGGTTGCTATAGCGATATGAATCATCTCAAAAGAAGATATGTGTCAGCCATATATGCCCAAATAAATTATAAGGAGCTTCTTGGCATTCAGCTCCAACAAGCCACCAACACACATCCGAGGAACGAGACCAGTTTATGTCTTGAATGGAAGAAATGAATCCATTTTATCTTTGTATAATAAGTCAATGTAAAAAAAAAAATTTAAAATTGCGAAAAAGACAAAAGTTAGGACTGACAAAAAAAAAAAAAAAAAGTAAAAGTCTAATGGGTCAATGATGAGAATCCCTGCGGGGGAGATCAGGCTCATTAGGGTTGACATTAGGATGTTTATTGCACTCATGCTGTAATTACTTACCAATGTAAACTACACCAGCAGCTTCCCTGGGCTCCACCCGTACTTACACCATAATGCATCATGACCCAGAGCCGTGGTCAAAGCTGAATAATAATCCAAATAAAACATCCCCACTGTAACTCCCAGGAAGACTGAGGCACGTTTCAACCTGCTTTTTCTTTTTGTGTGTCTTCCGTATTCACCTGCAATTTAAATTTTAATCAAACCCCAGAGCACACGCGTGTGCAAGTACACGGATTGCGTTTCGGGCCGTAAGCGCCGTCCTGCGCCCGAAGGCTTCAAGCGTAGAAATCGACAAAAGACTTCGGCGTCGGCCTGCGTGCCGCTTCGACCGCGGGTTTGATTGAACGCTGCTATAATCTCGATCAAAACGATCCATTCACGAACGTGGGCAAATCGATTTTGCCGATTTCGATCCACAGAATTCACCATTTGCTTGAAAATGTGCAGTTTCTGCCTCCGGACGTCGTCGTCGTCGTCGGAGTTTGCGCAAAGGCCGGTGTGGAGTCCCCCGTCTGGTGAAGCCTATTTCTGGCCCGCCACCCTGAACCCTGCATTGCAGCTGCTTCCACCCTCCCCACCACCACCACCACCACCACCACCACCCGCTCTGACAGATTATTCAACTCTCTGACGTACGACAGGCAGCCCTACCCTGAACCACAACAGCTCTCCAAGAACAGCTTTGCGCCTTCCCAACAACAAAGCGCTCTATATTTTACAAAACAAAAAGAAGAAAAAAGAAAACCAATTGCAAACACATGTGGGAGTAGAGAGACTTGCTAGCTAAAAGTAGTTTTGAGCGGGAATGCCGAGGTCATAAATTCATTAAAAAAAACTGGACCGGCAAGTTATACAGAAATTAAAGTCGGGGTTTTTTTTTTTTCATACTTCAAACCTTAATGTATGTGAACAATTTCGCAGCAACAGCGTTTTAATAACTTCCTTTGCGTGGTGTTTAGGTGTTTGAACTTATCACAGATGCACATCTGCACCGGAAAACTGATCAATTCTACACGTCTCTGTTCGTCAAATATTTGAGTTGAAGCTACGCGATGCATTTAATTAAATATGGATTTTCAAAATAAAATAAAGTATTTTAACCGTGTGAACCAGTTTGGAGACCTGCTTGCCCCAAAAGGATTTTTCATTGTTGCTAAAACACAATCTAATCTGTCCTAAAAAAAACACTGACACTCTCTACACAAAGAAATCAGCAATTAATTGAATAAAGCAACAAAAAAAAACAAAAAAAACATGCTTTGACTTTTAGTGCAAATCTAAATAGTATTTGTTAGATTTGAACCAGCCGGGTTAAAACCACCACGCCACTGCAAATGTAAAAAAAAAAACTGATTCAGTAAATTAAACGGGGCTTGTCATGTAAAATCAAACAATACATTCTGAACATTAACCTCTGAATGCAAAAATAATAACAGAGCATAGAGAAACAACACAACCAGTCAGCTCCTACACATGCAGGTTGGAAAATAATGATGTTAAAAACCTGCATACCACGGACCCCATTTTCTCCTGAACAGTCACCTCCTGACAGATGTGCAAACAAGACCTGGAAACAGCAGCCATTTTCTCTTGAACTGCTCTGCTGAGTAAAAACCCGCCTTTGAAGCTTCTGGTTGGGCTGCAGTCTTGAGGGGGGAGGGGGGGGGGGAGAAACAGAGAGAGAGAGAGAGAGAGAGAGAGAGAGAGAGAGAGAGAGAGAGTGGGGGATGGGAATCAGAGGGGGGGAGGATGGGGGAAGGGGAGCAGGGTGATAAATAATGATGCTCACAGGTAATCACAACAACCATTTGTGCATTGTCCTCTCTCTCTCTCTCTCTCAGTGAGTCACTAAGTGACAGCCAATGTAGGTCGGGCGAGCGGAGGGGGGGGGGGGGACAGTAGCGTCCGGTCTGGAGGAGGAGGTGGGGGGAGGGGGAGAGGAGGGGGGGGAACACTTCTCCCACGCTTCCTTCGGTGGCAACGCTCAATGTTTACCAGCCAGCGACAAGGACCTTCCCGAAGCGATAGGCTCCGCCCACCAATTAACACTCCTCTACAGGGGAATAACTCGCATGTGAAATTACCTGTTTGAGGAAGTCTGTTGGACTGGTGACCCCCCCACCCCCCTCCACCCGCACCACCACCACCTCCTCCCTCTACATGCTTGGTCCAGGAACCAGTAGGCCGAACTTACTGGTTCTTTCAGGCAGTTAATAGTCAAAAAAAAAAAAGGTCACCGGGGTAACACATCCCATAATCCTCACATGAATTACAATGATCTTTTGCAGCGATATGTATGCGTGGTTGTTGTTTTATCCACCCCCACCCCCACCCCCCACCCCCACCCTCTTGGAGCAGACAATCACACATGCAGACACACTGCCAGCAAGTGTGCCTTTTATTTCCTCCCTGAGAGAGGGATGGGGGAGGGGAGGGATGAGAGGGGGGGAGGGATGAGAGGGGGGGGGGGGGGAGAGATCACTGACGAATTCATCATGATCGTTTCCAATTGGGAACGTCTCGACTGAAGATCCGCCCTCGTTATTATCAAATAAAAATGACGACTCCCACTTGCTTACTGGTTGCCATTTAGTATTCTCGGTAGTAACCGGAGGATAGCGGGAGTCAAACACTGTTGAAAGAGAACAAATCCCTGCGGTTGCTCCCCATCGACGCGCAACGCCGCATTACATGCGTGAAACGGAAACAATGCAGCCGCATCGATTGTATCAAGATATGGAGTATACGGCTTAAAAAAAAAAGACGCATCTAATGCACCGTCGAAGAGAAGAAAGATGTTTAATAATCTACCTAAAATGAATGATTATGACTTGTAGCATTCTCCCATCCAAAATAATACAATTCGAACATCCACGACTGAGCCGGAAAAAACAAACAAAAAAAAAAAAAACACATAACGCATGTAAATGAGCTTTATCTCGCAATGAAACCCTGGCGTCTTCGAAAGACTTTAAAAGTAATGGATGCATTACTCCAACTGTTCTCCCAGGATCGTATTTCATCCTGCATGTGTAGCAACACGTCGACACCGAAGCAGATTCTTTGCTGTTTTTCCAAAGCCTGTGTGATATTTTTGGTTCTCGGCTGCAGGTAACCTTAATCACAGCTGTCGCCGTTACGAATACATCCATGAGTCTGTGCTGGAGGGGCTCACATCGGTCATTTTGGCACAGACAGATGCCCCATTTTTTTTTTTTTTTTTTTTTTTACATGCAAGTATGACAAATTATTGCATACATTATTAAAACATTACTATGCCCGCCTTGGATAAAAATACAGCACACGGCCGCGAAGACGGTTTATAAGTAACCCGGGTTTATTGTGCGTCAACCCTCCCGTGTCTGATTTCATGCCTTATTCTGGTTCCTCCAAATAACCTGGTTTTATATGCATGTAAGCACACGAGGATACAGTAGCTGTGGGGCATGCATGTGTATATGGCTGTGTGGGGGTGGGTGGAAAATAAATACTTCGTGTGGAGGAGATTGTGGGACACGAGAGAGCTTTTTAGATGCTAAGCGCACATAAATATGAAGTAATATACAAAACAGAAAAGCTGACCTTGTAGTGTATACAGGTAAAAAAAATACATTTTTGCAACATGGTGTATTTCTCCATTTAAATTCGACATGTTCTCTGCTGAACAATGAAACTCGCAGCACTACAAAGAGACGGGGTTTTTTGTTTTTTTTAAATGACGTGGATCGGGCCGGTGCGTGACACGATAAAAAGCGCCGCAAGTTACCTTGCACCGAAACTGAAATTCGAGAGCTGCACATCTGATCACAAAGAATTCAACGAATACCGTCAACGAGTGTTGACATATTGTAAATGTGACCGCCGTCTGCAACCGCTGACAGGAACTAAAGGCGTCACATCTTTATGGGAATATCTGTCATACAACTCTTTTGCATTCATACATTAGTTAAAAAATAAATAAATAAATAAATAAATAAATAAGCATCTTTCACATTTCAGTAATCAAAATAAAGACGGCAGCCGAGCAATTTCTTTTTTTTTGTGTGTGTATTCATCAGAAGGACGACTGCACAAACAGGCTGTAAACACAGAGACGCACCAGTGTGGGCAATAGAAGCGTTGCTATGGCGACCAGAGGATCTTGCTTCTCCGTCAACAGCTGCTCCTGCCACCCTAAATACCCCACCACCACCACCACCACCCCCACCCCCGCTCTCCTTGAGCTTTCCTTCCATCTGACATCGGGGTCAAACAAACAAGGCAGACAAGTGCGCTGAAATACTGATCTTCTTTTCCAAGCCATCCGTTTGGCTGTTTCTTTACCCACAGTGCAACACAAATACTACACACCAAAGACTTCGAAGTATGTGCGTGCATGTGTGCGTGCGTGTGTGTCCACCATGCAGCATCCACCCTGCTGCACAATTAACTCCACGCGTCTAATACAAGTTTACAAATGTGACACGTTTCTCTTGTGAAGAGGAAGAACTGGAAAGTCTACATAACATCTGAAAGGTTTGTTATTCGCAAATGGGAAATGAAGCAAAATCTTAAATGTGTACGAGTATTCGGATCAATGGGACGCAAATACCGCATTTTATTTGAAGTACGTGCACCTTCATTTGCCAAATATGGGCGTCACTTTATGTGGAATCATTAAAATATTTGTTTCTGAGACTATCGTTGTATAAAGGGTTAAAAATATAGTCATATCTGTTTTGTTTTTTACAGCAGGTGGATGACATTCATGTTCAATGACCCTGTTCGTCACTGAAAGGGTTCAGACTGTGGTAGGATGTTGACTAATTTCAAGCTACAAGGAGTCGGAAATCACAAACGACGCAGCGGCAAACACAAAACTTTCACTGTCACAGATGGTTGATCATTTCCGGATCGCTGCGCTCAAAACCGAAACTCGCAAATTTCCTGAAAACAGCATTTTCCACCCGCGGCCCGGGAAACACTGTAAACAAATGAGTACAAAGAAGAACCGGCACAAACAAATAATTCCTGCAAACTTCTTAATTCCTTGAGCAGGTTTGAATCTGTCACCGAATGTCAGTTTTATAGAACGCAATGAATGACGCTCGAAGGTGTGAAAACAGGTTTGCTAACCTGTACGGCAAATTAAATATATAGTGAGGTCTGATCCACTGGAAAAAAAACGCCTGACGACAACGCACTATATCATAATAATGTAAAAATCCTTTAACACGGGCATATTTGTCCTTCTCATTGAACGTCCAACCTCATCAGCCTCATCGAGCCTGCTAAAATATATATACATTTTTTTTAAATGAGAGTATTTACATACTGTAGTATGTTAAATACAATCGTTTGATTGACAGCCATGCTCATTGTTGCTGAGCTTAAATTACATACGCATGTCATGATGTCAAGTCAGAATATTTCCATAATCTCAATGTGATTTTTTTTTGTTGTTGTTTTTTATTGCATTAAAAATTGTACCGATAGTATTGCACACTCTTAACATACAGAACGCAATCGCTGCCGGTGGGGTTCATTCAATCGAGACAATAACAAAGGCTGGAGCTGGATGACGTCATCAGAGAGCCGGCCACCACGGGAGTCGTCTTAAGCGTTTAAAAACAACTATTGCCGTTGATAATCGATGTTCAGCTGAACAGTTAGCTGTTGTCTCATTATTACCTATTCATCTGCTTACTGTAGTGATAATGGCACGAGTAATGAATGTGAATTTAAACCCAGTCTGCAGTGAGGCCGACTTATCGTAGCTACCAGAGATGGGCATTTCACACAAAAATACTCTTCGATTATCACTCCGAATAAATTGAGCATTAATCGACTATTAACACGAGGACTGAGAATAAACGATATCTTGAGAACCGTGTCGACGCTTTTATGGAAAATATTGAATTTATCACTCGGTTTTCAGACAAGCGCGTGAACCTTTGTTAAAACTATGATGTAGAAAGCTAATGAAAAGTCTAAGATGTTGATGATATCCACACCCTTCACGCTGCAGAAAATTCAATAGTACAACCTGTATCCATGCGTTTTATAGCTCTGATGCAATAATTTATGTTCAGGTGAAACTTCCACATGCTGTTCTCTGTATGGATTTCGAGGTCTGTATGTTTTATGGAGTGTATATATTTTCTTTCACTGCTCCCTTAAAAACAAAATAAGCTTACACGGCTGAGTGAAGGTGGGGTGAAAAGCTTTAAACCGAGTGAAAATACAATATAAACCTGAAGTAAAGACGTTTCTCACTCCGGCGTGCATGTGCTTGCACAACTTCCTGAACAGTCATCCACCAGCAGTAACTGTGTCTCCACACACCTTACGTCTGAGAAACCAGATTACCAGACACGTGACGGACACATTCAAATGACGGCAAGCGGGATCACGATATCTTTCTACGTTATTAATTATAGTATTAAGAAACGGGAAAGAACCCGGTGTAGTGTGAACCCGTTGTATTCAAAACAAATGGCTTTAAAAGGAAGAGACCAGACTCATTCACAACAGAGAGGGAAGCTGGAAACTGAAATAGTGAAATGTTTAACATCCTTAAAGGATTTGTCCCACTTGTTTTAATTGAAATACACACAACCAGGACACAGTCAAATAACTATAGCCTTCAACTAGCCAGTACTTGTATGGGCGTCATTTCAGAGTAACCACTAGTCTGCCAATTGGCTGGTAGCCCAAGCATGTCTCTTTTGGAGGGAGAGAATGGCTCACCTCCCCCCATGGCCTATCATAAATAAATACCGCTAAAGAAATATTTGGACAGCCCTATACAAAGATTTGCAGCACCACAAGGCTGACACAGGCTTTCTAAGGGACCTCTTTGCCCTACTTATGAGCCAGGGATGCATTTCTGCCTTGAACACAATCCAACACAATGTACTATGGATTTGCTGCTGTCTCTTCTGTGCCTCTAGTTTCTGAGTCCACAGTAGTTTCATTTGAATGACTTATTAAATATCAATTTAAAAAGGACCACTGTGCAGGATTTAGGAGAAATTACTGGGGGGAAAAAACTGGAACGACATATTGGTAATTGCGTTTTCAGTGGGTGCCTCATCACCTTAAAACTAAGACTACAATGAGCCCTTCAAGTCTACAAAGGGAGCGGATCCTCTTTCACCGAGCACCATGTGGCCCGTTGTTCCTACAGTAGACCGACTACTAAACTTTTGCGTTTGTTGTGAGCTTCGCGGCCACCGGAGGATTGGACGAAGGGGATCTTCACTCGGTTGTAATCAGCGACCTCGCTGCCACTAAATCTGACACACTGCTCCTTTAATGCAAAACGAGGGTGACCATCGCGTGTAGGAACTACGAGTCTTTGCGTGTGTTGTAGGTCATCGGTACCGAAACCAAAGACAATACGTTTAATCTCAAATCCTGTCACAGAAGGAGAGGCAGAGCGATAACCTGAGGGCTAACGACATTATCTAGTTATGCCGCCTGAGGACTCGGTACAAAGCTAACCGTGTCCATGTCCTGACACATTTAAATCCACAGTAAGACAATAAAAGACACTAATTATAAAATGTTAACCAGGAACGATTCGACAGCTCTATTTAACACATGCATATATTTATTTTAATTACCCACGGTTCAAAAATTACACCATCCTCAAGAGCAAGCAATGACACATGGTAATGACTTCCGACACTAACGCAGGCATATTTAGATCAATAAACGTAAAACGTTATGATGTCCAACACAAACTCCCATTGTTCTTTAAATAGACGGCCCTAAACCTGTTTATGTAAAGACTGCAATTAGGGTTCACTGCAAGTCCTCAACTCAACTGCAAGACCAAAGCACTGGTTGAGAGCAATATCATTACGGTAGTAATAAGAATAGTTTTGTGATCCAAAGATAGGGGGAAATAAAAGAAAGAAAATCACGTAGCATCATCGAACTTGTGTTCAGTGTAGTCCACTTTGTTCCACTGTTGTGCTTTACATCAGAAAACTCGTATACCAAAAAATGACTCATTTTATTACATCTAATTACCCAGTTTGCTCAGAATCATTCATTTGTACAACTGATTTTGTAAAACAATTAAACTCCAAATTTAAACCACCATTAAACAGGAAAACAAATTTAATACTCAATCGCTAATATATTCAGATTTAAAAGGCCGCTCGAGCTGCAATGTTTAGCCGAAACATTTATGCAACTATTTTGATTATTTTTAGTCATTTGTTCATGAAATATATTAAATATTATCTGATTCCAGCTCCTTAAATGTGAATATGTTCAGGTTCCTTTAGTCCTCCGTGATAATAAACTGAATATATTTTTCTTGTGGACTGTTGGTTGGGACAAAACAAGACATTTTAGGCGGCACGCTGGGAAACACTGGTCAACATTTCTCACTATTTCTGACATTTTAAAGACCCAACCACCAATCAATCAATCAATCAATCAATCAATTACTGTACAGATGAATCAGTCATGGAAATAAGCATGAGTTGCAGCTTTAAACTCCACGCGTGACCACATTTCACAATGGAAAGGACATCAGTGATGAAATAGTGTGTGAAAGAGCAAAAGGTCTTATTGGTCTTATTTACAGTAACATTACCATGACAACTGAAGCCACCTGATGGCGTGCATTGTCAACAACAAAACCAAAAGTCAGTTTAGGATGAGGGTGTGTGGACTGTTTCCAAATGTATTAGAAAAATGTAGATGTTTATTAATAATTGCTCTTTTTGGTTGTTGTTTTTTACAAGTGACCGCCCTATTATGTAATCAATACAGTTCCACAGAAAGACAATAAACATGAATCTGGAATTATTACCCAGGCTATGCACGCTCAACATATAAATCCACTAGGAGACGATATAATGATGAGTAGATGTCATCCAGCGTATTTTCTACAAGTTAGTACTTCAAAAAAAAAAAGGAGACCAAAGCAGCATAAAATGTCAAATCTCACCAAAGGAGGTTTTCCCCATCGCCACTTCTTTGTTTAAAAAGGCCTCCATTGGATTTCAACAGCTGAACAAACTGATGTTATGAACAAACAACACACAGCCACACTAGGTCAACAAAAAAATTGGGGGCATCACTTTGCCATTAATTATTTGGGCCTGTGAAGTAGAATCAGGTTAAGACAGCATTCAAATAGCTGTTGCTGTCATCTGAATCCCTCTCATGGCTTGCTTTAACAGAGATAATAAACACTTTCATTCTCTGAGGCCGGGCGAGACGTCCTAATTGTGTCTCTGCTTGCTGTATCCCATTATTCCAGTAACGACAGAGAGCAAGCCACAGATTACTAAACGGAAATAAGGAGAATTTAAAAAGGTCACAGCCTTTCTTAAGCTCCCCTATGAGGAGGGGGGGGGGAGGAAAAAAACTGTTCAAATGAAGTGTTATGTCTTATCAGCGTGTGTTCAAGCGTCATATTGAGCAGGGTTTCTTGTGATATCCAGCTGCTTCTTGCTCTGCTTTAAAGACACTTCCAGTTTAACATTGTAGTTGTACAGCAACGTGAACTGTCCCTTGAAACTGGTGGCAGTGTCTAGTACAGTTGAATGTCCTCCCCTCCCCCACTCATGCGCTTTCTAAGTCTGCATTGCAATATAAATATGTATTATTATTATTATTCATACATGAGTTTAAAAAAAAAAAAAAAAAATTTAAAAAATGACAAAGTGCAACTTAAATGTGTTGGATGACGTTTGTTGAGCTATCGAGGACAAAAAAAAAAAATGAAGAAACTACAGAGACCTCTAAAACTTATTGGATTTTGTGAACAACTACATAATGTAAAGAAACACTATGGAGGAGGAGGAGGAGGAGGATAGATAAATAAATAAATAAATAAAGTAGGTTGTTTGAGTATGAACAGAAAGAGGGGACATTAAAAAGACGCAAGCAGGAATTTGAACACACGTGTGGAGTCAGTGGGTGACCGAGCTACGAGCCGGCAAACCTCCTAATGAACGCCGTAATCACCCATTTCTGAAAGTCATTATCCTCATCGCATAAACCCCCCTCCTCCTCCTCCTCCACCTCCTCCTCCACCCAGCCACCTCCTCCACCCCACACACACAGACACACATAAACCTTTTGGGTGCAGAGCAGCCTTAAAAACCGTGCCACCGGGCTTACCTTGGTTGTTGTTGTTTTTTTTTTTTGTTGTTGTTGTGCGAGTGAAACTCGTGGTGTCTGCCGCCACCTCTTCCTCTTCCACAAGGAGAACCCCTCCAACTTCAGCGAGCCAGCGACGACTTTCCTCCCATTTTGATTACCGTCATATTTCAAGTTCCGACCGCGGGTGTGTGTGTGTGTGTGTGTGTGTGTGACTCACTGGCGGCTAATTTAGCTGCGCTAACAAAAAACAAAAAAAAAAGCGTGTTCGCCCAGACAACAGTCGCAACTGGCGGGTAAAAAAAAAGTTGGATTAAGCCTCCCGGGGGTTCGTGTGAGGCTGCGGGATAAAAAAAAAAAAAAAAAAACGTGGAGGAGGTGGTGGTGGTGGTGGTGGAGGAGGTGGTGGAGGAGCTTTTCAGCGTTCACTTGAGAGAGAAACAGGGAGACGTTGAGGAAAAGGCAGCGAGGCGCTGAGCGGCGGCGGCGGCGGCGGGAGAGAGATGTAGACGGAGAGCAGGAGAGAGAGAGGGGGGGGGGGGGGAGGAGGGAGGAGGAGGAGGAGAGAGAGGGGGAGGGGGGGGCTAACTGACCTTAAACCTGAATATCCAAAACATGACTAATTAATTTAAAATTAAAAATAAAAACACCCGTTTTGATGTCGCTGCGTTACTTCAGATGAATTTAAAGGTTTTTATTTTTTTATTTATTTTTTTTTTTTTTTAAATGTCAGTTTTAGTGTAAAGCACCCGGATGAACGCGCGTGTCCTCCGGAGACTCCTCCAACGGCCGAGCCGTTAAAGCGCGGTGTGTTTCCGGTCGGTGTTATAAATATAGAGAGAGTGTGTGTGTGTGGGCGCAAGATTTAAACCCCAAAATACACTTTTTTTTTTTTTTTTTTTTTTTTTTTTTTTCTCCGCGCAATTAAAAAAAAAAAAAAAAAAGGCAATCGGGAAAATGGAGTCACGCCACCAAAAAAAAAAAAAAAAAAAAAAATTAAAAAAAAAAAAGCGCGCCCGAAGTGTTATTATCACGGTGACGTGTTTTTTGTTCCAGTTTAACATGGTGTCTATCTGCTCCGGCCTCTGAGCCGCTTCCCCTCCCCCACGTGCCACTCCTCCTCCCCTCCTCCTCCTCCCCTCCCCTCCCCCCACGCGCCACTCTTTTTCGCCTGCCCGGTCACACAGCGGTTGATTAATTCTCCTTTCGCCTTGCTCAGTCATTCAGATTTGGAAAGTAAATAACAAGTTGACATCAGTGTGACACATTCCTCCGGTTACCGTACACGCTGCGATACGTGCGCAGCGGCATATTAAGACGGACCTTTATACGCAGCCTATAATTATATATAAGTATATACACTGGAAAAAAAAAAAAAAAAAAAAAAGAGTTAGCGACATAAATCATTGTTAAAATGAGTTTTTTTAAAATTATTATTTTAATTTATCATTTTATTTTGAAAATAAGACACCTGTAGGGAACAATAAAAATAACTCTTAACTACACAGTGCCACTTGTTAATTTTGTGTAAAAAAAATCCTTTGTGAGCAGAAAGATTTTGTTGTTATTGTTTATTTGTATATATGTGTGTATGTATACACACATATATGTGTATATATGTGTATATATGTGTGTATATATACAACCAATGTTATAATGATATCATGGGAGCATGTGATGACAAATCCATGAAGAAATATAACTAATAACAAAATTAAAATTACACCTCACCATAGGAATAGAGCTACCATTAACTAAAAATGAGGCCTTGTCTTTTGTCCTATTTCTGAAAACGTAGGCGTTTTATCAACGAGGGAAGCAGTTCTTATTCTTCAGTTAATATCGTGCGTTTTATTGTGAAATATTTGTATTTATACTCTATGTAATGCTGACTTTGAAAATATACTGTATATGCATTAGGGCTGCGTCACATCGCGGTACTTTATCGTGTAGTGATTTTGGATTCCATAACATTGTGATACGGCATAATTGTTTTGTCTGTTTGCGGTTTTAAAGGCTGCATTACTGTGCGGTGATGTCATTTTCTAAACTTACCAGACTGTTATTTGCCTTATTATTATTATTATCCACATTACTGAGAATTATTTATGAACTAGTATTTATACCTTCTTGGTTGGCAAATAGCATGTGTCACTTATAAATCTATAAAATATGGAAGATCCATCTCAGAGCCTCTACATGACTGTACTCTTAAAAGTCAAGACTGAAAAACACACGCATCACAGTAAAACTGGGAAACGCAGCTCAAATATAATTTCCTCTTGGCTACATCAGTGGAGATAAAACACATTTAAAGATGAGATCTTTGAAGTCAACACTCAGCAGCACTGCAAGACAAGTCTCTTTTTAGAAAGTGACAGGATTATTACACTAAGACTTTCTTTTTTTTTTTTTTTCGAGGAAGTAAAATGTTAACAGCTGATGAAATCTCCCTGTGGGAAAATTATCTCCATTTTACTTCAACCTGAGGTCACAGTTTATCACATAATTATTCTTTTGGGTGTTTTATCTCGACAATTCACAGGTATATGACTTAACTACTGAGTTTCTGTGTAACGGATAGGAAGAGCTGCCCATGATGGCTTCCAGTTAATCATCACATTTACTGCCCCCACAATCTAGTGAGTAATCACGCACCGTCTTTAGTGCCTGAAGTTCGAGATAGCACCTCAGTTATACCTAAAATACCAATAATGAAAGGCGAAAACAGATTTCTCAGTGTTCCCACAAGAGTTGTTAGTGACCCGCAATTTAAACGATATTTCAACACTTATTTTTCTATTTATCCAACGAAAAGACCAAAACCAGTTTGTCTGTCCCAGGAATCTTTACCCTGCATGAGGCACTCGGCCACAACCCTACTCATTACGACTGAAAATATAAATCTTTGAAATGGGAATTACAAAAACAAATCCAGAATAATTATATCGCTTCTTTTAGACAGTGGATTAATACACATTTGGGGCTAAAACAGATGTTTTTAACGCTATGATGACATATGCGGGATTCACATAAAGTAAACTACAGTGCACATGTTTATCGCAACATCACGGCTTGTCGATGTGCTTTTAATATTTTAACAACAATGAGGGTATATATGGCTCAGAAGAATACAACACTGGCATGAAAACAATGTGGTTGGTTTGGTCTTTCTATATGGGATATAAGCATCAGCAAAAGGATTCACTGGAAGAGATATCAAGAAATGATTTGAATCACCTTTCAACAAAAGAACAAATATTTTAGCTTCCATGAAATGCTATGTAAAACAGGGTTTAATTTAATAGTGTAGTGTTTTTATTCCAGTGCTCTGTAGAATCACATATTTCTCATTGTCTCAGGTGGAAGACAAAAACCGATATGGAATTTGAAAAATGAAGACTCTGCAGCGAAGTGAGTTTTATAGCTTTGTTTTTCTTTGTTTTGTTTTTCTTCATAAACGTGTCCCGAACAACAAGCCCGTATTATACATCAGCTGAACTGAATTCACCGTCACTCAAGAACCAGACCCAGAGATGCAGGAATTTCTTCACTTAATACAGCTGCTCCACCTCCATCTCTCCCCCCTCCACCCCCACTGGAAAAAAAAAAAAAAAAATCCCCTTTTGTCTAGAAAACAACCACCCATTGCGACTTTAGGACTTCTGATCCTCATACCAACCCTGTCACACTCTGCTGCGAACTGCCCGAGGTCACAGTCCGATGAAGCTGGAAGGACAGCATCGTCTGCAAATAGTAGAGCGGCACTGAAAATGCTCAAAAATTGCCCTGCAGCTTTGCAGTCAGTATCCCCCCCCCCCCCACCCACCCCCCTCCACATTTACTGTAATTTATTAAAATAACCAAAATAGTGCCGCTTTAAGTGTGCAGGCCTTATCCTGCTGTTAGCCAGTGGAAAGATCCATATCTCTCCCTACTCATGCGTATATTAACTATATTCAGGTAATCCTAATAAAAACAGATTTTCATTTTCTTCCTGTTAAATCAGCCTGTGCCATTTAAAAAAAAAAAAAAATAAATCACTCCAGCATTTAAAAAAAACAAAAAAACAAGCCTTAACATGTGCAATGTGAGCCTCGACTTCATGCTCTCTGCATGAATGCTCCACAGACTCCTTAAATCCCTCCGCATGGCCTTTCCTCTGCACTTTCCTTGCGCTTCTATTACACGGTGTACGGTACGAGCGTTTCCTGCCATAGAGCCGAGGCCTGACCTCCTAACAAAGAACAGGTTCAATCTGCCTCCCCTCCCACCCTCCCTCCCCTCCCCTCCCTCCCCTCTCTCTCTCCCCCCCCCCCCCCCCCCCCAACCCGGGGAAGCTGATGAGGGTCACATGACCTTTCTAGACAGCACCGAGGAGCAGTGGTAATATGTACGGGTGGGGGAAGGGCGCTTTGCGACTCTTGTTGTGTCGTTATTAGGTTGGGGAAGCGTGGGGAAAGCTCAGTCTGCAGCAGGGTGGAGGAGGGTGGAGGAGGGAGAATATCCAGCCGGATATATATTTCTCATTGTGTCCGTTGACATATTGGATTTAGCTCCATATAAAAAAACAAAAAAAAAACAACAACCCTGCTGCTGCTTTATTTACAATGAGAATGAGAGTTGCGTGGGCCAGACTGGAGGAAAAGGCATCCCTAGTTATGCTTTCTGTGCATGCAAATACACAAGAGACAAAAACAAAACAAGGCTTGTGTATGTGAGTGCACTGTACTGCACCTCCCCCACTGTCCTCCTCCTCCCTCCTCCCTCCTCCTCCTCCTCCTCCCCTTCTGCAAACCATCTCTTCTAACAGCCAAGAGAGGCAGAAAGGCTTTTTTTTTCTGTGGCGAGCTGTTATGTCATAAGCCCACAGACCTATTTTTTTTTTTTTTCTCCAGACAAAGCAAACTACAGGAAGAAACATCTCTATTTTTAGCTGCAGATGTTTGTTTGGTTCCACGTCAACAACGAGAAGTTGACAAAAGAGTTTGAAGCTGCGACGAGCCTGAACGCTGTTTTATAAATTCTCTTTGGTTTTTTAAAAAAAAAAAAACAACATTTGTGTTTCTTTGGCATTCCCACACCACACCACACCACACCCCGCCGCCAAATTCAAATCCCTTTTGACCGGGATGGCGGGAAAGCAGCAGGACAGATGTCAGAGACTTCAAGGGGTCGAGGATGAAGGTCAAAGGTTGGCGACCTGGGCAACCACCAGACTCGCCTTTCCTTTTCCTTCCCCCCTCCGGCACAATGGCAGTCAATGACTTTACAATGCTTTCTTCCTACAGTGACATTTAAATGTCTTAAGAATTCCCTCTTAAGCTCCGGATACCTCCGGCGAAGAGAGAATATTATTTTGCCTCTTACTCGTAATGCAGTTTTTTTTTTGCCTTTCAGCTACGGCACGGTTTCAAATCTAACCGAGGCGTTGTGGGTCCTTAACAAAACGCTTAAGAACATTAAAAAAAAAAAAGTGCTCATTTCTACGCTGTTGGAAATATGCTTTTTTTTAAATTTTATTTTATTATTTTTATTTCTTATTAGTGAAAAAGTTAGGTGACACTCAAGTTAGCGTAGTGTAACGCTGGAAACAGCCCACCTGGCTCAGTGCAGATAAGAAAACAAATTCCGCCCACCGGCGTCCCTGGACCTCGGTAATTAACATCTCATTTGTTTAATTCACAATAAAGTGAAGTGCAAAGATTTACAGTTTCTTGTCAAGGGGACGAGTCACTTCCTTAGAGCCTCTGCCGGTTGCCTAGCAACTGCTCACAGCCAAGAAAATTGGCCAAAATGGCAAATTGTGCTATATACATTTTGATTATTGTCGCAATATAAATAAACAAACAATATAATATCTAAGATTATTTATTTGTGAGGTTTTTTTTGTTTTTTTCTCATTTCCAAGGTTCATGCGTCGCTGAAGCTGACGGCCTTCTGACTCGAGGGATATACACGTTCTCCTGTAATCCTCTACAACAAAGCAAACTATACATAAGCACAATGTAAAATGTGAGAATGTTTATGCACGTCTCATTGTCGACCAGACTGGTGATTGCAGCGAACTGTTAAACGGCAAGTTTAAACAACAATTCTGTGATTTCTTTTGCTGAATTCTTTGACGTGAGAGTTTAGCCGGCCTAAAATTGAATTTGAAAGCAAGCTGCCGAGCTTTGTTTGACATACAGGTGTTGGCGTATTAACCCGGGAGCGTTTAAAAACCCTCCTGTTGTCCGAGTCCTTCCAGGAGCACTGTATTTGTTAGCTCAGAAACTTGGGGATGGGCATTAACTTTGGGTTTTTTTTAAGGCACGATGGGATTCGTAGTTATCACACACATCCTGATATAAGTTAGTCATGTGGGGGGGATGTTAAGCACCTCATGACTCAGATTGCATCACCATTTGTCAACATTTCCTAACCTAATTAGGTTATAAAACTTTGATAAATCCTACTTCGCTGTGTATAAAAAAACAACAACATTAAATTGTGATCTTGTACATGCTTGTGTGTGACAGATACAGAGGAAGAGACATTTGTCTTCTGTTTTCCTTCATATCTGATAACTGTTTGCTTCAGACAAGAGAATAAAACAATAGAATAAAAATATTGTGAGAGAGAGAGGAGGGTGTCTCAAAGCATTTAGCTGAACCTTTTGAAATTTATCTGAGGCGACATTGCCATCTAGTGGTGTACAACAGGTACAACACCCTTTCCATAAACACTGAGCTGTTCCTCATTTAGATAACATGGGTTTAAATCAGCACTATTTCATGACTGTGTCCTCCATGCGTCCTCCTGGACGATTTATGGTATCCAGCCTAAAAATAAACACCAGTCCTTTTTGGTGCAGCCATTATCATCCAACCTGCTAACAACCACAGAGGGATACTCAGCTGTCAGTCAACCGTTGCTGTCTAAACTGAGACCAAAATGTAACTTTAGCTCTGAGTGGGTGGTTTCTTTGTGAATAACAGCTTGTGCTGGACTATCTTTACCCCCCCCCCCCCTTGATTTCACAACGCTGCATTGTTTTGGGATGTGGGGAAAGAGGGAAAATGTTTCATGCAGGCTTTTATTCAGAAGTCCCACCACTGCAAGTAGGTTTTTCCAACCAAGACAAATATTTTCTCAAGGGATGGTAGAAATTCTTGTGAACACACCAATGAATAGACTTGAAATTATGAATAGACAAAAGGGAGACTGTACAGCTGAAGGTTTATCAGTCAGACAGCCTATTTAGAGAAAAATACATTTTCCACATCATATGTTTTATTAGTTTAAAAAAATAAATAACTACCCACTCGTAATTAATCTGAAAGAAAGAATAAGAGTGTACAGAGATACAGAGTCAAAGCATCCTAATCATTAAGCATAATGTAAATCAATATCTCTCATCTGCAAGAGATACACACAACTGGTTTGTTAAAAAAACATATCATGTCAATACTTGGCGAAAAAAAATAATCTGTCAATCAAATTAAATACTGAACATGCTTTCAATGCAAATTAACTCGACATGACAAGAATATGTCAGACTATGAATTAATTTTATGTGTGATGGTGAGACTGTCTCGCTATAACGTGTTATTTGACTTGTTAAAATAAAATTAAAGAGGGATCAATAAAACAAACAAAGTGTTAAAATAGATTTTTAAATAGATTTGTTTTCCGCTGCATCAAAAATAACAATCGCCTTGCTTCACTTGATTTGTGATGAAAGGTGTTTAATCAACTGCTTTGTGAGTTTTGTCTGTGTGTTTGCTGCCTCCACCAGCTGGATGGTACTGTAGATGATATCTCTTGTGATGATGTCAGTTGATATATATTGCTTTTTCCATTAGTGTTGGCTGCTGATTCCCCTGAAGTTGTCTTCTCAACATCCGTATCAGTTAGAAATTTGATTTGTATTGATTTATAGCCGTGCAGATTAATCGGTGATGCCGCTAACTATTTGAAGAATTGTAGACTTTTGACATTTTGGCTGTCATTACACGTCGAGTCTTTTCCATATCAACAAAGCTTTTATATGATGCGGGAAGATTCGCTGTTTAATTGATAAATACACAGTCAAAACTGATTTAAATGGAGGGAAACATCTAAAGCTTTACTGCAACTCCTGCTTCATGTTCCAATACGACCTTAATCTGAACTAATCTCTTGCTTGTGTTCACAACTGAATCCGGTGGTCTCCTCTGATCAGAGTGCCCCCCCCCAAAAAAAAAAATCAAAGGCGTGAACTGTAGAGTCCACCTGCACCTTAAACCATCAAAGATGCACAAGTGTTTTTGATCGTGGTGCCCCTTCTTTGTGAGGAGCATGCGGGCTGAAAACTGATCCTGCCCTGTTATCTTTTGAGATGCTTTTTGTGAGGTCACGTGACAGAAGCCCCCCCTTTCAGTATTTTCTTTCAGCTTTGGGACTGCAGCCGGTCCCTCGCCACACCAGCATATCCTGTCATCTGTCAGAATAATATCTAAAGAGAGCGCAAAGAGGCCAAAGTGTCACCGAGGGTTTTCTCAAACAAAAAGCCCCACAGAAAGAAGAGTAAGCATGACAACTGGGTGTGATCCCAAAAAATATTCCATTAATTCCTGGTTGGGACCCAACCTGGGGATATTGATTGGCTCTTCAGCACTGATAATGTTGATGTTATTTTGGGAGAAAGGACAGAACAGGGCTGAAGGCTCGAGTGTAAGGATGATAAAAATCTTTCATTAAAGGCAGTGGTAAGATTGATGGGGTGAATTTAAAGGGGGGGGGGGGGTGGTTGGAGCTTTTTCTTTAAGTGAAGATTCAGGAAACTGGTTTGAGTTCAACCATATGTTGTTGTCTGTAACTTTTACCCTCTAAACCAAAAATGATTCGCACCTTGCAGGAAAAACAAACAAACAAAAAACCTGCAAATCGAATGGTAAATACGTTTTATTGACTCATGAGCCATTGTATCCACATTCAGGTCTATTTGTAGAGGTAAACACACGTTGCTAATGGAGATTCATTGTAAATATAGCTGTGTGAATTAATGCTGCGATAGGAATTGGAGATGATATCCAGTGAGACAACCGTGCCCTCTTTAGACAGCTTTATAGTCTTAAGTTCCCAGTTGGAAGATGCTTTTCCCAGTCAATGAAAACATGGCGTCGGAGAGATACGTGTCCCACAGGCTGCAGGAGACATCAGGACCGCACACAGACAGTGTGTTTCCTTCACTGCACACTATAAAATCCCCCTCACCACACATGGCTGTAATAAGCCAACAAATTAAGTCATTATACTGTTTTTTAAGGTACACAGACATCCGTGTTTAAATATTTTAAGAGTAGCAAGGGATCTCTCACCCCAAGTTCCATTGTATGTCTGAGACCACCAGGGAAATGAACGCACATCCATCTTATCATTAGAGAGCTGTGAGATGATTTGTATGCTATGATTTTCACAACAGAGCAACAGGCCAGTGCTTACAATGTTGTGGTCTGCTGACTCTCACAGGATGTTGGGCTTTTTTATCAATGACAAAAGGGAATGTGTGTCAATTATTTATTTATTTTTGTTTGATTTCATGATTCCCATTGCCGTTAAGGCAGTGTGTGTGTTTTTTTTGGATGTGTTTATAAGGAAATAAAAATGACCCTTTCAGGGGAGAGACACTGGTCCAACTATTTGGCATAATTGGCCCAAGGAGGGATGAGCCAGTTGAGCCAAATCTAATGATGGTGTGCGAGAGTGGGTTCACTCCCACTCTGCATACAGTTTAAGAGCAACACCTATAAAACTTCATTATGCTGCTGCTGTAATGGGGTTCAGGAAAGTACTCCAGGAGCTGACAAAAGCAGGAGTGTCTTGTAAACCCTTGAGGGAACTTTCTAATTAAATACTCACTCCTTAACTCCCATAAAGAGCAAGGATTTCAAGCTTTTCCTACATGTCACATTTTCTCCGTACCTTGGGCGATGAAATGATGCCAGAAGTTGGGAGTCCATCTTGAGGAATTTAGTCAGGATGGTTTTTAATAGTTTTCCATGTAGAATTGTTTTTCCAAGCTACTGTGAAACTGGGAGTGGGGTCGGGAGGGGGGGTGGGGGGTGGGGTGAAGGGAAAGGGCTTCCCTGGGATGTTGGCAAGCGTCTCCAAGCCCATATGTGAGGGTTTGATATAGAAAACCCGTCTACACGCAACATTTCCAAGGAGTTGTATCATCAGATGGTAGGAGGTTTAATTCCTCCGCGTACATTTACGTAGACACGTGTGTACCTAGCTTTCCTTTCTACATAATGTTTGGCTATATTGTGTTTTGCATTTTTTTAAATTTTTGTTATTTGTACATCGGCAAAAATGATTTTATAAATGAACTTGAAGGAAGCAAATAAATTAAAACGCAAAACCTGCATTTTTATGTTTCCTAAATAATTCTTCCAGTAAAATAGGACTGTTACTACATGACTTACCTTTAGCTAAAGAAAATTGTGCAACTAATATTTGTATATAAGGAGCACACCATCCATTTTACACATAAAGTTCAAAGTTTGCTTGACACCGGGAGTGAGCCTGTGAAACCACGGATATGTCTTCGCTCCGGAGGGAGCTTCTTAAAGTTGGAAGAAAATTACCCCGATGATCAAAGTCATCTCAGCTTGGCTTTGAGGTTTTAAATTCATAAAAGAAAATTACAATCAGGAGATGGTGAATTTTTAAATGCGGGAGTGTCTAAAGAATGTCAAATGATGGTATAGGGTTGTATCATGGAGAATATAGGCTTCCTATTGTGGCCTGTTCAGTTTTGAATATTCTTCTTTAAATGAGCCTCTTCTCAGCTCCCCGTATTTAGGCTATCTGGGTAAAAATATAAATCATTGCAGACGACTTTGCAAGGCCGGTCCTCCAGATAGAGAAGAGAATCGTGATTATATGTATGTATGGACTACAGATATAGGCGCACACCAATCTGAGAATAGAGACTGATGGTGCTTGTGTACTGGAAGGTGCTGGATTGTGAATTGTGTAGATTAAAATACAACAATTTGTTTCTATCTTTACTATCTATTCTCAGTTATGATCGTAGACCATCATTTCCATTCAGAGGGGGGTTAGGAGGGGGGGGGGGGCTGCTCACTGACCAAACCAGCCTGTGCTTTGAATGGTGTGCAGGACTGTGCAGCAGCCTACCTGCTCCGACGCTCCTCGTGCGCCCGTCAGTCACCGCGGGATCCTCCAATCGCAGCGCACGTGCGCCCGTGACTCCTCCCCGGTGTATAATTGAAGTTTCTTTAGTTTCTTCCGCGGAGCCTGCACGCAGTGTTGTCCGATCCGCGGAGGGATTAAATACACAACTGCGGGACAATGTTTTCCAGGAGCCTGAGCCTGTGCGTGACCCTGTGTTTGTGGATTACAGCTCTAACGAGCCCGGGGAGCGCGTCCGCGAGGAAGCAGGACGACTCTTTCTTCACTGCCAGTATTTATCGAGCGAGATGCGCCTCGAGATGCCTCAGCCTGCACATCACTCGCATCTCTGCTTTCTTCAAGCACTCCCAGGTACGAGCGTGTGGTCACTGAAACTCCCGGCAAAATGTTGAAATTCAGCAATCCGATGTTTTATTTCAGAAATGAAAACGTGCCGGTGGATGCCCTCCTCACAAGTCAAACCTGTTTCTCTTGAGCCCATTGTGAAAAGACAGGAGCAGGTCACCGACGCTGCCGTGCGCTTCATTAGTTTTACTCTCTCTTGTCAGTCATGATCCCCTGACAGGGAAGTTGGACCGTTGTGAACGGAAGGTGACACCAAAATAGAAGCAGCAGCAGCTTCAGATATGCATCAATGTAATAGTTGGAGTTGTTTGCAAAGTTACCACATCGCATGTATGTGCAAAGACTTCCACGTCAATCCAGCCTAATGAACACATCGCAGTGTTTTTGGAGAGGGATGATGAATGCCCCTCAGTGGAGCCAATTTCCATTCATGACTTGCTAATTACTGGAAAATGAGATACCACTTCTTTCAATGCAAATGTGGTGGGTGCTGTTACTTTATATAGTGAGGGCAACTTTTCTCTCGCCTCGTATATAGTGAGAATTTCACACTGGTGTCCCCCACCAAGCATGATGTGATGCAGCCCTTGTTTTGAAGCTGCTGTAAATTAGCTGTATGCTTTGGGTGATTTGCTTGTGTGGTGTCAGAAGTTGTTTTTCACCCTCCACCGGACACGCTGTTCTCTCCCAGGACTCCCAGAGAAAAGAGCTGGTCACTGATTCTTCTCCCCTCTGTTCCTTTTCACCAGCTACCTATCCGCCTCTATGCTCATTTCATTTGCATTTGCAAGGCTTGTCTTTTTCTCAAGGTGCATTAATGAATCCCTAATTGTCAGGAAACATTGTGGAGTAAGGTAAATTTGTAATTAGGTCTAATGAATTAGCAGCATGCCGTTTGTTTTGTTCCTAATTAATGTTACTTTAAAAGCACTTATTGATCTGGTGTAATTCTTAATGCAGGTCCATGGGGCGCAGACCTACCGTGGTTAATTCTAGCAATTTTATTAAGGGATAATATACAACTGGGCTGAAGGACGAAATGCACTAAATTTCCCGTTAGTGCATCCAGAAGAAAGATTGAAAACAGTGTTTCTTGAAGCACAACTTGGCAAGTTGTGTCAGGGATTTGTTTTGAGAGGGTTCCAAGAGTGTACTGCTGCCGGAGGTTGCAAAGTTTGGGAATTAAATTAGTCACCAACTAAGAAGTCAAGTCTCACCTCTAATGAACAGCTAATAGTCAATATAATTGACTGCAGAGCCTTGGAGTCTGAGGCACTCCTCAGTGAGGGGAAATGAGAGGGAGGTATTTGTGTAAAGAGAGAGGCATTTTTGTGGGTAAGTGATAAGCAAGGTTGCTCAAGCGAGTTTGTGGGTCTAAGAATAGACGGCAATTGTTGATAATCTGCAAGGACTGTCTTATGCACTGTTCTCAACAGCCCTTTCATGTGCGAATGGGGGGTCTGGTCAGCTGCAAAAACATATGGCTCCTCCCTCCCTCCCTCCCTGCCTCCCTGCCTCCCCTCTACCCGCCTGCCCTCTACCCCCTGGCCCTGCCAATAAATGCCAGCATCACACCTCATAGGCATGAACAGGATACGCACCGGGCTACCGACGCTGATCCGCCGAGGTCACCTTCCTGCTAAATGCTGGAACCCAATTGTGCTAAATGTGATAAGCTCTAATGTAATGTTGCAACAACAGTGGATCATGCTCAGTCAGCACAACCCACAGGTGGATCCGCTTCCCCTGCCAGATCTTATTACAGCGACGGGTCGACAGGCAGCTCGGAGCTCCACTTCAATGATTGAGACGACAGACCTCTTAATTTAACTCGGACATCCTTCAGGAGTCATGTAATACTCGATAGGAAAACCAAGACACACAACACTTTCCATTTTAATGGAAATGAAATGCCTCGGCTGCATGTCAAAGCGCTGACTTTTGCCTACTGTTTCTTAATATTTTACTATGTCTACTCGATATCTAGCAATCTACACGGGCTGCTTATTTTGGTTATGGTACAAGAAACAGTTTGTCTTCTTGACACATTTTGCCGCTGAAATTTAAACCCTTTTTCATTTTAGCTTTAATTTGCTCACACTGTGAATACTGGAATGATTCTTGGGAGAATTTAGATGTTATTACAGATGTTGTGGACACCCACGCGTCTGTTCGTCTTGAGTGGCTGAATCAGAATACAAATCGGCGACTTTGTTTTAATCGCCGCGGCTCTAAATTAGTGTGAAATGGAAACAAGCTCCGAGTTGCGGAGTTAGGAAACCCATGGGTAGTCCATTGGTTGTCACATTTATAGCAACTGCAGATTTATAGACGTAATAGTATTTCCAAATACAGATATATCTACATTTTACTCCACTTTTGGGGAACTTGTCACCCCAGTACAATAGACAGAGGGGAACACCCAACTGTAAATATTAGCCTCGGACACTTTAAAATATTAAGAGCGAGCTGGGAGCCCCGCGCAATAATGTATTCTGAAAGCATCAGCCTTGTAGTCGATTATTTATGTGGGGACCTGTGAAGCCAAAAACAAGGTGTGTCCATGAGGTCTTGTTATTACATTCAAAGCAATAAAAATCTACCATTTTCAATTCAGTCATTCAGCTCTAATGTGCTGCGTAGTAAAGTCTAAGCATCTTGCTTGAGAGATTTGTGTTTAAAGTGAAGGGAAGAAAAAACATCGGAAAGTAGTTTTTCCGTGTCCCCTTGTTTTTCCCTTTGATATTAAATAACCTGCGGTGGAATCAAACTTCAGCCAGTGCTCGTCTCATGTGTGGAGTTTTTCATTAGTGAAGACAGCGGATGAATGGGGGTCTATGTAGCTTGGCCTCACCTCTCTGCAAATGCTTTTAAACCATGACAGTCCTGTGTGTAAATCTCAGCCCCCAGTGCTGCAACACCCTGAGCTACCTCATTTGACAAATAGACTTCATTCCTAAGTGGAGACAACTTTAACGCCAGTGTTGTTTAAAATTTCTGAAACACCCTTTTATGTTAACATTGGATGTGCACTGAACACATTAGCTCACTTTCAGAGCGCCTGTCAAATAATTCATTTAAAGTGAATAATTGATGGCTAGAATGACCACAGCCCTCACACCCACTCAAGTCAAAGCCTAAATCTTGAGGCCCTTTATTTTAGAGCTGCATATGTGCCTTCAAGGAGAAGTTATTTTGGTGTTGCCTGAGGACCCCGGAGCTGTCAAAGGACAGGCAGAGACACCAGTCTGTCCTTTGAAGTCCTGTCTCCTGTTAACTTGGCCATAAATGCACAAGGTCCCACAGACCAGCATTGTGTTCCACTAGTTCAATGCCGGAAGAGGCCAGATTAAATGCAGTTTGAAAACAAGTCATCAAAGTGACTTGAGATCCGTCTAATCCAAATCAGAGGCCCATAGAAAACAAAGATTTCCATTTTCAAAAGGTAGAAAGGTATCCTCAAAGATAAAAGGGGTTTTGTCCATGTTCCTCTCAGTTGTCTAGACAATACAACACACCCATGGCCACCTGCTCCGACTTCTCAGCTGACAACAGCCGTAATGTAGCTCTGTGGTAAATGCCTTGTTTACATGACTCCTCCAGTCACTCCACCGTCAGCAGCAAAGCGGAGTTCACCTTAGCCACACATTGGTAGACCGCTGTCTGGCTTCCGCTCCTCGACCCCAGTCGCACAGGAAGATATCTGGAAAGAATTCATTCAGCGGAGTCCTTGACAGTCCTCAGCACTGCATAATGTTCAGAGGAATGTCATAGTGAGTCAGAGGGATGAAGTCCTGACCTATAATTATTCCCCCGTTGGTCCCTGAAATGGTGGGGTCAGGCCTGGACAGCTGGGGCAACATCCTGCTGAGCTTCTCTGCTACGGGGATGCTGTCACACAGCAAAATTAGCTCCTCTGTGGATCTGGCCCTGTCTCCATTGATGGATGGGCGAAGGAAGGTGTCAAAAACAGGATTGATGATTTAGGACATGGTCGAGAGTTGTGACAATCTGTATACATTATCTGAAGGCATTGCCTGCTAGTGTAAATGTCAAAGTTATATTTATGTGGTGCCACCCGTGGGGTTTGGCTCGGTGGGATTGATCATTTTTGAATAATTTAACTTGCCAAACTCTGTAGGGATTTTACTTCTCAGAAAAACGATGCACAAAGGTGTAGTAGGTGAAACAAAAGGGCAGAAAACCTGCTGATGCACACTAAACCATCTCAGTCAAATTAGCACTAATTTCTGCTTCATTTGGTAGCAAAATTAAACAACTATTCCAAGTCTCGTCCTTAGTGCTCAGGCCGATGTATTTTTCATCCTTATCTGCAGGTTTTTTTTTGTTGAAGAGATTCTCTAAAGACATAACCGTCCAATCATGGATTCCTTTGAAGCCATTTGACCATTATCCTTGACACTGAAAGCACCGCACTTCCTGGTACTGGATGTCAAATTAAACCCTTTAATGATAAGTTCTCTCCCAATGTCTCATGGGAAATTTCTTCTGGATTACATTGTGGGAAAAGGCTTTGAACTTGGCATTGAACTTAAGCAGACCTTTTTGCCTGCAGACCCCTAAAGTTTGGCTTTATTTCACCGCTTCATTACTTTTATAGCGAAGCAGAAGGAACATCCAGAACTCCAGCCAAGATCCACGTCATTGATTGGGACGAATTTCAAACTCTAAACTACAATATTGGCGTCTGATTATTTGTCACGCATTCAGAGGTCTAGAAAAGAAGAGCAAAACGAGTATATAATCAATATTTTTACCGGAATAATTACATGTAATGTGAAAGGTGCGGCTTTTGGCAATGAACCCACCTGATGTTGAAGTTTTCCCTTCGCTTTATGCAAATTTTAAGCTTATTTTAGCTCTTTGTTTTGGATTTAGGGACTACAACTTTATTGTTAAACTTTACTGTCACTATTCTGTCCTGTGTGAGTGGGGCCCAAAATAAGAGCTAAAACGGAGAGTGATTACTAGACTTCATCATGTGACCAAAAACTCAACTCCAAATGATTTCTACCTTTAATTTTGACGGTATCGGAGTCAAAGTTGTGTTTAATGTTTTGTTCTGCTGCCTACGAGCGGGCTGAAAATCTGCTTTTTCCCCCCGACTTCAAAGGTTGAAATAAATGTCACGTTTTCTGACACACGGCACATTTAAACCATTTAGCCTCTTTTGTGGTGATCAGCTGGTCATTTCTTCTGAAGCTCTAACCTTGCACTCGCTATCCAAGCACAATTATGTTTGCAGAGAATAACAGCTTAATTCTTCGTCCTTATGGAATACAGGAAATTACCACTTGCACAAGCCATTTACCCCCACCGGTCCTTCGCTTGATAATCCTCTGTATTTACACATTGAGGCTTTATAAATACACAGCACTATTAGGACCAAATGCTGGCCTTGTTGGAGTGCAGAAGGTGGCCCTTCCACAGCAATTAGAGGAAATTGTCAGTATCTGCGGTCTACTCAGAAGTGCTGACATCAGTTCCTGCCTCAGTGACCTCGGGGACGTGTGTTGAGAGATCAAACAAATCCTTAAAAAAGCTGAGGTCACCACGCTCTGCTGAAACTGACCAGAGGTTTGCCCCCCCAGCCTCGGCACGGTGACCCCGCTTTCCTGCCTGGGTCATATGCAATCAGCACGCTAAAGCTCACTCAAAGTCACTCCATCAAATTTCTCTACTGTTGGCATTACTGTTAATCAAAAAGGCAGCGACTTAAGGAAAGCGGCAAGAACATATATCGTGACGAGAGAAAACTTTCATGTTCATTTGATGAATTAATTGTTTGAAATGTTTTTTCAAAAGTATCTGTGATGACTGATGATGTTTTTCCTTCTCTTTTACAGAATAATGGATCATTGGTGTGGTGCCAGAATCACAAGCAGTGCTCCAAGGTAGTGCGGTTTAATTTATTTCCTGAATGAGACGCATGCCACATACATGCCTCATTATCAGAGGATAATACAACAAAGTGTACGAGTCACGACAGGACTAGTTTTGTCATGCCTGCAGGAGTCGTTCACTGTTGACATAGACTACCATGAGGAAAAAAAACCTCTTCTTTTCAGCTAGTACTTTCCTTTGATTGCTTCGGCTTTCATTGATACTCATTTTCTCTTGTAATTAAAACACAATTAAATGAGATATGAAGCGGTTCGGTGCTTGTAGATTTATAAAAGCAAAACATGATTGTTTATCCTTTCTGTCCATTTGGCATTTCATTTGAATGCATTACGGTGTGTCTCCCGCAGGGCTTGTTTGTGTTTTTTGCCCTGTCCCAAAGAAGGTTGATAGAAAGCGGGTGTTGACAGCTCGTCTGAAAAGACAGCGCTGACATATCCTATCAGACTCTCCTGGAGCTGTTGACAAACCCCTCAGAGATGTGCTGTATAGACTGTAGACAGGGAACACTATGGAGGGCAAATTAAGAAGGAGGATGCGCAAGCAGAGCCGGGTCCAAGCAGAAATCTCAACAATGCTTTCTGTAGCTGCCAAAGGCTCTCATCTCCTCACACAGATGGTGAAACCAGGATCCAGTGCTGTGAGCCCATTAGGACTCAAAATAGGACGCGTGCAACACACATTCACAGGAGGACAGTTTCATGAAGCTGTGCATCTGGTTTTCCTCTCTTCTGGGTTTTTCTTCATGCTATGAAAATTTGTCAAAAATAACTTATGATATTGTAAAGATAACAAATTACTGTAGATGAAGTCCATACACTGTATGTATTTATCAGCTCTTTTTAAAGTCCACAGATATTGATGTACTTCTGGAGGAATGCATGGGCTGATTAGCATTTTTGCAAAACGCAGTATTACAATGATGGTGATTGATTGAAAACTCTGAGTGACTGCAGTTATTTATGCTTACTTAACATGGCCTCACATGTGGAATTCATATTAATCACAATCAGTGTCTAGTATCAATTGCTTTGCAAAAATCCCCCTTAGTGTTTGATGTCTAAATTCCTCTTTTGAATTTCAAATGGTTTCCTAAGAAATTTGCATTTGTCTTGGATACAGCCGAGCTATTGTGCCTTCTACTGCATCTGCAAATGTATACGTTATTTCTCCTGTCCTACTTATATAAGTGTTTACGACATGCTGTTCTACTACAGTGCTGATTTTTTTTGTTTAAACTGTAAAATTAATTATTTGTTGTGAAGTAAAATTGGTTTCATCATTAGATATAATGTGTTAATATAAAAATCTCAATGAAATGCACTTGATGCAACTTGAGTTTTGAAACATTTGTGACAGGCGGTAAAGCTTTGTTTTCACCATGATGTTGTTGAAACTCGTTTCCCTTCCTTTCCACTGTGATAGCCAACATCAGCTCTTGGCACGAGTCATTCCCGAGTCAGTCGGCAGTGTTTTATGTTTGAAAAATACTTCTGCTGGCTGCGAGTCTTAAGGACAGCACAACGTTTTCTTGATCAACCAGCTGACATTACTGAAACTCTGCGAATGTCCAAAATCTCTTTAATGGACTTCTTGTTCTCACGGCTTTAACAAACATGCCAGTTAGCACTTCTTTATTCTACTTGTAGGCTGTGATTTGAAGTAAACCCATAAAAATAATGATATGCTTGCATTGCCGTGTCACTGCTCGGATGCTCTTCTTCTTTGTCATTCCAGTTTTGAGGGCTCTCCGAATTTAATTAATTTAATTGTATCCTCGGTGTTGGTTTAGGCTTTCAAGATGCAGCCCAAGGCATGGTGCTTAAGTTTAATTTGCTGAAAGAAGTCAATATTTTGGTGGCAAACGCCACCACGCTTCACTTCCTCATCAATGACTTGAGTGCACACTAACGCCCTGTGTGCAGTGTGTCAAAACAAAGCGCTATTGTGGCCGCTCGAACAATCGTACCAAATGGGCTGAAGCTGTACAGTGGCTCCCTGTGAATAGCGCCACAGCCGCTGATTAGCCTCTTCACTTCATGAACAGCACACAGTCAAACAGAGAGACAAAGGCAGCGGCTCCGGGGGGAGTGCGTTAGGGCAGAAGGCCTGTCCACCCAGGAGCTGATGTTAAAGAGCTCCCTGCCCGTGAAGAAATGCGAGGAAGGGCCGCCTAATAGTTCGGACAAAGATGCTGTGACCCCGTCCATCTGTCTGCATTTGAGGAAATCAAAGCCTCCTGTTTCCATTTGTGATGAGAAAGTCATCCCGGTCATCTTGTATGCCGTGTCCGGAGTCGGCCCTGCACTCAGTGTCCCCATTGTCATGGTAATTAACCCGCTTGCCCTCTCTCCAGAGCAGAGCGAGGTGGCATTTAAAGCGCCGGAGAGTCATTATCATGCCACAACAGTGGACCAGCAGACAAACCCCATTCAGCTGGAGACGCCAGGAAAGCAGACAGCAGGCATTTCTATGAGCTATTGTCATTGTGTCTCCCTACTGTTACAGCTCCCCACTTGAGAAGTTTGGATGTGTTCCCTAAAAACTTTGAAAAACTCCAGGGAGTTTTCCTTTTTTTTTTTTTTTTTTTTTTGCCACAGCAAAGAAAAGACATTTTGTGTGTGTGTACATGGGAGAGTGTGCAGAAGCAGCCAAGAAGCTTTCCACGTTCAGGGCATAGCTGATATTAGCAAAGTATGCTTTTCCCAGGGGTGTGATCCAGACTCCACATCAAATGCTAGGACTGACTTGAGGCAGTTAAATGCCGGTCCGCAACAAAGAAGTGCGCTTCATTACTCAAACTTCTCTCAGGGAAGGATGAGAAGAAAGGACATGTGCGTAACGACTGGATAAGTTGGCCAGCGGCGACTCACTGGAAAGTGCCCATCACTTTTAATTCTGGAGAACAAAAAGTGTAATACTTTTCTTGCAAGCACAGCCATTTAAAAGAAAAAAAAAGAAAGTATGTACTTTCCCCCTCCACTGAGACTGATATCTCAATGAATTAGATTGAGCTGTGATCAGGCTGATGAGAATTACAGTCTGTCATATAACATCTTTTAGCAGGGAGATGTTGACTTAGCCTTACATTTCTCAATGAACCCGTCGCGGCCTTGCATTTACTTATCAGGCATTTGCAGAGAGAAAAGCTTTAAAACGCGGAGCAGCCTGGTCGCCATATGACGGCACTGCGTCGCGCATGTCTTTCATAGATGTCTCGCATGTCCCAGGTGGCTCTTTTGAGTGCTCTTTCCTATCAATCACACCCTAAGCCGCAAATTCCAGCACAAGAATAAGAAGTGTTTACTCTTTTGGATTACACGCGCCCTCGTCTTCACATCTTGGAAGCTTTGGAGCGGTTTTCTTGAATAACAAACGCTGGAATGCCACTATGTCACATTCAAAAGTGTCTTTCAAAGCCCACTGTCAAACCCCCCCTCCCCTACCAACCCACACATTTTCTCACGCCAAGATAAAATAGTCTAAACTTCCCCATCGCTTGTTCTTCTTTTGAGACTCAGTTGAACCTATAAAATGTATTCAGAAGCACCACCTTATTTCCCAGTTTGCATTTATCTCAATTAAAAACAAAGAGGAAGAGGTCACTTTCATTTGAAGCTGTGAGAGCGGCGTCTATGCGGTTTACAAGTCTTTTGTGTGGTCATCTGTTCTTTTGGGGTTAGGTAGTATATTTTGAGGTGCACTGAAAAGATGTGATAAAGTGGGCGCTGCTTGGTAGTTTTACAGCTGGTCATGGCTGGAATTGTTAGGTGTTTAGACGGACTTCAAAGCACCTTTTGGTCATGTTGAAGCCAGACATTCATCTCACCTCCCTGTGTTAGTCACATTACCAGCACCAACACCTCAAAGCAAGCTAGGCTAGAAATCAAACTGTCAAGTAAGCTGCATCTGGACTGCCTGCCATCGGTGTCAGCAGGCAGACCTAGCCAGTCTGACTTCATTTATTTTCCGATTTCATATATATGAGAATTGAGTGGTGAATTCGGCGAAGGAGGTGGAGATCATGCGAAGACACGGCTCTGTAGTTTCTCTGAAGCGTCGAGTATTTTATCTAGTTTGAGGCAGTGTGATTGTTAGTGTTGGTGTGTGGGTGGCAGAGGAGTGTGAAGCAGGGCTGGTCAGTCCCAGCAGGAAGGACCTGATCTGGACATGGTTGTTAAGTTTCATTGGTTAACTGGGGTGGGGGGTCGCTTCATTGGCTGCTATCTGTGGAGCTCATTATTCACATGGTGGGTGGCAGGGAATGAAAACCCCCACAGCAACAAAAAAAAAAAAAAACAACAACCAAAGATGTGGCCACAGGAGAGGAGGCAAAGAGGCTGTGGAAGTGCAGTTTAGACTTCTTCAACACTGAAAGCACAAATCTAATGCTGCTCTTTGCAACACTGTCAGCTCCACGTGAGTGATGAGCACCGCAGGAAATCCTCCACGAAGAAACAAACCCACTATCTCACACCGACCTGTGCATTTTACTGATCCTGCAGAGCACGGGGGGCTTTCAGATAGTTGCCATTTATTTTTTAAGATCATCAACCTTTCTCAGAAATCCTGATTTCCCATGTTCTCCCTGTCAGAAGGGATTTCATTCTCTTGAAGGATTAATGTAATCAAAGCTGCTGTGAAATCCTCTTTTAGCCATAATGATCAGTCCCACTGAGACAATCTGCTGTCAACTAAGTATTTACTCTCCATCTGAGGACGTATTGGCTGAATAATATGTATTAAAGTGCACACATCACATTGACTTTGCCATCATTTACTTCCCGAGCTCATGTGTTGAGAGGTGCTGAAGCATGAAATGACTCTGCAGCTTTATTTAAGGCCCCTTGTTAGTATTTTGTCACCACACTGATCTTGCCAACAGCCACATTAGTGAAAGGAAAATTAGAATGTAAGAATCTTAAAGCTGATGTTCTCAGTAGATGGAGGGGGGCTTATCAATTTATTCCAGCTCCACTCAAAGCTGCTGCATCCCGCTGATAAACCCCGTAGATTGTGTGTGACAGTTTCAGGCCGACGGAAAAGCAGAATGTGTGTCAAAGACTCGGCGATCAGCAGCTCTCTTAACCTTCGACTTGAAGATGGTCGAGTAATTTAGATTTCCAGACTGAACATTTAACCGAGATAAAGAAAACACAATTTAGTTTTAGTTTTTCTTTCTACTGCTATAAAAATCCAAAAGTCATCCTCGTCAACATGCCCAGGTTTGCCCTCTCTTTGTAAAGTTTTTGTTTTGCTTTTTGAATTACGCATAAAAGGGAATTCATTGTCTACTTCAAACAAACACAGTGCATTATATCACAGTTATTTTGGGCTTCGCATTACTTCTCAACCTGGACGTATTACAATTCAAAGGAAGGAGCTGTTAGTTGAAGCTGGTGAGGGCAAGTAGGATTAGTGAATTTCAAGTGTTTCTGAAACTCAAATAAACAAGTGGAGATAGTGGTGGAATGTGACTGGAGCACGGGATTAGGACGGCTCCCCCCTCCGCTCCCCGGCGTGCTGTGTTTTACATGTTGTTGACCTACATTGGAACAGAATCTCCGGGTCTGGTCTCATTTGATTTGAGATGAGGGGGCGGATAGAGACAGCTTGAGTGGTCACTGCAGGAACAAGCCAGCAGGGCTGACATCGTCTATCTTGTTTACTATCTCCTCAATCTGCACTGACTGATGTCGCCTCGACGGAAATTCATTTTTCATCTTCTGCATGGAAAATGCGAGTTCATTATTGTTGCAGTAAATCAAATGTATAGACAGTTTGAATAAATGGCCGTGGTGCTGAGGAAGTGTTTTATCATGCGATCCCGTTTTCAGCTGCCTTTCTATACATCGGTCATCATAACATTATGCGGTGTGATGGTGTGGGAGTGAATTCAGTAAATCGTGTGTAGACGTGCCGTGGTTTTCAGATAACAGTGGGAAGGGCTTGGCTTTCCCATGCTATGTCACAGTGAAAGGCCTGCTGGCCTCTTTATCACCCATCTGACCCCACATGATGGATACATCCTGTTGAGTCTAATTGTCATGAAATGTAAACTGAGCCCAGAGGTAGGTGATAACTGAGGCTCCACTTACAGCCACAGTAATTTGGACTCTTGTCACTGCACAATATAACAACTTGAGATGGCAGAAGAGCTGTAAGAGAAGGAGCCCTCACAGGGGAGTGAGGTGTGTGTTTGTGTGTGCGTCTGGGTGAAACTTCAAAGTCATTAAGTATTAAGTGAACTGCTATTGCATTCCACAGCAGACAAAGCACAATTTTGGCTAAGCTGTGTGGGCTTTTTGCTCATAAATAAGGCAGGCACCTCTGATTGTGGGGTGAATGTATAATTCATGCATTGCCCCTCCTGCTCCTCCTCTTTTTCGTCTCACTTTCCGCCTAGCTATTCCTTTTCAGCTCTTTGTTGTCTGCGCCCTCAACTGCATTTAAATTAATAATTAAAGTGATGCTCAAAGAATTTCTGTGACGCCACCTGCTAGGTTACTCACCATCTCCGAGCCTGGCTTGACAAACAAAACGGAAAGACTTGTAACCTATACATTACATTTCATTTCACCTCACCGGAGCTGGGAAAACGACAGTGTTTTAGTTGGTTGTAAAGATGAAGGAATTAAGACACTGGAAACGCTCACAGCACTTGTCCCTGTCAGGGCAGTAAAACACTTTGAGATTTGGAAAATGTACTTATTTGTGTAAGGGAAATTGGAAGAGGCCTGCGTCAATTTGAATTAATAACGCAGTTGTATGACTTAAAATCAGGAAATAATGTTGATAGGTTGCTGTGATAATACAAGTACGAGCAGGCAGCTCGTCTTTCCTCAATCCAGCTGTGCCAAAAGTGATAAACAGATACTGGCATGATAAGGTGTTTTTGCAACTAATACCAAGTTTCCATGATGGTTTGGATGTACGTTTAGACAGACAGACAGACGGCTGGCCGCTGACATGTTGCTCCACACATAGTTTACCTGGTCTCCACATGGGCATCATTTGAAACACAAGAGGTGCTTCAGCACCAACATACAGTAATTGTTGTATTTCCTGACTATGCAACAATTCTCCGCTGACACTGTGAGCCCTTCGGGTTTCCTGTTAGTTTGCAGAGGATTATGTAATTGCAGAATAGAAAACCAGAGAGAAACTGCTGCAGTATGATTTCGTCTTTTTTCCCCACTGAAAAAACTGACCAAAACTTTGTAGGAATATTAAAGATGCGCTCCCATTCCTTCTCACAGCTTTTCTGTTGCCTGCAAAACATCAACGCCAACCGATTCAAACCGCTTAAATACAATTACTGAAGGAAACTCTAATTGCTCTTTCCTCTCTATAAAGTTTGTGGCATTATTAAGATAAGCAAGCTCCTGTTTAAAAAGTCATTTCGTATTTATCAGCTCCTGTGAGAGCTCGCTCAGGATAGAGTTGCAATCGTACATCTCAAGTCAGCACACTGTTAATCATTCTGATCTACCTGATCCACCCACTGTCTGCTCAAGACACACACCTGTGCTGATTTACAGCGGTGCTGACATTACATACGCGATATCTCTTGGACTTGACACACTATAAGGTCACGTTAGGTTGAGGAAGTAGTGTGTCTAGACTTCATAACCGCTCACGACGTGAATATCTTCTTCCTGATTTACTCTCAGTATTTTTACAGTCCTTTGAAACCTAATGGCACGTTAGAGACGTATTGGAAAGCTTTACCAGCATATGATTTTACACTCAATCGGATCACAGCTCCAGCGCCCGATGAAATATGTTTCAGCCTGGTTAAACTGTAATGAGAGTCTCAATGAGCCCCTTCTGTAAGACAACTCTAAAGAGTTTAGCCATGCTGCTAATTTATTTGTCTAAAAAACAGATTATGGATTGAAACCACGCTGATTTTTTAATTTATAAGGCAGCTTGAAGGAAAGTTTGTGTCATGAATGAGAAAGAGGGAGGAAACAGGAAAACCATCAAAAGTAATGGTCCTGATTGTGGTTTTACTCTGAGAACTGAGGGTTAGAGAGGGAATGAGTGATGTACAGAGAAACTAGAGTCATGTCCACTGTCATGCAGAAAAATCCAGCCGTCTCTCCGTCTGTTTGCAAAGTGTTCTGTAAAATTAAGTTCCCCTGAACCGCCGAAATAATTGAAAAGTCTAAAATCTTTTCTCCCTGTCTTACGTTTAATGTGCCACCACCAGGGTTTGGAAAGAACTTGGTTTAACTGTATAGACTAATGATGGACTGTACTTGGTCTCCACTTCCAAATAGAGTTTAATTAATTAATTGATTAGTCAATTAGTGAATAAACTTAATTTTTAGTGAACTAAATATCTCTGAGTTTGCATCGCTTTGGTCCAATGAAGCAAACAATCTGAAGACGTGAAAGTGGACTGTGGGAAATAATAACAGGCATTATTCATTTATTTATTTTTTGACAAAAAGATTCATCAAGAAAGTAATATTTACATAAAAGCTTGTTTTATCTGTCAGAATTGCCAAACACGCTGCAATGGTGTAATCATTGACATCTTTTTATGTTCTGTTATTATGGTTAAGAAATAATTAAGAAGAAGTAATTCAAAAGTCTTTGCACTATTCAAGGCTTGGTGTAATAGTGCACAGACAATTTTGGAGTTAGAGCATTTCAAAAGGACAGTAAGGGAAACTTGGATCTGAATTTTTAGTACAATAGAGGAGGACATGCATTGTTAAAACATTTCTATTATAAGACGTAAACGGCATTTGGTGAAAAACACTGGGGCATGGTGGTACAGTTGCTTACTCGGCTCCACCCTTGCTCCATTTAAACAAAAAACAAAAAATGTTTTTTTTTCCAGGATCGTACAAAGTTTGCTATTTCATGCCAAGATTGCATAAAACAGGCGACTCTAATCCAGTCTGCAGAATGTTTCCTGAGACCTTGTTTTCTTTTACAGTCCACAATTGACAGTTCATTAAGTGACTTTTTTTGCACACATAATGCGTCAGGGACATTGTGCTTGCTTGTAGGCTGGGAAACACACCCAAAAATGGTCACAGGGTAAAAGTTGCAGGCTCCAGAAACATGGCCTCATAAAATTGTTGGCAAGTGAAAGTGCATTGGCCTTGTTTGCGAAAGATATATCACATGATAAAAAACTAATGCTTTGTCTGCGCTGCAATGTGAGCCTGGTGTTTTGAAATGTATCTACTTTGGAGAGCTTTGGAAAACCTCAATATGAACATGCTGGCTTAGTGTAGATGGAAGGGCAAAAAACAAAGAGAGGAGAGATGAGTCTTAAAATATCTGGATTTGAATGGACATGCTGAGAGAGATTGAAAAACAGGGACAAAGAAATGAAAGAAGAGAGAAGATATAAGAAGTGAGAAGAAAGTTGAGGGTGGACGGAAATAAAAGTGAAATAGATTGAGAAGGGAGGGAATACGTGGAGTAAGTGCCTCTTTCACTAGAGCCCAGCAGCTTACTCCTGGATGGGTCGATAGATATGAGCAGAGAGCTGAGAGCTGAGAGCTGCTGGAATAATTGAGTCCGGTCATTGGCAGTGTGAAAAGCGCCAGGCCAGCAAAAAAAAAAAAAATAGCCATAACTCAACGAGATTGGAGGTGAGATTTACAATGAGTGTGATCAACAACAGAGATTCCTCCATATCGGAGTCTCCCAGAGGAGCAGAGAGCTGTGGCTTCAACTCGAGGGGCAGCAAAGGCACCTTGTAAATATTTGTCGGCCCCACTCGAGCTCGACACCGACCGTCAGCGCTGGGATCGATGCGTTCGTCTCCCAGATGTCATCTCTAAACTTTTGGGAGAGAAAGAACATAATGGGGTGCATATCTTTTTATTTTTTATTTTTACAGGTGCCTCCATGATTTTGTGTCTGCTAAATTTCATTTACAAAATAAGGGAATCAGTCATAGCTGTCTCGCACATCTCCACGTGACTGTGCAAATATGTTCGGGCAATATGGGAAAATGTCATCTGCATCAGTATGAATTATGGCCTGTCATTTATTTTGTACACGCTGTGTATTTTTAAGCCTGCGGCAACCCTGACTGGTAGCAGTTCATGCTTCATTAACTAAAACAAAACACCAGTGTGACATTTTATATATGCACTTTTCTCCTAGTTTATGTTATTCCAGTCACTCACTTGGGGCAGTAAGCATTTTTTTACGACGCGGGTGGAGATCTTATGATGGAGAAAAGCACTTTTATACACAGCAACCCTCCCCCCCTTTTCTCTTCCTTCCCTCTCACACCCCCCCTCCACCCCTCATCCCAGGCATGAAAAAGTGAAGATGGGCTGTGGCATTGGCTGCCATTCAGCCTGACTCTCTCATCGGCCCCACAGAATGCCTTTCAGGGTCCCCCAGAGTAACAACTGCTGCGTTTTATTACAGCGTGAAATGGGGAGTGAAAGACCGCTATGGATGTTCCTACTTAACCATGCAGAATGTGTCACCATTGGGTCGGAAGATAAGAGGACAAAGGGGAAAATCAGCCGCTCAAAATGCCTTTGTGAAGAGTGCAAGTCCATAGAAACAACCCCATGCTCTTGTTTACATCTCAGAAAAAAAAAGAAAAGAAGAAGCATTTGTGTCTTTTTGGGGTGAAATTTGTCATGAAATATGTTAACATCTCATAGAATAATTACCTTATGCTACTCAAACAGATGGTCTCTGTGTTGCCAGCCTGTGTGATTTGCTTGAGGGAGACCCAGTGCCGGCTCCCAAACCCAGCAGATATACCATGTCCAGCTCAATTATGTTCTCTCCCCCCGGTTCCATGGTGGGTTTTTCCAGATTATGTCTGAGAAGTCAAACACTAGCTATTGGCGATGAAAGATGTGCAAATGTTTGAGGTTTTCCAAACTCCAGTGGGACCTGCTAATACTACCCACAGATATCTCCTGAAGTGACCCCGATAGTTTAGTTGTGGTACTTTTCTGTGCTTTTTCTGCATAGAGGAAGTTTAACGTGGTTTGGATGTAATTTAGCATTTTTGTTTTGTTTGTTGTCATTAATATTTAGTGGTAGAAATCTCACTGACCAAAGGTTAATGTAAGAATTGTTTTAAAATCTTAACATATAGAAGCAAGAGTACATGTTTCAGGAGGATGAGGGCATGTATACTGCATTAGATGGGGTGAAGGTGGGCCACCCCCCACCAAAAAAAAAAAAATTGCACAAGAGCTCATAGAAAATATTATGGCTCTATCCCAAGTATGTTTTCCGTTGCATCGGTAACACGGTTCAGACGGAGCACCAAACTGTGTAAATATGAATCAGGCACTTGATTGATGAGAGCACCTTTGTAATTATATCCAGCCGTCGTATTTGCTTTGGCAAGACATCTGTCGTCGGCCCTCCTCTTCCCTACTTAAATGTCAGGTTGTGGGTGTGGCTGGGGAGGGACGCTGACAGATTGTCAGTTTTCAGCACACCTGCAGGGAGCTCGCTGCCTCGACACAGATGCTTATCTTCTTTTAAGAGTGTCGTTTACGATAAATCGTGATAAATTTGGAGAATACAAGTTCCCTGGGTGAAATTTTTATTCGGTGGGAAGAGTTAATAAAAAGGAACAAAAAAAAACTTTGAGATGTGATGGGTGAGACGACACTTAACAGCCAAGCATTCTCAACTGTGTCGCAATATCTTTGGTACGCAATGTGCTGTGTTAAGTCATGCTGTTTGGCACGCAAGCATGAGCAGCTCGAGGTAACGATGATTCTATTTTCACTCGTTTAGTTGTGATTGTGGTGAACCAGAAAAGGATTCATCCTTAAGAAAAGCCCACGGAATGCATTCAGTCCATGCACACGAGATCTTTCAATGAGTAAAATGAGCTTGATCCCCGGGCTTATGTGTGTATGTTCAGTGATTTGTAGAGGGGATTTGGGGGCTTTAACATGTGCGTCTACTGGCAGAGCGTCCTTTAGACACTGGTGCTGCACAGTCATTGCCTCAACACCTCATTGTTCCAGTGTGGTGCTTGTACGAGCCTGGGATGCTGAGGTTGCCGCTGCTGCTGCGCCGCTGGCTATGCTCCCAGCGGACATAATTGAGAACAGAATTAATGATATAAGGTCACCATATTATTAATAGCAGATGATTTTACAACTGCATAGACTGAGGCATAACTTGGACAGTGCAGTTGAGCTCGTATGTCATCCTAAATCGCAGAGGTGTTACAGCGGTTTCACCTGATCAGCTCCGTAGAAACCACATAAGTTTCTTTTGGAGCTCTCTGCTGTCACAACCTTCCAAGGTGTCCATTTTTCCTTTCGGCACTTTATATTTCGTATTACTGGAGCGATATCTATATTGCTATGAAGTAATTAAGAAAATACTTCCCCTCCCAACCTCCTCCCCTCTCTGGAACCGGCCGTGTAACACTCAACAGACTGTCCACGCAGAACTTGTCGGCTGCCTCAGACGAGGCTGGGCAAAGCAAAGACCTTACAGAGAAGCGGAGTGTAATTGAGAGCTGGCAGGATTGTTCATGGTCCTGATTGCAGCATATTCCTCCAGAAGCAAGGTTTATGTTTCATCACGCGCCCGTCCACCACACTCCATAAAAAGCAAATAAACTTTTCACTGGCAATGGCATAATAATGACAGAGCTGGCTAATGAGCAAATTAAATAGTAATAAATACAACTCTGGCCCCCTAACTGAGATGTGAAATATCTTGCATCAACTCTTCGTGTTTAATGTAGTCTCTACAGTAGGCGCCCTCATTTAACCACTCCTTTATATTGTACCTTACATAACTCTACATGTTTTGATAATCTGTTTTCAGGAGTCTCTTTTTTATTCTGGCCAAGAGCAGACTTGGTGATGGCAGGTCTCCATATCATATTCCTCCCTCCCACTGACCAACATATTGGACTGTCCTGGATGAGGAATATCGGAGAATGTGTTGAAAATTCACTGCTGCATCGACCTTAGCTCTGTAGATGGTGAAGGAGTCTAAATTAAACGGGGTTGAATGAGTGACTTTGGCAGGTCGTTGGTTGGTGCGGTTTGGGCTGCTCCCAGTGCAGTACAGAAGCAGCCTGGCAGAGGTTTGACTGAGCTTGCTCTTCTCTTTCACACCAGCTCTCAGCGGCCAGCAGCAGCTGAGCACATAAGACCCGAGCTTCTCTCAATCCCAATCTGAGCACATTCCCTTCCCTGCAGCAGGATCTGCCTGATTCTTTTGGACATGCGTGGACCTTTGTGGTACACTTCATTCTCTTTTATTGAATTTGATTTGTTAAGGATGAGTTGTTGTATCTAAAGCAAGAGGAGTTTGACCAGATTGGTAAACTTTCATTTAAAATTTTATCATACCATTATGTTTGGCAAAATGAGCTTGAATTTCACTCACGCTGAGGTTTTTCTTTTATCTTGCGCCTACTCCAAACATTCAGCAAATTTGTTCCACGTGCACAAAAAAAAAGGGAATCCCAAGAACTTTAAACTGAGTGTATCATTTATTAAACGCTCTCTGTTCAGCATGGTAGAGAGAGGGGAGTTTTGTGCCAGTGACAGAGTGTATCAAGCCCAGACATGAGCAGGAAAAGTGGCGGGATGAGAACGAGGCGTAGACAGCATGGGAGGCTTGTAGTGTTAAAGCGTGAAGAGAGGATCTGTCAGGGCCCACACCAAGCAAAACCCAAGCATGGGTAGATTTCTAGAGACAGCTTGTGGCTGTCTGCTCATAACAGACAACCCCATTTGCCCCATGTTTGCTTTGGTGGAAGACTGTTTATGTCCTTTGAAGGTATGCCCGGCATCTGGAACAAAAAGGGGTGTGACTGCTTGTTGTGAACGTGGTAGGGGAAGTGCCCGAGTGAGGTGCCTGACAGGCAGCCAGCGCACGAGCACAGAAGGCACCATCTCCACAGCAGCAGCTCTTTGATGTGGCTGGTTCTTTGAAGAACTGACACCCTTCTCCTTTTCACAGTGCCTGGAGCCCTGCAAGGAATCCTGGGACCTGAAGGAAAACCAGTGCCAAGATTTATGCGAGGTATGTCACTGCCACAAATACTGTGGTTACCTCAGAGTTGAGTGTTGGAGCTTTTCAGACCAAGTGGGAAAATTCAATAAGAGGAAAGTTTGAAAGGAGTGTGAACCAACTCTTTCTGCACTGTAACAACACCCTCTGTGAGGCTGATTCAAAGCTGCTTAATGTGCTCATCGCTCCACTGAGTCACAAGTCAAGGGTTGAAATGTAAACAGGACAATCACTGTTCACCGAGCTGCCTGTTTGTAGCCAGGCAGGTTGGTCCTAAAAAGTCATCTGACAAATGCTTTTCCCTCTCTTTCTCCTCCTTTCTTCTTTTTCATCAGCCCCTCTTTCCCAAGAAGCACTATGAGTGTCTTACAAGCTGTGAGTTCCTGAAGTCGGTAGAGGGCGTGAAGCAAGGCGACTGCCCTGCCCCGGAGAAGGCCAGCGGCTTCGCGGCAGCCTGCGTGGAGAGCTGCGAGGAGGATGGAGAGTGTTCAGCTGTCAAGAAGTGCTGCTCCAATGGCTGTGGCCACACCTGCCAGCTGCCCAAGAACCTCTACAAAGGTAATGGCAAATATACTTGCATCACACTGTTTTACACCATTCGGCAACAACGCTTTGATTTCCAAGTTTTAATCCTGAAGAATTCAGTCCTGGTTGATTTGGCAAACAACAGAGGAGCAACTGGTGTATCAGCTTACAGTGCAACCACACCAAGTCTCTTTGCCTGACCTGATTTCATCATGCACATGGCACAGGTATTTTTCCAACCACAGAAGGACACATTAAAACCTTACCTTCCTTTTCGGAGTTGGAGGTGCACTGCCTGTTGCCTCCGGCTGCCCCTTTCTTGTTCCATTACGGCAGTTTTTTTTTTAAACGGATCCATTAATGAAAGTATGCCAGCATTCACATTTGTAGATAAACAATAGCGCTATTGTTGGTGACAAATTTGCTTTTCCACGGAAATGGAAAAAAGCGCAGTAACACCCCCCCCCCCCCCCCCCACCCCTATGTTCTCCCAGTTGAATGCTTTTAATGTGAAGCAGCATCGGTGGGAGAGGAAAACTGCGAACACAGAGGCTGTTATCAATGAGATCAAATGAAAACCATTAAAGCTGGAATAAATACATGTATGCTGAATCCCTGGGATGACGAGACTCTGCCAAAGACACATATGACTTCTATATAAAGAAGTAATTTCTTTATGTAAATACACTGAGTGGTTTATTAAAAGCATATTTAAACTTTAATATTCCTATAATACTGTATTGATGGAATTTCAGAGAAAGTCTAAAATAAGAGTAATATATATTGTGAACAATAGTGAAGACTGTGATTTCTTATCAGCATCACTGATATAACACAATTAAATATAAAGTAAATTAACTGCAGCACTGAAAACAGCCCTTATCATCCACTTTTCCATGTGGTTTCCTTTTTTTGTATCGGCCTGTTCCTGCTTCTCATTGAAGTGATGACACTGAATTAAATATTCACGCTTTAAACTCACCATTTTATACACGTCTTCCTAAAATGCAGCCAGACATTTGTTATCTAACTTTCTCAACTAAAATAGGAAACAGAATTTTTGGGTTGAAAAAAATGTGAAAGCCTGACACATGAATTATATTACAGACATGATGATTCATTAATAAGATAAAAAGCAGATATCTAGTCTAAACAGTAGACTGTGTGCCTCGATAAAGTTGCATAATTATCCGTGCACTTCACTCCTCGCTTTATTTTTAACAGAGACCAGATTACAGTAACACGGTTCATCAGCTGAATCATGGATACCCGCTCCCTTTCCACATTTCCTTTTCAAGCAGTGGTATTTCATATCTGGTAATAGTCCGATGCAAATGTTTTTAATGTGATTAACTGCTGCAGTTTGCATAATTTTCATAAATACCGTCGAAGCCATTAATCACTCTGTTAAACACAAATTTGAAATCTGAGTGACGCAAACGCAGATTATCTTGTTTAAGATTTGACAACTTCTTTAGAATCGTAAATTTATTTATTTCATCTCTTTGCATTGTGCGTCACCCACACATCCCTTTACGCTGCGTCTCTCGTAAATTGGAATGTATATTCAGTCCTGAATTTTGAAGGATAAGCTGGAGGGTTTCACAGACACTGATGTACCGAAGAATCGTCGCTCCAGTAAAGTAGTTTAATAGCGATGCCCAAGGCGGCTTGATGTTCTGAGGGCGCCGAGTCGTTACGCGAGAGAACCAAGAGCCCCTGAACTTGTAGATGGGAGCTGGAACTACATTATGTACACTGTCAGCACACAATTGCTGGCAGCCTGAGGCCATAACAAAGTTGAGGGGATGTTGAAGCAAGAGCAGTGGAAGATGAGTCTGTATCAAGCTTTGCACTGCTGCTGTGATAGACCGTGAGCTGTGTATGCTTTAAATCTTGCCGCAGTAAGTCTTAAGTTTAACTGGGTTTAGTAGTGCGCCGCAAGAACATGATTAGTGAGGTCGAGCTTGTGCGCACAGAAGGGCATGTTAGTATTTATATTCGATTTGGAAAAAATCCTGAGGGAATGCCGTACTCAAAAGGTGAATCTGGGGAAGATGAAAGCAGGCGTAACCTTGAAAATTTCAATGCAGTGACCCAGTCAACGAAAACCGTTCACCGCACTGCGAGACCTTCAGATCAGGCAGCCTGCCTGCTGATTTAGTCCAAACACTGAGCTCATGACGGGCCGCCGTCAGCACTACATTTACACTGAATTACACCAAGCGTTTTGGTGACGGTCCGGGTGGAATTCATGTCCCGGTCCTCGGTGTCAAAGGTCTAATTAGATGCTTGTGGTTTGAAGAGCGTAATTGTTTCTGTGTGTGTGCAAGTGTGTATGGAGTCTTCACCGTGATGAGTTGTGATGCTGGAAGCCATTAGCAAACACAAGCGGGAAGAAATGGAGCGTTTCCCCCACTGAGATCACTCTCAGATGTGTGTGTGTGTGTGTGTGTGTGTTCAGGTTGGGGTCCCCAAGCCATGTGTGTGTGTCCCTAATAGTCAGGATCTCTGAGACACTGGACCCCCACCGGGCTTTTGATGTGCAGCAAAGCCTCTGTTTTTTTATTCTTTTTATTTTAATTTTTTTTACATTAATAGTTCCCACATTATCCACTGCTCTGAAATGTTGTCTCAAAGATTTATTTGCAGAGATGTTGCTCATATAAAATACACTGTGCAGGTATGGAAATAACTGTTTTTTTGTTTTGTTTTTTTACACTTGTCTATTTCTTTTGTTTTAATTTCTGTCTCTGTATTTTTCTTATTCTCTCCGTGGAAGAAGCGGCACCACGTGAAGCAACTCGACTTGTTTGGCATGTTTGCTGATCAAAAGCGGTTGTACAGTATAATGTGTGAAAAATGCAGATGTTAAATTAAATTTAGCGAGAGTCATAGTCACACCGCCACAACAAGTCAGTCAGTCAATCACTTCGACAAGCCACCCTCAGTTTACCGTAAGTCATTGTGCTACAAGCAGTATTTGCAGTGTTTTGCTCAACCTCTGTAATTAGAGCAGTCATTATGACAGTGTGTGCGTGAGTATTGAGAATTATATTCCTGGAGTGTAATTGTTGGCATGATTAGGACATGAATGAACGCCGTACTCTTGGTCGTGCTTCAGCAGCAGTTACATCATGGTTTTGGAGTAAGTGTGTGGCCGTCGAAAAGTGAACGCTGTATGATTTTTGGATCGAACGTGACCCAAAAGTTATCTTTGGAAAAAGCATGCTGGGAGGAAGTGTATTCATTGTCCTCCCACATATCGCGCAAGAGAGGAGTTGTGTTTGTGTTTGTGTGTGTGTGTGTGTGTGTGTGTGTGTGTGTGTGTGTGTGTGTGTGTGTGTGTGTGTGTGTGTGCGCGTGTGCGTGTGTGTGTGTGTGGTTTGCGAGTACTTGTGTGACTTTGTGGGAAGATGAGCTAAGACAGAGGGAGAGGAGGAATGCTGTGGTTACCTTGGTGTTGATTATTGCGCAGGAAATGTGACACGTTTGTTCGCACATGCACCGACGCACACACCCACACAGACGCACTCTGCTGTGGAGCTGTGAAACCACAGCACAATGACCCCCAGCTGTTAGTGTGCAGAAAAGCTGTTATCGGTGGGACAAAAAAAAAGTACTGACTCCATATGCGTGTGGCTCAAGGACCCCCCTCCATCTTCCAAGACTTTATGTGCATCATTCAATCCCTTTTACATTCCCTGTATGGAGACTGAATAGAGACATAAGTGGATCAAATTGTCTGCATACAAAATTCAGCCTTGATTATGTTGTTTACCGACATGCTGCTCGGTAGCCTTGAGCGTGCATTGATGCTGTTCAGAAATGCGAAGCGGCAGCGGGCCGTTCAGCAGCGACAGAGGTCCAACATAATGGTCTGAAGTGCTGGGTGATTTATTGAGAACGGTTGGATGTGTTCAGCCTTCTCCTGTACTTCTAAACTTGCTTTTCCAATCTCCATCTCATTATCACTGTGCCCGATGCTCAATCAACAACTCACTACTTCTCCACTGCAATAAATTTACTTGGGAGAGTCAGTCTGTCTTGGCGGACTGTTTGGCCGAGTCCCGCACGTAATAAATCTCTAATTTATTGCACATGGCCACATCGGCTTTGTCTGAAAAGCTGAATGTGAAGTCTAATGATGCAAATTAATTTAACATATATGTATGAGTGTATGTTTGTACTGGTGTATTTTGTGTCTGTAAGTGAGACAGAGAAAGAAAGAGAGAGAGAGAGAAAGAGGCAGATAGAAATGTGATGCGCTATGTTCTCACATACCTAAATGCAAACTACGTGTATTATTACAAAGAAGAGCAGCCACTAAAACGCTCCGGCCAGGAAATATCACAATCTGTCACAGTAGAAAGATGATGCTGTTGACCCACAGCATGTATTAAATCTATTGCAATGAGGTCATGTCTCATTTTCAAATCTGTATCTGTCCAACTCGAATGGTGTCATTTATCTTTCCAACCTACATTCGCCCGACAGATTTCATGTTGAATTTATTCTAAAATGTTCCACACTGTGATGATGTTAACTCTTGTCACGTTATCAACATCCTTGCTTGTACTTTTAGGAGTCCCGCTGAAGCCGAGGAAAGAGCTGGTGTTCTTGGAGCAGCCGTCGGGTCAGCTGGAGATCCGCTGGTCTTCAAAGTTCAACATCTCCGTGGAGCCCGTCCTGTATGTGGTGCAGCGCCGCTGGAACTACGGCATCCATCCCAGTGAGGACGATGCCACAGAGTGGCTGACGGTGGCGCAGGTACAGACCTTCACACCACACATGCAAAATAATGGATGTCAGTATGTCAATAACATCGTTTTGAGTAGTTTTTGTAATTTAAATCCAATCAAATTTGTTGCACGAGTGATTTTCTTTATCAGAAATTCCAGCTTCACATGTCGGAGCGTGCGACACACTACAGCTGTGAAACCGCTGCACTGCGCTGACAGACTGTCGCACACGGTTGCACATTCCTCGCAGTCACGGCGTCTTTGAAAGTTCGGCAAAGAGAGAGACACAGATGACTGATGTGGCAGCAAACTCACACGGGGCTGTGACCCTGCGTAAACTCTGACCCCTGCGGTTTGCTCTGCCTCCATCTGTCCCTCAGACCGCAGAGGAGCGCATCCAACTGGCCGACATCAGAGCCAGCAGATGGTACCAGTTCAGAGTTGCAGCAGTCAATGTCCACGGGACCCGCGGCTTCACGGCACCCAGCAAACACTTCCGCTCCTCCAGAGGTCTGTGTGTGTATTTACGTGTGTGTGTGTGTGTGTGTGTGTGTGTGTGTGTGTGTGTGTGTGTGGCCTTGCATTATGTGCAAGTTCCTGTTTTGACACTCACTGCTCTCCATTTGTTACGGTGAAGACCTTGGAACAGGTGGAACCTTTGGGAACGAATGTTAAGGCCTGATTTGACTTCTAATACGGCCATACAATGCGTGTCTATGTGGTCGATATTCCTTTTGCATTTCCAACTTTATCACTGACTCATAGAAAGTGCGTCAGAATCTTTTTATTTATATATAAAAAAAAAATTGCTTGTATTTACCTTAGGTTTTTCACTTTGCATCTTTTAAAAGACTAAAAGTTGAAGTATTTTTTGTCTTTTTGTTCGTTTTGTGTGACCACTTCTAAACTGTTCGACCCCGTGTCTCCATCAAGCAGCAGCACATTGATTATGACTGAAGCAAAACTGGTAAAGCCAAAAATGAACATTTGTACTGTTCACACTGCTGTGTTTATTTAAAACGGTATTTTTTCATGTACCTTGTTAACCTGAATTGTAAAACGGTGTATCCCCTCCGCAGTTTCCACACGTTTACCCAGTGATCTAAATTAAATTCACGCTGCTGCCAAGAAGCAAGCGAGTAATGAGGAGGCCTGGGTGCACAGAACATTTCATTTCTGTGTTGCAATAAGATCTTCAGTTATGTCTTCAAAGGAGGGGTTTCCCCTCTTTACAGTCATATAAAATGTAATAAGTCTGAATTAGTCGGGATATAGCAGGTTTCAAATGAATGCGAGTGTTGTCTTGCTTCCAGACAGAGTGACGTAACCGAGGCACATTTCAGATCTTTGCCACAGATTAGTGAACAGGCTCTGATGGCATCCTGTGGTACTGCGGGACTCTGCTTTACTGCACTTTCTAAATAACTACTTTAACTAATGCCATCTGCAATACAAAGTTATGGACAGTTGTTTTGTGGTTCCCAGGGATTACAGGTTTGTGAATTTAATATTGTGTCTGGATTGCATCTGATTCAGATCAAATACTGTGTGCTTTTTTGGCACGGAGAGGCAAAGCCATGTGCCCACCAGTTATGCCTCGAACAGCCTTGAGTTGAGTCTGGAAATGTATATCATGTGAAATGTATAAATACATAAAGGTGCTCACTAGTGGAGTGCCAACAGCTGTCCTTAGTACTTGCCATATTCTGCCAAATAATGGAACTGGTACCAAATGCAAACAGTTTTAGTGGGTTTGGTGGTGGGTTGACCTGTCCTGTCAAACCTCTGTTCATGCATTTGCTCCCCAGAGTATTTTGGATAGCTGTCAGACAGAGCCAGACACCAGGTGGGAAAAGGATTCAGCTGCAGGGATGGAAAGCGATCTCCAATCAGGCCAATCAGTGCCAGAACTTTGATAGATTGATGAGAGCTGTCATGGATTTGATGAACTCCCGGCCATTCTGTCATGCCATTGTTATTTATTTAGTACGGCCACATCATCTGAATGCAATTTTGCCCGACTATACTTTGTTAGGGCAATTTGTTAGAGCTGACTGTTTATTTATCTTGCACAGCCAACATCAGCTGGTATGGAGAACCGATGTGTCCAATTGTGTTTTTGGATTGGATTAAATGTGTTTCAGGTGGGAGAGGGTAGGGGAGAGGAGAGGAGAGCCAACAGGGCTGTGGCGTGAATCATTTTCTCATTACAGGACCGTTCCCTCCGGTCTGGCGTCTGGCTTGTGGCCCTGCTTGTGCTTCTGCACCGGGCTGACATCAGCAGCCGTCAGTAGGCTGGGTCACGGCACATATGGACAGGTTCAGAATCAGCTTTAATCTGGACACACACACACACACACACACACACACACACACACACACACACACACACACACACACATTAGTTTGAGTTTAGGAATGTAGAGCGTGGAGCCAAAGTGAGCAGCATGTGTTTGTTAACCCCTGACCTGCGCTCGCGGTCCTGCCGAACGCTGTCATGGACCTGACATGACACCTGTCATAACATCTCGTGGCAGATTGTCAATGGAAGACTAATTACTTTACACAGTGTCACACGTGTCCCCCTCCTCAGCTGCAATGCAGACTGCAGTGTTGAAAGGTGCCTTGGCCTGTAATACATTCTACCTGAAATTATTCTTGCAAGAAAACTGCCTTGGCCTGAGATTTGTCACATACAATAACCAGAGGCCCACTTTGTCTTCCTCCCTAAATGTTCACAGATGTAATAAAATGTGTTCCCACTGACAGTGTTGTTTCTTGTTGTTGCTATGTCTTCAGATCCATCCGCCCCTCCCGGCCCGACCAGTCTGCGCGTCACCAACGTGACGCTGGGCGATGAAGGCCTTGTGACAGCTCGCCTCAACTGGACAGTGCCAGAGGAGCCAGATATTCCCATACATCACTACAAAGTGTTCTGGAGCTGGACTGTGCCCACCAAGTCCATGGTGCCATCCAAGAAGAAAAGCAGAAAGACCACCAATGGGGTAATCTCCTCACTCTGTCTCAGCGATGTGTTCTTTTTCTTTCCTTCCTTTCATCCTCTCTCTAAGACTCGGAGGTCGCGTCCAAGATGATTTCACCATCTTTTCCTCCAACCTCGACACATCTCTGTAAATATCCATTTCTAGTATCCATATCCAAGCCTGCAGTGGAAAAGAACATGAACATGGAATAGGAGTTGCATTTATTTATGTGTAGTCACGAGGCTATCAGTCATGCACAGATTGATACGATATGTTCTTCCTTGTTTTAATGAAGCGTTCTTTGTACTGATGAAAGAACCGTTAAACACAGTTAAGATTTGAAAGAAAACACATTACGTGTGATGAATAGCCCTGCCCATAGTGATAAATCACAACTGCGAGGGCTGTGTTGCTTAAATGTCTCAATTTGTATTGTTCACCTTTTTTTTTAGTTGATATTTTAAAGCTTTCGATCATTTTCTCCTACGCAGTGTTCGATTGCGTGATAGATTTATTTCTACAATGGTGTATGGGATGCTTTATTTTTTTAACGAATCTTAAAAGCTTCAAAATCCCTTGTTTATATAACTATACTTACAATTCCTTACCTGCCAATATATTTGACATTAATGCAAGCAGTGTATTTAAACTAAAAGCATCAAAGGAACATTCTTGCACAAGGACATAAATATGATGATGAACAAGGTTTGATTCTTGTTATTAATGGCCTTGTTATTCTTTGGAAGAGTTTAGTTTGCAGATTGGAGCCTTTTCAACTATTTGCCTCAACCAGAAAGAATAGGTTTTTTTTGGCCCTCTCTTGGGAATGTCACAGACAAAGTCCTTACTTATGATCACAAAAAAATGATATTTAAAAGCTTAAACAAACAGGCAAGCTTAGAGTTCACAATGTTAGAATTCCCAACTTGGGACAATACAGAAAGCCACAGACTAATATTTTGACAGTATAAACATTTTTTGCTTTTGTTTTTCCTCCTGCATAAAACTTAGATGAGTGGACTGTTGCAGGTTGAAGCAGTGGGTTCATAAGTACATATGAATGAAACTGAGTTTATAGATTAGTAATATGATGAGATCATAGACTCCTCAAAAATTACAATGTTATATGTGTAAAACTGAATTCATTAGGTGTTTAAAGGTTTTGTGAGACAGTTGCAAAGTATTTCCAGTACCTGATAGCATGTGACCCGATAGCTGACACCTGATGTGGCTCACTATCTGTGAAGAGCGTTTCATTAGAGGCTCGAGCAGAAAGACAGATTGTCTAGACGGTCCACACACACCTCTATCGAGAGTTCTCCTGAATTCGTTTTTTTTTTAAAAATGCAGAGCAGATGTGGTACGGAGGAGATAGAGGTGGGAGACACCAGACACCTATTGACACATGTACTACTGGTTTCCACTTTGGCACCGCAGGGCTTTGAAAGCAGCCTGCTGGTAGAGGAATGTCAAAACACGCACAGTCAATAACAAGAACTCATCAGGTTCATGCTGATGGTGGAATGCTGCAAGTCAAACACAGTGAAGAAGCCCTGGGAGGCTCTGACAACACGTCCCTCTCACAAGGCCCTGAAGGCTATCTCCTCGCCACGATCCCTTCCTCTGCTCCGCATGTGTTCTTAATAAGCAGCGCTTTCCCACAGGCCCGCGTTGGCTGTGGCTGAGCCGAGTTGGAGCGATGACTGGCACGGTGTCGGGGCCTTGAATGGAGGCTCGAGTGACAGTGTGGTAACATGCAAATGCCAACATCCAAGTGTTTTCTGTTGTCACAGGCTCAGAGCTGGGTGGATCTGGAGGGACTGCAACAGAACAGCAGCTACACTGTGGAGTTGCAGGCTGTCACATATTGGGGACAGGTGCGTCTGAAGAGCTCCAAGGGCTCTCTCCACTTCAGTACCACCCAAAATAACGAATCAGGTAAACGCTGGCTTCTTTTATTCATTCAGCTGTCAAGCTTGTAATGTGTATTAGCGTTACTCGCAGCATTGCTTTAAGGACAGCAATCTGGGTCAATTCAGGAGATTTTGAATAGTTCACCGCATGTAAATCCTAAAAACTCTGGTGACCCCGTTACTTTGTCTGCACAGGCACCATAAGCTTTTGTAATTTTTCCCAAATCCCTGCCAAACATCATCAAACATCCCCATCTGTACTTACTGTTTGATTTCAACGAGCACGTGTTAGCACTCTTGGACATTTTAGCAATATTATTGTGAACAAAATGGGATGCCACCATTTGAATTTACTTTGTCCATATCGAGCCAAAGCACCTAATCTTATTGGTTCAGACCCCACCTAAAGAAATGACAGTACTAAGGTTATGTGGCAACCAAACAGACACGGTAGGTACAGTTTACAGTCCCATGCAGGGTCATGCACTACCTGAAATCAAACAAAACCTGGATGGAGCTGCAGCTTTCTAATTGGATTGGCTGGATCAACCTCGCAGAATCCAATTTTCTTTTTGTTTGCTTTTCATCAGAGCTGAATTTTCCTAAATTACTGAGAGTCTTCGGGCAAACAATCATTATGAGAATTGCAAAAAGCAGGAAGGGCCAAGGTACGCTGACAGCACATCTGTATTCATTCGGAGCGCTTGAGTATTTAGGAAGCACAGACCAAGCGTCGGTGCTGAGTGTGCTTTTCTTTTTCGCATGTGTGGCTCTCGAGGGAATTGAACATCTAACCTTGGCAGAATAAGTACTGCGTGTAGCCATCGACTTACTGCACATGTATGCATAAAGAACATGCCCATGTTGTTCACTACTGTGATCGTACAAAGAAATAAGTGTGTGTTTCTGCATGCTGGAGAATTTCCCACAATGCAGTTACTGGTGTGTGTTAGCTACAGCAGCAAACATGTCTCCTTTCTCTTTTCCAGCAAAATCAGTGCTCAAATCAAAGAAGGAGGAGATATCCCCTCTTGGTTCGTCCCTGGCCAAACGCCCTTCGGGCCCTTTGGAAGTGGGTACGCCCTTCTACCAGGATGGCCAGCTGCAGGTCCGAGTCTATTGGAAGAACCGGGGAGGTAAGAACTCCAATATACTGATTTATAGCTTTGTTACACTCTAATTAGCGCCTCATTATGCCCATCAATCACCATGACTCATGCACATCAGAATAAAATGTCATGACTGATTCGTAGTCACTCAAACAACGGAGGATTCCTCTTATACATGTGGTATCAGCTGGTGTAAATGAAACGGTGTGTCTTTGCCCAGCGCTCATGTTACCCAGCTCTCTCAGAGCGGTGTAAACCTGCACATGGACCGGTAGACCGGAGCCACTGTTTAGAAAAGAACAATAAACACACAGCGCCGGAGCCGTGCGGTGGGATTTATTGACAGCTGTATTTAATAGATCCTCGCCCTCACATTAGCGTTGAAGCGGCCCTTTTTGTTTTACAAGACCTGATGTCATAGGGAGCAGACATGGTGGTGGTTTGCAGCACTGCAAGGGGTTAAAGCCTATAAGGAATGCCTGTCCCAGCGGCGTCCATTCCCCAAACCTTCTGTTAATACCAGAGCGAAAATATGGAAACCTTGAAAGCCATGCTCTCAGGGTAACCTGTCAAGTCCCATTCACTGCTCTATGTTATGTTACTAATATATGTCATCGCCCAAGCCAAACTCCACATCTTAGAGTCAAGAATGCAAACGCTGGCTGAGGGAGAGGCCTGGTGAGACACCAACTGCTGAATCAGAGTGAGAGAGGGAGAGGAGGGGGAGATAGAGGAGGCCCAGAGCTGTTAGCAAGGTTGGCGTGGACTCAGGGAGCTGAGTGATGCTGACGGCGATCAAGCATGGCTGGGGAATCACAGTGTTGCAGAGTTAATCCTGGTCCAGCTTATTTTTTGTCTTTTTTTTGTGGTGCTGGACCGTGGTGTGTGTGTATGTGTATGTGTATGTGTATGTGTATGTGTATGTGTATGTGTATGTGTATGTATGTGTGTGTGTGTGTGTGTATGTGTATGTGTATGTATATGTATATGTATGTGTATGTGTGTATGTGTATGTATATGTATGTGTATGTATGTGTATATGTATGTGTATGTGTATGTATGTGTATGTGTGTGTATGTGTATGTGTATGTATGTGTATATGTATGTATATGTATGTGTATGTATGTGTATGTATGTGTATGTGTGTGCCACTCATTAGTCTGAGCGATGACCCTGGCTTTGACTCCGACAACCTGGGTTCCACTCCTGTAAACATGCAGACACACAGATGGCCTGGAGAGCGGGAGTCTCTGGACATCTGGTTTGTGTGACAGAGAAAGGGACAGGTTAACTGAACCATGATTAAACTCTCACTCATTGTCTCTGTGATCCAAAGCGGCCGGGCCGCTGGGTTGTGTCCAGCAGACGAAACACAACCGTACTGTACACCAGCTCAGATAATATATCGCTGTCTGCCTAACACCCAGACAATAGACAGTGGTTCGGCAGTGGCTCGCTTCTAGTCATGATTTATCGAACGCTGCCGAGGTTCTGTTCTCTACCTGATTTCCATGTCCCATTTCATGTTTTACATACCGCTTCCCTTCTCTATCAGACCCGTCCTAACATATCTTGTTTATTTTTTTGTCCTGATTTCCCGGTTCCCTGTAATTCCTCTCTTCTGCTTCCAAAGAGCTCACGGGCTTCAAGTGCCGAATCTGCGTCTAAGCCTTCAAAGGACCCCTTTTATCTCCCCACCACAACCCAGGCCCCCGCCGAGGGGTGAACACAGCACAACTCAATTATTAATCGGAGTATTTCACATATCCAAGCGACACGGTCGAATGAATAATAAATCTTGTAACATAAGATGAGCGCGATGGGCAGATAAACACTTCTGATGAGTTTATGTGGAGCTGCTGTACAGTAATGACGTGTATGAGTCTGCAGCCGAGAGGGCTGGAGAGCCCCAGCGTGACCACGGCTGCTGGTCCACACATGAGCATGCAAATCCTTAAAGATGAAGCAGAACTGTTTGATCCAAGAGATGAGCCTTCAGCAGACAAAGGGAAAGAGGAAGATGATTATTGATAAGCAAATGCGAAGATAAAAAAGGACTCTCAAGTCTGTTTTTTTTTTTTTTCAGAGACATACAGTGTGCTATCATCAGCGCTAAAAATGGAAAGAGTGATATCAGATGTCAGATAGGGAGTGTTTTGATCTGTGAGATACCCATCAGTTAATCATTTTAACCTGTCGGATCGTCTTTCGATGTCAGATTAATACTCAGAAGGTGCAGTGCAGTGGTGGAAAATGACTAACTTACTTTAATCCTGTACTAAGGTATGGTTTTAGGACATTAAAATCACTACACTTTGGAGGTAAAGGGGCATAACTGTTCTGCTTTTTAGTCCACTACATTCATTTGACATCTGCAGTGTAGCGACATCACATTCACTCAGTATCACATTATATTTTGTCCACATTTTTATGTTTAGTAATACACCGGGAGCAATTCAGCATTGATTTCTTTCATATGAGGAAGAAGAGCTAAGGGACCGAACAACCAAACTATATATCAGCTTCCAACCTTCTGTTCCAGCTGACCTACAACTATGAGTTATTACTTATTTAGTACATTGATTTATACAAAACCTACGATGACTTCCACGATCCATTGCTCTAGATTAAACTACTCGATTTAAATAAAGTAGTAAAAATGACTGGCAACTTGTCCTGATATAAATCGGCCCTTCGACTGGAGTGCTTTTTTGGATTCATTTTGTGGATTTTTGGGTTAAATGGTTAATTATAGGTTAGAAAATAGTGAAAAATGCACAAATAGAGCAACGTTGTTTTGTCGGTCGAGAGTCCAAATTAAAGTTTGTGCTGATGTAAAAAGAAAAGCAGCACATCTTTACATTTGAGAAGAATACCTGACATTTTTTACTTCTTGAAAGGAGGTGATAATTAATTAATTAATTAAGTTAATAAGTTCAGTCGCTAATCGATTAAGTGCCTAATAATTCTAACACTTGTAATTAATACAATTATTAATGTTATTTTGTGCCTAATGAGTACAGTTTGCTGAATATATATTGCGCTCGTAGTGCTTCCATACTTAAACCTGTAGTATCGTACTTTTACATATAAAAAAAAAAAAATCATTATATTGAAGCTATTACCAGACGAGTTTACACAATGCTGATTAAGATTATCACCGCCAGATAAATTTCTCTGTATTTTACAACATACAGAGTTTTTAAATCTGGTGTCTGGTGAGACATCGTGAACCAACCTGATGTATGTTCACCTTGCTGTCTGTTTGTTTGTTTGTTTGTGTGTTTGTTTGTTTGTTGGTCTGACTGGGAGAGTAACTAGCAGTTTGGTGAATGTATGTGTGTGGTGAATGCACACTGGGCGGACCGGAGACTTCTGCTGGCTGACCTGCATAGTTTCTCTTTGCCAGGCCTATGCTACCTTTAATAGGGATATAATAAATGAAAGGCTCCTCCAAATGTCATCGCAATGAATGGATTGAATTCTAATCCTGAAAATAGGTTATTTGGTGTTCAGTGTTTTTGTAATTAGATGAAAAAAGTAAGGATCTGCATGCTGAGTAGTTTTGTTTTTTCCCTGCATAACTTTGCATTCTGTCTGGTCATCTTGTTTCAGACCCCGCTGTGAGTCGCTACCATGTGCAGTGGATGCCGGAGTACTGTAGCCACAACGAGACCCAAGGACCAGAGAAATCAGTCACGCAGGTTAGTCTTCAGCAGCCGTGACACACAACTCCCAGCTGAGGGTCCACTCATATAGCACAGCGCGTAGAGCTACGACTTGATCAGCAGCTCTGTGCTATGCAAAGCACGCGCCTAACCTTTTGTCTGATGCTTAGAAAGGACAGCACAGCTAAAGAAAACAACTCCACTGAGTGAACCCGAAGCCCTGTTGCGTTTGATTTGCATCGGGCAAATCACCGGCTGTTGTTTTGAATATTATGAGTCAGTCGTGTGGTCAGGCATGCGGTGTGTTGCCCAATAAAATGCATTTACTTAAACAATGTTTCCCGGAACGGCGGATCAGTCACCTCCAGCGGCTCCAGCCATGCTACTGCATGGGCCTTTGTTTTAGGATGCAGTCGCGTCTGAGTAGGAGAGTCTGAAATTGGGGGGGTGGGTTAACTGTTTGGGCTCAGGCTGATACACGATGGCAGAAGTTTGGCAATCAACACATTCTTTGGGGACCAGCACTGTGGTTGCTAGGAAATACACATCCATTTTCTATAGATCACCAGGAAGGATTCAAGGCTTTTTTTTGTGAGCACTGCGCCTCATTCACTTTTAATCAAAGCTGTTTCATATCAGAGAGAATATAAACACACCCTCTCCAGTCTCGAGGGACTGCCTGTTAATGTAGGGCCTCTTTATTACTGCAAAGTCTAAATCCACCAGTCAGCAGGATTTTTTTTTTTTTTTTGGTTTCCTCGAAGAGAGATGAGAAAAGCGTTTTTTTTTTGTTAAGATCAATGGATGATTAAAGTTTAAAATGAGTGTGAAGTGTAAGACTGCTGCTCAGATTTCATTAACATGGATTTACAGGGCGTTATCATAGCAAATTATATATCAATCCACTGTACTTTTTTCTTGCCCATTATGGACGTTTTTATGTCGATGCTACATATGAAATCATTCATATACTTGGAATAGGAGAATAGTGCCCGGACCCCTAAACATGCGAGTGTTCAAAGTAGTAATGTAATGTGGGGCATGTTCCTGTGGCCAGAGCGGGAATGTGATCTGCCTGTGCTGTGTATTTAATTATCTCTGTAGCTCCGCGGGACCTGACCTGGGTGACATGTCAAAGTCATCACGGCTGAATAATGTGTTTCTCTGCTCAGGAGAACTACATCAACCTCCCGGGTCTGCTCTTCTCCTGCAAGTACAAAGTCACCGTTCACATGCTGAAGTCCAAGAGACGCTCCAAGGACGAGAGCACCACCTTCCTCACCCCATCCTGTGCTACCATCCGGAGCAAGACTCACAAACACATCCCCTGCCCGGGAGAGGGAGGTGAGTGTGCAGCTGCTGGACACATAAAGGGCATTTTATCGATCCGCATTAGTGCATATGCAGTAATTAGATCTCTAGCGTATTATAATCATGATGATGGACAAAATCTATGCAGAGATAAAAGAATAGGTCAACACTTAGAAGATATTCTTGGAATCGGTGCTGACTCCAGGAAATCACGGTGTCTAGCTTTGATGTAGACAATAGCAAAATTCCCATAAAAACACAGTGTCATTTTTATGCTTCAGTTTTTGTACAAATTATGATAAGAGGAGAATTAAAATGCTTTTTAGTCCTGTATGGCTTGATAAGGGTCTGTTTGGCAGATTTTCTTACTTTTTTTGACAGGCTAGCTGTTTTAGGCTTTGTGTTATCATAGAGACATGATAGTGGTGTCAATCTTGTTTCTCTCTGCTAGGAAAGGAATAAACATATTTCCCAAAATATTGAACTATTTCTATATTAATATTTGCATCACTTTTCTCTTAACAGCTCCGGGGCTTCCGAAGGTTTTGGCTAAGCCGGAGAACCTGACCGCATCCTTCTCCATCACTGACGGAAACATCACCGGCAACTTTCTTTGGCGCGTGTCTCGGATGGCTCCCCATCAGCGAATCACAGGCTTCCAGGTCACCTGGGCTGAGATCACCACTGAAAGCCGGCAAAACAGCCTGCCCAACAGCATCATCTCCCAGTCGCAGATCCTGCCTCCGGTAAGTCTATTTTCTTCCTTTAATCGCCACGTGCTAAAACCTGTTTGTGAATGTTTGTAGGTTTTCATACAGCATGTTTGTCGTGCATAATATATTATCCTGTGCAGTAGGAAAATATATTGTATCTTCCACTTTTTCAACTTACAGTGTCTGTCAGGGGGGACAGTGATTTGAGGATAACACTGTTGTGGCCTCTTTGCATGAATCACGCGATAAGTGGTGGTGTGTAGACAGACACATGGATTGATCTAAAGAAGTGTTGTGTCCTGCTGGAAGTTCTCCTCTACCTTTTCATCTGCCTTCACGTCTTCCTCTTTCATCCTCTGTGAGAGCTCTGAAAAAGCCGCTCTTTGACATAATCTGCTCCATCAACAACACGTTCCGCCTATCTGCACCTCCCAGCCTCTGGAGCTTGTCTATAAATAAAACCACCCACCACACACTTTATCAAGCTGGCAGCCAAAAAAGAGAGACAGCCAGCCTTATGAAAACAAAGTCTTTGTTTTTGTCTGAGCTTTGTGCAAAGACAGCTCCACTCCCCAGTTTCACAGCCCATTCAAATTCAAGTCCTGTCAAATTCAAAGGCATGTTCTGTTGTATTTCATTTGATTGCGTGTCCTCTGATGCTCTCCTCCCTCTCTCTTGGCAGGATCATAACTTGCTTGTAGTGTCCAACCTGCGGCCATCCACCTACTACAGACTGGAGGTGCAGGTCATAACCACTGGAGGGGAAGGTCCCGCCACTGTCAAGACCTTCCAGACCCCGAGCATATTACCGGTCATACAACACCGTAAGTGATACCTCAGTTTGCTCAGATAAAGTGATAATATGAAAGACTTAACATTTTCATACATTTGGTGCAACATCATATCCACTAATTGGGCTGTTAAGCTTTTTGTTGGGACTGTTTATTTTGGTTTGCTTGCTGTCACTGCTCTCAGATCTTAGATTTTTTTCGTTAAGCATGAACTTGATTTTATGTTTCTTTTTTTTTCTTTTTTTTTTCTGGTGAGAATTTAAGCCGATTTGTGCTTTCCTTGAACTGCACATTCACCGGGAGAACAATATGAATGTTGAATATGAAAGGCCGTGCGAGGAGATTTGTCGTTCCGCACCTTTAGAATTCATCATTAAAAGAGTACAAGGTCACACAGATGGCCTGAAAGTCCTGGTGAAACCACTTTCCTTAAATATACCACCATCACTTTCATGACCTTAGGCCCCCATGCCCACCACTGTGCAGCGATAATGTGCAACCCATGCAGGCACGAGAATAATGGAGTACACCCATTTGTAATTAAAGTAGTCGCTGCTGGACATTGGAAGTCCTTTGTTAAATGCCTCCCATTAATGGCACCCGAACACATTGAGAGAGCCGACTTGTCTCCTGCTATTGTAACGACAAGGCAACAAACACACTCTTAACCATGTCTGGCGGACCAACGCATTAACCTGAAAGCGTGGTATGAATGGAACCGTCTAGGCTACACGTCAGCTATCTGCTGTCCACGTTCAATTTGTGCATCTGTTAGTGCATGTGGACACAGAACACGTGAATTCGCCAATAAGAAAAACTGATTCCACTCTCATGTGTGACAGCTGCACGGTAGCTTAGCTTAGCACAAACAATTGAAAGAGGTAGCTTTCCTAGCATTCCTAGCGTTTCCCAAAATGTTGAACTATTCCTTTAAATGTGAGTAATATTATGTTTTATCATTAACAATGCCAAATTCTGCACGAAAAGTCTTGCTCAAAGTGTTAAGACAACTTTATCTTCCCTCAGTTATGTCCGTTTTGCCACCAAAAAGTGGAGGACATCAGTTACAGAGTCTGAAAAAGGCAACAGAGTAAAAATAGGACCTTCTGCTGGATGTGTAAATGTGCAGTTGTTTGCTACCAAGTTGCTGTCTCAACTTTATAAGGTGATAAAACTGAAGATTTAAAGATGTAATTATCAATGTTGTAAAAACAATTTAACGATCTAGACGGCAAGTTAATGCATCAGCAACAGCAGTAGCAAAACAAATGGCAAATACTGTGTGGAAAAGTCAATACAATTTGAATTATGATCAGTTATTGCTAAGAGCTGACTAAAATGAAGTGTTATGTGACAGCTTTTTAAATATGTGTTTTCAAGGACCCAGACTCCGGCAGCACCACTCTCATCACCAGAAGCCATCAGTAGAGAGACACTGAGTTTGTAAGTGGAGGCAAACCCATGAGGGAGAAGTACCAGTGGCTCTCTGCTCCTGTCTGTCAGGGAAGGAATGTGTGGAACCAAACAGAAACACAGCGTACCAGACCATGAACTGACCCCCCCCCCCACCCCCCTTTGCTCATGAAATATGGGTCTATCTTCTCCAGGCTCCACAACACACCAGCTATTCCTTCTTAACCCCTCTCTCTTGACTTGCACGTCACCGGACGGGTTTGTGTGTACAGTGAAATTTATACTGCAAGGTCTCATATTCTGGGTTGGTTAGTACACAGCTCCCCAACTCATCCCAGACTCGTAGGGAAGTTATGAAATTCCAGGTAAACGTTAAGACCCAGGAACCCCAACATTTGTTGTGATCCACAACTGTGTCATAGTGCACAACACCAGACCATTGATTGCATTTGGTAAATACATGATTGAAACTTGATTACAGGCGGTTGAACAGGGATGGTAGGAAACGCCAGAACTGTAAAACAAGTGTTTACTTACAAAGAAAGAAAAGTAGAAATTCACCTATTTATTTTGTGTTACCCATTAAAGAGGCGCTTAGGCATACAGTCAGTACTGATGGATAATGTAACTAAAGTCATCGTTGTCTAACCCAGAATATTTCACGTAGTATGTTGCATGTAGTACATTTGATTTTAGAACTGTAAATGAATTACTTGCTTCAAATTGAAAGCCTGTAATGGTTTTGCATGACAACCGTTAGCATTCTGTTGGCATGAAATAATGTCTGTGTTACCTCTTTTCAATATGTTAGCAATATTTCAGTAACAGATTAACAAAGAATTATATTGGAAGTAATATGTAATGTTTATTAATGAAATTATAACTTGCGTGGAAATGATGAATTGTACATGTTCTTGGCTGTAGAAATATTTGTCGTGGAACAGTCAGTGAATGTCTATATTTATTTATGTGTGTATTACAAAGTTTGGTTTGGATGTGTGTGAATGTGTATGTTTTGTGCGTTTTAGTCTAAAATTTTTGAACTGGCAAAAAATCTTGTAAAGACATTTTGTAAAAATGGAATTGTAAATACAGTCTTATGTTACATGTTATTTTTCCATGGTAGAAACTGTACAAACTGCTAAGTAATAAAATAATCCTTAACCCGTGCCCTTCGCTGTTTGTTGAATCGGAGCTGATGTGATAAGTAAATAGACATGCTTTTCCTCCCAATGCTCGACTATTTGGCAATTACTGTTGCTTATTTTGGCTTTAAAATCCGTCGTGGCAGACTCTGTGTACAGCATGTTCACTGATCGGTCCAGGAACCCGAGACACGTGCTCTCCAAGTCCAAATAAACAGGTCAGCTATAGCTCAGCAGGCTGAGTGAATTCACCATCGTTGAGGTTGGGCGCCCGTCAACAATAATGCTCTGCTTCTCTGAGCACTTGAGTGTTTGAAAAGCGCTAAATACCTCCTCTGCTCAAGCAGCCTTTCCCCCCTCATAAAATGAAAAGTGGAAATGTTTACAAGAAAATAAAGCGAAGAGTGACTCTGAAAGTTAAGCCTAATGTGCTGTGTGTGTGGAGGCTGTGATTTTTGGTGTTAAAACCTCAAGCAGAGTTTTTTGTGTCGGACGAAAAGCGTTTTAAGCATGTATTTAATAATCCTGAATGCTCCGCATGCCTGATGTTGTGAAAAAGTGGCCTTGCACTGCATTATTGAACGTTCACTTGTTAATGGGGGTATTTTGTTTTGTTTGGAAGTGAATAACAACACTAACCGCTTCATGTTACGAGGTCATCAAACTATCAAACTTGTGCATTTGACAGTTTGGACTTTAAAAGACAACCTCTCAACAGATTTGAAATGTGGTTTAGCAGCAAAGATTCATAAAATCCCAGATTTGATCCATTTAGACACAATTTAACTGTTCAAAAATCAAAACACCTCGACAAATGCAAGTAGTAAATCACATCTCTATGCGAAAAATACCCCCTGAGCTGTGCTCTTGTTCAGGCTGCATTTTAATTTGCCTTAATTTGATAAACAGGATGATTAGTGTCCCTTTGATTGCTAATATCATTCAAGTGTGCCACTGGCAAAGGCATAGTTTCCTGTTCCAATATTAAAGGTTAATCAGTGTTAATTAAGTATCACAAACGTGAGAATATCAGATGCACATTTAGAAATCATACACTGTGTCCTTTGTGTATTTATGGAGGGTAGCAGTGTTTACATATTTGCATGTGCTTGTTTTTTTCTAAGTGCTTGTTTGTGAAGCGATGATGCTGTCCAGATGTTTAAATCTGGTCACAGTCTGTTCTCATCACCGTTTTCCACAGCGAGCGACAAATTATTCTGAGCCCTTGTATTCACACACTCAGCCTCTTCAGTCAGTCAATGCTTCGCCACTCACTTCTCAGGGATGTTGTTTATGTACAGTTCTATTATGTCACAGGAGATTAGTTCCTTGGTCTGTGCACACTAATCCCTCTCTCTTTTCTAGGAGCCGGGCCAGTGTTTAGCGAAGGCTCCTTTCTCCGTGAGCCAGCCCAGCCCCTCTTCCCTTTTCAGGTTGTCACAGTCCCTCTCCACACACACAAAATACCATGGCCCTCAAGTGTGAAAACCTCAAAACAAAAGGGCCTCCAGCCTCCTTTGAGGCATGTTGCAAGACGTCCAAGTCCCCGAGGACATAAAAGAAAGGAAAATATGCAACAACTAAATAATGGCCCAGTCGTCGGTACAAAAGCTTTGTCTGTGATGGTACAAGGCCAGTGAGGGCTTATACACTTTGCATGACATTACGTCCCTATTGTTAAAATCACGGAAGGGGATATTGCTTTCAAATTAAAACACATATTTCTGAAGACAATATTATTCATTTGGCTCTTTGAATAATCCCAGCCAGTTAAATATTTGCCCGTCTTCTGGTTGAAATTAGTGCTTTTTTATTAGGCTTGAGAACGACACAGTGAGTCCTTTCAGATGAGCACAAAGATAGGCTGTTTCTCCCACACATTTCCTCTGACCTCTTAGCACCCGTTCTGCAGATTAACATTGCAATGAGCCGTGCATCGCTATTTATCAATCTAAGCCACTTTCATGGGTCATCCTACAATATTTGACAGAGCAACTGTAACATTACTCCTTAAAAGATGGGATAGAATTGAGGTTTTGATGAGAGGTATAATCCTAGTTTGACTTTGAAGTATGATGCAAAAAATAAAATTGATGGACTTTACTTTCCCTTTTGGGATGACACCCGTTGTAACCTTAACAATTTTGAAAGCTCCAAATTTCTCTCTCATGTGAGTTTCAGGTCAGTTAGATCTTCAAGCAGAGCCAGGCATTCGCTCCAGATTACTACCACATGGACTTTTGCACTGGTACTCCTTCAATATGATGAGATGGAATATATTGTCTGCGAGATTGATGAAAAATAACCAGAGTGTTTTCCCCCCTCCATTAGGAAAATCAATGTTGCTTTAATGCTGTGGTATGGTGAGAAATCTGACCTTGCCCTGGGCAGTGGCATGTTTCTGGTTAGGCTCTGGTGAGTAGGACCAGGCAGGGGACACATGAAAGGATCTCTCTTTCAGGCCGCAAAGATGTTCAGTCAAAGTCTAATGAAGACCAGAACACATGGACAGACCTGAGAACATGCATGCCACACAATATACAAGCGCTCGAGCTACAGCGCTGCTGACAAGCATACTATTCTTTTCCTGTTCTTTAAAGGTTGACAGAGTAAGAAGCTTGACAAGCATGCTGTGATTAAACGCAGTATTACCAGGGCATTGAAATAAAACCATTGCCAAATCCAAAGACAGTCAGACAATGCATTTTTTTCCTGCCTTTTATTGGAGCAACAGTTTCCTTTGTCGCTCCCTGGGCAACTCAAGTTCCAGGATTCAGCGCTTGGAAAAGGCTTCCTTGCTGTATGTTGGATATAATATGCCAACGTGGGGTTGTACAAAGTGCAAGGTATCATATCAACTTGTTTTTTCCAAGCAAAGAGTTACCAGCTTATAAGGTACACCTGTGCAATCAAATGAAGTCCAATACAACAGCTCTCCAGTAATTCTCGTCTCATGATGTTCATTTTTTTTGACAGCGTGTCAGGAAGGTGCTGATTTCGCTCTATGGTAAGTTGCCATGGACCCTGACAGAGAAATGTGTTGTGGAAGGCAAAATATTAAATCACCACTCGGTACATACATAACAAAATAACATTATTTGATATAAAAAAGTATTCCATTAAAAGTAAAAGTCCTTCACTTCTTCAGTTATTAACTTCAACGTATGGGGAAAAATGCAGAATATTCTCAAGAGTAAAAGTAATGAAGATATTGTTATATTATGTGTATCATCATTATTGGGTTACTTATTATTGTATTAACATGTAAGCAGAATAATACAATTGTAAAAATAATAAAATAATGAAATAGCGTACTAGATCATAACACAGTAAAAAGTAAAACATTTTCCTTTGAAATGTAATAAATACAATACAACTTCAAATATGACCATACAGCCAACACCTCTCTGACAACTTCTACAAATCTGATCCTTATAGTAAATGAACCTACAATACGAGACGTATCCTGTACATGTTCCCTCCTCCCGAATTGAAGCGCACTTTATTCGAAGGATTTGGTTCTTTGGAGTTTGGGTCAAAGGTGAGCAAGAGGTCCAGCGTGTTTGTGTTTAGAGAGAAAACATCACCAGAGGAATCATTATCTGTATCCCTCTTTCCAAACCAAACATCCTTCTTCACAGGAGTACAAAGTGAAGAGATCAGGCAAGAAAGTACCATCCAGCCGGGTAAGAGCTGTTTATAATCCCCTCTGATTAGTGTTAATCCCCTTAATGCTCCTTCCTGAGAATAAACACATGTTGACCTAAGTGACCCACTCTTAATTAATGAAGTTAGGAAGTTTGATATGCTATCATGCATTTACTGTGGTCAAACTAGTGTTATGTGTTGAAGCAAATTTGGCTCTAAATGATATATTTAAAGGTAATAAGTCAAAATACAACAGCTGACACTATTAAATTGGGATCACTGGCTGGTCTCAGCTTCTCACAACACAATACACCCCCAGGCATGACTAGCAACGAGGGGAAACTTTGCGTCTTGTGTTCTTCTCTCCTGTGAAGTCTTTGTGCAGGCGAGGCAAAGTTCAGAGGTCAGCTGTACCCAGGAGGATGGACGGCAGCGCGAGGGCAGGACCCAGGCACAGGGACAAGGAAAGGGTCAAGGGTTGAGTTCAGAGGGAATCCACACGGAGGATGTTGAAACAGATATTGTCAAGGGAGCTTCCTCCACTTTTCCTGCTGGCCCACCGCTAAGACCAGACCGGCACAGAGTCAGACACGGCAAACACATCTCCATCCCCTGAGCATTAATGCAAACATGTTAATAAGATAAGTGCACGTGCGCTCCAAAGTGTCTGTTAGGCCTGATTTGATGTGTAAATGTTATACTTCATCACCTCTGCTTCCTCCCCAAGATAAACTTGCGTGACAGGAAGAAAGAGCAGTAATTAGGGTTGTTCAGGGATTCAAATCCACACACCTCATTATGCTCTTTTTACAATAAACAAAACATATGATTCTGACTTCTGCTCTCAGAAGAAAACCTGCTCTTTCGCCGTCTCAATTGTTCAAGATTTTAAACAGTGCCTCCATTTGTTGTCTGTGCTCTCTCCCCACATGAATGGATTGCGGTGAATCAACACATGGTTCAGTCTCAGGATAACAAATGTTTGTGTGTTTGTTTACATACAGTAAAATGGCATTATTGCTCACAGCAAAACCACTGGGTTATTTTTCACAATTTCCAGTAGTTGTACTGAGAATATCATAAATGAGGCTTTAGCTGAAAAGTGAGCATGACGTTATTTTTCACTGTAAAGATCGGTTTATATCTGCATTCACTTGCCAAAGAGGCCAAAGCTCTAAGAGCCCCTGAAAACCTGCAACAGTGATTGATTCTGGCAAAGTATTAATACCAGGATAATCACATTTTCATCTTTATTTTGTATGAAGATGCTGATCTAAATAAATCATTAAAAAAAAAAAAAAAAACAGCTTGCACATGGCTCAGCAAATCACAATGTTTATACAATGAATGTGCAGTATTTTATCCTGTGTGTGTGTGTGTGTGTGTGTGCTCCAAGGCTAAGAGCTCATTTCCACCCTTGATGATCACAGTCACTATTGATTGTAATGCTGACGAGCAGGCTCGTTCTGCCCGTGGCGTACAAAGGAATCTGGACATGTTTAAAGTTCTAACTTTCATGTTTTTTCACGCTGGTATGAAGTTGGATGCTGATGTTGCCGGGCAGCTGGCTCTCATTAAGAAAACATGATGTCAAACGGAGGGCCTGGCTGGTGAAAGTCAACCGCTCTCGCTCTCGTTGTCGTTGTCGTCTCTTGGCGTATGCCAGTCACACTGAGAACTGTTGGACCTGGTGGACTTGGTACTTTGGCTTTATTCAGTTAAGTTTCACAAAAAAAAGAAAAGAAATAGCCCTGTATGATGGTTCTTACTATTAGAATTTAAATATGTCAGAGATATATATACAGTAATTTATGCACATATAAATATGAATCAGCACTGCTCACAGATTTTGACAGACTCATGTAATTTTCATTTTGTAAGTCTCGGTTTTAGAAAAATTAGCACCATAGCATATTTTATGGAGGGTTTATAAAACTCTTGACACTTTGCTTCACACATTCTGAATAAATCATAAATAGTGATTCTGTAATAAAACTTTAAATAAGAAAAACCTTTGGGTCAGCATAATGTCTTTTTTTTTTTTTTTTTTACTGGGTCTTTAAACTATATTTTAAATCTCTATTTCTAGTTTTTTTTTTTTTTTTACTTGAGTAAACATACTTTGCTCAGTTGAGCCATAAACTCTACAGTTAAAATTCTTAATAAGTTATTGATAAAGAGTTCTGTCATAAACCATAAAGTTTTCACAAACTTTGGCCTTATTTTATAAAGACATGAATAAATTATGAACAATAAATTAGGCTGTTACCTCCAATTTATGAAGTTTTTACGAACTTAACTTCATTAGAAAACTATGCATAACAGTGTAAGCAACATCCAGATACTTTCATTTATGACCCCGGTGATGGCTGACCATTTCCTGTGCCTCAGCACTTGGAAGCACATCCTGGTCCTGTTAGTCTCAGAGGGTGAAGACTGTGGTGGGCAGCTCAGGTCCTCATATCTCACCTATCATACCACTGAAGCCTTTGTCAGTGCCCCGTCCACCAAACACTTGCCCGATCACAGTGGGTACAAACAAATATGAGTGAATATGCTGTGACAGACAGCACTGTCACAGCACTGTGCTGGTCAAGAATCTGTAATAGAGCTCCAGCATCCGGCTCATAAATCCCCTGGCTAAAGTGTGTTTTTTCAAGCCTGTTTGCAACATAAACAGTTCCGTTTGTGTTGAGGTGTTGAGTGCAGCTGAGATTTAGGTGAGCTGAGGGAATCCTGTGATTCAGTGTCAGGACAGGCTACACTGTGCCTGTGCAGCCTGTAACACGTTTATGACACTCGAGAGGAGCAAAAAACAGATGGTATACATGTTAGGAAGGTTTTCACAGCGCAGCTTAACAAGGGATGATCTCTCTTTTTCCACGCTTTGATGGTAAGTGGCTGTTAACCATGTCCCACCTTTGGGATAAATGACATTATCAGCTACTTATCTGATACTTTTTGTGACAATCTGCTTTTCATCACTTATGACAGAAATCTTTAGAGAATATTTTCCAACTTCAATTCATTCCCCGTCCCTTATATTGACATCTGATGACTGCAGGGACATATTTTGGGGTTTTTATTTTCTTGATGTTGAATTTTAAACACAGACTGAAGCATTTAACTAAACACCTTAAAAGAAAAGATTCCTAAAATATACCATGGGACCTAAAACCACAATTCACATGTGAACACAATGCAGTTGTATTCATGTAAAGTTCATATGTGCTAAAGAAAACAAACGCTTTCCACCTTTCAACTCATAAACAATTTACTGCTTCAAATGATTTGTGCCATGTTTACCATGCTCTCTTCTCACATCTGCGATTATGTGATATTGCCCAAGATTTCGCTGCACTCTGTTCATCTCTGTGCTCATCTCTTCTCGTATTCACAGTCCTTTAAAGCAAAGCCCCAAAGACAATGAAATATTGTGCAGATCTGATTGGAAACAGCCTTCATCATGTGAAACCAGCAATCTCAGACTTTTGTCATTCCACTTTTGAAATAGACCGTTTGAAACATCACAGTAATTTGATTAAAATGGATTGACAGTCTGGTGAGTTACTGTCAGTGCGCCAGTGGGAAAAGCGTGTTTCTGATTTCTCCTGAGGAGAATCCTTCACCTCCCCAGCAGTTCTTTTCATATGAGGGCAGCGCCTTTCATCTGTTCCTCCAAGCGAAGCTCTTAATGGGTTTCAGATTCTTTTCAGCTCTGACAATCTTCTACCATCGTCTTTTTAGTGGGTTCTGCATCCCATTTCAATTAATCTTATGTGAAAGCAAACTTATTACACTTATATGGAAACAAACTCAACCTAATGATTGATAATGAATGTGCCCTTGCCCGTATATGTGGATAATAAAGCAGCCAATTGATTTCAGACCTTTTGAATTTATAATGAATGTACCAAGCTTTGATCATACAAATGGATTACAGATTTAATATGATGCAGGAGGTGATAAAAACATGCACAAACCATGTATGTATGTACTGTGTTTTTTTAGTATTTAGAGGGAACACTGTAAGCAGTACTCATTTTGCAAAACTGCCAAAGAAATCCACTGGCGAACACAACCTCAGCAAAGTGAAGTCATATTTCAACACTTACATGTTCACTTTCTTGCTGAGAGAGACAAGAAGATTGATACTCATGTTGAAAGGTATAGATCTTCTCATCTATGTCTTGAAAGAGAGTGATCGGGCATATTTCCCAAAATATCAAATTATTCATTGAAGGGTCCAAATATACCTAAAAAAAAAACTCCCCACAGAATGTGAAGAATAACAGTTTTGACGTTGCATCAAACATGTTAACAAAGTTAAGATGCTAATCAGCAAACCACAACCGGCCTGTCTTGTAATACAACCCTGCACCTCTGGAGGTGATAGTGAGTCACTATGCCATAAAGCCTGCTGACACATTTGCCAGTGGACCATTATTACTACCACCAACTGCTACCCGTAAGAAACTATGTCTGGCCAGTTTGCAATGTAAGCCATTGATGCTAACATTGGCTATGTGGCAATAGGTTATAAAGGCAGCTAATGTTACTGAGTGTTAAAGTGTTAAACGGAGTCTGCACAGCAAACAAACCAGGCGAAATGACAACAGAAGCTGGATCAAAAAACATTCCTCAGGATGTCAACAAGTTGGGACTCAAATCTTACATATTGCACTTTTAATCAATGTACTGTTTATGAAGTGTTTCTCTCGTCAGCCAGCCAATCACTTGATAAAATGATATGTACTGCTTCTAAGGTTTTCTCTTAATATGACAAAAAAAAAACATTTGCTGCTGGGTGCGAAGCTCTGATCCTTCACTAATGCAATTAGTGCAACCGAATCAAGAATAGGAAGTAACAATATATAAAGATAATACAAAAAGCAAACATTATAATAACTAACCACTGCAGTGGTCGCTGTAAAATCCCTCAAAAAGTCCTGTGGCCTCACTGCATGATCTGTCTTTCATAGACGACCGGTGCGGCCTGCCAAGAATAGCACTCTGGCTGATGTGTCTGGCTCTTGTTAACAGGGGATAGGTTTGTGTCAAGCACAGATTCTCTGCAGGCTGAGCCGGTTGTTGTTGCGGTTAAAAAAGATCGCGGGACTATTGTGCAATCACTCACTGACAGAGATGTCGAGGCTGCCATAAATGACACACCTCCAATCAACTGATCCTCTGCCAGTGAGTCATCCTTTTCTCATGGCAGCGGTTTGATAGAGCGCCTTTGAACAGGTGTCCAAAGCTGTTGTTTTTCTTTCTCATCACTCTTTCATCATCATTTTTTTCCCGAACATAACTGTTTGTGCATCTGATACCTTCTCAGTCCACCCCTCCCATTCTCACACATGCACACCCACACACTCGCGAGACTATTTCTTTCTCTTGCACTTTTCAAATAAAAAATAAATACTGTTAGCCTCTGGCATTTATCATGGATGAAATGTGTTCACAGAGAGAAAGTGCCTTTGAATTTGAGCCCATCCAAAATACTTTATGAGAAAATATTGAATTGAGTTAAATTTTCATACTGGGTACAATTTTTTGTAAGAGAAGGGGGATTATATTTCTTTATTTAGATTACTTTTCTGTATTCTGATCCTTTTTCAATGGACTAAAACTTTCTTCCAAGTGCAGTGTCATTGAATAAATATCCTGTGACTTTCTTTTCTTGAAGGTCTGCCAACCATTGAAGGGCTGCTTTTAATTGACTGATTGTCCACATGGCTGGAATATGCACAGGCATTGCTGCAGGCAGAGTTTCTTCTCATCAGAAGCTGTTGTTGGTTGAACATCTCAGATCTGAGGCCAATAATTGAATAGATAGGGTTTTGATTGATGTTTAGAGGAAGTCCCTTTCCTATTTAAATATTCATGGCTCTATAGCCTGCAGGGGTGAGACAGGAATCCAAAGCAAACCTGTGCACAACAATAGCGCTTAGAGTTCCTCCTGTCTGCTTTTCATTACAGTAAATAAATTTTCAGAGTTACCATCCCTCTCTGCATTCCTGCTCTTCGCTCCACCTAATGGAGGGTATTAGGCCTCTGGAGACAAACCTAATGCATGGACTGAAAAGACAAATTTCCCATCATCTCATCATTGTGACACAGAAATATCACCAGAGACATGAATGTTTTTTTAATTTTACTGAATTTTATGTGGCGCCATCATATTCCTTTCTGTTTTCTTACAAAGCGCAGATTGAAAACGACTATAATGCCATGTTTGAAACACGCAACTGATGTTAAAGGTGTTGCCTTTGGCACCACGTCTCCACTCCTAATGCACTTGTGGTCTTTGATTCCTAGTAAGTCATTTACAACTTGCCTTGTCCCTTCTACAACACAGATTGCCATAGACTCCGTACTCAGCTGTGCCAAAGATATCTCAAACCATGAAGCATGTGCAAGAAAGCAGCATAATGCATGATTTAGTCTGTGGCTTGGAACAAGTCCCCACTATTATAACACAGGAGGAATGTCAAGTGGCTTTAACCAATTATTTTAGTCCGTATTAGCATTTGATGACATCCAAAGCATTAACAGCCCCTTTAAAGCTAAATGTAAACCTAAACTGATTTTGAAGGAGATCAGACAGTATTGTCCAGCAGGTGTCCTTCAAAATAAAGGTGCTTAAAGATGGACCAGTAGCAAACAGCCTGTCTTTTCATTTCAAATAAGATTTACTGCAGAGAGAAAAAAAAAAATCATTCTAGCATTTAGAACAACAAACATCTTGAGGACATGAGTCATTAGAGATGGTGAGAGCTGCCAACAAACCCAAAAAGTTTTCTCCAAGGAACCACTTCCTGACCGGAGTCAGAAAGATGCCTCATTAGTGTCATAAAATCCCAGCGCATTGTCAGGTGTTGGATTCCTGGACGCCTTGAGTATTTTAATTGCTTGTTTGACCTGGGTCTCTGTTTGTCTGTCAGCTCACAGCAGTGCAAAATCCCCACTACAGCCTTGCAAGATGCTGAAATGAGGAAGAAAAAACCCTGTTGGAAATCAATCCACCTATTTATAAGCCAACAAATACAGACAAAATCTGGGTTGGAGTGAGAGAAGCCCTCTTTGGGAAAACAAAAGGGCCATGAATTGTCTGCAGAAGTGTTTTCTGCATGGAATATCTCCTTTCTTTCCACAAACACATTTTCATTTGAGGATTTAATTAAGCGAGTGTAAGAGCTTGTTTGAAGAGTGCTGGGAAGCAGCAGAATAATAAAAGCTCTGTTATAGAGCCAGGAGTCAAACAGCATGCTACTAAAAAAACCTCTCACATTTCTGTCTTCTAACTTTTTCTTTTTGCCATTATGCATAGTTTGTCTAAACATTTTAATTGATGAGGTCTGTAGGTATGAAGCCAGTGCATTCCTAGTCAATGTTTTTACAAAGGGCTAATGTTTGCCCACAGGGAGAAAAGATTCATAAGTTGAATTATGTTTTTATTTCTTGTGTAACTCTTTTTTGAAAATTAAGACTAATGTTATACCCTGAGTATGAGTTTATGTTCCTTCCTGTTTCTAGTGGTTGCTCATATGACAAGTAAGCTCAGTGAAATATCTTAGTTGATTCCCAGCTGCAACTTTGAAGTGAGACACAAAGTGGCACAAAGTATAATATCCCCAGGGCCCTATTGGGTATTTGGGAAAATAAACATTTGCCAAGCCCAGTCTTGTGTGACTGATTCTGCACTCATAGGTCTGCCAAAGCGCCAGTACTATTTGTACAACATAATTAAAATGACAAAATGACAGGTATTCGGGAGATGAGTTGGTCTTTGAGGGGCAGTGATGATTTTATTATTCAGTCTTGTTGACAAATCTTGTTGCAGACACTGTAGAGAAGATGCTACAGTACAGTGAGTAATGCAGGCATACAGACTGAAATACACAGTGGGCTTCTTATAACGATGTCATACTTTGATGGATTTCATGTACGCTTTTTTGCCCTAATGGTTTTCTTAAATTTTATAGATGGATAATAGAAAATCATTCTATTGTTTTTGTGCATTCAAAGCATAAATTACTATATTCACAGATTTATCCTCAAACCTGGTAGATTATAAGAAAATAATGACCAGAAGGTCTCTTGAATAGCTGTTCAGTATTATATGACCTTCATCAGTAGCTGGAGTTTGCCCAGTTTGTCATGGAATTGCAGCTCAGAAAATGTAAATTATTTCCTGCTGGAATATGATTTGAATCAGCAGTTTGTGTATGGATATGGAGGAATATTTAGAAAAAAATGCGTGTTAAATACATATCACATTTTGTTTGAGTTGGGTCGAAAACATTCGAACAATTAGATTTTATCATTAAATACAGATCTGAAAGGAGGAGAAAACACAATTCCTTTCAGAATTGATTCCTCAAAGCTTATCTGAGCCTTTTTTAATGACAAACTTGCTTCTTGGCATTTATTCAGAGGTCCCCTCCAAGAAAGGGAAAATAAAATCTTTCTTATGACTGAGCACATATTTTTTTTTTTATCCCTTTCCAAAGCCTACACTTCAACCATTCATTATATCCCTACTAAATGTCCTGATTTATTACATCTTCAAATTTCACAATCTGGGGACAAATTGGTCTCCTCAAAAATGCATGAACATGGCTGAGAAGCCCCATATTAGATGAAAATGCATTCCTGATGTTGCAACATGAGAGAATGTGGGCACGATGGTGTCACTGTGGATTAAAGGAGATGCCATGTTTTATGACCTGCAATACTGTTACTAATTTGGGGACACTTGATATGGTGCATTTCATCAGAGAGACACAAACACTGAAACCCACAGAGGCATTTCTCGCAGAGCATTTGCAAGGCTCAAGGTGACAGAGACACATGGCTCACGGGGTGAATGGGAATCTCTTCTAAGAGGAACAAAACCATTGTGAGACGGAACAGGCCGTCATGGCAAAACAGTCATAAAGAGGCATGAACTGGCAAGTCCTCGATCTCCACATCTTGAGAAATAATCACTCCCTTCTGGATGTGTTTATGAGGGCAAAAGGGTCTGCGCTGTGACGCCTGTACAATATACTGAAGAAGAAGCATACAATGCAGCTGATCTGAGCCTTGGACTCTGACAAAAGAGCATGCCTAAACTGACATTGTGCTTACGTCATTTACAAACGACCGACACATTTTCTGTGTCGAATCCATCAGAGTTCAGTGCATTTGCAATTCAATGGAGCTGAATGCAAAATGAATACAATAAATTACTGAAAAGATGACGCATCTGTGTGACTTCACAGAAAGCATCATGCATTTTTTTTCACTTTGCAGCTATAGCTTTATGATGGTAGGTGTTCTCCACATGCGCTCAGGATCAGATATAAAATTACAAAACAACAACAACGCATACATTAACTTTCGCCAAAAAAGAAATCATTTCCTCGAGCACAAACTTATATAAGGTGTGCAGTAAAAAAAAGATATTTATCCCTTGACACTGAGCTATGGTAAAGTCCAAGGAAAGAGAGAAGAGAGTTGGGTCCAGCTCCTCTGCGAGTACAACAGCATCCAGTGAAAAGCTCTTTCTGATTCAAATGAATGGAGCCACGGTCGGGGCCAAGGAGTCTGGACATCAAGCAGCATGCGATCACCTCTCAAAACAGCACTGAACACATGTTTTTGTGAGAGACCAGAGGCGTGTATAGAAAGTTTTCAATCAGGGGGCCAAACTAGGGCATAGTTTTACCAAACCGTTCTCATTCCCAGGGCATCAAACACTGTTGTTGTGTTAAAGCTTGCTGGCATGTAAGAGATGCACGCAAGGTTTAGGCACCAAAACTACTTGGTTAGGTTTAGGAAAAGAAGGTGATTTGGGTTAAAAGAGACACAGTCTCAGTTTTATTGGGTAGCTCAGGATACAACAAGTACGTTGCTTCCATAAATAACATTCTGTACGTCACATGATTTACAACGTAAATGTTAACCGTGGGAATTATGACAACCTGGTTTTAAAGAAGACGGCCACATTTGTTAAGACTGAAATTGAAAGCCCCGATTCTGTAGCTCACAGCTTCGGTTTACGCAGCAGCTACAATTTTCTTGGGTGTGATTGCAGTCTAGTGCGTTCAGATAGAGGCTCGCTGAGGCACTCTGCAGGGTTGACAGTCAGAGACCTGTAAGGGTGGCAAAGTACAATGACATTGAAGTCAAGTGTTGGAATCTAAACGTAGTTCCAACAAGCATTGGTAGAGCTAGATAAAAAAAACACAAACAGTGATATCAATGTTAGAAAATATCAAGGAATTGGCCGAATATACTTTCGTGTCATTGTTTCTGCTCACGATGAGGAGGGTTTCTGTTATTGACAGCTTGGTGGGTTTCGGCACACAACGCACGTCAATGATAATTGATGACAGGCTTCTCCAGCAGTTTCCCCATTACCCCAAGGACGACGGCCATAACGACTTAAAACAATCCGCAATGGAGTGTAGCCACTGCTAATACCAGAATTTGGGTGCGGTGATATCAGGCTATTAATTCTTGGCAATGATAAACTGCACATTATTAATAGCTACATTACTGTGTTGCTTCTTTCTGTGGTCTTTTTGGATACCTTTGTGGTGGTTTTGTATCTCTTTTAGACCTTTTATGTTCTTTTGTTTTAACCTCTCCTGTTAAAACTTCAGTTTTTCTTTGTGGCCGTTTGATTCATTGTCCAACAAAAACTTTTGACAGGCACTTCATACAGATGTAGGCCTGTTCAGTGACCCAGTGAAGTACCTATCACCTTCTAACTCTGGCGACAGGGCACCGAGAGAAACCAACCAGCTTTCAAAAGGGGCCATCTTGCCAGCTCCTCTGTCATCCCTAAAGTGAGAGACAGCACGACAACACTGGAAACCACAGTCTACTGACTTCACATTGGATTCATGTGAAAGCAGATTTTCAAAGCATAACATATTGCAGGACAAGAGACAAGCTGAAAAATACTTCAGCTGGTATGAGGTATGTCATGTGAGCAGTAGACTGTTTACAAGTTACCACAGGATTAGGATAGAGGTGGATTTATTCCCCGGCGGAGGTTCACATAATTCCTTGTAAAATCCAGGGATCTATATATATTTCGTCCACCCTTTCTAAAGCAGCCCTTTCAAGCTAATGGATATGGTGAGAGCACATGACATGCAAAGGATTTTCAATTCCCTTTTATGATTTCTGTGGCATTGTTTCCGTCTAAGCTTTCTGAGCCTCTGAGGACGTTTAAGGGATGCCAGGCATGTGTTTATTTGTCAGGAGCCCATTTGTAATAGATCCATATTGCAAAACAAAGGCAAACCATCAAAGTGTTTATCTTAATCATCACATCCTAGTCAGGACAGCGTTTATGAATTATGTTACAATGAACAATTGAGCTTCAAAACATGAGAGTACAAGAGAAACTGGGATTTGGTGATACTTGATACAGTGGAATATGAATTAGCATCCATTTAGTGGATAGTTGGTTCATAAAATAACAAGATTTCCTGGCGTGTCTATAGCCACACTGTTTGTAGGAATTTAAGCCACTGCACATGATATGATGATTACTTTTTGATTTCTTCTTCTTCCAGTCAGATTTGCATTTGGAGGAGGAGAAGTCCTCTGAGGATTTCATCAGAAGAGTTGCATCAACCTTGTTCTAGACGACGAGGGCTTTATGTGTCTCTGCAAGCTTGTTAAAAAAGTAAAGGAGAATGTCAAGGAAAGGAACATGTGGATAGACCATTCCCACCGGAACAGCCCAAACTTTAAGAGATGAATGTGCTCTATTTTTTTTTCTTTACCCTGAATGGGTTTCTGCTATCAATGTATTTTATTGAATATGAAAACTAACAAACCGTGCCAATGACCTGAATTTTCCTGGAACACAACTCGGAAGTGAAATAAAATTGTGTTTTGTTGTTTCTGAGGCAGTGCTATTGTTCAAAGGTGTCGTTGACTTTGCTACTTTTGAACTGGAACCAAACCAAAGTTAAAATTATGATTTATTTCCTACGTATGAGCTTAGTGTAGTCTATGAAGAGGCTGTTAGAAATAGACCCTCAACTTAAGCCAAAGCTATGCAAGTGGAGCAACAGTACAGCCCAGTACATACTGTGGCAGGAGGCCACAGTATGTACTGTAATGGAATTCAGGTTATGACCTATTTTTGTTTAGATTCACCTTTGTTAGCATGCCATGTACGCAACGGTTCCTGTGCTGACATTTATTAGACCCATGATAAATGTGAATAGCTGTTCCAGGCTTCATCTTCTTACATGTAGGGTACTGAATAGGGCCTAATGTCAGCCTGCCCAGCGTCTGCACCAACCACAGAGCATCCTGGCCGGGCTGTGTTTCAAAACCTGGTGACATGACATCAGGACCTCGATCTCCAGCCGCCTTGTAGAACCACAGGACCACTTCCTCCAATTAGTTTCCTCATTTATCAGGCACACCCCTCACCACATGCCAGTAATGTACAGAGATCCTGAAAAAGACCTCTTCTTTGATATGGAAACAACGCAATTCATCACCTTCTCCACTCGCCATCACACAAGGCAGCTCAGCCTGGACAAATGACATTGATTGTAATTGTTTGCCATGTGAAGGTGTTCCCTCAAGTTACTTCTGATTTGACTTTAATCTGAGTCTAAAGGTGTGATCACAAACAGGCCAAGAATCGGCAGAACATTTCACATGAATATCTCTGGAACTCATTTCTTCCAGTGTGTGGACCTCGCTGTGAGGTGTGGATGGGAAACGAGAGACAACGTTTAGTGGCTGCAGCTGAGAGCAGATCTATCACTGCCAACTGTGCTCTCTCCGTCCCTCCTCGGGCTTGGATGAGAGCTTTAACCTTGAGGGCAAGGCAGTGGTGAACATATGAAAGTAATTTATATAGAATAAATAACAGGATGGTCTTATGACAGTCAGCACAGACGCTCTGGGCTCTATTATTGGCTTAGAAGAGACAGCTCTCCGGAGACAACAGTCCCAAGCTTTCTAGCTGTCACTGTGGAGATCTGCCGTTGCTTGCACCAGCATTCAAACCTAATTATAACTTCAGGGCTTGGTGAGTGGACTTTCACACTTTGCACAATATTAATTAATTTACACATTGAGATAAGTTATGAATATTTGGACAAACAAACGGTCAGCTAACTGAACTTTGACCCACGGGGCCGAGTTACTTGACTTGAACTACAGCAACAACATGATCAATGTGATATTTGCACAATGTGATCCTGAGGTCCTTTTTTTGTACAGAGGTTAAAACCTGGGTGTGAAAATACTCACGCAGTTAAACATGACGTCAAAATCACACAGCTTTACGTGTGAAGGGTGGGGAGCTATGGGGGAAATGTCTAATAGCGTGTGAGTAACGGATCAGTGGAAACAAACAGCTTTATTTTCATCCAATCATTCCACCAGGACGTCTTAGCCAAACAAAAGTCTTCTACAGAGATAAAACTTAACACCAGATCGATCATTCTCATCACCACGTCAGATCACCTTGCCAGTGCAGGTACAGATTATGGATCGGCTCATTTCCCGTACATGAGGCAAAGAACAGATGGATTGCACATTAAAAGACTTCAGACCTGCCAATAGCCATTTATAAAAAGCTTGAAAAAGAAGTGGGATGGAGGCGACATTCTTTCAGGAAGGAGAGAGATTTAAAATGACATGATTTCCCAAAGGCCTCGGTAACCAAGCTGCAGTTGGAGACAAAACTTTGAATGAAATATAACCATCTTGAGTTTGTGCAGTTTGCTGTGTATCTGGATTCAGAGCATTTCAGATGAATGAGGGGTCTGTGTAATAAAACCTCACTGCAGCTCAGGGTTGAGATTCACAAATACATTTCTAAGGAGGATCAACAAATTACACACTGGGTAATTCAATTACAAGCGCAGGAACGGATGCACAAGTGTTTTTGAATACACGGTCAGTTCGGCCCACATGTTGAATAGTGATATAGATGTAAATATTACCGGGATCTAATTCTGGCTCAACTATTGGAAGGAAAACATTGCCTGATGCTTTACGGAGATTAATAACGACCTTGGTCACAAAGCACATTTATATTACATGGATGAGAGCACAACATTTTATCAGACATCTGTTTGACCCGACTAATCTCAGACAGTTGGAACTGAAGCTCGCTTGCAGAACCAAATAAAGCCGTGAACTGTTGCTAACATTGCACAGTGACTCGTGGTGGACTGTCATCCAAGAATACCACATAAAACCAAATCAGACTTATAAAGCTTCGCTGTCCCCACGGCTTTGAGTGGGGCCTTCGGAGCTTATAAAGGGGATACCAAACCCCTTTAAGAGACTTTGTGGCCTCGGGGGTTACGGTAACAGCTAATTGTTTCGCTTGTGTTCTGAAAATATTCGCGGTGAGCTCATGAATCAAGCATGTAACTTATGCATCAAGCCACATCCCCTCATCCTCCTCATGCGGCACGCAGCCTGTGATTTATGGCTGGACAGTGGCCTGCAGAGGTGTTGGATTCAATGAAATACAAGGGGGAACATCTGGAAAGCCTATTAGCTCCAAATCACAGCTAGATCCACTTTGATAGCGACGGCTGACCCCAGCCTGGAATTGACATGCTAGTGCACACTGAGGGACACTGTGTCTTTCTCATCGAACAGACATGTGTGAAGCAAGATTGTTCATATTTTAAGTAGCTCAATATTAATGGTCCTACTCAAAGCGCCAGGTGAGCTAACAAGACCCTCAAATGAGCCTCTTCCATGTGTCCTTAATGTCTCCCAGATGTAGAGCACTTCAGTCCTGTTGGCGACCTTGGTTGGAGGCAAGAGCAACTCTTAATCTGAAAAATGAGAAAGCCTTGATAGGATAAAGCATCCATTCCAAAGCTGCGTGACACAGCCAGTGTTACACAAGTCATTCTATTCAAGGATAATTGGGTAAGAAAGAGCATCGGCAGGGAGTGTCTGAACAAGGTACCCCTGCCTCCACTCATCTCAGGCCCGTAATAAGAGCACAGGGAGGTGTGTTGAAATACAACCCCGTCACTATTCATCCTCACCCCCTTGATGCAACAATGACTAGCATGCAGTCTGCTTTTCATTTAAGGGAATTACCTTTGGGAGGCCAGCAGACGTCTCCTGAGTTGCTCTGTGTGTGTTCTTCTCATCCCTGCAGAGCTGTCTCATTAACACAGGCTTGGTTTAGCAAAGCCCCATCTCTGTCCCGCTGAAGCCCGCAGCCTGCTGCAGGGAAGCTGAAAATAATGACTCAAAGACATTACAAAGTCCCTATGCACAGTCCCCAGTTACAGCGCCACTCCCTGGGTCGTTGCAGTTTACACCGCCAGCCTCTCTAACGAGTTGACTGTGATGTTGAGGCCACTTAAGACCGAGAGCAAGAGAGCAAAAGAGCCAGGAGGGACAGCCGGGTGTTATGTGAAGTGAAAGGAGTAGCACTAGCTTAGTCTAATTTATGACCTTCACCATAGATTTTGTGACAGTGTGTGTAGCTTACCTAATGGGATTTTTGACATGGTACATAAGTTCCTATTTCTTTCCATTTTGAAGCATGACCAGTTGTCTTCTCCAGTTTGGAGGAGAGTAGCCATTAGGTTTTTCCTGTGTAAAACATGTTTTACAACCATTGAAAAGGTCTAATTATTCAATCATCAGTAGGGTGGCTACTTCCTTCAGAGCACTTATGAGTTCAGGCGTCATCTCACCGGGGTGTGGCTCATATCATTTACATTTCATTAAAGCATGCTGTGAGACATCATTGATTTCTCTAGTAAACCAGGAGTTTCCATGATGCGAGCTCATGGGTGGGGGGGAGCGGTAGACGTGTCACCCATCAGGAGCTGTCAGGAGCTGTCAGAGGACAGGATCCAGACCCTCGGCCAGAAGAGGCCAGGCCAGCCAGCTGTCACCTTGCTGACACTGGCTGAGACCATCCATCTGGCTGCGAGAGGCCCACCATGGGTGGGGAGAAACTCGCCAGATCCCAGACTACATGCACATGAAGGCAGGAATGTGCACACACAAGAAGACATGTTTCATGTGCGCATAAGGACACGGGACAAACATTTATGCTCATGCATTAACATACATGCACTTCTCTACGCATGTACGCTGGTGTGAACTCGTACAATGCGGCATGCCAGGGCTATTTAGAGTAATCACCAGCACAATCTGCAATGCTGTCCACATGAATCATTCCCTCACAGACAAATCCGGGAAACAGAAGTGACACACTGCCATCAAGCTGAACAGACACAAATAAACAATTATACCATTTGGCCATAACGCTCACTTTCACATACAGAAACAATCTGTCTAACAGAGTGAGCTTTAACAGCAGGAGCTTTTTTTTTCTTCTTCTTCCATACACCTATGCATCATTATGGAGTACATAAAAAGTCCTTTGCTGGCAATAACAGTTGAATGAGTGGCAAGCTTCTTCTGCTCCAAATATAGACATGCCACAGTAGTAGATCTATCTCTCCTTTCTGGAATTTTTACGGCTGTGATATTCATGTAAAGTAAAACAACATCACTGCACATCAGACAAGCATGGAGCACATCTAACCCTGGCGCATTTAAATAAGAGGGGTCATTGTAGCTGCCAGACATATGGAGAGCATTTGGAGATATTCAGATTCCACAGCGACCACAATAAAGACAGACAGAGTGTTGTACATCTTGTTTTGGTAACATAAAAATTTTTGAAAAATCTTAAATAGCCACAACTGTCCCAAAATTCTTTTTACTAAAAGAAGCACATTATACATTAACTATTTTCGATATTTTTTTCACGGAAGACTGAAATTCATTTTGACTCAAATATGTTCTTATTTTGACTGAAAAGCATAGCATTGATAATTGCCCTTAGCATTCATAATAACAACATTTCAAAAAGCAATTTCTGTGTTTTGAGTTGGCTCTTGATCGTTCAGTAAGCCTCTTATCCAGTGAGTAAGGACTACAAGAAAAGAAAGAGAAAGAAAACAATGAACCAGGACACAGTTTAAATGTCAGTGACCTCCATGTGAAACCTGTCGCTTCTACCTGCCAGATTTTTCCTGATTGTAAAGTTATATGCAGCTCTGTACAACATTTTTAGGCACTTCAGAGGTTTAGATTCTTATCCCTCACGCAATACCATCAGGGGTAGCATCTAATCTGCCCCAAATTCATTCTGCAGCATAACAATGTTCCCAAACATACAGCCAGAGTCATAAATATATCGTCACTGACATGAAGAACAATGAGTCTTGCATCAGATGGTATGGCCTGCACAGAGCACTGATCTCATCATCATCATCGAATCAGTCTGGGATTACATGAAGAGAGAGAAGCAAGTGAGACTAAATAAATCCACAAAAGAACTGAGGCAAGTTCTCCAAGATGCTTGGAACAGCCTGTGTGCAAAGTACCTTGAAAAAAAATGCGTGCAAGTGCATGTTGGAGAACTGGTGCTGTTTTAAAAGGATGAGGGTGCTCAGACCAAAAAGGAGGTGATTCCATTATTTTCTCCTCACTGCAGTTTGTATGAGGCAAACTGATACAACTATTTGTGGCATTATCTTTTAAAAGTCTCCGGGGGCCTGAGACTTGAATTTATCTCAGAATTTATTTAATAATTGCTGAGAACAATGCTCCTTCCTGTGATGAATACACAACAGGGGGCTCAGTGATGATGGAAGAAAGCCCACCCGCCATCTTTTTGGTGTGAAGAAACAAATACAATACCACACTGGCATTTACCGCTTGGAGCTGTGGGCCCAACAGATTATCTCTTCCCATTATTAACCGTGGTTGTTAATTATTAAAGTTGAGTAAAAGTAATTATACTAGGAGAAGTGCATCTCTGTACAATGTTGTTCTCTTGAAGTCATCACAATTTCCGATCACACTCATGTGATAAAAGACAACAGTGAGCCATGGGAAATGTTACTGAAAACATAGGGCAGACTCAAAAAGGGAACGACGGACGGAGGACGAGAGCGGGAGACTGAGATCAATAATAATGTGATCTGATGACATAGTTGAGTGAGCTGTTCCCCTCTGGTGGTCTCACCATCGACCAACTCACAGTCGAAGACAGTGAATTTGGTTTGGCTTGGATTTAATCTTTCCATCAGACAACACAAAGCAGGCGGTACAAATGCTGCAAGTGTTTTCCATTTTTGCCACGAGAGAACTGCGTCAGGTTTTGCAAGTACACCAGCACAGATACGTCAGTCTGGCACATTGACAGGCAGCTCGTTCAAATAAAGACCTGACAAAAGCTCAGAGCTGAGCAACCTGACTGTTGAGAAAAGTTTTTACAGAAACACATGCACATGACAACAGAAAACAAAAACAAAGTGATTCCCTCTAATAGTTCTCACAAACTGTCTGTCCATTGAGCTGAAAGGACATTTCCAAGTGTTGAAAAGGGCCCTGCATATTTTGCCCATTCCTAAGTTAATTAAAAATGGTGCAAAGTGTTGAATGACTTTGATGGAGCTCGTCTTTGACAAATGGCATCTTATGATGCTGGTTCTTTGAAACAAAGGAGTGTGAAACCAGATGATGATGAGCAGAAGTCATTACAGTAAATCAAAGTGCAAATATGTCATCCATCTGTTTTCTTTCTTCTAATTTCATTGTGTCAGTGCTCTGCTGTACCTCTATGAATTTGAAATGCTAACATGCTGTTTTTTTGCAGGTACAATATTTCCCGTTTTTATCATCATAATTTACCTTTTGGGGAATGATAGGTTGTAATTATTTTTTAAGTATGGTCAAAAAGTGCCACTGAATTTTTGTTTCATTTAACAGTTTTTGAGAATGTCACCAAAACGTTTTAATGTGAACCTGCTGATGCCGCTCGAGAAAAATTCTGTTGGTCTTAAAAGTCTTTAGGATTCTTGGGATGAATATCCGTTCACCAACCAAACGACACTGGGACCTCTAAAAACAACAGACAGCAACAGTCAAACTGAAGTTTTCTACTTTGACAAAAGAGACTTTGCCTACTTTGTACCAAACACACAGAACACTTTTCTGTCTGCACATACTGTTTAGATAAAAGACACAAATTACACCAGGTTCTGGGTCCCGACCACAAAAGATGAATGCTTTCCCTGAGCAAAATCCTGGAGAGAAACCATAAAGAAAACATGTAAATACTCAAAAAATGTTCCTCACCGTACAGAAGAAAATATTTACTTATTGAATTTGCTATTGATGTTTCGGAGGAAAACTCTTGCCCAGATGTAAGACAGAGAATGTGTGCAGGCACAAATATGTGACCAAGTTTCAAACCAAAGCCAGGCCACAAGGAGAGACTTTCTAATTAGCTTTAAGCTGTCCTGATGTGAAAGAATCCACCATCAGACTCACGCAAACATGGCTGCCACTGTGTAGACCTTCATTCAGCCCGGAGGTCTAACAACCAGTGTTTTCATTGTGGTCACCAGATAAGAACCTGGCAAAAGCGATGTGTTCGATAGACTCTGTGTTGTTCAGACACAACAGTAATTGTAGATAACATCCTCAAATTAAGTTCCTTATTAGTGGTGTAATGACAACATTATAGCTGCATAAATCTCTAAGATCTGATCAGATACACACACACACACACACACACACACACACACACACACACACACACACACACACACGCATGCACACACAGCAAGGCCTCGTGTATTAAGATCCCAAAAAAATGCATGAACATATTTATTGTTACCTGAATTATTCCTTACTGAGATCATTTTTGGTTCAGAGAGGATAGTCAAACAACTTTTTACCTTACACTAGTTTTATCTGTCCCATTTGTAGCACTTATAGGTATATAAGTAGCATATTAATGAGTGTTTCCACTCTGCTGGTTACTGCCGTGGGTATAATAATCTCTCTGCCTTGGGCACGCTTGAATTTTACATGATGACCAAATGTTAGCAGAAAAATAAGAGCATAGAGGGCGAGCTGGGCCCGAGTATAGTCATAAACAGTGTCCCCCAAGAGGAAAAGCTTGTTTAATAAAGTGTAATAATAACAGTGACAAACAATGCTGTGCCATTAATCCTTGCACAGTTGAAGCAGGCTCCAAAGACAAATCACACCATAGCAGAGGTCTTTTATAGAGATAGGAAACAAAGGGATATTATTTCATTACAACGTCTCAACCACATTTAACAATTTAGCCATATCATTATGGTGGCGCCCAGGTTGCACTGTCACATTAAAGTATGCCACAGAAAGAGCCAAGAACTTTTACTGAGCTGATATTAACTGATTTGTCCTGACCCACCCGGACCTGGCCTCCCTGGGCTCGGCTTCCTCAGTGGCACAGTGCCAAGGCTCTGTCCTAACTCTGCATAAAAATAAATGAGAAGCTATGGGGCTAGTCTCTAAAGCCAGAGGATATTGTTCGATTTCACGTCAGCCCTCCAGGAGGCAATTTAAACAACCCAGCATGCTAATCAACCTGGTATAAAAGGCAGTTCTGGAGGGCAGCCCATTCTTCTTTATTCCACCTCTCTCTCCTATTGCAACAAGGCCAAGAGGACATAAACAACTTGAAGTGAAAGTGTAATGGGGCCCGTGTCTGAAGGAATATCACACTCCAGTGTAATGTAGCTATATGATGTGGCAAAAGAAACAACTAGATCTTACAATAAAGTTGTATGATGTGGGTTGGCATGCCATTGTCATGTTTTTCAAAAAGAAAATCTCCAAACACCCGTCTGTTGTAATAATCCTGTCTGAGAAACAGTGCTTATATTAAAATGTGTTAGCTTTGGAAAACAAAGCATAACTCCACTGGAAGACTGTGAGCCAGGATGTGAGCGTCCCTGCTGCCATCCACACATCAACACTGGAAATACATAGAGAGCCTCGTCTGAAGATGCGGAGCCTCAGTCCCCACAAATAATTCAATACTCTAATATACGCCTGATATTTGTTGTGGCCACGGAAATAGGATAGTGTTCATTCTCTGCTTGTGCCCTGAACCCACAGGTCAGGTGGTAGCAGATCACAGACTTCTCTGTGACTCAGAGGTTAAACTAATCATGACTGACTTTCTCACATGGCCCAACCAGCACCCTTCGAAATCTACACCGGCTTATCGTCCAGCAGTGAGTGAACATGCAGTTCACGCATTTACATCACTGACAGTTTAGTTGACTTGACGGCTATTTTCCTTGTGGCACCAGTTTCCTGCTTACAGGATTCACCTGTAGGTATGTAGAGCCAGAACAGTCATTCATTTACTAAATGTAACGCAACATTGGAAGTAGACACATTTATTCAAGTGCGCTGAAAATCAGAACATCTCTGAATGATATCCTTGAACGGTACTCAGACCCACACATTCCTTCATAATGCATTGACACAACACTTCATCAGCATCCTCCTCCAAACTCGAGGCACAATCACATATCTGACTGCTTAGGATTTTATGAAAAATGTTTTGCAATAAATTCCTGTAAAGCCCCATTTCAGTATTGTATTTTTTCTGCAGTATATTTGGTGAGTCTCAGTTTAAAAAAACGAATGTCATCCAGACATCTAAGTCTTAAGGTCTTAAAAAGAACTCATTTCCCACATCCGAGTTTAAAAAAAGCAGCCAATGATAAGAGGAAAAGGCTGATAAACACTACCCCCTACTGGCACAGATATATTCCTACAGTTTGTTCCTAAAATCTCTTCAATCAGTAAAAGTACATTTTTTTTCTAAGTGTGTATGTAGCTTATAGATTTGTCTTAAACTGTGAAACAAAACATCAATTAATTAGCTAAATTAAAGTCTTATTTCTGTTCAAGTGTGTTGCATTATATTTCAACAATCATTCCCCTTTCTTGATATGGACTTCTGCTGTAAAATGTTTTTCTGACTCTACTTTTCTTCTACCAGTTGAATTTAAAGCAACTCTAGTAATGTTCAATAAATATTCTGGTACTGTTGGTACAGCTGGTACAATATTTATTTGAAAAATAAAAAAAAAAACACTGAACAATACAATACAATTGCAATACGACTGTACAATAACTCACCTCTGGCAAAATCCATCACACAACAATAACACCGTTGTCTGTTTTTCTTGTTTGTTTAAATATAAAGACAAAAACAAAAAACGTTGCACTATTGTTTAGCTAGTTTTAATTTACTTTAATTATTCTTTATTTTTTTCTATTTTATTGTATATACTGTGTATTTTTATATTTAATATTTTTTAGTTATTTTATTGCTTTCCTCTATCTATAAATGCTGCTGTAGTGAAAAAAATGTCCCTTTGGGGACTGACTGACTGTCTGTCTGTCTGTCTGTCTATCTATCTATCTATCTATCGATCTATCTATCTATCTATTACGAAGGACGGTAATCACGCCTCCTTTTTTTCTGAATAATATTTCCAGAGCTCAGGAAATCTTTGATAATTATGCCAGCGATTAATAAATTAGCAAAAACAAGCCGACGGTCTTAAAAAAATAGTGCAAGGAAATATAATGGGCGAAAAGATGTCAATCAATACAATTGTTTAAATTCATGCACAGAAATAACTGTTAAATATTATTTTCTATTATTAAATATATACATTATCATAAAATCCCACTTATAAAATCTCCCTTTATGAATTCAGAAAAATGTTATCTTTAAAAGGAGGAAGGACCTTATACATTTTATTAGTAATATTGTGAGATGTTATATGTTATAAAATCAGTGTCATATATATCTTCTTAAATGATAACTTATTTGGTGTCATAATTGGCCCTTTGAAAAAAAAAAGACAAGACAAAAAAAATATATATCACACATGTATGCACAATGATTTCAATATATTAAAAGTAAAAAAAAAAAGTAGACTGGAGAAATCCAAACAGAAAAGTAGAAGCAATACTTTTTCTGAACTCTGAATTCCCACCATACTGTTTTAAAGCATTTGTATTTTTGTTGTATTTCACATTTGATCATCTGCTGCCTCCTTGAATTTTCTCTTTTCAGCTTGTCAAGTTGTACGAAAGCCTATTCAACAGCTTAATATTTTTAGTTTTGCCCTTCACTAAAGCTCTCATTGTCTAACTCTTCTTCTTTTGGGCCACACCGGACCTTTTTATCTTCACTGGACTCCTCTTCATAAGCCTCTTCGGCGCTGCTGTCTGACTGGCTACTCTGTCTGGTCCTGTCCTTCTCTTCCTGATCTGAGACTACATGTACAGTGTCCAGTGTCTCTTGAGGGTTATTAGTGTTACTGTTGTCTGGTTTTGATGTTATGGGGCTCTGAGGCTGCTTTAAGGTGTTTGAAGCCACTTTCTTTCCCTCATCATCTTCTTGGTCACCAACAACATTTGATATATTGTTTTCTTCAGAAACTTGTCTGTCAGTTTCTTGCTGGTTGTCTTCTTCTGTGTTTTGTTTCTTCTGTGCCAGCTTTGAATTTTGCTCCTCTAAACCCAATGACTCAGGTTCTCCAACATTTTTCTCTGTAGTTTCTCCTGTGACCTGATCTGAGTTGGTGTCTTCCTTGTATTCCTCAGCACGATTGTTAGGTACCATGTTTGGACAGTTTAGAGTAAAAGATGATTGTGGCTGGGCAGCAGAAGAAGAAACACCATTTGTTGGAGGTGACTTTGGTTCCTCATCCTCATCTGCCTCTTTCTATTGCTCTGAAACATACAGTAAAAAGAGTAAAAACAAATGAATTTAAAAAGTGCACCCACCTGCTAAGAATGCAAAAACGGGAAACATGGTTCAGAGGCAGTCTTGGTTTAAAAAAAAAGCAGCCTATGGAGGTTTGAAATAAACAAAGCCAAACTATTTCTCAAGAAAGCGATGGACTGCATTAAAATAAACAATAAAGTTAATCGAATTAAGCCCTTCCTCCAGCTTGTAACATGTGCTTGTATAAATACGGTTTGATCTGTCAAAACTGGGAAATGTTATTGTCATTCCATGGGGATGACAACTAGCTGAGGTTGATTTGTTTCATTTATAAGCCAGGAAAAACTGAAATGTCATGAATGAACAATCAATAATGAAATTGCTGCTGCTGCGGCGCTGTGTATCACATGGTGTATTACTAAGGATGTATAATCTATCTTGAGTGTTTCATCCAGTGGCACTGTACTCTGGCCACCTACCCACCCTTCAACAGATGTGCTCCATGATTTAGGACATAATAATTTTACACCAAGTTTACTTGCTATTCCCTCACTTTCATATAATACTACCATACTGAGTGTACGGTATATATAGTATGTTCCACGTGAATTATAAGTCACATTATCATTAAGATTCAGTGAAAATGATAAAAGACCAGTTGTGGCCATTGATATGTTTCAATGGAAAATGGAGGAGCATACCTCAGGGCACGTGATTTAAAAACCTGAGAGGACCTAGGATTGACCCCTGTGGGACACCAGGGGACAGCCAATAGATGAAAGAAGTTTTTTTTTTCTGCTAGGCAGATAACATCAAACCAAAGTCTAACAAGCTATCCTTTTGAGCAATTGATTGATTGAAATTTTGGGATTTACTTTGTTAATCCAAGTGCAGATGGAGATGGATTAAGGTGAGGGAAAGATTAGTATATTGATAAGGGCAGTTTCGGTGCTATAAGCAGCAATAAACATTACATTAAACACAACACGGGGGCCTGCTTGTAATTGGGCTGGAGTCTGACCTTAAAAGGATATTTAGAGCTGACAAAAAGTAACGTGAACTGCTGTGATAAACAGCGGGGCCACGGCTATGTACTGACACTCTCCGACAGACACATGCACCAAACGGTCAGTAGTAGCAGCACTGTTAGCTCTGCTAACCCACATAAAGACTCACTCAAGGGGTCATAAATGACTGCAGAAGCTCTATCTTTCCAGCAGACACAGAAGGTCTGACAGCTTCTTATGGTTGGTTTGTTCTATTAACTCTACAATGTTGTCCATGTGACACTGAGCAGAGGTCAGTCAGTCTCCCACATGTTCCCTGACCCTCCATGTCACACAATAAGCCACAAGGCGCACTGCCTTAGAAACAATTGTGTAAAAACCTTTTTTTTCCTCAATTTTGTAAAACAAAGCCTAACAGAGGTCTAAAATAAATAGAAATGAGAGCACACTGTAGTAAAGGACACAATATAACATTATAACACAAACTAAGGATAAGACAAGCAGCAGTTTAGAGCTAAAACTACACAACTTTGAAAAATCTAGTGAAACAAACCCTTTCCCAAATTTCCTTTAATATGACCAGAATCAATCTCAGTTAATGAAAAAACAACTGAAAACTATTTTGAGTATTGTGGATAAAACCCTCTATATATATATACACTTGTTTGAGTTTAGCTCACATATTGTAGTTTCCAAACCTGAGTTTTCAGAAGCAGTGGATGATTGCAGATCAGTCCGTGTCCTCACTTTGGTCGTCCAATGCAGCCGGCAACACATCATTTTCCTTCTCAGAGTCTGAAGGATGAGACTCTGAGACTTTTTCCTCCATAGGTTCGCTGAGCTCATCTCCTTTGTCATTTCCAGCAAAATTCGGAGGAGACAATGGCTTTTTAGGCACTGGGGGACGACATCCATTTTTCTTTACGCCGTCTCTGATCTTTTCTAAACACAGAAAAAAATAATGCCGTAATAGATTAAACCATACAGAAGCTGTTCAGGAGTTGGTAATTAAACAATCAAGTCAGGAACATTGTATGTGAAGATAAAACAAGCATTGCTGAAAAAGTAATGTGGTTATTGAATTAGTTGATCAACAAAAACTTAATCAAACACTTAATTATATCAAGTGACTGATATTTGAAATCCCTTCAAAAGCAAAAAACAACATGTGGTTTCAATTACAGACATACGAGTTGCTGCTTTTCTCTTTTTTTTTTTTTATAAGATTGTTAAACATTTTCTGGATTTGGAAAACAAGCAATCTGAAGATAACAACTTGGAATTTTGAGTTTCATTGTTTTTTGACATATATTAGAAAAAAATGATTAAGCAGTTCAAAATATAATTAGTAATGACCCAAAGTAGATTAAGGTAACAATCCATTTCCCATAAAGCTGTTTTACCCACTGTTTCAGGGTTACTGTCTGTAATGAATGTATTTCACTTGTGTGATCAGTTATCAGCAGTGAGAAACAACTTCTACCTCTTTTTTTTCCCCAACATTGGTTTCTCTTGCTAACTGTTAGATTGAATCTAGCTCACATATTGTAGTTTCCAAACCTGGGTTTTCAGAAGCAGTGGGTGATTGTAGATCAGTCCGTGTGTCCTCATTTTGGTCGTCCAATGCAGCCAGCAACACATCATTTTCCTTCTCAGAGTCTGAAGGATGAGACTCTGAGACTTTTTCCTCCATAGGTTTGCTGAGCTCATCTCCTTTGTCATTTCCAGCAAAATTCGGAGAAGACAATGGCTTTTTAGGCACTGGGGGAGGAGATGCATTTTTCTTTATGCTGTCTCTGATTTTTTCTAAACACAGAAAAAAATAATGCTGTAATAGATTAAACCATACAGAAGCTGTTCAGGAGTTGGTAATTAAACAATCAAGTCAGGAACATTGTATGTGAAGATAAAACAAGCATTGCTGAAAAAGTAATGTGGTTATTGAATTAGTTGATCAACAAAAACTTAATCAAACACTTAATTATATCAACTGGCTGATATTTGAAATTCCTTCAAAAGCAAAAAAAACCCCCAAAAAAACACATGGTTTCAGTTTCACACATGAGTTTGCTGCTTTTCTCTTTCTTTTTTACAAGATTGTTAGACATTTTCCGGATTTGGAAAACAAGCAATCTGAAGAAAACAACTTAGAATTTTGAGTTTCACATTGTTTTTTGACATATATTAGAAAAAATGATTAAGCAGTTCAAAATATAATTAGTAATGACCCAAAGTAGATTAAGGTAACAATCCATTTCCCATAAAGCTGTTTTACCCACTGTTTCAGGGTTATTGTCTGTAATGAATGTATTTCACTTGTGTGATCAGTTATCAGCAGTGAGAAACAACTTCTACCTCTTTTTTTCCCCAACATTGGTTTCTCTTGCTAACTGTTAGATTGAATCTAGCTCACATATTGTAGTTTCCAAACCTGGGTTTTCAGAAGCAGTGGATGATTGTAGATCAGTCCGTGTGTCCTCATTTTGGTCGTCCAATGCAGCCGGCAACACATCATTTTCCTTCTCAGAGTCTGAAGGATGAGACTCTGAGACTTTTTCCTCCATAGGTTCGCTGAGCTCATCTCCTTTGTCATTTCCAGCAAAATTCAGAGGAGACAATGGCTTTTTAGACACTGGGGGAGGAGATGCATTTTTCTTTACGCCGTCTCTGATTTTTTCTAAACACAGAAAAAAATAATGCTGTAATAGATTAAACCATACAGAAGCTGTTCAGGAGTTGGTAATTAAACAATCAAGTCAGGAACATTGTATGTGAAGATAAAACAAGCATTGCTGAAAAAGTAATGTGGTTATTGAATTAGTTGATCAACAAAAACTTAATCAAACACTTAATTATATCAACTGGCTGATATTTGAAATTCCTTCAAAAGCAAAAAAAACCCCCAAAAAAACACATGGTTTCAGTTTCACACATGAGTTTGCTGCTTTTCTCTTTCTTTTTTACAAGATTGTTAGACATTTTCCGGATTTGGAAAACAAGCAATCTGAAGAAAACAACTTAGAATTTTGAGTTTCACATTGTTTTTTGACATATATTAGAAAAAATGATTAAGCAGTTCAAAATATAATTAGTAATGACCCAAAGTAGATTAAGGTAACAATCCATTTCCCATAAAGCTGTTTTACCCACTGTTTCAGGGTTATTGTCTGTAATGAATGTATTTCACTTGTGTGATCAGTTATCAGCAGTGAGAAACAACTTCTACCTCTTTTTTTCCCCAACATTGGTTTCTCTTGCTAACTGTTAGATTGAATCTAGCTCACATATTGTAGTTTCCAAACCTGGGTTTTCAGAAGCAGTGGATGATTTCAGATCAGTCCGTGTGTCCTCATTTTGGTCGTCCAATGCAGCCGGCAACACATCATTTTCCTTCTCAGAGTCTGAAGGATGAGACTCTGAGACTTTTTCCTCCATAGGTTCGCTGAGCTCATCTCCTTTGTCATTTCCAGCTAAATTCGGAGGAGACAATGGCTTTTTAGGCACTGGGGGAGGAGATGCATTTTTCTTTACGCCGTCTCTGATTTTTTCTAAACACAGAAAAAAATAATGCTGTAATAGATTAAACCATACAGAAGCTGTTCAGGAGTTGGTAATTAAACAATCAAGTCAGTAAAAAACATTGTATGTGAAGATAAAACAAGCATTGCTGAAAAAGTAATGTGGTTATTGAATTAGTTGATCAACAAAAACTTAATCAAACACTTAATTATATCAAGTGACTGATATTTGAAATCCCTTCAAAAGCAAAAAACAACATGTGGTTTCAATTTCAGACATACGAGTTGCTGCTTTTCTCTTTTTTTTATAAGATTGTTAAACATTTTCTGGATTTGGAAAACAAGCAATCTGAAGAAAACAACTTAGAATTTTGAGTTTCACATTGTTTTTTGACATATATTAGAAAAAATGATTAAGCAGTTCAAAATATAATTAGTAATGACCCAAAGTAGATTAAGGTAACAATCCATTTCCCATAAAGCTGTTTTACCCACTGTTTCAGGGTTACTGTCTGTAATGAATGTATTTCACTTGTGTGATCAGTTATCAGCAGTGAGAAACAACTTCTACCTCTTTTTTTCCCCCAACATTGGTTTCTCTTGCTAACTGTTAGATTGAATCTAGCTCACATATTGTAGTTTCCAAACCTGGGTTTTCAGAAGCAGTGGGTGATTGTAGATCAGTCCGTGTGTCCTCATTTTGGTCGTCCAATGCAGCCGGCAACACATCATTTTCCTTCTCAGAGTCTGAAGGATGAGACTCTGAGACTTTTTCCTCCATAGGTTTGCTGAGCTCATCTCCTTTGTCATTTCCAGCAAAATTCGGAGGAGACAATGGCTTTTTAGACACTGGGGGAGGAGATGCATTTTTCTTTATGCTGTCTCTGATTTTTTCTAAACACAGAAAAAAATAATGCTGTAATAGATTAAACCATACAGAAGCTGTTCAGGAGTTGGTAATTAAACAATCAAGTCAGGAACATTGTATGTGAAGATAAAACAAGCATTGCTGAAAAAGTAATGTGGTTATTGAATTAGTTGATCAACAAAAACTTAATCAAACACTTAATTATATCAAGTGACTGATATTTGAAATTCCTTCAAAAGCAAAAAAAAAAAAACCAAAAAACACATGGTTTCAGTTTCACACATGAGTTTGCTGCTTTTCTCTTTCTTTTTTACAAGATTGTTAGACATTTTCCGGATTTGGAAAACAAGCAATCTGAAGATAACAACTTGGAATTTTGAGTTTCACATTGTTTTTTGACATATATTAGAAAAAATGATTAAGCAGTTCAAAATATAATTAGTAATGACCCAAAGTAGATTAAGGTAACAATCCATTTCCCATAAAGCTGTTTTACCCACTGTTTCAGGGTTACTGTCTGTAATGAATGTATTTCACTTGTGTGATCAGTTATCAGCAGTGAGAAACAACTTCTACCTCTTTTTTTCCCCAACATTGGTTTCTCTTGCTAACTGTTAGATTGAATCTAGCTCACATATTGTAGTTTCCAAACCTGAGTTTTCAGAAGCAGTGGGTGATTGTAGATCAGTCCGTGTGTCCTCATTTTGGTCGTCCAATGCAGCCGGCAACACATCATTTTCCTTCTCAGAGTCTGAAGGATGAGACTCTGAGACTTTTTCCTCCATAGGTTCGCTGAGCTCATCTCCTTTGTCATTTCCAGCAAAATTCGGAGTAAACAATGGCTTTTTAGGCACTGGGGGAGGAGATGCATTTTTCTTTACGCCGTCTCTGATCTTTTCTAAACAACAGAAAAAAAATAATTCCGTAATAGATTAAACCATACAGAAGCTGTTCAGGAGTTGGTAATTAAACAATCAAGTCAGGAACATTGTATGTGAAGATAAAACAAGCATTGCTGAAAAAGTAATGTGGTTATTGAATTAGTTGATCAACAAAAACTTAATCAAACACTTAATTATATCAACTGACTGATATTTGAAATCCCTTCAAAAGCAAAAAAACAACAACATGTGATTTCAGTTTCACACATATGAGTTGCTGCTTTTCTCTTTTTTTTTATAAGATTGTTAAACATTTTCCGGATTTGGAAAACAAGCAATCTGAAGATGATAACTTGGAATTTTGAGTTTCACATTGTTTTTTGACATATATTAGAAAAAAATGATTAAGCAGTTCAAAATATAATTAGTAATGACCCAAAGTAGATTAAGGTAACAATCCATTTCCCATAAAGCTGTTTTACCCACTGTTTCAGGGTTACTGTCTGTAATGAATGTATTTCACTTGTGTGATCAGTTATCAGCAGTGAGAAACAACTTCTACCTCTTTTTTTCCCCAACATTGGTTTCTCTTGCTAACTGTTAGATTGAATCTAGCTCACATATTGTAGTTTCTAAACCTGAGTTTTCAGAAGCAGTGGGTGATTGTAGATCAGTCCGTGTGTCCTCATTTTGGTTGTCCAATGCAGCCGGCAACACATCATTTTCCTTCTCAGAGTCTGAAGGATGAGACTCTGAGACTTTTTCCTCCATAGGTTCTCTGAGCTCATCTCCTTTGTCATTTCCAGCAAAATTCAGAGGAGACCACGGCTTTTTAGACACTGGGGGAGGAGATGCGTTTTTCTTTATGCTGTGTCTGATCTGATTATTAGACAACCTGCTTTTTTCAACTGATTTGCTTTAAACCCAGATTTTGCCACTGTTGTAGCACTTTTCACATTTTATAACAACATACAGTTAATCAAACGCTTAATTATATCAACTGACTGATATTTGAAATCCCTTCAAAAGCACAAAAACAACAACGTGGTTTTAGTTTCACTCATAAGTTGCTGCTTTTACCTTCTCCACTCTGGTTTTTCTCAAAAACGGCTTTAAGTTCTTTGACACCTGTAAGGAGAAAATCACAACCAGAAAAATTCATTTGTTGCACCCTTTTATAAAGGATCAATGACAATAAATACAAATGTTGTTTGTGTAACCTTTTTGTTGTGTCTCATCCAGTGGAACTTGATCAGATTCTATACAATAAAACGTAAGAATTAAAAATCTTTGCTTTCTGGTTCAGTCCAAAATACTTTAAATTGCAATATGTGGCAACTCCCTGAAATGTCATCAACTTTTATCAGTCTATTCTGTCACAAAACTACAAATACCAGCGCTAGTAATGGATTTATATGTACGTCTTAAAAGGCAAACAGAAACAATTGTTTCCTATGTTTTAGCAGAAAATATATATATTTTTTATGAAAAGTAACAGCAGAAAAATTACATAAGGAAAATACCATAATGCTCAATGATCTTTCAGCATTATTAGACAAAATGCTTTTTTCAATTGATTTGCTTTAAACCCAGATTTTGCCACTGTTGTAGCACTTTTCACATTTTATAACATACAGTTAATCAAACACTTAATTATATCAAGTGACTGATATTTGAAATCCCTTCAAAAGCACAAAAACAACAACGTGGTTTTAGTTTCACACATATGAGTTGCTGCTTTTACCTTTTCCACTCTGGTTTTTCTCAAAAACGGCTTTAAGTTCTTTGACACCTGTAAGGAGAAAATCACAACCAGAAAAATGTATCTGTCACACCCTTTTATAAAGGATCAATGATAATAAATACAAATGTTGTTTGTGTAACCTTTTTGTTGTGTCTCATCCAGTGGAACTTGATCAGATTCTATACAATAAAACGTAAGAATTAAAAATCTTTGCTTTCTGGTTCAGTCCAAAATACTTTAAATTGCAATATGTGGCAACTCCCTGAAATGTCATCAACTTTTATCAGTCTATTCTGTCACAAAACTACAAATACCAGCGCTAGTAATGGATTTATATGTACGTCTTAAAAGGCAAACAGAAACAATTGTTTCCTATGTTTTAGCAGAAAATATATATATTTTTTATGAAAAGTAACAGCAGAAAAATTACATAAGGAAAATACCATAATGCTCAATGATCTTTCAGCATTATTAGACAAAATGCTTTTTTCAATTGATTTGCTTTAAACCCAGATTTTGCCACTGTTGTAGCACTTTTCATATTTTATAACATACAGTTAATCAAACACTTAATTATATCAAGTGACTGATATTTGAAATCCCTTCAAAAGCACAAAAACAACAACGTGGTTTTAGTTTCACACATATGAGTTGCTGCTTTTACCTTTTCCACTCTGGTTTTTCTCAAAAACGGCTTTAAGTTCTTTGACACCTGTAAGGAGAAAATCACAACCAGAAAAATGTATCTGTCACACCCTTTTATAAAGGATCAATGATAATAAATACAAATGTTGTTTGTGTAACCTTTTTGTTGTGTCTCATCCAGTGGAACTTGATCAGATTCTATACAATAAAACGTAAGAATTAAAAATCTTTGCTTTCTGGTTCAGTCCAAAATACTTTAAATTGCAATATGTGGCAACTCCCTGAAATGTCATCAACTTTTATCAGTCTATTCTGTCACAAAACTACAAATACCAGCGCTAGTAATGGATTTATATGTACGTCTTAAAAGGCAAACAGAAACAATTGTTTCCTATGTTTTAGCAGAAAATATATATATTTTTTATGAAAAGTAACAGCAGAAAAATTATATAAGGAAAATACCATAATGCTCAATGATCTTTCAGCATTATTAGGCAAACTGCTTTTTTCAATTGATTTGCTTTAAACCCAGATTTTGCCACTGTTGTAGCACTTTTCATATTTTATAACAACAGCCGGTAGTTCTGATAAACCTGCCTATACCTAAAGGCAAGTACACATTACAGAGCGAATCATTCAGCAGCCTTTACCATTTCTTAGAAGAGGTTCATCCACAGATCTTCTGTTTCCTTCCTCTGAAACAGATTATCATACAAAAGTCAATGTAATTCACAAGAAAGGAAGAAAGCGATCACAGATAAAACATGATCCAAGATGATGTGACATTTTTTATCAAAACACCCCTTTTAGGAAAAATGTATAATTTTTTTGTAAATATCTGACAAAATAAACATTTCCCAGCATCCTTTACTAAATATTTTCTCCTCTGAATAGTGCTAAAACAATCAGTTAATTAATACTAGTACTCTAGAGACAGAAATTTAATTTGATTATTGATTGTTTAATATATTTTCAAAAGAAAAAAAAACAGTGGCTATTTGCACCTTTTTAATTGTGTGAATTCTTCTTCTTTCATGTGTCAAATAGTACATTTTTAAAGATTCAGAAATTGCTGTTATATACTTTTAATGATTACTTTTTTGTTTTAGGCCTTGGTGCGTTTGCGCCACAAAACAAGCACTCTGGACCTCCTTTTTTTATTTTCCCACATTGTGTAAACCAATGAAATAATCAATAAATTAACTGATGCCAAAAACATTTGTAATTTGCAGTCCTACATCTGAGGCCGACCATCGAAAAAATAAAAACAGCATTCTACCTTTTGGTTCTTCCACGTTAAAGCAGGCTGGAATCAGAGAGAAGGAGATTGAAGAATAAGAAAGAGTCAATTTGATTTTGTTTCATACTGTACATGAAGGTGAATGTTAGAGTCTCTAATACTGCACATAAATTACTTTCTATGCATTACTCGTTAGCTCAGAACTTTTGATCCTTAAATAGCACAGAAAAATGCATGATTCACAAGTCATTTGTTATAGTTTTGAAAATGCATGGATAAAATAAATAAATAAATGTTGGTATCCATTTCTATTTTTTGTTGTTGTACTGTACCTTTATGACGTGTTTTGAGGTACATTATGCCCGCGAGTAATATGGCAATGGCAATCAAAAAGACAATGCAAAGACTGACAATCAGTGCAATTGAACTTTGGCCTGCACAAAAACAAAAAACAGAAATTATTGTTGCAGCTGCATAGACAGCAGTATATCAACTAATACATAGATTCATTGTTCATTCATCATTTGTCTGTTGAAATTATTATTTTCTTTAGAGAAATAAAGAAAACAAAAACTCATTTGAGTTTGAGTTCAAAGTTACTGTGTCACATTAAGTGTTATTGTCAGTTCAGGTGTTTCTATATTAATCCTACGGCCTTGTTAGATAAAGCAGTAGTAACAATATTCTACATATTAATTTCTGAAAATGTCAAATTGCATAACATAAATTATAAATACACAACAAATCTTACCAGTGTAGCAGTCCTTTGCAGTGAATGCAGCTGAATCCTTAGTAAGACGGTTGCTCACCGTACAATTGTGTAGTTCATCATCATGTTCCTTCCCCAGAGATATTGTTAAATTTTGGCCAGGCTTCACGTTTCCATGTGAGCGCCACTCAAACTTCATTGAGGACTGAGGCCGACTGGGTTCTGCAGAGCACGTCAGTGTGGCCTGGTTTCCAGATTCGTCATTGTTCATCTCACAGGATATGGTAGGCGTGGCTACTTTGTCTATGGAAAAAATACATAAATAAAAAGAAATACATGAAAGCAAAAAAAAAAAAAAAAAGACAAAAAAATCTTTACTTAAGTGAAGTAAATTTAAACAATAACAAACACTGCATTTATACATCAATACAAAATGTGGTATATGGCATAAAGGAGCAAAAACGACTGATATTAATCATCATATCATTGATTCCATTTTGAAGGTTAAATCATTGCATCATGGTGTTTGGTCTTTTCCTCTAGCCCTATGTTTTCGATACAGATACATTTAAATAACTGTAACTACTAGCTTTAACGTTAGAAAAACATCATGGTGATTATATATGAATCACTGTTACAATACGGTTAAGGCTAGACCTAAAACACTTGTGTATAAAGAGTACCGTTGTGAAATAAAGGAACAATGGTTGAAGAGCAAAGTCTCACCTACTGAAGATAATATACCAAGTATAAAACACAATCACCGGTGATATATTAAGAGATAACCTGGTTTACTATCAGTAACTGCTGGTAATAACACAGTAAATACTTAGATCTTTTACTTGAATACCGATACAACAGTGTAAAATTTATCTAGTGAAAGTCTTGCATTCAAACTAAACATATAGCATTTTACTGTTAGTAAAAAAAAGAAGTTTACATATATTTAGGTGGTGGAAAACATGTATATTCACTACCTATTGGGTGAGCATTTAGTGTAGGATACAGAGCCGCAATGACTCTGTAGAAAGGTTTTTATCAGCCTTGAACATCAGCCTGTTGCAATTTCCTCCCAGTCTTTATGGCTTGAGCTCCAACTTTATTCTGCAGCAGGTTTTTGTGCAGTCTTCTATTTTCCCTCTACCTTTACAAGCTTTCAAGGCCACCGTGCTTCATGTTAGTTGCTGCTCTGTGCTGTTTGGTTTGACTTACACAAAACAATGCATTTAATTGGATATTAAGAAAGTTTAGAGGTTGTTTTGCTTTATCATGTGTTTGTTTTAGTCTTCATTGTCTTGTCTTCATTTTAGCAATAAATTATTTGTCACCTTAATGTCTTAACAGGTAAAGCAGTTGTTGTATGCAGAGTGTTTCCAATTGCAGACAATAAACTCTTGACGATAGTGAGGATCAGTGTTTAATATTAAATATCCAATGTAACGCAAAGCTGTAAAGCTAAAACTATATTACCAAAAGATCCAATATATTGTACAGGAAGTTGCAGTTGTATGGTCTACAAATGAACTCTGCTTCCTTTTTCTTTGCGCTCTATTAATATATAGATTACTTTAAGGGCCTATATTAGAGTTGCTATAGCAACACATTCATTTCCTGCTTTATGTTGATTGCTAGAAGAGTTAGAAAAAGAAAACTTACCCATGACTTCCAATTTATAATTTAAAGTCTCAAATATGTTGTTTGTGTATACTTCCAGCACATAGTTTCCGCTGTCTTCATATTTGAGGTCTGTGATCTCCAGGTCTGCAGATTGCCAGTCAAGAGTGACCCTGTTTTCATACGGGTTGTACACATGCTCCTCGTTGCCGTTAAAATCTATCGCTTTGTCCCCGTCATGTTTCCACAGAATGTCAGATGGGGATTTCCGCAGACTTGCGCTGAACTTGACTGTCTGCCCCACAAGTGCGTATTCTATAGTTTGTCCAGCAACTAGACCAAGAGAATGGAGAGCTGAAGAAAGATGAACGATAACATGTTGAAGATCTTAGTATATTCTAAACATTGCGGAGACAACACAAAGACCTCATCAATATACACCAAGGAGACAGTTTACCAGCTACATTTGTATAATCAGATATAATCAAACTTTTTGGCAATAAATCCTATTCAAGAGGAGCTGAATGTGTTCACGATCATTTTTGAGATTGTAGTTAATGGTGGTGGTGTACTGTACTACCATATAGAGGTCTGAGCACCCATAATATGTTAATGAAGGCAGAAAACTAAAATTCTGAAATGCCATTTAATATGAGTAAATACCAAAGTAGTAGTCTGACAAAAAAAAATAAAAAAATAATCTTAACTCAAGAACTGCCTGCTATCTTTGTCTGTAGCTTTCAAGCTCAGATGTTTGCCATTGCAGCAGGGGACTTGTGCTGCATGGTGCGCCCCCTCTTTCTCCTTATTATGATTGAGTGTCATTGATATAACAGTTTTGAGGCAGAAATGATTACTCTTTTAATCAATTAACAAGCAAATTATCTGCAAATTTTCTTTTATTTGAATGTTATTTGTCTAGAAATGTTATCAATATTCTCCTGTTGCAGTTTTCTTACTTGTGAGAATTTCTTGCTTGTGTATAAAAAGTAATCAAACTACCAATTTGATGATATCATATCAGTCTATTGTATTTTCTCTGCAATTTTATAGACTTTAAAATTAATTGAGAACATTTAAAGCAGATTAATGAAAAATGACATGAACTGCAATTGAATTGCTACCATTGACTTGCTGAGTTGGGGCGAGTTTAGGATGACACTGAATATGGCAGGAAAAAAACAGCATTGTTTTTCCTGCCATATTCAGTGAGGGCAGTGATGAGGCTTGGAAAGAAACAACATCACCTGTCCTTAAAACATCACTATAACTATGGCATCAACTGGGTGGGGGTCAAAGGTCATACATGAGAACACCTCATTAAATATACTATAAATATGAACATGGTGCAGAACTGCTGTGTTATTAGATACTAGTTATTTATACTGGTGTAAATACAGGTGTAAAGTAAATGTAAATTTAAATTAAAACTGCAAGCAGTGATAACGGGCCCTCGCACTCTGTGCGCCGCCTCCCCGAAGCCGGCTCCCCGACGTGCAACGCGTGAGGGACCGCGTATCCCCGCTTCAAGTTGCTATTTTTGTCTCGTTTCCTGTCTCCAGCAGGGGACGCTACGACTATGACGGAATATTACTATCAGGTGTCTTCAGGGCGGGACTGCTGTCAAAGATGTAATGTTTGAGGAAGATCGGAATATGTACGTAAACGTTACAGTCAGTTGCGGGTTCACGGCGAGACGCTCAAAATAGCCGCCACGACACGGTCGCACCGATTGATGAAAACAAACTCACGATGCGGAGACACTTTTCGGTACATCTCGGTGTGATACACAAGTCCAACAAATGTGGTGCATGTAGGTGCCGGAGCTGCAGTTTAGAGGCCCCTGGCGAGCCGTTTGGCCTCACCCACCCTCAAAGCGGCCGCCTCTTTTCGGGCACACGCGTCGACGAAAACGGATTATTTTGATAAGATTTAATCCCAAACACGTTAACTATCCATAGAAACTAAATTCAAGTCGTGAGACAAAATCCCTAGGACTAGTTCGACACCTGTAAGAATCGCCCAAAATGGCAACTAAATTCAAAATGGTGGAGTTCCTGTCGAGTTGACGTCACGGTGCAATGTAACTTTTTTGTGCGTCCAGGTGTGATACACCTGTCCACCGGATTTGGTGAATTTAGGTAAATGTGGCCGCCGGGGCATCTCTTTAGGGGGCGCTCTCGAGCCATTCGGCCACGCCCACTCGCGACATATGTATTAACTTTCATGAGTTTTTGAATATGATAAATCACTTTGAGAATAATAATAATAATAATAATAATAATAATAATAATAATAATACACAAGAAGAAGAATTCCTTGAAAAACAATCGGTGCTCGGGCCCTAAAAAAACATCACCAGGTGTATTCCGTGTAGTTCTTACATTAGTAAAGTAAAGTATATTGTGTACGACTATACATTAAACAATAGAAGTTAAAATCAATGAAGATCAGAAACCAAACAATTTTAATGAGATAAGCAGGCTACTAACTTTTGTACAACAGACACTTTTGTTTTAAATGTTTTTACCTGCTGTGAGAAAATATGAAATCATTTTAATCAATCATTAACTTCGGGTCAGGCCTGTGAGGAAGTCTGTTCCCCAGTACAGACGCTTTCCACACAATTACATGAAAAGCTTACCAAATAGGACACTAATAATCCACAGATAAACTCACCTAGGCAGAAGGTGAACATATGACAGGCCAGGAAACATCGACGAGTCATTTTCCAGGTAGATCACCTACACCTGACGTATTACTTTCGCTTTCTGTCGCAGGTTAAAAATCAGGTAAAAAAAACAAGTTGAATGTCCTCATTATAAACTAAAACAAAAAGCAAGGATTTCCATCTGTTTTACTAAATTCTGGAGAGTACTCGAGTTGAAAAATAAGAAACAATGCCAAAGCCTCTTCCAGATTTCCACGACAGACAAACGAGTTCGTCCTTCCGTCCGGCCAGAGACGCACCCTGAGTTTCCTGGTATGATTTTCACAATAGGTTTACAACCTAACCATTATCAAATCTAACTTGGATAGAGCTGGATTGAGTAATTAATTAATGAATTAGCTGATTAATATAAATGTATCGCCAACTATTTTCATGACCGATTATTCATTTGAAGTTGCTTTTTCATGATAAACAGCTAAAATGATCTGATTCCTGCTTCTTAAATATGAATAGGCTATTTCTTGGTTCTTTCAATCCTCCATGATAATAAATTGAACATCTTTTGAAGTGACTAGTAAGAGCTTCCACTTTTAGCTAAACAACTATTTTCCATATTTTGGGGTGATTTCACTGATTTGATGGCTTTCCTCCGTCAAGATGTTTTAGTTTGAAAATCTCCCGGAATCCTGACCTGAGTGAAATCCGACTCCAGGAGGCGTGAGCAAGTTTATTGTCATGGAATTTCAACAGGAGTTCTGAACTCGGTGAGCCCACCTGTGGTTATTTCATCTGTTAGATGACTATTTTAAGTGGTTTGCTGTATGACTCGGGGTTCGAACCACCTTCAATATTTGCTCAACAAGGTATTTCATAAAATATTGAAGAACATGTTTGAATAAATCACAACTCTTACTTCCACCACTTGATGGCAGTGTTGTAGTCTCTGCTTGACAGACGACGGCTGGCAGCTGAGTGTGTTTCTATTCACAAGTATGCATATATTGATTGCATTGAAATATTGTTTTATTCTGTAACTAACATAATGGCCTAGCTTGGTTTTTCAAGGTTTTTGTTTACCATTTTAAACTGCAAAAGCCAATATCTCACTCATTAATTGAATTGATTAATAGTACATTAATCTGTTATTGCTGCTCTACATTGCTTTTTATTCTGTTGTTGCTGCAATGCAAAATGTTGTTCTAGTGATAATTTAAAATAAATGCAAGAATAATTATAATAATTTACGTGGTATAACAGTCTTTATTTGTGCAGTTAGTTTGTAAGTAATATTCAGTTTGTTTTTTCCGTTTAAGGGAAAATGAAAAGAATGAAAAACAATTTCCTCAATTTTAAAAGGAAAGGAAGGAAAACATATGAAAATTAAGTTTTTCAAAAGTTTTGTCCTTGTAGTAAACATAGTGATTGGCATCTTACAAAGTGGAAACTCAGCTTCCTTCCTCTTTTACACTTTTTATTTTATTTTACAAGTACTACTCAGGCATCATTCTTTGTCATTGGGTCTCTGATGGTGGCGTTATTCTGTGTATGTGTGTGTAGGACTTCATTAGTGTCACACTGCCGTGGTGTGACACTCCCATCGGTAAAACGCACTCCTCTGTCAATACCCCTTTGCCAACGTCCCAACACATCACTGTGGAGATGACTTGGTTCTTATTGTCCCTTCCCCCAGTGATGAAAAGTTTGTTGTTGCAGGCAGCAATGGCACAACTTGCCCTCTCACCCAAACGAGTCACAAGGGACCAGGAGTCGGACAGGGGGGAGTAGCAGTACATGGCATGCATGGCACCACCTGAAACACAATTGGACAGTAGGCATACTCATATATAGTACAGCAGCATTCATTTTCACACACTCTACCAGAAATAGATTGACTCTGGGATTCTTTAATATTCTTATTGTAGTTCTTGATCATTCTTATTGATATTCATATATTATCTTGTTCTATTAAATTTACAAAAGACAGTTCCTTGTATCGTTGTTTATCTGTTTATTTCTCACGTGGAAATAAGTAATGTCCACGACAGTCATCAGCAAAATCTAGCCCTTATATCCGAAACAAAAATTCTCACCATTATTTTTGTTATGAATTCAAACATTTTATGGTAAATATAAATACCATAAAGCAAATGTACTTAGTTAGATTCAACCACTGCCAACTTACCAACTATATAGATGCAGTTCTTGAACGTAACAGCATTTGTGCATTTGGTTTCAATGGGGACCGGCGCTCGCAGTTCCCAGCAGTCTGTGTGTGGTTCCCAGCACTGAACCTTATCGGTGGCCAGTTTTCCATTTGGCCCGCCACCAATGACATAGATCCATCTGTCAAAGCTTGCTGAAGCAAAGGAGCTCACACCCACTGCAAGAGGTGTCACCTGCAGTAAGAGGATTGAAAAGGCACCAAAGTAAGAATACTTGAATTAAAACGGTAAAAAGAATACGATGAACTAAGAGATGTGAATGTTACAATGCTCCATACAGCAGAGTTAGTGCTAATTTACTCTTCGTTACCATGTGATGGACACTATGATCACCACTTTTCACATACACACAGTCAGCGTTAATACAAATATTGCATCTTTGAGGAACATTTAGCGTCAAGTTACACTAGAATTTGCTTTTACCTGAGTCCAACGATTGTGAAAAGGATCATAGGCCTCTACGCTCGCTAGTCTCTGAACTCCATCAAATCCACCCAGTGCGTACACCTTCCCACCATGAACTGCCATCTTGTGTCTCCAGCGTCCAGTTGGCAGGGGCTCGATTTGGATCCACTTGTCCAGGGCACCATTATACTTCCAAACATCATGCTGTGTCTCTTTACCTCCTACAGCAACAAGAGCGTGAGAGAAAATTGTCACTAAAGCTTTCTTTAAAAAGCTTTGATGTGTCACTGAGTGGTTTGGTAATGACTGTACAGGTGCTCGACACTGGACCACACAGTCATACTTCTGACTAAAGATGTAATTTCCCATGAACTAGTCTCAGATTTCTCAATGTGCATGTTCCTGAGCAGTTAAAGTTCACCAGAGTTGAGGTGTCAGTTTCTGAGTTGGGAAACACCTAAAACCACAGCAACTGTTAGAGCAGGTGGCGTCATGTCTTCCTGTTGTTTTGTTCAGTTGGGTAACATAAATTCTCTTTAAATAACCATTTACATGAAGATGCAAAAAAGATGAACACTCCATGACAGAACATATGGAAACCATAACTTGGAAGATGCAAAACCTTTAGACAGTGAACATTTTCAATTTCATTTTCACTATACAGGGTTACCTACACTTATTTGAGTAAGAAAGCCTTTCTATGAAAACAGGAATTTGTTTCTCACCAGATATGTACACTTCATTGTGGAAAGTGATACAAGCAAACTCCACCCATTTCTTGTTTTGGCACTCGTCCTCCATCTCCGTTATTGGCAGCCTGGCAACTTCCAGCCGGCTGCGTCTAAGAGGGTCCAAACAGGTGACAGTAGAAATGAAGCGTTCATCTTTAGTGCAGCCTCCAATGATCAGGAATACCTCTGATAGAAAGTGCTGCAATCGTGGTTTGGTTCGCTCTGAGACCACCTACAGTATAAAGAGGATAACCATGTAAATAGTAGAAAAACTATTTAACATCTGAAATGTGTTTTCAATCAAAAAGGAGATAGCCACATAAAACTGCTGTTAGTACAACACTAAAACACAAGATGTAATATTGAATTTTCACACATGGACCTTCTCTGTATACTGACCTCCCTGCCACAGAGGTGATAGGTGCGAGTCTCTTGCAGTAAAGGAAAAGCTTCACTGCAGCGGCGTATCAGCTCATCTGACTCCACTTTTTCCACAAAGTATGATGGCTCCAGCAATGGCAGTCTCACATGTGACAGCAACCTGGCCAGCAAGGAATAGCGTTCGTCCTGCCGGGCTCTCACCCAGCGCATGAGTGCTTCAAAAACACACTCCTCCCACTTCACATCAAGGTCATCCCTCTGCAGGACACTTTCCAGTGACTCTGCTGGCAGCTCCAGAAAGTCCTGCTGCTGGATCACCTGAGAGAACTTAGTGGTGATGTAGTCCTGGGCCGTGGTCCTCAGTGCTGGCAAGGCGTGATTGTCAGCCAGAGTCAGGATCCCAATGCAGCTTTCTAGATGCATAGCCTTGCTCAGAAAGCCAGCACATGCGTCAACCACACGCAGGAACTGAAGACAAACAAGCAGATTTCCCCTTTTAGCTGACAAAAAATAATCCCGATGAGCTGTACTTGAATTTTGAAAGGCCTGATATACTGAAATTGACACGACAATATTCTGTCCGTGTTATGAAGATTTCCCATCCCAATGTCCTTCCAACATGAGTGATGATTGACAAGCCCACAGTAGGCTTTCTCTGCAAAAATACAGTCTAAACGCCACCTGAAACTGGTATATAAAACATATTTAAAAGTTTATGTGAAGGTAGTCTTCCGAAGACCGTGTGAATCAAACCGAACCATTTCACTTTACTTCCCAGCAAGAATGCACGATCTTAAAGAAGGGATTTTGTACAAGAAATTACAGAAATTTTTGTAAATGCCCATTTGACTTGACTCAGAGTCCTGAAGCCTCACTTCATATTAACCTTTGAAAACCTTTTCCCGATGAAAGTCTGTAAACGTCCTCATCACTCACAGTGGAAGCACATTCACTAATCTCTTAATGACCAGTATGAACCAGAGGATTTGTTACAGCCCCCCAATTTTTTTAATTTTTTTTTATAGAAATAGCTTTAACATTTTTTGAAGTTATCCTTGAACTGTACTACAGACTTAATGTTGCACTCGACCCTAAATCTTAATCGGATTGTAATTTTAACCTCAGGTTTTACAGTAAATCACAATCCTGAAACACCTCGCTGCAACAGGACCAGCCAGAATGGTTGAGCTTTTTTATTTTCAAAATCAAGTTGCTTTTTGCAAAAAACAAACAACAAAAAAACAGCACAGGAACACAAACATCTGTCTCCTCTATTGTGTCACAGCTGTGTGGTTAATTTCGGCCTGTATGGAAAACTGAGTGTTTCCTCAGTGTAAACAACATGGTTAACTTTCACTTCCTTCTTAGAGTGATGAATTTCTTAACCGATAAGATGTTAGTTCCCCTGAACAGGGGAAAGTCTGTCTGGACTGAGAAAATAAGAACAGTTTAAATAGAGTTTTACATAACAGCACTATAACAGAATCTATAACAGAAGTTTTTCTTTGCTTTTTATGCATTTTGCGTTTACGTGTTTAATGTGCTATTTATGCTAACTTCACATGCAATACATTAAAATACATTTTACATTAATTGATGATGTTCGGTGACCATCCATTTGGCCATACCTACAAAGAATGAGAAAGTGTTGCAGATCTCATGCTGATAAAACCCTCTCAAACAGATCTCCATCAAATTCTATCGAGCTGATAAAAAGTTGTTGTTTTTTAAATGGTTGATTTTTGTTTTAAAGATATTAGGTTTACATTCAGATTTGGGGATTTGGATTAGGCTTTTTAAGTTAGTGATTTTAGGCAAAAGACATTTTAACAAATGTTTCAGAACTTTTGGTCTTACAATCAATTTGTAGTGTGAAAAGTGAATGGATAGTGATTATAATATGCTCAAATCTGACAAGAAAATGTATGTTATTCAGACGCCGACGGTGCAAAATAAACTAATCAAGTTATTATTTTTCATTTTGTCAAACTGCTTTACCTGAAACTGATTGCCGGCCTCGAGTATTCTCTCGACATTTGAGTGTGTGAGCACAGCTCGGCTGGTGTAGGTATACTCTAGGAGACAGCGCATTGTGTCACTGTCCACCCCTTTTATTTCCACTCGCTCCTCATGACTCTCCTTCAGACCACTGCAAAACATTGCCCTATACAAAAAAGCATTGATTCAGTAAACCTAGAAGTTCAATCCAAACAGAGTTGTACAAGTCTATGTAATCTTTACCTGAAGTACTGACTGGCAGCAGCGAGAATGGCTCTGTGGCAATGGAAGTCATGTCCCTGAACACACAGTGTCACATCGGTCAGTTCTCTGTTCACTCGTAGGGTCTCCATCCCCTTCTGCAGCTCCACAGGTAGACCTCCATCATCCCAAAATAACTCATTTGCACCTGTTACGTTCCCTTCTTCCTTGTTGAGACTGGACTCATCTCCAAGAACTGAGAAGGGTCCGTCTGTAGTCCTCTCCAGTGAGTCACTCATCTTTTATATCCAAACTTCTTCAGAAACTCACTCTGCGTATAGGAGCAGCTTCTTTACAAGCACATGCACTGGTAAAACAAGAGAAAATAAGCACTTGCAGTTTATGCCTGCAACGGTTGTAGATATGGATTTGTTTTTTCCTGTCCTCTTCGTACTTCCTATTCCTGTTCTATGAGGAACATGCTGTATGTAGCAACGTAGCCATGCATTTCTAAACACTTCCTCTTCTTGTGCTGAGTGAGTTTCCTTCAGGTTACCCCTGTGTTCCTCTTTTCTCCTCCACCAGACATCACCAAGTGGAGATACCCTTAAATAAACTTTCAGGCACCTAAAACCACATTGGGACAGAAGTGTTTTATCTCAAACGAATGCAGCATGTTTCTGTGACCTCGCTTCTTGTTTCATGGTCTTACATCACACACTGGCACCTGAGGGGGGATAGAACTGATAATAGTTGTGAGCAGCAGGATTGTGACCAAAGGGCGTCGTGTTCATCCCTGAACTGGCAGGTTAAATCTTGATGAGGAACATGAAAGATGCAGTGCTAGCCCTCCCGTTGTTAACACCACTTAGATGCATTTGACCAACAACTTCTGTTCTGCAGTCTTTTCCCACCATACTGTTTTGTGAGCTTTCAAAGTGACCCCTTTGCACAGGCTCCATAAGTCTGTGGGGTCATGAGCAAAAGAAACAAAATGATTTTCCTTTCAGACTTTTTCATTTCAACAATTTAAGAAGGCTGAGGAGGTAAAAGTATCCAAACAAATATGAGAGAAAACAGAAACTGACTTATGCAACTCTCTTTATTACCATTGACAATAAAACGCCTGCAACTTGTCCGTCAATATTTATCTACACTTTCGAAACATATCAATCATTGTATATGGCTTTGTATTACTTATATCACTATATGATAATACTATACTATATAGCTATTAAGTTGTTTTTGTTGTATTGTATCATAGTATTGTTTTTATTTCTGTTGCATAGTTTCTTAATAGGCCTACTAAATAATCATTTTTTATTTCAAAATGACTATAAATTAATATTATTACTTATTAGTCATACTCATTCAAATATGTATATCACAATGTACGTTATATGTCCTTCATACTGGTTTCCGTACTGAATTTCTGTGTTTCCTCTCCATGAGTAAACCTGTTTTTGTTTTCTTATTTGTATTTATTTAATCGAATACGCGAGTTCTTTATCTATTATTTCTTTCTCTTTGCCTGCCTCAGTGCGTCTGGAACGTGTGCATTTCCCCAGGGGACAAATGCAGTCTTATCTTCTTATCTTAAGATTTCCTCTCCCTCAAACATCCCTGGAAAAATAAGACAACAAAGAGAATGAAGAATAGAAAGAGAATAGTCCAGCTTACTTTTCCAAACTACCCTTGATTTACAAAACAGTTGTTTATTCCTTGTATGTTTTATGAACAGATAGGCAACAATGTCTATTCCTACCTCTAAAAATAAAGATTATATAGCATTTACTCAATCATATATCTTCTCCACTATGTGGCACTGTTGCCTCACTGATCTGCAGAGCCTTTCAAACTATATGAATGAGCCCAAACCTTCACTGGTTGCCAAAATCGTCAAACTTGGACTGCAGCTGTTTCCTAGCAACACAGATCACTTCAACGTTACCTGGTAATAGTCGTAACTGTATGATCAGATAAATGTACCTGAATATATTTCCAATCAAATAAATGAGTAATCAAAACCTGACAACCTGGAACTCCCACACATTTTATTCTGAAATAAGAAACAGTGGTGAAAGGTAAACAACTTTCAGACATGAAGGGAGGTTTCACCTCTGAAATAGAATCAAGAACACCTCAGCAGAGAAGAGCACATAGTTTCACTTCACACAAATTCAGAAGTGGTTAAAATTAGCGCCTCAATGTCCAACTGATTTTGTATCATATCATACAGGTGTTAAAGCATGTGATGTAGGCAACATGAGCCTTGCGATTAGTAGGCTGATTCGGTTTTTCTCACCATGGCTGTGCATCTACCGATCAAGGACAGAACTTGTTATTTTGTAGAATTGTTTTATTTTTCCAGAACACAACCACGAGCCATCTGCGCATGTACATTCTTCAGATACCGCTGTGGAAATGTTGCATCTGTGCATGCAGTATGCAGTAAACATCTCTCACTTCCTCTTGCTACACAGGAAGCATCAACCTCTTGAATAAATCCGAAATGGCATAAACATATTTTCACACACATAGACAAACTAAAAAAGGGCTTGGTCACAGCTAGTTGGCCGAAGACACAGTGTTACTGCTGAAACATGTTCAGGATGAGGTGTTCCCTGCTCTCCCTATGGAAGACCAGTTTGCTCCTCTGTCTGGGTCTACTCATGCATTGTGGTAAGTAGTACATTAAATTCCTGCAGTTACACTGGATTAGATTCTGGGGTAATCATGCTGAAAAGAGGGGGGATATTTGATACTTGGTCATTTAAAGTAAATGTAGAGCCATCACGTGAGCTCTTTAAAGCATTTTAAGGTGAACTTAAACTTACTGTGTCTGCCACTAATTAATAAAGATAATTAATAACTATGAATAAATATGTATATGATGCTTAATGTATATACATCTGAGATGCTGTCTGTCCTTTTGGCAACCTATTTTTTTTTTAATAATTTCATGAAATTGCATTGAGTAAAGACCTCTGTGATTCATAATCATTTCTTCTTTGGTAAACCCTCCTTATTTTTAAACACAATTTATTTGATGTTGGCAAACTGAAAAACCTGCAAATTATTTTCACAAATATAAAAAAAAAGCTGCATTAATTGCTTGATTTTTTTTGGAAGGAAAATCAATTCCCTGCATCAGAACATTTCTGTGAATAGTTATAATTAAATACTTTACAACAAAATGGTTTATATTTCTTGCAATGTGGAGAACCACCGAAGGACTGTTTCCATGCTGAGGCTAAGATTTGCACCCATGAAACACGACAGACTTTCTAAGTTGCAGCGTTCAACTGACTTCAACATCTGTGTTTTGTCTGTGCTCCTCTCAGGAGAGGCCAAAGTGCACACTGAAGCACCGGTCGGGCCTCTGTATCGAGTGGTCGGCTCTCCGCTCTCCATCGCCTGCAGTGTGAGTGGCTTCACCAGTGAAAGCACCGAAAAAGACTTCGAATTCCGTGTGACAAAGCCAGCGAAGCCGTCATTTGAGTACAACATCATCACTAGCAAAGCCCGACGTTTCAGTTATGCCATTTATCAGCAGCGTGTGACTGACAATGACATCAATCTGAAACGTGTATCTCCAAACTCAGTCCTCTTTGAGATACAAACCCTACAGAAGGACGATGAAGGGGATTATGACTGTTCTGTAATCAACACGGTATCTGCATTTGACGGAATCTACAGTGCTAAGACAACAGTTAAAGGTAATCGATCACCATTCTACTCTTAAAACTTACTTTTCAAAGTAATTGTATTCAAGCTCAGTGCTACAGAAACATATGAAAACATGTATGACTTTCAATGTCTTTTTTTTTCTGATGTGGTGCCATAGTGATTGACAACTCCCTAAGTGTTTCATCACCTGCCTCCCTCCTGCAAAGCTTTAATGAGGGTGAAGTTCTCACTTTATCATGCCAAGCCTCCAGCAACACCATCCAGCACACCCACCTGTCTTTTGCCTGGTATCTCCGTAAGGACGGGGAGGACGACGCTCAGCCGATCATTTCTCTGGACAGAGATTTCACACTGAGCCCAGGCCAGGAGTTTGAAGGGCGTTACCAAAAAGGACTCATAAGCTTAGAGAAATTGGGAGAGGCCACATACAGGCTAAAGATGGCTCAGCTTGAGCCGTCAGACCAAGGTAAGATCCACTGCCAGGCTCAGGAGTGGATCCAAGATCCTGATCGCTCCTGGTACTCCATCGCACAGAAGGACGCAGAGGAAATTACCCTCAAAGTCAAAGCCAAAGGTTAGAAGCAGCAATCATTTACTTGATTTTATTCAGTCATGCCACAGTATATCAAATAGGACATTCATATGTGAGCACATTTATCTTCGTTTTACCTTTTCACAGTAATCGTGGCTTCTTGACAGGATGTGGTTTTTTTATCGGGCTGTTTTTATCTTTTGAGCAGAGGTGGTGTCAGACACTTCGTCTCTGGTGGTGAGGATCTCGGCACAGCAGACAACTCTGCAGGAGGGACAGGAGCTGTCACTGTTCTGCAACATAGACACAGAGAACCTGGAGGAAAGGTTCTTCTCTGTAGCCTGGCTCCGGGGAAGCGTTGAGCTGGCCCGTATTGGCCATACGGGCGTTCTGTCTGTGGGGCCTGAGTACAGTGGCCGAGAGAAAGAGGGGGAACTCAGGGCCGCCCGGGTTGGGAACAAAGATTACCGTCTCATCTTGCAGCCTGTCAGAACCGATGACCAGGGAGAGTATATCTGTAGAGCATGGCCCAAGGACAGAGGCGCTGATGGTGTCTTTACTCAGGGAGCAGCCCAGGACTCCAGCTCCCAGCTGGTCAGCATCTCAGCCCCAGGTCTGTCCAAGTGAGACACACATACAAAGGCAGTTATTCAGGGTTTAATTTCCTTTTCCATTACCTCCTTAATTTTGTCTTTTGTAAATGAGGATTATAGATATTGATTTTAAAAAGTTAAATGTTTTTTATTAATGCTAATATACGTATGTTTTCTAATACAGTTGCCGTATGTCTTTACAGAAAGTGGACTCTCAGTCAAAATTCAAGACGCTTTAAGCGTTATCGAAGGAGACAGGCTGGCGCTCGCCTGTAATGTGGATGGGTTTAAAGGTCAGCTCTCTGTTACCTGGCAACACAAATCATCATCCCAACCAGCGGCCCCGTTCACCAATGTGGTCAGTCTAAGTCAGGAGGGTGTTATGGAGAAAGCGGGCGACTTCATGAGTCGCAAAGTAAGGGCCACGCGTCCAGCAGCTGGCCTCTTCACCTTCGAGCTGGATGAGGTCACGCCCTCTGACTCAGGTGTCTACCAGTGTGCTGTGTCTGAATGGAAAACCAATAGCAAGACTCACAGCCAGTCACAAACTACCACCGTGACAGTGACTTTGATAGGTAAGAGACGGCCCCACCTAATTATTCAAGACAAATGACGAAACCTTCATATTAACACAACTGGTTCCTCTAATCAAGTGGTTTTATTATTTGCTGAAAAAAGGTCATGTCAGTGTAAAGTATTCTGACACTTTTATAGGAAAACCCTTTTGATTTGTTTTAATGACTTTTTGCAGCACTTCGGTCACATTTTGTTGTTTATAGATGTGCTATATAAAGAATGCTGACTTGATTTGACGTGATGTGATGTGATGTGTGACGTGATGTGACGTGACTTGAGTTGGCTTGACTTGAAAGCTAAGGTTTTAAATAGTGGTCACGCGAAAATCAGTCTATTGTTCTGTACACAAACCAATCCAACAGTTTAGTCCATAATACAATATCCTAAGAACTGAAGGCTAGATTACCATGAAATAGAATATGGATATTTCTGAAGATTCATCTAATGCCCTCTGATCTTTACTGTAGCATCACCAACTGGACAAAATGTACATTTGCAGGCAAGAAATCTTTTTAAAAGAAATTTACTGAGAAATTGTAAAGAAAATATACCATTTCCATTTGCAGTACTGCATGGGCGCCACTCTTGTAGTCTCTCAGGTTCATTTTTTGTACATGGTATATTGCCATGACACATACACAGTCATGCTTCCAAGCGGAAAGTTGTCTTGGCTTTCAATGAGCATTTTTAGCTCAATCTCAAGTAAAGCTCTAAGAAAATACAAAATCTTCAGGATATACCCTCTAATATTCTTTTGTTGCACCGTGTAAAGAATAATACTGAGTTCACTTTGACAGCCTGAGACTGGAGATTTTGTTAACATTCGATTGTTGAAATGACACAAAACTCTCATCTTACTGCATTAGTTTGCATATAATTAGATACAAAAATTAGACTGCCTAAGCTTAAAAGCTTTATAAGACACAGGACCATTTTATATTTAATAAATGAACAACCTTTTTTCTAATATAGCCTCATGTTTATGATCATGTTAACTTAACCCTGTTTTAAGGAAGGAAATGATATTGAGAAATAATGTGCAATCATAAGTGTAATCCAAAGTGAGAGAGAAGCCAGACTTACTTTGAAAACACCATTTGCTCACGTCCCTTTTTTCCTTTGAACACTCATGATTGCATGACAATGAACACAAGCTTCTCCTTTCTTATACGTGCCACTGACAACTATTTTGGTATCATGTTTCAGACACAAAGTTCGGAGTATCTCTGATCATTCGCAACAACACAGTGACAGTAGGACAAAATGTGGAGTTGATGTGTCGGGTCAAAGGGCCTCGAGTGCCAATAACACTGACTTGGAGCGTGCAACGTGATGCCTCAACCATAGATAACATCCTGACAATGTACTCCGATGGTGGCATCAGCTGGTCCGGAGACCAGCACCACTACCAGCTGAAAGTACGAATCCAAAACAATGGCGTCCTTTACTATCTGCAAATCATTGGTGCCAGCCACAGGGAGGCAGGAACCTACAGGTGTATGGTGTCTGTCTTCCTGGAGAACGCACACAAGAAGCTGCCTCCATCCAATCAGCTGGCTGTGATGGTGAAGGACCCAGGTACTGCTCATATTTGTAATGCTACAACCGATCTTTGAAGCATTTTTGTGGGAAAACTGTACTCTACATTTCATTTCATTTCTCTCTTCCCATTCTCACCATTTGATGTCCAATTTTGTCTCCCTCTTCTAGAGAGCAAACTTTCTCTGTCCTCCAGCCCCACCGTGACAGGAAATATTAACACTGACATAGAAATAAACTGTTCAATTATCTCAACATCCTCAGCATCCTCTCGCTACGCTGCCACCTGGCTGCTCCAGCAAGAACCAGAAAATAAGACCATTGTAAGCTTTGACCTCACTGGCCTCGTGAGGTATGAGCCCCAGTCAAAGCTGAGCTTCAGACAGCGAATTAGCATGAGACGCACCGAAGGGCCTATTTTTCATTTGACTATTCGACAAGCTAAAATCTCAGACAAAGGCTCCTACATATGCAATGTGGAGGAGTGGCTACAAGATCCACGTGGAAATTGGTATCGGCTCTCAACCGTGTCCAAAACCACCAAGCTAGCAGTTACTGAGCCTGGTAAAGTTATTTTCAATAAACTCTCTTTTATGTAACATATGCAATTAGCCAAAGTATTAAATAAAATACCAGTTCTTAATTCACTCTTCTCTGCCTGTTCTCACTCTCTAGCCAACGACCTTCGGTTGGATAAGAGAGCGCAGCGGTTGATTGTCAGGGAGGGAGATGAAGCGGAGATCAATTGCAACATCATCTCAGGAGCATCCAGTTCTTCGTTTTTCTACAAAGTCACTTGGTTCTACGCTGCACACGATTCGCTCCTCATGAATGCTTCCCTGCTGGAGCTTGATCATACCGGCCTCCTGAGTTACCCAGAGAGCCCAGCGCTCAGAGGCCTGCAGGGGCGGCTTCGTCTTTCCAGACCCACTCAGAGCAGCTTCTACCTGAGCGTTCAGAGGGCCCATGAAGGGGACAGTGGGACCTACTGGTGCCAGGTGGAGCAATACCAGCTGGATCGTGAAGGGCTCTGGCAGCAAAAGGCCTCAGACAGTGCTGGCCCCATCACGTTGAGTGTAAATGTTGCAGGTATGATTGTATGTGTTAGAGCAGTCCTTAGACAGCTCAATGTGATCTGTCTGTCTCTGCATTTATATGCTTTGTTCTTTTGTAGGCAGATTTTCATAATTTTCCAGAGCCAGATTTTCCATTTCCCTCTGTTTCTATTCTTTGTGCTAAGTTAAGCTAACTACCTGCTCATTTAAGGTTGGTATTAACTTAGCCACACGAGTGGTATCAATTGCCTCATTTTACTTCCTGTAAGAAAGCAAATAAGCGTATTTCCCAAAATAGCTAACTCTTTTTATTTTTATTTTGCAGCTGTCAGTACATTCACTATGTAACATAATGTGTCTGTCTGAATGTCTGCATGCATTGTGATGACTTCTGTTGGACAAAAATGGAAGTAATTGCTTTCTCAGCAAAATGACCACTTTGTTGTGTTTTCTTTGCCTTCTAATCTCCTTTTTGTCTCATCTCCATAACTTGTGTGCACCCAGGGATTTAATTGAAATCTCATTGATCGGTTTGCCTTGTTAAATCCAAGTTTCATAAGATGTTTCTTTTCATGTGCTTTTTCACAGAAAAAAATCTGTCCATTGTGAAAACAGAAGCTGAGTTGAACGTAAGCTCATCTCAGGATTTCACCATCCCGTGCCACATCACCCAACAGTCCAGCAATGAATCCGCATTCCAGGTGACATGGTTTTGGCAGAAAGGGATGGAAACTAAACAAAGCCCCATATTCACAGTTTACCGAAACTCCACCCTACAAAACTGGTTTGAGAAGGATGCTAATCTAAGATTTGAGCGTCCTCTGCCGAGCCTATTCAGTCTCACAGTATTGAATTCTGGTCCTGAAAATAATGGCCTGTATTTCTGTGAAGTCGAAGAGTGGCTCCCATCTCTGTCTCATGGATGGAGGAAGGTTGCTGTGGAGATGTCTGGAAATTTGAATATCAATGTTAATGCAGAAGGTAAATTTATATATAGCCCTTTCTTTCAGAAGATGAAATTTATATAAAGTCATGGATGTGAAAATTAGTTTCTTTGTCTTCTTCTTTGCAGGAGGTGTTCAAGCTGTCTCTGAATCAGAATGCAAATTTAGTATCTGGATCATGATAACTGCCATTATTATCTTCATCTTGCTGCTGGTCATAGTGCTACTGCTGCTGAAGATGTACAAATGCATTTCCTCAGGAGGAAAGACGCAAGATTCGTCTCTCTGGACTGAAGAACATCCTCTGAACTCCAAACCAAGTGCAGAGAACTGACCTAAGGGACTAGAAGGAAAGGAGAGAAAAGGCACTCTTTTTTTCTATATGTATGTTGTGCAGTATCTGCAGAAATGTTTTAAATTTAAAAAAGAATTTCACTGTTCAATCTTTTTAGTCAAAGTTCAACCGTCCTTATTTGAATAAATCTGTTTATAATGTTTAATAAAAAAAAAAAAATAGCTTTACTGTTCTGTGCAGCTGTCTGGGAATAATTTTTCCTTTATGAATTAATGAAATTTATTAAAAGCTATGAAATTAAACAGGCACATTTCATTTTACAGCTAAAACGTCTTTGCATAATCGCCAGCTTTTTACTGCCTGCAATGGACAGTTGAGCGAGGCAGCAGATCAACTTTGTGGCTTTACACCTGCAAAGAAACATATTCTTACTGCCAGATTCATTTGCAGAAGTCAAAGCATAGCATGTCTACGTACGGGAGCAGCTCAGCATTAAATGTGGTAAGGTTTGAAACTTTTCTCTGAATGTAACACAGCAATAAGTCTAGCAGGAAGTGGTTTGTGGTTCTGCGCAAGTTGGCTGTAGTCAGCAAATAGTCAGCAAATAGTCACAGTTGAAATCATTGTAGACATTTGTACAAACAGTCACTTTGCTCTTAGACGCATTCGTACGGTGTTATTTGAAATCTGCTAATGCAAACATTATTTTTGCTGCCATTGCGTAACTGTCTCGCTAAAGCCTTCACATTTGTTTTGGGATGATGAGCACAGCTGTCATTTACATATGCTTCTGGATGCAGTTTCATTTATCCATGAGATGTTGAAGATGCGTGTGTATTTGTGTGAGTGTGTTTGTGTACATTCTGCACAGTCCACATGTAATAATAACACTGGAGTAATTTTTCATCGCCATGGCTCTACTCCAGCATATAAGATTCAAAATGAAACGATGAATAGAAAATTCGGTGTCTGATTTTCATGGCTGTTTCAAGGTGTTCGCATCTATAATAATTGAATAATGCCGACACTGTATTGTTTTTTCATCATAAACAGGGGATTAAATGTAAAACCTACTAAGGCTAAACTATAAAACCTTACGAGATTATATACCAAACATCTGTTGATGTCTATGAGTAAATCATTTGCAACCAATTTAGAATATTTCAAATTATATTCCCAATTGATTCATTTCTTAAAATTGCAGGGCTAAAATCTCCATTTGTTTGGATGACACCTTCAGAGTACAGATTAAAATCTGCGCTTTATAGTCCAACAGAATAAAAATGTGCATTAATGCAAGTAAACTGAGATTCATAATCTAAAAGTATCTCTGCTATAAATTCTTGTTTGTATAACAAAGTTGGATACAAATCAAATTTAAGAGGAATGTGGTGGCTTCATGTGCTCTCTCTCCCTCCATCTTCTGTCTCCATGTCCTCCTGCATCAGCCCTATCAATGTTTAACACCCCATCTGTGTGAGAAACTGGAATAGAATCCAGCTTTTGCTTTCACTTTTGAAGAAACAGGCCTAGACACCAGATTACTCCCATACAGAGAAAGGCTCTTGTTTGATGACTGGGTACAAGTTCTGTACAATTTAAACTAAAATGTAATGTTTTCCTTAAAGAAATGAGGGACTAAAAGTACACAAAGGAACTTTAAGGTAGGCTGTAGTCATCTCAGCCCCAAAGTGATGATGTAGTGCTGCCTTTGGTCTTAAATTATAGCAGCCCTTCACAGTCTGGTGGACTGGCTCCCTCTCAGTCTCCCTCTTAACTTTACTGTAATTCCACTCCCTTGTGTTTCCATGGCAATGCCTGTCAGAGCAAACAAAGAAACATTGAATTTGGGAGGCAAATCAATGCTTGTGTCTATGCTGCAAATGTAACTGGGGCAAACTAACGGCAGCTGTCCTAGAGCTCCCTCCTTATGCTCTTAATAAAGTCTCAAACATTAACATATTAAACAGTCATATCATCCGTTTTTGTGTTGACAGAAGTGCCGTTGCATGAAGTGCCTGGGGAGAAGAGGGATTTACAAGGCCACATAATCCTTCTCTCGCCTAAACTCAGAGGTGTTTGCCTGTGTGTGGATACTTTGAGCTGGTTATCTCTGTTGCTCTGGTCTCTTTCCAGATCTGATCTGGCTTCAACTTGATGCTCTGCCCCTCATATGACATGAAGGGACTGGATTTCTGAAAATTGTGTAACCATTTTTCTCCATCTCAAGTAGTCCTTGAACTGCTGGAGCAACAGCATTGTTGTATACACACACACACACACGCACACGCGCACGCACACGCGCACGCACACGCACACGCACGCACGCACGCACACACACACACACACACACACACACACACGCACACACACACACACACACACATGCCAAACAAAGGCATACATATATTAAAGTAAAAGCCACCTCTTTACAAGAACTGAGAATGAAAGACGATTACTCATAATGATGGAATTTCATTGACGTATGCATAAGGTTGTGCATGTTGTACATCTGGTTTTCAGCATACCTGCAGGGCACATGACCAACATTATTGTTATTACTTTTTTTTACTGGTGATCCCTTCACGTTTATTTGAGCACTACTATGAGGAATTTTTTGCTTTTGGTAAAGTGTCTTCACGCCCAAAACATGATGAATGCTAATAACTTTGGTGATTCCCTGACTTTTAGTTTCGTGCCATTAACAGGACAAGATGTTTGCTGGCTGAGTAAAATATTTCAACATTTCCGAGATGGATTACCACAATGTTATGGACAAACACAGATGGTTTTTCTTGTAGACTCATTCACTGACTTTTGTAATCCTTAGACTTTTCTTCTAGTGCCACCATGAGGTTGACAATTATAGTACAGTCTTAACTACTGAATGATTTTCCACTATCTTTGACCACAATGAGGTCAAAATTTTAGTGTCCAGTACTTTGGTTTATGAACACATACCTGGAAGAAAAAGCGTTTTCATTCGTGCTGAATAGTAAATGTTACCTACTTAAACACCAGCAAGTAAGCATTGCCATGTTAGCAACAGACTTCACCTGAAACAGAAGCTCCCTCTGTGGGAATGTTGTGGTATTTCTGTGTGTTCACACACACACACACACACACACACACACACACACACACACACACACACACACACACACACACACACACACACACACACACACATGTAAACAGCACAAGTGATAATGATCAAAGTTGGCCCTAAAATACCCTCCTGAACAAGAGGATAATGTGTCCTGGCAGAGGTATGGATACAACATGGTGGGAGAGAGACACTCAAACTGCCATCCGCACGAATTACGTAACTCCTCTCCTAGAATCTGAAAGTCTTCTCTAAAGTACTGCCTCCTCTCACTACAACTCACTGAATCTCTTTGCTCATAACCTCAACTCCTCTCTTCTCCCTTATGGCCCTGTCTTGGCTTTGATATTCCCTTTTCTCACAAGGAGAGGACACAGCCTGACAGAGCTGCCTTCTGTTGATCTGAACCAAGAGGTACATGGTTTTACTCTCTCTCTCATTCTCTCTCTCTCTCTCTCTCTCTCTCTCTCTCTCTTTCGCTCTCTCTCTCTCTCTCTCTCTCGCTCTCTCAGTTTAATTTTTTGTCAGCACCAGAGGGAGCTATTGTCAGAGATACACAGCGGTCAACAGGTTACCATAGAGATGGCAAGTTAAAGTGTTTCCCATCTTGTCATCAAAGCACCCAATCTGAAAATCTAAGACTCTAAAACTAGTAAGGACTTTCTTTCCCTTCCCTTGTTGATATGAGGTCTCCTGGTGCTGGGAGCTTGGTGAGCATGTGTATGTGTGAGAGAACAGAAAGAGAGGATAGAGACGTACTGTACAGGTGGAGAGGATGGAAGTCAGCGTGATGTCTCTGGGCTATTGGGGGTGTGATGACACCTCAGGCTCCACTTTGTCATCTAAAATAGGAGCATTTGAGAAAGTCGTAGTAAACGGCATGAGTGACAGGTCCTTTCATGCAAACACACAGAGAATTACTTCATTTCTCTAACCCACACCACAACACATAAATATATGGATGCAAAAACTATACACAAGCCTCTAAACTGATAAGAGCTCCTCGCCTTTTCTTGTTGAGGCCTGATTGTTATCCCCAGAGACTGCACCGGCTGGTGGAAGGAGCTGGAGAGTCCAAAATAAAAACAGCTTAAATGGTGCAATATGAAGTAATAGCCTGTTCTGTGCCGTGTCAAGGGAGCTCTCAACAAAACTCAGAGCTCACATTTTTTTCTCTCACAGCTGTACTCTCACATGCTGGAACTGCATGAATGAATATCCGAATATCCCAGCACAGCTTTGTATCTGTGCGCCTCCTGTTATTATAAAGAATGCATGCATATGTCATTCATGTTGGTGTGCTTGCCTGTCAACATATGTATGCGCATATGTTGTCACTGAGTCCTTTAATCATGTTTGCAGTATGCTGTTGTAACCAGAATAATTTAATCTGGGATCTCAATTATTATGTTTTGGAACTATGTTATTGTCCCCTTAAGTAAGGTCGACAGGTTGTCACAGCCGTTTTCCTCTGTACACAGAAAAGTACGAGGAGAGTCAATCTTTTCCTTAATATTTCATCTTTGTTACTCCATGCACAGAGTTCGATAGAAGTGATCATCCATCTCTTAATCTTTGTTTTTCTGTCGTCTGTGCTTCGGTATGGTACGAGTTGTGAGCAGGATAAGATTAATCAGATTCCACGAAAGAAAAGTGAACAACTTTAAATTGAATGTTGAACGACGAGCCATTGAAGATCTGCAGGTTCGCCAACAGATCCTTAGAACTTTGAACATTTGATATCCTGGTGAGTTTATTGAAGTTCAATGCTTCAGCAGGAATGCTCGACGATATTTAGAAGTAAGTTGTGTGTGATGTTTACAGCCATGCGGGTTGCAGGCCCAGTTGAGTAAATTGAATTAGTAGTGAACTATTGTCCTGCACATGTGCAGAGGTTGTTGTTTTTTTGGAATAACTTCTTCGTTGGAACCAGAGGTACCGTCCATCCACCGTCCTGCCTGCCACCACTCACCCCATCTTCATCCATCTTACCGTCTACCTTCACCTGAGAGAATCTTCATCTCAGCTGGACATCACAGTTCACCTGGAGTCCATTTCGCTGGACATTGTTTGGGGGAGGGGGAGGGGGGGGGGGGTTGGACATTTGAGGACTCAACTCTTTCTTTTATACCTTTTTTTTTTCAATTTAATTTATTCCTGAGATCTCAGAGGTTTTTTTAAATTTTCATATTACCTGCTTGGACACTTCTTGATGTGTGGAATTGTTAATTTGTTGTAGTATTGGTTAATATATTGTGTATATTTAATATATTAAACCTGTTGTTGTAAGCGTAATTCGGGGTGGATATTTCTTGTCTGTGCAGCAGTCAGACGAGTGATAGATGAACCAGTCTCCTCATCGAACCTGGATTAGATTTGATAATTCCCCTCTTTTCTGTCTATTCTGCACTGTCTCTGAAGCAACAGCTGCATGGGGGTTACACTGACTCCTCTGACAGAAGATACAAAAAAACTGATGATGACAAGTTCAGATTTCCCCATAACTGCACCATGAAGCATGTATTGATTTGCTCTTTTGATGGCTCATTTTGTTTCTGTTGTTTCTGTTTTATTGTTTTGTTTTATTCTGCTGGTTGGTGCATGAATAAAAACAATGCACCCTTAACTAAGTCTTGATTGAGAGTATTTCTCCGCTGCCATTCTATCTTGCCTATTCTCGACAGACCACTCCACTTAATAAGACAGCAAAGACATTCCCATCTCACTGACAAACAAGAAACAGATTTGTCGTTTTGGGATTAAATGCAACATACTTTCCAGAGCTGATAAAATGATAACGCTCCCTCTGTCTGTGTTTCTTTATAGGACTGCAGGGGCTTTTACTAAGAGACGATTGCCTTCCTATGGTGCAAGCCTTGCAGCTACTGGTCGTAATCTGTCATCATTCATGCTCGATTCATTCAGAAATAATTGGCCATTTATAATGAAGACGTACCAGTGGCGTGTTCCAAGTGTGAAACACATACAACTGGCATAGTGTTGCCATGCAATCAGAATCAAGCATCATCGCTGACAGACGTCAGCTGCAGAAGTATTTTATTTTATTTCAGCGCAACCGCGATTTCTGATTGATGTTGTTGATGTGAACTTTCCTTGGTGAGAAAATGGGCAAACAGTTAAGCTGGTTCCACACTCTGTGTGCAGTTTGATGTTATCCGATTTTGATACTGACAGAGCTGCTGCAGAGAAGAGGCCTCTTTGTGAAGGGATGAGAGAAGAGGAAAATGTCAGCTGCTTCCAAAACATTTGTTCGTTGGTATCTCCAAGCAGTGCAACAAATACAGCTATCAACAGAGGCCATCCAAGCTGCTAATCAGCCAGTACATCAGCCTCTGGGACGGAGGCTTTCCTCACTACCAGTGCTCATTAGGGTCTTGTAGCCAGAATGTTTTCCTGAAAGGTTGCAAGGATAGAAATGTCATGGTCAGTATGACTTTAACTACTCCTTCTTCTTGCAATGTCTTGCAGAGATGTGACCAAATAAAGAGATTTCTGCCACACATTATTTGAAGCCTGTCTGCCTAATGATGATTTCATCTCATATTTTTTTATGCAAATCTGTATTTTACCCGATATATGACTTTTTACCAGTTTTTTCCATCCAAAACTTTTTCATTAGCCATGTATGATCATTTTCACCCACTGCTGTATGTGCAAACAAACACAAGCACATCAAGAGCAACCTGAAAACAAACAAAAAATGAAACTTTCAGCTTCCTCTGCTGATTTCAGCCACTCCACTCCAGCCTTTGTGGATTACTGTATTTGCCTGCCCAAATTATGCAGGAAAGACTAAGATGACATAAATCAGCTCAGGGCTCAAATCAGACAGATCCATCAAACAAACCAAGCCAATCTGATTGTGTTTGCTCTGGTTTTTCAGTTCCACTATGCACATTTGAATAGCTGTGCTGTGCCATCAGGACACCGCCATCCTTACTGGGGTGAGATAATTGTGTGTTCACTGGCACAAATATTTTTGTTCTTCAGTGGCATGTGTACGTCTGACAATTCTTCTGCGCTGTCTGAGCAATTTATTCACGCAGTAATGCCAGTTTTGACGGTTGCCTCGCCTGTGACTAAGATGGCTATGCTACTGAGCTGATGTCTTCATTAGCAGTGGTTTAGATGCTGTACCCTCCTCCCCTACTTCCTCCTCCTCCTCCTAAGTCACCAGCAATGACGCTCTGCTGTGCCCATCAGCTCCCATCAGCCTTTCCCCGCGTGTGAGGCGTTCTCCCAACTGCTGTAGCACTAACTCATGTTGCTAATTAGCTGACAAACACTGTACACTTCCACTCAGGCTGGCATGTTTAAAAAACTTATGTTTGTATACCTCAGCAACCACACACAAATATGGAAGATACGCACTCCCTAATTATACATTATATATCACATACATATGGCTGTAATGCAAACATTTCCCTACAGTGTGTTGTTCTTAATGGGTACAAATTAAGTCAATGCATTATTTTACATTTCCTAATCTGCACGAAAAACGACCCAAAAATGCTACAATCATTCAAGATTATTCCACATAGAAAATATACACTGTAGCATACATTTTATTGATTTTTAAAGTGTACTCGATCAGCTGAGATAGAGACTCTGATTACCATATCCCCTTTTAAATCATCCTGGCTACCATGGTAACCAACTCCTTGAGATGAGTAAATGCAAAAAAAAGAAATGTTTTCAGAATGTACATTTACTGCATGTGACTGACATTAATGTTGATTTTTATCTAATTTAAGATCGTTTATACAATTTCAGTCACATTTCTATCTTTGGCCAACTGGAACAGTGTATGGAGGACTTTGAAACTAAAGGACTTTCAGTGTTTCTGTCTCTTTCAATCTCACTCATGCAGCTTCTCTCTTTCTTTCAGCAGCTGCTACATGTGACACTGAGGCCGACAGACCTGTCACACATTGTGATGGTCTTGAGGAGTGACACTGTAGGCCTTTAGGCAGAAAGACGTTCTGGGCCAAATCCACGTCGGTATTTTAGTTTTTTTTGCACATGAAGACTCATGAAGATTTTTAAAGGAGCAAACGAAATGTCCCATAATACTTATATCCAATGTTTTCTTCTATTCATCATGAGCCAGTCTCATTTTAAATAACATGCAATACAGATGTAGCCATTAAAGAAGCAGCTCCTTTTATTTTATTTATAACAAACTATCCTGGATTAGATAAGGAATTAGAACAAGGCTATTTTTGATTATATAACATGCTGGTGATACAGGGATGACTACCTATGTAATACTTGGTTGTGAATACTACTATACATCAATCCTTCCTCTCTTTAACTGGTTTTCCACTCAGAGTAATAATCCACACGGATGCACACTTGGTAGAAAATTGCTGTGAAAGTTTGAACGTGTCCAGCATTCGCCACGCTTCAATCAGAGATGTAAATGCATGTAATTTTCTTTTTTGAAAACAACCCTGATTTGGAGTGTGGCCAAGAATGCAGCCGCTTTACAGTTTTACCTATAGAGAACATTTCAACAGCAATTTTGTCCTCTGTGTAATTCAGTACAAGTTTCTAAAAAGAGTTTTATTCTTTGAAAAATCCAATCACCAAGTAAACGTGTTCTACACCATTTTACATGACAATAAATGCTGCCATTCTTTAGATTTTTTTTCTTTTCTCTTCATGAGAGTTGAAAATGAAGAATAAACCTCCAACTTGAATATTTACATAGGTTACAAGTTACTGGGCACGCTGTAGGTTTTATTTAAATGCTTTAATAATGTAGATATTTTCTGAGCTTTTAATAATGTGTTTACAGCAGAGACAGCCAGATATGTTACAGACACAGCTAACATGAAAGGCTTACTCCTTGTAAATCTCACGCAGGAGATGTAGCCCCATAGCATGTTTGTCACACTTAGTCTCGCTTTTCTGGGTGAAAATGTACAAGCAACAAAGCTCGTGTGAGATTAAATCCTCGTTTATGGTCACCTCACAGCAGACGATGTCCTTTAAATGATCCATACACTATATTTAGTGCCATATATGAGCTGAACAAAAGAACATGCATTGATTAAGGTGTATCAAAACCAAGTGTCAGCAGTGGATCTTTTAAAACCGTACTGTTAGTGGTCTTTAAACAAGCAGCTAAGAGTAGAGATACAGATTTTATTGTAAGAGAATTTAGCCTTTCATCCTGAGCATCTCTCTGCCACAGCAGGCCCATTAGGCGTCATGATGCAGTGTGCTGTAATTGGTATTTCTGTTGGTAAGCAGCTTCTTTTCTTTTCTTTTCCCTGAGCTGAGCCTCACGCTGTGCTCGAGTCTGTCTGATATCAGAGCCGCACAGAACACATGACTGAACCTGTACAGCGAGCGACACATCACTCAGATAAACTCCTCCCAGAGTTTGAAGAAAACTCTAAGACTTTACCAACAAAATTCAATCATAGACTGAACGATTTGGTTTTTGCTCCATATCCTGCTACGGTAGCCTTTTTATATGATACCAGTGAAACAACAATCCCTCCCCAATTGGAAAATGTCTGTTGCATCTCCCAAGCATACTCAACAAGATGACCCCAACACAGCTAAAGGGAAGTTCATACAAATTTACATTTTTTAATTGCTCTGTGTCATCAAAATTGGCTGCTCGGTTTACACAAATGGCAAGAGGGTGGTTGCCCCTTTGATGTGGTAATAGGGTGTTTTGATTTCTGTGTGTCAAGCATGTTTTAACGGTGAGAGGCAATCCCAACAGCTACTACTTCAAAATCAATTAAAACGCCTTTGCTAACAGCTCTGCCTGGTTCAAAAGAGGAAAACTAATTCTCTCAGACATACACGCAGTCATTTAAAGAATGTGGACCAAGAGGAGCGGAGATACAAAGTCCTGAGGGAGTGTGAGTAAAAGTCATGGATACAGATATTTCAGCTGTAACATTATCTTTGCTGCATGTGCGCTGCACTCTGCATGCTTTACTGTAAGCATGCAGAGTGTGACCATGAGAAGCACGTATAAAACATAGGCCATCTGGGCTAATATAGACTCTCGGTTTTATGTCATTCCCCCCTTTATTTTGCAGGTGTGTGCATTTAACTTATTCACAAGTTATTTTCAGTGTTGAGAACTGATTATATACAGTTTGTTGTTGCCACAGGGATAATAGTCAATCTACGGTCATCACAGTAAAACTGAAAGGGAAAGGAGATTTTATAAACATACAGTCTTAATCCACTTTTGATCGGTTTGAATGATGTTCCAGCTATGCTTATCAGTTGTGCAATTCAAGCCAAATCTTTCAACGGCAATCTGATTAATAAACTCCCTGAACTTCCTGTCGCTTACGCAAGTCCTTGAACTAATATCCTCTGGAACATTTCTTATGCTTAAACTAATATCACATGACCTGGTGCTGCTGATTTAAAATTTCCAATTGATTTTAAAATGATAATCTCTTTTATGCCAATACAATCTTTACTCTAGCCTTACTCTATTTACAGTACTCCACAATAAACTGTAATTATTTTCTCCACAATCTGTCAGTGCCAAATGTTGAACTATCAAATCAATAAGGACTCACAAGTCTTATTTCTGGCTTCATGCAGTAAGATGAAAATGCCAAAACTTGCTAAATGTTGTATGTTATGAGTCACTGGATGGAGGGTCCTCTGTTACGCAAGTGCTCGCATAATATAAAGGCTCTGAAATGTGAGGTGTGTCAAAGTTTGTTTGAGCAAGATCAGATTTTGAGCACAGTCAACACATACTCATATTAGCCTGTATGTGGGCATGCGTGATTGTCTGCAAGTCTACTCGTGATGGTTACATGCTGATATTTTCCACCTTCTCTCTCTCTAAAAAACAGTATTTATCCAGCAAGGGAGCCAGTCACTGGGAGCAAAGCTGTAATACTGTGTAACTCTGTTTATGATTGTTGAAGGACATGCAAAGCATGTAACGTTACTAATCAGTGCAGGAGAGATGAATAAAGAGAGCAGGCTTAAAGGCATATGGAACACGTTCTGATGGCATGAGATAGTGTTTGCATCAGAGGCTGTGTTTTCTCGTACCAGATGAATGTGTATTCTAATCTGTGTGTGCACATGTGTCTCTTTGTGAGTGTCCACACAGATGAATATGCAAGTGTGTTTGCTTAAGACAGTGGAGTGCATGACTCAGCCCGAGGTAGGCAGGCAGCTCATGTTTCTTCTGCTTGGCAGGCGGCACAGATAAGATCGAACTGACCCGACCATTTAAGAAGCCCTGGGCTTTACCTCAGCAACAAACACCAGCGACTCAGAAATCTTTATCTGAAAACTCTCAAGTCCCATCTGACTGGTTTGATTAAGTATCAGTACACAGATCGCCTTGATCTCAATCAAAATAAGAGGATTCATTTTTGTCACTTTCATTGAAATTATAGAGTTTAGCCAGACTGGCATTAATACGGCTAGTTAGTTAGTTAGATGGATGGATGGATGGATGGATGGATGGATGGATGGATGGATGGATGGATGGATGGATGGATAGATAGATAGATAGATAGATAGATAGATAGATAGATAGATAGATAGATAGATAGATAGATAGATAGATAGATAGATAGATAGATAGATAGATAGATAGATAGATAGATAGATAGATAGATAGATAGATAGACAGATAGATAGATAGATAGATAGATAGATAGATAGATAGATACACCACTTAACATTATTTGCGTTTATTCTGTGCCTCACTGTGTGTCAGTGTAATCAATACCTCAATGTGACCTTTAACAGGATTTAATACTTGTGTTCAAGAGACTGTGGCGCTCCCAGTTTTCTCTTCTCAGATTTCACCGTCAGTGATGATGTCACATTGTTTTCACAGTGCTGGTGCAGAGACAAAACCAGCATGGCATCGCATGATTGTAACTTTTCTGATTTTCAGTCTGAAAGACACTTCGACAGAGGTTGTGGCAGATTAGAGAACCCATCAGTTCCTTCTAGGAACTACGAAGTTAGAAAGCAACTTGAGTCCATTTCCAACCTCCTGGTTCAATATGCATGAACCTAATTTGTTGATGGTTGACATGTGAATGACTATGGGTTTGTAATTGAATTCACATAAAGCATGATGTCTCACTCATAATTTTATGACTGAATATAAACTGAACTGAATGACACAAATAGGCCTGGGTTCTGGCTTGGACCTCACTCCCTAGCTGGGTGGAGTTTGCTTGTTGTTGATAGATTGGTGGTTAGAAATAGCCCATAGGTGTGAATGTTTTTTCTGTCTCTATGTGTCAGCTCCATGATTGACAGGTGACCAGTCCAGGGTGTACTCTGCTTCCAACCCAATGTCAGTTGTGATCAGTTTGATTGGTGAATGAATGATGCAACCTAGTAGCTCAGGGCTACACATTGTCACCTTTAGGGTGATGATACTTTGATAAAGTTAGGATATTATTATTTTTGCTTACTTACAAAAATGAGCCGTTTGATACTAGTCTTGTGTCTATACACTAAACATGATGCTGGAGCCTGCAGGCATCTTGTTTAGCTTAGCATAGCAACTACAAACATTAGAGAAACAGCTAACCCAGCAAAATTCACTAATTAGCACATTAGATGTTGTTTGTTTTTAGGATTAAACCAAGTGTTAGTCCGCTCTAGAAGTGCTTGTAAGATTATTTTATTACCTTTCGGACAAAGGCAGGCTGGTTGTTTCTCCCTAATTCCAATGTAAATTAAACTACCTGCCTGCTGGATCCTGTTCTATAAATTGAGTAGAAGACCATGTTTGATGCCAAGCCTTTTTCGTGGATGCAGAAATGGGTGTCTGTCTTTACATCCTGTGATGGACTGGAGATTTAGCTGGAGATGCAAGGCCTAGAAAAACCTTTGTTAATGCTGGGACAGGCTGCGTCCCCCTCAAGTGATACCGACAAGTAAAGCAAGTGTAGAACAAAATACTGACCTGCAAGCAAGCTGTATAAAACAGAAATAATCTCCATTTCACAGCCACCAATTATGTGCCAGCTTTTTATGAAATAATTACCACTTAATGTCCCTGCTGTCAGATTAAATCCATCTTTTCCCACTATAAACCACTTTCACATGGAGACCTTATATTTGACACAGGATAACATGAAACAGGTTTCACCCATTTACCAATTAGACTGCTGTCAGGGGTTAATAACATTAGTCTAATGCCCACAGTTGTTCCATACAGATAACTACTACATCACAAAATTATGCCAGACTTTTGCAAAAAAACAGCAGTAGATTTCCAGTTAATTAACACTGGTTGCTGCAGTTTCTACACTACTTGTTCAACAATAACAGACAACATTAATAAGGTAGTCTGATATAACAGGATTTCTATTTGTATTTACTTATTCAGATTTTTTTTTTTGAGAATTACTTTCTTTTCTTTATCTTCTAAAAAGCTAATGAATGTTCTCAAAGACAGAAAATAATAATGCCGTAAAGGAACAGGAATAGACACTGCTGTCCTCAATGAAAGGGGTGATGTGATGGCACAATCACGTAGCAGCCTTTTCCTATTAATATTGTTGACACATGTTGTTATCAACCTTTCATACAAAATCAAGCCGTGTCACATGTGTTCAGCAAAAGTCAGGAGAAGGTTTGTGAAGTCAGGTCAGATAAAGATGTCTGAGGTTGTGCTGTTGGTCTGAAGGTGGACTGAAGACGTTCTTCAGAATCAAGCTGAAGCCTTTTGATTGAAGAAATCCCATTAACTAAAGAATTAAAGTTTAACTTACTGCAGTAATGTCAGGTTATACGCTGTATTTGTGAAACTATATAGTAAAACATGCAATATAAAAGTAAAGGATGTACTGTCTGCGAATATAAGTAAATACACTCTTAGCATGCTGTCATGTATCTGTTGAAATAATACATCTTTGATGCATTGCCCCTCTTTTCTTTGGGTAATGATGTGATTCAGTCATCTGATGTTGTATGAACTGGGCCTCCAAAAGCTTTTATAGCCCACATACTTCCTTTTCCACCCATGAGTCATATCAGTTTTACATGTGTGTGTGATACAAATGAGTTACCTTACCAAAAGCTCCAGTAAGTGTGACCATGAAAAGCAAATAATGTTTTGCAGCCCCGAGTTGATAGATAGCATCTGCGTTGCTGCTGTTTCCCAACACCAAAAAGGACAAGCCTTTACCTGCGAGGGGCGATGATGAAATGTGTGTGTTGTGTAATGTGGTTGGTGTTTTGGTGCATAAAGTTGAACAATCTTCACAGTTTGTCTGAGCTCACTTTGATGCTCTCGCTATCATGTGTGTGTATATATGTGTGTGTGTGTGTGTGTGTGTGTGTGTGTGTGTGTGTGTGTGTGTGTGTGTGTGTGTGTGCATGTGTGTGTGTGCGCGTGTGTGTGTGTGTGTGTGTGTGTGTGTGTGTGTGTGTGTGTGTGTGTGTGTGACCAGTTCACCACAAATGAATAATGTATGACATTCAGCTTCATTTGCATGTTGGGCAACACCCACATAATCAAGAGGAGACAGACAAAGACAGACAGACAGAGAAGAGATGAAGACAACACACAATGCCTTACTAAAATTATTTCTAATGAAGATCACAGAAAATTAGTTTTTGCCGCCTGCAATGAGGAACAAGTGGACACAGCTGTCCTTCATCATGACAGGAGGATTTGTATCCACACTGCTGCCAGAAACTGCTATAATTGTACCTGACTTACTCTGCTGCGTATGTGAACACCTGGTGTCACACAGCGTAATAATAGTAAGCCTCACCGGGCCGGGTGAAGGCATCTATTGTTTCGCCGATGTTCATGTATTTGTTCACTTCATTCAGAAGCCTTTAGGTGCCACATTCAGCATTTGCAATTGAATAAATATAGGGAGTGTCCTGCAGCCCTCTTGTCTGTTAATAACAATTATAATTACTTGTGGTATTTGGTCCTTGTTGCCGTGTCAGCTGTGCTATAATGTAAAACCTAAGGGGATTAAAATGAACACATACTAATGTCTTTACAACTATCTGCAAAGGTAAAGAGTGGACGGTTTCACTCGAGTGTGTAATTACTGAAAAACTGTGTTCATGCAAGCATGCACATATAAAAATGAACATTCATTTACACAAACATGAGTACCAGATGATATAATTGTTAAGCAATCATGGCAATCAATGCTTTCAAGTGTAAAGACGCAAAGACATAAAGTGCCATGAGTTGTTTGTAGCACAGAGGGAAGAAAGTAGGAGAAAATGTCTGTAATTGCTGAAGGATGGAAAAAGGAGACACAGACAGATAGAAGGCCTCAAAACTTGAAGCTTGACATTCATTTCATATTAATACTCTAATTTAAAAGCCCCCTATGATGAATAATTAATCTGCTGGAAAATGTAGTTATTTGTGCTCCTGGCCAGCTAATGCAATGTACAGTAAAATAAAAAGATATGTCTATGAATGTACACAGAGTAAGTTTGATGTAGAACTGAGTGTGATTTTTATCTTTAAAAAAAACCCCAACTGCTTGGGCTTGACACTTGGTTTGTAACATAATGACAAAATAAATCGCTGCACCACTCTGCTGTAAATAATGACAGGTTATCTGACAAAGCACTATGTAATCTTCCAAGCTGATTTGAAGTGTGGTGTGAGAAATTGGACAGTATTACTTTGAGTGTGAAGTGACTCAGCTCGTGTTGAGATTGGTACAGTTGAATTTGTCTGGGTGGACCTCGCTGGAGTGCTGAACTCCCCTCAAAAACAATCTGTAATTCTTTCTACCTCAAAACCTCACTTGTACTCATATTTAAGTCTGAGATATTATAACATAACGTTTGTTTGACGATGAAATGTTACACTTTCTCGGTTCTCTGTTTGTCTTCCCCCCATCTCTATCCATCTGGATTATTTTCCCATCCCCTTTCTGCTGTGCTCTCTGTCTCTGTCTCATTTCTCTCAGGGAAGCCTCCTCGAATAAACATGGAGATGAGTAGTTTCAAAAGTTGTTTTTCTTTTTGTCTATGCTTTTTGACTGCACCGGCACAAAGAGCTTTTGTTTACTTATTTATAATTCTTTCATTTGTTTCAGAGACCATTTATATAAGGGCACTCTATGTATCCTTGGCGTACCCCAGATTACAGTCAGGATTCATCAGCAAAAGGATGTACATGAGATTCTACATATGGAACTCTTGTTTTCAAAGTTTATTGCCTCAAATGAGGAACTTTCCTCTGTAATTTGAAGTGACACTTGCATCTGTATGCACGCATATCCTCTAAATGTACACAACTAAACGTTGACATGTGCTTCTACGTCAGTTTCCTCTACGCTATCCTCTGTGTAATACTGACAACATTCATGTGAGACTAGAGGAGAATGCACAGAGAAATCCAATAAATCATTCATATACTTTTGGGACGTAGTATGAAAATGTGTGTATGATGAAATGCGTGAACAAAACTCTCTCTTTCTCCACACTCTGCGCCTCTCTCAGCCATCTGATTGCTGACACCAGCTCAAAAGATAGTGCTAAAGGGTACAAAATATTACATTTACAATGATAATAATGATACTAATAAGTGTGTCTCTACATTATCAAACACTGCTCAACAACTGAAGCTGTGGATATCAAGACTTTATCTAAGTGATGGACCCTGTCATGAAGCACACATAAAGCAGACCCCTCTGTTTCCATGGAGACCTATTGTGATCCCTAGCACCCATTATGCTCAACATTCCTCTGAAGCCTTTTTTTCCTCTCTCCTCTAAGCGAATTCATATATTTGTGGATAGTTGCCAGAACTGGCGTGAGGTGTCAAAGGTGGTCTCATCTTCAGTGCTAACACGGCGCCGGGCTAAAACAGTGTTATAGCTGCCTTTTAGCTGCCTGCCTGTGCAAACTGTGCTATCACTTGGCCATGCTATAAGGAGTCTGTGGAGAACTGTGCTAATTTTAGGTGCAGCAATATGTAGACCAGGTGTAGTGCACATGGCCTACCTAGCCTGCTCTCTTTGGCTGTGTATTAATTCAGCTGCATTGGACCTGGATAGGCCTTTGGAGAAGCTGGACCAATAGCCCACATGCTTCATAGGGGTGTCTAATCCCATTCTGACTTACTTTTAGTTGGCAGCAATATCTGCTAAAGCCTTTGTTTTTTCCTGTATAAACATGATAAAAGCTGGCTCTCTTTTCTGATAATACTGTGACACAGTTTCAGACAGAGGGACAGACCAACAGATCTCTTCCCCCCCTCCCCCCCATTAAACTATTTGTAACTGTTATTCGGATGTGAGGTTAATTAATATACTGTACTCTGCAAATATCTCTCTCTGTGCCTCAGGGTGCACACCCATTCACTGGTTGTTTATGAAGTTTTATCTGAGCTCAAATCAACACAGCAAGGGAAGAAAAATTGTCTCTACTGCTTCCAAAAAACAGCATTTATGCTGCATTCAGGGTCCAGAACTTGGAATTCCCAGTTGATGAAGAGAACACCAGATGGGTCCATTGCAATTACGTTTTGTATGCACATGCAAAGGCCCTACTAATTTATTTATGCATTACACAGAAGGGAGCTTTGGGTTTCACTAAGTTAGAGCTTTTTGGATTCCATATTCCTATTCTTCTGCAGAAAGCAGCTTTCTTTTCACAGCTTCCCACCAAAGCAGTATTATCTCATTGTGCTATTTTCTGTTTCCCTGCAAACTCCCATTCACCCTGTCTATTTTGAGATCCTCCTAATAATGCAGCAGAGTCGAGAAAATCAATAAATCTGTGCTTATGGCAAAGTGATGCTCGGTTTAGCTGCTTCTAATCTGAATCAAAGAAGGATGGAATTTGCAACTTGCCACCTCTGAAAGGTGAACAGTAACGCGTTGGGAAAAAAAAAAAAAAGTTTGTTCTGATATTTCCTACAGTACCCAGGGTGGGTATCATTATGTTGATTGCCTGTAGTGTGTATGGCAGTGTGGGGTAGAAAAACGTTGGGGGGAGGAAGTGGTACATCATTTTTGTCTGTAACAGACACACACAGAAAGCTGGGGAAATTACGCATGAGAAGGTGGCTTTTGTCATCTGCACAAGACAAGTAAACATTATTAATAAAAAGCCCAATTAAAAAAAAAAAGGCTCTATCATCATGCACCTAATATGCAAATGATTTTGTGCTACCAACTCATATCAGCCGCAGAAGGTTGGTTAAACTCTACATTTCAAAATATAAGGCTGAGAAATTTGGTAGCTTTATAGCTTTAATTACCCTGCACTTCGGTTAACCTATTCAATCCAACAAAGGCCTGCCCTAGAAATGGATTCAGAAATGCAAATGTGGCCTCTCCCATAGTAGCTGGCCCCACACGGCCGGGGCGTGGTCTTTGTAAGGGGGTGGAGGCAGACAGCACGCTTTTAACTTTTCAAACTGCTAAAGTGCAGTGCCAAGCAGGAAACGAGGAAATAACCTTGGAAGAGGGAACGAGGTGGGCTGATTTCTTTCTGGAATTTAAACAGCATTTTGTTGGATAGATTATAATGAAGCAGTTTTGTTTGATCTCATAAACCGAACTGATCTTATGACCGCTCAACAATCTTGTTGAAATTTAGGCACATAGTAATTAGAACCATATTTGCTCAGGTGTATAGTGCAGTATCGTGAACCAAGTGTTTTTTGAGTTAGAACTATTAATTGAGATCTGCTCTGTCAGAGCACAAAGCCTTGTCTGCTTCATCGAGAACGCCCGCCCATCGGGCTTTCTGCGGAGCGATAGTGGGAGATTGATTATATTCTCCGGGATTTACCGTGAAAGAAGCCGGAGCCTGCCTGGACTGTGATTTGCTCTCCCATCAGTGAAGGGGAGGAAAATTAGCAAGGACTTATTCCAGTCTGACTCCACACCGCCTGCACATCCAGATCTGTCAGTCTCCTGCCTTTGATCAGGTATCCAAATACGCGCACTGGACTTTTGGCTTTTAGGATACAGAGGAGGCTGTGAGTGTGAATCGCCTCCGCAGTCTCGGATGCGTAGTAAACGGGGAGTGGGTTGGGTCGCCTTGGTGCCTGGCATACGCACACGTCGTCAGCGATAAAGGCAGATATAGGTGAAGGTGAAGGCGTGAGGAAGCGACACCCGAGGCTTTTTAATCAGGGGGACATTGTTGGAGAGGTGAGTCGTACACTTGGAGACCGCCGGCTTCACCGGCTGTGGATTTCACTCTCAAGACGAGCTCCGGCAGCGTTTTGTCGCCGGGGATTCGCAGAGCTTCCTCCTGTAATTTCTGATTCAGGACCAGCGGCTGACCACACGACCAGACGTCGGCTCCTCATCTGAAGGGGGTACTGGAAGTGAATCTGCGGAGCAACACACAATGGCAACCGGTGCGCTCCTTCTCGCCTGTGCGCTGCTTGGTAAGTCATCTGAAAAAAGATTTCAAGATTTTTTTTTTCAATTTTCTTTTACCCTCTCTGTCGAGATTTGCGAGGTAAATCAGCATCTGCTTTTTTCTGTCACGGCACACCTGTATGAGACAGGAGTCTAACGGTTCATAGCTGGGAGATCAACTAGTCATCATGAGTCAGGTGGAAGTAGACTACATCGATGATCACGGCACTAATAACAGATGCCTGTGAACAGCTGGGTGTGTGTGGTGAACTAGGTTAATGTGATATTTGGACTTTAGTCACAGATTAACCCCTTACTGTCTGACCTGCTGTGTTATCATATAGAAATCCTGCTATTGTAATTCACGACACATGTCTAAATACAGCCAGTTTATATATTGATGATCACACCAGACACACCTGGATTGCACGTCACTAACCTGCCACCCAGCCGTGAGAAGACACCTCGTCCCTGCTTTTTGCACAGTAAATCATCCCAATAAGGTGAACGTGAGTGTGCTCACTTCTCCCTCATGTGTCACTTGATTTGTAATTTATTGGATTTCACAGACAAATACAAGTACAAGCATGCGCAACACGATGACACACAGTGACACAAACATTCATACAGGCGTAATGGCGCGCATGCACACGCACACGCACACGCACACGCACACACACACACACACACACACACACACACACACACAGTACATCCTGCCTGTGAACTGTCCCAAACAAACACCAGATGGCTTTTCTGTTCCTGGACGGGGTGGCCTGTCAGTGCTGCTGGGAGACAGAGGGAGGGGGGCGGGAGTGGGAGTGGAAGTGGGCCCGCTGGAGGCCCCCACTTGGCCAAGAGGATTACCAGTCTGCGCCTTGCTTCACCTCCCCTTTCATCACATCACGAAGTCACTTTCACTGAGATGGGGCCTAGACAGGTTTTCCTAATCCAAATGTGAGATGAATTGTTCCTTGTACAATAGAGAAGCCTACACGCAGTCAGAGGGATACCAGAGGGTTTTCATATTACATAATTGTGGATAGATGGGAAGCGATTTGAAGTGGTGAAGAACATTTCAGGTGCTAGGAAGGAGGTGGTTGTGTTTAATGTGACGTGGGAAATCATAGTTTCTCATGATAACCACTAATGTTATCAGCATTAGTGTTTTTAGCCTGGAAATATGCTACAAAATAATAAATCTCCAGGGTTGAAAAGTTTGTTGATTGATAGAAAACAATGTCTTTGGAATTGGACTGTTTTTCTCACAGAAGAAGGCATCCCATTTTGGAACTTGTGATGGGTATTTTTCACTATTTCCCTCCTTCAGAAGAACTAAAAAAAAAAAAAAGGCTCTGCCTGCCAACCATACAGATCATTAAAAATATTAGGGAAGCATCAAATATGCTAGTAGCCAAGTTGAATTTGAAAAAGAGCAGTCAAGTCAGCACTATAACATCAGAAACTCTTGTTTATTTTTCCAAGTTGTTGCCTTGAACTCATTAATATTAAGAGGAAAACATACTTCTAAAATGACCTGTCTTTATGAAGGATAAGGCTATGTTCAACTTGCAACAACACTGCATCACTAGACAATGCATTGCAATATAATGCCATATCACTTTGTTTACCTGTCATCTAGTGTGCATACATGAGCATCTGTGTTAAGTGAGATGTCCGTGTGTGTGTGTGTGTGTGTGTGTGTGAGAGAGAGACATCAGCTGTCTGATTTATTCACCATGTGTCACCCGGCATGCATGTTTGCACTTGAATTTGTTTGTAAAAAAAAGGATAGAATAAAGGTGTGTGACAGCTGTGTTAGATTGAGACTGTATCAGTCATTGTTAAACCCAGAGGTGCCACTTACATTTTTTTTGGCAGGCAAATCTTATACCGGGTTATTTATGCTGCTGACTTTGCAACCAGGTGCGAGTGAGTGCGCGTGCGTGTGTTTATTTGAGGCACCGGGGTATATGATATAAAGCATATAAAAGAGTCGCCTGAAGGAATGACTGTTTATTAGGTTTACAAACAGGATGTCTTCCTTCTCTCCCACAGAGAGTGAGAAAGATGTCATGCTTTCAGTGTGGCATAACAGTGTGTGTGTGGTTTTTTTTTTGGGGATGTGCTCCTGTTTGTGTAAGAGTATGTTTGAAGCAAGGAGCCAACCTAAAGTATCCAAGACGTCCCAGTTTATGTAACCTAAATTGAAAGTGTAATATGTGCGAGGCTGGCTAGTTTAACTGTGAAATGCCTCGGTGGTTTCCATTTACTGGGCTGACAGGAGAGCTGCAAACAGCCACCTAGACTATGAGGAGCTGCCGTTGGTCCTGTTTATCGGCTGGTCTGAGAGCAGTTTCACTGTGAACAGAGTCAAATCTCGAAGCTTGTGTCTGACGGGATGCACATATTCTGCCACCTGCACGTATTCACGCATTTTTTTCGTGATATGATATTTTATATGTAGTATCTTCATTATTTCTGCCAGCATGTGAAAAAGACGGTTTTTACCTTCTTCTCACTGTATTTTCGTGCTGTGAATGATTTTGCACATGCCTGTGTGAGAACGTTGGTTGTGTGTGTAGGAAGGGAGGGATGCTGCTGATGGTGTGGCCTCTTATTTGAAAGGAACATTGCTTCACCAACATTCCTACAAAACACAGACTCCTACAGACACTGTTTTCATGTCTCAATTTTCAGCAAGTCAGACACGTGAAGAACCAAACAATCAGCTCATTTGCTACAAACCAACAGCAGTATCAATTGAGCCCTACAGAAGCTTTTCATCGGTTCTCTTTCTTTTTCCTGTATGGGAATGACAGTACTCTGACAAATGAAATGCCATGTCATGTTTGCATTCTTATCATTTATTATTGTGAAGTAAGTCAACATAAACTTTTAAAATGAGTCTGCTGTTAAACTTCTTTCTTAATTGAATGAACACTGTGATGGATGACGCAACTCAACTATGTGGACTTAACTGGGAAATAAATTAAAAAAGCTAAAACGGTATGCAGCAATATAAAGTATACTTTCTATATATTATTGTCGACCCAGTCAAGCAGCAATATAAAGGAGAGGAAGTCAAACTTGCCAAAAAACTGTATGATCCTTGTCTGCTGTCTTCTTTTTCTCTTTCAGTCATTTTCAGTGAAATTTTTGATGCTATTTTTGATCAGAAGAGACATTGAAACAATAGCCTGTTATCCTGGCTCATTACAATGCTATTGATTGAAAAGGGAGAAGTTCTAGTTGCAGTAACACCATCAAACTTTTTGATTACCAGCGGGCTGAGTGTAATGCCAGCCCTCTATAATTGGCCTGATCAAAGCACATGAAGCCACTTAAAAGCTATTTTTTTTAAGTTTAGGCATAACTGTGAATTGTTTTTTTTGTTTGGCTCTCCGATCCACTCATGTACAGAGTTGACTGATCGTGTGAAGCTGTGACAATTGTAAACTACTTGAAAGTGGAGCAATCTTGTTCCTTTCAGACAATCTCTTCAAAATGTGTGCATTTCTTAATGTAAAGCAAGTTTCATGATTAACAATAAAATAAATTTGAAATCTGGCTCACCGATAACTGACGGTATGAGCAATATTGTGGTGAAGGTTTAAGGAAAAGCAGGATGAAAGATACCGTGGTAAATACTCAAGTATAATAATTATGTAAATCTATAAAGGCTGTGGTGACGTGGTTGATGTTGACTCAGGCATTCGAAACTTTGTCGGGATTTGAAGTTTGCCCCGCCACTCCCTGATGCCCACCCAGCTTCTCCTCTGTCCCAAATAGGAAGGACAGCTGAAAGCCCCCACCCGGAAATTAAAGGGATTTTAGTTTGTGTGTGGTCAAGCCAGCGCGTCCTCTCACTGAGCACCTTGAGTCAGCTGTTGGAGCTCTGGGAATACTTTTCGTGTGTTTTCTAAGCCTCAGCTGACACACGAGAGAGTTCTGTCTAGACAGTGATGCAGATTGCAGTAACTCACTGTCCTAGCTGTTTATAAAGTGGTGCGATATATATATGATATGGAAATTCTGGCATGCGCGCATGTGACTGTCCCAAGATTTGTTACTCATTATTTATGCCTGTTGTCACCCGTATCAGAGAACGTACTTCGCTCTGTTTGGGGAAACACAGGCTTGTGCAGCTGTCTGATTGCAGTGCTGTTTGCTCCCCTTGTTATTTTCTGTGCCTGCTGTATTCGGGTGTAGCATGCACGCCTGTTTGCATCATAAGCACCAGACCCATGTCTTTGTGTACACCCATGACAAGATGCCTTTTGTTCTTTTATTTTTTTCATATCATAACATCGTTGACTCAACTGACAAAAAAACAAACAATGGAAAATCAGAAGCGAGACTGTCAGCTCGGCATTCATCCACCAACTGTGATAAGTTTCCAGTAAATATTCATTAAAGTTGGGATGCATGAAAACACAAGCTATCGCTACGACTGAGATGTCCCATTAGTCGTGGATCAATAGAAGTGGATGAGGGGTATGTGATTGTGCTCATACAAACATGCGGTTGTTGCTTGTGGAATTTCTTGCATCAGGCGCAGCTAAAAGCAAGTCAAACACGGGTGACCGTCTACCGTCCACAGTCTGTAATACAGACTTCACAGTCTTCTGCAGAAACTCACACCCAGCTACCACTGCAGTTGTACAACAGACCACTGGCGTCTGTTATCAGGCTCCCTTGTCTCTCTGTGTCCTCTCAACGGTGGAAAGTTAGAAAAAAAAAGAAGAAAAGCAGCTCCTCCTCCGATGGAGCTTTTGGAAAACATCAAGGAAATTTTTTTTTATCAAACTGGTTTCAACGCTATTGCTACCGCAGCCATAAATGAAAAACTAAAATTAGTTATGTGTAATCATAACTCCTCTCATGCAGTGTCTTTTATTTTAAATGATGATCCTCCCCTGTGACCCAGATTAGTCTCTCTCCAGTTCACGTGGGGAGATGAATGACTAACGAGAAACAAAGTTCTTGAGGGAGACTTCCTGCCTGCAACAGTGAACCAGGAAAGTGGCTGGAGCTGCAGACAGAACACAGGCCGTGTCTGCTTTGTGTCTGCTGTTGACTTCTGTTACCTCTGGTAACTGTCACGTTGCCTCGATCTCATGGAGCCACGCCTGCACATCTCTTTGCGCATCAGATCCTATCTCGTGTTTTTGTGATAACAACCCGGCAGAAAGCCTTTGGCCATTCACTTCGTAAACCGTTTAAGTGTTCTTTTGGGCTGATTTGCATGTATCTCTGCTGCTCCTCACTCACACTTAAAAGGTACTCCAGCTGCTGCCGCCTCCTCCTCCTCCAGTGAATAGCCCCTGACCTCCCTCCCCCACTCTGTTCTAAACAATGCTTTGCCCAACCCACCTCCTCTTCAAAGAGCACTAATTAGAAACTGCCCTCAAGTGTGATCCAAACTAGATATTTTCATCTTCCTAACAGTGTCAGAGGAACTATCTATGCTTAAGAGTCACATTTACCTCAGACTGTTTACAAGCCCGATCCTAAGGAGCTACTAAAAACAAACGCACCCCCACTTCACTTTGGGATTTCGTCTGCTCCTCCCCTTTTGCCATTCTGCATTGGGAGTGATGATGACTGGCTGGCGAGAGGATTCCACTTCACTCCTACACACACACCACACACACCACACACACCACACACACCATATACACACACACACACACCACACACACACCACAAGCACCCACAGTGCTCGGAGCTGCTGTCCTTCCGTGCAGCTACACTCCCCTGCTTGATCCTCCACCCGAGCAGATCCCACGCTGGTGGGATGCACACCAGGCGCTGTAACTATGACGACCGCTCCCCACTTGCACACCGCTGATCCATATTTAGCAAAACATGCTCAGCTTGGTGTGCACGTTGAAGGATGCACGTAATTAAACGTCTACATGCATCTGAAGTGTTTTTTTTTGTTTCCCCCTTTTAAAAATCCCTTCGCCTAATAATGACGAGCGCTTCGCTCGCTTTGCCATTATGTTCTATTAATGCAGCTTTTTTTTCTGCTTTACACATAAAACCAAAGATGTGCATGTGTATGTTTGTGTGCCTAATTGCTTATGCATAAATGCATAAATTTACAAGCGCAATGTCTTTGACTGCTGGAGAGACAAAATGACTGACAATGGCAGAAAAAGTCTGTTTGAAGTCGTCTAATTAATAGTAAATTAGTTTCCTTTCCAATCTGTAGCTTAATGCGCAAACGTAGGAACTGATAGCAAGTTGCCAGCCGTACAAAAAAAAAAAAATCCACTGTACATAAAGTAGATACAGCTGTCAGGCGTAATTGTACACAATCACAAGATGGATAATAACTGAAGATAGCTGAGACTTTTTTATTACCTTACTTTCTCTAACAACAATTGATGCAAACGTTCGAATCTGCTGGAACAGTTGTTGCTGATGGGATATAATGTGTTGAGATTTGCTTATTTTTCTTTTTTTTTTGTCTTGGATCTGAGACCCCAGTGCTTTGTCAGTCAGACAGGGTGGGGGATGTGCATCGGGATGGTTATGAATGGGGGTTGGGAAGAGGAGGTTAGTGGGGTAGCAGGTGTCCATATAGAGTTAATGGGTTTGGGGAGGGGTGTAGATGGGGGCACTTAATGTACTGGAGGTGTGTGTGTGTGTGTGTGTGTGTGTATATGTGTGTGTATGCTCGGGCTGATATGAATGGACCAGTATGACTTTCCCTTTCGACCCCTTTTCCCCCCTCAGTTATAAGAAGCAATATATGGGAAAAAAAATGGACACATTTTCTATTAAAAAAAAAAAAAAAAATGGATCATGTCAGTTTTAACTTTTAGGCAAACACCTCCATGTGGCGTACAGAGCCCTGCTTTGAGTTTTATTCCTCAGTGTACACTAACCGTAGCCATCTGTCCCACTGTAGATGTTTACTAAGCTCCCGTTACAGGCTGTATAATTCTGGAGTTATACAGTCATATGAGGAGATTTCAAACACTTCATTTTTCAATGTAGCCTTTTGGACAGAAGCTAGAAAGTTGAAATAGACGCATTACTACCCAGCTAGAGTTTCTCATGGTCTCTCTCTCTCTCTCTCTCTCTCTATTTTAATTATTCATTCATAGTACGGTTGGTAATGAACTTTTTTCACCTGCGCTTTTTAGGTTTTAATTACATTTATATGTCAAGATGCTGCTCCGGCTGTGTCATATGTGGCTACGGTGCAAGTTCCAGCTCTGCACAAGTTCTCCCTGTTGACTTGTGCTTCACTGCTGCGCAGCTAAAAAGCAGAGTCATGCAAAGTTTCAGAGTAATCATGTTTACATTCCCTCTCCTTTATATTAGCTCTGCAAGATGTGAAGGAGAAAAATAATTTATCTGGTATCAGTGATGAGAATTTGGATTGAAACAGTTTGTTAAATGTTATTCAAGAGTAATAGAGAAATTACTGTGTGCTAATTTTCAATCTCAAATGATCGCTGTAAACTCAACAGCTCTTTTCCGTCGTGGTCCAACAGGAAGGCGAAGCAGCTGAGGTGTAGGAGGGAGGATGAAGAGGCAGCTGTTCTGCAGAAAAGGATAGATTATGATCTGCTGTTGACATTATTGACAAATACTCACAGCTCCGGAAATGGAAAGAAAAAAATATGAATCAGCCCACATTGGGAAAAAAAAAATAAAATAAAAAATAAAATCCCATTTTTGCTGCGCACGCACAGCTCCTACGCTTAGTTACAGTGTAGTGGTCACTCACACCTACAGTATTCAGTCACACATTGACGCACAAATATGAATTAGCGTGGAAATCCCCCCCCTCCACACACACACACACACACACACACACACACACACACACACACACACACACACACACACACACACACACACACACACACACACACACACACTGCTTCCATCCTGAAATCACCAGCTGTTATGAGCAAGAGCTCAGGTGGGGTCATGACTTTTGTGGCCCAGGGGGCCCATAAATTAGGACGAGTTAGCATAGTGAGAGCAGAGGACGGCATGACCCAGGTGTGATTCAAAGCGGACTACCAGTTCAGACAGAGATTTGAGTCGCAAAAAGGCACACTTATGACTTGAATACAGCGAGGCTCGACTCACTTGACACTTAAAAGCAAAAATCCTTTATGTCCCATGTTTTACAATCATTGTGGAAATGGTTGAGAGCAGGTAGCTTGGCTCCGTTCATTGTTACATCTATTTTCTGACTAAAAGTAGGAGTCTTGACATCATTTTGAGGTTGCCAGGCAGAGACCCCAGAACGTTACTGCTTTTAGCCCCAAAAAAAATAGCCCAACACGCCTCTGTAAAACTGCAGCTTGTGGTTTTTGTATGGAGGATATCATCTTTTAATTAGTGAGCTTTTGAGGTGCTTATGGGTGGATTTTGTTACTGTTGGACAAACTGCTAAGCTAAGCTAACTGGCTGTGGGCTGGAGTATTAAGTTTACCACATTTACTTCAGGGCAACAAAAAGGGCATGCAAGTGAATAAATGCATTTCCCAAAATGTCAAACTGTTTCTCTAAAAATCAGCTCTGTCCCAGTTGTGAAAAGAGAGAGCGAGAACTACGTTGATGATATTTGCATCATAAGTCTTTCTGCTCCAGCATAAGAATGAAGAAGGAGCATAGACATTCATGCAGTATACATGGAGAACACTTGTCTGTTTCTTCATGTGTGATCCTCCTCCTGCCCTCTGGCAATGTTTCCTTCTTCCCAAGTCTTTGAAAAGTATGACGGCGAATCCTCCTCAACACTGGTGGCTTACAAAAGCTCCCCGAGTGTTTTTTTTGTCTCTGCATGTAACTGTCCCTCCTCATCTTGTAATCATTTCATATGTGCTCTGTTGTTCCTGCACTGATTAGAGCTGCGTGGGTGTAATGGACAGTTGTTGTAACTGTTTGTCAGCTGTCGGAGTGACCAGCCGCCCCGTCTAACTGGCCTCCAATGGAAGATACAACACTTTGTCTCATTCTCGCTGTGTTTGTCCATGTCAGACACAGTGTCACAGCTGCTTCTCAGCTGACAGAGCTTCCATGTTTTTCCTTGAAGATCCTTTCACATTCTGTTCCTTACAGAAGGAATAAGTCTCCCTTATTTGTCCCATAAAAGATTCTATTTAATAAATTAGGCAGTCAGTGAGGGATTTGCTGAAGATTCTGAAGCTGGAAAAAGGGTCAGGGGTTGTTAATGACATCCCTGCTACAGTGATTTCTACATTCTGACGCAGATGATGATTATCGCTGCGGGAAGGACATGGACTGGAAAAGAAGGAGAGGATGAGGCCTGAATTGCAATATTTGATGCTGTCTAAAGCCCTTCAAAGAGCCAATACTATGAGGAAGAGGAGGGGAAGAAAATGGGGATTCTCATCCATCCAGTACACAGTTTACATTAGGATGTGAGGATTACCCAGTGCCATGTACAAAGAGTGAGAAGCCAAATGTTCCCTTCCTTGCTCGAGGACAGTGTGAGTTTTCAGTCTCTCAAACCACAACATTTGTCCATCACTCAAGCATCAGCCCTGGCACAAATTTGCTCATGTCAAAACAGATAAAGTGTGAGAGGCACTACAAAAAGGCCACTCTGAATTTGGAAAGCCAAACTATAATGAAGCACGTACAGGTTTATATTGTCGGACAATATTGGAAAACAGGAACAATTTGCATTGTAACATGGTCATATGTTCTCTAAATGTCAACGTTCCACTTCCTTAAAAACCCCTCGTCTCTCTGCCGCTTTCATCTGTCTCCATCCAGTTTTCCCTCATCTTGGAATCTCTCTGTCTGTTTCGCACTCTTGCTCTCTCTGGTAATGATGTTAACGGGGTCAAATGCTTTCGGGGGCCTAGAGGGAAAAAGACATGGAGTGATTTTGGAGAATGGTTAACTAGTGCTGAGAAGTGTGGAGAGGAAAATACTCTTCATCTCTCTGCGGAGTGTACATCTCTGTAAAGCGTATGTGCCGCACATGAGTCGGTGACATGCTTATATATTCACTTGGTTCTGAGCATTTTTATAGTGTTCTGCACCAGGGAGGCTGTCTCTTTAGCTTTCTACCTTTTTCCTCCTTTTTCCTCCCACCATGTGATCCTTTGCTTTCCTCATCACCACCTGGCTGTCTGTGACGCTTCACAAGATTTCAGATGTGGTGGAGGAGTTTGAACCTCCCCGGTGGAGATAGGACATTGATTTCATCCACTGATTTATGTCTAGCATCCAGCATGTTCATATTTTTTTTATTCATATTTTACTGTCTCGAGTCATTTCAGGTCTCACTTCAACTTTCCCAAATAGTTTTTTGTTGTTTGTCATTGAGAGCTGGTGATACCAGAGTTAAGCATTGGAAAAACTCGACAAAATCAAACATCTCCAACCAACTTTCTTAAGATTGTGTTGCTAAATCCTTGTTGGTGTGTGGGAATGCATGACATCTCCTTTTTCCATTTGAGTCATTCTCACTTCAAACCAATGAGATGAACCCAGACACAAATACAAAAAGCTGTTGTTACTTGGGTTTAAGATCTTGTGTTTGCGTCGTACCCAGTCGCTCACAGTAATAAGGTGATTGTGGCAAGTGGCAAATGTATTGGGGAGCAGTCTATCATGACTGAGTGATTTATGACATGAATTCACTGTTAACTGGTCACTTGAGTTTACGTTAATTACTACAAAATAATGTGCTAAATTATTCACTGGTGCTCCTCAGTCATTCAGATTGTGAGAGTGTATGTTTTTCTCAATGTCTTATTGAGGTATGTACTCACCTTTTAGCTGTAGATTATTGCCTGTTCGTGTGTATGGAAAAAAAAAAAAGTGAGGAGTTGATGGACAGCTCGACTCTCCACATTAGCACATCTGCGACTGCTGCGAATGTCCTCTATATTACTTGCACCCTGTAGTGTTTTTATTATACACCTTTCTAGGTGTATAATTATCATGTGTCAAAGAAGAGTGATGATGTGAGGAGTAGGCATGAATGTGAGTAGCCTCACTGCTGTTTCCACTGAGAATAAGACACTGGCCACAAATGATTGGATTAGTGTTTAACCCCCCTTCCACTTAACTTAATCCTCTTTGCTGCCTTCTGTGTGTGTATAGTTGTATGTGTGTTGGTATGTATGTATGTATGTATGTATGTGTGTGTGTGTGTGTGTGTGTGTGTGTGTGTGTGTGTTTTAGAATCATCTGCTGCTCCCATTGCGCTGTATGCTCCAACCGATGAACAGCAAGGTCAGCTTGTTTGTGGTCATTCACCATTGTCTGACATGAGACACACGTTCCCTGCAACCAGTGAAGTTGTGTGGGAAGCAACTAGCAGCTAAGATGAGAGATGAGACATTGGATAGGGTAGCCAGGGAGACAGAGGGTGGGAGGAAGAGAGGGGTAGCAAAACAAGACATCTGTGGTATGCAGAGATGGAGATGAGTGTTAATAATAGAATATGAGGCCTTGTTGAGCAAATATGGGCACTTAAAGATCGAGGGAGCACAGCCAGAGGTGAGGAAGAGGGGGAAGTGGCGGGCGGCGGATTATTGTGAAAGGCTGGTGGTATAGAGTGATCAGTTGAAGGTCTGCAGGGTTTGGTATGTCATTGTCATCCTTTCTAAACAGCCTGCGGAGCGATGGGCACTTTGAAGTTTCACAGAGCTGCCTAAATCCTGCCTGAAAAGATGCAGGGAACCGCGAGGCATCGAGAAGAGACAGGAATACACAGAGAGAGAAAGAGAGACTGGAGGGCAGGACGAAGGGAAGGATTGATGATGGGTGAAGCATGTAGGGAGGGGAGTGAGCGTAATCAGAAGTAAGGAGGCTTGTTTCAGGAGGATGACAGGAGACAGACAAGTGGAGGAAAGCTCTTAGTGCACCAACACAGTATGAGTAGTTTGGTCTTTTTTTTTTCTGGATGTATGAGTAATGTGTTTCCAGCAGTTCTAGATGAGAAGCTGCAACACGAGAAGCAGTGATGCAGCGGTACAGCTTTGAGCTGATCTTAGCTGGATGTGGGTAGACTGGGTGCCGCCAGATTAGCACACTGACATCACACTGAAGGAAAACTAGGAACCAAGGTCTGAGTCAGTTTTGATGGCTCCTTCTTTTACCTACTGCATCTCATAACATGCTCAGCCAGATTTGATATAGACTTCCTGTCAGTTTCAGTGTTGTGTGTTTACTCGCTGTGGAAGGATTCTCGATGTTAATTGACTTTTTGAATGTCAAGGGCTAAATGTGTACCTCTCGTTTCACAGCAGTGTGGTACGGCGGTATGTGCAGGTCACAGACAGGCAAACTGAGTGCACACATTGGAAAAACATGCAAATTTATCCCAAAAAACTATGAATAAATGGAAATGTTGGGAAACGATATTGAAATGCAAATCTGTATGGTGCGCACGGTTTATTAATTAATTTCTATAAACCCTCAGATAAATATTGCTCTAGCACATGACCCCCTGGAGGCTCCTTATAAATCTGAGGGTATATATTTTGTTTCTTAAGTGCCTTATTTATTCCGTTTCATTTCTATGTGCAAACAAAAAACTACTGGTCTAAATGCATTATTTGTTATTGATTATATTTTTGCAAACAAAGCATCAGGAGATGGCGAGAGATATTATTCAACATGAAAAATGCATGCACTCAAGAATGCATGACAAATGTAAGCAATGTGCATGAGGGCAATAACAAGTACAGAATTATTAAAAATACATTGGGAACACTTGTTAACTCCGTTTATCATTTTGAGGCAACAGTTCCGAAATTATTCCTAAAATATTTATATAGGGACTTATCGGATGGAGGGGCTGGTGACATTTGCAGTGATAGTTTCTATTATTTCACGGTATTTCTGTAATTATGTATTGTCTTTATATATTAACTTTAGAGTATTAATTGATGTTCCTGCCACAACAAAGAGATATCCGAGATGCCGATGATTGACAAAGAACATTTTTTTCTTTTCTTTCGAGGGGGTTAACAAACTTGTAGTTGCTGCATAAATCATTGCCTGATTAGTCCTGTGGGGGTTCTTTGGGAGAAATCATGCCATAAGGAGTTATTACATTAATGAGTTTTCACTTTGGTATGCCGCTGTGAAAATATTCAAATCATATTCATGTGAGGGACTCTAAAATAAATTGTAGATTTGTAAGGATTTTACTTGCTCATGAGAAGGATGTTACCCAGAAAGGAAGCAAAACACCTGAAGCTCAGGAAGCGCAGGAAGGAAGGAAAAAGACATGTGATGCACACAATCAGATATACATGTTTGCTTAAATAATACACTCATAAATATATACACATTTAACAAAATGATTACGTCCCTTCCTCCCATTCTCCTCCGTTTGATAGTGAACTAAATCTTGAAAAAATGATTTAATTTTTCAACAGGATAACCTTGGATCCTGATACACATTCACAGGAGTCACGTGTGTTTTTTTTCACTTGGAAACACGTACATAGGTTTAAATGGACCCACAAAAATAACAGTGAATGGAAGAACAGGGGTGCAGTGAAAGTGTGAGAAGAGCGTGGATGTTAAAGTTTAAAAAGTTGTTCTGGTGAATTATTAATGCTGAGCAATGTGCCCACAGACACAGCCTCTCACAGATTTATACACACACACACACACACACACACACACACACACACACACACACACACACACACACACACACACACACACACACACACACACACACACACACACACACACACACACAGCTGCAATCCCCAGTTGCTTGTGCAGACAGGAAACAGTGTACTTGTCACTCTGTCTGGATTTGGGGTATGTGTAAATGCTCTGTTGTCTCCGGCCCCAATGAGAGGGATGTTTGTAGTTGTTCCCTGAATGGTGAATGTTCTCTGTGTGTGTGTGTGTGTGTGTGTGTGTGTGTGTGTGTGTGTGTGTGTGTGTGTGTGTGTGTGTGTGTGTGTGTGTGTGTGTGTGTGGTGTGTGTGTCTGCAAGGGGCTTTTACACCATACAGTCTCCTCACAGATGGTTGCAATACTCATTACATGGTTTGTGGTTCACTCTAATAATTATTTTGTTTAAAAGAGATCAGCATTTGACCAAAGAGGATTTCTTATTTATTCCCCTCAAACGTAATACATCTGAAAGCATGGTGTTTTGAAGTTTATCCTTCTCAGATCCCTGCATCTTTTATTTTCAAAATTCAAATGATAGACCGATAGATGAGTACAGTGCGTGTACAGGATAAATTATATGGTGATTTAAGTGGTAGCAGTTTTGACCGCTGTGTTAATGTATGTAATTAAACTGCCCCTTCTGGCATTTTCAAAAAATCCATTTGGTGCCCAGATTTGTAATTCTGAATTAATAAGGACAGCACATATTTTTCAGTTCGCAATGTGCTTAGTCACATATTGAGAGTTTAAAAACTCTGGTGACATTATATTAACTGATACTCAATTTTGTACACAAACATATGACAATTATGCAAACATTACGGTTACGATCCCCCTGACCGAGATGTGGACTGTGTGGGAGAAATACAGTTAAAAAAAAATAAACCCATCAGTGCTGTCTGGTAGACAAGTTATTGAATGTAATGGTTAAACCTTTTTAAATGACCACAACCATAAAGTATATTTGGCATTACTATTCTAAAAGGCTGGCAATAACCAAAATATTTGTCAATAATATCAGCTCTGCTGATTTATCCATTTGACTGTAATCTGTAGTCTCCACACATCCTTGCTCAGGAATCATGATGAGGACTTAAGATTAGGGATAACAGTATTTATTATCCATGTAAAAAAAAAAAAGTAAATACTCTGTGCAGCTTGACACACTTTAATATGCCCCACTGGTGTTTTACCAGCTCATACTGACCTCTCTTCCAACTCCCAGATGGCTGCCTCTCACCTCCAGTGTAGTACAGCCACGCTGCTGTCCTTGTGGTGAAGGGTTAACATGTGACTGTGTAATAGCAGTGAGCGTGATTAGACGACAGCTGTTAAAAAAGAGTTACTGTGAATTTTTTTTAAGTGGCTTTTGGTGTTCAAAAAGTGTTTGTGTGAGCGTACGTGTGCACTTCAACCTCAGTAAGCACTCTCCAGAATGCTTAGTTGCACATGTCATGCTGTTTCTGTATTTCCAGGGAGATGTGGGGTGCGTAAACTCTGCCAAAGCTAAATATTTAAACTGCAGTTTTGTAACCCATGTTCTCTTTCTCCTTTCTCCCTGCCCTCACCATATCATTCTTTCTTTCTTTCTTTCTTTCTTTCTTTCTTTCTTTCTTTCTTTCTTTCTTTCTTTCTTTTTGTCCTCTCCATCTCTTTCTCTTCCCACCTCCATCTGTAGCTGGTGTTGCTGTGGCTCAGAGAGTGGTGACGGTGCAGAGTGGACCGCTGGTACGGACTGAGGGCTCCCATGTGACCATCTGGTGCAACGTGACGGGCTACAAAGACGGCGTAGAGCAGGACTTTGAGTGGTCCATGTACCTGCCATCAGTACCAGACCGGGAGATCCGCATTGTGAGCACGGCTCAGGCAAACTATGCCTATGCTCTCTACGCCCAGAGGGTGAATAGTAAAGAGATCTTTGTGGAGAGGCTGAGCCGGGACTCGGCTGTGCTCCACATCACCAAAGTGCAGGCCAAGGACCAGGGTCTGTTTGAATGTTACACGCCCAACACTGATGGGCGGTACCTGGGATCCTACAGCGCACGCACCAACCTCACTGGTGAGTCTCTAAGCACACACACATTCAATGTAGAGATAAACCACATCTTGTTGCTGCAGATAAAGCTGTAAATATAGGTGGAGATGGCCACTTACTGTGCTAGAGAACAATGTTTTGTATTTCGTGCTCTGCCAGCAAAGGACACACATTTTTTCACATGACCTTGCAGCGTATAAGACATACACAAACATATTGGATTTTTTTTTTTTATTTTGAATTGGCCTTCAGCCTTGTCAAGGCCAGTCCACTTGTATACTGTAGCACCTTTCAAACACAGAGGTATTTCACTAGCGCTCATGTAACCTTTGTAGCAGTGTTACAATGCATTGCATATGCTATTTCCATTATCTTCAAGGCCAGATTAATCTGCTAGTAGACTTTGCAACTTCATTCCCAAAAATGTAACATGTCCTGCCTCAAGTTTACTGTGTGTCAGTTAGTCAGGGGTGATTTGATTAAACATGCATTTTTATTTTTGCTTGATTCACCATGTAAATGTTTTATCAATGAAACTAGAAAGCTCTAAAAACTAGATTGTGACTCAGGGCTCAACACTAAACTGGCCCTTGTGATGACATAACAATGCCGAACCTTTCAATTCACTAGATATTGTGTTTTATGTCCATTTCTCTTAACACATTTAAAATACTATTTTTGACCTAGGGCCTTTGGGGCCCTGAAGGGACTTGGGGCTTTCAGCAGTTTGTGAACTCAATGTGATGTCTTATTGTTAGTGGTTTGTAAGTCAATGACAGTCAGGGTGATAACTAATATAAAATCTAAAAATCACGCCCTCTGGATCGAGTGTCAGAGGAAGTGCCCCTCCAGTGCCACACAATCCCACCTGTTCAGAGCGGGGAAAACCAGGCTCATAATGACACACACACACACACACACACACACACACACACACACACACACACACACACACACACACACACACACACACACACACACACAGGATGTGTGACTGTTTCAAACAGTAGCACAAGTTTCCCTCTTCCAACTCCTTCTTTGTCGGAGTCATATGCAGATCTACCCAAAAAGGCCCGCAGTACTGAAGGCACAGCTGGCATAGTTGCAGATTCCATTCCTTCCATAGCTTCGTGCCTGTGTCCTTCACATGGCTGACCTTTCTCTTAAGGTCACAGTGCAAACCAAATGTCTAGGGCTGAAAGTTGGAGTTGCACTTGCCTCCCAGTGTATCCAAGTCACTGTGTGGCACTGTGAGCTGAGGAATACAGATATTTGTATGCTTTCTTTCTTTCTGGTCAGTATTTCATTGTTACGTTATGACAGAGGTTTTATTATTAGAGCCTCGGCAGCTGTACTTTCTGGTGTGTGCAGTATGGACTGAATGTGGGGCAGGGCTCCGTTGCAGTGCACCGTGATAGCACACAGTATTTATAGATCTGTGTGTGAGAGAGAGAGAGAGAGCTGAACAGTGGGTGAGAGCAGAGGTGTTGAGGGACTGTTATCTGAGCCTCTTTCTGTGTCTCTAACCTCTTAACCCAGTTTCAAAGGTCAGGGGCATGCAGCGGGGTCTCTCCACTCTTTTCTCTGCTATGCACCAGCGGCCCCCTGGGATCCTCTGGCAGCTGCACGCCTTCTTGCGAGCAAACAGGCCCTTGACAACGATCCTATTGCGCCTCTCTTCCCCAATTCTTCTGTGTGCCTTACTGTCATGTCACTTTCTTCATTCATGAGCACTGGCTTCTTTGTCTAATTTGCTCTAATTCTAAAATATTAAAGGTAGTAGCGTTAAAATAAAAAGCCCTTTGCTAATTCTGCATTTTGGCATGTGTGTTTCAAGGGTGATGTTAAAGGACAACCATAAGCGGGGAGTATTATGATGGAAATACGTGGAGGAAGGATATAAGATAGAAGGGCAGACAGAGTGGATATGTCTGTGTGAGTGTCTGGCGATAGGGTGGTTGGGTTAATTGTAGGGGTGCTGTAATCTGTGCCCTGAGCACTACATTAAGTCTTACTCACAGTGATGTGTTTGGTCCACTGTCACCTTTCAGTACAAAGAGCAGGGTAGGGTTTTAAAGTGGAACTTAATACCTGCTGCCTGAGGAGGTGAACAGTTTCAGCAGTACACCTGGACACCGTCTATGACTTAATGTTTTCATGTGTTGCATTGTCTGTCACATAGAATCGGACACCCCGGCTGTACGTGTGGTTAATTGCCTGGAAAGACGATACCAGTTTCTATTTGTATGCTTCTTTTTAAGGGAGTGAGCAGTTAGAGTGTTTTTTTTTTAAATTTTTGTATGCCCTCTGTGATACTAAACCTAGATTAATCAAATGAAAATGTAGCTCTGTTCAGCCTCTAAGCACCAATAAGGCCTTAGGCAATGCTGTAATACTTCACATGTGAAAAGAATAATTGGGCATCAGAGCACACATTCTGGATCATGTCCACTAAATCAGGGAGTGGCGCCGAGATGATGGAACATCATTATTATGAAATACAGAAAACGGTTTGATTTGACATTTCGTCTGTAATTTTCCTCCCAAGATTCTAAATGGGAACGCAGGAAAAGCTTACTGGCTTGTCTCCAGCTGTAGCAGGCAATTGTTTTCCCTAATGAAGAATCTCTAAAAACACACTATAAGCTACTAGAGCACCACCAAACAATAAACAGACACATTTAGCAACTAGCTGGTGAACATAGTGGAGCATTCTGAAGCCAAAGCACCAGTTATTTACCAAAGAAAATGGTAGAGACCAAAATTGGAGCAAAAAGTCAGGTGAATAAAGGACTTTCACTAATCGGGTGACCAGACACATCACTTTATATGTTAATGTTGGTTGGATGTGTAAATAGGAAACTAACACATTTCCTATATCTACTTCATAAGGTGAGAAAGTCACTGTGTTGTTCCTGTTGACGCCACATGGCCCAAAAAAAAAAAATCACTTGTGTTGTTTTTTTTTTTTTTTTTTTTTTAACTTTTAGCAAGAATTGACCTTGAAAACACAGAAACCTACAATAACATAATAATAATCATGTTTACATGTTTTTGGTGTTTACAGCGCTTTACTATTTTGACAAACTGAGAGGAGTACACCAAAACTTGCCATTTTCATCAAAATAAAGCATGTCATTAATCTCACACAAATGTATCAGTGTGACATTTTTTTCTTTGCTTTTGTAATTATTTCTCACACTCTTTGTTTGTCTTTTTACTGCAGTAGTGGATGTTGTTTGTGCTCCATTGTTAGTGGTTCTGTTACAAAAGTGACGCATTGAACCTGGATGTTTTGAAGCGGTTTAAAGTCAAAGATCTCTTGTAGTTCCGCTTTGCACACCTCCACTTTCTCAAGTTAGGGTTTGACTAAGCTCAGTCTGTTGCACTTGCGTGCACGTTTCTGTGTGCTTGTTTGTACATTTGTTTTTGTGTGTGCCTGTTTGACTTCCTCCTACTCATCAGATTGCAGAAGAAAAGGACAACAGCCTGACATGGCCATCATGGTTGTCCTTATCCTACGCACCAGCCTGTATGTGAGCGTGTCCAACAGCTAGCAGAACAACAAGCCCTCGCTGAGACACACTGCTCTTACTTCTGAAGCTCCCATATACCCTCGCTGTCATACAATGCTCCATAGGAGTCATTGTGCTGGCAGATGCACAGATTCTAGCCTCCGCATTTGGCAGTAGTCGTCCGTTTCCTGTCCTGTAGTAATATGGTAATAAAGCTGGAGAGCCAAAGCTTGGGGAATCTTGGAACAAAGGCGATCTCTCGCTTCTTTCACATCCGCTGGACGAGAGAGAGGAAGAAGACGTCCATCTTCAGATGTGTGACACTAGAAAAAAAATAAGTTTGGCAGCTTGTGGTTTTGAAGAAAAAGAAAGGTAGATGGATGGTGTGAAAAGGCAGGAAATTGAAAAAGAGAGGAATGGGGAAAGAAGCAGTCGTATTGGAAATAGGTAGTGGAGCGATGCTGAATAGAGTGTGTGACCAATAAATGATGAGCTCTTCCTCACTTCAATGTGATTGGTTACACCTCCCCGAGGCATTACCCACAATACAACTGCTGCTATAGGGGTGTGTTTTAAATAGTCTCTGCCTGATGTGACTCCTTAGGTTAATGCAGTTACGAACCACCACACAAGTTCTAAATGCAATTAGCCAGCACAAATTGAGGAGATTCGGGGAAGGAAAAGGGTAGAGATGCAACCTAGGAATTTCAATTAGGGAAAACTATTTGGCAAATAACAAGCCATGGCAAATTGCCACACATCTCAAGTCATACACTTTATTTTCATTATTTTTTGGCCCATAACATAGCGGCCATTTAATTCCGTCTTGATAGGAAAAAAAGAATCCTTTCACCTGATGAAGGTGGGGACCCAGTGTAAGCTAAAAATCTGTTTATGGACTGAAGCAGTGCCTTCTGAGGTCAAAGGACAGTTATCTTTTCGGTGTGCATGTGACTATGTGAAGGCAAACTGTGTGGGTGTTCATGTAGAGGGCAAAGAACAAGAATGTTGATTTTTCTTGCACTGTTAAACATACAAAGTCAGTCGGAGAGGCTGAATCATGCTTCTGCTGAGCTCAGCATTGAGTGTGTGTGTGTGTGTGTGTGTGTGTGTGTGTAGGTGTGTGTGTCTGATTTGTGTGTCTCCCCTGCCTTTCTTTTCGCGAGGGAGTTGACGCTGCCAAGCTGCACTTCTCTACTTCACTTAATGAGATGGACCAAATGGGAAGATGTCATCTCGCATTCCATCTTTTACACTGGGTGACACAGAGACCCCGCCTCCATTTTCCCTATTCTCCACGCTGTCTCCCCATCTGAATACTGCTCGCTCCGTCAATTGAAAGCTCCAGATTGGATTCCCAGTCCCTGACTCGGCCTCAAGTCGGTGTTGGTCATGCAGGTATATGGTTTTGTCAATACAGCTGCTCTTTGAGCTTTATCACGGGAGAAAGGATGGTGGTGATCGACACGTAAGATCGGGAAGGAAACCAGTGATTGGATAAAGACATAGAAGGAAGAATGGAGGGAGAAAAATAGGAGGGTAGGATTTCTTCTCCTTTTTTTTTTTTTTTTTTAAGACATAAGGATAAAAAAAACCCTGTGTCGACAAAAAAAATGATAGTAAGACATTGTCTGCTGGAGAAAAAGGTGAATAGAGAAGAGAAAGTGTAGATGAATAGACAAGAGGAGTTGTATCTCTTGGTATTGATTGGGAGCACAAGCCCGTGACTTACTGAAGCATTTTGTCTCTCCTCCCTCTCTCTGGCCTTTCTATCACCTCCAAGGTTCTTTTATAATTACATTTCCTTTTTTTGTCACGTGTATGTATACACATCTTCCTGTCCGTTGTGTGTAGCATGAAACCATCAGGCGAGGATGTTTCTGTGTTCTGTTGTAACTTTTTTTTTCTCTGGTCCTCACACTTTCAAAGGGCTTTCTGAGAGTTAAACTTGGCGTTAGTGTTAAGATTAGAATTAAGTTTATCTTGGCGCAAAGGTTGGGATTTAGTTGCAAAGTTAGAGTGGGGAGCTAAGGAGTGCATTATGTCTACGAGTGTCCTCACAAGCACGGAGATATACTTGTGTGTGTGTGTATGCACAAACTGCTTGTAAGCTGCAGACCAGGCAGGACTCCAAATGGAAAGAGATTTTATCGCTATGTCTGGCTCGTCATTTCCTTGCACATCCCATCTACTTTAGCGGACAAGGCTTCCTGCTCAATAACATTACTGCCACTCTGACCCAGCATACACCGATGCACACTTATACACACTGGAAACACCAACACAGTTGCAGTTACACACTGTGTTGAGCTGTCAGTCAGGACAGATGTCACAACCATAATTGAGTCTGAAAGGGACGGTGCTGTAGTGCTCCCATCGGAGCGCACACTTTCTACTGAACATCACTGAAGAGGGCTTTAACAACCCAGCGGATCACTGCGGTACACAATACAACTGCTGAATAGAACATGTAGCACCGCGAGTAAAACTGTGCTGAACAGGATATACCAGACACCGTGATACTTGGGCTTGTAGGACAAGCTGTACAATACTGTATCTACAGGTGTGGTGGATAAGTGAGAGAAACAAAATGTACTCCAAATTTTATTATTTTGAGACCAGTCCTACGGCCTCATAAAGTTGGCAATTCATTTAGTTTTGAAGGAGCCACTGCATTTTCAGTTTATCTTTAGATGCATTATCTCATTACAAAAAGGTCAAAATCACATCTGGCTCTTTGACGCTGTCGAAGCAGTGGTTTTAAACTCTGAAGATAAATTTAGCCAGAGGGCATTTTGGATTTTGGACAAATTATCCGTGAACACTGCCAAAGTCAAAAGGGACCAAAGTAACAACTGACTTTCACGGGTGCAAAGTTTTAGACCCAATCCAGAACCTGACCTGAAAACAGATCATGATGATTATGTCAGCTGGGATCCGTTCACACAACGCTACCAGGTTACACAGAATATCATTTGGAGGTTGTCAAAAATCCGTCTTCGGATCCAATTTTGAAATGAAGGGACCTACTGGAACTGCAAATACCTCCATAGCATGCATGCCCTACCTCTTGCTCCAAATATTGCTGCTAAAGAGTATGATGGACCAATTGTGAAGTGATTTTTGTATTAAACATGACTCTAAATGCTCCACGGATGCTCTTTCAGGCGTACACTGCCTTGCATATTTTGACTGTTACACTTAGGAAAATATAAATGATGTCTGTGATCTCTGCATTTAGCTCATCACCCACGCTGAGCTAGGCTAATTAAAGGATTTAATATGTTAACAAATTACAATATGGCAAAATGCACGTGTGTGTGTGTGTTTGTGTATTTGTTGGTGTGCGTTTAGGTGTATATGTTTATTGATGTTTATATAACGGGGCTGAAGATGCGCCACTTTTCCTCCGGTTGATTTGATTAGCTTAGCTAAGCGCTAACCCTCAGGGGCCCGCTGGTTCTTCTCTGTGAGATTAACTGAGCGAAGACACGGTTTGAATATGAATTCAGAATGAATACCGACGTGAATGAATGTGCTCACGAGTGTTTGTATTCACGTTAGGAAAGACTGGAACTTGCGGTGTAATAGCCTCGTTTGCTTTTAAGCTTTATCTGAGCACGGTGGGGGGGGGGGGAAGGGGGGGGAGTGGGGGCAGCAATTATTGATCAATTATCAATTGATTAATGCCGACATTTATTTGTGGTATTATTTTAGTCACATTTAACGGCATGTCAATTTAGTTTTGATTTTGGAAGTTTCGGTCCTCATCCTGAAGTAGTGTGAGGTGGACATCCTGAAGTAGTGTGAGGTGGACATCCTGAAGTAGTGTGAGGTGGACATCCTGAAGTAGTGTGAGGTGGACATCCTGAAGTAGTGTGAGGTGGACATCCTGAAGTAGTGTGAGGTGGACATCCTGAAGTAGTGTGAGGTGGACATCCTGAAGTAGTGTGAGGTGGACATCCTGAAGTAGTGTGAGGTGGACATTCTGAAGTAGTGTGAGGTGGACATTCTGAAGTAGTGTGAGGTGGACATCCTGAAGTAGTGTGAGGTGGACATTCTGAAGTAGTGTGAGGTGGACATTCTGAAGTAGTGTGAGGTGGACATCCTGAAGTAGTGTGAGGTGGACATCCTGAAGTAGTGTGAGGTGGACATTCTGAAGTAGTGTGAGGTGGACATCCTGAAGTAGTGTGAGGTGGACATTCTGAAGTAGTGTGAGGTGGACATCCTGAAGTAGTGTGAGGTGGACATCCTGAAGTAGTGTGAGGTGGACATTCTGAAGTAGTGTGAGGTGGACATCCTGAAGTAGTGTGAGGTGGACATTCTGAAGTAGTGGGAGGTGGACATTCTGAAGTAGTCCTTGTTCACAGGCCTGTGGCAAGAAAGGCACAAGGAGGTGGGGGGCGCCGACGATGGCGGTTTAAAGATTAGCATCACACCCACCTCATTAGCATGCCAATCACAGCCACATTATTTGCAATGGGAAACAGAGATTTAGTTAAAACGTGTGATGTCATGGATTTGAGTGTGGGCTTGGAGAGCCAGCTGTGGGCTGTTTTTAAGTGCTGCCGTTGAAGTGAAAAGTAAAAGTGGAGAAGCCTGCGAGGCTTAAATCATTTTTGTGGAGTAGCACCGAGGCAGGAAAGCTGATGGCCCTCAAGTTCCATCTCTGTTCCCTCAAATAGCTCCAACACTGCTGGAGGAGGGTCTGCTTGGAGTAAACAAAAAATACTCTGTCTTATTGGTATTTCTTTAAGTCAATCACAACCATCTCAGGTGGCGCTAAGTAACACGCAACCATGACAACCTTGCAAAATAGTGTCGGGACTTGTTTTGGTGAAACATTTGCACATGTGGAGGTGAGCCGTGGGATTAAAAGGGCTTAAGCCCTGCAAAAGACCGGAAAAAAAACCCAAGCAGGCCTGCCCTGTTGCAAGATCCAAATCTTTGCCAAAACTTGTAATTTCGGTGTGTCTGTTGCTAACTCATAGCTTGTTGTCGTTGATTCACGTAGCAACGGGGATTTTGAAAACATTAGAATGCAGATATTGAAACGGGTGGAGAATGTCTGTTGAAATGGTTGGTCAGCGGAAGGCTTACAGTCTACGTCGGATGAGTCAGACGACCATCTCGGGGACATGCTACTATCAAAAATCTGCTGTACGGATTCCAGTAATGAGCGCGCACTCGCAGATATGGAAAAGCTTTAGAAAGGACATGAATTGCGCAATACCGCACACACAAACAGACAGAGGCATGGCCGCTTCCTCCTTCTCAGTTGACTGCGGGGCAGACGACAGACATACGCTGCCACCTGTGCCCCTGGCCAGGGTGACCACTTTGGGATGTGTGTGTGTGTGTGTGTGTGTGTGTGTGTGTGTGTGTGTGTGTGTGTGTGTGTGTGTGTGTGTGTGTGTGTGTGTGTGTGTGAGATGGGGTGGGCATATGCCTAATTCCCTTCAGTGCTGGCAGCTCAGACAGACAGTTGCTCCCTCATCTGCTGCCCTGCTGGATGGATGCCTGGTGATTGAGCACTGCCCACCTCCCCTAGCTCTACTCTCCTCTCCCCTCTCTCTCTCTCTCTCTCTCTCTCTCTCTCTCTCTCTCTCTCTCTCTCTCTCTCTCTCTCTCTCTCTCTCTCTCTCTCTCTGACATTGTTCAACACATGTGCAGCTGCTGACAGAACCTCTGGCCAATCTCACACTCAACCTCTGCCATGCAACGTAGTGATAGTGTAGATCATGTCACTGTGCTTATGCACACAAACAACACACAAAATGCTTTAGATTGCCTATTCCTGGACTTGTATGCCAGTGTACCTTTTTCAGGGAAGTGTGGAATGGGCCGAAAAGCAAGGCTTTGTACTCTGATTAAAACACATTGACATGTTTTATAAGGTTTATGTGCACACACACACACACACACACACACACACACACACACACACACACACACACAGAAATGGTCAGATGGCTGGGGCTATAACTGGTTCTGTCCTCAGGGAAGTCTTTAATTGGTCACAGTGCTTTACCATCTGGGGCTGGAGTGACGACAGAGGGGGGAGAAGAAGGGAGGTAGTGGGAGCTCCTCTAAGGGGTATGAAGAGGGGGGAAAAAGCGGGAGGACGGCGGCAGTAAGTGCAGCACAGGGATGGAGCTTATTAGTTTTAATACTTGCACCTCCAGTAATATTACAATCATAATATACTTGACAAATGCTGTTTATAGTGTACGAGTGGGGAGGTAGGCGAATGATTGCACATGGTGTGTTCATGTGCGTTTGTGCATCCATGTGTGTCTGTGGTGTGTGTGTCTGTGGTGTGTGTGTGTGTGTGTATAGAAGTGATAATGACTCTGGGATGTGTGTTTGTGCTGATGCTGGCAGTCAGGGGGCAAAACCCTGCACATGTGCTAACAACCTCCAGGACAGCAGCAATGGAGAAGACAAACAAACCCACATGGGGGTGGCGTGTGAGTGTGTATTTCTGTCTTCTTGGTTGCAGAGCATTTGCTGTAAGTCAGTGAATACACAGGCAGATGGAAAATACTGAAGAAAGCGAGTGACAGATGGAAAGAAGGATAAAGTTGGTCTGAAGCTGATGAAGATGAAGAAGAGAAACATAGGGAAGAAAAAAAACAGGGTGTTACTGAATTGGGGGGAGTAGAAGGAATATTTCATGTGTTTAGGCATGATGAGTAAATCTTTGATGCTCTAAAGGATTTCAGTCAACGATAGCTTTGCACACAGCTCTTCTCAAACGCTCTTAGGAAGATTTGTCTTTCATACTCCCACCTCTCTTCAGACTACCCCTCCTCTCACGCCTTGCCTTTTAATCTGTCGCTTTACTCTCCATCTTCCCAACACACTCACTCAGGCTCATTTCCTGGCTGGGCCTCAGCTAGAGCTAGTGTCACGTTGTGTATATGAACGAGCGTGTGCGCCAATGTGTGTTTGTGTGCATCTCAGTTAGTGTTAAATCCTCCTCTTCCTCCTTTTGTGTAAACAGCGTCTCATATTTGAAAGCTTCTTCTCACCATGAATCCCTCTCTTATCACAACATTCAGCCTTTTAACTCCACGTCACCATTCTCCTGCTACAATAACAAAGCCCACTCCTTCACTCACTGCCCATCTTTCTTTTCTTTTCTTCTCCCACTTTTTCTTTTTGTTATACCACTGCCTCTGAGAAAACCTGGACACATGCATATAAGGCCCATACAAGCAACCTGGTCAAACAAAGGGGCAAATAAACTGTATCATATACAACTATTATTCCCATTTACTGTATTAGCAAGGCTTTGTTTTGTGCGTCCCTTAGTTTTCTTCTAATTTCTTCAAAATATATTTAGTATTTGTTTTGGATGAGAGCTGGTATTAATCCTCATGCCATTCTTTGGGAAAGGCCACACTTTGTACTTTATTAATAAAGGCACAACAGTGTTTGTTAAATTGGTAGACTCGGTATGTACTCATTAGAATTTTTTAAACTGGTAATAATTTATTGTATTTTCCCCCAGTTGGGTCCTGACAATTAGAATTCATTTAGTGTTGTGTTTTTGGCAATCAGGCCCAATTATTACTCTCCTCTCACCTCTTTTCCACTCTCTACCAACTCCTTGTTCACCCCTGATATTCATGAGCTTGTTGCCAACTATGTATTTCTGCCAGTTGAATGCTGGGTTGGTAAAATATAGTAATGTTTTCAAGTTTTTAGCAGAAAATGACTGCCTGCTGCTGCTGCTGGAAACGAGGCTGCTGAGAGCCGTAAACGGAATATAGAATAGAAAAAATAGTTAGTTGCAGAGCATAAAACGCTAAAAGAGGCTATAATGTTCTACAGAGGTGATGGGGAGAGCAACGACACCTTTGGGTTTGTCCTCAATAGGGACACCTTTCACATTATACAGTGACGCAATCCATTTTTAATGTATGTTCACGTTATCATGTGCGTGCTAGATGTTCATTATATTCCTAATTGAAGTCATAGATAAAATACACTCTGAGATGCTGTCATTCCTTTTAAATCTCTTGAAGTTGTCTGCCGCCCTCAGTGTAAGCTCAGCTTATGGTATTTGGAAAATTAGTAGGAAAATAAGAGTTCGTTAGGATGAAATGCTTTCAAAACACGCTGTAGTAATATAAACAAGATGCTGTGAAAGGGTTAGTAACCTTCTTATTTGTGCGTTTTAAAATCCAGCACATCCTGTGCAAGTAAGTTCTGGTATTAACCTACTGTATGTTCTTAAAAAAAAAAAAAAAAAAAAAAAAAATTGCGTTAATAAGCAACACATCCCTCGGGCCTGTGTGTGATTCTGTGACCCATCACGGCTGAGTCACGGCTCTGGAGGAGATGTTTTTTTTGGCGAGCAGAGGGGAATACCTACGTCACTTACACTCATCGGTGTGTGTCAGAGAGCAGCTGTTCCCTCAGGCTCGACTATCTGTGGGTTTTCGGGTGGGTTGGTAAGAAAGAGTGAAACTGACCAACTTTGATGTGCCTCTCCTTCTACCTTAAGACATAATGAGTCATCATGGGCAGAGGGGCCTAGCCCTGTTTCCCGCTCCCTCTCAAAAACACTGACATACACAGAGAAGATGTTACTCCATTTACTATAGTAGTACTGCAGAGCTTTTAATTAACTTGCAGGAAAGGACGATTGTATATAGAGTGCAAGCTGGTAGAGATTAATACTCTAATAAATGTGCACCTTCCTGTGTTCTAAGACCAACACGAAAAGGACGAGCTGGAAGAGAAATGAGGCTGATTTAAAAAAAAAAAAAAAAAAAAACGGAAAAAGTGATAATTAGATGCGGACAAGTAACTTGTCAAAAAAAAAAAAAAAAAAAAAAAAAGAAGCAAACTCACCAGATAGTGTGGATGTGAGAGGGCGGCTTGGATTGGAGGTGGTGGAGATGGAGGAAAGCCTGAGTGAAAATTGTGATTTGAAAAATGGCACGGGGCCTGAACATGAATGACGGTGCAAGGAGACAGAAAGAAATGATTTGAGAGACCCCTTTATTAAATTGAGGCCTTTTCCTTTCAGTCACTGTGACCTCGGTTACAGCGCAGGACACACACCTACTCTCACACACCCACTGAGAGTGATGCTCCGTTGGCAGGAGACCTCCGAGTTCCTCCCTGGAAATCTCATAACAGCATCTGTAAGATCTCTCATATCCTCTCAACCCTTTCAGCTGCCGCCCCTCCTCCCCTCTCCGATTTCTATTTCATCTCTCTTCACATTTTTTGAAGATTGGATTTGGTGTGATATGATAGGACAGTGTGGAAGTCTCTTTGATCAGGCCAGATAGTGTGAGACATCCAACTCATAAGGCCCCATTTAAACAGCAAATTATTGCCTAATTTGTTTTAGTTTGTTTATGTAACATTTACATATCTGGCACTTTACATTATGGGGTTATATGATAGGAGTTTATTTTCAATTAGAGGTCTGTGTTCCTGATAAAACAATAAGTGCTTATGCATTCATAAAGAGTTACTTTACTATTCTGCACTACTTTGCATCCAGCAGCCTTTGTCCTGATAGATTCCAGTAAATGTAGAAAATTCAGTTTTTTTTCTTTATTTGCAGGCTGGTGTGCTTCACAATATTCCTTGAAGATTGAACCGTTACTGTAAAAAGAGAGTGACACCTCTGATATGGCTGTAATACTCAGATGTGCCTTGGCCTTTTTGCATTTTTGCTTTTAAATGACATGATTGTAAACACAGGAAATATGTGAAGGGAAGAAGAGTTAAAGGTTAGCTTGCAACACGGGGCTAAATGTTTCCAGGGACATTTAATCCCACTACAAGGCTGCATCTGTCATCTGCAGAGGGAAAATAATATTTGAGAAGAAATGTGATATATTTTTACGAGAACTATTTAAAAACCAAAAGACATTCTGTGCATGCAGGCTTTGACTTTGTGCAGATACAGTAAGTATGCGGTAGTGAAAACGTATTTTGCTTTTTTAACACCTGAATGTTACATTATTAAAAGATTTTCTCATTAGGCTCTTATTCGATGATGTGTTGCAACCTGTAATTATTATAATGTGTCATTAGCAGATCTGGCCACCTTTTAATTTGATTTGACATGCAGATGTAGCTACAATTTTCAGCATAGTCATCTAGTGCATATTTGAGAACCCTAACCCTTTATGCTGTAAAGTGAGTCGGGTGGAAAAATTAAAAAGGCTGATGATGGCATTTTTTAACAAACTTAGCTAACATTATCTTGATATTTTATTAGCTTCAGCCATAGACTGTATATGATGGACGTCACAAGGTGTGACATAACCCATTGGTTTACATTTAGAGCTGGTTTGAAGCCCAGAGGCACCATCTTCTCTTTTTGAAGCTGAATAAGGACTGCAGGACTTCCGTCTGTCACACTCTTTAAATGAACCCTACTTCCTCAGACCAGATGCTAGCTTGCTGGAAACACACCACTGTAGTATTAACTACTTCAGCTATATTGTGCTAACAGGACAGGACTCCCAGTTACAGAGATTAATCTTACAAAATATTACATGAGAACATCCAGCAAGGTTGTTGTTTTTTTTTTTTGCTGTGACTTAAGCACAGACACATGCAGAAAAATCACAGTTTATTCCTTAAACAGAAACTCTAAAAGTCAGACTCAGCGGGAGTTCGGGAGATGCAGATGAGCTGTCAATCACAGCTGTCACATGGCACACAACAAATCTTTCTAAATCCATTCAAATTCCATTAACTGAGAATTTTAATCCAAAATGACCAGTAGCACACTTCAAATTTAGCGAAACCACAATGACGACATGTTTCTGAAATCAGGCAATTATTTCATTTTAGGAGGAATTTTGTGAGGTTTACTGAAGTTTATTCTGGATAGGGATTCTAAAAGTACAGTCCCAGAAGTAGTTTTGTAGAGACCATAGTCCCATATGTTTTTACTACGTTTGCCCAATTCATCTCCACGTGTTTTCTTACTGGAAGAATTTCTAAACTGTGGTCTTAACAGGACCTCATTTATGGTAAACACCTACTACTACGCCCATGCTTGTCTTCATCAGGGAAACAATGGCATTTAGGTAAAAAGAAACATAAATTCTCTGTAAACAGTGGATTTTGTTTTTCAGAAAAGGATAAGAAACTGAAACAACATGTATTAATAACAGCACCAAAGCAGCACATTGTCACAAATTCACAGGAGAATGTCGCATTAACAAGCACATCATTTTGACAGGTAAATCATTTCCCTGGGTCCATAGAATGCAACTGCTTTTAAGCTTGAATTACATAACACACATGTGATAATAGGCAGACGGAGTTGTGTTCTGCAGCTTGGATTCAATTAGGTGCAGCGCTCATCTGATCCTGTGCGTGTGTTGTATTATGGATGTACCTCCTGCTGTGGACTCAGATCCCCAAACGTCAGCCTTCCATTCTTGTCTCCTCTTTTTTTTTTTTTTTCCGCCCACCCTCTTATTCTCTGTTAAAGGGGGCCTCCACATGGATCCAAGTCATGTTCCTTGCTTTGCCCAGTTTTTTCTTGTTTTTTTACTCCACATCCTGTCCTTTATCATCAGTACGGGCTCCTGGGAATGGTGTGTAGACCTGAGTTTGTCGGAGTTTGCTTTACTACTTGCTCACAGTGTTTTGTAAACATTCTTGATTTCCCGGTCTCTGAAAAAAGTGCTCGCTCTGTGAGTTGTTTGTCAGATTTCCGTTAGTGTGAGCATGAATTTAGGGTACTGAAGAAGGAATGACAAGTGCACTATCTTTATATAGGCTACAAACAGAATAATAATATTCTATCTGAACATTTTTCACTTCCTGCCCTGAAATCAGGGAGAATGGGTGTGTGTGTGTGAGTGAAGTGGGATGTGCAGCATCAAACAAAAAGAGCATTGCCCCTTTGTTCATCTTTGCTCTTTTCTTTCCTATCTCTTTGTCTTCATCCTCACCATCTTTCCTCATCCTCCTACTTTCCCTGCTCTATCCCAATTTCCCTGTTGAACCATTGCATCCCTCATTCTGACTCATCAGCAGCTCTCACAGAGAAGAACAAAGGAGTGGAGGATGTGAATGGGCATGATATTGGGTAATAAGAATGCAAAAGACAGGTGTAGGCACCAAATCTGTATTTATCTCTCCCTGTATTACTTCCTGGCCCCAGTACGCCTGCATACGTTGCAGGCATCCTGGGTCAGTAAATGACGTCTGCTCAGCGATAAGGTTGGACTCGCATGAAGTCGAGCTGAGGATCGCCCACTCGTTTCTGTTTCCCTCTCAGCAGTACTCTTAGTTTCACAGAGTAATTAACAATAATTACCCTACTGGCTCTGCCAAATGGCCATTTGCTTTGCAGCAACGCGCGCGCACACACACACACACACACACACACACACACACACACACACACACACACACACACACACACACACACACACACACACACACACACACACACACACACTTAAGGTCATTATACAGTGAAAAGTGTTAACCACTTCAGCTGTGGCCAAACATCTGCAGTGCTTGGCAGTGGTACTGTTGAGTGGCACGCAGTATAGGGCCAAAAGTATATAGACATGCCTGCCTGTCCATACTTTGCTTGCTTTGATTGTTTTCTTTCTTTGGGTTTGGGCCATTAGTTTCAGTTTAGGAAAATATAAATGTTACAGCATGCAGTGATATTTTAAGCTATAATGTTGTTCCAAATTTTTGGAAATGATATTTGGAGGGCTATTCGAAAGTGAAGCGCAAATGTTTGGGTGTACAGAGAGCTGATTCATTCCCGTACAACAATACGTGAATTGTAATGACAAATGTCAGCCAGGCCCTGTCACTTGACATCAGTAATGACTGCAGCTGCCCTGTACAACCACGGTCTCATCTGATGGCCACTCTGTAGCTCATTGGGGTTAAGTGCACCACAATGATGTTAATGAGGGAGAGGATACCGCTGTTTTTTAACTTTCCCAAACAGACTTTAAACTGCTGCTGCGGGGGTTGAACTAACAAATCATAAACTCGCCTCTATAACCTTTAGGCCTCACTTTGTATAAAACCAGAGGTAAAGATGTCAGCGTAGCAGATTAATGCTCACGGTTTTAGAATGACATGTTCAATATAAGACATCCGTGTAGGTACGTACATGTGTTGGTTGTGTTGCTGAAAGGAAAAAGAGAGAGCCTGAACATTTTCAGCATTGGTAAGATCCAGAGGGCAATGTGCTTCTCTGCAGTACCTCCAGTATCCTAATCATCCTCCACAAAGGCCACATCAGAAAAATGAAACTGATCAGTGGTTGGATCTTTACTGTGTGCTAATTTTGTTCTATCTTCAAAAAAAAAAACTCTCTTATGTGAAACCAATGGATGCACAAACCAGCACTGCCACTTGATTTTCTGGTGCCTCTCTTTTTTTGTAAGGAACTCTTACTGCCACTGTAACCTCGATAGCAAAATCACACACTACAGAGAGATGTTAAAAGTTTTGATAGATGCAAAGCGTGCAGATCCGACTTCATGAATTATCATCTTTTTCTCCTCATGTCATCTTTCCAAAATCCCTTTTCCTCCGTTGTTGTGTCCTCGTGTCCCCCACACTTCCATCCCTGTGTGACTGGACTTAAAAGGCCAGCTTGAGGGATGACAACCGTCACTCACTTCAGAGGGCTGAAAGAGTTGAGGAAGAGGTGGAGTAGGGGGAGATGAAAGCAAAAATTGCAGATGAGGTAGAGCAGGAAGAGAGTAGTTTTAAAGATTTATGAAGGATTGACAGCTTCTGTGTCAGTCATAAAAGCAGAATTACATCCACATGAGAACCTCCATCTGAAAGTATCAAAAATTACCTGATTCACAGATAGAAAATGCATTAATTGTAAGCATTTTGAGATTCCAGTCTCTGTAAATGATATACAAATGAGGAAAATGATCTGCAATCTTTCATAAACTGCAAGATTTTTGTATTTCTTTCAGGGTGGTAAAGACTTGATTCCACTGAGCACCCACTGAGTTTTTCACTGTGGTGAAATGACTAAATGTGATGCTGAATGTTTCGAAGGTGTGGAAAAAAATTTAGGCATTTTTGTTAACTTGGGCTCTCTGTCTATCTAGTTTGCTATGGTTAGTTTGAGAAATTAAGCAAGTTAATTTAACACTACAAAGATATCAGGCGTTTTCTAATTTATTAAGCTAATTAATAATGTCAGCATGTGTGTGTGCGTGTTTGTGTGTTTGTTTGTATTAATATTTGGGTTAGCAGTCTGGGAACACAAATACACAAATTTGTTCCCGCCATTTTTAATTTTGAAGTTTTTATTATATGTTTTTGGATAGGTTAGAATTGGGTACATGTTAATATAAGGCTGCTGCCATTCATTTTTTTTTTTTTCCGTCTCTGAATTTTATGAAAAAACCAAAACTTTTTTCTGTCCTTCACTACTTTCCAACTTTCCCAACGACTTAAGTGTCACAAGCCGATTCATTCTTAATAAGGCTGTAAATCTTTAAAAACAGGACACATAATCCACACTGTCATTTTAAAAAAAGGCTCCATAATGTCATAAAACTGATGGGTACTGCAGTTTTTTTTTTTTTTTTTTTCCTTACTTAGGAATAAGTAGTCCTTGTATAATGCACTATTTTCAGCAGTGGAGTGATACACATTTAGGGTTAGTTTGACAAACACATTTTGGATGGTCTGTAATACCACCCCAAAAAAGAGGTGACTGTCCACTTTTTCTTCAGAACCGTTTCCATGGAGTATTTAAGATTTGAATATTGTCCTCCTCCTTTTTTTAGGAAAAAAAAACCATTTTTTATTTTATTTTATTTTCCTGTTCTATGGATTATTTACTGCTCTTGTAATTTTTTTTCTCCAAAAACTGTTTTCCTTACTTTATTTTCTTTTATCATTATTGCGGTCCTTGCTGAATTTTCTCAGTATAATATTCTTAAATCTGACCAGTGGAGAAATGCTTTTTTATTTTTTTTATTTTTTTTAAAAGCCCCAATTTACCCACAGTTCATTTTATAGTAGCCCGATAGATAATGAAGTCCTTATTGTCACTATAGTGAGCTGTAGTGAGTCATTATCTCTGCAGGACTTCAAGTCACTTCAGTGCCTTTGTTCATTGAAATGAAGAAACATGTTACTCAGGGAAAATGTGTGGCTGAATGGTGTGTTTACTCCTTAGAATACTTTTCTAGACAACAACTGAGGGCTTTAGTGCAGTTTTTAAGATAAAAAAAAGTAAATACTTCTTTTCAAAAAAGTCAACAATCTATTTGATTTGCCCTGGAGTGGCCAGGTTTCAGCCGTATTAAGGAGCTGGAGGAGTTCATTGTTGAATTTGGTCTTTTTCTGGAATTTGTTCAAGACAATGAAAACATAGAACATCTCCAGATTTGTCAATGAAGGTTATTGTAAGGGTTGTAATTGGGCACACAGGAGATAAACTGTGAGTGCAATGTCCCCACAAGTGACAAACATGAGTTTGTGTTTGTGCCAGAGAATGCTATCTCATGCTGTTCTTAATCCTTCCCAGATTGAGGTCAGTAGGGTTATTGGAAAATCTCGCTGTGTTTACAACCTCAGCCCGACCCTCTTGGCTGGTGTCGTCTGATTGGTTCTGTCCTCTTGATCTATCCGTGTGCAGAGATCTGATTGGCCCAGAGGACTTGAGATGAAGTCAAAATCTGAAATATCTCCATAAGAAGTGGGTCAAGGGACATGAAGAATTCGGTTTGCTGTTTTTACCCTCCGTAGGTGAGACTATAGAGGGAACGCGAGTCGGTTTCAGAATTGGGTTGGTGTTGGTGGGTGCGGTTGTTATAGTAACTCCTGACTGTTCTCAAATGCCCTGTGCGTCATGTGGAAGGGTTGCTATGGCAATGGCAGGTTGTAGCGTAGGTGTGTTGTTGTGATGACACCACATCTGCGCAACGCTGCCCTTCACTCACTGTTGAGTGGAGTAACAGCAGGTTCTTGACAAGCAGAAGTTATGGTTGTGTTAATGAAAATAATCAATTGTCTTCAGAGAGTGCAAGAGCGATATTAGGCTAAGCGTAACTCTCCTCTGCCTCAAAGGTTCTGGCAATATAGTTAACATTTTTATAGCAATAGTTAATGAGGATATTTGTTTTTTTTCTATATCACAACATTGCAAATATATGCAACATTTCAAATTATCCAGCTGATGTTCAAAGCAGTGAACTTCAGATCATCTTCATATCTATGAAGCATAAATGAACTGGCAAATTTTGTTCATTTTCATTTGATAATTTAGAATCATTCATTTTGACAACACAAATTCAACAACAGTTTCACAAGATCAAAAACAGAAGGAATCCACTAAAAGAGAGAAAGTGATTATATTGAACAATTATCGCCCAGGAGTTCCAACTCGACCAACGATTGCTCACTGGTATAAACAAAGCTTTTGAAGATAAAACACCAACACCAGCCCAGGTAAATTCCCATGTTAGTCATTTTATTGTCTAACCAACAAACAAATATATGAGCAGTATAGTTTTATTGCTGCCCTGGTAGACCATTTGCATCCTTCGCTGCTCCAGTTTTTCAAGCACTCGGAGCAATTGAAAAGAGCAATAGAGGTCATATTCAGTCACATCTTATCAGTATTTTCAAAAATGCCGCAAAATACTGTTTATTCCTGTTTAGACTTAGTTTATACAGTATATCTTCAAATATGAGGCATCTTATTAGAGTGCCGCTGAGTCTGACCCATCTGATTACTTACCTTTTTTGCCTGCCGCTTTTGTTTTATCGTCGTTTCTTCTTTTGAGTGCCTTGTTAAACTCCAGTAACCACATGTCAAGTCTCTTCTCTCCTCCGCCTCTATATTTTTTCTCTGATCTCTCTGCCTTTGTTCCCCCGTTAGTTTCATTAGCGGTGGCTGTGTCTCCGTTCTCTCCATCTCAAAATTGTACCCACGTTTTTCCATATAGAAACATGATCGCACACACAAATACACGTTTGGTGTGTATGCATGTAGTATGTCCTTGCATACGTTTCAGATTATGCCAGGGATAAATCTTTTTCTGCATTTATGATTAGTCATTGCAAGTGACTGGGGGAAAAGTAGAGGCCTCAAACATGCTGATTTGTAGTCTGCACAATGACAATCCCTTAAGAGCCCCAATAGCCAAACATCTTGACAAAGCACTCCACTCGCATAAACCCACACAATGCACTTCAATTTTCTGGCTTTTTAAGAAATGCTCAGTCACCACATGGCTATAAAGGGAAGCTTATGTCTGCATTTATTTGCTACATTAATTTTATCCGAGCATATCTTCAATTAGTTGTCCTTTACATTTTTGGTAGTGCGACATCTGCGACCTTTTGACCTTTATTCCTCTCGGTTAATGCAAAGTTTTGAAGTCTTAAATCTAGTGTTGTCTCTCTCTTTCCGTCTTGTACAGAGACACACACACACACACACACACACACACACACACACACACACACACACACACACACACACACACACACACACACACACACACACACACACACACACACACACATACAGAAAATGCAGAGATGCCCTGCTCCACATCCAAAAATACCTCTTTTGTGAATACAAGTTCCTTTTTAAAGCTATACATGTTTATTTCTGTCAATGTGCTGAGTGTTTCCAGCCTGCTTTCTGAAATTATCTCATCTTGATGTCTCGTTTGCTTCCTTGCACCTGACTCTCTCCGTCTCTCATCTCTGCTGTTTTCAACCATCTGGCTTGAATTCTGTCCTTTATTCTTGGTCGTATTGTAGCTAGAAAGACGGTGCTGAATTTATTATAGTAATTTTAACTCGTTATTTGTATATTTTAGTATGTGTGATCAAAAAACTGTTTGAAAACTTTAGTGAGATGAAGTGTTGCTGTAAGATGACATTGTGTTGCGATCGCTGTAGCAAACCATATGTGATATAATCAGTCTGAAAGAAGTGCCTGAGGGGTCTCTGGAGGCTTCTGGCTGTGTGAGATAGAGAAAATGACATCAACACACAGCGACATATGAAAGTCATGTATGGAAGAGGAAATAGGTGGCAGTCACCTCGGAATAAAACCTTTGTTGCATTAACACCTTTTTCTCACACTCTTTCCTGGGAGTAAATCAGATTATTAACCACTATCAGCAGCATGTCTATTTACTTTCTCATCCATAAACCAAAGAAATGTAGCTTTCCCATGGTGAGCACTCCACATTTAACAACAGCAACCCATGATTTTCAAGATGTTTTAGTGAGGCAGAAGGTTCATATTTTATGTAAGAGACGAGATAACACCTTTCTAAAATTAGTAATTCTAACATAAAAGTCTCCACATATTCTGACTCAGAGTGATAATTTTCTCTTTTCTTCTTCTGTCTATTTTTGCAGTCATCGCTGACTCACTGACAGTAACAGCTCCAGCTCAGACTTTGTCCAAAGTGGAGGGCGACACACTACAGCTCACCTGCGAGGTGTCTCGGACCACGATGCAGCACACTCACTTGTCAGTAGGTTGGTACTTAAGGTCCCCGGAGGACGCAGCCGCCCCGCCTCAGGAGTTGGTCACCCTGTCGAGAGATTTTGTTTTGCGCTCTGGGGGACCGTATCGACAGAGGATGGCGGCGGGGGACCTCAGGCTCGATAAAACCAGCGCTACATCCTACAGGCTGACCATTCACAAGCTGCAGCCAGTGGACCAGGGACTGCTCTACTGCCAGGCTGCTGAGTGGATTCAGGACACAGACGAAAGCTGGTTCGCCATGACCCGCAAGCAGAGCGACAAGACTCAGCTCCGTATTCAGCCCACTGGTGAGTGAATGGTAAATGGACTGCACTTATGTAGCGCTTTTCTACTTTAACAGATAAAGCACTTTACAATTAGCCTTTCAATGAGCATTCATTCAGCAGTGTGTGTGTGTGTGTGCGCGTGTGTGCGCGTGTGTGTGCGCGCGTGTGTGTGTGTGTGTGTGTGTGTGTGTGTGTGTGTGTTATTGAGCTGCCATGCATGACTGTGCCCATGGGGAGCAACTGGGGGTTTATTGTCTTGCACAAGGACACTTTGACTCATTGACTCACTGACACAAGAAGCCGGGAGTCGAACCCCCGTCCCTGTAATTACTCTGCAACCCTGTGCCCTGTACCTCCTGAGTCACAACCATACTGTAAAGTGAAGAGATTCTGTGGGAAACAGAGAGAGGGTGAAGACATTGGTCTAGATCCCCCGCTGTCCTTTTGACATGCACACACGCCTGTATGTGGGCCGGGTTCCTCTGATTGCTGATCAGTATCTCACACTAAGCTCATTAGCTTACTAAAAAGGGCTTAACTAAACCCCCACAGACTCCCCACTTTTGTATTTGTGTCTGTTTAATGGGCAACATTACAAGAATCCAAGAATCCATTTAACCAGCTCCAAATAGTGTGGGTGTTTGACACGGGAGACCTGCGACTTTCACATAAACAACCTCCCCAGGCAACAAGTGGCCCTGGGTTCAGAAGCCAAAAATGGGTTTTTCAATCACCTTTTGCCAATAGTTACACCAGTCTAGTTTGTGTTGTCGTGCATTAGTGGGAGCCGTGCTGGTTAAGTGCCAAAGCCAAATCTGAAGGAAGAGATTCCCTAATGGAAGAGAGAAAGGAAGTTACAAGCTAAGGGAGGGAGAAGAAAGGGGGGAGTGGGGGATGAATTAAGTAACAAGGGGTGCATCATAGAAGTGTGTGGGAGAAACAAAGACTGTGTTGGGGAGGATGACTGAGAAATACATTTCACATGATAATGATCTAATAAACCATCAATTGCGAGACCAGTAGGACCAGAAACAAAGGCAGTTTCACGACTCCTCGTGTACTTCTCGCCCGACTCGACCCCAACACATCCACTGTGCTGTGTTTCACATACATAAAGAATGTCTTTGTGTGCTTCCACGGAGATGGGTGATAAACTGCTTTGACATTAGCTCAATTACCAGGGAGGCACGCAGTGGCGAGTGCCTCATACCAGTAAATCACTTCAAAGTAGAATCGTTTTGCCTTTCTCCATTAAGCATCAGATCCGCTCTGGACCAATGCGAATTGATGGTGCCCCAGATAGTGCTGTGTGGATGAGACGGAGAGTGGGAACTTGGATGTAAAGCAGGTTTGTCAGATGACTTCCTGCTCCTTCAGGGAGCAGACAAAAGGCACGAAGAGATCCCCTCTCAATACCCTCTGTCACTCTCTGTCTTCCCTGTAATCTATAATGGATGGAGGTATTGTTGCGTGACAAAGAGAATAAAGCAGTTGTGCCGCAGTGTGAGGCTGTGAATGCAAGTGCACAAACTTAAGCATATGTGTAAATTCATTTTGATTTTTTTGTGTGTACTTATTACATGATGAGGGTGCGACTTGCAGCTTTAAGCTGAACTGGTGGATTTGAGGTTCCACCTATCAAAGTGCAAAATCGACAGAGAGCGTGCGAGAGACATTTAGAAGGGGAGAGGGAGCAACTTCTCCATTAGGCTCCTATTATAAAAGATGGAGTGGATCTCAAGACAGCCCCATCACTAGCTAATCACCCACAGCCAGCATCAGAGAGAGGAGCAACAGACAGAATCCTAATGTACCTTTCACTCTGTTTTCACCTTATCGTTCTTTCTTTCTCTTTCCTCTCACCTCCTCCCTTGTTCTGCGCTGTCACATCACCTCTCATCTTCTGCAACCACTTGTCATCACTGCATGTCTTTCTGTTCCCTCAAAATTACTTCTCATACTTGCCTTTTTTTTTTTTTTTTTTCTAATTGCGTCCAAGATGTACAGCACAAAGCCATCTTCTAATGGTCCATACCATAATTTATTCTTGTAAAAATGCTCTTAATAATAGAGCTCTATGCCGAGCTGTGACCAAACTTGGCCTAAGTAGTCCACAATACTTTTAGTGTGCTCCACTTCCTTCACAACTCATCACATTCAGATGTCACAATACAATGTCCTTCTGTCCTACTGCCTTATTGTCATTGCAGCAACCAATTTTGGCATATGTGGGCTGCTTCCTTCTCCCCTGTTGCATCATATGCATACTTTGTGTGCACCACTGCTGCAAATAATCCTTACTCTCATTATCCTGTTGGTCAGTTGTGCATTGTTCTCCTTAATTTTCTGAAGGTGCTCTGGCTTCCTCCCACATGCATGTGAGGTTAATTTGTGATCCTAAATTGGCTAATAGGTGTGAATGTAAGCATGAATGGATGTTTATGTGTCTGTATTAGCCCAATGTTAGCTGGGATAGGCTCCAGACACACCCCGCCCCCCTACACACACACACACACACACACACACACACACACACACACACACACACACACACACACACACACACATATATATATAGTGTATTTGCATGTGTGTTATTTTAAGTATGTGTGTGTATGTATTTGTGTAGGTGTAAACAACATCCCCTTCTCACCCATCATAGTGCTCGCTTTGATAATGAGCTCTATACCAGGGGCAAGGTTTGAACTTTTCCACATGACTGTGTTTCTCAGGAATCCCCTTTAAAGTCTTTATAATTACAGCTTGGAGCTACCACCTCACTGGGATGCAAAGCAGCTGTGTCTGGTAAAGCTGCGTAAATCATCTGGAAATTAATAAAACAAATACAAGTGGACACACAGCTGCATACTGTACACACACACACACACACACACACACACACACACACACACACACACACACACACACATACACATACACATGCATATGCAAGTAAAGCAGTGCATGCACAGACAACAAGTATAATTTAGTGAAGTGGAAGGCTAGCACTAGCAGTGTTTACTCTATCTGTTGTCTTAGACTTTGCAGGAGGAGGAGAGAGCGCGTGACTGTGATTCAGACAGCTTGAACAGAATTTTAATTAGATGGGTTTTTTTTTTATTGCAGAGGTGAAACCAAGGGGGGAGAGAGAGCAGAGCTGTCTGAAAGATCACAGTTTTACTGGAGTGGTGTGCTGTGACCTCAACCTCTCTCTCTCTCTTCGACACTAACTGATGCTATTTTGATGTACCCATGCATGCAGGTTCAGCATACCTAACTGGATATTAAGAAAATGCAGCAGTGTTATGCATTTCAATTGTAGACCTTTTTGGAAATGTAAAAACCTTCTTTAAGACTCTTTCCTTATTAATGGCTTGATTTGAGATCTAGTGGCACATGAAAAGTTTTGTACTTTTTCTGGTGTTTGGTGAAAATCTTCTGTTTAACCCTGATGTTTCTTCTGTTTTCCTTTCGCTCAGACCGGGACTTCAGCATCCAGGTGAGCACGGAGCGACGGTCCTTCACGGCCGGTGAGCCGCTGGAGCTTCGCTGCACCATTGAGGCGCAGAATGTCCCCGAGCGTTTCTTCTCGGTGTCATGGGTCTTCAGCAGCTCACCGGTGGCCGTGGTGGGCCCCAGTGCCGTGCCTGTCCTGGGCCCCGATTACATCGCCCGCGAGGCAGCCGGTCACATCACGGTGCGGAAAGAGAGTGCCAACGTGCACCTGCTGAAGCTGCAGCACTTACGCCCCGAAGATGCTGGGAAATATATCTGCCGCGTGACGGAGCGGGAGAAGACACCCACGGGAGACTTCATCGACCGCAGCAAGAGGTCCCGCAATGTCCAGATCACAGTCCAGCCGCTCAGTGAGTAATAATCCATACACAAGGCCACTGGCTCCGTTGTTCTGTCCTTAGTTGTCACTTAAACTAAGAATGATGACCTTTTCATGAATGCAGTTTTATCTTCATACAAGCCATATGCAATATCATGCTGTGTTTCTCTCCAGCCTTTCTCTCTGTGTTCCTCCCCCTCTGTCCCACCAAGTATTGCCCGTAACAGATAGCTGTGCAGCCTCTATTGTTAGCTGTAAGTAAGAGTGGAGAGGATAACGCTACTCTTCTTAATGTATTTTCTGTTTGAGTGGATTGCTAAGGATGGGTAATGCAGCATTATGGTCCTTCCCATTTCCTTGGCTGGGTGGGTGGTTGGTTGGGGGAGGTGGGTGGGTAACACTATAGTAGGATAATGGAGGCAGAAGAGTCCAGGCTGAAGGACGCTGAGCTAACAGCCATGAAATGAAAGTGTGGAGAAAGAAAAGAAGCACAGAAAAGCACCATCTCTTCGGGGCCCTGTAAGTGGTTCCCCAGGCTAAATTAATGTGTTCTGCTGGGGCAGACCTCTTCATCTGGTTTAAGCAGGGCTGGCCATCGGGGCTGTGACAGGGTCGCAGTTGATTGATAGAAATATACAGTTCAATTTAGCTCTCAATTCTCTCATCTGTCACTGAGACTTTCCACCTCTCACTCATAGAGTTTGGGTCATATGCTGCATTTCTCTCCTCTCTCTTTACTTCAGTGTCTCTTAGGACTGGACTAGTGTATAGAGCCAGCTGCTACCAGCATAATAAACCATAATAACTACAGTGTGGTATCTCCTCTCAAGCAGCCAATGTTACCTTATTCCGACTGCTCTGCACCCCCTGCTAAATCAGCCCAAAACAATGGCTCACAGCCTGCAGCAGTCTCCAGGGAATATCTCTGTATGCAAGGTTTTGTTTTTCCAACAAAAGACCTTAATGCCCTATAAAGGATGTTTATAGGGTTTACACAAGATAATAGCCATGGTTATTGGGGGAGAAGTTCCACAAAGCACAGCAGTAGTGGTCAGGAAGCCGGTGTTTCATGCACAAATTTTCCCTTCGTGCCCGCTTTCTCTCTCAAACACACGCACACAATTTCAAGATGTGGTTCATCACACTAATTGGGGAGAATTGGGCTGGAGTTAGTAATAGGTTGTGACATAGGTTAGAGTTGATGAGTCAGAGAGCCAGGCAGAGGTGACAGCAAAGGAAAAACCGGGGTAAACACATCTGACAAATGAATGTTGATGGATGAGTTTACCTTTGCAATGAGAAAGAGGGTGAGACCTTACTTGCCAAAGTGAATCAGATAGAAAGGACAAGTGCAAAGTTAGAAGGGGAAAAGAGGAGGGGGGGGCACTGTAATGGAGTGAGTGTGCATTCTGTTCAACAAAATACAGAGTCAACTGGTGGAGAAATGTGAAAATACGAAAAAGAAATAAAGTTTAAATGGGTAAGTTAGATAAAGTTGTCCTGGAGTTAGACACTTTTAATGGAAGGCAGATATATCTACAGGTATAACTGTCTAAAAATCATCTCCTCATGTCTTGGTGTAAAAAAGAGTCAGAATAAAATATGTTCTTGGCTCTAGAAAAAGCTCTGAAACTCTTAGTTAAAGACAAAAGAAAGTAAAAGGATGAAGTTTTTTTTCCCCCTTTGTTCATTTGAGTGTGATAGAAATAAGAAGCGAGTTTATTCCATATTCACAGAGGGCTCGTGCTTATTAGGAGGACGAGCGAGCTGAGAGGGAAGCAGCAGAGCTTGGCCTGAGGGGAAGGGAGAAAAAAAAAAAGTGAAATCTTAAGCCACACCCCCTCAGAGACAGAATCACTGACCCCACAGGGGGAAGAGAGCTTATAGGTCAACCAGAGCTCCATGATGTTGGATGGAAGTTGAAGTGATGTGAGTCACGATAAAGAAGGAAAACAGAGCAGAAGAGCCAGTGAAGACTTTTATCCTTCTCTTCTGAAGTGCCACTGAGCCCCGTGATCTGAGCCTTCTTTCCTGTGTATGTGGACTCACAGGATTCGCAATGAGAATCTCAACCCACACACACAAATTCACCAATGTCTCTACTCTAGCTGTCACTGATGGGCCCGAGGCCAGTTACAGAACTGCATGATCTTACTCTCAAACACGTACTTCCACACACACCCACAAAATGCAAACACACATGCACAGCACTTGTCCAGGACTGTGTTAAACTCCCGGGAAGAGGCTCCATGCAATTTGTTTTTATTGCCCCTGGCCTCCTCTACTCACTGAATATTTTGACACAGACAGCCTGATTCTTGTTGTCTCTGGGCTTCGGTGTGAAAAGGAGTTCAATTTTTGAGAACTTTTTTCGAGCTTCTTCTCCACCTGCCTTTCTGCGTACTGACATCTGTATCAACTACACCTTCAGTGGGTTCAGAAAGTATCCAGACGCCTTCATTTTTTTTCCTTCTTTTTTTCCATAGAATTATTGAATAATTTAGCAAATTAGAGATTTTGATTTAATAAACTTACAAACATTTCTAAAATTGTTCACTTAAAACTAACTGAAAAAGTAAAAGGGATCTGAATGCTTTCTGAATCTACTGAACTGAGAAATATTTTAATGACCATAGTCAACATGCAAATATAGTAATACTTTAGCCATGCAAATGATAAAGGATTTAGCCTTGTTTTTACAACATTTTATACAGTAAAATATTTTACAAGTATACTATTTTGTTGTACTTCAACTTTATATATTTCTGTGTTTCCTCTTCCCACTCAGAGAGCAACATCACAGTGTCGCTGTCGAGTAACTCCTCGGAGGTCCTGGAGGGCGACGTCATCCAGTTGACCTGCTCAGTCTACTCCACTACGGGGCCCCTGTCTATTGTCTGGCAGTGGCTGGACAAGCAAGCAACCGGACTGATCCAGGAAGTGGCTTCCGTGGATCGGGAGGGCACCGTATGGCACAGCCCCACCTACAGAGAGCGCTCCAGTTATGGGGAGATACGTGTGGAGAAGTTGCGAGCCGACACGGTCTCTCTGTCCTTGTACAATGCCTTACCTGGGGATGAGGGCCAGTACCGCTGCATGGCCACCGAGTGGTTTCAGACTGGAACTGAACCAGAGCTGAACTGGGAGAAGATTGGAGAAAAGTCAGCCACCAAAACGGTCACCGTCAAGACTGTTGGTAAGTTATTTGAATCCTAATGTGTCTTTGCCCCGAATATAATCTGTATTCTAATATCTTCAAGTCAGTAAGGCGTGTAAACGTTCTGACAAGTACGGCGTGTTTGCGCAGATGAACACAGAATCAGAGAGAGGCATATGGTTTGTGATTAGCTAAAGATTGATGAACGGCTCAGAAAAAAACAAAACATGCAGTCCACATAGTAGAAATACAATGATTTATTCATGCATCGCTCAAGGGAAAGAGCTATAATGACACACATACACTCTAACACCACCTGCCTCATGTCAAGAGCAATGCCTCCATGACACCCATGATAGACCCACACACAGTCACACACACACCCATATGGATTAGCCAGAATTATTAGAATGGAAATGCAGTGGCAATGTGTTTCACAGTCTGTGGGTCTCCTCTGTCATTGCTAAGTTAAGCTGAACATCCTCGGTACAGGCTGAGGAAGCCACTGGAGCGGAGCACTGAGGAGCTGGCAGGCCAGGAGCACTGGGTGCAACGCATGCACACACACACACACACACACACACACACACACACACACACACACACACACACACACACACACACACACACACACACACACAACTAGCGGATTAGCTTCATGCAGCAGCACGCAGAGGTGCTGCAGAGAAGAGATGTCAGTTTTTAAGTGGGCATTTGTTAAGTCCGGGCAACAACAGAAACATTAGTTTGAGGAACAAGGGACACATAATGCAAATAAGGGAAAAGAAGTACAAAGCTACTCATCCTTCTTCAGTTACACTCCTTGACATCGCCTCTTCTTCTCCTCCATGCTTGTTGATCAAAGGATTTTCTAAATGTGCACTGTTGTGTGACGGTCAATGTGTGTGTTTTACTTCATCTCAGATTTGTTTTGGCCCTCATTTTTCTCACTTTAGCTTGCAACTGCAGTTTTATTGGACCTAAGCCTGACATGCAAGTAGAGCACTTGTTTTTATTCCAGCTTTTTTTCTTTTCAACAGTTCTTGCTACTTTGGTCCTTGCTTTTTTTTTAATAAATTATAAAAGAAAGAGGAAAAAAACTTGTGCTCCACTTTCTCTCCCAGCTCAGATTGTATTTCACATTGACCTGTCCTCTGAGTGAACCAGTGTAGAGGCTGTAGTTCAGCATATTATATATGGCCACTCTACCTTTATTTAGTCTGGAGCTCCCTCCTTTATAGACTCCCTTTGCTTATTGACCAGACCCAGAGGGAAATGGGAGAGGGAGGCCCTCTGAGTATTTGTTGCCACGGTGAAGACAAAGGTTCCCAGTGGAGAGTCTTCTTTCCAGCTGATTGGATAAAGGGGCACTTAGTGTTTCAGGGGTGGCAAATATGTATGAGTGAGAGCCTACATGTAGTAGATACCCAGAGGCACAATCTTCCAAACAACCACCACACGAACTTAACAAAACAAACGCATTCAAGTTTATTCACAGAAACACGAACACAGAGTTGTACGAGGAAAAAAAGATTGGCGTGATATCGTCTTTCTGTCACAGAGGCAGGCAGTCACTGTGGGAAATGGATGGATTGAGGAGGGGTGCCGGGAGATGAGAGATAGAGCGAGAAGGGAGAGTTATTGTCTGTTGGAGAATTATGGCCCCAGGCGGCTGTCCCAGCAGAAGCCAAGTCTGGACAGCAAGCCATTGATTACACACCCTGAAGGACACCGCAGATGATGGCTGTCTGAGGACGAGAGAGGGTGAGGGACGGAGAGAAAACAACGGGGCTGTTGACAAGAACATAATGGACAATCTGCAAAGTCTCAAGGAAATGAATGATACGATCTGGCAAAAATCAAAGCTCATCAACATGTCTCTATTCCACCTGCCACTTTATTTTATCTGTGTATGACCATCTCATTCATATTCACGCTCAATCATTCTCATTCACTGAAATGCCCTGAAATAGGCGCAGCAGGGCCAAGTTTTTATGAGCCATGGAAAAATGGGATTTTTCTTTATCTAGTCTCTCTCCCTCTCTTGTTTCTTTTGCTTTCCAGTGTAGGTGTATCTTGGCAGTAATATATAGAGTTGGGTGAATGTTTTTAGCTTAATGAGGATAGTTTAGACTTGGCAAGGAGTTGGGCGTAGATCGAACATCGGTGCTTAGAGAAAATCTGTCCCCTGGGTTTTCTTTGTTGCATCACCCATTAATTTTGAGGCGCACTCTCGCTGTCAAGCACACAAACTTACATACACATAGCTCTCTAAGGCCACAATGTTGAAGGGAAATACTTGTGGAGATTCAGAACTGCTTTACCTATAGATCAATGCACTTGAAGTAAATACTGTCAGTATGAGTTCCAGCAGGGGGCTTTGTTCCTCTTTGTAGCTGTGCTTAAAAGGTAAGTTACTTCCACGGAAAGATTCAGAATCCCCACATAATTTGCGGAGCTTCAAACGTATAGAGAATAAATTCAATCACAACCAAGCTAGTGTTGTGCTATTACATGATTGAAAAGTTTATCTGTAGTCAAATAAAATCCTAACTTCCTTTCCCATCTGTTTCTCCCATCATCTAGAGTCCTCCTTCATGGTGTCAGCCTCATCGCGGACGCCATCTATAACCTTTGGAGACTCCTTTGACCTCCTGTGCCTGGTCAAGCCCCGTCATAATCCTCGTGTCCCTACTTCTGTCACCTGGCGCTTCATGCCAGCCGGCACAGAAGCTGACGACGAGGATGAGGGAGAGTTCAAAGACCTGGTGACTTTCACCCGCGAAGGCACTCTGCAGTGGGGGGAGCAGTTGCTTGGGTTGGGTACCCGCACCACGGTGGACCGCTCCCACTCCAACACAAACTTCCGGCTGTCAGTGACCCGGGCAGGGCGTCGCGAGGCGGGCAAGTACCAGTGCACTGCTGTCCTGTGGAGGAGGAACTACGACAACAGCTGGAGCAGAGTGGCCAACCGCACTTCCAACCTGCTTGGCATCAGTGTCCTACAGCCAGGTAAAACTGCATGGCTGCTTGCCAGGCGGACGCATGCCTAATTGGAACAGACACAGACCGGCACACAAACACAGATAAACACAGATTCAGACACACACACACACACACACACACACACACACACACACACACACACACACACACACACACACACACGTACACACGTGCGCATAGGGCAAATTCACCAGAGCTTAGAGGATTTCTGCCAGCTCTAATTGCTCTTAGTCTCTGGTTTAGCACTAATTGGAGCGTCTGCGGACCTGTTTGTGTGTGTGTGTGTGTGTGTGTCTGTCTTTGTGTGTGTGCAAGGCAGGGTGCAGTCTCCTAATGGAGCGCAGTGAATGGATTGCTAAATATCCCATAGGAAGAGAAAACTAAGTGAAAGAGGTAGAAGAGAGGCAAGCAAAGGATGGAGACAGAGAGAGTGAGAAAGCGTTATAAAGCGAGTGGGCGATCTGTCCTTGAACCTTTTTCCTCAGTGGAGGCATTAAACTGTCTACACCGCTCTCATTGGCCCTCGGTGCTTCATTTACAGACACACACACACACACACACACACACACACACACACACACACACACACACAAAAAAAACCCCATTCAGACACAACCCAATTAGTGGAAGAACACAAACAAAACACACACAGAAGCCCAACCTCACATTGGCCCAATTTAGCCGAGTCTGCTGTGCCCCAACAGTATGATACTTCATTTATTCAGGTGAATGCACCTCAGGCAAATACACATCCCGCTGATAAAAATAAAAATTTTATAGGTTTTGAAGCAGCATTGTGGTACCTTCAGTACCAATGGAGTTCAGATTTGTTGAATTTAGCATGAGGAATATGAGTGAGTGTGTGTGGGTGGGAGGAGAGGTAGGTTTTCAACTTGTAATAATATCAGCAATCACTGAACAACTTCTGAAATGCCAAGTGTTGGTCTGCAATGTTATATTTGTGAGTGTGAGCAATGTGCGCCCACTGTCCTCGTCGTGTTCGGGTTAGGATGAGTAAGATGCTGTATTGAGTTCAGAGGCAGAGTGTGATGATCAATACCTCTTTTAAAGTGAGCCAGTGGAATGTGGCCACATGTACACCATAGATAGTCTCTCATTCTTCGCTGCTATTGATTCAGATACACACACACACGATAGCAAACAGATGTAAACAGACTCACACACGCACATCTAGCAGCACCACCGTGCAGAGACAGTGGCTTACTTGCTTGAGTGACTGTGCTCTGACCTTAACCGTTCACGCAGAGCACACAGCCTCCCCGGGCCCTTCAGGAGTCATTTGAAAATCGACCTATCATCCTGAATGCTCATTTACCTTCCCCTGATGTGCAGTTTACTTTGTTTATCCTTAACCAGAAAAACCTTTAGGACAGACACACACACACACGCAAACATTTTGTTGTTGACTGGGTCCTCCTTTCACTCTCTTCTCTAGCAGTGTCTGTCTCCATGACAAAGTGATCAGTTACCTTGGTAATGCCATCAGTAACCGTGGCGATGTGAGCAGTTGCCGACTAAAATCCAATCAGTAACTGTAACAGTGTGATCATTCTGTGTGTAAGGGCACTATCTCTCAGGGGAGGGAGAGTGAGTAATTCCTTTATCTCATTGGTTGCCGAGGCCCGGCTCAGTCCCGGTCATGCTGTGTTTGTCTTTTCTGCCTCCTATGTCTTTTTTTTTCTCCCCCTGTTCTCTTTTTTTTTTTTGGTTGTGTAGTCAGACCTTCATTTAGACCGATGATTCATTTGTCAGAATGTAGGACGTCTCTCTGTGCATCACGCCTCTCCTCCCCATCTGCTATTTCCTCACTGTTTTCCTAAATGTTAACCACTCCTGGCTAAATGAGCGGCTGGCATTTTCACTTCCTATCTCAAAGAAGTGGGATAAAGGAGAGTGTGTGTAATGAGGTGTGAGCAAACACAAAATCTGACCAGATGCATAATTGAGAGACTTTAAATCAAGCTTCTAGAGGTACTTGCTTAATATGTACGAGCTACCTCACCAGCGTTACGTGTGCAAATACATACTTGTGTGCATGTCAAACTTACTGCATGAATGCCCCGGCCCCATGTGATGTGCTGCTGAGAGCTTTCATATGCTTGCTATGCATATGTACAGGAGCCTAACTCACCCGTGACACCCGGAAACACAAGTTGAACTCCTTCAAGGCGCTAAGGCTCTGATGATCTAATGCACCATCATCTTGTCTTCAGAATAAAGATCTATATTCATATGTGTGCCTAAGATAAGGTTTGCAAATTCAGAGTGACACTCCTCAATAAATTATTGTGAAACTTCAAAAGCGGGGAGTGAAAACCAACATCAGAGATAGAGCTCTTGATCCAACATCAATGCATCTTAAATAAGCAGGAGAGAAATGTTGGATGAAGATAAAAGCTGGACCAAAACCCACTCACAGAAGCAGTCGTCCGGTCATTGTAGTGTTTGGTCAAACCAGTGCAGTGCCTGTGGCCCCGCCCAGGCCTACTTCCTTCTCCAGATTGCATTAGCAGCATGCTGCCCGTGTCCAAGTCCCGTGGGTCATATCAGGAGAGTTCACCACCATATCTGCACACGCACATGTAATGATTTTATGTTCACTCAGAGGGCAACACTGTACAGCAGTTGGGCTTGAGTCATCCACCATGGGCCAGAAGCAGAAAACCATTGAACACACAGGAGCACAAACATCATCATCCTACACAAACATGCAGTGTGTGTGTATACACACTGAGAGGGTTACCTCCCAGAGCAAAAGTGTAATTATCTCACGACGGAACATGATTCAATATTAACCCTCGCAGCAAGGGATATCCACAAACACAAAAAGAAGAGCATAAATACACGGTATACAGCTTCACGTACAGTGGCAGTGATATTAAATTTCACCTGATTGAGTTTTCTCTTTGTCTCTTTCTGAAATGCAATAACGGCAAACACATGTTCAGCATGGCAGATCACCAGGGAAGCCTCAGTCTCCACAAGACAATCTAATATTATCTACTCATAACTCAAACTACACACACACACACATAAACACATGCACTTAAAACACGCAAAACTAATTATGCCGAATCTCCCCTAATGGAGCCAGAGTTTAGATTAATGATGATTTTGGGAGATCAATACATTTTTCTCATCATTTGAGTGTGTGCATGTGCACATTAGTGTGCGTGTGTCTGGCATGAAGAGTGGGATATTAAGACCACCTGGTTATTGGCGGAGTTAGAATGATGGGAGGGGGGGGGGGGAATTGTCCCACTTAGAGTTTCTCATCTCTCCTCACACACCTACGCTTGCCTGGCTACCTTTCACTCACATGATCAAACATCAGTATGCAGGGTGTCTTTTTTTTTTTTTTTTTTTTTTTTTAACTTATTTCTTTCCTCCTCTCTTGTTTTGCTCTCGTGGTTGCGCTTTGAGTTAGAGGATATGTTCCTCCTACTATCTTGTCCTTGCCTGGTACACTCTCAGTGATAGTTGAGGGTGTCTTCCCATTTAATTTGGGCCGGCACCGGCAGATGCTGCATGTGCTCTCCTTTCATGCCACTGACGCTGTTGCCACCCTGCTTTCATTGATGGTGCTGGCATTACTGCAGTGATTGCACATTCCTGCTTATCGAGGCATGTATAGGAGCTGTCTATCTTCATTAAGGCCCAGCCTATCACCCTCTTGTCCTCTTCTCTTGCTGCTGCTCCATCTCTGTCTTTCTGTATTTTGTCCTCACTCTCCCCATAAGTCTCTAATGTCTTTTTTCCCCTTCACTCTCACTTAGCTGCATGTTTCCCTCCACACACGCCCCCAGCTTCTTTCTCACTCTTGTGATTTTTCAATATTTTATAATTCCCTACTTCCCTCCTCCTCATAATTCTCTCCATTATCTTCACGTTTTTCTTCAAATATCTTTCTTACCATTGTCAGTATTTCATGAATAATAAGGATATGGCCACTGTACTTGTTTGCACACAATTGTGGCTTTATCACAGTTATTGTTATTGTTATTGACAGGGTTGTAGATCTTCTACATGCCCTCTTTTTGGCTGTAGTGGATGTAGTTTAGGATTGCCACAAGCTCACCTGAGGCAGAACTGTGTGTATGAGGCTTAAGGAAGTGGGATGTTTTTCTACAGCACACCACCTTTATACAGTTTGTACTCTGCATATGCAAATAATAAGAGTGCGCTCGCAGTCCGTCTGTCTGTTGCACACGCTCTGAGGGGTGCACTGACACAGAAAATAATTTCATAAAAGGTTTTTGATTAATCACGTCTGTTTCAGACATTCAAGGTCAGGTTCCACCCCTACATGTCTCCCCCTTCATAGGAGGAAACCCTCACACTCGCTCTTGTGCGCTCACACGGGCACATTCTTCTGTCAAACTCAATCCAATCTTGGGCTCATTTCCTTGTTCGGCCCAATCTGCAGAAACAATGAGATTCTCTGTGTTGTGTCTCTCCATCTCTCTTAAGCACCTGTGTGTGTGTGTGTGTGTGTGTGTGTGTGTGTGTGTGTGTGTGTGTGTGTGTGTGTGTGTGTGTGTGTGTGTGTGTGTGTGTGTGTGTGTGTGTGTGTGTGTGTGTGTGCACGTGCGCTTGTGTGTCCTACTGCTGCTGTAATTGAAGTCATAACTCAGAGCTGGATACAGTGCCCGCTGCTCCCCATGTAAATCAGTGGCTAATAGTAGGCGCAAGCAGGAAGGGCTCGGCAGTGCTGCCTTCTATATATGCGCTCATACACACTCACCCTTTCCCAGCCTGTACTAACTGAATGGCCACTGTTCTCTGTGGTTTAATAAGCATAATGTGTTTTATGCTTATTGGCAGAGCCCTTTCACACACACATGCACATACGGCCTGCAGACGCATGGCTCAATCTGATATGTCTTTATGCTCTCCTCTCCGTGTCAGCTTCCTTTGGCTCATTAATCTCCCAGAGTTCACCTTCCCTGACCCTTTGTCTCTCCCACATCTTCTGCATGTATGTTCCCACTGTCTACCCTCCATCGAACAGTCAGTCTTTCAGACAGGCAGGCAGGAATAAGGAAAGTGCAGTCAGTTTGTCAGTGTGTTTGTACCAATGATAGAGAGTAGAGAAGATATGGGGCAAGGTTTTAGTGTGTGTGTGGTCTCTGTATGGGTGTGTCCAAGGCTGCCATTACATGCGCAGATCCCCATAATTAGCCCAGTGTTAATGACACAGAGGGGGAAGTTTCAGGGAAGAAATGACAAGTGGTAATATCCCTCTGACACAATGGGATCATGGATACATCACAGTCATTAGTATAGAAATTAGGCTCCCAGTTCAGCAGTGGAAATACTTTTTTAGTTGGGGGAACCCCATCCTTCATCGCTTCTGACTAACGGCCCGGTCTGATCCATGCCCCTTGTGACAGAGTGCAGCATTTTGTCAAGTGTGTTTGTGTGTAAAGTGGCAGAGGCTGGCAAGTAGCAGCGGGCCAAAGTGAGCTGTCCTGGAGGGGATCAGGGTGCGGCTAAAGCCCTCAGTCCTGACATGCTTGGTGTCCTGGCTGCGGATAAGCCCAGGGCTGTGCTAACGCTAATGCAAAAGGCGGAGCAGGCAGCCATTAAGACTATAAGTCCATTGGAGTACAGCTGGAGAGACTGCCTGCTGCTTTCCAAAATCCCCCCAGGAGCATGTTCTCACTTTCTGTCTTTTACATCTCTCTCATCTTCTTCAGGCTCTCTCCCTCCCTCTGCATACTTGCTCTCATTCGTCTTGTGAATATCTGTTCAGTTCGGTGATATATCCCTTAACTTTCTCATTTATTTTTTCTCATCCCGTCTACTTTGAAAAAAAAAAATCCCAACCCTCTCTCTGCATCCGCCTTTTTTCTTGTATTCATCCTTTTAATGTCTGTGTCTCCCTCTCTGACTCTTGCCTGCTTTGTCCTCATTTTAAGTGGATGAATTACATCTGTGGCTCAGCGGATTGGTTTAAAAGCACAAAAATGTTAGGCTGAGACCCCACCTGCACCTCTGGTGTTCGCACTTCATTTAGGTGTCATTAATATTAATGACGCCACAGGTTACTGTGCTGAATATTCATTTAAACATCAGGTGATTAGACAGGAGTGACATCGATCACGGTAATACCAGAGTATGACATGATTGATCAAAACAAAGACTGTTATGAGGACGAGAGGCTTGAGTCAGACGTTTCAACCCTGGAGCCTGACCTGTATTAAAAGACTTCACCTGGAGCCGCAGCACAAAACAGAAATGAAAAATGAATTGAGTTTCCTCCCTATACAAAGAATAAAGGATATTGTTCTGTGATTGACCATCTCCAGTTTTATTCTCTTCCTCTGAACACTTGGCCCGGCAGTTTTGTAGCTCTTTGAAGTTATCTTGAGATTGTGTCACACGTGTGTGTGTGTGTGTGTGTGTGTGTGTGTGTGTGTGTGTGTGTGTGTGTGTGTGTGTGTGTGTGTGAGCGTGAGCGGTGGTTAGTGTGCTCTGATGTGCCACAGTGGCATCCTTAGCTGTTCACTTCTCCTCCCCCTGGAATCAAACTTGTTTCCATCTGCTCTGCTTCGTAAACAACTACTGTGCGGTGCTGCTTTTGGGGTTTGCGGTGCACTTTGCTGTGTTTCCTTTGTATCAGAACTGGGCTGCTGTTTGTAGCTTTTGTGTACTTACAGCCACTGATAAATAAAAGGAATAAAGACAGCTTTGTCTCAACTCAGCAGTTTCCTGCAGCTATTAAACCAGACAAATTAGGCACACATGGAAAAGGAGGTGAGACAAGGGTTCAATGAGCCAATTAGTAACTGTACTGTGTGGATGTGTGCGTGTTTGAGTGCACTGTAATGGCGGTACATGCCCAGCAAACTGCTGAAACTCAAGTGCTTCCAGTGGAGCCGAGACAGTTGTGGGGTAAGACTCTGTCTCTCATTACATCTCCATTTCACCCAATACTACGTGTTCAAGGTGTTTAGCAGAGGGAGAATTAGCCTTTTGGTTTGATTTAATTTATCCATGCCTGCTGATGTAAACAAAAGGCACTCACCTTGATTAAGTGAGTCTTGTCTTTCTTGAGGATTAGTGACGGCCTTAAACGTATCATAGCCACATCACGTTGATCTTAGAGACAGGGTTGCCCTGGAAACCACAGAGGCAGGCTCAAGGTTAGAAAATTATGATTTTATTTTTATGAGTTGAAAGAAGACAAATTAAGGGCTAGTGCATATAAAATGTTTTGCATTTTCATTCATACTCAGATGACAACTTCACTGGCACACAAACTAATGCGAAGTTGTGAGAAGTGTTTCCAATTACAGCTTAGTTTTACTTTGTGGATGAACCCTTGAGGCTTATTAAGGAAACACTGCAGCAAAGAACGTGTGATAACACTTTAAAAATGGTATTGACAGCTTTGCTGATGCACAAGAACACAGGACTACTCTTGCTACGTACACATACTGTACATGATGAGCAGCCTTGTTTACACTGGCTCCTCACGCTGGTCGTCTTCCCACAAACATAATGAAGCTTCCCTCATCGATACCACACACACAAACACGCTGCATACTGTACGTACATCAAATTGAATTTTTAGCCTGTATACTGCATGCGTCAGCAGATGCATTGATGTAACTGGTAGGATGGCGACACTGTAGCTGACAGAAGGAGCCTCACTCTCTGTGGGAACGGACACATGTCAGAGGATGTGACAGGCGGGTCTGTGAAGTCGCTTTCACAGCAAGAGGATTCTGCAGGGAGTGGAGACTTTAAAGTTGTTTTGGAACATAAAAAGACAGCATTTCTTTTCCCTTTATTTCTCTTCTGCCTTTTTGCCCATTGTTCCCCTCCATTTTATTTGTCCCTTCGGTCTCAGCATGAGTCTTTAGTAATAATAACTTGAAATAGCTCATGATGCCGTCTAATAGGGCTTAAATAATTAGCCTATTTTAGATTTGAAAAAGGCATTTCTGTAAACACTGATGTACGGCAACAGGCTTTCAGCCCCCAGTTTCTCTCCTAGCTGCCGAATTCAACTTCAAATGGGAACAGCAGAGAATTGCTTTGTCCTGTGCCAATCCAATCCTGCATGGTTCCACTTCAGGAGGTTCGGAGGTAATTCTTCTGCAAAAAATAAGATTGTTTGGATTCCAAAGGGGCTCTGAAGTAATTCCAGTTGGGGACATTTTCAGTCTTCCTACAAAGTCTAGAGGGTACAGAGGCAATGATGATGACTAATTTGAGATGCTAGCTTGAAATACTGTTGCATAACGGGGTGGTCTGGCGATGCCTCGTAGCCATACATCTTTTGAATGCAACCAAGTGCACGACGCTGAATGTGTTGTGCAAATATGGAGGATCAGAAACAGCTATCATTTGAGCATGCTTGTCAATCTGTGGATAAGGATGAGGTTTTCTAGGCAGATGGCTGTGACCCCAGGTAGTCAATCAGTCAGTCAGTCATAGCAAAGCCTGGTGTGAGATAGGAGGGTGCATGAAATTGGAAATGCAGAGGATTGTTTAACACAAGAGAAGCATGGAGAGGAAATGGAGAGGTTCACATGGAGTCAAAACTATTTCAGTTGAACAGAAAAAGAAAAAAAAGACTTTGAAATGTTTCTGACAACTCATCAACAATTACTAATTACTACGAATGTACTGTACTGGTCAAGTTCTGTTGTTATCTGATTTTATTGGACCGATACCAAAACCAAAACTATGAATGCATACCTTATCGACAAAATCGCTTATTTTGTTTGACTAAATAAATGTAAACATAACTGTTAACACAAGCAGTACAAGAACCATGCCTCTAAATGTACAAAAATATTTGATCAGAAACACTGTTTAAAGAATCAAGAGAACAAGAGTGTAATTGCAAGCCAGAATTCGGTGCCAGTTTTAGGTACTTTCAGTGGAACAGATGGATGTCAGCCAAGTACAAAATCATGTAGGCTTCATACTCACGCTGTTAGTGAACACAAGTATTTTAACACCTATCTTGGGTCAGCTAGTTCCATATATGAATTTTCATACAGAAGTTCATTTTTTCTTTTTTTTATGTTGATGCTTTTAATAACAGTCAAAAACTGTTTATTAGCTTATTGAGCACCTGTATATTTAAAAATTTTTTTTAAGATATTCTCAGATATTTACTGGTTGTCATTTGTGCATACATAAATCACCTGTATTATTTAGGTAATTCTGGTGGAAATCAACCCTCTGATTGTTTCCCCAAATGTCTCTCAGCCAGCAAACAACTGTTTGCTTGCTGGCTGTGTGCCAACACTAGATTACTAGTGCTACCAATCAAATAGTTATTGTTATCTGTATTATAATCATCTCAATTTCTCAACATCTCCTGAATAGGTTCTCCAATTAATATCAGATTATGTCAAATGCAAATCACAGCAGGTCTGTGATCAGGGAAAATAAACTGCTTTCAAGCATTTTGTTAAAGATTAGTAAGGGACAAATTCTTTTCTGACTTGTGTCCCTGTGTTTTCATACATCTTGTGTCAGAGATATGTGCGCATTTGTGTATTTCTACATGCTTTGTGCTGAACTAATCCTCCCCCCGAGCATTTGACAGTAGGGCTCTGGTCACGGTCACACCTGATGTACCTGCAGCTAATCCTATCCCACAACCGATGTCACTGTAACCAATCCTGTCACAGCACTCAGGACAGCCTCAGCTCCATCCTGACATCTCAGTCACACCTCTCTGTCATCTCCCTCCTCCCCCGTCCGCTCTCTTCCTTTGCTTGCTTGACTTTATAAATGCATTCCTGCTCCGTTTTCTTGCTGGCAGACTGACAAGACCCCCTGCCCTGCTTTTGTCTTATATCTTACCTAATAATATCCATAGCTCTTCTTTACAATCCTCACCTCTCACATTCACCCTTGTCTCCTCTCTCTGCTCTGCATCTTATCTTACATTTCTACCTTGATACGAACATACCTCCCATCTCTCCAGCTTTGATTTGCTTGACATTTCCCCATTTATCCCTTTCTTTCTTTCTTTCTTTCTTTCTTTCTTTCTTTCTTTCTTTCTTTCTTTCTTTCTTTCTTTCTTTCTTTCTTTCTTTCTTTCTTTCACTCTCTCTCTCTTTGTCAACTGCTGCATCCGCCCACACAACACTATCTTCACCTGCCCTGCTGCCACCAGAAATAAACGCAGCAACAGGTCGTCTGTCACAAAACAGAAATTGCATTGTGTATCTGTCACTGGCACTCACTTTTTCCGACACCCATCGTAATGATTGTTTGATATTTTCTCCTTTTCTCCTCAACCCTCTCTCCTTACATTTTTCTTGCAGAGAGTAAGCTGAAAGTGCAAAAGAACAACCAGTCTCAGGTGCACCTGGAAGACAGCCGTGTCAGGATCAATTGCTCCATCACCTCCCAGACCAGCCAGGACTCCCAACATGCTGTGCTGTGGTACGTGAGACGAGCAACTGGGTCAGAAGCCGATGAGCTGCTGCTGCGGATCGAACGCTCAGGGGCCTTCGAGTACGGTGCCTACGCAGATGAGGAGAGACTTAGACGGCGTGTGCAAGCCGAGAGGCTTTCACCCCGTCTCTATGTGCTGACGCTGAACAGGGCAGAAAGCAGCGATTCTGGGACATACTACTGCCTGGTGGAAGAGTGGCTAAGTGACCCAGATGGAGCCTGGTATCGACTCTCCCGGGAGTCCTCAGGATTCACGCAGGTTCTGGTCAGACAGCCAGGTGAGCAAGCAGTCAAAAGTACTGCTCTTTTTAACAGAATGCATATTTATTCCCACTACACAGACGCATTAGCTGCCACTTTAGCCCCACGCGTTTTAATGCTTTACACTAGTTTAACATTGCCCCAACCTTTCCTCCCTCTGTCACATGTTCTGCCCAACACCTCATGGCCATCGCTCACTGGTGCCCTTACACCTGCCTCAGGTGGAGAGAAAAATGTATTGAAATCATGCCAGCTCTCTGAGAACGTAATCCTCTTGTCCTGTACTCAAAAACTTCCGCTTAAAGCCACGATGTACCTACTGCCACCCACACCCTGATATCCCACCTCATGACAGTTCTCTTAAGTACACTCCATCTCGTATCTTTTTCTCTCCCCGACAGAATTTTCCCTTTTTATTTTACCACAGCCTTCATGCCTTTTCTTATACAATAAAACATCATGACTCCAAAATGCAAAAAAATAATAACCCACCTTTCCCGCTGAAGGTGACTTCTTGCAGACAACAACGTTTGTCTGCCAGGTGTCCTATTTACAATTCAGAGAGAAATCATTGATATGGCATCTGTCCAACTTAAATGTGAGGACGAAAACAGCTGGTGACAAGCCTGTCGAGCAAAGAAAATGCTTACTCAATATAATAATCTGCTTTCAAGTTGACACTGGTCTCACAATTAATGTAGCTGCGGTACTAGAGATTTGGGAATATGTGCACCTCATATTGATTGATATACAGATTACTTTTATGGTTTGGGTGCATTTCAGCTTTGATTTAAAGACTTAATACATTTCTGGAAGCTCATTGAGGGACTAGGCTATTATAAAATGTATCACACATAACCATGTAGATTTTAACTGTTTATGACATGTAAACATCTCCGTAAAATGAATATATCATGCCGTATAAACATCATGTATATTCATTAAGGTGTTAAAACATTCACCCAGGAAGCCTGTCAAGAGGAAAGATGAGTGGAGATGGGTGCCAGAATTAGGCTTTTTTTTCCTGCTCTCCTGCTGTGCTTTCTGCTTCTCATTTTGCTTTAACAAGACGACCGTTCCAAATGAGTCCAAGCAAGCCAAGTCTTTACTGCTACTGTTGTTTTTTTACTGCAGTGGAAGTGGGTCATAGTACCACCCCTCAAGGGTTGTAGCATACCAATACAGACAGACACACTGGCCTTGGGGTAGAATATAAACCTGCTGGAAAGCTGAAAGACTGGCAATAGCTATGGGCTGCACTGTGGGATTTATAATTTTTTTTCCTGGTATTTGTGCATTTTAAAAGGTTGGTGTCCCACTCGAGTCATATGTTAAGTGCTGTTAATTTGTTTGAATTGTTCAAATTAAGGCTGCAACTAGCATTCATTTTGATTGTCGAGTAATCTGCTGATTATTTTCTGTTATTTTGAGAGCAACATTTTAGAAAATACTGAAATTCATCTGTTACAATTTGTCCCAAGTTGACAGCAAAAACCTGGAAATCCTCATTTGAGGTTTTTGTTTCTATTTTTATCTGAAAAATAATAGCTGCAGATGAATCTACTAAGTGACTAATCTGTTTGTTTATTTTGGAACTAAAGCAGAAATGATCAGATATTCTTGAGAAGCCAGTGTTATTGTAAATTTGGTTGAAAACTGCCTTTTTCGTCTGTCGTACAGTTTCAAGATATATTGCACATTTCAATACTTTAATTTTATTCTGTTCCAATCCTTGTTTTTCTTTTCTTCTCGTATCGCTGTAGAGGTTCGCCTGCAGGTGGAAGAACTGGAGTCAAATGTGACAGTGGAAGAGTCCGGTTCAATCCGACTGGGCTGTAGCATTCCTTCACAGTCGTCCCGAGACTCCCGCTTCTCCGTGTCCTGGTATGTGGAGCGCTCTGACGACGAGGACAACGAGGACAACGAGGACAACGAGGACCAGCCGGGGGAAGGAGAGAGCGAGCGGGAGTGCGTCTTCTCCATCGGCCATGATGCTGTTTTCGGAAATGGAAACTGCAGCCCGAGAGAGGAAGCGGGGCCAAATTCCCGCTTGCAGTTTGAGAGGATGACCTCTGATCAGTACAGCCTGACCATCCAAGGAGCCCGGCCAACAGACGCAGGCCGATACTACTGCCATGTGGAGGAGTGGCTTCTGAACCCCCGCAAGGCATGGTACCGCCTGGCCACCAACAATTCTGGGTTCACTATTGTCAATATACAGCAACAAGGTAACCGAGTCCTTGGAGTTTTCTATGAATGAAGGTGACATTAAACACTGTGACAAAACCACATTTGTATCAATGGCTTTCTTCAAATTGTTTACTGTAATGAACAATTTTATATATAGTAAGCTGGCAATTTAAAACCAGAAACGCTCTTCACAGGATGTAATTAACTACTACTTATTTGTATGTCTTGGCTCATGGTGTGTATTGTCATATTGCCCAGTCCTAACCTGTCCTTTGTATTTCAGTAAAAGTAACTTGAGAATATTAATGGTCCAATTATAGAGCTCTTAAATACTTTGTGTAATTTCTGCCTTGAATGGTCTGGCCTCCTCTACTGCAACATTTATGATAATAAAACAAATCCAGTTAAAATGGGAGCCAGCGATGGCCACTCACTGTTTAGGAATAAGGCTGAGTCGTGAATAGACTCAGAATCAGGCTTAGGACCTAAATAAGTCAAATAGATTTATTTATAAGTGTAAACGGATAGATGAAAATCATATGTAACTGTCAGAAGTGCCTTCTACTCGCCGTAAGAGACATGAAAAGTAAACCTCTTTTCATTCTGTAGTCATCATTTTTCATCATCAGAACTGTAAGAGAAGGCTATTTGCAAAATGTTTTTGCATTTGTGAACGACTTTGATTTGTTTATTCTTTGTCAACAGTCTCGACTCTCCAGTCAGTGGTGTGCTCCAATGAGTCCCTCTTCTACTTTGTCTTCTTTTACCCCTTCCCCATCTTCGGCATTCTCCTCATCGCCTTGCTGCTGGTGCGCTTCAAGAGCCGCAACAACAGCAAGAGCCAAGAGGGCAAGAACGGCGCCCCGCTCCTGTGGATTAAAGAACCTCATCTCAGTTACTCTCCCACCTGTCTGGACCCACCTGCGCTCAGCCTGCACCCCGGCTCTGTTGACTAAGTGAGGGGCCTCCCCCCTCCTGCCTTGTGCAAATCGTGCATTCAGCCAACACAATGCCAGGGAGCAGATCTGGACTCCAACTTCAGACCTTACTGTCGTTCACTACTGTGTTGAATTAGTCAATCAGTTGATCAGTTTCAAAGTTCCTACCCTGGTGGCTGTCTGTTTTATTTTTAACAACTGTTTGTATGTGCGTGTGCGAATGAGAATGGATGTTCCATGTTGGCACAATTTATTGTGCGACCAAAAACTGAAGGACAAGAGATTGCCATGAGCCTCTCTCATTTTTGTTTTCTGTGTAACTTAATCTCACAGTTGCATTTTGATTTTTATTATTCAAAATATTTGTCTATTTTTCAAGAGGAAAAAAAAAATCCTGTGCACATGAGAACAATGGCCAATCTGGGCGCAACATTTAAGAGAAGGAACTCTATAATCGACTCCGGCAATACGTGGATGCCAAAAAAGTCTGTGCACTGATCCAAGAGCAGCCACAGCCTTGCCCACTATGCTGGTTGCCATAGTGATGCTCTGTGCCCACTGACTTCGTAGCTGCTGACTTGGTTGCCAGGCTGCATAGAGACAAAGGCTACGACACACAAGTCTGTGTCCTAAGTGAGGATGTGTGTATGTGTGTTGGCCCACCTGCCTTCACAATGAATTTGCCTTGGCAGACAGAAACAGGTCCTGGTGTGCCACTTAAACACTGCCAGACACTCTGGCCTTAGTGAGAGACGGTCCCGCTCTTCTCCTCCATCCTCTGCCTCCACGGCAGTGAGAGAAAGAGAAAGAGGTCAGAAATGATGGAGAATAAATGAACATTTCTCTGCTACTGAGAATATATGTATTTTAACACAAGTGAATTTTTTTCAGTGCCAAGTCCTCCTTATTTCCATGCTGTCCTCTGCAGATTATGTTTGAAGTTTTACAGAGAGGAAAGCTGATTAGTTTGGAGGCAGATTGTAAATATGTCTTCTTACCTCCTGCTGTGGATTTATGGGCCTTGTTGGCAAAAGGGCAATTTCTACACTAATGTTAAATCAGTTAAATTGTCCTTATTAAATTACACAGTTGGAGTTACTGACTGAAATTAAATTCTTGCACATTTCTTTAAGTTGCCCAGTATGACCACTCCGTCCTGTCTTGAAAAGATATCAGATGCATATTAGTCCCAAAAAAGACTTCATTTGATAAGAGCCACACTACAGATTACAAATGTGTAGAAGTATAATGAAACACTAAATGTCTTCTGCACATCATAAGAAAACAAGTTAACGAGGACAAATGTTTGACTTTTGTGTTTATTTTAAAAGTCTTTTCTATTTATTGTTTTATACTTTTTTGCATAGCTTTTTAAGATTTTTTTATTTTTATTTGTTTTTGCTTTGGCGTTCTCAAATAACTGTGCTGCTTGTGTTGCCGGGCAACTGCACCAAGCACAATTTGTCAATAGCTTGTGTGTTGACAATGTGGTAGAAGTAGAAATGCTAGATTTGTCCTGCGCATTGCAGTCTGTAGCATTTCATACCAGGTTGTCAAGTTTAATCAGTGTCAAAACACTGTATATCTTATACCTATAATGAAATTTACTGTGGCTTTAAATGTACAATAGTTGAACAGACAAGTCACAAAAATGGATTCACTTAATGCTTTTTGCTTGAGTCGCGTTTATTTAGTCAAATGTGATGTAACACCTAGGTAGGATGTTTGATCAGAGACGACTGAAACTGAACTGTTAAAATGTTTTCTAATCATGGATTCTGGCTGAAGGCGTCCTCCTCAGCTCCCCTGACGCACGGCAGAAGGGTTGGAAACCTGTGTCACCTTCTCTGGAATGCAACAGCCAGGGGAGAGGTGTGAAATCCTCGATCCGACGTGGGCCCTAACCCATTCACTGCCAAGACGGGACATGAGAACTCTTGAAAAACTTGACATTGTTGTCTCAGTCGTGTCAACATGTATATTGCATGACAATATCGCAGGAGGAAATTTTGATGTTTTGTAAACTTTGAACTCTTTGAGCATTGTGTTTGTGTGAGAGCCGAGAACCCCGCACCCTCCACCCCCACCCCCACCCACAACTTCCTGAGCCAAGAGTCAACGCAAAGTCCCTGGTTCCTAGTCATTTCCAATATTTGACATCCAATTCCAGATGCCCTTTGAACTTGTGAAGTAGTTAATTTCAAGAATGGGTGTTTGTGAAGATTGTGTTTGATATTATTGCTCATATTCGTCTTTTTATTGCTTTGCTTTTATGCAGCACTTCATTAAACAGATTTATGTCAACAAAAAAAAAAAAAAGGTTTGCTGCTGATACCGAGACAACTTTTCTTCTTTTCAACCTTTCCATCTGACGAACACTAGTCCAGGGTAAGTAAGCCTGGTGCTATTTAGTTACTAGAGTTAGAAATGTGATGCACGTGCAGCAAACACAGCTACAACTAAACTCACCAATGTCATCAAAGAAAAAAAGCCCATATATGTCAGTTCATTATTAACCAGGTGCTTTTACAAGAGAGATCGTTAGCAGAGAATCTGGTTAGTGTGCAGAGCGCACTCATCACAGCTGAGGTGCTGGAAACAAGCAGCACACAATGAAAAGAGAGAGGCAGTTCACACAAAAAAAAATCTATAATTTAATGAGGCAAAAATGAGTTTTTTCCACTATGTAAATAAATGAATACACCTACAATAAGAGGAGAACACATGATAACAAAACCTTGTGTAAGCAAAACATTATCCACTACATACAATACAGTATGTAAAACTGTCTTAACAGCCTATCCAGGGTATATACACCCAGAATAATTAACATTTTAGACAATGTACAATCATAGAAATATGTACAAAGATAGGATCATGCAGAAAAAAATGCATTTGTAAATAGTGTTAATTTGTAACATCATGTGATCTCCTGATTGTCAAAATCGTCTGTGTATCCAGTAAATATTCTTTTCAAACAAAGACTTGGTGGTCCAAATGTTGCCTCATTAAATTGCAACATTCAGTGTGTTTGGGTGGACTACTTTTCTTTTTCAAAGACTATCTGAAAACAGCACGATAATCATTCTGTACAGTTTCAGGCCCCAACATCACCGGGAATAATTTATCAAACTAGTTTGATAGAATGGTTGCAGATGTTATTGACTAGCATTTGCTTTGGCTGTAAATGCTAACAGGATGCTAATATCAGTTTCCGTAAGCAAACTTGCATAACCTTATTTGTTGTTTGAATGATTGCCTTTTATAAATCTAAAACAATCACAGAGATGCATGTTGGGTAAATGGTGCCACGGAACAGCTGCTTTAGCTTCAGTGTGTAAATCACATAATCCTAGACTTAATATGAAATTAAATTGATCTTTCCAGACTTGAGCCAGGAAGTGGAGGACGTAGTTGCCGTGTGTGATGTCACAGTACAACCGCCATCATTGGCGCCATACAGTCAAACTCTGGTGTTTTTGTCATAATAATATTAATACCATCCGTAGCTGCCTCACAAGATTCCTCCACACATTCTGGCAGTGCTGTAGCTGTGTTTTGAGGGCTGCATGTATTGGCCGTGTGCTGGCTCCAGATTTAGGTGTAAATCAGTGTGTTGATGTGTTCAGTTGAGCCATCGATGCTTTTTACTGCTGTATTCATATATGACCATGTTTTTTTTTTTGCTTTTGTTATTCCATCAAATACCATTGTGTCCATTAAAACGGCATTTCGCTGTTCAGTTCATTGCAATAAAATACATTCCGTGCATCTTCCCGTTTTCCTTCCAACCATGTGCTGTATTTGGAGATAAGAAAACAACATGTAGTAACTATGATTTACTGAAGTACTACCAGCACCCTTCTCAACCATTTAGCTCTGCTTTCACCGTAAAATCAAGGTTAACGCTCTGCAGGCAGCAGGCTCTTGTTTGGTTGATATGGGATCTTGACCTTAAACAACTCCAGGGTTTATTTATTCTGCATGTTCAGCCAGGTCTGTGTGTGAATGTGTTTTTGACTAAGCGAGTGGGAAGGTTTGGGTCAGCATGTCAAAGGTTAAATTATGCTTGGAGGGCCTGCTGCAAATTAACAAGAAACTTTTTTTGACTGCCTCAGCAAAACCATTTCACATTTCATAACTCATCTGATGCAGATGGACCTCCTCACGCCTCCTCCATCATTCTCGCTCACACACACAAATGCACATAACTCCTAAGCAGTAAACTGCTTTCTGCCACTAGTGCATGCCATTTGTACTTCTCCCTGACTCCTTCGCCCATGAATCCATATTAACTCATATTGATGCACACATAACCAATAAGGCCAAAAACAAATGCTACCACCCATTCCATAAATCACAGTGTCACAAAGGGAAACAGCATTCACTGTAAGAAAAATCATGGCTTGGTTTTTGCTTGTGGGTTCAGTAGATGTGTTTTCTGCGCTCTGTGATGCAGACAGGTTTCTCTGTGAGAGCTGTTGGTCGACTCAACGTACTGTCTTGACTGAAAGAACCCTGTCACTCAAAGATCTATTGAAGTATGCTGCTAACATATTGCTGATGTTTTTTGTCAGCAGGCTTTGTGACAACTTCATAGGATGGAAATACACCAAATCGTCTCGCTTTCAGCACAATCTTCCTGTCCCACTTTCTGCTCGATTTTTCTGCTCGGTCTCCATTTTCTCAAGCGCACCCCCTACGAGGAAAGACTTTGCATAAAAGTAGACACTTGCAGATCCATAGTTCTCACTGAAGATGCAGACTACAGAGGGCACACTTGGCCACCCAATATCTAACGATCCAGAGCGGCAGGGCGGTAGTTAGGCAAATATATCATGATTTATGACCAGTAACAGTGAAAGCATTAAAGAGAATGCAAAGATGGAACATGTTCACTGTCCTGCTTGTAGTGTCTGAACTGAGGTGCATCATAACAAGGACAGAGACAAAAATCTATGAAAGTGGGTGCAGACTAAGTTTTAATTTAACTAAGGAATATTTGCTTGTATGCAAAAACATGCTGACTTACTCTCAATGCTTAACATCTTCTCTATAAGCAGGACAGGCAGTTCTAAGAGAGGAGACATAAGGGAGGCAGTGGTACAAAATTAACAGCTTGTAGAGTGTGACTGGTAGTTGTTGAGGCCTGTGCACAACTTGTGGTTCTCACCCTTGTATGATACCACATCGCTCTGTGTGGTATGACTCACTCAGTAATGTAAGGGAAAGTAAAAATACTTAAGACGAAACCAGCTGGAGACGTTAATACACGAACTGGTACACTCACGTTTCAAATACACTGGTTTCTCTTGAGATGGAGAGGCAAGGAGAACAGAAGCGCTACCTGTACTGCTGAAAATAGCACTACAATTTGACATTGATGTATCAGCAGCAGTCAGTAATCTCTCGGGCTATGTAATCTGTGCAAATTCCTCCAGGAAAAAGAATCGATACTTGTATTAAGGGCCTGTTAGTTAAGGCTGTTCAGTGGGGGGGAAAAAAGTCACGAGTTTACTGATGATGATCATGAAACCTCCAGGCAGATCACAAGACACCTACTGACATGCAAGCAACAAAAACACTGAATGTCCCACATCATTCATTATGGATTAAAAACATGCACAAATTTACAAACACTCTAAAATATTCTCATCTCATCCATATTTTATAAAGACTAAAGTTGTTTGTGTACTTCCACTGGCTCTTCTTTAGATGCAGTAAACTAATGCTAAGGTTGCTGCAACGTTCCCGTGGGACCTCAACGTTTAGTCTACCCGTTCTCTGAGGCCCCGTGAAAGCCTGAAGATTCAGATGTAGAGCTAATTAACTGTTCTAGGTATTCATTGTTTTATTTGTTTTATTGGGAATTTAGATGAAAATGTAATAGTTGATGGGCGAAATGATCTTGAAAAATTAAGGTTTTTAAGAGACCATTTTGTCTTTAGCCCACTTAATCTGTCTTGGTTTTGAAAGCATGTAGGAACTTTTGACTGTCTACGGGTGTGTTTACCAGAGGTAGTTTAACATGAAGCTTTGGTGAACAGGAGCAGATGAAGGGGAAGATACGAGCCCTGAGGCAGTTTTAAAGAAGGCTAGTCCACAGCAGTGTTGGCATTTCTCAGGCCGTAAGCACAGTGGTGCTTTTGAGCTAATGAGAGCATATAAAAAAAATATCAGTATGTTGAAATTTAGCGGGTAAAATGTTTACTATATTTACCAAGTTAGCTTCGCATTTTAACATTTTCAGCAGCAAAAGCTCTCCTGAGGCTGGTGGCAGTATGTTTTGCAAGTCATATTTATGGCCAATTCAATAGCTATAAAGACACTTCAATTAAAGTCAACCTCATGGTGGTCACTGGGGAAAAGTCAGGGGATCACTCACCTGGGTCTTTAGTATTCATTCTCTATCCTCAGTGGGTATCATTACAACATTTAATGACAAAATCTATTGCGTAGTTGTCAAGGAATTCTTCTTAAAACTACTCAGGGTATCACCAGAGTCAGTATATATCTCAGACCCAAAGTAGTGGACCAACCAACCGACTGACCGACATTGTCATCTCCACTGCTAGCATGGCTAAAAACCAGACTTTTATATATAGTACATCCCTTTGATTTGCCTTTATTCATCCCAGACCCAGATAGAGTATGCTGCATCTATAAAGAGAGTTCTACACAAGCAAATTACCATCCTCAAGAGAAGATAAACTCATAATATAGACAGCACAGTAGTAGCTATGCCTTTAGGCATTTCACACATTGATATTATAAATAAGCGCTGAGAAGCAAAAAGGGCAAACGGGGCCCCTCCTCTTTCACTTCGCTGAATCAGATGCTCGGTTATCCATCAGATCTACAGTATGTACTGTACAGTAGCCCCCCGTGCTGTAGGGAAAAGCTAAGAGATATTTTGTTGTGTCATCTAAAGCACCCCGTTTTTAATTGTTAATAAGACGATGCATGCACATTCAATCAGATGAGGCCTTTATGCATAAGTAAAGTTGGTAACAACAGCGAGCTAATCAGCGATGTGCATCTTGTTCTCCTGTGGGACGCCAAGTAATTATGAATGAGCAGGAGGAGGCAAAGCCAGTTCACTAATGTGCCTTTAGTGCTGAAGATGAGGAGAGAAGCAGAAATATATAATTCTACTATATAATGATCCAATGAAAGGAGAAGGGGGAGTCAAGGAGGCGAAGAGAATGCAGCAGGGAATAGATGAACAAAATAAATGGCAGCAGAAGGTGCATGAAAAAGGAAAAAAATAAGGAGAGGAAATGTAAAAAAAACACATTCCCCTGCGACAGGCAGCTACTTCAAACAGTATCTTTAGAAGAGGCAGTTGAATATTTGACAGCATGTAATATACAAGGCTTTCCAATCCAGGATTTCATCTCTCATGATCATGAATATGTTTAAAGACATTGGTATCAGAATTTGAGACCCCGGGGTAAAATTTCCACGTGTGGGTTTTACTCCGGCTCGAACCAGGCGTAAAGCAGCTCCCTGTGAGTGGCGATGTGTTCCTGTGTGTGTGTGTGTAGCTTCTTGCAGTCCATCAACACACACTTTGGAGGGACATGCTGTTTGGCAATCTAGTTCCTGTGCAGTCGTACACCGTGGAGGTGCGTGCACACACCTCTGGCAGCGACCGAGACATTCCCTCCCGGCAGTTCTGTGAAGATCAAAAGCTCTACATGATGGCTGTCTAGCTCATTTTTGCACTAAAATCATTTGTGGACTGTAAATATACCCGCTCCCTCTTTTTCAACCTCTCCCAGTGTTTGTGTGTTGTCTTTTGTATGTGCCCAGTGGCACGCTGGGAAGGACAGTCACACATGACCAGGAGAAGCAAAAGCACTGATTGATCTCTGACCATTCGACTGGTCTGCAACCTCCCTCCCCCACACCCCCCCCTCTACCCAATCTATAACTGCTTTTAACCACAAATGACAGTACCTGTGGATGTAGTTGTCATGGCACCAGAACAGGACTGACTGACTTTGATGTATAAGTTAATAGCCCTACGTGTGTGTGCGTCACAGTATACGCATCACCATCCCACCATCTCTTTCATTGTCACCACTGCTGCTGCTCACTTTTCTTTCTCTATCACTCCCTGCTATTTAAAATTACAGAGTAAATCAACACGTAGTGTGTAAACAGTGCAAGACAATCTGGAGAGAGAAACAACAACAACTGTCAGTTAACTGCTAATGAGACTGCGACACGGATTAAGAAGTGTGGAGCATGTGTAGGGGCTGACAACTCCCTCACATTGAATGTTCTCTCCCTCTCAGTGACACTGGCATACAAACGCCTGTCATCATCTATTACAACAGAAATCGGTCACAGGAGATTCCCTCATCATGTACAAAGGCATGTACCATACACAAACCCTGTGGTCACACTTATGTCCCCTAAATGAACCTCTGCATGCACATAGCATCCAGTGAGCAAAGACGATGACATAATCTGCCATTATATATGGCTTTGAAAAGAAAATACAGATTTTAGGCATCAATATTTTAACGGGTCTGTGATAGCCTTCGAGACATGTGCTGCATTATTGAGTACAAGCGGCTTGCAGTTCGAAGTATGTCATGGTTGATTCTCATTGACAGGGGGGATTCTTTCAGCAGACAAAAGAGATGAGAGACAGTATCGACGAGCCTTTGGTCTTTGTGGGTGTCCTCAGGAACAGGGTTCTCCACATTCAATTGTGACTCGACGAACGCAGAATTACACATTTATTCCTGAAAACACATCCTGCTAAGAAAGCTTGAATTTCCACTTATTCCAACTAAACGGTCACCGGGACCACTGCCGCATGCAACTCACTTGACAAACAACAACACAGCTTCGGGGAATGTATTGATTTAAACTGATGGGGGTGCTGAAAGTTTCTGAGAAAAGGGATCAAAGGTCAAAACTGCACCGTGAGTACGCACACGGTCAGACAGAGCACTTACGATTCAAGCAATTTTGCCATAAGCGGTTTGTCAGCAAAGACTTACTCTATAGTAACTGTGTCTGATTCTCAGCTGAACGCTTAGTGGCCCTGTTCACACCATCAAACCTGATGACATCACAGGACTGTAGTTCTAGTTTAGAGCCATGCAGCATATTTGTTTATATTTACCAATGAATAATACATCTCAAACAATTTAATCAAGATTTCTTATACTAACCAACTATTAGGGGTATTTGTCCAAACTCGCCACCTAGTGTTTGAAGGGTGCAAAGGCAGTAAAAGTCTTGGTTCATGTACTGTACATTTTATCTGTGGAAGTATCATTACTCTCCTTTACTTGAGTATAAGTAGCAATATCACAAAGGAAAAATACAAAACAAGAAGTCTAACATTCAAAACCTGAGCAAGGAGTAACAAAACTGATTTATGAGTGTCATATTATTAGATTATAAGATTAACATTGCTGGATTTATTTTAAAAGGAGGATTTTACTGTAAAATTTCATTAAAGTGGTTTAGTTTTTTTTTTTTAATTTAACAATATTTGGTGTCTATAATCATTACGGTTTGTTTTTCTTTAATGCTAAATATTGTAAGCATTATCTCCAAATATGCATCCTCACAATAGATTATCATATCAACATTAAATTAAAACTGACAGTCTTCAATTTGCAAACATCAAGAGAAATGACCGCTGCATGTCATTCAGCATTTTGTTGTGTATGTAATAAAAACATTTAGTTTAGTTTTAGGTCAGCAATCATTTTCACAGAATTGCAAACTTCTTTTTTTTTTTTTTTTTTTTTTAAATATGATCATATGAGAAACATTCAAAGCTAAAATGCAAAAAGTACACACTTCACTTGAGATTTTTTAATCTGCCAACCCAAAGTTTGTTGTAATTTAGTAGTGTACAACATTTTTGCTCAGTAGTACAGTAAGTAACTTGTGATTTCAACAAAACGGCAAACACGCCAAAATTGTTGTCTTGATCCATGAAACATTATTTCAGATGGAAGTCAAAAAATAATTAGAAAAACCGGAGGTATGTTTAACCATTGTATTTTCATGAGTGATTTATACTGAAAACGTACAGTGTAATTCAAAACACCATCAAGGAATGTTAAAAGAAAATATCAGAGTAGCTTTGGCTTCAGTCCTGAAATTGTTGTCCACAAGCTGAGGTAAGACTCAGTTTGAGTTCAGAAAGGAGACTGTGGCAGCAGAGGATGAAGTTCAAACAGTTTTGTGGAGGCACGACGCAGCTTCACTCACATCAAAGCGATTGGAATAATTTGGCTGTCAGCTCATGCCTCTGCTGAAGCCCCCGCTCTGACCGTGACCCTTGACCTCTACCCCAGAAATGTCCGTGTTGAGTCATTTCCTCCGGCTGCTGTGGTGTGTTGCTGGGACGGGCAGGTGGAGCGTCGCTGCGGGGACTTCCAGAAATAGGACACCTCAGCGGTCCAGCGAGCGCTTCTGGATTGCCTCCGCCACCACGGTGCGCAGGAGAGCGATGACAGAACGAGGGTCGTCGCTGCCAATCACAGCACTGCCTGACACAATCATGTTAGCCCCTGCCTGGAGTGGACGAGAGCAAACAAGTAATGTAAGAGAAACTGGAAAAACAAATCCGCAGATTTATAGGTGGGTGTTTGAGTGGGCTGTAATGTTTGTATCTCTTACCTCTGCACACTTGTGAATGGTGTCGGGGCCGACCCCTCCATCTACTTCAATGTCTAATGAAGGGAACTGACTCCGCAGCCAGCTCACCTGGGCACACAGAAATAAAACAGAACTCAAAACCTGACGACACAATTTTGATAAATTAGTAGGATTGCCAAAAAGACACGGTGCTTCTACAATTCAACAATTAATCACCACGTGTTAAAAAGAGTGAGAGAGAGAATTAACACGAGCGACGACAGCACTAAGTGCAAATCTATTGTGTTTTTAGTACTTATGTAACACAGTATTTTGTATTTCTGTGGTTTAACATAAACTTCTAAGTCTCACATTATTGTGAAAGTGAAACTTTACACGGCACTTATGTAATGCGAGTCTATAATTTCAGTTTAGCAGAGGTGTGTGAGAAACTGTAGCCTTTCATTTTACAGATATCTATGTATAAAACAGGTGCGTAATAATCATAAGATTGTTGTTTATACAACTGGTCAAATCTAGCCCACAATTACTTGAACTGAAGTGAGCTTTGCTTGGGAAATCATTTCATGGCAGCAGATCATCTTCCATCGTCCTCCCTCTGGAGAAGACACAACAAATGTTTCATATCATCTATAACTGGCTTAAAGAAAACTGGTCTGCAATATATAGTCTTGTCAAACTACGTTGTGAGTTTACACGAGGCACAAATGTGTGGCATGTTATATATGGGAACAGGTGTCAGTGCGCTAAACATTCGGAACGTGTTCTTTTGTGTGCACGAGTTGGGATATTGCACATTTTAGAGAAACGCTAAGTATTGCCACACCGGTGATTTTAATGATGCAAACTTCTCTCTGCTCTCTTACATCAAATCAGTGGGCTGCATGTACTCCACAAGGATCGTTCTTTATCTCTCATTGCGTATTAAAATAACAGCGGGACCATAAAGTAGTTTACATCCACAACGTAAACCAGCTGTACTGCACTTCTCATTATGTTCAATGTTTGCCAGGGCTGTTGACAGAAAAGTGACTGTACGATATGTGTTTCTGTTGTTTATTTTATTATTTCATTTTCGTTTGTCCTTACCTTGGGCATCATGTCTTCCATGAACTTCTGTCCTCCAAATCCAGGTTCAACAGTCATGACCAGAGCCATGTCGATCTGGTTAGCCCAGGGTGCCAGCTCTTCAACTGTGGTACCGGGCTTTATGGCCACACCCACCTACAACACTCACACACAAAAGCGTATTTAAACAGCGATGCCCGAATGTTTCCGAAACCGGAGGCGGCACCGTGGGGCATGGCATGCAACGCAACAGCACTGGTTGCAGCGGTGCATCGTATGCAACGTGCAGCAGGGATTTTTTTTTTTTTGAATCCCCTTGGTGGAGGGTCACAGAGACTAAAATACAGTCATCTTATGTTCGCTGATGTCAGTATTTCATATTTTAGCAGCAATATAAGCCAAACCAGCATGTTTCATAAATCCATCCTATGAATCATTATACATTTATTCTTTTAAACGTAATTCCTCTTCCTGGAGTGCGGTGTCATGGCCTCACCTTCATGCCGCTCTCTCTGATGTCCTTGATGAGGTTTCCAGGGTTGGTGGTGGCCTCCAAGTGGAAGGTGTACTGGCTGGCTCCCGCTGCAGCCATGGGCTTCACCCACTGCTCCGGCCGCGACACCATCATGTGCATGTCTGCAACATGAACACAATCACAACAACGGTGTTCCACCACACAGAGCATGCGCGGTTCAGTTCATCGGGAGCTTTTAAAGGTGTCACACGTGTGTTTGTGTTTGTTTCTCACCAAAGAAAGGGTCCCGGCCCAGGGACTTCCTCAGGCACTCCACCGTGGGATGGCCAAAAGTGATGTTGGGGACAAAGTGCCTTTAAAAGAAATAAAATAAAATAAAAAATAAAAAAGTGGGAGGGGGGGGGGAACAGAATCAGATATTCAACGTGCAACCGTTGAGAAATCCCGTCATCTTGCAGCAACAACTGCAAAGTGACGTCATCTTGCAGCAACAGCTGCAACGTGACGTCAGACACACACAAGCGAAGAGGAAGAGGAACATGTCTGAACTTCTTAACGCGAGGAAGAGGCGCTAAAACTCGGGAGGAAAGTGCACCGCATGACGTTTTCGAAAGCCTCGGACTAAAAACCGGAAAACTCCAGCTGAATAATTATCAAACTGGCCAACTTTGTCCTCTCAGGCGCGTGCTAACCGTGCTAACCGTAATCCCAAACCCGTGACAAACTGACCCGTCCATGACGTCGAGGTGCAGATAATCAGAGCCGCACTCCATCATCCGGACGCACTCGCTGCCCAGACAGGACAGGTCGCTGCTCAGGATGGACGGACCGATCTTCGCACTGTAAGCCATAATGGTTTTTTTTGCTGCTGCCGTTACTGTCTGCATGCAGCCTAGTGGCAGCTAACGCCAAGCTAACTGTAGCATATAGCACCACTTCCGTTGATAACTTTCAAAATAAAATACCGGAAATTGGCCGGAAATTTACTTTCATGACCACCATATGTCGTCGGGAAAGATAAATACATGTTTGGCTGTACTTTTATACAGTTGGCCTTGACTGTTGTTAGGATTTTTTTTTCTTTTTTTAAATCTTCATTGTGGTCTAAAAAGTTTCATAGGCTATTTTCATTCATTATTTTCCCTGAAGTCTCTTACAGTTTTATTTTGAGACAAAATTACCCAGCTTCCGGTTTTACTTTAGGTATCGATGGTACATTTGATAATTCTGTGGCTCATGTTCTCTATTTACACTTCCGGCTTCAAAATTGCACAATGCTCGCATGTCAACACTAGATGGCGCATAGCCCGTATGGTAGTGCAGTTTATCTCAGCTCCTCGTGGTGGGTGATTTGAATGGCAGTGTTAGTTAACATGAAGATCACAGTAATAATAATTAAAAAAAAACAAAAAAAAACGGCTCCTCAGCTTTCGTCTCTGATTCCCCTTAGATGAATTAATTAGCATGTAATCCTTCAAATCTCTGGTTCTTATAATGTCCCTGCCGCCTCCTCTGAAGAAGAATAATGGCAAAGCATTTTCCATGTCAGTTACTTAAAACTTAAACCAGATTTCTTTTGGGCCGTTAATAGGATAGTTAGTGGTGTAATGTGTGTAATATGGGAAACATTTTTGTAATCAGTGTTTTGTGTCCAACGTAGTAGGACACTGGTTAAGTGGGTAATGTGGGGCACAGTAAAAAAGGCATAAGACTGCCAAACTTTTGAGTTATTTACCTATTCAAATTACCCAGCATGCTTTCTGCTTCTATTTTCTCTCTGCAATTGGCCATTGGTTTTATTTATTAACTTCTCTTTCAGATTTCACAGCTATTATCCTTATCAACCACCTCTCTCCATCTGTCTCTGTTATTCTGCAAAGCCATTACTTAACATATATGTTATGTGTTAGTATGACCAGACAGATGGTTTAATGCCATAATAAGAAAGCCTCCCTTTCAGTTGGTGTACAAAAAAATAGTTTTTATTGATTCAAGCAGTCTTCTGGAACTGGATGGATGAGAGGTTAGCCTGCAGGTTACGGTTGTCTCAGAGGACCTGTTGTGAATCTATTCCTCAAAAGACATGAAAAAGAAAACCTCTTACAATTTTTTTTTTTTTTTTAAAATGCCCATAGGCCTTCTACCATTAGAGAATCCTTAAGCGGCTCACGTTATTTGACCAAATAATAAAAGAGACAAAACAAGAAAAAGGCTTCCAGTACAAAGATCTTTAGTGCAGATGTACGAAAAGCTTAATTAAAAACATTGCAGTCCTGAATAAACAATTTAAATAGCACTTTTATAGTTTATTGCCTGCTTAGTACGTCCGATTCAATGATGACATGATTGTGATGTCGTGTAAATCTGATCATATGATGTTAGTTGACAAAAGTTAAGAAAATGTGAAGTTTTAATTAATCCCAGACTTTTATTTTGAATATTTATCTCATAACGTGGCATCCATAAAGCTCTTGTTTCTGTGATTTGCTTGTCACCCTCTTCATTTTGGATGCAGTCCAGTGAAATAGTTCAAATGTTCCTCAGATGAGTGTGCAAGTTGCTGTGATTTACAAGGAGCAGAAGACTGTGGTTTTAAAAAGCCTCTCAGCAGCACTGTGCTGGGTTTCAACCCATAAAAAAGCAACACTCATATACGCAGATAGGAAAAACAGAATCTGACATTTATGAGCTGTGCCCATGTCTTGCATTACTGCCGCAGTGATGGAAACACTGGCGGCATATCTTACCCTGGTAGACAGGCAGACATGATACGCACAACGTTTGGGTCAGGCTGAGGCAGAGTAAGTTGGCGCCACAGAGAAATAGGGTCTCAAGAGACTCGGAGGAAAGTAGTTAAAACAATTTTTTTTTTAAGTTTGGGCTTTGACAGCCATATCGTGGAGCAGTGGAGCTGCAAAAGGGGTTTTTATTGGTCTGTCTATACAAAAGTCCCTCATGGTACCTCTGTGAAAAGTGTCCCTTTAATTCTCAAGAGCGTGGTTGATGGGAGGTAATTCACTGTATCTCATGAAGTGGTTAAGTGGAGCAACATGAAAATTTAGGACTGCTTGAATAGTGTGTTTCCACTTGGGTCACGGTCAAGTTTGATGAATTGGCGAGACTGGCTTAGGCGTTTGTGTTTCAGGTTTTAAGAGGGGTTATTTTTCCTGCTGCTGACATTAAGACACATTCTTCACCTTTCCTGTAAACACCTTTAACACTTAACTCATCATTTCAGTCAACTGTAGGCTTCTGTTTACCGGAGGTCACTATTAATGGATTTGCAGAGCAGAACCAGCCCAGGAATGTGGCCTGCATTCATTTTAAGGATGTTGTCATGCTGTTCTCTATTGCTCGTTGTTGGCATATTCTCTATTTACAAAACACTCGAATAACCAGCACTGTACAATCACATGTATTCACATAGTTTCTTGATGACATGTACTGTAAGAAAAGAAAATTAAAAAAAATTAAAAAAGCAATATGAGCTAAAAATGAAATTTTTAAATATCAAGATTTTGCGTTGAGAAGTGAGATGTAAAAATCTTATAGATATTTCATATTTTAAATAAAATCACAAATTTAGCCATTAGCAGTGGAAAGCTGATTTACCACACCTGAATTGTTTATTGGTTTTTAAATCTGCCCACTGTATAATGCAGTGCCATCTCGTCTTACTTACTTTCCATCTTCTACTACTTCACGGCATGTGAAACACATGCTGTGATCCTAATGAGCTGGTGGATGAAGGTTTTCTCGTTACACGCGTTCCTGCATCGGAGTCGTCTGTGAAGACAGTTAAAACATGTCTTTTCAGCACATCGAGACAATTATGAGCTGAAGTGGATAAAAGCTGAAAACTAATCAATTCCATTCCCAAATCCTCTAAATTAGTGTGAGCCCATTGCAGTCAATTAGTTGTTGCCATTTTAAGTAGTTTGAAGTTGTTGAACAGCTACAGCAATTAATAGGCTTGTTTATTTTTACTGAGAATTTTTTTAAATAAAATTAAAATGACTTTTTTTTCATATTACAGTGGTCCCACAAGATGTTCGTGCTGTTGTCAATAATTTATCATTTGACTAATCAGCACTTTTAATGGTGGTGCCGCCAGATGGTAACCTGCTCTAGCAAAACTAAGATTAGGCTGCTTCAGACCAGCTACTAAGCAGCCCCAAAGCTTTTGTTATGAAAACAAAAAATCTATAAATCTATAAAAAAAAAAATTTTTTAAAAATGAATAAAAATGATCTAAATCTATAAAAAAAAATTTTAATAGTTTTGATAATAATAATGATCATTTTGTGGACACTTTTTTTTTTATAGATTTATAGCAAGTATTAACTAAAACCTGGTGGAAAGCAAGAGGTAAGTTTTGTGAGAATGTATCTGGGGTCAGAGGTCGTAGGTCATGAGCCGGGCTCACTATCTAGCATGCTCCAATAGAACATGGAGAAGCTTCTCTTAAATCAAATTAACGATCGCAAACTCCAACCTTGCTTTCACCAGTGAGAACCCAGTGATGATGAAACATGCATTTCTTTGTGGGTATTGTTATTTCGCTCACAAGAGCTTTCACTAAAGAAACTGTATTTGACCTGTTATAGGTTTAGCACCATCGATAAACTAAATGCAGCCATTCAACGCACTTATAAGTGCTGGACATAAGACCACCATGGATGCATGGTCTGAATGCAAGTTAGGGAGAGCAGGACATAATGATGATGATTGCCATGAACAATAACAACAGACAATGTCCCGCTCTGACAGGTCCTTCGGTAGGTTCTCTGAGTGTGTGTGTCTTTGCGGTGGGGTTGGGAGGTTAAATACCACAGCATACCCGATTTAAAAAGTTAATAATTGTCACTGTGTAAGCTCTAGTCAAACCATATCCGACGTGTTGATAGTAAAAACAGGAATAGGCTTGCTTGGCTGACTGGAATTACAGTTTGTTTATTTATTTCAAAAAATTGACAAGGAACTCGGTGCTCCCTGTCATACTGCAACTATCAAGCTACTGCAGTGAAACATCCTTACAATTAAGTCTCAGGAGGTTTAGATCTGAGTTTTTTCAGGTGGCTGCAGACGCATAGCAGCGTTTCTTCAGCAGGTCTGAACTCGTCTTTTGAAGTGCATCATTTACCAGTGCTGAACTAATGATCGAGTAAATCAAGGACAAGCTCAGCTCCACTGAAGAACATACCGATAACACAACAAACTGAAAACAACCTCTCCTATAACAACGGTGGAAATGATGTGAATCCACATACAGTAAGAAGAATTCCTGTTTTTGTGCTATAAGTGCTCTTCAAGATGCACACATTTGCTTGCAGCCGTATTGTGAGCGCGAACCTCGATAGGTTGAGTTTATGTGACTCTTTACCTCTAAAGGCAGGGACATAAGTGGTTTCTGTGCTGCTCTACTTTTGTCTTTTTCCCAGCACGGTAGTTCATAAGAACTTGGTACGACTCCAAACCCTTCATGTATTATGTTGATTGAAACCTTCCTCCTTCTTCTGGCCAGCAATGGCCTCTTAGCGCCTGAGACAACAAACAGCGATAAGGCAGTTTCTTGTGATGGTCAGAAGGAGAGAGTGGAACGTGTCTTTCTAGCCTCCCCCTCAGGTTTTATGTCATTGTGGTCAGGGTCCATAAGTGGAAAAGGAAGGGTGGGGTGAGTGCTTCCTCCCTCTGCTGTGCTACTGATCAAGTTTGTCTTCCTGCCAAAGAGGTCACAGGGAGCACGTTTGTGTCTTAAATATGGACTCTTTACAGGGACACTTTGATTGGTAAATATTTGATGAGGGATATCCGTGGAAATGATTAAATAAGATTAGGAACAAGCACAGCAGGGTTGTCTCCACATCCTGTTAAAGATGTACTTTACAGGTTCACAGAATCCCATTGGGCAGATGTAAAGGAGGTAAGACATAAAAGAAATGTTAGAGATCACCACATCTCATGGATTTAAGATCTATTTGGCTGTTTTTTGTTGTTGTTTTTTTTGGTAAAGAGTTCAGCCTTGCCTATTATACTTGCCTTTTCTCAGTGGGTGTTGTAAAAAGGCTTAAAAATTCACATTATATTTATATTTAAGACTTAGGATTTAGACTGTCGGGTTTAAATTGAGTTTTTCAGACTTTTTAGCTTTATTGCCCAGTTTAGAAGGTTGTCAGAAAAGTTATCAAAAAGTAATTAAATGTAATAAGTTACATTACTGTGAAAAGTAATTGCCATAGCTACATTACTCACCACATTTTAAAAGGTTCACTAGTTATAAGTAACCTATTACATTTCAAAAGTAACCTTCCCAACACTAATGATGATACACTTACAGGGAATGCAATAGCTGCAAAGAGTTGTTGTGGCTCACAGACAGTGAGCACTGTTTGTAATGCTTGTCCTGGTGTGTTCACATGATTTGGTTTGTTCTTAGCAAATTATAATTTACAGCATGTCCAACCATTACAAGTACATACAAACATGTTGAAATCATTGATGTGGTCCTATTTAGCCTACGTACTGTATGCACATGTTTTGCTACGTGGTCAAATCTGCCAGTGTCATCAGCATAATTGGTTTTATATTAGTTATTTAGACAGTAATAATCAATTTAGGTCTCAGTGCATCTTCTTTGACATGAACTCATGTCATGACATGATGTACCCTGGCCACAGCACACTCCTGAGCACTACATTCACGTAAAAGTAATTGCCAGTGAAAATCCCCTAGAGAGAAATGGACCCTCCACCAGTCATAATTTATTGCTTTATGGATGACATGTCGCTTCAAAGAAATGAGAGTGCAGGGCCATCAGTGGCATTTCAAAATAATAGCACGAGGTTGGGAAAAAATAAAAACACAGATTTATTGAGAATGCTTTTTTGTGATTTAATACCAGTAGTCCACCAAGTAGTTCATGAAAGCAAATATTACCTCCAGACTTCATAATAAAATCTAATCCCCCTGCTTTAATCTTTAATATTTGAAGATTGTAGATGAAAGTGACCTGCCAGAAAAAAAAACACTGCCAACTATAATATTTTCTCGCAACATGTGCTCCTAGAGTTCAGGAGTTTGGTTTATTAAAACTGGAAATCCACCTCTAATAACCCTCCTTCTGAGATCAGATAGAAAGATTTTAATATATCTTATAAATTCCTTTTTCCTTCAGAATGATGCAATGCTGTATTTGTTAGGTTGTGGTGTCAGCTTTATATCAACCTAAATCTCAATATAAATTTTTTTGCACAGATATGTTCCAGCAAACACATAGTCTACTGACAGTATTTCAAAGCTGCCAACAAATCTGGGAGTTAGGAAGCTTTTTTTTCCGACTCTGCAGAGAGTATCTTGGTCTGTAGCCATGTAGATGCTGCAATATGAAATCATGACAAATTTATACTCTGCTGGGAAGAATATGAAATGCTTGTAGAGCTAAGAATACAACAGGAACAGCAGCTGCTGAACACTGCCCAGCTGTGGCAAAACAAAGGATCATGTGGGAAACTCTTTGGCACTGAGCAGCCACCTCCTGTGGAGAAAATAAATTTGTTGTGAAAAAATAGTGAGAACAATCACACTATCCCATAATACAAGTGGGATTGAGAATCCTGACCCCAGCTGGTGTTTCCAACAGCTGCTGGACCCACTGTGGAGAGCGCTAAGGAGTCAAGCACTTTCAACACATTCTCCAAAATACTTGTCCTCTGTGAGCTCCTCACTGGCTCACATTGAGGGATTTCAACAGCAGCACAGTGAAAGATGAGTAAGTGAGATGAACATGGATGCAGTTACATACATGCAAGTTGAAACATATACACGTGTTCACATGGTGAACATAGACACGCTAACTCTCCATGACATTTTCTCTTCCTGTCTTTGAGGTCAAATGGGCTCCTGGGATTTGTTCAGGATGACTCTCCAGGGAGCTCACAGCTAATTGAACTACATCAAACTGCCTAAAACAATAATCTTCAAATGTTGTAGTTTTGTGCTGGAACAAATATTCAAATCTCTTTACATTGTGTGCAAAATGTACTACACATCAAGCATTAATTTGTAAAGCAACTACAAACTATAGCTGTCAAGTAAACGTAAGGAAAAGTAAATACCACATGTCCCATTGTGTTGGAGTATTAAGTGGCAAAATACCAGGTTAAATAATAATAGGTAAAACAAGTACCTTGCTTTTATTACAGTACTACAATAATGTATTTAAACCTTTTCCATCACTGTTAATGTGGACTGCAACTGAGGTGACTGACATGTCTTACATAAGCAAACCTTGCCAGCATTTAGAAGAAAAAAAAAATCTTATCCATCTGCAGGAGGGAATGGGAGAGGGAAGGCGAGCAGATGTATTAGGAGTGCAACTAAAAGGCAAAACTATGAGGAAAACTAAAGGAAAAACCCAGTAATTCCCCCCCAAAATCAGCCAATATAGTAAATGACAATATACCTGACCTCTTCTAATCTTGGTGTATTTTTCTTAGATGTCCAGATGACTCACCAAACAAAGAAAATGTAATTTAATGTCAGCATGTTTCTGATGTATTTAATGGTCAGGCACTACAATCGTCGACTCTAAATGTCAGGTTTTAAAAATACAAAGGTAGCAGCCTTGTTTTCAGCTTCCCCATTGTTTATGAAAACCTTTGTAATCTCAGTGAGATCAAGGCCTCTTCATCAGGAGAGACTGTGGTTCAACAACCATACAGGGCCAATATCAGCAAAGAAGAGCCACATCCTCTGTCTGATTTACACACACACACACACACACACACACACACACACACACACACACACACACACACACACACACAAACACAAACAGACTGTGGTTCAACAACCATACAGGGCCAATATCAGCAAAGAGCCACATCCTCTGTCTGATTTACACACACCCACACCCACTAAGAAATGTGATATTTCAATACATAAAACTATCTCCCTCTACTCATTCAGCACACAAAAGGACAGCCTAAAGTTATTCTACAAAATGCAAGAAAATAGCTCTTCACATGCACTAAACAACACATTTATGATGCCTGCAGCTTGGATTTCTGTTAAACTATACTCCTTTTGAATTTTCAGCCCTGGGAGTGAGACATACAGCACTATTAAAACTGCTTGCCCCACAAAAAAAAAAAAAAAAGGATGGGGAGGAGGTGGAGTCTTTGTGAATGACTCTAAAGACTCACACACGGACATCCCAAAAAAGTGTTATCTCACTGTTCAATTAACCTCACATGGAGAACGGATGGAAGTACGAGCAGCAGTGTGATGGGTTACAGCCCCCTGGAGACACACAGGCCTTCCACAGCCCTTCACCAACGTTCCTACAATCCAAAGTGTTTTCATTCAGCCTTTAGATATCCCTTCAGGTATTTTCCCTTCTTTTATTCTGTTTTTCCTGCTGCTGGTTGGCAGTATAAAAGGCCAATATTGACTTTACTGATGTGTTTTTGTTTAGCATGGGAACGCTCGAGGCTTTGTCTGGTGCTGGCCTCTTTGAGTGGCTTACTAGAGGGGCCTGGCAGATAGCCAGCATGTATAACAGCTAATAATGGACTCTGCTATACTGCTCCTCTCATCACATGGGAGATGAGGGAATGAAGAGACAGCTATATTGGTACAGGACAAGCAACTGTAATTTGGATTTGTGTGTGCAGAGCAATGCATTAAAATAGTTTAGAGTAATGTTGGCCCCTGTTTGGTTTCCTGAAGCCTGCCCTGAGCAAAAAACCCCGGAGAATGGCTGCTTTATCTTCTTTGCCAGGAAACATCCCATAGCATTGACAGAAAAGAACAGAGTTGAAAGAAATAAGGATTACAATTGAGGAGCAAGGATCAGTTGGCACTATGCCAGCAGGTTTCATATAAACAGAAATGGAGGTACGAAAGGGAATTCCACAAATCCACACGAGCCTTGACAAATCTTTCTCTCACTAATGCAGAAACTATGTGAGAGACAAACCAAAAACATTGGCAGTGTTAGAAAAGATCCACCCAGAAATGTAACAAAATCAATGTTGTTTTTCAGGCTGTGACAGGGTGTTCCCCCACTAGGCTGAGGTGTAGCACTGGAGAACCAAAGCTCTTCATTATAGTTCATTAGATTGAATGTCCCTTAATTCAAATAACAAGTCCTGCAGGTCACTGAAAAAAATAACAATGTTTATGTAACTTTTCATCATAGTTAACGGAAAATTTCTGAAGGTATTGCCATAAATATGTTTTGTAAAATCATAGTGATCTTTGACTCCCAAAGTCTAATCAGTTCATCCTTTAGTCCAAGGGAATTCTTCTGCTAGAAGAAATATCATCAAAGTGTTTCTGAGATATCACATTCTTGAGAATGGAACGGACAAATAGGACGAACGTGAGTTCAAAGTGAACCTAAACTCTGATCTTTGATAACCAAAATCTATTTAATTCATCCTTCAAATCAAGTGAACATTTGTGCCACATTCGAGGAATGTGACAGTTGTTATGGCACAGTGACCTTGACCTTTGACCCCCAACTTCTAATCTGTTCATTATAACCAAAATTAAAGAAATTCTCTCAAGGTGTGTTTACAAGAACAGCGCAGACAGATAGACAAACCAAGACATGCCTATGGATAAAGCTGTTGCTGTCCTGGAGGAATAAAAATGACAGTAATGTTCTGGGCTATCTACTGATCACCTGCCAGGAAGCCGTCTGGCACATAATACACCATAAAATAGCAAACTGCTGCATTTACACAGATTATTCATGCAATGTATAACATGTGCTATGGTGTGCTGGTGAGCAGATTTTCTTTGGACAGGGTCAGGTAAGCTGTTTTTAGTCTTGTATGTTGTGGTTCTGCCTTTTAGTTTGTTGATTTTCCTGTTTTACTTTGAAATCCCTCAGTTCTTGTTTGTTTTACTTCCTGCCCTTGTGTTTTTTTCCCCCCCTGCCTGTACTTGCTCTCACCTGTGTTTCATTAGCCCATCAGCATTCGCTATATTTCCTTCTGCCTCTTCCCCCTTTCAGATGCCAAATCATCTGTGCTCATCTCTCTGAGTTCAGAGCTTTCTAGTTGTTTTGGTTCTGTTTAGTTTACCTCATGGATTTTTGATAATCTCCTGGCTTTAGCGTGCCCCTTGAGTTTTGGTTTGTTTGTCAAGCTCAACCCGACTACCTGCCTCGATGCGTTTGGGTCCTCCCCTTTGTGAAATGTAACACTCTATGCTGAGCTAATGTAATCACATCTCTCTCTCTTTATTTCTCACACACACACACACACACACACACACACACACACACACACACACTCTCTCTCTCTCTCTCTCTCTAGTGGTATCTTGCCTGTTCTCTTGTCTAACTTTCAGCAAGAAAGCCAGGGAACTGTCAAACTATTCTCTTAATCTAATATGAAATAAAATATGTGCAAAATTGTGAACGCAAAATAAAATCCAACACTAATAATAGATTCAATCCTTGTTTGAACTCAGATTATTCAATTCTTAATGGAATTAATGTTATCTGAAGAAATACTGATTTGTTTTGGGAAATTGCTTGTTTGCTGTTTTACGAGGAATTAGATAAGATTGATTGTATTTTAATGAGTTGTATTTATCGTCTGTCAACACAATGGAAGTTTTGTTAAGAGACCACACACACTCTGTGGTGAATCCTTAAAGGCTCAAATGCTGCAAACAAACAACATAGTTTAACAAATGTAATCCGTGATGTAACAAAGTGATAAAAATGATGTCCTTTGTTGGTCACCAACAAATAAGAACAAACAGTAACAACAGCAATAACAACCACTGCTGGTTTATCTTGCGCCATATCACTAGTTGTCATGACAGTCATGTAAATTTGAGTTTTGCATTCCTGTGGTATTAAGACATTCATGGTCCCTGGCAGGAATTTCCCCCGGCCTTCCCTTTTGTCCTACTACTGTGTCCCTGCCCTGCCTCTGAAGGTGAGGGAAAGTTCAACCACACAAAATCTGGAATCTGAAAGAGCATCATCAGTTTTCACATCCATGGTGTTCCTCTACACTTTCTGGTGCTTGAACTCGGCATCATTGGCAAACAGAATTGGCCACCGTGAGATTCAAAGCTTTCATGTGTTTTGCATATGTTGTGCAAACACCGAAATGGAGTGTTTTCTATGTGTGGGTGTGGGTGTGGGTGTGGGTGTGTGTGTGTGTGTGTGTGTGTGTGTGTGTGTGTGTGTGTGTGTGTGTGTGTGTGTGTGTGTTTCACAAAGCTCGACAAACCCACAAATACATAAAGGTCTAGGATAACTATGACGGTGACCAGTGGGAGTATCAATTTACTCGCAGACAAAGGACAACACAAACCTGTGAATAACATATTCATAAAATACCAGAAAAACAAGAAGTGATCCATGTCATAGTCTTGGCAACATCTTTACGTTCCATGCTGGATTTTTTTTTTTTTATTGGAAAAGAACATCTCGTCGCCATCAGGGGCCAATTTTCATCGTTCTGTCTCCAAGCTCCGCGATTTATGGGTAAATCTAGACTATAATCGATATCACCTCAACTCCATAAGGTTGTGTGAAATCTTCCGCAGGGCTTTGACATTTCCAGTGAGGATCAGTAGACTGGAGACATGGGTTGTCAGGGTGGGACTGGTTTTCCTTCTGCGTCCTTCCTGAGGAGCGATGGTAGATATTGTGTCCAGATGTGTTTGCAGGACACAATATCTTTCCTTCTATCTGCACTGCACAGGATTACACTACTCGGAAAAGAATAATTAAATCATTTGATAACTGCATGAGTCCTTGAAAAATGTACGCCTTAAAGCCCCAATAAGGAACAGTTTTAAAATACAAATGTTTCCAATTACTGTGTAATATAAAAGGTGTTGTTACAAACCCAGATTGCAGTTCCCCTCAGCTCAGAGTTGTGCCTTTTTTAGGGCTGAAACTTACTGTTTTGATTCACTCCTGCTGCTTACATAGCTTTGATTTTAGCTGCATCAGACAACTGCCAAAAAAAGCTGGTGGATATAGTGGAACATTTAGCAGCTTGAGAGTCTAAGCTAAAGGTGTTTCCCTCCGACCAAAAACAGCAAAAAGGAAAGAGAATATTGGACTTATATTTGTTAGGTGGCCAGAGACACAACTTTCCTGGGTGATAATACAGGATGTTTGTGTTTTCATCAGTGGCATTGTAAAGTCAGATTATTTGGGGCTTCAGTGCAGCACATGAAGGAGGAAGAGAAGCGAGCTTTTTTCCTGGTACAGGTAAAAGCAGCTACATGGGCATGAAATGTACAGCCTTCTTGACTATTTTGAGAGAAACAAAGGTACATAAAAAACGTGCGAAACACCATTGACAACCGAAAAAAATGAAGCTATGTTACAGAACTGAGATCTGTTTTCTGACATTCCATAGCAACATATGCAGTTTGTTTACTCTATCCACACACACTGCGGCTTCTGTGTTTGCTAAGCTCCAGTCAGAGGAGGCACAACTTTTACCCTCTAAGAGGTAAAGAGGTCTCTAGTGGTAAAATTAGAACGTCAGAGAGAGAGAGAAGTCAAACCGGAGGACAGCAACAAAGCCAGAAAGCAAGGAGCGGAACACAAAACAGGAAAAACAAACAGATCATTTTACTGTTTTTAATTCACTCTCCCCTTGCTCAGAGTCTTTGTTTTGGCCAAAAGCTTTAAAAACTGACTGTTCACTTGCTATCAAGCACAGAAGAGCAGATAGACAAATTTAGCAATTAACCGAGCTTTTAGCTGCTTCAGACTTGTGTACAGGCAACATGTTCACTAATGACCTTCTCACTGCCCTCAAGCGGCCAAAAAAAATCATATATCCTTAGACTGCAGTGGTGTCTTTTCACTTCTTAAATTTTGACTTTATTCTGCTCCAGAGGCTGATTTGGCTTAATTGCACACTCCTGCTTCTGGTTTACAAGTCAGATGTGTATCCCAGCAGAGTCACTGCACTTTGACACCACTTTCACCACCACAGCATTCAAGACATTTACAGCTGCAATTGTCACTCCATGACTTCACTGTTGGTTCAGGCTGGAGGACGAGACATAAACTAAAAAACAAAACACGATGTAACTAGGCAAAAGTTTACACATTGCCAATTGTGACACTTATGTCAATAATTCTTATGCACTCAAAGGACTGAGGTTTCTTCAGGCAGCACACAGCAGCTATGTTAGGACTCAGTTGTCAGCCAAAGAAATGAAGTAATACTGCAACCAGGTCGCCTTCATTTCTAAACCTAAACTGTCGAATGAATCTCGGCAAAATTCATCAGGGTGACACCGCAGCTCTCAAGACCGAGCTGTCTAATAAAAAATGAGATCTGACAAGTACAGTAAGAGTCTCATGACTGATGCTAATGTAAAAGCAGAGGTCAAGATAGATGTCATAAATACCTTTACTTCTTTCTTTCTAGTTTCTTTCAGTCCTTGTAGTTCTTGTGAATGTAACAGGAAAAGTTGTTGCATGAAAACACAAATCTGTAAGTTCACTTAGCCGTTCATTCAAACATCTTCGAATTTACATGAAACTTTCACCGAGCCCGTTCTTGTGAAAGAATGTAAACCGTGCTGCCATATGTTCTCACCTGTTGCATGACATGCACGCTAACTTTTCCAGACGGCCACGCACGGTTGCTTGCTGCACGTTTACAGCCTTTGATACACATGTGCTCAGACACATCTGTGAAACACACAAGTCCTGATTAATGTGTGTGGAATTTGAAAGAAGGGGGCTAAGTCTTTGATATCTGTATATCTATGTTTCCATTACAAGGCCACCTACTGAGCCCTATTTACAAACTGTACTGCAAACATAATCCACATAGCAGGGGGAACCAGGAGGGAAATAATCTGTACTGAAAGGGCAAAACGTAATGGAAAAATGGATTTAATTAAGAATGTGGATTAAAGACTGAAAATAATTACACATGATGGGGACAGAGAGGGAGGTGAATTTTAAACCTTGGAACATAAGGGCACCTGTGTGTGCTGGGAGGTGACCTGTGTTTTATGTGTGTTTGTGTTTGTGCACCCCCAGAGGAAAGCCTGTGTGTGTCCAGTCTGTGGCCTGGTGTGGATCGGGTTAGCAGCTTGTGTGTCCCTCCGTGGAAGCCCTCGGGTGGGCCGAGGTGATGGATGATGCCTGGCAGCTTTGAAACTGCACCATGTTCATGTGAGTGCTGTCTGAACAGCTGCTGGACAGTTGTGAGCGATGAGTGCTTTTGAGTTTGTGTGTATTTGTGGAGAAGTTTGGGTGTAAATGAGTGACAGGTTACTGATGGCTGCTGTGTTTCAGGTGTTATTCTAACATTATTGATTACAAGGTGACGGGCATGTGAAGGAAAGCTATTTAATACTGTAGCAGAGAGCGGTGAAACACACACCTACACAGCCTCCTCCCTGAAACGTGTGTTTGTTCAAACCCCCCCCCCCCCCCTTCTCCTATAGAATTACAAACCATATACCAAGTGTAAGGCCGGGACAGTAAGCCCAGTTTGGGTTGCAGTCTTTAGTTGTGGCATTTCAACCTCAATGAAAATGTTCATCCATCAATCTACCACTCAGACAGGTATAAGTTTACATACCAGACCAAGAACTATTTTTTGGAATCATACCCTAACAAAACCAAAATATTTCTACATAAAGTTTTAAAGATAAAGTCATGACCTCATCCTATTTAAATTTCCATGGTCCTTTTCATGAGTTTTTCCCCCCTATGAAGAATATTTGTTAATTTCTAAGGTCTAAACTCTCATGAAATTAGTATTTAAAAAAAAAAAACAAGACAAAAACAGGTCTACAGCCATGAAGCTCTGAGACTGTACTTCCGTTTAGAGGTGCTTCGAGCTAACTTTGATAATGCTAAATCTTCATTTTACAATTACAATTTACATATTTTAAAATTATAAAGAAAAACTCTTTACCATCCAATGATAAATAAATTTCTATGGCCTCCAACATGTCAGAAAACATGTCACAACTCGTGAACTTGGAGCTGTTGGAGAAGTCTGAGGTCCGATGTTGTGAATACAACAAGGCCGGCACTCTTCTCGTGAACACAACAAACAAGACCCCATTTGGAGGCAGCACACATCACAGTAAAGTGTGAAAGTTTTGCAGGTATTTGGTCATAAACCAAAGTATACTGGAGAAAACTGACATTTTGTCATTTTGACAGACATAAAGAAACGAGAGAGAAGAAAATCAAAGAACTTCAAAATTAAGCTTCACTCAAATAAATCATAGTCATTTTCTTTCTTTCATGTTTTTCATAAAAAAAAAAAAAGGGGGTCTTTGCTTTCATTAAGGGGCTTTCCACTGGAATCCGAAAATCAGACACAAAAGACCTAAATTTCCATCTCTTGCTCAACCCCTCCATGTTCCCTGTCTGGCATTTTTTAGCTGCAAGCTCCAAATTATGGTCCTTTGATGCTTTGTGCTGTGACTTAATTAGACAATGCTGCAAATTATCAAGGTCATACATTTTGAGTCAGTGAGATGAAATAATTGAAGTGCCAGGGTTGTTTCTCAATGTTGGAGAAATCTTTATCTTGTATCTGGCAGCTGATGCCAGAATAAATTTTGTATATTTTAGCCAAAAATAACTTTGAGTTGTTGATCTGTTGCACCGTCATTTCAGGAACATTATTAGAAAATCAATATAGCCCAGAGAAAAATACGTTTCTGTTGGGTTCTCTATGTAGAACTTGGAATCAGCTTCATATGGACTTGATTTTAGGTGGTGCTAATTGCTACATTAGCTCGGTTAGTATTTCTGATACAGCTTTTATTTTTAAAATCTTAGTTTTTGAACAATAACATGTCCACAGCTGTGACAACAATGATGAATTGAAGCAAATGAAACTAGCAATTGATACATGAGGGCGATCCAAAAACCACTGCAAGGGTGAAAAGGGGACACAAGAGGACAAACCCGGAGTTCAGTTCCTTAAAATCTTCTATTCATAACTGAATGCCCGGAGGGAAATACAATCCATGGTTTGTTTTCATTTGGTCAATTGTGCGGCTGAATGCTGAGATTCGGTGTCACACTGGGCGTGTCCGCTTTCAGCTTCTCCACCCTAAACCACCCTCATCCCCACCCGGAAACTACAACTTCCTCCTCCATTCATCTCACTCCAATTTTGTTTTATTTCTCAGGAGCTGCTTTACAAACTCATTTGTCAAGCAACATTAAAGTTTATTGAGCCCTGTTGAAACCAAGCTTGGGAAAACAGTGGCGAGGAATCTCCTTTTCATACAAGGAGAAGAATTACAGAAACAGCAATCAGTCAGGAATTGAGGTTATTGCATTGAGGTCAACTGTAGCAAACCACAACAAGGAGATGTACAAGTTTCAGTTTCAGAATTACACTTGGAAACAGTCAAATGTAAACCATCTTGTTTGTGTGGGTGTGTTTATGAATGCTCATTATGAATTCCTTATTATCGCAGCAGGGTGCATGACATAAATCACAGGTTGCTCGAGCGAGAGGGAACCTGCAACCAAAACAACATCATGGATGAAGGAGTTGAGTGATTTCCAGGGAAGCAGTGGAAGTTTCCCTCCTGCGGGGGCAGTAACTGGGGTGTTGTGGAGGATGACGAGTACCTCTCGGTTCAGCCAAGACACTGTGAGGTGGTTGTTGAGTGACATACAGACATGCATTTTCATCTAAGGGTGCAGATTTTGTGTGTGTGTGTGTGTGTGTGTGCGTGCGTGCGTGCGTGCGTGTGTGTGTGCGTACGTGTGTGTGTGTGTGTCTGTGTGTCAGTGGAGGTGGGAGAAACTCCCTGTAAACTGATACCATGCAGAGCCAATCTGTCCTGCTATCCAGACAAGAAGAAAAAGGGGTGCAGATAGGGAAAGAGACAGAGGTGTTTTTTCTTTCCTCCTTGGTGACAGACAGACATAAACACATCTTCAGCGACAATAATTGTTGAACTATGCTGTGTATATTATGGCATGTCTGCAATGAAGATATTATTAATGGCTGGGGATGTCCAAAACAATGTCTAAAATATATGTGTACCACAATTCTATAAGACTGTTGTCAGGAGTTTTGATCTTTGTTCTCAACTAAAGCACTGATGCTGCCATTCACAAAGCTTTTTTCAAGAATATTGTATGCTCACCTCATGACCCTGTAATAGAACCAGTATGTATAGAAAGCTACATTATACATTAGAATCACAATTATTAATCCCTGCCATCATCTTCTTCCCCCCATGATTTTGTAGATGGAAGACTGACCTGGGACTATTGCTTTACATGGGTATGTTTAAGAATTCAGGTTTTCTGATGACGTTTAATAATTCCCATGCAAAAAAAGTCAAGTATTTTGAATTACATTTACGACCACACACACAGTACACTCTGTGTATTTTTGTGTTCTATGGTGCAAATTGGCATTTGTTCACATATTACATTTCATCCTGGGTTAGAATGTCGTAACGAGAATATCAGAATGCAGAAAAACAAAATTGCCATTGTTTGTGCTGCATTAATGTGCTAAGGCAAAAGCTGGTAATGCTATCGTTTTTGGGGGATTTCCATGCTTTTACCTTCGCTGTAGAATTCCAATGATGTATGGAGGACTGACTCAAATTGTAATTTTTTAATACTTAATGATGCCAAAATAAACTATTATCCCTGAAATGAAAAACATTTGGGAGTTGTAGTCACAATGCTAAGTTTCACAGTCTCACTGTCTCACCGGCATGAAAGAGGAGACAACTGCAAGTTTACGAAGCCTGTTAAACTTGGTTGGTGCAGTGATGTTGTGTTGACTTGACTCAGGACAGCATTGCTTTTGCCTGAAAAAGCAGGCGTGTTTATTCAGTGGAATGTGGAGAGCCTGACCCCAGATGGGAACCAAAGGAGGACATTTGCCTCCTCAGACAACCCCACAGTCAAAACATCACATGCAGCCAAAAAGTTTGCCTTGTTTTCGTCACTTTAGAGACACATAAATCCTACTTTTGATTTTAGCTGTCACAGTTAACACACCCTGTCAGTTGCGATAAAGGTATGTCAACACCTTTATTCTATCGTTCTCTCCCGGGAACCGCAATAGGCTTTCATTATCTGCAGTCAGTCTCAAAGTGCTATAGGTAAGTCAGTCATTATCCACCTATGGAAAAAGGGGGATTTGACAGAGCGAAATACTGGACGATAAACATGACCAAACTGTGTTCTCAGGCAAGACTTTTAAGCTTAGCACATTGGTGTAGCATTAGTGCTTTGTGTCATGATGTTGTGTCTTGTAATCCATTTGCATTATCAACACACCACAGACATTTAATACTTAATAAGAAATGATACTTAGATAAATAAACATTGGTTTAATTTAAGTAAAATTATACTTTCAAATGAAGTTATAATCATCCTCATCCGAAACTCTAAACACATAACTGGGTTATAAAATACATGTCAGACATGTGTATAACCCAGCCAAATGGTTTGTATGGATTTGTGTGCCTCCGTAAGCCGTAAAGCAGCTGCCTTCCCGTCTCTGACACGTCTCTGAAGTTCCATTATCGGCTCTGACATGAGCGTGCTTCTGAGATGATCAAGTGGAGGGTGAATTTAAAGTTGCACATCAGGTTGAGCTCTCAAAGCTGACGGGATGGTGGATGAATTAGGTGATGGCTAAACGGCGGATCCATAGCCTGCACACGGAGTGTGGCATAAATCAGTCCCCCTAATATCAAGCCTTCACAGCATTGTGCGTCCTACCTATACAGTTACATCTGTATAGGTCTGGAAGAGATTAGAGGTTCCAGAATAACAGTAAGCTACAGGATGGTTTATGAGGGGTTGAACATCAGGCATGGAGTGGTAGGCAACAGGAGAAAACATCACATCCCATCATTTATGTCAAGCTTATTTTGGAACACTCTGCCTCTAATCTATGTTTACTCCATAAATTAGGAGCAGACTTTTAGCCAAGCGCTCGGACTGGTCCTATAACAACCACAAAGTTTGTGTTTGGGGAACACCATATTTAAACCTTTTAAGATTAAATGCCCTGTCACTCTTTATGGAAACTGTTTAACAGACATAATTTCACTGACCAACGGAATATTCTTATCAAATTTAGCAGCTGCCTTCAGTTCTAGAGAGTGTTTAAACATCTTTTCGCACATTGTTTTGGTTTTACAGGCACAGCAGCATGTTTTTGATGAAAAAGTTCTGAAGTATGCGCCAAAAAGCAGAATGACAAATGACTAGTTGCTGAACAAGGGGAGACTTTTAGCTGTCAAAAAAAGGTTTAACAACCAAGCAGAGCTAAAAGGAATGTTTTTGTATCATCGTTTTTATAACCCATTGATGCTCTCTTCAATATGATTGTGTCATTCAGGTTACAAAAAATATTTTGTTTATTTTAGCATAACTTATTTACTCATACTTTATCTAAAATGTCAGTGTATCTAAGATGCTTTTACACCCACTAAAAGGGGTGTGAAAAGAATTTAGTTTTCTGGTTTGTGCAATAAATATCACATTTAACATATCCAACATCTGTTTCCAGAGACAATGTCCCAGTTAACTCTGGATGATCCGTCGAACATATTGCATTCACTCTAAAATTGTATTTAATTCTATTGTGTTGGATGGAGGCAGAAATCTTTGCATCACATATCTTAAACTCAAACAATGCTTGAGTAGATAAAGGTAATTGTTTTTATTTTTTTATTTTATTTTATTTTATTTTAATTGTAGTGAAACATTCTGCAGCAGCTGCAGGACTTTTTGATCTGTTTCTCCTTGCCTACAAAATATCTGGATCTGCTCATGAATACAATTACAGAATCATCATTAATTTCCAATAAAGCAACATGAACTATAGCTTTGATTGTGCCTCAGTTCCTGTTGATGCATTACAGCTCATCCAAAGAATCTGCCCTCAAATTAATGTTATCGGAAAAGGTTAAATAAGCCTTTACTTTGTAAATTGCCGGATACCGGTGGTGTTGCTTCTTCCAAAATAAGGTTTGATGGTGTTTAACTCTATTTTTCTTTTAATTAACTAAACATCTGTCCAGCATCTGGGCATAGCCCTTCCCCTTTTCTGATGGTAGCAAAGTCATGCAGTACCAAACTAACCCTATCCTCTGACTTAATTTTTATTCACACCAAAAAGTCCCTCTGAGCACCAGCAGCTGCTGCTTTCCTTTTACACTTCATTAATAATTAAAAACCTTTTATTCATCCTGAGTCCTCATGTTAAATTCTTACCACACAGAGTGAAGCCAGCACAGACTTGATTGGTAATTGGACCTATTCTAAATGTCTGGAAATGATCCAGAAATAATGTTTCAGTTTCAGTTACTACTCAATCCTTAAGTGTTCGTGTGAATATGAACTGCAAAATGGGTGTGCAAAGAGAGCTCCTCCGGTAGACAACATAAAAAAATACAGTTGCTCTAAATTACTCTGCACTTTTGCACATCTTCTGTGTTTCATAATTCATTCATGTTATCTCTACTCTATAAGTCTGAGTCCATCATCGTGCTATAAAAAGACACTCCCTATTATAATCCCCACTCTGGCCTATTACCTATACTTATTAAATCAGACAAAAGGAGACAGACCCCATTAAGAATGTACTGTAACTCATGAACCAGCTGAAAGACACGCAAGGACTGAACCCGGTATCAGATGATATCAGTATCCAGTTTTGGAGCACTCTGCTTTGTAAATCTAATAAGTTTTGCTGTAAGCCTTTTGTCTTGCTTGAAAAGGATTGCACAAGTCTACATTACTGAATGTGTTCAGTGACAGAAAACTGTGAGCAATGAGATGCTGTTTTCAAAGTGTTGAAAGGGGAATTTTTCCAGAGTTTGCTCTGCTGCAGCTGTTTTAACATTTTGCTCACACGGAGTGTTTTGGTTTGCACAGGCCACTGTCTCAGTATGTTTGACATGTCCTGCAAAAGCAACTTGAGATTAGAAGTGAATCAAAAGCAAATCATAACTGGTAAACTATAAAAGGAAGCACAGCATAACTGAATCATAGGTTGTTCAGCTGTGCAGCAGCAGAAGTGTATATTACCCTCAGTTAACCTCAAGTTACCCCGTCTCCCAGAAACTACAACTAATACAACTAATTTGCAACATCAATATGTGTGACGGAAATGTCATCCCAATGTATGACATTTTCTATCAATTTCATGTGGAAAAGTTAATTTATTTGGCAAGTCACACATAAGATGAAAATTAATCAGTGAAATGTAAACAGACAACATTTCTTTCCCCAAAATCTCCAATCTCACTAATGAAACTTTCCTGTGGCTATGTTTGGACAAGATTGCTCTAATTGCATTACCAACTCAGTGTATAAAAGTTGCAGTACATTATTAACAAAAATGCTGGGATAGCAACCATGTTGCCAACTGGGGAAATCCGTGTGACATACATTGAGTACCTCATCTGGAATTGTGTACTGATATGTTACTGACCATCTTTAGTGTGTGTGTGTATTTATGTTGTTGAGGTAATAAAAGTGTTTGCCAACATGCCTAGAGTCAGCTATGCACATAGATTAATATTACTGTGCCTAAAGCACAAATGTTGTTTTTAGCCTATACTCTAAAGAAACCATGAAATAAACCGTGTCTGGGACTAGATTAGCAGTTAGTCAAAGTGGGCAACTACTCGGACTTTGGAGGCACAAACAGCCCAGGCTCAATGGTTGGCAGTGACTTTGTGGTAATCTGATGTATTGATTAATAGAAACTGGAATGGGATTGATTTTAAACTACAACTTCACTGCTTTTATGAGTCTGATGGTGTTGCAGAAGTAAAATGTTAAATCACCAGAGTGCTCTTTAAAGGCAACACTTGCCTTAGGCCCTGTCTGATGGAGGGCTCCTGTCTCCACTCTACTTTTAATATCATAAATTTTTCAGTTGATATCCTTACATCATGCATATTTCTAATGTGCATTTTATAACTTACAACACAACAAGGTTTGGGAGCACATGGGCTTAATTAGGGCCCATAACTCTTTTTTTCTGGGACCTGCCTCCTGGGTCATTACTTTGTCAAAAGCAAAGGAATCTGCATTCCAGTAACTCCAAAGCTGTCTTATGCATTCATTACATATGAGTTAGTTAGTGGTAGTTCACTGAACAAGAAAGAGCCATCAGCAGGCTGCAACATCAGGAAGATATTGATTGGGTGCAGGTCAGAAGAGCAGCTCTTGTGTCAGAAAAAAATCACTCACAAGAGAGGGGAGGGAGGTCACGGTTGTGGAAGAGTGACCATAGTAGTATAAGATCAAGGTAGTGTGTGAGAGGAGAGGGAAGCCAGGAGGGTATCATTAGCAGACCACTCACTTAGTTTGACCTTTTTAAATCTCTGTGCAGCTTCCATATCAGAGTAATCTGCAGTCTGGCCTGATTGCACCAGTGGTTCAGCAAAGAAAAGTGCAGCGCAAGACTACTGTCTCAAGGGGGCTGCAACTGGTGATGTGACAACATGCTAAGAAAAGAGGTTAAGACACTGAAGATATGCAGGCAAGATGGAAAGAAGACATATACATGTTCAAAGTTATTTTAAGACGTTAGAAATAGGAGGCATACAAACAGGAGGAAAATTTAAAGTGACACCAAGGGACCACTTTTTATCATGAGGATACAGTTGCCAGAATTTTTTTATTTTTTTATATCCATTTCCTCAGGATAGGAGGGAACACTGGAAAGAGCTACGTCAACACTCCTCTCCTCGGAAAAAATAAGGGGTGACCTCAGCATGGAGATCTCCCAGGGAGATCGCCACTTCCCTCTGCCCAGACACAGCGGTGTGGTTCTCGGCCATCAAGATGGCCTTCCTCTTTAAGCTCGTGTCACCCCATGGGAGGAGGGGGTAGATGCTTTGCAGCTCAATGGAGGGTTGTCATGTGTCCTGAAGATAACACTGACAAGGAGGTGTCCCACCCACTTAAGAGTAAGTCAGGTACTGCGCTTAAAGGTGCCAAATACTGATTGTTTTTGATGCCCATGTGACAATATTAACATGTATTAATCTGAGTTATTGGGGGCATGCTGCCATTTTCGATGGAGATCAGTTGTTTTCCCTCAATTCATGTCTCACTGGATGAGAACACACGTCACAAACCAAACCAACTGCAACAAACTGTCTTCTCATTTGACCCTGAAAATTAAATCTGTTAGACTGACTAATACTTTGAAGCAGCAACAATAGTGTCTGTTTCTTTGCTGTCATAGTGTGACAATAACTAGAAAATATATATTTTCTTTCACAATGAAGCATGCACATTCCATAAGTAAACCAAGCATAGCCTAGATATGTCACTGACTTGTTTTTAGGTGAAGTTTGATATTTTCTTTTACTGGTATGGATTCTGTGACTCAAAACACATTCTACCAAAACTTCTGCATGAAAAACAATCTGCATTTTTTGGGGGATCAACAGCTGCAGGATATTAAATCATAAGATTATTTTGACAAAAACCAAAGAAATCAGTGCAGCTAAACATTTTCTCTGTATTTAATGTATAGAAAAACACATGTTACACATTACAATGTCAAAGGAATGCCTCTGGTCTTGTAGACACATGTTTGCATCTCCATACTTTTCTACTCACAACATGACATATTTTCAGTGTAAAAGCATACATATGTAACCCATCACAAGACACAATGTGCTCTATGTGGGCACATCAAAATAATATAATTATTCCTACAACCGGCAGTGAGTAAACCTCTCACATATATAACGTCATCTCTTGGTGTCATGCTTTGGCTCACACTCAAGTCTAAAGTAATGCTGTGCTGTTTTTGTGATTTGGTCTCTAATAAACACTTGGGTGTTGCACACCACAGCTGCTGCCTACACGAGAAAAGTAAAGCTATTCATTCATGTTATTTGGTCATAAAGTTGTAGCTGTCTGTGGTCTGTGCTGACGCAGCAGAATTAACAACACATGGACATGTGGTTCATTTTCACTACTAGCACTGATGCAAAGTATAGTGACAGCCCAGTATATTGTAATATATAATAAAATACCCCCCAGAAGAGTCAGGAGCTACACGTATCTGCTCTTTAAGCTCAGTAGTCCCAGCTGAAGCCTCCAGACAATGTGTGGAAATGTTCAGAACCAATAGAATAGTGAAGAATAATGTAGGCTAAAATAAGCTACACTACGCTAAACTAAGCTAAGATTTGTATTTAGTTTACAGACATGAGAGTGACATTAATCATCTCATGCAAAGTTCAGCAAAAAAAGCTATATGTTTCTCTAAAAAATAATGCATGTGTCTGAACTGTTCAGCTGATGTGACGTGAGGTTATGATTAATAATGAGACAGCAGGACTAAAACACGGAGTCAGTCAGTGGCTCAACTAAAATGATGAGGCAGCATTGTATGAAATGGAGCACTGAGCAGCCATCAGTGTGTGAGGACAACAAGAAAGAGGCAGAACACTTTAAATGTATATAAATACAATTAGATACAAAGAGATTAACAATATACTCTGCTGGTGGTATTAATATACATGGTACATCACACACACAAACGCACATACATACAGTTCAATTAAAATCCTACATACACAGTAAATGCAATGATTTCACACATTTAGTCACTGTTGTGGCTTTACAACTATAGTGACAATAATTATATGATTTCAGTATCAGCTGTTAAAATAAAACTGCTTTTTAAGTGCTTTTCAGTCAGTCAACCAGAGTTGATATTTTACAGTCTTAAAGCTTTTCTATGACTTAAGCGGATGTCTGTAAAAAAAAGGATGCAGGGTTTTCTCTTTTCATTGTCATCCAATGTCAAACTTTATGCTGATCATGCATAGAACAAGTCAGCTCTCATTCATTCATTTAAAATTTTCAAAAGATGCTGATTGAGTTTTGTGCCTTTTAGATCTGCGGTGGGTTTTCTACAGCTACCGCAGAGTATTCAGTCTCAGACATGTTGGAAGCCTCGATGAGGCGTGCTAAACCCGTCCTCGTAGAGTATTTGAAAATGAAGGCCTTCATGAGGTCATAGCGGTAGTTTCTGTTGATGAAGTTGTAGAGGATGGGGTTGAAACAGCAGTGGAGCAAGGACAGGCACTGGGTGAGATGTAAAGCCACGTAGATCACATTCTCCAGGCCACAGGTCAGTGGCACCAGGCCGAGCTGTGACAGCGCATCAGCCAGGAGGACGCCATGGTACGGTCCCCAGCAGGCCAGAAAAACCACAATGTAGGCCAGAATCACCCTGCGGCTCACGCGACGCTCCTGCTCCACCGGGGAAGACGATAAAGACGAAGAGGAGCGGGTGAAAGCTCTGGCCAGCAGGGCGTAAAACACCGCAATGACAGGGAAGGGGAGAACAAAGCCCAGCAGGATGAAACTCAGCTGCACTCCCACCATCCACTCCCGGGGGCTGTCCTCTGGATACACAGGCCGGCACAGCATGGTGTCCCCATGGGTTGACTTCACAGTACGCAGGAAGTAGGTGTCTGGCAAGGAGGCCACCAGAGCCAGAAGCCACACCCCTACACACGCACCACGGCGGATCAACTTCCTGCGCGCGCCTCCCTCTTCTCCGTGCTTTGTCACACATAGGTAGCGGTCCACACTCATGCAGGCCAGGAAGAAGATGCTGCCAAAGAGGTTGACGGAGAACAGCAGGTGTGTGAGTTTACATGCCACTTCCCCAAAGGGCCAGTGGCCATGCTGGGCCAGTGAACTCACCCACACAGGCAGAGTGGCGCACACACACAGATCTGCAACTGCCAGGTGAGCTATGTACGTGTGCGTCTCGTGGCGAGGGGTGGAGTCTCTTTGTGCACGGATGTTTACCCAGAGCACCAGAGCGTTCGCAGCCAGACCGATGACAAAGATGAACGTGTAGAGGACACACATTGAGTACAGCAGAGCGCTGCGGTTGAACGTAGTGGCACACACCATTGTGCCCACACTTGATATGTTGCTAAATGTTTCAGAGAAGTTGAATTCCCCAAGCGTCTCCCACAGGTCCTCCAGATCGCTGGTGCTTATACTCATTTTTCGGCACTGGAAGAGGACCACAGACCACTGGGAGGTAACACACACCACCTCTGACTGGGATAGATCCTGTAAAAACAAGACATTAACTTATCATTTGTTGTAACATACATTCATCTTGATAAAATTCCAGCCTCTAAACGCTCGCAGTTTTTTATGTAACCTTGTGGTATCATATTTAAGAAGCGATATGGTGTTGCATAAAGCACGGCTTATTTGACTCATGTGGACTGAATGAGCTAATAAAACATAAACCCAGTTGCGGTATGCCACCAGATCCTGAAGAATCTTAATGCGGTTAACTTGTTAAAACACTGCTTTCATGAGTTAATAGAGGCTCTCTGTTATCGTGTCACAAACACTGGAGTTTTCTGTGATTGATGTGCAGTCAGGGGGCACCACAATAAATGTTTACATTAGCTCCACTAGCAGAGAGTGCAGATTAGACATAAGGAAGTGGGATCGAGAAATCCAAACAGGGTGTATTTCCGGAGTGTTCCAGGCATTCCAAGATAAAGCACTGGTCAGGGTGGGAAATCTGATGCCACTTTAAATAAACTTTTCCTTTAACGTGCTTGTTATTTAAGAAAAAACAAATCCTATGTTTCTTTTTCTGCTCATGAAGAAGGCAATGAGAGGGCAAGAGATCAGCTGTCACCACTCAGATGATCAAAGAAAAAGGCTGTGCAAAACCTGCAATACGTCATTTTACAACATCTGATTCTCATAACACAGGAACACATGCACACAATTTCAAATACAGGGTAGATATGCAGACATTAAAATTAATGAAACGGTATGGAGCAGTACAGAAGTAGTAGTTTGGAGCCCCTTGGCATGCCAATAACCTGCCATGATCCTGTTAAACCTGATGAAACGTTCACCTCTGAAAGGCCTACATTCATAGTATTTTTGTTTTGCTGTGATGTCTCTCTCAGTTAACTGTCAGCTTGCCACAGTGTGAACGATCAGAGGTGAAAGGTGATAGATCAAAACCAGAACACGAGTGACTTAACCCCACTGGTGCCCCTAACTGACTTCTACGCCCACAGAGTGAATTGTGTGCAGAAATCAGCGGGAGGCTTGACGCCTGCAAAACAGTCCAGCAATGGTTTAAAACGAGGGTCACCGACGACTGGGTGACACAGCACACCAGAGAGCAGTGAAATGTGACCGCGTCAGACATCTGTCTGCGTAGGAGACTTGCGCTGTACAGAGGATAATTGGCACAAAGTCACAGAGGATGATGAAAGAAAAAAGCCAAGGTGAAAATAAGTATAAACAAAGAACACCTGGAACATATTAGGATGTGCAGCTGTCTCATGAGGGTCATGTCTGCACTCACTTTGTGTATTTCCATTTTACACCTCTGCTACACCACATTTCAGGTCATAGTTCATAGTTATAGATTAAACTAGCCAGGATGTAAAGTAGATAAAAAAATTCTGTTCTGATCATCTACCAATGATAACAATCAAAGGATGTAGGGACTGGGTTTAGATGATATTACAAAATACTGTGAGATGAAACAAATATATAACTCACTGGAGATTTTGTGATACTGATAATTTTGCTCTTTTTTATTTTATCTGAGTGTTCTTGGCATTGGAGGCAATGTTGGAAAATATTGAGCATAACTGCTTTATTTGTTTTTTATTAGATTTTAGATTTTTATTAGATTTTTTTTTATTAGATTTTTGTATCAATACCTACAAAATTTATTTCAGATATCTAGCCAAAAACAGCCATTCAAATCTGGTTAATGTATCTGTTAAAAGCTCATGATATAAAATCACTTACTGCAATCTAACATGGGCCAATGTTGGATTTATTTTTTTTTTATTATTATTTTTTTTTTTTTTTTTACTAATTTAAAAATGAGGATTTAGCCTAAGGGATTTTTTTTTTAATGTTTGGAATTGCTACTTTTATACATCAATTAATCTCAGTACGATTTATGCCACTACCTGTGATAACGCTGTTTAAAGAGATGTCAGATACCTCACTCATTTTTACTTTGAATTACTTTGAGACCAGGCAGTGCCATTCATTCTAATGGAGGGATTTGCTAAACAGAGATAATCCCTCACAATGGTTTGTCTAATTCTGTTATATTATATGGAAAAGACCTGGAGGTGCCAGGTAGCCCCACAGGCTTCAAGCTAATTAACCTTTTAACACACACCCCAACAGATAACACATACAGTGCAAGAAGCCCATCTCTCCCGCTCTCTGACTGGATCTCCCCGTGTCTCTTCTGTCCCCTTGTTTAGCCCGCTACAGCATCCAGTTACAAATTAGGCGAAAGCCTCTTTTGTTTCCCAATACACAGAAAATAAAAGCGATTGAAGGCCATTTTTATGTGCAAATGCTGACGTGCAGGTGCAACATGTTTGTCAGAAGTTTATCCTGTCAGTCTTGATCTGCAGGCTTTGCCATGGCATCAAATCGTCACCCATTTATGACTGGACATAATGTTTCCGCGTAGATTAACAGAAAAAGTGTTGTTTTGTGCGTCATTACGCACAAACACAAAATCCAACGAAAGATCCCAGACTGGTGGTGACGGCAATCACATACAATGTCATTGTTGCCATTGTTGATTTATATCAGACTGGAAACAAACTTCTGTTATCAGATTTGGGCTGCGTATACAGAAGCCTGACTGACTTTGAGTTTGAAGAGGCAAATAAACAGATTGGCAAAGATTCGTTGGAGAGCAAGAAAAGTGTTTTTAATGTTATTAAACAAGTACTTTCTCTTTCCGTTCAAGTTTTAGTATTTAGGACCGATTCTACGCCGTGTTAGTATCTCTAACAATAAATAGTAAATAAAACAGTTAAAATGTATTTCTTTAAACTACTAAATAGTTTGTTATGAGAGTTAAGTAGTGAACATCGTATATCGAGCATCACATGGACCTTCAAAGAGGTGTTAGAATGCCAAAAAACTACACTTTTTCTCCCCAACGACAGCTCCTCCAAGCGACTTACCTGTTTTGTCTTTCTCCCTCTGAAATCTGAAATTGGCTTGCGGTTAGATTTGATGTTGAAGTATAACTTCAGCCCCACAGCAGGAAACTTGTGTGTGCTTTCCTCCGTCTCCTTAGATGAATGTGAATCTGTTCCTTGTTCTGCACTTGCTGATACTCTGAAGGGCTACGCCTCCAAGGCTGGTCCTACCAGCAATGCGTATTGACATGGCATCACATCAGGCGTTCAATAAACCGTCAGACAGCTCTTTCGGTTTCGGCCACAGAATGAAAAACCGCCGAATTTCCTGCTTACAACGCCCCGTATATTTAATACAACATTTAATGTTGCATTTCTAAACGTTATTCATCAGGCAAATTATTTATGGCATGCAGGTCTATTCATGTCCTTCATGCCTGAATAATGTTTTGTGAATTTATTCTTGTGTGAGCCAAACCAAACGTCTTATGTATACTGCTTTTTTTTTTTTTTTTTTTAAATGTCTATCATGTAGCAGGAATCCAATAATATTGCATGGAAACTGAAGAAATATTAAAATGTATATACATACCCTATTAAAATGTTGCATGCAACATTAAGCTTTAACCTGCTTTTGTTCTGGCATGCAGGCTATAGCCAACTTTTTTTTAATTCTAAACTTAGTATGCAGCACAATATTTCATATATTTCTGACAAGTATCTGCAGGCATGTTTAGTGCTTTTTGTTTATTTTTTGTTTTATGATTTTCTTTTCCTGATGTTTACTATGTTGTATGTTAAATTCAAGTTTTTGTAAGGAATACAAGTCTAAAATAATATGCAATAGGCATATAGTCTGATTGTGAAATCAGTAGAAAAGTGGATATAATCAAAAAGAACATTCTATTATCGTAGGATTTCCGATTTACATTAAGTCTCTTAGCATTTTAAATGACACTGGATTTTTATAAAATAATGCAAACCTGTAAACCCCTACATGCAGGTAATATGTATAATATGCATAATAGCCTATGCAACACACATAAACCATTCAAGTTCAACTCCTCGTACTCCCTACAGCACACCACCCCAATTACCTAAATATGAAAGCAAAGTTTCAGACATTGGTAAACCACATCCACTGACTTCAGCTTCCACCCAAAACCAACAGAGGTTAAACCCAACGATCAAGACCACAGAGGTAACTGAAAACACCCTCTGAATAACGAACAAAACCGAAAACCAGAGGCATGATTTGGCTCACATTCTCATCTGATCAAGGAAGGTTTTCTGAATTTTAATAATTAATGTTATCCTTGTTCTGAAAACTGAACTACGACATCAGCTGCAGGAGCTTTGTTGTTTCATTGTCTTTTGAGCCTTATTCAGTCTCATTTCAGGAAGAGTCTTTGGAAGCAGGACAAAGCTGTGTGGGAAGCTCATGTGTTTACTGAAAGCAGCTGAAAGCTCACCTGCAACTCTGGTGGCCTCAGTTGCTCCCAACCAGGGCAATTAACCCCAAGTTCAATACAAAGAGAGGATCACAAAAAAGTAGAAAGTGTGGAATTATATTTAAGGAATGCACTGATAGATGATGTTTGCCTTGTTAAAGCATGATAATATACCTTGATCAAGGTCAGAGGAAAATAACTATTTTTGAGTCATGTTTGACGAGCAAAGTATTGACTTAACCAGGTACAATGTGTCAAGCATGTTTCCTTATGAAAACCATATCGTTGACTTGCACAGGTCACCCAACTAAAGTTTATTATGACTGTAAGTCTTGAATTCAGTGATGAAATGCAGCCAGCAGGCTACTCTGACCTCATTAAAGAGCAAAGAAGTGAAGTCAGTTTCAATGAGGCTTTAAAGAGAGCTCCCACTACGCACGCATACCCATTGTCCTCCATATCAGAAGCATCAGGGGGGATTTGTAAGCCTTTCTGATAAGCATCCGTAGCCCACAGACTGCTGCCAACCTCTGTTCTACAGTCCTCATTCACATGAAGGCCTGAGTGGGAACAGCAGGGATGTGTGTGTGTGTGTGTGTGTGTGTGTGTGTGTGTGTGTGTGTGTGTGTGTGTGTGTGTGTGTGTGTGTGTGTGTGTGTGGTGTTTGAGAAAAGAGCATTGGTTACCATATACTTTCCACTGGCAAAAAATACACTCAATAAGAATCTAACTAGAATCAGATTGAATAGGATTACTTCAGATACATTTTGAATGATGCAAAATCCCGGACACAAACATAAACAAACAACAATAAGGTAAAACCAAACACCTTTTAATGTGTCAGCGAAAATGAAATTAAGTTACACAAAAAGAGTAGCTTTGCCAAAAAGAATAGCTTATCAACTAAAATTGTATGACACAGTACGTTTGTGATGGCTTTACGATTTGTTTTGGCTGCCCCCTAGTAGAAGAATAGCAGATACTTTAGCTTTAATAATTCTATAATTCCATTTTGTTTAAAGTCATCCTTCCCTTGAAAATAATCATGGAATATATATGACAACTAATGAATATCTTACAATTCTGCAAGAATACTGACAAGTTTTTATTTTCTTCATATGAATCTAAAATTGAAAGATCGAGGGTATCTTGTGCCGTGAAAACTTTAAAGCTCTTTTGTAGATAACTTTGTCAGGCTGTAATTTAGTCAAATCCACTTGTAAAATCCACTCCTTGGTTGCTGACTTTTGTTCTGTTTGTGTGTTCTGTTTGTGTGTTTACCCTCAAAACAAGACATCCAGAGTTATCTGTCACTATAAAGAGTTATTATTTTCTATCATTCAAGTAAAATGTAGGGGAATGAATTGGGCTACTCTCCTCTAAATGTATTTTAGACAAGGCCAAGTTTACAACAAACGGGAGATAAGGATATCAAAAGGGATTGGCAACTACAAGAAACGGAAACAGGGTTGCAAAAACTTAAAAGAGAGGGTGGGTGTAGTTGTGGATGAGAAAAGCAAAGAGAAAGTTTGCAAGAGTTTTAAACGACTGCTACTTCTATTGTTGTCTAGTTCTGTGTCATGGTGGTGGGTCTGAGAGACAGTCTATTTTCGTGCAAATGTCTATTCAGAGGGTCCCCCTCAAACTTTCTCAACCACATTGTTATTAGTCAAGCTCCCCTCCTGCTCAGAGGCTCCCTCCTGCATTTTTTTCTGCTCCCTCACATTCCTGCTTATTCCCTGCTCTAACCTCACTCATTTTTCACTTAATTACGTATTCATTTATAATTACCTGTCAAACAGAGAAGGGTTTGCGTGAGTGAAGCTGAAAGCAGCATGCACGAGGAGTGGATTGAGCTTGTCAAGGAGTGTGTGAACATGGGGGAGACCACTGGAACCTTTTAAAACAATTCAACGGACAAAAGGTTGAAAGCCATTTGATAAATTGGCTTCCAATTTTTTAGTGAGTGAGACAGTTTTTTCCTCATTGCTCAGATTCTCAGCACTCTAGATGAGGTGATCTTTTGTGTCTCTCCGGGATCTGTTCATGCAGGTGCATGTTTGGCAGGAAGACTGCGTCCCTGTCAGGGAAATGTAGCAATCAAGGCATTCCTCACATTGACAGAGCATCCCTTACACCAGCTCATGAATGTCAGTGAAACCTGAGAGCTGCTCAGATGTCAAACATGCACCAAAAAAGAAAAAAAAGGTGAAAATATATCAAAGAAGCTTTGTGTTAAACAGAGATGTGAAATAGATTTTACACTTCCATTAAACGATTTTTCTGGCCACTTGGGGGCAGTAAAACAGGCAGCCCTGGAATATTATAAGCTTTTACGATAATATGGAAAACATATTAGCAAACAATGGACTCTTTAAACACCCAACACAAAGAGAGCAGGCCCTGACCACCTGGGAAATGTATCCTGTACTTACTCTCCTTTTTGCTTTACACCAACTCCTGAGGGAAATATTCAGCTAAATGCTCTGCTATGTTTACCTGCTAGTTACGAACTGTCTGTGGGCTTAAAATGGCTTGTTTGGAGCTTTTTCACTGAAAAGAGATGCGTCATGTGGATGGAAACAAAGCTGATGAGAGCAGTAAGAGTGAACTAAATTGTGGGGTGAAAAAACCAATACAATCAGCTGAAAGATCCTAAAACACTATAAAAATCTAAAGGGAACTGTAATTTTAACTAATTTTCTGTGGATTCATCACACGGAGACTGTTCACATTTCATGAAATGAACAGACCCCATTTTCTATTAGAAGAGTATCGTACAGCAGCTTTAATCTTTTCCATTGTTTTCCACTTGTTGTTTGGAAGCGCTTTCTCTTTGCTCTCCCTCTATCTCTTTCTTTTTCATACCTCATTGAATCTGTCAGTGCCTTCAAGCTTTGCCGTGGACCATGACGGCCTACAGCTCATATAGTCCATTTACTTTGTCTATCATCTCTGTAACTCAGATCAAAAAAACAAGTTCTGCTTTACTCTGTTCACCCTCACCCTTTCTCTACTTTTGCACACATACACCAACATACACATTCATGTTCAATAATATGTGTCAGGTCACTGGGATCATGAAGAAGATGGGTAATAGCTGAGAAAAAGCCTTGCTCCAGGGGACAGTGTCCAGTATGGATTAGTGAATGACAGAATCTGTTCACAGGCTGCATGAGAAGGTGTTCTTCGAACTGCGTACCCCGGGGTCTGGAGCTCGAATCTAGTAATTCAATCCTGACAATCCTGATATGTGCTTTTCTAACACACCGTCTTTCCATGCTGCTGACACAGGGTTCACAGATATGGTGGGTAACTTTCACCCCTATTGTCCTGTCACCCTAAATGACAAATGGACCATCAGCACAGCTGGAATGCAGTGGTGTTTTGGAGAAGCCTGCAGCAATAGCTTCACCAACTACACTACCCGTTGGTGTCTCGCAGGAATATGGCTGTACATGAAGGCCTCAGTGCTGACGTATTGCTACGAAGATCAAGTTCAGCTCAAGTTTGAAACTTTTTAAGTTGTGTCAACATTCTCATTTAACATAGACAAGGTGACATTTCAATTGCAAATGTGAAATGTCAAGTTTTTTTTAACAGCATGAGCACTGAAGGAAAACCAAACACTGCGGGCTTTATTGGGTATAAACACAATTCCATTGCGTTCAAACAAGTTAATGGAATAAATAGTCCAGATAAACATGTTAGCCGAATGAAGCCTGACTCAGTTTATTGGAAAAAGATCTAAATGGCGATACATTGTAAATATCATGTCCTTTAAAAAGAAATGCCCCTGCAGCAGTAAATGATTGATCAAAATCACACAACCAAACTGCGATGGAAAATTACTGCAAGCCATTTTTCTCCAGTCCAGGTGGTTTCCATTCAAGGCCTCGCCACCAATCGCACACACATAAGCGAACGCTGCACTGCAGGGAGATTACCAGGATGTGGCGAGCCATGCAGCATCTGGAGTAGAGCCCCGTTTGCCTCGAGCTCCTAGTGAGGGGCAGTCGCACTAGCACTCCCATTCATCTACTCTTTCTCATAGTTTCATCTATAACTCTGCTCCTAGTTACAGATATTAAACACAGACTAAAACATATGCAGCCATTTGTAGTCTTTCATTGTTCATACCGATGTGTGACAGTGGCAGAAATATCCGAGGGAGATAGAAAGAAGGTAGAAATGAAAGAGAAGTCATAATCGGAGCGAAGGATGAAACAGGAGTGAGCGACAGGATGTGCTGTGTTCACCATGTGTCTGTTTCTCCCATCACTCTGCAGCATGTGGTGGAGATAGTAGAGATCTGCTTTTCATTACAATATAGAAAAGGGTTTAAAGAGGAGCCTATCGGCTGACTGCAGTCTTAACCCTGTCACTCTGATGCCCCTAACCACCAAAAGCCCTCCGTGAACCTCCCTGCAGCCACACTCAACCTTGGCTTGTAAATACGAAACAGCTTTGCTGCCTCACGTCAGCCTCACAGTACCAGGCACCCCATACATCAGAGCCTGAATGGAAGCCGAGAGCGTGATGTTCATCCATTCATCAAAACCACGATAGCAGGCAGGCCCTCTGTGGAAGTTACAAAGTTGCAAAGCGCAGGCTTGCCTGAGTCCCGTCACTGCCAGCCGAGCTGAGTAAAGTGCTTGTCAGGAGTTTAATTTGTGTTCATATGTGGTGAACTACAGTCCAATCCCCCCGAGAAATACTCCGCAGTGAACATTCGAATCCCCACTGAGCAAAAGATGTGTGAAAAGTCCCATTGTGGTAAAAGTTTCCTGTGTATTTTCACATCGGTGAGAGGAGAAGAGTAACACAAAAGAAGGATGGAAATGAGGATAAAATGAACAACGGATGAAAGACACATCCTGCAGAGGTTCATGAAAAGAGGAAGGAGGTGGTGTTTGTTGTTATTTTTTCACCCGTGTTTTTCCCTTCTTATATGGACTTTGTATAGAACTCCTTGGCTCCATTTGTGGTCGTGTTCCTCCACAGCTGTTGTAATCAACCCTCTTTATATATTTTGTCCAACCAGCTGTTCAGACTGTGATCATAAGCATCCAGCTTTAGAGGCCTGAGAGGTTTATCTTTGATGCACACACAAATACACACACACGTGTGTACTCATACAAGTAGTTAAGCCCTAAATTTATGAAAAAATAAAACCATCAAAATGCTTTATTTCCCATCATGCCGAAGGAGGATCGAGCTGAAATATGTTGTCTACTGTGCCAGGTATGCAGTCCATTTAACGGCAAGTTATTCCCTAAAAAAAAAAAAAATCTATTTTAACAATGTGGTATATTTGATGAAGAGAAATGTAAAGAAGCGTTTTCTCAGACAGATTTTTTTTCTTTAACAACACTGTGGGAATAGATTGGAATGGAAGTTGGAAGAACAACTTGATTTAAGACGATACTTTGGGGGATGATTGTGCTCAGATGTCAGTGTGAATTCCTCCGTTCCATAATGATGGGGAACATACAATGGGCACTCTGTGACTCAAAGGTAAAGGGCGTAGTTGGAAAGTTAGCAACAGTAGTTCTTCATTACAAACCTTTCCTGCTGCCAATCTTAATAGAGCTGTCCTGAAGTGTGCCTCACCTTCCTCATGATCCTTCATCCACTCTTACACACAGGCAAAGTTCAAGAAGCTGCATTTTTTTTTTTTTTTTTGAGGCATGATTGATTGGTTTTTAATGAGACCCCTGAAAGAGTGAGAGGATGGATGATATAAATGATTTGCCTTACAATCTCTCTTTTTCTCTCTTTCTTGCTCTCCCTGTCTGTTGTGGGTCATAGTATTTAATGGTTGGCCTGTCGTTAACCCTGTGACATCTGGTGCAAACACAGCAGTCGATTTATGGCCTAATCAAAACACCCAAAAGTCAACGAAGTACAATTAATCACATCTGGTTCACAGCAGTCCAAGATTAAGAAGAGATGTTTTATGCCATATATATTTTTTTTTTAATCATATTTACAATTCTTTAAAAAGAAGTTTGACATATGAAAATTACACTTAGTCACTCTCATTATGCAGCAGAATTAGCAGCTGGTTAGCGTAGCTAAGCACAACGACTGTAAATAAAAGGAAATAATAAACCTGCATCTGTTCAAAGGATACAAAATTGGCATATTGGTTATTGTGAATGCATTAACATATTATGTTTATGATGTTACAAAGCCTTTTATATTAATTATTGTTATCCATCACCTGCAACCCTCTCTAACTGACATGATGACACAAGTAGGTGCAGCTAGGATAGTGTACTATATGATACAGGTCATTGGTGGAATCTACAGCAATATTGCACATTGCTTTCTGACATTAAAAATACTTCACAAAATGTCAAACTGTATTCCCAGGCCAAAGTTATTAAAACATGGGGAAAAGATGAGAAGTCAGAGAAGTCCACTAGATCTCAGACTTCATCTTCAACATTAGTTTCCTGTTTTATCTGAATAAATGTGTCCATTTGAGCTTTTAGTAAAGCAGGATTGTTTTTCCGGAGACTCTTTTCCATGCCTGGTACAAGACGGTGCCCATTTCCTCCCATTGAACCAGCCAAAAATGGCCTTCCCTGCAGCCAGGGTGGGAGAACTGGGATGGACAATGGGAGAGCAGGATGGACATCAAATCAGACAGTGTGGTATAGCCCTTACATACATAAACACTTTATGCCCACAAACCCGGCCATTTTAACGCCAACATTATGGATTTCTGTCTGGGGCAATAATGTCTATAGAAATAGTGCTTCTCAAAATGTTCTGGTTATAACCATGTTAATGATAGAGTATACATCTGCTGATGCAAATATTTTAATTATAAAGATGAAGCAAATTAGCACATAATGACTCGCACATTTGAAACACTAGAGTCAAGAAATCGTTCAACCACAGTCATCTCCGTCTCGTTTAATGTGGTAAAAGAGAGATTAGCTAAGAAGTCTTGTCAAGTCTTAGCGCCATATTTAATGAATTAAATATCTCACACAGGTCAGTAGTTAACTCAGGATCACTAAATTTCTTCTCTGTTTTCTGACAACAACAGAAGGACAGGATCTGGAAATGTTGTGGCCACAGAGACAGGTGATTATGAGACCGAACCTGACGCAACGCAAACAAACACACAGTCACCTTGAGAAACCTCAGCTGTGAAATATACACGGCATCGAGTTCCTACATGTCAGAGGCTGTGGTCTGGACATCAGAGTGCAAGGCCATTTCCTTAAGTGTGCCTCAGCCCCTCTATCCCCCACCCTGTCTCATTTCCTCTATACCCAAACAAAAGCAGCTTCTCTGGGAAAAGTGCTCAGCCACTTGTGTTTCTTTGCAGAGTTCAGTCCTGCATGCAAGCAGACCTTTTTCAGTCTGTTTACAAGTTACAGAACCCTTCAGCTTCAACCAGATGTGCGCGTGAAATGACTGATTTGTTCAAAATAACCAGTCTGAAACAAAGTACTTACAACAGACATGAACTCAGCTCACCCAAACATCCAAGTCAAAGCTCAAACAAAAAACATCAAGAGGCAAAGTGCAAGCTTTACTTGACAAGGAGCGCTCATCACTACCCTCCAGCTTTGATCTGTCTCTCGGATAAGACCTGGTTTCCCCAGGTGGATTCCCACTGTCAGGCTCCATGTTTAGCATGCTTTTGCTGGAATCCCTTTTCCCCATCAAAGTAATCACAGGGAGTATTGCTGGAGGAGGGTTAGTCCCAAGAGAGACCAGGAGAATTGGGTGGGGTGTGTTTAGAGGAGGGAGGGAAATATGTGACAGTCACAGCTCAAATTCTCCACTTTCAGCAAGTTAACATTGGAGTCAGTTAGACAATGAGGTAGAACATTTGTAGATTCACTTGAACTTGTGACAAAATAAATTTGCACAAGGACAGACTTTTAGCCAACTGACAGATCTGCTTCCACGTAACATTTAAAGCATTGTGATTATGTACAATACCAAGTATTAAAAGTCAGACTGAAATTTTATATTTTTGCACAACCAGGGTTATTATAAATTATAAAAGCAGATAGCCTTTTCCTCCTATACGTTTCAAAAACCTTGAAGTGCACAACTTGTGACCAAATACAAGGAATGTCTGTACTTCTAAAGAGACTGATGAGAAGCTCATTACACGTTATCTAAATGATCCCCTTTAAGACTTCTTTACACTACCATAGGCGAAACCCAGGACATGAACCAATCAGGAAAGTGTAATCCAAAAAGATAAATCAGATTAAATCAGCTTTTATTCATCACAGTACAAAAAGACCAACATTCAATTAGCCCCCCTCATTCTTCAGACACCAGCTTTCATCTGGTTGTTGGGTGGCAGTGGCTTCCCCAGGTGGATCCCCACCGTCAGTCCATAATCTTTGCTTGCATGTTTCTCATGGACCTCAGGCTTCAGCATGAAACCTTCTCCTTGTCAAAGCAGTCCACGGTAGTAAAGGAAAGTGGCTCCTCTCCCAAGAGGTCTTGCAGTCGTTTACGCCAGCCCTCCAGCATGGAGTCATGGGCCTCAGAGGCATCACAAGATGGAGCCCAGAAGATCTGAGGGGCCAAAACCTGGAAGCCACAGTGGTTCAGGATGCCGTTCTGCAGAGAGAAACAAGTGTTGTTAAAGTCACTTGATTCAGGTACCAGCCTGTTTATCGTTTGACCAGCTTAATGTGTAGTGAAACTGTACCTGCAGCGGCCACAGCGTGACATTCATGTCTTCATTAATTTGATTTGCGTTGAACTTGGACCTGGTGGTAAAGGACAACATGGCTTTCTTATCCTGGACAAAGGAAAACAAAGTGAGGAAAAGAAACATTTTGAGACACTAATGCAGAACTCTGAACTGCACACCTACCTTGAAGACTCCCTGGGTGTATTGCTTCCCTTGTGTGTAGGCAAAGCCAAGCGTGAGCACCCGATCAATCCAACCCTTCATGATTGCAGGAAAAGTGAACCAGTACATGGGGAACTACAGAAAAAAAAGAATAATTTAAAAGCTAGTTTTCATTTGAAAGGGCTTAAACATCAGAAACATTACTGTTGATCAGGCTTTACCTGAAAGATAATGAGGTCTGCCTCGGTGAGTTTATGTTGCTCTTCAGTGATGTCGGCAGACAGTTTCCCTTCCTCCCATGCCAGTTTGGTCTCCTCTGCGTAAAAGAAGTCTTTGGCATTCTTGACTTGGCCTGCAAAAAATGAAGGAGGTTTCTTTTGCAGTGAAGAGCAATCAAAATAAAAAAAAAAACTTTGGGGGAAAACACTCATTTACCCATGATGTCCTTAGCAGTAGCAGCAGCTTTAAACTTCATGGCATACAGGTCTGATACTTCAACTGTGCAGCCCTGAGCCGTTAAAACCTCCACAGCAGCATCTTTAGCTGCAGCACTAAATGAGCCGGAGCTCTGGTGGGCATACACAATCAACACTTTCTTTGCTGAAAAACGGAAAAAAGTAAGATTAGATTAAGGTCCCATCAGATCAGAAATATTTGAGTTACTTGAGCTTTCTAGGTTTCTATCAAAACTTTCAACAATTACAAGCAAAGACAAGAACTCCCCCATTTTGAAGCAGGCCATCTGCAGTGGACAATGAGAGGATGAGGTGATGGCAAAAAGCTGATAATTCTACAAGGGCTCAATATTCTGTTTTTATACAACCCGAGCTCAAACTCACCCAGGTGCTGCCAATCAGCAATCAAGCTCATCAACCAATCAGGTGACACCAATGGATTTTCTCTCAGGTCTCCAGTCTATCTTTACTGAAATGGGAAACATATTTAGATACAAGTGGAGTCTATATACCACTAACTGTAAGCTGAGGATGCTGGCAGTTTTATACACCGGAAACACTCTTCCAGATATACCTTCACAACAGTCTCTTTTTCTATTTTGGTTACGGAAAAGAGCTCATGTTTGTCCCTGTTTTGACCTCTTTGATAGAGTAACCGTTAGTGATGGTGAGATGAAGCCTCATGAGGCATCGAACCACTTCCGCCAATTGGTTCAAGAAAGGGTTCATTTCTCAAAGCTTCATGTGCACACGAAACCACCTACTGGCCAAGTGTATAATCACAGGCAGCTGTATCTGAACCACATAATGTGATGCATTGAATTTGTGTGTCTGTTATGGCTGTTGGGAATGACTGAATTACAAAAATGTATGACCAAATAATTTCTGTACATAAATTATCACATATGTGCATAATAAAATATTTTTTGAATGTATTCTGTGTGTGTATATTTTCCCAAAATGGTAGTATCATATGATATGGCAGGTTGTGTAATCATGTTTTTCTGTCACTTTAGGAAAATGGCATGGGCTTAAGCAGGCAGAGGACAGTGGAAGTGCTTGTGGAACTCGGAAGAGGGGACTGAATATGCTTGTTTAACTTGGACAATGATGTACAGGACAGGGGACATTTTATTCATTTTTATTCAGAAATAACAGTTTCTCAACCGTTTTTGGTTTTGTGGATGTCCACATGTCAGAAGTAAGGCTAACAGCAGCCACCTTTTCCACTTTAGCCTTAGCCTTCTCCTTAGCTGACTCATACTTGGCCTCCACCATGGCCTTCAGAGCCTAAAGGAAAAAATATATAGTGCTGAACTGTGAGACACAATAAAGTACTCATTTGTTTCATGCATGCACCCATACATACCTGCCTTGTAGGGAGAACATAATTAGGATCCAGTTTGGACACAAATGCCCTGAATCCAACATCATCCACAATACTGAAGGGCTGTGTGTCCTTCACTATCATGGAGACGAGGGCTTCATCCAGCTCTTGTTTTCTGGTGGCTGGTTAAAAGAGAATAAATACAGTGTCTGTTACCTGTCTTTATTTGCACAATAAACAAAAGTGAACAGGGAAAAATTGTGATGGTGCATTTGTAATATTGTAATGACTTACCTTGGCTGGGTGAAGCTCCAGTTTCCTCCTTATTCTCATGCAAGGCATGGTAATGCCTCAGCATGGATGAGGTGTTGTTATTGTACCCCAACTCCTTGGAGCACAATAAACACCTCACCTTTGAATAAAATAAGAAACTGTGAAAAAAACAGTTCTTGATAAGCAAACCTAATGTGTCTGAAATAGAGTTAGATTTAGCTTACCTTATTAGGAGTTATCAAATCAAAGTGTTCCCACACAGGGGAAATCCTCCTCTTCCTAGCTGGCTCCATCTTATCACCTATCCTTCTCTCCTCACTCTCCTAAATCTCCAAACTATCTCTCTCTCTCTAACTTCTCCAAACTATCCAAACTCTCAACTGACCGCAACTCTCCACCAACAACCCACATTTTGAATGGAGCCTGAGGGGTTTATATTGCTGTCAAACCTCCCGGCAAAATCTGAACCACTTCCCAAAGCAGTCACGTGGTACAGCCGGGCAGCGAGGCTTCGGACGTCGTCATTTTTGGCTCCTCCCCTAAATGAAGCAAGCCTCGACACGCGCTTCAAGGAAACGCCCCCTCCATTACTCGACACACGCTTCGAAGCGTCGGCACATCTCGTAACATCACTAGTAACCGTTAGAATATTTGAGGCCATTCATGTATAAAGAGTCAAACATTGACAATGAGATAATACTCAGTTTAGAGTGGAAAAATATTTTAGAACCACTTCCAGTTGTCCCATTTCCAAATTTGACAATATTGTGGCTCCTTTGAGAGCTAATATGAAGGCAGAAGGTCATCAAGTTCCACAAAACTCTTAATTTGGTGAAAATTTGGAAATGCTAGAGTCTTACAATAAATTCATAAACATGTTCAATACTGCCCTTTCACAGGAGAAAAAGTTACTTTCCTTTGCAAAGTTAGTCCTAATAAGCTTCAGAAACAAGTGCAAAACTTGTGTCCCAGTAAATTGTAAATTTCAGAGACCCCTCTAGCTGCCACAGTTGTACTTCTAAAGTGGCAACCCAGGGGCTTATTGTACAAGATTGAAACAGTCTCCTCTCAGAAGTGTTGATTTACTACCAACCTGGCTGGGCCATTAGGACTATCACTGTTAAACTAACAGAAGATTATGATAAAAAATAAAGACATCTTAAATCAGATGAAATCAGCTTTTATTCACCACAGGACCAGACAAACAACACGTCATTAGCCCCCCTCATTCTTCAGACACCAGCTTTCATCTGGTTGTTTGGTGGCAGTAGCTTGCCCAGGTGGATCACCACCATCAGTCCATACTTTTTTCTTGCATGTTTCTCGTGGACCTCTGGCTTCAGCAGGAAACCTTCCCCTTTTCAAAGCAGTCCGAGGGAGTAAAGGAAAGTGGGCTCCTCTCCCAGGAGGTCTTGCAGTCGTTTACGCCAGCCCTCCAGCATGGAGTCACGGGTCTCAGCGGCACAATATGGAGCCCAGAAGATCTGAGGGGCCAAAACCTGGAAGCCACAGTAGTGCAGGATGCCGTTCTGCAGAGAGAAACAAGTGTTGGTAGAGTAACTTGATTCAGGTACCAGCCCATTTATTGTTTGACCAGCTTAATGTATAGTGAAACTGTACCTGCAGCGGCCACAGTGTGACATTCATTTCTCCATTAATGCCATTTGCGCTGAACATGGACATATGAGCCCCAGTGGTAAAGGATAACATGGCTTTCTTATCCTGGACAAAGGAAAACAAAGTGAGGAAAAGAAACATTTTGAGAAACCAATGCAGAACTCTGAACTGTTCCCCTACATTGAAAAGTCCCAGGGTGTATGGTTCCTCTTGTGCGTAGGCAAAGCCAAGCGTGAGCACCCGATCAAACCAACCCTTCATGATTGCAGGAACAGTGGACCAGTACATGGGGAACTACAGAAAAAAAAAAAAAAACATAAAAGCTAGTTTTCATTTGAAGGGCGTAAACGTCAGAAACATTACTGTTGATCAGGGCCTACCTGAAAGATAATGAGGTCTGCCTCGGTGACTTTACGTTGCTCTTCAGTGATGTCAGCAGACAGTTTCCCTTCCTCCCATGCCAGTTTGGTCTCCTCTGCGTAACGGAAGTCCTCGGCATTCTTAACGTCACCTGCAACAAATGAAGGAGGTTTCCTTTGTAGTGAAGAGCAATCAAAACACCATTTTTATACTTTGGGGGAAAACACTCATTTACCTGTGATGTCCTCAGCAGTAGCAGCAGCTTTAAACTTCATGGCATACAGGTCTGATACTTCAACTGTGCAGCCCTGAGCCGTTAAATCCTCCACAGCAGCATCTTTAGCTGCAGCACTAAATGAGTTGGAGCTCTGGTGGGCATACACAATCAACACTTTCTTTGCTGCAAAGCAAAAAAAAATAAAGATTAGATAAAGTTCCCACGGATCAGGAATTTTTGAGTTGTTTGAGATAGGTTGCTATCAAAACGTTCAACAATACAAGCAAAACAAAAAGCCAACAACTCACCCATTTTGAAGCAGTCAGTCTGCTCTGGACAATGAGCTGGTAAGATGAAGGAAAAAGCTGATAATTCTACAAGGGCTCAATATTCTGCTTTTATACACCCCGAGCTGAATGTCACCCAGGTGCTGCCAATCAGCAATCAAGCTCACCAACCAATCAGGTGACACCAATGGATTTTCTCTCAGGTCTCCAGTCTATCTCTTTCTGAAATTGGAAACATATTTAGATACAAGTGGAGTCTATGTACCACTAACTGTAAGCTGAGGATGCTGGCAGTTTTATACACCTGAAACACTCTTCCAGATATACCTTCACAACAGTCTCTTTTTCTATTTTGATTAAGGAAAAGAGCTCATGTTTGTCCCTGTTTTGACCTCTTTCATAGAGTAACTGTTAGAATATTTGAGGCCATTCATGTCGAGAGTCAAACATCGACAATGAGATAATACTCAGCTTAGAATGGAAAAATATTTTGGAAAAACTTCCAGTTGTCCCATTTCCCAATATGGAAATATTGTGGCACTTTGGAGAGCTAATATGATGGCACAAGATCAGAGTTCCAATAAAATTTTAACGTGGTAAAAATTTGGAAATGTTAGAGTCCTCTTACAATAAATTCATAAATATGTTGAACACTCACTTTTTACTGGAGAAAAAGTTAATTTCCTTTCCAAATATAGTCCAAATTAGCATCACAAACAAGTGTAGAACTTGTGTCCCAGTAAAATGGAAATTTCAGAGACCCCTCTAGCTGCCACAGTTGTACTTCTAAAGTGGCAACCCAGGGGATTATTGTACAAGATTGAAACAGTCTCCTTTTAGAAGTCTTGATTTACTGCCAACTTGGCTGGGCCATTAGGACTATCACTGTTAAACTAACAGAAGATTATGATAAAAAGCAAAGACATCTTAAATCAGATGAAATCAGCTTTTATTCACCACAGGACAAGACAAACAACACTTCATTAGCCCCCTCATTCTTCAGACATCAGCTTTCATCTGGTTGTTAGATGGCATTGGCTTCCCCAGGTGGATCCCCACCGTCAGTCCATACTCTTTGCTTGTATGTTTCTCATGGACATCAGGCTTCAGCAGGAAACCTTCTGCTTGACAAAGCAGTCCGCAGGAGTAAATGAAAGTGGCTCCTCTCCCAGGAGGTCTTGCAGTCGTTTACGCCAGCCCTCCAGCATGGAGTCCCGGGCCTCAGAGGCACCACAAGATGGAGCCCAGAAGATCTGAGGGGCCAAAACCTGGAAGCCACAGTGCTTCAGGATGCCGTTCTGCAGAGAGAAACAAGTGTTGGTAGAGTCACTTGATTCAGGTACCAGCCCATTTATCATTTGACCAGCTTAATGTACAGTGAAACTGTACCTGCACCGGCCACAGTGTGACATTCATGTCTCCATTAATTTGATTTGCGTTGAACTTGGACCTGGTGGTAAAGGACAACATGGCTTTCTTATCCTGGACAAAGGAAAACAAAGTGAGGAAAAGAAACATTTTGAGACACCAATGCAAAACTCTGAACTGTTCCCCTACCTTGAAGACTCCCTGTGTGAATCGCTTCTCTTGTGTGTAGGCAAAGCCAACCGTGAGCACTCGATCAAACCAACCCTTCATGATTGCAGGAACAGTGAACCAGTACATGGGAAACTACAGAAAATAAAAGAAAAAGATACATTAAAAGCTGGTTTTCATTTGAAGGGCTTAAATGTCAGAAACATTACTGTTGATCAGGCTTTACCTGAAAGATAATGAGGTCTGCCTCGATGAGTTTACTTTGCTCTTCAGTGATGTCAGCAGATAGTCTCCCTTCCTCCCATGCCAGTTTGGTCTCCTCTGCGTAACGGAAGTCCTCAGCATTCTTGACATGGCCTGAAAAAAAAATGAAGGTGGTTTCATTTGTAGGTGAAGAGCAATCAAAACACCATTTTTACACTTTGGGGGAAAACACTCATTTACCCGTGATGTCCTCAGCAGTAGCAGCAGCTTTAAACTTCATGGCATACAGGTCTGATACTTTAACTGTGCAGCCCTGAGCCGTTAAAACCTCAACAGCAGCATCTTTAGCTGCAGCACTAAATGAGCCAGAGCTCTGGTGGGCAAACACAATCAACACTTTCTTTGCTGCAAAGAAAAACAATTAAGATTAGATTAAGTTCCCACAGATCAGGAATATTTGAGTTATTTGAGCTTTCTGGGTTGCTATCAAAACTTTCAACAATTACAAGCAAAAACAAGCCAACAACTCACCCATTTTGAAGCAGGTGGTCTGCTCTTGGCGATGAGCTGATGAGGTGATGGAAAAAGCTGATAATTCTACAAGGGCTCAATATTCTGCTGTTATACACCCCGAGCTGAACGTCACCCAGGTGCTGCCAATCAGCAATCAAGCTCACCAACCAATCAGGTGACACCAATGGATTTTCTCTCAGGTCTCCAGTCTATCTCTTTCTGAAATTGGAAACATATTTAGATACAAGTGGAGTCTATGTACCACTAACTGTAAGCTGAGGTTGCTGTCAGTTTTATACACCAGAAACACTCTTGCAGATATACCTTCACAGGTCTCTTTTTCTATTTTGATTGAAAGAAAAGAGCTCATGTTTGTCCCCGTTTACACCTCTTTGACAGAGTAACTGTTAGAATATTTGAGGCCATTCATGTCGAGAGTCAAACATCGACAATGAGATAATACTCAGCTTAGAATGGAAAAATATTTTAGAAAAACTTCCTGTTGTCCCATTTCCCAATATGAAAATATTGTGGCTCCTTTGAGAGCTAATATGATGGTACAAGATCAGAGTTCCATTCAACTTTAAACATGGTAAAAATTTGGAAATGGTAGTCTTCTTACAATAAATTCATAACCATGTTCAATACACACTTCTCACTGGAAAAAAAGTTAATTTTGAAATATTAGAGTTCTCTTACAATAAATTAATAAATATGTTCAACACTGATTTTTTTACTGCAGAAAAAGTTAATTTCCTTTCCAAATATAGTCCAAATTAGCATCACAAACAAGTGCACAACTTGTGTCCCAGTAAAATGGAAATTTCAGAGACCCCTCTAGCTGCCACAGTTGTACTTCTAAAGTGGCAACCCAGGGGATTATTGTACAAGATTGAAATGATCTCCTTTTAGAAGTCTTGATTTACTGCCAACCTGGCTGGGCCATTAGGACTATCACTGTTAAACTAACAGAAGATTATGATAAAAAGCAAAGACATCTTAAATCAGATGAAATCAGCTTTTATTCACCGCAAGACAAGACAAACAACAATTCATTAGCCCCCCTCATTCTTCAGACACCAGCTTTCATCTGGTTGTTGGGTGGCAGTGGCTTCTCCAGGTGGATCCCCACCGTCAGTCCATACTCTTTTCTTGCATGTTTCTCATGGACATCAGGCTTCAGCAGGAAACCTTCTGCTTGACAAAGCAGTCCGAGGGAGTAAAGGAAAGTGGCTCCTCTCCCAGCAGGTCTTGCAGTCGTTTACGCCAGCCCTGCAGCATGGAGTCATGGGCCTCAGAGGCACCACAAGATGGAGCCCAGAAGATCTGAGGGGCCAAAACCTGGAAGCCACAGTGGTTCAGGATGCCGTTCTGCAGAGAGAAACAAGTGTTGGTAAAGTCACTTGATTCAGGTACCAGCCCATTTATCGTTTGACCAGCTTAACGTATAGTGAAACTGTACCTGCACCGGCCACAGTGTGACATTCATGTCTCCATTAATTTGATTAGCGTTGAACTTGGACCTGGTGGTAAAGGACAACATGGCTTTCTTATCCTGGACAAAAGGAAAACAAAGTGAGGAAAAGAAACATTTTGAGATACCAATGCAGAACTCTGAACTGTTCCCCTACCTTGAAGACTCCCTGAGAGAATCGCTTCTCTGGTGTGTAGGCAAAGCCAACCGTGAGCACTCGATCAAACCAACCCTTCATGATTGCAGGAACAGTGAACCAGTACATGGGGAACTATAGAAAATTAAAAAAGAATATTTTAAAAGCTAGTTTTCATTTGAAGAGCGTAAATGTCAGAAACATTACTGTTGATCAGGCTGTACCTGAAAGATAATGAGGTCTGCCTCGATGAGTTTACTTTGCTCTTCAGTGATGTCAGCAGACAGTCTCCCTTCCTCCCATGCCAGTTTGGTCTCCGCTGCGTAACGGAAGTCCTCGGCATTCTTGACTTGGCCTGCAATAAAACGAAGGAGGTTTCCTTTGTAGGTGAAGAGCAATCAAAATAAAAAAAAAACATTATACTTTCAGGGAAAACACTCATTTACCCGTGATGTCCTCAGCAGTAGCAGCAGCTTTAAACTTCAAGGCATACAGGTCTGATACTTCAACTGTGCAGCCCTGAGCCGTTAAAACCTCCACAGCAGCATCTTTAGCTGCAGCACTAAATGAGCCGGAGCTCTGGTGGGCATACACAATCAACACTTTCTTTGCTGCAAAGCAAAAAAAAATTAAGATTATATTAAGTTCCCACAGATCAGAAATATTTGAGTTATTTGAGCTTTCTCTGTTGCTATCAAAACTTTCAACAATTACAAGCAAAAACAAGCCAACAACTCACCCATTTTGAAGCAGGTGGTCTGCTCTGGACAATTAGCTGATGAGGTGATGGAAAAAGCTGATAATTCTACAAGGGCTCAATATTCTGCTTTTATACACCACAAGCTGAATGTCACCCAGGTGCTGCCGATCAGCAATCAAGCTCACCAACCAATCAGGTGACACCAATGGATTTTCTCTCAGGTCTCCAGTCTATCTCTTTCTGAAATTGGAAACATATTTAGATACAAGTGGAGTCTATGTACCACTAACTGTAAGCTGAGGTTGCTGCCAGTTTTATACACCGGAAACTAGTGATGGTGAGATGAAGCCTCATGAGGCATCGAAGTACCACTTCAGCCAATTGGTTCGAGAAAGGGTTCATTACTGGAAGCTTCATGTGCACACGAAACCACCTACTGGCCAAGTGTATAATCACAGGCAGCTGTATCTGAACCACATAATGTGATGCATTGAATTTTTGTGTCTGTTATGGCTGTTGGGAATGACTACGAATTACAAAAATGTATGACCAAATAATTTCTGTACATAAATTATCACATATGTGCATAATAAAATATTTTTTGAATGTATTCTGTGTGTGCAAATTTTCCCAAAATGGTAGTATCATATGATATGGCAGGTTGTGTAATAATGTTTTCCTGTCACTTTAGGAAAATGGCATGGGCTTAAGCAGGCAGAGGACAGTGAAAGTGTTTGTGGAACAAGGAAGAGGGGACTGAATATGCTTGTGTAACTTGGACAATGATGTACAGGACAGGGGACATTTTATTCATTTTTATTCCGAAATAACAGTTTCTCAACCGTTTTTGGTTTTGTGGATGTCCACATGTCAGAAGTAAGGCTAACAGCAGCCACCTTTTCCACTTTAGCCTTAGCCTTCTCCTTAGCTGACTCATACTTGGCCTCCACCATGGCCTTCAGAGCCTAAAGGAAAAAATATATAGTGCTGAACTGTGAGACACAATAAAGTACTCATTTGTTTCATGCATGCACCCATACATACCTGCCTTGTAGGGAGAACATAATTAGGATCCAGTTTGGACACAAATGCCCTGAGTCCAACATCATCCACAATACTGAAGGGCTGTGTGTCCTTCACTATCATGGAGACGAGGGCTTCATCCAGCTCTTGTTTTCTGGTGGCTGGTTAAAAGAGAATAAATACAGTGTCTGTTACCTGTCTTTATTTGCACAATAAACAAAAGTGAACAGGGAAAAATTGTGATGGTGCATTTGTAATATTGTAATGACTTACCTTGGCTGGGTGAAGCTCCAGTTTCCTCCTTATTCTCATGCAAGGCATGGTAATGCCTCAGCATGGATGAGGTGTTGTTATTGTACCCCAACTCCTTGGAGCACAATAAACACCTCACCTTTGAATAAAATAAGAAACTGTGAAAAATACAGTTCTTGATAAGCAAACCTAATGTGTCTGAAATAGAGCTAGATTTAGCTTACCTTATTAGGAGTTATTAAATCAAAGTGTTCCCACACAGGGGAAATCCTCCTCTTCCTAGCTGGCTCCATCTTATCACCTATCCTTCTCTCCTCACTCTCCTAAATCTCCAAACTATCTCTCTCTCTCTCTCTAAACTCTCCAAACTATATAAACGCTATCCAAACTATCTCTATCTCTCTCTCTCCTAAATCTCCAAACTATCTCTCTCTCTCTAAACTCTCCAAACTACCCAAACTCTCAGCTGACCTCAACTCTCCACCAACAACCCACATTTTGAATGGAGCCTGAGGGGTTCATATTGCTGTCAAACCTCCCGGCAAAATCTGAACCACTTCCCGAAGCAGTCACGTGGTACAGCCGGGCAGCGAGGCTTCGGACAGCATCATTTTTGGCTCCTCCCCTAAATGAAGCAAGCCTCGACACACGCTTCGAGGAAATGCCCCCTCCATTACTCAACACATGCTTCGAAGCGTCGGCACACCTCGTAACATCACTACCGGAAACACTCTTCCAGATATACCTTCACAACAGTCTCTTTTTCTATTTTGGTTAAGGAAAAGAGCTCATGTTTGTCCCTGTTTTGACCTCTTTGATAGAGTAACTGTTAGAATATTTGAGGCCATTCATGTCTGGAGAGTAAAACATTGTCAGTGAGATAATACTCAGGTTAGAGTGGAAAAATATTTTATAACCACTTCCAGTTGTCCCATTTCCCAATATGACAATATTGTGGCTCCTTTGAGAGCTAATGTGAAAGCAGGAGGTCATCAAGTTCCACAAAACTCTTAATTTGGTGAAAATTTGGAAATGGTAGTCTTCTTACAATAAATTCATAAACATGTTCAATACTTGCGTTTCACAGGAGAAAAAGTTAATTTCCTTTGCAAAGTTAGTCCTAATAAGCTTCAGAAACAAATGCACAACTTGTGTCCCAGTAAATTGGAAATTTCAGAGACCCCTCCAGCTGCCACAGTTGTACTTCTTCAGTGGCAACCCAGGGGCTTATTGTGCAAGATTGAAATAGTCACGTTTTAGAAGTCCTTTGATTTACTGCCAACCTGGCTGGGCCATTAGGACTACCACTTTTAAACTAACAGAAGATTATTATAAAAATAAATAAAGACATCTTAAATCAGATGAAATCAGCTTTTATTCACCACAGGACCAGACAAACAACACTTCATTAGCCCCCCATTCTTCAAACACCAGCTTTCATCTGGTTGTTGGGTGGCAATGGCTTGCCCAGGTGGATCTCCACCGTCAGTCCATACTCTTTGCTTGTATGTTTCTCATTGACCTCAGGTTTCAGCAGGAAACCTTCTCCTTTTCAAAGCAGTCCTCGGGAGTAAAGGAAAGTGGCTCCTCTCCCAGAAGGACTTGCAGTCGTTTACGCCAGCCCTTCATTATGTTGTCATAGGTCTCTGCGGCACAATATGGAGCCCAGAAGATATGAGGGGCCAAAACCTGGAAGCCACAGTAGTGCAGGATGCCGTTCTGCAGAGAGAAACAAGTGTTGGTAGAGTCACTTGATTCAGGTACCAGCCCATTTATTGTTTGAACAGCTGAATGTATAGTGAAACTGTACCTGCAGCGGCCACAGTGTGACACTCATGTCTCCATGAATGCTATTTGGGCCAAACGAGGACTTAAGAGACCCAGTGGTAAAGGACAACATGGCTTTCTTATCCTGGACAAAGTAAAACAAAGTGAGGAAAAGAAACATTGACAAACCAATGCAGAACTCTGAACTGTTCCCCTACCTTGAAGAGTCCCTGGGTATATGGTTCCTCTTGTGTGTAGGCAAAGCCAAGCGTGAGCACCCGATCAAACCAACCCTTCATGATTGCAGGAACATTGAACCAGTACATGGGGAACTGCAGAAAATAAAAACAAAAAATGAAAGTTTTTAAAGCTGGTTTTCATTTGAAGGGCTTAAACGTCAGACACATTACAGTTTATCAGGCTCTACCTGAAAGATAATGATGTCTGCCTCGGTGACTTTACGTTGCTCTTCAGTGATGTCAGCAGACAGTTTCCCTTCCTCCCATGCCAGTTTGGTCTCCTCTGCGTAACGGAAGTCCTCGGCATTCTTAACATCGCCTGCAACAAATGAAGGAGGTTTCCTTTGTAGTGAAGAGCAATCAAAGTACCATTTTTATACGTTGGGGGAAAACACTCATTTACCTGTGATGTCCTCAGCAGTAGCAACAGCTTTAAACTTCATGGCATACAGGTCTGATACTGTAACTGTGCAGCCCTGAGCCGTTAAAATCCTCACAGCAGCATCTTTAGCTGCAGCACTAAATGAGCTGGAGCTCTGGTGGGCAAACACAATCAACACTTTCTTTGCTGCAAAGCAAAAAAAAAATAAAGATCAGATTAAATTCCTGCAGATCAGGAACACTTGAGTTCTTTGAGCTATCTAGGTTGCTATCAAAATTTCCAAAAATTACATGCAAAAACAAGCCAACAACTCACCCATTTTGAAGCAGGCGGTCTGCTCTAGACGATGAGCTGATGAGGTGATTGAAAAAGCTGATAATTCTACAAGGGCTCAATATTCTGCTTTTATACACCCCGAGTTGAACATCAGCCATGTGCTGCCAATCAGCAATCAAGCTCACCAACCAATCAGGTGACACCAATGGATTTTCTCTCAGGTCTCCAGTCTATCTCTTTCGGAAATTGGAAGCATATTTAGATACAAGTGGAGTCTATGTACCACTAACTGTAAGCTGAGGTTGCTGCCAGTTTTATATACCGGAAACACTCTTGCAGATATACCTTCACAACAGTCTTTTTCTATTTTGGTTTAGGAAAAGAGCTCATTTTTGTCCCTATTTTGACCTCTTTGATAGAGTAACTGTTAGAATATTTGAGTCCATTCATGTCTGTGGAGTAGAACATTGACAATGAGATAATACTCAGCTTAGAGTGGAAAAATATTTTAGAACCACTTCCAGTTGTCCCATTTCCCAATATGACAATATTGTGGCTTCTTGGAGAGAAAATATGAAGGCAGAAGATCAGAGTTCCACAAAACTTTTAACTTGGTAAAAATTTGGAAATGGTAGTCTTCTTACAATAAATTCATAACCATGTTCAATACGCACTTCTCACTGGAGAAAAAGTTAATTTTCTTTCCAAATAAGCATCACAAACAAGTGTACAACTTGTATCCCAGTAAATTGGAAATTTCAGAGACCCCTCCAGCTGCCACAGTTGTACTTCTAAAGTTGTAACCCAGGGGCTTATTGTACAAGATTGAAACAGTCTCCTTTTAGAAGTCTTGCTTTACTACCGCCCTGGGTGGGCCATTAGGACTATCACTGTTAAACTAACAAAACATTATGATAAAAAAAAAAATATATATATATACATAAAGACATCTTAAATCAACTTTTATTCACCACAGGACAAGACAAACAACACTTCATGAGCCCCCCTCATTCTTCAGACACCAGCTTTCATCTGGTTGTTGGGTGGCAGTGGCTTCCTCAGGTGGATCCCCACCCTCAGTACATACTCTTTTCTTGCATGTTTCTCATGGACCTCAGGCTTCAGCATGAAACCTTCTCCTTGACAAAGCAGTCTGCGGGAGTAAAGGAAAGTGGCTCCTCTCCCAGGAGGTCTTGCAGTCGTTTACGCCAACCCTCCAGCATGTGGTCATGGGCCTCAGAGGCACCACAAGATGCAGCCCAGAAGATCTGAGGGGCCAAAACCTGGAAGCCACAGTGGTTCAGGATGCCGTTCTGCAGAGAGAAACAAGTGGTGGTAGAGTCACTTGATTCAGGTACCAGCCCATTTATCATTTGACCAGCTTAATGTATAGTGAAACTGTACCTGCACTGGCCACAGTGTGACATTCATGTCTCCGTTAATTTGATTTGCGTTGAACTTGGACATAGTGGTAAAGGACAACATGGCTTTCTTATCCTGGACAAAGGAAAACAAAGTGAGGAAAAGAAACATTTTGAGACACCAATGCAGAACTCTGAACTACTCCCCCACCTTGAAGACTCCCTGGGCGAATCGCTTCTCTTCTGTGTAGGCAAAGCCAGGTGTGAGCACCCGATCAAACCAACCCTTCATGATTGCAGGAACAGTGAACCAGTACATGGGGAACTATAGAAAATTAAAAATATATATATATATAATAATTTAAAAGCTAGTTTTCATTTGAAGAGCTTAAACATCAGAAACATTGCTGTTGATCAGGCTCTACCTGAAAGATAATGAGGTCTGCCTCGATGAGTTTACTATGCTCTTCAGTGATGTCAGCAGACAGTTTCCCTTCCTCCCATGCCAGTTTGGTCTCCTCTCCGTAACGGAAGTCCTCGGGATACTTGACTTTGCCTGCAAAAAATGAAGGAGGTTTCCTTTGTAGTGAAGAGCAATAAAAAAATTTTTTTAAAAGTTATACTTTGGGGGAAAACACTCATTTACCCGTGATGTCCTCAGCAGTAGCAGCAGCTTTAAACTTCATGGCATACAGGTCTGACACTTTAACTGTGCAGCCCTGAGCCGTTAAAACCTCAACAGCAGCATCTTTAGCTGCAGCACTAAATGAGCCGGAGCTCTGGTGGGCATACACAATCAACACTTTCTTTGCTGCAAAGCAAAAACAATTAAGATTAGATTAAGTTCCCACAGATCAGGAATATTTGAGTTATTTGAGCTTTCTGGGTTGCTATCAAAACTTTCAACAACTACAAGCAAAAACAAGCCAACAACTCACCCATTTTGAAGCAGGCTGTGGACAATGAGCTGATGAGGTGATGGAAAAAGCTGATAATTCTACAAGGGCTCAATATTCTGCTTTTATACACCCCGAGTTGAACGCCACCCAGGTGCTGCCAATCAGCAATCAATCTCACCAACCAATCAGGTGACACCAATGGATTTTCTCTCAGGTCTCCAGTCTATCTCTTTCTGAAATTGGAAACATATTTAGATACAAGTGGAGTCTATGTACCACTAACTGGAAGCTGAGGTTGTCGTTAGTTTTATACACCGGAAACACTCTTGCAAATATACCTTCACACCAGTCTCTTTTTCTATTTTGGTTAAGGAAAAGAGCTCATGTTTGTCCCTGTTTTGACCTCTTTGATAGAGTAACTGTTAGAATATTTGAGGCAATTCACGACTGTAGAGTCAAACATCGACAATGAGATAATACTTAGCTTAGAGTGGAAAAATATTTTAGAACCACTTCCAGTTGTCCCATTTCCCAATATGACAATACTGTGGCTCCTTTGAGAGCCAATATGAAGGCAGAAGATCATCAAGTTCCACAAAACTCTTAATTTGGTGAAAATTTGGAAATGCTCGTCTTACAATAAATTCATAAACATGTTCAATATTTGCTTTTCACAGGAGAAAAAGTTACTTTCTTTTGCAAAGTTAGTCCTAATAAAGTTCAGAAACAAGTAGACAACTTGTGTCCCAGGAAGTTGGAAATTTCAGAGACCCCTCTGGCTGCCACAGTTGTACTTCTAAAGTGGCAACTCAGGGGCTTGTTGTACAAGATTGAAACAGTCACCTTTTAGAAGTGCTCTGATTTACTACCAACCTGGCTGGGCAATTAGGATTACCACTGTAAAACTATCAGAAGATTATGGTAAAAAAAAGAAAAAGAAAAAACACATCTTACATCGGCTTTTATTCACCACAGGACCAGACAAACAACACTTCGTTAGCCCCCCTCATTCTTCAGACACCAGCTTTCATCTGGTTGTTGGGTGGCAGTAGCTTGCCCAGGTGGATCCCCACCATCACTCCATAGTCTTTGCTTGTATTTTCCTCATGGACCTCAGGCATCAGCAGGAAACCCTTCTTTTCATAGCAGGCCAAGGGAGTAAAGGTAAGTGTGCTCCTCTTCCAGGATGTCTTGCAGTCTTGTATACCAGTCCTCCAGCATGGCGTCACGGGTCTCAGCGGAACAATATTGAGGCCAGAAGATCTGAGGGGCCAAAACCTGGAAGCCACAGTAGTGCAGGATGCCATTCTGCAGAGAGAAACAAGTGCTGTTAGAGTGACTAGATTCAGGTACCAGCCCATTTATTATTTGACCAGCTTAATGGATAGTGAAACTGTACCTGCACCGGCCACAGTGTGACACTCATGTCTACATTAATGCCATCTGTGCTGAACGTGGACTTATGAGCCCCAGTGCTAAAGCACAACACGGCTTTCTTATCCTGGACAAAGGAAAACAAAGTGAGGAAAAGAAACATTTTGAGACACCAATGCAGAACTCTGAACTGTTCACCGACCTTGAAGAGTCCCTGGTTGTATGGTTCCTCTTGTGTGTAGGCAAAGCCAAGCGTGAGCACCCGATCAAACCAACCCTTCATGATTGCAGGAACAGTGGACCAGTACATGGGGAACTACAGAAAAATAAAAGTTTGAAACCTACTTTTCATTTGAAATGCTTAAACGTCAGAAACATTACTGTTGTTCAGGCTTTACCTGAAAGATAATGAGGTCTGCCTCGGTGACTTTACGTTGCTCTTCAATGATGTCAGCAGACAGTTTCCCTTCCTCCCCTGCCAGTTTGGTCTCCTCTGCGTAACGGAAGTCCTCGGCATTCTTGACTTGACCTGCAAAAAATGAAGGTTTCCTTTGTAGTGAAGAGTAATCAAATTTTTGTTTTTTTAAAAACCGTTATACTTTTGGGTAATACACTCATTTACCAGTGATGTCTTCAGCAGGAGCAGCAGCTTTAAACTTCATGGCATACAGGTCTGATACTTCAACTGTGCAGCCCTGAGCCGTTAAAACCTCCACAGCAGCATCTTTAGCTGCAGCACAAATTGAGCTGGAGCTCTGGTGGGCATACACAATCAACACTTTCTTATCTGCAAACCAAAACAAATTAAGATGAGATAAAGTTCCCACAGATCAGGAATTTTTGAGTTATTTGAGCTTTCTAGGTTGCTATCAAAACATTAAACAATTACAAGCTAAAACAAGCCAACAACTCACCCATTTTGAAGCAGGTGGTCTGCTCTAGACAATGAGCTGATGAGGCGATGGAAAAAGCTGATAATTCTACAAGGGCTCAATATTCTGCTTTTATACACCCCGAGCTGAACATCACCCAGGTGTTGCGAATCAGCAATGAAGCTCACCAACCAATCAGGTGACACCAATGGATTTTCTCTCAGTCTATCTCTTTCGGAAATTGGAAACATAATTAGATACAAGTGGAGTCTATGTACCACTAACTGTAAGCCGAGGTTGCTGCCAGTTTTATACACCGGAAACACTCTTGCAGATATACCTTCACAGGTCTCTTTTTCTATTTTGGTTAAGGAAAAGAGCTCATGTTTGTCCCTGTTTTGACCTCTTTGATAGAGTAACTGTTAGAATATTTGAGGCCATTCATGTCTGTAGAATCAAACATTGACAGAGACACAATACTCAGCTTAGAGTGGAAAAATATTTTATAACCACTTCCAGTTGTCCCATTTCCCAATATGACAATATTGTGGCTCCTTTGAGAGCTAATGTGAAAGCAGAAGGTCATCAAGTTCCACAAAACTCTTAATTTGGTGAAATTTTGGAAATGGTAGAGTCTTCTTACAATAAATTCATAAACATTTTAAATACTTGCTTTTCAAAGGAGAAAAAGTTAATTTCCTTTGCAAAGTTTGTCCAAATAAGCTTCAGAAACAAGGGCACAACTTGTGGCCCAGTAAATTGGACATTTCAGAGACCCCTCTCGCTGCCACAGTTGTACTTCTAAAGTGGCAACCCAGGGGCTTGTTGTTCAAGATTGAAACAGTCTCCTTTTAGAAGTCTTGATTTACTGCCAACCTGGCTGGGCCACTGGGACTATCACTATTAAACTAACAGAAGATTAAGATCAAAAAAAATAAATAAAGACATCTTAAATCAGGTGAAATCAGCTTTTATTCACCACAGGACAAGACAGGCAACACTTCATTAGCCCCCCATTCTTCAGACACCAGCTTTCATTTGGTTGTTGGGTGGCAGTGGCTTCCTCAGGTGGATCCCCACCGTCAGTCCATACTCTTTTCTTGCATGTTTCTCATGGACCTCAGGCTTCAGCAGGAAACCTTCTGCTTGACAAAGCAGTCCGCGGGAGTAAAGGAAAGTGGCTCCTCTCCCAGGAGGTCTTGCAGTCGTTTACGCCAGCCCTCCAGCATGGAGTCACGGGCCTCAGAGGCACCACAAGATGGAGCCCAGAAGATTTGAGGGGCCAAAACCTGGAAGCCACAGTGCTTCAGGATGCCGTTCTGCAGAGAGAAACAAGGGTTGGTAGAGTCACTTGATTCAGGTACCAGCCCATTTATCGTTTGACCAGCTTAAGTATAGTGAAACTGTACCTGCACCGGCCACAGTGTGACATTCATGTCTCCATTAATTTGATTTGCGTTGAACTTGGACCTGGTGGTAAAGGACAACATGGCTTTCTTATCCTGGACAAAGGAAAACAAAGTGAGGAAAAGAAACTTTGAGACACCAATGCAGAACTCTGAACTGTTCCCCTACCTTGAAGACTCCCTGTGTGAATCGCTTCTCTTCTGTGTAGGCAAAGCCAAGCGTGAGCACTCGATCAAACCAACCCTTCATGATTGCAGGAACAGTGAACCAGTACATGGGGAACTACAGAAAATAAAAAAATTCTAATTTTAAAGCTCGTTCTCATTTCAACAGCGTGAACGTCTGAAACATTAATGTTGATCAGGCTTTACCTGAAAGATAATGAGGTCTGCTTCGTTGAGTTTACTTTGCTCTTCAGTGATGTCAGCAGACAGTTTCCCTTCCTCCCATGCCAGTTTGGTCTCCTCTGCGTAACGGAAGTCCTCGGGATACTTGACTTGGCCTGCAACAAATGAAGGAGGTTTCCTTTGGAGTGAAGAGCAATCAAAAAAACATTTTAAAGTTACACTTTTGGGTAATACACTCATTTACCTGTGATGTCCTCAGCAGTAGCAGCAGCTTTAAACTTCATGGCATACAGGTCTGATACTTCAACTGTGCATCCCTGAGCCGTTAAAACCTCAACAGCAGCATCTTTAGCTGCAGCACTAAATGAGCCGGAGCTCTGGTGTCCAAACACAATCAACACTTTCTTTGCTGCAAAGCAAAAAAATTAAGATTAGATTAAAGTCTCATCAGATCAGGAATATTTGAGTTAATTGAGCTTTTTGGGTTGCTATCAAAACGTTCAACAATTACAAACAAAGACAAGCCAACAATTCACCCATTTTGAAGCAGGCTGTGGACAATGAGCTGATGAGGTGATGGAAAAAGCTGATAATTCTACAAGGGCTCAATATTCTGCTTTTATACACCCCGAGTTGAACGTCACCCAGGTGCTGCCGATCAGCAATCAAGCTCACCAACCAATCAGGTGACACCAATGGATTTTCTCTCAGGTCTCCAGTCTATCTCTTTCTGAAATTGGAAACATATTTAGATACAAGTGGAGTCTATGTACCACGAACTGTAAGCTGAGGTTGCTGCCAGTTTTATACACCGGAAACACTCTTGCAGATGTACCTCCACAACAGTCTCTTTTTCTATTTTCGTTTAGGAAAAGAGTTCATGTTTGTCCCTGATTTGACCTCTTTGATAGAGTAACTGTTAGAATATTAGAGGCCATTTATGTCTGTAGAATCAAACATTGACAGAGACACAATACTCAGCTTAGAGTGGAAAAATATTTTATAACCACTTCCAGTTGTCCCATTTCCCAATATGACAATATTATGGCTCCTTGGAGAGCAAATATGAAGGCACAAGATCAGAGTTCCACAAAACCTTTAATGTGGTAAACATTTTGAAATGGTAGTCTTCTTACAATAAATTCATAAACATTTTCAATACTCACTTTTCACAGGAGAAAAAGTTAATTTCCTTTCCAAATAAGCATCACAAACAAGTGCACAACTTGTGTCCCAGTAAGTTGGATATTTCAGAGACCCCTCGAGCTGCCACAACATTATTTCTAAAGTGGCAACCCAGGGGTTTATTGGAAAAGATTGAAACGGTCTCCTTTTAGAATTATTGATTTACTGCCAACCTGGCTGGGCCATTAGGCCCATCACTGTTAAACTAACAGAAGATTATGATTTTAAAAAAAAATAGACATCTTAAATGAGAAGAAATCAGCTTTTATTCACAATAAGACAAGACAATCAACATTTCATTAGCCCCCCTCATTCTTCAGACACCAGCTTTCATCTCGTTGTTGGGTGGCAGTGGCTTCCCCAGGTGGATCCCCACCATCAGTCCATACTCTTTCCTTGCATGTTTCTCATGGACCTCAGGCTTCAGCATGAAACCGTCTCCTTGACAAAGCAGTCTGCGGAAATAAAGGAAACTGGCTCCTCTCCTAGGAGGTCTTGCAGTCGTTTACGCCAGCCCTCCAGCATGGAGTCACGGGCCACAGAGGCATCACAAGATGGAGCCCAGAAGATCTGAGGGGCCAAAACCTGGAAGCCACAGTGGTTCAGGATGCCGTTCTGCAGAGAGAAACAAGTGTTGGTAGAGTCACTCGAGTCAGGTACCAGCCCATTTATTGTTTGACCAGCTAAATGTACAGTGAAACTGTACCTGCACCGGCCACAGTGTAACATTCATGTTTTCATTAATTTGATTTGCGTTGAACTTGGACCTGGTGGTAAAGGACAACATGGCTTTCTTATCCTGGACAAAGGAAAACAAAGTGAGGAAAAGAAACATTTTGAGACACCAATGCAGAACTCTAAACTGCACACCTACCTTGAAGACTCCCTGGGTGAATCGCTTCTCTGGTGTGTTGGCAAAGCCAGGCGTGAGCACCCGATCAAACCAAACCTTCATGATTGCAGGAACAGTGAACCAGTACATGGGAAACTACAGAAGAAAAAAAAAAAAGAATAATTTAAAAGCTAGTTTTCATTTGAAGGGCTTAAACATCAGAAACATTACTGTTGATCAGGCTTTACCTGAAAGATAATGAGGTCTGCCTCAATGAGTTTGCTTTGCTCTTCAGTGATTTCATCAGACAGTTTCCCTTCCTCCAATGCCAGTCTGGTCTCCTCTGGGTAACAGAAGTCCTTGGGTTTCGTGACCCTGCCTGTAAAAAATGAAAGAGGTTTCCTTTGTAGTGAAGAGCATCAAAATAAAAAAAAAAGTTATACTTTGGGGGAAAACAGTCATTTACCCGTGAGGTCCTTAGCAGTAGCAGCAGCTTTAAACTTCATGGCATACAGGTCTGATACTTTAACTGTGCAGCCCTGAGCCATTAAAACCTCCACAGCAGCATCTTTAGCTGCAGCACTAAATGAGCCAGATCTCTGGTGTGCATACACAATCAACACTTTCTTTGCTGCAAAGCAAAAAAATTAAGATTAGATTAAAGTCTCATCAGATCAGGAATATTTGAGTTATTTGAGCTTTTTGGGTTGCTATCAAAATTTTCAACAATTACATGCAACGACAAACCAACAACTCACCCATTTTGAAGCAGGCTGTGGACGATGAGCTGATGAGGTGATGGAAAATGCTGATAATTCTACAAGGGCTCAATATTCTGTTTTTATACACCCCGAGCTGAACGTCACCCAGGTGCTGTCAATCAGCAATCAAGCTCACCAACCAATCAGGTGACACCAATGGATTTTCTGTCAGGTCTCCAGTCTATCTCCTTCTGAAATTGGAAACATATTTAGATATAAGTGGAGTCTATGTACCACTAACTGTAAGCTGAGGATGCTGCCAGTTTTATACACCAGAAACACTCTTGCAGATATACCTTCACAACAGTCTCTTTTTCTATTTTGGTTTAGGAAAAGAGCTCATGTTTCTCCCTGTTTTGACCTCTTTGATAGAGTAACTGTTAGAATATTTGAGGCCATTCATGTCGAGAGTCAAACATCGACAATGAGATAATATTCAGCTTAGAATGGAAAAATATTTTAGAACCACTTCCAGTTGTCCCATTTCCCAATATGAAAATATTGTGGCTCCTTTGAGAGCAAATATGAAGGCAGAAGATCAGAGTTCCACAAAACTTTTAACGTGGTAAAAATTTGGAAATGGTAGTCTTCTTACAATAAATTCATAAACAAGTTCAATACTCACTTTTCACAGAAAAAAAAGTTAATTTCATTTCCAAATATAGTCCAAATGAGCATCATAAACAAGTGTACAACTTGTGTGCCAGTAAATTGGAAATTTCAGACACCCCTCTAGCTGCCACAGTTATGCTTCTAAAGTGGCAACCCAGGGGCTTGTTGTACAAGATTGAAACATTCTTCTTTCAGAAGTCTTGATTTACTGCCAACCTGGCTGGGCCATTAGGACTATCACTGTTAAACTAACAGAAGATGACAAAAAAATAAATAAAGACATCTTAAATCAGAAGAAATCAGCTTTTATTCACCCCAGGACAAGACAAACAACACTTCATTAGCCCCCCTCATTCTTCAGACACCAGTTTTCATCTGGTTATTAGATGGCAGTGGCTTCCCCAGGTGGATCCCCACTGTCAGTCCATACTCTTTTCTTGCATATTTCTCATGGACCTCAGGCTTCAGCAGGAAACCTTCTGCTTGACAAAGTAGTCCGCCGGAGTAAATGAAAGTGGCTCCTCTCCCAGGAGGTCTTGCAGTCGTTTACGCCAGCCCTCCAGCATGGAGTCACGGGTCTCAGAGTCACCACAAGATGGAGTCCAGAAGATCTGAGGGGCCAAAACCTGGAAGCCACAGTGCTTCAGGATGCCATTCTGCAGAGAGAAACAAGGGTTGGTAGAGTCACTTGATTCAGGTACCAGCCCATTTATCTTTTGACCAGCTAAATGTACAGTGAAACTGTACCTGCACCGGCCACAGCGTGACATTCATGTCTCCATTAATTTGATTTGCGTTGAACTTGGACCTGGTGGTAAAGGACAACATGGCTTTCTTATCCTGGACAAAGGAAAACAAAGTGAGGAAAAGAAACATTTTGAGACACCAATGCAGAACTCTGAACTCCTCCCCTACCTTGAAGAGTCCCTTGGTGAATTGCTTCTCTTGTGTGTAGGCAAAGCCAAGTGTGAGCACTCGATCAAACCAACCCTTCATGATTGCAGGAACAGTGAACCAGAACATGGGAAACTACAGAAAATAAAAAAAAGTACAATTTAAAAGCTAGTTTTCATTTCAACGGCTTAAACGTCAGAAACACTACTGTTGATCAGGCTCCACCTGAAAGATAATGAGGTCTGCCTCGATGAGTTTACTTTGCTCTTCAGTGATGTCAGCAGACAGTTTCCCTTCCTCCCATGCCAGTTTGGTCTCCTCTGCGTAACGGAAGTGCTCGGCATTCTTGACTTGGCCTGTAAAAATGAAGGAGGTTTCCTTTTTAGTGAAGAGCAATCAAAATTTTTTTTTAAAAAACATTATACTTAGGGGTAATACACTCATTTACCTGTGATGTCCTCAGCAGTAGCAGCAGCTTTAAACTTCATGGCATATAGGTCTGATACTTTAACTGTGCAGCCCTGAGTCGTTAAAACCTCCACAGCAGCATCTTTAGCTGCAGCACTAAATGAGCCGGAGCTCTGGTGGGCATACACAATCAACACTTTCTTTGCTGCAAAGCAAAAAAATTAAGATTAGATTAAGTTCCCACATATCAGAAATATTTGAGTTATTTGAGCTTTCTAGGTTTCTATCGAAACTTTCAACAATTACAAGCAAAAACAAGCCAACAATTCACCCATTTTGAAGCAGGACATCTGCTGTGGACAATGAGCTGATGAGATGATGGGAAAAAAAAGCTCAATATTCTGCTTTTATACACCCCGAGCTGAACGTCACCCAGGTGCTGCCAATCAGCAATCAAGCTCACCAACCAATCAGGTGGCACCAATGGATTTTCTCTCAGGTCTCCAGTCTATCTTTTACTGAAATTGGAAACATATTTAGATACAAGTAGAGTCTATGTACCACTAACTGTAAGCTGAGGTTGTCGTTAGTTTTATACACCGGAAACACTCTTGCAGATATATCTTCACAACAGTCTCTTTTTCTGTTTTGGTTCAGGAAAAGAGCTCATGTTTGTCCCCGTTTTGACCTCTTTCATAGAGTAACTGTTAGAATATTTGAGGCCATTAATGTCTGTAGAGTCAAACATCGACAATGAGATAATATTCAGCTTAGAGTGGAAAAATATTTTAGAATCACTTCCTGTTGTCCCATTTCCCAGTTTGACAATGTTGCATCTCATTTGACAGCAAATAAGGCAGAAGGTCATCAAGTTACACAAAACTCTTAAATTGGTGAAAATTTGGAAATACTAGTCTTCTCACAATAAATTCATAAACATGTTCAACGGTCACATTTCACAGGGAAAAAAAGTTACTTTCCTTTGCAAATATTGTCCAAACAAGCATCACAAATACATGTACAACTTGTGTCCCAGTAAATTGGAAATTTCAAAGACCCCTCGAGCTGCCACAGTTGCACTTCTAAAGTGGCAACCCAGGGGCTTATTGTACAAGATTGAAACAGTCTCCTGTTAGAAGTCCTTTGATTTACTACCAACCTGGCTGGGCCATTAGGACTACCACTGTTAAACTAACAGAAGATTACGATAAAAATAAATAAAGACATCTTAAATCGGATGAAGTCAGCTTTTATTCACCACAGGGCAAGACAAACAACACGTCATTAGCCCCCTCATTCTTCAGACACCAGCTTTCATCTGGTTGTTGGGTGGCAGTAGCTTGCCCAGGTGGATCCCCACCGTCAGTCCATACTCTTTGCTTGGATGTTTCTCATGGCCATCAGGCTTCAGCATGAAACCTTCTCCTTGTCAAAGCAGTCCGAGGGAGTAAAGAAAAGTGGGCTCCTCTCCCAGGAGGTCTTGCAGTCGTTTACGCCAGCCCTCCAGCATGGAGTCGCCGGTCTCAGAGTCACCACAAGATGGAGTCCAGAAGATCTGAGGGGCCAAAACCTGGAAGCCACAGTAGTGCAAGATGCCGTTCTGCAGAGAGAAACAAGTGCTGTTAGAGTCACTTGATTCAGGTACCAGCCCATTTATTGTTTGACCAGCTTAATGTATAGTGAAACTGTACCTGCAGCGGCCACAGTGGGACATTCATGTCTCCATTAATGCCATACTGTATCTGCAGCGGCCACAGTGTGACATTCATGTCTTCATTAATGCCATTTGCGCTGAACATGGACTTATGAGACCCAGTGGTAAAGGACAACATGGCTTTCTTATCCTGGACAAAGGAAAACAAAGTGAGGAAAAGAAACATTTTAAAACACCAATGCAGAACTCTGAACTGTTCCCCTACCTTGAAAAGTCCCTGGTTATATGGTTCCTCTTGTGTGTAGGCAAAGCCAAGCGTGAGCACCCGATCAAACCAACCCTTCATGATTGCAGGAACAGTGAACCAGTACATGGGGAACTATAGAAAATTTAAAAAAAAATTATATATAATAATTTAAAAGCTAGTTTTCATTTGAAGGGCTTAAACGTCAGACACATTACAGTTTATCAGGCTCTACCTGAAAGATAATGAGGTCTGCCTCAGTGACTTTACGTTGCTCTTCAGTGATGTCAGCAGACAGTTTCCCTTCCTCCCATGCCAGTTTGGTCTCCTCTGCGTAACGGAAGTCCTCGGAATTCTTAACATCGCCTGCAACAAATGAAGGGTGTTTCCTTTGTAGTGAAGAGCAATCAAAATAAAAAAAAATAAAAAAAACATTATACTTAGGGGTAATACACTCATTTACCTGTGATGTCCTCAGCAGTAGCAGCAGCTTTAAACTTCATGGCATACAGGTCTGATACTTCAACTGTGCAGCCCTGAGCCGTTAAAACCTCCACAGCAGCATCTTTAGCTGCAGCACTAAATGAGCCGGAGCTCTGGTGGGCATACACAATCAACACTTTCTTTGCTGCCAAGCAAAAAAAATTAAGATTAGATTAGATTAAATTCCCATCAGATCAGGAATATTTGAGTTACTTGAGCGTTCTAGCTTGCTATCAAAACTTTTAACAATTACAAACAAAGACAAGACAACAACTCACCCATTTTGAAGCAGGTGGTCTGCTCTGGACAGTGAGCTGATGGAATAAGCTGATAATTCTACAAGGGCTCAATATTCTGTTTTTATACAACCCGAGCTCAAACTCACCCAGGTGCTGCCAATCAGCAATCAAGCTCACCAGCCAATCAGGTGACACCAATGGATTTTCCCTCAGGTCTCCAGTCTATCTTTTACTGAAATTGGAAACATATTTAGATACAAGTGGAGTCTATGTACCACTAACTGTAAGCTGAGGTTGCTGCCAGTTTTATACACCGGAAACACTCTTGCAGATATACCTTCACAATAGTCTCTTTTTCTATTTTGGTTTAGGAAAAGAGTTCATGTTCGTCCCTGTTTTGACCTCTTTGACAGAGTTACTGTTAGAATATTTGAGGCCATTCATGTCTGTAGAGTCCAACATCGATAATGATAATACTCGGCTTGGAGTGGAAAAATATTTTAGAACCACTTCCAGTTGTCCCATTTCCCAATATGACAATATTGTGGCTCCTTTGAGAGCTAATATGAAGGCAGAAGATCAGAGTTCCACAAAACTTAACGTGGTAAAAATTTGGAAATGATAGAGTCTTCTTACAATAAATTCATAAACATTTTCAACACTCGCTTTTCACAGGAGAAAATTAATTTCATTGCAAATATTTTCCAAATAAGCTTCAGAAACAAGGGCACAACTTGTGGCCCAGTAAATTGGAAATTTCAGAGACCCCGCTAGCTGCCACAGTTGCACTTCTAAAGTGGCAACCCAGGGGATTATTGTACAAGATTGAGACAGTCTCCTTTTCGAAGTCTCTATTTACTTCCAACCTGGCTGGGCTATTAGGATGACCACTGTTAAACTAACAGAAGATTATTATAAAAAAATAAAGACATCTTAAATAGGATGTAATCAGCTTTTATTCACCACAGGACAAGACAGACAACACTTCATTAGCCCCCCTCATTCTTCAGACACCAGCTTTCATCTGGTTGTTGGGTGGCAGTAGCTTGCCCAGGTGGATCCCCACCGTCAGTCCATACTCTTTTCTTGCATGTTTCTCTTGGACCTCAGGCTTCAGCAGGAAACCTTCTGCTTAACATAGCGGTCCGCAGGAGTAAAGGAAAGTGGTTCCTCTCCCAGGATGTCTTGCAGTCGTTTACGCCAGCCCTCCAGCACGGAGTCACGGGCCTCAGAGGCATCACAAGATGGAGCCCAGAAGATCTGAGGGGCCAAAACCTGGAAGCCACAGTAATTCAAGATGCCGTTCTGCAGAGAGAAACAAGTGTTGTTGGAGTCACTTGATTCAGGTACCAGCCCGTTTATCGTTTGACCAGTTTAATGTACAGTGAAACTATACCTGCAGCGGCCACAGTGTGACATTCATGTCTCCATTAAGTAGACTTGCGCTGAACATGGACCTGGTGGTAAAGGACAACATGGCTTTCTTATCCTGGACAAAGGAAAACAAAGTGAGGAAAAGAAACATTTTGAGACACCAATGCAGAACTCTGAACTGTTCCCCTACCTTGAAGAGTCCCTGGTTGTATGGTTCCTCTTGTGTGTAGGCAAAGCCAAGCGTGAGCACCCGATCAATCCAACCCTTCATGATTGCAGGAACAGTGAACCAGTACATGGGATACTACAGGGGGAGGGAAGAAAGAGGGAATGAAAGAAGGGAGAAAAAAAAAAAAAAAAAAAACAAGTAAAAGCTAGTTTTCATTTGAAGGGCTTAGACGTCAGAAACATTACTGTTGATCAGGCTCTACCTGCAAGATAATGAGGTCTGCCTCGGTGACTTTACGTTGCTCTTCAGTGATGTCAGCAGACAGTTTCCCTTCCTCCCATGCCAGTTTGGTCTCCTCTGCGTAACGGAAGTGCTCGGCATTCTTGACTTGGCCTGCAACAAATGAAGGAGGTTTCCTTTGGAGGTGAAGAGCAATCAAAATAAAAAAAAAGTTACACTTTGGGGGAAAACACTCATTTACCTGTGATGTCCTCAGCAGTAGCAGCAGCTTTAAACTCCATGGCATACAGGTCTGATACTTCAACTGTGCAGCCCTGAGCCGTTAAAACCTCAACAGCAGCATCTTTAGCTGCAGCAGTAAATGAACTGGAGCTTTGGTGGGCATACACAATCAACACTTTCTTATCTGCAAAGCAAAAAAAAATGTAGATTAAATTAAGTTCCCATCAGATCAGGAATATTTGAGTTACTTGAGCTTTCATGGTTGCTATCAAAACTTTCAACAATTACAAGCAAAGACAAGACAACAACTCACCCATTTTGAAACAGGCTTTCTGTTGTGGACAATGAGCTGATGAGATGAAGGAAAAAAAAGGTCAATATTCTGCTTTTATTTACCCCGAGCTCAAACTCACCCAGGTGCTGCCAATCAGCAATCAAGCTCACCAACCAATCAGGTGACACCAATGGATTTTCTCTCAGGTCTCCAGTCTATTTCTGAAATTGGAAGCATATTTAAATAGAAGTGGAGTCTATGTACCACTAACTGTAAGCTGAGGTTGCTGCCAGTTTTATACACCAGAAACACTCTTGCAGATATACCTTCACAACAGTCTCTTTTTCTATTTTCGTTAAGGAAAAGAGCTCGTGTCCCTTTTCGACCTCTTTGATAGAGTAACTGTTAGAATATTTGAGGCCATTCATGTCTGTTCAGTCAAACTTTGACAGTGAGATAATACTCTGCTTAGAATGGAAAAATATTTTAGAACCACTTCCAGTTGTGCCATTTCCCAATATGACAATATTGTGGCTCCTCTGAGAGCTGATATGACGGCACAAGATCAGAGTTCCACAAAACTTTTAACGTGGTAAACATTTGGAAATGGTAGAGTCTTCTTACAATAAATTCATGAACATGTTCAATACTCGCTTTCACAGGAGAAAAAGTTACTTCCCTTTGCAAAGTTAGTCTAAGCCTCAGAAATAAGTGTACAACTTGTATCCCAGTAAATACTAAATTTCAGAGACCCCTCTAGCTGCCACAGTTGTGCTTCTAAAGTGGTTACCCAGGGGCTTATTGTACAAGATTGAAACAGTCTCCTTTTAGAAGTCCTTTGATTTACTGCCAATCTGGCTGGGCCATTAGGAATACCACTGTTAAACTAACAGAAGATTATAATACAAAAGAAATAAAGACATCTTAAATCAGATGAAATCAGCATTTATTCACCACAGGACAAGACAAACAACACTTCATTAGCCCCCCTCATTCTTCAGACACCAGCTTTCATCTGGTTGTTTGGTGTCAGTGACTTCCCCAGGTGCATCCCCACCATCAGTCCATACTCTTTGCTTGCATGTTTCTCATGGACATCAGGCTTCAGCAGGAAACCTTCTCCTTGTCAAAGCAGTCCGAGGGAGTAAAGGAAAGTCGGCTCCTCTCCCAGCAGGTCTTGCAGTCGTTTACGCCAGCCCTCCAGCATGGCGTCACGGGCCTCAGAGGCAGCATTATATGGAGCCCAGAAGATCTGAGGGGCCAAAACCTGGAAGCCACAGTAGTGCAGGATGCCGTTCTGCAGAGAAACAAGTGTTGTTAGAATCACTTGATTCAGGTACCAGCCCGTTTATCGTTTGACCAGCTTAATGTAGAGTGAAACTGTACCTGCAGCGGCCACAGTGTGACATTCATGTCACCATTAATGCCATTTGCACCCAACATGGGGTCATGAGAGCCAGTGGTAAAGGACAACATGGCTTTCTTATCCTGGACAAAGGAAAACAAAGTGAGGAAAAGAAACATTTTGAGACACCAATGCAGAACTCTGAACTGTTCCCCTACCTTGAAGACTCCCTGGGTGAATCGCTTCTCTTGTGTGTAGGCAAAGCCAAGCGTGAGCACCCGATCAAGCCAACCCTTCATGATTGCAGGAACAGTGAACCAGTACATGGGGAACTACAGAAAAAAAAAAGTTTAAATCTAGGTTTCATTTGAAGGGCTTGAACGTCAGAAACATTACTGTTGATCAGGCTCTACCTGCAAGATAATGAGGTCTGCCTCGGTGACTTTACGTTGCTCTTCAGTGATGTCAGCAGACAGTTTCCCTTCCTCCCATGCCAGTTTGGTCTCCTCTACATAAGGGAGGTGCTCTGCATTCTTAACATTGCCTGTAACAAATGAAGGTTTCCTTTGTAGTGAAGAGCAATCAAAACATTATTTTTACACTTTGGGGGAAAACACTCATTTACCTTTTATGTCTTCAGCAGTAGCAGCAGCAGCAGCTTTAAACTTCATGGCATACAGGTCTGATACTTCAACTATGCAGCCCTGAGCCGTTAAAACCTCCACAGCAGCATCTTTAGCTGCAGCACTAAATGAGCCGGAGCTCTGGTGGGCAAACACAATCAACACTTTCTTTGCTGCAAAGCAAAAAAATAAAAGATTGGATTAACTTCCCATCAGATCAGAAGCATTTCAGCAACCAAAACTTTCAACAAATTACAAGCAAAGGCAAATAAACACACCCATTTTGAAGCAAGCTGTTAACTGTCAATGATGAGCTGTACAGTGAGTTGATGGAAAAAGCTGCTCATCTTGAATGAGCTCAACGAGCTGTTTTTAAATACCCTAAGCTCAAACTCACCCAGGTGTAGCCAATCAGCAATCAAGCTCATCAATCAAACAGCTGGCTCCGAATGATTATCCCTCAGATCCATTCTTCAAATATTTTACATCAACTTGAAGTGCATTTCATATACCACTTACAGCAAGCAGAAGATGTAACCAGTTTTATATACATGATCAATTCTTGCGCGTGTACCTTCTACTTAAAGACAGAGCATCTCTTTTTCTATTTGGGTTTACCCACGAAGAGACAGAGCTCATGATGGTCTATGTTTTGATGTCATTTATTCAGCAACTGCAAGGATATTTGAGAGCATGCGTGTCAGTCTTTGTCTGTCTGTTTTCAGACGTTTAGAAAATTGTATACCACTCCTGATGTCTTCAAACCACATGAAGCACACGTGGCTGCGTGATCCTCACTATAGTGTTACTGGTTTTCAGTTCTGTTTTCCTTTACTTTACGTTCCTCCAAAGAAACACTTGCCTGCGGTCAAGTCCACTCACAAATGTTTCCTTGTAAAAAAGAGAAGAAAGAAAAATTGACGCAATGGGCATCAAAGGCAGACATGAGCTGGCACACATCTGGGACTAAAAGCAGTCTTTACACTCATCTAACTAGCCACTGTAAGCAGGAGGGGGGGTAATGAACAACTGCTACATATTAGTACGTAGGAGTACATGCTTGCAAGCATGCCACATAAGTGAAACATAAGTATGCCTTGTCAGCCCTCTCTCACCATATTGTCTCTTTTTTTTAATCTCACTTATTAAAAGTGATTTTAGTTTTAGGTATCAGTAGCAATTTATCAGTCCAGCATTTGGATGGTTTAAATGTAAAATTGTGAAGCATTTTGGTGTTTATGAGGCTGGTTTTATTTCATCTCCGTGGCCTCCCAGTTTTTTTTACACCCCACTCGTATGTTGGTATTCATTGTGCTTCATGTGGAGCCTCTGGCTGCGTTCCCTCTGTTGTGACGGGAAGGGATCATGTTTTTTGCCCGGGGGTTATGTTTTCATGGTTTGTGATGTATTGAGCCATTCGATCCCAGACTGTTTAGTTGCAACACTGTGTGCTGTGATCACACTTTTTACTACATGTGTCAGGTATTCAGGGTTTTCACAGTGGTTCATGTGTTTCATAAAGCCTTCACAACTTACTGTAAAACATTAAAGAAGCATCTGCCGCCAACATTTAGGGGGTTCTTTAGATATAACCACAACCACATAAATTATAGAGTAGATAGTGACACAAAAAAGGTGCACACACACACACACACACACCATTACAGATGATTTTCACCTTACTGCTCTTTCTTATGGGTGCTGGAGTAATACAAAAAAGTGGCCTACACTGCCATCATGTGGTTAGACTGACATTTTGTTCATTTATTTAAAATGCATACTGCAATTAATGATAAACTGCAGCAGTATACAGATTTCTGATAACAGTTTGTATCTTTGATTCTATAGTTTTTGTATAATATTTATTGAGAGGATTGTAACTGTGGATCTGCTGCAGCAGAAATGTTTCTTCTGTCATAATTTTCAGCTAAAATTTAACAGTGAAGTTCACATGCTGTATTTGATTAAAATACCACTAACAGAAGCAACACAGCAACATTGTTTGCCAAGAGGCCAATTGTCCCATTTTCCATCCACTTTTCTATTGTCCAGAAAACTACTAAAAATTAGATGGCAACGGTGCCTGGGTTCTCCTACGGTCAAAAGTGTCATTTAATTTGGTTTATGGCTTAATCACAAATTGTCAATGTCCAAATTGAGTAATAGTCATCCAGATGGTGAGTTGTGAATTTTGGCTTTGCACTGGCAGAACAGAATAGTTGTAAAGGTTGCAAACGGAAACCTTCAACAGATTATTGTCACTGATCTAATCACCAGAATGACCGTAAGTAAACAGAGCCCCAGGATTTACTGAGACTTTTGGCATGCTCTCAGCTGCCTGTCTGGCAGGGATACAAATTGGTTGGTCTTTCAGCACTCTGGAGTGTCCTGCGGAAGGAGAAGCCCATTTATCTGTTAGTATGTGTTTCCTTAACCTGAACCTGACCCTCACCCTAACCGGTAGTGTTTTATGATGTTTAGCCTGACCCCACTTCACTCACACCCTAACCAGTTATTCTAAAGTACACAACCCAGGTACTTTCTCTTCTGTTTCATCGTAACCAAGTGATAACACACAGAGATATCCTATAATTAGAAAAGCAAAAAAAAAAAGCAAATGACAAAGAGCAAAGACTTGTAAAATGTCATCCATGCTGACCCATTTACTGCAGCTACAACAGTAATTTAAAACAAAATTCATTTGACAGATATAGTATTTTACAGATATATTAACATCATTTGATATTTATTTTATAATATAATTTTTTTTTAATTATTGAAAAGAATATCAATTTATTTTTCCTCAAACGTGATAATATATTGCGTAGTAATCCATTATCGAGATGCTGCATCATCTGTAGTAAGGAAATAACCATTTCTTATGACTGAGTTGGTATATAGCGTCAACATTTTTGTCTTTTCAATTATATTATAAAGTGTCTTGGCAAAAATACGTATGCTTCCCATAGAACATGTAAAACCTTGAAAAGTGATATGTATGTTAAGTGGTACATTACTGCTCCCTTTCAGTGTGTCAGTGAATGACACTTTTTGAATCTCAGTGTATTCCTTCTTCTCACACATCCCTGTGCTCTGTACTTATTTTAGGTAGGGTAGGGTACAAGTAGTTTCCTGAGCCAAAGCCCCTGAAGGCAGCACGATGAAGAGATGTTCACTGAACTGTGACAGTGTCTCAGAGGGAAATACTGAGCTATATTGTAATAGAGTGGATGAGAGACAAACCTTGTGCATATTTATTTGATGTTACAGCACAGGCATGCACAGAGACGAGACCCAACGCTTCTAGAAAAGTTTTGAGGTAAAAGTCTCCCGCTGTCTTTTTTTTTTTTAATTTTTCTACATTCAAATGTCTTCTGCATCTCAACTGTTCACTTAGAGTGATAAACTCTGTAATTGAATTGACTGTTTTGGCTAAGCAAGTCGAAGATAGTTCGAATAAGGCATAAAATGAAGTCTGTTTTTTTTTTTTCTGGAAAAAAAAGTTTTCCCTGGTGTTATTTTTGGATGTGCAAGTTTTGATGTGAATAAACAGAAGGCAAGTAAATTGCTACACTAAACTGAATTGTATTTTAAGTGATCATTGGTTTGGTTTGGTTAGAAATTATAGTAACTTAGTGAAGCTGTGCTAAGCCCATGTGTAATTATAAAAATTAGGTGTAATAAGTGAAAGTTCTATTTTAGTAACCATTGAGTGCCAAATTACACTTTCCTACAAACACCCTAAGAAATAATGAGTGTTAGCAAACACTTTTTCTCACAGATTGATGTTGTCTTCAGTCATCAGGGTTCTTAGCTGACACAGTCTGTTTGATATCAATGACGCAATACTAATAATATAATTTCAGATGAGTGCTTGTGTCACAGACATTATTTTCTAAAGAACTTCATTTTGCTTGAAAAAGGAAAATAAGGAAAAAGAATAAAGTTGTTTCTTGACTTTGCACACATTTTTGCTTAAAACCTTGGCAACCCATAGATAACGGATAATGTTTCAGCTAAGAATTTTTCTTTTAATTGTGTGCAAGCAAATGATTTAACGTGCACGCTCATAACAAACAGGTGCACATGTTATTGCATGAACAGATGAGAGGGAGGAGATGAAAATGTGATGCTCGTGGCTCTGTCCTTTGAACAGATGGTGTCCAGACTGAAACAGATGAGCAGTTAAACCCAGCAGAACCTATTAGAAAAGCAGAAGGGAACACAAGAGCGACAGGGAGGAGAGTATCAAAGGGCACAAAGCCTCAGTGTCTTAATTTCCGGTAATACTGTTGGTCACAAGAGATTCTAAGGAATTGGAAGTTGTTGCTTTCCATCTGTACTGTCCATCGGGCATTGTGGTTTTTTTGTGGTTTTTTTGTGCGTAGTGAAGACTATTTTCTGATCTGAATACTTGTTCTGCATTTGGAAATAAAAAAATATATCGTGAAATGAAACATTGAAAATGAGAGGAATTAAAACAGTTTTGTTTTTTTCCAATAGGTCTGCCACATGGGGTCAGACTTACAATCTGGCAAAGAGTGGTGACACGCTGGGAGAGCATGTACTAACATCCTGATTGCAGAGTGAGTGCAAGTGAGGCAGATTATGAAACAGGGAACAGGTGAGGTGGGCGTGGTAGGTCAGAATAGGGACCTCTCGAGGGTGGACACAGGGAATGACATGGAGAGAAACACGGGGGACAGTAGTTGAGTAGACAGAGTGACACAGGGACTGGACGAAGACAGAGACAGAAAGACAGAGACATATAAGGAACCTCTGGTGGGTAGGGAGAGTGACACAAGGAGCAAAACAAAAATATTATCAAACCAAAAGTATGAAAGATGTTTCTACAGTGTGATTTTGATATGACTTAAAAGCCTTGATGTGATGCCCAAAGCCTTTTGTTCAACAACACCTGCAGCATAACAATGAATTTACAGCACACATTCAAATCAATGAAACATCTAGCAAATCTAGCAAAAGTGCAGTAATGTTAATTAAAGAAATAATAAACCCTCACTGAAAATAGGCAACAAATATCAACGTTTACTACTATTTCGGAGAATTCCTTGTCATTACATGATAAGCAGCGTATCCGTGACTTTTTCAAATCAACAAAGCAAAAATGTTCACACAGTGGCTTGGCGGGAATCATAATGATGTTAGGCATATGCCATGGCCTTCTCAATGACTGCACATAATCTCAATTGAGCATTTATGGTGCCATTTCTGGCAGTGTGTGAGGAAACATTTTCCACCACCAGCACAGAGGTGGAGGCCCTTTGGTGATTTATTCACAGTGATTATGTTAGTAATAATTAGCACTGACATTTCCCTCTGAAAGATGAGCAGATCAAAATGCCAGAGCCACAACAGTACACCTACCACATTCAGCCATACACAGCAGGCTACAAACACACAAACTATTACACAATATTAGGCCCAATGGTATGTTATGGTGCACATAACTTGCATGGTAACTCATAGATTTCAGACTCTTTAATGTATTAAAGTTGGTGTCCGTCTGTCAGCTCGAAATCCCTCATGCTGCTGACATTTTATAGCTTATAGCCAAAGCAACAATGATTTATAGATTCGCAGCTATCTACAGGCCCACTGAGCTTTTAAAATCCAATCTTGTGACCAGCTCCAGCCCCGAGTGTTTATATGATTCAATCTCCTATCAGAGTGATGGCTACAAAGAGCTGCATCTCTTTTGTTTGTATTTCAGAGGCAGTTTTTGTCTTTGGCAACAAGACTATAGACACATTTTACCTGATTTTCTTTCTACGTAGACTCACACTTAACCTTAAATGAAACCGAATTCACAAAAATATGGAGTCATTGGCAGAAGTTTCACAACTGTAATTAATTTAAGTTTTTCGACAACAAGGTTGCAACCTTTAAGACGTAAGCACAAAAAAAGTATGCACACACGTTTCACCTGCTGCTAATAACAGTGAAAGAAGAGGAAAATACACTCTCATATGCCCGCTGTTGTGCTTGTCAATTCGCTTCCATTTTATGGAGAGGTAGAGGCGGGAGGGGGTGGGGGAGGGGTAAATGTTACGCACAGCCAGGCAAGGTTGAATGGAAGAAACGCACAGATCAACAACCCGGAGTGATGTGCACCTGCCAGTATGATGGCAAGGAAAGATGAAGAGGACTGCGCGCTACCTCAGCTGAAGTCAAACATAATCCCCCATCTCCAGCTGTTTAACTCGACTCAACACCAAGACACCATGAAGGCTGATGGGGAGATAACTTTACCAGCTGGATACCTGTTTGTTATTGCCGCTTGATGTTCTTGAATCAGATGAATCTGGTTCTTTGAATGTGCAAGGTAGGTTAAATGTTAATGCTGTTTACTTGTCCTGCCAGTGCCTCTGCAGTTATTCAACCTCACCCTGTGCTCTGCTGTGCAGTACCGAGAGGTTTGGGTTGTCCTGTACGCTCATAGTTTGACTGCAAGCTAAGATTTTAAATGGTATATTTTTTAACTTGAAATGTAATCCAATTGAAGCATAAACAGAAAAAAGAAAATAAATACGTAGCCTTCTTAAAACAGCAGCTATATTTCTTTAAACAAATAGGGGGAATGCATCACTCTTACACTTGTACTGCCATCGTGGATTACTAATTTCACAGAGCAATATAGAGTCCACCTAACTTATGTGTGATGACCTGATGCCTCAATTCTTTCGAGATAACAAGACACAGTTTGCTTGTTTGGTTTTTGTTTGTTTGTTTGATCCGTGATATTTGTTTCAGCACCTCGGACAGCGTCGGTCTCAGCAAGCAGTAACATCGTAGCTCGGCCACTAAGGGGCAGCAGGGTTCCCTCGTTGTGCAGACTGTTTTTTTTTTTTACTTCACAAAGAAAGAAAACAAATATGATTGTTAATTGAGCAAACAGTGGGATGCAATGAATTGCAGTTGTCACGATGGCAATATGGAACGAACAAATATAACTTTTACATTTGCATCCAGTTTGGCACGTACTGTGGGCTATTCGTAAAATAACCGTATTGGTTTAAGGTCCTTTTATTTAATCATAAAGTTGAAACAGAATTGTTCCCAAACATGTTTTACTGAAGTTCCACTGTTTTACTTCAGGACATTTAGAGAGCAAGGATTGGAAAATGATGCTCAGTCCTGACGAGCAGGAATCTGATCTCCCCTGGGGACAATCAGAAACCGAGACCCTTCTGGACGATTTCAGCGCGCCGTGTCCGTCCGTGTCCGTGTCCGCGGATGGAGAGGGCGAGGCGCGCTCCAGGGAGGAGAAGAGACGCAGGAGGCGCGCGACAGCTAAATATCGATCTGCGCATGCCACGAGGGAGCGTATCCGTGTTGTGGCCTTCAACGTGGCCTTCGCAGAATTGAGAAAACTGCTGCCAACTCTTCCACCTGACAAAAAGTTGTCCAAGATAGAAATCCTTCGTCTTGCCATTTGTTACATCTCTTACCTTAACCACGTGCTGGATGTTTAAGCTGTGAGGACCAACAGACCCAGTAGGAGAATGGACTGAGGTAGGACCAGCAGCCATGACAGCTGAAGGATCCCTGAGAGCAACAGTAAAGATATCACAAGGTTTGAGGAATATCCTGCATCTAAGGAGTGCCCCTACACAGAGACTGTAATCTGTACAGCTGATTATTATATCACACTCATTTTTATCATGGGAACCAGCTGCAGGACTTCACAATGGTATTGGAATACAAATACTTTGAAAGCTGCTGAATATTTGTGAGCCAAACTACTACAACATGACAATGCTCTGTCTTGAATTTGCTGCCTTGTATTTCCTAATTTGTAAATACATTCATTTCAGTTGCCAAAAAGTATTCTTCTGATCTTCTGTGGGATTTATCTGTGTGGGATTTATTTCTAGCTGAAATTGCATTTGAAATCCACATGTTTAAAAAGAAACTTTCTAAAGCTAAGACGTGTAGAGAAACCTGATTAATGACACTTTTCCAGTCATTTTCCAGTATCTCTGCCACACACACACACACACACAAACATGCAACATGTAAAGAAACAACCAAAAAAATCGTGTGATACTGATTGTATTTCTGTCTATAGCATTGACATTTTCTAGTACTTTTCACTTCCTACACTGTGTGGGCCTATGCTTTGTGAGCTTTTCGTAATTGTCGTACTGTCAGTATCTCCCAATTTTCATGACACTACAACTGCAGCAATTTCAATTTTAAAAGACAAAAAAGATAGACAGCTTCCACATTTTGACTCAATGTTTTGGGATTAAGGCCCACATGATTTGATGGAGATTTGCATAAATAATTTTGTTAAATTCAGTCTATAAATATCCAAGCAACACAGCTGGAAAAACCTAGTTCCACCACCATGCTGTGAAAAGGAAGCTGCCATTATATTTTCTGTGAGAGGTCTGTTTATATCAGTGATGGATGTAAAACAGCACGATTGACTCTTTTTGTCATTTTATTTTAGTCAAATGAGATTTTACATAATTTATGGACAAAAACATAAATTGCTAAACATTCAAGGTTTTGACATGCTGCATCAAAATATCATAAGATCCCAGGCTGAGGATGTGAATGCACTTGTCCATTTGCTTGTCATCTCCATTAGTCAGAGGCTGTCTGCGCTCCTCCTGTTGTCCCTTTGTGAATCTCTGTGGTGTAATGTGGCCCAAGGGGCTCAGGGTATTATTTATGTCCACTCCAGCAGCAAGAATGACAGCCCTTTGTCTACACACTGCACATCACACACACTACACACTGGATACAAAATAGTCTGAGAATATAGAGGGAGGAGGACAGTCCAATATAAGGCTTTAGGATAAATAGGACAGGGGTAGTTCTAAAGGCTCTATGTAGATCTGGATTAATATCCGGTATAGTTTTAGCCAACGTTGGTCAAATAGTAAAATCTTAATAGCACTATCAACTATTTATTATTAAATACTGTCACACAAATGGACCACACACAGAACATTAAAATATGTATGGGATTTGATGTTATTCTGGACATTCCTTGTTTCAAAGCAACACTTTCTGCAAAAATATCCTTCAGTTTGGTTAAGACTTATCAGATGATGTTTTTGGAAGGAGCAACGCTGCCCTCTGATGGCGTTTCAGAGAAGAAAATCTAAAAGTAAGAAGCTGCTTTCACACATTGTCTGTTGTTTAAAGAGGCCTTTCCACAAAGCACAGGCCTAACTCGTAGTGTGGATTTGAAGTAATTATTTAGGAATCTTTCCATCATATGGCTGTATGTTCTGTGGACTGAAAGATTTTCCGTTTTATTTCTGGTCCTCCCGTCCCAGCGTCTCCCTGCTGTTTTCTTTTTTTTATGCTAAATATTGCTTTTGTTGCTTTAGTTTACCTGCTGGAGGTATGCACATTAAAGATGTGGTTTTAATATGTTTTGTGATGGGTAAGAAGTTGATGCTTTTATATGATCTTAAAGGTTACAGCTGCATGTTTTCTGTACATGTTGGGCCGCATCATCTCTTTCAATTCATCTCAAGGTATCAGATGTGATTCAATAGCAGATTGAGTTTTCTCAGTTGCCATTGAATTGCAGATGTTTAAATTTACATTTTAACTACGTTGGCTAAAGAACGGTGACTCAAAAAAGCTCTCAAAAATGTCTAACTGGTGACGATGCTCAAAAGGACTACTGTAAATAGACTTAAAGGTAAAATTGTTCCTTCAGCTGCTGTTTTCAAGACTCACATTGAACTTTGGACTGCTTGGTTTGGTTATTATTATTTTGATGTTATTTTCTCTTGATGCAGACCGTAGAGAAATTCTAGCAAACCTTTCTTGAACTGTATTTTTTTTTTTTTTTTTATCACTCCTCTTGCCCTTTTTCCTGAGTGCACAAGTGACCCTTTTCATAATAGTTAAAAAAAAAAAAAAAAAAAAAAAAAAAAAAGAGCCTTTTTTCCTTCCATGTTGCCTCTTTCATCTGTCCAGAGATAAAATGCCATGTGGCAGTTCATCCAACACAGGGGTCGTCAGTGTCACATCCATGCAACACAGTTTGTGTCTCCACAGTTCAGAGGTCAGGAGTCAGGACCATGAGCATGTCTGTGTATTTTACTGCCACAGTAATAATGGCACCAGAACTTGCAGCCATATGCTATAGAAACTACACATCAGGTAAGACACTAATCAGGTGAGTACACACATGATGCTGTTGAAGCATCTATTCTATGTATATTAATGCATAGATAGAAACTGACATATTTTGGTTTCGATATGGATCGGAAAAGTAACTAAAGCTGTCAAATAAATGTAGTGGAGTAGAAAGTCCAATATTTCCCTCTGAGATGTTGTAGAGATGAAGTATAAGCACCAGAAAATGGAAATACTCAAGTGAAGTACCTCTAAATTAAACTTGAGCACAATACTTGTCTTGAATAAATGTATTTCATTACACTACATCGCTGTTAATTGTGGAATATAGAAACTGAAGTACGGTATCAGCTAAAATAACAACTCAAAGACATTATGATCATCATGATCAAGTTTTTAGGAATAAAGCACCTTAGGGCCCTTGCACACAAACCTGTTTTTTGGGGGCCATTGGAGGTGTCTGGGCCTCTCAGTAATTGGGTGCTTTGCCTGGTTGTAATCCAGCCATGCTGGTGTTCAATAGTTTGGATCACTGACAGGGTTCGAGGTGGATATTTTTGTTCATCTCATTATGTAATGGAAAATACAATGACCCATCAATTTCCTTAAAACGTGTAAAAATGAAATAGTTGTGTACTGCTTTATGACAAAAAAAAAAAACCTAGTAATTTTTATACCTCACCAACAAAATCTTATCACCAAATTGTCTCATAATCTATACATTACATGGCCCTAATTACGATACAACCTCAAGTTTCGGGGGTCAGTCGGTGAGAGCAGAGTAAACTTCCCCCAGTCAGCAACCGTGTGTCTACTTTAAACTTTACAGGTCAAACTTCCCCTACTTCACTCCCTGTCCTAACAGCTCTAAACCGGTCCTCAAGGACGACCTCTTGTGGGCCACAGCAGAAAATACTCATTGTAGTGCACTTGAGTGTATTGTACATCCATGCTGCCTCCCTTTCTGGTCCTGCAAACCACAATGGCCAGACTCGTATGAGGGAGCTGCCTCTCAGCACTGACGCGCCTCTCAGCAGCAGCAGCAGCAGCACGTCGGCGGCAGATCCACTGACACCGAGACACAGGAGGAGGAGGAGGAGGAAGATGAAACACTTCTGAGACAAAAGGTAGGTAAATGAATCCATAATCGTGATGCTGCGTTCATTACACCGGGTATCGGCTGTCCTTGCGAAAAGCCGTAGACACACCAACCGCACAGGAATTACTGATGAAGTTCAATGCTGCCGTCGTGGAAAAAAATGGTTTCCTTTTCACCGGAGGGATACAGCCTCCAAACCCGTATTCATTTGGGGGCTAACCTTTGTAGTTTTGCTCCTCCAGCACCTTTTATATGTAAATATCTAGTCTGAACCGACAGCATGCACGTTTATTTGAGGTGATTGTAGATGACCGTGTATATCCTGCTGCGGTTAATGGGGCTCAGGATGGGACTGAAACGAGATCTTCTGTAACCGAAACTGTAATAGAGAAGTAACATCCCTTGCTCTGTCAGACCCAGTAGCTTATAAAATAAGGGGCGTGTGTCGCCATCAGCAGCAGCAGCAGCAGCAGCAGCAGCTGTCTGGAGAGCGCACTGCACAGCTGGATGAGCTGTTCTACTATGAATAAAGCAGCTTCACGTGTCTCCTGTGACGCTGTCAGTGCTGTCTCCCTGTCAGTGCTGTCTCCCTCAGTGTCATGATGCTGCACTGACACTGTGCAGCAGTAAGTTATTAATGAGCAGTGCTGATAGGTTGGGGACACTGGGGTCTGGAGACCTCTTCAATAGATGACTTCTCCCTTGGAAGATATCAGTTCTGGCCATGACTGATCAAAAGAAAGTGGTGTTGGCGATGCTGTTGCCATTATTCTCCTTTTTAAGCCATGTTTTTCTGACTCTAGCACAGTGTCGGACGAGTAATGAGAACTGGAGCTGCCTTTGGGCTAAATAGGAGCATTAGGATCCCTCAAAGCTTGGGCAGCAGGGTGAAATGCATGATGCATAATAGAGAAGTGTATTTACAGACATAAAAGTGCTGCTCTTAAAGTAGGAATGTACCGAGGTATCTCTTCCGCAACCCGCACTACCTCACTCCCTCTCCCTCCCTCCCTCCATCCCTCCCTCGCTTTCTACTGTACTTTTATTTAGTTCCACATGAGAGGATCAGAGGGGACTAAAGTTTGCATTCCAGAGAACTGTGTCAGGTCTTAACTTTCTCCTTTTACTCGTGTGTGTGTGTGTGTGTGTGTGTGTGTGTGTGTGTGTGTGTGTGTGTGGGGGGGGGTGTGTGTGGGTGTGAAAGAGCCGCAGGGTGGGAGTAGCTGAGACTCTACTCACTCACTCAAAGGTCACAGGTTTGCTCTCTGCACATATTTGACCAATTTTGTGGACACTATCAAATGTGTCACAGTGAATGCTGAGAGGAAAATGCACAAGGAATAAGATCCTAATAATTGTATCCTCATAGTGAGGTCCACAAAGTAAGAAAAAAAAAAAAAAAAAAAGCTTTTTCTATCTTTCATGACATTTTGGCTTTGGCTCAGTTTATGTGATTTAAGTAATATAGTATGTTAATGAGCAGCTGTTCCTATGGGTTATCTAAAGTCCATGGAGGGATTGGTGATTGTAATCACTATAAATAACACTGGCACACACACTGTGGCACCCTTTGTGTGGCTACAGAGAGGTTTCGACCTGCTTAGAGGACTGTGTTACTCACGTGTGTGCATCTCCTTGCTAGGTTTCCTTCCTTCCTTTTAAATAATGCATTTTACTACAGTAAAATAGTTCACAGCTAGTCGCTACGGGTCCTGTCCCTTCTGAGGGAGTAAATTACATACTCTTAGCATTTGCACTATTGGTTGGATAAAATATGTAATTCTCTATTGACATCTGCCAAAAATAATCAACAGATTTTGTTTTTAAGTCATGAAAATGGCTAAGCTACAGCTGAGGCCCTACCATACTATCTGTTGTATATTTTGTACAGTACTTTGAAGTTTTGTGGTTTGTAGATTCCTTTGAATATATGGAACAAGCGATAAAAGAAATGAACTAACACAGCAGACAGACAGCTGCTGCATCTGGCAGATTATGGCGTAATGCCACCAGAGCAGGGCGTACATGGAGGAAGGAAGGCACCAGGGCTAATGGGTGTGAGGGAGGGCACAGATGCCATGGTAACCAGGCCTCAGCATGTGCTCTGGATGAGCTATGAGACTGATCTCTGCCATTTAGGGTGCCAACACTGCATTGGACACTTTAATGGAATCTCAGATTGCACACCCGTCTCTTTCTCTGCACAGTTTGGAGGGCAAAAGTCGCTGCAGCCAAGGACATTAAACTAAAATATCATATTTACAGCTTTATTATTTATTGATGATTTAGATCAGTAGGGGGGAAAAAATGCTGCAAAGCGTTTTAGTTGTGTTGCAGCTCTTCTCATGGAGCCATATTTCTTGCAGAAATGGAGTCTGGTTATGGTCTCTTTTTATAATAGGAGTATCTACCACGTGTGTGTTTACCACTGAAGATGATTACAGTATGTGTGGCTACAGTAGCTCCCACTGTGCAACAGCCTCCATCCACTAAACAAACACATTAATGAGTGTTTGTTTTACATTAGTGTCAGTTTCTGCCCTAGTGAGCCTCTTCTCAGAGCAGCCAACCAGAACGGTCTGCAGCGATGTGACCGTGCTTCACTAGAGAATACATTTTCTTCCACACCGACTCCCTCGCACAGGACTACAGAAATGTTTCTTTTGGACGGTATAACTCAGAGTTAGCAGGCTTCCGGACGTCTCTTTTACACGTTATTATTCCCACATGCTTTATTCATAGTTATCGTTGGTTTGTAACTGATAGTTTTTCTTACCCTGTGGCTGCGATTTTCCACATGGCCTGGTTCACCGTCCCTCTTCATGCTCGTCTCGTGGATGAGTGACTTCTCAGTGGGATCATCTTGGCCCACATACCACTGCCACGCGCTCAGAGATCAGCACTCAGTGGGTTAACAGCTTTCATTCGAATCATAGGCTTATTCATTTAAAGCATACGGATTCTGGGTGTGATGGGAAGCTATTGTTTGCTCTTTGTGCCCCTCTCGCTGTGCTGCCTCCTACCTTCACTCTCCTCTACACGCACACGTAGTGTATCACACAAATTTACTCTCAGCAGGGGTGATTGATTATTGCAGCTAGACAGGGCCTCCTGTCTCCAGTGTTGCCAAGGCAACAGTGGACGCTCCAGATGTGGGTTAGAGATTAGACACATGACTTTCCTGTTAAAACTCTGGTTTCTGTTTAAAATTTGATGCTGCGACATCAGCTTTGATTCTGGTTTGTTCCACTATGTTCAAGCGCATTATTTATTGAAGTTCTGCGTGTATGCAGCTCTGCCTTGTTCACCATTATGTTCCCCTCTTTTCAATAGCAGAAGCAGCTGTACCACTGGTGACTGACGCAGCCGCTATCACAGAAATTGTACTGCATTTTACACATGGATGACAGAGATCTGCAAGATGATACGAATTAGTGTTTGTCTGACACAACTAATTATTTAGGTTGTAATAATGTTATGATGTAATTTACATGCATTATATGACAATCTTTAATGTAAAATGTGTGGTTTCTCTTAAACGACAGAGACATTTCCCATGATGGCTAGTGGAAGGAAAGAAAACATTCAAACCCATTTTAATGGAAATCAGCTTCATAGCAATGTCTTCCTCTATAGCCATAATGTTCCTGACATGATCTCCATGGCATTCACATCCCAATATGCTGAATGCACCATTTTAGTGTTTATATGCACCATTGGCTATGGAGATAACAAATATCTTGTAAATGATGGAGAGAATAATCCCAGTTAATAAAATGAAATGGGGCTGCAAGGGATGGTGATTGGCAGGTCGTTGTCAGGACAACAGCTGGGAGACAGACAGGGTGTAGATTGAGGTCTAAATGAATGGTCATGCATGGTGAAGCACTGAGACATCCTCACGCATGCATCACACAACACACATTAAGGCCCAGGAAGTGAGTCTGGCAGATTCAGTCCGAAGTCATGATGTCATTATTCAGAGGTGCTTCTAAATCTTGTCCAAATTGCTGTTTATCCAACCTAAATGGGAAAAAAAATGCATTATTAATAATACAAATAGTACAGCACAGCTTAGAATTAATTCGTTTTACAAAGTACTGGAGTTTGTTCTTTTTTTTTTTTTTTTTTTTTTTTTTTTGTGAATCAATGGGTTTTACCAACCAGAGGGGGATTTAATTAAAAATGTGCACATATTGGATATTTTTTTAAGTGGATAGCAGTGTTTTCAGACTCAAGATGTTTAAATTAGTCTACTTTTTTTGTATGAAAATGAACAGATAAATGAAGACCTAAGGATTTGTCCCCCAGACTTGTATTCCTTTTCATGAGGAGAAGATTGTAAAAGGGAATTCAGACCTTCATTTAGGATGAAACTGCGAGAAAGGACAATTGAATTATTGAATAAATATGAATCAAATACAGACCTTCCTTTTAGTTTCTGGTCAATATTTTTCTACAGTGGTGGAAGGCAGGCAGGAGGGAGGGGGTGCTCATTGGTGTCAATACAATCCTAGTTGCAGCCATGGCTATCAAGCATCTTGTAAACTTCTGATAGCATAATGAATCTAGTGGTAACTAGATGCACTGGTCTGTGTTTTTCCCCCAAAGCTCCTAATATATGTCTGTGGGATTCTGTACAAAGAAAAATATTTATTTTTATGTAACCTTTGTTTAACCAGGAAATCTCCTGAGATGCAAACATTTTTACAAGACAGACTCTACAAGTATTGCAGCATTTAGGCAAACTGACTATTTGAGAGCTATAAATGTTTAATGTTTAAAACCATTACAATCTTCATGAAACATGTTTTGAATGTGGTGTTTGCATGCCTGGTTTCAAGTCAGTGTTTCCAAATAAAGTTAGTCTTGTAAATTATTCTGAGATTGGGGGGGCAGAGTAGAAAATTGCAGCTCAGGACGCACTCTGAACATTCCTAAATATCAAATATCCATTTTATAGCTGTGAGGCACGTGAAAAAGAGACTTTACCGAGGTGGACAGGAATATAGCTGCCTGGTCGATATATTAATGACAGGTAATCTACTGAATCTGCCCAACCACTCCCACAATACAGCAGAGCACTATGACACTAATCTTTTAAATATCATTCTGTTCCCTTTGAAAATGCCCAGTCCTCAACAGAAAGTCAGAAGCCTGCTTCGTACATCTAATGCATTATTCTTTAGATGTTGCACGGACGTTTTGTCGCAACCCTACTGTACTCTCTCTCTCTCTCTGTCTGTCCCTCAGGTCAATGTGGTTACCAAAGCAGCTCTCTGGGGTAGTCATCAGTCGTCGAGGATTCCTGAGGCCTGTCTCTATAGCAACCCTTCCCTCCTCTTGAACGCCACTGCCAACTTCCCCTCTGTGCCACACGACACGTCTCTCCTCATCCCCCCCCGCCCAATCGCCGGCTCTATACTGCGTTGGAATGGACACCGAGTCGACCCACTCTGGCTACTCCTATCACTCCAGCCGCTCTGGGAGATCAAACCGACACGGGTATGTTTCCTGTCTGGTAGCCTTTCCATCGTTCCATCTGTCCGCTTCTCGCCCTTTGTCTCACTGACCTTCCCATGATTTTAATGTGTTTCTACCCGACCATATGCTGTATTTTACGACTCCGGCAATGGCCTTGATATTTTGACTAGAATGCCTTCAGTGAGTATTTAGTTGGCTGTGTTTGTTTGAGGAAGCTACATGTTGGTTGTAGACAATGAGATGAGAGAGTCAGAGACAGACACAGAGGGAAGAGGCGAGAGATTGAGACGGACAGACTTTGTGGATTAGGGTCGTCACAGCTGAGTGGCTCTAACCTATTTCAGTGATTGACTCGGTCGACTCATTCATTTGATTCTCGTCTTTTCCTTTCCTGACGCCTGTGATTGTCTGCATGCATATTCATTTCCCTACGCTTTCCACGAGCTACAACTAACATTTGTTTTCATTGTTGAGTTATCTGCTTCTTATTCTCTCAATTTTCAGCTAATCATTTTCCTATATATGTCAGGAGTTGATTAATTTGTCCAACGAGCAATTCAAGACCCAAATTATTCTGGGCGTGACCAACAAAACACACAAAGTGGCTAATTATCAGTTTTCATAAACTGGATTTTTTATTTTATTTTATTTATTTATTTATTTTTTTCATTTTTGCGCTGGTGCTTTGATTAATCAAAAATGAATTATTTTTGTTTTGTGTCAGTGTGCTCATAAATAAGCTAAATAATTTGCTTGTGTGCATAAGTATAAACCTGAAATGATTACAGTACTTGGTTAAATTTTCTTTTTCTTTAACAATAGAAACGGTATTGGCTGATTTTTTTTAAATTATTTTTTTTGACTGTTTCATTGTGTCAGTCATTCACTGGTTCCAGCTTTTCAAATGGGAGATGTTTTGTAATTTTTTACAAGTAAAATAACCATGTAAAGAGATTTTCTTTGTTTTGCTGTTGTTGTGGATTGTTTGTTGAACAACACTTGGACTTTTATCGATAAAATATTTAGCAGGAAATTAATCTCCATATTAATAATGTGTGAATACACTTTATGGTACAATATTCCTCTTGTACCATTCTCTATGTTCATTGTGTGTGTGTGTGTGTGTGTGTGTGTGTGTGTGTGTGTGTGTGTGTGTGTGTGTGTGTGTGTGTGTGTGTGCACGCGCTTGTTTTCCAGAGAACGAAGTCGTGAGCGACACAAAGCGAGCAGCAGTAAAGACAGCAGTCGCTCTGAGAGATCTGTCGTCATCAACCCCCCCGACACGCCGTCCCAGGACTCCCCCGTTCACAACGGAGAGCCGCTGCCTGGAGAACCCACACCAGCATCCGATCATGGAGATGAGGCCCAGGTATTTGTTGTTATTGAAGTCTGTCGACGTACAGATTGGAGTAACTCAAAACTGGCAAAATGGGATGCTGTGAAAGAATGCAGGTTGTTGGTTTTTTAGAGCGGTGTACTTTGAAACTGTGTCTGCAGTCATCACGTTCCTTTAGGTAGACCCAGTAATCCATGTATGAACTTTGTATCGTGACCTTATAAACTCGTCCTCACACAGCTGGCTGCCCATTGCCTGACATATAATCACAATGATGACAAGAGATCAAATAGGTCAGAGGATTAGCATCCCCCTCGTGGGCCTGGATGGATTTGTACAGACAGGACAGCGCTGTGTGTGTGTGTGTGTGTGTGTGTGTGTGTGTGTGTGTGTGTGTGTGTGTGTGAGTGAGAGATACCGGGTGTAACTGTCATGCCTGATGGCTTTGAAAGCAAAGCAAACTGGTACCAGTCGTTCCATAAAGCTGATTTTCCTGAGCTCTGTTAGCAAAATAGGTTTTAAGTAGACGGAGAGGCAATATGTTGTGACAATGCAGCTGAAAGACTGAGTGGGTATTTCACTAAGTCAGTGCTTCAAATATTACAGATGCAGCCAAATACTGTGATCATTGTGTAAAGAAATAGTTCAATATTTATATATCCATTCACTTTCTTGCAGAAATTCAGACGAGGAGATCTATCCCAGTCTGATATCTGCCTGTATGAAGCTACAGATAGCAGATGGTTAGCTTAATTCAGCATGAAAAGTGGAACTGTGACACGCCAGGCCCCAAAAAATGACAACTTGTAGATTTACATGTCTGTTTTCATTGTTGCTGGAAGGAAGATGATTAGCTTTTTCTAGTTGTTATGCTTAGGACAATAGGACAATTGTTTTCAGTGCATAGGCACTTGAAGTTACAGCAAGCTGGAGGAGAAGCAAGAAGAACAGGAAGAAGAGAAAGAAAGAGTTTCCTCCAGAGTAGTTATAGATATTCGTCTTTTCAGAGAACTCTGCCTCTGGCTGCCTTCAGTGTCTCTGACCTACTTGAAATCTCTAGTAAAAATAGAACAATTTAGCATGGTGTATATTGCCTACTGTTAGCTTGTATGTTTAAAATATTTGTAGAAACTGTATATTTTGTAGTACAAGCTGATTTGAAAAATGTACTTTCCAAAGCTAATAACATTATTTATTTTGATTAGGACATAAACATGTCTTCAAATGGACTTTCTGACCATCTTTCAGAGGTCTGACCTATTTTGCCATCTCTGCTCAGCATCCCCTTCTGGCGGGAAAGACACATTCCAGGCTGACATGTGATTGCCAGCTTGGAGCTTGTGTCCATTGTCGGCAGTGTAAGGTGATCTGCCATTGTACTGCATTAGCCCTGCAGGCAAATGAGTCCAAATGGCACAGCAGAACCACCGCCGTTACCGCCGTCACCACGTTCACCGCTCCAGCCGATGCGTTTTGGAGCTGCTTTGTTAGATGCCAGAGCTGCTGTAATATTAACTAGTCTCCAGAGCAGAGACATTCTCACAGACCGAGATTAGCCGTAGCTACCAGCCAAATGCCACTTTGAGGAAAGCTGATATGAATAATCCTCCATGTTTACACGCATGCCTATGACATAAGGATACGATCTTGGAGCACAGCTTCCCTCTGAGTCATAGAGAGAGCGCCAACTCTGTTACTGAGACTGTCCATGCTGCTTTGTGACTCGACTTTGTGACTTTGTGCCAGGAGGGAGCAGCTTCAGTTTCCTCACAGTGTTAACTCCAGCAACACCAAAGCATATGATATTCTTGTTTTAGCATGTCACTACTTGCGTCTTTGCCCTTTTTCTTCATGACATGGACACACACACACACACACACACACACACATACACGTACTCACAGCTGCCACACCAGCAGCTTGTAATTAGATGTAAACAAAAAAAAAACTCCCACAATAAAAGGAATGCAGTAGATTGAAGTAAAACCTGCCAAGCATTTTAAACGTTTGTGTCTCGCAGGTCCAGTTAATAATTATTTCAAATACATTTTAGCAAAACTAATTTGAGCACACACTTTGACCAACATAAACAAACCAACGTGTAAATGTCATTTTAACCTCCATCCAGGCCAGTAGGGGCTGAACCATTGTGTTTTGTATTTGGCAGACTGCTTGCTGTGTGTTGTTTATTTTTTGTGACGGTAGACCAGGCCCAGTCGTAATCCATATTCAGCCTCTGCCAGATGAAAAGACTGCCAAACATGCAGGCAGCAGTCATGTCGTTCTCTCTCGCTCTCCTGTAACCCTTCTCTGTTTTGTTTTTTTATCTCCCAATTACTTTCTCTTCAATACACTGTATATAAAAGATCAGGCCTGATTCGTGTCGCATTAATCTTCAAGATTAATCCACTGAGACTTAACGGTTGTTTTTCACAGTGTATTAGCTCAGTTGATGATAAACTGTTTTCCTCTTCTGAATGAGTCATCAGCATGAAAGCTTGTGTGTATTAACGCCTTGACAAATAGATTGTTGGGAGAATCACGCGTCCTAGATGGAGGCTGAATTATAACACGAACTATTCGGGTGCATATGCTCAAATTTACTGTATAAAACGTATAGTTATTTAAGACTAAGACACACTTTGTAAAACACATTTTACAAGTGGAAAGTTCCACATCAACCAGGCAATGACTACAAAAACACTAAAACTCCTAAACGACATGAAAATAGAATGAAGCAAATCTCTGAAAACAACAAAACTGAGCCTCACAGCCAACATCTGGTGAGGAGGAGGAGGAGGAGGAGAAGGGGAGTCCGTCTCTGTGGAGTTGAACCTGTGATGGGTCCCCTCCTGTTCTCTGTGATCACAAAGAGTTTAAAAGAAATAATTTGACATTTTGGGATATATGCTTATTTACTTTCTTGCTGAGTGACAGATGAGAGGATTAATCCCAGTAATGCATCTGTTTGTTCAGTATGAAGCTTAGTTCAGCTGTCAGGAAAGCAGTGGAGACTCCCACAATCACTGTACCGAGCCAAGAAAGAGTCCTGCACAAAACACTGACTAAAAAAATAAAAAGTCATTTTTACACCTTTTTTTTTTTGTTTGTCATTTGATTTTGGTTTTGTACAAATAAAACTAGAAATATATAATGAGTTAAATAGTGAGCCATGAATCTTGAGGTCTCTTTCTACATTCAAACATATTCAGATGTGATTCCTGTACTGCAGATTAACTAGAATGAATAATATACTTTTAGTTTTTGTCAATATGCTGATCAACTTCTGGATCCAGAGATTTAAATAAAGCATCAGCAGTATTTTTATTATATATGATAATAGCATTGATAACAGTGTCAAAGAGGTATTTACCCAGTCTGCTGTGTCACATTTTCTGTTTCATAAAAAAATAAAACAAACATAAAGTCATAAGTGCTACCTGTTATTGACCCAAATAATAATTCTCTGGGACATCAGTTTAATCACGAACTTATAATTGTGCAGTGATCTAAAGGAATAATCATCTCGTGTAAATCATTTAAAACAGAATTTGTATTCTTAGTTTCACTGTAAAGCAGGACTCAACTGTCCTGATTCATCATAATTATATATTAAAGAATTAGATTCTAAACAATAAAATAATTAAAGTATAATGAAAAATTACATTTAAAAATGAAAAATTATATAATTTCAAAATGTTTATCTAATAATTTTTAAAAAGCGATGTTTCATCCTATACACAAAAAACAAGATTTATTCAAAATTATTGTGAGAAATCATCAGTTTAGTGTGGATTGAGAATGCAAATAGAAAACAAAGGAGCCATTTTTCACATTTAGCTTCCTGTTTGTTTACTATCTATGTAAACATGCCTCTATGTTCAAGGAACTGGATGTTGTTTTTGTATTCCCGCTTGTATAATCTCTCTCTGAAGTGTGGAATGACATCGATGGTTCACAGATCCTGTGATCAGGTCGGGATCCCGATCACTGGGGGTTGGTTTAAAAAAGATATGGAGCAGAAGAGGAGAGATGTGAGCTGAATAAAAATGAAAGTGGAGCCGACGCTACGTTTACAGTTCATAGCTGACCTCTCCTTTCACACATTAGTCTGGCAGACACATATAGGATGAAACACTTATGCACCCCCAACCACCCGGACCGTCTCTCACTCTCCATTCATCTGCTGCTATCTTACACCTTAACTGCTGCCATCCCCCCCTCTCTGACTTTCCTGCCCTCTCCCACTCTCATGCTCATTCGTCTTCTGGCTCCTGTTGGCTCCTCCAGCGAGGCTGAGTTAATTAGCTGTAAACCGCAATGGAGGACAGAATTCAGAGATTCATGTTGCATTTTCGTGATTGAAAAGATGGAAAAGCAAGATTGAGTTCATATTCCACACTCCACAAATAGCAGCAGGCTTCACTTAATCTGTAAACGCTTATTTTAACTCCTTAATAACCTTTAATGACCCAGTTTACAGTGAGAAGCACACATTCTGGGCAGCTGACAAATAATGTGACCGTCTTCTGCCTGTGTTACTAACAGCCTGTCTGCTTTCCCAGCAGCTTCATCAGACTCATACGGCTTGAGTTTAGGGCTCTGCATGCTTTTTGATGTGCTCAGGTGTTTGTGTGTGCACGTGTGTGTGAAGCCATGAAGGCTTATCTGTTCAGCTTGTCATTGTTCCAGCTCGCGTCTCTGTCTCTCTGCAGCTGCTGCTCCTGTGATTGGTTGTACTTGGTACATCGCCGTGACACTCTGGGGGACAATGAATGGCTAATTACGTGAATTAATGACAGGCACACAATAAAATAAATGCCTCTTTAAAGTAGACTTGTCACTAATTTATTCTCCGTCTGTCTCTTTGTTGAAAAGATTTGTGCTTAAAATGACCCTGATTGTTAGCAAAAGAAAAAAAAAAATTCGATTTGCGACGATGGGAATGGAAAGCTTCAGGTTTTGTTGTTGTTATTCAGTGTGTGGGTATGTGTGCATTTGTGTGTACCTTAATATGTTGTTGTCTGCATCCTTCTGCCAGCATGAACCCTACTGCACTCCCATCCTGTCATCCCTTATTACTTCAGCAGGACTTTAAAGGTTTGCTATAATGAGGGGAAAACTCTAATAGCATGAAGGATGTCTTGTGTTCATGGTGCATAAAGTCTGTGGTGCTTTTGTGTGCACAGTAGGGAGTGGGAGAGGAAGATGAAACCACTGTCATCTGTGTGATTCAGATTTATATCAGTTATTTGATTTGCCCCATTTCTCATGAACTGTATTTGTCCATTTTTCTGCTACTTTAAAGGGCCTTGATTCAGCCAGGTTTTTAGATATATGTTTTTCTCCTTTAGCCCAAAACAATATAGATGAACAGATTTTTTTTTTTTTTGAGGCACTCACAGCTTTAAAAAAACAATAAACAAAAAAAAAATAACATCTAAAGCTGCTCTAAGACAGAAGATTTTCATCTAAGGACAATATTTTTCTATCAACAATGGAAAAGGTGTAATGTTTCAGTGAAAGTGGTGAAGCCACTGAACATTTTCACCCAAATCAGCAGTCTTTCAGCTCATTGTTTCGACATACTGAACCAGAGATTGTGATCTTATCACTCCTCTGTTCTTCTCAATCCTGTCTCCAGCAGAAGCAAGCAGTCATTGTGATTGATTTAAAAAAAAAAAAAAAAAAGGCTCTGATGAGCCCATACCGAGCACAAAAAAACATACAAAGTTCACAACTTGCTCCAAAAAATCAGTTGATGCAGCTTTGAATATTTGAAAAAAAATAAAAATAAATGTATTTCGATAAACTGGCAATCCAGCACATCTAAATGTAACACACCTTTCCTTCATCTTTCGTTCCGTTTTTCCTTTCAGGATGATAACTGGGGAGAAACCACCACCGCTGTGACCGGCACCTCAGAGCTCAGTGTTTCCCAGGAGGAAGTGGTCGGCCTGGGGAAGGGGATACAGGACCGGACCCAAGGCTTCCGCCGCTACCTTCCCCTGGCTGTGGCTTCATGCATGGGGCTGTTGGTGCTGGCCACGCCGCTGGTCTTCCTGCTTCTTCCAGCGGTGATGTGGCCCGACAGGCTGCAGGCTTGTGGCGCAGCCTGCGAAGGCCTCTTCCTCTCCATCTCCTTCAAACTCCTCATTCTCCTGGTGGCTGTTTGGGCTTTGTTTCTGCGTCCGAGCCGGGCCAGCCTGCCGAGGATGTGCGTGTATCGTGCCTTCCTCACCACACTCACACTCCTGCTCACCATGTCTTATTGGCTCTTCTATGGCGTCCGGATCTTGGATGCACAGGTGGGTTAGAGAGTGTGCTATTATGTTTAATTCTGATTTAAACAAAGTTTTCATCAAACAGCAGTCAATATGTTACTGAACCTGTGATGTGGTTTACGCAGGACGAGGATTACCACGGTATCGTTCAGTTTGCCGTGTCCCTCGTGGACTCCCAGCTGTTTGTTCACTACCTGGCAGTGGTGCTACTGGAGCTCCGTCACCTCCAGCCCTGCTACAGCGTGTGTGTCATGCGCTCCACAGACGGAGAGACGCGCCACTACAACATCGGACAGTTCAGGTATGCGTGCTGTACTTGCAATGTCATAACCTTATCGCTGATTTCCAATGAAACAAATATAGAATAAGTATTTCACAGTGTCACATATGTTTATGACCCTTCTGTCGAGTACACACTGAGACACACAATGGCACTTGGCCACAGTCATTACACTCTCTTTGTTGAAGTATGGGTGTAATTGGAGGCTCATGTCCGCAGGGAAGACTGGCACAGGCTGTAATTGAGTTACTCAGCAGTCTCCTCGTCTACTAGGCTATTCTAGGAGTGTGGGGGGAGGGATGAGAAAGTGCCGGACAGAGGCACTCGTCCTATGGCTGTCTTACTTTGTTTCTGCTTTGAACAAGTATATGAATACAACAGAAATGAGAGACATCAATATATATATATATATATATAGATATATATCTATATATCTATATATATATATATAAGGTTTGCGTGATGAGGCTAAAATCTTCATGGGTTTAAAAGAGGTCTTTTTCTGATTCAGAAGGAATTTTAAAGATGGTGAACAAGAACTTAATGAGGGTGTTACCTGACTCACTTATTCACCACTGTCAGCGGTTTAAGTGTGTCTTTACATTTCGACAACATTTACAGAGATCGTCATTATATCTTCATTGTATCTAAAAAAAAAAAAAAACACATCAATAGATGTGTCTACTTTTCACTGGATTAAAGGGCAGTATTAAAGCTGGAATAGGCTTTTTTTTTTTTCTTTTTGGTATCACTGAGCAGAATTTCCATTATAATCTTTCAGCATATTGTATTTCAAGTGATCTGAGAGAACACAAGCCTTCTGCACCTCCTCTTGGCTCTATATTCAGGCTTTAGAAAATCGACCCTGTAACGGAGACTTTAGGCCAATCACGGGTCATTTCAGAGATAGGATGTTCCTACTGGCTGTCCTACAAATGCAGATGCACCTCCTCTCACATATAAAGCCTGATTCAGTTGTGAAAAATCCTAGAGAAAATGTGCTATTCCAGTATTGGCAGCAACTACCTGCATTGCAAAGCAACCCAAAAAAACAGGAAGATGGACTTCAAAGAGAGTCTAAAAGAGAGTCTGACAATAGATGCAATTAGGCTGGACTGACTTGCATGTGCACCCTGAATGACAGGCTCAAAGTGAAGGCTCGCAAGGTGACAGACAGGGTCAGTAAAAACCTGAGGGATTATTTGGTGGTCCACCAGTCCAACAGGATTTGTCTCGGTATTCTTGATGGCCAATATACCGATAAACACAAAAAAAACCTGTGCTGATATTAGAAAAGCATTTCCGAGTTGGAGAGAACTTTGTGATTGAAGGGCGTGCGTGTGTTTATGCTCGTCTGGTGGGAGGGGCTTAGGACAGAGAGGGGAGGGGGACGACCTGCAGTGGGAGAACCGTCATTTCAAATTCTGGCCTTTTTTAAAATTATTTTTCTCTTTATTATGTCTTTTCCAGGTTGAACTTTTTAAAACTGTGTCGGTCACCTTTAATGTGAACTGTGTTTCTTTTCTCCTTGTGTCTCTCATGTCTCACAGCATTCAACGGGCTGCTCTGTTCATTTTAGAGTATTACTACAGAGATTTTCCTCTACATAACCCAGCCCTGCTCTCTGCCTCCAAGCACCGCGCTGCCAAACACCTGGCTGGATTAAAGGTCTACAACGTAGACGGTTAGTCGCCTCATGTGTTCCAATAATTTCCTCCTATACCATAAAACATCTCTGCTGATGTCCCTTTTGTTGTTACCTTTGTTTTTCCTTGTTTACCCGCTCTAGTGCTCATTCTGCTTTTTTTGTGGCAATGATCTCTTTTCCATCCCCATCTCTTCCATGAGCAGCTTTTAAAAACAAACTGAGAACATACCTTTTGGACAGTAAGTACAGATAAAAGTCTTTGCCATCACTGTACACGGCACTTTGTCACAGATAGCGACTAATTTCACGGTTCAGCTCCTTCCATCTTTACTGCACTCTGAAGCCGTCATCTCTGGCATAAAGTATATGTTGCATCTGCAGCACACACACACACACACTTAGACACTCACATACTCCAACTGTGACGCTATAATGGTCTTGATATATTTCCTCCCGGCACCCACATCCAGTACACCCATCCTGTAATGCCACATATTGCACTCTTCCTGTAGTTAAAAGGGTTTTTCCCTCACCACCCATTAATCCTCCACCCGCTGCAAAACACTGTGGATTTGTTCTCTATAGCAGGGATGCAGTATGGGATATGGTGTCCTCATAGCACTTTCCATCCACCCCACCCCCTTCCCTATCAAAGAGCAATGGAAAGGCCTCTAGGGGGCCAGGGAATTTCAAACCTTAAATAATTCATCAGAGTAACGCTCGTTTCTCCCGTACTACCACATTTCTCCATCCTCACACTCAGCCTGTCTCCAGCTACGCTCCGTTCTCACCTTTTTTCCTCTCGTCAAATCCCCACGCACACCCCTCTCATTCTCATTCACTCATTCGCAGTCACTCTACTCATAGCATGAATATGTAGGCAAGGAGGCCGATGTTTACTCATATTTTCAGTGGAAAAAATGTACAATGCTTCTTGTGCAAATTATCTGACAGCATTCTTTCCACAGTACACACTTGGATGATTTTTCATCCATATTTTATCACTGAAGTCAGTGTCTCTATTTCACCTGCACACACACGCATAAACACACATATGCAGATCGGATTATTAATGATTTCTATCCTTACCTGACCTGCAGCATTTACTGCCTATAGCCTCCCCCAAACTTTACTGATCATGAATATGGACCAAATCTTACTCCCCCACACTGAAACCCCTGGAAGTCTAATATACTGCTGTATAAGCTCCATTAGTTTTATGGGGTCGTGACACAAACCAGAAAACTCATAGATCAGACAGAACTATGGCCTTTGATGTGTAAAATGATGAATATTTAATCCAAACCGCCCCAATAAAGAGGAATGTGGATGCTTCCAGTGGAATTTACCTCTTTTCTCAGTGCTATAATTAAATGCTCTGTGACTGAGACTGGCAGAATGCCCCAGATAAGTAACATGCATAGTTCTCAAGTCTTTTCTCAAAAGTGAGTGGAAGATAAATCGGGCATGATACTGATCAGAAAGGTTGATACACGGTTTGTTTCACACCTCCTCCGATAAGATCTCCTCCAAGGTGAGTTTTTCCTTCCGCGATCCTGACACGGCCCATTAATCACTAAAGGGGGGACTGGTGAGTTAGGGGCTCCTACAGCTCAGAATCATATAACCAATTTACCTTTGTCCATTCCTCCCGGTGCAGCCCCGGGGAACACAGCGGGGGCTCAGCCTAGTAATGGAAATCAGTCACGGGCCATGGTTACAGCTGCTTCCAAACGCAAAGACAGCGCCCACAATGAGCTGTACTATGAGGAGGCAGACTACGAGAGAAGAGTCCGCAAACGCAGAGCCAGGTGGGTGATGGAAACAAAATGTCTGCATGTTAGAGGGCGCATACACAGGGAGACAAGAGGGATGGACAGAGGCCAGCTAAATGATCTAAAACTAATGTCAGACGTGCACCTCATTATGCAAATTTGATGGAAATGTCCGATGCTGATCTCATCAAGTTCGAATCACTTTCATGTGTAAGTCACAACGGTAGTCTTACTGGGTCAAACATTTTAGAAACACTTTGACAATGGCACAAATCTGTTTTGAATGATGTCACCTTAATGCAAAAGCTATAGTAAGAATATAAAAGTTTAAATGTTTTTTTTAAGTTTTCAATTTAACCTAAAACACCTCATTCACACAATTTTAAGTTATTGACCAGACTTTTCTCATGATGTCAATAAAAAGGAAATCAAAAAATACCTTTCTGAATATTTTTGACGTTCCTTCATACACAGCTTCGTGGGTGAATACACAAATACCTCGTACAACACTTTTCTTTCTTCTCTCTCAACTTATTATATTGTTATTCTGTGATTTTACTCTGTTGGAGATGTAATGGGCAAGAGAGTTTTACTGTCAAATAAATAATGAAATTTATAAGAATTGATTTGGGTTTTCATTTGGCGGGGGTGGTGGGAGCGTCCTACAACCTTTTAATGGTCATTAATCAAGAGTTTAATGCCAAACTAAATGAACAGTAAGCGAGTGAACAAAAAGCACTTTTCTCCTTCTTAATATTGCTAAAGCATCTTTTGATCAATGTCTGAATAAAGCTGTATAAAACATCTGTAACATTTGCTTGTCAGAATGACAGAAAGCTATTATTTTAACAGACAGACATGCCAGCAGTATTCTGTGTCTGAAATACAGTGGGACTGCTTCATTACCATGTTGCTTCTTGATTATTGATGAGGAAGTGTGGAGAGCTAACAGAATTCAAACTGCTGTGTATTTCCTTTTCTGTCAGGCTGGTAGTGGCTGTGGAGGAGGCCTTCACACATGTCCGGCGCATGAAGAAAGAGGACGAGAACGCAACACCGTCTGACATCATGGATGTCCGTGAAGCAGCTCTGGCCATATTTCCCTCTATGGCTCGTGCCTTGCAGAAGTACCTCCGCACCACCAGGAGGCAGCACTGCCACAGCATGGAGAGCATCCAGAAGCACCTGGCTTTCTGTCTAGTCAATAACATGAGCCCAAAGGTCAGCTTGGCCCAGATAGCATACATGCCCACACTTTTTTTCTTTTTTTTTGTATCAATGTGTCTTTTATTAAAAGAAGCAATAAAGATAAAGGCTGGAAGTGCAGGCAGAGAAACAGGGTTATACCAAACACTCCATCCAAAGTGTCAAGATTCGTTCAGGAAAGCAGGAAGAAAGAACCCAAATGCAGAAAAACCAGGCAGGGGTAGTTTAGATAGATTTTGAAATGCAAAAAAAAAAAAAAAAGCTTGTAGGCTGGTTTGCATGTTGGTAGTCTGTCAGGCAGGTAACTAGCAACAGAAACTAGCAGCAATCAGGATTGCAGAAACAAGAATCACTCAAAATGAACTGATAAAGAGTAGAGGGAAACAGGAGGTACTGCATACAGTTTATACTGCTGGGAGGTTGGTACATGTGGGCTGATTGGAGAACAGGTGAGGTGCATGGGGCAGACAGGAAACCGGGCACAGAGACACTGATGACTTCTGCTGGGTGGAAGGAGTAAAACAGGGAAGGACCAGACTGAAAGAATGAAGCAAGAACATTTATTTTGCTAGTTTTATAGCACAAATGTAGGCACTCAGTGGTATGAAGAACTCAAAAAAACTCAGATCTCATTATTCAATGTAGGAGAACTTTGTTTCTGCAGGAATGGTGACTAAAACTATGCAAATACGACCCAGGTAGGTTATAATAAAATTGAATTATCATTTTTACCATCAATAGGTTTAAAATAAACTTTTCAGTATTGCTTTAAGAATGATTTCCTATGTGCATATTGTAGTATCATTATCTGTTTCTGTGTGCCCAGGCCTTCCTGGAGGCCTATCTAGCCCCTGGTCCAACCCTGCAGTACGGTCCTGAACGCTGGATGGCTGATCAGTGGACTTTGGTCAGCGAGGCGTCGGTCACCAGCGGCATTAAGGAGGGGGCAGAGTTCCTGCTGAGGTGTCTTGACTTTAGCTTAGCTGTCACCGTCAAGAGCATCCCTTACATCCGAGTGACTGAAGAGTTCATCGACCCCAAGTCACACAAGTTTATACTGCTGCTCCAATCGGAAACCTCAGTTTAACAGCGGCACAGAGGACCAGTGCTGCTGCTCTGGACGTACAGAACTGTTACAGTTACTCAACTGAATTTTTCAAAAATAACTTTTTGTACTGTTTTTTGTACTTTTGTTTATATCGTTTTCTCACATAAAGTATCTTTGTGTCTTTGTCTTGGGAGACTTGAAGGATGATAAAAGACAGAAAAACAGAGGGAAATATGCTTGGATTTCTCTGTCCTGACATTATCAGAACACAATTTAGTTTTCCTCTATGCACAAACAGACCCTCACAAACTCTCGTCTTTCTTTATTTGCATGTGCCAGTGTGTGCCTGCCTAGGAGAGTTCAGGATTTAGGAGGATTGTTTGATTTTAGGATGCAACTGTTTTTAATTGTAGTTTACACTCTGGTCTGTCTTAACCAGTTTGTTTTTTTCTCCTTAGTGTCACTGCGGTGACCAGGACATTTCGCGACCCCCTTTCACCAGAATTTTTTTTTTTTTTTCAGTCGTAGCAAATATTATTTAATTGTCTTGTATTGCAGATGTATGTACAGTATTTATATGCGAATATACTTTATCCCTTCAGACCTTTTTATACCAAAATCATGCTTGAATGATTTTTTTTTTTTACCTTGCCTGTCTGCGCTGTATTTGTTGAGATAACTGGACTGTAAATAGCCGAAGACATGCTTGTAATTGTCAGACAAATCCCATGAGTCTCATGGACTGAATGCCAACCACAGTACAGGTAGTCTAGTAAATAGAATGTGAGGAAGCACCACTCTTTGTGTTTGTACAGTTAATTGTGTGCAGTGTACACAGATCTTTTTCTAGGCCAGCAAAGAGTCGTAATGTTTGGACAGCTATGAGGTTCATGTGCTTGACCTTTTCATTCTCACGTTTAACTTTTACCTTCATGCTGTGTAATTTCAGAACATATGCCACTGAATTTATGCCCCTCATTACACCTTTGCATACTATAAATCTTGTCGGCCAAGGAACGTACACTCCGCCATGAGCTTAACGCAATGCACAACCTAAATGATTGATTAAAACCAGATTTCTGGCGCAAGAGTTTGGGGCATTCTGCCCAAATGGCTCTCCATTATTAATCGCCATTTATCTCATGCTGGCAAGTGTTTAAAAAATTAATGCAAAATGAATAATTTAGTGCAAATTAGCTCAACCCAGTGTCAGTATTTCTACTGTCAGTATTTTCTCCGATGACACCACAGTGTCACGCTACTGCCACCTACCTACCGCTACTGGAACACTGTCCCGAGCATCAATCAAACTGTTACTGTGTAAGAACATTTGATCTGTATTTTTAAACACACTTTGTATTTATGAGGCTTGTTGTGTCGTAAATTTATATTTACAAGAGTGTTACTGTGCTCACTGGCGCTGTAGTTTTGTTTAGGACTGTTTAAGAGTGTTGATGGCTGTAAATACCTTTTTTCCTGACTACACATGTGCCTCAGTTATACATATTTAGGATGTGCTCAGCATATATGTGCAGTTTTCAAGTGTGCGTGTTTCTGCAAACAGTGTGTGTGTGTGTGTGTGTGTGTGTGTGTGTGTGTGTGTGTGTGTGTGTGTGTGTGAGAGAAGAGAGAAAAAGAGGGAAACAAAAGAGAACATAATGAAGAAAAGAGAGATTGTTTTCCCAGTCATCCAAATGTGATGCAGCTGACAAGTAATGAGTTCCAAGTTTAACTTGTCTTCTTTTATACAACATTACATGTAAAATACAGCAACGGTGTCAAAGTCACATTTGTAAAAGAAAAAAATAAATATTTGTATTGACCTTTTCACGGCATTTGATTATTGTTATATTTTAATGTAATGGTAAATAACGAGCGTGTCGCCACCAAGTAAAGCAAATGGTCAGCTTTAGAGGACTGTTTCAGCCGGTATTCAGAAGGTATTTTCACTGTTAGAAGTCTAAGTAGCTTAATGATGACTACCAATTCTTGGATGCATCCATCCATGGATAAACAAAAACCTCTCCCGCCTCTGTATGTCATTCTTTTCTTTCAGCAGGCTACGAGTCGCAGAAAAGAAATAAGAAAAAGCAACGGAGGAATTTACATCCAAGTGGCCTCTCCTGTGTCTATCCAGTGGTGTATAGTCGATATGTGCACCAGCTGCCTGCCCCATTAATTCAAGTGACAAATGAACCTAATGGAGATATAGTGAGAGATTAAAGTAGAAATTACATGTTTGCCATTGAAAATAGAAAATGTTAGCATGTGGTTTTAAAATTTCAAAGCTACAACCCTTGAGGCAGAAAATGTTTCCAGGTAAACCAAACACATCTTACATCTTCAGCTGAATTACCTGAAAGGGAGTTGATATAAAAGAAATGGTTTTTTTACATAAATATGGGTATGAGGTGTCAAATGATTCAGCCAACTATCATCAAACACCTCAGTTCCTACCTAAGCATGTCAACAATTTACATTGACTCACAATAGAGACACAGGCTCTAGGTTGGTTCACATGAATTGATAGGTTGCGTGCACATTATGTATTTAGTGCACATAAACGCCACATCTGCCTGCACATGTAATGTCATTGGTGTGCTGCAGAAAATGTCTGCACGCCTAACCTGGAATCTACTGTAGGCTAAAGTTCATGATGTTTTCACCACTATTCTTCTACGGGGCATGACGTGTGGGTGCAGCATATAGAACTGTGCACCTGTAATGGGAAACACAATAGTCCACCACTCTGGTGATAATAGCAAATCGATCAATGAAATATCATATAACGGGGTACACTCTCATCCCCTGCTCAAGACACCTGTGCAGCAAAATAAAATAATGCTTTTACTGATATTATTGGACCTTTAATTTTACAGTGTCTACCACAAACACCTTTCACAAAAACAGTCAAATGTGGTAAGAACACCTGATTACGGCAATTGGAGGTCACTGAAATTCATGTGGAAGAACAATGTTTCCGTTGTTTTCTCCGGACCACTTCATTTTCTGACCCGTGACGACATGTTGGGTCGCGTGTTGTCATTCAACCTCTGGCTGTTGAGGTAGTTTCCAGAGAATGATGTAGGCTTCATGTGTGGCTTCATAGTTCTTTTTATTGTTTTATTGTTGTTTATCGTCCACCCTACTTCTGAGTTTCTAACTGATTCAGATTTTTATATATTACTCCTGACTTTTCTCAAAATGTTAATACACCCGCTCATCGCTATAATCACACTCTCAATCTTGACCTGACATATAGCGCGTAGATACTAAACATTTAATCCTTGAATCCTCAAAACCCTTTTTGTCTGACCATTTTTTTATGACATTGGAATTTACTGTAATGTTATACTCAACATATGGGGCCAATTTCTGTTACAGTGGATGTCCGATAATGCTGTAACCAAATCTAAGGAAGTGATTCAATTATTATTTACTTCAATGGCAGGCATTAATACAATGGAGGGCAGCTACCGAAATTCCCACACAGGTAGATGATGTGGGATATCGATCTGCTTAGTGCATATGAGGGCTCATATGTTGTAAGCTCCTTGGTTGGTGGGGGTGGTGGTTGTCTTCCACCAAAAAGTCATGTGTATTGATGTATCCTTTGTTGGTTGGTGGAGGTGGGGGTTGTCTTCCTTCACCCCCTGGAGTCCTCCAGACAGCCGTCTGTTTCTGTTAATGCCTCAAAGAACAACAGTATGTGACCCCACAGGTTGCAGACCACCTCCTGTGACCTTTTGGTTTGGCCAAGCAGTATCACTCTCATTTACATACACAGCCTTTTGTCTACACCTTAAGATTGGTAGTTGATGGTACTACCTATATGTAAGTGATATGATGTGATATATATATGTGTTGTATTGTTGTGAACATAACCTAGCACAGAAGCTCAAAATATATACTGACTGTAAGCATTGTAGAACACATTGCTTATGCAGGAACTTATCACGTCGGGGTCACGTGGGGTGCAACTCGCTATCAGGCAAAAGGAGGTGTGGGTTAAACGGAGGACAGTGGAAAAGTACTGAGACAAACATATGCAAATGTTCCCGCCTCGTATGTAACGCCTCTTCCTATAGTATAAGTGTATGTGCCGGAAAGGGGGAAGTGAGACTCCAACAAAGAGACCTCTGGTTGATGTTGGGCTCTCCAAGATGTCTTGTATGCTATGCAAGATATCTTGTATGCTATGCTTAATAAAAAAATAAGCTAAGAACTAAAACTGCCTAAAGACTGCCTCTATCAACGGACTCGGGGAAAACAATTGGGGATACAACAATGATCATGTCGATCGTGCTGCAGCTTCGTTACTCACAACGCTGGAGAATGTTGCCCCTCTGAAAAAGAAAGTATTAAATCAAATGAGGCTCCTCGGTACGACGCAAATGCACTCTTTAAAGCAGAAATCTATAGTCTGCTGGGGTACCGTCCATGATGCTCCGGGCACCTCTTCTCTCTCTTTTACTCTCCATGCACTTATAGGCCACCATTGCATTTCATTATCTATATGCCTTCTGTCTCCTGTAGTTTTGTTCATTGTTTGGTGTTTCTCGACGCTGTTCGCCTCGCTACCGTAGTTTTGTGGTTTCTTTTGCAGGTATCTTTGGCCCTGGAGCTACATGTTACTGGCATGTGGTTACTGGCCCCGACAAACATACGTATTGTCTCTTGTATCTCTATACTGTTCTTTTCTCTCTCTGCTTTCCTCTTACCCCAGCGGCAGATGGCCGCTCACCTTTGAGTCTAGTTCTGTCTGACTTTTTCCTTTTATCTATCGCTCATGGCAATGGGTTTATCCAATTAACACAAAACGTAATAGATGTTTATGTTAAATCCACATATAGCTACTTACCAGCTATATTATCATCCTCAACACTTTTTGCCAGTTGAGCTGCTTCCCTCTGTTGATCGTAAAAGAGCTTGCACCCACAAAATGCCACTCACGGCTTTTTTATTTATATTTTTCCATTAGTGGTCCAGATATTTAAAGACCCATTAAGGCGTATTTACATGGTCAAAAACTGACATTTGTGGATATTGAATATACTTAATATTATTAGCAGGCACATATTCAGTACAAATCTTCAATTTTCAGTGAAAAGTTATTTCTATCTGTCTGAAATCCATATTAGGCTCAACCTGAAGAATAAAGACTGAAAAAGAGGTAACGTTTAATTTTCTCAGGCATTGAATTACTCATCATCATCTTCATCATCTTCTTCATCGTCATCCTCTTCCTCTCCGTTGTCATCTTCGTCATCATTCTCATCATTATCCTCATCATCATCATCCTCCTCCTCCTCATCATCATCATCATCATCATTATCATTGTCATCCTCGTCCTCATCCTCATCATCATCATCATCATCATCGTCCTCAGTGTTGACTTTGCCAGAGAGCACATCTTCAATCCAGTCCTCCAGCTCCTGAGCTGTGGGCAGATCTTCCTCATCCTCCATTTCTATCCACACACTGTCCGCCTACACACACACACACACACACACACACACACACACACACACACACACACACACAAACACACACACAGGTTAAACACTGTCAGGACACTGTCAACATCCACGACAAGTTGGACATGTTGTCGGGGACTTACATCTGTAACATTAACGACTCCAATCTGAGGTCTGAACAGGTCCACCTTGAAAGTCTTTTCCCAGTAAGGAATCAGCTGAAAGGAGTCAATGACAAAAAAAATTAGATAGCATAAGTTTTGCACATTGTTATCCCAATACTGTATCTATCCACATCTTTCCTATTTTTATGTTTCACTGCTATGTTGTCTGCCTGCATCTCTGTCTGTCTAAGTGTAGAAATGTTGGGCGCACCAGGGGGAAGTCATCAGGATCAATCCAGACGATGCTGAGGTCAGGTAGGTGAGTGTTGTCCCTGGCCACCTCCTTCAGGATCTCCAAGAACTCATAACCATCTGGAAGAAAGCAAATTCATATAATAACAATTTATAACTCTTATATTATATCTGCACTGCACTGCATTGTCTTTATTTGTGAGGCATGCTTGTGGTGAATAAACAAGAAGGTCCCTCAGGACTTCTGCCAAAAATTGTTGGTGAGGAAGTTCTTAGTTTTGGGACGGGCAGCCGGACAATCTGAGAGCACATCTAAAAGATGATCTCTAACTGGTAAATCAACCTGCCTTTTAATCACTGTTTTATGGCCATTGTTTACAACCTTTTATATTTGTTTATTCCTATTGTTGGTTTATCACTCACTTGGTTTGTCAGGACAGAAGAGTTACTGCATACATTTCTGTGAGACTCTTATGGCTACAGAAATATGCTACAAAGTCTCATATATTCCCTTTAATAACAAACAGCAGTACACCACTATACAAGAAGGCTCTCACCAGGGTCCTCCTCCTCCGCAAAGGCCACAATGTGAATGCCCTCAATATCATCCTCCTGAGAGAAAGAAAGAGAAATGTCAGATTATTGTCACTGTCAGGGAAAACTAAAGTTATTGTTTGTTGTTTCTGTTTCTGCAGCCAGGCAGCCATCACTCACCCAGGTCTCATACATATCTTCTGCACGTAGTTTTCGAAGAGTTGGTCTGATGGCACAGAGATCACATTAGGTGTTAGAAAATATGTTTGTTTAATACACCTCAAAAACATGAATCACTAAAAAGGAGTCACATTTAGTGCAAAATTTATTCCGATTTACCGTCTGTGTTCAGTTATGAATTCCACCAGCTCCTCCTCGGAGTGAGGCTTGCCTGGGATGGTGATGGGCTCCTCCATGAACGGTTCATAGAAATCGACCTCATTTAGTTTCAGAGTCAGCTCCTTGGCCACCTAAAGCAGCAAACAGATATCATTAAAGAGGAATCCTTTGTCTGTTTACGTGTTTGTGTGTTTGCCTGTGACTTACAGATTTCTCAAATGTTGCAAAGAACTTGATGTAGGGCTGAAACTGCTCTGCAGCTTCTTTAAAAGCCTCAAAGTCTGAGATGATAAACAACAGGAAAAAGGAAGGGTTATGTACAGTTCAGTGCTCCATTTTTCTTGTACTCTTGTTTTCATGATCACACATCTGTTGTTCCTTTCTTTGGCTGTTGTACACTGGATATTTGCACATCAGGGAGTGGAAATAGCTCAACTTTAACCTCAGTTTTAAGCTCCCACAGTCAGTCAGATGTGATGTAGCTGGAGTTTATCACTGCAAGTAAACTACACTAGACTCAGTTGTTCCAGAGCACGTGAGAGGTGACCAGGCAGTGGCAGCTGCGTGCGTAGCAGTGGTAAAAATGGATCTGTAAATCCATGGAGATGAGGGGGTTAAAATGCACTCATGTTATAATGAAGGGCATGAGCCACAGAGAGCCAATCACAGACCCAGCTCACAAAGCAGTGAGATGTATTCAGGCTGCAAAAAAAAAAAAACATTTTACAACCATTAACGCTCACGCTCAGAGTCTTCACTCTTGAAGTAACCGATGAGTCGGATGTCTTCCTCCATCCGATCGAAGGCTCTCAGCTCCAGGGCATTTCCTATCACCTCCACTGGCTCCTCTAACAGCTGGAGACAAACAGATAGATTGGGGAGAAGATTAGCTGGTAACACCGTGAGCTTGTAACTTTGGCAGGTGGTGATTAGCACTAGCAGCTGGGAATCTGCCCCTCAAATAAGTCCACTCACATCCAACAAGAACTCCACCAGAGTGTTAGCAGAGAGCAAGCCGTCAAACTCGATCACCCGATCGGCCTTAAAAACATACACACTTCCCTCCTCGTCCAAGCCTGTGATCAAAGGAAAAACATACCATTAATTACATTTACAGACTGTTCCTAAAGTTATTTGACTCTTAACTACATAATTGTGATCAAAGGCGGTTCTCTTTCAAGATTTGTCAGTCCCTATCAGATCAGTTAATAACAAGTAGGCGTGAATATTCACCTAACTTCTTTGCCACCTTTGCATCTTTGTGGGAGTCAACCATTCCAAACCCAATGTCCTTTTCCTCCATGACCTGAGCAGCAAGCTGCAGCCAAGAGAAAAAACATCATGAAGGACTTTATTGTAAAAACAGAACTGAGCACATTAGATGAAAAGAAGCAAAACCAATAAAGAGTTCTGGAAACAAAAACACCGGTTCAGTTAAAATGTCAAATGAGGCTGCATTTTCTGAAAAAATGAATGGGCGCTTGACAGCAGTACCAAAGTTGGCAATATGACAGAGGTGCTCAAGCTGCCCACAGGCCATAGAGATAGAGTTACATAATCACCCAGACTGCTTTGTTCTAAATATAACCAAAGTAAGCGTGTATATAATTGGCTTGGCAATTGTTGTGTGAAGTACAGTAGATGAGCTCTCGTAATATTTGGACTCTCCTGCCACAAAGGATGGAACAAGCTAATGAAGCTGAAAGTATCCTGTGCAGTTATGGACCACAAGTGGTATGTAGTAGAGAATTTAATGGATGCGTGTGTAGGATTTAAGGGGCCTTGTTGGCAGAAATGGAATACAATATTCATAATCATGTTTTCATTAGTGTGTAATCACCTGAAACTAAGAATTGATGTGTTTTCATTACCTCAGAAGGAAACCTTAATATCTAGGGAGTGACTCCTCTTCCAGCCTACCATGTTGCACCTCCATGTTTCTGAAGAAGCTCAGAAGAGTCAGACCAAACACTGGATCTGGAGATGGCCTTTTGCGTTTTTCAGGAGTTTCGTGGCCAGTGTACGGGTTGGTTGCAGTCTGCAACCTCACCGCTAATGCCAGTAAATCCTACACATTGCTCCTTTAAAAGTGGATCCCATTTTGTTTTGCTCACCAGGGCACTCATGCACACATGAAGGTGTGCAGAGTGTACACAGTGTACAGGCAGTGCAATTTAGATGTACCTGTCAGTTTCACACTATTCCATGCAGCAGCAATAGCAGTAAAGCAAACTGCCATCAAAAAGATGTAAAGGTAAACAGTGAACGATTTGTTTGTCAGAAGGAAATCTCCACGGGACACTATGGTATAAAAATAATTAAGACCATTGACCAGCAGTCACTCGTGTATAGTAGACGGTGATTGGCATTTACAAATTCGTTGGAAGTGGTTTCATGGGTGCCTGACTTCAGCAGCAGGGCCCACCTGTGTCGTGTAAAATCAGTGAAGCTAATATCAGGACTGCACGTCTGAGCTCAGATTACCTTCAACATATCAAAGAGCACTCGCCCTCCAGCCGTGTGTAATATGAGATCAGGCACAGTGCACAGTTTCCTACTATATGAGATTCAAACAGAGAGATTTGATTTATGTATCATTTAGAAATGTTTCCAGTTGCTTAGTTGAGTTCAAATTTAAAATACCTTTCAGTCTTAATTTTGCTTTGACAGCAGAGAGGAAAAGGTAGCTGTGCCCTTCATGCGAGTGGCTGAAAAACATAATACACATGAGCTCTTGGCCTGTTTCTGCCATCAGAGGAGTGAAACAAGGAGAGTTGGCTTAGTGCATTTCTAAGGGATGGAAGTGCACATTGAATTAGGCTGCAATAACCTTAAGTGACGGTGCTGCATCTCACTGCCACTACTGTGCACTCAGAGAGTACTGACCTTGAGGTAACTTGTACAGACTGACATTAGAATTGAAAGCTGTGGAGTTTTATATCTCACCAGTTGCCTCTCTGCTTATTACCAACAAGGAGTTTCTGATACGAGCGTGTTTGACTGGATTTAATCTGACCCCACACCTCTTCTTTCCTAACTTCATGCATTTTTTTCCTCCTCATACTTTACCTCCAGCACCAACTCAGTCATCTGGTGTTGTTTCTGCAGTTCCTTACTGTCTGGTATTGGGTCATGGTAAAACAGACAAAGCATGCTGTGCTTCTTCAAGGCTTTCTTGTAGTTGTTGTCATTGATATCAAGAACCCGGTCTTTCCCGTCATACTGTGGGAACTCCAGGCCCTTTTCAGCTGAGGCCAGAGGCACAAGGCTCAGGCAAGGGAGCAGGAACAACCACAGGGAGAGCATGGTCCAGAGCCACCACACACCCCCAGAGTATGATTTGGTTTTCAGAGTATGAAACTGAAAAACTGGAAAGGTCACTAAAGGCCCGTGAAAGGATGGGAAAATGTAAAAAGTGCTGCAAGAAGATTTTGAGGTAAAAAGTGGTCCGGCAGTGTCAATTCTCAAGCATCCCCAGTTGTCCAAAGAAATCCAACAATAAAGTATCCTCAAGACCCAGAAACTCTTTCTCCCACTGTGATTACTCCTTCATGCCTCCTCTCTGCATACACAAAGGCAAAAGAGGAGCACTGTCAGGCCTGTGAGGTACTGGGAGGGTGGATACCATACATAGCAGCAATCCTCTTCCCTAGCCATGCAGGATAGGCCCATTTTTAGGAGACCAGTTGTTTGAATGCTAAAAATAAAACAGCAAGTGAGAAAGGGAGATAGCAAAGGATGACGTTGGGGGTTTAATAATGATGTACTTGCTCCCTGTGATTTCTCTTTGAGGAACTCATTGATGTTGGAGGAGAGAGCTGAACCCATGAGATTTGGGGGTTCAGTTATTTTGAAGTGTTAAAGTCTATGAAGAGCAGAAACACTGGACATGAGGTTTGGTGCCACAGTAAAACATGTTGGTGTATTTTAGGTGACAGCTTATGGGACATTCTGCCAACAGGTGTGCAAAAGACACATCAAACAATTTGTCTGTATGTGTTTGGCACGTGCAATGTGCTATCTGACCAGGGGCTGAATATCTACAGTATATATAATAACTTTTGCTTTGATTGAGGTGTGGTTTTCCTTGTCTTGATGGTTTGGCATTACTGAATGTACCCTATTTCTAAAGTTTCCTTTATTTTTCCAGTCTTTTCAAACCTACACACTTACTCAAAGATTTTCCACCTAAACTTCATACCTAATAACCACGTTAACTTTGTCCACACTGCTGACAATTCAGCAGCAGCTGCACCTTTATTTTTTTCATCTCTGCTCTTGTCTCAAGTACACGAGTTGTGTAAAAGGTCCTGCTGCGCTCTGTTGGTAGAAGTAGGTATGAGCTACTGAATCAGAAGAGCCACAGTAATAAAGCTCCTGAAACTTGTGATCCTCATGCAGGGACATGCCCTTTTCTCAGCAGATACTTTGGCACATCATAGCAGGAAAATTACAGGTTTAATTGATGGCATTAAAAAAATATTAGTTGACTCACTGATGATTTAAATGATTTACTGGGACTTTTATACTACTGGATCCCTTATAGCTCTCTTATACTTTTATTTAGCATTTTGGTTTGGCCCCTCTTGTAGCACTCAAGTTTACATTGACTCCACAAACCTGTTAAAACCTGATTACCATGTCAACTCAACATGTATAAATCAATGTATACAATGTATAAAAAAGCTTCTTGCGATTTGATTTTGATTTTTTTGATTTTATACACTTTATTAATCCCCGAGGGGAAATTTCTTCACTACAGCAGGGGGGCTCTCAGGGGGGAGCTGCTGCAGCAGGCTGCCACTAGCGCGGCGCCAGGTAACCTGACCTGAGGTGCATGTTTTTGGATGATGGGAGGAAGCCGGAGAACCCGGAGAGAACCCACGCAAGCACAGGGAGAACATGCAAACTCCGCACAGAAAGGCCCAGGACCGGATTCGAACCCGGAACCTTTTTGCTGTGAGGTGACAGTGCTAACCTGTCAGGAATGTTTGGTTTTTCAGTCTTCAAGTGCCCCACAAGTGTTCAGTAAGGGTGAGGTCAGGTGTCTGGGGAGGAAACTCCCCGACAGTCATCTCTCCTTGGTCTTCTAAAGTTTTCAAGTAGGTCTCACAAAGCTTTGAGGTGTGTTTTGGCTCATTATCCTGCTGCAGTGTAGGAATCACAAAGTTGCAAACTATTATGGGCAGGTGTCCAAGTCCAAGTCTTCATAATCATTGCTTGCGTTCTATAGCCATTTTATAGGAGCTCACTCCAGATGGCAGTATAATGCAACACATTTAAGAACCATATTCACATGCACAATTTTTTAGAGTGAAAATATGTCAGAAGTTTCTTCAAATTAATCTTCCTGTTAAGTCCCATAAACACACATATGTGTTACATATTAGCTAAATGAAGGAAATGAAATGGGGTCCTTATCTAAGGTGATTTGTGAGTTGTCAGTGTCAACAGGCAGGAGTTATTAGAGATTCATTGTCTTGCTCAAGGACACTTCAGAGTATTATCTGTTTTCTTACAAGAATGCTTGAAACTGTATCCTGTGACTCTTTGAAGGAGTTGTGTTTCTTCCCCCACAGAGACACATTGCTGAAGGAGAAAACTCCCCCAACCTCTGATCATTCCCAGATCATTTATGTTTTGCTGTGCAATGCCAGCGGGTGGACGCTATGCTGCTGTCTTCTCTTTAAAGACAAACAAGCGAAAAGTGGATCAGTATGCACAGAGTACAAACACAAAGAAACAGATACACACACCAAGAAAAGAGGAACTCAACTTCAGTTTGTAACATGCAAAATTTCACAGCCAGAGGAGAAAGACAATTTATATGGAATTATTTCAGTGTCTAAACTGCTCTCATGTCAAAATTATTGTAAAATAAAAAAGAAGGGAATGTCATACTTTGCTAGTGCAGGACTGCCTTTGTGCAAAATGCTTATTTTGTTTGTTTGTTTGTTTTGTTTTTTGAAAAGAAAAATTCAAAGACTGCAAAAAATCTCTGCAATGACACTGTGTTTTATTTTTTTGTTAATCTCTGGTCAGTTTTCAGAAGTTTTTTCCCTCATGGCTCAGTGTGATGAAAGCTTGTTACAACACAATGTGTGTTGAAATGAACAGACAGCAGGGGACCAGAACATCTGATGCTTTTCGCAATGAAGGACAGAAATACTGCCTCACCCTTAATATGACACTGAATGCAAAAATACAGTATCTATTCAATGCAACATTTATTCATGTCGAAAGTATATATTTCGCCTTTAAAGCATAATTTTGTATTATTTTTCAACATTTTTTAATGGAGCACCCTTAAGGGTTTACTGTATGACTTGAGGCTAACAACTTATTATCCTACTAATGGTTGACACGCCTGTTATCAATATAGTAATTTTGAACTATAAATCAGATCAAGTTTTGGGTTGTAAGGTTATAATACCTTTTCTGGAATTTAATCTGAAATTAAAGTGTGACAGAATATGTTATGAGTACAGCTCCAACTGGGTGTAAACAAGTTAAGGACAGCTAAACTGTGACTGTTATAGCCATAGGCCATCTAACATCATTACGAGCATGGCTGGATTAAACGACAGGGGACAGAGATGGACTAGAACAGCAACAAAAAGCCCACGGCGAGAGTGACATGCAAAAGAGAAGGGCAGTGCCACCAGAGCCAGCGAACCATAAACCCTCAGCTAGGCTCAGACGTTACATACAGTCTCAAAATCTGATTCACACACACACACACATTGAAGCTATGTACTTTCCCTTCATTTTACAGGTGGGAACACACTCATCCCATGTGTGTGTATGTGCAGGGTCATTGGGATGCTGTTCATAAAGTCATTTTTTGTTTTGCGATTCACAAGAGTTGGCAATCACGTTTACGTAATCATAATCACGACTTCAACGAGTTTTCAGCTGGTTGAGTGTAGTCATTCACCTGCTCAGGAATTCAGTTACAGTAAAAGCTGAACATTTTTAATGCAGCAGGTTCCTCTAACTCTTAACTCAATAGAAATGTGAAGTTGTAGCCTGTTCGATTGGGGAGCTGTCCTTTACTTCCTTGTTTGTTTTTGACTACTGCTGTGTCTTGGAAGAAGACACTGCAGTACTTTTCCACACATACACTTGGGACTTCTTTATTTTGTTACCCCCTCCCTCTCTCTGAGCCCTGCTGTTTTGGAATTGATCGGCTGCAAAAATAAATACACCTGAACCAGAGACACGGTGAGGAATAGTGTTAACCGTTGGAAATGTCAGCCTTGCGCTGACAACTCGTGATGACATGTTATGCATTTTCAAAAAAGAGATCCTGAAAGAGTTTTGCAATTGTTTTTTTTATTTCATTTTGTAACTGAATATAAATCATGATTTGACTAAACCTTGGCTCATGGAAAGCAAGTCTTGCCATTGGAAATTGACTTAAGCTGGTTTCGTAGATTTTTCTTCCGTGCTCTACCCCTAACCTGAACGAATGCTTCACGCACAAAACACATATTAGTAACATTGATAGTAAATTAGTAGACAGCACTGGGGTAAAAGAACAGCATTAAAAATGAAAAAAAGACAAATCTGTGCATTGATTTGTCTTTTTTTCATTTTTGTTAAGACTAATATTTCATATTCCTTTGCTTTCTTTGTACATATTAAAAGCAATAACACTGTCATATTGCAGCATTAGTGAACACACTTTACAATTAAGCCTCTTTCAAAACTAAGACATTCAGGAAGTTGTAGCCTCTCAAAAGGAATACCTTTACCTTTAATTACTGTAAATGAAAATAGTTCTGCTTCCACACCATAAATGTACAAGACAATGTTTTTAATCCTGGATCGTCAGATCTTTTATGACCTGACAATAATCCCCAAAATTATGCGTATGTGCTCTTGATGGGAATCTTTACTTATATTGCCACCCCCATGGGAACAATGCTACTTATAGTTTAGTAAAGTATTGTTTTTAAATTAGAACATTTCTCCCAGAAAAATTCTTCTCCCGGGAAAAAATGCCAAGCATAGCGGGGAAATTACGGTCAGGCCCTGTGGGGGGGTTACCCAACAGAAAGAGAAGGCTTGACTTACTCTTCAAGATTTTCCATTCACTTTCACCTATTTCCTGGAAGCTGCTCAGTGAGCTCAGTCACATGATAATAATAAACCATGTGAGAGCAGTGATAAGGATTGCTTTTCTTGCCAACACATCATGACATACAGTGCAAGAATGAGATGTGTTGATAAGTTTTTCTTTGTGACATATTCACTAAACTGCTGTTTTTTTCCCCCTGCATAGCGAATCCATAACTCAGTTTCCATATCAGCAAACTCTTTATCATCATAAGCTGTGTTGTTTAAAAGCTGATCAAGAATTTTGTTGTGACTGCTCAGTTTGACCCAGAACAACAATGAAAGGCCTCACTGGTGTTTGCCTCAATGGTTCACAGTCATTATGTCGCGGCCCTAGACATTACTCTTCCTGCTGTTATTTCTACAGGAGGTGAATATGTCCTTTTCCCATTGAAGCCCTATTCCATGGATTAATGCCAGAATCCCAGGCATGCCGCCATAGTTTAGTCCAGGCTGTGAAGGGGGAACGACAGGAATGCAATGACTATGTGTTTGCTGTATATTTGAAAGGTCACACACATTCCTACGTGACTGCTTCTGTTGTCACCCCAATGGGCACGAACAAAAAATACATTTTTAAAGTTTCAAAATCTCCGGGTACAAAGTAGCTGTAAACCTATTAGGAACATAAACATAGAAGCAGAAAAGTAAACCGATTTTTGAAAAATGAATATGTATTTTTCTACAACTAGTAACAACTACTGTTGACTCAGCTCATATAGTAAATCAGACCCGTCATCTCATCGATTAAAATTTTATACTTTAATGATATTCATCAGACAAACAATACATACTAGGATAGTCACTCCCATAATGTATCAATATTCTTTGATCTCTTATCTGAGGATTTTGCTGAGATCCCGGAAAGTTTCTGAAGTTGATGACATCTTGTGATATTCCTTTCCACTGGCAACCATCAGGGTTTGTTTTTAAACACAGACGTCACCAAATGGGCTGATTGGCTAGCTCCTGTTTGTCTGCTTAAGTACAAGAAGAGTCCCATTTGGACATAATATTTATTTTGCCTGGGAATCCTGATAAAGCCTGGCACCAAAATGAGATAAAAAATAAGTCATAAAAGTACAAAACATCAAAGGCCGATAAGATAATTGCAATTGTCAAAAGTGATCACATTGTTCTCTAAAACTAATTTTAAGAATAAACTTGTCAAGGGCGGGTAAAGATTTCAAGTTATACAATGAAGCTCATTCCAAGCTTGTGGTGCATGAAAGAAAATGGCAGACTTAATGGCCGATACTACATCTGTCTGGGAGGGGGGACTTTTCTCTACTCATTATGTTTAGTGTTCTAGCTGTTGAAGCAACATGATAGCAAATAAGATAATGCCTCATGGATGCCTCATGGTATTCTACCCAGTAAAGGTTTCGCAATGAAAATGAACATGAGTCCATTAAACCATTTCATACAAGTTACAATGGTGTGTATGTAGCAGCATGATAGACTTCATCCAGTTTATTCAAAAGAGATGACGATGCATTCATATAAATTACATCACCATACTGAAAAAATGGTATCATAAAAATGACTTGAAGTACATAGTGGTTCAGTCTTTAAAAAATGTGAAGTTCATATTTCCTGGAACATTGTTGCACATAAACACTGAATTACATTCAACAGACTGGCATGTTTTGGCAGAACGGCATACCTTATTGACAGGCCAGACTGGAAGACAACTGCAACCTCTGTAAACTAATAGCATGGAGAATTAAAGTACGAGTATTCATTTAATAACAACAAAGGATTTTAAGAGGTCGAATCCTAATTTCTATGTGCCTACTCCCTGCAAAGCTGACATTGAGTGGATCATCCTGGTAGGAGAGATAGAAATCTGCATCTTTGTATGAGGGGGAGTGAAGTCAAGTCCTGAAACCCACAATTCTCCACCCCTAAACTGCTTAATTGCTACTTATCTCAAAGCCAGCTGTTACATGAATGGTACTTTGGTTTCTGCCTCTTTGTTGTCAGTAACATGATGCGGTTAAAGGCATTTTGAAGCAGCTTGCAAAATTCCAGAAGATGCAACGTGCATACACCTGGATTCAGCTGCAGGGTCAAGGCATAGTGGATCACTCTAAAACCTGCATACAAGCATTTACAAAAACAAAACTGAAAAGCATAAAAATTCAAAAACAAAGTTCAGATTAACAAATATTTTTCACATTGCTGCTCACAGACTGTAATGCATATTGCCTAACTCATTCCATCTAATCCATCCATTTTGAGCATTAGCCTCAGACAATTGCTCCTGTTTTCACTGTCCAAAATAGACAATGAACAAAGCATGGCCCGGATGCCAGTACTTTTCCACAAGGACAATATCATTAGTTTCCTCTTGGGGAGATGTGTGTGTGAAGTTCTGGTCTGCGGCTTTAACAGTGAAACTCGAGATCAGCTTATTTTGCACAGGTAGTGAGTGTTAAATAAGAGCTATCCATCTGTGCAATTTTGTACAGAGGTGGAGGAAACATTCAGGTTGTTTACAAAAGTAAAAATAGCAATACAGCGCTGGAAAATCCTCCATTACAAGTTCTGTATTTACAGTCTTGCTTCAGTAAATATATTAGCGACAACTGATGTTTAGGTCAGCTAAAGTTAAATGAACCAATAATGTAGAAAGGACCCAGTTATATCAATACTATTATCATGGCTTATGCATTAAAGTACAAGTGGCACTTAGCTGGTCCCAGATGCAGGTCATTTTAATTTCTTCCCTGATTAGTAGGAAGTTATATCCTTAAAATGTAACATATTTAATAAACGTAGCTGGTTTTAAAAGAACAAAAAACTGATTGGTAGTCATTGATCTGAAGACAAAAATGATTTGTCAGATAACACGTTGCTTCTTTTGGTCTGTTTATTGCTACATACAAACAAATTTATTTGTTTGACCGTGGGATTGTCAGAAACAATATTTTGATTTCTGTGTATGTCTTGTACATATGGGGGATTGATATTAAAGTTGACTTTGACTTTGACAAAAGCCCAGCACTTCAGTAGATGTTGCAAGTTACTTGAGACCACTATAAATAAATAAAGTGATACCAAAGTAGCCATAAAGGAGGAATTATCCGGTCGGCCTAGGTTAGGTTAGGTTAGGTTAGGTAGGTTAGGTAGTTACTTTATTAATCCCCAAGGGGAAATTTTTTCGCTACAGCAGCATACAGGAAAGCAATAAAAAGCAATAAAATAACAGTATATACAGTATATACAATACAGTATATATATATATATATATATATATATATATATATATATATATATATACAACATCGTTGGCATTTAATCTACAATTACTCATTTATTGACCTTATACCTGGTTTATGGTAGAACGGCGTACTTCTCTCGGAGCAGACGTGAATTCAAGTCGTCCTCACGTCATGTTCAAACATTCAAAGTCATTCACATTCATGGTCGAGTGAACGATGTACAACTATTAATCACATTTTCCTGCACAGGTCAACAATATGACATTAAAACACAACTGCGCTTTCCATAATCATGTGTGGCAGTGAAAGCCAGGTTTCAGGTTTCATTCCAAGTTTCGTTTTGAGTCCTTGTTAAAAAAATTTCCCTTCGGGGATTAATAAAGTAAATACCTACCTACCTACCTACCTACTTTGTTTACCTGTTTTGGTGAAGGCCCCTGCTCAAAACCTGTGAGGATTGTAGGTGATTTTCTCAAGTTTATTGCCACACGCTGCTCTTTGAAGTGTGCGTGCTTCATTTTAACATGTTGCTATGAGGATTCAGAGGACATCACTCAAATGAGTCTAAATAGGAAAACAGATCATGGCCTCTAAATGCCACCCTCTGACCAAGAGATTAATTCAACAGTGTTGATTTTGTCACTCTTAGTCAACACATTACCTAACCCTGTGATCCAATTTGAAACTGCTAAATTTTGCATTTTGGCATGTGTGCTTCATACCAAGCAGAATTACGTGACAAAGGTCTAACTTCATGAGCTAACTTTTAATCCTCTCTTAATCATGGGAAGTTAGAGAGGTGTGGGCTTTGGGAGGCAGAGGATAAACAGATGTATGGAGATAAATTGGTGTGAAGTTGAGGTTTGTAAAACACTGATGCTGGCTTTTTGATTGGTTTAATCTTATGTAAAGGAGCATGGAGTCGCCCAATCCTCGTCTGGCGCTTAGCAGATTAATAAGGCATTGCCGGAGGTTGTGTAATCATGGTCAAAAATATCACAGAGTCTTGTATACTGCACAGGAAACACTGGTAAGGGATGGTAACATTAATACTATCTGAACCCAATATGAATTAATTTAAAGAATGAAGTTGTAAAACATCACTGCCAAACAAAGCAGTTATTCAGAAGTTGTAATAAAATGAGTGTAAATACCAACATAACCACATAAGAGGAATTGCAAAGTCTGGAACACAACTAATGTGACCTGCTTTCTTTAAAACAGATTCTTGAGTTCTTCTATCTTGAAACCAGCTCATAATCAATTTATAGGTAAAAATGTTTCTGATGTTGCAACAGTGTTTGTTGCACCACAAGTCAACAAATCACCTGACTTGACACAAAGATAAAAGTTCCTCAGTTTATCCTCTCGTTTAATTTCTCTCAGAATATAAAGAATGAAAACACATTCGTCATTTGGTCTCCACAGAAACTTTATTTCCCATCTCTAAAAATAAAATCCATAAAAATAACAATGTTTAATCTCTCAGAAAGACAGTAAAAGTTTTAAAGCTCTTTCCCAAACAGAGATCATCTGTGAACTATCCTCCATGTTATGCATCATTTATGACTGACATTAAGAAGGATTGGCCTTTCACATTATGACTCTGCACTGTTTTGGACAGAAGCCATTTAACACTGGTGCTAAATTCTAAAACCCATATTTTTCTGAGGGTGAGGTGTTGATATGTGGACACATTACGCTGTGGAAGTGATGACCACAACCCAGAAGGCCAGGAACCTTATGCAGCTGGTTGAAGTATCTTTAAAAATCGAACAAATAAGTTCATCAAGTGATGTGCTAATCCTGCAACGAAATCTGAAAGGTCATTTCTGTTTTGCATTATCAAATCAACTAAAGACATACATGACAAAGCTGATTGATGACATGAGTTTAAACAGATGTGGTATTCACGGCACAAAACATTCAGGGTATAAAACAACTTAGTGTTTGTGTTCTTTGACTTTTTATCTTTTTTTCCCCTTAGCATTGCTTACTAAGACACATTTGGTATAACGGTTATAAAAAAAAAAAATGCACTTGAAACTAGATTAAATGACATTTCAGCACAGCAGTACACTAAATACATTAACACACAGGTACATAAGAAATAGCCTATTATAGATTAACAGTATGCTGTGGGTAATTCAATGAACTCTGAAATATTATTTTACATAATGTTAACAGACTCAACACACTTTTTGATGATGTGAAATAAGATGAGATATGCATGTAATATAAACGGATACAGAATCATGAGCATTGGTACTTGTGGCTTTTTCTTAAGATACAATAGTAGTCCATTAAAAAGCTGTATGTTGGTTTTGAACTTTAACACAGAATGCAGCCAGACACCCAAAAAAAACACAACAGTAGGAAACACAGTATACAAAAAATCAAAAATAACATTACAGCTCCAGACAAGACTGTAATTTTGGTCAACAATGACAACATATTTAACAGCCAATCTGGAAGTACCTTCTTTTTAAAAAGTGGAAATTTATAATGTTGTGTTTCTTTTGCCTCTCTTTCCTGTTGCAAAAGATGTACATATTTTAAATACCAAATGTGAACTGTAAGATGACAAAAATGTAAAACCGCCAGTCAAAACAAATAATAAAAAAAATAAAACAATTTTAATAAATCATCATAAACATAATGATTATATACACAACACCGGCAGTGAAGCAATGCCTATTAGCAATATGATAATGGTCCCCTTACAAAACAGAGCCCTGGATATAATTTCTATTCATTCTCTCAAGAATAAAAGAAAAGACAATCCAAAACACAATGAAAATGTATTACTTACTTGAAGTTTTACTGTAGTATAATAATAATAATAATAATAATAATAATAACAAGTGTTCAGTATAAAACAATCATGGTCTATAACTTAAAATTTAAGACAGACATACATTGTATATGCTACACCAGCTACTAAGCCTACAGTCACTGTCAACAAGAGTGAAAGAAAAAGCTTATATCGCAGGACACAAGGGCATATATCACGTAAGGCAAATATTAAATTGACTTTGAGTATAATGACTCTAAAAATCCCAATAGATATTCTTGATGCAGGATTAACAACAAGCGCTGTACAAAATGCACACGCCAGTCAAGAGTCATAGAGAAGTACCTTTTAATCTGTTTTTTTTTCAATGATTAGAATAAGCTTAGATCCCTGTTAGGGTGCTACAAAAGACAACTGTAAATATTACAGACGAATCTCCTCAAATCTCTAAAAATTCGACTGTTTGTAACAGCTCCACACCTCCCACAAACCCGCCTCCTTCACACCAGTCCCCCTTTAGTTCAGTGCAGCGGTCAACTACAGTGAGAAATAAACAAACATGAAAATGCCCACAGAGCAGACCAATAACAAGCCCAAGTTGAGGAAAAGTTTGACTCTCGGTGGCTCATACAGCAACTCGGCAATGACTCTGGCATCCTCTGGCAACACTTTTTGCTGAGCACTCTGTGGTCCTTCGTCGTACCCACAAAACCAGTGCATTAAACGCATGCAACGACTGGTCTCCCCATTTCCATGGCAGCTTTCCTCCACTGTGTTCATCTCCATCCTTCCATTACCAAACTGTTCTGCAGGGGTGGTGGCAGGCGATGTTTCTGTACTCGGGGTCTTTGGGTCATGGTCAGTGGATGGGACCAGAAGTTTAACGTCCGCCCCGTCCAAACACATCTCCTTTCTGACATCTGGGGGCATTTCTTTACGGAGGCTTCCATCGCCATTACATTGGCTGTTCTCGGTCAGTCGGTACATTTCCTCTTGGCCCTTCATTGGAACCATTTCAATGTGGCGGAGCCCCCACAATGTCGTAGTGCGAACCTGCTCTTCCTCTGGTGGAGGGGTGCAGAGACTGACCACCACCGCCACCAAACCTGAAAGCCAGAACAACCCGGCGGCAAAATACATGTAGTGAACATTAATGATGAAGGCAGGCCTATTATCTGGCTGGTCACAGCGAGGCTGGCGGTAAATAAAAGCTAGGGTCAGTCGTGTAACGCCGAGTGTGAAACCTGTCATCCCTCCCCAGAATGCACCTGTCTCATTGCACCGTTTCCAGAACACACCAAGCAGGAAGAGGGCAGCGATTGGTGGAGTAAGGTAGCCAGCAATTTCCTGGATGTAGATGTACGTCTGTCCACCTTGCATCTCAATAATGACAGGGACCCAGGCAATGCTGATCCCCACCATGAGCACAACGAACATGCGGCCCACAAACAGCAGCTCCCGCTGAGACACCTCACTCCGAACAGTTTGGTAGATGTCCAGTGTGAAGATGGTGCTTGCACTGTTGAAGATCGAGTCAAGATCACTCATCAGGGCAGCGATCATGACGGCCATCATCAGTCCCCTGAGTCCCACAGGCATCACTGCCATGACCAGGCGTGGGTAGGCAATGTTTGAGCAGCCGGCCTCAGAACCACACACAGCCATGCAGTGCTCTGGCCCGATGCAGGCAATCTCATCTGGGAACAAGATGCGGGAGATCATTCCCGGAATGACGATTAAAAACATGGGTAGGATCTTGAGAAAGCCAGCCATGAGTGTTGAGCATTTAGCGTGAACAATGTTTTTTGCTGCTAGTACTCTCTGAACAATGACCTGGTCCGCACACCAGTACCAAATAGATGCAGGGGTCTGGCCAAAAATGAAGCCAGGCCAAGGGGTGACTTCATCCAGGGGACCTCGGAGGAGGCGCAGCGAATCTGGTTTGGGCTCAATGCGACAGGAAGGCGAGTAAGTGTAGTTTCCACTGGCCATTATAGCAGAAACATTAGGAACTGCCTGCAGGTACTTAGTTCTGACACCCTCTAGCCCACCCACTTTGACAAGGCTAATGATGGCCAAGGTCAGGGCTCCACCAATCATCAACACTGCCTGAAGGGCATCTGTGTACAGCACTGCCACCAATCCACCAGTGACGGTGAGTAAAGCAGTGAAACTGATGAGCAGAACTATAGACACGTAAAGGTTCCACCCCAAAGACTCTTGAATAAACAGAGCTCCAGCATACAAGTCCACAGAAATCTTGGTAAAAATGTACAGTAACACAGACAAGAAAGCAAAGTAAACCTTCAGCCTGTTGCCACCGTAGCGTTTTGACAGGTAATCAGGCATGGTGTAGACTCCCGAGTGGATATAGACAGGGATAAACACCCAGCCAAGAAGCTGCAGAAGCAAAAGTGCATTGAATTCCCAAGCACCTACAGCAAACCCACTCACTGCTCCTGAGCCAGCCAGACCTATGAAATGTTCACTGCCAATGTTACTGACGAAGAGCGATGCACCTATCACTATCCATGTCATGGAGCGTCCAGCCAGGAAGTAGCCGCTCACGGTGCTCCGATTGGATTTCCACATAGCCAAAAACCCAATGACTAGCAACAGCACAAAATACAGTGCCACCACAGCTATGTCCGCTGCTTCCATTCCGGGACCCATTGTTACAGATTGCTTTAAAAAAAATTAAAAAAAAATCTCCCTCTTGGAAAGCTCACAGTTACACAAATCCTTCCAAAAAAGGAATGTATATAGTCAAGGTTATGGATGTAATTAACAAAAAAAGGGGAAATGCTCTGCTTTGGTTTGCTGTCTGGATGGAAGCTGTAGGATCCACCGTCAGGTCAAATACACTAGGTGTGCTTCGGATGGGATTATCCACCGGCACTGAGGTCGTTCTAGTTTTAGCGGAGGATGTTGTAGGCCTCTGGTCTAGAAAAGCCTAGAGTTAACATTCCTGCAAGACAGCAAAGACAAACACCTCATTAGGGCATTGATTTGATTTGAGGGGGAAAAACACTGAACACAAACGCATTACCTTTTACAACAGCCTCTCAGACAAAAAGGACAGAAACACAACGTTACCAACATCAAACTGAACATCACTTTAGAATTATCAACATCACTAATGAACAAAATTATGAAATATGACATTGCTCTATAAACAACATGAAAATTAACAAGTTTAATTCAGTTTTGCAACTGCAGCACTTGCAGGGCGAGTCCTTGGGTTTAAGCCTGCTGATGACTTTCCTCCTCAATTGTTTTAAATACAAAATAACTCAAACCATTCCACTAAAAACTTCAAAGACACATTACGTAAGACATCGAGAGTCAAAAATGTGTAGCCAAAGACTATGTATTGCTACATTACCTAATATGGAGCCTGACTTGTGTCTACTATAATTTTTGAAGATTATAAACATGGTACATATACTGTAGGTAGTCAAAAAAAATAATCAGCTTCTCTACAACAGAATTTTGACCCTCGATTTTATGCCATTAATAAATAATAAGTGAAGGGACCCACAAGCAAACAAGACATTACCTATTCACACAAAACAAAGACCAATTCTAAATGCCTTTTTTTTTTATTTTTATTTTTTTTTATTGTTTTATCATACCACAATTAATACACACACCTAAAGCTGTTACACTGACCTCTTCAGGACCTAGATTAGAAATGAAAATAACTGTTTGCTCAACCCGGAAATGGCACCACCAAACTTTCTCCATACATGCTAAATAATCCAAATTAAACAGACACTCATGAGATGATACGGAGATGGTTTCAATAACTTCCAATGTCACCAAAAAAGTAATATGCTTGGTGAGCAAATGTTTTGTGTCAGTCTCAAACACACTAAAACACTCTGATGTCTTGCATGGCAGAAAAATCACCCCACGCCTTCGTCTTCACAACCATGCTTTATGCAGAACCATCTTTCTCTACAAAAGAGGTCTTTGTTTTCCTTTTACCTCATCATCATCTCCACGCCATGTGCTCAACGTACACTGCCCAAGAAACTCGTTTTATTGGCAAAGTTATATAATGAAGGATTCAAATATAATCACTATCATCCCAGTATGCCTGGACATATTTAGATGGTCCTCATTCAGCCTTTTGCCAAAAAGATCAAATATAGTGCCTCCAGTGCCAAAGGGACACTAACTTTGTATCAAGTTTAAAGGTCTCATATCTTACCAGTTTTCCAGTGTTTTATTTGCAGTCTGGATCTACACAAGAAGGTATCTTTGTGGTTTTAAGTACCAAAAGACATCTTAATATAATTAAACATCTTCCCTCTTAATCTTTTCTCTGGAGCTCGACCACGAACAGGCTGTTTTGTGTCTGTGCATTGATATCAATGACCCTTTCTTCCAATTGGCTGACTATTTTCTGAGTGACGCGGAAAATAGTCAGTGTTGAAGCTTTACTAGCTCCATTATATATTGGCCGCTTAGTGTTTTTTTTTTTTTTTTCCATATGATAGGTTGGACAGTGGGCCGTGCTGACGGCAGACATATCACAAACTTACAAAAGTACCAACAGCACAGTTTACAGAGTAATGGCTTTTTGCATTTTTCAATGGACTGAGCGTTTTGACACTTTAGCAGTATTTATTGCACCTTGATCTGCCTTATAAAAAAAAAAAAAAAAAAAAAAAATTAAATCTTAATTTATACAAAGTGGGACCTTTAAATAATAACAATAGCAATTATTTCCGTCCCCATTCTGCTCTGCAATATGTATTAGAGGAGAAGCCTGCAACTGACCTCTACCAGTGGGGAACGCTGCAAAAAAAAAAGGTTTAACATTGAAGTCTATGGCAGCCAGGTATTCAAAAGCCAAGAGATACACAAACCAGCTCTTCCATGTATGAATGCCAGAAAGTTAGATCAATGCCCAGAGGTATAGCACAGTCCACAGACTAAATATCAACTGCACCAAACAAGTAAAGTCAAAACATTTACAGATCAGTTTATTCTTTGAAACTGAATTTCAGATGAGCAGCAGTGACACATGTGGACACCCCTTTAAAAGGGAAACCCTACCTCTGTTTTCTGTCATAATAATGGGCACACTGTGAAGGACAGCTGACTCCGTCCTGAAGCAGCAAGCACAATGTCCAGAACAATGCCGATTGAGTTCATGGCCAGATGAGGCTGACAGCCTGAGACTGCCTTTGTGAATTCAAAGGAAGAGGCGACATCAGTTCACGGCTAGGCGCGTGGGCACAGACGCACCAATCAGGTGGAAGGAAAATTTCTAGAAGACTCACACGTTCATCCGACTGCAAAAAGCTGCGGATCTTAAAGGAGCTTGTAGTCTAAACTATTAGCCATCGTTACTCGGGTATGTGGATTAAACACGGCAAACAAGTCAGTCATGAATTGCATTTAATTCAAACATGCGTTTCCTGTAACATATTTCGGGCAAGCTCAAATGTAGGTCTGACAATCAGTTAAGACAAGATAATCAATTATCGAGAGAGAGGTGCCATTACCGAAAACACGCTTCACACCGACATGCATTTTAAATAATAAAACAGTCACGTCGTGGTTACAAACAAACCCGCCGGCTGCACCGTCAAAACACAATGCATGTACCTTGGAGGCTAGTGTTAGCAGACGCTACAGACGCTGAAGCGGCACTCGACGCACCGCATGGAAGATGTGAAGAAAGAAGAATTGACCCCTTGGCGAAGACCCGTCCACCTACAGCACCGCCGCTTCTTCGGACCGCGCAGTTGGGAGTTTGTTGATTGGACTTCCAACAGCCAGTTGTTCTTCCTCCCGTGTCACATTCAAAGCCCGTCAGACAATGCAGCCTCGCGTCCTCCTTATGTCCGTTGGATTCCACGCCCCGCGCACCCGTGACGCGTTTGGGTGCAAGACGCCTACAAGATATTTCTCCAGCTAAATTCTCCTTTGTTGAGCTGTGAAGATGAGGAGAATGGACAGGTGCATACGGGAAGCTATGGTCCACCAAACATGACAACACTTCCTTTTCTTTTATTTAGGAAAGTGCATTGCCACACTTTGGTTTTGACTCTTTTAACTTGAAAAAGAGACAAAACAAATTACACCCAGGCCTATATATTAAATAAAACTGGAAGAAAAAAAAAGAAAAAAAACAACAACATTGACTGCTGCACTAAACATTGAGATACCTACTTTAGTAAATATTTAGATGACAAGATGTTTCTTTAAATTATTAGACATTTAACTAAAAGAGTAACTTTTTATTGACTTTTCAACACAAGTGATTATCAAACAAACCTTTTATTATATAAAATCACAAGGTAGCTGATTAACCTAAAATAACTTGGCTATAAGCTAATGTCTCTGAACGGTTGCACATCACAGAAAATACTACAAACCTCTGCTCTGATGGATTACAGACATCCCAATCAGATTTCGGATGACATTTGTAATCTGGAAAAATCCAGAAAGGGCCAACAAGTGCCTCTTTTAATACCAGGCAAGGAGTTTTCAAAGGTTTTACCCATTTCCCTTTGACTTATTCAGAGGTCCACATATTCTGAAGCATTTGCCTGCAATAATGCCCATTAGGCATATCAAGTTATGCATTATTTGCTTTTGCAACAACACAAGTTTTTATTTTATAAGTGGGATGGTTCTGATGAAGCTGTTTTTTGGAAATCATCAAGAGGAAATAATTGTCATTGTTTTAGCAATAGGAGCGATCGCCCCACCAACTATTGTGCCATCACTGTATTACAACATAATACTCTGGAGGTCAAGCCATGCAGGGTTTACTATTTAAAAAAAAAAAATGATAATCCTATTACATGAAATATGAAAGAATATGAAAATCTCTCTTATCGTCAACAGCTCCTCCCGTGCAGACAGGGACTTAAATATAGCTGCTGAATATGCACCCTAAATGTTTGTGCTTACTAATGTGTGCACACATTACATTTGTTTATACTGAGGCTACACATTCACATTTAATAGGCTATATATTTAACTATAACCTAAAATAACTACCACTACCACTACTATTAGCAGTTTTAATAATACCAGCAAAAACAATGTAGCATAACATGACGTGTAACAACATAAAAATGATAAAAATGTAATAAATGCAACTGTCATAATCAATCAAAGCCTTTAGGAATCATAATGATAACTGACAGCAGCGTCAACAGTCAGATGGTTAAATCGTCTGACTTCCAAAAAAAACATCCCTCAAGGCAGACAGAGCAAGGCAGAGAAACAGAGTAAATTTCCACTCACTCTTCTAAACGCATATCTTGGAAATTTCCATTCGGTGAAAAACTGCATTTCCCAGCAAGTCTCGCGAGTTCGTGTCTGGCAGTTGTTGAGCGACGCAGTGATGTGATTTGGCTTGAGCAGGAAGTATGAACCAGTTTGCTCCTTTTGTTGTTTGTTTGCTTGTTTATTTTGTGAATCGTACCGCTATGGACTTTTCCTAAACGCTGTTTGGGAAGTTTCATTTAGCCTATTTAGCCTCAAACGTTCAGAAAATAGTGGTTTCTTACGATGGTTCTTTTGTCTCTGGTCTCACGTTAATTGTGGAGAGAATGAATGACGTAAAGTCGTTTACTCACGCAAATGTATTTGCACGCAGTGTTGCAGTGTTATTGGGATGAGAAAGGAAACTGGATTGCAGTCGTCTTGTTCTGTGTATACATTAAAGGAAGAGTAAGTTCCAGTGGCAGAGCAGAACAACAACAAACCAAAACCTCCTTTTTGTTAAACCACCAGCATTTGACATCATAGTACATTCAAGTTGAAGTTGAATTTAAAATAGGCTATAACGTCCCAGAATAAATCAATGGACTAAATGAATAACCTACTGTACATACAAGGAGCTTCAGAGACTCACTAACCAAATCAAATAAAGACATGGCCTATGCAGGAATTCCTCTCTGTCACCACGTTTTAATGTTAATTCAAAAAGTAGGTAAATATTGTATAAAAACACTTTGTAGTTTTGTCCTTTTTTTTTTTTTTTTTTTTTTAATCTGACCTTGGTATATTGTTTGTTGCAAATCATGATTTATTTATTTTTTTTTTTTTTGTCATTTCTGCTATTCAGGGCAGTAATGATTCAGTACATCTTTACACAACCCACGGTATGTCTTAGGGTGTCAACCTCTGTGTCGTTGATAAATCTTTTATTTGGCCAAAAGAAAGTTACAGCATAAACTGGCTATTAAAGCTGGAGAGCAACTGCAGCACCTGGCTCTAAAAATATGTTGTCAGTCACTGAGTTTGTTGCCCTTGTCAGCATATTGCACATAAATGTCCATTTTTATTGTGCGATGAGCGATTAATCCTGTGCGGGCCTGGCTCATCTCCCAACACATTAATAATCAGAGAAAATGCAGTTTGACAGTTTGGTCATCTTTTGCTTCATCATCCCAGTGACACCTGCAGGGTCACTTTAATATGTGGACCCACCAGTGATTCACAGTTTTTTTTTCATTCTATTATTGATGTGCTTTTTGGGGGGTTTGTATATCAGTTTTAATGTTTATACCTTTCTTTGTGCCTCCCATCTATAGGTCTCTGGGTAGAAGACCGCAGCTTTCTCTGCTGCTGAAAAACAGAAGAAGACCAGGTGGAACTGAAGCTGGCTCCAGGGTCAGTCAGTTATTTTAAGCAGACTTCTTTCTTAGCTCTCTGTGACTTGTCATTGGTCAGCTCAAGGTTTGCCTCAACCCCCTTCAGACATAAACAAATGCAGCGCTTAATAGCCACACTAGTGGTAACGTAAGCGGGATTTTTGTAAGAGGATTGGATACGTAACATAACCAAAGCATTTTTCTATTTTAGGAAAAGTTTAATTGATTAAAATTGGGGTTAAAATTGATCCTAATCCCTGCACATTTTATATAGACTCATAAATCGGTATTAAACTAAGAATGACTTTAAATACTCTACAAAAGGATAATGTTTTTCATGTGACATATCTCATAAAAAAAACAAACTGATACGTAATCTATTGGCAATAGTAAGAGGTTTATGTTGTGTTTCAATAAAAGAGTCATTTACCTTCAGAGCCTTGTGTCTGACTTACTTATGTAAGATGTAATTTTTTTCACAGGAAAATGCGTTTTTTTTTTTTACAGAGGTAAGCTAATCATAGAAGTCTGCTGACTCAGCGATACAGATATGCTCTTCACTTTCAGGTGAAATGGTCCATCCTTGGTCCAGGCCTTGAAATGAAGCATCCTCGCAATTTAAACAGCGAGTGAGCTGACAGCTTCGTCAATACGGAAGAGTCCCAAAGGACGTGAGAAGCAACATAACTGTGTCGTGTGTAATCACCCGACAATTTTGTGAATAAACACTGGCATATATTATTCAGTAAAAAGCTCGGCCTCTGGGGGTCATATATAACTCATGTAACTAAATATTAAAATACTTTTTCAGTGTCAGGAAGCAAAACGCAGGGCAGATATTAATATAAAATCCGCTGTTTCTTGTTCCTCTTGTACTACTTTGTTGTGGCTGATTACAAACACCTCTTTTCGTGTGTACAGTACATACATAATCATAGCTCGTCTTTTGTGTCACAAACATGTTAAGCATCGAAACCAATTATGTTTGAGTTAGCTGATTTCACAACACTAGTTGGTGAACCTGGATAACAGGTCTTACAAGGATACTTGTAAAATGTTTGTGTTACAAGGAACCTTGAACTTTCTAAACAAGAAATGTTCAGACCGGGTTCAGACATTGTATTAGTGTAAATGATTAGAAAACACTAAATTTATAGAGCTACAAAGGCTGCGCAGTCCAACAAATATTTGAAATGCTTAGAAGTTTATAATCTCTAATGTGTATCCATGGTAACAGACAATCTTCAAGAGAAAGTCCATGGCTTAGGCTTCCATATAGATAGATAGATAGATAGATAGATAGATAGATAGATAGATAGATAGATAGATAGATAGATAGATAGATAGATAGATAGATAGATAGATAGATAGATAGATAGATAGATAGTTACTTTATTAATCTTTTTCGCTACAGCAGCATTTATAGATACAGGAAAGAAATAAAATAACAGTAAAAATATTAAATATAAAAATGCACAGTATATACAATAAAATAGAATGAAATAAAATAAAAAGGTTTTTTATATTTATATTTTGCCAAATAACCTTGGTGTCGATCGAATGAATGCATTAAAAAAGTAATGACCAAGTTTGAAAAATGAAACCTCTTTCAGATCACTTATTATAACCTGTACGCCAAAGTTTGGTCATGGGAAAATAGCCTATTTTTTATTTTAATTTTTGAAGAGTCAATTTGTAATTCAAATCTTGCAGCAACAAGTGGGAAATTATCCTTTCTTTAAATTTTATTGAACAGATTTTCTTTCTTTAAATTAAACTAAATGTGGCATATTCAAACATTTGGCCCTTCTATTTATAAAACTCGAAGGACAAGAGTTGTTATGAGGCGTCAGCTGATTTCATTTTCCAAGCTTCCTAAGCTTTCTAAATTCTCTGACTCTTCAAACCCTGTGGTTACTTTCAGTCAACAGCTACGGGTTCCTCTAAGCAAACGACTGAGAATCTAAAATTAAACTACAAAAAAGGGGAAGAGCATAAAATGTCATTTGGAAATTAATTTAAGGGAAACTGGAAGTGAAGACATGTTTCAGAAGACCAATAAATCCTTCAGATGAAACTGATAAAATGTTGAACAGAAACTAACACGAGATGAATCAAGAAGAGAAAGACTCTTAACTGGAATCTAAAACTGTTTGTAAGCTGTGATATCTGCCACAGGGGGGTTACTCAGTTCTCATTTAGGGCGCCCAAACTATTGCACATGACACATATTTAATAATAAAAAAATAACAATAACAAGTTCTTCAAAAAAACAACAACAGTGTATTAGTATTCATTTTTGACATGTGTTCGCTGCAGGGCTTTTCTCTACCTCTTTTGACTTCAAGATAAACATACAACTACATAGTAGAAATAACAGGTTTATCACTGCTCCACTTTTGGAGCACGGTGAGCTTGTACTTTTCACTGGGTTTTCTCACTCGGCCTATATAAAGTTTTTTCTTTTCTTCGACTTCAAGGTTATCTGTGAACTATTTCAGTAAAAAATGACTGTCAGTGAAATAGTCAGTGAATTACAAAGTGTTATATCTCTTTCTTTCAGGAAAACTCTTTCCAGGCCAAGGTGAATGTTACACCAAATGGCAAGAAGCACATTTAAATGATTAAAAATGTGTAAAAAAAAATTGTAGTACATCTTTACTACTTTTGAAACGATTCTACAATGCAAAAAAAAAAATCACAAAAGCCTGGAAGGTATAAGAACATCTGTAAAATCATTGTCCACTGTCACATCCTGAGTTTCAGCGGTTGTGGTAGAGGAAGAATAAAAAATATCTGCCACTACAAGAGCTCCATCTGCAGACATAAACTTGTATTTGCAGGTTGTGTGTGTACAAGTTCAGCAAATGTAATGCCATTATATAACCGGACGAGTTCTAATTAAGACATATTATATAATAAAATATACAAAACATAATGTTAAGAACCGTTACATTTATCCAATACAAGGGTGTTTTGTCATGATGTCAGATTTTTTTTTAACTATTAAATATGAATGTAACAGTTCAGAAACCTATAGTGTGTGCAGGGATAATAATAATAATAATAATTAAAAAAAAAATCTCACATTTCAATCATATGTAAGAAGAAAGTCGAGATTCCTTACAGACTTCAAACAGTTTGATCGGTATGAAATATACTAGTTTGCAGTTGGGGTCTGCAGCACCTACTTTTTAACCCTTTGCATTTATCTTGAAAACATTAGTTACCTTGCAGCATTTTACATGCATAACATGTGGCATGCTAATAAGATCAAATGCATTGCTTACAGGCCCCAAACTATATAAAATGAATTTGCTCCACCAGCCAGCTTCACTATATTTGAATACATTATATGCAACACAAAGCACTGTCTTTTTTTTTTTATATATAGTGCATGAAAACATGAAAAGCAGCCTGTTCTTTCTGGGTCAATAATTTAACAGGCAGATTCTTTGTTTCGAGGTTTGTTGCCTATTGAAGCTAAAAAAAAAAGAGATGTTTATTGATAAATATTTGCTATGAAATTACCTACATTGGACTGTTAGATGTAAGCTATCTATTTTGATGGTACAAAACTGACACCGTGAGAACTTCATATTTTTTATTGTCAGTAACAATTAAAAAAAAATGACGGCTAATCTTAAATTTAAAGTTGCCATCATAACCCGGATAGTTAATGCGGCTTGCTTTGAAATATATGGTCAAATATCTGCCAGTAAGGTGAGAGGTTTGTAAACACTGCACATCCTGGATTATACCAAATCCCCGGGGGACTGTGAGTTTACAGTAATGTCTACATCTCCATTTTAATAGCTGCACGAACTTGTTTTTTTTTGTTTTTTTTTTTTCTCCAGGCCGATAATTAAGTCTAAATTTTTTTCGTGTATTGACTTTTTCCAGGACAGTTAGAAGACACACATTTCCTTCACTATTCACAACGTATGCCCGCTCCCACCCCTTCTCCATCAGGAAGTGAGCTGTGCGGCTGCGCTCTTGTTCTGGATCAGCTGAGTTTTTAGGATCCCGCCCAGTCATGACCACCAGCCGTCGTACTCCGGTGATGGTTGTCTTCACTCACACATCCGTGGGACAAAACAAGTCCTAAATGTTCTTCTCCTCGCCTCGCTGGCGTGGAAGATGCGCCATCGGGACCGGACCCCGTCTTCTCTTCGAGTCTGACTGCCTTTTGGAGCGAGTGTTGCCCGGCGCATCCTGCGCTTGCTTCTCCGCTGGTGAGTCATTGATGCACCTGATCGTTAGCTCATTTTGTTTACCGCGGTACAGTTTGTGCCATTTTAGTCAATATTGGAATAATAAATATATATATATATATACACACAAACATGCCAATGAAGTAATAATAAAAACCTGAAACAAATACATGAAGCCGTAAATAGGAGAACATCACAGACCTCTCTGTCAAGGCCAATTGTCCACTATTGGGCTATAATGTGGAAATCTGCAACCCCAACCACTTTATATGGCCTATCTGTGTGTTTTTTTTTTACAATTGTGCATTTACACTGGTTCTGGTTTTCGCCTGTGAAACCACTGCACATAACGGTTGCATGCTGTATTAGGTTTGAAGTACATGTGTATCCCAAATAATTACCTCTCCACGTGAGTATGGGCTGTTATATGGAGTCATCGTATATCCAGAATGGCCTATGTTTTGAACTTTACTCCTCTCCAATGGGTTTTTAAGATGGATGGCATTCAGTAGGCAAAATGCCTCATCTTGCAGTGTCAATGAAAATGATGTGTGAATCCGCTCTGTGGTTCAGACCTGCAGATTGAATGGGTCCTCCTAACAAGTTGAATGAAAATCAGTCTGGCATGTTTTTTGTAATCAAACAAACTAACCACACTGAAAACATTACCTCCTTGGTGCATGTAAACGTACAACTATATTAATCTTATTTATTGAACTATATTGACTCATTTATATTTACATATATTCATTGCCTTAGTTATTTAAGGATTTACTTCCTCGCCCTATTTACTGTATTTGTTTCATAGAGGTATTTATTTATTTAAGGATTTATTTCATATTGACCAAAATGGCATTCCATACCAGCTAGCTGTACTCAAACATATTTGACAAGTGTAAAATATCTTTCTTTGGTCTTTGAGGGAGTGATGTTGTTATCCAGTCTGAGCTCGTGCAGTTACATAATATGCTCATCGTCAGTAGGCTCCACTGATGCTACAGTAAACTCGCTGGCCAAAAGCTGCTGCAGCCAACTGTTACGTGGCCACAGTTCATGCTGCATTCACTGTCCCCCACACTGTCACATTGAAGCCTATTGTAGTGGTGGTGTCAGTCAGGTGACGCAGTCCACGACGGGGTTTGATGCTTATTCTATGCCATAGTGTGCGTGTGCACCCTCAAAGCACACATTCCTGTGATGAACAACTGCCTGTAGAAATGCATGGTTTTATCGCACTGTGGTTTTGCTGATGCACCCAATGAGGAAGTGAGAATGAACTTCTTGTTCTGCTTGACCTACACAATTTGATTATCAAAATGGCACAAGTGATTTAGCAGGGTTTAATGCTCATTTTCCTGGATAGTTGCACACTTGTTAGTTGCAGGAAGGATTATGAATATAACATCTTGAAAACATCTGTGTAGAATAGGATCACTTCAGCAAGCCAGTTGCCATTGAGGATTTTACTTCTGGCACTAATGCACCATGATATTGATTTAAATAATGTTGGTGGGGAGAAAAGCACATTGGAAATTATAATACACCAGCAACAAGGATTGTAGCCAAGATTTAAAAACTGAGGTCACGAGTCCAACATGTGCCTTTTGTGCACAAACAAGTGTGTGTGAAGTAATCAGTAGGAAGTTACAACTGCAAAGATCATTTGTAGATACCTTTTTTTTTTTTTTTTTTTTTTAAGTGATAAGTAATGAAAGATCTTCAGATTTAATAATGTTACACACATAACAAAATGTTAAATGCATAAAGCAAGTGTCTGTAAGCAATGAAATCTCTGCAATCAGAGTTTGTAATAACATGTATCACGTATTGGTAAAATGTGTTATTAATCACGTGACACCAGAAACCCCAAAAACACAGTAATAAACTGGCTATATTTCTAGACTTGCCTTTTACCGGCGGCTGGAGCCTGTCCCAGCTCGCTTTTGGGCAAATTCACAACTAAGGGTAATTTGTAGAATCACCAATTACCCTGAGATGCAAGGTTTTTTTGGACGGTGGGAAGAAGCCGCAGTACCCAGAGAGAACCCACGCAGGCACAGGGAGAACATGCAAACTCCGCAAAGAAAGGCCGAGGCCCGGAAACGATCCCGGAACATTTTGTCTGAGGCGACAATGCTAATCACTGCACCACTGGGCCGTCCTGGTCACATCTCATCACCAACAATTCATAATTTATCAAAGCTGTTTAATATTTAATTATATGACGGCTGCACCTCTCATGTTTGAATATTTGCATATTTGATGAGGTACCATAGTGTGATTATACTGACCGACACCATGTGAGGCGCAATCAGAAGTTAATCGGTTACTTCAAAGTATTTTATTTTCGGGTTTCTCTCATTCATTAAGTTAAGAAATAAACACAACTCATCCTCTCTCATTCAATGGGTCTCTCGTATCCGAGATCTGCTTTAGGCAGTGTTTTTAAAAGTCCTTTTAAAAAAAAAAAAAAAAAAATTATGTATTGAGTAATTGTTTATTCTGTAAAAAGCTATGAAAAAGTCCTGTCACATGTTATCAGAGCCCAAACTTGTGCCTTTGAGTTGCCCTTTTTGATTGAGCATCAAGGAAGCGACTGTATTAGATGCATACAGTCAAGAAAAAGAAATGGATTAAATGTGTGAATCCTGATATTTTTAAAGCTTTAACCATTAAATGTTGCGTACTTGTGTTTTGTAAATGACTTAAAAGATGAATCACGTCCTAAATTGCTTTTGATTATTCATCAGCAGATTGTTTCAGCACTACTGCAGTGTCATCCTGAGCACGTGTTGTTGGCCTTCAGTGATAAACCTCTCGGCTCAGCCCCGGGGAGTCCAGATGTCTGTACTCCTCTAATCCTGCTGTCCTGCTCCCCCACCCACCTCCTTGTTTAGCCACATTCAGATACATCACATGCACATGCACACTCATATTGTCATTTTGCAAATTGTTTTATTCTAGATCTCGTACATTTAGCAGTTGGGGACTTTGTTTCTAAGTTTGTTGTGTTTGTTGCTTACTTTTATTTCTCTGAACCTTCTTACAACTACAGTAATATAAACAAAGTCTCCGCGTCTACATTTAATGTGAGCGTGATGATGCTGCATATAAAATCATACCTGCCTATGTATTTTTCCTCATCCATTCCTTACAAAGCTGTTTACCATCTCGTTTCTTTTGTTTGCGTGACCTTTAAATGTACCCTTTGGTCCAGTTAGGTTAGGTTAGGTTAGGTAGTTACTTTATTAATCCCCAAGCGGAAATCTTTTCGCTACAGCAGCATACAGGAAGCAATAAGATAATAATATAATAATAAAAAGCAATAGCAGTTCTTGTCAGCGTTGTCTGCAGCCACACAAGGCAGGTACTTTAGCATCAAACAGTAGACATAGAAAGTTAGCAACCAGCTGATGAGGCAACAAAAAAACATTTAACTTCCCAGCAATTCCCGTCTGGTGGAGACCAAAACGGAAAAGGAGAGTGAATATTGAATTTCTATTCAAAGGCAGGGTGAAATGAAACTCATAATATACAGTATGCTGACATTGCCCTGTCTGCTGGATGTGGAAAAAAAATCACTGCTTTTAGCACGTTCCCTATAACAACACTAGAAAATGATAGGAGATCAATGTTGGCACTCAGGAGTTCAAGAAAAACAAATCAATGAATGCTGTTTTACATTCAAAGTTTAACCCTCTGTGTGATTGTGCTCAGTCCTTAACTTGTTTTTCTCTGGCAGTGCTCGCAGGGCTGCAGGGTTTGTGTCAGAAGGATTCCTTCCTCGTCTGACTGAGAGACAGGTCAATGAGCCAAACACTGACCGGTCATGAATGAGGACATTTGTCTCCACTGCCTCAGAGCATGTGTAGGGCAGTGAACAGAGCTAATTGGCTAGTTATGTTTGCGATAAACAAGCCTCAGAGGCAGAGGTGTATCCAGACGGTTTCACACAGACTGATCTTTTTTCCTCTCATTTTTGTTTTCCAGACATATTGTGCTGAACATGCTGGGATCAGACTAATGCAACATGGATCCTGAGGAGTTAGAACTGCAGAATGACTACCGTTACCGTAGCTATGCGGCAGTCATTGAGAAAGCGCTACGAAACTTTGAGTCCTCCAGTGAGTGGGCCGATCTCATCTCCTCCCTGGGAAAGCTCAACAAGGTACAGTATGATGCCTGAAGCCACAGAAATAGTGCAACTGTCCTTGACCCCTTTACCAGATATCTTTTTCTGCTTATGAATGATCAGTGTTGGAGCATTTAACTTGAACATTTTCTTCTTTGCTGTTGATACTTTGAAAGTGTCAACTTCACAGCAGCTGTGTTTCAGTTCTCTCTAGTTATGGGGAAGTTCTTGTTTCTCATTGAGCCTCCCTCTGTGTAATACAACTTTATGACTTTAGTCTTCTGACCAGGCAATACAGGTGCCACTGTTCTATTTACTTGCAGAGCAGATGTTGACTTCAGAGTGTCTGTGCACATTAATGTACAAAAGTAGGTCCTGAAAGAATGTGAAGGAGAGATTTTATCTGATTAGCATGAAACTGTACAATGATAATATGCACAAAATCCTGTTTGTCCAATGTATCTTTATGGGATTTTGTGTTTTGTTAGATGAATCTCCCAATTCTCCCTTACAGTATTAATTCTTTGGTTAATGGTCAACAGAGTTTATGTTTTATTTTCTCTCTCTCTTCTCTCAGGCCTTGCAGAGTAACCTTCGCTACTCACTCCTGCCCAAAAGGCTGATCATAGGGAAGCGTCTGGCTCAGTGTCTGCACCCTGCCCTGCCCAGCGGAGTGCACCTCAAAGCTCTGGAGACCTACGAGGTCATCTTTAAAATCATCGGGACAAAATGGCTGGCCAAGGATCTGTTCATTTACAGGTAAAGAAACTGGCCTGAATCTTCTACTGCTTTAAGGAGAGTGCTGGTGTTTTTATGACTTAACTTATGTATGTGTCTGTTTTGTTTTTTTAGCTCAGGATTGTTCCCACTGTTGGGCCATGCAGCGATGGCAGTGAAGCCTGTGCTGCTGACATTGTATGAGCGTTACTATCTCCCGCTGCAGAGGGCTTTGCTGCCGAGTCTTCAGGCCTTTATAACTGGACTCCTACCAGGCCTGGAAGAAGGGCTGGAGGTCTATGACAGGTACATTATTCAATACTGTTTCTGTCAAGAGAAAGAAGGAAGAAAGAATCTCAAACTTTAAGTTTACCCTATAGTGCCATAGTCTTAAAAAAAAAAAAAAAAGTAAACAAATTTAAAACATTGGGACTGAGTCCCACATGCTCTTTTAACATCAGCTCACCAAATTTGAAGCAGAAAATAGAACACAACAAATGTTCCTCTTTTAGTCCTGTTGTGGTGACATCGCATAAAACTACAGCTCCCAGCTGTTTAGGACTTCACTTAACGTTTTAGCAGACATTACAGACTCATTACAGAAGGAAGAAATTAACTAGTTGCCGGAACCGCAGATGATGTTGGGAAGCTTTTCTAATGTGTAGTCTTTTGCCAATAATGCAGTAGCAAAATTGAATCAATACTTTGAAGATCTTATGAAGAGAAAATGCAGGGTTATTCAAGTAGCAGACCAGCGTGAATGCTTAATAATATGGGTGTTATAATCCTGGACCTATATTATTATTATTATTATTATTATTATTATTATTATTATTATTATTATTTAAAGCAATACTGACTCATTGCAATAGATGTATACACCTCCCTTACCTTGTTCAAATATGCACTGTAAATATTTCAGTTTGAGTTTGTCCATGATCTGTTAACTTTCTTTGTTTATTTTACACTAATTTACATAGAAGTGCCTGTAGAAAGAAGTCAAAAACGAATCACAAAATATTAAACTTGTGACCAAGGTACGATCAAACTGTAAAAAGTAGGTGCCGAGTCATTCGGCCTCACATGATTGCATACTACCCTAAACTGTACTTCTCTACTGAAGCAATGGGCACTTTTGGTCAGAATTGATTGGTGTGACGTCACTAACCTCTAAATAGATATAGATTTGTTGGTGGATGTGCTGCTGGATGCATGTCGATGAGCTCTCTTCACTTTGTCCTCTCCCGCCGCGCAGGACGGATGCTCTGCTGGTCAAGTTGTCTCTGCTGGTGGGACAGCAAGTCTTCTATGGCGCCCTGTGGGGCAGCATGCTGGTCACCTCCATGGTGCGACTGCCTGCTTCTGTCTTTATAGTCACACATTTTGACCGCATGGCATCACTGAGTCAACAAACACACATGCTTGGCTACGACCACCGCGTAGTGGTGAGTGTCTGTGTTTGTCCTCCTGCACATATGAACTTGAAAATATTTACTTACGATGTGTTGTGATCATATTTCAGTCATGTTTAAGTTTTACAGCTGTCCAAACCTCCGTCTGTCTCCAGGTGAAGTCAGTCTGTCTTTCTCTGCAAGATTCAAATGTCTTGGTGCAGAGGAACACACTCGAAATCCTGCTCTACTTTTTCCCCCTCGCCACATGCCTGGTATGTACCAACATAGGTGCCCTTCATCCGGTGGTCCCCAGACAACAACTTCTCCTTTAAGTGATTTAAGTTGAATGTTTGCTTTTTTTTCTCCAACTTGAGATCAGATCCTTTCCATCTGTTTTCTCTGTAAAATAACAGCATCATTTTAATTAATTATGATAGTTGTGTAGATTACACGAGTTGCTAGAGAAGTCTACAGTTAATCCAATTATTTAACAGCAAACAAACATTAATGCTCCGCAGTTGTTTCTCGTGAATGTCCATCAGCGCTGACATTTTTGGTGCTTCAACTTTTGTGTTCTTCTCCAAATATCAGAGATAATTGGGTGAAACTGTAAAACATGATATTGCTTGTCCTCATGATCCAGCAATGTCAATAAATTATGAGCATCACAACAATTACTTGAATTATTTGTTATCATGAATGACACAAAGAATGAACAAAAATCCCCAAATTAGATTTCTATATCCAATAATGTTCATGTTTGAGCACCCTGTGAGGGCTATGCTGCCGCTATTGTCAGCTATCCAATATTTATTTTTTCATAGGGAAATGCTTTACTGTTGATTGTCAGCCAACTGTTACTCTGTGTTGTTGGTTTAGGACCCAGCAGGCACCAGTATTGCTTTGAGTGATGAAGAAATGATCACAGTCGTGTCTGCAGCTTCGCTCACGCTACTCCGAAGAGACATGTCCCTCAACAGACGGCTCTACGCCTGGCTCCTAGGTCCTCATCACCAGAATACACTTCAGTGATGGATCACGTGTATCTCACCTGTTTGGCGAAGTCAGTGGCTCTCTCTGTTCACTCGCTTGTGTTTATCTTCATGCTTCCAGGCACAGACACAAAAGGAGAAATGGTGGCACCACACCCCACCCTGTCCACCACCACGGAGGAGCACACCTCATTCTACTTCAACACCTATTCTAGAGATTTTCTTGTGAAGGTAGCTCACACATCTATTATCACACAGACACACAATAACATAAATAAATACACCGATATATCTACACTTTTGGTCTAACCATAGTTTGTTAGTGTTCTTAAAGGAAATGATTGACATTTTGGCAAAAACGTTATTTTTGATCAATAGCACTCCTATGTTCGTATGGTGATTACGAAACTAAATCTAGTAGCCAGTCAGACGAGCACAAAGACTGCCAGAAAACAAGGAGAAACAGCCAGCGTGACTCTGTTTTAAAGTCCCAAAAATCCTCTCACAAGTAAAACCAAAGCTGTGAAAACAGTATGTTGTGGTTTCTGGAAGGTTGAGGTAAAACACTGTTGCGTTAACTGGGCCTGCTGTCGCTCCAGGAAATAAGTGCACCTGGCCAAGAAATAGTCCCTTACTTAACTTCTATCAAACTAAATGCATAAACGCAAATAAGCATATTTTTCACTGTTACCGAGAGGTAACATTCACGTGTCGCATCAGGTCAGGTGAATGTGTTTGAACAGTGAATTCATGAGTGTGTTTTTCTCATTCTCATCTGTTTGTGTTTCTGACTTCAGGCTCTGATTAACATCCTCAAACAGAAGGATGTGTATAACGAGCCAGACAATGTGACTGGTTACCTCAGGCCCTTTCGCGTCATTATCAGTCTGCTCGATAAACCGGAGATAGGTAGGCAACACTAAGCAGTGCAGTGCACAGACATGGCAAAATGCTAAATTACTTCATCCCCCACTATTTGTTTTTGCCCTGCTCTAACTCGGTTATTCTGTGATAATGACCGTGTGTCTGCTCAGGTCCGGCTGTCTTGAGCAGCGTGTTGTTGGAGGTGGTCCGAGCTTTCTACAGTTACTGTCGAGAGATGCTGGGGGCGGAAGCCATCAACAGCTCAGGACTCTCAGGCAACCAGCTAGCTAGGTGAGAGTCAGAAATGGTAAAACAGATGTTCGGTGTTGAATAAATATTTAACTTAACGTGACGAAATTCCAACCAAACGAGATTAATCCTGACATAGACGATGTATGTCTCATGCTTTTCCTAAACAGTAAAATAAAAGAGAATAAGAATGCATCAGAGATTATAAAGTCGATGAATATGCTGGTGAGCTCCATGAACAGTGAATACCTGTGGGAGTACATTACTCGACGCTTCTGCACTTCTCTCAGGTATGCCAATGACACAGATTCCTTTGTTTTAATGTGTAAAGTTAATACTTCAGGTGTTGATAACACTGTAGGCTTTACAAACTCAGAAACAACTAATATAATGCAGAGATGGGTTTTTAGGGGTCTAATGAATGTGAAGGAACTTTGAAGAAAGCTAAGGGCTGAATCCAATGAATGAAAATTGCAGAGAATATATGCAACCTGTGTGTGAACCTTCCTTGTTTGCTGTCAAATATCAACTGACAAGGATCACCGTTTTTATTCCCATATCTTTTATTCTAGTGACAAAGACGTCCCACCAACGCTCCCTGAGCAGGACTGTAGTCACCCTGCTCCCTCTGTCACAGAGATCTCCATCCTCATCATTTTCCTGCTCGATGTTCTTCCTCTGGTAAACAACTCACACACCTGCCCATCAGTAGTTTATTTCCAGGGAAATTGCACAGTGCCATCTATTGTAGAGTTTTTTGAATAGATTTTCCCAAAAAATATTATTTGCAATTGTAATGGAAGAATCTAAAGAACGCCAAAAATTTTGACAAAACTAGTTGACCAAATTAGTGAAAAATAATAATGTCTTTGCATCCCTCTGGCGACAGTAACAAATACAGAATATTACCCATGCTGGACTCACTCCTGATGAAAACTCTTATCCACAAGCATCATGTTTGTATTTTTCCACAGGAGCTCCATGCTGACATCAAGTCACATTTCCTCCCTGAGATGCTGGGCACCATGCTGCGGACCCTGCGAACCCACATGGACTCCATTTCCCGAGAAGAAGTCACACAGGGTCTGCGCGCGTGCTTCAAGGTCCTGAGTAAGATCCAGATGCCTGTAGTTTACATGGACGTTGACATCGGGGCACACACAGAGGAGATGGAGTTACAGCCACCAGAGGAGGAAACCACAAAGGTTGTTTTGCACTCTCTGCCAATTTATTTTCTTTTTAAATGATACTTTTGAGGTTTGACTCATCATATTAATTATACTTTATCTAGGATGGAGAGAATGAAGGAGAGAAAGACAGCAGTGGTGGTGAGGTGAACGGGCATCGTGGAGATGAAGAGCTGAACCGAGATGGAGGAGATGAAGCAAAGCCTGCAGACGGTATTTACCCAACACTCAGGTCTGAAGATAGCGGATTGGGCATCAGCGCCTCACCATCAGAGCAGCATCTGCTACCACGGTTGAAAATGGAGGCTGAGGGAAATGGAATTTGTACAGACGCCGAGGCAGTGTGGAGAAAGGGAGGCAGCATGGACACCATGACCCAGTGTCTGCAGGACATCCTGGCCTTCATAACCACAAGGTAAACTTCTGAGCCAGTTGTAATCAAAATAGTCTTAATGGGCTGCTTTCTAAATGGTTTGAACTCCCGCTGCATTTCAGATACCTGTTGGTGCAGGTGGAGGATGTCAGGGAACCGGATGAAGAGCCCCAGCCTGACCCAAACACTACCACTGTGGAGCAGAAGTTAGTAAGCATTGGTGGACGGGAAATTAAAGACAAACTGACCGAACTGTTCACGCCAAACAAACTCAAAGCCCGCCCTCCTCCGGAGACTCGGGCCTCGGCATCCCCCACAGAGAGGAAAAAGGAGCGTGGGCGTTCAGGGTGTCTGGACTGGGCAGCTGGTTCCATGCCCCGAGGAAAGGCAGAGATCTCTGAGGCATGTCGACAGGCCTTCACCGCCACCTGCCACCTGCTGCTGGAGTGCACCACCTTCCCCGTCTACCTAACTGAAGAGGAGACTCTGGCTCTCCACAGAGACATGTTTGGCAACGCAGGTCAGCACACGGACGGATGAGGGTAACACTTCTGTCACTCACATGCTTTAACCCACAACGAGGTCATAAAAACCTTTCTGTTTGCCATAGGTGTTGATGTGGACAGCCTGCCAGTGTGGCTGAGGTCCTTGATGACACTGTGCTGCCTGTCCAGGGACTACAATGTCCAGCACACTGCAGTGGCTTCTCTGTTGGAACTCATCAACCACTCCCAGTCCTTAGCATTGGTCATTCAGGACAAGCACAGACGCTACCAGAGCTCCGACTGCAACACTCTCAGTGGGCGGCTGCAGATGGTGACTGTGCCACCCATTAACCCTGCCCTGCTCCGCGCCATAGAGGAGGGCACTGACTTCTATCAGGTTAGATTATCAAAGGGAAAATGTTGGTGTACATTAAAACTGTAGTATAAAATCAGTATTCAAAATGTCTCTTTTCTTTTTCTCTGTAACCCAGAGGGTGTCCCAGGTCCTGTGGAGTCAACTGGACACAGAGCGGAAAGAGCAGCACATTTCCTGTGTGGAACTGTTCTACAGGCTGCACTGTTTGGCTCCGTCAGCATCCATCTGTGAAGACATCGTCTGCCAGGCGCTTCTGCACAAGGACAAGGTATGCATGCCTGCAGACGTGCGAACCACACATTAGAATTTTTTTCCCAGCATACTTGCGATGTGTCAACTCGGACACACAAACAGACCTAATAGGTAATGTGACGAGTTGAGCAAATAAGCCAAAGGTTTGTATGTTTGTCTTCACCAGGCCGTTAGGCTGGAAGCCCTACACCGCTTCACAGTGCTGTGGCACCTGACCCGGGAGATCCAGACCAACAGGACCATGTCCCTCAGTCGTTCCTTTGACCGGTTAGTACATAGTTGTGGTATGCAGTTGAAACAAGTGATGGTTTGTGTCTTCATTTAAGATTTATTTTTCTAACTTCTAATTCTGTTTAGTCCGTCTCAGTACTTGTGTAGCTTACATACTCAAAATAAGTGTCACTGTTACTCTGATTGGGGATTAACCTGATACCCCTTGAAGCAATAGTATTGTCAGTGTCAGAGTTGTGGGAACAAGCACAAAAAGGTTAAGAAAAGTTCAACTTTATACAAATGTCCCTGTAAAACTGGTTGATTCCACAGAAAACAAATGGGCAGCAACTAACATCTTTTTGTCTACTCATAAGAAACACAGCTTACTTATTAAAAAATCTTGTGTTGGAAATGTGTCTCTGTCTCAGGTCTCTCTGTGTTGTGGTGGACAGTCTGAGCTGCACTGACGGCTCAATCACTGCAGCAGCTCAGTGCTGGCTGGTCAGAGCTCTGTCTCTTAATGATGTCATCCGGATCCTGGAACCTCTTCTGTTGTTGCTGCTTCACCCTTCCACTCAGCGCTGCTCCATTCAGAGCGTCAAACAAAGTCTGACTGCTGGTAAGTGTATTAGTCGGACATTGTTTCCTGTGTCCTTGGAGTAATTTACATGTGACTTTGTTAAGAGTGAAACTTTTGGCTTTGGGTGTGTGCAATGTCTGATGTGTGTTTTGTTTAGCTGACATAATGATTGTTTTCAAGGTAACCTGAAGGTCCTAAACAACAGAAGTCGAACCTCCACCAGAACGTCTGGGACATCTACAGATACCATGGCAACGGAGGTCACCACCTTAAATGTTCTGAACATTGTGGACCGAGAGTCCCTGTGGGCGGAGTTAGACAGTGTCCCAGAGCTGCCAAAACTACTGGACAATTTAGTGCTATCAAGGAGTGAGAGTGAAGAGACGGAGGAAGAGGAGTATAGAGAGGAGGATGAGGAGGCTGAGAGTGAGCACACTGAGTCAGCTGACACAAGCGGCGCCCAAGTGTCCACAGAGAACTCCAGTTCAGGCTCTACTCCGTACCGCAGCATTGACGAAGGAGGTGTGGTCAATGGCCTGCGGAGGGTAGAGTCCCAGCACACGCAGGCATCTGATTCATTGTCAAGTGAGGATGAGGAGGATTTGGAGCTGGAGGCTATAGCCAGGACTCGCCTGTTGAAGCAGGAACGGGAGAAGAGAGAGGCCATCGACTCTCTGTTCCGCCACGTGCTGCTGTATCCTGTGGCGGGCGGCTGGCGCCATCTGCTCCAAGGCTTGGTGCTGCTGGACAGCCTGCTGAGGAGCAGCGCTGAGTGCCCTCTAGTGGACGCCCTCTCCTCCACCTCACTGGATACCAGCTCTGCTTCACATCTAAACCTGGTCTCCAACCTCCTGCAGCGTCATCAGCAGTCTCAGGATGGCAAGGGCTTCTACGGCTGCCTCCTCTCCCCCTCCTCCACCCCCTCTGTGCCCCCGTCCCTGCTCATCGAACTGCTGGTGTCCTTGTGCCTGCAATTTCTGCGCTGTCATTACCCTTCCTATCTGAGCTTGAGCCCTCTTGACCTGCAGGGGAACAGGGAGGTTCAGGTGAAGAGTGTGGAGGTGCTGACTCGCATGGTGAACCAGCTCAGCTGCACAGCGCGAGGACAAGAGGGCAGCAGGGCCAATCTGGAGTCCATCCGCAGACTCCTCTCAGGGTGTAAAGTGCAGCAGTATGCCCTGCTTACACTTTCTGCATCTATGTATATCAGCCAGAGGGGAACAGACAAGGGACTATCCAAAGGTGTGGAGCTGCTAGATGAGCAGGGAGTCCTGTCAGAGGAGATTCTGGTGAATCTTGGAGCTGGAGGGGGACAGGAGCAATACCCTTTACAAAGGGAATTACTTAAACTTCTCAATGCTCTCATTGTCCTGGAATACCATGTGCGGCCAGGTGGGGCCGCCTCGGCAGCCGGGTCAGGTGGCCAGCCTGGGGAGCCTCGTGAATCCCTGCCTGCCAGCAGCCCTCTTACTCGTGAGTGGCAAACTGCAGTCCTTTTCCAGCAGTCCATCAAGGCAGCCCAGTACGTCCAGAGCCACCCCATCACAGCCCAGGGAATGTTTGTCTCTGCAGCAGCCAGGGCTCTGCAGCCTCAGTACGGCTATTCCATGCACCCCCACTGGGTGTCACTGCTGTGCTCCTCTCTGCCATACTTGGGACGCTCATTAGGCATCATTGTAGCTCCACTCATCAATCAGATCTGCAGAAACTTGGACGAGCTGGTCAAGCTGTACGAGCATGATGGAGGAAAGACAAGCCAGAGGTAGCCTGAAAACACTTTTAACATTATCACACAGTACTGCAATACCACAATTATGTATTGAACAGTTGTATGAGTTCCTATCACCTTATACGTGTTGATACAGGGGTGTCCTGATGTTACCGTGAGCATATTGTTGTATTCTAAATGAAATATATGATTTATTTTTCTGATTTTTGATCAGCCTGGGTGGTAGGAGGGAGAACATCTCCCCTGACTACCCTCTTACTCTACTAGAAGGCCTGACCACCATCACACACTATTGTTTTCTGGACCACAAGAGGGTAAGAAATGGAGCGCACACTTACATCAGATACTGTATGTGCCTTCTATGCTTACGATCACTTCATGCTCATTTTCTTCCACCTTTCTCCTTTTCTCAGTCCCTTGTTGCCTGTGATCCAGTGGATGTACGTAATGCACGCAATGCTGTGCTTGAGGCCCTGCCGCACATGCTCAGTAGCATGGCATTGTTGTGGGGCGTGGTCATAAAGGAAGAGTTTCAGAGGCGCGCATCGGACTCTGCCCAGAGCAGACACACTTCTACCTCTGTCTATTTCAAAAGCACCAAGGTGTGTGTGTGTGTGTGTGTGTGTGTGTGTGTGTGTGTGTGTCTTATGCAACACAAGTGTTTGTCGTGATGGAGCTGTGTCATTCACCCTGTATGTGTTTGATGATCCTGTCATACATGTTGATTTTTCTTTTTTTGGCAATGTGAATATATCATTATAAAAAACGCGATTTATGTTCAATGTGTGCATATTTAGATCTTGAGGCAGCGGATACTGGAATTCCTTCTCCCTCTAACTGAACAGTATGGTGTTCAGCTGATGGCTTCACTGGGAGCAGTGTGGAGCAGCAGGAAAAGTAAAAGGAGAAATAAAAACAAAGTAAGATCTGCAGTGTTTCCAGAAACAAAGAAACGGAGAAATCTAAGACACTGATTGGCTTCAGCTCTCAGGGTCTCAACGCTCCGCTCTCTTCTTTAGGTTTTACCTGTGGCCAGTGACTCTCGTCTAACCATTGTGGAGCTGGTGAAGTCTCTGAACACGCTGCACACAGATACTATCCTGCAGTTGGTCAAAGAGGTGGTGAAAAAACCACATCAGATCAAAGGAGAACAGGTACATGAACATGCATACAAAACGCTCAAGACTTGTACTCTGGAAAATACTTAAGTCCAATTTTTTTACTCTTCCCTCCATCAGAAGTCGACATTGGTTGATATCCCCATGTTACAGTTCAGCTACACATACATCCAGAGGTAAGTGGGAAAAATAAAATGCATGTACCAGTCTCAGGTTTACTTCGATCTCTACAAATGTTCACTTTTATAACAATCTCTGTGGTCTGTTTGTAGTATTTCAGCTCAGGCTCTGCAGGAAAACGTCGCTCCTCTCCTCAGTCTGCTGCGGGAGTCTGTTCAGCTCAACCTGGCCCCGCCTGGGCACTTCTTATTGCTGGGGTCAGTTCTCATCTTCATTTGGCTGAGCATTAGTATAATGTCTTTATTAATCCCACTTTGGAAAATGTTTTGCCACGGAAAACAGTAAGCCGTGTCACTGCTTAGCAAACAGATCAGAAAAACAACTGAAATGGTCCCTCATTTTTACAACAATTTTATTTTTATTTTTTTACATTTTTCCATGTATGTATTTGTTAGTGTTAGAAAAATTACTCAGAGGCTTGGTTCAAAATCAAACATATCAGACATTTTATTCTTGCAAGAAGGAGCAAATACATGCCATCCTCAAAGATAGTTTTGGGGGTTTTAATTTGTTGTTCAGTAACATTTTCTGTCTTGCAGAATCCTGAATGACTTTGTCAATAGACTCCCCAACCTGGACAGTAAGAAGGACACCAAAGATCTGCAGGTGAGATGCAACACTCCATTGCTGTTCGCAGATGTCAAGTCAATAAATTGTTGACTTTAGAAAATAAGTAAGCGCAGGTAACATGTGTGGTGATACGAATGATTAAATTACGTTGCAGGATGTGACTCAGCGGATCCTCGAGGCAGTGGGTGGGATCGCAGGGTCATCTCTGGAGCAGACCAGCTGGCTCAGCCGCAGCCTGGGGGTCAAAGTTCAGCCGCAAGTGTGCCCAGAAGCAGAGGAGGCGGATGACACCGAAGTAGAGGGGGACCACTGTGGTAACGTCAAATACTTCTGACTAACACATGCATTCATCACCTCAACTGCAGTTTCTGTCCAGTGGTCGAGAAAATTAAACCAGGGGATCAATACAACCGTCAGCCAGATTGGGTTTAGTAGAGTAAAATAAAAAAAATATCAGTCCTGTTACCATGGAAACTGCTCTTACTATACTTAAGCTTAGTGTTCATTGAAAGGACGTGACTTTTTTTCAACTTTCTTTTCAAGTGTAGAGACCCAGTGGCCCCATATGGTAACACTGTTAGAAGGACGGTCTGTAGACTTGAAGCTGTTCAATGTTACAAATATGCAGGTTTCAAAATGTATTCATATTCTATTTGCTGACACATTAAAGAGAAAAAAACAAAATAAATGGGTGGGGAAAAAATATTCCACAAAGGTATACATCCTATCATGCTGAGATGTAAACATGTTGAACTTGATTTGGGATCAGGAGAGCAAGAGGAAAAGATCTGTTTAACTTTGTGGGAGCAGTTCAGAACTTAATGCTTGTCCTGCAATGACAGAGTCTGACGACTCCGTTATAATATCGGATACTTTCTCTCTTATTATTACATGCTTGATAACACTCATTAATTATTTTGCTATTCTTTCTTTCCTTGTCAGAGTCAATGGCTCAAGCTAGCACCATGGTCTCCTCCTCCGCTCCCTCGGTTTACAGTGTGCAGGCTCTTGTACTTCTGGCTGAGGTAGGATTTTATTCATATATTGTTTTTTATGCAAATAAAATAAATAGGCACTATTTAACACGTTCTCACTCTGTAGATCTTGGCACCACTTCTGGACATGGTATATCGCAGTGATGAGAAGGAGAAGGCCGTTCCTCTCATCTCACGTCTCATGTACTATGTTTTCCCCTACCTGAAGAACCACAGGTAACAACTGTTGCAGGTTTATCTCAGTACTAACATATTTAGTCTTTTGGTACTGAGCAGATTTCTCTGACTTCCCTCCTGCAGTGCCTACAATATGCCCAGCTTTGAAGCGGGTGCTCAGCTGCTGAACAGTCTGAGTGGGTATGCCTACACCAAGAGGGCCTGGAAGAAAGAGGTCTTTGAGCTTTTCATGGACCCCCTCTTCTTCACCATGGATGCCTCCTGTGCATACAGGTCAGCATGTTTGTGTGTTACACGAGACTTTTTTTTTTTTTTTTTTTTTTTTTTTTTTTATACACGCAATTATTCACAATTCCTCTAGTTCTCAGGACTTTTAGGAACACCCAACGACATACTGGACTTGGGACTGACAGTCTCTGAGTTTGCTGCAGCAGATTGGTGGCGGCAAAGCTGATTAATGGCAAATACGTTAGATGTGGGGACTGCACTTATTTGAGATTTAAAGAAGACATTGGTTTGAAAAGTGCTGTTGAATATGGGATGGTTGATTGAACTGGATGAGATTACACAAAAATGGATAAAGAAATGCTTTTGATTGAGTGCCCAAATATTATTGGGTATTCGATTAGGTTTTAAGGAAGTGACACAGAATGTAACAAAACTTGAATCTTTTCTCAAAGTATTTGGTCTGTTAACTGTTTAAAACTGAATTGCACGGATGACTTTAAGCGTCTAATGTCTGCTGTCTAACTGCTCTGTGTTCTCTCTAGTTGGAAATCCATTATTGACCACCTGCTGACTCATGAAAAGACCATGTTTAAAGACCTTATGAGTGAGTACAGCCTCACATGCCTGATTCTAATGTATTCTAAAGTTTGGAGCTATTGTGTGATAGAGAAGTTTTATTCCTATAGTGCAATGTGTCAGAAAAGGGATGCACAGTCGTGGAGAGAATTTTTGAATGTGGTTAAAATAATGAATTTAAACAAAAGAGACAAATGTTCACCCTTCAAAGTGATGCACTGGAACCGAAGAGCAGATAGAAATTATTTTCAAATCAGAACCGTCACAATGTCACTTCCTGAAGTGGTGTTGCAAATTCAAATCACAGAGGTGTTTTTAATTATTTGCCATTTCAATTCTGCCTTCATTTGTTCCCCAGGCATGCAGAGTGGCTCCCTGAAACTGTTTGCAAATGTCGACCAAAAACCCATGCTGCTGAAACGCCAGGCATTCGCCATGTTCAGTGGTGAACTGGACCAGTATCATCTCTATCTGCCCCTAATTCAAGGTGAGGTATTGTTACTGGATTTTTATGTAGTTGTGTTCAATCTAGTTTGAAAAACAGACATAAAAGCTGACTGTGTTTGTCCCCTTCCTTTCAGAGCGTCTCACAGAGACTTTGCGTATGAACCCTAGCCCTGCTGTTTCAGCCCAGATGTTCCTGATGTTTCGTGTTCTCTTGCTGCGGATCTCTTCCCAACACCTGACATCTCTTTGGCCGATAATGGTCACAGAACTGGTTAGACCACACCCTCTGAGAACCTTTTTTTTTTTTTTTTTTCGCACACAGGGTCAATAAAGTGTAAATTTCTGCTTGAAATATTTGGACGGAAACCATTTCTTCAATTTGTTTTTCAGATTCGCTCTTTTGCACGTCTGGAAAAGGCTTTGCTGGCAGATAAAGACATCTCAAAGTGGGTCCATTTTTTATTTACAAATTCCCATTTCATCGGCACCCTGTTGAAGCTATTTCTATGTGTTCTCGTTTATCACCAAGGCTGGCTAAAGTAGTGCGCGGAGCCCTTGACAGAAATGGACCCGTGAACTTCTCTCAGGCAGAACTGGACATGTACCTCTCAGCCTGCAAGTTTCTGGACACTTCCTTGGCTTTTCCCCCCGAGAGGATACCACTCTTTCAAATGTAATAGCCCAGTTAAGAGCAAAAGGACATAAAAGGCTTGCTTACATTTCTCTTTAGATTAAGTAGTATTTATCTGTTCATCGTACAGGTATCGTTGGGCGTTTGTCCCTGAGGTGGACGTGAACCGCTACAACGGTCCAGAGTATGCACTGATAGAGGGAGAACAGGAATGCACTCCACATGTTGTCAGAGTACTGGAAGGGATACAGCAGCGCTTCGGGGTAAGATACCGGGGGTGGAAACCCTACTTATCAATAATCATTCCCACTTCAGGTGTCTTGAAAAGTTATATTGGCTAGATCCTTACAGTTACTGTTATTTACAACGTGGTCAAGTGACCATGTGTGTCCTTATTTCAAAATGTATCTTATTTCATAAAAAAATAATGTCATGCCTGAGGGAGCACAGGAGTCTCTTTTTCAACATTGTACAAATTTGAATTGAAAATTACATCAGTGTAAAAGCTACAGCACCTCAGTGGTAAATATAATCCAGAGATTCATGCACATCATTAGCTGCCTTCTCAACAACGATGGACGTGTGTCCTGCAGCTGCAGCGCCACTCCCTCTGTAGACAAATATATCCTGCCAGCTTTGAGGCTGTTTTTGTGACAGTCCAGTCATGTCTGAATGAAACCTTTACAGAACATTTATCTAAAAGACACCTGTGTGAAAGAAACACTACTTTAACAAATAAATGATGCCAGAAATACTGTGCTAGTTTCATAGAGCCGATGTGTTGCCATGGTGATTACACAATTTAAATAAATGTTTGAAGGTCACTCAGCATTAAATTAAACTGAAACGGAATATTTTGTGTTTATTCATGGGGAAAATAAGGGAAACGTTTATTTAAAAACTCACTGAAGTGATTCATTCAGGTCCTGATTTGTGAAATGATCACACTTCACTCTTACTTCGATGCCCTCTGCTGTAATTCCAGACACTGAACGGGCTGAATGAGGAGTCTTCGACGGAGCGTCTAGAGTTCCCCCTCCTCACTCAGCGCTCCCTGTCCTCCATCACCCAGCTGTTGCCTTTCCTTCGCACGCTGTGCTGCTCGTTCCAGAGCCCTCCTCCCGACAGCCAGCCTATGCGCCACTTCCCTGTCGTGGACTACCCACCAGCCAGTTCACACGCAGTCCTGAGGAGTGTGGAGCACATCACCGAAGACGAGTTCCTGGACTCCATGGACAGTTAAAAACTCTTCAACATTACGCTCTCATGAACTTTGAGCTCTTCGATCTGTAGCCAAATGCTGTAAGTTGAAAACCTAAGGTGGGCACGACCGGTGATGATGTTGTATTTTGAACAGGAAAAAAAGGAAATGTTTTCGAATTCTGCTTTTTAATGTTTTAACTTGTCTGAACTTCACATCAGTACATGTTCCTCTAAGGTGCTCGCACTCTGAATCTATACTACAAAAAAAAAAAAAAAGGGATTCTATGATACTTATTTCCAACGGTCTTTTTTGATAGCTAAATATGGACTATTGATTACAAATTACTGGGGAATGCCTCTTTCTCACTCCTAAAAAAAATTCATAATCTCAGCTGCAATTTATTCTCTCTAGACTAGAAAATGACTATTAGAAATAGTCATTATGTAAACCAAATTCAAATTACCACCTATAGTTTTTCGAAGGCATGCACCTTGTAATAGTTATAATAGTTCCAGGAAAGATCCTCAGATTTCAGATTCACTGTGAAGAACCTTATTTAGTATTGTTGGTATGTTTTTTTTTCCATAACGCTATAATCTGTAGTATTCCCACACATACGTCTGTCTGACTCTGAGAATGTAAAGGTTAAATGTCTTTAATCTTTGGTAAAGATTTATTTTAAGTTATGTTTTAATGGTGAGTTACTGAATGTGCTTTGTGTACACCAGGAAAACCCTTTGAAATATTGTTGCGTGTGCCTATGTAATACATGCTCGCCATTTTTGGTGTTCAAGGGAAATTAGCCTTTCTTCGTAGTTATCCGTGGATAGTTTTTAACAATTGCCCACTGTCTCTTTTTTTTTTCCATAATGCCGAATGTTCAATTAAGTTATTTTGGCTGTTTAAAGGACTGTGTCAAGTTTGGATTCAGCAAAATTAAAAGTCATTACATTAAATATTAAACCGAAGTGCTGTGTTTTCATTTTACAGCTGTAGTTACTCGATGTTGGAGGTTAAGTTGCTGTGGACTCGAAAGTACGATATCAACAGTGTAAGGAAATCAGCTTATTTATGCATTTGCTGAAGGTATGAATTTTGTGTTCGAGAAGAACATGTTATAGTTTACTGGAAGGATACTGAGCTATGGCTGGGTGATATATTGATATTTTATCATCTTGTGATATGAAACTAGATATCATTATAGATTTTGGATATTTTAATGTGATTAAAAAAAAAAATCCTGGTTTTAAAGGCTGCATTACAGTAAAGTGATGTAATTTTCTGAACTTACCAAACAGTGCTATTATTTGCTTTTACACAATGGTAATTATATCCACATTCCTGATGATTATTTATCAAAATTCTCACCATGTAAGCATTTCGTGAAAGCATCAACTTTCATTCCCACAATGCCATTGCAATATTGATATTGAGCTATTCACAAAACTATATTGTGATATTTGATTTGTTGATATCGCCCTAAAGATGAAAAAAAAATGTATCTTTGATTTACTTGATCTTTTACAATGTGGTTCTAGAGAGAATAGCACTTTGTTTTTGTTTTTTAAGATATTTCTCTAAATGTTTGTGTATTATTACTTTTAGTGGTTTATCCATATTGGATAATCCTGACCACCCTCTCCACCACCTGCTGCAGGGACAGCGGAGCACTTTCTCCAAAAGACTCCTCCAGCTCCGCTGTCACAAGGACAGATACAGGAGATCATTCCTGCCGACCGCAATTAGTCTGTACAATAACTCACTTCTGGCAAAATCCATCACATAACAATAACACTGTTGTCTGTGTTTCTTGGTTGTTTGTATATAATATATATATATATATATACTGTACTGTATATACTGTGCATTTTATATTTAGGTTAGGTTAGGTAGTTACTTTATTAATCCCCGAGGGGACATTTTTTTCGCTACAGCAGCATACAGAAGCAATAAGATAATAATAGAACAATAGAAAATCAATAAAATAGCAGTAAAAAATATAAATATTAAATGCACAGTATATACAGTACAGTATATATCTATATATATTATATACAACTATATATAATTTTTTTTACTGCTATTTTATTGCTTTTTATTATTCTATTATTATTTTATTGCTTCTGTATGCTGCTGTAGCGAAAAAAAAATGTCCCCTTGGGGATTAATAAAGTAACTACCTAACCTAACCTAACCTAACCTAACCTTAATAAAGTAACTACCTACCTACTTTAAGAGTCTCAAACTCCACTCCGTCCCAGTAGGTGGCAGTGCTGCATTGTGAGCTTGTTTTTCCTCGAACTCTCCGCACCAAAAAAAAAAAGGAAAAAGAAGAAGAAGAAGCGGAAACCATTAGTATTTACGGAAAGATGGCGGTCCCAACAGACCGAGGCGTCCCTGTGAGCACGGTGAGCGGAATTCATGCATTTGTTTGGGGGATTGTGAGCCGTTCAGTGACACGAGAGATGCGACTGAGATCTGCTGTTGTGAATAACGAGGTTAAATATATCTTTATAGTCCGTTATAATGACTAGACGGAGCTCCGTGGTAGCATTTACTAGGCATTAGCCTGCTGGTTGTTTTTAATTTGCATTGTTGGGATGTTGCTGGTGAAAGAGAAACGAGAAACCACTTGTAAATATTGTCTTTTTAAAACTGTAATCCACACCACGATCGTTTAAAAACGCATTATCTGCTGCGTTATCAGTAGCAGCAATAAGGGAACCACAGAAGTGTTAAAAGTTGGACGTTATCAGGTTGATCCCACAAACCCTCTTTTTTATTTTTTTTTTATTTTCTGTCTTTTAAAGCCACAAACGAGGACATAAAATGAGTAAAATACAACAGCATGAGATTCAAATGTTCAAGTCTGAAGCCAGTTATCTCCTTCAGACCGGTCATCATCTCCCTCACGTTGTTCTGCTGGAGTTTGGCCTCCAGCTTCCTCCTGTAGGAGTCCCTGACCTTCTCCTTCTCCTTCTCCTGAGCTCCTCTCTGTCCCCAGACCTTGAAGGCTGTGTGCATCCATTTATGGCATTAGCCTGCAGAAGATCCAGAGTTTTATTGTTCCAGGTGGGGTAGTTAACACACCGGTGCAAAGTTTGACAGTGCTTTATCCAGAGTGCTGCGTTTAAAGTCTCCAGTAACTGGCAAAAAAAAAAAAAAAATGCACCCGGATGCTGAGTCTGCAGTTTGGAGCAGATGGTGTCCACCCGCTGCCTTTTGTCAGCTGATGAAGGAACACAATCAGCTGATCGGGAGAGTAAAACAATGGCTCTCCGTTACAAAGAGGGGAAAAAAAAAAAGTTACGGTCTATTGCCTGACCGTCACTTAAACAAAACGTTAAAGGAAAAAAAAAAGAAACTCAGAAGGTAGGTAGGTAGGTATATACTTTATTAATCCCCGAGGGGAAATTTTTTCGCCACAGCAGCATACATACAGAAGCAATAATAGAACAATAGAATAAAATAATAGAATAGAATATATAATAGAAAAGCAATAAAATAAAATAGCAGTAAATAGTAGTAAAAAATATAAATATAAAATGCACAGCATATACAGTATATATACAGTACATTAAATATATATATATTATATACAACAAACCAATAAACACAGTCAACATATATATATATATGTATATATATACATACAGTACAGTATATATCTATATATATAATATACACATAATATACAAGCAACCAAGAAACACAGTCATCAGTGTTATTGTACTGTGATGTATTTTGCCAGAGGTGAGTTATTGTTCAGTCTTATTGCAGTGGGCAGGAATGATCTCCTGTATCTGTCCTTGTGACAGCGGAGCTGGAGGAATCTTTTAGAGAAAGTGCTCCGCTGTCCCTGCAGCAGGTGGTGGAGAGGGTGGACAGGATTATCCAAGATGGACAATAGTTTGTTCAGCGTCCTCCTCTCCACCACCTTTTCCAGACTATCTAGTTTGCAGCCAATGATGGAGCCGGCCTTCTTAACCAGTTTGTTAAGTTTGTTGGTGTCACCGGCTCCAATGCTGCTCCCCCAGCAGACCACAGAGAAGTACAATGCACTGGCCACAACAGACTGGTAGAACATCTCCAACATCTCGCTGCACACATTGAAGGATCGAAGTTTCCTCAAGAAAAAGAGTCGACTCATCCCCTTCTTGTAGACAGCGCTGATGTTGGTCTTCCAGTTCAGTCTGTTGTCGATGGACACACCCAGGTACTTGTACTCCTCAACCATGTCCACCTCCTCTCCCAGAACTCTCAGCGGTTGTGGAGCCGTCGTCTTCCTCCTGAAGTCGACCACCATCTCTCTGGTCTTGGCCACGTTCAGGAGCAGGTGATTTCTTCCCGCCCACTCCACAAAGTCCTCCACTACTGCCCTGTACTCGTCCTCCCGTCCATCCCTTATACACCCGACCACGGCAGAGTCATCAGAGAACTTCTGCAGATGGCAGGACTCTGAGTTGTACTGGAAGTCAGTTGTGTATAAGGTGAACAGAAAGGGGGACAGAACAGTTCCCTGAGGAGCTCCAGTACCACTGACCACCGTATCAGACAGCACACTGCCCAGACGGACAAACTGGTCTGCCTGTCAGGTAGTCATTGATCCAGGAGACGGTGGACGCGTCCACCCCCTCCACCCCCACCACCTGCAGCTTCTCACTCAGCAGCAGTGGTTGGATGGTGTTGAATGCACTGGAGAAATCAAAGAAGGTGATTCTCACAGAGCCACCGGTTCCATCCAGGTGAGACTGAGCTCGTTGCAGCAGGTAGATGATGGCATCGTCCACTCCCACACGGGGCTGGTACGCAAATTGCAGAGGGTCCAGAGAAGATTTCACCAGCGGCCTGAGGTGGGCCAAGACCAGCCTCTCCAGCACCTTCATCACATGAGATGTGAGGGCAACCGGTCGGTAGTCGTTGAAAGAAAGAGAAGAGAGAAGAGAAGAGAGAAATAAAAAAAAAAAAAACAGTCTTAAAACTGAAACGCTCACCGACAGGCTGCCACGAGCAGGCGCCAATTTGAACAGATGGATTCATGAAAACGAGGTCATTTTGAAAATGTATTTATTATGTGAAATGTACATTTTTAGCTTTCGCCAAAGTTTCTTCACACCAACTCCACCAGCCACACCCGGCCCTTCAGCGCCATCGCTGAACTCATAGGTGAGTCATCATCACGCCGTCGTCTTTTCAAATAACAAAGAAAGCTTCAGTTAGTTTCTGTTACTCCATACCGGCGATGTTCCCAACTGATCTGCACAACACGATGATTTTTGTAACTTAATCTTGCTGTTTTTAATTTTACAATTTTTACCGTAATGTTGAAGGACGCCGTGTTTTTATTTGTTGTCTGTTTTTATTTTCTACAGTATTATGGTCATATTGCGACACACAGGCCTGTGGTAACCAAGGTCATATTTAGTGCCTGAAATACCGAACCACCACGACAAGCCTCTTCGATATGTACATGTTAGAAAAATTACTTGGAGGCTTGGTTCAAAATCAAACATATCGGACATTTTATTCTTGCAAGAAGGAGCAAATACATGCCACCCTCAAAGAGAGGTGTCCAGCATGCTCCCAGGTCTCCTCCGTAGGGCAGCTTTTTACACAGTTGACAAATAATTGACAGTCACCCCCAATTCCTTTTGTATCTGCTTTCGTATGGTAATTCATAAGATAATAACACAGGGGAGTCGTCATTTAGATGTGGAAAGTAAAACAAAAAGGAATCACTTGCAAATAAGAGAGATAAAACGAGAGACTTTTCAGAGCCTGCTTGACACTTGACTTTCCGGAGCCACAATGCAAACAAGAGGAAGAGACAAATCTTTTCTTTCCATCAGTATAGTACGTTGTATGTGTCTGAAGCTGCATGCAGCTGAACTGTTGTTTTTGTTTTTTGTTTTTTTCAGACAATGCCTACGATCCAGATGTCAGCGCCAAACAGTTCTGGATTGATAAGACTGTGGTCAAAGGCGAACAATGTCTCAGCTTTATGGATAATGGAAATGGACTCGACCTTGAAACAATGCATAAGATGCTCAGGTACAAATGCTATGATTTGGTATTCATGGGAAATCAGTTGGAGCTTTTTCATAGTCACAATTAATGAACTCACCAACGTATTGTGTTTATCCCCCTCCCCTCCCCCCTCAGCTTCGGGTACAGTGACAAGCCTGTTATGAATGGGGTGGAGCCAATTGGAATCTATGGCAACGGCTTCAAGTCTGGATCCATGCGTCTTGGCAAAGATGCCATCGTCTTTTCTAAATCGAGGAGCACCTCGTGCGTCGGGATGCTCTCTCAGACCTACCTGGAAAAGATTGGTGCCGAGCAAATAGTTGTACCAATTGTTTGCTTTGAGGAAAGAGAAACCAAAAAGTATATCCTTTTTCTAAAGAATCAATACTCATCACATATAATTATTTCTACAGTGGTATTTGTAGTCAGCTGAGTTAGGCAGAGGAGAAGTGTACCATTATTGCATATTTACCTCATTTCAGTTATTTAAGCTGACTGCAATTATTTGGCATAACCGTCGGAATAATTTGCATTCATCTGTATGAAAACGGCTGAATGTCATATTTCCATCAACATTTCCACGTCATTTTCCAGTGTTTGAGATTTGACGAGAGCTCTTTTCATGACATCATCTTTTTTCACCCCCTACCTCTGCTGTGGTTTAATGAAGTGGACAATCAGTGCCATCACGGTAGTGTTTATTTTGATTGGTGGTACCAGTCATTGTATGTAATTCGTTTATACATTTCATAATGTGCTTTGTGTATTTGAGCTGTTAAGTCATAAGCTCCGTGACATTTTCATTGACAAAGCCTGAAGCTTCGTCCTGACAGCCGTTGTTGCAGAGAAACCTCAAGGACAGGTGTTAACAGTTTGGATGTAACCTGCGACGTTTGGAGCTGAACCTGATTTGATAAGATTTTCAATGTTTTGCCTTGTTGTTAAAAGGGTCTAGATGTAGTATGTTATGTGGGCTGGGACCTGTTTTAGAGAGCTAAATTGTCTCTCAAATAATTCATCAGACAGTCATATTTTAATTTGTCCCCATTTTTTTGTTGGAATTGTCCTTAATGTCCTTTTCACTCTCTGTGAGAGAGGAGCACAAACTCAGCCTGCAGGCCATTCTGCGCTACTCCCCTTTTAAAACAGAGGAGGAACTGCTCACTGAGATTGATGTCATCAGCTCATCCTGGTCCACAGAGAAAACTGGCACACGGATTATCATCTGGACTCTCCGCAGGTTGGTCTTTAATCCACAAACAAACTCGCACAGATGTATATCTGTCTGTCTGTTCAGAGGCTAGGTGCTGTGGCTCGAGTTAAAACCTTATATTTGTACACTCCAATAACAACTTTGTTCACAAATGAAAATGAGTATTGCCAACTGGACACACAGATCGGTTCTGATCACTTTCTATGGACTCACAACTGTCAGATAACCACAAACTGTTCGTATCTGATCTTCATCAGGACATCTACTAAACCAACAGAGTTTGATTTTGAGAAGGACCGTTACGATATCAAAATGCCATCTGAGATTTATGAGACGATGAATGACCCCTCTCAACAGCCAGACGGGGTCAACTCACACATCGCTGAGAGTGTGTACTCACTGCGGGTAAGGAGCAGTAATGCGCATGTCTGAAAATTATTCATAATGACTCTTTTGTAGTTCCTAGATCCAGACTGGCTCTTAGGGTCGACTAGCTTTCTTAAAATCAGCTCTGAAACTTTGGAAAGTCCTCCCCCTCCAGATCAGGTCATCGGCTTCACCACCAGTGTTCAAATATTAATTAAAAACATTTTTGTTCTTGCTGGCCTTTCCAGATTAGGCCTAGTTTTAAATTTCTATTTTATTCTTTACAGCATTATTTACTGCTCATGTACGCCTTTGGGTTTTGTTTTGGCTTAATGTTGTTTTTAAGGTCTTTTAATTTTTGCCTTACATTTTTTTTTTTATTTTTGTTTGTATGAGTATTTTATTTTGGATGGCCTGATTTGTTTTAATTCTATCTGATGGGTTTTAATTTGGTCTGAGGTTGTACGGCACTTTGGTACATATGTTGGGTTTAAATGTGCTATATAAATAAAGCGATTTCACTTATAGCTCCTCTCCACTCAAACATGTGTATTTCTTATTGTTCCATCACTGGGATGTTTGATTGTCACTGTACAGGCAGAGGAATGTGGTAAGTTTGACTTGAAAAGGCTGTATTCACATTCATCTGCTGAGGAGGCGAAGTTCCTCTTTGCTGCTCACTGTTGTTCCTGTATGAGCATTATTTTGTGACATTGCAACTTGTTTGGATGCAAATCACAGTCCAGAATACAAATTTAAGATCCTTCCATCGAAGTAGCAGGCTTCCCGTGTCCAGCAGTTTATGTTTTGAAATTGAAAGTCATAGATTCGACCTTTCAGTGAGAGAGAAAGTCAGGGGACCATTTCAGTTACAAATTATAGTCCCATGTCTGAAGTAAGTCTGTAAGACAACATAAAGCCAAAACAAGTTGTACATGAGCCGTAAACAACGATGTAAAGAATAAAATTGAAAATTTTTGAAGTTTTTGGTTTTTCCAGATCCAAACTGTTTTGATACTCCCTTAACCTTATGATTCTTTGTCACATTACTGTTGATTGTATACATTAACTAACAGCTGCTTTTCTAATGGCTGTAGGCATATTGTAGCATTCTGTACCTGAAGCCTCGGATGCAGATCGTGATTCGTGGTCAAAAGGTGAAATCTCTGCTCATTGCGAAGAGCCTGGCGTGCATCAGAAAGGACCACTACAAGCCCATCAATCTTGTATCCTTCAATCACCGGCTTTCTGGAGCTGGCCTTTCTTTCAAACTTTTCCCCAATAATGTCTTTTTTGTTGCTGTTGTTGCATTTTACTTAAGAGTTATTTCAGAACAAACGGATTCCTATAACTTTTGGATATAACCCCAAAAGTAAAGACCAGTATGGTATCATGATGTATCACAAGAATCGGCTCATCAAACCCTACGAACGTGTCGGCTGCCAGCTTAAGGTGAGTTTCTGCTCTTTTGAGTAAGTTTGTTTGTTACACGTGTTTTCAAGGGTTTCTAAATGTCATGCTGCGGTGAACCTTTGCCTTCTGCAGGCCAACAACAAAGGTGTTGGAGTCATTGGGGTCATAGAATGTAACTTTCTGGATCCTACCCACAACAAACAGAGCTTCAATGAGACAGATAAGTACAGGTAATGACATCAATGCTGCGTTCAGTTGTGATCATAGAGGTTTAAAGATCTAAATGAGCAGTTGGGATATAATGTTTGTTTGTTTTTGTTTTTTTAATCATTTTCATGTTCCCGGATTCCCTGGAAATCTGACATCCTGAATTTGTTGGTACAGGAAAACCATCAACAGTTTGGGGGTCAAACTGGAGGAGTACTGGCAGGAGATCCGCTACAGAAAGTCCAGAGAAAATCCAAACAGCACCGTACCAGTTGAAGATACCATGTTAGTATAATTTTGCAGTGACTGCCATCGTGGATTTGACACACATTTTTGCTAAACCATGTTGACTCCTCCACAGGAAGCGACCAGATCAAAGCTGGGTGCAGTGTGATGGCTGTTTGCAATGGCGTAAACTCCCTGACGGGATCGATTGCAGCAAGCTGCCCGATAAGTGGTACTGCAGCAGCAACCCTGATCCCCAGTTCAGGTAACCAGAGCATCATCAATGCACCTGAATAATTACAATCAAATGAATAAAATAACAAATATAAATCTGTGCTTGAGTGAGAGTAGTTTGAAGGTACATTAAGTCAGGTCTACACTGCAGGGCCCTTAACGACAGGTCCAAACATTATTTAACATGAATACTGGGCTTCTGTAGGAATGCTCACCCAACTTTTACCACATGTCACTATCTATGGATGACTGGAAGCACCAATAGTCTTTCCCAAAATAAAGACACATTATAGAAATCAAGGCATTTGGTCCAAGTCAAACCCAAACGTAGCTTGCTAGTGTTTTCACGGTGTCAAATTAACCATCACAGGAGCTGCCAGGAGGAGGAGGAGCCCGAAGACTCCGATGACGATCAGCCTTCATACCGCAAGACCTATAAGCAACAGTGAGTCTCAAGTTTACATTACCAACACGGCCACAGCCGTTGACGAGCGTAATGAAATATTAAGATGCAATGATATTAAGCTTCTGACTGGCTGTGGGTGTGACTCAGCTCTGATTTGTTACAGAGAGAGGGAGGACAAAAAGGAACAAGAAAAGAGGCAGAAGGTAAGGATACATAGTGTGCTGGAAATCATCCACCAGTTGTCTCCCCGCTAATTAACGTTTCCACCTCAGGGTACCTTGAAACACACTTCTAATCAAAAGTTCTGGCACCACTGAATTTCCAAGTTCCTATAACAGAATATTTTCAAAAATATATGATAATTAAATCTGCAAGCAGTGATATGCAGGATCACGCTGCATGCCGGGGGATCCTCTGTCCTCCCCCGCCCTGTCCTCACATTCCACAACAAGAGATAGCGGTGGGTATGGAACCTTTTCACCACCTCCCTGGATTTGCCAAGCTTCCTCTTTATAATACAAACGTTAAACCAAACGTCCGGCCCGAACAATAGACATTTGATTCTGATTTTGTAAAACTTGTTAATTTGCATTTATTTCTGAAAATATTCTAAATTCTGTACTTAAAATTCAGGGGTGCCAATTTTTATAGTTATTTTACTGACGGTATTCATTTAAATTCCCACGAACATTGACACATTGTTAACACTGCTGTTGGTCCTTTTTTTTTCTTTGCGGTTCAGGAGGATCAGAGGCGTCAGGAACAGCAGCGTCTCACAAATAAGCGACAGCAACTGGAAAACCTGAAACAGCGTGTGCACCAAACGGTGCGTTTTCTATTTAACATTATAGAGGCAGGAAGTGATGGCTCAAGTTGGCTCATTTGGATTTAAGTTATGATTAGTGTTGAGAGGTCTCATCATTGGTTTGAAATTACATGACAGAAGGTGTCATTTAGAAATATTAATAATTACAAATAATATACTTTGCCTGTTTGTTTTCTTGTTTTTTTTTCTCTTGCTGACAGACTGTTCATCCCCCTTCAACTCCCACAACCCCGAGGAGTCGGACGCTACAAGGTGGTGCTGCGAGGGCTGAGTCCTCTGCACTGAGGTCCTCCACCATTTCACAAGCTGGTAAGTGTGTGTGTGTGTGTGTGTGTGTGTGTGTGTGTGTGTGTGTGCGTGTGTGCGTGCTTAAGAAGGAATGTTTGAGAGATTAAAATGTTCCTGTATTGTTTCTTTGCAGCCTGCAGCCCTTCCAGTAACAATGGTCTTCCAGTTATTTCTAATGTGTGCTCACTGGCAACAGCACCTGTGAGGTATGAGGTTATGTTGTTTTTTTAGCTCAAGTGTATCGCTTTGACTTCAATAAAAACGTCCATTAACTCTGTTTTGTGTTCACTGCAGGGAGAAAAGATCACATCCTGTTACCCCACAAACAACACCAAAAAGACAGAGAGCTAATGGCTTCAACAGGAGCGCCTCAGATACACCCTCATCAGTAGATGTGAGCTCACTGTGCTCCCCATCTCTGGCCATTGTTAGTGATGATGTTGATGTTGATGATGATGATGATACTACTGATGATGACCTTGTCATTTTGGAGACTGCGAGTACCCCCAAGCCACAAAAGCCCGTCTCTAATTTAAAAAAAGTGAAGATCGAGGAAGAGCAAAGCGATATTCATGTGAGCATGGTGTTGGAGTGTAGCGACGACGCTGCTGTGGATGATACCTCTGACGCGAATGCTGCTGGAACAGGATCTGCAGAGTCAGCAGCAGGGGAAACCAGTCATTCCCCGGCGCCCCCTCAGCAAGTGACCAGCACCACCACTCAGACCGAAGCGCATCAGGTAAAGAAGGAAGTGGGGGATCGCATTCAAACTGACAGGGAGGCAAGAGCAACACAGAGTATTTGTGATAAAGGTGGTAAAGAACAACATGTCGGCAGTGTTGAGCAAAGAGAATTTAAGCAGGAGGACAGTGGAGACACGCAAAATCGAGGGCCGCAGACGTTACAGAACGGAGGGGCACACTGTCTGGAAAGTGATGAACAAGCCGGACCTTCCTGCGCAGATATCAGAAACTACTCTTCCGCTCCGTACCCCAGTATTACTGAGGTACAGGAACAACAAGACCAGCTGCTGGAGCTCATGGAGGACACTGCTCAGGAGAGAGACTCTCTGAAAGAGCAGGTTCATAAACTCACTGTCCAGCTGCAGGAAGCGCAGAGCAAACTGCAGGAGCTGCCTCAGAATAACATCAAGAAGGAGTGTCAGCACCAAGCCTGCCAGACAGAAGAAACGGGGAGGAAGAAGGACTACAAAAGTCTGTTTGAGAAGGCCAAACAGAAAATCAATGAGCTGATTAAGGACAAACGGAATTTCATGGCAGCTACTGAGGCAAGGGCCAATGTCAGTACTGCCCAAGATGAGGAACATGACATCGATGAGATTGCACTGCAAGTTGACCATCTGGTCCGAGAACTAGATGAAAGAAACAAGGAGAGGAATGAACTGCGTTTACAGGTCAGTGGCTCAGCTCAATATGTTTACTTCCTTTTCATAATCGCATGCCAACATTGAAAGTGACTCCTGCTGGCTGCTATTGTTCACTGGTTGTGTAGAGATCAGTTCTTGAAGCAATTTCAGTGATGGTGATGACAAAAAGCTTTCAGAAGTCCATCTGAAGTCAAAAAGTGGCTTCGACTGTCTAAATTGGACAAATCTCTACAATTCCTTCTCTTCAAAAAGTCCCTCTTTGCATGTGGAAACCGTGTTTGTACCAAAGTAGTCTTGAGTTTAACGCTCTTTTTAATCACATAATGGAGCAAACTCCGGTGTTTAAGTGGGATTTGGAGATTCGAAGACCCTGTAATGCAGTTAAAACTGCTGAAAGTGGACTTGATATTTTGATATACTTAAAATTTCCAAGGCAACCAACTGTGCCTCAAACACTTTTTAGGATTGTAAATGGATTTGTACCCCAAAAAAACTTATCCAAACAAGAATCTCCCAGTGCACTTTTTGTTTGTGTTTTTTTCAGGGACAATGCACATTTAATCTACATTTAATTTAATTTAGTATTTATTCCGCTCATGGTAATGCACAAAATTCTCCAGGAAATATAAACAACAAAATGCGACTCACAATCAAAACCCACGGCTGTAAATGTGTTGGTGTCAAATAGCTACTTTCCGACTGTTTCCAACTGTTCTCTCATGATCAACACAACAATAAAACAACAACATTTAAATCTAGAAGAAGTAAAAGCGAAAATAAAAACGAGGGTAAAATTCTTTGAAGAAGGAAGTAAGCAGCCTGCAATGCAAACAGTTATCGGACACCAGTAAACAGACGGGACGGGCAGTTAAAGTGCAACAACTTAAAATGTAATTACGTTACATTACAGATGATGAAGGTAAAGACAAAAGGAACACAATATGACAAACGGCAACAAAAAGCAAATGAGAGCAGATGGGGAAAGTGTGCAGCGAGTAGATATGATGGCAGGTCTGGTCCTAATGTTAAACAGTGTAAAAGTACAAGGAAAGAAAATGTGAGTTTCTATGTTTATCTATATTCAGTCCATGTGTGTCATTTACCTGATAACTTCTCTAGCTTTTGGAATTCGTTTTAACCGTTGTTTTATTGATTTTGATCTGCTCCCTCTTCTTTTCATTTTTCTTCTCCTCCTCGGGTTAACTATGGGCTACGCCACCAGTTGGAGAGTCTGGAGGAGGAAAATGGAAACCTGGCGGCGCAGTGTGTAACGCTCAGGTTGGGCTTGCAGAAGGAAAACACTCCAACCCCACAAAGAGGAAGAGATTCTACCAATCGGACATGTCGAGCGGACGCAGGAGAGTCCGCGGAGTCCAGCACGCATTCAAGTTCAGATACATCCAGAAGGTTGGACTGCTGGGGAATCAATCTCCTCGCATAATACTGAGTCACTCTCTCAAAGCCATTTATCAACTCAACAATTCATCAGAACAGTGATGTAAATCTGAACTCTCTCTTTGTTTTTTTTCCTATTCTTTTTATTCCTTTCTCTTAGTTTGATTGAGCTTCGGCATAACATCGGGCGCCTTCTCATCTCCTACGTGCCTGCACTGGACCTGGAGCAAGTTAACTACGAGTGCAACGTCATCGATGAGATCCTGGAGCAGGTTCTCACTAATGAGGGAACCGTTGGAGGTCTCAGGCTGACGGACAGTGGAGGAAATGTATAGAGAAAACCGTCATATCCTGGAATATGGTGCAGCAGCCCATTCGTGAATAGTAGATAGAGCTCTTTAATTAAAGGAAATGAAGTTGGATTTATTTATAGGAATGTAGATGTTTACATAATATATTGATGCATTGTAAGTTCAGTACTGAATGAGCTGCTGCACTCCATCTTAAAAAAAGAAGCAACCGCAGGATGAATGAATGTTATGGGTCGTCTACTTTGCTTCGATAAATCTCTGGGTTGAATCATAGAAGTAACCTAAGTTGTTTGACTCTGCTTCCCGATGACATCTTGTTGTTTTACTCTCTGGTGTGTAGCATATTTTGTACATATTCGGTCAAATATATTTTTATATTACCTGTCTATGTTTGGGTAAGAAGTGCTATATGTAACATTATCTTTGGTATTCCTGTGAACATTTCTGATCGGCCAAATATTAGACCGGAGTGTTGCAAACTGAATGAGTGAACACAAACGTCCTCCAAAGCTGACTGAGCTCAGTCTTCATGACCAGTGTGTAATATAAATATATATATAAATCTGCATGTTGTTCCTGCAGGGAAATTGATTTGAAAGGATTGATCTCGACTCATCCAACTGTCAGTGTTTTATCGAGGTCTGATTTTCCACAGCCTTTCAAATCACACTGGCTTACATTGAAGGGACTTGAGTATATAATATTGAGCTTTTTAAAAAATATTTATTCAGGAAGATCAGGAGATTTCTTCAGAGGCCTGATGAGAAATTGCATAATCGAGATCGCAGACGAGATAGCTACAGAAAACATTCATAAGACACAGAGACATTAAAGTAAAACTCCGTTCTAGTGAAGTTCCTCATCGAAGTGAATGTTTTATTTACAATAATAATACCGCAAAAGGGTAACACTCGGCTTTGAGAGAAACTTAACAACTTTAATTATCCTCTTAACGTCATGGTTGTTTCGTTAAAACTTGGTGTTCCATATTTTGGCCGGACGGCTCACAGGGCTTTACACTTTAGAGGAAGACCCCTATATTGAGTTTGGATGTCAGCGACAACTATTCAAGCTTTTCATGTCACTGTCGAGTGTAATAATGGGACTGTTAATGTGTCTGTTGTTTGGGGCGGCAGCATGAACATACAGTACAAATCTCTGCTACTGAGTTAAACAGGAGATTTGTATTTTTCTTTGAAATACCAGCTTTGTAATTTAGTCAAGGGACACAACAGCAACTAAATACAGTGTGAAGATGTTTTGCCATTTTTTTGTGTGTGTTTGTTTAAAGATAAATTTATCAGTTTTCAAAAAGTGGGTGAAAGGTTTAGGGGTAATCAAATATTGTTATTTGAGTATGTCACTTAGGAGCAGATTTTTAAAGTACTTGAATAATTTTATTTTCAAATTTACTTTCTTTTTACTTCAAATGCAGATATTGTATTTTTACTCTACTCATCATCTTACTTTTAAGACTAAGATTTCACAATCATGCAGTGTGAGATTATAAAATACAATGTACTTTTTACATATTAAACCTGTGGTTTCCACATTATTGAATGCTTTGGTTATTTTTTAGATTAATAGTATAAAATATAATCAAATAAACTGTGATGTAATATTATTATTATCTGCTGCAACATTGGTGTCATCCTTTCACAATGACAGAATCTTAAATCAGGATCCAAAAATATAATTCATATTATGGGCAGTTTTAATTAGTAGATTTTGTTTTCATTATCTTTACAAATTTTAAAAGCCAAGACTTTTACTCGTAAGAATGTATTTGTAGTTCAATTTTACTTCACAAAAAAAAATGTGAATACCGAAAGCCTGTAGAGGACTACATTAAAAATGATTATATAAACTTATAATTTTCCACACATTTATGTGTTATTTGAGTAAGAATTGTAATGAATATGCAATATTTTTTATTTGCCTTTTCACATAATGGTATGGCAGTTATATGACGTTGATATTAAAATGAAAACAGAAAAGCTGTTTAACATGAACCTTTCTAAGCCACCGTGCAGTGGACATTAAATTAAAATGTAATATAAACACTAGCCTTTCAGGTTTACATTATAATTTTGATATAATTCCCGATTGGCTTCTATGCAAATAATCTGAGAGGGAAAAGTTTTACACGGTAACTCAAAACTAAACAAACAAATGAATTGTTATGTGCAGAAATTCAACATGTGAACTTTAAAATGTCGATGATGCCTTTATAAACCGTATTTATCTGCAAAATGGAACGATTCCGTTAAACGCCGCCCCTTCCGGATTTTCGTCCAATCACCGCCGCGTACGACACCGGAAGTTTTGAACGAACTGTACGCGGGAAAAATCACTACCACCGAGTGAGCCGGACGACGGAGGAGGTAAAATACGAAACTTTCTGTCACGTTACTTCGATGAGAATAATAATAAACAGACATGACTCGCGTGTATTTGTGTGGAACGAGCTGACGGTCGGTTACCGGAACGTTTTGGACGTTTTGTCGGTAGCTTCATTTAAGCCTCAAATCTGCACGAACTGCTACCGGCGTTTGGCTAGCTGTCGGTTTTTAGTAACTGTGACGCCAAACGAGCTCTTTTTATTTTTTTTATTTTATATATTTTTTTTTTTAAATCAAACTGTTTTTCTCTGTATTTTCCCCGCACCGAGTCAGTTTATGGCAGCTTCTAAGTTCAGGCCTTTTAACAATGTTTGTACGTTTAGCGATACTTAGTGACGTCATCAACTGTGTCCAAATGTCCCTTCGTGTCCTGAGTCCTGATAATAATCTCGGTCTCTGTAATAAAGTAAAACATCTTGGTGTTTTTATTTTTTTATTTTTATTGGAGAATAACATGAATTCTCTCATGCGCTTTTGGTATGTGCGCAGATTTCTGTTTGTATTGTACATTATTCAAATTAAAAAAAAAAAAAAAATAAAGCTTACACAGGCTTTAAGTTGCTTAAGTATGACTTGAAGAGACCGAGATGGTGCAGAAGCAGGTGAAATGTTTGTGGCTGCAGGACACTTTGCATTTTGTGCACTGAAATCTCATGTGTACATTTATTTGTCGGCTTCACGACTCTGGAAAATGAAATTATCTTGTTTTTTTTTTTGGTTTTTTTAATCACAGGTGTTGTTTAGTGTGACACGCTACCAATGTCAGCTCTGAAGACGCTGTCTGGATTCTGAGTCTGTAATGAAGTTTTGAACTGAACTCAGTCCACTTTAAATTAGTTGAAGTGTTAAATTTTTATTTATTTTTTTAATCCCCTTGAGGTCGGTGTTGGATATAAAACCGGAACAAAATGAAGGTGGTAACTTGTGAGATTGCGTGGCACAACAAGGAGCCGGTCTACAGTCTGGACTTTCAGCACGGCTCAGAAGGACGCCTTCACCGACTGGCCACAGCCGGAGTGGACACCACAGTCAGAGTGAGTGGACACAACAACAACAACAACAACAACACACAGGACAAAGCAAAAATGTTACAAAACATATAAACATGAATTCGACCGTAAATGTCGTCAGTGTTGAAAACGTGGAACGTGATGATAATTCCAGTTTACGTATTTAATTTGTTTATTTAACAAACTTTATTCCGCTAAAATACAAAATGAATTATAATGCAGTGACGTGTTTTATTTGATGAAATCATTCATGATGAAATTGCAGCGTAATATAAGGCAGGTCACCCATAAAATGACAACAAGAGTTTATGTATGGTGTCGTAATGAGGCCGACCCGGTTTACTGAGTGTGTTTCGTGACCCAATTCCCTGATGTCGATGCAGCTGTGGCGGGTGGACACGGGTCCAGATGGGAAGGCGGTGGTGGAGTTTCTGTCTAATCTGGCTAGACATACCAAGGCCGTCAACGTAGTGCGCTTCAGCCCTAACGGGGAGCTGCTTGCTTCAGGAGGAGACGGTATGATGACGTATCACACGCCATAAACAGATCAAAACTGTATGGGTCTCTATTTGAAATAATGTGGTGATGTGTTCTATAAACTGTAATTATTTTCAAGTAGAGAATGTCTTGTAATATTATATATATCTTTTTATTTTTTTTTTATTTGTTACAGATGCAGCAATTCTGCTGTGGAAGCTCAATGACTGTAAGGAGCCTGAGTCGACTCCTGTGTTCCAGGAGGATGAAGATGCTCAGCTCAACAAGGAGAGCTGGTCCGTGGTGAAAACACTGAGGTACACAAGAACCTTACTTCGGAGGAGGATAATTGTAATTCTACTGTTCACCTCACTGTTGTGGAGACAGAATGAACGATTCCCCTCGTGATGACATAAAACTTAGTGTTGACCGTGATTTGACTCGTGGTGGTGCAGTGGAGGACTGTTGCGCAAACAGAGACTCGTGCAGTTTCGAGGGGGAGAGTGTAACTCGTCATTTTCTGTTGCTACAATTTACTGATGTCCCCTCAACGCCTCACACGGTAGACGCAGTGCACACGACTCAGACAAGCATGTGGCCAATAATATGTTTAAAACAGTGAAATAAATGCAAGATTTTTCTGAGTTTGTCACTCAGGGATTTTTTTTTTCCACCCGGGCGGAGCACAAATCATTTTGTTTTTATTCTCTGCAGGTTCAGTCTCCATAGAAATAATGTTCCTATTTCAGGGACACTGAGTTGAAATGAAGCTATGACTGTGTTTGATCTGGTTTTGCTACAAAGAGAATTGGTGTCATTTGTTTCAGGGGGCACATAGAGGATGTTTACGATGTCTGCTGGACACGGGATGGAAACTTCATGGTGTCTGGATCTGTTGACAACACCGCTATTATGTGGGACATCAACAAAGGTTTGTAGTCATGAATTTTGCATGTGTGCGTTGCACAATTGTCTCCTTTGTTTCCTCTACTATGTGAACTAATGCATTGATGCAAGATGTATTATTTTTAGCTTATTTTGGTTTTGTATTTATGTTGTTTGTAACTGCTTTTTGTGTTTAGGACAGAAGCTGTGTATCTTGAATGACCACAAGAGCTACGTGCAGGGGGTGACCTGGGACCCTCTGGGGCAATATGTCGCCACTCTCAGCTGTGACAGGTAGAAAAATAAAGATTCAAACATTTGGTTTCAGACCACTCTTCAATTGATTGTCGGTCTTCAATGTATTTGCTTTCTGCTGTTGTTAGACAGTGACAGTGAGGTTTCATCAGCCTGATGTTTTTGTTTTTCCTCCTCCTCAGGGTGATGCGCGTGTACAGCACTCACACCAAGAAGAAAGCCTTCTGTATCAGTAAGATGAGCTCTGGGCCGCTTGCAGAGGGAGAGGTCAGTGGATATTTTCTTTGTTTTAGATGCGGCTAATGTCAAAAGGTTTTTCTCCAATCGCATATCAGTCAGGTTTCTTTTGCGGTCACATCAAATATTCTGACCCTGTTAATCTCCCATTTAACAAATACGTGCACTGGACCCTAATCAGTCTCTTCAAGATTCCTCTGTCCCATTCATTAACCTCAATTCCACCAAACTCTGCAATAAGTGCAGGAGCTTGCAAACTTTCTACAATTTCCCCGCTATAAATGTCCTCATTTACATTCAGCAACTAAATTATTTCCAGCTATTTCTGTGATTTGCAGTCTGATTATTATAATAGGAAAAGACTATATATGACCCTTACTTATATAGGAGAAGTCACAATTATAATTTGTTTTTGCGTGACATGTAATTTTTGCAAATTTCTGCAATTTTACTGCATGACATCACATTCATTTTTGCAAATTGCTTAGTAATTTTGGGAGAAAAGCTCCTGCAAAATCAAGCTTTTCTGATTCCAACAATTAAAAAGAACTCTGCAAGTATCTCAAAGGACTGACTGATATCTTCGTTCTTTCCTTTTGCATGGACTCATCTTCTGTCTGCGGCACCTGTTGACTGAAACTGGTTTCATTCTTTATGTTTGGTCTTAAAAATCTCTCCGACATCTCAAGACTCTCCAGCAAGCTGTCCAATAAATTGGACATGTTACATAAACGCTTACAGTGCTGTTACTTTGCAGGTCAAGCAGTACAGAATGTTCCATGATGACAGTATGAGGTCGTTCTTTCGCCGTCTTTCATTCACACCAGATGGGTCGTTCCTTCTCGCCCCAGGTACACACACCGCATACTGAATAGGAGGCTTTTTCCTGGCATTTATCTGGTAAACAAATGTCCAAGTAAACAATATTTATCCAACTCAAATTTCCTCTTCTGTTGTCATGTTTTTTTTTTAAACCTCAGCTGGATGTGTAGAGATTGGAGAAAACGTCATAAATACCACCTACATCTTTTCCAGGAAGGGTCTAAAGAGGTAGCTGTTGCTGGATGTACAAGTTATTCAGACTCTTGATAATACTTGTAATTAAATTCCAAATCTCTGTCTGTCTTTTAGACCTATCGCCCACTTGCCATGTCCAACTAAAGCTACACTGGCTGTGCGCTGCTGCCCCGTCTACTATGAACTCAGGACGAAAAAGGAAGAAGGCAAGGCTTTACAAACAAGACCGATTCTGAAGGCCCTCCTTTCTGGTTGTTTGTGGTCCTATTGTCTTCTTTTCTCGTATGTGTTTTTTATTTTACTCCTTTTCTCCCTCACAGATGGCTCTATCCAGCCTCTTCCCAACGTATTCCAGTTGCCGTACCGCATGGTGTTTGCGGTGGCCTCCGAGGACGCCATCTTTCTGTATGATACGCAGCAGAGCCTCCCGTTTGGCCTCGTGTCGAATATCCACTACCACACACTCAGTGATCTCACATGGTAAACAGGCTCGTCCTTCTTGTCTTCTTTTGTATGGAATAGAATAGACACACACATTTTTGGAAGCCTAAAATGTAGGCAGGCCGTGAAAGCAGGAAATAATAGCGACCATAATAATTTTCATTGTGCAAGTGGCCATATAACCCTAACAATATTAGAAGGATACATTTCTAAAACTGTGTCTGACAGATGTTTTACCATTCCAGTGATATGGTTTTACTTTATCCCGCTTAGGTCTCGTGATGGATCCTTCCTGGCTGTTTCCTCCACAGACGGCTACTGCTCCTTCCTGTCGTTCGCTCCCGGGGAGCTCGGCACTCCGCTGAAGGAGCCGCCCACCTTGGAGGTCTTTGTCCCAAACAGTGGTGTTGAGAAAAAGGGCAGGAAGGCATCGATGTCCAGGAACACATCTCCCGTATCCCAGGCAACGAGCTCAGCCCCGACTCCCGCCCCCCAAATCGGCCTTGCCAAAGAGGCCGCCTCTGCAACCCCCCCTGAGGAGAAGAAGAGCACCCCGAGTGCCAAATCTAAACCTCAGCCCCGTAGGATCACCCTCAACACTCTGCAGGGCTGGGGGAAGCCCACTACCCCCAAAGCCACGGCTAACTCGGCATCACCGACCCCAACATCTGGGAGCACAGGCGCACCCTCCACTCCCCAACCACGCATTGCCCCCCTCACTCCCTCCACACCAAAAGCCCTCAACAGTTCTAACGCCGCTGGGCCCTCCACTCCGAAAGGGACAACCACCCCAAAGGGTCCCACTCCTAGGTAAATATTAGAGGAGGTGTCATGTGGGCTTCTGTTATGGTAACAGAAAGTAACACAATTCATATTTTCCTTAGCAATGGTATGCTTTGATTCTTTTTTTTGGGTGTGTGTGAGGGGCGGGGGGGGGGTAGTTCTTCTTGGCGTGTTGGGATAAGTGTATGTGTACCAAAGCCACAACTGCTTTTTTTTTTTTAATCCAAAACAGATATTTTAATTACAGTGATGTGAAATTGAAAACTGAAAATCCTCATGCTTGAAAGAGTAAATACAGACACTACTGCTTGATAAGGTCTTAAAACAATTAGTTTCTATTTTTTTTAAAGTTAAAGACTTCAACATTACTATTGCTTAAGAAATACAAGGTGCGATTAAAAAACAAGTTCAAAGGCTGTGGCTGGTGTTCACAAACCAAGCGCAGCACAGCATTATGTGAGCGGGCATGTTGTCATGCTGGAGAGCCCAAGTGCCATTGCAGCACATTTGCAGCTGAATATTTTCTCTTCTAAACATCACAGAAGAACTCGGTGTTGACAGTCTGACCCTGTGGAACACATTCACGGTGCATTTCAAGGGTGTCCATCGCCAATTTCCTGAGTTTGACACACAATTTCTCTGCTCAAGTTTTAGGTCCACGGTGAAATATCAAATGTCAATGTTTCAACGGTCACAAAAACATGTAACTCAGGTGCTGGTGTTGATCAAGCAGCTTAATAGAATACTTACTGACGGAGGTTGTTGCCTCCTCTACTCACGCCGCTGCTCTCCGTTCTTGCTCCACAGGAACAGTCTAAACTTTCTGATCGTACACGTACTTCGTTGATACTGTTTGTGGCTGTGCTTTTCATTGAATAACGTCAATTTTCAGATGTTTTTATATTAGTTAGGTTATAAAAAGCTTGAGAGTAAATATTTAAATCAAAGAAATGCAAAAAACAAAACAAAAATTATAAAAGAATAACAAGAAAACACCAGTATAACCCTTTAAGAACTAATATGGATTTGAAGATTTTTTTTTTATTTTTTTTATCTGACCCTCAAAACAGATCCAATAATCTTGATCAATAATCTAGGAGCCAGGACAGCAAAAGCTTTGTCACTAAAAGCCTTTACCTTTGGGCGTAGTACTTACTTTTATGTGGTGGAGCCAAATTTTGCATACAATCCTACATTTGACAGGAAACCAGCTCCAGAGTGATGTAGAAACGAGTAACTCTTAAACACGGAATGTAGAAATAATTTAGTTTAACTTTATTTTATTTACTTGCGTTCGCTTTGGGGTTTTAAAAGTTCAATGTGGATTCACTGTAAGTGGTGTGAAGAGGGAAGGTGTTCCCACATACAGTTTAACATATGGAAATTCATGGAAATAGTTGGAACTATTCAAATGTTTTTTGACTGGAGTCACACTGACTGGACACACTGCTGCCACCTCCTTCCCCCCTAATGACCAAAGTAGCTAAGCTGATTAACTCCAAATATATAGTTTACAATACAAACAGTAAGATAGAGCACTGTGTACTTTAAAATGTACAGTATACATTTTACACTATACAGTATGCCTTATTTAACATACTGTAAAATATTCTTTTAAAGCATTCATAATTATAAGTAGTTCGACTGAGGTTGTGATGTTTTTGTCAGTTTATATGTGCCTCGGTTCTGCCAGATTAAACAAAGCCCTGTCTGGTTTGGGGGATTCGTTGGACCCCCCACTGGCTATAAAATAATAATCACTCTGACAGACTGCTCTTAGACAATGGCAGGTCTGTACATGCTTTTGTATTCGTTCTTTTTCTTTATTTGGGATGTTTGTCTAGTTTTTACTATTAAGAAAAACAACTCAATGAAATGAACAAACAAGATGATAAAGACAATGGAAACATGATTAATTTTGTTTCCTGTGCGTGTTTCCGTATTTTCTGCTTGTGTGTTTAATTGATCTCGTGCTCAAAGCCTCTTTATCACTTGTGCTCTTTCTGTTTGTTTACAGGAGAGTGTCCTTGACTCCCGTTGCATCCCGATCTCCCGCCGTCAGCTCACTTTTCAGCAATCCCTCTTCCACCGAGAAAGCCAAACACGGTTAGTGAGGGAAACTTTTTATGTTGCAAATATCACAATTAGAAGGTTTGGTGCTGGAGAATCGTGTGTGGTACTTCCTCCATCCTCACTGACATCCTTAACCACATTAATATGACTTCTGTTATGATTAGCGACCAATTTTTCTTTCCTGACATCTTTTCCAAAATGCTTAAATCTGTATCCCTCACCGCAGATTGCTGGGAGTTATTAATGATTATTACTTTTACGAATGGTAAAATGAGCTTGGGGATTGTTTTGGCACTGAAAAATAAGTCTGGACTGCCAGGACTGAATGAATGCTGCTGAATGGGAAATAGTGACTATTTTTAATGATACTTACAACAAAGTGTTTTCTCACATCACATCAAGTCATGATCCATTGAGTCAGGTCAGAATTTGAGTGATCTAACAGATTGAATTGGTGTTTCCTGAGTTGTAATCACTGTTTATTGTTGTGCCTATATATACTGTATTTGAAAAAAAAAAAAAATCTATTTTCCAATTACCTCTATCACATGTATTCTAGGAATGTCAATGAGCTGGAGCTAAATAAGTCTTCATCCAAAAGATTTTTTTAAGGTGCATCACAACTTGGGTCTTATTGTAGTAGTTTCAGCCATCAAAGTTATTAGTCATGATGAACATCGTATTCACAAAAGTAGTTGTTGTTCTGCTTCATGTATATATGTTGACCAACGGTCTTCATAACACATTCATGCATTCTGAAGCCACTTTTCCACCACATGGTTCGGCTTAACTCCACTCTAATCGCCTTTTTTGGGTTTTTTTTGTTTAGCTGCTATTACCTGGTAATTATTTTGGTAACACCTCCATTGAGGTTCCAAGCGAGCTGAGCTGATACTAAAAGCTGCCGTGAAAACACTGCAGACCACCGAGAGAGTTGTCCCTAGAATATTATCGCGTTACTTCATGCATGACAAGAAACATCCTGCAAAAAAACAATTCAGTCAAGTCTCTGGTACCAGAAGCTGTTTGAGTTCAGCCACGTTGTGCCGCGTAGTGGAAAAGCAACTTTACATCTCGGCAGAAGACGACACAAAAAACAGGCTATGAAGAAGTGTGACCTGGTGTTCCTGATCCCTTCATTTGTATTTCAGCAGCGCGTCCTTCCCCCCCCACCGATCGAGTGTGCCAGCCTCCAGAGTCCAAACGGCCCAAGACCGATGACCCTCCAGGAAAGACCAGTGCCACCCAGGATTAGTGTTTCCCGGGAACAGTGTGGTGCTATGAAATGAGACTACAGTACATACAGCAGAGACTGGCAGCTTCAGTGTAAAAACCACTGGGGCTCCCCATGGATGTTACACCATAGTGCAATAGCATTGTGTTTGTGCTGATATTTGTCATCTAGATGTGGCTTAATACTTCATGTGATATACTCGGTTAAAGAACAAATTGCGTTGCAGTCACTGTTCTTGAATTGCTTCTTTTTTTCTTTTTTTTAGTCGTGTCAGTAAACAGGTAATTGTATTATATTTCATTTGTGACATTTAAAAGCTTTTTTTCCAGATGTAAAAAGGAAGTTTTTGTCTTCTCATCAAAAACGTGATTGTGAAAATAAAACTTCACCACAAACCTGAAGAAGGCAAAAAAACAAGCGCTTCAAGGGTTCACGCTTTGTTATATATAGATTTGAATATATAACATGTTCATTTCTGAAGACTGGACTGAGATCTTGAGAGAAAAACTCAACATTGTCAAGCATTCAAGATACATTTTCTGACTGTCTAATAAAGGACATTTTATATTACACTGGTTTGTCACATGGTGTCTTTTTTAAAGCAGCTGATACTTATTTAAAATTTTACAGGTATAAACACATTGTCCTGATAGAAATGAGGTTTTCTATAGTAAAACCTGAGTTTACACCTTTACAATTGTAGTGACTGTTTTCACACGTTTTGCTGTGCAAACCTCTAAAAGAGTCAAACTAACTAAAGAATAAGGACTTATTCTTGAAGCACAAAGTCAATATAGATGCAAACCACTAACTACCTTTAAAAAAGCAAAACAAAACAATGCAGCTTTGTTAGAACCAACTGTAAAGCACGGTGGTGATAAAGTAATAATTACGAGTTGCTTTTCTGCGTCAGGGACTGAAGGTTGTCGTTGAATTCTGCATCATATCAAAGTGCTTGACGATATAGTGAAATTGAAGCCGAAGGGGAACTTCCACAGGAACCACTCAAAAAGAGGAAATGGAGATGTATGGAATAAGAAGGCCAGATCTGAATCTCATTTCCATCGCTGTTTTGAATCGATCCAGCACGTGCTTGCAGGCGCTTTTCTGTATTTAAACATTGTCCCGTAGAGGAAATGTCCGCATTGTTGGTGTTGATTGTTCTGTTTATGCTTTCCAGCATTACAATGACCACATAGCACTGTAAGTTTACCTGCCTCAAAGTATAAAGGACAAACTTATTAGGCACAGGTCAAATACAGTAAGCGGATGCAGGGAAGACCCTTTACAGCCATTGTTTTGTTTTGTAGGCAGGTGGTGGAAAGTCAGACTGAAGAGCTCTTCATCTGCATGTACAAAAGTACAGAAGATTCAATGATTTAGATTTAAGTTTTCAGAAGTCTTTACATCCTTTAAAACATTATGTGCCTTTTTTTTTTTTTTTTTTTTAACTGATTATGATTTGTAAAATCTTGAGGAAGTATTGTTTTAATGACAAAAGGTTACACTTGGACAGCAGTCTTAAATAATAAGTTTATTTTAAAATGCAACAAATATATATATATATATTTATTTAATCAGTAATTATAGGCCAAGTACAATGTTGTTATTTTGCCCTTTGTGTCAAACGTTTTGAAATCTTTAACACTGTGAAAATGTAGCAGAAACAACTGTAAAATAGATATAGACTAGTAATTAAAGATTTCACTGTAATTGAGATTATAGTGACAGCTAACGTTTTAAAATGTGAATTAATTCAATGGTGTTTGTTGTCGCTAATTAACGTCAGGTTATTTTAACAATATAAATATTGAACAACCTTCGCGTAGTAATATTTCATATGTGAATTAAAATAAACCGGGTGCATCAATTTGACTTGACTTTGCCGCAAGTGAAGCAAATACTAGTCGACTGGCATCGTGAGCGAGCAACCTACCTTGCTGCCAAAGGGAGGAAAACCGACGTGAGTGGCAGTTTTGTTAACCAATCACGGTCCGTCTGGGAGCGACTCTTTAAAGCTTCTGCTAATGGCCTTTGTGTGAAGGCGGGGAGGAGTTGGCTCGGTTTAGACTCGCTGTTAAGCAACAAACAAGAAGGTTACGAGTTTTTGGGGGAGAAAAAAAATAAAAAATAAAAAAAAATGGGAGTAATTCACTCTTAAGACTCGGCTTTATCGGCAAAACAAGACCGGAGTGAAACTATGTCGGGTGTCTAACCGGAGCTCGTCGGCCCGCTTTCGAGGGAGGAACCGGCCGGAGATCTGCAACATTTCGAGCCGCTTCGGAGACACACAAGCCTCCGCGTTCAGGTCGATGTGAGCTGATAGCTGCGTCATCATGTTGCTTCCGACTCGAGTTGGCGAAAAGAAATCTCAAGTTAACGCCAGAGGTGAGGTCTGCCCGCCGCCCTCCGGCGTCCTAAAATAGATGGAAGACGGACTGCCGGTGCGGGGTTGGCGGTGAAAGCCTGTCTTTGGGTGCTCCGCTTGTGGGGGACTTTTTTTTTTTTTTTTTAATTTTTTTTTTTTTTTTTTTTTAAAAACATCACTTGGCTCGGCGTTGTTGGCGCGATATATATATTTATGAATATATATATATATATATATATATATACTCTCCTTGGATGCATTTATTATCCACACATCACATGGATGGACTGGTCTTAACGTTTCCACCGATGCTGCTAAGAAATATGACCAAATGTGTTACAAGCTGAAAGGGGACGTGTGGGCCCACAACTGTTTGGATAGTTGGGAGGTGATGCTCTCGTTGACGACACAAAGCAGGACCATCCGATGAAATGCTGCTCGTTTCACATCTGACAAAGAAACAAGCCATAATGAAAGACACTGGGGTTGTTTTTTTGACTGGCTGGCTTTGTCAGACTTGTTATTAAGTGTGTGTGTGTGTGTGTGTGTGTGTGTCAATACACCCACGTGGACTTTGTTTCGGGTCGGTGGATAAAGTTTGTAGCTCCCAGCCTTGACAGACCTGGGGTGAGCCAAAAATAATAATAATAATAATAAAAAAGAAAGCCTCTCGGTGCTTTAGAGAGGAAGTAACAGTGGCTTTTTTTTTTCATAATGGACAGAATTAAACAGGTTAAAATGGAAGGGGACTGCACCCACTCCAAAGCTCGGTATACAAACACGGAGACGTTTTGTCCGTCCAAACCGTGGTGGGATGGAGACCAAAAGCGACCCGGCCGGATGGAGGAGTCAGCCGGGAAGCCGAAAGGGCACGGACCCCCCGCACAGTGGTCGCCCAACTTTGAGGTGATAGACGGGCTGCTGTACCGCAAGAAGCTGGAAAGGGGCTTCATCAACTACCGGGAGGTTTTGAATGAAGACCGGAGACATGAGGCCGTCTCCACCTTCCACCGGAGGAGACCTGGCCAGCGCCACCTCTCTCTGGAGGAGACCTATAAATGCGTGGCTGAAAACTACTGGTGGGACGGTATGAACTTCACTGTGTGCTTCACGTCTGACTCTCTAGACTTGTACACGGTTTTCAGTTAGTCTAACATCATCATCTGACCTCCTACTGATCATCTTATCTGCAGACAAAGTAGACTTGTTTGCTTATTATTCAGAAGTTGCAGGCACCTTTTGAAAGACTGATGATTGACTCAATCAAAGATCAAGAAATGTATTCAAACATGATTGATAGGTGTTTATTGTGGTCACTTTCACCAGTGTCAAAAGATAAGCTGTTCAGCCTTCTCCAGGCACCATTATATAGCTGTACTGAAATCCCTACCTGTCTTTATTTTTGCCTTCCCCTCTGATTTTGCACGTTTTTTTTTCTTTACAGGGATGTTCTTCCAGATCAGAGACTTTGTCCTCGGCTGTCCGGAGTGTCAAAGTCAGCGCAACAAGAAATCAGAGGTAAAGGCAGGCGATGGTCCAACTAAACTGTCCCGAGGCCCGTTTCCTTCTGTCAAACTTTCAGCTCCTCTCCGTTTTCTGCCTCTCGCACATTTTTAATTCACACTTTCTTGCTCATCCTCACTTACTATCACAATCGTCTCTCGCAAGCGCTTTCTCACACACCACACTCCTGTAATCGTGCATTTCTGTCTTGATTTTTTTGTCTTTGCCTCTCAGGAGATGGTCGGCAGAGGATGTGTGACAAAGACGATGGCGTCGCACAGCGCCGACATGCTGAGCAAGCTGAGGCGTCAGAGGGAGGCGGGGCTGTTCTGTGACATTATCCTGAGGACAAACGGGCGGTCCTTCTCGGCCCACAGAGCCGTGCTGGCAGCCGTCAGCGATCACTTTCAGGAAATCTTCACGGAGTTGGACTCGAGCATCACAGCAGACATAGATCTCACGGGTAAGATCGGACAACTGAAGGCCAAACTAACCCAGATAACATCACTGCTTGAGCCGTGTTTCATTTTAGGAGCTGCTTGTGGTCCTGAAGCCCTCACAGAGGCAACGTCAACGGTAATGTGTTTTAGTTTTAAAATGGCATTTTAAAACCATGTCCACACCAGCGTTTTATCACCCGTGCAGAACCAATCTTTGTCCATACTAACACAACTGAAACTGCGTAACACTTGACCATTCACGTACACGGGGCACTAAATGCTAAACTGGTCATGCGCCGTATGTGGTGACCCATCATATTCTGTGACCTGCTGTGTTGGTTAGGGTAAGAATATTAAGGCAGGTCAGAAAATCTGATGGGTCAGCAATTGTGATGTGACAGCGGTGCTTGATGTAGGGACGATAAGACTGGAACTGTAGGGAGTCGCCCGAATAATCGCTCTTCTGCATGTGAATACAGAATTTAGCTGCCTTTTGTTATGCATGTTGAAGTAACTACCGGTGATCAAGGCTGATGTGGTTTGCTCTCTCTTCTGAAAAGGTGATCAGCGTGTGACCGATTAAGAAAGGACATGTCGTTGTGACTGATTAGGTCCTATCAGGAAGTGAAAAGATGTGCTCCCAATGACAGGCGAGCACTTTGTTCCAGAAATGTGAATTAGGATGCAGCCATTGTCTGTGCTATAGTTAACTTGAAGTGTCCATGATTAGGTGATAGTTGCATGTTTACACTTCGCCCCCTCCCGTCCTGCTGTGTCTGATTCTTTGTTTACTCGGAGTCACTTTCATGTCCGGTATCTCACCCACTGATTGGTCCAGATTCGGCCAGTAGAATTAAAGGCTTCTTTATCTCCCCAGGTTTTAGTGAGGACAGCCTCCTGTCTCTGCTGGATTTCTCCTACTCCTCCACTCTGTGTGTTCGCCAGGAGGACCTACCCGAGATCATCACGATGGCCCGCCACCTGGGCATGTGGCCCGCAGTGGAAGCCTGCTCTGCCCTCATTAAAGAGCAGGAACAGCAACTTCATCCTGGCAAGAGCTTTAACTCGACGTGTCCTGGTGCGTGCCACGAGCGTCATCACCAGCAGAGGGAAAGCAAAAGGAAGAGGGGTTTTGGACTGGAGGACAACATGAACAGAAGCTTCAGTCTAACTCTGGAAGCATCAGATGAGGGGAGTCCCAGGCGCAATCTGCGCAGAATGTCAAAAGCCCATAACGGCCTCCCTCTGAGCCCCTCACACAGGATGAAGCTCATGGACTTCAAATCTCCGTCTTACAAAAAGGCCATGACGACTCGACAAGCCATAGCCGCCCCGCAGTCCCGGAGTTATTCGCCCATATCGCCATCAAACACCCGTCTCCTCCGCTCCACTCCTGGAGCTGCCAAGGAGGTTCAGAGATTTCTGCCCGTGCCGGAGACCCCTCGAAGAAACAGGAAATCTCACTCCATCACCCAGCTCTCGTGCACCTCCAGAGCGAGGCCCGTCCCTGTGTGCAGTCCTGTGAGGGTGAAGCAGGAAGTAGAAGAGGTTGCAGAAGATGAAGAGGATTATGCCAGAGCACAGGAAAAGTACAAGTTGATGAATGTTCTGGGCTTACAAAGGACGGCGCTCCTCCCCAGACCAGAAGATCTAATTGGCTGGAGACAGAAGAAGCGACTGAGGAAGCTAAAGGCCAACAACTATTCACTGACCAAGCGGCGGAAACCCCGTTCGTCTTCCCCAGTGCTACCGTACGGGGATGTGACGCTGTCGCTTCCCCTCTGCAACCTCGTGAACACGCACCTCCTCAACAAGTCCGTAAAGACGAAGCCTGTGGGTCCAGTCAGTACCAATCAGATTATAGCTAAGAGGCCCAAAGCTGCCCAGAAGTCTGTTCCCCCCAGTGACAGGAGCATGCGAAGTAAAGTGGTGTTAACAGACATGTTCCAGCCTGCGCCCTTCGGAGGAAGGGATCTCAGACGATCCGTGAGGAAGGCCGACGGCGCCCACCTCCGTGTCCAGCAGCCTCTGCGACGCAGCACCAAAAAGCCACTCGTGAGCAACGCGGTCAGGATCAAATCGGAGCCGACTGACTACTCTATCTCAGGTCTCCAAAATCCATCATACAATCACTTCGGCTTCGCATCTCACAAATCCACACCGTCACAGAGGAGGCAGAATGGAAATGAAGTCCCCGCAGAGACGGTGAAAACACCGCGCTACAACAGCAGCCGGCCGGCGACGAAGGCCAAAGCCAGACGGGGCCGCACAAAGTGTCGAGACGAGGGAAGGAAGATGGTGAGCCAGGGGCCCCGGGGGGTCACGGAAGCTCCACCAAATGTGAAGGATAGTGAACCTGATGGGCTTCAGTTTTCAGAGCACGCACCTACGCCGTCCATTTACAACCATCCTCTATACAAAGTCATTAAAGAGGAACCGGCAGACCCCGTGCCAATCGTCGAGCCTTTCCCCGATCCTCCCTCACCAGACCTGGGCAAACGCCAGAGCAAGCCCCCCATTAAATTACTGGACTCGGGCTTTCTGTTCAGCTTCTGCCGGCCAGCGGTGGTGCCCATGGTAGGATTGAAGAAGGAGGAGGAGAGCGTGGATATCTGTTTGACACGCTCTGTGTCACAAGTTGGCCAGAAATTTGAAGCGGAAGAGTTCCCCCAAAGGACACTGAGAGCCAGAGGGCCACCCATCCTGCCCGTGGTGAAGAAGGAGAGGAAGGAGAGGAGAGTGAGCCAAGGCAAGACTCTGAGACCGAGGACAAACTCCAGAAACGCCACTCTGCATGTGGCCAAATGTGCTGAACCCAAACCCCCACGGACCACGCCAAAGGTAACAGGACCGTTAGTGTCGTGCGATAACGCCTGTGATTTCTTTAGAAGATCTGTAAAAGCAGTACATTATTTGAATCTACAACATTTGCGTAGACTTAACCATATTATATGTCATATCTCCAGCAACAAGGTAAACTCCTTCCTCCGAGCAGCCGATGTGTCATGCCGGATGCCGTTCGTCGAGCGCGGCTAAAGCAGCTTCGAGGGCCTCGCAGTCAAGCCCCCAAAGTTCCCAAAGCGGCCCACGCCTGTGTGCAGTGCCCGGCCGCCTACAGCGACTGCGATGCTCTAATTATGCATCGCCTCAGGCACATCGAGGGCAAGCACTGGCCATGTCCGGTAAGTACTGGCTTTCCGAAGCAATAAAAACTAAAAAAAAAATCGCATGACTATAAATAAAAAGTAAACACAAATAGCCACGTGGTGCATATGTTGTGTTTAAAATACAAAGTCTTCATAAAGGTCAACATGTATGCAGATACGATATATCTGTAACGGGCCAATTTCGTGAATCAGCCAACTGATGAATCTGTCGGGCTCTACCAAGGATCAATATTTCATTATACAACTAAAGAATTAAACCAGTGTGCATGCAACATTTATGAGAGAGTCGGTCAGTCTGTTGGCTTGACAATCTCATTTTGCTGCAGTACGACTGATTGAAGTGAGATGAAAGGATGAAAACTTAATTGTATTAGATACAATATATGTTGACAAAGTTTTCCTTTTCGGGGCATAATTTAATTTAAAAGATAAAAAGGGTGATTATTGGCAATATATATGTTACAACAATACAGTGGAAAAAAATACAGCGTTGAAAGTAATAGATCAAACTGAATATTTGACGATGTCTACTGCTGCAAATAAAAAAAATAGGTTTAACCGCTTTCATAAATGATGACGTTTTATTTGAATTTGGTTATAATTTCATTTATTTTAATCAGTGTAGCTCACAACTTCCCCTCTTGTCCTGCTTTGCTCCTTTCTTTGCCGTTAACTCTTCGTCATCTCCGCAGCTCTGCAGTAAGACCTTCTTCCGACTGAGGAATGTACGGAATCACATCCGCACCCATGACCCCAAGTTGTACAAATGCCGGAGCTGCATCGCTGCTGGTTCTTGAGGCAGCCGGAGGGAGGGCCTTCTCGAGCACTGAGACAGAGGTGGGCGGACGTGACACCCGAGCGACACTTCCATTACTCGCACATCAGCCGTCTCGTCTAATGATGAAGTTTTGATTGCGGAGGAGATGAGTGTGTATTTCACCGTCACTCTTCATCCATCTCTCGGACAGAGCTATCAATACGCCGCAGTGCAGCGTGATCACATGTACTCCATACCAGCATTGATTTTCTTGAGAGTACCTTGTCTGTTTCTTAACACTCGTGTTTATTTTGCAGAATGGAGACTGTCAGAGTCGAACACCAGCGACCGAGGCTGAAGCCAGAGGCACATGATCGATCAGCAGCTTGTACATAATGCATCCGTCACACACAAGCACAAGGGTCTGTGGAAAGGCGTAATTACTCTTAAGATTCGAATCATTGCCGTTGTCAGTGATCGCTTATGTTATTTAATATAACCAAACTACGGTTGCTGTTCCTGTTTGCTTTTCCGTAGCTACAGAAGGTTAAACTTGAACATTACACTCAGGGGGGGGGCGGGGAATGTGATGCCACGGTAAAAAGTGATTTAACATCACGGTTGTGTACAAAATGAAATGTAAAGTGATTGTTATAACTATTACTTCTTCTTATTGTTATCTTTATTTTTCTATGTATAGATTAACTTTGAGTGCACTTATATCATAGTTTATGTTGTAAACCTAAGAAGCGGTGATGTAACTGAAGGTTTCGGAGTCCACAGCGGGAATACTTGAAGTGATGCAAGTGCTGGAGGGAATACTTGAAGTCGGAGGAGGTCTTTAGAGTGAGACTGTCCTTTGGGTGTTTCGGTGGGTCTTTGTCCTTTGGTGTGCTAACTTTTAAATGACTTGACGAGCCTTTCCCTCGGTATCGATCTGCTAACCTCACCCGGCCCACGAGCCGGGCTTGGTAAATGGTGATACCACTGCATGTGTATTTGCAGGCCATTTGTAGTCCGCTGTCTTTTCTAAGGCTGCCAATTTAAAAAAAAAAAAAAAAAAAAAAAAAAGATTTAAAAAAAAAAGGGAAACGTGTCTTGTTTTTAATGTGAATTTCTGAATAGTAATCAACACAAATGTGTCATTGCAGATGTATTATTGATCTCTTCTTCCACTTTAATTCAAGACGAGACACTCGTCTTGTTCTCCTTTAAATTCAACTCCTACTGAGTAAATGCAATGTGTGCACATAGAGATGTTCATGTTTCACAAATTGAATTTAGAAATGAATGAGCCGTCTCTCGCTATCTGTTTAAAGATTGAATTAAAATTTTGCCTTTTATGTCCTCTGATTCTTGATTTCATTACATATATTTTGATATACTGTTAAGCTGAAAAGAAAAGGGGGTCGAGTAGGCAGCAACAAATGATTCAAACCGTAAAGTTGAAGTTTTATACCAAAAAGTACAACTGACCTAAAATTCAAAGATATCCTTTCTGTGGAGGATTTTTTTTTTTTTTTTTTTTTTTTTTTTTTTTTTTAAATTGCCTGAGAATTTGGGTATGTTTTTTTTTCCCTCGACTTATTTTATTTTATACCAGTAATTATTTGGGACCTTTATGAAATGTTTCAAACAGCAATCAGTCAGTGTATGCAGGGAATATCATTCGTCTGGAGAGAAATTATTTCTAGGAGGTGCGAGAAATGAGTTTTAAGACATGAAATCAACTGCTTTTTTTTTTTTTTTTACTCATCTCCAGTAAAAGTGAAGATCTTGTATAGATATGTGTTAAACAATTTAAAGGAAAACAAAGTACAATCTGTGTTGTTCTTTTGCATCTACATTTGTGTGCTTTATCTGATACCTGTGAACCACTCTTGGATTTGCGTACTTTTCAGTCAATTAAAGCAACTTTTTAGGTCTTTGATAACTCGTCTAAAAATATATTTATAATAAGTGCAAACATTTCACTCGATTGTACCTCGCGAAACGATAACCTGATCTCTTCTCGGATTTATTTCAGTCTTATTACCAACTCTTGATTTCAGCTGAATAAACAGCACATTTGCTGTAATATTTTACTGATTTTTGCATATTCAGCCTGAAGTTGAAAACAAAAAAGTGTTGCTTCATTGACCCAACAGTACCCAAACCTGACACTAGATGTCAGCCTACACCAGTGGATAACAATGGCTGCTCGGTAATAATAAAGACTACAATGCAAAATGGTTCCAGCAATATGAACCCTCACAACTAAAAACCTCGAGACAACCCAAAAGGAGGAGTATCTGAGTGAGGAGGGTGTGATTATTTTGTAAGTAGAAAACCTTCCATGACTTTTTAGCTTGACGCGAAACATTGCTTGATGTTCAATTATTTAATTATTTGTAAAAGCCATCAGTGATAATTATTTAAAAAATAAAAATAAAAAAAAATAAAAACTGCCAAAGAAAAGATGAATGATTGTGCTTTAAGCTCTTCGAGGTCACCTGTTTGTGAGATGTGAGTGGCTTTGAATAAACTGTCCTCGATTGCAGGAAAGCAGCACACAAAGGTGATAATGCATGTTTGACACTGCACAATGCATAATGAAGACCGAGGCTGTTAACAGTGTGTTGGTGTTTGCATTGAAGAACCAAAGGGACTGAAGAAAACATACTGCACAGTTGACAGTAACCCTGCAATTGCATTAGCCTCGGTATCTGTTGCAGCTTATTATAGAGTAAAACTCTCCGTGGCTTCATGCTGCAGCATTATTCGGGGGGCCGGGGTGTACTTTTTCAGACTCATAACCAACAGGGCTTACTTGGGTTACCCCCTCGCCCCACCAGCGACTACATATGTGGGCCTATGTGAGTTTAGGGAGCCGTGGAGAGTACGCCCAGGAACAGCTGACAATTTATGCTAGTGGGGCCCCCACATTCTCAGAGAGAGAGAGAGAGTGAGTGAGGAGAGGAGAGAGGGGGAGGGAGGAAGACAGGAGAGAGGAGGGAAGAGAAGGGGGGAGGGAGGGAGGGAGGGAGGAGGAGGGGATTGAGAGGGTGCAAAAAGGGTGAAGAGTGAGGATGGATGTGAGCAGACCTGAGCTGTTGGGGTGAGTGAGAGAGAGAGAGAGAGAGAGGGAGAGGGAAAAAAGGGGGGAGAGAATGAGAGAGAGGGAAAGGGAGGCTGTCTTGTTTGTAGCTTGTCAGCAATTGCTTGAGACAAGCTTCCCCTCCATGTGTGAAAGCTACTTGGCAGGAATGCTTGGGCCGTACCAAGTGCGACCAGGCGAGAGGGGGGTTCCACCAGAGGAACAGACCCGGATTGAGGAGGCAGTGTGTGTGTGTGTGTGTGTGAGTGTGTGTGTGTGTGTGTGTGTGTGTGTGGCTGAAGTAATCCTTCGGCAGTGTCGGCTCTTTGATGTTGTATCTTTGTGGATGTGTGTGTGTGTGTGTGTGTGTGTGTGTGTGTGTGTGTGTGTGAGGGAGGGAGGGAGGGAGCGGTGTGTGGGTGTGAATGGGGCTGGAGAGAGCTTTCTGTATGGATATGTGCTCTCTCTCTCCCCAGCAGCAACAAAAGAGAGGGAATGAGACACCCCCCTCACCCCTGGTCCCCCTCCCCCTCCCTCACCGACTCTCAAGAGAAAGAAAGCAACAAAAAAAAAAAAGGAAAAGAAGATGATGAAACCTGAAGTGGTCCTGCAGTGTGAATTGTGTGTGTGTGTGTGTGTGTGTGTGTGTGTGCATGTATACAGACACAGATGTTGATATGTTCATCTGCATATATATGTGTGTGTGTGTGTGTGTGTGTGTGTGTGTGTGTGTGTGTGTGTGTGTCCGTCAGCCTGCATGCCAGCGGATAGCTTCCTCCAATGTAATCTATTTACTAACAATCTGTGCGAATCCTGTTTGTACTATTTATGTGTGTGTGTGTGTGTGTGTGTGTGTGTGTGTGTGTGTGTGTGTGTGTGTGTGTATTGAGCACCGTCTGTGGGTGGGTTTCTGCATGCAATTGTCCCAGTGTGCCTCAGTGTGTTATGTGTTTCCATCCCCAGTAGGGGCTGTTATTGTCTTAAGATTGTGTGTGTGTGTGTGTGTGTGTGTGTGTGTGTGTGTGTGTGTGTGTGTGTGTGTGTGTGTGTGTGTGTGTGTGTGGGGTCAGTCTCCAGTAGCCTGTTGCTTTTCTGCTTCCGACTGCTCTCTCAGCTCTCCATCAGGAGGAATGCAGACTGAGATGGATTCCTGCAGGATTCCTCCTCCCCGGCTTCATTATTCCCACTGCTGCCGCTGAACAAACACACACCAGCACACACGTTTCTGCTATTTGCTGACACAAACTGGAATATCTTAAAATCTAAACTGGCTCCCGTCTTAACGAGGGAGGTTGTTGGGTCTATTTACTCCCCACAAAACTTCCACAACTTTCCGCTCTCCTCCTCACTTTGCTTCTTATCTCTTCCCATTTTACCCACTCACCCTATCTCACATTCTCACAAATGCACTCTTCTGTCGGCAGCCACGGGGTTTTACTTCCACACTCATCCTTTGTGTGTGTGTTTGAAAGCAGTAAAGTTTGAGAGCGTCCAGTCAGCAGCAGTATAGGCTACCGAGGAGCAGTGTCCTCTGTGTACAAGGAACTAAAAACTCCTCTCATCCCTTCACCCCCGCTCATCATCTGTTTCCAGGGCCTGTGGTTAAAAAAAAAAAAAAAAAAAAAAAAAAAAAAAAAAAATGGAAGAGGCCAAGAAACGGAATGCAATTTTAAATGAATTAGGCCGTGAATAATTTTCAGGATGTCAAAATGTATTGGGGTGAAGGCGTTTATGTAATTGGAGCACTTGGTTCACTGGTATACAGCTTAAGAGAGGAAATTCTTTATTAGGCCTGCAGCGCACTGCACACACGCAACCTGCAATTAGAACACACACACACACACACACACACACACACACACACACACACACACACACACACACACACACGCACAAGTTCATGGACTTGCATGTTTAATTTCTGCACGTGTGCGTCGGCACACACCTACGCCAACACCTGAGTGATGTGGTTGATGCGCTCGGCTGTGCTGACCTCATTTACATGTCCTCTTGAGGGGGTGTACTGTAAAGAATGGGAAGGGACAAGGCAGAAGGAGGAGAGGAAGACGATGGAGAGATGAGGAGAGGAAGAGAGGCGAGGAGAGGGAAGCAAAGGAGTGCAGAGAGGTGATGTGAAAGGAGGAAGAGTCGCGCAGTGTAACGTGAGGCAAGAACGAAGGGAAGGAAAGGCTTCGATGTGAGGAGATGATGAGCAGAATAAAGTGTGCGAGGTAAAAAAAAATAATAAAGGGGAGAAAAGGCTAAAGGAACGGGGAGGGAAAGAGGAAGCGAGGGAGGGCATTTGGGGAGGAGAAAAAGATGGGGTGTAAAAGGGTAGATGAAAGAGAGGGAAAGTTGAAAGGTAAAAGGGGGTGGAGAAATGAATGAAGACTGGCTAAGGAAGGCAGGGATGGAGAGAGGGAGGGAGGCTGGTAGAGGAGGGAGGTGGGGGGGGGGGGAGAGAGTGAAGGGAAAGGGAGGAGGGTTGATCTCTGGGGTTTGAAGCACATTAGTATTCATGGGGAAGAGGAGGCCACAGACAGCAGAGAAACAGAGGGACCAGACTGAGAGCAGCATACCACACACACAAACATAAATACACTCGCACTGCATGTAAGCAAGCACTCACACATCTCTCTGTATACGTGCCCACACACACATCGCTCACGTGTTGTGTGGTCTGAGATGCTACCGAGGGCCATAACCACCCCTTGTGCCGATACCCACACTGACAGCCTGTGTATATGCTGAGAGGCAGCGGAGACAATCGCGCTTCCATCTTGTCTAATATCTGCAGGTTGCACATGTTAATGTGGATGCAGGCCCTGAAAATCCTCCCCGGAGATGGTTTAGCGGTTGAGGCCTCCGAAACCGCACACACCCCTGCTGGCCTCAGATCGAATCCCGCTTCAGAAGTGTCTCTCCTGTGTTTTCACCGCTTCGCATCCCTTTTCCTCCCTCTTTCTCCGTCAATAAAAGCAGAAGATACCTGAGGGCTGTAGATGACATCTGCCATGCTTTGCTTTTTCTCTAAAAGAAGAAAAAAAAAGACCTTATCTGCTACTGTATACATACAGACGTAGAGAGGAGCGAAGGAGTGCAGGTGATTCATTTCACTGTGGGAGAGAAGGGCTGGGCTGAGCTCTGGGGAGGCGGTGGAAGACAGAGAAAAGATTCCTATCGTGTTGGAGGCCACTTGAAAACACCTCCGATGGTGGCAGGAGGAGAGCAGAGAGAGTGAAGGGGAGGAAGAGGGAGAAAAGCGGCAACTCTCTTTGGGTGTTCTATTCTTAGTCTCTCTCTCCTCAGACTTTGTGTGTGTGTGTGTGTGTGTGTGCACGTGCGTGCGTGCATGTGTGTGCACAAGCATGTGTGGGCGGGCAGGTGGTGTACAGCTGACAGTTGATTTGCTGTGACACCAGACACACTGGCTGCCTTGGACTCCCATGGCCTAGATATCAGAGTCTCCTGGAAGCCCCTCACACTTTATTTCACACACACACACACACACACACACACACACACACACACACACACACACACACACACACACACACACACACACACACACACACATGCACATACTCAATCACATGCACACACTCATCTGTGTCACCGTTTTTCTCCCTTTGCCCCTTTCTCTCACTCTTAGACCGATATATCATTTTCTGATTGGCAAGTAGGTGGTCTTTAATGAATATCCTAAGGGTTCTGTATGTGTGTGTGTGGGGGAGGGGGGGGAGAGTTGTGGTGGGACGCACAAAGCGAGAGGACCTAAGGAAGAAAAAGGGGATTTTCAAGACAGAGGAGCAGAGAAATCGTGAGGGAAGAGAAGAAAAAAAAAGAGAAAGAGAAAGAGAGGAGTGATAAAGTGCAGGAAGCTGATAGAGAGAGATGGAGTGAGAGGAAAGAAGAGAGTGAGATCCCATCATGTAAACAGACTGAAGCACTGCATAGAGATGGAGGAGGCTGTTGCCATGGCGGCAGAGGCTGCATCCTTTTGTTAAAGATGTCACTCAGGGGGAATCAGGGCTAATGAGGAAGGACTTTGCGCGGGGCGCGTGTGTGTGCGCACACGCGTGTGTTTAGTCAGTGTGTGTCTGAGCAACACGGTCTGCTGGTATTCTTGAGTATCGGTGGTTTAATGGTTTTCACTTCAGGAAATATATAGATTTAAAAAAAAAAAAGTAGAAATGATGAGAGTGGGAAATGCAGTGGAGAGCGGAAGGCTGAGTGTAAAATTAAAAATAGAGGAGAGTCAAACAGGGGTTACACAGTTCACGTAGAGAAATGTCAATGTCATCGGTGAGAAGGGCGCGAGGAAGTGAACCGCGGATGAATGTAACTGTGTGTGTGTGTGTGTGTGTGTGTGTGTGTGTGTGTGTGTGTGTGTGTGTGTGTGTGTGTGTGTGTGTGTGTGTGTCAGACTGAACTCCATTGAGAATCAGGCGAGGGATGCGTGTGCGGTTTGGTGTGGCACTGTGCTGCGTAGGTGGTTTGTTCTCTGTGCTCTTCATCTTGCTGCAAATTAGTGAAGAATCAAAGGGAAACAGGTTTCATTTAATCCTAGCCTCTGTCTCCCTCCGTCTTTCTTTCTTTTTCTCTCTCTTTCCCTCTGTTGTCTCTCGGTCCTCAGCAAACAGCCTTGAGCCTCCCACAGAGTGAATGCAGACATCTGCCCGCACTTTCCCTCTCTTTCTCTCCGTCTCTCTCCCTTTCTTCTGTCTTCGAACCGACACACACACACGTGCACACACACACACACACACACACACACACACACACACACACACACACACACACACACACACACACACACACATATGGAGCATTTGTTTCGCTGTCAGCACCATCATCAAAGAGAGCGAGAGAGGTCTTTGCACCATTCTTCCATTCTACTCCATTTCCCACCACTCACTCATTTTTTTCTTCCTTTCTGTTCCCCTCTACCAGCCCCGTTTCCCCCCCTGATCTTCCTCTCCTTCCCTCTCTTCCTCTTCCTTTATAGACAGGGATAAATAATTTGATCTGGAGGGTTTTGAAATTCCACCACTCTGAGAGGCGTGACGTTAATCTTTTATTATCTGCTCTCTCATTCTTCCTCTCCCTTTCTTTTCCATTCCTTTTTCTCCTTATCTCTCCACCAGACCCTCCCACCATCCCCCCCTTTCCTCCCCTTCTCCCAGCCTGTCCTTGCAGTATTCTAATGATTCATATTTCACATCCACTGCCTTTTCATTTAGCCTGTCTACACCGCTTCAGGGACAGCTACTCACGATCTTAATTGACTGAGGAGATAGAGGGGCTGGGTAGGTGGCAGACGTAGCGCCACCATCCAACCCCCTCCCAACCGTACACAAACAAACAGATATATGGGAGGGTGACACAGAGAAACGTGTGTGCACATATACCCTCTCCAGCGTCCTCACACTTAGACAAAAGCACATCAATGCACTGGCAGGCATGCAGATTTGCCCACTGTGGTAATTAAGCCGTCGATTTTTCTTAGGGTCAAGGGAGTGACGCAGGAGAGCAGAGCAGAAATGATGATGTGAAGGAAAGGATGCTAAGATGAGGAGAAATGAGAGGGCTCGCTCCCTCCCTTTCTCACCTCTCCCTCCATCTCTGCCTCTCTCCTCCCCTCTGTATCCCCCACCCACCCACCCACCCACCCGCCCGCCCGCCCGCCCCCAACCCATCTCTCTGTCTGTCTGTTCCTCTCTTTGATCTCAGCCTCTGTCCCACACTGCATATTAAGATGCCCGGGCCCCTGTTTGGTATTCTGAGGCGGGCACCAAGATGCCAGTCTCCATATCCTCTCCTCGCTTCTCTCTGAAAGAGAGCAAAAACCCCTCTGTCTGTCTCAAGATGCTTATCCCACTAAATGGGTCTGAAATAGCTGGAGAACAGGGCGGGGGAGCGGTGGTGGCGGCAGGGTGGAGAGATCTGCACGGAGGGGGAGAGGGCGGCAGGGGGAAGTATTAGACTCACCACAGACGGGTGGTGGTGGTGGTGGTGGTGGTGGTGGTGGTGGTGAGGAGGGAAGCAGGGTAAGGGAAGAGAAGCAGAGTGATGGGGCTGATTTTAGCTGAGAGGATAATTAAACGCTATTATCACAATGGGCCAGCAATACAGCCAGCCTGTACATAGAGAAGCCAGCCCTCCCATGTTTGCTTCACTAAAAGGAGGGAGGACGGAATGAGGGAGGAGGGAGAGGGAGAGGAGAAGGGAAGCACAGATTAATAGGCGGAGGAAGCGCGAGAGAAACGGAGAGAGAAAAACAGAGAGGCACTGAGAGTGAGAGAGGGAGACAGACGGCGAAATAAGGCAAACAGAATTAGAACTGGAGAATGAGTGGGAGAGTTTAGCGGTGGGGTGATTGCTCAGTGTTTGGGATTAGTATGACTCTCCCTCTCACCCACTCTCTCTCTCTCTCACTATATGCATCTCCCTCTTTCTTTCTCTCCCTCTCCTTCCATAAGCCCTGGGGATGGCACAGCTTTAGTTAAACTGCTCTATTAAACGGCGCCTGCTGAGAAAATCAAATTATAACTTCCTTTAATCAGCGAGTATCAGTGGCCCACACAGGAGCAGCCGGCTCTGACAGCACAGAGAGAGGGAGAGAGGGAAGGAGACTGTGACTGGAGACCTGAGGGAGGACGATATGAACCTGTCTCCCGTCTGCTTTGGTTCCCATGGCAACAAGATAGAGTGAGGGGAAATATGGGTTGTGGAATGTCTGCATCTATCGTTTCCTCTCGCTAAGCATTCATACACAAAGATAGGAGAGGAGAGAGGAAGAGAATACGCTCTGTGAGTCAGGGCGTTCTTCTGTCTGGGTGGTGTTTGAAAGCAGAGACACACACACACACACACACACACACACACACACACACAAACTGTGTCCGCCATCCTCTGTGTGACCCGAGCAGTAAAATAACCAACGTGAATTTTACTCGTGGACAATACTTAAGCACAATCCTGATTTATACTTTACTTGATTATTTTCGGCCACTTTACTGTATAATTTAAGATTTAAGGTTAAAGACTTAAAAGATTTTTCCTGAGAATAACATGATATGATGATACAATGCAATGTTTGAGAGCTTGTGACCTCTTAGGACAAAAACTGTTTTCTTGGAATCTCTCATCACAATTCCAAACTATTATGTTTATAATGTTAAATTGTTTTTCCAATCACGTAATCACATTCGTGCTGACGAACGCAAGAGCTGCCTGGATTATGTTCACGTAAAAAAATGTTTTGGAGTGAATGAATCATCCCATAAATTTGTCTAGTTACGTCTGTGGTTAATTTATTCAACAAAAGCATTTTGGTTAAAGCTAGAACAGCTCTTAGCTGTTTTTCATTTTTTTTCTTAATGTTATTAACTACATCTCATGATTTCAATCAGTGTGGACTCTTTTTTTTTTCAAACCAGACCATAATCTTTTGCTGTCCTTAACCACATGGTTACATATAACCATAAAATAGTTGAATAATGCTGTAGTCACTACAAGCTTATATTGTACTGCAAGATTGGATATTTTCAGCAGAAAACAAATGAAATGTTGTCAGTAAAAATTTCCCAGATACATGCAGGATCAACATTTTGTAACTTCTTAGATAAATAACAATTTTCCTTATTATGTGAAATAAAATGTAATCAGCCAGCATTTTGTTTACCTTTAAACACATTTGCCATAAAATGAGGTTTATATAATTGTAATCTCTAGGAGAAGAGTAGGTTGTATGTTTCTGTTTGTTAGTTATTCACCGCTACACTGAAAAGACTTCTAAACTTATCAAAGGCTTTAATTGAAGTAGTTGTTTAAGGCCCTTAGAGGTCTGCAAGAAAACGGAAAAGTACAAAAAAATGTATATAAATTAGCACAACAAGACTTTTTCTTCTTTTCTACGCCATTAATCACTTCACGACTTCTCATTTTTATCTTGTGACCTTTTGGGTCTGATCCCTCAGTTGGAGACTCATCAACTCAAACAAAGTAGTTAAAACAAGCTGCATCTCATGGATTGTAAATACGGGACTTGTACTCTGAGTATTTTTATACAATTATACTGGTATCTGATCTCTCGCCATTGGACCTGAACTTATTTCCTGTTGTCATTGTAAAGGCCTCAGCCATATAAACATAATAGACTGGCGCAATCATAAATCCTTCTCGTTAGGAGGCGATGCAATCGCTCTCGCCTCTGATTAGTCATTAACAGTCCAGTTAGTGAAATGGTGAGACGCAGGTGGGTGGGCAACTGCTTACATCTCCAGGGTCTGCCTTGACTCGTTAATGATCAGTTAATTAACATTGTTTCAGTCCTCCAGCTTGTTTACACTCACCTGCTATGGGGAAGAGTCACAAAACATTGCGGCAGGGGACAGTAAACACAGAGGAGGGGAGAACACAGCAGGGCAGAGGGGAGGAAAGGAGTGGAAGTGGTATTGAAACTTCTCATCAAATACATTGAAATAATTCGCTCCAAAAGTTCAACTTCAACCAGAAGAACACGTAGAGAGATGCGAGAGCGTCCTGAAAAGAGATGGACACGTGGTGCAAGTGTGGAAAACAGAACAGACCAAGAGGTAGCATCTCAGTCCATCAGCCATCATTAGGGATCCATGAGGCAGTGCTTGTCTCTGTTACTCATAGCAACACTGCATACCATGATAATAGGCTGACTGATGATTGGTCCGGCTGCCACACTCCAGTAAGTGACCTCACTGCTGTGTGAGTGAGCTCACTGTCTCAGTATTTTGATAACCCAGCCAGCGCTGCGTTCTTCTCAGCATTGCCACCAACCCTGTTAGAGAACGAACCCGAATACAAGCCGCTTCTCCTGCTGTGGGCCAACACAGGAGCCCTGAAAACACACAAAGCCCCCCCTCCCTCCTTCCCTCCTTCCCTCACACACACACACACACCCCAGTCTTCCCACAGCTGCTGATGTTGGACCAGCTGCGAGTCTGTTGTACGGGGTCTTGTAAATATCCTACCAGTTAATTTGTCACAGTTGCCGCCTTTTAATGCGCCTCCAACCGACCACTTCATCCTTTCTCACTGTGACTACAGTGTGTCTCTCGACCATAAGACTGTTTATCGAAGCTTTAAATAATGCAGATGGTAATATGATAAGTGAACAGTCAATGTCGGTGTCCTGCTTAAACACACACACAGATGATGCATGCACGCCAACGCACGCAGGCAGGCTGACGGACGGACACGCGCAGACATTGCTCACAGTGGAATAAAAACAATTCGCTTGTTCTTCTGTTGTTGCATAGGACGGAATCTGGATTTTGTATTGCCGCTTCCAAAGTGTTCATGCCAGAGACTTGCAGTGTTGGAGAGCCAGAACATCGACCTGAAGAGCTTTGCTAGTGTGCATGTCTAATGCAGCCCAGTCTGGGAATACTGCCAGTCTACTGTTACTCCACCAGTGGGGTTTATCACACACACACACACACACACACACACACACACACACACACACACACACACACACAGAGCCAGAAGGAGTGTAGGTGTGTTTTAGAGAGAGAGACAGAGCTTTGTGTTGTGTCACTGATCTCTGCTAGCGTGCACAAACATGTCCAACGTAGCCATGGCCTGCTTGTCAAAAGTCACAAATATGCAGCTCTCATCCCATAATTTTGTGTCCTACGTACAGAATGTCAACACATAATGGCTCAGCAAAATAACTACTTCACGTACACACACAGAGCTACATTGGGAGCTAGTTTACATCAGAGGTAAGTCAAAATTGGACAAATCCAGGAGCCTTGCGTCTGAAAACGTAAGTATTTGTTGGTTTTTGTCCTCTGTGTCTGTCAGCTATACTAAATTATTGGGTTTTAGAATCCTGGTCTAAAAAGTAGCTTGAGCTTTAGGAAAGTCTGATGAGCATTTTACAATATTTTGTAAAACCCTGTTGCTCACTCAAATCTAGTGACAAGCCATTTCTTAAGAGCTCAATACACTACCAATTCTGTCCTTGTACATTTAAACTGTCATGCACACCAAATTGAGCCCTCGCTCTCAAACTCCCTCTTGAAGAAGAATGCTCTCGCTTTGCAAAAAACATGTTCACTTTGAAACTCTGAATCAGTTCTCACAAAGACGGGAAACCAGACTGCACAAACACACACACACAAACACAATCAGGCCAGCTAATAATGTCTGCACTTAAACACCAATTCATGCAATCTCTAGTTGTCTTGATTATACATTTGGGCTAGATTTGAAATGTATCGTGATTAAATATTAAGAAGGACCACGCTCGCATTGCATGTCCTTAATGTTTCACTTTTCCTCTGAGGCTTGTAATAAGTCACTCTATGATAAGTGTGTGTGTGTGGGTGTGTGGTGTGTGTGTGTGTGTGTGTGTGTGTGTGTGAGTGAGTGTGTGCGCACTGTAGCTGAACATCATTTTATTTATCAAGTGGCATCAGTCTGTTTTTTTTTTAATGTCATTAGTTATGTGACTCAACCTGAACACTATTAAATCTGCGTTACACTGAATAACTCCTGGTTATGAAAAAGAATGAAGGCCAATGTATTGACAAGCTTCAGAAATCCACTGTGCTAATTTTAGTCTTTCTTTTTAGTCAATATTATGATATTGAGCTGGTAAAGTATGCGTATCATCAATGATGATCATCCTTCAATAGTATCAATTCAGTTGGACCAAATATTGGAAACGGCTGTCAGTATAACACAATACAATTCAGCAGCACGATAAACCTTCTGCTCCTCTTGTACAACCTCTTAGTATTATAGGATGCATATACTGTACACATATCAACCCACAGCTCATAGGTATATATATGTCTATTTGAGCTTGTTCTATAAACATTTCTCTTGATTTATTTATGTGAGGGTTTATTTTTTTTTCTACATTAAGGACAGGTTTGTCTTTCAGCAGTGGTTATTTGGTTTTTGAGGAGTTTGTACAATTAAGCCCACATGCAGTTAAAACCCTGTGAACTTTCATGCTTTTTGACTACAGAAATGGTCAGACGCTGCCCACACAATGCAATGTTGGAGAGGTGTAAGTGAAGGGGTTTGTGAAGCTATCTGACCATCCGAAAAGCACTTCTGAAAGAGTATTTGGGCCCTTAACTTGCTGAAACTGAGTGCAACACCATCATATTAAAAGATATTTAGTCTCTTCCTCGTCTGCGATGACATTAACAACCTTAAAAGTTAGTTCACTCATCATCAGAAGCACCACTAGGCCTCTGCATCAGTGAAACCAACTGTATAATGTCTTCAGAGAATCCAAAGAGGACTCGTTCAAGTCTGAGAGATCAGGTTTATCTGGGGTTGCACCTAAGGACTACGAAGGTACAAAAGAAAGCATGTGTTGGATAGATATGGACACTTACCTGGTAGGGTGGCTATAAAGAAAAAAATGAAGGATTGTAGGATCCACAGTTTATGCAACTTTACCCAAATTTTGGGTAAAAACAATCTGGATATTCCAGCCTTTGCCGCTTTGATTTCAATCTTTGCAAACTTTGCTCTTCTTGCAAAGTCCCCGAATTTTATAAAACCGTCCTCCTTTAATATATATGCAAATGTAGCCAAGTAAGTGGTTTAACACTGGCTGTTCTTAAACTGACAGCTTCATTAAGGTAAAAACATATCTGGACACAAAAGAATCAGAATAAATATCAGTGACATTGACACCAGGCTATAATTAATAATTTAATCACCCAATCATTTTCTTGATTAATAGCTTGATAGTTTCTTAAAAACATGCCTAACACAAACTGTTAAAAAAAAAACCAAGGCGACATATCCATTTTTCTGGATAAACAGTCCGAAATCTTAAAGTGTTCAATTCATTATTACATAAGACAAGAAAAAGCAGCCAGCCCTGGAGAAGCTGGAGAAACTGTTGGGTGTTTTTGTTTGGAAAATGACTTCCATTGAGCTGATTAATGTCATCGTTTCATCACACTAATATATATTTATTTTTAAATAAAAAGATGCCTGGACACGAGGGGTACATCCGCACTTAAAACTTCCATAAGTTTGATGCTTAACTACGCGTCCGTTCTTTCCTATGGGGAAGTTCGAGTTAACAGTAGCACTCCGCAAAACACAAATACACAACGTTTCTAACATTAGTTGTGATGTGATTGTCCTTCTTCTCTGTGCTCGTGTGTGTCTTTTACAGTGTTTACCGTGTCCACGAGAGAGAGAGAGACAGAGAGACAGAGATGGACATCGGCGTCTCCGGGCTGTCCGACAGTAACATTCTCACTGGCACACAGACCTGACCTAGAATTGCTACTTAGAATTCGGGCTAAACCATCGCGCTTGGAACGGAGGGGGGGGAGCGGAGGGGGGCGGGGGGGAGGAGGAGGGCGGGGAGAGGGGTGGGGGGTGGGGGGGTTAAGAGACGACAGGAAATCTTGACTGGGATGTAATGGAGTAGGACCACTGAAAAGCTCGGGCGAAAGGGGGGAGACATATTCCTATTTTTACAATGTTACCGTGATAATGTTGTGATTTGATACGTGCGCGGTGTAAATTCGTCGTCCGACCACAGCGGAAATGAAGCAAACATTCCAGGTGAGTGTTCCCCCCTTTTCACATCGAGCTGGAAAGTGTCGGCACCACGGCTCGCCTCCTGGCAACGGGCACACGCGGGTCCTCCTCCCGGGGACATCTCACTCCGGTATCCGTTCTTCTCTGCCTCTGTCCCCCCCCCCCTCCACCACCACCACCACCCTCCACCACCTCCTCCTCCCACCACCACCCACCCTCACCCCCTTCCCCTCCCCACTCCCGAAGGCTGGCTCGCAAAAAAAAAAAAAAAAAAAAAAAAAAACCCACGTCGCGTCTGGCCTTGGCAGGACAGTGAGCGCCCTTTCGGCCATAAATGCCGTTTTTTTTTTTTTTTCCCCCGAGCGCAACAAAAGCGGATTATTCACGATGTTTTCGGCATGGTATAAAACCCGCGGAGAAACACTGGGTTTTGCCCCATTACACCGGAGGACCGCCCGTGCTTGGTGAAAATGAGAAAAGGGATACAATGCAGCATGCATGTTCTGCATTCTTCGGGAGCCCCACGCCGTCGGTATTGTATTTCTTTTTATGTAAAATGTGTTTGATGTGATTTACAAACGCGCAGCGGAGATGATAGGCCTCGGCTCGCTGATTGTGTCGGCCAGCCCTATCATCTGCCGACCGATTTAATTGTTACATTGTTAACGGGAGCTAGCAGAACTTGGGGGAAAAATGAACGCTGGCCCGAGTTGTTTTATTTCGCAAACAAAAGCCTCCCCCCCCCCCCTCCACCCCCCTTAAAAAAAAAACAACAAAAAAACAACAATCTCGTTTGTGTTGCGTGTGTTTTTCGGTTGTGCTTTGCGGCCGACGTCGTTGTTCTCGGCTCTCCGCCGCCGTCCACTGCCTCCCTCTTCGGGGAAGACTTTGTTTGCGCTGGTCGAGGCTCCATGAATGCGAGTGCTGAAGTCCTCCCTTCCCCCCCCCCCCCCACCCCCACTCGTCCTCCTCCTTCTCCTCCTCCTCCTCCTCCTCCTCAGCTCTCTGGCGAAACAGGAACAACTTCTTTTAGGAAAAAGAAAAAAAAAAGTTCCTGGAGTTTCAAGCGCCATGGAATTACTTTGTCCGCCAAGAGCTGTCCAGTGAGGCGCTGAGATTTCATGGGGGGGGGTGGAGGAGGGGTGGTGGTGGTGGTGGTGGTGGGGAGGGGGGAGGAGGAGGAGGAGGAAGTCTAGTTCCTGTAGCTCTTGTGTGCTTTACGTTTATTTGCAGAGGTTTTAAGGTTTGTAGATGTCTGTAGATTTTAGGACGACTTCCTTCCTCGACTAGGCCCGTTGGTGAGTAACTTGTGGCATTGTGCTGTGTTACCTTGGCAAGAACCAGAGAGAGCTAAACATGGCAAAGAATGTGTTCAGCCTTCACCAATGTTGTTTAACTTGACTCGTCAGTGGAAAGAAAAAGAAAAAGAAAAAAATCCACAGGTACCTATAGTGTAAAAATGTTTTAAGTAAAAGTGAGGTTGCTCCCCTGATGCAAAAAAAAAAAAAAAAAGAAAGTCCAGGGTTTTTCACTTTCATGCCTTTATCCAGTAATTTGCTTTAGCCCATTTAACATTTTTGCACAGATTCAAAAAAATTCTAATAATTTGGCATCATATTGGTTCGATGGGATGTTTTCACCTTCATCATTTTGAAGATAGATCTCGGGGCATTTTTTTTTTTTTTTTTTTTTTTTTTTTTTTTTTTTAACGCTTTGTTGCATTTTGACTTTTAGCCCCTCCATCTGATGCTGTTATTCAGACTCGAGTTCAGAGTGAGCAGTTCTCCAGTGTCTTGTCCGAGGACACTTTTGGAGCACACATACCAGTTGCTGAGACTGAACCTTTCTGTTACAGGACTCCGGGTCTCTTCCATTGCTAGGCAACACTGCTGTCTGCCATTAAATGTGAATCTGTTGCATAGTATTTCGGCTGTTTCTATGCTCACTACTTCTTGTCTTTCTTACTTTGCAAGGTGAAGGACTTAAAAAATAAAAAAAATAAACTCTTTAATTTTTGCTCAGTGGATATTTGGAGGAATCCCTCCAGTATGGAAGGACTTGACAGCGTAGCACAGGCTGTCTTGTAATCTCTTGTGTGCACACCGGTCGATAACTGAAGTATAAATGAGTGTCTTGGTTAAAAAGGCCAGCTGTAAACGTAGCTCCTAATGACCTCAGCTTTGCACAGGTTATGTGTGTTTGGTCTTTTTCTTGCCATTTTCTTCTTTGTGTTTCACACAAAGTTCTTTCCCTCCCTCCCCTCCCTCTGTTCCAGGTGTGAATGACTTGTGGCTGTAGGTTGTAGTGAGCGGGCCAGGTTCCTGCACAGCCTCCGTGGCTGACTGGGAGGAGTCGAGTGGAGAGCAGACATCAGTGCCCAGGGGACCTGAGGCCTGGTTCTCCATATGAGGCCCTGCTGAAAGGGCAGGGGGGCTTCTGAGGTAACCCAGCTCAACTCTTGTCTCTCTCTCCCTCTCTCTTTTTTTTTTGTTTCACATTTTATCACACAGAATCTCTCATTCACATCTTCTCCTGTCTTCTCAAAAGTGCATGACCAGGACAGACTCCATGTAAATAGTTTTTTTTTTTCCATCCTCATTGCTTTCATGGCTAAGTAGCCACCATAACAACCATAAAGTATGACAGGATCATATGAGCTATGTTTGAAATCACTCTCTTTTTGTTATTTTTATGCTACAGTGCATTGTACGTGGAGTTTTCAGCATTCTGTTTGTAAACTTCATTCTCTGTTTAGTCCCCTCAATGATTCCTGCAATGTGTTAAATTTTGTGAATGCAAAAAAATGTTCAGTCATGTGGCACAATACCGGTCAGACATGACAGACAATTATGTGTCCCTGAAACTATTAGAAAAATAAAAAAGATTTACTGCTCCCTGTGGAGCGAGCCACACAAGCAGGAGTAGTGAATGAGTGAACAAGAGAGGGATTTTTAGACACAGTCATGGTGTAGCAGTAAAGTCTGTGGTTTCAACCGTGTGCCAGCATAAGAAAAAGAATGAGACACACTTGTTTTTCAGCATTCATGCTTTTACCACACTACACTGGTTTGTGTTTTGTTTTTAAACACCGCGGCAACGTTAAAATACAAACAACAAACATTGCATTCGAAGACTAACTGGTGCCACAAATTGATAGCTTAACAGTGCTGTGATGCAACAGTAACAAGGCAGGCACAGGCTCTTCCCAGCATTGGTCACTATCAGTTTGACATTTATCTATGGAGGTGCGTCCGTTCTGATGAGAGAAGCCTTGAATTGTGGAGCACATCAACCCGCTGTTGATGCTCGCGGAAGCCGCTTGAGGAGAAAGAGCCTCGGAGCCGCACCGCTCCGGCCTATCAGAGCAGTGTTTGGTCTCATCCTCTGATCTGCACATGCTGAGGACACAACACGGTCAGGGCGCTCTTCCTGAGAACGCTTTGCACACTGTTTATTTATCTGCTATCTAATCCGAAGCGCGTTAACCAAAAAAACCACAGCGAGGTGAAGGACGCAGGGAAATGGATATTGATGTAAAGCAGCAAAGGATTTATTTTTTGCCTCTGCGTATTGGCTTCTCATGTGTCCGTACATTTGTTTGCTTCATGGGTTTTCTAATTAAAACTCGCTTGTTGTTGTGTTGTGTGTGACATGGAGGGATGTGTTGGAGAGGCGGTTTGTCTCTTTGCCTGTGGAGTGTGGGAGGCAGGGGGAGGGGGGGGTCCCAGTCATGCAGTAGATTAGACCCTGGTGTGTCTGTTTTTCTAATGCTTGAAATGTTTATTTTCACTCTGCAGGATGCTTTTCTGTTCTCCCCCAAACAAAGAAATATTTACATTAATGAAACGTATCAGTTTTCATTTACCTGAGACAGTCATTCACAACTGATCAGGGAATTTTGTCCAGCCGCTGAGTAACTCTTGACACCAGTCAGGCCTCGGAAATACAGTAATTATTTAGGATTCCTCAAGGAGAAGGAAGACTACAATTAGGCATTTAAATGTGTATTTGTGCAGTTTTTGCCTTAATATACCACGGCGGGTTTACATGTAACTTGTTTGGAGGTGATGTTGAATTATTGCTATAGTGCAATGAAACTGTAATCCAAGTGCTTGATATATCAGTGTGACCTTCAAGGGATCCGAAACGCCTCAACATCTCCAAACTCTTGTAAAACATAAAGTTGTGATGTACAATTATGCACAGTCGACTTTGACATTTCCCACAGACCATGAAAATATGATGGTTGTAATGTGCTAAGAAAATATAATTCTCAGAGATGGAGGCAGGACTAATGAGATGCCCTTTTCTGTCCTAAATGACATCAGCGCATTGAAAACCGTGAACTTCACAGGGAATGTAATAACTATAAACACCTATAGATTAAAACTTAACAAAAATAGAACAATTTATGATTTACCCCAAGCATCTTTTTGCGGTAGTTTATAAATCAGATATATCTGTGGTAGCCCAATACTGTCCAATAATATCAGCCAACAAATGAGTCACTCGGCTGAAATTTGTTTGTCCCTTGTAATCAAATTTTGTTTTTATTAGGTTCCAAGACAAAATGGCTTGATAGAAGACAGTTTCTCACACTTCACTTTGTAGAAGATGGTTCAAATCCATCAGGATATAATGATCTAATTAAAAGTTGTCAGCAGATGAAGATTAAAATAAACTTTCTGATTAGTGGGGCTAGCAATTTATTGATTTCTGTAAATATTGCCCATTTTCCAATCCAGCAATCATAACGAGCAATTGACACGTCTTCTATGTCAGTAGATATAAGTATTGATCCAATCTGCTGCATTAGGTCAGTATTGATGGCTGTCGCAGCTTTATTAATTAATCAGGTATTGACCAGGTGTGACTGATTCATATCAATGCTGTTTCTGTCATTTTCAGTGTAACATTAATACCACACAGTTTTAAAAAGCTCCAAAGCACAATATATATTTAACATCAGTAATCGGCCCCGATCAATGTGTTACACAGATTTTTATTTGAAACGTTAAAACTAATGGCATTGGACTGACAATATTTATCAGTAAGAGACTTTAGGCAGCAGAAAATTGGCATTTAGTGAAGAAAAACAGGAAGAAGGAAATCTTTCTTTTGTATATCACTTGTCAAAAAGTAAGTTACGACCAGTAATTGTAAAATGTAAAACACGATAAAATAGATGGCAAATGGGAGACAATAATACAATGAAGATACACCAGGATAGATAATGGATGGATAATAACGTGATGGTATTCAAACAATACAAAAAAATATCTGTTGCAGGAGTATCAGTTATTTAAAGCTAAAGCTAGTGTAAACTGCTTCTAATAGATGTTATGACAGAATTTTCTACCACTCAATTTAAAGCCATTCATGCCACAGACTGTTTTCCGTAAGTACAAGAATAAGTGCAATGGCTGTGTTTTCTTTATCCATTTGATTAGTTTCTGTGCAGGTCATTACAGATCAGTCATCCGTTTGAGCCATTCTGACAATATTTGTGATTACAATAAAGAAAAAGGGCTGCAGATATGGCTGAAGGACGTCATTTCAAAATACATCTCTTGGGGGCCCTGAGGACGAGCTTCCAGGAGTCTTTACAGCCTTGTCTGCCTCTCCAAACAGTTGCAGCTGTGTGTTTTTCTAATAGCTGTATTTCATATCTCTTTAGCGTAGGAGGTCACAGTCTTGTATGTGTGGATGTGTGGTGGGATCGTTGCCCATACAAGATCCTCAGGGATGTGTCTGGCTGAGTCAGAGTGTACCAATCAATCCGCTTTCATGCTTCTCTGCCGTGATGGACAGTTGTGGCACAGACGGGCTGCTTCAAGGGGAGGGAGGGGTCCTCTTAAACAGAGCTGCTGTCAGGAGCAACCTGGGGGCTGATGTAACCGGCATTAGCCCCCACCATCCATGCTGAAAAGCCACGACAGAGGTTAAAGGCCTCTGCAGCTACCAGATTACTGTTGTCACTAGTTAGCCGAGTTTAACGTAGCAGCACGACTCAAAGAAAACCAGTAAGGGTTATCACGTCCACCAAAACAAACGCTGGATGTTGATGACACTCGGCAATAATCCACATCTGTCCACCAACTTTTTAAGCCCACATCACTTCCTGGAATTTGCTTTATTTAAAAAAAAAAAGAAAGAAATATTGCTATAATACCAATTATTTTGGTCCATGTGGTTTATCCAACTGGAAGAAAATAAGATTCTTGATATTCTCCATTTTGTCAGTTAATCATAAAACTTGGTGCATGTGACAATTCAAAGAGCGGGGTTTTAATTTGAGATCTGTTGGGCGATTTTATGAGCCAGTGATAAGCATCAGTCTCGTGTGTCAAATCATCATTATCAAGTGTTCTTTGACTAAACTGTCAGTGTAAATGAGATGAAGCTTCTGGGTCTCAAATCCTTAATGTTTTTTTTGTTGTTGTTGAGCTCCTGATAAGTGATGGGTGTGATTGTTTCAGAGCTTTATAGAAAAAATGTAATCTTTCAAATTAGTTCGTGAGAAATGAGCAGAGCTAAATATAATTTGTAGAGCTAAAACGATGAGTCTACTAATCGATTTGTTGATCGCCAGAAAATAATTTAGCACCTCCATTGATATACAAATGACAATATATCGTAAGTAATTTTCAAGCAAAAATACGAAATTCACACAAATTATAGCATCTTTGCTGTCACAGTTTTGTAATCTTGATTGGACAAAAGAATTGAGTTACCGTCACTAGTTTTGACATTCCATTGATCAGAAGATCAATTGATTAATCAAGAAAATTAATAATGAAAACCATTTTTAGTTGAAGCCCTGATTGTCTGCCTGAGTCTCACTTTCTGTCTAGTATAAACTTTTATGATTTATTTTCTTTTAACTCGAGCGCTCTAAGATCTTTGGTGGAATTTTGAATGAAGTAATGATTGGAACTTTGAAGACAAACCTTTGGGCTTTTAATGCGTTCATTCACTATAATTTAAATAGGAAAAGAAGTCGGGACAATATATGGATATTATATCGGTAATGTGCTGTGAGACTAGATAGTTTATTAGGTATTGTAATATTGCTATATTGAATAAGTGTTGTCTTTTCCTAGTTACAGTAAAGTGATGCTATTTACTGAATTTACCAGACCTTTCCAGCATTTCTATTATTTGCCTTTATCCACTTCGTTCCTATATTTACATGTCAGATGATTATTTATCAAAATTCTCATGGTTTAAATATTGTGTCAAAGTACAAATTGTCATCCAAACAACAGCAAAATTGAAGTATCATCCAAACCCAAATGCTTTGCTTCAAAATGGACACCACCTCTAATATCGTCATTGCACCATTTACACCTCAGTACAGCCAGAATGAGCAAATTGTCTCATTATGCGTCATGGTTTTGCATTGTGTAGTTCCGTTTAATTCCCTGACTGAACTATGATAAAGTTAATGGTGGATTTTTATTTTTTTTATTTAAGTAAAACTATTACAATGGTGAGTGGCATTTCTAACTACTTTGTAGACACTTGCTGAATATAGGGAGCTGACGGGAATATTGTTTTGCACTCAACTGCCAGTAATTGTGGTCAATCCATATGTTGTGGATGTGGCACAGATTACATGTAATTTTTCATTTCGTCCTATCAATCCATAACTACACAAAGGAATCAAAAAGGCCTTTAAATATAATTCTTCAGGTCCTGAACTGACGTTTATATGGGTTCTTCATTGATTCTCTTATTCCTTGTTTTCAAATCCAAAGTAGTGTGTTTGTGTTTGTTTTTGTTAAGTATGGAATAATTTAAACTGTCCACTCCTGGTCAGGTGTTGATCTTCATCAATTTTACCAACCTTGAATTGGTAAATAAATCGTATTTTTTCCTCTTCTCTTTGAAAGTTTTAGGAGCAACAGCTTGAGCTAAACAATCATACTATGCTGAGACAATAAAGAGTTTGTTCATAGATTATAATCTCCTTTTACTGTAAGAGATACGATGATGTGGGTAGGGGAGGATGTTCAGTGTGTCTTTCATATTAGGATTATTGGGATTGTGTTTTTAGCCAGTTCTTTTGGGATAGAAGAGCATTTTACTCGAAGCTTTCACCATATTAACATGTGGTTAGTCACAGGGTAGACATGCCGTGTGCGCTCATCGTTTTGGGGGAACCTTAAGGAGGCTCAGACAGAAACGAACAAGCAAACTCTGACTCACGGGAACAGTACATGCCATAAACTTAGTTTCTCCGTTTTGGGTGCATCGCAGACATTACGAGGATGGCTAAGTACTGCCGCATGTGGGTATTTCTCCGTGCACTCGTATGACTGCGTGTATATTGCTTTGTGCCTATATATTTAATTGGGCAGGTCTTAGCCAGTGTCTTTAAAATTCCATGGGAATGACACAGCAGTGTAAACTGGGGTAACTCAGGGACACAATCTGGCTCATGTTCTCTCTCTCTCTCGCTTAAGAGAGTGCTAATTTTGTAGTACGATAAAGGAGAGGAGACAGAACATCTATTGTGTACGGTTTGTTTGTGTGAGCTTCTTTGAGGAAAATATAGCGTTGCTTGCTTGTTATGCCAGGTCAGTAAAGACAGCTGAGCGGCGTCACTTGGTTTGTCGGGTTGGAAAGCCGGTTGTTTCTGTTTTGTTTTGTAATGTACAGAAAAAATGTTTGGGGAAAAAAATATATTGGGCAGCACACAATGCAAAATGTTGAACTCACTGATGCTTGACATCTCTGCTGTTTGTTTGGATGTTCTGTATCAAGATATGATAATTGCTAGTAGCTTGCAAGCAGGGCCTTTTGACCAGCAAGCGAGGAAGGTAAATTTCTTACCTCGGTTTAAATTGCATTTGAAAGGCCGTCGGGATTTCCCACAATGCTTTTAGTCACAGGGAGACGTCCTCCCAGCATGAGCAAGGGAGGAATGTGGCCTGAGTGTGGGAGCGACCGTCCGGATGGAGGGAGGGAGTCACGGACCAGAGAGCATGGTCAGGGGAAGGGAGGAAAGAAGGGGTCTGCACAGAGGTCAGCAGAGCTTCTCTTAAGCGAGTGGAGTTTCTGTTTGACTCCTCCTGTGAGATACAAATAGGATAAGCATGGATGTATGTGCGTTTCCAGTAGGAGTTTATTTACTATATACTGCTAAAATCTCTGCAACCACCACTGATTTCACCGGGCATTATTAACACAACACAACACAGCACAGCGCTCCTGCCTTAATTAGCAGTTCTACCGGAGGTCTTCATGGGTGCAGAATTTTAATCCTGTGGAAAACCTGCCATAACCTGGAAAAATAGCATCAAACCAAAAGGCATCTGAAAAGATTCGTACCCAGTCTGAAATAGACCTTAGGATAATTGGGCTGGATCCAAAATGCAGTTGACCTGAACAGACCCACCAACAGTTAATTGGCAGCACAATGCACCACCAATTAACGAGCATTCGTAGTCTTAAACAAGGGCAATATTTTCAAATGTTTTCTGTTGCCTTAAAAATGCATCAAGTGTTACACAACACATTTTGCTGTCTGAGCTAAAAGCAAATGTGCGAGGACACATTTTTGTATCGGGCATATTGATCCATTGACCCAAACCAGATCAGGCTGAATATAATTTGGACGTGGCCCAACGTAGTTCCAGGCGCGGGTCTCTCGTATTAGTATCTGATTGGACCTATGAAGACCTCGGCTTTTTACTGCTCAATTACAGGCAGACAAACAAACTGCTTCAGCCAGACGGTGAAGCAGATTCCCCGACCTTCCTAATAGCTACTGTGGCCACATCTTGCTTTGTTAACATTAGCTAGTCAACCTACTGAACTGCGACCAGTTCGTGGTTGCAAAGTTGTAATACTACTCGAAAGAAAGCATTTTTTTTTTTTTTTATGTGATTGTTCGAGAAGAAATCTTACTGCCCCAAGACTGCGCCCATCGTGTAAGCGTTTATCTACACTAGTCATGGTTTTTCATTTTGGTTTTGATTTCTTGCACTTCCCCATCTAGTGAAGAAGAGCAAGACCAAGACCCAATTTGTTACGTGCTTCTGGTGTTGGTCTGCACTACAGTGGGCAGTGTGAGGGACTGATGAGAGCTCGGTGTCGCATTTTTGGTTAAACGACTATTAAGAATTTTTAGAATGATTTTAACTCTTTACACCCAGTAGCTAATTTCCTATGTAATTCCACATGAATGTGTAAACTTGGGTGAGACGTGGACACGATGCGGCATTTACTAATGTGCTTAAAGAAAATTGTTAAACTTCTAAAAAGCAAATTTCTTCTTGTATAAATGTTGTTTTATGTACTTTATCTTAATGCTTTATTTAGATTCTGAAGACTGTAACATCTAAAAATGCAAGTTAAACATGGTGCTGAATAATTGTTCTGTGTTTGACAAGTGTGAAATATCACATGCTCTTTACCATGATATTTTTGAATCTTACTGTCGACATTGTAGATTGGCACACCCCTAATTCACACCCACGCTTGTTGTGTCAGAGAAATAATGGCACGTGGTTGCCAGTTACCAAGTCTCTTTGTCTTGTGTTCAGTAAGAAAGGTGTGCTCGCGCCTGTGTGTGTGTGTGTGTGTGTGTGTGTGTGTGTGTGTGTGTGTGTGTGTGTTTGCGAGCACAAGACACACCCACTTAGACAGAGCAGCAGAGACAGAGGGCAGATGGACAGAGATGGAAGTGCAGGGTGAAGTGTGCGAGACGGAGATCAGAGCAGGCCAGAGTGCTGAGTGCCAGTCCTGCTGCTGGAGCTGGCCGCCACACATGGCACCGTGCCCAGGCTACGCCAGCAGATGTGTCACTAGTGAGTCAGCTGTGTGTGTGTGTGTGTGCGTGTGCGCGTGTGTGCACGCGCGCGTACATCTGAGACACAGACACCCACCCGCAGACTCGGTGAAGAGAGCGACTTGTGTAATACCTCCCCCCTCCCCTCCCTTTCTACTAGTAAATCTGTATCACACCCACTTACCCATCCTCCTGTTTTCACTGCCACTTCCATCATTGTGATGGACACAGTGAGGCTTCTGTCACCACGATATGATATGACAGAATGTGACATTACACACATGTTGCCTCCCTGGGGACGGAGGGGCATCGTCTGCCGACTAGAGGAGAAGATGAAGTGAGGACGGGGGAGCGGGGAAGGTTGTCGTGGAAATGCCGGACAGACAGACAGACTCGTCTGATTCTGTGGTGAACAGAGTGAGCGGGAGACAAAACCTGGGTGGAGAAATGTAGACGCTTGTCCTCTGAGAGCAGTTCATTCTTTGGAGAATGCAGAAAAGTTTTCAAGATCATTGTAAATATTTGTGTGCCTTGGTTTCAATAGAAACAGGGACCCATTCATACTTGTGTGAGCACTGTTGATGTGCAGGCGCCCTTGTTCCTGTCACGCTGGATGTATTATGTCAAATGTTACATCTGTGGCGTCACAGCTCTATCTTTAGAGACACTCGGCATTCCTAGCATTCAGTGTGTGCCAAGTGTGAATCATGAGTGCAGTGCAGGGTGTGGCGCGTTGGCTTAGTGTTGCCAGGAAGTCACCTCATCAGGTGACACGCAGGTGTTCCCTCAGCCGCGGTTAATGTGAATGCCCAAAAGATTTCTCTGCTTTTCACATTTGTCTTTTAGTAAGAGTTGGTGTTGTCTGTTCTGTCTTCAGGTCGTTTTTGCTTCACTCGCAGTAAGTCAGGTGTGTGTGGAGGAAGTACTTGATTGATAACTTTGTGGTACATTTGTACAAACGGTACTAGTTTAGGTTTAAAGTTTATTTATTTAATGCTGGCCTTTGTGACTTCACAATGAAGAAGTACTACAAATGTCAAGTTTAAATACTAACAATAAAACGTACCCGTCTTAATTTCAATAGTCTCTGGCTTTGTTGTTTCAGCCTTTAGTGTTGTGCTTGTTCAGGAACGACCCGTCGCTGTTTGCTAACTTCTGCTCAATATTGCAGTGTAATGGATGTAACTGTGTCACTGTGGTGAGTTTGTGAGTTTGCTCTCTTAAAAGATAATCATACCGGTTATTTAATCGCAATATTGTGAAACAAAACACGTTGTTGTACCGACTTGTGCTCAGGCCCTAAGGAAAATAAATCATGATTCGGATCACAATTAAAAATAAATAAATACACAGCAGTAGTGCCTCACAGGGAGACTTGATGGTTGTTTTCTGATTTTGGTCTTGCTACACTTGCTCCCAAGACACCGGTGACAAAATGAAAGCATTGACTCTAAAACTATTTTTTTTTTTTTTTAAAGTACTGAATTTCAATGTGTCACAGTCCAGTAATTACCACCTGTGGCTTCTTTTCAACAGAAGTGACTCTGCTCACTTTGAGATTTGTCTTTATTCTATTGTTTTGAAGGCAGTCTTTTGACTCCGCCTTTGAACCATTTTCAGAAATGAATTCAAGGCATATTTTAAGACGAGATGCACAAGTATTGGTCAATCCATTCAGATTTAAAAATGCATATTCTTTTCATTGGGTTTTGTTGCAAAGCTTTGACCTGACTTGATTTGAATGACGTGTATATTTACCATTAGCTGTGCTCTTGTGTGAACAGTCGCAGAGGTTTTTCTGGTACACAGAGTTTGCTGCTGCTTCTTCAGACTGCACAGTTCACTGCTGATGGCTCTTGTGTTTTTTGTATATTCTTGCAGAAAACCACGAGGAGAGGTGGAAATAATGCTTCTGATATTTGCCCCAAACAAATAATACGCTAAAGCAATTCTTGAGATGGAGGCCGAGCAGACGGAGAGCGGGTAGGGGAGCTAGAGAGCGAGAAAGAGAGAGCAATACTCCATTGTGACTGAACTGCAAAATGGGATTTGCATAAATAAGGCTGAAACATCAGCAGGCCCTTTTACAGCCAACAGCAGGGCTGAGATGAGGGAAGAGATGGTTTGTGTGTTTTGTTTTTTTCCCCTCTTTTAAAAAAAATAATATCTTTGTTGCATTGTTGTGTTAGAAATTTAAGCCAGGGGACGAGGTTGGCAGCAAGGTCAAGGTTCCTTTCTTCTTGTTTATCCCACACCTTACCAGTGGATACTATACTGGTACGAAGCCTCCCACTCCACTTCAGAGGAATTTGGGTGACGTAGCTGGGAAGGGTCTACTCTCTAAGCAGGCAGCGTACGATGATTGTTACATAAGCAAGAAATAAAACGCTCCCTTTTAGTGCCACCCGCATTGGAAAAACCCAAATCTAATTGAATTGAACTATTTTCTGCCCTCTTTTTATGTGGAACCTCATATTTATATCAGAGGCAAAAAGCTCATTTTTAGAGCCTCATTATTCTGTTTCCCCATTAACTTGTGTGCACTGCAGCTCCTCGTGTGCGGCGTGATAGGCAGTTCAGCGTCTTTTCTGGAGATAGAGGAATATAAATCTCTGTTATTAACTCTCTGATGCTTTGTTGTGTGTATCTGCAGCACGCACGCCTGATGTGTGTGTGTGTGTGTGTGTGTGTGTGTGTGTGTGAGTCAGTGCATTCCTTATGACAGTCACGTCAGCAAGCTCTCCAATTAGTGTCTCGTTAGCGTGCGATTTGAGGGAACAGGTGATCGACAGTTGCAGCTGTTTGTGTCTGTGTGCGTGCACATACTCGCGTGACACGCATTTGTGTATGATTACGGTTTATGTTTGGATGAAACGCCTTGAGGGCATACATGCTAGTTAGAGCTGAATGGAGGAGGAGGCTGTTTTTTTTTTTTTTTTGATATCGTATAAATTATATCTTCTCAAGTGAACTAAATACATTTTTCAAGGGATTGTTTCGGTACCTCTGAATGATCGTCTTCTGGTTACTCGTTGGGGCTCTCCTCTCTGTCCTCACTCAGAGTGGAGAAACCATCCCACCACACCCGTCTGATGACAATAGACGAGGCTTCATCTGACAATTTTTTTAAACTTTTCACAAACCACAGTCGTGCTTGGTTTATGCAAGAGTTGGCCGGGTGTGCAAACCAACGGAGGCAAACACTGTTTGTACTTGTGTGTCTGATTTTTACATTTTTCACTCTGCTACGTTCATCAGTTTTGTATGTTCATATGAGTGACCAAAGGAAAAATGTTCTGAAAGTGTTTTTCTCCCCACTGGTGTCTCACCCATCTCTTATCACACCTGGCTTTTCATTGTACCTTTGAGTGTGGCCGTTCTTAACAGCCATCGACATGTCAGACAATGTCAGAAGAAACAATGAGCCAGTTAATTTGATACTTAGCCTAACATAACATTAAGCAACGGCATTCATTAATGTCTCATTTACAAACAACAGCACTTTAAGTATTTGTACTGTAGCTCTAAATTTGCGATTAGTTTGCGACATCTGATGACATCTGTGCGTTGTAGGGCTGCTCCCCGAAAGTCTCGTCAAATGATGTCACGCTGTTCATTTCTGCTTTACAATTCTGCGTGCTGTTATTGCCAGTGATCGTCTGGCTGGTCTTTTCCATTGAGACTTGGACAGAGCCAGAGCTTCACTTTGATGAGCACATAACAGTCAACAGCAAAACTAATCTGCGTCTGTTTTTAACCTTTTTCCTGCACACATTGTCATCCTTCCCATATTCTGAACTCCGCTCTCATAAAAACCCAAACTGGAGCAACAACGTACGAGGTGTCGCCAGCAGAACCTGTTGTACTCTGAATGCCTTTTCTGCTGATAGTGTGTAATTATTTAGACACACAATTTTACTTTCATACCAGGCCCCTTGTCTGAGTGTGAAGTTCCAGTTCATTTCAACACGGCAGCAGAATTACTTGTATAATTGTGTATTGTGGTCCTTCTTTTTGCAGTTATGTATCAAAAGCCTGTTGTTTCACAAAAAGAAAAACTCAATGGAGTTCTTTCAAGCACTTGTGCTGTAAATAAATACCCAACAATGAGCCTGCCACTTGTCTGAAGAGCCTCCACTTCTCTTTCACACAGTATGCTCTTATACTTAAAGGTTAGTCTAATCAGTTTAATTTGGATACACAAGCCTCCTCTGTTCGTGTGGAGAAACCAGCCTCGGCTTGTGTGCAGTAGCGATCCGAAGCCCTGACAGTTGTGAAAACACTTCTCCTCCTGTAGACCAGTGAGAGACGAGTGTTGCTGCTGTAGCAGGAGTCGGTGTGTTCGTCTGGTTCCCAGTGACACCCTCCCCAGCCCCCTCAGACTCTCCACCTCCCTCTCCCCAGGGCAACTCTGGAGCCAGTTGCAATGTTGAGTGTTTTGGAAAAGCTCCTAAATATTTTCAGGATGACAATGTAATCTGACTGACTATGCTGCTCCCTTGAGCAGGATTCTCATGCAACTCTAGTGCTCTCACACACACACACACACACGCACAGAGTGGTGGGTTTGGACCACACACACACACACACACACACACACACACACACTTCACGTCATACCCCTCTTAAGATCTTTACAGTATCAATGACTAACATAAGTGATGTTTTTTTTAGGCCAATGGTAATATTGATATTTAAGGTGTTAAAATATCTATTTATAGTATATCATGATGTTGGCCAATTGTCTTTTTTTTTTTTTTTTTTTTACATAAATGCATTACATAGAGAAATAGTTTTTAAAGGACCCCTTTAATTTCAGTGTTCACTGATTGATAAAAACTGTGGCCAATGTATTCATTGGTAAAACGTCTCTAAGCTACTGGTGTGTTCACGAGCAACTTGGAGGTGAGAAAATACACCTGAACGCCTGTTGAGCTTTCAATATCCCACTAGGAAAGTGGATGTTTTTTGAGAGCTCGGAGAAGTAGTTTTGAAGTCACTTGTGATAAAAGGAAGAAACGTACATGCTCAGACAATATGGTGAAATATCCAGACTCGGTTAGTCTAGCCTACCGAGTTTGCTCGCTACGGTAAATTTGAAAAACAGCAGTATATCAAAATGTGTAGAAATGTTGAGTACATATAATATTGAGCTCCATTTTGCCCGTGTTGGTTTATATGGATGATGATTAGGTTGTTTGCAGGGTTTTCCTAAAGTTTGTGGAAGACTTTGGCGCCAGAAAAATGTCCATTTTTCAACTAAAAATATTCTACTTCATATCATTGTTCACCAGTAAAGCTCAAAGAGAAAATTTGCTAAAGAAGTCCACAACTCCAATGCTAAATGTGGGAAAAGTAATTTAGTTTGTTTCGATTCTTTTCGCAATGATTTTACATTTCGGCGTAGGTGGTGCCCATAACTGCTTCGGTGTCTAAGCCCTATAATGGTAGGAAAAACCCTGTGTTGAGGCTGCCAAGTTGCCGGTCTGTGAACACTCCACACTCGAAAGTGGGACGTTCCCAAATGGGAACTTACCCAATTCCCAGCTGCCTCAACTTGCGCTAATATTGACCAAGTTATCGTCTCTCGCAAAGACTCAATTCAGGGTTTAAAAACATCTGTTGTAGGCTGGCAGTTTAGCATTTTTGGTGTTTTACAAACCCAAATATTAAAAAAAATATATGGTTCGTTAAACTCTCTTCAGTTTCTCCTGTTAGCTCTGGACCTTGGTCACTTTTTATAATAAGGACATATGAACAATGTAAAGATTATCCTGCAGGAGAGTAATGTATGGTTTTTTTTCCACAGCAGACATTTTGGCTTTTTATAGCCAGAAAAAACAAAGATGGTCGGAATAAGAGTAATGATGACTCAGGTCTGTTCAGGTGGCAGAGTAATCGATTTTATTGGCTTTCCTTCTGAGTAATGTCTAAATGTGTTCAATTAATAAAGGCCTGTTGGAATCGATTGTCGCTTATATTAATTCTTGTTGACCAAAGCCTCTGTCATACAGAAAACAATCAACTTTTTCCCCTCTGTCATTCACTGTAAGATTGACACTAAAAATACTTTTGATGCAGGGTCACTTTTGTTCAGACTGCTGCCCCCTTTTCCAGTTTTGCTAACTGTCCTGTTTCTCCCTCTGTTTTCTCAACAGTGTGCCCAAGGGCCGTTGAAAGCCCCCTTGGGGAATTTCATATATACACACTGAACAAGAAAAACCTTCTGGACTATTGTTACTGTTTTCACACACTTTCTCCCTCACACACACACACACACACACACACACACACACACACCCACGTGCGCACACACACAACCACACAGACAAGGACATAGAGAGAATGTTGGAGGTCCAAGAGGAGAGGCCAGCGGCGGCAGGTACAGCAGCGACACATTTCAGCAAGAAGGAGCGAGGGAAGAAAGAGAGAGAGGAGGCCAAGGACGGTCGGGGGAACCTGTCCAACATCGGGAATCCTGTTCCCGGCTCCCGGAACGTGCGTGCAAAGGCGCCGCTCACACACACAGGCAGTCCTCACCAGCTCATCACTCCACCCTGTTCTGTAGTCCTGGGAGCCCCATCAATGCACTCCAATAGGCTAAAGAACTCCCCGTCCACCAACACACAGAGGTGAGTGGACTCCTGTGGGTCAGGTGCTGCTCATAAGTGCTGGTTTGTGTTTCAAATGTGTGTGTGACGGATAGCCAGATGATTTTAACAGCCTAGTCAGCCAAACACTGGTCTGAATATTGATTAAAACTGTCTTCAATCCAGACTGCTTATGAACAGCTGCACGGGAAGCAGAAGAATTCAAATGTGAACAGAGCCGTGTTTAACAGATTCTTTTAACTGTGAACACTGTTGGTTTTCCTGTTTGTATTTGGCTCCTCTGGGAAAGCTCAAACTTGTGTCCCAGACAAATCTGTTTCAAGTCATTTTTGAAAATCATCGCAATGTCAAAAAAGACAAACATTAGCTGTTAGTGGCTGTTAACAGTTGGGAACCGTCTGCCCTCTATTCAAAAGAGAATGAAGTAAAATAACATGTTCTCGCTCTAAAATCAGAAATGAGGGCATGAGCTATTTTTTTTTTTTTTTACCAAATTAAAAGATTTTATGCTGTCCAGTAGAGTTCAGATGCCATTTTAAGTAGACTTGTTGCTCATATGATTGGTTGCAGAATGACGTGTTTGGTATGTTCTGAAACTCTCATGTCTTTCCAGTTGCAAGGTGCATAAAGTGCTGAATTTAGATTTTTTTTTGAAAAAGCCTATCGGAAACAAAACCTGTAGAAAACTTCAACCATGGCACGTGGACAGCATTTTGTTTCTCATATTTTAATAATCCTTATGGTGATATGTGCTCCATCCTAACTATTAAAGTAGAATATGCAACGGTTCCTAAGACTGGTGACTTGGTCATTACCAAAAGACAGTGTGCAATATTATTGAACATGCATGTAATGTGGGAGGAAGTATAATGAGGACTTGGTGGAAAAAACATGTAAATTTCAGGAGAATGAGCATATTCCTTACAGGAATGGCCAAAGCTGAGAACTAATTATTATTATTATTATTATTGCAGTCATTGCAAGTTGTTGCCAAATATGTCCATATGGTACGTAATGAGTAGTGAAATTGAGCCTCAGCAAAGTTGAAAGAAACTTGATAACTTTGCCTTATCTTCGCAGTGTGGAAATGATGTGTAAGTCAGGTGTAATGCAGATCATCTCTGCTTTAATTGCTTACCTGAAAGGACTTGATGTGTGATCCAGAGCTGTTCGAGGGTCAGGGAGTACACTGTGCTTGGAAGGTGTCCCTGCTGACTCATGTATCTGGAGCCTCTGGAAAAGGCTGTCTGGACTGCCAAAACTCTGGCTTTGCTTTCTTTCTCTACTAGCTGTGTGTCTGTGTGTACGTACATGAAGTGTGCTGCGCTGTGGCTGTACTTTTTAGACATGTTGGCATTTGCTTCATGCTACTTGTACAAGTGTGCGTCTCTTTGTGTGTGTATGAGGAAGAGAGACAGAGAAAGAGATTAGGGTGTGGTAAGGGAGTTCTCTGCCAGTTGGATGTGTCCTGCCTGCCTGAACTGAACTGCTCTCATGACTAGCGAGCAGCAGTCATTTGTAGACGGCCTGTTTCTCTGCAGTCTGTTCCAGGTCTAAGTTTGTGCACTGAATTCCCAATACCAGTAATCTAATCTTACATTTAAAGACATCTATGCCAACTGTTGGATGTCATAATGACATTGTGTTTAGCGGTTGCAGATGGAAAAAAGGAGGGCAAAAAAAAACAACGCATTTTCCTCTCGGTCCGCTTTCTACCACCACTCCTGGGTACCACAGAAGGGAACAACTTGTTATAATTGGGTGCTGGGGGATAGCAGACCTCATAGATAGCCAGCTGTCTCAGTCTGTACCACTCATCTTGCCTGGTTTATGCCCAATTCCAGAGTATGATTACTGGATAAACTAACCTAAAGCTTTGGGCATTTTGCTTGATATGCCCCATTTCCCTCTTGTTGTATATGTTTAATGACTGGAGACAAGCTCACAAATACATGAAGCAAGACAAAACAACATTTTGAAGTCCATAGAATTTCATGTTCCGTCTGAGGCAGGTTTGAGTGGACAGTTGTGTTAAAATGTATAATATACCCATTGTTTTGCACTGTTTTCATGAATGAAAACATGTCTGACTCTATTGTATAAATGTATTAATTTTGCCTGTGATTTTATTTATTTTTTTCTTTAGCCCTAAACCTAAGACGGAGGCCATGGTACGATCACCTCCTGTCATGTCCCCCTCCACTGCCGCCCAGATGGACTCTAAAATGCCCAATCAGGGTAAGCCAGGAAGCACGGGCAGCCAATCACAGCCCTCACCATGCGACCCCAAGACGCTGGGTGCCAAAGGGGCTCAAAATGTTGCAGGGGGAATGGGGCTGAAGAACGGCCAGGGCCTGACCTCTGGACAAAGCTCCAAGGTGAAAGTCAAAAGGGAGAGAAGCACCTCAGTGGAGTCATTTGAACAGCCAGAGAGTGGCACACCCACCAGTGAGGAGAAAGGTAAGGACCGTCATAACGTTTGCTGTGTTATCCGAACATTTATCGTCTGTATTTATTTTCCCTTGGGTATGCAACACAATCCACTAAGAGAAAGCAACAAATGGACACCTTGGAAAAAAAGGCTTTGCAGTCCCTCATTGTCACTCACACTGATAAACCAAAGCTCACTGATGTGCGTGTGTCGGTACAGATAGTAGCAGGGTGAAGAGGATGTGTGTGGCAGAGAGGAGGCAGCCGTACAGTGGAGCTGACTGGTGCTCTGGAGGAGAAAGTGACGAAGATGACAAAGGATTCTTCAGTAAGTGTGTGCTAGCACCTCCGCCGATCAACTTGACTTCATGACAGTTCCTCAGTAGAACTACATTTCCCATGAGCCTGCACTGCTCCTAAAGCCCATTGTCGTCCTTGTTGTTTCCCTGTAGACTGTAACTCCAGCGATGTGAAGCCCCAGGATTCTGTCACACATTCTACCTCCAATGCTGGACTCAGCCGCTCCTCCACGCCCTCCCACAATACGCTGGGAGGCCAAGGCTCCACAACAGAACCTGCTAGTGGCCAGAAACCAGGCTCCAAACTTGTTTATGTCTTCACCACAGAGATGGCAAACAAGTAAGGAAGCTGGGCGTTTTTAGCAGTTTTCACTGTTGTTTAGTTATGATGAATTATTATGTACTCATAGTTTTAAGTTTGTCTCCACAATTTAATTATTAATGTGCTCGGAGAGTCTAATTAAATCATCATCTCAGCACTTTTTTACATAAGAAAAACATACACCCACAACGAAACCCTTTGTTGAATTGCAGTTCAAAATTAAATGGAATTGCCAACAGTGTCAGTTGCCTTAAGTGTGTCTTTGTGCCCCTGTCATCAGTGGTTATTGATGTCTTTGATGTTTGTTGCAGCTGTTTATGTGTATGGTTCTAAGAAACTTGCTTCCTTCCCTCTTCCTTTCACAAACTTTCTCGGTCATGTTGTGTATATCTGCACAAGCATGCGTGTTTCTCATTGTAAGCTTGGCTTAGATTGACACTGTTGGGAATTGGAGATCAAAAATGTGCATGCTTTGTGTGTGTGTGTGTGTGTGGGGGGCTTGCTTAGTCCGTTGACTTTGGCATTACCTTCATGGTCTTATCTAGTACTCATTCATCTGGCTCACCATCTCTCAAATACACACACACACACACATATACTATTGTGTCTGATGAGTGATATCTGACTGTCTGCCTTCTTGTCCTCAGGGCAGCTGATGCAGTTCTTACTGGCCATACAGAAAACATCATTGCCTTCCACATGAAAAACATCTCCAACAGCAAGGACAAAGCTCACCTCCTCTTGGTAAAGACACACACACTCATTTTATGGCACATATATGCTCACATACACCGACATATTGCAGAGAGCATGCACAACATCCTTTTGAGAGTGTGATGACTTAATCCTGTTTCTGCCCCTCTCTGTTAAAGAACAATGCAGCAAACGTCCTGCGAAATGACTCCAAGCCTCCCCAGCAACCTCCGCCCCATGCCCAGGATCAGAGCCACCAGCCTGGATCCAAGCCGTCCTTACCTGGCATGGCAGAGCCAGTCCCACCACAGCCTTCAAATCAAGGGAGCCAAACCGGTGTTCTTCCGCAGGAGGGGTCCTCCTCTGCAGGCATGGAATCCAAAAATATTCCTGGCAGTAGCCCTAGTAACACTACAGCCCAAGTCGACCAGGCCCCTGTCACCCAACCTGAGGCAGGCCTCAACCCTCCAACATCAGTTGAAGGAGGGCAGGGTGGAGGTTCTGGTGTAGCAGGTTTGACCCCCCAACAGCAGCAACAACAGCAGCAGCTGGCCCAGGAGCTGTTGAACATGGAGGCCAACACAGAGGGTCTGTCCCAAGAACAGTTGGAACATCGCCAGCGCTCCCTGCAGACTTTGAGAGATATTCAGCGCATGCTCTTCCCTGATGACCGTGATGCCCCACAAGCTGGGCCCCCACAGTCTCATGGTGGACCCCATGATGGAGGCCCTGATGGTGCACCCCGGAGGTCTGAGCAGGGCCCCCTACAGGCTATGATGGCACAGTCGCAGAGCCTCGGACCACCTGGTGGACCAGGAGGACCTCGTCCACAAGGTCCACCCTTTGGCCCACCCCATGGTCCCAGGGACATGCCCCCATTTCCACAAGATGAAATGGGTCCACACATGGGAGGCCCAGTTGGCTGTGGAGACGGAGATCAGATGACCCCAGAACAGGTGGCTTGGTTGAAGCTACAGCAGGAGTTTTATGAAGAGAAGAGGAAGAAACAAGAAATGCAACACCGACCACTTCCGCCTGACATGATGATGCATCCTCATGGTCCCCGTGGTATGATGCGAGGACCCCCACCTCCCTACCAGATGGGCCCAGGAGAGATGTGGGGAGGACCAGGTGGTCCACCAGAACCCTACCCGGAGCGCATGGGCATGGGTCCTGGCCCTGGCCCTGGCCCCAGGGGTATGCCCCCACATATGCAGAGGATGCCTGGCTTCTCCGGTATGATGAATCCTGAGATGGAGGGTCCCCCGAGGCCTGGAATGGGCTGGCCTGATGACATGCCTCCACGGATGGGAGAAGCACGAGGCTTTCCCGGAGGACCTGGGGGAATGTTTCCCGGTCCGGGGGCTCGAGGTGAGCGTTTCCCAAATCCTCAGTCAGTCCAAGAAGCAATGTTCCACCAAGGAATGGGTGGAGAGAAGGGCCTCCCTCCTGGGATGATGATGGACATGCAAAGGATGATGGGGCACCAAAGAGGTGGAATGGAACCTGGTAATGGAATGGGTATGTTTCCCAGAATGCCCGGTGATGGTCCCATGAGTCCATCCTCTAGGCTCCAAGGAATGGGGGGCAGGGAAATGGGGCCTGAGTTTGGCATGGGGCCTGGCCCTGGGCCAATACCTCATATGCACCCTTCCAAACTACGAGATCCTCCCATGAATATGAGTCCTGATGAGATCATGAGGATGAGAGGAAGTGGAGGACCTCCAATGGAGAACATAGGCCCACAAGGCAGGCCGATGCAGGGTCCCCCCTTCCCTGAGCAGTCACAGTCAGGAGACTTTCCTATGGGGCCTGGCAGGCCCTTCCCTGGGGGTCCTGTAGGAATGAGGGGTCCACATGTAGACCAAGCCTTTGGTCCAGAGCACAGATCTACACCAACAGGAGGTAATGGCCGTATTAATCATCTTCCGTCTGCTGGTGGTCCTGCACAAGGTCAGAGGGGCCGCAAGCCAGCGGATCTGAATGTCCAAGCAGGAGGGGGGAACTCTCCCAGTGTTAACCCACTTAAGTCCCCTCCTCTGAGGCAAGTGCAGTCCCCCATGATGGGCTCTCCATCGGGAAACCTTAAATCCCCTCAAACACCGTCCCAGCTGGCTGGAATGCTCTCTGGTCCCACAGGCCCCAATGCTCCTCCAGCTCCCTCAGCTTCTGCACCAATGAAGTCTCCCCACTCCATGATGGGATCAGCAGGTGCCTCTCCTGTTCATATGAGGTCTCCTTCTCTTCCTAACCCCTCTCCAGGATGGGCCTCCTCACCAAAACCACCCATGCAGAGTCCTGGAGTTCCCCCTCAGGGTGGAAAGCCTCCCCTCAGTATCACCTCACCAAACATGATGGGAGGCATGGACCAAGGTATGTATTTCTACAATTTCCTGTGTTCATCACACCTCTGCCTTTACCTTATCTTTCAATATCTAATTCCTTGTCTTTTTTTTTAAAACTAGTATGTCATTTCTTCTTTTCATATTAAACTAGGAATTCAAAATGGGAAACGAAAAAACAACTTGTGTTATTTTGCTATTCATTCATGAAACCAGCCCCAAAAAACAAATAAGGCTTTGTTTTTTGTTCTTTCAGTGTTATGCTCAAGTCAAAAATATCAAATGAAAAAACGGGTCATGGACCAAAATTGCATTCGATCATTTATCGGTTTGATTTGTGTGACCAGGAAGTTCCAGACTTCTTCATGTGTTGCACTTGATAACTTTGCAGCTAATACTCGAGGCCGATGGCACTACCTGATTTAATGCAATTAATATGAGCTTCAACATCAATACAAGTGTTTCTTTTTTTCAGCAAAGTGTTTTGGAAAATGTCACATTAAAAGTCTGCACTTGTGCCAAAAGATATTAACTTTAGCACCAAGAAGTATAGTATTGCCATTGATACAGTGTGTTAGACTGTGGGCAGCAACACGAGCACCGTTTTATATTTGTTTAAATGTACAAGTTCAGCAGTGTTCCCGTCCCAGGACTCGCTGTGTGCTACAAATTGAGCCTAGTTTTTTTAGCCCATATGTTTACATATCTCTGTCGTAATGATGAGATCCTCATGCACACTTTCATTCCTACTCCTGATTATGAGACAGTTTTCACATAATTACGAGGTAAGTACATCAGACTATTGGGGCAGGAACAGGAACACCTAAAGCGCTTGCCTGAAAATCCAATAGTTTTTAGGATTTCTTCATTATTAAAGTGGTCAGTGCATCCAATGACTTCATTTTACAAAATGTAAATATAAAACTGTTCTCAAGTTGCCGCTTTTAGTCTTAACTTATTGCCTCCATGGCAATGTTATACTTCTTATTTTATGTACAAGTTTACATCTGTTCAGACAGGTTAACACTTTTAATGTTACTTTTTCCAAAATACTTTATTGAAAAACAAACCCATACATTTTCAAGCTCATGCTCATTACATTAAATCAGGTAGCCCCATGTCTCCAGTGTATTAGCTGCAATGTTATCACATGACTTCTTTGTGCAACACACAAAGAAGTCAGTGACTCCCTGATCACACAAATTAGACAGATTAAAGATCAAAACCAAATTTGGCCCGTGGCTAGTTTTTTCATTTCCTGTTTTTGACTTGAGCATAAAAAAAAATAAAAAAAATGAACCAACAAAAACCTTACATCTTTCTTTTTCTTTTTTTTTATGGTTTCATAAATGAATTTTGAAATCAAAAATACTTTTTTTCATTTTACAGTTTCAGATTCCCAATTGAATATTTTCAGATTCACTATTTTTTTCAGTTTGTTGATGATACGGGATTTCTTTTAATGGTTTGCTGTGGAATTTTCTTTGAGATGCTTTTTCAGCTACTGGTCTCCGTGATTGTTTACGTCACATGTCAAACATTTGACTCTGACTAACTGTTAACAGAATTAGTCTACAAAACTGAAATATAATTTATGTGATATGGTGGCTATTATGAGGTGCATTACTCACTCAAATTGACACATCTGTATGAGGGTGGGGTTGGGTAGCTTATGGTCCAGTGGCTCCCTCTTGTGGTCACATAATTAAGGAGCCACATATTAAGCCTCCACATATATTGTAAGGGAGTATCATATTGCTGTTATCACTTATACAATAATCCAGAGAATGAACACTTTCCACTGCTACGTTTTATCATGTCTTTGTCTTCATGTCGTCCTCTAGGTGGTAACGGTCCTCCTTCAGCCCCTCCTTCATCTGGGGCTCCATCTGGCTCCATGTCCCTCCCAGGCAACGTCCCGTCTGGCAGTCCGTACACCATCCCTCCTGAACCAACACTATCCCAGAACCCTCTTTCCATCATGATGTCACGCATGTCCAAGTTTGCAATGCCCAGCTCCACCCCACTTTACCATGATGCCATTAAGACTGTTGCCAGCTCTGATGATGACTCGCCTCCGGCTCGCTCCCCTAACTTGCCTTCAGTCAACAATAACGGTAAGACATCTAAAATACCTTCTGTTTGTTGTCTAATTTGTAGTTTCACTTCTTCTGACCTTAGGCTATACTTACACTGTTCTTCCTTTTGCTCTGCTTTCCAACTGCTTGTACTGGATGTATAATCACTTCTTTTTGGCTTACAGGTATGGCAATGAATCACCAAGGTAATCCACGTATGATGGGACCTGGAAACGCTGGACCCATGCCTGCCCTCAGCCCTCTGGGTATGAATCCAATGGGATCCCAGCCTCTTTCCCATGGTATGCCCCCACAGATGCCCTCTCCCAATGCCCCTAATATGGGCCCAGGCATGATGCCTCATGGCATGATGATACCACCAAATCCCCAAGACCCTGGTATGGCGAACCCTCAAATGATGCCCCAGGGACGCATGGGTTACCCTCACCGAAGCCAGGGATACCCGCTCACCCAGTCACCCTCCCAGCAAGGACCTTTCTCCCCGCACAATGGTCCTGTCCCCCAAGGTTTCCCTGGCCATCCCATGGGATTCCAGGGAGAGGGAGGACCTATGGGAGGACGGATGGGAAACATGCCTCACGGGCCAGGGGGTGATGGGGGTATGTGCAAGCCCAACACCCCCGGTGGGCCTGAGTTCAACAACATGCAAGGTGGATTCAGTGATGCAGACCTTCATGAGGTGATGCGGCCAGGAGCTTCTGGCATTCCTGAGTTTGACCTGTCCAGGATAATCCCGTCGGAGAAGCCCAGCCAGACTCTGTCTTACTTCCCCCGAGGTGGAGGAGACAACCCAGGGGTCAAACCACCACACCCCTCTGGCTTTCCCATGCAGGGCATGATGGGCGATGGTCCACCGAGGATGGGGATGCCCATGCAGGGGATGGGGGGGATGTCAGGGGGGCCTGGTGGGGGAATGGGCCCCCAAGACATGCCAATGGGCAACCCTGGCCACAATTCGATGCGGCCACCGGGATTCATGGGCCAAGGCATGATGGGCCCCCAGCACCGGATGATGTCCCCCGGGGGTCCAGGAGGGATGATGCAGGGGAGACAAATGGCACACCCAGGCCCTGGCGGCTCACCTAACATGATGATGTCACTGCAGGGCATGGGGGGCCCCCCACAGCAGACAATGATGATGGGGGGTCAGATGAGGCCACGTGACATGGACATGGGGTTCAGTCCGGGCCCTGGAATGTTCTAATCCAACAGAAACCTTGTATCTAGGATGTTCTCGGACAATACGTGAGGATGGAGTAAAGATCACGGCGTGTGGAGAGCATTCGGAGAGCTGACGGACTCAAATAAAGGAGTTTAATATGAGAAAGGGTGTGCCCAGAAAATGAACAGAATGGAGCTAACCAGTCACCCAGTAATGTCCTGTGGGAACTGTTCCAATGGAGACTCAGACAGGCCCAGATTGGAGTACTTTTGCCACAAGAACATTGAATTTTGACTCATGAACTTCAGAATGTATGGGATTGTTGTGCATCAATTTCGCAAAAACTGTTCGTGTTTTTTGATTATCTGACTATAAAGATGACTTCGACATCAAAGAGGAATCAACCTAACTAAAAGTCAGCGTGGAGATGCTACAGTATATGTCTACTTTTTTCAAATTTAAAAAACAAATTTGTCGCGAACGTGGTATGGAACAAGAGAAAGGAAGAAGAAGAATTTGTGCTTTGTGAAGACTTTAGTGGAAATCCATCTTGTCTCTCGCTCCATTGTTTTGACTGTTTCTGTACAGTATATACGTGAGCGTGAGTGTGCGTGCTTGACAGATTGTATGTTTGTGTGGTATGTATGTATGTGTCTGTATGTATAGGCATTCTATCAGTGACCTCTCAACTCCTCTTACCCAACTTTCATTGGGGGAGGAATGCCCCCTAAAAATACTGTACTGTTTACCATTGGTGGGCTATTCAAATTTTAGTCTATTTTAATTTCCTTTGTAACTCCAGTGTATAACAAACCAAACTATGACCTCATTAAGATAATAGTATTATTAAAAAAAGCACAAACATGGACCATCTGCAGAAAGCGTCTTCTTTCTCTGTTTTTACCATTGAGAGCAACACAGTAAGTGTGAGGATCCTGGCAGCTTTGCAGCACCACAATAATCTCCAGTCCATTTCAAGTTGTGGATGACATTCGACTTTGTGCTCCAAAACTTTCAGGACTCAACTTTTCGCCAGCGTGAAAAATATTGCTAATACCCAGATGTGCTAGTGTGTTCTTCTTGTTCCTGTTGTGTTCCTGTTTTGTTTTGACTCTCTTGTTGACTCTGGGTAATAATCATTCCCACAGCAATAATCCCCCGATGGTCAGCAGAATGGGACAGGAGTGGCCGAATGTGCCACAGCAGGTATGCCAGGTATTATAGAACTAGAGCTAGGTAGATCTGGTAAAATTTAGTAAGGCAGGTGTGGTGTCCGGAGTGAGACACAGAAATGTAAACACGTACTGCTTACCATCCAGTTGACTTCCTCTCTTTTCTCTATTGTATAAGCTTGTCATGTGTTTCTCCATTGGCTTTGGTGCAGAATAGCCTACCAGGGCTGTGGTGATGGACTACAAATAAAAGATATTGTTTTGGTATATACATGTTGTCTATGCAGTGTGTGTGTGTGCGCGTGCATGTGTACAAGTAAGTCTCGACTATTCACATCGAGTCAGTTCTGTGGACCAGGTGGTGTCATTGTCATTGTACACGTCAAACCGGCTTCTCAACATTCAGAACAAGGAGAGCAGCTCATTGATAGGTTGACATTTTATCAGGAGGCACCGAGTGAGAACTATTTTCAAAAGGACACCACCCTTCCCAAATACTCTCGACAAAAATATCAATACACTTTTCGCTACCATTTTTCATGAGGTAATGTTAAAAATCTAAGACTTCTTTCACACAAACAAAAAGGTTTATATCTCTCGAATGTATTCAAAAGATTTGCTCAAATCTGTGTTTGTGAGCAGTTCATCGTTACCAAGATAGTCCATCCACCTGGCAGATGTGATCCATCAAGATGACTAAACAGCAGGATGATTACAAAAATGTGCCTCTTGACAGGTTACAATTAAAGGCCACTTGAAAATGTGCAGTTTTATTTTGAAAGCAAAAATCACCAGTGACAGTCCATCACCTCTGATCATTTGGTGTTCAGAATAAAACTGCACATTTAAGAGTGGCCTTTAATTGCGACAAGTCCAAGGCACACCTGTGCAATTACCCCCCTTGTTTAATCAGCATCTTTATGTGCCACACCTGTCAGGTGGGTAGATCGTCTTGGCAAAGATTTAGGGCTCATTAGCTCGGATTTGAACAAATTTGAGAGAGAAATAAACATTTGTGTGCACAACAGAAGTCGAATACTTTTTACTTTAACTAAAAAAAAAAAAATGGAAGCAAAAACAAAAGTGTTTCTATTTTTGCTGAGTGAAGATATGAGCCATGTCCGTGTGTTCGATTGGCTCTAAACTCGTTGTGCTTTTCAAATTGGCGTTTTGAAGTTTCACTTGGCCGGTGGAAACACGGCGGAGCCCCTAATGTGACGTGACCCAAAAGAAAACAAGACTGAACACTTGATTAAAATCTGTGTTTATGTCTCACCAATCCAAACCAAATCATTACATGTGAAGCAACAGGTCAGGGGAAACTCCCACTGATGAGGTACAAGGTGTGTTATTTTAACACAGTAACACTCAGGTCTAGAAGATGAGTATTTATTAATGCATACATTAAGCTATGGTCTGATGGTGACAACAAATCCTGATGAGAAAGGCAACCTAATGTTTCACTCATTAAACACAGTGCAGCACAATTACTCTTCTATGAGGACAATCACGTACTAATACACAATTTACTTTGAGTACACTTTGATGAATAAATATTTGATACAGTACATGAAATTCTTAATATCACCCTGAAGATTGAAATGGTTGAATGAGCAATATTTGGTTGTGAGCTCAACCAAATTGACGGAAGAATTGCATCAACAATCAGATAAGCATTGAGGCCACATTGTCCGCCCTTTACGACGTTGATATTTCGGTGTGAGAACTGGGGCACGATGCCTGCGTTGCACTGAACTAATAGTGCTTTTCAAAACACAACCGGCACTAAATTGATCTGTGTGTGTTATCTGTGTAAGCCAAGCCTGATTTAGTGTCTTGCTCCGTAACGTATGACATGTTTTTGTATCAGTCCGCAGGTGAAAATTCCCTCACAAATGCACAATTTATTCCCGTTTAAGTGCTCAGCAAAGTAGTGTCTAGCTGCTGTAGGAAATTACTGTGTTGATGAGATATTAAATAACTTCAGCTTTAATCAATAAGCCAAACGGAATGAGTGTGTGAAAATACACACTTATGCATCTGGTATCAGGCATACACAATACAGCAGAATCATTCTGCACTTAACACTTGTCACTGTACCTTTACCAAGCTACCTAGAAGACGTGGTTGCTATGGTTACAAGATGAGGAATCATGAAATTAGCTGATGTAAACTGAAAGCTGGACAGAAGTGGCTAAACTCCATTGTAGTCCACCAGTGAGGCATAATGAGTGACGGTGGCCGGATGGAGAGACGTGAGGATGTTTCAAAAAAGAAAAACAAAAAAGAAAAAAAAGCATGATGTGTGCTTACTGTCGGAGTCTGATGTCATGAGGAGCACTTTGTTCATATGAAGGTCTGTGGAAGGTTCACGGTTGGGTCAAACCTTCTGTTTTGTTACATAGCGACTTATAGAGTTCAGAGGTCAGCGAGTATGTTGAGAGGACCTGTTTGAACTCCTTCAGAGGGCAGTAGACTCCACTGCAACCTGGTATGAGTTGATCCTACAGGAAGAAATGCAATTTATTAACTTTTTACAATTTAAATCCAGCTTATTTACTAAACGTAGACACTTTCTCACACCCTACCTCGCCCATGTATGACACCTTAACGAAGGCCTCATTGGTCTGACGGTTCTGATGCAGCTCCAGAGTGACATCAGCGGCATACGGAGGCCATTTCATGTCAAAAATCCCCAGAGCCATCAGACAGGGAATCAGAGTGGTGTCGTGTGCGGAGTACAGAAACAACTTCCTGTTTTGAGAGAAGTGGGGCTGTTTAACGACTGAACAGTCAGGTTTGTGTATGAAATGGGTGTTCCCACACTGAGGTGTCCAACCTGTTTGGCTCTGATGAGGTTCCCTGTAGTTTCTCCTCGATGTTGTCTAACAATATGTGCAGCAGGGGGCCGATACACAGCTGCAAGTTCTCCCTGCAAAAGAATTAAAGCCGTTCTGTTAAACTCCATACAAAAAGAAGTGTTTGGAGCGTCTCCTTTTGGACACTGATCTGATTCCAGCCTTTTCAAAAGCCTGTTCTGGTGCCTTTATTTAATTTAACCTGTTCTTGGGTTCGTAGACATGGTAGATCATGTCCACAGCTCTCTGGTCCACTTTATTCCTCCAGGTGTCCAGCGCTGGTGGGCAGGGCAGGCCGTGTGTCTGTTCACACCAAGAAACGCGTCACAAATTGGAAAGAAACACGACTCAATTTTCTGCTCAATTTTCCACAACTGCCATCGTTACATGATGAGATATTTGTCATTTTCCCTTCATCCTATTTTCATTTTTAAATCGGGTAAGCACACAGCTTATAGTAAAGGGGGTACCAGTATGAAACTCTTCAAACCATTTAAAATCTTCCAGTAACTTTATTTTCTGTTTGGTTGGAGGAACCCAAACATACTCAGCAAGATAGGCAGAGTTTCAGTATTTGTCTTTGAGTAGTGAAAAAAACAACATGAAGGCTGGTTTAATAAAGATCTTGTTGTGTGCGCACATTCATGCTGAAAACATTTCCCTCTAAAGTCTGATATCACCCCATTCATTAAACATGGCTTTCATTTTGTAGTCAAGCAATGAATCCATTTCCGACTGGTTTGACATCTAGTTCAAAATATCTTCAAATTTTGGCAAATGAATATATACTGTCAATCTTTAAACTCATGTCCCGCTGGATCTCTCAAGTCTTAAATGGTTAAAATCTCTACAATCTTGATGAAATGTGTAACAGAGTTTCATCTTAGCAGCTTCAGAAGTTGCAGCCTTGCATGAGGCAGTCGTAAAAAAAAACCCAAATAAAAATAAATCTGTATTCTGATAGCATGTGGTGAGACCCCGACAAAAAGTCACATGAATGACGACGCGCCAGTGTCACCTCTCTGGCAACTATGTCATCCCTAATGAGGATGAAGTCGACGTGCTGGTGAGCAGCGATCCCCAGTGCGCTCTGGATGCTCTGCAGGTCGGCCGCAATTTCTGGCAGAGTGGACGACTCTGCCCAGCGGTGGCTGCAAAGAACACACACAGCGTCAGCCGCGAGACACAGATACACCATGACAACCTGTCATGGGCATCTCAACTCTGCTTAGAATTTTGCGCAGCACATTATTCAGGATTCCAGTTTTCGGTAGCGAGTGCATAGGATGGTCTCGGCTTGATGTGACTCGGCGCCTGGTGTGAAAATAATCTCTACGTACCTGCCAAGGATTTTGAGCAGCTGGCATCCGTGATAGTTCGGATACAGAATTTCAGATTCTGCCTCCGTTGTTAATATGGGCACAATTTCTACAAGTGGGGGAGAAAATTGTAAAAACAGATGAGATGAAAAATAGGATAAATGACATGATGCACATATGGGCTTCTACTCTACCTTTTTGTTTTTGCTGGAACAGCCCTGCAACCAGGCACTTGGCAGATTCAATGGTCCTCACAATGTTAGTGGAGCGCACGCTGAAAATGGAAAAAAAATAGGTCATGGAAGGCAGCCAGCTTTAAAATAGTAAAACATTTAGGCTGCGCTGCACTTATAAAAACCCAATCTATCAAAAGTGTAGCAAGGTGTTTGTGCTTATCGTCATGATGTGCAGCACTTACTAGACCTCAGCGGGGCTGAAGGAGGAATTAAGGAAGGGCCTCTCCTCAATGTAGCTCCTCCTTAGCCTCCTGCCCAGCTCATACAGCTGCTGCATGCCCACTGTGGTCAGCTGACCCGGGAACGTGCCGCCCTGCCAAGTGCAACAAACAGGATCAAGTTATGCTTACAGATGTGGCCCGAAGAACCCGCACATGCGATCGCAAGCGGGAGTCTTTGGTACAAACACGGCCAGAATCCATATTGTAGGATTTTGTTTTCTGAGCTAAATCCGGTGCAGCTAAACCTCTTTTGTAAAGTAGCTAAGTCAGCACGGGAAAGTAACATTTCCACAGACACGCTGGCCGGCAAATGGGACAAAACAACTCGGCAGCATTACTGTAAGGAGGTGAATGACTGAATCCAGTTCAGGAATATCTGCAATGACTCCTTTCAGCCACTAGGGGGATAAATTCGAAGTGGATGGATGGGTTAATATGAGAGTTAAGTATTTTCTGAATCCACAGGGTGCTTCATATCCACAGTCTATAAAAAGCACAGTCACACACCTTCATTGCACACAGGCGCATTTACAACGTATAAAACTTAACTTATAAACTTGTCATAGCAGGAAACGCAAAACAATATGATGACTCTATTGCATTACTGCCTTGGGAGGAGTCAAAGTCGGCACAGGCACACCTAAAGTGGAGTGACATCATCATGTTAGTAATCATTACATTTGTGCTTAAATGTCTGCCATAAAATAGGACCACAGTCTATATTTGTACATTAGTTAGATCGATTCAAAGAGGTTATGTTTCATTTTAAAATGTCTCTTTTGCAAGACAATCAATTAAGACGATTCCCATTTGTATTTGTTTACACGTATTTATTTATTGTGTTCCCGCAAAGCGCCCTATCGGGAACCAGCTGCACAAGTTGGTACAAGTACCTAAATAAGTTCCTTCCGCTCTAGTCTCGTCCGATTCATCATCACGACAGAGCACACCTACTCACGGTCAGTATGTCTTTCCGATAGCTGTCTTCTACAGGAGCCGGGGGCCTGGGACCGCCGTCCAGATCTGTCACCACGTAGCGGATGTCCGTGTGCGGTGGCGGCTCCAGCAGCGTCGGCACCCACTGAACCTGCGCGGATACGAAAGTGTACAAAGAATTGCACAGATGTTATTCCCAGAGATAGCGTGAGATCCCTTCTTCTGCAGACACGGGCACTAAATGAGTTAATGAAACACAAACAGAGAGGTTTTTTTTTACCTCCATCACATCAGGTATTGACTTCAGCGGCGTTCGAGCACCATGCCGGAACAAAACCTGGACTAGTTTGAGTTCGTACGGAGATCGGGGGGTTGCGTCAGCGGGGACACAACTGGAGGCGAATTGGTCCGATTTAGGCTTCTGCTGCGACCACAGCATTGAACCAAAAGCCACAGACACTGAACCCAACACACCCGCTGTGCCCCAAAGACTCCTCATGGCTGCGCTGCAAACAAAACACACAAAGAGTGAATTCACTGCACAGGCATCAAGCTCAACTTCAAGAGGAAGATAAAGGACTCGAAAACGTATCAGAGCGACGGCAACATTACGAAATTAGAGGAAGCCTTACACAACATTGTTGTTGCAGCTCAGGTTTCCTCATGGTGCATTTGACCGCCAGTTATTCTAAGAATGTATTTTCTCTGAAAATTATTAATTGCATGTTCAATGACATGCAAGGGAATACTAAAATATTCTTAAAAACACTTCAAATAATGATTAAAAAAAAAGACTACAAACATCAGCAGAAGATACACATTTGTAAAAATATACAAAAATAAATAAATGAATGATAAGTTGTTAAGATTGCTGCTGATAACATTTTCTATTGAAACACAAACAATACTTTGTCAACTAATCCTTTGAGCTGGGGCTGCAACTATGAATACAATCTTTATTTTTTTAACCAAATATCTCGATATCGAGACAATATTATAGGGATTACTATGGATGGCTTCACAGGATATTTACACCATAATAATTGAATTAAATAATCATCAGTAATGTGGATTATGACTAAATGAGTACAAGCAGAGCAGCTTGGTAAACTCCCCAAATTACAAACAAAAACTAAGACAGTTTACAGTCTCACAGCTTTCTTGCACAGCACAAGATGCAACCACTGATTATTTCAATTATCGATAGCAGATGATATTTTTCTCACATTTATGTTTTACATACCAACCTGCGTTTTTAATAGATCAAATTTAACTTCCTGCCGAGTCCAGTGACGTCAGGGACGATGATGATGGTGAAGTGATCTGTGAGTTAAAACAAAGCGGAGTTAATACAACGCAGCGTGGTCACCAAAAAAAAACAAAAAACATCCTGCAAACTTGCGGCAATACCGGACACAAACACGAAGTGACCGATTCTGCAGCTTAAACTGCAAGCCACGAGAGACGCTACCAACACATATGAAACTACTTACGTTATTATTATTATTTTTTTTAATTTTTTTTTTTTTTTTTTTTTTTTTTTTTTTTGTTAACCGGGAGATAAAACACAATGCTGCCCTCGAGAGGAGATAGCACAGTGTTCAGCAGCTACATGAAAAGTACAGTTGGCACTCGACAGCTTTTTAGCAACCGGGTCAAGACCGAAAGGCACGCTGGGAAATGTAGTCGTTTTCCAGTAGAAACACGATGATAGCGACGCGAGTAAAACAACATTTCCCAGCATTCTTATCAACGTAGTCCTTGTTGTTGTCTTTTATTTTAGGATCCACAGCGGATCTGGTGCTGCCCTCTACAGGACAAAGGTGGATCTGCAACTCACAACAGACCCGCCCCAGTAAAACTCAACAATGAGTTTTCAGAATTGATGTTATTTTGATAACCAAGTTAATCGTTTGCCCTGTAAAACTAACACATATTTGTGGGCTCCAGATCCTTAAATGTGAAGATTTTTATATTTTAATTTGATTCTTAATAACACCAGAGGAGGAAGGATAAAACACAAAACTTCAGTTGAATTTTCTTGAGTCCAACTTATGCTTATTGTACTTCAGAGGGATATATTGTATTTTACTCCACTGTATCCCTTTAAAAATTACGTTTTAAATTTACCTCCAAAAGACAAATTTGTGTCTCAAACATCTCTTTATAAAGGGTTTAAAAATAGCATCTCCTTGACCTATGATAACGTCACTGCATTTTATTGTACTGATAATTGCTCTGCGCATTGACAATAAATTAGCATTTAATGTAACTGAATTAGAATTCTGCTGACCTGGTAATGCATTACCAATACTAATCTACCAAGTGTTTCTACGACGTTAGTAGGTTTTGCTTCTTTTACTCAAGCGAAGGATATCAATTCTTCTTGTTGGCTGCCAACTCCTCATTTCTATTTGCTAATCTGAGGGTGTCGATCAGGCAAAAATAAATCTCAAACAGGTTTATGCAGTGTCTCTCAAAACAAGAGAGCCTTACAGACTTAACACGCAAATCCGGGAAGCCGCTCCCATCTTGAAATCCCATCTTTGTTACATTTTTAAATAAATAAGGAGGGTCGACTACCACAAGGGCCGACAGAGCATAAAATATTCACCCACGAGTATTTTTTAAAGAAAGGAAAACATTTTATTGAACGGCAAAATGTCAACATTATCGTGACTACTGCTCTGAGTCAAAATACACAATATCCTCTGCAGCATATTCTCATCAAGAGATGAGGGCAGCTTTGGAGAGGTGAACTTGTTCCACAAGATGATAATAATGATAAAAAAGAGAAGAAGAGCATCTTCCGCCGTTTCTCATTCAGTTTCAGCTCTTCAGCTTGTGACAGATCATGTTGGATACCAGCGCTCAGCTTCCTGGCAGACAAGGCGAGACAGTCTTTGTTCGTGTAAACATTGCTCATCTTCCTCCATCTGTCTCCTACAGGTCCTTTTTTTTTTGTGACAACAGAGTGAAAAACCCGAGCAGTGATGACACTGATCTAAAAATGGAAGAAACTCTTTATCTACATGTTCCTCATCACCACACAGTTGGTAGTTGCATCTGCTTGTCTTTATTGACCTCTATACTTTTGACACCAATTCTGCACTTCCTGCGTGGTTTTGATGTAAATGTTGATGTAGAGAAATCAGAGGATGACAACGGATTTAAAACATTAAATGTACCACACACTTTGAGAACAACGGAGCAGGCTGTACAGTTGATGATATACTTATTTGTTATGGGTAAGTGACGGTGTTTATTGCACAAAGGTCTGTGTGGAGGAACCAAAAACTGCAGTGGATATACCATAGGCTGAACAAGATTTCAGTTTTTAAAATGAATGTTTGCAACATGTGAGGTGAAACTATAAACGTCCTGTAACGAGGATAATTCACAACTGTGGTTATAAAAAACTTCTGCACGTGGTTAAATCTAGACACTGAGAAATGAAATCACATACATTCAAAGACATCAAATGAAATATACACAGCACTGGAAAAAAAAAAAAAAAATCACTATTCACACAATGGCTCCAGGAGAGACACTAAAAAACACAAGTGCATTGTTGCCACCTATTGGCTGAATCTGCTCATAACCGGCAACCAAACAAGACCTTTTCCTTTCCTTTCAAAAACCTTAAAAAAAGCCACATTCTCGCATCACTTCTGCACATAAAGGCTGCTGACAAATATACGACTAATAGATACAGTTTTACTCACATGCTTTAAGATTGTAAAGTCATTATTCTTGAGTTGCATTTTATGTTTGTTGACCTGCTGGTATAGTGCAATCAGGTTAGCCAGTCAACAAGTGGCTCAATTTACAGTCTTTACAAAAAAAAACAACCCAAAAAAACCATAAAAAAAAAGCAAGTTAGAAGGAAATAGATATCTTTTTCACACGTAATCAGGCACTTTATCTATATTTACTGCAAATGAAAGCTTCACAGTTTTTAGCATATCAGGTCCCGCTTTTTATTGCCACTCTAATGTTCTGCAGTTGTGAAAAAAAACTGTGGTTTGTGCTTTTTTTTTTTTTTTTTTTTTTTTTTTAAGTGATAGCTAATGTGTAATTAACTGAGAAGTTGAGATGTGCGTGATATTTCACTTAATATTGAAACAGTTTCCTAAGTCATCTCCCATCGCGCACCGTGCATCACGTCACTCATACTCATACTCTCCTTCTGTTTTTGGCTTTTAAAACATAAAATGTGTGACAGTCAGGTATCACACCTGTTACCCTGTTCTCACTGTTCTCCTTTTGCAGTTTGATTTGCATGTTTTTTTCTCAGCAAGCTTTGCTCCAAAGCTCACACGTCAAGTTTACGTGATCCACTCACAGAACTTAGTGTCTTAGCTCATCTTCTACAGTCAAGTGTCAGGCCTCAGTGTCACAGTTTGCATAGTTAGCCTGTGCTTTAAAATCAGACCCCTTACTTTGTCCCGCCTGTGTAAATTGATCTTCCTGGCTTTTCTCTTTGGTTCTTCGTGTCCTCCTCCCCCTCAGCCACTCTTTGTGGATCTATACTGCCAGGTCATCTTGGCGTGCCCGGCTGCTGGTCCCACTGATCTTGCTCAGGCGCCGTTTGTCCTTCATGTAGCCGGAGTGCAGCAGAGGCAGTGGGGAGCAGCTGTTCGGCAGCTCCGTGGGTACCTGGTCGTATCTCATCCTCAGGAAGTCTTCCTCGTCCTCCAGGTTGTCACAGCTGTGATGCCGCTCGGTGGCCAAGTTGACCGAGTTCTGCTGCAGCGCCATCCTGGTGTTGAAGGGATGAGAGGCAATGGAGGTCATGGGGGTCATGGAGCTCGGGGCTGTGAGGCACTGGTTGAAGTCAGGAGGAGGGGTGCAGGAGGCCGAGGGCAGTGGTGGGCTGTTGGGCTCCAGAATTGCAGACACGGCCACCGTCACGGCTCTGTGGTTGTTCCTTTGCGTCTCCTTCTTGCGGACACATTTCCTGATGCTCTTCCAGCCAAGATGGTAGAGCTCCAACACAGAGAGCAGCAGAGACACACCAGCCACCACCAGCATGAAGATGATGAAGACGTTCTTCTCTGTGGGCCGAGACATGTAGCAGTTAACTGGGTTGGGGCAGGGCCAGGCCTTGCAGAGGTACAAGGCCTTGAGGAACACCCCATAGATGAGATACTGCACCACTATGAATGTCACCTCCATCACTGTTCGAATCAAGATGCTCAGGATGTAAGTCTGCAGCAGTGCCCCTTTTAGGCGGACACGGCCAGACCAATCAGACATCCCCATCTTCCTGCTCTCCTTCTGCTGGAGGTACTCCTTCTCCCCCTCCAGGTCTCCCTCACCTTCCCCTCGTTCCTCCCTCTCCTCCTGCTCCCTCCTCCGCTGCTTCTCCTCCCTGCGCACTGTGTGCATGGCGTGACCCATGTAGATGAGGGACGGCGTGGAGACAAAGACAATCTGTAGCACCCAGTAGCGGATGTGAGCGATGGGGAAGGCGCTGTCGTAACAAACGTTGGTGCAACCGGGCTGCTGGGTGTCACACAGGAAATCGCTCTGCTCGTCCCCCCAGGAGGACTCAGCCGCTGTGCCAAGCACCAGGATGCGAAAGATGAAGAGGATGGTGAGCCAGACCTTCCCAACTGAGGTGGAGTGTTCCTGGACCTCCTCTAGGAAATTCCCCAGGAGAGTCCAGTCGCCCATCACTGCTCACAGTCCGAGCACACACCTGAGACACAAAGACCGGGGAGGGGAGGCAGGAGAGATGGAACGAGGGTGCAGCAGAGGTGAAGATGTGGGGTCACTGAGGTGGAGGGGAAAAGGGAAAAAGAGAAATACAAATAATCAGTGCAAGATCTCTACATTCCTGCTAAATGGAATGACCTGTGTGTGTGTGTGTGTGTGTGTGTGTGTGTGTGTGTGTGTGTGTGTGTGTGTGTGTGTGGCATATGCATGTAAATATCTTCTCTGCCTGTGAATTGGTTCGGGACTGGACATTGTGGCATGTGAACAACTATTTTCCCATGAGAGAGGGACTGAGAAAGATGGGAAGAGGAAGTTTAGGAATCATGTAAAAGCAAACAATAAGGTTGTTTTAAGAAAAGTATTCGATATTATGTCATATTTGTTTACATTCTCTCTTGTCCAATTTTATATTATGAATGAGAGACAGACAGAGAGAGTACCAGGCCACCAAGGGGCAAGTCAATGCCAGAAAACTTTGTCCTTTGAATGCTGTGACCTGGCTTGAGCTGAGCTGCACAGCCTCCATTACGCCTGTGGTTCATCACCAGCAGACTTCACTCACTACGACCACTGTCCTCTCTGCGATGATGAAACCCTCCTACACACTGCAATCTGGAGCTATCGCTCAGATTTCTTCCTTTATCCTTTCATCTCACGACTCAAGCATTAGTGAGTGTCTGGATAGGAACCCAAACATGGCAGTGACAGGCTGGCTAGTCTCAGCAGAGAATGGCCCTATAAGGCAGTTCACCGGACAGCTTTATGGGAGCCATAAATGACCCTCATCATTACGAGGTTAAAAACCATCCATCAAATTCCATCAAGGGATGACCTCTGACTTCTACATGCTGCATATGCACCGGGTTACATCCAGCGTTGACCAGACAATTAGAGATCAAAGACAGATGAGTTATAACATGAGGAAGAAGGGCTGAATAGTAACAGTTCGACAGGTTTTTTCCAACACGTCACACATTTGAAGTTCCAGCCCTACTTGGCAAGGTTGTGGAAAATGTATACATTCCTCTAAAGCTGTCTTAAGCCGAGTAGTTACGTTAATGGCGTGCAAGGTAGGAGAGGATATACAGTGTAATCACTACAATCAGAAAGAGCAAAGAAAGCCAAAGTGAATTGATGTTCTCTCTTACCACCTCTCATCTGTCCCTGAGCGTAATCCTTGAGCGGCTGCTTCCATAGAAAGTAACTGTTTAGTCCACTGTGCGGAGCTTTGAATTGGCTGGCTGACACTAGTTATGTGTGAGAGAGAGAGATGGTCTAAATGATAATGACCATCCGTCCCCCTGTCTGTCCCTCCTCCTCCCTCAATGTCTCTATGAAGCATATATATGCCAATAAGATGCAAAAGCAGAACATTGTGCTTTCTGTCTCTGCAGCGTGAAGAGGCAGGATGCTAAACACCCTTATGACAACATTAAGGAGAGGAAATATCCAACCTCTATCCACGCCCAGGGCTGATGCTCCAATACACAATGTAGGAAAGTTGGTTTGCTGCTTGTTTTCCAGCATTATACCTGCTACGGTTGGAGACCAGTTGGTGAACCGGGTCAGGCAACTGGCTCCAAGCCTCGCCTGGGATAAAACTGATGATCTTTACTGGACGTAAATCACAAACAGGCTGAGAGCTGGAGGAAGGGAGTGAGAGACCAGCCAGCACAATAGCAGGAGGTTGCACATTAAAACAGTCATGCTCTTATCAGCTGATACTGACTACACAGGCTTCCCTCACCTGTGCAGACCCTGGTGAGACAACATCTCCCTCCGGACTAATTCAATGTTCAACTTTGAGATAGTTTCTTTTTGGTTTGGATCAGTATCATGATATTATATATTTTAAATAAAGTACAGATTACAGCAATTTATGTCAGAAATTTAGGCATGACATAACAAAATCATGTTGGAAAGTAAACACTAAAATATCTTAATTGTTTTATTGGTCACTCTAATGGTGGTATTTATAGTACAGTGTTAATCAGATCCCATCGTAAATTGGTTTAATGTGTAAATGAGACTACAGCTCCACAAGCAGCGCCATAAGGCTCAAGTCAGTGTATTAACATGCTCATAATGATTCCACTAACATAATGTGTAATGAGTTTTCCAGGTGTTTGGTCATTAAGTATCACAATAATAAATTTCGTGTCCTGGTGAGGTTGCTAAGACAAAAATTCAAGGGACCCACAAAGTTATTACAATTCATTAATTTATAACAATTCAGTGTAAAATATTTGATATTTTTCAGTCTAAAGCATATGCCAACCTCAGCTTAGAACTAGAGGAAAAATTAGGGGATCACCAAAATATTCGTCCTCTGAGGACCATGAATGTCTCTACAAAACTGAATTTAGGTCCATCCAGCAGTTATATTTTGGTCCAGACCAAAGTGGTAGAAACATTTTAAAGCTCATGTTATGTATGCAACATCTGAATTTAAGAAACATTTCATTGGACCAGTACCTGTAGTTGAGGACAGATTACTCTTAAATGCAGTGAGAAGACGAAGCATAAAGTAATGTACGTTGTAGAATAGAAACTCTGAAGAAATATGAGTGCAACACTGTACATAAGTACAGTACTTCAGTTTATGTGTTTCATCAGTCTGGGCACATACATACAAAATACTTACACTTCAACTTGCATTTGTCATGAGAACGGAAGCTTTTCTTCTCTGGCAGACAAAAGTGGAATTCAGATGGATCTCATGGGGAAAGGCAGGGGTCTTAGTCTCTGTCTCGTCTTCCTGCTCTCAGAGGAAGCAATCTCAAACAATATAATTTCCTGAGGACAAAATGACCAAGGTATTAAAAGGAGTGGGAGGGAGAGGAGCTGAGGATGCAGCTGAGCTCTTCCAGGGAACCTCTTTGCTATAGAGGCACCTTTGGCCACCGCTGGCTGTCTATCATACCTGTGCTGCTGGCAATAACCACAGATTTACTGTGATACATTGTGCCCTTTGCTGAGCGTTCTGGTTCGTCTGTAGACCATCGTGGCTGTCAGGTTTGTTTATAATCTCAGTGGCAGAGTAATGGAGAAGTAATGGGCAATCTGGTTATAAGGGATTCAGTGCAGCAAACTGCGCAAATGAGGCATTATGCATCTGTGACTTATTTCTCTCTGACGCTGATTCAAACGGCACGGATGATGACTGAGTCTTTCCTCGTGTGTTTGTGTGTGTGTGTCCTTCACAGTGAATGTTGGTGAGCTGAAGAGTTGCATGGAAAAAGTTGATGGTGGAAAAAATTAGTAAGCAAGAGAGTAAACTGTGTATGAACAATAGCCAAGAATGATGTCTTTTCACCACGTCAAGGTCACCTCATACTGAACTCAATGTATACATCTGCATTCACATTTCTGGTCAGATGTGTGTGTACTGACACTGAGCTGGTCTGGACAACAGCCAGGCAGCTCAGAGAGGTAAAGAGACAAGGAGCAGCTACTAGGCTGCCTCACTGCAAACTCATGGCCACTGCTGTGACTCGCTGCAGACCAACAGCAAAAATGCTGTGTTTTCTCTTCCCCTGCAACACAACGATAAATCCTCCGGCCTATTAGACACTCCTGAGCATTTCCTTCAAGGCAATTTACAGGACCATCGACTTATGCTAAGTAGTGCAACAGCTTCAAATTTAATTCTCTCACAAAATCAAAGTGAAATGTGTTGTGTCAAAGCATAAAAAAACAAAGACAGACCAATTTTTCACATGTCCTTTTTAGTTTGAACTATCAGAACAGATGAAATGCTGCTCCTGATATTCGGCTGTCGAGCTGATGAGTTTAAATACGTGCTGTCTTTTTCCATCACCTTCCAACAACACTATCTGGTTCCCCTGAGCCTGTTGTGTATCCACAGGCCAGGAACAACAGGGGGCAGGGTTGATTTAAACATTCCTTCAGTGATCTGCCCTTTCAGCACTAAGCCCTGTTTGACAGACTGCGGATCCTCTTAGAGGACCAGAATACACTGCTTGCTCTGCTCTGTCCTCATAAACACAATTAGATGGTGGGGTCTAAATTTGCTTGACCTGCTTCCCTTTAATGGGACATTTTTAGACTAACATCAGTGGAGCAAAAGGTATTTAGACCGTGTTATACATTAACTATTGTGTCATGAGAGGATTTACTGGAAACATGTGAAAAGCATATACAGTATTTAACATAGTGTGTGTCTGTGTGGCCAAAGAGACAGATTTGGCCACAAAGACACATACTGGAGATACAAATTTTTTTTATGGACAGCCACATTTGTTCTGATATTTTATGGATAAAACCTTAAGTTCCTTTTTAACTGTTTGGTCAGGTCAGAAAAAACTCATTCATGCGGGCTATGTTGTGGAATTTGAGGTTATTTCATTGTCGTGCATGAATTACAATAACAAATGTTATGCTCGATACACTCCAAATCATCTGTGTTGAGGTGTTTTTTTTACCTGTTAACCATTGACAATGATGGAATATGACACCCGTGGCGGGAAATGCGATCACTGCTAAAAAAGTAAAACCAGCCATTACGCTGTCACTGTACAGCTGAGGCTTTCACTGCATCTCCGTGAAACAGGACCTGCTCTTTATGTATATAGAAAGGTTGGTGCTAGATTGGATCAACTGAATGGTCACAAACTCTAAATCAAACCTCAACTCTCCCACAACGTAACAACCAATCATCAGGCAGAGCATCCCTCCCATGGTTTCAATCAAGCACCAGCCAGATATGAAGGTCTCATTCAAAGGTAAGAAAAACACAATGGTTCTTAGTTTCAAATGATTAATGGACTAATGAAAACAAACAAAAACACAATTATCAACATTCTATTCTTGTACTGGAATAAAAACTGTCTGATTGCATAAAGTTTTTAAGTTTGAAACACGTTATATTACAACTCATTTTAAATGACCCCAAATTAAAAAGCCTCTGCCAGGAACTCTATGACCAAAATATCTTTGCCAGTAAGAGTTTGTTTTGTGGGTCTGTTGTTGTGACAGCTCAGTAACATTTCAGTGACACAACCACAGTGGAAAATCACCAGAGAAATGCTCTGTGCTTAGGAATTCATACACGAGTCTTGTCAGTCTCAGTTGAAACAGACATCAACAACTGAGGATGCCAAACACACCCAGGTTGCAGTTATTCAGCCCAGTGATGGTTATTTTTACTCTCTGAGTAACTCATGATATTTTAAGAATTTGCTGAGGTATAATGGGCAAATTAATAAAATGAAATAAAGCTTACTTATTTTTTCTAGTGACATATGTGTCAAGGTTCAAGAGTTATATTTCAAGCATGACTTTTCAACTTGAACTTTTCACACGTGTGGAGAGTCAATTCTCGTACTGCAGCAGCTGTTTGGGTGCAGGACTGTTGTGCGCATCTTTCCCATGGGTGCCAGGATTATTATCAAGGATGAGCATGTTTAAGTTTAGCTATAGTGGCTTGGTGGAGGGGTGAGTTAGGAATAGTGTGACCTACAAAAGCAGATCTCATGTGGAATGAGGGTGCACATACTCCCTACTTATGTGAGTCACCTGTTGCCACCGCCAACAGTCCAGCGCGAATCTAGCCTCCCTTGTATCAGACTCACCAGCAGAAGCCAGCAGGCTGACACGCTGCCTGCTACCTTACATGGCTGTATGGCTCTTCATCTGCCCACAACTGTACACAGACCCACAGCCCTGTTATGATCTATTGTTTGGCTGCATATGGCATTACACTGGAACCTTCAGGCCAGACAGCTGTAAGGTGTTTCATGGAGGAAAATTGTGACTAACACACTCCTGATGGTAATCCCCGGATAGCTGGTATTTCTGGGGGGTGACAGATGAGATGTTTCACATGGTTGTATCTGTTTTGTTTTTTAATCTTTTTATAATTTTAAGACCGTCTTCATAGTCATTGATATACAGTACATTCGTGTTTGGCAGCGGAAAATGCCTTTGTATTCACAAGCCTATAATCTTTATCTTTAGAGACACATTTACACAAATCTCCCTTATTGTTTAGCTCATAAAATTTGATTGCATTGACATGTATAATCTTCTTTTATGGTGATGCAGGGAGTTTGGATTTGTGCTGTATCTTTAATGTCAAGCAGAAACACACTAACAGAAACTGTGGTTTAATAATCGGATATTATCTCATGCACAGTAACAGAGATGTTGTGGATACTCATTTTAGTTACTGACTAAAAAAATATCTTGCCCGGAAACACATGAAGCTATAAAACTATAGTTCTGAAAACAGCATTTGTTGAAAGACAGTGGTTGATAGTTAAAAAGAGAATTTACTCCACTTTACTTTTTTTTTTTTTTTTTTTTTTTTTTTTTTAACAATGCATTATTATTCAGTAAATTAAGCCTCAATGGAAAATAGATCAAAATAAATGTATCACCTACACCATAAATGCCTCTTACTTGGAAGGCTTCTGTGTTTATACTGGAGTAACATTTTGAACGCAACAATTACCTGTAAAGGAGTATTTCTATGCTGTTACAGTAATACTTTTACTGAAAGACCTTGAATATTTCTTCCACTACTGTTGAGACATTGGTTTATTGAACATCTACCTATTAGAAATATCCAAAATCTGCAGCTTTTTCTTTACAGTTAACTGCTACTTACAGGCAACTAATTAATTTAATAGTACTACAACTACTTTCTCTGTGGAGACAAGAAACTTTGGGGGATTTTTGTGATAATGTTAAATCAGGATTTTAAACTCCAGCCCCTGAAGCAGCACTGACACAAGAATCTCTCAGACTTCATTAAGTGCAGACATTGCTGGCGGCTCCATGCTTTACTGTCCCCAGTGCTGCACTGTGTTGAGTGTATGTGTCTCCTGTGAGAGTTATGTGGAAAGAAGAGAGCTAGAGAAAAGAGTGACAGGTTGAGGTTGACAGCTATACCTGCTGGGAAGGACAGCGGCTTTAACACATACCAGGCCTCCCACTCCATCATCCCTGCTCTTTAAGATGTATCATCTCTCCCTCAGAGACTTCATCACTATTTGTCTGCACTATGTATAAGTCCACAGCTTTAGTAGGATACTGTAGGGATTCCCCTGAGAAACAATCACACTTTGATCTACCTAGCTTACCTGCTGTTCTGCTTGTCTGGGATGCTGCTTCTGATCAGTTGGAGGCTCCTTATCCCCTGATGAGATGAGAAGTCTTCCCTAAAGTCTGGGGACAAATGGCAGGTGAAGATGCAGAGCTGAGCAGTGCGATGGTGGGACTACCTTCTGGCTGTCGACTTTGTGTCGTCCCAACACCAAGTTGTTAGTCCACACAGGGGGCACAAGAAGAAAAGCAGTGGCATCATGAGAGAGTGTTTTCCCCCCATGGACCTCCCTTCTCACTCCTCCTCCTCCTCCTCCTCCACCTCCTCCTCCATCTCCTCCTCTTCCCCTCCCCACTCCCCCTTTCTTCTTACATCCCTGGTGCTCTATTTTTTTTGCTGGGAAGCATTCTCCGGCAACAGAAGAGGAAGTGGAATTGTTTTCTGGGATCAATGGCAATTGCGCTCAGAGTAAACCAGAGTGCTGTAATTTACTGTGTGGTCCTTTAGGCTTACATCTCTGTTGCCTGTGTTTGGGCCGGCCGTAGTGAAATTCCTACAACAGAAAAAGAAAGTTGGTAAATTTATTAATTGATTATCAGCCCAAAGTTTTAGCCCAAATTTATGTTTTTACAAGCTAAAATTCAACCAGTAAACACCAAAGAAAGTCATCGAGTTTTGGCGAAACTGTCGTACCTACTTTGTGCTTCTGTTCATCTCTTGGTCTCAATTCCTCTTCTCAAACTCGTTCTGGTTGACACCTCTTCCTGAAGTTTAGGATGCTAACAAAGTATCAAAGACAAAACTCAAAAGTCCTCCGAACTCCTCTGTCCTGCCTTTCCCCTTGTTTCCCTGTTTGTTGTATGTGGTGTGAGTTTCAGCTCAGGACTCTCAGCTCCACAGTCTGCCTGCAGATACTGTACATGTTGCATTAAGTAACGGGAATCTTTGAGGTTTAATTCCTCCTTGCTGAAGGCCACAGTGCATTCAAAAGCATTCAAATGCTGGTAATTATGTGATGAGGGCAAACACATGCAGACAGCTTGTTTTAATGCAAAAACAGATCTGACTTATTTGATTCATTCTTGTCATTTTTGGATTTGACCAACATCGCCTCTCTCTTGTTCTTAAGGTGAATCACATTTGCTCCGGATTTTCTTCCTGTTCAAGTTTTCAGTTTATATGAATAGTTTTACATTTGGGGAAATATGTTTATTGGCTTTCTTACCGAGAACGATACAACTTACATGCTTATAATATGAAACTATACCACCATATTCTCAACTCCAGGAGAAATTCCTGGAGTTGAGCTAGGCCAGGTAGCAACTATTGATTGAAAAGAAATAGTACAAAGATTTCCTTTTTTGCTTTGTTTTTTACTTCAGTTGCCCAGAAATTTGTTGAAGTTCAAGTTCAAGAATCTTTGGGTCAGTTTAAACCCACGGATATTTTGAACCGTGCCTGTAGGTCAACATAGACAAACACAATAGATCCGTTGGATTATAGCTCTATTTCCTGATCATATCCTAGGCCTTACCTATAAAGTGCTGGAAAAGTGGATTGCAAGCAACTTTGTAAATTTTTTTAATAAGTTCAAACTATTTTACAATTTTCACTCAGATGGTTGAAAACGTTGATTTGTGTCAAACCTTCACGTAGTTAGCTTTATATTATAAAAAGATTCAGAATTGATAAATTAAAAACATAGATAGCACATAAGCTCATTTACCAAAAATATTCCATTAAAGAGTATTTACACAGGTCTTGTCATTTTACTGTAATCAAAGACACCCATAATCTTCGTTCTTGTTTAGTAACTCAGTTCCAGTGTCATGGCCTAATCAGTGATCTGAATAGCTAAATTCTCTCCTCAACAACTGTGCCTTTGACCGTGGAGCAGAGAACATTTCTTTGCATGTATAAATAGCAGAACGAACCAAGTGATAAGAACCTCATGACAAACTCTTAGACTTCTGGCCAGAAGCAACCTCTGCTGTATCTCTCCCAATGTATTCATACTGTGTTAATATTTTAATGTCTCGGGCCTGTATTGATTCTGTGGTTTTTACTCTTACAAGACAAAACACAGTTGTACAATCCTCCTACAACATGAGATCTCTTTACACGCAGCATGTCAAGGCTACCTCAACACATGCTAAAAACATGTTGTTGTTTTTTTATTCTGCATCTTGCAAAGGCTGCTGGTCATGAATAAAAAGAGTTCGCTGGGATTCCTGCAGTTCCCTAAACAAAAGCCTATGGAACATCTCACATCCCTTCAGGCCTCAGTCAGTTTTTTGGAGGAATGGAAAAGCTGCTACTAATTCCTAATTGCGCAGCCTTCCTCAGTTTAAATGCTACTCTGACGTTTCCATTGTGCTGCTCATCAGGATGGATTTAGAATTGGACCAACGTTCACACAGAATAAGAGCATGAAGTGATTTGTAACAAAGAAGTGATGTTCCACGACTTCATTTAATCTCATCCCTTACAGCTTCTCTGCAGTTCCAGGATGAGATGATGACTGTGTGTGTGTGTGTGTGTGTGTGTGTGTGTGTGTGTGTGTGTGTGTGTGTGTGTGTGTGTGTGTGTGAGAGAGAGAGAGAGTGACAGTTAGCTCAAGAGCAAGAGAGGGAGAACACAACTGCATGAGTTGTGTGTACTTGAGTGTCTAATGGAAAAAGCCCACACTGTCAGCATGCATCAATGTAAACCTCCCCAACAGCCTGCCAGCCTGACCCCTGCCATTCTCCTCGTGGCACAAACCTATTTCAGCCCTGCCTCACCCGAGTCCGAGGGAAGCCAGGCTTGATGGACACTGAATGGTCATTACAACCTCATACACACCCTCGAACTCTGTAATCCACTGATGCTTGCATTGTCTACAGTCAGAGAATAGGATGTTTAAAATTCTGAAATCGTAGCATCAAACTACAGAGTGGGAAATGTAGAAAAAAGAAACTCAGGGTTATTTAAATTCAATTAAAATTATTCAAATTGAAAACGCATGCACTTGTATATACTACATGTCACACATGTCAAAGCACAAACAGTGTCTCACTTACTGACAGAAGTGATCCAAAGGATTGGCACATTGTGACAGACTTCCTGTCAATCAGCCCTATGTTCTCTAATTTGCACTGACAACTGACATGCAGCCCTCAATGAAAAACAGCTCCAAAATAATTTTTGGCCTTCTGTCAGATTTTGTTTTTAGATTTATTATTTAGAGCTAAAGCGGAGAGGGACCATCCAGCCAACATCCGTGGTGGTGCCGGGGTGTATTAGAGCACATGGTGTAGCGAACAACGTCTTTTTCAGGGAAGACCTTTTTGTATCTCAGCAAAACAATGCCAAAGCATGGCTCCGTAGTCGCATAGTCCAGGTGCTAAACTGGCCTGCCTGCAGACCTGTCACCCATTGAAAACATTTGGCACATCGTGAAACGAAAAATACGAAAAGAGAGACCCGCGACTGTTGAGAAGCGGAAATCATATTGCAGGCAAGAATAGGACCATATTTCACTTTCAAAACTAACAGCAACTGGACTCCTCAGTTCCCAGTGTTGTTAAAATGAGAGGTGACACCACACAGTGGTTAACATGCTCCTGTCCCAACTTTTTTTGAAACGTGTTGCTGGCATTATTTCAAAATAAGCATTACGTTTTTGATAACAAGGAAATAAACAATGCGTGGCCAATCAATTTATTGTTGAATATTGAAAATATAGAAAGTCAGACACCAACCTTATTCTTAATATAAATGATTGATTTAACTTTCTTCACCTAAGTAATGTAAAAATAGGAATGTGGTTGAGAGACCGTTTTCCCCTGACATGATCAAGATGCTTCTGTTCAGGTGGCACATACTGAATTAGTGAGTTTACCCGTTTGGTCTCAGTGTAAAATAAAGTACAACACCACCATCAGTCCTCACCCTCCTCTCATCAACATTTTTTATTGTGATCTATGAGTTATTATTAAACCACTTCTGCTCTGTTGACAAGCCGACCGAGAGAAGAGAGCACATAAACGGGCAGTAAATGATTTGTCGTGCTGTTTGCTCATTATAGGGTGACAAAGCTTTGGCCGAACAGGTGAGGGATTGCGAGAAGCCGACATGGCAGGCGGTCAGTCAGTCAAATGTATTTTAGACTTGTGTCTTTTAAGTCTCCACAGATATAGGCTGTTGCTATTCTTACCAACTGAACTTTGACCCTAACTGAAATGCTGTCCCAGACTGGAGGTGCTGATGCTGAATAGGTTATGGATACATACATGGATCATGCACACATTCTAATGTGGGTCAAGGATTAAAATTTCCATGATGGTTCTTTGTTTATCTATGTTATTTCAGCGAAGCACTGTTTCAAATAGATAGAGTCTTAAAGGCAGTAAACTGATCTAAGTAATGCAAATTACACATCAACATGCTATATCTACAGGTTTGTTGGCACTGACTAACATTAACTACTAAAAGTAGCCTGTCCTAATACCAAAACCTAAGCTGTGATCGAATATTAAATGTTATTGTTGCAACCTAAATTTACATTTAGTGTGTGTCCAGCTGAAACATTACATGAAACATTTGCATTATAATCGTTTTTCTGACGCAGTTAGTAACAGCTGTGCAGACTACAATGTCAAACTGTCTGCTGTGAAAAAATGAAGTAGGTCCTCAAATATTAGTGATGCTTAAAATCATCTAGCAGTGTTTTAATTCCAGGAGTTTTTATAAGATTATTGCATTTCTGAATGTTGAATGAAAGCAAACAAAACGCAGACACTTGACCTTGTAAGTTCCTCCCCCACCCTACTAAGAACAAGGTTATCAAGATGTGGAGAGAACCGAAGGAAACATGGACTCTTAATTCCATATTTTCCCCCTCGTCGCCACTGTGGAGTTACAGCATCTCAGTTTGCAGCCGACGTGGAGGAGAGGCCCAACAAACGCAGGAAGAGTGATATCTACAAGACCCTTCATCCAAGACAACCAACTAACTCAGACATGAGGACAGACGGGTGCTGTGTGTGTGTGCGTACGTGTTTCAACAGACTGACTTTGTCCAGCCTATATGTTTTATGTTTGCATGGTGACTGAAGACAGACAAGGGGTGCATTTGTGTATGCCCCCCATACATCCCTGAAAACAAACAGGCCATGAAAGAACAGCATTGTTCATTAGGTCCAGCACAAGTTCGACATGCAGTCACCAGCCAAGAGCAACGAAAAGGCCATTTGTGCTTACAGAGCTGCTTTTTTCTCCCTTCTGGACCTGGGACTGGAAATAAAAAAATAAAAAGCAAAGGGCAGTTTTACAGCTAATTTGACAAAATAAATAAAATCATGAATGGTTTTGGTGTATTTTGGGGGCAGGGGTCAAGCATACTTTATGTCTTATACAATTTACTATGTTTTATGACTTCCTGTTTGTACTGCTCATTGTTTAAGTGACTCGGATTCTTTTGAGGAAACAACATTAAATTGTAAATCATTAGCTACTGAGCATACACATGTGAGAAACTTTCTTGGATGGTTGACCGTGTGTGCTAGCACTCATATCCGCAGATAACATTGTGTTGGGCGGCTGGCTGACTGAGGGGACCTGCAGGCATGAAATCATCCTGTGTCTGGCCATGTGTTGCCCTGATAGAGACACAAAGGGTGTTTCTCTCTACTGAAATCTACCTCCAGCCTTTCAGACAGCTCTTCCTGTCCTGAGCGACACACACACACACACACACACACACACACACACACACACACACGGTATTCCTTCTTACACTGCTCTTCTCAGAACCTCAGTCACCCTTCATGTGCTTTTATAAAAAAAAAAATAAAAAAAATAAAAAAAAAAATAAAAAAAAAAAAAAAAAAAAAAAACACCCTATTATTTTCGTCTCCTTTTGTTTAATTTCCTCACAAGTTTTAAAATTCAATAGTAACACCTGGCTGATTCCCAGGCCCAGTGAAAGACGATATTCATATTAAGTGTCTCTAAATCCTGTACACTGCTCCTTTGGAACTGTCTTTCAAATTTAATTTTGAAGATGCTGCAATCAATATTTTCTCCCTACTCTGCAGCTCCACTAAGTACATGGAGGCCTCCAGTATTTCTCAGCTAATTGTTTTAGTTTTACAGCCCTTTTTGCTAACCAATTAACCATATAAACTGTAGTGCTGCACAATCCAGAAATCTACGAAATCCATCATTGAAGGAGCTGAATTGACTATTTCCTTACAAGTCCATGTGAATGTAATGAAGCCACAAGTAATGTTGCATCCTGGAGGTGGTCGACAGGCTGTGGGAAAGTGGGTGCACTAAACAAAACAAAAAGCACAAGTCAATCTGAACTCCACTCATCCCAAACTACAGTCTGTCTCTCATCCAGGTTTTACATCCACTCACACACAGCACTTACATCCTTCCTCCATTCACGTCTCCTGTCTGCCCTCTACCTACCCCTTCTCCATTGTGTGCACATCGATTCTCCTCTCTCTCCCATGGTGCCTGGCGTTGCACAGAGAGGAAGCTGCCCTTCCACTTCCTTCTACGCTGGTGAGAACAATTCGTACCTTGTCTCTCACCCCGTCAGTCTGACTCACTTTCCCCCTCTGTGTCACTCGTTCTTAAAGGGTCAGACTCCATGGGGCTCCCAGGATTTCTGGTTTCCAGACACAGGGCTCGATGCTTTAACCTTGTAGAAAACTCTAGTAAAAAGTCTCAGATTGTCTGTGACTTATACATCCAGCATGACTCAAGAAACTAGAAAATTGTTCTGGGAAAGCGTGGACAGTTAAATACCAACATGTCTTGTTTAGTTGGTTTTAATTTTATTTAATATTATTCTATTTTATTGTATATATTGTGCATTTTTATATTTAATATGTTTACTGTTGTTTTATTGCTTTTCCTGTATCTATAATGCTGCTGTAGCGAAAAAAATTTCCCCTTGTGGGATTAATAAAGTAACTATCTATCTATCTATCTATTACACTCATAGCAACCAGAAACTGAAATACATGGGATTCAGAATACAATTAGTCTTAGTATTTTCTGAGGTTAAAGTTGTGACTCTTTTGAAGTTGGTGATGTGCCAGAGATCCCCACTCAAGCTTCACAGTAAATAATACAGCACGGTGGCACAACTGGACTAAATGTGTGAAACTAGGTGTACATCTGTGTTGCTCCTATTTTGTCCTGCAGATCAGGCTCGGGATATTAACAAACCAACCCTGATCACAGGTTACACATCTCCCTCTTGTGATGGATCAGTTCATCTTCAAAAGGATCAAGAAAAGTTATTCATTACATGTCACCAACAACTGTCTGATGAATGTGTCAATGAATGACATACAAAAAACAATACATAGAAATACCAACAAAAAAAAAACACAAGTTATGATATTTTAACAATGATATGAATATCAAATATATAGGTGACTATAATGAATTTTAAGCGAAATATACTAAACCACATGACTTACACGTAAATGTACCATGTTCCCCTTAACAATAAGACTGTACAGATAATTAATGTTTTTTTAATTTTTATGATTTGCATTTAATGTTTGGTGATGACAGGATTTCAAATCTTGCTTGCAGGCTCTTACAACGCGACCCTTTAAGTACACACCAAAAAAACACGTTTACCATATCACAAATATTTGAGATCTGAAAACCAGACATCCAAGTCCCCTCACAGAAACAGGAGGGTGGTGTGTGCTCATGCTGAAACAGGACATGGAGGGGGAAACCTGAAGCACAAATGCAGGTAGTGAGTCCAAACACTCCAGACTTCTCACCATTTAAACACACTGCTCTCTTTTATAATCTTACCAACAATCAATCTCTATTTAACTCTTCAACAAACCGTCATACAATAACCGGTAAAAAATATTTACTAAGGAACAAACTTTAATTCTTGTGAACTACTTTTCCTTCGTAATGACGCATTTCAATTTCTTAAAACCCAAAATTTTATGTATTTGAGTGTTTATGTTTGCCAGTTCCTGTAGTAAAGTGTGTTTAACAGGCCTGGTTATGCACTTTCAGGCTAAATGACCAAATCCCATGAGACTATCGTCTGTGTGAGCAGTTGAGCACATGAAGGACAGTGGGCTGGTCCAAATTCAACAAATCTGACCTCCCAAATACAATGGCAGAACCCAAGTCCAGCTGGGCGACAAGGACTCAGCCCTCAAAAACACAATGCTATGGCTCGGGCCCAGATGTGACACATGTTTTAGGGCTTGGGTGTGTGTGCATGTGCATTCATGTAGCTTATGTTAGAGTGTCTGTGTCTACTTTGTGTGTGTGTGTGTGCACATTGCTGCGTTCAAATGGGGTCGTATCTACCGTGTACGCGAGAAAAGTCCATATGAACGGCCACCTCTTTTGGTATTCACGTTATCACGAGTTGTGACGTGTTTGCTGATGTGTACGGAAATGGCAGAGGCCATGGAAATTAATGTTATAATTTTAGTCGTGTAAAGTTTGTCTTAATAACTTAGATAATAGCCTACATACAGTATGTGCAAGCATAGGTATCTAAACAGCTTTGAAAAGGGACAAATAATGATGGCTAGATGATTGGGTCCGAGCATTTCCAAAACAACAAGTGTTGTGGGGTTTTTACCAGTTTACAGTACTTGGTACCTACCAAAAGTGGTCCAAGGATGGACAACCAGTGAATTGGCGACAAGGTCATGGGCTGATTGATATGCATGGGGTGTGAAGGCTAGTCCGTGTGGTCCGATACCACAGAAGAGTAAATGTAGTTCAAAATGGCTCAAAACCTTCATAGGGGTTTTGACAGAAACTTGTCAGAGCACACCGTACATTGCAGCTTGCTACCACACTGCAAAAATTGTTCAGGAGTGGTTTTAAGAGCATACCAAAGAGTTCAAGGTGTTGGCCTCCAAATTCCTCAGAGCTCAATCCAATGGAGCATCTGTGGGATGTGCTGGAAAAACAAGTCCGATCCATGGAAGCCACACCTCGCAAATCTCCAAGAATTTATGACCTTAATGTGTCTGATATCAAAGGACATCTTCAGAGGTCTTGTGAATTGCATGCCTCGATGGGTCAGAGCTGTTTCAATGGCACGTACACAATATTTGATGGGTGGTTTTAATGTTTTGGCAAATTGTATGTGTATTTAAACTCACTGTGACTGACTGGCACACAGTTCGGCCACAGCCTTTATCAATCCTCTCACCAGTTTCCGTCGGCTACTGAAGTGAGTGGCTGCAATGTTGCCCATGTTTACTAAGTACGTTTTTAATGCCTTATTGAATGGTTTTGACGTTTCTCACCACTGCAGGAAAAAAAACAACGACTGCTGGGTTTTCAGAGGAAATTCGAAATTGCCTGAGAAGAATGTTCACACTTCAAAGTGAGAGAATTCTGTGTTTAAAGTGGCAGCTTAACAATGAAAGTTGCAGCTAAAATGTTGGTATCTTGACATCTAATACCTCCATGCCAAACAACAGAAGTTGCTCCAAACAGATGACTCATGAAAAAAAATAAAATACACTTACAAAGAGAAAAAGGAAGGCTTTGTCACTGAGGCAGTAGGTCACATAGACACAAAGAGAAATGATGACACTCAGAAATATTCACACACGTATGTATGGACTTATGTTTGCACACTAAGCAAACAAGTGTTTAGAAACGAGTGTATCTCTGTCTTTAAACATAAGCCTTACGCTATTGAGGTCTTAGTGTTGTGCTAATTCATGTGACATGGCGCTGCCCCCAGGTCATGTTGTATCAGTGAAGGTCATCGCTGATACCATCTCTTTAAACCCCTTTGTGAATGCCTCCTCTGTGTATGTGAACCTATGTGTGACATAAGCGATTGATTTGAAGTTCATGTGATTAAAAAAGTGAGTGTTAGAAAGACACAGAAACATGTTTTCTTCGAAATGCTGTGTGATCAACTCAGTTTTAAAGACATCGTTGTACAAATTGATGGTTATATCAATAGCTATTTTTATATGATATAATCCTATCATATTATTTAGGCTAGATGTTCCAGACCTATAAAGGGTGGAAGTGGATCATTTTCATAGATGAAGCAGAACAAACATTATAAGTTAAAACATCATCAAACAAATAAAAACTGAGCATGTGACCACAGCATAAAAAAAATACAAAGTAGTAAAAACTAGCAAGAGAAAGCTGTTTCTATTGTTTCTACAAAACTACTGTGACTGAAGTAAGGACAGTAGGTTTGAAGCTAAGCCAACAAAGAAGGGCATTTTATCTAGCATAGCATTTTAAATAATGCACAAATCCAAACAACCTGACCGCAAGCAAACTTGTGTTTTGGGGTTTTCAAAGCTATAAAACCATTTGCAATTGTGGTATGGACATTCTATGTATGATATAAAGTGAACGACACAGTAACTCATGTAATTGACATCAGCTCAGTTTTTGGTTCATAAACTGTCACTACAGTTGCTGCTGCAAAGCTGGCTGGTCAGAATTTAACGTCACAAATGTGACGCGGGTAGCTACCCGCTTGAGACCAACCAGTTGGGATTAGCTATCACAAACATTAGCCAATGGGACAAAACAATACTGACCTATTGGTTTTGTGGAACTTGGCAAAACCAAGCAGCGACCAACAGTGACGTCACTCATTGGTTTAATGAACTGCTGTTTTAAAGCCTGAACTGTGACATTTCAGCCATCGCCATCTTAGTTTTTTGAAGATCAGAAGTGACCATATTTGGACGAGCTGGGGAGGATCTGACTGGGAACCAGAGGACACTACGCCTAAACCTATAGCGGAAACCTGACTGCACGCCACGCCTGTCAATCAAACTACTTGTAGACACCTCCCAATATACTGCTTTTCGAGGCCTAATATTTTATTATTATGGCATTATTTTCAGAAGGACCTTCAGAACAAGAAATACGAAATTCAAATCAGCAAATGACACCATAATGACTTGTTGAACAAATTAACAGACTTTGTATTTCACGAGATAAATTTGAATCGGAGTCTGTGGAGCAGGAGGTTTTTGGAGCCAACAACTTGGGACCTCAGTAGTATTGCACTTTAAGGCACTTGTGCATTGGCTTCCCTTTTCAGACCCAGATGCTGTGTGCACTTTTATATAGAGTCTTTAAGCAAAACTATTGTTATCCACCTATCAAACCGAAACAGAGAAACTCTCCATAGTTGTCTTCATGCCTTTCACCTAGCGAACTTTCCAACGTTGAAAAGTCTCATCGATGTGAATGTGACTTTTCACCCTTCCCTTTTCATAGCACTTCCTCAATTTTGGTCCTTCTTTACAATGTAAAGTCCCTCTTGCTCACTCTGTCCCCATTCCCTCCATCTACTCTTACTTCTTACCCCTGTCCTGTTCAAAAGCACAAATGTTGATTGGCTGGACTATTGTTGTGTCGCTCAGTCCGAGACACTTTGTTTGTCACAGCGCGCGCACACAGTATGGACTGCTAGGTGACCGCGAGGAGATATTTGCTGAATTTGACAGTGCATTGGAACAGAACAACAGACTCAACGTTTGGATAGAAGTACAAAATTGTCAAAGTGTGACATTTATTACCAATAAACTTTGCAAGCAAGTCCAGGACGGTGACCACAATTGTTTTGATTTTGTTGAACTGTGAATTAGTTTGATTTGAATGTCATAAAAGCCTGTCTATAGAAGTGCATTTACTGTTAAATTATATGCACTCACACAGTGTATTTTCTTTCTCTGATAATATTTTAAGTAATTCGTATGTATAGTATGCATATTGTATTTTATAATACATACACTTGCTAAAACAAATGCAAATACTTAATTTTGTGAAATTAATCGGAAAAGTTAGACTGAGAAAAATGGAAAAGCCAAAAGTGATGATTATAGTCGCTGCATCACGTGAACAGCAGTAGTGCAGCTGATACTGTAAGATCCTCCTAAAGCTGTGGCTTCAGCTCAGAAGATTAAAGTAAATATAAATTTTAATGAAAGGCGAGGAATCTCTCTGACTTCAGTAATCTCTGTCTTTTCACCTTATATTAACTGTTATTTGGAGAGGTTTCAAAATCACAGCTTCAAGTGACAGAACATTCTTTGCATTAGCGGATGTGCAAGTTCAAACGTGATGGTTACATGCCCTCTGTTGAGTAAAGCATGCCCCCTATCAGCTTCAATAGGTTATTCAAATCAAGTTTAGAGTGTGTAATGCATGAAGACTGCTGTGTCTAATAACCTAAGCATTTTCAGCTGACTGCAAATCCTTGAGGCCTTCAACTGTAAATCCTCATAAAAGTAGGAGAGCAGAATAATAGCAAGGCTAAAGAATAAAGCTGGGGTGATTCAGTATGTTTGTCAATTCCCATGAAAAATGTTATAAAAAAATTAATTGCAGGTTTCCTGTTTTTTCATTTGGTTTGTTGACAATAAGAAATTTTGTGATGTTGGGCAGTGTTATCCCTTTAAATAACCTTTCTGACGAGCCAATTTTGTTTAACCCTTTTTTATACTTTGTATTTTGTGGGCTGTGCATTTAATCAGATTTTTATATGCTCTCTTGTCTGTCAGTTTATCTAAAAGTTTGCCTGCTCACTTGCACTTGGCAATTGTCTCTGGACTGCAGTCCTTGTTGAGGGTAGCTCCCTCAGAGAGGGATGACAGACCAACCATTTGCTGCAACAAGGATGAGATCCTCTCATGGGGCCAAACCAGAATCCTCTGCTTTCATGGCAGATCAAAGAAATCTATTTATTTAGAAATGGACATCTTCCATGTGGCACATACATTAAAAATGCTATTTTCAGCCCACTATGGTACTGCTCCTGTGTTTTTTCTCAGGGGGTGGCGGGAGATGTTCATTGTGTGGGAGGTAAGAAGGAGGCCAAATCAAACCAAACCCCTGCCAACATGTGCTAGAATCACATAATGCATATTGTTAGATGAAAGACATGTCTAATATTGCATCACATTGATAAGGTCATTACAAAAGTAAGATTTCAGTTACTTCCTGTCTCCCAAAGGCGTTGCGAGCAGGAAGCGCGTGGCACCATCGCGCCGTAGGCAGATTGCCGTACGATATGTTTGTTAGCGTGTTAGCATTCTGATTAACGGCCAGTTGGTGCCCTGCTTCGGAGGTCTAATCTGGCCTTACGCCTCACTGCACATGCTCAATAGAGTCCGCACCCTGCATCATGACATCATGTCTTTGTGTGAAATCCCGGTGCCATTCACGGGCCCACCGTAGGGCTTAGCATGCAAGCGTCCACTATACCAACACACAGCTCTTTAAAGGGAGTCCCCTGGTCCCCCAGCTCAGTGGATACACCCTGATGCCTCTACACAGCTCTGAACATGGCTTCTATCCTCCAACACAACCGGCTGAGCCCATGTGCCATCCGGGGGCCAGTGGAGAGCAAGTGTTTCGGCTTTTTGTTCGGGACATTTTTATATGAGAAGATATCACTGCTCCTGGATGTATGGAGACTAGTTGTATCCATTCAATCAGCTAACAATCACACAGATGTTCCTGGAAGCCATGTCAGTCAGAGAGAAACTATAGCAAATGATTTGGGGGATATTGAAGACAGCAAGATAGTGCCTAACACTGTTTTTTTCTCTAAGATTACGTCATTCATTTGTGAAAAGCTGTGGGATCAGTGAAGCACAGTTTGGAGGCCAAATCTTCCCCCAACCAACAGATCAGACAGCAGAAATCGACAGGTGGACTTTCAAGGTCGAGTGTCACCTAGGATTGTGAACGCTATTGGTTGAGAGCCAGTTAGAGATGGCTGTAACATGGAAAGAGCGTAGATACATCCATAAAGGGAGTGATGACTTCTATTGATTAGTGATTGTTAATTTTGACTACTGATTTATCTGTCCCATGTGGCCTTCTAATACAGGTTCCCTTCATTGTCCATCTGAGACACTCAATAAAATGTACTTTAAAAAATAACTAAACAATGATGTTGTATTTCTTTCTTTATTCTTTCATTTAAAAATTGTAAACTAAAAGCTATTTTGTGTTAATTAATTAATCAATCACATGGATTCTGATAAAGTGAAAGTGTATCTCGCCTATAAAAAGCATCAAACCCTAGACTCTAAAGTTTTTTTTTAATTAAAGATCCAACAAAAATATGCTGAAAAGAAGCTTTATGGATAGTTTTTCAAGTTTTAACTTATAAACAGCAGTTATGTGGGCGTAGAGGCCTTCAAAGAAAATGCTATTGTTCAGACACATTTCATTTGGTCCTGGGAATAAACAGCAGTTGTGGAACTTGGAAATTTGACTGCAGACGGAAATGAGTTGAGTAACTGTAAATAAACTGTCTGTTTCTGACTGCCGTGTAATTGTTCTGTTCCTTCCTTTAATTTGGTGCATCAGTGATTTTACCAGGAGAGCATGTTTACAACAGTTTAGATAACAGACAAACAAAAGCGTTCTCCAAATAAACTTTTCCAATGTCCAGAGTGTGGTGTAGAATAAAAGCACAAAATGTTGGCACAAAGAAATCTCATTGTTGAGCCACAGTAGGTCTTTTTTCCATCATAGTAAAGTTCTGTATTTTTACACAATGTTTAGTATGTAGAACATCCTGTTCCTATTTTCTGCTCGGCTGATATTCTCATATGGAAACATATGGACATAGGAAAACCTTTGTTAAATGGAAATAAAGCCAAAGGTTCAAGTTAAAACAATCAACAATGTTAGCCGAGCAGAAAGTTGTCTGTCCCGTTTTCCAAGTTAAGCACTAAAGTTACAACTTCAAACCGCCGATCCTCAAACACCTGTCTAAAAATGATTGGCAGTTTGTCATTAAATGTTGAAATGATTATAAACTAAAGTATGTGGATAGATTCCTACCAGAGTAGTAAACTTGATTTTGTATCCATTGGTTTTAACTTGGGGGAAATGCACTAGATAAGTACAACACTGTTTTCAAAAAAATTGGGACGCTGTGTAAAAGGTAAATGAATGGAACAAAGAACAACGACGACATATCAAATGCTGAAACTGAGAAAAGTTATTGTTCTGTGACAAATATATGCTGATTTTTTATTTGATGGCAGCAACCCATTTCAAAAAAGTAGGGACAGGGGCAATAAAAGACTGAAAAAGTTGGGTAATGCTAAAAAAAAAATCCACCTGGTGGAAAATCACAACTAACTAGGTTAATTGGTAACTGGTCAGTAACTTTATAGGAGCAGGCCAGAGAGGTAGAGTCTCTCGGAAAGGAAGATGGGAAGGGTTCACCACTCTTTGTAAGACTGTGTGGGCAAATAGTGCAACAATCTAAGAATAATGTTCCTCATTGTAACTGCAAAGAATTTGGGGATTTAATTATCTACAGTTCATAAAATCATTAAAAGATCTCCACTTTGAGAAAAGATAATCTGCACACATTTCTGTACTTAAGGGACAAGGCCCAAAACCAATATTGGATGGCTGTGATCTTCAGGCCCTCAGGCAGCATTGCAATAAAAACTGAAAACTGAGTGGAAAACTGTTCTATGGTCTGACAAATTCAAATTTGAAATTTGTTTTGGAAATCATGGACGTCACGTCCTCCAGGCTAAAGAGAAGACGGAATATCCAACTATTAAAATTCTATTTCAGCGCACAGATCAAAAGCAAACATTCGTAATGGTATGAGGGTGCATTAGTGCACATGGCATGGGCTTCGGCTCAACCAGTTTCTGTTACATCCAGTTAGAAAATGCCCTCCATATTTCAGCCAGCAGAACTTTGAGTCCATCCACACAAACTCCACATAAACTTTTTAACGCACCACTCCTCTTCCTTTGAACTCAAACTCCCTGATCATATCTCAAATGGTCAATGACTGAGTTGCATCTGGGGATTCTCATTAATCTCTGAAGCAATCTTTTCTTCTGTGTCTTTGCTGTTGTTTTTTATTTTATTCACAATGATGCCTATTATATCTTTCTGAGTCTGCTTTCTTTCCTCAGTCACAAGTCCTTGATTTTTAAACTTTGTGACAATGTATTAAACTGTGGAGGAGGGACGATTGAGTTTTTAGCCACAGTGGCATCTTTGTTCAAACAAAAAGTTGAATTTGCCATTTTAAAAATTGGCTGTAACCAACCAGCTTCAGTGTAATTTAAGTTGCGTTCAAATGGGGTAGTATTTACCTTGTACACGAGAAGAGTCCATATGAACGTCCCCCCTCATGTAGTATTCACAATGTTAAAACTCAAAATGTTCTATAAGTCCCAAGTTCACGAATTATGTGTTTGCTGACGTTTACCAAAATGGCAGAGGCCATGGAAATTCATTCTTCATAGAATGTTAAGTTAATAAATTGGTATTTTTGGTCATGTAGAGTGTCTTTATAATTTAAATAATAGCCTGAGGAAAATGTTGATCTTCCCAATGGCCTCATCTTTCCCCTCGCCATTCACATTGACGTTACCTAGCAACAGTTGTTTTACGACTTAGCCACCTGAACGCCAAGCATACAGTGCACATGACTTCCCATGTTGCAAACACAAACTAACGAGTTCCATTTCAACGCGTGCAGGTGTCACTTGCAGAGTAAACACTCATCACATTACCAATGGCCATGTTCCTGTGAGTTTCACCAAGCAGAACTGAACAGAACATGTTTTTTGCCATCAAAATGGTTATGTTCATTATTAGAACACATTTATTTAGAGTTGTACAAAGCATCTTTGTCTACGGATAACATACCAGTTTATCTAATATTTGATGAAATAACTTTACGAACATCAGGTTTGCTAATAGTTAAATTGTCCCAATACTATTTTTTTCTTCCCAGTATTCAGTGAAAATAAACCTCTTTGGGCACTACGGCAGCTTTTCCTCTGTTCAGACATCTGTGGAATGATTCCGAGATCAAAGTTTGCGGCTGAATGTTTTTCTATCCTGATCTGGGAAAGTTTGACTAACCTCCCTATTAGGCCCATTTCAGTGTGTCCTGTCACTCAATGGTTCACATTCTTCACATTCCAGCTAAGTGACAGAGATATGATGATATACACACAAAGGGATGGACAACACTCTGCCATGTGGAAACTCACATTTCAGAACAGGGTTGAGTTTGTTTAATTTTCTTTTGCAAAGAGTGAAGATTTGAGATGCAGAATTTGTTCACAAGTACCGCCAAAAATATTTTTACATCAGAGAAAGATCACAATAAATAACAAAATGCAAACAGTGAGCACACTCGCAAACAAAATGTCCAGTCCTGATTTAGAAAGCAAAACTAAATACATATATGCACAATATATACCGTTGGTCTTTCAGTCATATGTTAAGAACTTATATTTTTCTTTTGGTTTTTGAGAGTTTCAGGTTTAGATATATCAATGAGGAAAACAGAATATGTGAGCTGTATGATCTGTCCTGGGTTTTTTGTACTTCCAGTTTTTGTCAGTTTTTGATGGAATGGCTCAACAAAGCACTCAAATTTGGATGCGCTTCATTTTGCCACCTTTGTCTCAAAAGCCTAGAAAAATAGCTGGGATGGAAAAGATTATTAATATTTACTGATTGTCTCCATAGTATTTTTTTCTATACTGTTTAGTAAATGTGAACCATGGAGATACTATTTACTCCATAGTAAACATTCTTGTCAGTAATTTATTAATTTTGTTCATAAATTCATACATTTTTAAGTCTAAAAATGTTGTAAAAATAGTTGTTTTTTTTTTGTAGTATTGTTTGAAAATGTATACACAGCACTCTGTATCTGAATATATTGTTTCTTTTAAAGCCTATGCAGAACAGGCAACGTAGCATGCCTCAATCAAATGAGAAATACCTCGCCACCATTTCCTGAAATTGGGCAATCATTTCCCAGATTCACTTGGCAAGCATTTATCGTATTTGATCTATTACTAATAGCTGAAATTAGCCCAATGCTTCCTACACTGGATAGTATAAACAACAAAGTCCAGTGTTACTGTACGAGGACATGAACTCTCCTTCATCCCTTCCAGAGCCTCTCTGCTCTCATGGCAGAACAGCTGGAGGCACATGCTGCTGTTGTTGTTTCATCTACTGTATCTGTGCTTCTATATGCAGAATGTATGTATGAGGAAGTTGCATGCACATAGCCTGACTGCTCCGCTGTGGACCCGGTGCCCTGGCCGTACGGTGTCCATGTTGGTGTGGGAGCCTGAGGCCTGCTCCCATACATCCCCGCTCTGGCTTTGTTGATCCTATTGTCTCCTGCGTCACCACACGTCGCCCGGCAAATAAAGGCCGTCTGGCTCCAAGCTTAAATATTGCAGCAAACTAAAAACCAACCATCAGAGCCGATTCATTCACATCTGCTCAGTGGGGCGACAAGGACAGGGCTTTAGGTGGGAAAGAGGGCAGAAAAAAGTTCACTTTTCCCAGCCGGGTGCCAAGAGAACGGGACAGGACTCAACTTCGCTGGAGCCGCAGCTGTGGCAAGTTGCCCATTTGATTACATTTATCCTGTATCATACATTACAGAAGAGGGAACTTTATGTTACTTGTTAATCTTCCTTTTATTGGTTTTATTAGAGAAGTGGTGTGTAATTTTTCTGAGAGCTAGAGAAAAACATTTTTCAGAGTTAACTTTTGTTAATAAAGTGAGAACACTCAGCTATCAATACAGTTAAATGAAAGCCTCGCTAAAAGTTTTATTGTGAAATTGGTGAGAAGTTATCAATTGTTTTTTTAAACATGTATATAATGGAAATGAACTCGAGCAAGTTTTTTGCTCTTGAGCAGTTTCAAATTATGCAAACTTTATAACAGAAAAAAAATTACAGTAGCTTTAAATTATGGCATCGGGTGGATTTTTTTGAAGAATTTTGAAGGTTAAGTTTTTCTCTCCTGCATAGCTTACTTTTGGCACCCTGTTTTCCCCTCCCCCTGTCACCCTGCCTACCCCACCCTCCCTGTCTCTCTGCACCCTTCGTGTCCCTCCCTACCCCACCCTTCATTCTGCAGTGCTACGGACCGATCATGGGTGACTGGAGCTTTCTGGGTAATATTTTAGAGGAAGTTAACGAGCACTCTACGGTGATCGGCCGGGTGTGGCTCACGGTGCTCTTCATCTTCCGTATCCTTATCCTGGGCACAGCAGCAGAGTTTGTGTGGGGCGATGAGCAGTCTGACTATGTCTGCAACACACAGCAGCCTGGATGTGAGAACGTGTGCTATGATGAGGCCTTCCCCATCTCCCACATCCGCCTGTGGGTGCTGCAAATCATCTTTGTGTCCACACCGTCTCTGGTGTACGTGGGTCATGCTGTGCACCATGTCCACATGGAGGAGAAACGTAAAGAGCGCGAGGAGGCAGAACTTAGCCGGCAACAGGAGCTGAGCGAGGAGCGTCTCCCTCTGGCACCTGACCAGGGAAGTGTCCGCACCACTAAAGAGACCAGCACAAAAGGAAGCAAGAAGTTCCGGCTGGAGGGCACCCTGCTGAGGACCTACATCTGCCACATCATCTTCAAGACACTGTTTGAGGTGGGCTTTGTGGTGGGCCAGTACTTCCTATATGGCTTCCGCATCCTGCCGCTGTATAAATGCAGCCGTTGGCCCTGCCCCAACACGGTGGACTGCTTTGTGTCTCGCCCCACAGAGAAGACTGTCTTCATCATCTTCATGTTGGCCGTGGCCTGTGTCTCATTGTTCCTTAACTTTGTGGAGATCAGTCACTTGGGCCTGAAGAAGATTCGCTTTGTCTTTCGTAAGCCAGCCCCAGCTCCAGCCCCGGCCCAAGGTGAGGGGTTGGCGCCCCTGCCGCCACAAGGAAAGAGCCTGCCCCCTCTGAGTGTTCCCTCTCTGCCGAGAGCAAAAGGCTACAGGTTGCTGGAGGAGGAGAAAGCTCCTCCCGTAACTCACCTCTACCCGCTGGCTGAGGTGGGCATGGAGGCTGGTAGAGGGACCCCACCCTTCCAGGCGCTGCAGGAGAAGTCGGAGGAGGTGCTGCCCATGGAGGACATCTCTAAAGTGTATGACGAGACTCTGCCCTCCTACGCCCAGACCACTGAGACAGGAGGGGTGACATTACACGAGGAGGAGCCCGAGAAGGTGCAGCCACCGGAAGCAGAGGCGGAGAGGATGGAGGAGGTTGTGGAAGAGGATGTGCAGGTGGAGGAGGCGCTGAACGGGGAGGAGGTAACTCCCGCCGAGGCAGGGATGGAGGCCACGGATACGATAGAAGACACCAGACCGCTGAGCCGACTGAGCAAAGCCAGCAGCAGGGCCAGGTCAGACGATCTCACCATATGAACCTGTGAGAGGAGGCACATGTACACCTGCACACAGCAAAATGTTCAACATAAGAGAGAGCACACATCTAACTCAAGACAATGCACACTCTCGAACAGGCAGGTCAAAAACCATGAAAAACAAAGTCAACAGGGATAGATCAAAACCTTTAAGACACGGATGAGAATTCCACCGAGCTACAAAAAAAATCTGAGTGTTTGTGATAAAAATGAAATATCATAAAAAGTAGAGGTTAAAGAGGGGAGGAGTAGATTTTTTTTATTATTAAGTGTGTTCTTATATTTAAAAATAAGTAAAGGACACATGCAGGAGGGTAAATGTTTTTACTTGATGAAAATCCATGTTCAATTTTTAGAAACATCTTTTCTATTGAAAGAGTTATAATCATATCCAATGGAGGGATAGACATTTTTACATGGGGTTTGAGTAGATAGGGGAAAGAGAGTTCAAATATTCTTGTGTGTCTGCAAATCGGTACTTTCGCTGTAGTTAGGCACTGACTTTCATTCCCATTCAAACAGTGACATACTGCGAATGCAGTGTGTGGCTGCAAGCCTTGCGGGTGAGAGGGCTCTTGCATTAGAAAACACACTAAGTGCCGATACATTTACAGGTATACAGCTCTTTAAAAAGAAAAGTCCATTTTCAGGTTGAGAAGAGCATACCTCTTTTGCACATTCAGAGGTTTTAGCTCAGTGCAAGGCCTTTAACCCTCATAACACCTCATCTATGCATCCATTTACACATGATTCTTTCAAGTGAAGAGAGATGTGCATCCATTTCAGAGCATTTCTCTCCTTTTCATGTTTATATACCAGGTAGCACAGCCAGAGCTGAGTTAGTAAGGACAAACAAATAAATTAAAAAAAAGACCACATGTTGAATGTCTTTTTCAATGTGATTCTGCATTTTAGGTTTGCTTATGTTATGTAGCCTTTAAGACAAATGTGTACTGTGATATCAGCTGTCCATGGAAGAGAGCAGGGCTCATTTTGCCCTATCAGAGAATGAACTATAGTAGCGACCTCAGGCCAAATCCTCTCTTTTCGTGCTGTACAAACACGCGTCCGGGCGATAAAGATCATGCACCATCAGCACAAAGTATTGTTGGACGGCGAGACAATAAAAGAAACCGTGCTCATCAATGAAAACAAGCATCCTTGACCTGGCTATGAAAAAAAAAAATTCTACTTGATTTTATGTGACCATGGTTGATCCTTACCCCACATAACACACAATAGTTGTGGCATGCTTACAAATTCAAAGAGCAACAAACAACTAGGGGCGAGTCCCGCTGTACATAATGCCCCACCGCATGTCGAATAATGTACATAATGTGCAGAACAGCTGTTTTTTTTTCTTTAGTTATTTCACTGTCTAGAAGAAAACACAAGTTTTAATTGTGATTATAATTTATAATTAATCTCACAAAATCCAGTAAAGACAGGAAATGCCCATGCAGCAGAATTTGTGCATCTATCTGAAGATACATTTCTTTGCAAATCAGAAATGAGTATTTTAATACAAAATGCGTTAAGCCTTAAAGTATGCCTCGGGGTTTCTAACAAATCTTCTTCTTCTCTGGCTTTGTTTAATCCAACTGTTGCCACTGTATGATTTCCTGTGCCTTATCTGTAAATGTAAAATTCTCCAATGTTGTAAGATTGTAGCAAAATGTTATATTGCTCTGGGACCTATGTGAACTTGATGTTTTATTTGCTTCTTTTTCTTTTTTTTCATTTCATAGCTTCATTTCTGTTTTTTGAACCCTCTGTACGCACACAAACCCACCCACACATGTAACCATGTCTCTGTGGTGCAGCTAAGATGGTTACATAAAAAGTATTAACATGATAATTTAATGATTTTAAGATATCAGTGCATAAAGTTGCATGTTCAAACGCGTGTCTGTACGGCAGACACGCACACTTCACACTGTTGGCTTTCGGGGGTACGATCAAATAGCTCCAGAGAAACTCGGAGAGGGAACACAACTCTGACCCCTTTGTGATCCCCTTGATCTCCTCATCTCCCATACTCCAATGCAGTGGAATCTGAGCCTTTAATGAATCACCGAATTATTGATCACACAAAAGCAGATATCAATGTTCTGCTCAAAACAAGATGCTGGTCCTTTTGTACATCAATATGACCGGTAATGTATGATTTTCTGTATTTTAAGACTGTTGCATTGCCTGTTTGTTTGTAAGAAGACATGATTAATCTTTGGAAAGAAAAAAAAAAAATCCCTTTTACTAACTTGTAGTCTTCTTTGCTGATAGATGTGTGGCAGTATCTTCTTTTGGAATGTGAACCAACGCAATAAAAAGTCACACGTGGTCAAGAAGTGTTGTGTCAGTGTTTCTCTGCAAAACAAACGCACACACACACACACACACACACACACACACACACACACACACACACACACACACACACACACACACACACACACACACACACACACACACACACACACGAGCGCACACATACAGTAAAACAGACTACATCGACTCGTTCTAGTTCACACATGAAGTGGGGGAGGACACAATATGAAAAAGACTTTGAAAATTAAAAATTTAAAAATATGCCTGAAGGACCGAAATTATGTATTACGCAGAATGATCCATTTCAGAATAATATACATTATATCATTGGATTATATTTATTAAGGCAGTAATGTGTACATCACAATGTTGCAGCAGTTCAAGATGGAGCTAATGAACTATTTTGCCTATCTGGCTGGGTAGCTTCTAAATTTCCCTTAAATATTATCTTATTTTAGTCATAAAACCTGTCAAGACTTTGTCATAATATGTCACCATTTAACTCTTTTAAACTGAAAGATAACATGTAACTAAAGGTATCAAACAAATGTTAAGTATTAATAGCAGAAAATGGAGACAGACATAAACAGAAGTAGCCAACCTCAAAATTGTACAATACTAGAGTAATTACTGAACGTAATTGGTTACCTTACACTCTTTACTCAAATGAACTCACTTCTTCAAAGATGTTTCTATTCACATCTTAGGTTTTTTTTTTTTTTGTAAACATTTGTTCTGCTTGAAACACGCAACACTGATAATATTCAGATTCAAGCAGAGTGCAGCAGCCTCACTGTCAGTCATTAAGGGTTTACACGCAAAGACAAGCAATCACTTTCATATCTCACGGCCAAACAGTCACATTTTACAATCAGGACAGTGGGAGGAAACTAATGTTTGTACTGAGAGATGAGGTAATATCAACTTTGTTATAATGCTTCTTAAAACATGTAATGGATCAGGGTTTATTTGTCTAAATAAAAATGTTTAGTTTGGCTACTAATAACAAATTTGATTTAAATAGTGTAAAGAATAATTCTTCAATAATGATGAAAGGCTGTGAGTATTATTATCACCACAAAGGGGCAGTATTGCAAAAGTTTTGTTTTTTTCCCTGGAGCTTGAGTATGTGTATGTGGTAGTGGTATGTGATACAAACATCTGATTAACTAAAAGTGAATGCAGCACATTATGAATCCCTGCTTTAGAACATATCAATTTCAAGACACAAAAGGAGATTACAATCCGTCGAGGGATTGCCTGAAAGCCCCACTGGAGGCAGATGATCCAAATCTCAAACCGAGATGACTAAACCGTTTGAAAAAAAAAAATACAGACTGATGCATGTTCTGAGTCCGACCTTGGACTTTTGGAAAACTACATACAAGAACAATGCTATGTTTTACAGACTACTGAACACTGCCAGTTCAGTAGTTTTATTTGTATACTTTGAAAGACATGAGTCGTGTAATTACTCAGTTGAAAAAGATTTGCTTAGGTTTTCCACAACAGGACACAAACCAAACGTGAACTGAATTGTCGAACACGAGACAAAAAAAATAAAGGGAACACTTAAACAACACAATGTAACTCCAAGTCAATCACACTTCTGGGAAATCAACGTGTCCAGTTAGGAAGCAACACTGATTGTGAATCAATTTCACCTGCTGTTGTGCAACTGGAACAGACAACAGGTGGAAATGAGGCAATTAGCAAGACAACCCTATAAAGGAACGGTTCTGCAGGTGGTGACCACAGACCATTTCTCTGTCTTCATCCTTTCTGGCTGATTTGTGGTCACTTTTGCATTTTGCCAGTGTCCTCACCACTAGAGGTAGCATGAGGCGTTGTCTTCAACCCACAGAAGTTGCTCAGGTAGTGCAGCTCATTCAGGATGGCACATCAATGCACGCTGTGACAAGAAGGTTTGATGTGTCTGTCAGCACAGTGTCAAGAGCACGGAGGAGATACCAGGAGACAGGCCAGTACACCAGGAGACGTGGAGGGGTCCGTAGGAGGACAACAACCCAGCAGCGGGACCGCTATCTGCTCCTTTGTGCAAGGAGGAACAGGAGGAGCACTGCCAGAGCCCTACAAAATGACCTCCAGCAGGCCACTAATGTGCATGTTTCTACTCAAACTGTCAGAAACAGACTCCATGACGGTGGTACGAGGGCCCGACGTCCACAAGTGGGGCCTGTGCTTACAGCCAACACCGTGCAGGGCGATCGGCATTTGCCAGAGGACACCAAGATTGGCAGCTTCTCCATCGGCGCCCTGTGCTCTTCACGGATGAGAGCAGGTTCACACTGAGCACATGTGACAGACGTGACAGAGTCTGGAGACGCCGTGGAGAACGTTCTGCTGCCTGCAACATCCTCCAGCGTGACCGGTTTGGCGGTGGGTCAGCGATGGTCTGGGGAGGCATTTCGTTGGAGGGTCGCACAGCCCTCCATGTGCTAGCCAGAGGTACCCTGACTGCCATTAGGTACCGGGATGAGATCCTCAGACCCATTGAAGACCATATGCTGGTGCAGTGGGCCCTGGGTTCCTTCTGATGCATGACAATGCTAGGCCTCATGTGGCTGGAGTGTGTCAGCAGTTCCTGCACGATGAAGTCATCGATGCTACGGACCGGCCCGCCCGTTCCCCAGACCTGAATCCAATCCAGCACATCTGGGACATCATGTCTCGTTCCGTCCACAGACTGTCCAGGAGTGGACTGATGCTTTGATCCAGGTCTGGGAGGAGATCCCTCAGGAGAACATCCGTGGTCTCATCAGGAGCATGCCCAGGCGTTGTAGGGAGTGCATACATGCACGTGGAGGCCACACACACTACAGTTTACACCTCATTTTGACTTGTCTTGAGGAATTTCCACAGAAGTTGGATCAGCCTGTTATCTAATTTTTTCACTTTTATTTTGAGTATGATTCTGAATCCAGACCTCCATGGGATAATGATTTTGATTTCCATTGATCATTCTTATGTTGTTTTGTTCTCAACACATTCCACTATGTAATGAAGATTTTAAACTGGAATATTTCATCCATTCAGATCTAGGATGTGTTGTTTAAGTGTTCCCTTTTTATTTTTTTTGAGCAGTGTATTTCACACTGTTTCAGGATTATACTTGATAGCATCCTCAAAATTGTTTGTCAGTGGAGTTGAGTGAGCAAAGTTTCTGCAATATATATATATATTATCTGTATAATCTAACAACATCTTGAACATCCGTTGAGAAAACTTCTGGTGATGTGTAATGCACTTTTTTGTCAGTTTGTGGTTTGAGACAGACATTCACTTCCTGAATGGAAAGGATTCTGTTGTGTGTGGGGGCTTGGACCAGGTTTCCTCTTCAGTTCTATGTTAACCACAGATCTTGTAGGTTAAAGTTACTTTTATTCTTCAATATATAAAGTTTTCTTGATTTTTGTTGCCCTTCTCATGTTAAAGGTGTAGTTTACAGATAAGGATCTTTGAACAAAACAGCTGATCGTTCTCAAAACCGGTAAGAAATAGCAGTTACTCTCTTCACAATATTGTGTTGACGTTTGTCCGGCATGTGGTCGTCATTATTATTCTTACTGGCAATTTTATTTGTGATTTTACAATCGGGTGTTTTAAAAAAAAAAAAAAAAAAATTCTCATCTCTTGCTTGTATGTCTATTTACAATAAAGCAATATCTACTAACAACATCTAACAGGCTAACAGCCTTTAGTTAGTCTGTTGCTGCCTGTCTGGCCAGGACACTCAAAAATTGGATCTTTAATCTAAGTGACGCATTCCTGGTAAAACATAACACAAAATACCAATTGTCTGCATAAACATGATGTTTACAAAAAAAGTTGACTTTGTTTCAAGGTGTGATGGAGGATTTTTCTAGATGTTTGGTCATCAACCGGATCTTGGCTTTGATGTGTTGCATCTTCCATGTTTTCTTGCCAGCAGGTAAAATTACTTTACATATCACGTATTCTGACAGTGAGTATGAGGTATGGGAACTGTTTGATCATTTTATATTTGGAATTGAAATGAAAAGCCTTCAAGCTTTTCATACATGTTTAAGCCATATACGGTAGGTTTTTACCCAGAGCCTGTACACGAATATAATCACGGTCAGATGTACTCATGCTGTGATTAGGGGGTAATGATATTTTAAGCATAATAACTTGCGCATTTATGCATTTTTTGGCTAGCCGTTCTGCATTTGGCAGCTGCAGCTGTGCAGCTTTTAGCAACTACACTTGTTTGTGATTAGTCCTATGCTTCAACCTGCTTTGTAGTAGAGACCCACTGGTGTTGTTTTTCTTTTGAGAGTTGGAGGAGAAAATAGAAACCACTTTCATGTCTCTTAAAAAAAAGAAGCTAAAAATGAAGATGTGATTAAAATGTGTTTGTTTTTGTGAGCATAAGATGTTCACCTCAAAATGTCAAACTATTCCTTTAACTGGAGTGAACCGTCATGGTGGCAATACCGATGTAGCAAGCTGAAATGTGCTTTTGCTTTCTTTTCAGAAGGGACCCCCGTCTCACAGGAGGTTGGCAGCAAAGTGACCCTGCGCTGTAACAACGAGTCAATCAGCATGCTCACACAACTGACGTGGAAAATGAATGGAGGTCACCTGTTCAGTTTCATTCCACAGGGAACTGAGCACCGCAGTCAGGAAATTCACAACCTGAACTTGTTCATATCTACGTCAGAGAGCGAGCTGTATGCACTCGTCATAGAAACGGCCCAGAAATCTCACACAGGAAACTACACCTGTGAGATGAACACGGACAAAGGAGTCAGTGAACAGAACTGGGAGCTCATAATTACAGGTGTGCTAATCAGCCCTAAATAATAGACAAAACAACCATGTCCTGGGGGAGCAGCTATGGGAAAAAAAGGGTGTTAGAAGAAATGAAGCGAATATTTTACAGAGTTACAATACTATGCTACTTCAGCGATACTGTAGCCATGTGACATATGCATACACCTGAACAATCAACAAAGTAAATACAGAAGAAACTCACTCATTCATCCACCAGCTAGACACAGACACAAAAGACTACACAGATATACCTGTGCTGTCATTGCCTTCATATTTTGTATTCTGTACAAACAACAGAGATATTGTAGGTAGATTGTGTGGTTTTATTTATTAATCTGAACTGAAACCTCACAGAAGCGTTTTTGTCAAATATACAGCTTTCCAAGTTTCAGGCTCTGACATATAAGAGGGACATTTTGTGAGGGCTTTAGGCATTTTTAAAGATCACAGTGGGTGTAACCACTACCTCTGCTTCCTTTGTGAAACAATGATCTTGCATACACAAGTATCATTTTGTCTTGACACTAGTGCGATCTTAATTTAACTGCATATTAGACCTGTGGTGAAATAAGTAATGACGTGTTTATTTTTTCCAGAGAAAGCTGAAAACTGGGATAAACTATGGATTGTTGTTGCAGCTGTTGTTCCTTTTGTGTGTTTCCTGATCTTTATATTTACCTTGATCATTCTGAGAAGAGTCTGCACAGCGGATTCAGAGTAAGTTTAGCATCTCGTCATTCTTCAACACGTCATTCTGTGCTCATGGCATGACACTACTTAATACAAACAAAATGTCTCTCTCTATTACAGAAATAACATTCAGTTTACTGATGCAGAAATGGTAAATAAAATAATTATTACGTTGTCCATTGAGAAGATAAAAGGTTTGCATAGTTTGTCAACACTGTAAAGAGTGAGATCAAGCCGAGCAGCAGTGACTTTGAAGGTGGAGTCAGTAATTCTAGTCCAATACACTTTTTGGCAAAGTCAGTAAATATCACCTCACGGTGATATTTTTTTGTTTTTACATGGACTGGCTCTGTAAATAGGAAACAAACTCAGTGGCTCATCATGACTGTATATAAGGATGGAGGAAGTGACATCTCCCCAAAATGTAATACCAAAACATGTCGATCACCCCCTGGTGGCTGGTTGCAGTATAGGGACATAAACCCCATCCCCTCCATGTTAGAGTAATGGACCAAACAAAAACAATCAAAGTACACGTCAAACGTTTCCCAAAGGTGGTTTCCGTCACTATAGGTAGTTTTTAGCTGATGAACAATACGCTCTATCGATTGATTTTTCTGATGAGTTAGGTTTTGATAAGTTATTCAATACTATAAAATGTTGGTGTGGCATCATAGATGACAGCTGCTGTGAGTGAAGTGGTCGCAAAGACTGAGTTGGGCAGAGTATGTGGGTCACCAGTGACAGATGGAATATTTTGGCATGAATTTTGTACAGTTGGAAGAAGTGGAGACGCATTGTCAATCATTATATAGTGGAAAAGTATTGTGGTTCGGTCCAAACCATACAACCAAGAGAGGTTAGAAGAGATGGGTGAAAAGGGACGGCTTCTGAAAGTGGATTTGTCTGGCTGTTGAGTTCAAATATCAACAATTGTTTTCTCTAGAATGAGGCTGAACATTTAAATTTGACTGTGTTCCTATTTTTTCATTAGCAGGTGGGAACAGAACATATCTACGAGAACCGCCTGGAAATTGCGAGTCAACCACATGTCTGTATTCATGCTAATTACAAACCCAGAGCTCACTGATATGACATCTTATAAAAGAAAGCTTGTCGATATTTTTCTATTTATTTGTCAAATACTGTACTGTATGTAATAAAGAGCATAATCTTTGCTTTAAGCTCTGTCAAATGCCTCATAAAGTAGTAATGGTAAAAGAGTTAAGAAAAAGTTGACACCTGATTTTAGGAAGTTTCCAACTACTAAGGGAAATGTCCGGCCAACATTAAAGGCCACTGTCTGATGTTTGAATTCAATAAAAAAAAAAAAAATTATATGGTGCCGCATATTCCATCTCTTTAAATAATAGCATCAAGACCTACAGAGAAACTTACCATTGATTGTATAAAAGAATGGACAGAGTCTCTGTCTGAAAAGTGAAGTCAATCTGGAAGTGCCTTAAAATGCAATACCACTGGGGTCCACAAGGGGCTATCTTTACAACAAAAAACCTCTGGCTCCAACAGATTCCCATTCAAATTCTCTCATGAAATACAAAGTCAATAATTTCTTTCCAAAAGTCAGAAGCTGCCAAAGCAGGAGGTCCTTCAGACGGCTCCACTCCCACCAAACCTGCCTCACAGTGAGCCTCACTGTGAGTTCAGCAGAGCTGTCACATGTTGTTGAGATAAATGTGTGAATCCTGCAGAGGGGAGCATGCACCTGAGGATCCAAAAACATGCACCTCAGGTCAGGTTACCTGGCGCCTCGCTCGTGGCAGCCTGTTGCAGCAGCTCCCCCCCTGATAGCCCCCCTGCTGTAGCGAAGAAATTTCCCCTCGGGGATTAATAGAGTGAAATAAAAAAAATAAAATAAAAATTAAAAAAGAGGAGCTCACACTGCACTGGCGATGGGTGTGTTTGTGTGGAGGGAGGGTGTCTGTGGGTGTGTGTCTCAAGATAAAAGAGATAAAACAGTTTCCAGTATGTTGGACTGAAACTCATCAGTTGGGAAAGCAAAAACAGAAAACTTAAATGAAAAGGTAATGATCGGGGTGCAAAAAAAGAAACGAGCTATATATTCAGTAGTGCTCGGATTGTATGGGAATTTTTGTAAATCTGGTGTTAACATTATATTTAACCATAAAGAGGTAATCGAGTCATTTAGTATTCAACTTCTATAATATGAAAGACAGATTATAAAAAAAAATTAGAAAAAAAAGCATCATAGGACAAGATATGAAGACTTTTACTTTCTACAATCAATCTGTCTTCCTCAAGTCTAACATGCTGTATGCAGTTTGAGAGAGTCCTCTGTAAAGCTAATAAGAGGCTAGAAAGCTTTTATGCAATAGGAGTTATCTAATTCTAGTCATTCTTTCCTGTCTCTTGTTTCTATGAAACTGTCACTGTGACAGCTGACACATAAGTGACTGTCTGTTCATCTTCTTTATCCATTATCCTGACTGTAGATTATATATATATATATATATATGAAGGAGGTGACGTGTACACATTAGTACACTGAAGCTGAGGTGTTTGTAATTTTTAACTAATGTTTAATTTGACTACAATCCAAAGAAAACACAAACAGTCAGCGCAGAATTGCATCAACAAGATACAAGTTGAGTTACAAAGCAAAAAATAAATTTTGAGGTTGCAATTCAAGTCACAAAACAATTAAAAACGAAAAAAAATGATAGAAAAATCATAACAAAAAAAAATGACAGAAATGTAATTAGAAAGTGGAATGGAAAAACTGCTTCCACTTTAAACAACCAACTCCCAAAGCCCACAAAGTTTTTTTTTAATTAAAATGACTATTTTCAATGACCACAGATGAATGGAAAATTGGCAATCTACTGCATCTTCAATCTATACTTATCAAAGATTTCAGGTTTACAGTCAAACTACAAAGCTTTTTCAAGTGTAAATAAAGTGGGATGAATTCTACTATATTCCCCCTTATCCATAAAATAAATGCAAAAGGACCTTTTCCCTCAATACTCGATCACGATGAATCCTGTTGTTTCAAGTGATCTGGATGGACTTCAATACGATTTGGTACTGACATTCAAGTTTTCCCAAGGTTACCAGCATGTACGATTTTCAATAGTACAATGATGCTGTCGACTTCAATTGTTATCATTTTTCCATTTCCAAACATCTTAATGGGCCCCCGATTGTTTTTCTAGTGCGATTAGCAGGTTGCTATTCTTGGTTCTGATTGAATTATGTTGACCACAGTTAAGATCGATTAATTTTAGTTATGTTCATCTTTCCTAGTGAATCACTTTACTGGTCATACCAGTATAAAGTATTTAACAATGAATGTAAAATTAATTGTTTTCTTTAATTTTCTGCACTCAAATATTTCAATTATTTCAGTAATTATGGATGAATGATTCTTGAAATAATCAAATTACAGCAGAAAGTTTTCCTCCTACATCCCAAACATTGTTAATTGTGAGCAAGTTAGCACCAGCATTCATCAAATCAAATCAATTAAGATGGATACCCTCAGTACAGGATATTTCCTTCTTTCTGAGATCAGTCAGATGCAAATTAGCAGCTATTAGCAGCTATTAGCAGTATAAAATGCTTTTTATTGTTTTTATTTCAATTTTTATATTGTTTGTAATACAGAACTTAATTTTAACTTTTGATCATCTTAAACACATCATCAAATAAAATTTTACATCCACAACAGAAATACAGTGACTGAAGACTAACACTCAATGGTTTGACTAACATTATTTCACACAAAAGAAATAAATAACTCAAACAAGAAATAAGGCATACGCACCAATATTAAAGAAATGTAGAACAAGAGCAAGTTATTTTTACCATCTCTTTCTGTGCATTAGACAGAGATAAAATATTTTAGCAGGCAATTTAGATTTTCAGAAGTTCAGCAGCTCCTGGCATTGAGTAGTCAATCATGCCAAATTATGTTTATATTTATATATCGTGGCATGCCGTTCAGCAGATAATTTATGATCAAGGTCAATGTAAAGTTGAGAAAAATGGATAAGGACTTGAAATACTTGAGATATATGGAGTCAAATTTGAGAAAATGGAATTAAAGTGTGGAAATATGGAACATTATTAAACATATTCAGTCAAACTAGATGACATTACAATGATAGTATCACGCAAAAGACGTACCTACACCGACCTACCGCAGCTGCATGACAAATCTGGTGGCAGCAGTCAAATGATTAAACAATATTAATCAACTTGACAGTTTGCTGCTCGTCCAAAGTAACAAACCAAACATTTTAGCCAAACAACATTTTAAAGATTATATGTAGATCGTTCACAGCTCTAACATTCACAAAAGCCGAAAGTTAAGTGCAGTGCAAGTGGAAAAGTGTTTCTAATGTTTTGCCGCATTGTTTAACAAAATATTTTTAAAAAAAACTGTTTTTAATAATAATAATAATAATACATATTGAAAGTGTTCTTATACTCTGCAGTATAAGTGTACCTCATTTACACAAGTTTTCTGTTTTATCATTTCTAAAAAATAACTTCTTGACCATTACAGGCACTTTAGTAAATATGCTAATTGAGGGAATAAGTTAAAGACATCAGACTTTTCCAGGAACACATTCCTGAAACGTGCTTGTTTCTTGTGTAGTACAAGTATTTGTCAATGAAAGTCGCTGTTAAACCGATGCAGAACAATGGAGAAAAATATTATTATTTTTGCAAATTGACTTCAGAAACCCAAACAATAACAGATGTAACAATAACTACACGCAATGGTTGTGTATGCAGTGAATAAATATGGTTGTGCTGTTGACTGAGTGCTGAACTGAAGCTCCTCATATCCACATTCACAGCCTCACCCAAAAGAAAGAGGCAGGCCAGCTGCAGCTGCTCTCACAACTAGTGACCGAATGCTGTCATGAACATACTTCTGAAATAAGCAATAATTAACAAAATGTAAATCGTTCAGTTATTGTATTGATACTTAAGTTATTGTGAGAAAAATGCAAAACCTTTAACTTTAACATATTAAGCTTAACGATCCCCCTTTAGGGATTTCGCACTAATAATGAGATAAATGTAGAGATAAAGTACCCACATTACTACAGCTAGTGTAAATATGTGTTTGGGTCTTCTGATTTCTCAGAGTAACTTCCTTTCCGACATAGCTGAATAGCTCCAGAACTACATACAGAGATGTCTGTAAATGTCTAGCGGCATTCACGTTTTACACTGTTCAGCCAGCTCATTCTTTCTGTCTGGTCACCCAGGCGTGATTTCAGATGAACTGTGTGGTTATTCACTTCAGTTAAATAATGCTGCATTTAGGGGAGCTCAGAAAATATTTGAGAATTTTTGTTGTTGGCGAATGTTTAATGCACTGCGCTGCCTAACACTAAGTAGTGATGTGAAGTAATGTTATAAACTGATATACATCAACTAGGGCTATTCACTAACCACGTTGTGTCAGGCCACCTGTTGGTGGTGGAGCCTGTAACTTCCAGCAGTCCAACTGTGATCCATCTTGTTGCCTCCACAGCTGACATTCCCAGGGCACATTTAATTTCAATTGAATCTGCGTTTCAGGGTATCTGCAGATTAAAAAAAAAAAAAAAAATCACAGTTTAACTGTTAGTTAAAGTCAAGAAAAGAAGACGATGAAATGTGTTGTACTACTGCATAAGTAAAACTACAGGTGCAAATAAAATGTACCTAAAATAACTGCATTTTTTTTTATTCAATTCTGACATATGACAATAGTGTGGGTTTGTGACATCACAAACGTACAGAAGTCCAAACAGCACAGTTGTTCAATATTGGCTGTGTGCCGTTTTTAGGGGCTAAGTGTTTTGACACTTCCACAGTATTTAAATAGTAACTGGACCCCCTTTATGATCAAAAAGAAATGGAAATCTGAATTGTTATGATATGGGATCATTCATTTTGAGGGTAACAAAATAAAACTATGGCACATTTGAACAAATTAACTGTTACATATATTCCTTTACCTCCCTATAGTGGTTACAAATCCTCATGTTGTTCCAGAGGTTCGGATGCATGGGGAGATGTTGGGACTCTCTCACTACGTGGGTTCTCTCTTCTCCTGCACAATGAAACACCAGTTAATATACAACAAAAGGTTTTCCTTGGATGTGAAGTATATGCTTATATATTTATCAGTAGTCGGGTATATGTGCATGCTGGGCAATTAAACTTGGTACCTCGGGAAAATTCCTTGTTTATAACTGTACCACGCAGCAACAATCGCTCCAGTGATATTCAGGAAAAGCAAAACACCAAATAGGGAGCAACAAGCAGGGCAGGATCCTGAAGGGAGAAAAGACACAAGAATGATATACAGTCAGAGGAAATACTAATATCACTAATGTCACAAACTAAACTTGTTTTTTTGGGTTTATATTTTCTTTCTCAATTTGTTTTGATAAAAAGTTCATAAGAAGTACAATTACTGACTCTGTTTTTAACACAACGTCGTGTACCCTCGCCAAACATTATTTCTGAAAACTTTTCTTGTACAGACACGTCCAGAGGGTCAAAAGTAAGACATTGATTTACTCCAAGCAGGAACAGCACTTTTCACAAGATAGGACATGCTCTAAGTTCAACGTTTAAATGAGTAGAAAAGAAAAGAAAAGAGAAACTATTACAAAATTAATTAAACAATGTCCACAAACTCTCAAATCCAGAAATGCAAAACAGGAATACATTCCAACTACGTGTATCACTTCATAATTGCATCCCTCTGCCAACCAGTCAATTTGCACTGTGCATGCATGTCTGTCCAGACGCATATAATTAATGTGATGACGACATTGAAGGAATCCTTCTATGTGTTCCTAAACGTGGCTAATAAAGCTGGTTGATAGAAGATAATGCTTCAAATATGGATGTTGCAGCAAAGAAGCTAAAAATTCTATAACACGGATGCTTCACACATATCTTAAACCTGACACCACATAATATCTATACAGTCACCACGGTTTCAAGGTGGATACCCTCGATTAGTCACCAATTCAGGATCTTACCAAGTGTGATATATGGTCACATCTCCCAGTGAAGGAAAGAGAGCATCAACACACCTATTTGACAAAGTGCCTAACCAAATCAAACCCGAACTCACCTGCAACCACATGCACAAAGAGCTGACCATGTTTTCTTCCATATGGGTTTGATGCTTCACACTGGTAAAAGCCATTCAAATCAGAGGACATGCTCAGAAGCTGTAGTTTTGAACCATCTACTCTGACAGCAGACTTGGGCAAATCCTGGCCAGATCTGGAAGAGACAAACAAGGCTCAGCATGAAATGTACGAGGGTGGATCAATCAATTCAGAGACTGCTCCTGTTGTGCGTGAACGATGCGCCGTATTATTGAGAGCGAGAAACTTGTGCGTTTTCAACGTGCTGTGAGCAGGCGCATTGTCATGTTGGAGAACCCAAGTGCCATCGCGCCACAGTTCAGGTCACAGTTGAACTCGGTGTCAACAGTCTGACTCTGCGGGACGAATTCATGGTGCATGATCCCGCGAATGTAAAAAAAACAAAACAACAACTGGTTGTGCGTCTGATTGGATGCACCTTTCTCGGTTTAAACCGCGACATACCGCCCCCTCAGAAACACGAATGTCAGGGTCTCTGTTTGACAGAAATAGTATCTGTGCCCTCTTGTCATGTCCACACAGAAATCCCCGTGCTCACGAACCAGCGCTCATGAAAAAGTGTTTAACTCGTGTGCTGATTTTGATCAAGCGAGGAAATTTGTAATCTTTACTCTCTTGGGTTATTTCTTCCTCCTGCCCCGAGTATGTGACGGTGCTGTGCATCGTTCGCAAACAACAGGAGCAGTCTGAGAACTTATTGCTCCAACGTTGTACAAATATTTACACTTAGAGTCCCTGCAGAAGAATGTTACATATTAAAACAGAAACACCAGCTAAGCATACAACTACATTTCCACCACATTTAGGAGCTAGAGCTGTTGATCATATCAGATTATGTTCGTGGATAGTTTGCATGTGATAACGGAAACCGTGTCTTCCTTGACTCTGCAGTGGCCTTTCATTTTAGTATATTTCCAGCCCACAATGTTTTATGTTTTGGTTCATATTCATAGAGTTCTTTTGAAACTAAGTGCAAAAAAAGCTCTAAAAAACACATTGTTCACTGACTGTCTACAGTCAGACTGTATTACTGGCTGTAGGCAGTCAGTGAACAATGTGTTTTTTAGAGCTTTTGATCACAGAGAAGCTTTTATACCTCCTTTGACTCATTACGGCGTTGCTCACTGTTGATTGAAATACTGATTTCAGATAAAGGTAGTACAGAAAAAAATGGCATTTCCAGTAAACTTTTTACTTACAAACTCAAACAATGCATTCTGGGAAGTTTGCGTACACAGCAAAATGGAAATAGCTTTCCTTTTCTGTGGATCTATTTATTTGTATTGTGTCCAATTAACAAAATGCTTCCAAATTTTTGTTAAAAAGGGGTGAATTTTAAAGACATGACAAAACCTATAGCAATCCTTTGAGCCAGTGAATTCTCAGCCGTTCATTCCTTCAAGTCAAAAGGCTTTAAGCTTGAAATATTCATATTTACAATCTCAGAAGTGGTTTGAAAACATTGAGTTAACTTAAAGTTTTGAAAACTTGCACATTTACTTTCAAATTAATGGTAAACGACCGTTTGATTCCACACCCTTATATGTTGGTGTGGAAGCTTGTTCAAGGTCTGTTCCTGCTGCACACATTTTCGGAGGAAGTATTATTTACTTGGTTGACCTACTTTTTCAAAATGTCCCTTCACCACCATTATAACTCTTGTTTGTGTGATGTGTTGATTTGTGTCACATGTAGTTCTTTAGCCATCATTACAAATTCTCTCTCAGGGCTTTTCATCAGACCAACAACTACATTCTCTACATATTACAACTATAATCCACAAATGCTTCTGAGAACACACAACTTAAACACAAAGAATATCAATCTTATTTATTTAGTTAACGGCAAAACTGTACAACACTGTACAAACCTTGAGAGAATGACAAACAGTGCCTTGAGATAAACGATAAGAATAATCTTAGTTTGTTCAGCGTTTTAAAACTGTTATTTAAACTACTTTACCTGCTCCAGGAAACAGTTGCGCTTGGGTTGGCTTCTGTCATGCATTCAAATGAATCTTTAGAAATTTCAACAACAATCACTTCCATGGGAGAGACTATGAAAAAGTAAGACAGTGAGCTGTGTTAATTCTGTAACACAAAAATAACAATGATATCAAAATAATATTTCACTTGAATGTTCGGATTCTGTGATTTATATTGGTTATTTAAGTATTGTCAATTCGTTTAAAGGTCATCTTGGAGCAAACTTGGAAAACAGCACATTGCATGTTCAGAATAACATATTTATTTTCAATAAACAAAAGAACATATCAATCTCTGTATACAGATATAAGTCACATGTTTACAGTAAATTAGCTGCCTCTCAAATTAAGGTCAAGGTGATGCATCACACAGCAGTTTTTTGATATCTACAAACAAAGTGCTGAAAGTGAAGCCGTGATTATTCCATGGTAGACCTGTGGGCAATGCCACTGCCTCACCATTAAAACTGTCTCATGGAAAACTCAGGAAAAACAGCAATTATATATAATACAGCGGGCCGGCACGGGAATTCCAAGAGAAACAGAACACCAGTTATCTGTTGAGACAGGTCGTATGCACTCACTCACTCACTCACTCAAACCAGCCTGATGCTTTGTGTCTTATTACACAGGGTTTTAGAAAAAGATATAGTGATCTATGCTGGCATAGTAATTCCAGTTTCAGCTCATTGTCAAGTTGATGAAAGCAGTCGGAGTCAACTTCTGTTTCAGGAAATGATGCACTATCATGATGGAGAGACACAATAGATGAGAACATTTTAGATACTGATAATTGTCACACAAATAATTGCAATAAATTATTTTATCATCTTTTTCTGTTTATTTGATGCCACTATTAGAGTAAAAGTTCAATCCTATAAATAATACACTTTATGAAGGAGAAGAGTTTTGAGGTTTTTTTTCTGTTTTTGTTAAAGAAGGGGACTTTCATCCAGACTCTTTCTGCCTCTGCCACATTCCAGAGCGAATATCTGCTAAAGTATGAGGACACAGCTTCAGTTGTGTTTTAGTTTAAGAGAAACTGTGAGCTTATCATTCTGCCTTTTGTCCCCAGTTTACATGTCCTCAATTAGTCTTGACCCAAGCCTTACTTGTTTTGTCCTCAGACAACAAAGGCATTTCTCAACATTTTTGTGGAAGCATAATGTGAAGCAACAAAACCAGCTGACAAGTACAGCAGATAATATTGCAATCCTACAGACAAAGAACCCCAATGATTCGGGTCACACTACAATTGTTACAAACATATGGCTATGACGCATTTCACATTTGTAAATGTCTGAACACTCTGTACTTCTGTTTTAACTGCTGGTATTAAACCTCTTTTACAACTAAATAGAATTTGTAGAGTCTTAACGAAGGAGGAACTAAATAAAATTTGTAGAGTCTTAACGAAGGAGGACAGTGACAGTGAGTTACTTGGCCCACTCCATTTTTAGTAGTGATGAAACGGCAAACTCTCTTTATAACAAGATCATTTTTTCATTAAATTATTCAACTAGTTTTGTCTCATGGCTCAGTAATATTTAAAGATTTTCCAGGAATATCTTGTTTTTGCTGACCCTCAGTAGTAGTACCTAGCTATTGAGAATACTTCTGTCTGTCTGTGTACCTCTTCAATAATTAATGACAATGAACAAAATAATTTAAACAATACGAAATTGACAATGCTACAAGTAAACATGAATGCCGAACTACATGAACAACTGATAGAGAAACATATTGGTGTACTCACAGTAGACCTGGATGGTGAAGGGCAGGCTTTCGTTTGTGGACAGAGCTGCACTGGAGACGACACAGTGGACCACATGATGGTTGATTTCTTTGGTGGGGACTCCGAACAGCGAGCTGACTGTGGTAGTTGTACCGTTGGCATGCTCGGTGGAGTTGCTTGTTTGTCTCACTTTTTCTGCCAGAGAACCAGTGAGCCACCTCACGTCTACAGGAGGCCTCGAGGCGGCAGCCGTGCAGGTGGCAAGGGAAACCTCTTCGTTACCCAAAGTGGGACGATCATCCTTCAGGCTTGTGAGTGGAGGCACTATAAGAGTTATTGTATACAAAGAAGTCAACATTCAAGCAAGAAGGTAAAAGCCACACTAATTTTCTCCCTCAGACACATACAAACATAACATCCAGACCATGTTAAGGTTTCATCATACCAATCAGGTTTAGCACTATCTCCGTTTTGTGAACTCCACTGGGGAACAAAGTGAAGAGGCAGGTGTAGGTGCCTTCATCCATCAGAGTAACATTGGATAACTGAAGAGATCCATTTCTGTCATTCAAATTCCCAATAAATGTAAATCTTTTATCAATCCCATTGTAGAACTTTGGTGGTTCTTGTGGTCGGATAGTCATGAAATTGTCATTGAGAGGTTTTTGTCTGGTCTTCCTCTGCCAGGAAATCTGCGTGAGATCCTCCACGGTGTCAATGAGTTTGCAGGGTAAGATGGCATACTGTCCTTGCACCACGGTCGTACTTCCACCAATCACCTGGAGAGCTGTAAAGTGAATAAAACTTGATCAGGTTATCAGGTTACAATTCAAAAAGCAGAAACAAAATTAAAACTGCAAGCAGTGATGTACGGGCCCTCGCAATCCGGTGTGCCGCCTCACCGAAGCCGTCTCCTCGCATTGTCACGGCAACGCCCATTGACAAAGTTGAACGAATGTCTCAATATATCATCAACTACATGTTTAGGTTATTGTGACCCGACTTTACGTTCATGTGATCAACCAGCTCCAAGTAGAATGTGAAAGTATGAAAATTGTCATTTCCAGTGTCCACCAGGGGGCGCTATGACTATGACCGAATATTACCCCACAGTGGTCTTCAGGGCGGGGCTGTTATCATACCTGTGATGTTTGGAGAAGGTCGGTCCATGTCCATAAGATTTAAAGCAACTTGTAGTTTCATGGCGAGATGCTCCAAATGGCCGCCACGCTACGGGCACACCCATCGATGAAAACAAATTATTTATACAACTTTTAATCCCAAACATGTTTTCTATCCAGAGAACCTAAATTCAAGTCGGTCGGACAAAATCCCTCGGAGGAGTTCTACAAAGTACAATGTGTCAGAATCGCCCAAAATGGCGACTAAACTCAAAATGGTGGACTTCCTGTCGAGTCGACTTAACGGTGCAATGTAACTTTTTTGTGCGTCCAGGTGTGATACACCTGTCCACTGGATTTCCTGAATTTAGGTAAATGTGGCCGCCGGGGCATCTCTTTAGGGGGCGCTCTGGAGCCGTTTGTGTGTGACATACATCCGGCGTGGTGAGACCATACATCTGATGTGTTTTGTTTGTGGGCGTGGCCAAACGTCTCGCCAGCGCCCCCTGCTGGAGACAGGAAACGAGACAAAAATAGCAACTTTAAGTGGGGACATGTGGTCCCTAGCGCGCTGCACGTGCTGAGTGCCCCGTACATCACTGCTTGCAGTTTTAATTAGCATTAAAATTAACTGTCGGTTTTATTGCGACATCTTAAATCATTTTACATTTTCGTTGGGTCTACTGAAATGAAAACGTATAAGAAGAATTTTTGCTTTAATGAGACTTAAAAACAATTTATTAAAATTATATTACGGCAACTTTTTGTCAAGGGCCTTAAGCCAAAACAGTTGTTACCCTCGTAACCTTTTTTATTTCATCATACCTTCGACATCTGAGTTCAGCAGGAGAACTGACATCAACATCAGCAGTCTGCACGTCCGGGAGAAACGATGCAGCGACAATTTGACCTGGTAGCAACCCATGAAGTAAACAAAGGAAAGCTCCTCCTTCCATTCAGTGTTTTCCAGGCGAAGACGCCATTGATGATATTAACACATGAATGCCGCGAGGTGTAGCTCCGTCCACTAGGTACAGCTTGAATCTGATTGGTCTTCAGACAAATACCGCGAGAGGAAAGCAGATGATGATTGGACATCTCTATTTTTTTTTTTTTTTTTTTTTGGTGAGATACTATCATTTTAATATTTATAGAATAAAACCACGTGCGAAGTTTAGAGGGGAAAAAAAATAAATCACTATTTAGTGGAGCTGTTAATAATACAAAATGTCTGAAATGTGACCTTGACACACTGTTAAGTTAGGTTGGTTAGGTAGTTACTTTATTAATCCCCGAGGGGAAATTTTTTTCGCTGTTGTTTGTAAGAAAGTAGCTTCGCAGGAAAACACTCAGGAAAAGTAGAAGTACCTGGAAATTGTACTTAAGTACAACACTCAAGTTGCCTACAGTTCGTGTACTCGGTTACTTCCTGACTAAAACTGTCCCAGGTGCCTTACTAAACTAATTGGCTATAATACCTCCAAACTGAGTTTGTTTATGCATGATTATGCTGCTTAATTAACACTTAGCAGTTTTTATAGTAAGAGGAAATTCTTCACCCATTTTAGCCAAACAAATTATAAGAATTAAGTAAAACCAGATGGGAAACACAAATTTTAACCAAAAAGGCCTTAAATGCAAGACATGCAGATTAGCCTTCGCTTTATAAAAAAAAAAAAAAGGCAAATGGATTTATTTTTATTAGATAGAGCAGAGAAATATATTTTTTTTCTGTGTGTGTTCAAACCAAATAAAAAATAAAATCAAGTTTTCAATTCTACTGCAAGTCTCCAAACTTCCAAAGAACCAAATATGTCAGACTAAATGTTGGTACAAAGTTTGTTTAAAGTTTTCTGCAAAGGAACTGATATATTACCATTTCATGACAAATCCATTGAAAAAAAAAAGACAGAGTGCACATTCAGTCAGTGAGGAATAAGATGATTTTAACAACGACACAGGAACATATTACTTTTCCTTTGGAGAGTTACACTTGTTAAACTTGTTCAGACAAAATTCCTGCAAAGAAAAGCAGAAAAGAAAAAAGTTCTGAACAATTTGAAGTTATGATAGATAGATAGTTACTTTATTAATCCCCAAAGGGAAATTATTTCGCTACATCAGCATTTATAGATACAGGAAAGCAATAAAATAACAGTAAAAAAAAACTATTAAATATAAAAATGCACAGTATATACAATAAAATAGAATGAAATAAAATAGAATAATTAAATTAAATTAAAACTAACTAAACAATAGTGCAAAGTTATTTTTTAAATATTTAAACAAAAGAAAAACAGACAACAGACAACGGTGTTATTGTTGTGTGATGGATTTTGCCAGAGGTGAGTTATTGTTCAGTCTTATTGCAGTCGGCAGGAATGATCTCCTGTATCTGTCCTTATGACAGCGGAGCTGGAGGAGTCTTTTGGAGAAAGTGCTCCTTTGTCCCTGCAGCAGGTGGTGGAGAGGGTGGTCAGGATTATCCAATATGGATAATAGTTTCCTCAGCGTCCTCCTCTCCACCACCTTTTCCAGGCTGTCCAGATTGCAGCCAATGATGGAGCCGGCCTTCTTAACCAGTTTGTTAAGTCTGTTGGTGTCGCCGGCTCCAATGCTGCTCCCCCAGCAGACCACAGAGAAGTACAATGCACTGGCCACAACAGACTGGTAGAACATCTCCAACATCTTGCTGCACACATTGAAGGATCGAAGTTTCCTCAAGAAAAAGAGTCGACTCATCTCCTTCTTGTAGACAGCGTTGATGTTGGTCTTCCAGTTCAGTCTGTTGTCGATGGACACACCCAGGTACTTGTACTCCTCCACCATGTCCACCACCTCTCCCAGAACTCTCAGCGGTTGTGGAGCCATCGTCTTCCTCTTGAAGTCGACCACCATCTCTCTGGTCTTGGCCACGTTCAGGAGCAGGTGATTTCTTCCCGCCCACTCCACAAAGTCCTCCACTACTGCCTGGAAAAGGTGGTGGAGAGGAGGACGCTGAGGAAACTATTATCCATATTGGATAATCCTGACCACCCTCTCCACCTGCTGCAGGGACAGAGGAGCACTTTCTCCAAAAGACTCTTCCAGCTCCGCTGTCATAAGGACAGATACAGGAGATCATTCCTGCCCACCGCAATAAGACTGTACAATAACTCACCTCTGGCAAAATCCATCACACAACAATAACACCATTGTCTGTTGTCTGTTTTTCTTGTTTGTTTAAATATATATATATATTAAAAAAAAAAAATTTTGTTTTTGTTTTTTTTGCACTATTGTTTAGTTAGTTCGAATTTAATTATTCTATTTTATTTTATTGTATACATTGTGCATTTTTATATTTAATATTTTTTGCTGTCATTTTCTTTCTTTCCTGCATCTGTAAATGCTGCTGTAGCGAAAGAATTCCCCCTTGGGGATTAAGTAAGTAAGTAAGTCACTAACTAACTATCTAACTATCTATCTGTACTCGTCCTCCAGTCCATCCCTTATACACCGACCACTGCAGAGTCATCAGAGAACTTCTGCAGATGGAAGGACTCTGAGTTGTTCTGGAAGTTAGTGGTGTATAAGGTGAACAGGAAGGGAGACAGAACAGTTCCCTGAGGAGCTCCAGTACCACTGACCACCGTATCAGACAGCACACTGCCCAGACGGACAAACTGTGGTCTGCCTGTCAGGTAGTCAGTGATCCAAGAGACGGTAGACGCGTCCACCCCCACCACCCGCAGCTTCTCACTCAGCAGCAGTGGTTGGATGGTGTTGAATGCACTGGAGAAATCAAAGAAAGTGATTCTCACAGAGCCACCGGTTCCATCCAGGTGCGACTGAGCTCGTTGCAGCAGGTAGATGAGGGCGTCGTCCACTCCCACATGAGGCTGGTATGCAAATTGCAGCGGGTCCAGTGAAGATTTCACCAGCGGCCTGAGGTGGGCCAAGACCAGCCTCTCCAGCACCTTCATCACATGAGATGTGAGGGCAACCGGTCGGTAGTCGTTGAGGCCAGATGGAGTCGTCTTCTTCGGTACAGGAACCAGGCACGACATCTTCCACAGCACCGGGACTTCCTCCTGCTTCGGGCTCAGGTTGAAGAGGTGTTGTAGGACCTCAGCCAGCTGGACGGCGCAGGTCTTCAGGACCACGGGGCTGATGCCGTCTGGTCCTGCAGCTTTGCGCTGGTGGAGTCTCTCCAGCTGTCTCCTAACCTTGGCCAGTCGTCACAGAGAGGGGGGAGGGAGGTCATGGCGTCGATGGTGAAAGAGCCCTTTGAAGTTGAGTGAGTATGCACCTGAATTTTTAATATTTGCATAGCAACAAATCTTGAATTACAGTATGATATTAAACATTTTAATCTTTCTTTCCATCTGCTGGAAATCAAATATTTGCAGAGATGTTTTGCGTGCACAAAGGGAGAAAAAAAAAATCCATCATCCAATAGCTTGTAGTTTTAACAACAACAAAAAAAACGCAACAAATTCATGTAGGTACAGTAAGCTGACATGAGGTTTCAAAGGCACTGCCATTTTTCCATAACAAGAATTAAAACAGTAAATTCGACAATACTATTATTTTCCAATGTTGTTCTACTTCATGCCTGTAAACTCAGTAGCAGTGCTTCCTCTAACAAGCTGTAAAGACTCAAACTATTGTGCTTTGTGTTGTAAAACTGCCCACTCGCTACAAGCTTAATAGCAGATGACATCTTCAGCGGGTTTGAGTCGCGATGGTCTCGTTCACACTGCAACTTTTCCCTGCAACTATCTCAAACAGTTTTATCTCGTCGTGAATCTTTGGTCTCAAATGTGCGTTAATGTCTGGTGATTAAACGCTAACGAAAACATGATTAGGAACATTACAATCCATTTCTGCTTATAATAAATCTGCTTTAAATAAATGGATAGTTCAGCCAAAACTCGCTTTATAACAAGATCATGTTTTCATTAAATTATTCAACTATTTTTGTCTCATGGCTCAGTAATATTTAAAGATTTTCCAGGAATATCTTGTTTTTGCTGACCCTCAGTAGTAGTACCTAGCTGTTGAGAATACTTCTGTCTGTCTGTGTACCTCTTCAATAATTAATGACAATGAACAAAATAATTTAAACATTACGAAATTGACAATGCTACAAGTAAACATGAATGCTGAACTACATGAACAACTGATATAGGAAAATATTGGTGTACTCACAGTAGACCTGGATGGTGAAGGACAGGCTTTCGTTTGTGGACAGAGCTGCACTGGAGACGACACAGTGGACCACATGATGGTTGATTTCTTTGGTGGGGACTCCGAACAGCGAGCTGACTGTGGTAGTTGTACCGTTGGCATGCTCGGTGGAGTTGCTTGTTTCTCTCACTTTTTCTGCCAGAGAACCAGTGAGCCACCTCACGTCTACAGAAGGCCTCGAGGCGGCAGCCGTGCAGGTGGCAAGGGAAACCTCTTCGTTACCCAAAGTGGGACGATCATCCTTCAGGCTTGTGAGTGGAGGCACTATAAGAGTTATCGTATACAAAGAAGTCAACATTCAAGCAAGAAGGTAAAAGCCACACTAATTTTCCCCCTCAGACACATACAAACATAACATCCAGACCATGTTAAGGTTTCATCATACCAATCAGGTTTAGCACTATCTCCGTTTTGTGAGCTCCACTGGGGAACAAAGTGAAGAGGCAGGTGTAGGTGCCTTCATCCATCAGAGTAACATTGGATAACTGAAGAGATCCATTTCTGTCATTCAAATTCCCAATAAATGTAAATCTTTTATCAATCCCATTGTAGAACTTTGGTTGTTCTTGTGGTCGGATAGTCATGAAATAGTCATTGAGAGGTTTTTGTCTGGTCTTCCTCTGCCAGGAAATCTGCGTGAGATCCTCCACGGTGTCAATGAGTTTGCAGGGTAAGATGGCATACTGTCCTTGCACCACGGTCGTACTTCCACCAATCACCTGGAGAGCTGTAAAGTGAATAAAACTTGATCAGGCTATCAGGTTACAATTCAAAAAGCAGAAACAAAATCAAGGTTCTATGGAGGTAAAGTTGTATTCTGAGGCAGACAGAGAAAAGCTACTGAAATCAGGATTAATGAAACTTAATAGAGGGATGTTGCATGTGTGGAGGAAGATCCAATTAAATCTTTGAGCTAATACGAATCATATGGCACAAATTATTTTTAACATTAAAATTAACTGTCGGTTTTACTGCGACATCTTAAATCATTTTACATTTTCGTTGGGTCTACTGAAATGAAAACTTATAAGAAGAAGAATTTTTGCTTTAATGAGACTTAAAAAACAATTTATAAAAATTATATTACGGTAACTTTTTGTCAAGGGCCTTAAGCCAAAACAGTTCTTACCCTCGTAACCTTTTTATTTCCTTATTTTATGGGATTGTACTTCATCTCTGCTACGATGGATCCGGGCTACAGGACACCTGCTCACCATGATACTGATGGGGAGTGTTTGTTGTCGTGGTAATAGCTACATTCGTATTGAAATCAAACTAGAAACAGTTCAAATGTTTGCACGCAACACGTACATGTGTACTTCCGTTATGTTATGGACAAAACAATGTTGTTTTAAATCCTTCTCGATAGAATACATTTGGATCGTATCCTGAAAGTTATTGGCCTACAAACAGGGAAGAGTCAGCGACGAAAATGGAAAACATGAGTCATACCTTCGACATCTGAGTTCAGGAGGAGAACTGACATCAACATCAGCAGTCTGCACATCCGGGAGAAACGATGCAGCGACAATTTGATCCGGTAGCAAACCATGAAGTAAACAAAGGAAATATTCTCCTTCCATTCGGGGTTTTTTATGCGGAGACAACCGCACTGGTCACGTGGACGAGGTGGAGCTACATCCACTTAGGAACAGCTTGAATCTGAGTAGTCTTCAAACAAATACTGTGAGAGGAAAGCATAAGATGATTGGACATCTCTATTTTTTTTTTTTTTTTTTTTTTTTTTGGTGAGATACTGTATCATTTTAATATTTATAGAATAAAACCACGTGCGAGGTTTAGAGGGGGAAAAAAGAAATCACTATTTAGTGGAGCTGTTAATAATACAAAATGTCTGAAATGTGACCTTGACACACTGTTGTTTGTAAGAAAGTAGCTTCACAGGAAAATACTCAGGAAAAGTAGAAGTACCTGGAAATTGTACTTAAGTACAACACTCAAGTTGCCTACAGTTTGTGTACTCGGTTACTTCCTGACTAAAACTGTCCCAGGTGCCTTACTAAACTAATTGGCTATAATACCTCCAAACTGAGTTTGTTTATGCATGATTATGCTGCTTAATTAACACTTAGCAGTTTTTATAGTAAGAGGAAATCCTTCACCCATTTTAGCCAAACAAATTATAAGAATTAAGTAAAACCAGATGGGAAACACAAATTTTAACCAAAAAGGCCTTAAATGCAAGACATGCAGATTAGCCTTCGCTTTATAAAAAAGGCAAATGGATTTATTTTTATTAGATAGAGCAGAGAAATATAATTTTTTTTTTGTTCAAACCAAACAAAAAAGAAAATCAAATTTTCAATTCTACTGCAAGTCTACAAATTTCCAAAGAACCAAATATGTCAGACTAAATGTTGGTACAAAGTTTGTTTAAAGTTTTCTGCAAAGGAACTGATATATTACCATTTCATGACAAATCCATTGAAAAAAAAAAAAAGACAGCGAGCGCACATTCAGTCAGTGAGGAATAAGATGATTTTAACAACGACACAGGAACATATTACTTTTCCTTTGGGGAGTTACACTTGTTAAACTTGTTCAGACAAAATTCCTACAAAGAAAAGCAGAAAAGAAAAAAGTTCTGAACAATTTGAAGTCATGCACCTGAAGTTTTAATATTTGCATAGCAACAAATCTTGAATTACAGTATGACATTAAACATTTTAATCTTTCTTTCCATCTGCTGGGAAATCAAATATTTGCAGAGATGTTTTGCGTGCACAAAGGGAGAAAAAAAAAATCCAACATCCAATAACTTGTACTTTTAACAACAACAACAACAAAAATTCTTGAATGTCAATGCAACAAATTCATGTAGGTACAGTAAGCTGACATGAGGTTTCAAAGGCACTGCCATTTTTCCATAACAAGAATTAAAACAGTAAATTCGACAATACTATTATTTTCCAATGTTGTTTCAACTTCATGCCTGTAAACTAAGTAGCAGCCTCAGATTGAACTGAACCTCTCATTCAGCTTGTTGTTTGTTCACAACTTTGTGATTGTGAAGGAAACACCTATATGGATTGAAAGAGGAAATTCAATTAGTTTAATTCTAAGAAAATGGAAAAAGAATGAAAAACAAAACAGTTGAGCAGGAATTAGAAAATATTGCTAACCTCTCCTCCCAACTGAACATGATACTGGGCACAGCTCAGGGTCCTGCTCTTGTACGGGTCCTTGTTTGGGGTCCCGGTCCAAAGTTGTCTGCAAATCCTACCAAAGTCATAGTAAGAAGTATTCAGCCAAATGCACTGAATGCATCAAAAGTAAGGGGATGTATTCTGGAGAAGAGAAAATACCTCAAATTGACCAAAGATAATAAAACGTTCCTGTTACAACTTGAAAATGATCTTGGTAAAACAAAAAACATCTTACATGTCATTGTGCCAGCCTTTTCACGACTGAATTCTTGACATGTCAAAGCCAGGGAAGCAAAATTATTGTCATTATGTTTTATTTATTTGGGTCAAACAGTTTTGTGTACGTTCACTCACTGACATGGTTCGCTGGGACACTTTATGGTTGTTGATTTTATTTAAATCAAAATGTCTGTTGTTAAATATGTTTATGTGCTTCTGTAATCCCACAGACATAGTTTAAAACTCCCATGATGCAATACAAATATATATATTTTTTGTAATTACCAGGAGGATTAAACTATAACAAATCATTGTTTGAAATATGCCTTTAATGAATTAAATGTTTCACAATGCAACCAATTCAAGCCACCAGCGTGTAGGAAGTCTGTTAACAATGATGAGAAAAAGGAATCACTCACCTGCAGAGGCAGACAGCTGACATGATGCCACATAGAAGCAATCCAATTGCAAGTGGGAGTGCGTATACAAAATCCTCCGATGGAATGATTTCTGCATGAAATCAGTACTGAATTACATGTAAGCAACATGCAATTGGAACTTTAAAATGTTGAATGCCTGAATGATTACCCTGCTGTTTGCCCTACCTACCTTTGGGGTTCTCAGACACGGTTAAGTTCCAGCCAATACTGTTCATGCCCACTCCAGTTAGATTACATGTATAAAGTCCTGCATCATCAGGTTGAGCACTAATGATAATGAGCTTTGTCGGTAAGTCGAGGTCTATTCTCACTCTGTCAGAGGAGAAATTAGAATAAGTCTGATTCATCTTGATGTGAAATGCCAAAACACATCTTCCTTTGCTCCAGTTGATTTGCGTTGTATCTTTCTCGGATATGTTGCAAATCAACACGACTTTTTCTCCACTGGACACCATCTCATTGTTGTAGTCTTTTCTTTCATTCTCTAAAGTTTGAAGGAAAAAAATCAAATCAAAAGAAATCATTGCTGGATAAAAGCATCAAAGGCTCAAACACAAATCTGCTCTGTACCTGCAAAGACTTGCCACATCAGTAATGGTTGAATGAGGAGCAGAACTAGTTGGTTTAGTCTGAACATCATGAGCATCAGACAGAGAAAGGTGGACTGAAACTTCACCTTCAGTTATTCATGTTTTTGCGCAGGAGGTACAGAAAAAAGGAAGTGGTTACATTGGTCACAACTTTTGTGGAAGACAAAAATAAGTAATGTTGAAACTACACATACAGCTATTAAGTTCAACATCGAATACTGGCAATTCAAGCACGCACCTTCATGAAAAGAAATATATTACAAACATTTTTCCCTGTTCATTTAGTCTCTCATTTCATAAACTAAAAATATAGATATATATACTGTACTGTATATAATGTGCATTTTATATTTTTACTGCTATTTTACTGCTATTTTATTGCTTTTCTATTGTTCTATTATTATCTTATTGCTTCTCATTTCATAAACTAAAATGCAAATGAGCAGTTTTCAAATGCAGGAAAACCACTTCTGCATTGAGCTCACAAACTTTACAGACATAGTGTGAACCAAGATTTGGACGTCACAGCGGCTCATGATGTTGCACACTTTATGGTGGTGGGGGGGGGGGGGGGGGGGGGGGGGGCTCTGTGTGTGTGAATAAGAGTGTATAATTGTGTGTGCGATAAGTGTGAGTGTGTGCGATAATGTAAGATATTCACAGTGAAACTGTGGTGACTCTGTCCTGCCGAACGACTCTCCTCTCTATACCTGCTATCTTGTCTAGAGGTTCGGGGGGGGGGGGGGGGGGGGGGGGTGACAACCCAGAGACAGACAGACCAGAGCTTCACCATCAGCTTGTACAAGTAAATTGTAGAGGAGGTGCAAGGAAAAGGAAGTGGTCCACTGCACTTCGGAAAAAAAAAAAAAAATCATTGAACATAAACTGAACTGATCAAGCCGAGCAGCAGTGACTTTGAAGGTGGAGTCAGTAATTCTAGTCCAATACACTTTTTGGCAAAGTCAGTAAATATCACCTCACGGTGATATTTTTGTTTTTACATGGACTGGCTCTGTAAATAGGAAACAAACTCAGTGGCTCATCATGACTGTATATAAGGATGGAGGAAGTGACATCTCCCCAAAATGTAATACCAAAACATGTCGATCACCCCCTGGTGGCTGGTTGCAGTATAGGGACATAAACCCCATCCCCTCCATGTTAGAGTAATGGACCAAACGAAAACAATCAAAGTACACGTCAAACGTTTCCCAAAGTTGGTTTCCGTCACTATAGGTAGTTTTTAGCTGATGAGCAATACGCTCTATCTATTGATTTTTCTGATGAGTTAGGTTTTGATAAGTTATTCAATACTATAAAATGTTGGTGTGGCATCATAGATGACAGCTGCTGTGAGTGAAGTGGTCGCAAAGACTGAGTTGGGCAGAGTATGTGGGTCACCAGTGCAAGATGGAATATTTTGGCATGAGTTTTGTACAGTTGGAAGAAGTGGAGACGCATTGTCAATCATTATATAGTGGAAAAGTATTGTGGTTCGGTCCAAACCATACAACCAAGAGAGGTTAGAAGAGATGGGTGAAAAGGGACGGCTTCTTAAAGTGGATTTGTCTGGCTGTTGAGTTCAAATATCAACAATTGTTTTCTCTAGAATGAGAGGCTGAACATTTAAATTTGACTGTGTTCCTATTTTTTCATGAGCAGGTGGGAACAGAACATATCTACGAGAACCGCCTGGAAATTGCGAGTCAACCACATGTCTGTATTCATGCTAATTACAAACCCAGAGCTCACTGATATGACATCTTATAAAAGAAAGCTTGTCGATATTTTTCTATTTATTTGTCAAATACTGTACTGTATGTAATAAAGAGCATAATCTTTGCTTTAAGCTCCGTCAAATGCCTCATAAAGTAGTAATGGTAAAAGAGTTAAGAAAAAGTTGACACCTGATTTTAGGAAGTTTCCAACTACTGAGGGAAATGTCTGGCCCACATTAAAGGCCACTGTCTGATGTTTGAATTCAATAAAAAAAAAAAAAATAAATAAAAAAAAAAGTTTTATATGGTGCCGCATATTCCATCTCTTTAAATAATAGCATCAAGACCTACAGAGAAACTTACCATTGATTGTATAAAAGAATGGACGGAGTCTCTGTCTGAAAAGTGAAGTCAATCTGGAAGTGCCTTAAAATGCAATACCACTGGGGTCCACAAGGGGCTATCTTTACAAAAAAAACCTCTGGCTCCAACAGATTCCCATTCAAATTCTCTCATGAAATACAAAGTCAATAATTTCTTTCCAAAAGTCAGAAGCTACCAAAGCAGGAGGTCCTTCAGACGGCTCCACTCCCAGCAAACCTGCCTCACAGTGAGCCTCACAGTGAGTTCAGCAGAGCTGTCACATGTTGTTGAGATAAATGTGTGAATCCTGCAGAGGGGAGCATGCACCTGAGGATCCAAAAACATGCACCTCAGGTCAGGTTACCTGGCGCCTCGCTCGTGGCAGCCTGTTGCAGCAGCTCCCCCCTGAGAGCCCCCCTGCTGTAGCGAAGAAATTTCCCCTCGGGGATTAATAGAGTGAAATAAAAAAAATTAAATAAAAAAAATTAAAATTAAAAAAGAGGAGCTCACACTGCACTGGGGATGGGTGTGTTTGTGTGGAGGGGGGGTGTCTGTGGGTGTGTGTGGGTGTGTGTCTCAAGATAAAAGAGATAAAACAGTTTCCAGTATGTTGCGACTGAAACTCATCAGTTAGGAAAGCAAAAACAGAAAACTTAAATGAAAAGGTAATGATCGGGGTGCAAAAAAAGAAACGAGCTGTATATTCAGTAGTGCTCGGATTGTATGGGAATTTTTGTAAATCTGGTGTTAACATTATATTTAACCATAAAGAGGTAATCGAGTCATTTAGTATTCAACTTCTATAATATGAAAGACAGATTATAAAAAAAAATTAGACAAAAAAGCATCATAGGACAAGATATGAAGACTTTTACTTTCTACAATCAATCTGTCTTCCTCAAGTCTAACATGCTGTATGCAGTTTGAGAGAGTCCTCTGTAAAGCTAATAAGAGGCTAGAAAGCTTTTATGCAATAGGAGTTATCTAATTCTAGTCATTCTTTCCTGTCTCTTGTTTCTATGAAACTGTCACTGTGACAGCTGACACATAAGTGACTATCTGTTCATCTCTTTTATCCATTATCCTGACTGTAGATTATATATATATATATATATATATGAAGGAGGTGACGTGTACACATTAGTACACTGAAGCTGAGGTGTTTGTAATTTTTAACTAATGTTTAATTTGACTACAATCCAAAGAAAACACAAACAGTCAGCGCAGAATTGCATCAACAAGATACAAGTTGAGTTACAAAGCAAAAAATAAATTTTGAGGTTGCAATTCAAGTCACAAAACAATTAAAAACTAAAAAAAATTATAGAAAAATCATAACATAAAAAAATGATAGAAATGTAATTCGAAAGTGGAATGGAAAAACTGCTTCCACTTTAAACAACCAACTCCCAAAGCCCACAAAGTTTTTTTTAATTAAAATGACTATTTTCAATGACCACAGATGAATGGAAAATTGGCAATCTACTGCATCTTCAATCTATACTTATCAAAGATTTCAGGTTTACAGTCAAACTACAAAGCTTTTTCAAGTGTAAATAAAGTGGGATGAATTCTACTATATTCCCCCTTATCCATAAAATAAATGCAAAAGGACCTTTTCCCTCAATACTCGATCACGATGAATCCTGTTGTTTCAAGTGATCTGGATGGACTTCAATACGATTTGGTACTGACATTCAAGTTTTCCCAAGGTTACCAGCATGTACGATTTTCAATAGTACAATGATGCTGTCGACTTCAATTGTTATCATTTTTCCATTTCCAAACATCTTAATGGGCCCCCGATTGTTTTTCTAGTGCGATTAGCAGGTTGCTATTCTTGGTTCTGATTGAATTATGTTGACCACAGTTAAGATCGATTAATTTTATGTTATGTTCATGTTTCCTAGTGAATCACTTTACTGGTCATACCAGTATAAAGTATTTAACAATGAACGTAAAATTAATTGTTTTCTTTAATTTTCTGCACTGAAATATTTCAATTATTTCAGTAATTATGGATGAATGATTCTTGAAATAATCAAATTACAGCAGAAAGTTTTCCTCCTACATGCCAAACATTGTTAATTGTGAGCAAGTTAGCACCAGCATTAATCAAATCAAATCAATTAAGATGGATACCCTCAGTACAGGATATTTCCTTCTTTCTGAGATCAGTCAGATGCAAATTAGCAGCTATTAGCAGCTATTAGCAGGTATTAGCAGTAAAAAAATGCTTTTTATTGTTTTTATTTCAATTTTTATATTGTTTGTAATACAGAACTTAATTTTAACTTTTGATCATCTTAAACACATCATCAAATAAAATTTTACATCCACAACAGAAATACAGTGACTGAAGACTAACACTCAATGGTTTGACTAACATTATTTCACACAAAAGAAATAAATAACTCAAACAAGAAATAAGGCATACGCACCAATATTAAAGAAATGTAGAACAAGAGCAAGTTATTTTTACCATCTCTTTCTGTGCATTAGACAGAGATAAAATATTTTAGCAGGCAATTTAGATTTTCAGAAGTTCAGCAGCTCCTGGCATTGAGTAGTCAATCATGCCAAATTATGTTTATATTTATATATCGTGGCATGCCGTTCAGCAGATAATTTATGATCAAGGTCAATGTAAAGTTGAGAAAAATGGATAAGGACTTGAAATACTTGAGATATATGGAGTCAAATTTGAGAAAATGGAATTAAAGTGTGGAAATATGGAACATTATTAAACATATTCAGTCAAACTAGATGACATTACAATGATAGTATCACGCAAAAGACGTATCTACACCGACCTACCGCAGCTGCATGACAAATCTGGTGGCAGCAGTCAAATGATTAAACAATATTAATCAACTTGACAGTTTGCTGCTCGTCCAAAGTAACAAACCAAACATTTTAGCCAAACAACATTTTAAAGATTATATGTAGATCGTTCACAGCTCTAACATTCACAAAAGCCGAAAGTTAAGTGCAGTGCAAGTGGAAAAGTGTTTCTAATGTTTTGCCGCATTGTTTAACAAAATATTTTAAAAAAAACTGTTTTTAAGAATAATAATACATATTGAAAGTGTTCTTATACTCTGCAGTATAAGTGTACCTCATTTACACAAGTTTTCTGTTTTATCATTTCTAAAAAATAACTTCTTGACCATTACAGGCACTTTAGTAAATATGATAATTGAGGGAATAAGTTAAAGACATCAGACTTTTCCAGGAACACATTCCTGAAACGTGCTTGTTTCTTGTGTAGTACAAGTATTTGTCAATGAAAGTCGCTGTTAAACCGATGCAGAACAATGGAGAAAAATATTATTATTTTTACAAATTGACTTCAGAAACCCAAACAATAACGGATGTAACAATAACTACACGCAATGGTTGTGTATGCAGTGAATAAATATGGTTGTGCTGTTGACTGAGTGCTGAACTGAAGCTCCTCATATCCACATTCACAGCCTCACCCAAAAGAAAGAGGCAGGCCAGCTGCAGCTGCTCTCACAACTAGTGACCGAATGCTGTCATGAACATACTTCTGAAATAAGCAATAATTAACAAAATGTAAATAGTTCAGTTATTGTATTGATACTTAAGTTATTGTGAGAAAAATGCAAAACCTTTAACTTTAACATATTAAGCTTAACAATCCCCCTTTAGGGGTTTCGCACTAATAATGAGATAAATGTAGAGATAAAGTACCCACATTACTACAGCGAGTGTAAATATGTGTTTGGGTCTTCTGATTTCTCAGAGTAACTTCCTTTCCGACATACATCATAATTCTTTGCTGCTGTCAGCAGTTAAGCTGTTGATGGAAAAATACGCACAGGAGTCAAGTACTGTTAATGCTGTTGTTGATAAAGCAGCTGCAGGCAGTTAAAGATAACAGGGAAATGACATTTCAAAAGACTTGTGGCAACTGCAGTTTTCACTTTGTTGACTACTACTCTACTTTGTTAGTAGTTTCTTCTGTTGCACAGTGCCATAGGATCATACATGCATGGTGCTTAACATTGTTTTAAATGTCAGTTCCCATACACATTGGTATTTTCGGAACACAATATGTAAATAATGAACCATTTGAACAATGGCCTTATTCTTCTGCAATAGCTGAATAGCTCCAGAACTACATACAGAGATGTCTGTAAATGTCTAGCGGCATTCACGTTTTACACTGTTCAGCCAGCTCATTCTTTCTGTCTGGTCACCCAGGCGTGATTTCAGATGAACTGTGTGGTTATTCACTTCAGTTAAATAATGCTGCATTTAGGGGAGCTCAGAAAATATTTGAGAATTTTTGTTGTTGGCGAATGTTTAATGCACTGCGCTGCCTAACACTAAGTAGTGATGTGAAGTAATGCTATAAACTGACATACATCAACTAGGGCTATTCACTAACCACGTTGTGTCAGGCCACCTGTTGGTGGTGGAGCCTGTAACTTCCAGCAGTCCAACTGTGATCCATCTTGTTGCCTCCACAGCTGACATTCCTAGGGCACATTTAATTTCAATTGAATCTGCGTTTCAGGGTATCTGCAGATTAAAAAAAAAAAAAATCACAGTTTAACTGTTAGTTAAAGTCAAGAAAAGAAGACGATGAAATGTGTTGTACTCCTGCATAAGTACAACTACAGGTGCAAATAAAATGTACCTAAAATAACTGCATTTTTTTTATTCAATTCTGACATATGACAATAGTGTGGGTTTGTGACATCACAAACGTACAGAAGTCCAAACAGCACAGTTGTTCAATATTGGCTGTGTGCCGTTTTTAGGGGCTAAGTGTTTTGACACTTTCACCGTATTTAAATAGTAACTTGACCCCCTTTATGATCAAAAAGAAATGGAAATCTGAATTGTTATGATATGGGATCATTCATTTTGAGGGTAACAAAATAAAACTATGGCACATTTGAACAAATTAACTGTTACATATATTCCTTTACCTCCCTATAGTGGTTACAAATCCTCATGTTGTTCCAGAGGTTCGGATGCATGGGGAGATGTTGGGACTCTCTCACTACGTGGGTTCTCTCTTCTCCTGCATAATGAAACACCAGTTAATATACAACAAAAGGTTTTCCTTGGATGTGAAGTATATGCTTATATATTTATCAGTAGTCGGGTATATGTGCATGCTGGGCAATTAAACTTGGTACCTCGGGAAAATTCCTTGTTTATAACTGTACCACGCAGCAACAATCGCTCCAGTGATATTCAGGAAAAGCAAAACACCAAATAGGGAGCAACAAGCAGGGCAGGATCCTGAAGGGAGAAAAGACACAAGAATGATATACAGTCAGAGGAAATACTAATATCACTAATGTCACAAACTAAACTTGTTTTTTTGGGTTTATATTTTCTTTCTCAATTTGTTTTGATAAAAAGTTCATAAGAAGTACAATTACTGACTCTGTTTTTAACACAACGTCGTGTACCCTCGCCAAACATTATTTCTGAAAACTTTTCTTGTACAGACACGTCCAGAGGGTCAAAAGTAAGACATTGATTTACTCCAAGCAGGAACAGCACTTTTCACAAGATAGGACATGCTCTAAGTTCAACGTTTAAATGAGTAGAAAAGAAAAGAAAAGAGAAACTATTACAAAATTAATTAAACAATGTCCACAAACTCTCAAATCCAGAAATGCAAAACAGGAACACATTCCAACTACGTGTATCACTTCATAATTGCATCCCTCTGCCAACCAGTCAATTTGCACTGTGCATGCATGTCTGTCCAGACGCATATAATTAATGTGATGACGACATTGAAGGAATCCTTCTACGTGTTCCTAAACGTGGCTAATAAAGCTGGTTGATAGAAGATAATGCTTCAAATATGGATGTTGCAGCAAAGAAGCTAAAAATTCTATAACACGGATGCTTCACACATATCTTAAACCTGACACCACATAATATCTATACAGTCACCACGGTTTCAAGGTGGATACCCTCGATTAGTCACCAATTCAGGATCTTACCAAATGTGATATGTGGTCACATCTACCAGTGAAGGAAAGAGAGCATCAACACACCTATTTGACAAAGTGCCTAACCAAATCAAACCCGAACTCACCTGCAACCACATGCACAAAGAGCTGACCATGTTTTCTTCCATATGGGTTTGATGCTTCACACTGGTAAAAGCCATTCAAATCAGAGGACATGCTCAGAAGCTGTAGTTTTGAACCATCTACTCTGACAGCAGACTTGGGCAAATCCTGGCCAGATCTGGAAGAGACAAACAAGGCTCAGCATGAAATGTACGAGGGTGGATCAATCAATTCAGAGACTGCTCCTGTTGTGCGTGAACGATGCGCCGTATTATTGAGAGCGAGAAACTAGTGCGTTTTCAACGTGCTGTGAGCAGGCGCATTGTCATGTTGGAGAACCCAAGTGCCATCGCGCCACAGTTCAGGTCACAGTTGAGCTCGGTGTCAACAGTCTGACTCTGCGGGACGAATTCATGGTGCATGATCCCGCGAATGTAAAAAAACAAAACAACAACTGGTTGTGCGTCTGATTGGATGCACCTTTCTCGGTTTAAACCGCGACATACCGCCCCCTCAGAAACACGAATGTCAGGGTCTCTGTTTGACAGAAATAGTATCTGTGCCCTCTGGTCATGTCCACACAGAAATCCCCGTGCTCACGAACCAGCGCTCATGAAAAAGTGTTTAACTCGTGTGCTGATTTTGATCAAGCGAGGAAATTTGTAATCTTTACTCTCTTGGGTTATTTCTTCCTCCTGCCCCGAGTATGTGACGGTGCTGTGCATCGTTCGCAAACAACAGGAGCAGTCTGAGAACTTATTGATCCAACGTTGTACAAATATTTACACTTAGAGCCCCTGCAGAAGAATGTTACATATTAAAACAGAAACACCAGCTAAGCATACAACTACATTTCCACCACATTTAGGAGCTAGAGCTGTTGATCATATCAGATTATGTTCGTGGATAGTTTGCATGTGATAACGGAAACCGTGTCTTCCTTGACTCTGCAGTGGCCTTTCATTTTAGTATATTTCCAGCCCACAATGTTTTATGTTTTGGTTCATATTCATAGAGTTCTTTTGAAACAAAGTGCAAAAAAAGCTCTAAAAAATGCATTGTTCACTGACTGTCTACAGTCAGACTGTATTACTGGCTGTAGGCAGTCAGTGAACAATGTGTTTTTTAGAGCTTTTGATCACAGAGAAGCCTTTATACCTCCTTTGACTCATTACAGCGTTGCTCGCTGTTGATTGAAATACTGATTTCATTCAACAGTTATTTCCATCTCTTTTACTTTTCACTTGTAGCTGACCAAAGTTTCCACTTTCAATATTTCTAACAACAATTGTTGACATTTTCAACATATTTAAACAAGCAAACAGTACCTACAGATAAAGGTAGTACAGAAAAAAAAGACATTTCCAGTAAACTTTTTACTTACAAACTCAAACAATGCAGGAAGTTTGCATACAAAGCAAAAATGGAAATAGCTTTCCTTTTCTGTGGCTGTATTAATTTGTATTGTGTCCAATTAACAAAATGCTTCCAAATTTTTGTTAAAAAGGGGTAAATTTTAAAGACATGACAAAACCTATAGCAATCCTTTGAGCCAGTGAATTCTCAGCCGTTCATTCCTTCAAGTCAAAAGGCTTTAAGCTTGAAATATTCATATTTACAATCTCAGAAGTGGTTTGAAAACATTGAGTTGACTTAAAGTTTTGAAAACTTGCACATTTACTTTCAAATTAATGGTAAACGACCGTTTGATTCCACACCCTTATATGTTGGTGTGGAAGCTTGTTCAAGGTCTGTTCCTGCTGCACACATTTTCGGAGGAAGTATTATTTACTTGGTTGACCTACTTTTTTCAAAATTCCCCTTCACCACCATTATAACTCTTGTTTGTGTGATGTGTTGATTTGTGTCACATGTAGTTCTTTAGCCATCATTACAAATTCTCTCTCAGGGCTTTTCATCAGACCAACAACTACGTTCTCTACATATTACAACTATAATCCACAAATGCTTCTGAGAACACACAACTTAAACACAAAGAATATCAATCTTATTTATTTAGTTAACGGCAAAACTGTACAACACTGTACAAACCTTGAGAGAATGACAAATAGTGCCTTGATATAAACGATAAGAATAATCTTAGTTTGTTCAGCGTTTTAAAACTGTTATTTAAACTACTTTACCTGCTCCAGGAAACAGTTGCGTTTGGGTTGGCTTCTGTCATGCATTCAAATGAATCTTTAGAAATTTCAACAACATTCACTTCCATGGGAGAGACTACGAAAAAGTAAGACAGTGAGCTGTGTTAATTCTGTAACACAAAAATAACAATGATATCAAAATAATATTTCACTTGAATGTTCGGATTCTGTGATTTATATTGGTTATTTAGGTATTGTTAATTCGTTTAAAGGTCATCTTGGAGCAAACTTGGAAAACAGCACATTGCATGTTCAGAATAACATATTTAGGAGCTTTTCAAAAGAACATATCAATCTCTGTATACAGATATAAGTCACATGTTTACAGTAAATTAGCTGCCTCTCAAATTAAGGTCAAGGTGATGCATCACACAGCAGTTTTTTGATATCTACAAACAAAGTGCTGAAACTGAAGCTGTGATTATTCCATGGTAGACCTGTGGGCAATGCCACTGCCTCAGCATTAAAACTGTCTCATGGAAAACTCAGGAAAAACAACAATTATATATAATACAGCGGGCCGGCACGGGAATTCCAAGAGAAACAGAACACCAGTTATCTGTTGAGACAGGTCGTATGCACTCACTCACTCACTCACTCAAAACAGCCTGATGCTTTGTGTCTTATTACACAGGGTTTTAGAAAAAGATATAGTGATCCATGCTGGCATAGTAATTCCAGTTTCAGCTCATTGTCAAGTTGATGAAAGCAGTCGGAGTCAACTTCTGTTTCAGGAAATTATGCACTATCATGGTGGAGAGACACAATAGATGAGAACATTTTAGATACTGATAATTGTCACACAAATAATTGCAATAAATTATTTTATCATCTTTTTCTGTTCATTTGATGCCACTGTTAGAGTAAAAGTTCAATCCTATAAATAATACACTTTATGAAGGAGAAGAGTTTTGAGGTTTTTTTTTCTGTTTTTGTTAAAGAAGGGGACTTTCATCCAGACTCTTTCCGCCTCTGCCACATTCCAGAGCGAATATCTGCTAAAGTATGAGGACACAGCTTCAGTTGTGTTTTAGTTTAAGAGAAACTGTGAGCTTATCATTCTGCCTTTTGTCCCCAGTTTACATGTCCTCAATTAGTCTTGACCCAAGCCTTACTTGTTTTGTCCTCAGACAACAAAGGCATTTCTCAACATTTTTGTGGAAGCATAATGTGAAGCAACAAAACCAGCTGACAAGTACAGCAGATAATATTGCAATCCTACAGACAAAGAACCCCAATGATTCGGGTCACACTACAATTGTTTCAAATATATGGCTATGACGCATTTCACATTTGTAAATGTCTGAACACTCTGTACTTCCGTTTTAACTGCTGGTATTAAACCTCTTTTACAACTAAATAGAATTTGAAGAGTCTTAACGAAGGAGGACAGTGACAGTGAGTTACTTGGCCCACTCCATTTTTAGTAGTGATGAAACGGCAAACTCTCTTTATAACAAGATCATTTTTTCATTAAATTATTCAACTATTTTTGTCTCATGGCTCAGTAATATTTAAAGATTTTCCAGGAATATCTTGTTTTTGCTGACCCTCAGTAGTAGTACCTAGCTATTGAGAATACTTCTGTTAGTCTGTGTATCTCTTCAAAAAGTAATGACAATGAACAAAATAATTTAAACATTACGAAATTGACAATGCTGCAAGTAAACATGAATGCTGAACTACATGAACAACTGATAGAGAAACATATTGGTGTACTCACAGTAGACCTGGATGGTGAAGGACAGGCTTTCGTTTGTGGACAGAGCTGAACTGGAGACGACACAGTGGACCACATGATGGTTGATTTCTTTGGTGGGGACTCCGAACAGCGAGCTGACTGTGGTAGTTGTACCGTTGGCATGCTCGGTGGAGTTGCTTGTTTCTCTCACTTTTTCTGCCAGAGAACCAGTGAGCCACCTCACGTCTACAGAAGGCCTCGAGGCGGCAGCCGTGCAGGTGGCAAGGGAAACCTCTTCATTACCCAAAGTGGGACGATCATCCTTCAGGCTTGTGAGTGGAGGCACTATAAGAGTTATCGTATACAAAGAAGTCAACATTCAAGCAAGAAGGTAAAAGCCACACTAATTTTCTCCCTCAGACACATACAAACATAACATCCAGACCATGTTAAGGTTTCATCATACCAATCAGGTTTAGCACTATCTCCGTTTTGTGAACTCCACTGGGGAACAAAGTGAAGAGGCAGGTGTAGGTGCCTTCATCCATCAGAGTAACATTGGATAACTGAAGAGATCCATTTCTGTCATTCAAATTCCCAATAAATGTAAATCTTTTATCAATCCCATTGTAGAACTTTGGTTGTTTTTGTGGTCGGATAGTCATGAAATTGTCATTGAGAGGTTTTTGTCTGGTCTTCCTCTGCCAGGAAATCTGCGTGAGATCCTCCACGGTGTCAATGAGTTTGCAGGGTAAGATGGCATACTGTCCTTGCACCACGGTCGTACTTCCACCAATCACCTGGAGAGCTGTAAAGTGAATAAAACTTGATCAGGCTATCAGGTTACAATTCAAAAAGCAGAAACAAAATTAAAACTGCAAGCAGTGATGTACGGGCCCTCAGCAATCCGGCGCCCCGCCTCCCCGAAGCCGTCTCCCCGACGTGCAGCGCGCCAGGGACCGCTTATACCCGCTTAAAGTTGCTATTTTTGTCTCGTTTCCTGTCTCCAGCAGGGGGAGCTGGTGAGACGTTTGGCCACGCCCACTCATAAAACACATCAGATGTATGGTCTCACCAGGCCGGATGTATGTCACACACAAATGGCTCGAGAGCGCCCCCTAAAGAGATGCCCCGGCGGCCACATTTACCCAAATTCACGAAATCCGGTGGACACGTGTATCACACCTGGACGCACAAAAAAGTTACATTGCACCGTTAGGTCGACTGGACAGGAAGTCCACCATTTTGAATTTAGTCGCCATTTTGGGCGATTCTGACACGTTGTACTTTGTGGAACTCCTCCGAGGGATTTTGTCCAGCTGACTTGAATTTAGGTTCTCTGGATAGAAAACATGTTTGGGATTAAAAGTTGTATAAATAATTTGTTTTCATCGATGGGTGTGCCCGTAGCGTGGCGGCCATTTGGAGCGTCTCGCCATGAAACTACGAGTTGCTTTAAATCTTATGGACATGGACCGACCTTCTCCAAACATCACAGGTATGATAACAGCCCCGCCCTGAAGACACCTGTGTGGTAATATTCGCTCATAGTCATAGCGCCCCCTGGTGGACACTGGAAATTACACTTTTCATACTTTCACATTCTACGTCGAGCTGGTTGATCACATGAACCTAAAGTCGGGTCACAATAACCTAAACATGTAGTTAATGATATATTGAGACATTCATTCGACTTTGTCAATGGGCATCGCCATGACGATGCAGCAAAGTTTGATGTCTCGCCGTGATGCAGGAAGCTTATGTTTAAGGTCAAATGATGCTTGAAACCTCACGAAACGTGTCACATACATCTGGCGTGGTGAGACCATACATCTGTGTTTGGTGAGTGGGCGTGGCCAAACGGCTCGCCAGCTCTCCTGCTGGAGACAGGAAACCAGACAAAAATAGCAACTTTAAGTGGGGACATGTGGTCCCTCGCCCGCTGCACGTCGGGGAGACGGCTTCTGGGAGGCGGGGCGCCGGAGTGCTGAGGGCCCGTACATCAATGCTTGCAGTTTTAATTAACATTAAAATCAACTGTCGGTTTTATTGTGACATCTTAAATCATTTTACATTTTCGTTGGGTCTACTGAAATGAAAACTTATAAGAATAATTTTTGCTTTAATGAGACTTAAAAACAATTTATTAAAATTATATTACGGTAACTTTTTGTCAAGGGCCTTAAGCCAAAACAGTTGTTACCCTCGTAACCTTTTTATTTCCTTATTTTATGAGATTGTACGTCATCTCTGCTACGATGGATCCAGGCTACAGAACATCTGCTCACCATGATACTGATGGGGAGTGTTTGTTGTCGTGGTAATAGCTACATTCGTATTGAAATCAAACTAGAAACAGTTCAAATGTTTGCACGCAACACGTACATGTGTACTTCCGTTATGTTATGGACAAAACAATGTTGTTTTAAATCCGTCTCGATAGAATACATTTGGATCGTATCCTGAAAGTTATTGACCTACAAACAGGGAAGAGTCAGCGACGAAAATGGAAAACATGAGTCATACCTTCGACATCTGAGTTCAGGAGGAGAACTGACATCAACATCAGCAGTCTGCACATCCGGGAGAAACGATGCAGCGACAATTTGATCCGGTAGCAAACCATGAAGTAAACAAAGAAAATATCCTCCTTCCATTCGGGGGGTTTTCATGCGGAGACAACCGCACTGGTGACGTGGACGAGGTGGAGCTACATCCACTTAGGTACAGCTTGAATCTGAGTGGTCTTCAAACAAATACTGTGAGAGGAAAGCAGAAGCTGATTGGACTTCTCTATTTTTTGTTGTTGTTGTTGTTGTTTTGGTGAGATACTGTATCATTTTAATATTTATAGAATAAAACCACGTGCGAAGTCCAGAGGGGGAAAAAAGAAATCACTATTTAGTGGAGCTGTTAATAATACAAAATGTCTGAAATGTGACCTTGACACACTGTTGTTTGTAAGAAAGTAGCTTCACAGGAAAATACTCAGGAAAAGTAGAAGTACCTGGAAATTGTACTTAAGTACAACACTCAAGTTGCCTACAGTTCGTGTACTCGGTTACTTCCTGACTAAAACTGTCCCAGGTGCCTTACTAAACTAATTGGCTATAATACCTCCAAACTGAGTTTGTTTATGCATGATTATGCTGCTTAATTAACACTTAGCAGTTTTTATAGTAAGAGGAAATCCTTCACCCATTTTAGCCAAACAAATTCTAAGAATTAAGTAAAACCAGATGGGAAATACAAATTTTAACCAAAAAGGCCTTAAATGCAAGACATGCAGATTAGCCTTCGCTTTATATATATAAAAAAAAAAGGCAAATGGATTTATTTTTATTAGATAGAGCAGAGAAATATATTTTTTTTTGTGTGTGTTCAAACCAAATAAAAAATAAAATCAAGTTTTCAATGCTACTGCAAGTCTCCAAACTTCCAAAGAACCAAATATGTCAGACTAAATGTTGGTACAACGTTTGTTTAAAGTTTTCTGCAAAGGAAATGCTATATTACCATTTCATGACAAATCCATTGAAAAAAAAAAAGACAGAGCGCACATTCAGTCAGTGAGGAATAAGATGATTTTAACAACGACACAGGAACATATTACTTTTCCTTTGGGGAGTTACACTTGTTAAACTTGTTCAGACAAAATTCCTGCAAAGAAAAGCAGGGGGGCAACCCTGAGACAGACAGAGCAGAGCTTCACCATCAGCTTGTACAAGTAAATTGTAGAGGAGGTGCAAGGAAAAGGAAGTGGTCCACCGCACTTCGAAAAAAAAAAAAAATCATTGAACATAAACTGAACTGATCAAGCCGAGCATCAGTGACTTTGAAGGTGGAGTCAGTAATTCTAGTCCAATACACTTTTTGGCAAAGTCAGTAAATATCACCTCACGGTGATATTTTTTTTTTTTTACATGGACTGGCTCTGTAAATAGGAAACAAACTCAGTGGCTCATCATGACTGTATATAAGGATGGAGGAAGTGACATCTCCCCAAAATGTAATACCAAAACATGTCGATCACCCCCTGGTGGCTGGTTGCAGTATAGGGACATAAACCCCATCCCCTCCATGTTAGAGTAATGGACCAAACAAAAACAATCAAAGTACACGTCAAACGTTTCCCAAAGTTGGTTTCCGTCACTATAGGTAGTTTTTAGCTGATGAGCAATACGCTCTATCTATTGATTTTTCTGATGAGTTAGGTTTTGATAAGTTATTCAATACTATAAAATGTTGGTGTGGCATCATAGATGACAGCTGCTGTGAGTGAAGTGGTCGCAAAGACTGAGTTGGGCAGAGTATGTGGGTCACCAGTGCAAGATGGAATATTTTGGCATGAGTTTTGTACAGTTGGAAGAAGTGGAGACGCATTGTCAATCATTATATAGTGGAAAAGTATTGTGGTTCGGTCCAAACCATACAACCAAGAGAGGTCAGGAGAGATGGGTGAAAAGGGACGGCTTCTTAAAGTGGATTTGTCTGGCTGTTGAGTTCAAATATCAACAATTGTTTTCTCGAGAATGAGAGGCTGAACATTTAAATTTGACGGTGTTCCTATTTTTTCATTAGCAGGTGGGAACAGAACATATCTACGAGAACCGCCTGGAAATTGCGAGTCAACCACATGTCTGTATTCATGCTAATTACAAACCCAGAGCTCACTGATATGATATCTTATAAAAGAAAACTTGTCTATATTTTTTTATTTATTTGTCAAATACTGTACTGTATGTAATAAAGAGCATAATCAAGTTTTCCCAAGGTTACCAGCAGGTACGATTTTCAATAGTACAATGATGCTGTCAACTTCAATTGTTACAGAGATAAAATATATATTTTTACCAAAAATATATATTTTTTAAAACTGTTTTTAATAATAATAATACATATTGAAAGTGTTCTTATACTCTGCAGTATAAGTGTACCTCATTTACACAAGTTTTCTGTTTTATCATTTCTAAAAAATAACTTCTTGACCATTACAGGCACTTTACTAAATATGATAATTGAGGTACTAAGTTAAAGACATTAGACTTTTCCAGGAACACATTCCTGAAACGTGCTTGTTTCTTGTGTAGTACAAGTATTTGTCAATGAAAGTCACTATTAAACCGATGCAGAACAATGGAGAAAAATATCATTATTTTCACAAATTGACTTCAGAAACCCAAACAATAACGGATGTAACAATAACTACACGCAATGGTTGTGTATGCAGTGAATAAATATGGTTGTGCTGTTGACTGAGTGTTGAACTGAAGCTCCTCATATCCACATTCACAGCCTCACCCAAAAGAAAGAGGCAGGCCAGCTGCAGCTGTTCTCACAACTAGTGACCGAATGCTGTCATGAACATACTTCTGAAATAAGCAATAATTAACAAAATGTAAATCGTTCAGTTATTGTATTGATACTTAAGCTATTGTGAGAAAAATGTTTTGACACTTCCACAGTATTTAAATAGTAACTTGATCCCCTTTGTGATCAAAATGAAATGGAAATCTGAATTGTTATGATATGGGATCATTCATTTTGAGGATAACAAAATAAAACTATGGCACATTTGAACAAATTAACTGTTACATATATTCCTTTACCTCCCTATAGTGGTTACAAATCCTCATGTTGTTCCAGAGGTTCAGATGCATGGGAAGATGTTGGGACTCTCTCACTACGTGGGTTCTCTCTTCTCCTGCATAATGAAACACCAGTTAATATACAACAAAAGGTTTTCCTTGGATGTGAAGTATATGCTTATATATTTATCAGTAGTAGGATATATGTGCATGCTGGGCAATTAAACTTGGTACCTCGGGAAAATTCCTTGTTTATAACTGTACCACGCAGCAACAATCGCTCCAGTGATATTCAGGAAAAGCAAAACACCAAATAGGGAGCAACAAGCAGGGCAGGATCCTGAAGGGAGAAAAGACACAAGCATGATATACAGTCAGAGGAAATACTAATATCACTAATGTCACAAACTAAACTTGTTTTTTTTGGTTTATATTTTCTTTCTCAATTTGTTTTGATAAAAAGTTCATAACAAGTACAATTACTGACTCTGTTTTTAACACAACGTCATGTACCCTCGCCAAACATTATTTCTGAAAACTTTTCTTATCCCGACACGTCCAGAGGGTCAAAAGTAAGACATTAATTTACTCCGAGCAGGAACAGCACTTTTCACAAGATAGGACATGCTCTAAGTTCAACGTTTAAATGAGTAGAAAAGAAAAGAAAAGAGAAACTATTACAAAATTAATTAAACAATGTCCACAAACTCTCAAATCCAGAAATGCAAAACAGGAATACATTCCAACTACGTGTATCACTTCATAATTGCATCCCTCTGCCAACCAGTCAATTTGCACTGTGCATGCATGTCTGTCCAGACGCATATAATTAAGGTGATGAAGACATTGAAGGAATCCTTCTGTGTTCCTAAACGTGGCTAATAAAGCTGGTTGATAGAAGATAATGCTTCAAATATGGATGTTGAAGCAAAGAAGCTAAAAATTCTATAACGCGGATGCTTCACACATATCTTAAACCTGACACCACATAATATCTATACAGTCACCACGGTTTCAAGGTGGATACCCTAGATTAGTCACCAATTCAGGATCTTACCAAATGTGATATATGGTCACATCTACCAGTGAAGGAAAGAGAGCATCAACACACCTATTTGACAAAGTGTCTAACCAAATCAAACCCGAACTCACCTGCAACCACATGCACAAAGAGCTGACCATGTTTTCTTCCATATGGGTTTGATGCTTCACACTGGTAAAAGCCATTCAAATCAGAGGACATGCTCAGAAGCTGTAGTTTTGAACCATCTACTCTGACAGCAGACTTGGGCAAATCCTGGCCAGATCTGGAAGAGACAAACAAGGCTCAGCATGAAATGTACGAGGGTGGATCAATCAATTCAGAGACTGCTCCTGTTGTGCGTGAACGATGCGCCGTATTATTGAGAGCGAGAAACTTGTGCGTTTTCAACGTGCTGTGAGCAGGCGCATTGTCATGTTGGAGAACCCAAGTGCCATCGCGCCACAGTTCAGGTCACAGTTGAGCTCGGTGTCAACAGTCTGACTCTGCGGGACGAATTCATGGTACATTATCCCGCGAATGTAAAAAAACAAAACAACAACTGGTTGTGCGTCTGATTGGATGCACCTTTCTCGGTTTAAACCGCGACATACCGCCCCCTCAGAAACACGAATGTCAGGGTCTCTGTTTGACAGAAATAGTATCTGTGCCCTCTGGTCATGTCCACACAGAAATCCCCGTGCTCACGAACCAGCGCTCATGAAAAAGTGTTTAACTCGTGTGCTGATTTTGATCAAGCGAGGAAATTTGTAATCTTTACTCTCTTGGGTTATTTCTTCCTCCTGCCCCGAGTATGTGACGGTGCTGTGCATCGTTCGCAAACAACAGGAGCTGTCTGAGAACTTATTGCTCCAACGTTGTACAAATATTTACACTTAGAGCCCCTGCAGAAGAATGTTAAATATTAAAACAGAAACACCAGCTAAGCATACAACTACATTTCCACCACATTTAGGAGCTAGAGCTGTTGATCATATCAGATTATGTTCGTGGATAGTTTGCATGTGATAACGGAAACCGTGTCTTTCTTGACTCTGCAGTGGCCTTTCATTTTAGTATATTTCCAGCCCACAATGTTTTATGTTTTGGTTCATATTCATAGAGTTCTTTTGAAACTAAGTGCAAAAAAAGCTCTAAAAAATGCATTGTTCACTGACTGTCTACAGTCAGACTGTATTACTGGCTGTAGGCAGTCAGTGAACAATGTGTTTTTTAGAGCTTTTGATCACAGAGAAGCCTTTATACCTCCTTTGACTCATTACAGCGTTGCTCACTGTTGGTTGAAATACTGATTTCATTCAACAGTTATTTACATCTCTTTTACTTTTCACTTGTAGCTGACCAAAGTTTCCACTTTCAACATTTCTAACAACAATTGTTGACATTTTCAACATATTTAAACAAGCAAACAGTACCTACAGATAAAGGTAGTACAGAAAAAAAATGGCATTTCCAGTAAACATTTTACTTACAAACTCAAACAATGCATTCTGGGAAGTTTGCGTACAAAGCAAAATGGAAATAGCTTTCCTTTTCTGTGGATCTATTTATTTGTATTGTGTCCAATTAACAAAATGCTTCCAAATTTTTGTTAAAAAGGGGTAAATTTTAAAGACATGACAAAACCTATAGCAATCCTTTGAGCCAGTGAATTCTCAGCCGTTCATTCCTTCAAGTCAAAAGGCTTTAAGCTTGAAATATTGATATTTACAATCTCAGAAGTGGTTTGAAAACATTGAGTTGACTTAAAGTTTTGAAAAGTTGCACATTTACTTTCAAATTAATGGTAAACGACCGTTTGATTCCACACCCTTATATGTTGGTGTGGAAGCTTGTTCAAGGTCTGTTCCTGCTGCACACATTTTCGGAGGAAGTATTATTTACTTGGTTGACCTACTTTTTCAAAATGTCCCTTCACCACCATTATAACTCTTGTTTGTGTGATGTGTTGATTTGTGTCACATGTAGTTCTTTAGCCATCATTACAAATTCTCTCTCAGGGCTTTTCATCAGACCAACAACTACATTCTCTACATATTACAACTATAATCCACAAATGCTTCTGAGAACACACAACTTAAACACAAAGAATATCAATCTTATTTATTTAGTTAACGGCAAAACTGTACAACACTGTACAAACCTTGAGAGAATGACAAACAGTGCCTTGATATAAACGATAAGAATAATCTTAGTTTGTTAAGTGTTTTAAAACTGTTATTTAAACTACTTTACCTGCTCCAGGAAACAGTTGCGTTTGGGTTGGCTTCTGTCATGCATTCAAATGAATCTTTAGAAATTTCAACAACATTCACTTCCATGGGAGAGACTACGAAAAAGTAAGACAGTGAGCTGTGTTAATTCTGTAACACAAAAATAACAATGATATCAAAATAATATTTCACTTGAATGTTCGGATTCTGTGATTTATATTGGTTATTTAGGTATTGTCAATTCGTTTAAAGGTCATTTTGGAGCAAACTTGGAAAACAGCACATTGCATGTTCAGAATAACATATTTAGGAGCTTTTCAAAAGAACATATCAATCTCTGTATACAGATATAAGTCACATGTTCACAGTAAATTAGCTGCCTCTCAAATTAAGGTCAAGGTGATGCATCACACAGCAGTTTTTTGATATCTACAAACAAAGTGCTGAAAGTGAAGCCGTGATTATTCCATGGTAGACCTGTGGGCAATGCCACTGCCTCACCATTAAAACTGTCTCATGGAAAACTCAGGAAAAACAACAATTATATATAATACAGCGGGCCGGCACGGGAATTCCAAGAGAAACAGAACACCAGTTATCTGTTGAGACAGGTCGTATGCACTCACTCACTCACTCAAACCAGCCTGATGCTTTGTGTCTTATTACACAGGGTTTTAGAAAAAGATATAGTGATCCATGCTGGCATAGTAATTCCAGTTTCAGCTCATTGTCAAGTTGATGAAAGCAGTCGGAGTCAACTTCTGTTTCAGGAAATTATGCACTATCATGGTGGAGAGACACAATAGATGAGAACATTTTAGATACTGATAATTGTCACACAAATAATTGCAATAAATTATTTTATCATCTTTTTCTGTTCATTTGATGCCACTGTTAGAGTAAAAGTTCAATCCTATAAATAATACACTTTATGAAGGAGAAGAGTTTTGAGGGTTTTTTTCTGTTTTTGTTAAAGAAGGGGACTTTCATCCAGACTCTTTCCGCCTCTGCCACATTCCAGAGCGAATATCTGCTAAAGTATGAGGACACAGCTTCAGTTGTGTTTTAGTTTAAGAGAAACTGTGAGCTTATCATTCTGCCTTTTGTCCCCAGTTTACATGTCCTCAATTAGTCTTGACCCAAGCCTTACTTGTTTTGTCCTCAGACAACAAAGGCATTTCTCAACATTTTTGTGGAAGCATAATGTGAAGCAACAAAACCAGCTGACAAGTACAGCAGATAATATTGCAATCCTACAGACAAAGAACCCCAATGATTTGGGTCACACTACAATTGTTACAAACATATGGCTATGAGGCATTTCACATTTGTAAATGTCTGAACACTCTGTACTTCTGTTTTAACTGCCGGTTTTAAGCCTCTTTTATAACTAAATAGAATTTGTAGAGTCTTAACGAAGGAGGACAGTGACAGTGAGTTACTTGGCCCACTCCATTTTTAGTAGTGATGAAACGGCAAACTCTCTTTATAACAAGATCATTTTTTCATTAAATTATTCAACTATTTTTGTCTCATGGCTCAGTAATATTTAAAGATTTTCCAGGAATATCTTGTTTTTGCTGACCCTCAGTAGTAGTACCTAGCTGTTGAGAATACTTCTGTCTGTCTGTGTACCTCTTCAATAATTAATGACAATGAACAAAATAATTTAAACATTACGAAATTGACAATGCTACAAGTAAACATGAATGCTGAACTACATGAACAACTGATAGAGAAACATATTGGTGTACTCACAGTAGACCTGGATGGTGAAGGGCAGGCTTTCGTTTGTGGACAGAGCTGCACTGGAGACGACACAGTGGACCACATGATGGTTGATTTCTTTGGTGGGGACTCCGAACAGCGAGCTGACTGTGGTAGTTGTACCGTTGGCATGCTCGGTGGAGTTGCTTGTTTGTCTCACTTTTTCTGCCAGAGAACCAGTGAGCCACCTCACGTCTACAGGAGTCCTCGAGGCGGCAGCCGTGCAGGTGGCAAGGGAAACCTCTTCGTTACCCAAAGTGGGACGATCATCCTTCAGGCTTGTGAGTGGAGGCACTATAAGAGTTATCGTATACAAAGAAGTCAACATTCAAGCAAGAAGGTAAAAGCCACACTAATTTTCTCCCTCAGACACATACAAACATAACATCCAGACCATGTTAAGGTTTCATCATACCAATCAGGTTTAGCACTATCTCCGTTTTGTGAGCTCCACTGGGGAACAAAGTGAAGAGGCAGGTGTAGGTGCCTTCATCCATCAGAGTAACATTGGACAACTGAAGAGATCCATTTCTGTCATTCAAATTCCCAATAAATGTAAATCTTTTATCAATCCCATTGTAGAACTTTGGTTGTTCTTGTGGTCGGATAGTCATGAAATAGTCATTGAGAGGTTTTTGTCTGGTCTTCCTCTGCCAGGAAATCTGCGTGAGATCCTCCACGGTGTCAATGAGTTTGCAGGGTAAGATGGCATACTGTCCTTGCACCACGGTCGTACTTCCACCAATCACCTGGAGAGCTGTAAAGTGAATAAAACTTGATCAGGCTATCAGGTTACAATTCAAAAAGCAGAAACAAAATTAAAACTGCAAGCAGTGATGTACGGGCCCTCGCAATCCGGTGCGCCGCCTCCCCGAAGCCGTCTCCCCGACGTGCAGCGCGCCAGGGACCACTTATACCCGCTTAAAGTTGCTATTTTTGTCTCGTTTCCTGTCTCCAGCAGGGGGCGCTGGTGAGACGTTTGGCCACGCCCACTCATAAAACACATCAGATGTATGGTCTCACCAGGCCGGATGTATGTGACACACAAATGGCTCGAGAGCGCCCCCTAAAGAGATACCCCGGCGGCCACATTTACCTAAATTCACGAAATCCGGTGGACACGTGTATCATACCTGGACTCACAAAAAAGTTACATTGCACCATTAGGTCGACTCGACAGGAAGTCCACCATTTTGAGTTTAGTCGCCATTTTGGGCGATTCTGACACGTTGTACTTTGTCGAACTCCTCCGAGGGATTTTGTCCGACCGACTTGAATTTAGGTTCTCTGGATAGAAAACATGTTTGGGATTAAAAGTTGTATAAATAATTTGTTTTCATCGATGGGTGTGCCCGTAGTGTGGCGGCCATTTGGAGCATCTCGCCATGAAACTACAAGTTGCTTTAAATCTTATGGACATGGACCGACCTTCTCCAAACATCACAGGTATGATAACAGCCCCGCCCTGAAGACACCTGTGTGGTAATATTCGCTCATAGTCATAGCGCCCCCTGGTGGACACTGGAAATTACACTTTTCATACTTTCACATTCTATGTCGAGCTGGTTGATCACATGAACCTAAAGTCGGGTCACAATAACCTAAACATGTAGTTAATGATATATTGAGACATTCGTTCGACTTTGTCAATGGGCATCGCTGTGACGATGCAGCAAAGTTTGATGTCTCGCCGTGATGCAGGAAGCTTATGTTTAAGGTCAAATGATGCTTGAAACCTCAGGAAATGTGTCACACATCTGGCGTGGTGAGACCATACATCTAATGTGTTTGGTGAGTGGGCGTGGCCAAACGGCTCGCCAGCTCTCCTGCTGGAGACAGGAAACGAGACAAAAATAGCAACTTTAAGTGGGGACATGTGGTCCCTCGCCCGCTGCACGTCGGGGAGACGGCTTCCGGGAGGCGGGGCGCCGGAGTGCTGAGGGCCGTACATCACTGCTTGCAGTTTTAATTAACATTAAAATCAACTGTCGGTTTTATTGTGACATCTTAAATCATTTTACATTTTCGTTGGGTCTACTGAAATGAAAACTTAGAAGAATAATTTTTGCTTTAATGAGACTTAAAAACAATTTATTAAAATTATATTACGGTAACTTTTTGTCAAGGGCCTTAAGCCAAAACAGTTGTTACCCTCGTAACCTTTTTTATTTCCTTATTTTATGGGATTGTACTTCATCTCTGCTACGATGGATCCGGGCTACAGGACACCTGCTCACCATGATACTGATGGGGAGTGTTTGTTGTCGTGGTAATAGCTACATTCGTATTGAAATCAAACTAGAAACAGTTCAAATGTTTACACACAACACGTACATGTGTACTTCCGTTATGTTATGGACAAAACAATGTTGTTTTAAATCCTTCTCGATAGAATACATTTGGATCGTATCCTGAAAGTTATTGACCTACAAACAGGGAAGAGTCAGCGACGAAAATGGAAAACATGAATCATACCTTCGACATCTGAGTTCAGGAGGAGAACTGACATCAACATCAGCAGTCTGCACATCCGGGAGAAACGATGCAGCGACAATTTGATCCGGTAGCAACCCATGAAGTAAACAAAGGAAATATCCTCCTTCCATTCGGGGTTTTTTATGCGGAGACAACCGCACTGGTGACGTGGACGAGGTGGAGCTACATCCACTTAGGTACAGCTTGAATCTGAGTGGTCTTCAAACAAATACTGTGAGAGGAAAGCAGAAGCTGATTGGACTTCTCTATTTTTTGTTGTTGTTGTTGTTGTTTTGGTGAGATACTGTATCATTTTAATATTTATAGAATAAAACCACGTGCGAAGTCCAGAGGGGGAAAAAAGAAATCACTATTTAGTGGAGCTGTTAATAATACAAAATGTCTGAAATGTGACCTTGACACACTGTTGTTTGTAAGAAAGTAGCTTCACAGGAAAATACTCAGGAAAAGTAGAAGTACCTGGAAATTGTACTTAAGTACAACACTCAAGTTGCCTACAGTTTGTGTACTCGGTTACTTCCTGACTAAAACTGTCCCAGGTGCCTTACTAAACTAATTGGCTATAATACCTCCAAACTGAGTTTGTTTATGCATGATTATGCTGCTTAATTAACACTTAGCAGTTTTTATAGTAAGAGGAAATCCTTCACCCATTTTAGCCAAACAAATTATAAGAATTAAGTAAAACCAGATGGGAAACACAAATTTTAACCAAAAAGGCCTTAAATGCAAGACATGCAGATTAGCCTTCGCTTTATAAAAAAGGCAAATGGATTTATTTTTATTAGATAAAGCAGAGAAATATAATTTTTTTTTTGTTCAAACCAAACAAAAAAGAAAATCAAGTTTTCAATTCTACTGCAAGTCTCCAAACTTCCAAAGAACCAAATATGTCAGACTAAATGTTGGTACAAAGTTTGTTTAAAGTTTTCTGCAAAGGAACTGATATATTACCATTTCATGACAAATCCATTGAAAAAAAAAAAGACAGCGAGCGCACATTCAGTCAGTGAGGAATAAGATGATTTTAACAACGACACAGGAACATATTACTTTTCCTTTGGAGAGTTACAATTGTTAAACTTGTTCAGACAAAATTCCTGCAAAGAAAAGCAGAAAAGAAAAAAGTTCTGAACAATTTGAAGTCATACACCTGAAGTTTTAATATTTGCATAGCAACAAATCTTGAATTACAGTATGACATTAAACATTTTAATCTTTTTTTCCATCTGCTGGGAAATCAAATATTTGCAGAGATGTTTTGCGTGCACAAAGGGAGAAAAAAAAAAAATCCAACATCCAATAACTTGTACTTTTAACAACAACAACAACAACAATTCTTGAATGTCAATGCAACAAATTCATGTAGGTACAGTAAACTGACATGAGGTTTCAAAGGCACTGCTATTTTTCCATAACAAGAATTAAAACAGTAAACTCGACAATACTATTATTTTCCAATTTTGTTTCAACTTCATGCCTGTAAACTCAGTAGCAGCCACAGATTGAACTGAACCTCTCATTCAGCTTGTTGTTTGTTCACAACTTTGTGATTGTGAAGGGAACACCTATATGGATTGAAAGAGGAAATTCAATTAGTTTAAGTCAAAGAAAATGGAAAAAGAATGAAAAACAAAACAGTTGAGCAGGAATTAGAAAATATTGCTAACCTCTCCTCCCAACTGAACATGATACTGGGCACAGCTCAGGGTCCTGCTCTTGTACGGGTCCTTGTTTGGGGTCTCGGTCCAAAGTTGTCTGCAAATCCTACCAAAGTCATAGTAAGAAGTATTCAGCCAAATGCACTTAATGCATCAAAAGTAAGGGGATGTATTCTGGAGAAGAGAAAATACCTCAAATTGACCAAAGATAATAAAACTTTCCTGTTACAACTTGAAAATGATCTTGGTAAAACAAAAAGCATCTTATATGTCATTGTGCCAGCCTTTTCACGACTGAATTCTCGACATGTCAAAGCCAGGGAAGCAAAACTATTGTCATTAATTATGTTTTATTTATTTGGGTCAAACAGTTTTGTGTACGTTCACTCACTGACGTGGTTCGCTGGGACACTTTATGGTTGTTGATTTTATTTAAATCAAAATGCCTGTTGTTAAATATGTTTATGTGCTTCTGTAATGCCACAGACATAGTTTAAAACTCTCATGATGCAATACAAATATATCTTTTTTTGTAATTACCAGGAGGATTAAACTATAACAAATTATTGTTTGAAATATGCCTTTAATGAATTAAATGTTTCACAATGCAACCAATTCAAACCACCAGCGTGTAGGAAGTCTGTTAACAATGATGAGAAAAAGGAATCACTCACCTGCAGAGGCAGACAGCTGACATGATGCCACATAGAAGCAATCCAATTGCAAGTGGGAGTGCGTATACAAAATCCTCCGATGGAATGATTTCTGCATGAAATCAGTACTGAATTACATGTAAGCAGCATGCAATTGGAACTTTAAAATGTTGAATGCCTGAATGATTACCCTGCTGTTTGCCCTACCTACCTTTGGGGTTCTCAGACACGGTTAAGTTCCAGCCAATACTGTTCATGCCCACTCCAGTTAGATTACATACATAAAGTCCTGCATCATCAGGTTGAGCACTAATGATAATGAGCTTTGTCGGTAAGTCGAGGTCTATTCTCACTCTGTCAGAGGAGAAATTAGAATAAGTCTGATTCATCTTGATGTGAAATGTCGAAACATATCTGCCTTTGCTCCAGTTGATTTGCGTTGTATCTTTCTCGGATATGTTGCAAATCAACACGACTTTTTCTCCACTGGACACCATCTCATTGTTGTAGTCTTTTCTTTCAGCCTCTAAAGTTTGAAGGAAAAAATCAAATCAAAAGAAATCATTGCTGGATAAAAGCATCAAAGGCTCAAACACAAATCTGCTCTGTACCTGCAAAGACTTGCCACATCAGTAATGGTTGAATGAGGAGCAGAACTGGTTGGTTTAGGCTGAACATCATGAGCATCAGACAGAGAAAGGTGGACTGAAACTTCACCTTCAGTTATTCATGTTTTTGCGCAGGAGGTACAGAAAAAAGGAAGTTGGTCACAACTTTTGTGGAAGAAAAAAATAAGTAATGTTGAAACTACACATACAGCTATTAAGTTCAACATCGAATACTGGCAATTCAAGCACGCACCTTCATGAAAAGAAATATATTACAAACATTTTTCCCTGTTCATTTAGTCTCTCATTTCATAAACTAAAAATATAGATATATATACTGTACTGTATATAATGTGCATTTTATATTTTTACTGCTATTTTACTGCTATTTTATTGCTTTTCTATTGTTCTATTATTATCTTATTGCTTCTCATTTCATAAACTAAAATGCAAATGAGCAGTTTTCAAATGTAGGAAAACCACTTCTGCATTGAGCTCACAAACTTTACAGACATAGTGTGAACCAAGATTTGGCCGTCACAGCGGCTCATGATGTTGCACACTTTATGGTGGTGGGGGGGGGGGAGAGAGGGGTCTGTGTGTGTGAATAAGAGTGTATAATTGTGTGTGCGAACGACTCTCCTCTCTATACCTGCTATCTTGTCTAGAGGTTCGGGGGGGGGGGGGGGGGGGGTGACAACCCAGAGACAGACAGAGCAGAGCTTCACCATCAGCTTGTACAAGTAAATTGTAGAGGAGGTGCAAGGAAAAGGAAGTGGTCCACTGCACTTCGAAAAAAAAATAAAAAATCATTGAACATAAACTGAACTGATCAAGCCGAGCAGCAGTGACTTTGAAGGTGGAGTCAGTAATTCTAGTCCAATACACTTTTTGGCAAAGTCAGTAAATATCACCTCACGGTGATATTTTTGTTTTTACATGGACTGGCTCTGTAAATAGGAAACAAACTCAGTGGCTCATCATGACTGTATATAAGGCTGGAGGAAGTGACATCTCCCCAAAATGTAATACCAAAACATGTCGATCACCCCCTGGTGGCTGGTTGCAGTATAGGGACATAAACCCCATCCCCTCCATGTTAGAGTAATGGACCAAACAAAAACAATCAAAGTACACGTCAAACGTTTCCCAAAGTTGATTTCCGTCACTATAGGTAGTTTTTAGCTGATGAGCAATACGCTCTATCGATTGATTTTTCTGATGAGTTAGGTTTTGATAAGTTATTCAATACTATAAAATGTTGGCGTGGCATCATAGATGACAGCTGCTGTGAGTGAAGTGGTCGCAAAGACTGAGTTGGGCAGAGTATGTGGGTCACCAGTGACAGATGGAATATTTTGGCATGAGTTTTGTACAGTTGGAAGAAGTGGAGACGCATTGTCAATCATTATATAGTGGAAAAGTATTGTGGTTCGGTCCAAACCATACAACCAAGAGAGGTTAGAAGAGATGGGTGAAAAGGGACGGCTTCTGAAAGTGGATTTGTCTGGCTGTTGAGTTCAAATATCAACAATTGTTTTCTCTAGAATGAGGCTGAACATTTAAATTTGACTGTGTTCCTATTTTTTCATTAGCAGGTGGGAACAGAACATATCTACAAGAACCGCCTGGAAATTGCGAGTCAACCACATGTCTGTATTCATGCTAATTACAAACCCAGAGCTCACTGATATGACATCTTATAAAAGAAAACTTGTCTATATTTTTCTATTTATTTGTCAAATACTGTACTGTATGTAATAAAGAGCATAATCTTTGCTTTAAGCTCCGTCAAATGCCTCATAAAGTAGTAATGGTAAAAGAGTTAAGAAAAAGTTGACACCTGATGCCACTGTCTGATGTTTGAATTCAATAAAAAAAAAATTTTTTATATGGTGCCACATATTCCATCTCTTTAAATAATAGCATCAAGACCTACAGAGAAACTTACCATTGATTGTATAAAAGAATGGACGGAGTCTGTCTGAAAAGTGAAGTCAATCTGGAAGTGCCTTAAAATGCAATACCACTGGGGTCCACAAGGGGCTATCTTTACAACAAAAAAAAAATTCCCATTCAAATTCTCTCATGAAATACAAAGTCAATAATTTCTTTCCAAAAGTCAGAAGCTGCCAAAGCAGGAGGTCCTTCAGACGGCTCCACTCCCACCAAACCTGCCTCACAGTGAGCCTCACTGTGAGTTCAGCAGAGCTGTCACATGTTGTTGAGATAAATGTGTGAATCCTGCAGAGGGGAGCATGCACCTGAGGATCCAAAAACATGCACCTCAGGTCAGGTTACCTGGCGCCTCGCTCGTGGCAGCCTGTTGCAGCAGCTCCCCCCCTGATAGCCCCCCTGCTGTAGCGAAGAAATTTCCCCTCGGGGTTTAATAGAGTAAAATAAAAAAAATTAAATAAAAATTAAAAAAGAGGAGCTCACACTGCACTGGCGATGGGTGTGTTTGTGTGGAGGGGGGGTGTCTGTGGGTGTGTGTGGGTGTGTGTCTCAAGATAAAAGAGATAAAACAGTTTCCAGTATGTTGCGACTGAAACTCATCAGTTGGGAAAGCAAAAACAGAAAACTTAAATGAAAAGGTAATGATCGGGGTGCAAAAAAAGAAACGAGCTGTATATTCAGTAGTGCTCGGATTGTATGGGAATTTTTGTAAATCTGGTGTTAACATTATATTTAACCATAAAGAGGTAATCGAGTCATTTAGTATTCAACTTCTATAATATGAAAGACAGATTATAAAAAAAAATTAGACAAAAAAGCATCATAGGACAAGATATGAAGACTTTTACTTTCTACAATCAATCTGTCTTCCTCAAGTCTAACATGTTGTATGCAGTTTGAGAGAGTCCTCTGTAAAGCTAATAAGAGGCTAGAAAGCTTTTATGCAATAGGAGTTATCCAATTCTAGTCATTCTTTCCTGTCTCTTGTTTCTATGAAACTGTCACTGTGACAGCTGACACATAAGTGACTATCTGTTCATCTCTTTTATCCATTATCCTGACTGTAGATTATATATGTATATCAAGGAGGTGACGTGTACACATTAGTACACTGAAGCTGAGGCGTTTGTAATTTTTAACTAATGTTTAATTTGACTACAATCCAAAGAAAACACAAACAGTCAGCGCAGAATTGCATCAACAAGATACAAGTTGAGTTACAAAGCAAAAAATAAATTTTGAGATTGCAATTCAAGAGTCACAAAACAATTAAAAACTAAAAAAAATTATAGAAAAATCATAACATAAAAAAGCAGTAACAAAAATGATAGAAATGTAATTAGAAAGTGGAATGGAAAAACTGCTTCCACTTTAAACAACCAACTCCCAAAGCCCACAAAGTTTTTTTTAAATTAAAATGACTATTTTCAATGACCACAGATGAATGGAAAATTGGCAATCTAATGCATCTTCAATCTATACTTATCAAAGATTTCAGGTTTACAGTCAAACTACAAAGCTTTTTCAAGTGTAAATAAAGTGGGATGAATTCTACTATATTCCCCCTTATCCATAAAATAAATGCAAAAGGACCTTTTCCCTCAATACTCGATCACGATGAATCCTGTTGTTTCAAGTGATCTGGATGGACTTCAATACGATTTGGTACTGACATTCAAGATTTCCCAAGGTTACCAGCAGGTACGATTTTCAATAGTACAATGACGCTGTCGACTTCAATTGTTATCATTTTTCCATTTCCAAACATCTTAATGGGCCCCTGATGTTTTTCTAGTGCGATTAGCAGGTTGCTATTCTTGGTTCTGATTGAATTATGTTGACCACAGTTAAGATCGATTAATTTTAGTTATGTTCATCTTTCCTAGTGAATCACTTTACTGGTCATACCAGTATAAAGTATTTAACAATGAATGTAAAATTAATTGTTTTCTTTAATTTTCTGCACTCAAATACTTAAATTATTTCAGTAATTATGGATGAATGATTCTTGAAATAATCAAATTACAGCAGAAAGTTTTCCTCCTACATGCCAAACATTGTGATTGTGAGCAAGTTCGCACCAGCATTAATCAAATCAAATCAATTAAGATGGATACCCTCAGTACAGGATATTTCCTTCTTTCTGAGATCAGTCAGATGCAAATTGGCAGCTATTAGCAGTATAAAATGCATTTTTGTTTCAATGTTTATAGTTTGTAATACATAACTTCATTTTAACTTTTGATCATCTTAAACACATCATCAAAGACAATTTTACATCCACAACAGAAATACAGTGACTGGAGAGTAACACGCAATGGTTTGACTAACATTATTGTCACACAAAAGAAATAAATAACTCAAACAATAAATAAGGCATACGCACCAATATTAAAGAAATGTAGAACTAGAGCAAGTTATTTTTACATATTTAAAAATTGGTTATTTTTACCCCCAAATTTTTTTTTAAAAACTGTTTTTAATAATAATACATATTGAAAGTGTTCTTATACTCTGCAGTATAAGTGTACCTCATTTACACAAGTTTTTGGTTTTATCATTTCTAAAAAATAACTTCTTGACCATTACAGGCACTTTAGTAAATATGATAATTGAGGGAATAAGTTAAAGACATTAGACTTTTCCAGGAACACATTCCTGAAACGTGCTTGTTGCTTGTGTAGTACAAGTATTTGTCAATGAAAGTCACTATTAAACCGATGCAGAACAATGGAGAAAAATATCATTATTTTCACAAATTGACTTCAGAAACCCAAACAATAACGGATGTAACAATAACTACACGCAATGGTTGTGTATGCAGTGAATAAATATGGTTGTGCTGTTGACAGAGTGCTGAACTGAAGCTCCTCATATCCACATTCACAGCCTCACCCAAAGCAAAGAGGCAGGCCAGCTGCAGCTGCTCTCACAACTAGTGACCGAATGCTGTCATGAACATACTTCTGAAATAAGCAATAATTAACAAAATGTAAATCGTTCAGTTATTGTATTGATACTTAAGTTATTGTGAGAAAAATGCAAAACCTTTAACTTTAACATATTAAGCTTAACAATCCCCCTTTAGGGGTTTCCCACTAATAATGAGATAAATGTAGAGATAAAGTACCCACATTACTACAGCGAGTGTAAATATGTGTTTGGGTCTTCTGATTTCTCAGAGTAACTTCCTTTCCGACATACATCATAATTCTTTGCTGCTGTCAGCAGTTAAGCTGTTGATGGAAAAATACGCACAGGAGTCAAGTACTGTTAATGCTGTTGTTGATAAAGCAGCTGCAGGCAGTTAAAGATAACAGGGAAATGACATTTCAAAAGACTTCTGGCAACTGCAGTTTTCACTTTGTTGACTACTACTCTACTTTGTTAGGAGTTTCTTCTGTTGCACAGTGCCATAGGATCATACATGCATGGTGCTTAACATTGTTTTAAATGTCAGTTCCCATACACATTGGTATTTTCGGAACACAATATGTAAATAATGAACCATTTGAACAATGGCCTTATTCTTCTGCAATAGCTGAATAGCTCCAGAACTACATACAGAGATGTCTGTAAATGTCTAGCGGCATTCACGTTTTACACTGTTCAGCCAGCTCATTCTTTCTGTCTGGTCACCCAGGCGTGATTTCAGATGAACTGTGTGGTTATTCATTTCAGTTAAATAATGCTGCATTTAGGGGAGCTCAGAAAATATTTGAGAATTTTTGTTGTTGGCGAATGTTTAATGCACTGCGCTGCCTAACACTAAGTAGTGATGTGAAGTAATGCTATAAACTGATATACATCAATTAGGGCTATTCACTAACCACGTTGTGTCAGGCCACCTGTTGGTGGTGGAGCCTGTAACTTCCAGCAGTCCAACTGTGATCCATCTTGTTGCCTCCACAGCTGACATTCCTAGGGCACATTTAATTTCAATTGAATCTGCGTTTCAGGGTATCTGCAGATTAAAAAAAAAAAAATCACAGTTTAACTGTTAGTTAAAGTCAAGAAAAGAAGACGATGAAATGTGTTGTACTCCTGCATAAGTAAAACTACAGGTGCAAATAAAATGTACCTAAAATAACTGCATTTTTTTTTATTCAATTCTGACATATGACAATAGTGTGGGTTTGTGACATCACAAACGTACATAAGTCCAAACAGCACAGTTGTTCAATATTGGCTGTGTGCCGTTTTTAGGGGCTAAGTGTTTTGACACTTTCACCGTATTTAAATAGTAACTTGACCCCCTTTATGATCAAAAAGAAATGGAAATCTGAATTGTTATGATATGGGATCATTCATTTTGAGGGTAACAAAATAAAACTATGGCACATTTGAACAAATTAACTGTTACATATATTCCTTTACCTCCCTATAGTGGTTATAAATCCTCATGTTGTTCCAGAGGTTCAGATGCATGGGGAGATGTTGGGACTCTCTCACTACGTGGGTTCTCTCTTCTCCTGCATAATGAAACACCAGTTAATATACAACAAAAGGTTTTCCTTGGATGTGAAGTATATGCTTATATATTTATCAGTAGTAGGGTATATGTGCATGCTGGGCAATTAAACTTGGTACCTCGGGAAAATTCCTTGTTTATAACTGTACCACGCAGCAACAATCGCTCCAGTGATATTCAGGAAAAGCAAAACACCAAATAGGGAGCAACAAGCAGGGCAGGATCCTGAAGGGAGAAAAGACACAAGAATGATATACAATCAGAGGAAATACTAATATCACTAATGTCACAAACTAAACTTGTTTTTTTGGGTTTATATTTTCTTTCTCAATTTGTTTTGATAAAAAGTTCATAACAAGTACAATTACTGACTCTGTTTTTAACACAACGTCGTGTACCCTCGCCAAACATTATTTCTGAAAACTTTTCTTATACCGACACGTCCAGAGGGTCAAAAGTAAGACATTAATTTACTCCGAGTAGGAACAGGACTTTTCACAAGATAGGACATGCTCTAAGTTCAACGTTTAAATGAGTAGAAAAGAAAAGAAAAGAGAAACTATTACAAAATTAATTAAACAATGTCCACAAACTCTCAAATCCAGAAATGCAAAACAGGAATACATTCCAACTACGTGTATCACTTCATAATTGCATCCCTCTGCCAACCAGTCAATTTGCACTGTGCATGCATGTCTGTCCAGACGCATATAATTAATGTGATGACGACATTGAAGGAATCCTTCTATGTGTTCCTAAACGTGGCTAATAAAGCTGGTTGATAGAAGATAATGCTTCAAATATGGATGTTGCAGCAAAGAAGCTAAAAATTCTATAACACGGATGCTTCACACATATCTTAAACCTGACACCACATAATATCTATACAGTCACCACGGTTTCAAGGTGGATACCCTCGATTAGTCACCAATTCAGGATCTTACCAAGTGTGATATATGGTCACATCTCCCAGTGAAGGAAAGAGAGCATCAACACACCTATTTGACAAAGTGCCTAACCAAATCAAACCCGAACTCACCTGCAACCACATGCACAAAGAGCTGACCATGTTTTCTTCCATATGGGTTTGATGCTTCACACTGGTAAAAGCCATTCAAATCAGAGGACATGCTCAGAAGCTGTAGTTTTGAACCATCTACTCTGACAGCAGACTTGGGCAAATCCTGGCCAGATCTGGAAGAGACAAACAAGGCTCAGCATGAAATGTACGAGGGTGGATCAATCAATTCAGAGACTGCTCCTGTTGTGCGTGAACGATGCGCCGTATTATTGAGAGCGAGAAACTAGTGCGTTTTCAACGTGCTGTGAGCAGGCGCATTGTCATGTTGGAGAACCCAAGTGCCATCGCGCCACAGTTCAGGTCACAGTTGAGCTCGGTGTCAACAGTCTGACTCTGCGGGACGAATTCATGGTACATTATCCCGCGAATGTAAAAAAAACAAAACAACAACTGGTTGTGCGTCTGATTGGATGCACCTTTCTCGGTTTAAACCGCGACATACCGCCCCCTCAGAAACACGAATGTCAGGGTCTCTGTTTGACAGAAATAGTATCTGTGCCCTCTGGTCATGTCCACACAGAAATCCCCGTGCTCACGAACCAGCGCTCATAAAAAAGTGTTTAACTCGTGTGCTGATTTTGATCAAGCGAGGAAATTTGTAATCTTTACTCTCTTGGGTTATTTCTTCCTCCTGCCCCGAGTATGTGACGGTGCTGTGCATCGTTCGCAAACAACAGGAGCAGTCTGAGAACTTATTGATCCAACGTTGTACAAATATTTACACTTAGAGCCCCTGCAGAAGAATGTTACATATTAAAACAGAAACACCAGCTAAGCATACAACTACATTTCCACCACATTTAGGAGCTAGAGCTGTTGATCATATCAGATTATGTTCGTGGATAGTTTGCATGTGATAACGGAAACCGTGTCTTCCTTGACTCTGCAGTGGCCTTTCATTTTAGTATATTTCCAGCCCACAATGTTTTATGTTTTGGTTCATATTCATAGAGTTCTTTTGAAACCAAGTGCAAAAAAAGCTCTAAAAAATGCATTGTTCACTGACTGTCTACAGTCAGACTGTATTACTGGCTGTAGGCAGTCAGTGAACAATGTGTTTTTTAGAGCTTTTGATCACAGAGAAGCTTTTATACCTCCTTTGACTCATTACGGCGTTGCTCACTGTTGATTGAAATACTGATTTCAGATAAAGGTAGTACAGAAAAAAATGGCATTTCCAGTAAACTTTTTACTTACAAACTCAAACAATGCATTCTGGGAAGTTTGCGTACACAGCAAAATGGAAATAGCTTTCCTTTTCTGTGGATCTATTAATTTGTATTGTGTCCAATTAACAAAATGCTTCCAAATTTTTGTTAAAAAGGGGTAAATTTTAAAGACATGACAAAACCTATAGCAATCCTTTGAGCCAGTGAATTCTCAGCCGTTCATTCCTTCAAGTCAAAAGGCTTTAAGCTTGAAATATTCATATTTACAATCTCAGAAGTGGTTTGAAAACATTGAGTTGACTTAAAGTTTTGAAAACTTGCACATTTACTTTCAAATTAATGGTAAACGACCGTTTGATTCCACACCCTTATATGTTGGTGTGGAAGCTTGTTCAAGGTCTGTTCCTGCTGCACACATTTTCGGAGGAAGTATTATTTACTTGATTGACCTACTTTTTTCAAAATTCCCCTTCACCACCATTATAACTCTTGTTTGTGTGATGTGTTGATTTGTGTCACATGTAGTTCTTTAGCCATCATTACAAATTCTCTCTCAGGGCTTTTCATCAGACCAACAACTACATTCTCTACATATTACAACTATAATCCACAAATGCTTCTGAGAACACACAACTTAAACACAAAGAATATCAATCTTATTCATTTAGTTAACGGCAAAACTGTACAACACTGTACAAACCTTGAGAGAATGACAAATAGTGCCTTGATATAAACGATAAGAATAATCTTAGTTTGTTCAGCGTTTTAAAACTGTTATTTAAACTACTTTACCTGCTCCAGGAGACAGTTGCGTTTGGGTTGGCTTCTGTCATGCATTCAAATGAATCTTTAGAAATTTCAACAACATTCACTTCCATGGGAGAGACTATGAAAAAGTAAGACAGTGAGCTGTGTTAATTCTGTAACACAAAAATAACAATGATATCAAAATAATATTTCACTTGAATGTTCGGATTCTGTGATTTATATTGGTTATTTAGGTATTGTCAATTCGTTTAAAGGTCATCTTGGAGCAAACTTGGAAAACAGCACATTGCATGTTCAGAATAACATATTTAGGAGCTTTTCAAAAGAACATATCAATCTCTGTATACAGATATAAGTCACATGTTTACAGTAAATTAGCTGCCTCTCAAATTAAGGTCAAGGTGATGCATCACACAGCAGTTTTTTGATATCTACAAACAAAGTGCTGAAACTGAAGCTGTGATTATTCCATGGTAGACCTGTGGGCAATGCCACTGCCTCACCATTAAAACTGTCTCATGGAAAACTCAGGAAAAACAACAATTATATATAATACAGCGGGCCGGCACGGGAATTCCAAGAGAAACAGAACACCAGTTATCTGTTGAGACAGGTCGTATGCACTCACTCAAACCAGCCTGATGCTTTGTGTCTTATTACACAGGGTTTTAGAAAAAGATATAGTGATCCATGCTGGCATAGTAATTCCAGTTTCAGCTCATTGTCAAGTTGATGAAAGCAGTCGGAGTCAACTTCTGTTTCGGGAAATTATGCACTATCATGGTGGAGAGACACAATAGATGAGAACATTTTAGATACTGATAATTGTCACACAAATAATTGCAATAAATGATTTTATCATCTTTTTCTGTTCATTTGATGCCACTATTAGAGTAAAAGTTCAATCCTATAAATAATACACTTTATGAAGGAGAAGAGTTTTGAGGGTTTTTTTCTGTTTTTGTTAAAGAAGGGGACTTTCATCCAGACTCTTTCCGCCTCTGCCACATTCCAGAGCGAATATCTGCTAAAGTATGAGGACACAGCTTCAGTTGTGTTTTAGTTTAAGAGAAACTGTGAGCTTATCATTCTGCCTTTTGTCCCCAGTTTACATGTCCTCAATTAGTCTTGACCCAAGCCTTACTTGTTTTGTCCTCAGACAACAAAGGCATTTCTCAACATTTTTGTGGAAGCATAATGTGAAGCAACAAAACCAGCTGACAAGTACAGCAGATAATATTGCAATCCTACAGACAAAGAACCCCAATGATTCGGGTCACACTACAATTGTTACAAACATATGGCTATGACGCATTTCACATTTGTAAATGTCTGAACACTCTGTACTTCTGTTTTAACTGCCGGTATTAAACCTCTTTTACAACTAAATAGAATTTGTAGAGTCTTAACGAAGGAGGACAGTGACAGTGAGTTACTTGGCCCACTCCATTTTTAGTAGTGATGAAACGGCAAACTCTCTTTATAACAAGATCATTTTTTCATTAAATTATTCAACTATTTTTGTCTCATGGCTCAGTAATATTTAAAGATTTTCCAGGAATATCTTGTTTTTGCTGACCCTCAGTAGTAGTACCTAGCTATTGAGAATACTTCTGTCTGTCTGTGTACCTCTTCAATAATTAATGACAATGAACAAAATAATTTAAACATTACGAAATTGACAATGCTACAAGTAAACATGAATGCCGAACTACATGAACAACTGATAGAGAAACATATTGGTGTACTCACAGTAGACCTGGATGGTGAAGGGCAGGCTTTCGTTTGTGGACAGAGCTGAACTGGAGACGACACAGTGGACCACATGATGGTTGATTTCTTTGGTGGGGACTCCGAACAGCGAGCTGACTGTGGTAGTTGTACCGTTGGCATGCTCGGTGGAGTTGCTTGTTTGTCTCACTTTTTCTGCCAGAGAACCAGTGAGCCACCTCACGTCTACAGGAGGCCTCGAGGCGGCAGCCGTGCAGGTGGCAAGGGAAACCTCTTCATTACCCAAAGTGGGACGATCATCCTTCAGGCTTGTGAGTGGAGGCACTATAAGAGTTATTGTATACAAAGAAGTCAACATTCAAGCAAGAAGGTAAAAGCCACACTAATTTTCTCCCTCAGACACATACAAACATAACATCCAGACCATGTTAAGGTTTCATCATACCAATCAGGTTTAGCACTATCTCCGTTTTGTGAGCTCCACTGGGGAACAAAGTGAAGAGGCAGGTGTAGGTGCCTTCATCCATCAGAGTAACATTGGATAACTGAAGAGATCCATTTCTGTCATTCAAATTCCCAATAAATGTAAATCTTTTATCAATCCCATTGTAGAACTTTGGTTGTTTTTGTGGTCGGATAGTCATGAAATTGTCATTGAGAGGTTTTTGTCTGGTCTTCCTCTGCCAGGAAATCTGCGTGAGATCCTCCACGGTGTCAATGAGTTTGCAGGGTAAGATGGCATACTGTCCTTGCACCACGGTCGTACTTCCACCAATCACCTGGAGAGCTGTAAAGTGAATAAAACTTGATCAGGTTATCAGGTTACAATTCAAAAAGCAGAAACAAAATTAAAACTGCAAGCAGTGATGTACGGGCCCTCAGCAATCCGGTGCGCCGCCTCCCCGAAGCCATCTCCCCGACGTGCAGGGCGCCAGGGACCACTTATACCCGCTTAAAGTTGCTATTTTTGTCTCGTTTCCTGTCTCCAGCAGGGGGAGCTGGTGAGACGTTTGGCCACGCCCACTCATAAAACACATCAGATGTACAGTCTCACCACGCCGGATGTATGTCACACACAAATGGCTCGAGAGCGCCCCCTAAAGAGATACCCCGGCGGCCACATTTACCTAAATTCACGAAATCCGGTGGACACGTGTATCACACCTGGACGCACAAAAAAGTTACATTGCACCGTTAGGTCGACTGGACAGGAAGTCCACCATTTTGAATTTAGTCGCCATTTTGGGCGATTCTGACACGTTGTACTTTGTCGAACTCCTCCGAGGGATTTTGTCCAGCTGACTTGAATTTAGGTTCTCTGGATAGAAAACATGTTTGGGATTAAAAGTTGTATAAATAATTTGTTTTCATCGATGGGTGTGCCCGTAGCGTGGCGGCCATTTGGAGCGTCTCGCCATGAAACTACGAGTTGCTTTAAATCTTATGGACATGGACCGACCTTCTCCAAACATCACAGGTATGATAACAGCCCCGCCCTGAAGACACCTGTGTGGTAATATTCGCTCATAGTCATAGCGCCCCCTGGTGGACACTGGAAATTACACTTTTCATACTTTCACATTCTACGTCGAGCTGGTTGATCACATGAACCTAAAGTCGGGTCACAATAACCTAAACATGTAGTTAATGATATATTGAGACATTCGTTCGACTTTGTCAATGGGCGTCGCCATGACGATGCGGCAAAGTTTGATGTCTCGCCGTGATGCAGGAAGCTTATGTTTAAGGTCAAATGATGCTTGAAACCTCACGAAATGTCACACATCTGGCGTGGTGAGACCATACATCTAATGTGTTTGGTGAGTGGGCGTGGCCAAACGGCTCGCCAGCTCTCCTGCTGGAGACAGGAAACCAGACAAAAATAGCAACTTTAAGTGGGGACAGTGGTCCCTCGCGCGCTGCACGTCGGGGAGGCGGCTTCCGGGAGGCGGGGCGCTGGAGTGCTGAGGGCCCGTACATCACTGCTTGCAGTTTTAATTAACATTAAAATTAACTGTCGGTTTTATTGTGACATCTTAAATCATTTTACATTTTCGATGGGTCTACTGAAATGAAAACTTATGAGAATAATTTTTGCTTTAATGAGACTTAAAAACAATTTATTAAAATTATATTACGGTAACTTTTTGTCAAGGGCCTTAAGCCAAAACAGTTGTTACCCTCGTAACCTTTTTTATTTCCTTATTTTATGAGATTGTACTTCATCTCTGCTACGATGGATCCGGGCTACAGAACATCTGCTCACCATGATACTGATGGGGAGTGTTTGTTGTCGTGGTAATAGCTACATTCGTATTGAAATCAAACTAGAAACAGTTCAAATGTTTGCACGCAACACGTACATGTGTACTTCCGTTATGTTATGGACAAAACAATGTTGTTTTAAATCCGTCTCGATAGAATACATTTGGATCGTATCCTGAAAGTTATTGGCCTACAAACAGGGAAGAGTCAGCGACGAAAATGGAAAACATGAGTCATACCTTCGACATCTGAGTTCAGGAGGAGAACTGACATCAACATCAGCAGTCTGCACGTCCGGGAGAAACGATGCAGCGACAATTTGATCCGGTAGCAAACCATGAAGTAAACAAAGAAAATATCCTCCTTCCATTCGGGGTTTTTCATGCGGAGACAACCGCACTGGTCACGTGGACGAGCAAAGCCGCCATTCATATGAATGCCACGAGGTGGCGCTACATCCACTTAGGTACAGCTTGAATCTGAGTGGTCTTCAAACAAATACTGTGAGAGGAAAGCAGATGATTGGACTTCCCTATTTTTTTTTATTTTTTTTTGGTGAGATACTGTATCATTTTAATATTTATAGAATAAAACCACGTGCGAAGTCCAGAGGGGGGAAAAAGAAATCACTATTTAGTGGAGCTGTTAATAATACAAAATGTCTGAAATGTGACCTTGACACACTGTTGTTTGTAAGAAAGTAGCTTCACAGGAAAATACTCAGGAAAAGTAGAAGTACCTGGAAATTGTACTTAAGTACAACACTCAAGTTGCCTACAGTTTGTGTACTCGGTTACTTCCTGACTAAAACTGCCCCAGGTGCCTTACTAAACTAATTGGCTATAATACCTCCAAACTGAGTTTGTTTATGCATGATTATGCTGCTTAATTAACACTTAGCAGTTTTTATAGTAAGAGGAAATCCTTCACCCATTTTAGCCAAACAAATTATAAGAATTAAGTAAAACCAGATGGGAAACACAAATTTTAACCAAAAAGGCCTTAAATGCAAGACATGCAGATTAGCCTTCGCTTTATAAAAAAGGCAAATGGATTTATTTTTATTAGATAGAGCAGAGAAATATATATATATTTTTTGTTCAAACCAAATAAAAAAGAAAATCAAGTTTTCCATTCTACTGCAAGTCTCCAAACTTCCAAAGAACCAAATATGTCAGACTAAATGTTGGTACAAAGTTTGTTTAAAGTTTTCTGCAAAGGAACTGATATATTACCATTTCATGACAAATCCATTGAAAAAAAAAAAAGACAGAGCGAGCGCACATTCAGTCAGTGAGGAATAAGATGATTTTAACAACGACACAGGAACATATTACTTTTCCTTTGGAGAGTTACAATTGTTAAACTTGTTCAGACAAAATTCCTGCAAAGAAAAGCAGAAAAGAAAAAAGTTCTGAACAATTTGAAGTCATGCACCTGAAGTTTTAATATTTGCATAGCAACAAATCTTGAATTACAGTATGACATTAAACATTTTAATCTTTTTTTCCATCTGCTGGGAAATCAAATATTTGCAGAGATGTTTTGCGTGCACAAAGGGAGAAAAAAAAAAAAATCCAACATCCAATAACTTGTACTTTTAACAACAACAACAACAACAACAACAATTCTTGAATGTCAATGCAACAAATTCATGTAGGTACAGTAAGCTGACATGAGGTTTCAAAGGCACTGCTATTTTTCCATAACAAGAATTAAAACAGTAAATTCGACAATACTATTATTTTCCAATTTTGTTTCAACTTCATGCCTGTAAACTAAGTAGCAGCCACAGATTGAACTGAACCTCTCATTCAGCTTGTTGTTTGTTCACAACTTTGTGATTGTGAAGGGAACACCTATATGGATTGAAAGAGGAAATTCAATTAGTTTAAGTCAAAGAAAATGGAAAAAGAATGAAAAACAAAACAGTTGAGCAGGAATTAGAAAATATTGCTAACCTCTCCTCCCAACTGAACATGATACTGGGCACAGCTCAGGGTCCTGCTCTTGTACGGGTCCTTGTTTGGGGTCTCGGTCCAAAGTTGTCTGCAAATCCTACCAAAGTCATAGTAAGAAGTATTCAGCCAAATGCACTGAATGCATCAAAAGTAAGGGGATGTATTCTGGAGAAGAGAAAATACCTCAAATTGACCAAAGATAATAAAACTTTCCTGTTACAACTTGAAAATGATCTTGGTAAAACAAAAAACATCTTACATGTCATTGTGCCAGCCTTTTCACGACTGAATTCTTGACATGTCAAAGCCAGGGAAGCAAAATTATTGTCATTAATTATGTTTTATTTATTTGGGTCAAACAGTTTTGTGTACGTTCACTCACTGACGTGGTTCGCTGGGACACTTTATGGTTGTTGATTTTATTTAAATCAAAATGCCTGTTGTTAAATATGTTTATGTGCTTCTGTAATGCCACAGACATAGTTTAAAACTCTCATGATGCAATACAAATATATCTTTTTTGTAACTACCAGGAGGATTAAACTATAACAAATTATTGTTTGAAATATGCCTTTAATGAATTAAATGTTTCACAATGCAACCAATTCAAACTACCAGCGTGTAGGAAGTCTGTTAACAATGATGAGAAAAAGGAATCACTCACCTGCAGAGGCAGACAGCTGACATGATGCCACATAGAAGCAATCCAATTGCAAGTGGGAGTGCGTATACAAAATCCTCCGATGGAATGATTTCTGCATGAAATCAGTACTGAATTACATGTAAGCAGCATGCAATTGGAACTTTAAAATGTTGAATGCCTGAATGATTACCCTGCTGTTTGCTCTATCTACCTTTGGGGTACTCAGACACGGTTAAGTTCCAGCCAATACTGTTCATGCCCACTCCAGTTAGATTACATGTATAAAGTCCTGCATCATCAGGTTGAGCACTAATGATAATGAGCTTTGTCGGTAAGTCGAGGTCTATTCTCACTCTGTCAGAGGAGAAATTAGAATAAGTCTGATTCATCTTGATGTGAAATGCCAAAACATATCTGCCTTTGCTCCAGTTGATTTGCGTTGTATCTTTCTCGGATATGTTGCAAATCAACACGACTTTTTCTCCACTGGACACCATCTCATTGTTGTAGTCTTTTCTTTCAGCCTCTAAAGTTTGAAGGAAAAAAAATCAAATCAAAAGAAATCATTGCTGGATAAAAGCGTCAAAGGCTCAAATACAAATCTGCTCTGTACCTGCAAAGACTTGCCACATCAGTAATGGTTGAATGAGGAGCAGAACTGGTTGGTTTAGGCTGAACATCATGAGCATCAGACAGAGAAAGGTGGACTGAAACTTCACCTTCAGTTATTCATGTTTTTGCGCAGGAGGTACAGAAAAAAGGAAGTGGTTACAGTTTCACAACTTTTATGGAAGACAAAAATAATTAACGTTGAAACTACATCTACAGCTATTAAGATCAACATCAAATACTGGCAATTCAAGCACGCACCTTCATGAAAAGAAATATATGACAAAAAAATTTCCCTGTTCATTTAGTCTCTCATTTCATAAACTAAAATGCAAATGAGCAGTTTTCAAATGCAGGAAAACCACTTCTGCATTGAGCTCACAAACTTTACAGACATAGTGTGAACCAAGATTTGGACGTCACAGCGGCTCATGATGTTGCACACTTTATGGTGTGTGTGAATAAGAGTGTATAATTGTGTGTGCGATAAGTGTGTGTGTGTGTGTGCGATAATGTAAGATATTCGCAGTGAGACTCTGGTGACTCTGTCCTGCCTAACGACTCTCCTCTCTATACCTGCTATCTTGTGTAGAGATTTTTTGTTTTGTGGGGGGGGGGGGGGGGGGGGACAACCCTGAGCCAGACAGAGCAGAGCTTCACCATCAGCTCGTACAAGTAAATTGTAGAGGAGGTGCAAGGAAAAGGAAGTGGTCCACCGCACTTCGGAAAAAAATTTAAAAAAAAAAAAAAATCATTGAACATAAACTGAACTCATGTGAAGATCCAATATAAAGTTATTAAATTTAAATGATAATGTTTATACTATGTTTGATACTTTCGGAAAATAAAATGTGAAAATTATTGTAAATTATAATCATTTAATGAACTGAAATATGAAATGCATCCTCTGTTCTGTTCTGCTGCAGAAAAACTTTGCACACATGATGCAACTCTGCTGCTGAGCAAGCTTCCACTTGATTGTTTAACACAACAACCAGGTGTTGCAACTCTGAAATGTTGCAGAGGAGTTATGTATTTTAGCATCGCTCACTGTTTTGATCACAAGACACTCAACATTGCTGCAAAAATCAAGCCTGTTTACATTTACAAAATGGCCTACCTCTCTGCTGGGGTTCCTTAACATGAATCCACGGGTGTAATCCAGTAACTAACTCCAACTGAAACACTGAGGATTTTTAATTAAATTAACAATCTAATTTTATACTCATTTGGCAGCAAAGATATTTGAACTGAAGAAAGCAGCAGAGCAACGTATGCAAGCAGATGTCCTCCACTATAATAATTGAAATTAAATACTCAACTGTAGTTTGAAACAAATGGGACACAGACCCCAAGTTAAATCCTGATAGCTTAATTTGAGTTGACTTTATTTCCATTAAACAAACATGAATTGCTTTGGTGAGCTCACAGTGTAAAACATATAAGAAAACATTCAACTGCTGCAATTAAAAACACAATGTACATGAGAACATATTACAATACTCAGAGTGCCATAAATATTAAAGATAAGTTAGAGGTAATATCCTAACATGAAGACAGTTGTGGTACGTGATCAAGTATAAAACACAGGTATCAGTCGCCCAGTTGTCCTCTCTCTGGTTGCCTTTCCTTGAAGAACATGAAACTGAAAAACAAAATATCTGTCTAATTTTCTCTTTCTCTTGTCCATGTCTATGTTTAGTTGTTATTTGTGTAGCCTGTCAGCTCATTATTGACCATAGATTGAATTCAGCCTCTCTATGTACTGACTCCTGTGTGTTTTATTTGTCCTATGAGCCGTGCCGCTTTGTGGTTGAGCGAGAACCACCTGTAAAGGAAGAAATAAAAAAAAAAAATCAATGTAAGCGTAAAGGCAGAAAATAAAGGCAGGGAAACGCAATAGTCTTAAAGATGCCAAAGCTCTTCTGACCTCTGGTCCTGACTGAAGGTGGAACTGGTCCTGGACTGGAGCCTGATTCGGTGTCTTGGTTCCACATTTTCTGCCGAGATAAAGCGATAATGACACCCCCCTTCTTGGCACTTTTCAGGTCTTCCATGGTTCTTTATTATATATGAAGCTCAGTGTAAGTGAAAGTAAAATAAATAAATAAATAAATATATATATATATATATATATATATATATATATAAATAAAAAATTAAAATGCGTACAGTGACAAGACTTAAAATGCTTTTTGAAATTAATGATTCATTAATCCATCAGTCATTTAACAGAAAATTCAGCAGCATCTATGCTCTTTTTCAAGCCAGAACATGAGAATTATTTTTTATTTTAGTTCCTCTAGTGTGAGATTTTGCCAATAATGAAAGTCAAAATTAGTTGCAATTAATTTACAAAGCAGAGGCAACTTCAGAAGGCAATATCAAAACATATTCGGAATTGCACCCAGCACAAACTATGAGATTATTTCAAATTAACCAAAGAACAATGATGTGCCTTATCGAAGAGAATTTACACAATTACCCGCATATTTACTGTCAGCGTAAGAGCAGTTACTGACTCCTGTATCATGTGTTGTAATGGAAATGCACCTACCAGCATTCTCTTCTGACATGACAGTAAATTCTGTGCTGGTAAAACATTGAGTGAAGCAGTAGTTTGTCTAAACCCTTTGCATTAACAAATTACTGACAGGAATTCTGTTTGCATTAACTTGGCATGACAGTTATATTAATATGGTTGCCATTCTGTAGCTTATGCACTTCATCGCCATGTACTGTACGCAGGCAGCATTGTAGGTAAAGGGTACCAGTGTCACAAATATGGCCTCCGAAATGTTTTGACTTCCATTTTGTCTTTCAATTATATTATTTTTTAATATTGAAATATTTTGTGTGTAAATTGTATTTACCAGATTAACATCAAAATGCTTTTTCAAATTGCTGTGGAGAATTACAGAGGATTTAAAGGGCTGGATATCAAACCCAAATAGCTTACAAATTCTAAGCGTTTGTAGAAATGTGTCTTCAGCACAGAAAGAAAAATGCCATGTGGTATCAAATACTATTTCAGATTTCTAATGCCATTGACTTATTCTTTGATTATCTTTTTTGATCAAACAAATGTTTCCATCTCTGATCTTTATTTTACAGTATTTGGACAATGCATTGTATTGCTGAAGTGTGATATTATAAAGAATGGGGTCAACATATTCGCGATGTAAAGTAACATATAGCCACTGCTGCCATACTCAAGGCTTGTTCTATTTCATTTAGATTTTGTTTGCTTAAAACTGTCTATGTTTAAGTATATTGAGTCTAAATATCCTGTAATCAAACTGTTGGATAACCAGCTTGTGTGAGTTTGTAGTTGAGGGATATAAACTCCTCCTAGGTTTCCCAAAACACAGAAATAAGTTACCTCAGTGATGGCCTGAACCTTTTTTAGCACTTGATCTTTGTGTGCATTAATTTCTTCCCAGCTTTGCATCGTGTACAAAAATATCTCAAAACACAGGCAGAGGACATTTTAAGGTCTAAATGGAGCCAGAAGGGGTTGAATCACATCCGGACTTTGTTTATGGTGCACACAGTATTTTAAATATATTCAACACAACTAAGTCTTTTCTAAGCAGTGGAGGTTTTGACTGCAGCCACAGGGAAGCTGCAGAGATGGTGCCTGTGAAAACTGCTGAAAAGGTCTGCTAACTGTGTTCAGGGGACAACTTTTCTGCAAAAGGTTGACAATTTATTCTATTTTATAGTATCACATGGTTCGTAGTTTGTGTTCTTGAGCTTTTGATTTAATCCTTTAGCTGCAATAACACATTCAGCAGTAAAACACAACCACACAGTTCAATACATTCAGGGATTTTGCAGCTATACTTGGTCTGGTATGATCAGCTGCTTATGTTCATATAACTTTGATATTGCTATTTAATGAACTCTCCTGAGACAGTTTACCGACTCTATGACTTAACTTTATTTGCACTATTGAATTGTCTATAACATGTTATATGTTGTACTTGCAACTTGCAAACAGTGGCTGCTTTTGCTACATTGAGCTTTAAAGACATTCAAACATGATAAGGGGAATATATTGAAATCTATGACAATTTGGTTCAGAGCCACAAACTATCTACTGTACTGAGTTGATATTTCAAGACCTAACTTGGTTATTATATAGATTTGATCACCTTTTAATCGGGGCTGTCTGCACCACAACTTCAATTCCTTTTACTGGGGCAAAATTCACAAATCTTTTAAAACCAAGACAAAAAAATAACTGCACTCTCTGTGGAAAGGATAATTTTTTCATATTTGGGGGTAAACTGACAGACAAAGACAATATCACAATGTGACTGAGCTTTATAACGAAACCAGTACAGAAAAAAGTGATATTAATTTGCAAATCTGGTGCTAAAAGGTATCACTCACCTGCAGAGGCAGACAGCTGACATGATGCCACATAGAAGCAATCCAATTGCAAGTGGGAGTGCGTATACAAAATCCTCCGATGGAATGATTTCTGCATGAAATCAGTGCTGAATTACATGTAAGCAGCATGCAATTGGAACTTTAAAATGTTGAATGACTGAATGATTACCCTGCTGTTTGCTCTACCTACCTTTGGGGTTCTCAGACACGGTTAAGTTCCAGCCAATACTGTTCATGCCCGCTCCAGTTAGATTACATGTATAAAGTCCTGCATCATCAGGTTGAGCACTAATGATAATGAGCTTTGTCGGTAAGTCGAGGTCTATTCTCACTCTGTCAGAGGAGAAATTAGAATAAGTCCGATTCATCTTGATGTGAAATGCCAAAACATATCTTCCTTTGCTCCAGTTGATTTGCGTTGTATCTTTCTCGGATATGTTGCAAATCAACACGACTTTTTCTCCACTGGACACCATCTCATTGTTGTAGTCTTTTCTTGCAGTCTCTAAAGTTTGAAGGAAAAAAATCAAATCAAAAGAAATCATTGCTGGATAAAAGCATCAAAGGCTCAAACACAAATCTGCTCTGTACCTGCAAAGACTTGCCACATCAGTAATGGTTGAATGAGGAGCAGAGCTTGTTGGTTTAGTCTGAACATCATGAGCATCAGACAGAGAAAGGTGGACTGAAACTTCACCTTCAGTTATTCATGTTTTTGCGCAGGAGGTACAGAAAAAAGGAAGTGGTTACAGTTCCACAACTTTTATGGAAGACAAAAATAAGTAACGTTGAAACTACACATACAGCTATTAAGATCAACGTCGAATACTGGCAATTCAAACACGCTCCTTCATGAAAAGAAATATATCACAAAAAATTTTCCCTGTTCATTTAGTCTCTCATTTCATAAACTAAAATGCAAATGAGCAGTTTTCAAATGCAGGAAAACCACTTCTGCATTGAGCTCACAAACTTTACAGACATAGTGTGAACCAAGATTTGGACGTCACAGCGGCTCATGATGTTGCACACTTTATGGTGGTGGTGGTGGGGGGGCGGGGGTCTGTGTGTGTGAATAAGAGTGTATAATTGTGTGTGCGATAAGTGTGAGTGTGTGTGATAATGTAAGATATTCACAGTGAAAGTCTGGTGACTCTGTCCTGCCTAACGACTCTCCTCTCTATACCTGCTATCTTGTCTGGAGGTTCAGGGGGGGGGGGGGGGGTGACAACCCTGAGACAGACAGAGCAGAGCTTCACCATCAGCTCGTACAAGTAAATTGTAGAGGAGGTGCAAGAAAAAGGAAGTGGTCCACCGCACTTCGGAAAAAAGAAAAAAAAAAAAATCATTGAACATAAACTGAACTCATGTGAAGATCCAATATAAAGTTATTAAATTCAAATGATAACGTTTATACTATGTTTGATACTTTCGGAAAATAAAATGTGAAAATTATTGTAAGTTATAATCATTTAATGAACTGAAATATGAAATGCACCCTCTGTTCTGTTTTGCTGCAGAAAAACTTTGCACACATGATGCAACTCTGCTGCTGAGCAAGCTTCCACTTGATTGTTTAACACAACAACCAGGTGTTGCAACTCTGAAGTGTTGCAGAGGAGTTATGTATTTTAGCATCGCTCACTGTTTTGATCACAAGACACTCAACATTGCTGCAAGAATCAAGCCTGTTTACATTTACAAAATGGCCTACCTCTCTGCTGGGGTTCCTTAACATGAATCCACAGGTGTAATCCAGTAACTAACTCCAACTGAAACACTGAGGATTTTTAATTAAATTAACAATCTAATTTTATACTCATTTGGCAGCAAAGATATTTGAACTGAAGAAAGCAGCAGAGCAACGTATGCAAGCAGATGTCCTCCACTATAATAATTGAAATTAAATACTCAACTGTAGTTTGAAACAAATGGGACACAGACCCCAAGTTAAAATCTGATAGCTTAATTTGAGTTGACTTTATTTCCATTAAACAAACATGAATTGCTTTGGTGAGCTCACAGTGTAAAACATATAAGAAAACATTCAACTGCTGCAATTAAAAACACAATGTACATGAGAACATATTACAATACTCAGAGTGCCATAAATATTAAAGATAAGTTAGAGGTAATATCCTAACATGAAGACAGTTGTGGTATATGATCAAGTATAAAACACAGGCATCAGTCGCCCAGTTGTCCTCTCTCTGGTTGCCTTTCCTTGAAGAACATGAAGCTGAAAAACAAAATATCTGTCTAATTTTCTCTTTCTCTGGTCCATGTCTATGTTTAGTTGTTATTTGTGTAGCCTGTCAGCTCATTATTGACCATAGATTGAATTCAGCCTCTCTATGTACTGACTCCTGTGTGTTTTATTTGTCCTATGAGCCGTGCCGCTTTGTGGTTGAGCGAGAACCACCTGTAAAGGAAGAAATAAAAAAATCAATGTAAGCGTAAAGGCAGAAAATAAAGGCAGGGAAACGCAATAGTCTTAAAGATGCCAAAGTTCTTCTGACCTCTGGTCCTGACTGAAGGTGGAACTGGTCCTGGACTGGAGCCTGATTCGGTGTCTTGGTTCCACATTTTCTGCCGAGATAAAGCAATAATGACACCCCCCTTCTTGGCACTTTTCAGGTCTTCCATGGTTCTTTATTATATATGAAGCTCAGTGTAAGTGAAAGTAAAAAAAAAGAATATATATGTACAAAAAAATTTAAAATGCGTACAGTGACAAGACTTAAAATGCTTTTTGAAATTAATGATTCATTAATCCATCAGTCATTTAACAGAAAATTCAGCAGCATCTATCCTCTTTTTCAAGCCAGAACATGAGAATTATTTTTTATTTTAGTTCCTCTAGTGTGAGATTTTGCCAATAATGAAAGTCAAAATTAGTTGCAATTAATTTACAAAGCAGAGGCAACTTCAGAAGGCAATATCAAAACATATTCGGAATTGCACCCAGCACAAACTATGAGATTATTTCAAATTAACCAAAGAACAATGATGTGCCTTATCGAAGAGAATTTACACAATTACCCGCATATTTACTGTCAGCGTAAGAGCAGTTACTGACTCCTGTATCATGTGTTGTAATGGAAATGCACCTACCAGCATTCTCTTCTGACATGACAGTAAATTCTGTGCTGGTAAAACATTGAGTGAAGCAGTAGTTTGTCTAAACCCTTTGCATTAACAAATTACTGACAGGAATTCTGTTTGCATTAACTTGGCATGACAGTTATATTAATATGGTTGCCATTCTGTAGCTTATGCACTTCATCGCCATGTACTGTACGCAGGCAGCATTGTAGGTAAAGGGTACCAGTGTCACAAATATGGCCTCCGAAATGTTTTGACTTCCATTTTGTCTTTCAATTATATTATTTTTAAATATTGAAATATTTTGTGTGTAAATTGTATTTACCAGATTAACATCAAAATGCTTTTTCAAATTGTTGTGGAGAATTACAGAGGATTTAAAGGGCTGGATATCAAACCCAAATAGCTTACAAATTCTAAGCGTTCATAGAAATGTGTCTTCAGCACAGAAAGAAAAATGCCATGTGGTATCAAATACTATTTCAGATTGCTAATGCCATTGACTTATTCTTTGATTATCTTTTTTGATCAAATAAATGTTTCCATCTCTGATCTTTATTTTACAGTATTTGGACAATGCATTGTATTGCTGAAGTGTGATATTATAAAGAATGGGGTCAACATATTCGCGATGTAAAGTAACATATAGCCACTGCTGCTATACTCAAGGCTTGTTCTATTTCATTTAGGTTTTGTTTGCTTAAAACTGTCTATGTTTAAGTATATTGAGTCTAAATATCCTGGAATCAAACTGTTGGATAACCAGCTTGTGTGAGTTTGTAGTTGAGGGATATAAACTCCTCCGAGGTTTCCCAAAACACAGAAATAAGTTACCTCAGTGATGGCCTGAACCTTTTTTAGCACTTGATCTTTGTGTGCATTAATTTCTTCCCAGCTTTGCATCGTGTACAAAAATATCTCAAAACACAGGCAGAGGACATTTTAAGGTCTAAATGGAGCCAGAAGGGGTTGAATCACATCCGGACTTTGTTTATGGTGCACACAGTATTTTAAATATATTCAACACAACTAAGTCTTTTCTAAGCAGTGGAGGTTTTGACTGCAGCCACAGGGAAGCTGCAGAGATGGTGCCTGTGAAAACTGCTGAAAAGGTCTGCTAACTGTGTTCAGGGGACAACTTTTCTGCAAAAGGTTGACAATTTATTCTATTTTATAGTATCACATGGTTCGTAGTTTGTGTTCTTGAGCTTTTGATTTAATCCTTTAGCTGCAATAACACATTCAGCAGTAAAACACAACCACACAGTTCAATACATTCAGGGATTTTGCAGCTATACTTGGTCTGGTATGATCAGCTGCTTATGTTCATATAACTTTGATATTGCTATTTAATGAACTCTCCTGAGACAGTTTACCGACTCTATGACTTAACTTTATTTGCACTATTGAATTGTCTATAACATGTTATATGTTGTACTTGCAACTTGCAAACAGTGGCTGCTTTTGCTACATTGAGCTTTAAAGACATTCAAACATGATAAGGGGAATATATTGAAATCTATGACAATTTGGTTCAGAGCCACAAACTATCTACTGTACTGAGTTGATATTTCAAGACCTAACTTGGTTATTATATAGATTTGATCACCTTTTAATCGGGGCTGTCTGCACCACAACTTCAATTCCTTTTACTGGGGCAAAATTCACAAATCTTTTAAAACCAAGACAAAAAAATAACTGCACTCTCTGTGGAAAGGATAATTTTTTCATATTTGGGGGTAAACTGACAGACCAAGACAATATCACAATGTGACTGAGCTTTATAACGAAACCAGTACAGAAAAAAGTGATATTAATTTGCAAATCTGGTACTAAAAGGAATCACTCACCTGCAGAGGCAGACAGCTGACATGATGCCACATAGAAGCAATCCAATTGCAAGTGGGAGTGCGTATACAAAATCCTCCGATGGAATGATTTCTGCATGAAATCAGTGCTGAATTACATGTAAGCAGCATGCAATTGGAACTTTAAAATGTTGAATGCCTGAATGATTACCCTGCTGTTTGCTCTACCTACCTTTGGGGTTCTCAGACACGGTTAAGTTCCAGCCAATACTGTTCATGCCCACTCCAGTTAGATTACATGTATAAAGTCCTGCATCATCAGGTTGAGCACTAATGATAATGAGCTTTGTCGGTAAGTCGAGGTCTATTCTCACTCTGTCAGAGGAGAAATTAGAATAAGTCTGATTCATCTTGATGTGAAATGCCAAAACATATCTGCCTTTGCTCCAGTTGATTTGCGTTGTATCTTTCTCGGATATGTTGCAAATCAACACGACTTTTTCTCCACTGGACACCATCTCATTGTTGAAGTCTTTTCTTTCATTCACTAAAGTTTGAAGGAAAAAAATCAAATCAAAAGAAATCACTGCTGGATAAAAGCATCAAAGGCTCAAACACAAATCTGCTCTGTACCTGCAAAGACTTGCCACATCAGTAATGGTTGAATGAGGAGCAGAACTGGTTGGTTTAGGCTGAACATCATGAGCATCAGACAGAGAAAGGTGGACTGAAACTTCACCTTCAGTTATTCATGTTTTTGCGCAGGAGGTACAGAAAAAAGGAAGTGGTTACAGTTTCACAACTTTTGTGGAAGACAAAAATAAGTAACGTTGAAACTACACATACAGCTATTAAGTTCAACATCGAATACTGGCAATTCAAGCACGCACCTTCATGAAAAGAAATAAATTACAAACATTTTTTCCCATTGTAATGAAGGGTTGGAAGTGGTGCATCGATCAGAATGCAGAGGCAGATGTGATTCCAATTTTCTTTATTGCATATTATTTTGGTTGTGGTTGTGTAATAATGTGTGTGTGTGTGTGTGTGTGTGTGTGTGTGTGTGTGTGTGTGTGTGTGTGTGTGTGTGTGTGTGTGTGTGTGTGTGTGTGTGTGTTTTAGTCTGTGTATGTGCGGTGGGGGCTGTCCCAAATGAAACTGGGCAAAGTGGGTGGTACATGGTGGAAAAAAACACATCTGTCTTTGCTCCAGTTGAGTTGCCCTGCATTTGTCTGTGATATGTTGCAAATGAACACCACTGGTTCTCCACTGGACACCATCTTATTCATGTGGTCATCAAAAGGATACCCTAACATTGAAGAAAACAATACAAAATGTCAGTATAAAATGTGGAATATTGTTAAACCCAGAGAAAAACATGCATCACATAAAAATCTGCACTGTACCTGAAAGGGCATGACACATAATTAATAATTGAATGGAGAGCACGGCCGATTGGTTTAAGGGAAATATGACAACCTTGAGACAGACAGAGCAGCGCTTCACCATCAGCTCGTACAAGTAAATTGTAGAGGAGGTGCAAGGAAAAGGAAGTGGTCCACTGCACCAACTGAAACTGGGCAAGTAGTCCAGTAACTAACGCCAACTGAAACACTGAGGACTATTGTGCAGAGGTTTAGGGTGGGGCTGGGGCCTGTCCCAGCTGACACTGGGCAAAGTGGGGGGTACACAGTGGACCCCACATCAGTTCATCCAAGGAACAACACAGAAATACAACTATTCACACATACAGCCCCGAAAGAATCACTAATCTATCAATCACCTTATCAGTCTTGCATCAGTTTTTGCTAATGTGCCTGGTGCTGGAAGAAGCAAAGAGATGACCACTAAGAACCAAAGACAGATGAAATAAAAATAAAGGAGCAGCCGATGTCCAGCAGAGTAGCATTCTTTTGGGGTTTTGCTCTAACTTTGCTGTGCAACACCTTCCTCCACTGCAGCTTGAAAATGAGGAAGAGAAAGGTTTAATAAAAAAAAAAGCTGAAAACTGAAAAGGATATTCATAAAAACACCGAGAGAAGACAGTATTAGATAGATATAAACTCAATCAAGCAAAACATTTTGACAAATCAATTAATTCGCTTGAAATGTCCGGTCTCAGCCGGTCAAGGATTCATAAAGTAAGAAAACACTGTGTGATCTGAGTAAGAGCAGGCAGACTAAAAAATGACTCACATGTAAGTATATGTTCACCACCCGCAGACACAAGATCTCTACCATTATACAAAAGGTCTCTCATTTCCTATCGCTGGACCCGCGCACCTGCAGGCACCCACACACACACAGAGAAATATCAAGTGATGAAAAAACACAGGAAGCTTATGCTTTTTACAGGTTTCAGACACTCTGACAAAAATACTTTACAAGTGTGTTACATTTTGATGAGTAATTCCAGCGTCTGTCACCTGTGCTCATGCCCGAAGTTCAATACAAATACCTCTCAGTGTCACACAATACCATTCAACAGCAGTACAGACTACAACCTCAAAAATGACCAGATGACCAATGATGATGACGATGATGAGGATTATTTTTCATTATTATGACCCACAGTGAAGCGAGATTTGATTGAAACCTTGTTTTATTGGACTGCTTAAGTGTTTAATACTATTTTTACCTGATAAAATGTCAATTGATTTCCTCTGTTCTCTAAATTGTCACTAACTTGTTCTCCCTGCAGTCTTCTTTTCATCCACTGACTTAATTTAAGTACCAGAAAGTATTTTTTGGTATCTGACTCGCACAATTAAGATACACTGTAAATCGTGTGCTGTAATATAACATGTTATCATAACACAAGCTTCTTGGCTGTCATTCCCTCCATTTTCTCCTTTCCTACTTTTCTTAAAGCAGAGCTGATGGAGTAGAATTTGATGACGGGCTGTAGATCTATTTAAAGGCTTTAAGTTGACAAAAGGTCTGTGGAGGACAGGAACTGCCAAGCGTTCAAAGAGAAAAAGGAGTTTCTTCAATTTGTATTTGACAGATGAGAGAAGCTCATTTTAAATGTGTGTTTATCACTTATTTGTGTGTGTGTTTGTGCACTTCAGTGAAGGCGCATTGGTGCTTTGTAGATGTTAAATGTCTGATGAAGCTTGTTTACATGCATGCCCCCCTCCCATTCTGTGTGCAGTAGTATATGTGTCTATTATTGCTCTGTGTGTTAACATGTGTTTGTACATGTGTGCACACGCTGGGGCCTTTTTTTAATTTTCAAAATAAGTTAATGAATGAGGTCTTTGGTAATGGCAGCCAGCAGGCGCCGTTAGCCATATTCACCAGAGTGAGAAGAGGCCCATGCAGCTGACAAGCAGAAAAAGAGAACAATTCTTTTCACTTTTAGTGTCATCTCATTTGTTTCCATTAAGGAGAGAAAAACCCCCCCAAACTGTCTGTCTTTGCAGATTAGCTCTGATTAGCTGTTTTTATTACAGCCATCATCCCTCCTTTTCTCTCCTGGAGCAATCTTGTGTGTATTAAAGTGAAACAGGAGTCCTTAAGCATGATCATATTAACTGTTTCTGCAGGGCACAGTGCACCCACCCACAAGCCCCTGCTACAGGAAACCACAACCCATTGTACACAGTTTCACACATACGCATATACGCGCCTCCACTCCAACGTTTCCATCACCCCAAAGGACATTATAATGACTTTACGTTACATGCATTTTCCGAGACCCAACCGTTATTCAAAATGTGACGTAATAATATAGTCTTTCCCCTGAAATGTAATGATTGACATTATAGGGACCTGGTTTTTGCACACACATTGGCCAGCACACACATAAGGACGCATACTGCTGCCTCTGAATCCAGACTCACACTTTCCTTCTTGCAGGCCTCGGAGAAAGAGATGATAGAAAAACCATGATTAAAGAAAACTCCAGGAACAAGAAAGAAACTAATTGAATGTGTATGGTGTGTTTGTGTGTGTTTGTGTGTGTGGGGGAATGGAGTGTGTGGGATTCGTAGTGGTGTGGCTAGTCGCTGACCCTTTCAGGCATTGATGGATGCTTGTGAATATTTGAGATGCCTCTTCGAAAGCCCCCGGCAGAACACAGAGAGACATCAGAGGAGCAAATACCTCTGTTCTCTGCTCTGAACACTGCCAGCTCATATCTACATGCACAGTGCATGAATTTAAATCAGTGGCTGAACAGCCCAAATTTTACAGTAGTGGCTTGGAAAGAGCGAATGAGTATTGTTTGTTGGATGTATGAGCAGGAGAGGAAATTAAACAGTTTGTAAGAGCTCATCTTCTCCCAGCTGCTCGCAGAACATGATGAAATCTGATGTAAATGTTTTCACACATATCTGTATTAGTGTGTGGCGGTGTGTGTGAGTGTGTATGGCACAGTCGATGATCACCTTTGCATATCAGTCAAGCTACTCTTGGTCACATTGTGTTTGCATTTTTTCTATAATTTCTTTTTTTTTTTACATATATATATATATATATATACCTTGTATGTTTGTTTTATTTGTTGTAAGAAGGAAAAATAAATCAGGAAGAAAAGGGCCTGTAACACTGAAGACGGTGTATCGGGCCTTAACAGTTGATTTTAATTCATCTTAGTTTAAATAAAAACTTTTAAAACCTCTGTTTTTCATGCTTCAAGTCAAATTATCTTTTCTTTAGCTTAGTTATGAGCTGTGGAAGGCCCAAACAAAACTAGGTGTTTGTAGGGAAAAGAATAGAATATGCTCACAGTGAATGCTTTGCAAAGATGATAAACGAGTACTTTAATTTAGCTTTGCACTCTTACAGTGGTAAATTCATGGTGCACAGTATAAAAACAATGTTGTTTAATTTATTTCATGCATTCTTCTTGTCAAAGCCTGGCTTTACCATAAATTACCCAAAATAAGATGACCACTCACAGTTTTGCCAGAGATTGCAGTGTAGCATCAAAGGTTCTCGAGCCTTGAGCCACTGGCTGAGATGGGGAGCAGCCAAAAGAGGTCTGGTAGGCTCACTTCTTTCTAACTCCAAACCCCCAAATAGTTTTGATTAATTTTCAAATGCATCCTCTTCACCTCCACCCAACCCGTACTCAGGTAATCGAAACGTGACACGTCTCTTCGAGCAATCACAAAAGATAAAATTTCAATTTCCAGTTCTCCCCAAAGCCTGTACTAAAACTATGATGAGTAAAACCATGAAAACTCTTTTAAGTGTTAACATCATGTGTCCTGGCAAATACCTTTCTTAAAAATGTTTTATACATAAACAATTTCTATAGACAGGCTTGGTTGCCAACCATTTGCCAAGAAGGTGTCATCGACTTAGTCAGCTCACCAAAATATAGTTTGTCTGTGTTGCATTGTTATGTTGTCTTACAGATGAACTTTAGTTTGGCCCCGCCCACTGGCAGTCCCCTGGAAGTCCACTGGGAGCACAAAGAAAATAAATATGTTCTTCCCCTTTCACACAGCTTCCTGCATGTCAGCAAAACCAGGAGGCAAACAAAGGTCAGTGAATAAGTGAGACAATATGGAAAAATACACAATATCCATCAACAGAGGTCAACAAGGTCATCTAAAAACATAAAACTAACAAAAAGCATGACATATTTGTAGATGTTTTTCACTGCTTGTTATTCAGCATCAGTACAAGTGCAAACACAAGAACATGCACACACACCATTACAAAAAGCCCCGGGGTGTCAAATAATTACAGCATTCATTGAAATAGGTAGATCTACTTGAAGGGGATGAAGTTATATATAATTGATGACTTGCAGTGGAGAGAAATCCTTCATCCTCTACTTTCTATTCAAAATTCAGTGTGCCGCTGCATTCAATACCTCAGACTGTCCTTCTTAATCACTCTTTAATTACTCCTCGGTGGAGCATGCACACCAATGGTGCTGTGTAATCCTGAAATGCTGAAATCATAGGAGCCTTGTTCATCTTTCAATAAATGAGGTAAAAAGGTCTTTCTATGGAGGACTTCTATGCATGTACTATGGGATCTGATTGAAGGACGCTTCAAGAAAGAGACAACTCGAATTGCCTCGCAGATCGATGGTGAGACAGCCTATTCAAAGCTGAAACATGATATCACACAAAATTAATATGAAGCATAAAGGGACTTAACTAAAAACTAAAAACAGAACTCTGATCCTTTTGGCACTTTTGTTCATGTTACGTGTATGCAAAGTTCAGGGCGTATCCATACTGCATGCAACAGTACATTGTTCTTATATATACTTCAACTCTCCCACAATTTACAACCAATCACAGGCAGAGCATTCACCCCGTTGATCTAATCATGTGCTTGTGGGTTGGAAATTGGACAATCAGAAGAAAGTGGGTGTTGATAATGGAAACTGGTGTTGTTTTTTTTATTCAAACAGATAGGCAGTGTTTTTTTCAGCCATGACTGTTCCATGACTTTTCCATGTGGTCATTATGGTAACCATGACAATAAAGAACGGCTGTCTGTTTCCTGTGTCAAACCTTTCTTTTCATGCTTTAACATGGTTATTGATAATTGTGAAGGTTCTCTTTCGTAACCCTAATCTTTTCATATAAACCTTCTACTGAACTGTCCATATCAAGAGTATTTCTTGATTTTTTTTTTTTTTTTTTTTTTTTTTTTTCTCCCATGGCTACGGCTCATTTAAATGCTGTTTTTGTCAATAATACAGATTAAGTGCTTTACAGAAAATATATTCATGCAGTTAAGGTTTCCAATGGAACCACTTTGAATATCTGCATTTATCATGGCTCTGAGATGTCTGATGGAGCCTTTTCTATTTTTCCTTGTTACAAGGCATTTCATTTTGTTTTATGAAGTCCAATATCATAATGATCTCAATATCTGGTCAATAACCCAATGAAGGTCAGTTTATTGATGACATTTAATTTTTTTTTTAAAAATCAAAAAAATAATTTCAACATGGCAGTAAGATGCACTGAAAAAAATTACTGTAGTTTTATTAAGAATAAACATGATCTTTTCCTTTAAATAATATTTTTTTTTTGTGAAATGTGAAATTTATAGAAAATACTCCAGAACTGCTATACTTTTTTTGGAGATGAATAAAGAACAAAAATATTTAAAATGTTCACCCAATTTATAAAGAAACTCAATTTTTTTTTTTTTTTTTAATATATATAGCTTTTGAGAACTGTGTTATTACAAAGTGTCCCTATCAATAATACAGTAAATATTAAAGAATGCTTTTGTTTCTGGTCTTTTGATGTTCCACATTAAAGAAAATTCAGATCATTAAAAATCTATTTCGTTAAATTTTTCGGGTGATGTTCCAGAGAAACTATACAACATAAATGTATTATGTGCATATACTGTACACATATGTGTACGCACATGCACAGTATTTAGCTACAGACAGTACAAACACATTAAAGCACAGCATGCCATATGAAGCACCCACACAACTTAAAACAATATTTACAAAAGGGAAGTGGAGTTGAACTTAAAATGACTTGAGGGTACAGTCCCATTTACAAACACACTCACACCTGCTGCAATTCTCATTCATACAGACGAACAGCAAAAGCACACATGCGCAGAGTAATAATAATAATAATAATAATAATAATAATAATAATAATAGTAATAATAATAATAATAATAAAAATACGACCACAGTCGTAACAGTGTAAGAGCAAAATGACTGAAGCAGATATACTGTAATGGAAACACGGCCTTTGGCTTGTTTGTTTTTTTTAGCTTTTTTTGTTTTGTTTTTGACTCAATCCAGCTCTCACTTTTAATAGCAGCAGGTTTCAGCAAACAAATTACACAAATGAGAGATACATATCACAAAAAACGGAACATCTGGAGACCCAGAATTTTCTCAAGACCCAAATGAAGGGTAAATACTAGACTCACATTCATTAATTTATCTGGAAATTCAAATCAAATGGTAAATTCATGCTTGAGAAATAGGTTGATTTTGTGTCCTTCACAGCTACAGCGCTTTTTGTAGTTCTTCTGCCCCCTAGTGGCCAGATATGAATTAATACCAGTTATTTACCTAACTGGTGAAACAAGCCCAGTAAAAATGCCGGATAATTTAATAACTTTCATCCTTTGGCACTTGTAATAATAATAATGGATTACTGCAGGCACGCGAAATTATATAAAATTATAACCATAACATAATGTGGATTATATTGGATATATGCACACAATGCGAGTGAACATCCAATCCACATCTCTTGGAAAATGTATTTGCTGAAACCATTTAATTCACACACACACACACACACACACACACACACACACACACACACACACACACACACACACACACACACACACACACACTTTCCTTGGTTCCTCCCCCTCCTACATTTCCACTCGGAGGACTCTAGACATTTTCATTGGCCACGGCGGTGAGAGAGGAGGAGGGGAGACTGACGGACGGGCAGGAATTCCTCAGCGCTCCTCAAATTTCTTGAAATCGCGGACCTTCTTCTGCCCAACTCCTTCCTGACATCCAGAGCAGCACCTCGTCCCGAGCCAATCCCCGAGCCGAACCACTTGGACAAAATGGTAATGCAGAAGACTTAAATCAGGATTTTCCCACAAGTTTTCTTGACTGGGCGACCTTGCATGAATACGACTGGACACGTCCGTTCGCTTTTCTCACTAAACCATACTTTTCTCTGTTTTTATATCCAGATGTTGCGAGGTGTCGCTGTGCTCCTTCTCCTGACCGTGGCTCTCTGTAACGCGGAGGTAAGTTTAACTATCTAAAATAATTGTATTTTTAAAGCTTGAAATTGGCACCAAATGTTGGACCAACCACTTTATAATCGTTACGCACGAAACTGTCCATCTGGAGTAACACACAGCAGCTTTGTTCAACGACGTAGACAAGCTTGAACACATCTGGAAAAGGTCTATTATCCGAGATATGGTGCATGGTGACAACGAGCCACGTACAGATGGGTTTTCAAGACTTCACTGGGTCTATATCTTGTTAAGCATGTATCTTCTTAAGGAGAACCAATTATACCATCATTGTTTTTCTCTCTGCGCAATTATGAGCATCATTAGGGACAATCTGACGAGCAGTTTCACTAAATTGTCAGAGATAGTGTCTTCCACCAGGGACATTCAAATCACTGCACAGATGAGGCACTGGAGACATAAGTGAATGTTTGTTTTGACTGTAAACTGAAACAAACATACACATTTTCCATCTTGCTGGACCACACACACACACACACACACACACACACACACACACACACACACACACACACACACACACTCTCCTCCTAGTGGAGTTGTGGAGTTGTGCAGTTCACAGCACAGCAGAAAAGCTGCTGTAAGAGGACGCGAATGACACAGGAGTGACGGACAGCTGTGAAAAGCAAAGAAGGGCGGGCGAGTGTTTGTGGAGATTTCATCACCCCTGCTCTCCTCGGGCCTTCATGGACCCTCTTCATCAATACTGCACGATGTTTTGGTACAAAACGCTTTGCCGACTGGCAGCCGATAATGACAGGCAAACATTGCGTTTGGGTGGTCAGTCAGAGAGTGTGTGCTGGCTGTCTGTGTGTACTCAGGGGTGGTGAGTGTGCTCAAGGGTTGTGACAATGCTCACGTTATGGGTGTCACACTGCAGCACTAAGTGGTCCAACCTCTGAGTAAACACTGAGGTAAGATTTGGTGCTGTTAGATTAGGTGGCACACATGGTTGACCAACTCAAACAACACAGAATTAATAAAAGTTTCAACTCCTGAAAAATTTGACAGACGTCCAGTATTATATGTGGAGTTGAAAAATGTTTTGGTGTCGACTTCAAGAATTACTCTTTGAGTTAGGTAGCCTAACTTAGCAGTAAGACTGGAAACAAAAGGAAATAGCTAGCTTGGCTCTACCCAATACAATCCAACAAACAGTGCCTTTAAAGTGCATAAATTACAGTGAGAGCAGCGACTTCTTTGAGTTTTCACTGGTTGCCTGGCAACAGGTCCCAGCCAGGAAATAGCCCGGCACATAATCCCCTGTAACATGACGAATTGTTTTCCCCGGTTTCCAGCACTTTCTAAGATAAGTAGTTGTATAATCATGCAAGCATCGAAAGTTGAATCTTCTCATTAAACTTGGTAAGAAAGTGATTTATTGTGTTTCCCAAAATGTTCCTTGAAGAAACAGAAACACACATGTACCAGGTGGTGCTTGATGGCCTTAACCTCAACGAACACAGCTGTTGAACACCTGGCTTTGTGCTGACTCCTCTGTTGACATGCACGACAGTAACAGGATGAAGTAATAACCGTAGCCTAATCAGTGTCTCGATTCTTCGATCGCTTACAGCTACGCCAAATGTAAAACCGCCAGACAAACCACATATCTTCTGCCCATAGCTTTACGCAGATGGCTATTAGTGTCTCAACTGCAACAACATCGCTCGTATCCTGACACACAGGTCCTCCCTGCTGACCTTCCAATGCAGCTGCTGGCTGCTAAATGTGCCATTGTGTGCATCTTTATTGAATCCATGGCCATGACCTGCGAGCTATGGCACGGTGGAGACAGAGCACACAGCAGACTCTGTTGAGTTTACCGAGGAAATAGACATTAGAAAGGCATCTATTCTCCAAAGGTAATTACCTTGATAATATATGGCCTGTTGACTGACTGTGGGAAGGGCCTGGACTGGCATACCAGCGTGCTGTCCAAAGGAGGTCAACAAGTTGCAGCAAAGCCCTCCCAGGAGTGAATCTGACGCAAGTTATGTTCAGTTGATGGGATACGTGTTCATTTTACAGGATACACAGGACAAAAAGTGCTGGGAAGATGGATGGAAAAAAGGTTCTCTGTGTGTGGACTGATATTTTTATTTGCCGCCATGAGTGCAGGCTATTAAAATCTGGACACTAACTCCTGATTTATTATGAAGGAGAATGCCTGTGTGCTTCCTGAGGTGAGAAATTGCTGCGTTTGAAGATAAGCTGCTCAGAAATGTAGTGTGTCAGGGTGGCCAGGGTCGAGAAAAACTCTGTGTGTGTGTGTGTGTGTGTGTGTGTGTGTGTGTGTGTGTGTGTGTGTGTGTGTTGTTGTGTGCCGGCTGGAAACGAGATAAGCATCTTGTGAATAAAATGCTGATGTTTTACTCAAACACGCCGGGAGCTTGATATGCAGAGGAGGTCGGATGCAGGCATAGTGAAAGTCATAAGGGTTTGCAGCCTCAGGGGACATCAGCGCGCACACCCGCATATAAACTGTGAGAGGGCACTGTTTATATTTCAGTTTTTACGACATGCGTTGTTATTGTATTATCCTGCATTACCCACGGTGACAGGGTGGAATGACACAGTGGTTAATTTAGTTATTGGCTTTCTGGAAAATACGCCAAGAGGAAGTATGCCCAACAAGGCAACCAGACAAGCTCTTCTCTCCTCCAGTTCAACAGCTTGTTTTGGCCCTGTAGCCGGCTCTGATTGAGCCACGGCCTCTCAGGCATCCCGCCATGTTGCCATGTTGATGCTTGTTCTTTCTCATTCAAGGTGGGCTAAAAATATCTGCCCAGGTGGAGGGAACATGAGCATGAGGGGACGCTGTGTCCTCTGTCTGTATCAGCCTGCTCTAATTACTGTAGCTCAACATCCAGTCATGGATCCTGCGCAGGGATTGTGGAGGGCGGTGAGATAGAGTGATGTAAAGCAAAGAGGAAATGGAGCCACAGTCATGCAATTATAGCAGGATAGATTGGGAGTGAGGTAAGACTTGGCTGTGTGGTGAGGGGGTAGAGAAAGAAAAAGAGGGGGTGTGCTGTGTTTCATGTCCCTGCAGTGTGTTCTCGTCACTCTTGGCTTCGCTTAAAAGGAGTCCTCATTTAGCTTACCAGCTGTACTGGTGTCTTATCATTACCGGCACTCTGCACTCCAAGGCACTACGCACATAAATTAACACACACACACACACACACACACACACACACACACACACACACACACACACACACACACACACACACACACATAATGACCAAGAGCGGCACTGAAGTCTTCTCAAAGGGTTTGTAAAATGGATATAATGAATATGTAACACGCTACGTTACTCATTCATACTAAAAGTTAAACATATGTATTAGTGGTAAAAGTAATCAGTTAATTTAGTGATGCCTCCTGAAGAGTATAAATGATGACAGTTTTCCACTTTTTTCCTCTTTTCAGCTCACAAAAGCAATAAAATCAACATCATCATTAGTGGGATGTGTTGAAAAAAAACATTGTTTGAATTCCTTGATAATACAAACTGTCAAAACAAGAGGAAAAAAACAACTCGTATCATCCATTTACTTCCTCCAGAGATCGTTGTGCGTCCAGTGGCCTGTGTACAGGATGCACTTTGACATCAGGTCTTGCTTTTAAAATGCAGTTTGCTTGTTGAAAAGAGGTTTACTGTCGGATAACGGATTACTGTTTTCTTCCACCGTACACCAGAAAACCTACCACAGGTTTTAACGTGGTTTATTTAAACCCGCACAAGATTTATGAAGCAATTTTTAATTTTTTTCTCAGGTATGCGATTATGAGAGTGTACTGTTTGTTTGTGTATTGTTTTATCCAAACACCAACGCTGACTGAAATAGTGGAAGATCTGAAATACACATACACAGCATACATATTCTAATACGAAATAGTGGTAGCTAAAATTCATTAAATACTCTAATACAATTATATAATGACTGTTATCCTAAATACATATGCTAACATTAGCTACAAGGCTAGCTGGCCTTCCTGCGTCGCAGCTGAGCAACCGGGTTTGTCTCATCATTTGAAATCTGTAGTATTTCACAAATCTCTTCAGATCAATTTCAGCAGTTTTTTGTTTTGCTGCCGTCATTCTCTTCCGAAACAAAAATTTGTGTCCGGCTGTGACAAACCAGCCAAATACATTACGAATACAGCCACGCTCCACAGAGAAACATTTCCAAACGCTGCATCCTGCTGGATGTAGACCTCGGGTTTTTGAAACTATTGGAGCGGCCTTTAACCAATCGGCATTGCCAACCATATGCGCCAAAACTCCAACTACATTTATAGAAGCACTTAACTTCAACGTCATCACATGTAGCCACCCCTACTGGCCGGTTGCTGATTGATCCAACCTATACGGAGTGGCTGTTGATAGGCTAATTTGAACAGGGTCTCCAGACTATGATCAAAGTGAGGAACACTATAGCTGTGAGCAACAGTCTGTGCAGCCAGGCTTGTGATAAACTGCGACATGGAGATGACATAACAGCAGTTTCATGCAGCTTCACTATATTAACAACACCGCTGGAGGTAGTAACGGCAGTGGAAAACACATTTAGAAAAGTACCTGGTATGAAAAGTCACCCAGCCGACACCAGCACTGGAAAAGGGGCCTTTTTTTTTTTGCTTTTCAAGCCAAAATGACAAACATTTCTTTGCTTCACTCTCCGTATTGTATAGTGTGTTGCTGCTCCTGTGTAGCACTAAAACTACACATAATATATAATGGGTTTGTGCTTCAGGAGACAGTGACGGACATTTTCCCCTATATTTGAAATGCATTAGAAGGACTCGGCTGAAAAATGAATCTACAGATCGAACGATAACAAAAGTAATCATTAGTTGCAGCCCTTTTCTTTTTTACTTCAATAAATCAGGACCAGATTCTTTTTAATATTCCCTGAAAAATAAATGTGTCACGGATGTCCTGCACACCCATTCATGTGGGGCACCTTTTACCTGTATGTGGGTAAAAAGTTCAACAGAGGTCACCCGTTTGCTGATGGGAACAAATGTTACACAGTGGTTTTCATTATATTTCATTGTAGTTATAGAGTGTAGGTTAATGGACAGAAATGCCAGTTTGATTCATTTAAGATAGTGAGATAGAAAAGTGGAGTGAATGTAGATAAGAAAATATAACTCAGGGGGTGACTGCTGTTCTGCCAAAATTGATAGAAAAATAAGCATGAACAAATGATAATTAGATAACATGAAGAGTTGCATTTACAAGGTCTATAAATAAATGTGACTGCTAAAGTTCTTAGGCTAAAAAAGCAACATTAAATACAATGTTAATTGTTGATCACTCTGTTGATTACTTATTTTTTGTCCATAAACATCAAAACATTGAAATTTATTATTTTTTCCAAGTGAATGTCCAATTGCTTGTTCTATCTCATCAATAGCCCATAACTGGAATATATATCTTGAGAAGCTGGACTTAGTGAATACCTGACATGTGTACCTATTAACTGAAACAGTTAAACAATCATCAAAAAATATGCTGCTTCATTTTCTGTAAATCAACTAATTGATTATCTAATGAATCCTTTCAGCGCTTATTAAACTGACATATTTTGAAAAGTTTGTGAACAGTGAGGGAAAACATGCCTTTTTAAAACTAATTAGACCTGTTTTGTGTGTGTGTGTATCATCACAATACCATATCAGAAGCGATAAAGGTGTGGTCTCATGCAGATCCTCAGCGCAACAGATTTTAAATGGCGGCACACGCTGAACAAATTCTGCGGTTTGTAAATGGGCCTTTTCCTTCTATAAACATGCTCCAGCCGTTCGCCCCAATTCTGGCCTCACAGAGGGAGCAGAGAGGAGGGCAGGGAGTCTAATCATTCCTCTGGACTGAGCCTGAGTCTGAGCCTCCACCCTCCCTCCTTCTCACCCTCACTTCCCCTCCCTGGTGGTGGAAAAATGCCCAGAACAGAACATGGGTGGGTCAGAGGGAAGAGAAAGGTGACAACAACGTGGGCAGAGAGAGAAAGTTACAAATGATTAGAGGAAAATGCCGAGGTTGTGTGATCAAGAATAAGAGAGAGGCAAATCTAAGTGGGAACAGGCAACAACATACTGGAAAGGATGACAAGATAGAAATGCAGAATAAAGATGGGACACAGACAGGTGGGGAGGACAGGGGACACTGTTGTCCCAGCAGTGTGACAACAGGGTGAACACTGGAGGGGGTGGTGCCGTGTTCACAGCGTTTTATGTCCTCTGGTGACGTTTTAACTGCTAGCAGATGCAGCTCTGCCCAAACTCTGACTTATTTCCTGCTTCTCTTTTGTTTGATTCTTTCTCGCTCCTCCCTTCTCAGGGTTTTCCTTCCTCTTTTTGTCTCTCTTTTTTCCTTATCGAACTGTGTCGTTCTGTTGGCTCCCTTTTTCTTTTTTTCTTTTCTTTTTTTTTGACTTCTTCTTCTGGTTTCTTTTAGGGTGTAGTTGCTACATCTCAGCTCTTGAACATCAAGGGTGGTCGGTGTAAAATAAGAGGCTGCAGACTGGGGTGACATCATCCCGTCCGTTGGTACATTCCTTTCACACTGAATAAGAAACAGGGAGAAGAATAACAGGCAGATCCGTGTAAACTGGTCATTACCCAGAGTCCCTTTGTTTCTGCAGGTTTAATCTCAGACCTGGCCCCCGAGAGAGCGTTTGAGACCACCCTTAGAGCTCGTATCGTTCTAGCAGACTCAAATTAGTCTTTCTTTGGCCTCATTATTCCAAGGACATATCCCACCTTTTCTGTTATCAGCTGTCAATCAATTGTCACATAATCCAGGAAATACTAACAAGGCGCTGGAGCTCAGAGGAAGCATGTCAGTGGATTGTGTCTTTTTGGGGTCTGAATGTGGAGAATGTTTCTGAGTGGAGGCTTTACTGTATGTCTGATCTTAAGGGTCTGTTTTGATATGAATGAAGATACAGTCGAATAGATTCAGAAAGGGAAAAAAGGCCGGAGAGTTTGAAGAATGGTGGGATTTGAATTATTGAGGGAAAAAGCTACAGCTTTCTGTAATGACTCAAAGCAAGAGCCGGTGATAGTCTGTGATGTTTCTCCCCTGTGTGAGGGATTTAGCCACAAGCTCGCATAAATTCCTTAAAGGAGGAAACTGGATCATAGTTAGCTTACAGTGTGACTAGTGAGAGTGGTTCTCATTCTTCTTTGGATATGCTCCACTTCTCTTCTCATAAGGTCTGGTTAAGGAGGAAGAGGAATGAGAATGTTTGTGGGCTGAAGGAAACAAGCTCAAACCCTCCCTGTCCTCTTTGCTTCTGGCATGAGCCCACGTCTCAGTCTCATGGAAGCTGAAGAGTGTTGGACAATCTCGAGCTGGAGAGACACCACAGGCAAAAGCAGGAAATGCTGGAGAGCAGGGGCATGCTGGAGAGCAGGGGCACGTCTGACCCAGATACTGAGGAGATTTTGGCTCAGGACAAACTGTGTTGGACCCCAGCTGGGGCACAACATAGCTTAGGAATGTACCCCACCCACCCACCCCCTCCACCTTCTCAATCTCATTCTCCTGCCTCTGTCTCTTGTCCCTCGTTAGTTGTAAAGCGCTGGGTTGCATTTTGAGGGTTTGAGGGTGAAGTTGCCTTGCTGTGAATGCATTTGTCTGCCCATCTGTCACACTGAGTGTCTCTGTCAGTGGCAGTGTTCTGCTTTGACAAACATGATGTTTCACACATGGAATTCCTTCAAAGGAGGATTTGTTTAGACATGTATGTACTGCGGACAAGCATTCTGGGAAATATACCTCCTCGCTGTCCTGTTGAGAGTTAGTTGAAAAGGTCAATGCGACTGTCAGTAAAATAGATCGAAAGCAACAGCCAGCAGCTTAGCAACAACTCTTGATCTGTTGCCTCTGACATGTGGCAGGAACTGCTTTGTCTGAGTCTTTAAAGTTTGCGTGTATGGTAAACTGTAAATTAATTGCCCTTCTTGGGGTCAATAAAGTTGTCTGAATCTAAATCTGAATCTAAAAAAGTGGGAAACTGTAGGTGCAAAGCTTTTGTTTGGCACGTGCAGGGACCTCCACATAATCCAATTTAAAACTACAACTTGTTTTAGCTTTTACACAGACCCGTTGTGTGTACCTTCATACAGAGCCAGGCTAGCTGTTTCCCTCTGTTTCCAGTCTGTATGCTAAGCTAAGCTAACCTGCTGCTGACTTCAGCTTCATAATTGACGCACAGATAAACGACCGGTATCAAACTTCTCACCCAACTCTCAGCAAGATACCATAGATGTATAATTTCTAAAATGTCAAACTAATCCTTGAACACCTTCATATCAGTCCCACGGTTGGAAAGGCAACCACATTACTGTCCTGTTTTAAGCAATAGATTGATGCCTTGTAGCTACAGCTGGGAGCTTTAATGCCTGCCTTGACTTGATGGCTTAATAATTACATGTCATTATAACTCCCCAATGGCTTCTCAAATACAGTTTTGTTTTCCAGTCTTATAAAATTTAAACACAACATGATTGTCATCGTTTTATTCAAATTTGATGCAGTTTTCTGCTGTTGAGGTCAGAAATAAACAAGTAAGGTAAATAAAATGAAAGACATGCAGGATCATTGTAAAGTTTACAATGTTATAAGGCATTTATCAAACAACAATGTTGATTCATAGTTCAGAAAATATGAAAATATTGGAAAACATTAACTTTAAAGTGAATGTCTGCGGTCCAACAGACCAAAACATTTCAAGTTGTCAAATATCACATCTTTCACAGTGAGATGGTATCTATTCACATTCAATAAATCCAACACAACAACCGTGCAATAAATCCTTACTTTTTGAAGCTTTTCACATTCAGTTATTGCTTAAACCAATATGTGTCAGATGTAAGATGTTGATGCAACTGAATCTCCAATAGCCTTATCCTTTTTATAATGCCGTACAATTAAACAGCGCTGGAAAGTACAGCCTCCACATTGAGCATAGCGCTGAATCAACACCTCTCTAGCACAGCATAAAGGAGGCAAAAACTCAATATGAGAAGTGATCACGCTGCAGGCTTGTTGCTGCTTTCATTGAAGCTTTATGTGCCAAACAAACTGATCAAGCCAATTTTACTGATCATTCTTATATTAACGAGGAGGCTATATTCAGTATTTAATGCACTTATTTTTTCAAGTGACTTCCATTATGCTGTTTGCTGCTGTAAGTATATCCACAGCAGGGTGTTTACCATCTGTAAATCAATGTTTTCTATGCTAATAAGGGGAAGGGTGCATTGTGGGAATGGATTAACAGTGGTTGTAAGTGACATCCAAAGGAGGGAAGCATTGATTGCCTTGCTTGATTAATGAAGCATCTCCAACAAATACACACAAAATGTGCACAAACAGACGGGTTGGCTCTCTTACTCATACTGTTGTGATGTGTGTGTAATCACAAGGAGATCAATAAGGCATGCTCACAGATGTTCAAATGTTTTTGATGGGTTGGTGTGTGCAGATTTCTCCTTGCTATATGTCCTCATCAGCAGTGAAAATATAAGAGGCTTTATAAGAAGCAAGAATACATTTTTATTTTAACTCAAGTCTACCTCAGCATGGGGCTACTCAAACATGTGGCACGGGAGAAACTTCTCTTCAGAGTGCACACACCTCTTGTATCTTCACTGTGTTACCTTTTCTTAGTATTCAGACTCTCTTCACCACTTTCTCTTCTTCCTCTTCTTCTCACCGCTCACTGATTTTCCTCCTCTGACGTCTCTCCAGCTCTGGTCTTGGTTCACTGGCATGTCTCTTGCAGCTGTAAAAGGGCATGGCGCCGGGAACAAGATGACAGGGCAGAGAAAACTGCAGAACAGCACAAATTAGAGCACAGTGTACTCGAACAGGAAGGAACCACGCAGAGATGCAAAGAGGAAAATGACACACGGTTTTAAGAAAAAAAAAATCACTTAACTTTTAATCTTCTTAAAACCTTCACATAATTTCATCCCACTGACAAGAAGAGTTAAATAAAAAAATAAGAAAATAAAGAATAAAATAAGAAAGGGGCAAGAGTTGAGGCTCATGAGCTGTGAAATGGGTCTATGCAATCAGTAATATGCTTGAGACAGCTTTTTGTATTAAGGACTCTGTTTGCTCTGTCATGATTCACCAGTCACTTACGACAGCACTGGCTCCTGTGATTGGTTTTAAATGGGGGAGAAGGCATCATTTGTTGTCAGTGGAAATGTATGCCATTCAACTAGGACACTCAGAGTCGGTGTGTTTGTTTTTGTTTGTGCTGAGTTTGTACATTTTTTATAAATGTCTGCTCCACTGGTGATTGGGTTAATGAGTGTGTTTACATGCATGATAAGCACTTATCTAAAAGGAACAGTTTTACATTTTGGGAAATAGACATGTTTACTTTTTTTGCGGAGAGTTACATAAGAGTGTTGATACCACTCTTTTATTGGTAGATTAAGTATGAAGCTAAAGCCAGAAGACTTCTTAGTTTAACACTGCATAAAGACTCCTGGCTCTGCCCGAAAAAAGAAAAAAAATCTCTGAAATCAAGCTGGCAGCACCTTTAAAGGTCAACAAGTAACACGTTTTTATGTTGTCACATATTATGAGCCTTGTCGTGACAATTAAAGGTCCAGTGTGTGTGATTTACTGGGATCTTCTAGCAAAAATAGAATATATTATTCATAATATACTTTCATTAGGGTATAATCTCCTGAAACTAAGGATCATTGTGTTTGTGTTACCTTAGAATGAGCCCTGCATACCTGCAGAAGAGGAGGGTCCAGAATGGACAAACATAAATACTGGCTCTATTGGGCCTTTTGCATTTTTACATCACCTTAAGGTCACTCTTACACACTTGGAAAGGGAAGGGTGGGTGCAATCTGAAACATCACCACTCGAAGCCATTAAATCCTACACATTGTTCCTTTAAGTTGCTAAGCAACCAGCTAGAACGGGCTATAGGAAGTCACAACGCCCGGCCAAAAAAATAATACAGTACGTAATTTCCCATAAAACCCCCGTTACTTGTGTATTTTTCTTTTGCTTTCATACATATTTTTACACAATTCTCATACAAGATGTCACATGTTTATTAGAGGTGTTAAGAGTTGTCTAGTTCCAGGAATGAGTGGACAAGTTGTGTGGGAATAAGATGATGATAATACCTGGAAATGATTTGAAATATTTACAGGGATATACATTTCTATTTTTCTCTAGTTCTACACGAATCCTGAATTACGACTCAAAATGAGGCTCCAAACTGGCGTGCTTGTGATGGTGCATGTAATGGAGAATGTCTGCCCACTCCTGTTCATATCAACAGTGAGGGCTCCAGGCCTCATGCAAGCATGATTTATGACCAAGTAAGGTCGTCTCCTGTTGTTTTGTGAAGGTGACATTCAAGTAATTTTGCCCATTGTTTTCTACAGTCTTGTGTTATATGTCTGTGTCAGACATAAAATCTGAACAACACACTGTGCTGTGATCTCATTATAGTGCTCGGTTCCATTTGCCTCGCTTGACTGACACTTCTGTGATCTTGCCACAACAGGAGCTTGTATATGCGCTTACTATGGCAACAATCCACTTGAATCATCTAAAAAAAAAAAAAAAAAGCACCTCATGCCTCTGTATTCATTTACTAAATGTCAGGGATCCTCCGCTAGTTCTGCTTGGAGAGAGACGGACAGACAGAGCGCTGTGTTTGTACCAGATTCATCTAAGGAGGCCATCCATTATTCATGCTCTCATTGGAGGTTTCTACAGGTTTCAACAGGCTTCTAGGCCATCTGAACCTAACAAACTGAATTGTCCAACATGCTCAAGGCCATTGGGATTGCTTTGAAGATTTTCCATGACCTCAACTTAGGTGTAAGTGTGTGTGTGTGTGTGTGTGTGTGTGTGTGTGTGTGTGTGTGTGTGTGTGTGTGTGTGTGTGTGTGTGTGTTTAAACCATGCATAAAAAATGAAGTAAATCCTTGCAATCCCTGGCCTCTCACCAGGGTTGAATTAAATCTGCTACACTGTGATGCTTGCATGTGACTGCTGCCCCCACCCTCCAGATCCATCATGTTATCATTAGAGCTTGTGAAGGTTCGGTGACAACAATCTGCCTTCATTTTAACCTACATACCAAACTGCACACTCATAAACACAGAGAAACTTGGAAGCCAGCTCACATACACTTGCACACAGACGGCCAACTTTCTGTCTCGCTAGTGCAGGAAACAGCGGCTTAGGGAGGAGGAGGAGGAGGAGGAGGAGGAGAAGGAGGGGAGCCTAGAGAAACAGGGAGGAGAAAAGATTTCACAGAGCATGGGAATGGACCCAAAGGAAAACACAGCTCAGACTCCAGATGTGGAAACACCCATGCAAACTCAATTACACACAAATATACACATATACAAAGGCACACAGACAGGGAAAGGAGGAGGTAATAGCGGTCATAAAACAGCTCTTTAAGCTCCGCTTGGCGTCTTGTGATTGGCTGGATCGTCGGTACGGTGAACTCATTTTTTGAGTCTGATGACAGTCTTTTAAAATGAACAAAGGTAAAAGAAGAAAAAAAAAATTTGAATTTGTGATGAGAACATGAGAGTGACTAAATGTAAAGACTAGAGATATTTAAATTAAAGAAAGTAGTATTTTTGAACTAACAGTTTGCTTGTGTGGTTCTTATCCTGTCTTTGCTCCTTGTTCCTCTCTCAAAGCGATAAAACTGTTTTAATCTGTGTCTGTACATTTTTTTGATTTAAAATCACCTTTCGATCCAAGTCTGGACATAATTTGTATGGCAGCAATTAATGCGTCTCCAGAGACCTAAGCAAAAGTGCAGACACTTAAAATCACGTTAAAGAACAGAAATAAGGCAACAACCAGAAATACTTTATTTAAATCAGGCCCAAAAATATTGTGGATTTTTATAAATCATGTTGAAAGAGGAAGAGGGGAATGCTAGACATTTTTTCAGGAAAACTCAGCTGATGTAGGAGTCTGCAATTAAACGATATGTTGAAGCTATTTAAGAGTGGTTTTCATTTTATTTTCCTCTAAATTTCTTTGACATCTGTGCAGCAATTTGAGGTATCTTGGTAAATAACAGAGATACAGAGACAAAAACACTCCTTGGTGGAGTTAAAAACAAAGTGCAGTGCAGCCTTCATGACTCTACTGTCAGCTCAGTGAGGGGGGAAACAGACTTCATGTCTGCAAGTCTGACTACACGTGGTTTAATGTGAACTTAAGATGTATGGTCCCACATGCAAATTTGAGTTTGATAAGCGTTTTGAAGAGTGGTCAACACACTTTCTCACTTCCAAGTGCAACAGCGCCGCCCTGTGTGTGAAACCAGCACATACTATTTTTAAAAGTGCAAACAATGTGTTTTCTTGTTTTTCAGGAGCTGCAGAGCAAGAGCAAAGTGTGTGCCAATGTGTTCTGCGGGGCCGGCAGAGAGTGCGCTGTCAACGAGAAGGCAGAGCCGAGCTGTCTGTGCATAGAGGTAAGTGTTGTGTGTGTAGTACTGCAGCTCAGCAGAGAACAAGTGACGTTAATTTGCCTCAAGTAAGGAATAGAAATGTAAGAACATTAAACAAAGACTTGAGATAAAGAATTACCCCAGTTTTTACTTTATTTTTTTGTCCTCCTCGTCTTTGTCTCTCTTTGCAGAGCTGTAAGCCCCACAAGAGGTCAGTGTGTGGCAGCAATGGGAAGACCTACAGGAATCACTGTGAGCTCCACAGAGATGCTTGTCTGACTGGCTTGAAGATCCAAGTTGCCCACGATGGAAACTGCAAGGGTACAATCAACAGCACATGACACCAAACCACAAGAAGAAAATGTTAATGATACGGTCCAACCCTCATTACTATCACACAATCTTCCTCAGATATTGGGAGCTACTCCATTTTCAGGGTATTGTAGATGTGAAAAAGTCTTTTGTTAAGCACTCTGAAAGTTCCCTCTTGACCAGTGTTGTCAGTTGCTCTCTCCAAGGACATTTTACAACCCCAGTAAATTACACACTTAAGTGTGGGTAAGAACATAATTATGTAAAAAAAAAAATTCTTATAAAAGGCAGTAAACTGTTCAGTCAGGGGTACTTTGACTTGAGGAGGTGCCAAATCTGAAAATGTATATTTTAAACTTGACTTGAGAGACTCTCCTATAGTTATTGTGAACCTAAATCTCTCAAATGTATTGTTCCAACATTACTTTATTCTGGCTATAAAACTGAGCACAACCATCTCATTAGGCTACACTTTATAACCTATTAAACTGAGAACCTTAAAATCTCACTAAACTCATCACTCATTGATTTATATTATACGTGTGAGGTAGAGAGTCTAAAAAGCCAGTTGGCACCCTTGGAGTAATTGCATTCAGCTCACGTGACAAATGGTGCCGGTGCTGATAATACTGCACATAGTTAATTGAACTGATTAGTATGTTATCTCTGAACTAGTACATATTCATGTGACTGATAATCTAGGGTGACTGAGTTGATAGTCAACCATATAAGGTCAGCCAATCTGCCGTTCCCTTCACACCCCTAGCTTTGACTCCTTTGTTAATGCATCTAATATCAAGGTCTTATCTTGAGTGAACTTTCTCATGTCACACTTGACAATGTCGCAGTCAATGTGTCCCCGTTGGCCTGAACATTGATCAGTGGCAGAAAAGGTAGTCAGGAATAAAATCATTATGTCACGCTGGCCTCTCTCCAGACCTTTGGCCAAATGTTCAGTGACAGCAAGGTTTATCACCATTAATTGGAAACAAGGCCATTCAATAAATTTAGACTAAAATGCTGTATTGTTTCTCTTTTTTTGTAATCACCTTTAGAAAAGAAAACAGACCAGGCTGCTGCCAGCCCAGGTGAGTTTGTGTCTTTGTATGCATGTGTATAAACATGCTTACTCTCTTTGCATATATATATATATATATCTACATCTATATATATATATATATGCATTTATGTTCCTAAAATAGAACAGTTTTCCATTTTTGTGATATAAAAAAAAAAAAAAAAAAAATTTAAAAAAAAATCTTTAAACTGATTTTCTTTTGTTATTGTGTTCACTTTACTGAGGTCAATTCAGGGTTAATTATGGGTGGTGTTATATTTAGATCCAGGTCATAGTTCACATGAGTTCGATCTGGTGTTAAGGTTTCGCTATTATGCATGTGCAGTCACTTCAATTTATGGTCTAATGGAAAGGACATAATGAAGCTGGAAGTAGTACCATATGCACAAAAGGACAGGGGTCAATTGTGGAAAAGCTTTCAAGATAGATTTTCTTTTTTGGATCATTTAATCATGTGACCTTTGGAAACATTCCCACCCCTGCAGTGGTCTGCTACGCTGCTGACCGCAATGAGTTGAGGAGCCGTGTCATCCAGTGGCTGCAAACTGAGGTTGTACCTGATGGCTGGTTTGCCAAGGGCTCCAACTTCTCCGACATCCTGCTCAAATACTTCAAGGTGGGCTTTTTTTTTTTTTTCTGTTGGCAGACAGAAATGACAGAGCGGACTTTTGTGTCATTTAGTGCACTCCAGCACTCCCACCCCAGTTTATTTATCCTGTGTGGGCCTCTTCTGGCCAGGCTGATCCTTAAAGCCGCCTCAGACTGTCCCTAATTATTCATATGATAAACTTTTCAATTGTGTCAGCTGATGGTCGTAATTCAGTTTAATGAGGATCTCCGTTTTGAAGAGGAGGACACCTGCCTCCCCGCCGTTTGACATGGATGACATTAAAGCAGAAGAGACGAGTTATTGAAATGGCACCATAAAATTGTGCTGCACATTATGACAGTATACTTATTGCTAACTTTATATAGCATCTAATGAATGTTTTCAGTTCATCTGTCTTGCACAAACAGACCACATAGTCATATAATTGGTAAATTGTGTGAAAGGTCCTGCACTGATTCTGCCAAATTATTTCAAAAACCTTTGTTAAGTTGCCCTCCAGGGACAATATTAAAACACCTTTGCATTACGCAAAGAGTATTTGAGTGTGAGCAATGACTACACATTAATTTAAACATGTATTCCAAAAATGACTACATGAATAGAATTTTGTCACATTCTAATAAAACTCCAGCCCAACTTTTAGATGTTTCAAAAAATAAATACTGGCTGAGAGTAGTACTGGTCCTTGAGTTTCTCATGCCAAAATTTAAATCACTTAACATCAAACATACAGGATGATGTCATGGCACGTGTTGTACTCTTTTGGTCACAGTAACTAAATTTGCAGTATTGGCACTCATGACTTCTTTTAGAGTCATATTTTTAGTACACACATGCAGATGATGACACATGTTAATCAAAATATAATGTCTGTCCTGAAGATATAATGTTTAGATCAGGCAGTTCATTGTAACATTTTTGTCCTGTTGCACGCAGGCATTAACTTTGCCTTTGCTGTGTTTGTCCGTGTTTCTGCAGTCGTATGACAATGGTGACTCTCAGCTGGACTCCTCAGAGCTGCTCAAGTTCATCCAGCACAATGACTCTGTTGTGGAGCTGCAGTCCTATGCAGACCAGGAGAGCAACAAGCTGCTCAGGTCGGTGTGTTTGTTGCTTTGCACATGTATGTGAGTGTTTATGAGAGGGCAGGGTGGAGGCACAACAACTACTGATTGCATTGTTTTTCACCAGCCTCAATGGTAATACTTGTACATACAGAATCATATCTGTGTGCTGTTATTTTAAGGCACACAGTGTAAGTCATTGAACCGTATCTGGGCCAGAGTAAACATTACTGAAGGCCTCCTGTGGGAGTCTGCACTGGCATAAGCGTCTTTACTGTGCAGAATAATACCCTCTAAACTAATTATAATTTCCACACTACTGTTTGTTCATTGTATCTGTAATGTTCAGTGTATGTAGCAGCTAATACTTATTTGCATATATGTTTGTGCTTCCCAGGAGCCTGTGTGTCGATGCCATCATTGAGCTCTCTGACGAGAACGCTGACTGGAAGCTGAGCTTTGACGAGTTCCTCAACTGCTTGAAGCCAGGCTTCAATCCACCAGAGAAGAGTGAGCTTAAAGTGATACTCTTATATAATGTAATGTAAAGATAGACACTTGTAGATATACGACATGCGTTGATAGCAGCTCGGTAGTGCAGCGCTGACTCCCATCAGACTGGAAATGAGCCTTCAGTTGCTGCTCTTTTGAGAAGAGTTTGAGACGAAGTCAGAGTTTTACGGGAGTCACTTCAGCCTGCTCAGTCATCTGGGGTAACGTTCAAAGCAAGCGGAGGCATTGCTCTGTCAGACAGTCACTTTGACACACTGAACCCTGGAGCTTCACCAAATTCAAGGACACACAAACATACATTTTGGCGAGCCAACTGTTTATTTTTGGTTGTTTGTGGGTATTGGCAGATTTGCTGACTATTCATGAGAAAGGTAAAAGTAGCCAACAGGCATGTGAAGTGGAAATTAAGCTTCTGCATGAGTGGTGTGGTATTTTCAAAATCTTGGTCATGGAAATGTATATCAGTGTAATGCTGTTTCTGTTATCATTCTGCTACGGTCTGTTATCTGTGGTCTTGGCTGGAGAGCTTTGTCATGTGTCTTTCTGCAGAATGTGCCTTGGAGGATGAAACGTATGAGGACGGAGCAGAGACCCAGGTAGAGTGTAACCGCTGCGTTTGTGCATGCGGCAACTGGGTCTGTACTGCAATGACCTGCACTGGTAAGTGTAAAATGCTGAAAATGATCTTTATCCTCTTTATTCTACTCATAATTTAAGGGATTTATTTTTCTCACACCAAAACAAATCCCCCTTGACCATTCTGTAATGTGTCCAGACAAACAGGCGCCTGCAGATGAGTCAACAGATGCTGGAGCAGAGATGACTGAGGACGAGTGGAACATCCGTGTAGCTGAGCTCAACAAGCATCAGGTCTGTATTTGTAACCTGAAAACCCATCTACACCATAAAGTATATCAATCATATTAATGACATATGTTAATCTACGTCAGAAGTGCTTCCCTTTTTGAAAATCTTTTACTTTTCACACCACTTGGCTGTTGGCCCACCAGTCCATGAAATATTATCAACATGAGCCATACGTTCAGTATCTGCTTTTAGATGCCTTCAGGATGTAACCTGGGTTACTTGCTGTGTGTTTTCTGGACAAAGAGCATTTGAATTAAACTGCTCAGCAAGCTTATCTCAATTCACAGAGGATTTCAGTAGGTGTACATTTTTATGTGACTGTGCAGCAAGCTGAGCCACAGTATCAGCAGCTTTATTACTCCTGGCACGAAAAGTGAAACAATAAATCAAAAGCTGCGAAACAAATAAATGTTTTCCGAATTAGAGCAATAAAACCGTATAGTGGATTTGAAATAGAGGGCAGATGGCAAATAAAAATTACGACCAACATTTTCATTTTCTTATAAAATTTCAAAGGGTAAGGAAGTTCTCAGATGAGATTTCATGTGGAGGATTAACAAAAATCCAAAAGGGGCAAAAAATAATCAGTTATTATTAACGTGTAATGCAAAAATAAATATAAATGATCTCACTGGGCCTGTAGCTTAAGAGTAGTTTTGTATTTTTGTAGCGTATGTGCATGCTTGCTAATGTGTGTAAATGACAGCATGATGCTCACAAGTCAGCTCCAGGGATCTGGCTTGAGGCCATTGCTGAGTCAGCAAGGTCATGTACTCTGAGAAGGGCAGCTTTTAATGCCAGTGTAAACAAATGTGTCTCTGTGGGCACAAGTTTAGGCAAATATACACGAAATTCACCTTCAAAATGTAATTTTTGTTTCAATGGAAAAGCATTCAAGTGCATTTCCAAACATATTAAGAAGTTGAATTACCGCTGTGTAGTTGTATGCCTCCGCAATCAGCACAGTTTCAAGGTGGACTCCCAAGATTAGTGTCACCAATTCTGTATCCCACCAAATGTGGAATATGTCCACAATCTCCCCCTCTATTCCTGAGTTACGGTGTTGAATAAAGACCAGGCAAGTGTTTATGCTGAACATTATGCCGTCACAGTAAAGTTAACCTTTCACCTTTTGGATGTCATCATTTCCTCATTTTATCCTCTTAGACATTTATGTGAAATGTTATCATGATTTGTAAATGAATGCTAGTGTTATGGCCACAAACATGTTGACAGTGGAAGTCGTAATGACTTTGACCTCTGACCTTTGATCACCACAATTTATTTATTTGATCTCCAACTACTAATCGGTTCATCCCTCTGTCCAAGTGAACGTTTGTGCCAAATTGGAGGGAAATTCTCTGGAGGCATTCCTGAAATAATGCATTCACAAGAATTTGACAGACAGTTGGGAGGGACATGAAGACACAGTGATCTTAATCTTTGACTTTGACCCCAAAAATCGAATAAGTTCATCCATGGGACCAAGTGAACATTTGTACCAAATTCCCTCAAGGTGTTCTTGAGATATTGTGTTTTTGAGGACGGGACAGACGGATGAACGGATGAACTGACAACCCAAAAACATAATGCCTCTGGTCATGGTTGTTGCAGTTGCGGTGATAAAATATTTACAAATGCAGACAGACATAGACAGACATGCACTTGTGTTATTATTCATTCATTAAGTTAAATGTCACGTTTCCTTAAACTTTTCATTGTTTTAAATTACAGGAAACAGTTGAGATGATGAAGGCCAGCAAAAAGGAGGCCTAAGTAAGGACACAAAGAAGGAGAGGATGCATGCCATCACCCTTCCTCCATACTTGATTTACCTTGCGGCCGTGTGTTATTAAACTGACTTTTTCATGTGTCTCTGCTATGTTAATTATTATACATTTTTTGCAGTGTTTAAATGTTTGTGTTGATGTTTGTTAGATGCAGGGGTGATCGAGTATAATCGGATTCCCTTGTGTTCAGCACAGTCATGTTTGATTGTATTACTGCGCTCCTACACCTAGCCATGGGGCTATTTTTACTACAATCCTTATATTTTTTACAGGTATTATGAAAAAAAAAAAAACTGTTACTGTTTTGGAAAATGAAAAGTCACTGTTTGATAAGGTAGTGAGCGAAGGAGCTTGGAGGATCCACCTGTTGAAATGTGGGTGCTGTCAGAGTACAGAGAAAGCTGACTGCTTGACAGCTGGTGCAGGATGTTTCTCCATATGTCAGCAGGTTGTTAACAAAGCAGTGATAAGAAGGAAAAGCTACGAGTGATTTGATTTTGTTCCCATTTAGAACTGCCACTGTAGGCCACTACTTGACCATTGCACTTCTCCTTCTTTCTCCTTTGCTTTTTTTTAGACTTTAGTTTCCCACATGGCTGAAATTAGTTTTAATCTTTTACTTTTGCTGCAGAAATGTTTGCTTATATGTACAGTATACTATTGGCTTGAGTTGGAACTCATCTTGTTCCCATGTCATGCTTAGGTAAGTCTCTCCGGTGCTTTTTGGTCAAACATTTGTCTGTCTGCGTCTTACATCTCGGAGATGAAGACATAGTGGTTCAGCTTTAAGTGTGGAGCAGCACAACTGGACCCCGGCGAGACCTGATCTGACTATAACATGGTGAAAACTGAAACCAAAGTCTTGATGAAGTGTTTAAACGATGTACAAAAAAACTCTCCAGGTAAAACATTACTCTGGACCCAGCAACAACACTATACCTGTGCTTTCAAAATCCCTCTAACAGAAGGACTAGCCTCGCTGTCAGCTGAAGTAGCTTAGACGCATCAATAACTGGGTGCAGATAAAATGTGTGTGTGTGTGTGAGAGAGAGAGAGAGAGAGTATCTGTGAGTGTACTATTAAATTGTGATGCTGAGAGTAGTTTGCTTTGTGTTCAATTGTTTGAATCTTGTATCTAAATTGGGATGTTTGACAGTAAAGATCAGTGCCTTAGACCTGCAAACGGGATAGGTCTCTACTTTTACCTGCACGGAGGCTAGCACACCATGTGGCATTGCAAAAACAAGTGTGCTTTGCTGACGTTTAGCAGTAAACTAGTGCTTTGTGACTCTATCCCTGATAAATGTCTGTGTGAAAGTTGCATTACTAGTTTCAAGCTAGATCTTTCCATTCCACTAAAAGTGCAGAGACTGTAAGGAATATGTTTGTATGCCAATAAAGCCCATACCCCACAAAACAGCTTTGTCATTTTGTGTGTATGAGGAAGAGTGGGTGCGTTTATCTGCCAAATTTAATTCTAAAATACTGTGAGTGAAAGAAAAAGGTTTCCTGAGAGGAAAAATAAATAATTTCTTCAATTGGAAACTAAGATAAAGCTATTCCATTTTCTGACAAAGAGCCATTTACAGCAGTATTGATAGATAGATAGATAGATAGATAGATAGATAGATAGATAGATAGATAGATAGATAGATAGATAGATAGATAGATAGATAGATAGTTACTTTATTAATCCCCAAGGGGAATTTTTTTTTTTTTGCTACAGCAGCATTTATAGATACAGGAAAGAAATAAAATAACAGTAAAAAATATTAAATATAAAAATACACAGTATATACAATAAAATAGAATAGAATAAAATAAAATAGAATAGAATAATTAAATTAAAACTAACTAAACAATAGTGCAACGTTTTTGTTTTTTGTTGTATATTTAAACAAACAAGAAAAACAGACAACAGTGTTATTGTTGTGTGATGGATTTTGCCAGAGGTGAGTTATTGTTCAGTCTTATTGCAGTGGACAGGAATGATCTCCTGTATCTGTCCTTGTGACAGCGGAGCTGGAGGAGTCTATTGGAGAAAGTGCTCCGCTGTCCCTGCAGCAGGTGGAGAGGGTGGTCAGGATTATCCAATATGGATAATAGTTTCCTCAGCGTCCTCCTCTCCACCACCTTTTCCAGGCTGTCTAGATTGCAGCCAATGATGGAGCCGGCCTTCTTAACCAGTTTGTTAAGTCTGTTGGTGTCTCCGGCTCCAATGCTGCTCCCCCAGCAGACCACAGCGAAGTACAGTGCACTGGCCACAACAGACTGGTAGAACATCTCCAGGTCACTGGTGATTGGATTGGCTGCCAATATAATATTATCTTCATTACTTATCATCAGGCACCACTCAGCGAAGCCATTGACAACATTTCTGAATTGCTGTGCCCGTATAGTAACTTTGTATAGTAACCTCTTGTGTTGACACATCAGTGACTGATGATCCTTCCCAGGCCAGGTTTAAAAGGACGGCTCATTCACTTTCTTTTCATAAACAGTTTCTTGCATTAATATATTATAATAAAAACAGAATATTTGATTGAATTGAGTTTTTTAAACAAAACTTACATCTTCTTGCTTTTCTGAACAATTTTTCTCATGTTCATTGATGTTATTGTGGATCACTTTATATTTTGTTTAGACAATTCAACACAAATAGAACCTATATCCCGTGTAGGGGTAAAGTAAGGGCCGGTGCAAAGATGCATTATTGGACTCAACATTGTAATGTCTTCCAGGTGGCACAAAGTCATATATTGTTTAGTCAGTTTAATAGTCCCACTGCATCATATATACATAAACATGTTTTTATTGTAAAATCTTAATCCTCACATTAACTTGGTAGTAGTCAGAGTCAGTTCCTGTGCATGAAAAGTACTGTTCTACTTCCCCTGAATAAAGCTGTGACAATATTATAGATATCTGAATTCAGAGGGAGGAACCCAATTGTCCTGTACCTATTTCTCATTCAGTGCACATCAAGTCAGCAGAGTATTGCATTATGCAACAGAAGAGGGGTGTTGCATAATGGCTGAAGAACCGGATGGACCATCGGCTGTTATTTTCCCATCGTTGCAAAACTTAATTGTCATTCGTCGTTAACGGTCATGTAGTAGTGCGTAGCCATGAAATGTCAATAAACGATGCATGTAAACCTGTTTCAAATTCCTTAAAACGTTTACGGTATGATGGATAGGGAGAGTAACCAATCAGCGCCCGGTGGGCGGAGTTTGTGTTAGGTACCAGCCAATCAGTAATCACGGACGCAAAGAACGGATACATTGTAGGAGGCTGCACGGCATTCAGGGAAGTTAAATGTGGCTACAGTGGACCGTCGGCAGTACTACATAGCTGACCTACATTTCATTAGAGATGTTGTTAAATGTTACTACCAGGAGTAAGGAAATATATTTGTTCTGCATGTTAGAAATAGACAAGTCCTGGAGTTAACTCGCTCTCTACGGTGAGGTTCAACCAACAGCAAGACTTCTGCAAGGACTTTTGCACAGGAGTTGAAATTCACGCTAAAATTGTCAAAATGGAGCTTCACGAAGGGGCAGCGGCAGTGGGCGACGGTGTGCTGGATTTTTCCCATTTGAGTTTGAACACTTTAAGCGTTGACAATATCAGCGACGAGAGGAAAAGGGACACCAGGCAGCTCTACCTGAACTACAACCGGTTCGCCTCGCTGCCCTCGTCGGTCAGCCTTTTCTGCAACCTCGAGTTTTTGAACATCAGCAACAACGGACTGTCGGCCATCTGTGAGGGTATTACTCAACTGAGCAAACTGAGAACACTGATAGCCAAGAACAACCGCCTGGACGAGTTCTCGCTGCCCAAAGAGTTCGGCTCTTTGCAGCTGGAGCTGTTGAACTTTAGTGGGAATCGTTTCGAGGAGATCCCGCTTCAGTGTACGAAGCTGCAGCGTCTGCAGTCGCTTTCTCTCGGCGGAAACAGACTAAAAAGTATACCTGCGGAGATAGAGAATCTAACCAGGTAGGCAACACACTAAATAAAAAAAAAAACAACCAACAACCAAAAACACGTCCGAATCTCACCGTTCAAGTAACGTAAATTAAACACGCAGCGTGCTTTTAAACCCATTGAACCATGTTGCACAATGAGATCTATGAATCACACTAATGGACAGGGTGGAGACCGGGAAAGGAGGTAAACTTCTTTTTAGAATAGATATTATTTTCTATATCAGGACAACTTTTTTTTTTTATTATGTGGATTACTTCTATACCGATATTTCTTACCGGTATTCAAACGGTCAGTTAACTGCAATGGATTTATGGAACCAAAAGGTTGTTTCTATGGCTACATGTTCTTTATAGTCTCTCAGCACTGATATATATTGTTTAGTGGAACTTTTATAATCAACAGTACTAATCAGTCATAAAACAAATCTAGATTAGAGATGAAATTTATCACTCAATCAATCAGATTTGACAGCTGACCACTAAATGGTAGGAACTGATATATTTGAATTAAAGACTTTCCTGTGTGTATTTGTTCTACATGGCAATAAACTGGACAGAAATACACATATTGATGAGTCGGTAATCAAAATGTATAGTGGGGATTTGCTGCTATTCTTTGTCTAATGTGATGGTAAATTGAAAATGTATTGGTATCTAACTGTTGTTGGATAAAGATGGCAACCTGAAGACAATCTGCTGCAGTTCATAAAAATATGATGGGCACTTTTCACAAATGATTGAGAAAATATCAAACAATGATCATTTAAAAATATTGGAAATAATATTCATTTCAGCCACACATTAAATACTTTAAAGGAGCAGTAACCAACAATGCCCTTTTGGCTATTTTACTGCCTGTTTTTACATCCTCCTCATGTCACCCTGACCTCGCCACATAAAATTACATTAAATATTAGCTACCAAGCAACAACATGCTTTGTAAATACTGTTGTTACACAGCAAACCAAAATGAAGTCTAACACAAGTGACAGGAGTCCAGGCCGTTATAAACTAACATAAACTGGAATCGGTAACTTTCTTTGCTCAGCTATCATCAAAACACGCTGAAAACGCTCAAAGGGGACCGTTCTTTCTCCTGATTGGATTAAAGTTCAGGGAGGCCTATTCACTCTCCTGATTGGATAAAGTGAGGTCTATTCACTCTCCTGATTGGATAAAGTGGCAACGGTATACCTGAAAATGTATTCTGTGTTGTAAACTTACTTTAGTCATCTGCCGATTCAATTTATGAGCCATAGATGGAGTCACCACGTTAACCTGACAACAGTAGTATTTGTTTTACCACCACAGGGAGCCAACTCGTATCATTTTTGAAAATGAACTCTAAATGTGAGCTTTTTGCTCTTTTTCTGTGTCTTTGTGAGTTTAACAATATTTACAACTTTGCCAACACTTTTAACATCTGTTTGTATGTGTCATGTTCATTTCCAGTCAATATATTGTGTAAACATCATGATTCATAATGTGGGCAGGTTAATTGTGTAATCTGTTCCAGTAAACTCCAAAAACCTGTGGTTTTGAAGATAGGCTGGCGTTCATTACGTTGGGCACTAAAAAAGTAGTTTAATGGAAAATATTTGAGACGCATCAGTTATGAGAAAAAAAAAAAATCATGATGGAAAAGGATTAAACTCAAAATTGCAACAAATAAACTTGGACACAGCTATAATTACGTGTTGTCACACAATAGATTTTCAGTGAAGATAACACGGTATAGAGCTAGAACACGACACAATACAACTGAGACAAAGGGCACTCATTTAAAAACAAAAAGAGTTTAGCCGCAGCAGTCCATTTAAAATACTTGGAGGTTGCTTGGTTGGTGTGGTTTTTTTGTTGTTTGTTTTGTTAGAGTGGCAGAAGCAGTAAAAAGAGGTCAGCTACGACAGTATTTTTTTTTTTAATCTTATATATCTTGTGCTTAGTTTAACAGTAGCAAACCACAGCGGTCCGATGGCAGGACAAAGATCAAACCTCCAAACCATTCGATCAAAACTGCTAACTTTCAAGTTATGTGGCGCTAGATTCAACAGCAGTTTTCAAATTCAGCCACAAATGTCCAAATAGATTGAGGTCTGGACTGAGATTGGGCTTCTCACGAGGGGTATTTATCTGGCAAGCGAGGAATAGAAGGATTTATTGTAAAAAGTCCAGCTAAATAATTTTTGCACAATTAAACGTAAACTCGGTACTTCTGAGCTCTCCTGTCTTGTCATATGGCTGCACTATTATACATGTAAATACATAATGGCCCAATAAGAGTAATGTCATAATTTTTTCCCTCTTGCTCTTTCTAACAACATAACGTTAAATATCTTTGGGACTCTCAACGTCCATAAAATTGAATGTTTAAATAACTCTCAGACTGGTTTTCTGGCTTAAAAGATTGGTAAAAGTATATATATTTTTTTTGTCATTCAATTTTGTGGATTGTGTTCAAATGGCATTTGAAGTGGGGTCAAATATTCACAATATTTCTTGACCAATCCTTCGGAGACTACAGTGATGGATCAAATTACTTCTTGGCTGTGCACAAAGTCATAACGTAATGACAATGTCTGAGCTCTATATTTTGAACAGTAGCTGCAGCCTGCCTCAAATTATGATGAAAATGAAAAGCACTGTATTTGTATGTGCAATGTAATGATAAGGGCTGATGAGGTTTCAGGGTCCCCGTGTTGTGCATGCTGACTCGTTGTGCTTATTTTACTTTGGAAAAAAAAGTCAAAACATCTGCTGTGAAAAAGGCCTTTTGCATGTAACTTTAGAAAAAGTTGGAGAGATTGATTTCAGTTTGACTTAAACTCCGAGGTAAAGTGAATTCTGTAAATGTGGTTCCTCTTCGTCCCCTTTGACGTGTGAAGAGGAGAAACCTCAACCGAATGTTTCTTGGATGGAGATTCAAAGAAAACAAAGGCTACAGTTTTGCTTAGTTTTGGAAATTTGAACTGATCTGTATTGTCCTTGATACAACCCTGTACTCTAACTCAGCAGTGTCCTTTCCTGCTGGTTGATTTGTGTCACTGTGTCGACGTAGGCAGCGAGCAGACCCTGAATGTCTCAGTTTCCGTCACAGAGGGGGCTTGCTCAGCCACCAAGGACAGTATAATGGCTCCATGTCTCACAGTCGCTGTGTCATCAGTTCCAGCAGGCAGATGGCCTGACAGCTTACTTTCGCTGACCAGCCATCCGTAGCGCTCGCCCAGCCTGTCTCTTTGACTCTCAATTACCCCCCCACCCCCTCCCTCTGTCCCGCCCCCGTGCGTTACTTTCCTCCATTAACCTACCAGGGTCATTTTGTTGTCTTAATAACACAAACATGTGCATATCCCTTTTGCTGTCTACTAAAACTGGACCTAATGGTTTTCAGGTCACCACATAAACGAGATCAAAATTAATTTCATGTCATATTTGCATTCTTTACTGTGATTGGGGGATTCATAAATTCATGTGTGGTACAAAAAAATGTCCCGTTTGTTGCTTCTGTTCACCTCACGTCATTTGTCTTCTTGATATTTCAAGAATTAAAAATTCAGACACAAAGGCATGAACTCCTGAGCATGAGATCACGCATCTTCAGCTCCCCCGTGTGGCATGTTGTAGTTTTTATTTGGTGTCATGTAGCTTTGTTTGCTAAAATAATACACTTTAATAGCATCTCCAGTCTTAAAATATCATCATAACTACAACAAGTACAAACTGCATTTGTTGAAACTGACCTTTAATACGGCCGCAGTCGTTTTTATTGAATAGATATAATTGTTATACTGTACAGGAAGTGTGAGCTGTGACTGTGGAGATTGTTAATGATTCAGCAAGATGTAAAAAAAATAATTTAAAAAATCAGCTCAAATGATAAACTCTTTCCCCCTATCACTAACATACAGTAGCACTTTAAAAAAGGCCGCATCTGAAATAAACATTAAAGAAAAAAAGAAGTGGGACCCGTCGCCTGCATACTCGAGGAGCTGATGCATTAAGTTTCTCCTTTTTAATTTTAGAGGGCCAATAAATGTTTCGGTTTGTTAGAAAATCTGCTGGCACTCGGGGGGAAAAGAGTCAAATACGCTATTAAGATATAAAAGAATTATTATTTTGCATGTTCAATTGGTGACACCATGATAAAAATAAAAAAAAGTGGCAAAAAGTGAATGTTTCTGTCGACGTACAATCACAAGGAGCTGAAAAATGATATGCCATAAAAAATGGAGCAGAGTGTCAGCCTGCAGTAAAACTTACCTCGATTCAAACTGACTCTTGTGCTCTTGTTTTTCTGTCAGTCTGGAGATGTTGTATCTGGGTGGAAACCTCATCACAGCCATTCCTGCTGAAGTAGCTAACTTGCCGTACCTCAGCTATCTGGTACTATGTGACAACCGCATCCAAAGTGTGCCACCACAGCTCACCAGGTAATATCAGCACTCTACCCTCGATCTTAGCAGCGTAAACAGAAGTGTACGTCAAATTGACATCGAAGCTAGAATTGTACGCGGGATTATGCTGCATGGATTTGACAACAGCACATTCCTGTTTTCATGAAATATGGAGGTGAAAACATTTCATGGTGCCTTTTGTTCTAGGCTCCACTCGCTGCGATCTTTAAGTCTCCACAACAACTTGCTCACTTACCTTCCAAGAGAGATCCTCTGCCTGGTGCACCTGCAGGAACTCAGTCTTAGAGGCAACCCACTGGTGGTGCGCTTTGTCAAGGAGATGACCTACGACCCTCCTTCACTGCTAGAGCTGGCAGGACGTACAGTTAAGAGCCGAAATATGCCTTACTCACCTTTTGACCTGCCTTCGAACCTGCTGCACTACCTGGACCTGGCCAGCAAGTGTCCCAACCCCAAGTGTGCCGGTGAGACTTCTTTTCCCCTTGTGTTTAAAGAAAATGCAAAAATTATTGTTGAGTTTTTTTTAGGTGAAACTTCTTGTTTTTTTTTTTTTGTTTTTTTTTAATGTTCTGTTTTATGGAAAGGTGATGACACATTGATTACATTTTTGGCTTGCAACCCTTAAAATATAGCCATTTCTATTTCCTACCTTGCTTTTGTCACCAGTTGCACACATTTACCATTCTTTCTTCTTTTTTTAACATTATAGAGGCATGAAGAAAAAAAATATAAATATCTTTAAACTTAAAGGAAAAAGGCAAAGGTTAGAGGGAAATTTGAAACAATAAGTTCAAGGTTTTTTTTTTTTCCCTCTTCTCATAATAATCTTTTATATTTGTCTTTTGACCTCCTTTGAGGGTCCTAATTCCCAGGTTCAGAACCTCTCTGATAACATACAATACATGTCTTGCCCTTTACCGTTTCCTGTGTGGTTGAATGCTCTCTCTTACATCTGTGTTTATGATGCATGTGTGTTTAATTTATAAATAATGTTCTATCTTGCTCTTCAGAACAATACAAGTCTTTGACCTGACACTTTGCTTTTCCTGTTTGCAGGAGTGTACTTTGATTCATGTGTACGCCAGATCAAATTTGTGGACTTCTGTGGAAAGTACCGGCTGCCTCTCATGCACTACCTGTGCTCCCCCGAGTGCACCTCTCCCTGCAGCTCCAACCCCCAGAGCGATGCGGAGTCTGAGGACGAGAGCAGCGTGCCGGCCTACCGCCTCCAGAGGGTGCTTCTGGGATGATGCATCAAGGAGGGACCACTGGCCCTCTGAACTAAAGCCTCATCTGTCTGTCACTGTGTTCTGTCGTTCTGCAGAGACGAGCTTGCTTCGGACAAGACAACATGCACATACGCAGACTCAAACACGATCGCGCACGCAGCCACTGAAATGCACAGAATGTGAGACACCCTACACTTGGCCCTGGAAGTAAAAACAGATGTTTTGGGGGGGGGAAGGAGGGGATTGTCCGTTTCGTCTCACCGCATCATTCTACTCAACACAACTGAAGGAAGGCTCCCGTTTCTCATATCGCCACAAAAATCTGCATCTGTCACAGTCTTGACATGATGAACCTGCTTGTCTCGTGGTCAAGCACAGGAGGGCAGTAAAACTCTGGTTTGGACTGTGAAGACTAAAGGAGCGACAGGATTCTTGTTTTCAGGGCAACATACTTCCATCTTTATTATGACACGTTGTGCTTTTAGTAGCTGCAGCGCATTATTCTGCATTTTCAGTTTGGATATGAACAATGTTGTTTTTTTTTCTTCAGCTGCTGGAAACACAGCCAATTTTCCTCCAAATTTCTCTGACCAAGTGAGCATCAAAGCTGATATGCTAACAAAGAAAAAGCAGCAGAAACTTTTAAAGTAGTTTTAAACTACAGTACTCTAAATTGAGTATGATGTGTGAGGCGACTCTTATTTACACTGGAGGGTGTTGTTTGTGTCTCCCACACTATTATTAAAAGAGCAAGGTGGTGATATTTTATTAGTGTTTTTGTGAGCACCGCGGTCAACACAAACCACCCTTGAAAAAAATGTTGCCATGTTGGCTTAGTTGTGTTAAATTGACCCAGAATAAGGGTTGTATATGTGGAAGAATGCTTGTCCAGGCTCACTCACAGGAAGTGGATGTGGGGCGGACCAGGGAAAAATCATATGCCGTGTTAACTCAGAAACAATAGCTGTGCAGCACAATGCAGTGGAGGCCATTGAGTTTATGTTCAGAGCTGTCTGATATCTCTATGCATAAACACACAGATGTATAAGCATGAAGCCCACAGTCACAGATCGTTTTTCTTCTGAGCTCTTTTTCTTTTCTTTTTTTTAAACAAAGAAACCCAGTCATTTCAAACAGGAAATGATGTTTTTGTTCCTGGTTACATTTCTGCTTCAACTTCCTGCTTGTGTGGAAAGCTGGGAGATTAATTGTATAGCTTCCCAGTTAATTTGTGTCCATTAGTGAGGGGGATAACTCCTTCCTGGCTTCACTTTTGACCTTAATGTTGCAAAAGGAACAGAAGAACGTTACCCTATGTTACAGTAGCACCTACACTACAGCAAAAGATAAGTGCCTTACTAATGGTGATTTCTAACAGAGTAAAATAAGTATGTTTGAGTGTGAGAAAAATGTGATATATGCACCCTGAAATGTGACAAATTTAACATTCTAAATAAAAACAAGTCCTTTCTAACTGATTTTTGTACTCATCAGCTTAACCACAGCAAAGAAAAAGTAGCCTTTTATAAGAAAATGAACTGCTTTTATAAACACACTACATTTTTAAATGAGTTAACAGATGACACTTAAACAGAACATATAGATATATTAATTATATGTACTTTGACCCCACTCAAATAATGTAAGTAGACTGTACAGTATATAATAACATTTAATAAAGACTGATTGTAATATGTTTAGATTGTGTGTATTGTGACTATGAGTGATGTCTGGAAAAAGGTTGGCGAATGTAGAAAACATTTTTATTTTACTAATTTAGCATTCAAAATTGCAATCATGTTGTTATAAAATTTAAGGTTTCAGTTGCTAAAAGGCTTTTCTGCTCTATTTCTATGTGCAGTGTGTGTGTGTGTGTGTGTGTGTGTGTGTGCAAAAGATGTCTACAACTATTGGAGTGTTTTTAGTGGGATTTTTGTGTTTACATGAACCAATCCATTTTGCAGCTTGAATGTGTCCAGGTTTCATTTGCATATGAGGGTGAGTTCATTCTTGAGTCTGAATACTGAGACCTTTTCAGTAACCCAGAATTAAGAGATGCCGGGGCGAGTGAATTCTTCCTTGCACAATCTGCTAATCCTTTTACATTACCTGCCAAGAGCTACTAACTAGTTTGTTTTCTTTTCTTTCAGCTCTTTTCACATGTTTTGTTCCTATCCCCACGTCTCTTTTAATTTCTTTTCGCCTTTCTCTTTCTTTACAGTCTGATTGGCAAGAATTATGCTGAGTTGCACATATTTTGTTTGTTTCAAATAGTCTTTGACCAAGTCACAGCTGGGCCCCTGTGTCTTTGCCTCTTCTCCCTTATTTTTTACTCTTCCTTCTGCCAACAACAGGCACCTAGGAAACAGCTCCAGCACATTGTGTGGAGTTGTATTACTTCTATGGCTTGTGTGCACGTACATACACTTGCCATACTTTGTGTTAAACAAGAAGATGCTGTCACAAATGCAACCGGAGATGCAGGCCATGATGAACTGCAATTGAGTTGTGACTGGCAGATGAGGAGCGTAGCTGTGACCAACAGCCAGAAGTCAATTGAGCTCCTGTTGAGGTTACACTGAGTCATAATATATGAAGGAAGTCTTGAATATGGGCCTTGGAACCTGGGATCACCTCTGAAAATCTTAGAGAAGGAAAATGTCCCTGTTGTAGTCTTCTGTAACTCTGCAAGGTAAATATGTTTTCTGTGCAGTCATATTTCTCCTACATCTAGCGGTTTTCTCTATTGTATTTAATTGTTAATCCCCTCTAAATAATTTTTTTGCTTGCTCGTGGCACAATTATCTTGACCTTGACGCTAACAGTACATACAGTATTGCAGGTGATCAGCAGATCAAAGAGCAAAGTGCTTTGCCAGAGGCTTTTTTTTTATACTCTAATCCTCTTATCACCCCTCAGCCAGAGGCATACCAGCCAGCCCTTAGCAGCTAACAGTATAGCCAGTGTACATTGACAGGCATGCCAGACCTCACACATGACCAGTTTTAAATTTACACTGAAATGAACCTTTACATATGACACTGCACACACCGCAGACATCCTGACAACAATCAAGCCATGTCTTTAAAGTTACACTGCTAATCCTACAAGGCGAACGTCTGGTCAGAGGCCAGAGCAGGGAGGAGGTGGTGGAGGTGGAGGGGAAGTGGTTATAAGGGAAAGAAGAAATGCTGGGCGAATATTGGTCCAGTACTGAGTAACAATGGTTAATTGCTGTGGTTACTAACTTTCTCTTTCCCCTTTCTTTTCCTGTTTTATACTGTAAAATCAGTCTTGACCCCGCAAGCGTTCCCTTATTCATTTATCTCTGTAGCAGTTGACATGGTGATAAAAAAATGTTGCCCCAGCTGAGCAAAACATTAAAAGAAAGCTTTGTGCGAAAATTTCATCACATCAAATTACCAACATGTTACTGTGATTTCATAAATGTTGCAACATATTCAAAGAAAATTTGGAGATTTTTGGGCTTTTTATTGAATAGGTAGAGAAGCAGACAAGAAATGTAGTGACTGAAAGAGAGACAAAAGACAGAATCACAGAAGCAGGTAAGAGGACTTTTTTTTGGACTTATTTTTTTTCTCTCAAACTACCGTGGAAAGCTTTGGAAAAAATAAGTGGACCTCGAGTAAATTTTTGTCAAAGTTTTCATCATGATTGATCTTCAACACTCAAGTCGTATTTAAACTTTTGACAAACTATTACATCGATTTTACCCTGCAGTGAGCAACTTTTGTCTTTCTGTCAATAAGAGTACTTGCAAAAACACTGTTGACACGCACTTATGTCGTCGGCTCGGCCGTAGCCTTCTCCGCCGATACTGTAGCTGCTGTAAAACGACGGACTAATTGTTTTCAATGCATTGACTGTATATAAATGTGGAAATAGCTCGCAGGCCTGAAAAATGAGGTCAATGCCGAAGTGCCATAAAGTGCAATAGCACCGAGGGCTGCTAGAGATTGGCTACAAAAATCGTCCAGCTCCATAGACTCCCATTCAACTTGTCTCATGAAATATGAAGTCAATACACAAGTTCTTATGATGTTGTTAGCAAAATTTCCTCTCTTTTAATAGTTTCCTGATGATCCATTTGAAAGTAATGTTGCCATAATTAGAAAATGAGCCTCAAAAACTTTATTTTGGGGGGGGGGGGGGGAGTGCAGGGGGGGTTGTCTTGTGATCATAGGCTTAATCAGTATTGTGTGAACTCATTTGGCAGGGACTTCAATGTAACAGACTTACACTTTTACAGTTGATCAAATGACTTAAAATTCCACTGTACATGAACTGTCTGGCTATAAAAGAGCGTTGGCAACTAGCCAATCAGAAAAGTGGCGCATTTATCAGCTAAATAACAGGATATTTCCCTGTGGTGCTGGTGGAGTCCAAAAAAGAGCTAAAAAAGAAAAAGAAAAAGAGAACTAGATTGGACTTAAAATTGTCATTTGAAAAAACACAACTTTGTGCTGCAAATGAGCTTATTTCTGCATAAACAATTACTCCCTTGTTCACATTATCTGACTTTTATTGCATTATCATGTGCTCTGCTGCTTTTTTTTTTACCAGTTAAAGTGGAAAATCATTTTTTAAAACAGGGTGGCTGATGGCTGATGCTTTGCTGCTGCATTTAACATATTAATGACTGCTTGCATTAGAAACACTAACCTGCTTGGGAGCTTTGATCTAGGGCTGCTAATCCAGGTCCATAGCAACACTGCAGGAGGAGCTGCAGCGTTCCAGAGAGGGATTTATCTCTGGTTAGTGGGCAAACCTGGGCATGTCACAGGGGAGCGTCCAGGCTCTATGGAGGACGAGCTGAAAGGGGTTGGTGTTGCTTCACTTGCAGAACAATGCATTTCCACCCGCACAATCTCAAATACTAATGGTGGGACTCACTGACACGGTGGTCAGATGTTGAATCACAACTGCAGATGCTTCCATGTCAGGAAACGGTGATACGGCCTGTCAGGAGGGGTTCAACAGGAAATGGCATGTCACAAGCTTGAAAGGTTTGCTTGTTATTTGTTGTGTTTGGTGGACTTCCAACTGCGACATGTGCACAACAGAGTAGTCCAGAAAGAGACTGGTACTGACCACATGTATTTGTTAATTATACTATCCTAATGTCAGAATTAATCCCTGGTAACATAAGTAGAATAACATGTGTCCTGTTTCATCTGTCCTGGTTCACTCTCCGAGGCCAGCTTCTTCTCTTTGACTCCTGCTTTTTGAGTAACAGCCTCATGTCCCGAGATGAAATATTCAAGCTCCTAGTAATCTGAGTTTCAATGCAGCCCACCTGCTGCTATTGCAGTCTATTTGAACCTGATCTTGAAGGAAACCTGAGACTGAGTGCCACGCTTTGGGTGTAACAGAGCTGGAGACAGTGTTTCAGTCTTTCAATGGGGCACTAATGTGGTGTCATTTGATCTTAACTCACAAGTAAAAATGATGAGTTTATAAGCTATTGTTAAAAATTCTGTTGAAGTTTTGGCATATTTGTTTTTACTTTTTTTGGGGTGACTTTTGACTTTATAAGAGGATTGTAGTCATCAGAGTTTCCCTTCAACAGGAATCCAGGAAAGAGAGAAGAGGTCTTGTTGTCAGGCTCCTAATGAACAACTAATTGTCTGTCTGAGATACTTCATGCTTGATTGCGGTTGTTTTCCCAAATGCTCTGTAACTTTAAAATCATCCGTTCTCTCTGCACTTGATCAACTATAATACTGTGGCAACCGCCTGTCAGCCTTACGTCTTTCACACAAAACAATATCAAAAAAAGGCCACAAGTAATCTTTAGATTGTGAGGCTTCACTTGGTGGCAGGTTACATAAAGTTTATGTCTTTTAACATCATAAAAATCTTTTAATTTATGTTTTTTTTGTATTCTAAAGACTGCTTCATTTGTTATTTCTTTTCAGTTTGATGTAATTATGTTTCTTGTTTGTTTTTTTTTTTTGTTTGTTTATTTTTTTTTTGCTCTCTACTGCAGCTTCTCAATGAACATACAGTAGTAACGTGAGTCAATTGTTTGGATCTTGAAATGTTTTGGTATATTTGCTTCTGGACCACATGCTTCTTCATTTTAATGTCAGTGCTTTTAGTAGTCAGTATGCATAGTAAGTAGTGCCAGAAGTTGGGCAACTTCTTACCAATCCATCCTGAAAGAGAGCATTCGTGTTTTTTTTGTTTGTGTAAGTCTTTATGTGTTCTTTGAATTATCCGGTTCAAATTTCCCCCTCAGGGACAATTGAGTTTTTGTGTGATTATATTGTGATCCTTTCCGTTTTGAAAAATTAGGTTTATCATAGTATTTCTCTGCCTGCATGATTTTATATTGAAGTCCAGGGAGAAGCTCCAGTATTTGTAATAGCTAAAGTAATACTGCTATGCATTATTCTAAATGATGGAAAACAAAATTTTCATATAGGCTAATTTAGTCTTAAAATGAAAAACAATGAACCTACATTACATCCAGGAGACAGAAAGTGTGTGTGTGACTGAATGGGGATATGAGTGCATGAATGAATATACTCACTCATATTTTTATCTTCTGTAATGATCTCTATGTGTCTCTTTTCCCCTACTGGTGGTGACACTCCCTCATCAGGAATGACCCTGTGTGTAGGCTCGCACTGTAAATCTCTATGACGTTTTAATAACACCCTATAGCTGGCGGAACAAATACTGAAATATTTCTGCTGGTTCACTGCACTCTTTTTGTCTTTTGATGGGATCTGTCAGCCTGCAGAAGTATTTTGCACTCACTCATGTCTGCTTTTGAAAACCAGAAACAGAGATGATGTGTGTTTCTCTTTCCATTAAAACAAGTTCTGTTTTCAGAGTATTTATTTGCACTGTGGACAGAGAGTGCACCGCCCTGTCCCATACTATGCCACCCAGTCCCCCGGGGCCACTGCAACATGCTGCACTACACACTGTCACAACCCTCCTGCACTACACGAGTCTCATCACACTGAAACTCCTGAGTGGGGCAGTTAGAGAGAGAGAGAGAGAGAGAGAGAGAGAGAGAGAGAGCGAGAGAGAGAGAGAGAGAGAGAGAGCAAACACCGCCTCTCCCTCTCACACGCCTCCCCCCTCCTTCCTCCTCCTTCCTCCCTCCATGCTCAAATGAGAGCTCCAGCAGTCTGGTGAACTTTTTCTGAGTGACAGGACCCTCTCAGACTGACAGTCTGTCGGCGAGAATAAACCGTGGGATTCATACGTGTGCAGCCATGGGAACCACGTAACAGTGTTAGATGATCTTTTCAGTTATTATCATTATTTTGTAACCTTTCTGAGTCTTGCGCGATGGAGTACAGAGCGGGACGAGACGATGGGATCCTCCATGCGCTCTGAAGGTAAACTTTTCTTTTCTTTCTCCTTCCCATTCTCAAGCGGGTTTGATGGAAAAATTGGCCGTTTTACGGCACATCTTCTCTAATGCAACCGTGATTAAGCATCTTACAGCAAACAGCTGTTGATGGAGATCACACGTTAAATGTCACATCATCTACAATTTTATTTTAACATTATTATGTGGAATCATAATTCTTTATTAGGCTTGGCTGTATAATATTTTTAAAAGGTGTAACCCACTTTCTTCTTATTATGTTTTAACTGTTACAATTAGATACATACTACTGTAAAGTCTTGCTGTAAGGACTTTGATGTGTTAAGTGCCATGAAATAACCTGTGTTGTGATTTGGCCCTATATAAATAAAAGTGAAAGTGCATCTGATCAGGTGTTCTGCTCGACATGAGCGCCTGGTCTCATACAGCACTGCTGCAGGCTCTTAAGCTCCAATCAAATTGGATATTTTGATGAATGCAGGTGACTGACCGGGCTGCAAAATGCACCTCATACCCAGAAATAGTGTGGCCAGGCCTCTGGCAGATTTTCGGTGCCATGAATTGCATTCTAACTCAGCTTAAAGAATAAATTTATAAACGGATTACTGACTCAGAGGTAATGTTTCAATATTGGCCCCTGGACTGGGCTTTACATCTGACAGTTACTGCCTCTAATCTTAAAAGATAAACAGAGTGATTGACAGGACAATGAATGGGCTTTACTCCATTTTTAATAAAAGTTTTCAGGCACAGGGTATTTGTCTTTCTGGACCCAGCGGCCTGACAGAAATGGTAAAAATATTCCTGATAGGTCAATAAATTAAAGAAAATTAGATAATAATAATAATAATAATAATAATCATAACTTTATTCGTATAGCACCTTTAAAAATAGAGTTTACAAAGTCCTCTACAGAGAAGCAAAGCATAGTCATACATAACGTCAATAGAAAATAAATAAAATAGATGTAAAGAGGAGCCCAAAGGTAGATGAACAAGTGAAAGCAAAGCTGCAGACAGGTTAGGCCCATCCCACACATCTAAGGCCACAGGTAGCTCTGGTATTACTTGCGGTCTAGCCTTCAGGACTTCAAAAGACACTCCTCATGACTATTCTGAACTGTCAAAACATGTCCATAAAACCTAACTCGGCTTGGAGTTGAGCCCTGTTTAGACTGCTTACACAGTGACCCCCTCAGCTGGATGTTGGTCGACCTTTGTCGACCTCTGCACGGTGGCGGGGTTTTCTCCCTAGCTGAAACCTACAGAGGCAGGATTTTGAAAAAAAACTGGCGGAAATGCCTCTTTCTGACGGCTTTTCCTGCGGGAAGAAGCAAACTGTGATCTAAACTTGGAAAGTGACGAAAGGACATGAACAGGAACTCCAGACATTTCCCAGATATGTTGCCCAGAGGGCTTCATTGTTCTGTTAACACCATTAATTTTTTGGAAATAGGTCACAGTGGGCTTCACTTAATAATTTACATCTAGGGCATTTCAAGAAGATAATCCTTATGTCACATTGGGTGGATGGCTGTATTGCATGTTTCTTTGTCATATCCCAATCCAGTAGATTTCTCACACATTTGTGATGGTCCCCATAATCCAACTATCCAACAGCCTTCCAGGTTATCTTACTCATTCTGCAGACAATGACGGGACATGCGAGGCCTAACGCTGCGCTACTCACATATATCAGACTCACCTGTCTGCCAATTTGTATCAATACAAGTTGTCTTGCATCGTCTCAGCAACATGTAGCTGAGTCATTGCCACAATTACAATGCTCACACTCTCTGTCTAGTTCCAGCCCAGAGAATGAAGTGATACCATGCTGCATAATTAAATCTGCAACATGTCAGGGCAGCTCAGGATAGCATCATAAAAAGGCCTGTGGCAAGAGTGACAAACTGTTGTTTGGTAACAAAGTTTACCTCTTCATTCTCAGATGCGTAAAGTAAACAGGCTGATTGCAGATGACGTGGCCCTAGGTGAAACTGTAAATGATAGGTGTGCAACATTTTCCCTCCTTTTTACTCTGCCTTTCGCCTTGTGCAGAAAGATGTGTGTTGCAGCTGGCTGTGTTTGCTAATTCACTTCTGGGATGACGTAAAGCCATTGAAAACTGCAGCAGCATCACATCTACTTCATGTCACACAAGAGTCCTGACTTCTCAATGTGTTGTTTCATATCTGGAAACACTTTATTTGGGCATTTTTATTCTTACCCTAATTTTATTCTATTTTATTTCTTCTCTAACTTTAGTGTCTGTTAGGTTCATATTTGCTCCTGAGCTAAAGCGTTGTCCCTGTTGGTCAGTGCAGTACAAAATCACTTCTGTCATGTCCCCATCAGTCCTCCTGTCAGAGCTCTCTGTCAGAGCTCCACACTGTGGTGGCTACAAGTCTTACAACTAATTTAGAGAACTTTAAACTTGGAAGGAGACATAAAATGGTCTCTGGTGCCTTCTTTTATGGAGTTTTTTCATTATGGAGATACATAAAGGCACAGAAAAGATGCTATAACTAAACAGGTGATAAGGCATTTTAATGGGTTTGCCCTCTGAATGGTTCGTTTTACTAAGACCAATGTTTTGAACTAGCAAAAGTCATCATACCTGTCATATCATTTGATCGCTCTGCAGGATGTGTGTGTGATGGAGGACAGACTGAGGCCAATCATGGAGCCTGAGCTGAACTGCAGCTCCCAGTGTGATTCCCCACTTTGCTTCATCCAGTCAGGATTCAGCAGGCAGGAGGGCCTCGACATTCTGCAGAGACTATGCAGTCTCAGCACGGTAAATCTCTCTCTTTCTCAAACACGCATGCATGTTAATACATATACATATAATAATGAAATGTAACAATAGCAAGTATGTGAAAATAGTACACATACTATATCTGGGCTATGCATAGGCAATGAGAATGAATTTATACAGTACATGTATACAGTTCCACACATTGTTGACTTGTCCAGCATGGCTGACCAAAAGAATATTTTTGCCCTTTCCAAAGGGTTAAAGGGTAAAAAAAAATATCATATGGTCTACATACAAATACCCCAATTAAATTTGTATTGTAGTCTATTATTTTGACTCTGCTGGTAAAGTAATCAAATGAATAAGATGTGAATAATAAATTGCCCAAGTGTTTTTAGTCAACTGGTCTGTTAGTAAACAACTCAAGACCCTCCCCCTGTTCTCCCCCCAAAAAAACATCAAATGATATGCACTAGAAATGTGGTACTATTCTAGGCCAGTTGAATAGCAGAGATCCAGAAGGGTAAAGGAGATGGACTACAGAAGCTATGTTTAGTATCTTATCAGTCACTTGCACCTTTAAGAGAAGAGTAGGCGGCGATCAACACCCCGAGGCGGGGACACGAAGTGTAATGTGACTTTCCAAATAGATACTAAAGTAGTGGACTCGCTGTGTCAAGGAACACAAACACGGCTTTCTCTCCCTGCGGCACCGCACAGAAACGAGGTGAGTTATCTCTTTGATTTCTCTCATGGTTAATGATGTTAATTTATGCATGGATCAGTCTCAAAGAACAAATAGCATCTTAACCCGAGGGAAGGGAACAGTGAGCTGCGCTATGTTTGCTTTGTTATGGTAATGTTTTATGTGACTAGATGCTCATATAATATACTGCTTTATTTCATTTTAACGTCCTTACAGCCCCTCTTTATTATTGTCTGTTGATCTCAGATGATATTAAAACTGTGAAGCTAAAACTAGATACCCTTTGATGAAATGTAACACCACGCATTTGTTGCTAATTGTGGATGTGGACAGATCAGCAGGCACAAGTGTTTCTAAAGTCAACAGTATAGTGGAGGGACAAAAATACAAGCGGCTGAGCCAACTTATTGCATTAAATCCCACCTGTTTTTCTTTCTGGATGCTTTCCCAGATATGGCCACCGTTGGCAGTGTGCTGTCAAAGGAGCAGCTCCTTTGCCCCATCTGTCTGGATTTGTTCGAGCAGCCAGTTTCAACTCCTTGTGGGCACAACTTCTGCCGGGACTGCATACAAAGATACTGGCAGAGTGTTAATCTGCTGCAGTGCCCCATGTGTAAACACAAGTTGCACACGAGGCCTGATCTCAAAGTTAACACCTTCATATCAGAGGTGGCTTCTCAGTATAAGGAGTTGGAAAAAAAACATGAAAGTGAAAGCAGTACTATGGACCAATCACCTGGCCATGAAGGAAACGTTTCATGCGATGTGTGCGTCGGAAAAAGAGTCAGAGCTCGTAAATCCTGTTTGGACTGTTTGGCTTCATTCTGTGAGACTCATCTGGAGCCTCATCACGTTCTGGGCACCTTCAAGAAGCACCACCTGATTAACCCAATGATGAACATGCAAGACAGAGTATGTAAGAAGCACGAGAGACTCCTGGACCTGTTCTGTCACACTGACCAGGTGTACGTGTGCCAGATCTGCGATAGGACAGACCACAAGGCTCATCACACAGTGCGTGTAGAGGATGAGAGCAGAGACAGAAGAGCTCGGATTGGAAGCATAAACGTAGAGGTGGAGAAAATGATCAACGGCCAACTGCAGAAAATCTGTGGGATCAATCAAAGTGTTCAGCTCAGCAGGAGAAACACAGACAGTGAGATTGAAGAAAGTTTGCAAGTCTTCAACAAATTGCTCCATTTGGTCCAGAGAGGCCAAGCTGAGGTGGTGGAGGCGATTGGTGCGAAGCAGAGGCAAGTGGAAAGCAGGGCCAGCCGGCTCATCGTGGAGCTGGAGCAAGAGATTGATCAGCTGAAGCACAGGAGTACTGAACTGGAGCAGCTCTCGCACACTGAAGACGATCTCTACCTTCTTCAGCGCTTTCCAGCTCTCTCCACAATGCCAGCCACCAAAGACTGGTCTGAGACCTGTGTAGAAAGTGCAGAATATGTGGGCACAGTGAGGAGGGCAGTCAGGAGAACCGCACATCAGCTGGAGGAGACAGTAAAGGCTGAGGTGAAGAGGCTTTGTGAGAACGAGCTTCAGAGGGCTCAGCGGTTTGCCTCGGATGTGAAATTGGATCCCGACACAGCTCATCCCAAACTGGTGCTGTCTGAAGACAAGAAGCAGGTCCATCACGGTGACGTAGCCCTGAGCCTCCCGCACAACCCGGAGAGATTTTACCCTGGTGTCAGTGTTTTGGGAAAGGAGGGTTTCTCCTCCGGCAGGTTCTACTATGTGGTCCAGGTGAAAGGGAAGACCGAGTGGGATGTTGGAGTTGGACTCAAATCGGTCAGCAGAAAAGGCGGGAATATGCTAAACCCTGAAGGAGGCTTCTGGGCCCTGGGGAAGAGAAATGACGAGAGCTACTGGGCACTCAGCAGCCCTCCTGTCAGTGTGCCGCTGGTGGAGAAGCCCCAGAGAGTCGGCGTGTATGTGGATCTAGAGGGGGGGCAGGTTTCTTTTTACGATGTGGATTCTCATTCTCATATCTACACCTTCACTGGATACTCCTTCAATGAAAGACTTTTCCCGTACTTCAGTCCGAGGAGGAATCACGGCCTGGTCAACTCAGCCCCTCTTATTATCTCGCCTGTCAACGTGTAACATTTTTTAACATCTGTTGCTGGAATATTTTTACCTAGTTTTGATTTAGCATTTTCACATAAAAAGCGGTAAACATATAGTGAGATATCTGTTGCTGTGCTTTAATAAAATTGGGTCTGCTGAGATGAATCATGTGCTTCGTTTTTTGCTTTTGCATCAATCATCTAAAACAGTTAGAGTTTGAAACATATGTAAACAGTATTATTGGATGCGTGTGTATCTGAGCTGCATCTGAAATATTTTAAATGGGATTTTAAGAGGTTAGCATATGCATGTGTGTGTTTTTGTGTGTGCAGATGGCGGTGGAGCTCCCGAGGCGTTACCTCTCCCCGGTGCTGAGTGCTGTGGTGTGGACGCTGCTCTCCTGCGGCATCCTGTTGGCATTCTGCTTCCTCCTCTTCACGCTGCGCTTCAAAAACAACAGGTAGAGTGCAAAGTGAAACACGTTCAGCATATAAACACAAAGAGCTATTGAAGGAAGTTAACTGATTCACAGTGTGCATGTGTGTGTGTGTGTGTCATATTATTAGGATAGTGAAGATGTCCAGTCCCAACCTGAACGTCCTGACTCTCTTTGGAAGTGTCCTCACCTACAGCAGCGCCTTCCTCTTTGCTTTTGATGAAAGAGCTCATTCACAAGTTGGTGCATCTTCAGCTGTGCTACAAGTAAGCATCAAAGTCACCCTCAGAAGTCCAAAATATTTTTTGTTAGATTGTTAGGTACTCATACAGTGCTCTCTCCCGTAGGCCCGGATGTGGACACTTTGTCTCGGCAGTACCTTAGTGTTTGGCCCAATCTTGGGGAAGACATGGAGACTGTACAGAGTGTTCACCCAGCGAGTGCCCGACAAGAGAGTGGTGGGTGCTTCGTAAGCTTCCTGATGGTCGTTCCAAATATCAGGATGATGTACCATGTTCTTTTGTTATCCAGTCAGTTTTTAACACATTTTACAGCGTATTAATTAAAAAAAATAATCACATCCCTGTCTGACTGACTGATTGATAGATTTAAAATGCAGGCCCTCAACATCGCTGCAATAAAAATGAGTCGTTAGTGAGATTTCATCCTTTTATTCTTTAATATTTTGCATGTCCGCCTTTATTTTTGAGGACATATTTGATCTTGCCTGGCACTGATGAGTGCAGTCTAACACAAGTTTCTGGATAGTTGTTCTAAGATGAGTTGTTTTTTTATGTGACTGTTTCAGATCATCCGAGACATCCAGCTGATGGGCTTGGTGGCTCTGTTGATCCTGGTGGACATGTTGATTCTCACTGCCTGGAACCTCACAGACCCCGTCAGGTGTTCACGATCTGTCGGAGCTGTTGTCAAGGTAAAATTCATTGATGATTTTGAGAAGCTGAACAGAAAGTTGTAGAAGAAGTTATGACTTTGTTTTGTTGGGCTGCGGAACAGTGTGAGGACTTGACGTGTACTTACTGAGCCATTTTTTTCATCCGATGCTTTTTTCTGTCAAATAATTTGAATGAGCTTGATTTTTATGACTGCAAAATTACAAACTCATCTTCCTATCTAAATGTAATTGTAATGTGCATGTTAGTGACATAGCCTAATAAATCAAGTGTCAACTAATTGATAGTGTATGGTTTGCCTTGATGTAGGTGATGGAGAGGGACATTTCCTATTCTTTGTCTCAGCTGGACTCTTGTTCTTCTGTAAACTCAAATCTGTGGATCATCATTATTGCTGTCCAGAAGGTAAGCAATCTTTATTTAATCTTTTATTTAAATGCAATGACAAACTAAACGACTGCTTTCAGATCTGTTGTTGTTATGATGACACAATTTAGCTATTCATATTGTATTGCATGTGTTTTCTTTTTGTAAAATTACTTTCTTCCAATATAAAGATAACAAACTCTGCCTGCAAAGATATAAAGGTTTCCTTATGTTACATGATTTATGCATATTATTACAAACTCTTCATATGGTTAAGCGAATATATGTGACGGGTACTGTCGCATCCCCAACATTGAAACTAAACTGTAGATTCAAATAACTTTTGTTAGTCTAACTTCTGAAGAAACAATAGATGCTGTATACATTTTGAACCAGTGTGCTCACTTGAACTTTTATTTTGTTAAGACTGACTAATTCCTAATTAAGTCTTTCTTTAATCGTCTAGTCAAAAGATATCTGCAGTCTTTACAAAAAAAAAAATCAGAACTCGACATCAACAAAAAATTTATTTCCACATGACGCTTTAAATGTTGTTTGTACTTTGTCTTTACTTTGTCCCCAATGCTCTTTCTAGGGATGTCTTCTCCTCTATGGCACTTATCTGGCTGGACTGACGAGCAACGTCAGCCATCCTCCAGTCAACCAGTCTCCCACCATCATAACAGCCGTCACTCTGGTCACCTTCACCTCTGCTGTGGCCGTCCCCGTGTCCACCTTCCTACAGGCCTGGCCCAACCTGGTCTACAGCACGGTGGCTGGAGCCATTTTCATCTGCACACTGGCTACTAATTGCATGCTGTTTGTGCCTCAGGTTAGAGACCAACACCAAGTTAGAACTGTTATGCAAAAATAGGATACCACCATGTGGTGAAACCAGTAATAAATACACAGAATGAGTCAGACAAGCACAGATACAGTGGTGTTGAAAAGTGTTTGCTCCCTTCCTGATTTCTTATTTTTTTGCATGTTTGTCACACTTAAATGTTTCAGATCATCAAATAAATTTAAATATTAGTCAAAGATAACACAAGTAAACACAAAAATGCAATTTTTAAATGAAGGTTTTTATTATTAAGGGAGAACAAAAAATCCAAACCCACATGGCCCTGTGTGAAAAAAGTGTTTGTGACTTTCTCTGTTTGGATGAAACTAGTAAATTCTACAAGCGATTGTGGCTCTCACACTTCACAAATTTTCAGTGTGTGCCGTTTTCCATGTCTATCAGTGGGGTGTGACTCATACAGAAGGTGTTTATTAGTCAAAACTACGTGGGTGCTGCAAACAGGTTTATGACTCTAAGACAGTCTGGCAGATGGTTTATGGTAATAAAGAAATGCATCTCTTGTGGAAAAGAAGGAAATATCTGAATGATGAGCAATACGCTCAAACACACCTGGTCCGAATCCCAGGTTAAATGGTTCTGGTAACGTGTGTGTGTGTTGTGTGTGTGTGTGTGTGTGTGTGTGTGTGTGTGTGTGTGTGTGTCTGTGTGTCTGTGTGTAATATATATTGTTGAAATCAGTGTAACATACTGCTTGTTGTTGTTTTTTTTAACTCTAAACTATCACACTTGCAACCATGCAGCTAACACAGTGGCGTCAGTTTGAGGAGGATCACAACAACCCGAGTCAGATGGCCAAATACTTCAGCAGCCCCAGTAAGAGCCAGCCGTCTGTATACAGCCAGGATGAGATCTACTACCTGCTGGGGGAGAACAACTCCATGAAAAAACTCCTTACTGAGGTAATGTAGTGTTTTCTTCACAAAATCTACCATTCAGTGAGAAAAAAAGAAGAAAATGGAGGGTTCACATTAACCTCGGTCTTGAATTTTCTTGTGAGGTAACCAGACAGATTTTCTGTTTGAATTTATTGCCACAAATTTACATTTCCATCCTCATTAATGTTATTCCTGGTGATATCTGCACTTAAAAAAAATTATAAGTGGGGGAGTAGAAAATAAAAGCCACGATTTTCAGCTGGTGAGTAGAAGTGATGCTGCTCTAAGCAATTATGAATCTTTTATTAAATATTTTGGATCATTTTACTGATCAAATGATGGAATTATGCTTCAATGAACCGTCCGCAACACCGTCCATTTTCCGTGTACATTAATATATGAGATACAGTGACCAAGTAATGGCTTATTTTTTAAACACAAAAAACATTATAAATATTTGCAAGGGTAGATATGCTGAAACAGGCATTAAGCAGGAGGTAGCCCACTTACTAGACTAACAAAATGTCACAATTTCGGTGATAAGGACCAACCAAGTGGTGAAAACGCATAATATGCAGAACTAAAAATATATTTTCAGTATATTATGAGCGAGCTTTAGATGAAACAAGATGGATTTAGTTTCTCATCTATACGACACCAGCTGTTTCACAATATGTGGGTATCGTTCTCTCCCTGCTCGACTGCTCTGTTTTTATTTAGTCAAAATGGAGAAAACTGACATGTGCAAAGTTTTCTTAGAGGCAGATATTTCTCTTCATGTCTCAAAATGTTTACACTTCTGTTTGGCATAATTATTTTCAGAAGAACGCGGTGATAGACGGTCTCCAGGAGCAGGTCAAGAACGCCAAGGACAAACTCCTTCGACTCATGTCAGCAAGCCAGCCCTCCATGAACCAGGACATGGACTCCTCCAACACTAACCTCAACTCCTCCTCGACTCAGACCACTGTGCTTCAGTCTGAAGGTCCCTCTTCTTCTGCTCTGTCTCAGAAAGACTCTAAATCCAGGGTGTCACCCCCTCATCTCTCTCTGTACCTCACTGCTGCTCCTGGTTCATTACCTGCTGCCGCACCGTCCTCCGAGCCTTCCTCTGTCCCAAACTCCTCAGCCCCAATTTCTGTTTCCTCCCCTCTCCCCGAAAATATTTACATGAGTGAAACCCAGAAAGATGTCTCTTCTTTTAGCCCCACTAGCAGAGACATAGCTGAGTCCAGAACACGGGAGGGTCCTAAACAGCCAACGCCCCCCCTGTTTCCTGGCTTACTCAGGACAGCAGAGGAGACAGTTAACTTTGTCACTTCTCTACAGTCCAGCAGAGCGTTCAGCCCCTCTCAGGTTGAACCATCTGTCAGTCATAGTGGCTTAACACTTCAGCTGGGACCAAAAGCTTGGCCAAATGGTTTTATTAGCAGTGATCAGTTGCAGGAGATCCTCCAGGAGCTTAGTGTAGATGCAGTCTTAGAAACCACCCTTCGATCCCCCGCTCTGCCGTCCCGGACTTCTTCTCAGCTAAAAGTGACCAAAACCCCCACTCTCTCCCCTCTATCCTTGCAGACACCCTGCTCCCCTCATCCGCCTGCTTTCTTCCGCTACCCGAGCATCTCCCCCTACGCGATGAGAAAACGTCGTCCACCCTTTCATTCCTCCAGAAGGGGTTTGACCCCTCCCTGCTTCTACACAGGTTCAGAGTTTCCAAGTTGTGGGAAGAAAAGAGAAAACTGTGAACATCAAAATCCAGGAAAGCACCCGGAGGGTATCGCTGTGGACGGTACCCTTCTCCAGGCTCACAACAGTGACCTGGAGGTGGAGGAGGAGGATGTAGAAAGGCATGAACTAATAGGAAAAAGGCCAAGGTGTGTTTCAAGGTCTCACAGCTGTTCAGTTTTGCATTGCGCAGAAGAAAATCGCACAGCTCCAGCTGATGTGGAAATGGGTGGTGATAATGAGCTGCACCGTAAACGCATTAGAGACTCCTGTGGGTACTGGGACTCAGACTCTAGCAGCTCAACAGATTATTGCTACTACCACCGTCCCTACTGTGACTCTTGCCTGCAGCGAGGCTCGCTCCTGTGCTCTGACAGCTCCTCGGACTCATCTGACAGCGAGTACGACGGCTACACGAGCCTCTACCGCTCCCCCCGCCCCGTCGTATTCAAGGAGGACCTCAAACCCACCTTCGTATAAACTTTACTGCACTTTATATATTTATCCATTTTATTTCATTACCACTTGAATTTAAGTCTTAAGAAATGTTCTACAAAATTAGCGTTGAGGATAAAGCAGGCACAAAGATCCTTAATGTAAATCTAATGTGCTTCTATAATGGGAGATAATTTGACAGTAGCTTTTAATAGCAACGTGTTTTGCATTCATAATGAAGAGGAGGTTGAAAGTCTTGAATCTTACATAATAGGAGTGTTTTTTTTTAACCCTGCAACTATTAGATTTATGGAAACTTTTGTAGCTCAAAACAACACAGTGCTGTTTATTTTTTAATATTACTTATGGCATTATTTGTGCATTTCTACAGTCTGATGACATTTAGAAAAGTGTTTTTTTTTACCCAACTTACATCATTTTTAAAAATAGAGACAAAACTTAAAATAGGTAACAAATAGACAAACAAAAAGAAATGTGCACTCTCTTAGCTGTTGTGCAAATGCTGTATTTATTTTGATATTTATTTGTTGACGTTTTGGTGTTCACAATTATGTTCTGGCTACTTTATACTGTTTTACATTGTTGTACACATTCCTTAAATTATTTTAAGCAAATATGCTGCAAAATTGGCTTTAATTTACCAATCTTTGGAATATCCTACACAGATCTACATTTTGTCAAATGTTAATTTGGTTTACGGGACACCGTGCTCACAATGTCAGAGCAGAGTTTGGTTAAGAATGTTTCACTGTTGTTACTTTTCTCCACTTATTTATGTTCTCAGTATTATTGTTCATCCTCATTAAGACTATTTAATATGCAAAGCTCACATTTGTCTGGTGTGTGTGACTCGTGTGTGTGTGTGTGTGTGTGTGTGTTTGTGTCTGTGTGAATTTGTAAGAGAAACTCCACACCAGTCGTTCTGCCTCTTTTCCTGTTTGTCTGTAGATGAGTCATCAGAGCGTTAACAGAAAGTGTCTACAACACTCGCTTGATGCAGACGTGGATTAGTCTGCCACATTTCGAGTTCCACAAACCAACAAGTATATCTATGTTGGATCATGTCCTTTACTCAAGGTGCATATTCTAACGCATGTTTTTTTTTTAATGCTATCCACCATGGAACCATTGAGGGAAAAATATTGAAACCATTCGATACAACAGAGCCTCACGATTGGGTGAAGATACAGGACATACCCAAGGGCCCGAATCATTTCAGTCTTCAGTTGCGCCTCTTGATTTTCAGGCCACCTAAATGTTAGAAGCCCTGACACAGTTGCATGCTTTGCTCAGTTTATAATTTAGCTTTGACGCAATGTTAAATGGAAAACCTGATTTACCTTTCCGTATTTCAAGCAATATTTTAGCATGATTAGAATATTTCCAATCCTCCATATTACGTGACTGTAATTATGATCAGACAGATTCAGGACTTTTCATAATATTCCTGCAACACAAACTAAATCTCTCTCCCCTCTGATTTTATATTTCTCTTTCCTGACTCTCCCCTGCATTTCACTCCCTTTTTCTTCCACTAGCTCCACTCTGTCTCTGTATTTTTTTTTTCTTCCACTAATGGGAAAATGTGTGTTTGCCGGGGGAGGTGTTGCAGTGAAGGGAGAACAGTGTCTTGCATTACTTCTGCTCAGCTGCTTGTTTTTAAAATGCTGCTCTCTCTTCTGCATATGGACCAGAGAAGCGCAGCCTGGGAGAAATTCCCTTTGATATGGAGCAAAGTATAAATATACCACACAAAAGACCGACTAGCAGCCCACCTAACACTGTGAGGGAGGACAGACTTTCCTGCCAAGCTAAGATAAGTGATCTGAGTTCTGCTTCAGATGAGCAACACTGGCATATTGAGGAATAAATATAGCTGTCAGTCAATGACACCATTTGTTTCTCTAGATTATGCAATACACACTGTAAAGGGACATTCACTCTGGTGCATGTGCAAAGAACACTAGACAGACAGTTTTAGGACACCGGAGAGGCATAAATGGTAATATTTTCTAATAAATCCATGGTTTATAATTTGTAATTAATCCACTAAGAGTCTTGATAGATCAGTAATGCGAATAATATAAATTTCTTAATTGCCATGGGGAAAAAAAAAATCCTTTCTACTAATTTGGACCAATACCAAATCAGTAAAAGTCCTGCATGAAACATCCTACTTATCATAAACTTATAAGTACAAGCAGCAAAATGGTGTTAAAGTATTAAAGTAAAAGTACAGGTTTCATCCCTGATATATTATTATATATAACCTATATATTAGATTATTAATGGTGAAGCGTCAGTGTGTCAGCAGCATGTGACTGTTGGAGATGCTGCAGATGGAGCTAGTCTAAACTACAATGCACAACGTACTTGATATACAGTTTTATATTGAGGGACAGCAGATAAAGCAGATCTTTATTTATTTATCATATTTAATTGGCTACAGACAATGCTTTTAACAGTTAAAAGGTTTAAATCAACAGTTAAAGGATACAAGAGATGTGCATGTGAAATTAACCTGCAGGTGTAGTGACAGGACAGCTATGCACATATGCAAACACACATTGTTGGAATTATTAAGCAGACACTAATTAAGTGGATGTGCCAGAGGGCTGGAGCGGGAATAATAATAATAAAAAAAGTGTCGATGGGAGATAGAGGAAAGACTTCTGTAGCTAACATAGCAACAGTGCTTGCCTGACCACCGGTGCTCGGTGACAGCTGGGTCCATTTGAACTGACAGTCCGGTTTCGGCTCTCCATTGGTCGACGGAGTCGTCAATCCAGAGCTTGGACCCGCCCACTGTCCTCACCGCGGCATGGGAAAAAGTCTTTGAAGTCACGAGGGCGGTGCCGAGAAAAATTACGCCATGTGGTGCTGGAGAGCTGCGTTCTCATTGGATGGACGGGCGGAGCGGTTAACGCCCATTCCCGAAGGATGTCCCTTCTGATTGGCTCGACTGGCCACCCCCCCCCAGATTCACCGTTTGCGCGTTCGCAGCCTTCCAATTCTTCGTCACGGGTTAAGTCAGCGGCGTGAACTGCATTCCATCATGGCCGAGCGGTCCGTGCGACGCTTTACGTAAACGGCGCAGCTAACATGCGCAACGACAAAGACAGCGAGCCTGAAACCTATGGGGAAGGAATAAAAAAAAAAAAAAAAAAAAGAGAAAAAGAGAAATTCAGTACCGTCGCACTCCGTACCTAAAGAACCAGCAATCCGCGAGGAGCTCGCTGCCCCGGGGCCTCGGGAAAGACACCGAATTTTGACGGCGGCGAGGCCGGATTTTGGAGCCCCGCGTAAGTTCGTTGAAGAAGACCGTGGCAACTGGCGGATTTTTCCGTTGGACCGTCTGTAAAGGCTAGGGTATATAGCGAGGGAGCCGCCATGGCAGTCGGATCATTGAGCCTCCACATCGGGATATGAAGAGGAACTGCATGTGTCCCCGAGTCGTCAAAGAAAACGCCGCATTTCTAATTTGGATCCACGCCGGATCGACGTCTGAACTTTGAACCCTTCTTCATCTCGGTGAAATTGATTCCAGACAGAAATTGGTTTTTAAACGAGAGAAGGAGAAGGAGGAGGAGGAGGAGGAGGAAGAGGAGGAAGAGGAGAGAGAGAGAGAGAGGGGGGGAAAGGACCACAGGGAGAGGCCAGATTCATGACTGTTTTAGTCGGGAGACGTGTCTTCAAAGGCCCGCTGAAAGAAAACCTGGAATATAAGGACGAAGTAATGCTCTGATTGGTGGGAAAAGAAAGGATCATTTATTAGAAGTAGTGTGAATGATCGTGGCTTAAAGGGATCTCTTTCTGTCTGCCCCCCCCCACCACCACCACCACCACCACCCTTTCCCCCCCTCCTCCTCCTCCTCCTCCCCTTACTCCCCCTCCCCACCCCCCCCCACACCCCCCCACCCGTGACTTATAGTGATATTAATTTACTGTCATCCTTTTTTTTGTGGATGAGAATCCCCGGCGGATCGATCAACCCTGCCGTTTAAGCCAAGTCACAGTCTCCGAGTCGAGAGAACCAAACGGGATTGGAGCATGTCGGGTCGGCCCAGGACCACATCCTTCGCGGAGAGCTGCAAACCAGTGCCGCAGCCCTCCGCTTTCGGCAGCATGAAAGTCAGCAGTAAGTACACCCCCCCTCCTCCTCCTCCTCCTCCCCTCTCCTCCTCCTCCTCCTCCTGTAATTCTAGTAGCAGCGTACGAGTGTCTGCATGCGCCAGGCCCGGTGGTGGGCTGCATGTGCTCGCTTTAATGTCTTCTCACTGCCCAGCCTAAAAAAAATAAAAAAAAAATGTGTCATCGCGTTAGCTCCGGGTAGCTCAGCCCGGTGTTACACACAGAGATCGGACGGTTCTGACTGAGCGGCACACGCACACCGCTGCTCGCCTCCGTGCGAGCGCACACAGACCGCTGCGCTCTGACGCGCCGCCCCGGGGCCGGTCAGCCTTGACCGGGGGTTAGCAGGCCGCGCCGGGGCAGGGCCGGGCCAGAGTGAAGGTAGTATTGGCACCGGCCCAGGTCAGAAACCGAGCCTTCCTCTTTTTTTTTTTTCTTTTTTTTTTTTTTAATATATATACCGCAGATCCGCTGTGATTGTTTTCCGTTTGCAGATCAGATCTTATAGTGGTTTTACTACACGGCACCAATCATAGGCGTAATGGAGTTAAAGCGATAGGGTCGGTCTATTACGCAACTGTCAAAGCGGAAGGTGCGCCCACAGTTGACTCGGGCGAAACCGACGCGATCCTGGAAAGGGCTGGTTTACTGCTCCTATTTCTATGGGCCGTGGCGAAATTAGACGTCGCGACGACTGGAGTCTGTGTGACACACACACACCCACGCACACACACACACACACACACAGTATCCTGTTCACGAGGCCACAGTGGCACCGTGCCGGGGACTGGTTATAGACTGGACTGCAGACATGGAGACATGACGGTGGCCTACCAGCTGATCGAGGGAGGCTGGCAATATTAGTCCTCTTTTGACTCGTCTGTTTCATCCACTTTGCATCTCCTATTATCGCTCATACAGTTTGAATGCGTGCACTCACTCACCTTTCCACTGTCTACCCCATGTCTAATTTTATTTTTGCAAACTGTCATATCATCGCATGCGATTAGTTTGCTGTCATTATAACATCTTTCTCTCAGAGCTTGATCGCATCTGTTTCTGATACAATAAAACAAGCTTAAAATAATGTTTATGTCTTAAGGTCTGCATTACAGCTGCATGACCCACATTTGAGTATATTAGGCTGTTCGACTCGGAACAAATCTCTAACGCTGATTTCAACATTATTAATAAGTGTTGACTGTGCAGGACGGAGACATCTACTGTCTTCTCTTGAACACGTTTGTGTGTGTGTGGGTGGGGTAGGGTGGGGTAGGGTAGGGTGGGGTAGGGTGGGCACAAACGTGTCTGTTAAGGAATGTTGACGGTGCTTCAGGGCTGGGATGTGATCATGATGTGTGTTAGTGGGGTGAGGCCTGAGGCTCTCCTCTGGGCTTTGGCACTGGCAACCACTTAGTGGACTGTATGACACACACACACACACACACACACACACACACACACACACACACACACACAAGCACACACACACACAAGCAGGCAGATGCACTCCAATCCCAAACCTAATACTTGTGCTGCCCCAGATACATGTATGGGTGTTAAAGCGTTCCTGTTAGTGTGTTCAAAATGGAAAAAGGACAGAAAATGCTTGAAAAAACTTTTCAGTATAAAGAAATCTTTTGCCGATAAATCGCCTAAATGTAAAAACTTGAGGACTCTGTATTTGCCTTCATTGTTTTTCAGACATAAGCTACTGAATTTGTGGGCTTGCTGTGGTTGCTTAACCTGATTTTTTTTTGTCTCTCCAAGAGACTCATCTGGTGAGTCAATACATCATTATCAGTTATAACAGGCTGACCATGGAGTCGCCCAATTAAACGGGAGTTAAGCAAATTTATTTCTACAAGCAGGTGGTGTTCAACCCCGTAGAGGAAAGTAAAGTCGCTGATTGCTCAGATGTCCTCTGAGGTAAAATGCCAATATATGAGACATGCCATGTGACGATCTCTCAAACTTTAATTAAGCACCAAATATTATCTTATTACTTACTTAATATTGATAACCAAGTACTAATTTGAAAACATTGTGAGGTTCGGGGATGTTTTCCCACCTAAATGTGTATCTACACAAACTTTTTCACTATCAGTTAATCATTCGGTGTATTAAATATAAATTCAAATTTTCTTTTTAAAATGCCTGTCATAAATTCATAAAACCCAAAAGGTGTTTTTTTTTAGTTCGTTTGTTTTATCTCACCAATAATCCCAAACCCAAAGTTATCAAGTCAACTGTCATTTAAAGTTACAATCTCAAAGATGTCTGGTTTGTTCTTTGGTGGCACTTATGTCGATAAGCAGGAATAGCAGCCGTGTTTTTGAACTTCACTTCCCAGAGATCCGAACGGCGTCACCCGTGCGATGACGGTAGGAGGACAGTTGGAGAACGAGCCGGTATACTTGGCAATATAGTAATTTAACAGACATTTATTTCAAGGAAAATCTTTAAATTATTATTATTATTATTATAATACTAATGACAGCATCAAATCTTCACATGTGGATGATGGAATCAGCAAATTTTTGGCCTTCAAAGTGTACAATTGTCAGAATGTAAATTTTTTTTGCCAACTTGATTCATTGACTTATTGATTAGTCAATGATTTCGTCATGCTCATATACAATAAGGATTACTTTTGTAAAAAATAGTGGATCCTTCTGTAACAAGTCACAGCAGATACTCATGTTCTACTTCTGGCCTTTAAAAAAAAGAATGAAAGAAAATCATTGCAGAAGTACGTGACGTGCTGTCAGCTATATCATGTTCGTACTTTGGACTGATTTTATAGAGCACCATGTCACCTTGCTGGAATCTACCTACACTGGTGGTTTTTTTTTTCTTTCCAGGATGTCGTCCGCTGTTAGCCTAACCTCCACCTGTTAGACACACACACACACACACACACACACACACACACACACACACACACACACACACACACACTTTTAACTTGGCTGATGATCCTGAGCAGCTGTAGCTGATGTGTATGATCCAGGAGAGAATGCTTACCCCTCCCACACACACACACACACACACACACACACACACACACACACACACACACACACACACACACACACACACACACACATACATATCCATGCATTCATACACCCACATGAGCACTCTTAGGTTTTGTTTTTTGGGGGGTGAGGCAGCTGGCCAAGAACAATGAGCGGCTTGTTTAGCATTTCAAAGCTGCAGCTTTCTCGCCCTCCTTTTCCTTTTCGTTCCCTCTCTCACATTTTGCAAATGATGATGGGAACAAAATCAACTAATTATACTCTTTGATTCACAAATGAAACGACAGGGCTTAGAGACAAGACAAGAACCACCACCAGGATTTAAAAGAGAGCTGAGTTTTTGAGGGAAAGAGAAATAAGAGGATGATCAATCCGTGCTCGGTGTGTCGGGTGTCGTCAGCGTCGCTGCAGGACTGGGTGGCCGTTGCTCAGCGGGCTGCACAACACTGATATCTAAAATCTCTGCACCTTCGTCGTGTCTGGTCGAGAACTCTCCATCTCCGAGCTGCTTTGCTGTGCGAGCGCTCGCATTCCTGCGATTGGATGTTCCAGTAATGTCGTGAATTATCTCATCGGCTTTACAACAGCCGAGGAGCCCTTTGCACTTTGCACGATTGCGCGTACCTGTAAAACGTGTGCGTCTTTAGCTTGAGTCCAGGCGTCTTAACTGATTGGGCAGCGGTGACCTGAAGGTTAGAAAAGTGAGCTTCCCCGGACGAGCAGGCTAAAAATCTGGGTGGTGGCAAAGTGAAGAAGCAGCACTGACTCATCCTTCATCAACACCACTGTAGTGCCTATGAGCAACACCCGTAGCTCAGCTGGTCCAGTGGAGCTGCTCAGGTTTTAGGTGTGAGTCAAGGTTTTCCTATAAATGAGAGGTTGCCTTTAGGTGAAGCTCCCTGCATGAATAAAGGGTTGAAAAAAGATCTCCTCATATTTTATTAATGAATGTCATTTTGATCTGCATTCAACAGCTGAAATCCATTTAAATTATATTCCGAGCATTTTGAATTTTGAGACCGAACATGTTCAGCGTAATGACCCTGTTTTAACCCAATTATAATATATCATCAGTGCCTCAGTTTGCAATGTGTGAGACATGGTTCGACTACAATGGCCACACAGCTGATAAATGCAGCATAGAAGGAAGTCATTGCTTGAATGTTTGCCAAATTTCAGGTCGACAAACTTATGGACAGTTTGGCAGGTTCACATTATGTGACTGGCACTTGTATTGGTGTGATATTAATGGTGTGAAAATGTACCTTCACCCCCGCAATAAATGCATAACTAATATTACCATGATAACCAGATTACCACTGCACATTTCAGAGTCCAGTGTTATTTCAAGGAACGACTCTACAGTAACATAATTTTGTGACTTGGGCTTGATTTGGACGTTCATGTTGAGCAGTTGGAATATATACATGCCAGAATGTCAAGTGTATTAACAGATGCATTAAAAGATATAATTGTCAGAAGGAGTTTGAGTTTGTGAAATTATATCTAAAACCAATTTTTTTTTTTTTAAAACAGCAAATTCCATGTAAAATCCAAGCTGATGAATGTAGAGAAGAATTGTGATGATAGGGAAAAAAAAAAATTCAGCCTGTAGGTGTTTTTAAAATGTGCTAGGTCATGAAAAGACTCGGCAGCAAGGCCGATATCTGCGAGACTCAACCTTGAAGGTTCCCATGCTGTGTGTGTGACATTGAAGTGCACACACACATTTCAGAATCCGAATCACGAAAACGTTATTGTCCATCACAGCCAAGAATATTTTGTCTTTTCTCACGAGTAATCCAGGGTCAAAGTATTGCTGTTGGGCAAGCAATTTCTTTTTTAACCCTCAGTGTAGTTGAGCCCATTAAAAACGTAGTCAAAGCACCGTATCTGTTTGTGGGTCTGCTCATGTCGTTAGTAGAAAAATATTCCCACTATAAATGTTGTATCGGGGACAAAGCTGGTAACTTTGAATGGTATATCGGCACGTGTATCCTGTAGCTGCTCAACACTCATGTTGATTTGCCCCCATTGTGTGCACACGTTGGCCATATTCAGTTGTGGCCTGATCTAGTCTGCTGACCTGAATTACCGATTGCTGCCTGCAGCTGAAAGCATGTAGTTAATACAGCACATATACGGTAATGATTTGCGATCTGTCATTTGTTACATTAGTTGTATTCTCCTGGCAGGGTGATTTAACCAAGTAACCATGGCGACACTACTAGCGCATTTTGCAAGGTTTCTGTGCTTTTACCGATTTCTTTGATCGCTGTGAATGTCATCCATGTCGCATTATGATTTTAAGGAGCATTTTCCATACGCAAGCGATGTACGTAATATTCTAATTGGTCACTCGGGCATAATTTACTCGACTTAAAAGATGCTTCTGCCAAGAAAAGAAGTGAACTTTCAAAACAAGTTGATCCTTGATTGATTGCGACCACTTACTACAAGTATAAAATGGAGGGAAATCTGCATGACGGGTGAAGAGAAGGATTTTACACGTGAAAGGTCGTTCTCCATCGAGGCGTCCAGTCACATCTGCAGAATGCAAAAGGAAAAAATTTGCCATTTTCAATACAGACTGATAGCTTGGTGTGTGTGTGTGTGTGTGTGTGTGTGTGTGTGTGTGTGTGTGTGTGTGTGTGTGTGTGTGTGTGTGTGTGTGTGTGAGAGAGCATGCACGCATGCACGCATGCACGCACAGACTTTTCTCACGGTTTGAGGAAGTGCAGAGGCGTCATAGAAATGGCCCTGCTGGAATATGTAGGCAGTCATATTATTCTCTTTCTCTTTGTCTTTCCCTCTCTCACTCTCACACACACACACACACACACACACACACACACACACACACACACACACACACACACACACACACACACACACACGTACGTTCTTGGAAAGATTATTTCTGTCGTTACAGAATCCATCTTCATTTTTTCTTTGCAGCGTCGGTCTGTCAGTTTCTCAGAGCTCACCTGTTTTGTCCCACCGTTTCCCCACTCTGATACTTGGAATGACATCGTCAGTAGCTGAGCTCGTCACTGGTCACACGGCAGCAAAAGAAACTGTAAACACGCACGTTAATGGAAAAACGTTCCACACATGTATAAAATGATTATTTCATGGACACCGGATGGTGGAAACTCTTTTAGTGTCAAAACCGATAATCCTGCTGGAAAATAAGGCCATGCAGCCACTGAGTATGAAAATAAATAGGACCAGTAAACCTCCACACTCTTAGTCTCAAGGCAAACATTGATTTCCTGGCTTTCAATATAATTCAAGCCATGCAAGGTTTGTTCATTTAAAATACGCATGCAGACGTGTGGTAGTTTGCCAGAAGTCAGCATGACACGGCCACATCGACCCGTCACGTAGACGAAGCACTGGCCTGCCAGTGTCCTCCACGTGGAGGTGGCCTGCCACCGCCGCATGTTACTCAGGTTTTCTGCTAAATAACACCACGATCTGGAGCAGCCGAGGTTATTAAGCAGCGCTAATCCATCCATCAACATGATTTTGTGCACGCTGTGAGCTACGATCTCAGAAAGGAACCTCAAATTAGACGTTCGTTTCGGCTCTTTTCTGCTGAAGTTCGTGTGAAAGAGGGATGACGTTATAATCTGGGCTTCAGGAAGATGATGTCGCAGGACTTGTCGTGTACGATGTGTGTGTGTGGAGGTTTTGGGGTTAATTTCAGAGCCTTTCGGAGATTGTAGATAGAGGCTGTGTGCATTTGTGCCATGTGACACGCACACTCCTGCCGGGTCGTCCGTCATACTGCCAGCTAATGTGGACTTTAAACCCTGACACTGCTGTGGAGAGGCGGAGGGAGAGAACCCGCTTCACTCCCTTTAAAAGCCCATTTACACAAGCATTGAAATATCTCAAAAAGGTTTTACTCCTGAGGGAGGTGGAAAAGTCGATGTATGGATGAAAGGTAAATGCAACTCATTGGAATCAAAACGGATTCAGTAAATAAATGATAACTCAGACGTGAATTTCACTGAAGCTTCCGCTCACAGCACAAAGCTGCATTATCAGTTGTTGAAAACGCTCCATTTCCATCGTCCGGTGTTGTCTGTCATCAAGCTTTCCATCACAATCCCTCGTAATGTGTTGACCTTTGTTTTGACTGGCATTCTTTTAATTACGTCGTTACGATCTCTTTTTCTGCAGTGGGACAATGGCCACCTACTGCTCGATGAACCAACTCCTGATATTCACATAACAGTAGACGCATAAATTAGACTTTTTTCTTTTGATAATTCGGATAAAATGTGTTTTAAGTTTGGATGGAAATCTGACTTGAGACAGAAGTTGTCAGATATGAGAGAAACGTGGTAAAAATCTTTGCTTGTCAGTCCACAATGGTGGACATAGATCGAGACATGTGCATTGATGGCCAATTTGAAGTTTGATGACCAAATCCAGCCTGCAGCAAAATTCAGACAACGGTAGAAAGTTCAGGATCAAATTCTCACCATGTGGCTGCGTTCACGACCCACATCTACAAACCAATCAATCAGAATATCACCCGAGTGGATTCACAATACACCAGCCAGTTTTTTTTTCGTGTCATGTTTGAATATAGGTGGTTTAAAGCTTGTTTCTTTTACACCTACTCTCCTTGTGGGTTTGAATGCATTGATACACGGGCACAACGGCTGATCTGGTTTTTCCTCTGGACGTTTTAGAGACTAAATGATTAACAGAAAATATAATCAACAGAATTTAACTTTGTGTCATGTCCTCTCTGATGCTCGTTTTCTCTCCCGTACCTGTAAACACTACTGCTTGATTTACAGTGTGCAATTTGTGCATATCACCACTCTGTTCTGATGTGTCTTATCTCCATGGCTCTCTCTGTAGGGGATAAAGATGGCAGCAAGGTAACAACAGTTGTGGCCACTCCGGGCCAAGGCCCCGACCGGCCACAGGAGGTGAGCTACACCGACACTAAGGTCATCGGCAACGGCTCTTTTGGCGTCGTCTACCAAGCTAAACTCTGCGACTCCGGAGAGATGGTGGCCATCAAGAAGGTCCTGCAAGACAAGAGGTTTAAGGTAAATCCTGCTTACACGTCTACTCACACAACTCTCACCTGTCAACAAAAAGCAAGAAACGAATTACAGAAAAAAGCAGCATGTTTAAATGATGCAGTCGGACTCTCTTTCCAGCAAGTCATTCTCTTTCCTTTTTTTTTTTTTTAACAATTTGACCGAAGTTGTCGCATTGTTGAATGTGAGTGAGTAACTGTGACAGAGACGTGAATGGAAAGATCGTTCACACGAACAGGGAGATCGGAGAAGCTGAGAAACAAGAGAAAACAAAGGAAAAACTTCTTGTGTTTTGCATTCAACACATTCCCTTGTGTGGTTGGTGTGTGGTGTGTGGTGTGTGGTGTGTGGTTGGTGTGTAGTGTGTGTGTGTGTGTGGGGGGTGGGGGGGGGTGGGGGGGGGGGTTTGGGGGGAGGTGGGTGATGTGTGTGTCTTGTCTCACACAAACAAACTTGAACCCATTAATACTCGGACATCTGTCGGCTTCAGTTCAGTTGCCACCTTTGAAACATCGTGTTTCTTTCCAAGTAAAGCTCTGCTGGAATCCTCCTCTTGTGCTTTGAATAGATTTGACTGATGACTTGTTGTTCCTTCACAGGGACTACGTTATATCTGCTTCCTCGGTCGGAGGCCTAAGTATGGACACAAGTATTCCAGTCATGAGGCTCATGCTGGTTTTGATCATACGGGGGATATGATGCTTCGACACAGCACGAAGAATTATGGTCGTGTGTCTTCCCGTATATATGAGAAACACTAATATCCCACTCGGTGACTGCTGCATGTTAATGATATTAATTTGACTGCAGCTGTTGACCTGACTTGATCTCTACCTGTTGAAAAACCAGCATCCTTGAACTCTAATAAAGATTTTAATGGGTCAACATTTTGATGCGTTCTCCCATTTAATTGACCAAGTTTTTAATGAACTCTTTCATTACCAAAAAACATTCACGAACCTGGATAAGAGGTTTGCATGCAACAGGATCTTGTTTTATTTTGGCTAGCTTAAGGACTTATCTGGGTTTCTGGAATCGGAATACGATATGCATTCGGCAAGCAAAATGGGGATAGTTGAAGAACTCCTGTCCCTGCTGCTTGTCCTGAGACGGCAAAGCCTGCAGCGCAGCTGTTTTACATTCTCATTAAGTTTTATGGTCTTTAAAAATGAGGCTGCACAGTATTTTAATCACATGATTGGGCTTACTCGAAACTGGATGAAGGTTCAAACATGTTGTTGAATTGGGACAAGTGTTAAAATTAAGTCTGACATTTTGGGCTTACACACTACATTATAACTTGGCAAACGTAGGCGTTGGTAAAAACACTTTTTTTTATTACAGCCATTTCATGAGCTACTCTGTTTAAATACAGCAATTACCATTGAATTCAGGACAATATAAAATTTTGAAGACAATCACAAAAACCTTTTGAGGTGATTGAAGGAAACAAAAATTTAGATGAAGTGTCCTTCTGAGAATGATAATAATGTTTATGCATAATGAATTATTTTGTGGGCTGTTTGTGATTTTTGTGGTCATGCATACGTTATATTGATCACATTTCTCTAAAAAAGATTCATATTTGGAGACTGATTTGGATGTCGATTACCATGGCAGTTAAAGCTTTGATCTTTTGAGGTATACGGGTCAGTCCTAAAAAAGAAATAATTAAATCAGGCCTCTAATGTGCGATAAGTCTGTCAATGGTTTACCTCGGTTTAAACAAACAAGACAGCGCTACTCCCCTTTAACTCATTATTTTACATCGTTTATGTTTCATGGCGTTCACTGTTGTCTCAAAGACTCCAAACCTGCAGCTCGAGTTCCCCTGAGAGTTGCTGAAGTTTAGTCCGGTCGGTGCTCCTGCAGCGCTTTCACACAACTGGTTCAGCTGAATACTTGAGCAGCTCGGTGCCCTGGATTTAACCTTTTGGAGGTTCAACACAGTTTTTCAGAATGTGTCAGCTACCAGAAACCAGACAAGGTAAATGACGTCACTTAGTAGGGTGGGGTTCGACCATCTGCCACCAAATTCACACTGCTTCTTGGGGAAACACACACACACACACACACACGTGTGACTCTGCGTGCAGGCCGCGACGAAGTCATATCCTGCTCTTCCTGTTAGCCTGCGGTTACCGTGACACTGTAGCAGGTTGCATCTTTGAAACCGCTCGGTGGTCGACTGAAGATCACACGGATTTATTGTTCAGTTTCCTCTTTGTGGTTAGAAGCTCCCCCGCCGCTGCGCTTCCGTCTACTTCTCTTTACCAGTGCTTCGGCTTGCCCCCCCCCCTCCCCCCCAACACCCCGCCACACCTTGTGAAGTGCTCGTTAGGAAAAATGAAGCAAACGAGAGCTAAGACTCTTCACATGACTGTCAAGCACGCGCCATCAAGAGTGCTCACCTCGTTCCACACAAACACAAACCAAAACACCTGCGTTGTGTTTTCCCCTCCGTCCTCCTCTTCTAAAGCCTTTTCTCTCCACACTTTTTTTCTGTCTGATTTAGTACTCCTCTGTGAAGTGAGCCCAGATCGACTAAACCATGCAGTTCAACATGTGCGAATGCTTTATTTTCTCTCACTGACACACACACACACACACACACACACTCACACTCACACTTAACAGGGCAATCGTGCGAATAGGCTCTGCTTTAGGGTGTAGCTGATGAATCAGTGGGCTTCCAGTCTGCCTGTGGTGCATTATGGGATAGGTCCTTCTCCCTTCTCATCTGAGGGATCACATATCCGCCAATTGGAAAATGGATGCTCGCATTAGAAACAGCACTCACTCGGACACGGAGTGAGAGCACGTCTGGTGGCAGCTTCTCTTACACAACATCGCTAGAAAAACGTAGGATTTTTCTCATCGTCAAAAATATCCATTAAAGAATAAAACAAACAACACAATTTATCCCAATCATCGTCTGTATAGCCAATGCCTTATCAGTCTCATCCCTCGGTGCCATAGACTTCTCTCGTTTCGAAAATCATTTCAAACCACATCACTGATCTGTTGAACTGGGTGAAAACAGAAGTTGAAGGTTATTTTGAGTCGGTCTCACAAACTCCGCCTTACTGCTGCAAAGAGTCACTGGAGATCAAATGTTTATTAATCTGTAGCTATAACTGTGAAAATAGATATTTACTGGTATTAGATTAACATTTGTTATAAATTACAGTGCTCAATTGTTTTGGGATTTTTTTTAAAAATAAATTAAACCACTAATTTATGAGCTTTTTTTTCAATTTTTTTTTTTTTTTTATTGATTTACATCTCCAGCCGGTTTAAGACTGACCATAAACTGTCTAAATAAGTTTATCTCTTGGAAATTGTTGGCCTGTTAGACATATTAGGACAAGAAAACATTTGACCCTCTTTGAAACGGTGCCTACAGATACCTCTACTTGAATGTCACCACAAGGAAAATGAAATCTTTTAATCAAGACAAATATCAACATATGTAATATTATTCTGCAGAAAAAGTAAGGACAGAAGCTGATATTGCATCCTCTTGCAGAAATATCTTCTTGCAGTTGTTTGCATAGTTGTCTTCCAGTTTCTGACATCATCTTGCTGAAATTTTGGACCACTCTTCCAAGCACAACTGCTTCAGTTGCAAGATGTTGGAAGGTTTTCTTGTGTGCACTGCCTATTCAAATCCCCTAACAACATTTCCATGGGATTCAAATCTGGGCTTTTAGGTCATCCCATAGCCCTCCATATCTTTTCTTTTTTTTAGCCATTACTTTGAATTTGCTTGTGTGCTTAGGATCATGCTTGTTGAAAGGTCCACTCCTGGTTCAACATCAACTTTTGGACCGATGGCCTCAAGCATTCTTTGATATGATGCAGAATTCATAGTTGAATCAACGACTGTGAGCTGGCCGGTCCGTGAGGCAGCGAAGCAACCCCAAACCACAACACTTCCGCCACTGTGCTTTACAGTTGGTATGAGGTTCGTCTGAAAAGTTGCACCAAACATGTCTACTGTTACTACAGGCAACCAACTGTATCTTTGATCCATCTGTGAAGAGCACATTACTCTGAAAGGCCTGGTCTTTGCCTGCATGCTAATTGGCAAACGGCAGTTTTGCTCTGATGTTCTTTTTGGAAAGGTTATTTTCTGGCACACCTCTCATGCAGATCAAATTTATGCAATCTCTTTCTGATTGTAGACTCATGCACTTTGACACAACAGCTGCGAGAGTTACCAGCAGATCCTTTTGCTGAAACTTGGTGGTTCTTGGTGACTTAGTTTAGTTTTGTGGGCTGAATTTGACAGTCATTTTAAATTAACATCACTTTTCAGTGATTTTCTTTACAGTTGAATTTTTACAGATCTTTTTAAATCCCTTTCCAGACTCAGGCATCCACAGCCGTTGGTCTAAAAGCCCTACAGGCACTGTTTCAAAGAGGATCAAATGATTGCTTGTGCAAATATGATGAAAAAGTCGACCACTTACGTGGGATGCACTTATTTTGTTTACATAACTGTTGGTAGGGAAGGTAGAATGAAGCCCTGTTCTCTACTGGATAAAAATGGTGAAATCTCGCAAAATCAATGAGTTGTTGGACTAATGAGGACTTATGACAGAGGAACCCCTACAAATACATTTTGTATAGACTATAAAAGTTGTTTCTTGTTTACGTTCAGTGTCATCCATAAGCTTTTACCGAAGCAGAACAGCGAAACGGGGCGTGTGTTTGTGTATGTTTTGTGCTATTGCTGTGTGCCCTTAATCTTTTTGGAAACTGGATGTGGTTCTGCCTGCCAGTATTCATCAGCAGTATGAAGTGCTCAGGTGCAGCACTTTAAGCAGGCTACAATCAAGGCACTTGTCTGGTGTCTGTCTCGACGTGTCTCTGCCGGCCGGGCTGCCGACACACTGTAGGATGGCAGGTCAGCAGGAAGGACTGCAGTATAACGGTAGCTGGGCAGGGCTTTACTCAACAGCCGGTCTGCTCCTCCTCCATATGGCACCGTCTCTCTTCCACATAACGGCACACACAGAGACGCACACAGAGACGGACACACCCTCAAACACTCGAGAGCAAGAAGACGAGGGCGTTGCCTGCGGTGCGTGATGGTTCGATGGCTGGTCTCTGACCCACGTGTAATGATGTCACTTCATGATGTGGGGGGTTGTGTGAAGGCGACGTGGTCGTAGCTGTGGAAGTGGTGAAAAAGCAGAAGGAGGACTGTGAGCACCACGTGCATCTCCCTGGAAATGAATTGGGTGGAAGGGATTGTGTATAGCAGGCTATTGAGCTACAAGATGCTGTGCTGTGCTGCTGCTGCTGAGATGATGGAGTCTTGTGTAGTGGACAGACAGCTCTCTCTACTCTGTTAATAAATAAATGACGGGGTTTTAAATCCCCATAAAGTGAAGGACAGCAGCATATCTCACTCTGCCAGCCAGCGTGGTCCTGACCCAAATAACGGGGGATGTCATTAGTCACCCATTCAGACAGACAGCTAGCAGTCTTTCACTATTTCATCAACCACACTCAGACAGTGAACTTGTTGGCTCATCCAGCAGACACATTTATATATAGCTCAAACAACATTTAGATAATCCAGTAATCTAAATTAATGTTTTTTTTGTGCAAAACACCAAAGATTCGCTTGTTCTAATCTATCAAATTTGAATATTTACTGGTTTTGTTATTCTTTAAAGATGAATTATTAATGATTAATGAATTAAGTACATAGCTTTGCCAGTTTTAGACTGAACAGAAGATACGAAGCAGCTCAAGAAATTTAAATGGATTATTGTCTCAGGCCTGTAAATCATTATTCATTTCATTATCAATTAATCCGATTTTTTTTTTCTCTTCATTGTGATTATGATGAAAAATACCGATTACAGTTTCCTACATGTGAAGAAGATGTCTTCAAATATCAGTCCAAATCAAAGCAGCAAATTCTTACAGCTTAGAGGCTGGAACTTTGGAGGGTTTGGCAAATGTTTCTTGAGTTATCCAAACAGTTGACAATGAATTATTTTAAAGGATATATTTCAATTTATCAATACAAAAATATAATAATAATAACAGATAAATTAAATATGAAAATGGTTGCTGCCTTTCTTCATTATTCAAACAACAAAAGCAGTGATTTTGAACCTCTGGCGTGAACTTGTGATTTGTGTTTTCTACTTCCTGTCTATTTAATTTGCTTAGATATTGGATGACTTGTGTCGGCTTTAAGTGTTCATCACTGTACAACCAGGAAATATCACAAAAATAAAAGCACAATAAACTTTTTTTTTTTTCACATTCAATAAATTATCCTCTGAACTTTTAAAGACGCATGTCAACCCAAAGTCCCGGGAACTTTTACTCCCTTTCAACAATCCTCCACTGTTGCCGATACACCCACTGAACAGCATGGCTAATTTCATATGCCTCCACATTAATGGGGTGCTTTGCATCCACCATTTATGGTTGAATTTGAGCATGTTGAGGCAGAATTTGAGGCTGTTTTACGTAAGCACATTTCCAGTTGGTTTGTCATTCATAAAGGGAACCTTGTGTGCAGGTGTGCATGAACACAATCTGATTTTTTTTTTTTTTTTTTTGGCACGCTATTTAACAATGCACTGTTTTATAAATGAGGCCTCTGATCTTACCACAAGATCAGACAGTGCAACAAGGTATTTCCTGCTCTGTGGTCAGCCAGTTAATTACACATTATGCAAAAGCCTCACCAACATTTTCCTCCCAAAAAAAAACGCAGCATGTGTTCTCCAGTTTGCATGCTTATTTGTTAGCGAGACATAACTTCCTGTTTGCTTATTTATTGTTTATATGTCAGCATTCTGTTAACCAGGTAACAAGTCAGCAAGCTAATCTACTGATCTGCTGTATGATTACGTCATCAGTGGAAATGTACACTTGACGTTTGACAAAGAGACGATAAACTGAATACACCCTGGTTATACTTATTATTTATAACCTGTACTACAGAAGTTGATTTCAGGATTACCATTTTGTTCACAGAACCCACTGAGCTCTATCAAATAGCAAAAAACCTTAATATGTTTGCCAGCATAATATACTGATAAGTAGCTGGTGGTCCATTTACACCCATACGTGTGGTCATTTTATGTAAATCCCACATCGCAACTAAAACATGAGCATCTAATAAAGTTCAAATTAAAACAATTAATATGCGTGTCGGTGCACTCAGACGGGCTGCATGCTCCATTCAAACTGCACATGACTTCTAAAACAAACGTCAGATTATTATGTAATGACTCCACTGCTCCGCCACTCACTGATTTTCACTCCTTCTCTGTATTAAGCTTTCTTTCTGTTCTCTGTGTTCTGACCAGCCTCCATTTCTTTTTCTACATTGGGGTCCACATTCTCCCAATGTTACACAAGCACTTTAGATCCAGTCGCCACAAAGCATCGTGATATAGAGGAGGGAGGGAGGGAGGGAAAATGAAGAATGGGAGAAAATATGAGCTGTAATAGAGCTGTTAAAGCTTTATGTAATGCTGGAGTTCGTGCCCACCCTTTAGAAAGTCCATATGCACAACCATTTTCTTTTCTGCATGGACACACTATATGAATATAGATGGAGTGCTCTGCCCGGGTTCAGTGCTTGCATTTTGTTCCTGTGGCCCTGAAAAGGCCTTTGGCTCATCACACTACAGCCCCCAAGATAATCTTTACTTTAACACATTTATTTTGGCATCTGTTTTCTCAGAACTGCGTGTTGCTGTTTTCTGCTTTCCAGGTACCATTTTCTATTGGCGTTGGTGTTTGTAACAGGAACAGGAAACATGCCACACAGTACATATTTGTGTCATGTTTTAGGTCGTGGGATTTATTCCTCCACAAAGGCAAGAATGTTATTTTTCTTTTTTTGCTGCTACCACATCCAATTTTCTTAAATCCTGATTCCTGATGAAATGACACATTGGCTTGTGACAGTGATGTGGTTGTCAATGAGATTATTGTTGAGCCAGATGACGAATGGCATGTGTTGTTGTTGTTGTTTTAAGCACCGTTTGGTACGGCCACAGTGCTCGAATGCTGCTATACTGATACATTTAACACTATGGACTTCTTGTCATGTAAATCATACTGAAAATGAACTGTTCCTCAGCGTACTGCAGGTCCAATGGAAACCTTTCAAGATCCCCTGCAGGCCCACAGACATCCTTCTAGAGACATGTGTAAAGCCTATATGTAATGTGTCTTTCTTGTTTTTGTCTTGTTAAGAACCGTGAGCTGCAGATCATGAGGAAGTTGGACCACTGCAACATCGTCCGCCTGCGCTACTTCTTCTACTCCAGCGGAGACAAGGTCAGTTTGGCTGAACAAGCTTCTCCTCCGTCTTTATCTGCTGGTCTGAGGGAGCACAATTCATCATACACAACCAGATACTGCTGTGAGTTAAGGCAGGGTTTGGGTCTTTCATGAGAACGTTACTCAACTAAAAAGAAAGGTGGATTGGGGAGCTGTAAGACGTGTCCCTTCACCTTTAATTTTGTAAGATAGCTATGACCAACTGTTCTTGATAATCGGGCCACATCACCAGCTGAGCACCACACCTTTTTTTTGCTATTATTTCTGGAATAACTGATGGTGCTCTATTGACTTCTCTTCCCTCCTCACTCGGCCTAAAATTACGTGCAGAACACTTCTTTGACTTCCTATTTTTCATCCTCAAGGGCACTTTAAGTATCACTGGACTTTCTACGTGATTAAATGACTGTGCACGTGGCTTCAGTCGGAGTAGTAAAATAATTCCAATTTCTCCCGGTTACGGTCAATCTTTTGTCGTTGGGAATTTCTTTTTTTCCCCACTTTTTTTGTTTTCCGTGTTGACTTTATAACTGTCTGTGCCTGTAAGCTGAATCACCTCTCATCATGTTTTCTGCCTCCGGTCTAGTCTTTGAAAATACAACAGTACATACAGTACACCGTGAAAGGAAAGTCCCCCAGTCTGCCTCGCTGTCTGTCCCAGTCAACCGTTGGAGGAGCTGGAGACTACAAGGCTGCACTATGTCATTGAACTATCTGACAAACAGGCAGAGGTCTGTGTGTCAAATATAGACCCACATGGACTTGGCACACATGCTGCCGGGACTATACCCATGAAACAGTTAATTATAGCCTCACCCAAGCCATCCCCTCCGTGCTGCGAGCTCCACTCCGATCCCCCCCTCGCCTCGTGCCATGTGCCCATCGACCTCTGGGAATCACGGCTTATTCTTGGTATGCTGACACGCAGCAGTGGTGACTTGTTGCAGACACCTTTTCCAAGTTCACTTTTTTACACTCGCATCTTTTTTAGTTTTTTTTCTCGATAATCCACATGTTTTGTGTATAAGTGTATCCTATTTCTTTAATTTGTACACCTTTTTCAATCCCCTCCCCCTCTACCCCCCCCCCACCCGTCCACCCCCCCCGCCTGCTGTGTCCCCTTTCATGTATTCATTTCTTCTCCCCTTCCCTGTATCACTCGGCTAATTATGGAGACTTCCATCATGTTTGCGGTGTGGGGATTTACCACAGCTCGGCAAGTAGGTGAAAGGTGAAGTCAGAGGTTAATGAATGGATGGAGAGTTTCAGACAGGTTGATCGATAGATGACAGATAGTTTAAGAAACAAAACAACAACAACACATTGACGAAGATGTTTCGTTAAATAAGATGAGGTGAGTTCAGGTGTGTGGAGGAAGTGAAGTGAAGGTTCATGCTGGGTGCAGCTGTGAGAAGGTCGAGGACTGTTGCTACTGAAGCTCTGAGCATGTGCACAGGTAGTCTTATGTAACTGTTGGCATGTGGCGTGCCTAACGCACACAGTGTGCCTTTTGCTTTTACCCTTTAACCAATTGTATAATGCGGTGTTTAAACAGAGGGTCACCGGTACAAACAGCGTAGGCAGCTAAGCAAATAGTCGCTTGACTTTCACCTCTTTGCGAAGTCACAATGAGAGTGCATGTGAGACATTTAGCCTTTAAAATCACATCTATTTACACACGAATGCTCACAACGTCTGTCAATACTATGATTAACTGATGTACAAACAAACATCGTGACAACATCCACAGCAGCATGTTGAAGCTGCAGGCGTGTTTCTGTTAGTGTTAGTGATTATTTGGACATTTTATTATACATATAAATATAAATGTATTTATGCAACCTGTGAATGCAGTGTAAAATGACTTGGTTTTTTTCATGCTCTTAAACACAGGTGAGGTGATACTGCTGCTATCATCTTTGTTAATGTGGTACCTTAGTGTTGCATAAAACTATAAACACTTTCAGTTGATTAATTTATGTGTAAAAAAAACACTGAACCTGGAGCTTTTTGGGCCCCTGGAGGGTCACTTGCCCACTTAGTTGATTTGGTAAATTAGCTGGAGTGGCAAGAGGTACAGTCCGGGCAGTTCTTAATGACTATATTATTTTACTTATTTGTGCCTTTAAAAGCTTTTCAAGAACAATTTCACTTCCGCATCTGGCTTTTCATGTATTTTTAGGTTGCAGATGGAAAAAATATTTTGTTATGTGGACTGGGAGGGCAGAATTTACCCTCCAGATATTCAAGCAAACACATTCGCAAAGTCATTTGAGTGATGTCATATTAGATTTACAACGATGTGCCCTCAAAGAGGCTGCACTCCAAGACCACCAGTTGAGCCCTGCTGGCATTTGATTGGCTGGCAGGAAATTGACTATCTGAAGGTTCAAGTCAAATGTAAATATTATACTTACCGCCAGACATGGAAAAGCGAGAGCTGATCAATTATCAGGGCTGTTAGTTCATACCATAATTTACTATTTCAGGTGATTTGCTCCCTTTCCTCTATTACCTGCACTACAAATTGCACATGTAATTTTGTCCAACATATTGTTTTATACTTTGTAGAATTTACTCGCCAGTAGCCATTTGATTTAAAATGAAAACCTGCCAGCTACCTAATGTCACCAGCCAATCTACTGTGAAGAATCCTGTCAACTGAGGTTAGTTAACAATGTTTTCCAGCTGTAACTAACCAGCTAAACTTAGGCTTCTGTGGTTGATAGGCTTTCAGTCAGTTTGCTAGCAGGTGTTAACGTGTAATTGGTGGAATTACCAAATTATGGGTTGAATTTCACATAAAGAAATCCAATTATGAATTATTTTATATGCAGGAAACACAAGTGCAGGGTAGAGAAGTTCAGCAGGCTGGTGAGCCAATAGGTGCATCTTCAGGGTTTCAGGTGAGGTCCTAATTATAGAAGCATCAGCATTTAAGTTAGGCTGTTCATTAAATATAACCTTTGAACGTCAACATATTAAAATATCTCACATCAAAAAAAGGTTGGTTTCAAAAGATGATATTGACTTCCCTCAATAATAAGTAAGTCCATTAGTTTAATCTGATGTTTGTATATATAATGCATAATTTTATTGCAAATAAGAAAGTCCAAATATAAGTGAAGATGCTGTAAGGCAGGTTGAAGGAGAAGCAGCTGGAACTTCAGGGTTTCAGGTGAGGTAGAGGGTGGGTTGTCCCATCTGTACCGATATTTAGACCCAACCTACGCCTTTGGATGATGACCGAGTATCAACACAATGCACAGAGAGTGAGGGGGAACAGCTTTTCCCTGGGCCACCTAGTGGGTTCATCTGGCTGTGACTATCTCAGTGTGGCTCTGTGGTTAAACCCTACATACAGGAAGCTATTCCAAACACACACAGATGTTAATGAAAGGCTGTAATTGAACAACGTTGTTTCTGGGTAATGATTTGGGTCTTGTGAGTTTGTAGCGTTGGCAATGGATTTGTTAAGAAACAGTGAGAGTTTATGGCAGTGTGTGTTACGTGTCTGTCTGTTGCTTCTGTACATATTTACTGATTTATTCTTAGATACATAGGGCCATGTTCCAAGTGTCTTCATTCTTGTGTGGCAAAATTGAGGATTCACTCCCCGTATGGCTCTCTACCTCCTCGTCCTCCGTGTTCAGTTTGTCTGCTTTGATTTCACAAACTGATTAGCACCAACTGTTGTGTATGTATCATATGGATTTGCATATGCTTCATAAGTGTTGGCTTATGTAATCTGCCAAATATGAATGTGACGAAGGCCACATTCACCGTATTTTACATACCGCACAGATTCTGTTCTACAATGAGACGTGGTGATTCTTGTTTGTAGATGGCTCAGATAGTTGTTCAAGTGCAGACGTTTTTCTCACCAAATTCGAGTCTGAATTATTTAGCTGGGAGTGAACAAGGAGCCAATCTGATCCCTGCCTGGCTAACCTTCTGGGAAGAAGCCGAGGAAGTGGCTTTGTAGTGAGGCAGGAAGTGAGTCATCACTGTTGCTAGGCTAAATATAGCTTCGGTGGCGCTAGCAGGAGGCGGAACAGGCTCTCCAGCCGTCACAAACGTTATCAATGGGAGAGTTTTTGCCGGGATGACTGCACACATGCACGGGTAGAGGAGAGAGACACACAGAGAAGGAGTGCTGAGGAGTGAAAGGGATGCCAGTGTGTAAAATGATGCTGTCGTTGCTGAAGAGTTGTCTGGGAAATGCTTCTCACAGTCAGCTGTACCAGCGACCCAGCGTCTGTCTCCCTGTCCTTTAGGCCCCGTGTTTCACACACTCGGCGTATATGTGTCTAATCATCTTGAGTGTGAGAGAGCAGTCGGTACAGAGCGGGACACCGAGCTGACAGAAGTGTGCCACATAGTCTGTCTAGGGGCTCTTCACGGGCCCAGCGCGCTGGGAGACCTGCAGGGAGGCGAAGCTGTGTGCTGGGGGGGAGGGGGGGCTGTCATCTCAAAAAGGTAGTGACCACAAAACACATTACAGACCCTGCAAGCCAGGGTGGCGATTGTGTTCCTCACACCCCTGGTTACCGGTTACCAGTGTAGGGACACACAATGGTTGGGTGAGGGGGGTATCATTTTCTTGTAGGTCCATTGGCAGCCACTAGGCTGGTGACGGCAGATACATTTGGCACGTGGCGTGCACCGAAGTCCAGTTTATCACAGAATTACAAGCCACTAAACAGAACTTATACCCGAGGGAAGTCTCCTGAAAGACCAAAATGACGTCCTCACAGGTGTTTTACGATCTATCAGACGTTTGAGTTGACAATGACTGAAGGAAGTGTCATATAATCAGTAGGATGCTACTATTGAATGCAAACACATTGTTTTTTTTGCAGGTAAATGAATTGACCAAAACCCAAAATGAGGTGATCCCACTAACAAGTATTTACTGTGTGCCAGCGCCTGATATAGCTTACGTTTCATCTATTGTACAACAACTACGGTTTATTACACAGAAACATCTGAGAACATCCTTGAAAACTGTTAAAAAAAAAAAAAAAAGGGCATGTGCTTTAAAAAAAATTACTTAGCAGGTGATTGGATGAACGGTCTGTCGATCACAAGCTCACTTCAACCAATCAGATCAAGCAGACAGTTGCTTCTCGCTGTCGTCCCTCCTAAAACGTGCCCATAGCTGCCAGTTGTTCCACGTAGGACGCCGAGTGGTCCGAACACAAACGCGTAACTTAAAGAAGGATTCTCTGAGGGATTTTGTAATCTTGTGAATCCAGCTGGATCACGGGGTAAACAAACGTGGCCGGTATAGTTTATGTTGGGTCAATCACACTACACCACAAATACTACCACACTTTTCTTGTATTTTGTTGACAGTAAGTAAAATATAAATATTCCCAGTCTTGTAGTTTATACAATATAAGAAATATAAAGATTGTGGTGATTAAAACAGCCCAAAAACTTCCCTGATCTTGGATGCAACCTTTCAGCTGATCTATTCATCCCATCGTCCCCTAACCAGGCCAAAGAGATCAATGCAGAGAGCTCTGCTGTCCCTCCTAACACACCATCAGGGACGAGCAAGCTAGCTGTGGATGCATGAATGACTTTGTAAGCAATCTTCTCTGTGAATCCATCAGGTAGCTAAAAACATTTTTTTTTTTTAACTTTTGCATTTTAGTGTGATTTTAAGTGTGTGATTGGCAGCTTTGATTTGTGGGTTTCAAAACAATAGCTTCCCAAGAAACACGGATGACATAGTTTTGGCGAACTCCGGCCAAGACTCAAAGGAAAGAGGAAGTCCTAGAATAACTGGGAGGGGAGCCCTCATATACGACATCCTTTCGGGGTCAGCGTACTCCAGAGTAGAACGTGACCAGCCCCGCCCTCCAACGCTGGCCTCGTCCAACCAGGAAATGAGGAAATGATATCATTGTCTGTGGCCACTGTTGGAGCGCGGGCCGTTATGACGCATGCTTCTGCATGACGTGTGCTTCTGGCCCTCGGGGAGTGATGGGGGGGTGTGGGTGGGGGGGTAAGAGGGGTAGGGAGGGAGGGGGGAGGGAGGGGGAGACAATTGATTCCCAGTTAGACTTTGAAAAAGAACCACTTACATCAGCCACAAAGCAGCTTCTGTCATCAGGAAACGATTAATCAGATCTAAGAAGAGAAACCACACAGAAAATATGAATTTGACATAAACAGTCAGCTAACTTGTGCGGGGACGATGAATGTGATTTTATTTAATTTCATTTGTTCATTTTGTTAATATTGCAAACTATAATTGTTTTTTTTTTTAAATTTTCACAAGTCTTTCCTGACCTGTTTGTGTGTCCCCGTGTTTGATGTTTGTTTTCTTGTTGTTGCTTCTCTCCAACAGAAAGATGAAGTGTATCTGAATTTGGTTCTGGACTACGTTCCTGAGACGGTCTACAGAGTGGCCAGACACTACAGCCGAGCCAAACAAACTCTGCCCATGGTTTATGTCAAGGTACATAACTTTGTGTGAGAGTGTGTGTGTGTGTCCGTCCATAACCATCGAGGCAAGAAGTAGTTGAATACGAGGTCTGCGTGGTTTAAGACATTTTAATGTAAACGTGTTTTGCTCAAAGAAACAGGATCAGTTTTTCTATGTCTCTGTGCACCTTCCACCAACATCACTGAAGTTTCTGATTGAACCTGAGACGAGATCGAGGCCACGCAGTTTCAGAAATATGTTTCCTTTTATCTCTGCAAGGCCTGGTTAACAAGGTTCAGGAGTTTGAAGGAACAGAGTGTGACGCTGGCATCTCGACACTCGCTGAACAGCATGTACTCTACCGATTCTTGAGAGGTTGCTCCTCAACTTAAACTCTGCTTCTGTAGTTGTAATCTTTGTGTGTGTGTGTGTCCTTCCCTCCTATAGTTGTACATGTACCAGCTGTTCAGGAGCCTGGCCTACATTCATTCGTTTGGTATCTGCCATCGGGACATCAAACCCCAGAACCTGCTGCTAGATCCAGAGACGGCCGTGCTCAAGCTTTGCGACTTCGGCAGGTGAGACCCTGTTGTCATATTCTGTAGCGGTCGTTTGTTTTCTTACATTTAAAGGAATATTTTTTGACATTTGCAAATAAAACAATTTGGCATATTTCACCCAGAGATTTCCTATTCGGATCGATGTCATGTTTAAACACTGGGGAAAAGCTAATGCCAGCAGGTAGTTAGCTTAGCTTAACGCAGAGACTGGAAACGGGCAGCCTGGATTTGTCTACAGATAAAGAGATCCGTCTCGTAGCAGCTCAAAAGTTCACTTCTGATGAGGTACATGGACACTATACAAGTGTGTTTATAAAAGTGCACACCTGTACAACGTCTAAACTGGTTTCAATGTGTTATTTGACTTAAGAAATAAAGAATAAGAAAGGAGGCAGCAGTTTAATATTCCACTCGGTACTTACATGTGTAAATCCTAATCACGTAGTGTTTTCTCTTTTTCACATGTTCCTTCTTTTGGAGGATGGAGAGGGTGATAATAATGGTTGTATGCGTTGATTTTGTGTGCAGTGCTAAGCAGCTGGTCCGCGGAGAGCCTAATGTGTCCTACATCTGCTCTCGCTACTATCGGGCCCCTGAGCTCATCTTCGGTGCTACTGACTACACCTCCAGCATAGGTAAGCTGACTCCCGCTGACACAATCACCATTTAACCCTTCATATGCTCAACCTCAGCACAGAAAAGATGCCATTTTATGTTGCTCATGATTTATATAATGATGAAAGATGAAGAAGCGAACAGAATATTGTCAGAAGGTCTGTGTTAAAGGTGAGCTGCTTATCTTGACGTCCTGTCTGCTCCTGTGACTTCATTTTCCTTTTGGTGAACCTGCTTTTCCTTCTAGATGTCTGGTCAGCCGGTTGCGTACTGGCAGAGCTGTTGCTAGGACAACCGATCTTCCCCGGTGACAGTGGAGTGGATCAGTTGGTTGAAATTATCAAGGTAAAGCCTGGGCTGACCCACCGGGTGTAATTATTAATGTGTAATACTTACACGGGTGAATGGCAGCTCACGTCGTGGTTCCACGTCTTTGTTCCAGGTTCTCGGCACCCCGACCCGAGAGCAGATCCGTGAGATGAACCCAAACTACACCGAGTTCAAATTCCCTCAGATCAAGGCGCACCCTTGGACTAAGGTGAGTCAACAGGTACAGGAGCCCTTTTACTTCTCTAAGATCCACCACAGCAGCATCTCCACCTCCATGTTTCACTAACATGCCTGCTTGTCACGTCAAAGCCATCCAAACCTCATCATCTCCATTCAACAGACTTAAAACAGCTTCAGACTTGCTCTAAGCTTTTTAGACTCCGTCAAGTAGAACTGATGCAGAGAAGGGACATCTCAGTTTCCAGGCTAGAGACTCAATCTCAGAATGGTTTGATTTTTTTTTTTCTTTCTTATTTAGAAATCTTAAACGTTAAAAATCCCTTTCAGGCATATATTGATACACACAGGTTATTGTGTTTTTAGACAATGATGATTGTCTCATGGTTTTTACACCAATACAACTTCAATTATCTTTTTAAACTTCATAAAATGACCTTTTCTCACAAAATTACAGAATCTATGAATATCCAAGTACATTTCATTGGTAAAGCTTAACTGCTGGACACAAGAAGTGTCATACTTCACTTTAAAGTCCCTTCTCAGTCTTTCTGCACCGGAGGCTCCAAGTTTCCACATCATACTTATGTAACTTGAATTGGACCAGAATTGGCTTTAAAATGATTTGGGCTGTCACAAATCATGCTCGTAGGCACCCCCCTCCAAAAATTAGATTTTCGTTAAGCATGGAGAAATCTCCCCCTTGAGCAGCCTTGTAGTTTTGAACTCTGCACAGTGAAGCTCAAACATTAAACTGTGGGAACAGTAAAACTAATTTTTCAGGAGGGTGACTTGATTCTTTTTTTAGCTTGACATCAGATTGATGTCTGAAGCGCCTCCGTGTGGCCGCTCTCTGCAACTGCATTTAACTTACTACTGTTCACTGCTACAGCAATCAAACACATTCATTGATTCATTCATAACATTTCATAAAAATACATTTGAATGATGACATTAACTTTTATTAAAATCATTATCATCTGCTAACACTTCGTAGTGTGTGTGTGTGTTTGTGTTTGTGTGTGTGTATATTAACAGTCTGAAATGTCTTGTTATTTGTACAACACTACGCAGGGGACTTGACATGATCGCTGCTGACTTTATCTGTCATTGGTTTTCAGGTGTTCCGGCCACGTACCCCTCCGGAGGCCATTGCCTTGTGCTCACGCCTGCTGGAGTACACACCTACAGCCCGCCTCACCCCTCTAGAGGCCTGCGCACACTCCTTCTTTGATGAGCTGCGCGACCCCAACGTCAAACTGCCCAACGGGAGGGAGAAGCCCTCGCTTTTCAACTTCACCACCCAGGGTACGAACAGGTGTCCCCCAAAACAGAAACACCTCGCATGTACTTGAGGAAAGAAAAACAAAAAAAAAACTATAGTGTCATTTTTGCATTGCAAATATAATTTAAAACAACTATTAAAATAACAATTGTAAAGGATAAGGTGTGCGGGCTTGGAGGTATGCAGTCTCTGAGTGCCTTTTTATTTGGGATAATTATTCCCCTGCATTTTAATCATTTACATTGAATGTCTTTTACGTCAAATTATCCACACAGCTTGCGCAAATCAATCTTGGTGTTTAAAACACGCAGACATTGAAAGAGACGAGTGGGGTAATGAAGGGGCACTGTGGGAGAACCAGGCCAAAGCCACGCATCGGTGAAAAACTTGAAAATGTTGTGGTGGATGCACAGGAAGCCTGGATGTGCTGATCTCTGGTGGCCTAGACTCTTACTAGCGCCAGGTACGCTAAGGAACCAAAAATCTAATCATGACATTGAACAGCAAAGTTCTGAGTCGGGTACAGCCTACTTTAATATATCCAATTTTTTTGTTATATTTCCACGTTAATCTTAATTTTTTTTTTTTTTACTTTTCCTGCCACTATTTACAACTCTCCTCCCTTCAATTTCACAATTATTCATGTTTATTCATGTTTGACCGACTCTGTTATCCCGGAGTCGCAGGTAGCTTTGTTACAACTTGACTTCATACAATTTTATGGTCTTTCTTTTTCAGAGCTATCTAGTAATCCTTCTTTGGCCTCCATACTCATCCCTGCCCACGCCCGCAGCCAGGCTGCCGCCTCTACCCCAACCAACACCTCTGCCACCACAGGTTAGCGCCACACTTCCTCAATCCGGCCCCTGTTTCATGTGGTTCGCACCTCTATATTTATCACTTTGAAGCACTGGTTGTTGCTGCTATTATTGCTAACGTGAAAAAAAAAAAAAACTTTCATCCCCGAAGTTTAGTGGATTTTAACTTGAGGAGAAATGTGCATCGATGTCACATTGTGAAGCGCTGTGAACACTAAACACATTTCATGTTGCTTCGACCACAGAGGTGACCGTCCTAACGTACAGGGTCAGTTTCGCACATTTTGACCTGGAAGCCTCCCAGTACAACCTGTAACTGTCCATCACCGAGTACCTCCAGTTGGCTGTTAAGGGCCCTACTTATACGGCTGGACTCACAGCAGTACTTGAGAGGGGGGAGGGGGAGATTACCAATTTACTTTCCCAGCCTATATTTTTCAGTCTACTTTGCTTTAAAGGCACAAACACATTTTTACTTTTTTTTTTTTTAAACTTTTTTCTTTTTCTCACCGTGTATCTTTTTGGACCTTTTATCTCCTAATCTCCAAACCTGACCGTAAAGGAGCATTTCTTTTTCTCCTCCGTAGATGGCAGCAGCACAGAGCGAGGTCCCAGCACCACCACCGCCTCTGCCTCGGCCTCCAACTCCACCTCCTGAGCCCAAACAACCACCCGCCCCGCCCCGGTTCTCAGCCCCGGCCCGCAGCCCTCTCCATCGCCCTGGCCAGGGGGTGAGCTCTGCTCAGCTCTGCTCTGTCCTGCTCTCCTGCCTGACAGCGGCGGAGCGATGCTGAAGCGGTCCGGGTTCAACAGCTAACCGACAGCCCCACGCCACGACCACAAACCCAGCGTCCCTGACCTGCCTCGTTTATCCCCGACCGGCCTCCTCATACAGCTGTTTGAACTCTTCTCCATCCTCCGTCAAAGACGTCTCTCCGTGCTCTTTCAGCGGGGAAGGGAAGCGCAGGGCCAGAGGTGTTGCCGATTGTACTATTGATAAAAGTACACTTTACATGTATACACAACGCTAGCCTGCTAATGTTTGTAAGAGGACAATCTGTAGAAAAGTCCTAAGCTGTTCCCCTCAGCCGTCTTCCTATCTGGCCTCCCCTACACTGTTCCATTTTTTTTTTTTCCTGCACCCTTTGACCTCTGACCCCCGTGTCCTCTGGCCGATCCCCAGCCCCTCCCCCCTTCGGTTCCTTCTGTAGTGCATGGCCTGAGTATGGTAGGATCACCTGGGGGTCGCCACGCCCTCTCACCTGTCACCTCTGTAGACAAGGCATGAGGCTCATGCACGCGTATACACACATACACACTCATAAACAGACACGCACACACATGGATGCATGATGATGCTGATGTATGTGGAAAGAAGCAGTCTAATTTGGGGGGGGGGGGGGGGGTAATGTTTGGACAGGTTGTTTTTTTTCTTTGCCTGGGGTTGTTTTTAAATGGTTAGCGAGCTGTTTTACCCGACCTTTTGTTTTGTTGTTTTTGTTTTTGTACTCCTGAGCAGATGTTTTTGGATTGCCATGTGCGATGGATGTGACGTGTATCTGGTCCTGTGTGCTTGTATAATATATACATACAATACAAAACGAACATGCATACATACACAGTTTATATATTACTTTTCCTTATGTATAAAAAGTATATATAGATATATGTATATTAACTACAATGGATCAGAAATCATTTATGGTGAGCTCATATCTGGCAGAGCAGTGGCAATATTTGCTGCTGCCTAAAGACAATAGATTTAAAAAAAGATGGTCCTTTTTGGGGGGTGGGGGGGTATTTTGCTGGAGTGTGGTTAGATTCCAGCAGCCACTTCCCTGTTCTCTTGTGTTGTCTGTATTAAGGCTGTAGATGGATTTAGGGCATCGCTCTAGTCCCTGTCTTTGTACCGACTGTCTGTGACAGTGTTTCTGTGACAGTGCAGCGTCATGACAACCGTGCTCTCCTGTCTCTCTCTTCCTCTCTCTGTCTCTGTCTCTCTGTCTCTGCGGCGAATTCAAACACACTTTTCTTTCCCCGACTCTTTGAGAAGCCTCGGCGGTGGTCTTTGGGCACGCCACCGGCCGTCTCGTGTGTTGTGACCACTTGACTCCAGTGTTAGCCTAGCGTCCTCTCTCCTCCACCTGCAGCACATAGAGCCACTCGGTACAGTCTGTCCAATCGTCTTATTTACAGAAAATACTCACGACATTAAAAAGAAAAAGAAGAGAAAAAAAACAAACTGAATTTGTATATACAGTATAAATGCTCCTCACCAAAATTCTGACTTGTATGACTTGTATGTTGTTTTTTTATGTTGTTATGTTGATTATTTTTTTCCATGTTGTGTTCAAGGTATGTATATATGCAGACCCATGTACTGTTTATGAGCAAAAACAAAGATGACAAAAGGTGGGGAAAGAAATGAAAAAAGATTTAAAAAAACACAAAAAAAACACAAAAAAAAACAGAATCAGGGCAAAACTGATGTTGTTCATGGATATTGTAGATGATGATGATGATCAGCTTTATCCAGCCATATGTTCAATCTTACCTGTACAGTACAGTAGATGACAGCTGTATTATTGTAACAAGAACTAGTCATGTATAGTGTAATTATAGTTTGGAGTGCCTTTGCTTTCATACACCTTCACCTTGTTTCCACCCTCACCCTGCCCCCGCCATCACCTCCACCCAATGTTGTGACTCTCCCTTTGGTGCTGTTGAATGTCCTGCTATCCTGCAACACACACGCACGCACACACAGACACACACACGTGCACGCACACACACACACACGTGCACACACGCACACACACATTCACAACCTCAACCTCTCTTCCAATTGATTTCAGTCCTCCTCCACTCGCGCGTCTTCCCCCTCTTCATTGCACACTTATTGTAATATACAGACATTGTTTATTGTAAGGATATTTTTCCTTAACTGAAGATACAGTAGACAAGTGTTTATTTTAATAGATGTTTTATCTTGGACACACATGTATACCACGGTCCTGGCACAGACTCTGGGGTATGAAGTGGGTTGGTGGGGTGTTGTGGATGACAGCAGGGGTTTAAGAAAAAGGCCTCACATGCTGTATGTATACAATACAGTTTCTGTATCACTCACAGTGTTGGTTGTGTTACCAAAGCCAAACTATGACGTAGTTGTGATGAGCCATCCTCAGAGGCAATAACTCTCTCTCCTCCTCTCTCTGGATATTTTGTTGTTTCTCTGTCCTCTTGCTTGTTTCTCCTCCCGGTCTGAATATTCGCGGAGGGGGAATTCAGTAGCACCTAAGGGGTTGAGTCATGTAGCCTTTTTTTTTTTTTCCTGTCTCCTGCTTGCTGTAATTTTGCATTCATGAACGTGTTGCTACCCTCCACCAGAAGGTTTGACCACTTCACCCTACCCCTGACTCCAGTTCAATAAATACACCACAGTGGTTACCAAAAAAGAAGAAAAGCAAGTATATATACTAGTATCACATAATATACTAGCATATACACTAGTTGAATATGCTAACTGGGTTTAAAGAAAAGAAAATCTAAGAAAATACTACAAAAACATCCTGTATAACAGTACTACTACTTGAATGCCTCTGTTTGTGACTGAAATTTTTATTTCATTTATTTTTTTTTCCCCCTTTTGTTCTGTGAAGGTATGCTAAATGTGCGCCTCTGTAAATATTCCCTCTGCGTGCTCCGAGGAATAGTCCCCTGGTACTGTAATTTGCATTAAATAAAGAGTAGGATAGCCTGGAAATGATCAAGAAAATTGACTGTTTGGTCTTCTGTTATCAGGTTTGCTTGCACTGAAGGTGCCAGGCACAAGTTTGGTAAATTTGGTAAAGTTTTGCAGTGTAATATACCCTACAGCTTTGAGACGACATGCACCAAATTCAAGTATGTGGCGTGACGCCATTGAGAATAGTGTGCTATGGCTTTGTTTTTAGAGATCCGTTGTATTGTTTTCGTACAAATGGAAAAGAAGTATAGTGACCCGTCGGTATGACTTGAAAATGGAGATGTTTTTTTGTTTGTTTTTGCAATGTTTAAAAATATCAAATTTCACTTGGTAGAATAATACTTCGGGATTACCTCTAGTCTGTAAAAAAACAACAACACCATTATGAGCACCGCCATGTAGTCAGTTATTCAATGTTTCAGTTTATGGTGAATAATTTCCACATTGTTACTCAAAAGAATAAAATCATTTCGGGGATTCGTAGGATCCATACGAAACTTTTGGACATTTACAATTTTTATTTTGCTACCTATTCTCCATATTTCATTAAATCTAACCAAAATTAGGACTCTATTCGGAGGTGCACAAAAACAACAAAGAAATCCTGCGATATCGTCTACTGTTTAACTGCAAAATGTCCCTAAAGTTGAGTTGGTGGGATTTTGGGGTGTTCATTGAGCTCCCACCCACGACCTTGTGGAATTTGGCCCCGAGGGAGCGTCACAATAAACAAATGATTTTTGTAGTGTTTCCTATTGTCTTTATTTGATCAAATCTCCATTAAATTTGGTGATACATTATTGAATGATAAAGAAATGGTGAAAATGTATGTGTCGATAGTCCCTACTGTTTTTCCACAATCGTTCAGCAAAGTTGCATTAGTGAGAAAACAAACAGACATTAAGATGATCAAAGTTGTCAATGCAACACCACATTTCAACTTTTTACTGCATGTAAGGCCTCTGAGCAAGCATGCCAGGTTTTGTGGAATCGCATCAATAGGAGGCGCCACAGGCAACAGATCAACTCCTCATTTGCTCTGAGATCTTGTGTGGAAATATGATCACAGTGGGGCAGTGCTGCTCATAATATAAAAATTAATCCTAGATAAGAACCATCGTCATACACTTTGATCTGAAGTCCACCTTCACTCAGTTTTATTTATAGATTTTCTGTTTTACATAATGGCATCAAAACACAAAACTAGGAGGTAAAAAATATAAAAATAAATGTTTTTCTTTCCATTCTCCAATCAAATACAAAAACAACATAGAAATGACAATACAATTAAATCTGCTGCAACCAGTAAACAAAACCAAAACTTTGTAAAACCTAATTCTGCTTTACTTGTGGTTTCTTTGATTTGCAGGTATATGTGCAGAGAAAAGGTAATAGATTACTTTTCAGGAGGACCTGACTCAAGTTGTGTGCTTAATGCAGGAGACAATTACTTAACAGAGAGGTATTTATTTGTATTTTGACACATCTATAACAATAAGAGAATACTTTCATTTAAATAAATGGCCACATTCAGGTTTGGGTCTCCAATATTGAATAACCGCAGAGTCTCTGAGTGCTTCAGCTGTCCATGTACAGTAGTTGGCTGCATCAGAATTCATTTCAGGGGTTTTTACTGACCACCTCCATTATAAGAGGAGTGATAGTGTCCGGTTGGATGTCCTGTATCTGCAGAATCTGTTTGCTGTACTCCTCAGTCATTGTTCTCATCTCTGTAAAGCAGGCTATCACTTTGGGGTACAGCAAGCTGAAATAACAGAGGAAGCAAAGTTAGATACATCTGGGGAGGTTTTCACATCGAATAGATTGAGAGTGGCACGTTGTGTTTTGCTTACTGTTTTTCAGGTCCTGTTCTCTTGCAGTCAAACCAGGATTTTAGAGTCAGTGCCAAGTTTTCATGGACCTTGTCGATCACCTTGTGCTGCTGTACACCTGGACGATCTGATGGATCAATTCAAAACAAAACCTCTCTATATTCAAAACAACCTGAACCTGAGAGCATCTGAAAATACAATATTATGTTCAGCGAGGGTTTAAATATTTACAGGGTTCATAAATGATTGATAAGCATGGGATGAACTGATAAAAAACCTCCTGCTACCTGGAGAAAACAAGGACATAGCTTGCATGAGAACATACTCTTCCTCCTGCAGTTCCAGTTTGCGTAGTGTGTGGTGAAATTTGAACAGAGGCTCCAGCAGGAGTGGCTGGAAACCTGCTACAAAACAGGAAAACAGGTCAGTGACAGCATGCGGATGGAAAGACCAGGAAACAATAACAAACAGTGACAGTTGTCAGAAAGTCAGAGACTCGGTTGTATAGACAGAAAGAGAGAGAGAGAGAGAGAGAGAGAGAGAGAGAGAGAGAGAGAGAGAGTTAGGTAGGTAGGTAGGTAGGTAGGTAGGTAGGTAGGTAGGTAGATAGATAGATAGATAGATAGATAGATAGATAGATAGATAGATAGATAGATAGATAGATAGATAGATAGATAGAAATAGCCCTAATTGATTTTCCAATATCTCCATGTGAAAAAAATGAAAGTCTGTATTTGCACCTTCATCCTTACTTGAGTTTGTTTGTTGTCAGTTTAAACCATGGTTAGGTTAGCCTGACCAGAGAGCTCATTAGTAAAGTAGCATGAGGAACATGTACACTTTAAAACACCCTGCACTATGACATAGAGCAAAATGACTGATGAGCACGATGTACAATAAAATTATGACAGACATCTACTGGCTATTCAGAAAGCTTTTCTTGTGGTCTAAACTATCACCTAATGCAAAATGTACTTTTTGAGAGATGTTATCACAATAGCAATATTATCAACTGTCTGCCAACAAAAGGGAGCATGAAGACAATGACTTCATTTTACTTGATCTTTAAACAGACAATACCGGTTTGACAGCATTGTGGCAAGTGTTCCCCCCCCAGAGTCACGTTACACAACTGAGAACATGCAATACAAGGTGACAGACACGGTTATTTTGGTCGTAATACTTTGCAACTGGCAGTAAAATGCTGTCACACAACGCGAATGAAACCAACATCAATAAGATGAGAAAGTACACCTCCAATTTAACCCGTCATCAGTTACAAAAACATTATTGGAGGGGTGAAGATAATGCTTGAACCGAAATGTCAGTGCGTTACTTTTCATAACGTGTACTGCATCTGTAAATCCGAGGTTCCTGACACAGACTGATTTTGTTTTGTTTACTTTCACAGTGTCAACTATGGCCTGGATCCCCACAGACAACACATATCTTCGTGCTGCCACTTCTTTCATCAACACCAGGTCCTATTTGTGTCTGTACTGAAAGCATTTCGTATCATTGTAAGTAGATCCGATTGCAATTATGCTCTTAACAAATCCAGTGTCAGACCAGCTTTCCTGTGATTCAAGCTCAGGAAGGGTTGATGTTGTAGTGAAGCACTCAGTATGAGTCTGAGTATGTTTTAGCTCAATGTTCTGGATTTATAGCCCACAAGTTTACTGTTCGTTTCACTCTTTTTGCTCTTGCTTGCCTTGTTTTCAGCAGCAAATAGCTGTTTTCAGCAAAAAGCTTTAATAAGACTACTCGTCGGACACCAAATGGCATACAGACATAGTGAACATAATGGGGCAATAACCGCCTACATAGTAGTTACTTGGTGGTGGTGGAAAGCAATAGAGAGCTAAAAGGACTAAATGGGTGGCAATGATTCCAAATGAATGCTATTCTTGGAAACTGTTTGCTTATGTGTTCACCATATTAACTATGTTGTCATTGTGTTTACAGATTGTTCTTCTGTTCTTAGATTTAAAAAAAAAAAAAAAAATGAATTAAAAAAAAAAATTATAAGCAGTTCTTTTAAAATCATTCATCCAATTCAAATTAGCACAGTGTTATGTAGTTTCTGTCTGTATCCATGTAAAAGTGTTTTTACGATTCTCATTAGTACATTTTTATATTACTATAAGAGTTTGTGTGAGCAGTCACACCTCGCACCACGTCATCTATGCAGTATGTAATGGGGCCACACTCCCAGTTGCTTGTTTTTGAGTTGAACACCATGTTGAAGCGGATATGCATTATTTCAAAGGTGGCTCCCTTCAGCAGAGATATTTGGTCGCCCATGGTTAGAGACCTGAAAGAGATCAGCTTGACATGACACAAACTAAATTCTGCCTAACAGACATGAAGCATAAAAAAACATACCCACAAAACAATCAAATATTCATTGATGCACATACGTACCGGAAGTCCTGAAGACTTTTAGAAAAGCTAATGATGTCTTGGATCATGTATGTTGTGAGGTCAGCTACATGCGGAAGAGCAGTGAAAACGCAGCCGTTTTTGACCTCGTCTCCTTCGTGGTTTTCTTGTTTTTCAAAGGAACCCCAGAGACTGGAGAAGGACGACGATGAGGACGAGGACAGGGAGCAGGCACGCGAGGACGCCGTGGGGTCACTCGCAGATTTACTAGCCGTGTTTGTGGAGCAGCTGGTCAGCGGGTGAGGACGCTCACTTGCAGACTGGTTGTCCTCAATCACAGGAAGTATGTTTCTGTCCATAGGCTGAAAAAAAAAGTTCAGACGAGTTCAAAAATGAGGATGATGAGCACCTGAATCTTTGTGCAGTCTTTCACACACCCTGAAGCCACTGAAGCGGGAGAATGCCGAGTCAAATGTGCTGCGGTGGCCACAGAGTAGCTCCTGAACCACGTTTTCTTGTTGGGACGAAAGCTGTGATGACGCGTTAGTCATCTTCTTCTTCTTGATTTGGATCCTCCTCTCCAACACCTCCTGCTCAGACATGACCACTAAACAGACACAACAAAAAACAACATGTACTCAATGTCAACACAGAAATACAGATTTAGAAACATAACTGAAAGAAAAGTTTAAGTTTAACATTTGTCTATCCTATTTATAATTCTGTTGAAATAGTCCCAAAGCAAATATACAGTAGTGTAGATCATTTAATGTAATTTGTAAGGTTGTTCTTTAAGGAAGTAAAAGCCTGAAAAATATATATTCTTTAAACCTTTATTACTTTGTTTTAGTGCTACTAAAGTAATTTCTCATAGTATGCACAATAATATGATCTATTTATACAGTTGGTGAATAATAATTTGCAAACACTGATGCCATATCAATATGCACATTTAAGAATACATGACCATCATTCTAGCAATTGAAGAAAGAACTTCTCAAAGCATCGCAAAACTAACCGGCATAAAAGGTGTCTCCTGAATAAGAGGGCATAATTTGTTGTGTTCGGATGTCACTTACTCTCTTTGCGCATGCCAATAGCCTGGCATTTGTGGAAGCGGCAGGCTTGACACGACCGGCGATTGTTTTTCGTTATGATGCATTTATTCTGGAAAGGACAGCGGGGCTGCGTTGACCTCTTTATGGCACGTCTGAACGCATTTAAAAATCCACTTAGTGACAGCTTACAAACAACAATCTTCACAAAGTCAGAGACCACCAGAGTGAAAACACACATATTATTATAGTCTTACTGTGTGAGTATGTTTGACTGCGCAGCAACAGCCAGGAAAATAACTAATGTAAAGTAATGAGTGAAAATTTGGAGTATCAAACCAAACATACCAAAAAAATAAAATAAAAAAAATTATGGAATGGTGGCAACAAACTAATAATCAAAAATAAATTGGCCCAAAGTATTACTACAATAAACCAAAACCAAAGTGGTCAGATCTCCAAATGAGACAAATACTGCAGCATCACTTGGCAGGTTGTTTTTAATGTACGACAGTAGACAAATCATGCACACCATGTAATCATTATTTCAAAATTAAAAACAATAGCAGTAATCATATACCTAAAGCTCCACTTATCCTGCCTGATTAATTGTGTGTACTGGGCCTTGGTGGATAGTCTGAAAAACTGTTTGGGTCTCTCAGCTCTAAGTTCTTAAGTAGTTTCAATCTTGACCTGCGTAACAGGAATTTCACTCACAGCAGTGCATCCATGATGGCACCCGGCCTCTAATCTTACAATCCTCTGAAGACCTGCAGGCCAATAAAGTGTTTGGATGGCTGCAAAATACCTGCAGCTGTTCGTGGGTATAAGCTTGAAGGCAGCTACTCTGTGAGTACTTACAGTCAAGGTCATTAAAAACAAGTGAAGGAGTATTAATGGATGGGGAACTTAGCATGTATCAGATATCTGCTTATATGATGATATGAAACACTCCATGTATGAAAATTCAAATTGAATTGAACTGGACTGAAATTTACACATAGTTATTAAGCTTAAAACCTTGAAATAGTTTTCGCTTTGTCTCTGATAGTATTTCTATGTTCCTCTCAAACTGTTGGGTGGGTATCTGTCGATGTGGGTGGCAGGCTGCTGAGTAAGGTAAGTTGTATTAAACTGCATTCAAATGAATTGATAAATTTGTCTACTTTTTAAAAGCTCTTTAATCGAATGTTTAGAATAAAAAAATAATTTTAATATTAGATAAAAGAAGTGTCATGCTGCTCCTTAATTTGCTTAAATATTGTTTTAAAAAAAATGGCATTCAAGCCAAATGAGAAGCTCATTGATAATTGCTAATAATTTAATCCAACCAGGAAATATAAATGCAGCACATCATATGGATGGACTGGGATGATGGCATGGAGAGATGAAATGAGTGAGGGAGGATAGAGGAAACAACCTGACCTGAAGAAGCCCTTGCAGCCTTCGCACGTCAGGGCATTGAAGTGGTAACCCTTGGCCAGATCTCCACACACACCGCAGGCTCTGGGCTCCTCATCTTCTGTCACCTCCTCCTCCTCCTCCTCCTCCTCCTGCTCCTCCTCCTCCTCATTCTCCATAGTGAGCTTTTCGCAGAGGGTCTGCACTGCAGCAGCCTTCTCACTCATTCCCACCTGAGGGCTGATCAGATAAAACCGGTGATGATTTTTAGCAGCTTGAAATGAACCGCCATACTGGTTCATTTCAAGGGAAGTGAGGTTGATAAACACAAGCACGAACAACTCTGTCTTTGCAAGTCATTTTTACATGTCACCTTTAATTTTTTTTAGAGGGCATACAATCTGCAGTACTGTGATGGTCCTGCCTTGAAAGGAAAGGATGAGAGAACATGATCATGCGCTTCTATTGCATGTCTGAATAAAGGCACACTCATAAGTGTGTAAGACTCAGTGTGGAGTCAGTGAATTGATTATTTGAAGGTATCTAACCTTTAAATAATCAATTCACTGTCCACAGTAGGGAACCATATCCAACGTCATAACAGAGTTAGGCTATCAATAATTTATTCCACCACAGTTTTTGGGCATTTTCAGTGGCACGCTCAACACAGATATGAGGTAGCCTACAGGAATATGTCAAATATTTGAATCTTTATTTTTAAATAAGCATTAAGCAGCCTATAATATGGTTTTAAATCTTGAAGCTCAGCTGAAACAGATATGAAGAAAGTGTGTTTAAGCAGCCTATGAATCAAATCACCCTGCACGCTGTCTATGACGCTGATTTGAAATCATTGTGTATTTTAGTGTGATGCGTTGTGCGCCTATAAATCATGCACAATAACCATCATCAGCGATCCAGCATTCACTTTCACAATCGTGAGAGTCGCTTCTGAATAACACATTGTTTTGGCCAAAGCTCCTCTTTTCTTTTAACTTGTCCGGCAGCAAAAAGTTTGAGCAGTAAACTCGTATTTGTAATAATTATCCTAAAAAAACATGTTCTCTGTCAATCTAAACAAAACAACAAACAAAAAAACAGGCGTTTACCTGGTTAAAGGTCGAGCTTTATTCAAATAGAAGGTCGAGATCATTCAACTCACTCACTTGATTAATCCAGATGTCTAAACAGCTGTATGTAGTCCACAGAGTTCCGCCTCGCTTTGATGAATCCAGGAGTTACTTTACATTTACAGAGCACACAACAGGTGGATGGGGGCATTAGGTTTTCCTGCTGGACGTGTTGCCCAATGTTTTTAACCGAACTAATGGCTTCAAGTATTCCGTTTCAGGAGGGCGGAGTTAGAAGTCCGGCACCGCCCTCCTCGGTTCAAGTCTGTAACCTTGTGTTTTTGTTTTTTAGCCTTACCTTGGCACCAAGTGACTTCATACGCTGAGCCTTGACGTCTGGATAATGCTGAGGTCATTTTAGGGGCTCATTGTCACCAGTACTTTGCTGTCAAACGGACATTTGGGAATTATAAAAAAAAAACCATCAAAATCCCACCCTCTCTTTGTCCCTTGCTGCGTTCATGACAAATTGAAATAATACGATTGGTTGAATTGAGAGTGTATTTTGAAGTCTTTCTGCCCTCTAGTGGTCAAAACTCCCACTGTAAGCATCTCATGTTGATGGACAGACTCCGTAACCACTACATAAGGTAAACCTCCAGTCATATGAAAAAGTAAATACACCATTCACACATCCATCACACTTTAAAATCCATGAAATTAAAATCAGAATTTCCTGATTAAATGCCAATGACTAGAGCCTTCTTAGGGATTGACTGGTGGTTCCTGTCTTTATTAAACGTCTGACATCTTGAATCTAGTTTTCTCTTTTCTACTTAAATGTGTGGTGATTTAAAAAGATTTATGAAATATTTGAAATATATTATTCAAGTGTGGGGAAAATCATCTTCAAGTGCCGAAGATTTAAAATGACTGACAATTTGTCCAGGACTGGACGTCCCAGGAAATTCAGCCCGATAGCAGAATGCAAAGATTTGATGCAAAAATGATTCTCAAATGTGCTTCAAAGAGGCATAGAATATATTTTAATGCTTAGAGGTGGAGTGCAGGGGCACCATGAGGAACACTGACACCGTCTCTGACCTGCCAGATATCCAACCATATCATCCTTGCTTTTAGTGGAGGTCCCTATCAAGCTTTGAGTCCCCAGATAAACATGAAGCTTTTCCTTGGACCTCATCAGACATGGTGTGAATATACTGTACGCATTCTAGATCAAATATGTAAGTAGTAATAATCAGAAATGTTATGACTAACATAAAAACCCAGAGTGATGATTGTCAAACTGCTACTTTAATAATACGAGTGATTACCAAATTTAGACATCAGATGACCACTCAGAACACGTTTCACATTGAATGCCTCTCTTTACTCAGTTTGAGAGTGGCTTTGTTCCGCTTCCTTCCCCTCTTCTACTGGGCTGATCGTCTCCTCTGGGAGCGGGCTAGAGGCTTTTTCAGACGGGCCGGATGACTGTGAGACTCCTGGAAGTATCCCAGAAGGCTTTGCTGTCCCCTGAATGATGCTCCGGGCTGCCAGCAAGTGTCTGTGCTGCTTGTGGCGCACTGTGAGAGCAACACAAACAGAAATCACAAGGCTGGAAGGAATCTGCCTTGAATTTTTTTCACTCAGCAGTTATTTTGTCTTTTTTTTTTTGTTTCTATTTACAAAGCACATCAATCGCTTACGTCTAAGGCATGTGGTGCTTTTTCATGTGCTTTTAATTATACTGCTACAAATACTGTGGACCCTTTTTCAATTTCTGCTGAGGAAATAATGTCCGAATACAGGAGAATGAAATTATCTTTCAAACCTTGTTGCCTGACATTGATCTTCTCAAGCTCCGGGATAAGGAAGCTGTAAACCAGCTCTGACACGATCTCCTCCGACTGAAGACTGTTCCGGCTGCTCAAACACAAATTATTTTTGTTTATTACTCATTTCTGAATGCAAAGTATCAGCAGACATACTGAGGTGTCCTATTACCTTTCCTCCATGGCATAAGCCATGTCATTGACCTCCTTTGCCCTCCTGCGGACCTCCTCTCTGGCTTGCTGGTCAGCCACCTGATCCACGGTCCCCAAGATGATGTCTTCTAAATACAAATCCACGCTTTCCTGGTGTACCTGTACCACCTGTAACACAATTTTAAAGACACACACACATAGCATTACAAAATGTGCACTGCTCACCCACACACATGTATTAATAACGATCTCCTTTGCCCACTTATAACAGAAATATTACGCGTATACTGTACGTACTTGTTTGAAGATGTCATCTTCTTCTTTGCGCCTGCGCTCCTCCACCTGTCTCATTCCACTCTCTTCAGCCTCTCGTAGACGACGCTCTCTCTCAGCCAGCAGGATGAAGGCATGGATCCTGCGCTCCTCCTGGAGACGAATCAGCTCCTTGGACAGGGTGTCGAACACTTGTTCCAGCTCTGTACCTACCGCTTTGGCCTGAGACGCCTCCTCTTGAGAGATCTGGGGTGGGGGAAGAGAAGGGGTGATGAGATTGTTTGGAGTTTGTAAAATTCAGCATCTGTGGTCTTGTCCGTGTGTTTCACCATGAGGTTTTGTTTGTCTCTCTGTTCTTTCAGTCTCATTACGAGCTCTTTGTCAACTTTCTGTAGCTTCTGCTCCGGCTCCTGCAGGGCGTGTACAGTCCTCAGTTCCTGGATGAGCTCCATATGGTTCTCCTTGCTCTTAAACATCTGCAAAACAAAACAGATGGAAGTCAAAAGAAAAGTGCTTAAAATTGTAAATTCAAGTTAAAAAAAAAATTAAAAAAAATCACCACCCACGACCTGACCTCATACTGGATACTTCTTCCTCTCAGTAGTTTCTGCAAGAGGATTACTGCAAGCTCTGTCTCCTCATCCCCCTATAGAAAAACATAGAAAACAAAAAACAAAACTCCCACAATACACGTAGGATTAATAAAGTAAGTGTTAATTATAGTCAGAAATTAGCTGACCGTTGGTGGCTCCTCCACCCTGGGAGTGACAGGACGAGGAATAAGCTTCTCCTTTTCGAGAAGAATTCGTAAAGCCTTCTCTGCCATTTTCCTTTCCTCCTCCTCTCTCAGGGCCTGCGGAGCCAAACATTGGTGATCTGTTTGTATTTAAAATGCAAGTGATATTCTTAATGAACCTATTCTTTCTCTGCTTTACCTTGTATTTCTTCAACAGTTCCACAACTTTGTTTGCAGGTGGCTTGATCAAAGTCTTGCTGAATTTGGGTCTTTTCACATGAGGCTTCACAACTGAAGCATCGAGTCCTGCCTCCAGCTCTTGTAAGCCTACGGGTAACAAAGAGTTAAAGATGACCTTAACAATAAAGAGACACTGCGGTCCCTGAGGTGCTATTTTGGAAATTAGACACTCAATTCTTAGTGTCTAAAAACACTGCATTCAGACCTTCATATGTGTCTAAGTAGTGGCTTCTCAGCTCATCGTTTCTGGTGTTCCAGTTGGTGAACACTTCCATGCGGATCCTAGGGATGTATGTCTGGAATTCTACGATAACGCCATCTCGCTCCAGCTTCCCCTCCACATTTTTCCACTTAGCTTCCAATTTTCTCAGTGCTGCAGACAAAAGAAAAAGGAGAAACAAATAAGGAGGAATGAAACGAAGGCTTGAATAATACACTCATGATCAGGATATTATAAGAACAACAGCGGCGACTGTCTTACACCTCATGTAGTCATTGTGGATTTTGACTAGTTTGGTCTCCTTGTTTTTTTGGTGATTAGAATATATCTGGATCAGTCTCTCATTCGTGGTGTCTTTCTGAGCCTCGTCTCTTTGCTCCAGCAGGTCCTTCAGCACAGCAAGACGAGTCTCTTGCAACCTGGATGCCACCCAAAGACATGACAGGTGTGCCAGGAAAAACCAAAGGAACATCAGTGAGGAGAAATGGTGTACCAAGATAACTTAATAAGAAATGGATATGCCCTACAAGTCTCGGTTTACGCCAAGGTTAGTTATTGATTATACGTACGTTACTCCCATGCAGTGTATGGTTCTAGCATGGGGGCAGTAGAAACAAGTTATCAACACAAAACTAACAGAGACTTTACCCTAAATGATTCCGATGAGAGGGACGAGACTGAAGAGATATGATGAAGCAGTCGAACATGTGAAATATATTACAACTTGCCCAAGAGATTTGTTAACACGTGGCTTAAATCTGTGCTAAATGCTGCAACTCATTATTTAAGTCTGCTGTAGTTAGAGCTTGAACTCATTTGAAGCGCGGTGCCACTCACTTCTGGATTTCTCCTTCTCTGAAAGTCCACTCTTTGACCTCCATCTCCTCCATCATGCGCCTCCTCTTGTCGAGCTGGCTCAGGTCATCCACCGGAGGGAGGGTAGCCTTCCAAGCTCGCTTGGCACGTGCCCGCTCTATCATTTCCACTTCTGCTAGGCCTGCAGGCAGACCGAAACCTGAGGGCAAATGCCATCACAAAGTCTTGAAATACAATTTGCAGAAGTCTTAAGGGGGCATTAAGGTACAGGTAGACTATACAGCTGACCAATAGGAAGGCTGGAGATCCATGGCTCTAACAAAGTAGTCATAGTTTGAAGATGTGAAACATTGATTGTGTACCCCAGGTCAAAGCTGCCAGTTGCAGAAGCTCCGAGGGAGTCGTCCCAGGTTGTACCACATACTCAGGACTGTATGGGTCTGTTTGTGTTTCACTTTCCCTGTAGTCCGTCTGGACCCCCACAGTGAAGTGAGTGGGTTGTTCCTCAACATGCTTTCCAACAAAGTCTTCTCTGAGGTGACAAAAGAGGGGACATTTTCTACTACCGAAAACAAAACAAAAAAAAGGGGGCACAGCGGAGCACAGATCAGTAATGCGAAGAACTTACTTTGGCAAGTCAAAAAACACATGAGGGGGAAGCTGCTGAGCGAAGGGTAACAGAGGGCTAGAGGAACAGAGATTATATCAATATTCACAGCAGAAACCTGGTCACCGTGGTGGATATCATTCGTTTTGCATCTGGCAAAGATAGCTGCTGAACTGAAATCAGAGCATCAGATTATTGGCTGGTTAATCAAACCGTTTAAAGTATTTCCAGTAATCAGCTCCGGTCACACGGCACTCATCCCTTTTCAGCCACGACTGAGCATTTGGAACAATCCTGTGAAGAAGATAATCCAGAATCACGCCCATAAACTAACAGAATACGCTTTATGTCGTAAAACACCAAACATGAAATCGATGCAGCTCAGTGAGTGACGTTGTGGTGTGGCCGTGTTACCCAGCCAGCTGCTGCAGCGCCTTCATGCGCTGCTCTGTGTGACCTCGCCAGTGATGATCAGCCAGCGGTACCGAGACTGCAGGGTCCAGTTTGAGAGTGTAACGTGGCTCGTTACTGAACATAGACTCAAACTCAGGCACTCTCCTCTGAATAAAGCAGAGAGAAATGATGTGAGTAAATGCATTTCAACAGGCAAAATTAGTTATTATTAAAAAAAAAAAGATATATTATTATCAAGATATTTTGAACAATCTTGTCATGTGCATTCTTAAGAGCTTTAAGTAACAAACAAAAACAAAACATACCTTTACTGAGACAAAAAACGACTGTTACCTTTGACTTGAGGTTGTACTCGTGTACTTATACTTGCACTTATGGCAGAAAATACTCGTTAAATAAAAGAGTTACAGCACCTCGTTACCTCATGTTACCGACACGACATTTGGTAGCTCACCACTCGGTTCTTGGACACATGGGCCCTGAGGTCGGCTCTGTCGTGGTCCACTCCTGACGACACCGTGTAAACCGGATCTGTGGCGAACACGTCAGTTAGTGGCAACCGAGTCAGCGAGCAAGTCCTCATCCACGAAGGTTACTCACCCAACAAGTAGTCATAAAGCCGCTCCCGCCTAACAACTTTGCCGGCGTAATCTTTCTTGGGGACCGTGTGAGAGATAGATACACTCATTTTCGTTTTTGTTGTTGTTGTTGTTGTTGTTGTGTCTGTAACCAATTTCTCAAACGGACAGCTGTATCAGCAAAGAAGTCTGACGTCGTCGGTACTGTTACCATGGAGACGATAAACGGACCAACCGCAGGTGGGAGGAGTTATCTCAAGTGTCTATTCTATTCTATTCTATTCTATTCTATTCTATTCTATTCTATTCTATTCTATTATATTATATTATATTATATTCTATAAGGTACGTAAAGTTAAAAAAAAAAAAAAAAATCTACACATCAGTAAAAATGTAGGTTATCATCAGCACACCAAACCGCAGAAGTCGTGACCTAGTATGATTCTCAGTATGACTTGCATACAAATTCTAAAATGGTTTTTTTCCAGATAGTATGGGAGCAGAAACACGTGTCTTTGTCTGTCTGAAAAGGAAATTTTTTTTTTTTTTTTTTTTTTTTTTACTCCCAAGTGAACTGGTGTCTGTTTTAATGGGAAAATAACCTCTATTAAGTTTCTTTATCCTGAATTTCTACAGTCAACGGTCACCCGAGGCAGGTTTAACACCACCACTGATTCCACCAGGTGCAAATCTGTTTTTGTTTTTGTTTATTAATTTTCAGAAGGCGTAAAGTCCAGACTTTAATGAAACTGGACACATCCGCATAGTGGGTCTATTGCCCGCTGAGTTTTGCACATACAAGGTTGCCTTGGAGGAAAAAAAATAGAAAGTATATCAGAGAAATAACTATCATGTAAAGCAACACAAATTAGAGTTGCAATTAAAACAAATTGAATGTGCAGAACCAGAACTTAGAAAGCATCTTTCTTCCATTGTTGACCTGTATTGACCACCCAGGCCGACTGTGCCTTCTCTGTTGCAGCTCCTAAGCGCTGGAACAACCTTCCCCCCAGATATTAGGTCGTCAGCCTTATTGCCATGTTCACAAGCCGTTTAAAATCCTTTTTATTTTCACTTTAACCTCTACTAAATATTTTTGCGTGATTTGTGTTAGTTTAATCTTGATTTTAATGTCACTTGTTTTTATTGATCAAGTCTGTATGACTGTTTGTTCATGTGCAGCACTTCGTTCAACCTTTGTTGTGTTTTAAATGTGCTAAACAAATGAATTTGACTACACTTCACTTGACTTGCCTTCATAGCTTATTTTTGGGTAGCCAAAAGGTTCATTTTTGACATGAACAGGAAGTTGGTGTTATCAAAGGGAAGCAGTTGCACTCGTGCACACGCACACTCACACCGACATACACAGTCAGCTTTTTCTTTTTTTTTTCTTCCCTTTTTCAGATTTGGATAACGCAGCTGACCAAGGCAACATTACTTCACAGTTGGAAGGTTTTGCAATTTTAAGCTCGTTCCCTTGTCCCGAATGTGCAAGCTCACAGTCAGCTGAATTTCTGCCGTCTAATATTAGATCTCAGAAAAAGGAGAACAGCTGGTGCTCAGTTTTAAGCGACATTATTGCACGTGGCGCTTCCTCATATTATTGTCACACTCTTTTTTGAAACCATCAGCTCAATTAGATTTTATAAAAAGATGCAAATAAAGTCATTTTCTTTTCTTTTTATTATAGATATGAGTTAATTGTTCAACCATTTCATTTACTTTTTGTGAATTCAAAATCTGCATCTAGGTTATGTTTCCACAATTTTTCTACAACATTAACAGACAGGAAAAGCTGACTTTTCATTATTCATCCGCCCACTCTGAAAGTAGATGGGACAGTTAATATCTACATGCCTCTTTGCAAGATGTACTCAAGAACCACAAACTCCGCACACAGCTTGCAGCTCATAACCACATACACACACCATATGTGTTGCTGTTGTCAGTAAATCTCTTATCTGCAAACTAGGGATAGAGTCAGTGCTGACACCCGCTCCCACACCAACAGCAGATAGAAGCGACATTGTGTGCCCGCTGTTGTAACAACGGCAAGATGTTCTCACACCAGCAAATGAGACCACAACAAACCAAACTTTGCAGTTACTCAGCGGAAATGGCTTTTTCTCTGAAATCTTTAGTAATGGGTGTATGGACCAAAAACGAATCTAAAACTAATAATCTACTATTACAAACCTGTCGTATTATATCCCTTTATGACGGATAATGAGAGATGTGGAGATTTACATTTATATTTGATAATGTTTTAAGTTTTACCATTCTTAGTTTATGCCAACAGGATGGTCTAAATATTATGAGCACCTCTCAGCATGCCAATCATCCACCAACACCATAATGCCCATAAAGAATCAACACCTGTGTCTAAGTTTCAACAAAACCCGAACATTATGACCTTAGCAGGGTAGGATTTAAAGTGCTGTAGAATTAAACTGTACTCCTTTTAGTCAGGTGTACCCCTGCCAGCAATGTATTAATATCTGAGGCTAATAGGCAGGTAAGGCCATGTTGAACTTCATGAATACACAAATCATACAGTGAATATGTCCTTAACACAACAATGGGAGCATATTATAGTAATTACATTACATTACATTTCATTTAGCTGACGCTTTTATCCAAAGCGACTTACAATAAGTGCATTTCAACCATGAGGGTACAAAACCCAGAACAACAAGAATCAGTAATAGCATGGTGGTATTGTTTGAACAGTTTCTACCTTTCATAAAGTTGGTCAACACATATGTGTTAAAATGTACTGCTTTGATGATCATGTGACAAGAAAAGGAAACTAGTCTTGACGTATCAGACGTCATCCTGTGTGAGAGAAGAAGGCAGATGTTTGAGTGGAAAGCAGTTTGGAGAGGGGGAAGAGAAAGAAGAAGGGAGGGATTTATTTTTCACATGTCTTATATATTTCTTTATCACAAGGGCTGTCACGGATTTGAGTTTGGTCCGGATGAGGTGGAGGAGCTGCTTTTCTCTCAAACCCAGAGCTTGTGGGGCACAAGTAGAGAAAGTGAAATTGCAAAAATTGATGACGTGACAGAAAAACCGTACACCTCAGTTTGATGTTGCAGTAGACAGCGTTCAGGTGACGGTGAAGTTACAGACTAAACTGGATGTTTTATGGCGTGAGATTCTTTGTTGTAGCAAGTTTACAGAGGAACCCGAAGACAAGCCGAGATGTGGTGTACAATGTGGATTCAAGTCGTAGCTATCTTCTTGAGAGAAGCGTGGAGCCTGGATCCAGGTATGAAAATGTTATTGCAACTGTGTATTTTTTATTAGTGTACAAAACCTCCACAAAGATGACATAGTAAGGAATTGTCTTTGTAAATAAGCTAAATTTTATGGAGTCATTTTTTGTACTTCACAAATGTGTGAATTAAGTTTTAACAATGTCAAACAACATGCAGCCACGATGACAAAATTGTAGTTGATTACTTTGTAATCTCTGAAAGATTTGGATGAGTAATTAATCGTAAATGTACATAAGGTGTTAACCACTCTGAGATTGATGTAACATTGTTGTGGTGTGACTCAATAAATCTGTCTGTGGAAAGAACAGGCATATGCAGAAGCTGACATTAAGGGACAAAACTGTTCCATGGCAGATGTATGAGAAGGTTGCTCCATATTTTCTGAATGATCAAGCACCATGCTGTCACTTGTCTATGGAGTGGAAATCTTTATTTCAGATGAAAGCACTATGATGCAGCTTTTTTTTTTTTTTTTCCACTGTGGGGTTTCTGAAAGGTAAAACAGACTTGAAAGCTGTAGTTTCAATATACCACCTCAAGCACAGCTGTGAGAAGTAAAAAAAGAAAGCTTATTCTACTGTGCAGGAAACTAATTGAGGACGATTATGACAGCAACATTTGCCAATTTTTTTTAATGTTGATGATGTTTAAGTTTTACAAAGATTTCATGACTCCACCTCATTTCTTTTTATTTATTTATTTATTTATTTATGTTTTTACAAAGGCTCAAGAAAAGTGTAGTTTCTACTTCTTATTTAGCTCTGCTGCAGATTGGTCCGACCAGACCCAAATCACTTCACCTTAACTAACTAACTAATTAACTAAACAACTACTAACAGATAAGCTACCTTGATTGTTGCTCTGCTGATTGAACACTTCAGAGTAAATCAGTACTTGCTTCTTACCGGCTGAAAAGAAATCACACTTTATTACTAACTTTTTCCATACGTCCACCTCCGTCTCTGTCAGGAACTAATGAAACCACCTCTGTGAACTCCAACTCTTCTTATCGTCTCCCTGATGGTAAATTCATTTTCTAATTTTTCTTCTTTGCATCATTTGTAACATAACAATTAAGTCAATAAAGATATAAGACCAGCCAATACATAGAAATTGGAACACAACATACATTTTCATCCATCCTTTACTTATGAATACTTATTTTAACAATGGAGCTCTTTTTTTGGTGAAATTAAGTGCAAGAAAAAAAGAAGCTTTGATCCAAGTTACTTGGATAGCATTTTAAATGTAATCATTTTATTTCATTTTTAAATGTAATTATGAACTATAAAGTGAACATACAGATGATTTGCCGCCTCAGAAAAATAAAATAAAACTTTTCTTTTGCTCTGAATATACATTTGAATTTTGTTAGTTTGAGTAATTTTTCTTTTACCAGTTGAAGTTTGAATTAAGTTAAATGTAATTATTATCATCTAAGACTGATGGTAATCAAATATGAGAAAAAGATATTTTCATAGGACCAATTTTCCATAACATCAAACATTGATAATTTTATTCTAATCTGTGTCATGGTTTTAGTCCTAGTCAAATCTGTGTTGCATGTTATTTACACTTTGTTTTATTAATTTATTTGTTTTGTCTATACATGTCTATGTCCAATGCAGAATTGAATCTGTGTTTTATTCTTTAAGTATTGTGTGATTTTAGTGTAGGATTTAGTGTATGCAGACCCAATCCATTTAATCAGTGCAATGTGAAGAAATAATACAACTATGCTATTTTTCAGGTCACAGATACTCAGCTTTCAATCTTGGGAGTGATGGCAACCTCACATGCAGCGATAAGACGTGGACAGAGACAATGTTTGTCATCTGGACAATTCAATTGAAACACAAAAAGTGTGAGATATCCATCAGCAACGATGGTCAAAACCGTGACTCCTGCAATGATGGCAAGTCACTCCGAAACACATCCAGCGCTCAGTCATACCTGCACATCCCAAACTTCTCAGCCAATGATATTGGGGACTACATGTGTGAGTCAGTTTACAGCGGAGGAAATGAAAATTATAAGATCCACGTGGCGATCACGGGTAAGACTTTATTTTCCCCCTTAACACCTTTGCAAATGAATATAACTTCTTAAAGGATCTGTTCTTGATAAAACAGCTATTTGAATGAATGCAGATAGTTTAACTTTTAGATGCTGGGACATCTACAGTGTACCCTTCTGCTGGTAGCACACAATTGGGAAATAATTTCTGTTACTCTGAAAGGCTTTGAAAAGTGACATTTGAAAAATCAAATAGCAATATGCCTTTCTAGATGTGTTAATGTTACCCTGGATTTTTCAGTGACATACTGTTGACAGTTTTCAACTGGAACTGTTTAATACTAAATGTAAAAAAGTAAAAGAAAGAAAAACTAAAACCAAGGCAATCAAATTAAACGACTTCTGCATGGTTAGTTACCACTTCTGTAGGTGTGATTGCAAATACAAGTCTTTTGTGTGTCCGAAGTATTTGTCAAGTCATATGTCTCCTGTTTTGTTGTGCCTGGTTCAGTTCCTCCAGACATATCTGCCTGGTTAGAGCATAAGGACAACAAGATGGTGGCTGTGTGCAAAGCTGAAAGAGGAAATCCTGCTGCCAACATCAGCTGGAGTCAAACAGGAAACTCAACGCCTGTGACAGAGCGGAACGATTCAAATGGTTTTTTTACAGTTGAAAGTCGTCTGACTCTTCCTGAAGGAATGGATGCAAAAAACCTGACCTGTGCTATCAGGCACAAGTTGTGGGCCAAGGAGAACATTCTGGAACCAAAACTCAAAAAAGGTCACCCTTCTACAGACTGGACAGGTGCAAAAGTTTTTAGTTTTTGTTTTTGATATTGTAGTGACATTTATTCTTTGTAATTAGAAATGAAAAGTTGATGTCCAATACATTTTTAACAAATCTTTAATCTCTCACTATGCAGGTTTTTTACTTCGGCTGTGTATACCTATTGTTGTGATGGTCATTGTAGTTTTGGTGGGATTCTTAGTTGTTGTGCAAAAGAAGCTAATAATATTGAGGTAAAAAGTTTCATTTGATAAAAAATTAATTCAAATGATTACTTGCAAGATTTTTTCTGAGTCACTGAGCTGGTTTGTGTAACTTTTGCCAGGCGATGCCAACAGTCGGACATCTCATTATCCAAATCTCCATCGGTAAGTAATGCTCCCGTAACATAATCCGTAGTTTATAATGCTCTGTTTTACTCCACTTTGTTAAGTTTTATTCATCATCAAAACACATCTCTGTGTTTTTCTTTCAGACAGAAGATGTGGAGGAAGTGGAGCCCTATGCTAGTTATGTTCAACGCGTGAACTCTATCTACAACTCATCTGCAGATTTCTTCACATAAAGCTCCCACACATGCATCACAGACGCATAATGGATTTCATGGGTCTCTCTGAGAAACTGAAGGTTGTGAAACTGAGAAATAGTAAAGAGCGAGGACAGCGAGATCAGACATTTCTTATAGGAAAGAGAAGCTTCTCAGTTTAAATCCGTCCTCATAAACCCTTGACTGATGGAGCAGGGGATGTACCACATGCTGCCTACTGTGTGGGCCTCATAGAGAACATTAATAATTACTACCAATGCAATGAACTGCTCAACTGGAAAGTATGACTTCTTGGGCCGGATGCAGCATGCAAAGATGAGAGAACTACAAACTTTTAATGTTGCTGGTAAAATATCGTACATTGACTGTTAGGTAGGTAGGTATGTAGGTATATACTTTATTAATCCCCGAGGGGAAATTTTTTTATGTTAATATTTGTTATGTAAAATTACTCTTATTTATAGAGTGACTGTAAAGAGTTACTCATCTTTTAACATGTTCTTACTGGTGCCAGCCCAGTAAAAACACCACGCACAGAACACATGCAACTCGGTCAAACAACTGCCTCAAGGTGTTGTAGGCAACATGACTTATAATCTGTTTTAATGTATAATCACGTGATTGTGTGTATTAAAATAAATGTATACATGCTGACCTTTTTAGCTGTGTCCTATAGAGTTGGGAAGAAAACGAGTAGTGAAAATAGGAATAAATGAGTGCAGGATGTGACAAAAGTTCATAGAGTGAGACAGAAAGTGTAAATGACATTCAGGCTTTTTCAACACATTGTTTTTTCACTGAAGTTGATATCTAAAAAGATGTTAAGATGACTTTTACATCCTTTTTAGATCTACAGCAAAAAGGAAACAGCTACTTGTCATCTGTTTGGTGATTAAAAGCAGTGGGCCAATAACAGGAGGGTCTGTAAATTTGGCTCAATACTCACAGTGACTGAGAAAATTGAAACTAGAAAAAGGAGACTATTCTGCCCTCTTCTGGTGGATAAGAAGATGTCGTCCTTCATTGTGCTAATACACTGTAACAGTCTGTTAAGATGTCTGAATAATACAAATGATAACAACAGTATTGTAATACGCACTTGAACTTAGAAATGCTGCAATGTTTCAAGTTTGTTTTAAAGCAACAGGCAGGTACCAAAATTTAAACGGATTGTCTGTTCATACTGAGGAAATCCCTTTGTCATGTGGTATTAATTGTCCTCTTTCAGTGCAAAAATACATCTCAAACTGTATCTGAGTTAAACAAATTGTTTGGGTATCTCAATCTTTATGGCACAGAAATCAGTTTCTAAAAGACTGAAAGTCGATTTGATTAACTCCGACTGCTGTTGACGCCTCATGGTTTTGGCTTTTGGCTCTTTCAATGGCCAATATGGACAGAAAAAATGCTCACAGCAAGCAAAACCAGTTCATTTTGCATACGGGCATGTGAGTGTTGAAAATTGTGAACCTGTAAGGCTTCTTGTATTTATTACTGTGTTGTTATTTCCAACAGCATTAGTTGATAATGGATATTAGATTTGCGGGAGAGAACTCAAATCGAATGCACAGCCAGTCTAATGTTTATGTCAACATTTTGTTGCATATTGCACAGCTGCAGCACTTGCAGTTTGTCTTGCCCTCACGCTGATTGCGCTGGTTTCAGTTATCAGAAAGAGGAAACTGTTGTTGGCCACGCAAATGTATTTTTGTCTTCACAACATGTATCATTTACAATCTTTATTTAGTCATCAAACGTTAAAATGATTTCCAATCAAAGCAAAGAACTTCATTGAAGGTTTGACTTTAAGTTAAAGACATCACTGCTGTGAATCCATTCAAATATTTTCTGAGATGCAGCTGATTCATACAACAGAATGAGGAACAAAAATGACACTGTAATCTTTTAATTATATATAAACAATTTGCAGAATTAGGAGTCAATTTATAGTAAATTACTCTACCTTTTGCATTCAGTCAAACATAAATAATCCTGATGTAACAACAGGCTTTAACAAAAAGATATACACACAAAAACAAATAAATACATTCTTAAGGCTTTAATATATGTTTTTTGTATATTTAGGAAGTTCTGAGGAGCTCTGTTTCAAAATGAGGACAAACTCTGAGACTCAAATTAGGGTTTGTGATTTGAACCTTCTTTCAGAAAATTGATAACGTTGTGATGGTACAAATTACACACACACACAATTTGAGCATTTTTTTATGCAAACAGTTGAGCTACATTTTAAGTTTGGACATTACTAATGTTGAAGCTGTTGGAGGCAGTTCAGCATGAGGTTATTATGAAACTTTATGGAGCAATGCTTTAGCTTTGTTTCAACAACAGCCAAAAGATAAAGATCAAACTTCCATCTGCAGTATCACTGCGTAACAACACATGAACTCACAATAGCCAGAGTTCAACAACCACCAAGTCAGTGTCCTTCTTTTGAATCCACTTTCTATTTTAGGGATTTCTTTCATTTTATGGCGGTGAATAAAAAAAGTTCTTAGATTTTTGTAGCACACACACCATTTGGAAGCCAAAAATAACATGCTGAATACATCAATTCTGACACCGACAGACACCAACAAAATAGCACGTAGAAGCTTTTGGTTTCTCAGACATTCAGGTCAGGGTATAACCAACAGTAGCTTATCAGAAGCAAAAAAAACTGCTATTTATGGAGTATTTGAACATTAAGTGCAGTTTTCTTTGACTCCCTACTTTCCATGCTATAAGTGTTAATGTCATAATGTTTAATTAATCCAGGCACAGAACATAAACAATACAAATTTTTAAACTTTTCCTTGTATATTTTGTTGGTGTGCGGTCATCTTCACTTTCACACGCGCAGGCTTTCTCCAAAAACAGAAACTCATGCATTTAGAATAATTTAACACGTGGATGACTTTAAGATTGCGTTCATTCAGGTCGTAGTGAAACAGGCAGTAGCCTTTCTGAAGCTACTGGATTTGCTATTTTGGAGATGTTGCTGTTCTTGGAGACGTTCAGAACTGATGAAAGCTTTTTCCAAGTCTTCAAGCCCAAACAGCAGGTCCACTTTCCTTTGAATTCCTACTTCCAGATGTTATGCTAATTCCACGATGTCTTCATACTCTCCTGACTTTCTTCTGTTAAGGGATCAAGTTTGTCTTGTTGAGGAAGGAACGCAGCAGTTGTGTTCTGGGTGAAGGGTACCTCAAACGTCAAAAGAAATGTCTTTCCACAACTAGCTGCTGTTGGCTGCTTTTTTTTTTTCACTGTTTCTCTTCGACAATAAAGATTTTATTTAGATTAAACTGTGAATTTGACTGCTTAACTGCAAACAAGTTCTTGAATATGACCCCAAGATAGTCAACATTTTCTTTGTTGTTTGTGATATCGTCGACTTGTCCTGCATCTTGTGAAAGCCCAAATGAAGTTTTCGTCTTGTTTCCTTTCACCCCATGAGTACATAATCATCTGCACATTCTTCTTTCGATGAGCACTCAGACTCTGGTTCGAGTTGAAGTGGTGCTGGCACATTAACTGTGGCATAGTCACAATCATCGTCAGTGTTGGCTCTGGTTCTTCTTGATGTATTCAGTGTTGTGTGGTTAATGGCGGCATACGTTACTTCCTCATTAGGCTGTTAAGAGATAACACAAAGAGTGAGGCGGTAAATCATCTGTACTGAAAATATGTGTCACTTATTTTCCAGGTTTCTTTTCTATACAGTGCTTCTGCAAACAGCATGTTTTGGATATGGTTAGTGACTATGACTTCCAATAAACAGCCCCAGTTTCTTTTATAACGGAAGCCTCACACTAATATTCACCCAGTATGCAAATTCAACCTCTGACTGGGGTATCATAAAACCACAGAAACACACCTATGCCCCATAAAAAGCTGGAGTTTATAACAATAAGGATATATATGGTAGACAGAAATACACTCAACATTGACGTAAGAACATTTACCTTATTATCTGTGCTTTTATCATCTGGTGCAGAATTCTCTAAAAGAAAAAATGTCGATAGGTAAAATGCAACAATATTGTATACAGTTTTATGTACTATATCTATAAAATATCATAAACATAAATGCAGTTTTACCTTTCCTTTTCTTCTTTTGCCTGATAAAGAAAATTGAAATGATGAGACAACAGTAAGGACACAGACATTTAGATCAATGGCACACAGAACAATAAAATCTAATACTGGGGGATAAAATGAATTTAAAATACTCAAAATGTTAATTTAACACCTACTAACACTGTAATTATGCCTTTCACATCATGAAATATAATAAAAATGATCTCTGCCACAGCTTTCCAGAGGTGTAGGCTTTACCCCACAGTTTCCTTGACAAATCAACAGTTCAGAACAAGTGCAGCAACAGGAAACACTCGCCTACAACCGACATCTGTCCACATCCTTTGCAGTGACTAATAGCACAGTACGTAGAACTTTTCGTGCTTCTAAGCCCACATATAATTCATATTAAAATATGTATATTAATAATACATATTGTATTTGATATAGCAAAGTTCATTCTTTATATTTGGCTTTGTGCTCGAAATGACACTGGGTGTTTATCTATTCAGTAGCTGCTATTTCCTTGCAAAAACATTTACAGAAGGTGTTAGCCATAAGGCCAGAAATACAACATCAGTTCATTTAAACAAGTGCTTTTAGCTTTAATTCTTATATTGTTCATTTTTACTTTTATATTTGTCCCATTTTACTGTAGTTTAATCATTATTGTCTTAGAAAACTTTTCTGTATATGCAACATTAAAAGGAAAGTTGTATGTTAACCTACATGCTGAAAAACTATCTTGTCTCTGAGTGTCCCTCTACGATGTGTGTCGGAGGGTGGCTACTTACCCCGCAGTGCAGTTCCCCATGATGATGCCACAGAGTGCCTGGTTGCTGGAAAACAACCCAAAGCCTGATACTGTCGTAGATCTCACTGATCTCTCTGCCACAGCAGCAGAGAGAGAGAGAGAGAGAGAGAGAGAGAGAGAGAGAGAGAGAGAGAGAGAGAGAGAGAGAGAGAGAGAGAGAGAGAGAGAGAGAAAGAGAGAGAGGGGGGGAGGGGGGGTGTGTGTGTGTGAGACAAGGGCCTATTTGTGTGGTATTTTGTTTGCTATTTTGGTTTCCTGTACATGAACACCACACACAATGTCTATGAAAAACTGAAATACTGTTCGTTTTAGTCAATTCCCCCGAATTTCTCTCTCACACACACTAAACACAGCAGACTGAACATAGTCTAATGATTTTAATGAAGAATTATCCTGATAAAAACTGTTGGTTGAACCTGCAGCTTTCTTGTTACTATATTTCTAGAAAGACACTGTTGACTTCCATGTTTTAATGCTTTCCACTCTATTGGTGGCAGTGATATCATCAGCAGATTTTTTAAAACATCTGTCATCAACTGGAACTGAAACTCTCTGCATTGCTTGATAGCACAGATAGCTACGATGGACGTAGGTTTGCTGAGCTGACCCTGGCTGTAATGTTTGTACTTGCCCACACTGTCTCATTTGCATGACTTTGCAAATTGTGCAATTTTACTAATGAGTGAAACGAGGAAGTCACTGACTTTTTTTTTTGCCTACATTGGAAAGTCCAGTTTGCATTACAAGCTACGTCTTTGTGAAGAGAAAACATAGGCCTTTATCTGATAACCCAGAGATATTTCTGTAATATGCACCATGCAGTAAAATTAGTTTTGGAACGTCTCAAAAAAGCAACTCAGAATGACAGTTAAAGTTTTAATATTTTCAGCTGTTAAATATCAGATATTTGGGATAGATTAAAACAAACATTACATTGTATGTTAATTAAGTCTAGATAAAACCATACATTCATGAACACTACTACAATATACACGAGAGGGTGCTCTTGAAAAAAAAGTACGAGGCCAATCCGGTCTTGGTTTTTATCTGGATCAAACCTTTATTGAGTGATAGATAGGATAAATTTGATCATTGCAACAGGCACCAACAGAGGGCAAGATTTATAAATAATTGGACTTGTGCTAATCAAGTTTTTAGTAGTCATGTCAAATTTACTTGCTTTAATTCAATGTCAAATTGGATAAATTAGGTAATTGCAAGATTTTTGAAAGGCAGAAGATATCTCTGTCTCTATTTGATGGGTTCTGCATTAGTTGGCGCAGAAATGTTCCCAGTTATCCTGACAACTGACTTTCTGAACCTTTTGTCCCATGGGGCCATAAGAACAACCTTTATAGTGACAGGCTGAACTGAACAGCAGTTCAATGGCAGAAAAATGTCCATTAAGAGTTGCAGATATAATTCTTGGCTCATAACCATTAACAGGTCAGTAAAACAGAAATAGCACAATTTAGTCTGGTTCAGTGGCACAAACATTCATCCACGTAAAGTACATGATACTCATTTTTCCACCAGATGGTGCTGTTGGAAAACGCTTCTGTATTCTCATACAGCGATTCATATAAATATCTGGGAAAAAAGTGCCCACTCACTGCAACAGAAAAAGTGTGTTTCAACTTTCACCATCTGCAGGCCACATAGAAAGAAGCAGAAAAAAAAAACTTTGCTGCTTTGGACATTAAGAACACACAGGATGACAAACTACATCTCCTCCTATGATCAAAAGAAGTAACTGTCATATGGTTTAAGTTTTTTAGAAAGAGGCATGTGTTGAACTTTTTCTTCTAAGCCACAGTAACTTGTCGTTGCAGACTTTTTCATGATTTCTTCTTTGTTTTAAAAGCTGCTTTTCCCCAGATTCGATCCCAAAAGCAAACAAATATTGTAAAAAGCTTATAAGAACATATTAATGTGGCCTGAAGTGCACACTGCTGACAAATATAGGTTGCTTACAATCTTACCATTAGCCTCTATATGTTTAATCATTTTTGCCTAAAATTGATTTCATGTCCTTATATACATATAATTTCATTTACATATGCAGACACGGAAACTTTGTTGTTTCGTAACATCTTGAAATGCACGTGGGCAGGATGGTCTTAGAAAGCGTGTGGGAGGTGAGGAAGTGGTGAGCTCGTCGCGAGTGTAATAAGCCCCTGCAGTAGATACAGTTGATTAACAGTATAACGTCATGAGCATGTCGAGTCTGATGGATAGACTGAACTATCTGATGATACTTTGCTACTTTACATTTGTAGTCGTCAATGGAAGAGATGAAGGTAAACTTTAACATTCTATTATTGGTGATATGAGAACATTATGAACATTTTTAATAATGACTGAGATTACAGTGTAATTATTTAATGTAAGGGTTTTAAATAAATTACCTATGGTACTAATGTAAGTATGAGGGAAGACAGAAGATTCAGGAATGAGGTGGAAACAACAAATTTAATCACCCTGAAATTATTTTTAAAAGTGTCTATTTAATGCCTATTTAATATTGGCAGGAAAAGTTGTCATTCATTTTAAAGAGGTACAAACTCTACTTTTAAGAATGTTTTAACAGTTTTGTGGTTGTTGGGAAACAAGAACGAAGTAAGATGTCACTTTAGCCAGATAACATATAAAGAACAGTGTGGTAAACTTTTCATGAATTCAACACGAGACGAGACAAAGTATTGAAAAAGTGGAGAAAAGCTCTCTTATTTCACAAGTGGGTCATGTGGGTAGTAAAATATAGTGGTCCGTTCTCTGTTGGGTCATATATGGTACAGTTGGTCCCCAGGATGTAACCCGCAATCATTTCAGCCGTTTTCTACCATCTTTCATCAGTTCCTGGAATGATAAATAGTTTCTCATCAAAACAAAGATGTTTAATATAAATTGAATTATACAAGATGATGCCAAGAATGACTTTTGATTGAAATCCCATTCATATTTTTTTTAAATTTCAGGCTTGTTTGCTTCATGTGATGTTGCGCTGATGGTCCGGAGAGGCTCGACATGGCGAACTGCCCCGGGACAAAGTCTGACAGTCACCTGTCCTGTAAAACACTGTGGACAATCGCTGACAGTCACCTGGTGTAAACTCCTCAGCACAACCAACTGCAAACAAATTATTCAAACGGAAAATGTAAAAATTAGACAGGATCACAACCTTGGCATGGGTGAATTGATCTCTTCTTTGAGTTTCAATAAAATTTCTGTTCATGATGATGGGCTATACAGATGTCATTTAATGGGACACAAAAATGAAATAATCAGCCATTCCGTCAACATCTCAGTTTCAGGTGCGCAGTTCATTTTCTCCCTCTATCAAAATATTGAATGTAATAAATCTGATTTCAAGTTTTAATGTAATCTGATATCCATTATTCCCCAAAGACACAAACCATGGGGTTGAAAACTCTGACAACAAAGCAGGTAAGAACCTTTATTAACGATGTATGTGCATTTTAATGGCTGCAGGCTACAACTATTGATGTGGTTGTCCTACTTTTGCAGTTGAGTCACTGAGCGCTGCTGGTGATGAGGCTGTGTCCTGGCTACCCTACTTCACCATCTGTGTTAGCCTAGCTCTTCTGGTAGTCACACTGACAGCGTTAACCCTCCTGAGGTTTTATGGCTGGAAACGTAAGAGCATTCACATGTTTTAACATTTTGGACTACTGTAACAAAATTAATGGTTTTCACCACCTAAAACGTTTGTTTTTTGTCCTCTTTACAGGAATAATGGCCTACAACCACACAAAGGGAAAGGTAATGTATAAAGTTTTTTTTTTTTTCTTTTACACATTAGTTTTTGTACAGATTAAACAAATGAGATATAACATAACGAGCTTTAGAAAGGCTGGCGGGCAGGCAGGGACTTTTCGACAGAGCCAGGTTATTTGTTTTCCAAGTCTGCTGAGTCATAGTAGCGTAGTGTCAAAAAAAATGTTATATGTTCTTATTCATTTTCATTTGGGGGTTTTTTCTTCACAGGACATGTCTACTCACATGATACCAGACCTCCCTAAGTGCAGCACTCCTTCCACTCCTGTCTTGCAAACCCACTTCTCTGCTTCGAATAGCGTGTACTCTCCAACCACTGCAGAAACACATAATTTCCCACCTGCCCTCACACCCACCAGGAATCAGCCTGCTGTGGCGAACACAGCAGGTGGGAGACACGTGTCAGAGAGTGCTGTGTATGCTGTGATCAACCATGAAAAGTCTGGGGTACATGTCAGAACGCTTCCTACCACCACTGAGCAAGATACAAACCATGAATATTCTATCATCAATGTTTCCTGAAGGTGTTTGATTTGTGATGGACATGTACAGATGAAAATGATGGGAAAATGTACATGAGCGGTGTCACGGAACAAGCAGAGGTGACGCTGTGCGCAGAAGAGGTGAACAGAGGAGGCTTGTGGTCATGTAGATGCACAGAGTGTTTTCTTAGACATACTGTATACGTGACTCGACCAGAAGCAGCAAATAATTTATTCTCACACTCAGCTTTGTTCCAGGCGACGCTGTTTTTTTTAAAATATGAATTTCCCCTTCAGTCTTCGCATGTACATGACTTGGAGGGCTTTTGTTGACTTGTTTGACTGTGATGGCCAAAGCTTTGGCAGTTAGACATAAAAAGAATGGGTTATTTGTGCATTCTTCTGTCTGACTGTTCGAAGACTGAAGTTTGGAAAGGATAGCTGCCTTGCAATTTAATCCTTGGCTGATCTGAGACTTTTAAAACATTATGTCCTTTGAAAGGCTAATGGATGTCATGACGTTATGATATATTTTTGCATTCCTTTGAGTTCAGGTCTTTGTTTGGACATTTTTAAGAAAGAATCATTTTCACTGACCATCTTCTAAGATCTGTGGAAAAATACTACCTGAGAGAATGAGAGATAACATATGAGCCCAGTATTTTAGCTCACACATCCGGACCGCTGGGTTTTGGTAACTGCCACCTACCCACCTCTCAACCACACCAGTGTGTTTTTTCTCAAATGTACATGTGTGGTTGACTATGATGTGTGTAGTAACAGATGCCTCAAAAATGTATTTCCCACATATACATACTATCTATTCTGTAGTTTGGGCAATGGTCCAATCATTATGGTTGTCACTTGTCACACATTTTGTGAAAGTTTTGTTAAGACTAGTGTTGATGGGCTTTTTTGAAGATACCAGAAACTACAAGCAATAATGAGAGAAAGAACGAGAGGAACAAAGCCAAAACTACGTTCATGTTTGATTAAAGACAATGGTATAAGCTAATAGTTCCTTATCTTATGGAGTTATGACCCTTTAAAACAAACAAGTAAAGGCCACCTAATCACAACTTTAGGCCTTTCTGTGAACATAAGTTGTGATCAGTTTGACTTGAGAGTGATTTTCCCTCTTACATTTCTCAATTAGATGATTTTATAAGTCAGCATTTAAAAAAAAAAGAAAAAAGAGGTTAAAGAAAAATAAATAATGCAACCACATTTTTGGAACAAAGATGAATATTTTTCGTTCTTCAGATCTAGTTGATTTTCTCAAGCCATGCAATTGTGATACATTTGCTGATTCATTTTGTCTGATATATGCTTATAGTATATTTGCTTGCTGGTGTGTGTGGGGACTACTTAAAAAACAAAGTCACACATTCCTGTTTTATGCAACTGATACGTTAAACAGGCCATAACAGTGAACTAGTAATGAATTGTTTTTGCCGATTTGGTGACTTTGAATTCTTCTTCAGTTCAGTATCAAAGCTCAGACTGTGTTGCTATTAAGGTTGTGGTCAAATACATACTGTTACAGCTTTTATTCATGCTGCCTGGAATTTTATTATCTGCTTGAAAAATGTAAATTGAACCAATAAACAAAATCAAATTTGCTGGGATTGCTTTTTCCACATTGTCCTGCTCACCTTATTCAGCCCTGAGACCACAAATCGCTCATCGCTGCTCATTTCTGAACACACACACACAGAATGTCACATGTTGAGTATTTATTTTCTTTTGGTGATATCCAGATGAGCATAGTGCCCCTTCAGTTGTAAATCCTGACGCTCTAATCCACCGTTCACTAGAAAAATGACATACTGAAAATGTTAAGAAATGCTGCTGAATACATTATACTCACAGGAGCAGACTCCGGAGAGAAAGGTGAAAAGTTGAACTGCAACCCAAGCTGAATGCGAGTCCTGAACATTATGTGGAATAAATCTCTGAGTGGAAATTTTTCATCTCAGCATCATGTGTCTGATCATCACAGCCCACACACAATTTCTGAGCCTACAGTGGGTACAGAAAGTATTCAGACCCCTTTAAATTTTTCATTCTTTGTTTCATTGCAGCCATTTGCTAAAATCAAAAAAGTTCATTTTATTTCTCATTAATGTACACTCAGCACCCCATCTTGACAGAAAAAAACAGAAATGTAGAAATTTGTGAAAATTTATTAAAAAAGAAAAACTGAAATATCACATGGTCATAAGTATTCAGACCCTTTGCTGTGACACTCATATTTAACTCACATGCTGTCCATTTCTTCTGATCCTCCTTGAGATGGTTCTACTCCTTCATTGGAGTCCAGCTGTGTTTAATTAAACTGATTGGACTTGATTAGGAAAGGCACACACCTGTCTATATAAGACCTTACAGCTTACAGTGCATGTCAGAGCAAATGAGAATCATGAGGTCAAAGGAACTGTCCAAGGAGCTCAGAGACAGAATTGTGGCAAGGCACAGATCTGGCCAAGGTTACAAAATAATGTCTGCAGCACTCAAGGTTCCTAAGAGCACAGTGGCCTCCATAATCCTTAAATGGAAGAAGTTTGGGATGACCAGAACTCTTCCTAGACCTGGCCGTCCAGCCAAACTGAGCAATCGTGGGAGAAGAGCCTTGGTGAGAGAGGTAAAGAAGAACCCAAAGATCACTGTGGCTGAGCTCCAGAGATGCAGTAGGGAGATGGGAGAAAGTTCCACAAAGTCAACTATCACTGCAGCCCTCCACCAGTCGGGGCTTTATGGCAGAGTGGCCCGACGGAAGCCTCTCCTCAGTGCAAGACATATGAAAGCCCGCATAGAGTTTGCCAAAAAACACATGAAGGACTCCCAGACTATGAGAAATAAGATTCTCTGGTCTGATGAGACCAAGATTGAACTTTTTGGCGTTCAAGTACAGAGATATCCTGGAAGAAAACCTCTTTCAGAGTGCTCTGGACCTCAGACTGGGCCGAAGGTTCACCTTCCAACAAGACAATGACCCTAAGCACACAGCTAAAATAACAAAGGAGTGGCTTCGGAACAACTCTGTGACCATTCTTGACTGGCCCAGCCAGAGCCCTGACCTAAACCCAATTGAGCATCTCTGGAGAGACCTGAAAATGGCTGTCCACCAACGTTCACCATCCAACCTGACGGAACTGGAGAGGATCTGCAAGGAAGAATGGCAGAGGATCCCCAAATCCAGGTGTGAAAAGCTTGTTGCATCATTCCCAAGAAGACTCATGGCTGTACTAGCTCAAAAGGGTGCTTCTACTCAATACTGAGCAAAGGGTCTGAATACTTATGACCATGTGATATTTCAGTTTTTCTTTTTTAATAAATTTGCACAAATTTCTACATTTCTGTTTTTTTTCTGTCAAGATGGGGTGCTGAGTGTACATTAATGAGAAATAAAATGAACTTTTTTGATTTTAGCAAATGGCTGCAAAGAGTGAAAAATTTAAAGGGGTCTGAATACTTTCCGTACCCACTGTATATCCTATCTTTCTATCTATCTATCTATCTATCTACACACACACACACACACTGGTAATTGTGTTTTTTCTCTGGTGGACAAAGTCCTGATTCAGATTGCACAGAGATCGAGAGCATGGAGGCTTGTGCGAAGGCAGCGACTAAGACAGGCCTGTTTAGATGGAGCCTGAGAGTGTGCTAGTTCTTCTCGGGTTTAAATTGCAGATCTCAGGTAAAATCATAATTTGCTGGAAACATTACTAAGAATCTTCAACACCTCACCACAGTGTGGCCTGTGCAGCCACGCTCCTTAAACACGCTAACTTCATCAACTCTGAAGTACACACGCATTAAGATATGCATACCTTTCACGGGAAGGAAAAAGGTTTCAGAGATTTCAAAATCCGTGACTGTGTAAACCTCGACATTTTACACCTAACAGACACACACATATTCTCTAACAACACAAATAAACACTTTACAACATGACTGATTTGAACCTGAGTGTGGCCTCAGTCTGCAGCTCTGCAACATAAAAAGCCTCCAGTATGGTGCGCAGGAATGCTGAAGACATGTGGTTTTGCTTCTCTAAAAATACAGATGTCTGCAAGATCATTACACAGAATTAGGAATCTGAATGTAAAACTTTTGAAATTTTTATTGTAATATTTAACATATTGTATTCTTGACAGAAGAAATGAAACTATTTCTTAGCTTCAGTGTTCAGTTTTAACACCTGTCCTAATAAGGCCTTGTTTTAGTTACACATCTGATATTAGTTGTAGCTGTAATATGATAACTATTCAAACTATATTTTTTTTATACCGTGTTTAAATGCTCAGTTTAATACACAAACATATACCTTAAGGAAAATGTATGGACTTCATGTTATCCCAGACCTTATAAATACAGCAGAACAGAAGTGACATGTGCAGTAGGCCCTTTGTGAGAACATGTGTGCAAGATATGTGTATGGTTGTTTTTGCTCCACAAGTACCACCACAGCCTGCCTGGCTTGGGAAAAAAAAAAAAAAAAAGAGCATCTGGCAGACAGCTTAGGCACACCAGAAAGGAATTTGATGTTTTCAAGAATCCAGTGTAATCTGAGCAAAAAATCTGCAAGGTTGACCCTGACAGATTTTAAACTGATAACGATTCAGAGATTTTTTTTTTTCAATTATTTTATTATTGTATTTTTTGCAATTATTGAATCAACTTTACATGGTTGACCATGATGCATCTTTTCATCTTTTCTTTCATTGACTACAGCCGTTTCAACAGCACATTTCTAATTATTCAGAAATCTTCTGAAATCACTTTCAGAAGTGTTTCTTTGTCTGATGTGTGTTCATGATCAGTGTTGCAGGCAGAGCCGGAGACTTTACAGACAGAAATATATACCTTAACTCTTTTAAATGGTCAGGAATGTGATGTGACTTCATGCCATTCCTCTGTTGATAAAGTAAATAACTAACAGATGCAAATCATATGCTTTGATATGGAGTATTATTTCAACACGAGGTAAAAAGCCCCAGTACACGAGAACATAATGATATCTGGAAGCATCATTGCAATATATTTTCGGCATGTAGATGCCACTTTGATCCAAAGCAACATAAAGGTGAGCTGGCTATTTAGAGGAGCAGATGGATGTTTAACCTGATGTCCTCGAGAAATTTTCCAAACCAGGAGAGATAGACAACAAGACACGCGTTCCTTTCAGAGGCACCAAAAAGGTTTAGTGTCGCTTTCTACGGCAATTGATTCAAGCCATCTGACTGTGGAATCTAACCTCTGACAAACAAACACAAACAAACACACACACACACACACACACACACACACACACACACACACTGAAAATTGCAGAAAAGTTTGCTATAGATTTTACACAAGCAAGATATAAGGTCGCAGCCCTTGTAGTTTGTCTAATAGAACCCATGACCCCACCCAGCTTTCACAATACACCCAGGGGCGGAGGCCTTCAGCTGAGGTACAGGAAGAAGAACAACTTTATATGTCAGCTCATAGTGCCAATTTGTTGGGTAATTTAGAGGATGAGGCTGGCATTGCTCTTTTAAATTTTTCCTGTTTTTAACAAATTCCCACAAAAATTCCCCAAATATCAAAGTGCTTGTTCATTTCTACAATACTGGTTTGGCTGGGGTGATAAATTATTAAGTCTGTTCCAAAATATAGAGTTAAAAAACAGGCTAAATAGATTCCTAAAACTGTTGGGCATTGTCATTGTCAGGAGTAAATAAGGAGTTTATTAGGGACTACTTTCAGCTGTGGATAAACACACATTTAACATGCTAGTGAGTATTTACGCAGGACAGTGTCTATTGAGCTGAAATGTTCATGTGACCGGTGCGTTTGCTGTATAAGAAACATATAAAATATCACCACACGTCTTCTTCAAGCACCATTTAAGAGACAGAGACAAAGAGAGGAAAGTGCTTTAAGGACATGCGATATGCTGCAAACTCACTGTACTTCAAAGTGCCATACAGTGACTGTGCTGTTGGCTGTGGAATGTTTGGCAATCAACTCAATCAATTACAGAGCCACAGAGAAAAAAAAGAGGATCTGCTCTTCATAGACACTATATGAGGACAGTCTGGAGATTACATAAAAGTCAGATAGAGGCAGCGGAGCAGAGTTGAATGTCGTTGTCCAGTTGGTGCTCGTAAATAGGATTGTACTGGACATCCTATAGAGGTGTGTCAGAACATCTTCCCTTTGTACCAGGATGATAATGATGATGATGATGATGATGCAGGGGAACGGTTCCTCAAGCCTGGCTCTGAGAAGCATGGTGTCTCATCTGAAAGATTAATCAGCTGAAAAGAAATGTGATCGGGGTGAGTACAAATATGAAATAAATATGAAAAAAGGCTTCACATAAAATTCAAAATAAATCAGTGTTTTCTGTAAAGTGTCCTCATTACAAAGAGGACAATCAGGATCATGAAAAGTACTTTGATTCAGATTCAAATCTGTTCAACTACTGATTGTAAAAAAGACAGATGGACACATCACAGCAGAAAACTCAGAGGAAAAGTATTGTTTCAACTGCAGAAGTTAGAAAAAAAAACAAACAGCTGTGACGATTACAATGTTTGTACCCTACATGTTATGAAGTGATCATGTCTGGATCTCTTAATAAAGACGCATGAAGTTACAGTTACAAGGGCATGTCTATCATAATAGGACCAAGCAGTGGGGGAAGAATCCAACTGCAGACCTCGTGTACGGGAACCTCACGTCAAAACAGCAGGTCTGCTTTAAAAACAGCAGCACAAGGTAAATGTCCAAAAACTCACTGGAACATCAGTCTGACACAGATTTGCCCTCAAATGTCTTTTCTTACTTATACAGTACAGTCAGCAGGCCACTCACCTTCTTTGCGCAAAAAACACTTCCAAAGGCAGAAGCATAGGGACATAACCAGCAGAGCTGCGACAGTGGTGACTGAGATCAGGATGGTGAGAGCCGTCCCAACTACAAGGGGAAAGAGACAGAGACAGGATAAGGAGAATTTTCAGCCACAAATGGGTAATTTAGGTGATGGTATTTGTGTATGTACAGCAAGACCTGTGCTAGTCTGGACACTGTGTCCCTATTGTGGACAGTCCCTGATTAAGTTTAGGATTTAATCTACAGTCTGATTTCTATAAGGTGTGCCCTCTTGACCCATTCAACCATTTATCTCCTGCCCATTCTTAGCTGAACTTTTGTCTTTGCTAGAGGAATGCTTCCAATTTCAGACAAAGAGTTGGATCCGAAGATTAAAACTCTCATGTATCTCAATTAATATGAAGCTTAAATATGTACAGATAGCCAGTAGACCGATAGCTTAGTTTAGCATAGAATGGAAAAAGGAGGCTATACTGGCACCTCTAAAGCTCACTAATTAACAGAAGTTTATTTACTCAGTCTCTATAAAAACTCAAGTGTATAAACAACAATTGGCCGTTTTACAGGTGGCTTGTGTGAGGCTTTTTCATGGCTGTCGGCAGGAAGGCAACCAGCAGACACTCCGGGAGGTTGTTGGTACCAAACAACAAAATTGTGGTATTTTTTGATCAGGTTAAACGGTTAATGTTGACACTCCATACAACTCCTCCATTCAGGTGCATTTCAGCCCAAAGTACAAAGTGTGAAATATTGTGTACCGTACCTGGGTATGGTATGACTAGGGCTCCATTTGAAAAAGGCAGACTAGAGTCCAGATCAGGTGTACTTGGCTCTGGTATGCATCAGGCGTGAGAGGTATTTTTACAAACATTATGAAGTGCCCTTCTGTTAAGGCTACGACATCTACAATACTGGAGCGTCTGTCACTTTTTCAAACATGAAGTTTGAAAATAGACGAGTGTCCTCCTCGTCTGTGCTCCAAAAACAAAAGAAGCAGTAACGTGAAATACTTGTAATACTCCATTGTAAAGCCAGCTGTAGGAACTGTATCGATTGGTTTTGGCACATATTTTCACGTCCACAAGTGTCATGTAGAGGATGATGTAAGTGTATTTCTGTACAAATCATTAATGTGCTGTTGATTTTGGCTAGGGGAGAAGTTGGTAGGAGAAACAATTGTACTCGGGCACTGTACAGATTAATCATCCCTGTCTGGAAGTGCTGGTTGGTGAATCCGTGAACTGGGCAGAGCCAAGCTAGCTGTGTCTCTATGTTTCCAGTCTTCGTCAAGCTCCCAGGAATTGTGCTTGGCTCTGCAGAGATTTTGCGATAGTGGCAAACTGAGTTACAACAACTTGTGCATTCATCACACAGTGCACACAGGCTCAAAAAGCATTTTTCAAACACAAAGTCCTTGGAAATGGGAGTGTCTTTAAATACCTTTTTGAGCATTTTAAATCCCACAAAATGACTCTTTTCATTGTTAAAGTTTGATCCAACAACATTTGGAAAGTCCAGAAGAGCTGTATGATTACATTATTTAAACCCATTCATGAGTACGAGGAGCCAACAGGAACAGCCTGTTCAGCTTGGTTATCTCATGTGCACCCTAAGTGCTCAGCTGTGAAGGACACTGATGTACTTGCTTTATGCGCTAAATAAATTCATCGTCTTTGTGCTAAAGTGAGTCATCCGTCTGTCTGCTGCTTCATTTTGAAGAAGATGAAAGAAGGCTTGGGGTTGGCCAGGACAAATAAAGACACAATGTTATTAAAGATTTTATGACGGAGATCCACATGGATGCAAAGGTTTACTGATGCCAACTCACTTTTAGTGTTCATGGATACAGCAATTGGTGACTCAAGCCCTTTGTGGTGCACCAAGCACTTGACTGACACGTCTTTAAGCAGCCCGGATCGGACAGTCAGCGTGCTGATGACCAGAGTGGTGCCATCCCCCTGCGGGAGTTGCGTGGTCACGGGGGGGCCCATGGTGCGGTTGTCTCTCTCCACGTTCCACACAATCTCTGCCGGGGGCCGCGACACCGAGGTGCAGTTGGCCTCGATCACACCCGGAGAAGTGGTCTTGTAGCTCACCTGAGGTTTTGGCAGCACTGGAAGAGATGAACAGAATCAGCACGTTACAAAGAGCATCACAACACATCGTCACACATTTAAACAGGCTCACATTGTTCCATGTGTCACAGATGACAGGTTCATTAAAATGCATTTGTTTCTTTTTTCTGTTGGGTATGACATGCAGAAGTCAGAAAACTCTGGAAATATTGCAGCATGATAATAATCATTAAAAAAAAGAAATATAAAAAGTATGCCGTGGCAGAGCGAGTATATGAAATGGATTATTTCAATCTGCCAGCTGGCCCAAATTTATATTTAGTTTAGTTTGTGTATCAAGTAGGTGTCTTCAGTTAAATTGCTAAAATCATAACTGGGATAAAATGTTGAATCCTTTGGATCAGCTGAGATATGTGAATTCCTGCACTCTTAACATCCATAAGTAAATGTCTGGCTGTTTTTAATTCTCTGTTCTCGGGGCTGAGCGAGGAATGCGATACACTGGAACCGAGAAGATTGTTGTTGGCAAGAACACGTTCAGCCACAGATATTTGGCCCTCTTAGCTTCAGCATCTTCTCAGACTTCTAGTTGATGAACATCACCCACCCTTGGTCTGGATAATATTTTGGGGTGGATGAGAGCACGAAAGAAAAACACTCTGGTGATAATCCAAACCGTAACAACACCCTACGGAGCAGCACCAAGTTGATGTGAAAATTTCAGGAATTATGGCTTTTATATTCAATTTAATTCCACAGTTTTTTCGTATCCACCAATGAGCTCATTAAATACAGAAAGATTAAACTACCCAACAGCATATGAAGAAGTTAAATTTAGCTCCACCCGGACCAAATATCAATGACTATCATTACAATGTTGCTTACTACACTACTAATATTGCAGTTAAAACAATTCATTAATACACACTTTTCTTCACGATGAGTACTTTTCATAATTTAAGTATAATGTTTACCTCAACACTGCTGTTGCTACTGATACTAACTAAATAATAAGTATCCTTGTTCCAACACATATTTTATATGACATACATCGTCTGAAACTGTAAAACTACATCAAATAGAGTCACATCATCTCATGCTCATGCAGTGACTACTTCAGTTGCATTACAATTTTAAGGTTACTTAAGTTTGATTGCAGTTCTTTCACAGTACAGTTGAAGTTGTTTCAATGCTAAAAATAAACTTAATACATACACATTTTTAAGACTATTTCAAAATTTAAACAAAGTTCTAGCCTATTCAGACATTTCCTGGTTAGAAAAAACAATTTTAAAGTCGCTTTAATACTCAAGGACTTTCAAGACTTACTCATGTTGTAAAATTGTAATTTGTTAAGGTTGTGAGACTATTTCAGTCCTAATCTGGGGTCATATAGTCACCTATTAATGACATGGAAAAGATCTGTGCGTTGTGTGTATTGATTATTATTGTTCATGGTACATTGTACATTATGTGGGAGCAATTACAGGCGGCATCACGTCACGTCCAAAGTGGACGGGGTGGAAGCCCGGTGGCATCAATGAGCAGCAAGATAAAACATTCATGCTAACCATGCTTCGGCACTGGAAACACCTACTGTACTGTACAGTTCAATTTCAAACAAAAGCACATCTGTGTCTTGAGATGACTCTGAGAGAAAAGGAACGGGAGAAAAATGGAAAAGCGAATGAGCACAAAGGGAGCGAGACAAAGCACAGAGGGAATCACTGTCCGCTGCGAACACTGACACAGTCATGCATCAGGACCTCGCTCCCTGCCTCCATCATTCTTTCGAACGCTCCATTCTTCACGTGGACACACTTGCTCTGTGTTTGTGTGTTAACAAATCAGCCAGCAGCCGAGCCCTCCTGCTGTATCATGAAAACACTGAGGCCACACTCAGGAAGAAAAGATCAACATTCCTGTCTTAACCCCGAGGGGTACCTGTCTTTCCTGTCTGCAAAGTCCAGACTAAGTCTTCCTGCACTCGCTCCAAAGTTTGCCTCCTTTGTTTATCATTTGTCTTCCCGGCTCCTACATCTACTGTGGCGCATAATCACTCGCAACTAAAGCTCTTCAGAAATGAGCATCTGAGAATCTTTTTTTTTTTTTTTTTTAATAGAAAATGAAAATTCTGCCAGAAGTGCCAGTAATGTGAAACAAAGCAGCAAAAGACTGTTGACTGAAGCAGCAACAATAGCACTGGCAACAATTAAATTCATTTCTCTAACGATGGAAATGTGGCTCAGTCTGTCGGTTCACAGTAAACTATGTCAAGTTGATGGAGTGCCTTTAAATTTGTCATTAAATCTGGTTAGTAATTTGATAGGAACATTCCTGGTCCCCAGATTAAGACTCGTAAAGATTCGGTTGGTTTCCTGACTTTTCATCAAGTGCTACCAAGAAGTCAAATTTTCCACTTGTCAAAATGTTAATTTAAAAACTAACAGGGTAGTTTTAGACATTTCAGGAAGCTAATATCAGGCTTTAATTGTCTAAAACAATCTATTTAGTACAATGTTTCCACATTAGTTCTTCTTGCTGAGGCGGCACCACCTGAGGCAGAGGGATATGTCCTGATTGTTGATAAGTGGACTTGTTGCTGTGACAAAACAACCCACAAACCAACATGTGGCTGACAGACACCCACTTAATGTTGCTGACTCAAACCGCTAAAAAGCTTATCTTAACCCTCGGGTTGTCCTCGGGTCAAAATGACCCGCAGCTGTGTTCAACCAAGTTCTATTTTATTTTCATATTTTTTGGGATCATTGTTGACAAAGAGACTGTGAGGGTTTCTTTAAAGAATGATGACCAATGATCCCAAAAAAAATATAAAAATATAGAAATAAAATAGAACTTGGTTGAACACAGCTGCGGGTCATTTTGACCCGAGGACAACACGAGGGTTAACTTGAGCGGAATATAAAGATTTTACAACCTTTGTGCAGAGCCAGGTGAGATGTTTTCCGCTAACCAGCTGTGAGTGGCAGCCTCATATTATCATGAGGGTGTTATCAATGCTCTTTTTAACTCTTGCCAAGAAGGTGAAAAAAGCTTATTTCCCAAATAGTGAAGGACACTTTGAGATTACACAAGAATGTGTTTTGTATAAATACAGTATATTATTGAAGAAGTTTGAACCTATTCTTTAGTCCAGCTTTGCCATGTGTACACCAGCTGCATGTCAGTGTGGGCCATACTTTTATACTATAACCATATTAATAACATTACCAGTATCAGTGGATTAGGAAAATCAGATGTTTACCAAAGGTGGTGAGGCAAACCACGGAGCTCTTCGGCCCGTCAGTATATGTGTCGTACAGGCAGGTGTAGCAGCCCTCGTCCTGGATGGTAACGGGCTGGATGGTGAGCTGGCTGTCAGACAGGGAGGTGCTGAGCCAGACTCTTCCCTGGAACGGAGGCTCAATCATGGGGTCGCTGCGCTTTGCAAAGGAGGCCACCTCCGTGGACTCTCCTTGAGCAGAGGTGTGTTTCCAAGCAATCTGTTGCACCTTTTCAGGCAAACCGTAGGAGCACGAGAGGGAGGCCCGCTTGCCGCTAACCGCTGTTTTGTTGCTTTCACCAGCGACGTGAGCTGGGGATGAAAAAGCCCGTCATCCAGTGAAAGAAAGATGCATGACGAGAAAAGATAAGGAAAAGAACAGGGAGGCAGAGGGTGCAAACAGGACAATGTAAACATGCAGAAATATGAGGCACCCAAACAGAAACCAGTCACTGGAATTTGCACCAGCTGTTTCTAGTTAGTGGAATGAGCCCTCCTTCTCCCACTGCTCCACAGCGCTTTATTAACATGACTGGCTGAGCCTCAGCAGGCTCATCAGCTTGTGTTCTTAGGTTAGCAGCGGTTAGGGACATCTGTATTCACATATTTCATTTTTAGTGGTCGAGTGCAACGGGCAGGCATCCAAAATCAGTTAAGCCATGTAACACCAACAGGGACAGAAACGATGGAAACTGAATTCAAACGGCTGCTATTTATGTGAGCACCTCTGTCTTAAGTCATATTATTCCTCCCTTATAGTGACAGCTACTATATATTAAACACTTACTCAAACAAATCTCTCATCTTCAAACTCAAAAACAGAGAACAGATGTGAATGATATTGATACTGTATCAGATAGAGAACAGGCCTCTCATCTCATCTGGGCCGTAGATTGTGGATACCCGAGGTCCTCCGTTTAGATCTAAGAGGCCAGTCTGACTCCCTTCACTTTGTCACCGGGATTCTCCAACCTAGTTCATGACTTTTCTAACTGTGCACAATACATAATCTCTCTTTTTACAGTTGAATAAGAGCGCTACAGCTTTTAATTTTTTTTTTTTATTCTGCTTACTGCAGTTGTTTATAGAAAAACAAATGCAACTACTTTTCCCAGCTTAATTGCTGTGCAGCTCATAGTTCAGCATTTCATTACAGCACACGGCTTCGACCCTTTACTACTAACTATTGGTCATTTATAGCAGTGATGATCAAAGAATCAACAATATCTGTTAATAAAATAGGTAAGATAGTTAAATATAATAGAAATCCTCCTCCCTATAAGAAATAGCTTTTTGTTTGAAATCAGTAAATCAGATTACAATCTATTATGACAGCCGTGACATACTGTTAGTGACCCTGTGTATTCTCGGGTTGGACATGCATAGATGTTATCATTACTATAACATATTAGTCCTCCTCTCTTTGCAAATGACATTTTTATTCATTAAGATAAACACAGTTATTGTAAATGTCCTTACTCACAGGTAACAGTGAGACACGTCTGTCCCTGTTTCGACCCAGTGGGATGCAGGTCAAAGATGCAGGTGTAGCAGCCTTCATCACGGAAGCCCACCCTGCGGATGGTGATAGCTGAGGTGTCCTTCGGGGAGGAGGCGAGCTCCACGTGCTGCTGCCCGCTCACACTGTCTGTGTCTCCGGGCTGGTAGCTCAGCAGGGTCTTGTTCTGGACATCCAGCCAACGCACCTGCCTCAAGGATTCCCCTCGTTCCCTCGAGACACTGCAGGTCAGAGTGAAGGGCTGCTCCACTGGAGCTTGCAGGCGCTCTGGTGCTGTTACTCTGCCTGAAACACCCACCAATATGTTCATTTCACACAGGAAATAATAAGGTGGGCTTTTAGGATGTTTATGTCCTCATCTTCTCAGCTTGACTTGGCTAACTCACCCTGTAGTTGTCCCACCATCAGTAGGAGTAAACACACCTGCAGACCCTCAATGCAGGAGGCCGGGATCGTCATCTTCTTCACTGCTCATTTAAGAGGAGGAAGAGTATACTGGGATTTCACAAGTTATCACAGTCAGTCTAACATACATGAACTTCAACTCTTCTAGTTTGTACTACAAATTTTCCAACATGCATGAGCGTTGACAAGTTCACCTTTTAACCTCGCTTCACTGCCCAAGTCAGCTTTTTAAAAAGCATTTAAACGTTTTGAGAACTAGTAAGTGTGACGCAAAAATATTTCCCCCCGAGCCGTGACATCCCGTGTGCAGATGTTCAGATCAGTATTAAATTCAGTAGGCCTCAGTTTTCTAAAAGTTTTAGTTTAGTTTTTCTCAAGTCTAAAACAACGACCAGCAATTAACTTATATAAATAAATAGTCAATAAACTACATATATTACACTACGCATATGCAGCAATCTACATAAAAGTTTCACATGTTCTGATTATTTTGAGATCATCTACAGTTAATAAAGAGAACAGAGGAACACTCAAATCTGCAACGTATTTTTTTTTTTAGCTGTCATATAAACTATAAACACACATGAGATTGAGACACTCACCTCTCGCGTCTTAAAACAAAAGGTAAAAGCCAAACGTGTAAGATGTTCTACCTCCACAACATCTCGCACATGGCGCATCCTTAGTCTACTATCCAGCGGTGTTTGGGAACATCACCCCAGCACGAGCGATAAACTATGTTTTTTTTTTTTTTGTTTTTTTTTACTGTTTTCTACTGTGCGCACTACTAACAGAGTGAACTCCAGCCGGCGACAGCAGCAGCGGACTGAAGCGGAGCTCAGAGTAAAGCCTAAAGCACAGCTGATGTTTTGGGCTCACAGCGCCCTCTGGTGACACTTCGTGCGCATTGCTCGACCGAGGCAAGTGTATATTTGTAATATCAAATATGCATGACAAAACAAAAATCTAATTAAATTTGTATTGTCTGTATATATATATATATATATATATATATATATATATATCCTATAAGCCCACAACTGTAACATATGAAAACTATGAAAACTTTATTGCTTAGATGAGTTTTTTTTTTTAAATTTTACATTAAAACAACGTTAACTCTGAGTAATAACGAAACACATTTGATGTTAAAACAATAATGTATCACCTTATCATTAGTATATTATTATAACATAAAACGTGTCTTGCTTGTGATAAGTTTGTATAATGTTATGACGTAAAAATATAATAGCATAAAACTGATCCATTTTTCTTTTTCTGGCTTTTTCAATGAAGAGATTGGTTAAAATAAAACAGGTCTTTATGGTTTTAATAGGTTAAATATTTTTGTTTTCTTTGAATATAATAAGGTAGCCTCCAATTTTAGGCTTTTTTTTTTGTTATTATCTGACAGGGCGGGTAAATAAATGTAAGAACATCAGCCCCACAAAACCACTAACAGGGTCAAATTACGTAACTGATGTCACAGTTTAGCGTAAATAATAAAAAAAAAAACAATATTAATCTTTTAATTTGTAAAATCCTTAGAACTACGTAAACGCTCCTCAAGAGGTCTTTGTCAACGTCACAGTTTTGCGACGGAAGTGGACTCGTCTCGGTGACGTGCCTACCCGGACTTTCAGTTGTAACATGACAGCTTTAACGACAAAAAAGTCCCAAAATGAGCTCGTTGTGTTTTTTTAGTTTAATGTGAGCATGAACTGAAAACTGTCTTCGACGCTTCTGACTCGTGCACAGCGAGTTTCCGGCGGACTAAAGGCGGTTTTACGGACATCATCATGTCGTTTGTGGTGGACTCGGTCATCATGTTCACCTCGCAGGTAATTAAAAAGTCGACATATTGTTCGTTTATTAATTTTGCTCCACATAATTAATTATGTGACAAACCAACCGGGCTGATTTATGGTGTATTGCAAAAGAAAAAAAAAAAAAAAAAAGGACATCAGAGCAGAAACAATTATTCGATTAAACAACGAATTGATCGACAGGAAGTTAAAAGACAACTTTTTTTGGGAATCACTTAAATCATTGAGTCATTTTGTGTTAAATAAAATGTTAAAATGATTTGATTCCAGTATCTTAAATGTTAATATTGTCCAGTTCCTCCGGTGTGTCATGATAATAAACACTATTTTTTTTTTTTAGTTGTGTCAGGACAAAACAAGACATGTGAGGCTTCACCTTTTAACTTTAACTGGTCGATATTTTCACACATTTTCTGACATTTTAAAGACTAAATAGCCAAACAATTAACCAAAGACGTCATCGATAGATTTATCCATAATGAAAATAATTGCATCTCTCCTGTACACGGCCTGATTTGGAGGAGAATTTGTGGCTGAATGCAACAGACAGGTTTGACTGACGTGGTTATGTATTTGTATGACTCTTATGGCTCAACGTATTTCTGCAAATCTGTCCCCAATAATCCCTTTGGCTCAGCAATGAACTGCTCAGGTTTTGTAGGTCAAAGGTCAAGTTCAATGTGACTTCACGTCTGCGATATCTCAGGGAATCTCTTAAAAATCTGGCCAAAAAAAATATTCACTTGGTCTCAACTAAACTACCACGGTGAGCGTGTGCAGCGTCTCCCCCCGGGGGTCATCAAGGGGGCACGACCCCTTCACCGGCGGTTCGTCGAGTTTCGGTTCCCCTCGATACTCGCGCCCACCACTCCAGCTGTTTAACATCTGGTATTGCTTGTTCCTGCATACTGTGGCAACGTCATCTTTGCTCAAAGCCGCAGGACCATTCACACGAGCACCTCGACCACTCTTTCACGACCTGATTTCCTTCTTCGCTCGAACTCGTGGGTTTGGTGACACTCGAGAAGAAAATTTAGCTTTTGGAATGAACTCTGATGAACTGACGTGATGTGACAACATATTTGTTTTCCTTTTTCTCTTTCTTCTCCAAATAATTCTCATTCAATTCAACGCAGGTGCTGTTCTTTGGTTTCGGCTGGTTATTCTTTATGCGCCAGCTGTTCAAAGACTACGAGGTACCGTGTTATCGCATTGCATTTATTTACAAACAATGGGTGTGTTGATTTCATGCCCAGCTATGATGATGATTCTCATCCCAAAATCATAGGAGTTCACCTCGTCATTGTTAGCTGAGCTGTAAAAGACTTCCCATCTGTTTTGTTTGTTGACAGGTGCGGCAGTACGTCGTCCAGGTGGTTTTCTCTGTCACCTTTGCCTTTTCATGTACTATGTTTGAGCTCATTATCTTTGAGATTCTGGGTGCCTTAAGCAGCAGGTTAGTGCATTTTTCTTTGGGATATATTAGAATTGTATTGCTCACAGCACATGAAACACATCAACCCTCGTGTTTTTGCCGCAGTTCCAGGTATTTCCACTGGAAGCTAAATCTGTACGTGATTCTGCTGGTCCTGATCTTTGTGGTGCCTTTCTACATCGGTTACTTTGTTGTCAGCAACATACGCCTGCGTAAGTTCAACCGCTTTTTTACCACTGAAATTTAAATATTTTGACAAAATGTCCAACGCTGCTGCTTGAGGAATTTTATATCACAAGTGACACGAGGCTGTTTGCTGTGTGTCCATGTAGTCCAGAGACAAAGGCTCCTTTTCGCCTGCATGGTCTGGTTCACCTTCATGTATTTCTTCTGGAAGTTGGGCGACCCATTCCCCATCCTGAGCCCTAAACATGGTGAGTGTGCTTCTCTCGTGCACCTTCGTGCGCGCCTGCCGTGTAGATTTGAAAGGCAAGTGAAGTGTTGCTGTCTTGTGTTTAGGGATTCTGTCCATTGAGCAGCTCATCAGTCGCGTCGGTGTGATCGGAGTCACTCTCATGGCTCTGCTGTCGGGGTTTGGTGCCGTCAACTGTCCCTACACGTACATGTCCTATTTCCTCAGGTAAGCTGAGCTGCGGTTCCTCCGACACCGCCTTTAACAGCCAAGTCAAGCAGTGCGGTTAATCCCGAGTCTCGGTATTTATTTTGATGCTGTTGCTTTTAATGCTTCATGGTTTTTGTTGTGTTCACAGAAATGTAACGGACAGCGACATCCTTGCTCTGGAGAGGCGGCTGCTCCAAACTATGGACATGATTGTCAGCAAAAAGAAGCGGTCAGTAAAGACGACAGTTTTCTTTTCTTAAAACTACTAAAACAACTTTTGTACCACTACATTTTTAAAAGGTACATGTACTATTTGTGAAGGATTGCCATGACGCGGAGGCAGATGTACCAACGTGGGGAAGATCAGAACAAACAGACGGGATTCTGGGGCATGATCAAGAGCGTCACCTCCACGCAAACGGGCAGCGAGAGTATCCTTTACGCTTACGTTCACTGTGAAGGGAAAGATTCTTCACTTTTAGCTGTTACCAGATACTTGTGTACTATTTACTCTATTATAGTATTATTAGTAGAGATCAGCCTTGACTCTTCCCTCCAGATCTCTCTTTGATCCAGCAGGAGGTTGATGCTTTGGAGGAGTTGAGTCGGCAACTTTTTCTGGAGACTGTGGACCTGCAAGGCACCAAGGTGACGTGTGTGCACACAAGCAAACAGTCCACCTCGCCGTAGACGGCACACACATGCCTGGAAAACTAGCTTTTTCAGTTGTGGTAAATGTGGCTACTTGATTTATTCAATTTAGTGCAAGTTAACACCAACGAGTTGATTATCCCATCTGAGTTTTGTTTTTCTTTTCCTTGATAAATCCACGTTAAGTATACCGGTTCCCTTTTTGACTCACGTTTCGTCTTCAATAATGTCTGAAAAAAATATTCGGGTCGTAAGTTAGATGCTAGAGGTTCAACTTTCTTCATCATCCACACGGCAAGTCAACCGCTCTGTGCATCTGGTGCCGTTTCAAGGGGGAAAGTGTCAGCAAGGTCATTTTCTGAACCAGACTTACTGCCTCCCTGAAACACTACATCAAAGAAGGTGTTTCTAAAATGTTGATAACAGTGTGTCAGATTTGTTCTTGGTTAATTTAATTTATTAATGTCAGTGGTTTCATTATAAACTATTGCTTGAATAAATGGCTAAAATTAAAACGAGAGTGGGATGTGACACCAGTACTGAGAACCAACAGCCTGAAGCACTGACTGCCATTTAACACACATGGGTGTCAACTCAACTCAACTCGATCAACTCACACTGCCTATTTTGCCTTTTGTAGGATAAATGATTTACTCATTCTTTATCACCACTTTTCCTAATCTTTAGGAGCGAATTGAGTACTCAAAAACATTCCAGGGAAAATACTTCAACTTCCTGGGCTACTTCTTTTCCATCTATTGTGTTTGGAAAATCTTCATGGTGAGAACATTCACGTATTGTACTCCAGCATTGTGTCTTTCCCTCACACATCAGTACCAGTAGTTACATTAATCACATGTTACTCTGTATTTAAAAAAAAAAATTATAATTGCTTAAGATGTACAAATACGTTTATTTTAAAACCACCTCTTCTTTCAACTACAGGCCACAATAAACATAGTGTTTGATCGAGTTGGAAAGACGGATCCAGTGACGAGGGGGATTGAAATTACGGTGAACTACCTGGGCATCCAGTTTGATGTAAGAGAGAGAGAGACACACACACACACACACACACACACACACACACACACACACACACACACACACACCTGCAGCAGTAAAGTCATGTATAATACATCATGTTCTCTTGTAAAGATAATTGCTGGCCCCGTATCATCACTTCTCTGTTCTCTCCGTCGTAAACCTGTTCGAGTCAGGTGTAATCTTTCCCCCATAAAGACAGTTCTTTAATTGAGTTCTGGCAGCTCCCACTCCCAAGAGCACGGCATTACATTTGAATTTGAATTAATGACTTTTTTTTTTTTTCTCCTTGTCTCAGGTCAAGTTTTGGTCCCAACACATTTCTTTCATCCTGGTGGGAATAATAATCGTTACATCTATACGTGGCTTACTCATCACCCTCACCAAGGTACAACTATCTCATCATACATGTTCTACAGGCAACTGGTCTTAAAGTCGATAAATCTAAACTGAATTTGACTTGCTACTTCCTTTTTAGTTCTTCTGCGCAATCTCAAGCAGCAAGTCGTCCAACGTCATCGTGCTCGTCCTCGCTCAGATCATGGTGAGTGTGCGTTTGCTTCACGGTTGTCTTTTAACAGAATATAGTCCACGAACTGCGAACCCATCTGGATGTTCTCCGTGTGTCTCAATCCAACAGGGGATGTATTTTGTGTCGTCTGTGCTGCTGATGCGTATGAGCATGCCACTGGAGTATCGCTCCATCGTGACCGAGGTTCTGGGAGAGCTGCAGTTCAACTTCTACCACCGCTGGTTCGATGTGATCTTCCTGGTCAGCGCCCTGTCCAGCATCCTCTTTCTCTATCTCGCCCACAAGCAGGCGCCAGAAAAACACATGTCCCTCTGATCTCCTACAGAACGCCTTCTTTCGCTGGGATATGACTCCTGACGCATTGGGTGACTTTCAATCTGGAATTTATAAATATCCAGAAATCTTTTTTTTTTTTTTTAATTTTTTTTTATTTGACATAACCATCTGGACTGCCTGTTCCTGAATCAGGAATGGCTGATTTCTGGGTGTGAGTGAAGGGGAACTATTGGAGCACGTGAGGAAACAACTGAAATTAAACAGCATTGGTAGAAGGACTTTAGATTTTCCTGAAAATACAAACACTTTGTTCTGTGCTCTTAAATTTGTATTCTTTTTGCCCAAATGTTTATTTTGTTTAGTTTGTCTGAAAACACTGGAGCTGAACTGTCCACTGGGTCTCACTGCTTCACTTCCACTGAGGTGCAAATATGAGCAATTGATTAAAGATGCCACTGGTGATCCAAGTTATGAAAGTTGTAATTTTAATAAAATGTCATTTTAATTGGGAACAAATACCCCAAAAATGAGCTTTAATTCAGATGATATGTGTTTATTTGTTTTTGTTCATGGAAATTGTCGTTCATTTACTTTTATTTTGAAAATAAGAACAGCATAGAAAGTACAAAAAAACACAATGCATTAAATAAAAGAAGTTGGTGAATGGAGAACAAAATAAAAGGCCACAGTGTTTACTGGTATTGTTAGCAGTGTTTTTAATCTTGGTGACATTGGTAATCTCAGGTGTGGTTAACATATTACTCCACTGCTCAGGCTCATATCAGCAAGCAGATCAAAGTTCCCATGAGAATTTGTTCTTCTGGGATATTTTTGTTCTCAGCCCTTTCACACAATTATGCAGCTATTCTGATATTCATCAGATCCTAACAGTGAATTTCAAAAGTCTTTACTGTCCTTGTGCTTTTGTTTCCTGAATCTCTTTTTCTTGTAATATCACTGGATGTGTGAAGCACATAAAGTTGATTTTTTTTTTTTTTTTAAGGAACAGATCGCCGTCAGATTAGGCCGAATCAGGAGAGAGATCCTTCAGGGGTTTTCTCACAATCTCATGTCGAGGCTATTGTCAGATGAAGATGATGACACTGATGAGGTCTGAAAGAAAGACAAATGTCCCTGTAAGCTTTTAGTTGAACTATAAATGAGAAAAGTCGTGATGAAAAATGTAATGATTTCAGACTTTAGATCGTGACACATCCAAGATTCAGATACAACACAGCCAATTATAAACAAGGCTAAAAGTCTCCAGCCAGGCGAACGGCTTCGTGAGGCTACAGATGACAAACACTTTCTATGAAGAGACAAAAATCAATCTGGGTGAAGGGCTGCGGGCTGAAAATAAATGTTTAAAGAATTGGAAATTACCTTTCATTAAAATGTAATATATTTTACAGAAGATTAACATGCTACATTCAATGAAATTTAACATAATTTAAAACACTACTTTAATCTGTTTCATAGTCATTTTAATATTTTTCAGAAATTATTGTCAAAAACAGGCATCTTGCCATTTTCTTCTCCATTTTCTTTTGTCAATGTGTCACTGCCTCAACCTCTCATTTTGACTGGCAGCACGTGCTTTAGCAGGAGAGAGAGAGTACCATAAATCTTAGTAGATAAGATGTAGGCCAATGCAGTTGAATGAATTTGTTGCATATTGCTGTAAACTGATATTATGTACTTTTAATTTCACAAAATTGACAGTTCGCTGTTATTACTGTTAGGACTTTAGAGCACTTAGGAGTAAGTAAGGGCCAAAACAAAGTTTGGCTGCTGGCCCCAAATTGGGCGCCTCAGCAAAAAAATTTCACAGCACTGAAAAAATGCTGATGTTTAGTAGGTTCATTGCTCATATGTACAATTTTTGCATGCTAATATTAGCCACAAAGTACTCTCAGGCTTATGGGAATGCCATTAGTTTTGCAGGTATTTGGTCATCTAGCAAAGCTAAACTTAAAATTTTAACAATATGGTGTCACAAAGGGATCAGGGATCATCGAAAGATGCAGTTCATCCAGAGAGGAATATGAATTTGTAAACTAAATTTCCATTTGAGCCTCTTTGTGGCACTATGAGAAAAGTTATTCAAAGTTATTAGGATTAATGCTCGGGGGATCATAATATGCAATTCAGTCAAAAGCTGTCTCGGTTTGGATGAAAGTAGTGGATTTACAGAAAAAACTATATTTGCATATCCAAAACCATAATGCAGTGCATGTTGGCAAAGCAACACTCACCCTCTGCCTTTCTGGTTCAGCCGGGGTCTCAGGTCTGACCTCCTCCTTCTTCTCCTTCTTCTCCTTCTCCTCCTTTTCCTTCTTCTCCTTCTCCTCCTTTTCCTTCTTCTCCTTCTCCTCCTTTTCCTTCTTCTCCTTCTCCTTCTTCTCCTTCTCCTCCTTTTCCTTCTTCTCCTTCTCCTTCTTCTCCTTCTCCTTCTTCTCCTTCTCCTTCTCCTCGCTGGTCTCTGGAGTGGCTGCAGTGTGGACTTGAACGTAGGATGTTTCCCCGAGGAGCAGGCGTGTGATGGCCACCCCTTTATCTTTGAGCTGTTGGTAGACGCTCTTTTTAGCCAACAGCATCTCCAGCGAGCTGCCGCTGCTGCGGATGAGGGCCACCACCTCTTCATGGCCGCTCTGCTCCACGTTCACCCCGTCCACCTCCACCACAATGTCGTTGTCCTCCATACCCGCCCTGTCAGCTGCTCCACCCTTCACCACCTGAAACGAGGCACGTCTTACCAATCCAATTTGACACGGTAATGATCACAGAGGGGACGTTTGTGTCTGTCTTACCTCCATGATGAATTGACCACCCAACCCCTGGATGCCGTTAAGGTGAAAGCCATAGCCAGCTGCGGTCTTCTCCATTTTACACAGTTTAGGCTTGAGCTCCTCTTCCCGCTCGTGAACAGCTGTGGATGGATGGACTGGCGCAGGTAAATTGAGAGCTTCTGTGTAACTGGGCGGTGAATTGGAACCCTTCATCTCCTCCCAGAAAAGCATCGGGGACAATTTCCCCTGCGAGGGACGAGACATGTTGTTACAGAGAACATAGGCAGAATATACCAAAGACAAAGTGGCACTTCGTCTCACCTGCTTATAAATTAGGTCCGTGTCTTTGTCCACCACTAGGAGGCAGCAATTGTTGCCACTCTGCCTGATCCTGTCTACCACCTGGTTGTGGCTGCAGCTCTCCACCTCCTGGCCGTCCACAGCCACCAGTCTGTCCATTTCCTGCAGACCGGCTCTCTCTGCTGGGCTCTTTCTGTCTATGTCCTTGATGAAGTGTCCTGCGTCGAGTCAAGGAGCACATTATTAAAACCCAGCCTTCTCTCTGCAGGTTTATAATGGGAATGTATTGATTATGGTAATTGCCTGTTTTGTTGGGCTCCTCCCTGAGCAGGAAGCCGTATCCATCAGATCCTTTGGTGACATTGATGATCCGTGGTTTGTGCGAGAGGTACTTGGCTGTGGCCAACCACGATCCTATCTTAGCCTGTTTGCTCTGGTAGAACCTGTCTGCTTCCTCATCAACCAGGAGGAACATGAGGCTGCTGCCCGCCAGCTTGATCTTTGCCACCATTTGATCATGCGTGCAGCTTTCTACGTTCTCTCCGTTGAGCTCCAGCAGACGGTCGTTGAATTCGATCCCTGCTTTGTCTGCCACGTTTCCTGGGATCACGTCTGTCATGAACAGACCCTTCTCACCTAGAGATGAGGTGACAGAAGATACTAATTAAATCAGAGAAGAAAAAAAAGAAATCGACACATATTCTATATTTGGGCTGAGATTACTGAAACATTTTATTCAGACTCTTAAAAAATTTGGTTTCCTTAATGAAGCACCCATGAAGTTGTAATTAACATCTCGCTTAATGTTAATACGTTATTTATACATCAGTTGAAAGTCATTGATGGGAATATCTGTCGGCTTTTCATCTTAGCGGTTGTTCTACATGTTGATCTCTGAGCCCTGCATCCTTAGCTCACCTTTGACGGAGCGCAAAGAAAACCCAAAGCCGGAGCTGGACTTCACCAAGTAGCAGAGTTTGGGTTTTAGAGCCTGTTTGGCCACTTCTTTGGAAAGTGGTGTGCTTTGAGGCTTGGAGAAGTCCACTCCCTGCGCTTTGGCTTCTTTGTAGGATGATTCATCCAGAATGTGGAACACGACTGATGCTCCGCTGTTTCTCACAAGGTCCACCACCTGTCCCGGTGAAACAAAGCAGCGTCTGAGAAACGACGCTCGTCAAGTGATCATTCTGTCAGTCTAGGAGTGCTCATTGATTTGATTAATGCTATTTAAGACTATTTCTTTATCCTACTCACCTCTGAATGAGATAGTTCATCAACAAATGTTTTATTGACCCGGAGGATGCGGTCTCCATCTTTCATGCCTGCCAATTCAGCCGGACCTCCCATTTCCAGGCAGCGGATCAGCTGACCCTCCTCGCCATGCTCCACCCTCAGATAGAAGCCGAATGTCTGACCCGGCCTCTTGGTGAGAGAAATCACCCTTGGCTTGTACCCAGCCATGTCCTAACATGGAGAAAGGATTAACAGCGCACACACACACACACACACACACACACACACACACACACACACACACACACACACACACACACACACACACACACAATTTAAATATTCTAACATCTGTCATGCAGTGTGGTTAAAACATTTTTGTTGTCGTACTTTGAAAATGTGTCCACTGTGTCCCCTTTTCTTCCCACTACTGTCACCCTTGAAACTTTATCATTTAATAACTGATAATCCTGGACCTAAGAAAGCTAAAGAAGACTGTGCTGATGGCTTCAGATGAAGAGTTCATCTTCCAAGTCAGCGCTCCACAAGCAGTTAATGGTTAATGGCAGGCACAGCTGACTGTAGTAATCACCATAAAAACAGCATGGACTTTGAATTCATATTAAGGAATGTCTGTTATTCTCTAATTATACTGTATATTATATTCTTGACTTTCCCCTGAACTATCTCAGTTTGACTTGAAAAAAACATATTTTTCCCTTCTATAAAACAGCATAACATATTCTGGATATTTGTTATCAGTTTATGTCAAAACTTAACCGTGTATAATAAATACTTATGCGATATTTAAACCCGAGACACATTTAATGACAAAATTGAAATGTTCTTGTGAGTATTGTTTTATCTTTGAATTCTTTAGAATCACCTTTAAATAAAGTTACACTCAAGATGACACTTCAGAGATTATAATCTTAATGGATCCAGTATCAAAACTACAAGACACTTACAATAAAATAAATACATTTCGAGTAACAATATTATCTTCATAAAAGTTTACTCTAATAACAAAATTGTCAGCGGTGTCTAACTTCTGAGTTTGTCAGCCCTTAAACAAAGAAATGTCTCCCTCAACTGCATGTTCAACCAAAACGTGATATTTTGTTTTATTTTTAGAGGTAAAACCACCAAGTACTTTACAAGAAAACGTGCAAACATGAGAGGAAAGTCTGAAAAAAAAAAAGAAAGAAAAGTCACAATCCTTCAGTTGTATTTTGCTTAATTTCTTGTATCCTGGGTTAGGAACAATACGGATAGTTTTACAACATGAAATTGATTATGTGATAAAAAAAAAAAATCTACGTACAACATAGTGAAGAGATTTGAATGTAAACTCACCATCTCGTGCTTCGTGGCCCAGTCCAAAGGGGAAGCTCACCTGCCACTGTTTATCTGTTACTGGTTGTATCTTAAACTCATCTCCTTCCTTCCCCCTCCCCATTCTCCTCCCCTTCTCTCAGGGACTTTGACAGGCCAAAGGTGGTGTTAAAGGCTGAGTTATTTAACAGCGCCTTCTACCACGATCGTTTAGAGAGGCCCATTTCTTTTCACAGAACAAAAGCAGTCATCCGTTTAGTGGTAAAAAGTACATAATGTACGTGGAAATAAGCAAAGTAAAAAGTCATTAAAGTTCAGATACAGCAGTCAACACCATGTAAAATGCATTAATGTTATAATCACTGGCAATGACTGTATATATAATACAAAGTCTTGCATTTGTTCGGGTGTAAAATTCATTTTCTTCACATATTTGTAGAATATATGTAAACACGTATGGACTTTATATGTTCTTGGTTTGCTAACAAACACACTTTCTTGATGTGAAACAGAACTTCTGAACCATCATATTCACATTTATATATTTACAAAGCTGTAAAAACAGAACTCATTTTTGCTTTGCTCTGCATGAAAGCACGCAACTTAAGTGTCTCTAATGATTTAATAGAGACAAACCAATGGTAATATTGGTTTTCCATATTGAACTAAAAATGGGCACATTCACACTCATTCACTATTTTTAGCATGACAGTCAAAACTGGCTGATACGAAATAAGAGTTCAGTGAGTTTGTCAAATTATTCTTGCTAATTTTCCAAGAAGCAGTTTGCACCTTAACGTCACCATGGGTTAAAGTTTTACCTCTCCGCCTTCTTTCATCTCTTGCAAAATACCTTGAGCAGGTCAATACAATATACTGGTAAGATTAAGGGTCTACTTGAATATCCTTCGAAAGTGGACTTAATGAACGTTATTTTTTCAAATCAGATCTACAAGGTTCAGGGTAAGCTTGAGTGGAGTTTAGTCTGGGAAGTTTATGGTTCCTGTGGTCTGTAACTATGGGAGAGTCCTCTGGCTGTAAATGGCTTATTATGATACTGCTGTCCTTGAGATGGGACAAAGGTGACAAAAACTGAAGCAAAGCCAAGCAAAAACAAATGTGCACACAGTAACAGCTAATCCATTACTGTGCAGATGTCACAGCAAGATTTAGTTATTGAAGGGTTCAGTTATTAATTGTACTCTGAATTCACTTCTGACATTATCTTTCCTACTTTTCAGGTTTCTAGTGAGATTAGAAAGTAGGTATTATTTTTGCACTAAATTGGTCCACTCAGTCATAGGCAGCTCTTCTCCTTCCCTTTATGTCACTAAAATAATGTTAATATTGAGTGGGCACTTAAAATAATACATGAAGACATGTTAGAGTGAGGAACCTCCACCTTTCTGACATTTTTTTTTTTTAGCTTCTTATGCAAATATTTTACTGTTGTCAAGCTGATATATTCACATTTTCAAAATGCTAATTTTTTTCTCACCAGGCAACAGTGATACTTACTAGCTTATTCCATTCGAGTGTGAAATTCTACCTGAAAACACAGTGCTGCTATCAAATACATGTAAGGAAGTGGAAATAACATTTGTATATATGTGTGATGGCACCGGCTATAATAGTTTTCCCCAGGCTGCTCAAGAGTCATGCCCTAAGTTTTTGGAAAAGTTATTGTTGTGTTGTTTTGCTTTGAAACAGTAAATAAAGATTTAAGTGGGGGAGAAAAAAAAAAAAGGATAGATGGATGGATGGAAACCCTTTTCGTTGATGTTTTGAACTTGACCTATTCATTTTTACCCTTTTGGCCCACTGCTGCCTTTTACTGCACATTACCACCACCAACAGTAATGTATATCGACGGATATGCACAACTGTTGTGGAAAGTGCTGCAGGATATCCATTACCGTCCTTCAACAGTGGGGGAAAATGTGTATCACATCACCTCATGCTGATACTGTTCAGATGTAATCAGAATACAAACAAGGGCCATCTCATTACATATTACCCCACAACATTTAAATGTATGGAAAGAGTCCATTTTACATATTCATTACCTTTCAACTCTTGTGAAGTGAACAGTGACGGGATAGAAACTGCTTTTGATTTCATGTATTTTGTCATTTCAGAACGTTTATAATGTTCTGAATGTCAAAACTTATGTAACTACAGCTACAGTAGTATAGTAGAGGCTAAAACGCCAACAACGGCAAATGTGAGAATCTCTGCAGCCCTGAGGGCATCAGTATTCCTGCCTGTGCACAGAAGCAGGTGTGTGTACTTCCAGACCAGGCACTTACGTCTGCTGATGGGTTAGTGCTCCGAGTTTCCCCATCAACACACACACACACACACACACACACACACACACACACACACAAAATGACAGCAAATTATGTATACAGAGTATTGTAGCACCAGATACAGACGTGAGCCGTACAGGGCTACCCCAGCAGTGATCATCTCCAACCTGTCTTCATCAGCAGTGGAGCATCAGTAATCAACACATCATGCCAGTTTGCCATTACTACAGTCAACGGGAGGCACTAGTCTCTCTCTTTATCTTGATTGGCATCCTCACATGGCTTGTTTATCTGGGGTAAGTGTCTCTGCACATGACCTGCCCGAGTCAGCGAATTAGACCACGGGGAAAGATTAGAGATGGGCTGCTTGAAATAATAGTGCTTTTTTTTCTTTCTCTGGGAGTCATTTGAGTGTTCAGGGGCCAAGCAGACGCTCACCACAGCAATAAAATGCCCCAGAAAGTGACATGTTGACCTCCCAAATGTGCAGGTGGCACGGAAGAGACAGTCTCTCTATTCCCATCTTGGAAAAACAAGCATGTAACCTGTCCATGGCTCACGCTATATTATGTGCATAAGTCCTCTGCAGTTTAATAAGGATGGAACTTGGCAATCTAGCTAAAATATCTATCTAAAATCTTGATGAAATAATGGCAAGGAAAGGATTTTACAAAATCAGAACAATAATCTATCTTCATAACAGACCGGCAAAAACATTCTGCTGTTTAACATGATTGAAAATTTTTTAAACATTTTAAAACAAAATTGAATTAAAATTAAAAATCTAAATAATTAGATTCTGGATGAATTTATGTATAGTTTATTACCACAAAGAACATAAAGCACAAAGCATAAAGCTTCATTATCTTATTGTTTCTTTTCGGACTCCTGTCAACGTTTATAGAATTGCGTTCTGTGTTTTTGATTTCACTCATTCCATTAAATGTAAAAACAGGCCATTGCTTTCCAAAATGACCCATGGCATGTTTTCTGATCAGATAATCCATCCAAAAAGTAAATAAAAGAATAATACTTGAGAGAGCTTTCCTAACACCCACCTCTGGGTAAAGTTTAGTTAAATAAAACTACGAGGCTTCTTAAGGAGAGCTTGTAAGATTAAAAGAAACTTGAGTGTTGCCTCACACAGAAGGTCCCACATCATCTGGAAAATATTGCTGAGTTTGCATTTAAGTGAGTAGTCAAATGATTACAGATTACAACTTCACAACCCCAGCCAGGGCAGCATGGCAAGTACCCCAAACAACATTTTAATATAATTAGATAATTACTCTTGAGATGACGATAAGCAAGACTTGAGGAGGATAGATTTATTGGTCTAGCTTCAAAAACAGCAACACCCTCTGTATGTTTCAGACCGTTTTAAGTCAACACGCAGCTGTGTAACAATCCATCTCTGTGAAAACGGACTCACAGGCCACATGAGGGCGCCAGAGAGCACGCAACGCCACGACTTCAGGAACATCAAAGCTTAAACACATGGAAACGTTCCTGCTCCTAATTAAATCTGCCGGACTAATAAAACTAATTACTGCAGACAAGTGGAACTGATAACAGTGAAATAGTCATAATGCCTGGTCTCTGAACTCCACTACAGTTTTCACAATAAATCCTTGGCTATTATAATTAGGTATGTGTTAAGACTGTCATTTTTGAGATATAATAAGTTTATGTGGACTCAGATGCGATAGAATATAGCAGATGATGGAGCTGTCACTCAGAAAACGGAGGAATTGGCTTCTCATAACTGTACTTACTGCTTCCAGTGCATTGTGAGTTTAGGAATAATCTTTTTCATTTTACGTTTTTTTTAAAAAATCGAAGCGAAAAAGCATTACAACTTCCTTATGACAATATGTATGGGCTTTGTGCGTAAGGAGGTATAAGCTTGTTTTCTACATCAAATATTTAAGCAATAACATGGCTGGTGGCGTCCACAAACAGAGCAGTTACCGTTTTTTAAAATATCTATCCCTGACCAACCACACACCCTACCCTATATGACATAAGCCCCCCTCTCTGCGCGCGATTCATTTGGCGAAAGCGCAGCAGTGCGCCGCGCTCCTCTGCTCTCCTGGCGCACACCGAGCCTTGATTAACGCGTGAAGCCGAGCGGGACACGTAACAGAAAGGCGGAAAAATAAGCGAAAGAAAAGTAAACTACTTTATCACTTCGTCTTTTACGCTGGGCAGCGATAACTGGACTATGGATTCAGTGTCCGGTTATTTAGCAACTTCTGAGGCGCAGACAAATATTGACAGAGGGCTGATTTGAACTTTTTGCCACATTAGACGAAATTACCTTACACTACAAACATTAAATCAAAAATATGGATGTCTATGTGCGAAATGAGACAGCTATGAACCCCGAGTGTGTCGGAGCCCAGGCTGATGCGCTTCAGAGCGGAGCCAGTAACGGGAGCTTGGAGACATCAAGCATCGCCTGCGGCAACGCGTCCACAGTCTTCATACCTCAACGTGTGAGGCAGAGAGGTGAGTGGACGAACAGATAACTCATTACCTTTCAGAAAAAAGTTTCAACTATGATCTCATTTTATTTTTTGTATCTTAATGTGTTGCTTTTACTGAAGCGTTGGTGCGTTCGCAATGAAAATGCGCCAGTCTAGATGACTTCCCTTCAATTCACTCTAATGTTTAATTATGGGATCATGCATCTGAAAAGGGCTGATGAACCGACTTTAAAGGAAGGTAAACGGATGATTTTCACCTCTTCCAAATGAGTACAGATAAAAGAAGAATTTGTGTAACTTGTTGGCTGTGATAAAACAAATTGACTCTAAAAACACATGATGCTACATTTAATCCATCAATCAAAACTAAAGATACAGAGAAACTTGGTACCCGGGCCACAAACTGACTGTTAAAACATGAATGTAAATTCGGTACCTTTTCAATCTGTTTCTGACAGGGAAACGATGGCTTTATTGATTCACTGATATACTGATGTGCCAGCCGTTTTTAGTAAAGCTTAGTTTTTTTTTCGGTTATATTTGCTTTAATTCAACAGGAAAATAAATGGAGCACCAGAGAAATTATTTTGGTTGATATTAATTAGATTGTCTTGATTTGAGCTTGTGCGTCATTACTCTTGCAATTTCCTCTCTGTCACATCTTCACCTGCTACATTAGCAATCAGCATTTTCTATTTTCACCACCTTTAACTCTGTTTCCATGCGATGATAAGGAGTGTGCATGTGCCTCCATGTATGTAAGAGACTGCAGAGATTGAGCACCTTCCTGAGTGTTGACAGCTAGCAGTACACAAGAGATTTTTTTTTTTTTATACTTACTACATACTATATATTGTACTGTAATTGATTTCACTCCCCCTCAAGTTATTCCCGACATTACCTGACATCCTCCACACCAACCAGTGATTAGTAATTTCTAATCTACAAATTTAGGGCACGAGTGTGACAATTATACAAAGCTCAGTCAGTACACTGCAAATCACAAATCTGCTGTAGGGATACAGATGGAGACCAAGGTGCTTCATGTCGGATGAGACATGCAGCAGCAAAAGGTGAGAGCCTAATCTGTTCATATGTAGCAACCGCGTTAATCAGCCAACACAATATCTCACTTCGTACCCATCAGACTTTCATTTTTCTCTATTTAGCGTTCTAACAGAACATCGCACCCTTCTAAGATCATCATGTAAGGAGATCTTGTGCAGCTGCTGTCATCATCATTTCTCACTCCGTCACTCCCAAAAATGGATTACTTCCCCGTCACATTCCCAATTCTTCTCATCTCATCTCTGTCCATCACGTCGCAGCTTTGTCAATGGTGCAGATTGAGTTGTGTCAGTCATATTCCCACTGGGTTATGCAAATTTTTCTGCAGACCAGAGACATCAAAGCATGTGCAATGGATGCAACACACCTAGTCTGAAGGGATTTCACGAATAAGCTCTTCCTATCTGGAGGACATTTTTTTTCTGATCAGTGAAGTAACTGTAGAGCAGCCTTTTGCATTGCAGGATTCTGCCTTAGTTAGAAAAGTCAGCAAGAGGGAATGCAAGTATCACAAAAGTCTACAGCAACTATGGCAAACAACTTAGAATAGAAATCTACAATTAAATACACAAACATGAAGTGAAAACAGACGAGACTGTGTTTAAAAAAAGGAGAATGGGGTGTACATTGCAAAAGAATGTGCTAGTTCAAATTTTGGCATTTTATTAATAAGCCAGTGCAACAAGAAAAAGAAAATGGAGTACATCTCTAATGATTCCTAATGCTCCCTGTGTGTTAATGATACCTGTTCGTCACTGCTCTGGGAGAATTTCACCATGGATACCGGCATCCATTCGTGAACCAGTCAGTTAATAGGAGCAAATACATCTCAAAGCTTGCACATGTGCATCATTTACAGTGACTGCAGGAATAATTTTTGATCTCTAAAGAACCGTTTGCAGAAACAACTAAAGGGCGTCCTGTTGAAAGGTTTTGTGTGGGACTAAAAACTGATTCTTCTCGTCACGCTGAAGAATCAGTTTTGGTTCCAGTTATCGCTCTTTCTGGGTGGGACTTCATGTGGAAAAAAACTACTCAACCGCAAACGTCTTTCAAAATATTTTACAGCGAATGCAGTCCAGGTGTTGTCTTTGATTTGGCACAAAACCCTGCAGACTCTAAAAGGGCTTCATGGCACATGATTTGAAACCCCTGCTCTAAACTCTAGTGGCTCCTACATGGCTTGTCACACTTTAGTTACTGTACTAAAAGCATGTGAATAAAGGAATCATACATTAATAGAGTCAATACAAATATTTATCTTATCTAAGATACGGGCTGACTGTGGTGCAAATTGTCAGATAACAGCAGGAGTTCATTCGAGGATGATCAAAAAGAACAAAAGTGGGGTTATCCGTTTTCACAAATCAGTTTATTCCAGACAAAAGGCACGGGAGCTCAGATGTTTCATACCCGCCTGCGCTGTGGGCCAAGCCACAAACATGTGGTTTCATACTCCGACCGCTGTGACTGGGGCCTCTGTTGTCGTCTGTCAGTAGAAAGTGGTTTCTTTCATTGCCTCCATCAACTGTTCCAGGGTGCAGTTGGTTTAGATGACATTTACTATGCTGGATTAGCCACTAGCTGTGACATTTACCGACACCGCGGTCCTACGGGAGCAGAGCCGGCTTTTCTCTGATATGTGCAGTGACACGAGGGCCAAGTGGGATAGGAAGTGACACGCGCAGCATATGTAACAGAGGGAGGTGTTGTTGGGTGGAGCGGGGTTCATTTTTAGTCAATATGTCTTGTATAGCTACTGTACCAGACACAGATGAAAACTTAAATATTCATGGATGGAATAGGAACCTCATTATTAATTTATTCACAATTTCTCTGCATATCTAATAATAGCCTCTGCCATTGCAGTTTAATTTTTTTTACTCAATTCAGTAAGATTTCTTTCACCAACACATAAAAAAATGGAAACGTTTTAATGTACCTCGTATTGGCACAGTTGTTCTGTAATAATTGCACACACAGGGGCTTCTAATGTAACAAACATCCTGCACTATGTGTGGTTTAACGGAACAAAAGACACACTACTGAGGATGTGCAGTTAATGGACTCCAGAATGTCATTAATGAAAGACAGACAACTTCCACAAGTCACAACAAAGTCATTTTCACCTGCAAGCTGCTCACATGCTCTGAGTGTGTAAACAGACAGCAGACTGTGTGCCACAGTCGGTGTTCAGACAAGCTACAGGCTTTCCTTTTGACTTTTGGCTCATTTTAAACTGAAAACAGTACTCCAAAAAAAATGAATGGAGCTGAGAGCAACACAAAAACATGATAAACTGCCAGTGTTGGTTTCAGTGATAACCTGAAACCTAAAGAGCATTTTCCTGCTACAGAACAAGTACATCATGCTATTTTTAAACCTACGTTATGCCTCTGGTTTAATTGCAGGGTGGTTCAGATCTGTTTGCTGGCAGAAACAGCAGTGAAGTGTAAAAGAGAAGGAGAACGAAGGGGTGATTGAAAATGAGCTGTGTGGGTTTCCCCCTGCAGCATCCTCTCTCATCAATCAGTGGTTTGTTTCTTAAGAGACTTACTTTACCCATCTGGTGTGTAAACAAAATGTTGGGTGTGAAGATTTTTACAACAACAAAATAAAGAGGTCATAGTTGAAAAACTGATAAATAAACTGATAAATAATAGAAATGCTGGTTCAGTTTGTAGACGCAAGTCATACATTGACTAGAAATGTCATCAACAAGTGCTGAATCATTTTTTGAAAGATTCCCATCTCTAGTTCCATTATAGTCATTTATCATATCTGGCTCGGTATAATATCTCTACAGAGACAAAGAGCATATTGAGTGCAGTGTACTGCCTTCAGAGAGGATTAATAATTTAAGTATTGTATAAAATAATCTCACTGTACTTTATGATAAATCATAAACTCATTAAAAGCTTATTTCTCTGTCATTAGATCTGCTTTCTTACTTATCTCGTCCTATCGTGACATGGTTTATTCCCTGTTTTAGCTACAGCAACAACTAGCTTTAATATTTATTTCATATCTTGTATTGTCTAGTGTAATATTTATAAGTCTAGTCAGCTAGTACGCCGCGTGTTTCCAATGGCTCTCCAGATAGGAGATTTGAAGGTGTTGGTTTGCAGCCACTCATAAACTAGTAAAACCTGAAGTAAAGATTTTTATCGTGTCAAATATTTCAGGACTAATCATAACAATTAATAAGCGTAGGTTCCCCTTGTCTGCGCCCATAGTAACTAATAATTAAACCAGCTGGTTTGACTTTGATCAGACTATTGATTAGAGAGTTATCATCACTCATCGGTTACAAATATATGGGCTAGTAGGGGGATGAGCAACTGACTCGTAGATTTAGAAAGCTGTTATCAACAACATGGTGGATGATTGCTAGACAGTACCAGCGGCAGTAAACACAACTTTGTCGTCATGGTAACAAAAATAAACACATGGTTGACCATGTGAAATGGTCACAGTTAGGTTAGTTTTAGTCACCAAAACTACTCGGTTATGTTTAGCAGTTTAGATAACCAGAATATGTTACTTAACGTAAGTTACATTACATACATCACATAAGTCACGTGACGTACGTTACATGACCTAAAAACAATACGTGTTTGATCTGATTCATCACCTCCTAACACTGAGATATGTGATGATATGTCAGTGTTTGTCAGTAATGGCTCACAACGTCCACTGCCTGAGTGGCCCCAAAAAGTTACATTAAAAGAAAAAACTAAAATCTAAGGTGATGAAGTGCACATCTGTAATTCTCTAGGAGCTTGTAGACTGCACACCTGTCAGCGTTTATTAGGCTGGAGCTGTCACAAAATAGATTCTGTCAATAAACCAACAATATAAATTTGATTTGAGCAGTCTCGTCGAACACTAGTTCTATTCAATGAAATGAATCAGTGAGGTTGAGGAACAGAAGACTACAGTTTTGGAGGGCTCTTTTTATTTATCAGAATTATGGGTCTGTACTGCATATTGGCCAATGAGCGGTGAGCAAGGTCCATAATACTGGTGCCTTCCCTTTTCATTGATGAGCAGATGAGCAGCTATTGGAAATGCTAGCCTGAAGGAAGTGATAAATGTGCTGAGGGAGTTATCAGCCAACACGCAGGAAAGCTAATTGGCTTCGATTTGGCAGAGGCCAGTGTAACATACTTCATTAGGCGAGAGTGAGATAGTCAGTAATAAATGAGAGTTTTCCTTCCTCTCTCATGCCAATCACGGGTCTGCACATTTTACATTATGCTAATGAAAATGAATGCGCACCCACATTCACATGCACACTCAAACAAAATTAAACAATCTGAATGCCTGTTCTGGTGGAGAAACCCTGATGTTCTGTCCGCAGTACACTCAGTGCATTAGAACTCACGGTTTCTATTTGCATAGGAATCGGTGAGACAGATGGTGAGGCCACATGTCATTAGATGTGTGTGTGAGAGGGAGACGGTAAAAGACTGACCAACATCCTGACTGTGACCAAGCTGAGCCTGAATCCTTCGCTAAGCCTGCAGTGATACAAAAACATTTCCGAGTGACTGGGTAGAGGCAAGAGCACTAATTCAATTTGGCGAATATTATCCTGCTGTTATCGGTAAACTACTTGCAGTAGATGCTCATATGGGTTTAGAGAAGTCCAATTATGTCTTTACCGTGGCCATTGAGCCGAATGCCGGCGCTTTGTGCAACAGGGTTTATACTTTTACAGCCCAATCTGAACATTATGCTGCTTTGTGATGAGCAGACAGATGAGTGGAGCTCTGATTGTGTGGCCCAGCCAGCTGTGCACAATACACGCATTTACATCCCAGGTGGATTACTGAGAATCAATACGAGTTAGGTACAGGATTGCTTAAAATTGATGTGGCACAAGCCAAGGGAAATAAAGGTATTTTGAGCTTTTAATTCAATTTGTGATATTTAGAGTCCGTGAGGTGTGATCCTTCTGGAATGTCCTTACAGTGCTCTGATATGATACGATTACTCAATGATTGAGAATTCATCCCCTGATTCTTCACAAATTAAACCTTCAGCTTGTGGTCTGCATGGATTTATACACTGAAAAACACAGAGCATGCTGGTTAGTCAGCCTTTTTATTTTTCCTAAAGCTTTACTTTGAATTGAGAGCAGAAGGAAATTAAATAGAAGGCAAAGAAGGCAAACTGCAAATGTTTCCTGAGATTTTAAAGGATAAAGATTAGGAGTAATCACTAAAAGATGAAAATACATTGTGGAAATAGGCCTACTGAAAGGTTAATGAAAAAGAGAGAAGAGGAAGAGATAGAAATAAGAATACATTTGTTTGGTGGCTTTAAGGGAACATACACTGTTGATGTGTACTTTAGTTCATGTAATCTGACAGTGGCTTTGAGGAACTGTTGGTGATATATTTTCAGAGATTCAAGGCTCGAGTGTGTTCGGTTGCACGTGCTTCCAAAGTGTGGGTTTGTGTGTGATGTGATTTGTGTCCTGCAGATGTGGCACACATGGGCACCTGTGATCCCTGCACAGGAGGTAACCTGTCAAAAAGAAGGTAAGGTGACGATAAGAGAGAAAGCAGATAACATGGACTTCACAGGACATGATCCAGTGAAGCTGCTGACTGCTGAGGCCACAGTCAGTCTTCAGGCTGCAGTTTTTGCACTTAACAGTATTTGTATTTCAGATGAAGGACTCGACTTTGAGAGTGTATGAAAAACTGCATTCTGAACTGGTGCAAATGGGGCTGAAGGGCTGAAAACATGGAGATTACAAGAAATTGACTATTCTAAGCCGTCTTTCAACAGCTAAAAGATATTAGCAACTGTTAATTACTTTATCACAGCTAAATGGAAGTTTTTCTGAGGTCCAGCAGCTTCAACACAAATCCGAGAATTATGAATCAACTTACAAAAATTATACAAAATAATAATTAATGTAAGCTACTCATTTCAACAATACAGCTGGCAATAAAACAAAAAAGACAGCTGATGTAACTGCCATTTTATCAGTGTAACATCACAGTTATATTTAATCAAAGCTGAGTATTGTATAATTTTCAGCAGCAACAATATGACTCTTTCTAATCTGTAATGTTGTTAGCAGTGCATTCACAAGCTCCACCCTTTTGCAAACAAAGCTAACAGAATAAAAACATGCTTTTGATTTTAGAAGTGTTCATCCATACAGGGGCATGTACAACACAGTGAAGCAGCGATGATTATAAACACACCAGACCGATCGATAAAGAACACCAGGCTCATACCAATAAATATGTAAAAGCTAACTAATGTTTTTGTTCAATAGTACAAAGACATTCACGATCTAATAGCTCCCCTCCTTCTCCTACTTGTTTCTGTACTAGATGAGGACCACACACTACGGATCCTGCTCTACTCGCTCATCTTCTTCCTGAGTGTATTCGGCAACCTGCTGATCATCGTGGTGCTGACGGTCAACAAGCGCATGCGCACCGTGACAAACACCTTTCTGCTGTCGCTCGCCGTCAGTGACCTGATGATGGCCATCTTCTGTATGCCCTTCACCCTCATCCCAAGTATCCTCAAGGACTTCATCTTTGGAGCTGCCATGTGCAAGATAGTGTCCTACCTCATGGGTGAGAGAAGTGGGTGTGATGAGGGAAAGGGTGGAGTTAGTGGCGGTGAAGACTGAAGGTTGAAACCACGAGAAGGCAAAAAAAAAAAGAAAAAAGATATAAAATCAAATGGTGAAAAGTAAAAGCTAGAATAAAGATTGACAATGTGTTGTGTATTAACCAACAAATCGGAGTCCTAAATCTCTTCCTTATTCACGAAAAGATGCAAAAAGATCTCAAATAAAGGGAACTAAATTGCGTGTCTATTCCAAAAGTTTGCACATTTATTTCGCACCCGTTTTGCGGGCGATTTACTAAAAGTAATTGCGTTTTTGATATCAGGTGAAAATCGCTCTATTTAAATGAGGTGTTTGTGTGTTTTAAAATGATTCCAGCCGCTCTAACAGAATGACCGCAAAGGCAAACGGAAATCGGATCCCACTGAAATGAATAAATATGACAAAAACAAAACACTATATAGGAGATTATTGGTGAGGAAGTCAATGATGTAGGAATAACAAAAAGATCATTAGATAAAATTATGAGAAGATGGCAAGATATTAGGCGGGAAAAATGATGCGGGATGAGATGCCTCTTCACAAACACTGAGCAGCAGGTGGAGCTCTTTCTGTGATAAGCAATCAATTCTCATATTTCTACTTTCAGGTTTAATAAATATCACTGTGGGTGCTAATTTACACATTTGCATTTCCCCTTCCAGTATTTTGCATGTTCATGTATAAATGCCCAATATTACATATGCATTCAGGCAAACACGCAAAATGGACAACGTGTGTTAAATTGCACATTTGAAAATCGCAATCCTCACTGCACGTCGTTAGTAGATCAGCTTGGACATTTTTTTGCAGGTGTTGTGAAGTTTGCACGTGGTTTTACACACGCAAACGTTTCGTAAATCAGGCCCTAAGTACGTTAAACTTTCTATTAGGGCTTTCTGTTTGCTGATGGAAATAATGCCAAAAAGGGATCAACGGAAATACCAATGATATCCATCTACGCCCTTGAAGTGTCATTGGGTTAAACTAGTATATTTCTGAGGTTGCTCTCCTATACAAGGTCATAGTATTAAAAAGCTCCAGTCCTGTTCTTGTCGTGCACCAGCAAAGTGCAGTAATGTGCACGGAGGAGGTGGAAGCAATAACTTCAGTGAGTTATGTCGCTTAATCAACATCAGCACTGGAGTTACATGTGTTTTTGTGACCAGTATTATATTATATTATATTATATTATATTATATTATATTATATTATATTATATTATATTATATTATATTATATTTTATTATGTTATATTATATTATATTATACTTGCAATCTCACCATAGACTTGAGCAGAGAGTGCACATAAAGTTTTGGGTCCAATTCGGGAAATTGGCAACAGAGACTCACGAAAGGCTTCAGAAAATGTACAGCTATGAAACAATGATCCGGGTGAGGTGGTTGAAGCGGTATTTGCATTTCAGACGGGGCATAAAGCCGCTGTCCAAGATGGAAGAAGTTTTCGTCAGGTCAGGAGCTCAACCAGGTGGCTTTTTGGGCACCTTGAATTCAACACTGAGCTTTACTGTGATGTTCAGATAATCTGAACTGTGTCACAACCGGGTTCTCCTATATAGAAACTTGCTAAATTTCTCACCCCCCATAAACGTGATGGAAATAAACACGTAGCAGTGGTCACAAAGATGCACATGTTGATGGAGCGAGCGAATTTAAAATACTTACAAAGGTTAATGCTTCCCCTGCTTCATGCGGGTTGCGACCGTCTCTGAACTTTTTGATCACATGCTGTTGGTAAACTAAGCTTCTTCAGAACAAATGCAACATTTTCATTCAAATCTTTTCCCATTACAGCATAATATTGAGGTGCACCTGTGGTTGATAGTGAATGTTTTTGTGTTTGCTTTTTAAAGAGCACAGTTACATGTTTCTCTATACAATATGAGCGATAATCTTTTTCCTGTGACCTTTACTTCATAGCAGAAGCAACAGTAGAATTTGCTGTGAAATGCCATTTACATCTGATCTCAATGAATTTTGAGCGCTTGCAGATGTCGGGTCAGTCGCTTTATGATGAAGGTTCTTCTAACCTCACTCACAAGGCGACTGACCTCTACAAATGGGAATTTCACTGAGGAGATACTATGGAAAGAAAAATCTTTAAGTTCCAGATTGTGGTGAATCACAAAATGATCGAACCCTACTAAACTCCTTAAACATTAAAAAGAATGTGGTGCAAATGTTAATATCATTCATTACTTTCATGTGCAGCGATAGAGAACACGAGAAGTTCATTACTCAGCTCATAATTACATTAAAGCACCATATTTCTTGATATGATATCCACATCAGTACACAAAAATAATCACAAGTTACAATGGTGCTCATCAAGTATTGCAAAAACTGCCTATGTAGGCAGTATTTCTTTTGTGACCTTCCCCTTTTTGCCACCTTGAATGCTGATGTGGTGTCACCTGCTATTTTTAATAAAAACTAAATTACATCTCAGGCAGATTCTCAGGATAATCCCATATTGCCTCGAGAAGCGTTTGATTTTTGCATCCAACAGATAATGAAAACAGCATGTTGATATGGGGCTTCACTGCCCGTTATCCCCCTACTTGAAACAAACTCCATTCAGGCGCATTGTTTTGATTCACTTACTTAATCATTATTTTACGTAACCACAAACTGTACTGTAGCAACCACGGAAACAAATAGCTATCAGGAAGTTAACAAGTCCTCTGACCTCCTGTACATTACTAAAGGGATAATTACTATTGCACTGCTCTGAAGACCATTTTCATTACCTTTCCTAATTGTGGGAGGGTTATTGGTGCAGGATGCGTTTGTGCCTCTACAATGCACTTGAAGTGACTAAGTGCTAATTTTCCTAGGTAACATCAAGAGGGTATTCATGATTCTATGTAATCAGTTCACTTCCTTGGTGCTTTGCATGTCAACATCAATAAGTGATTCATCTTCTGCATCTGGCAGCCAAAACATTGCTTTTCTTGCCAATGCTTGTTCAGTTTCTGATAGCAACCATTTTAAGCAGCGTTCGATTTTTTAATTTCCTAAATGCCACACATATAGAGAGGCGTTCATATAGACCCTTTACTTAAAGAAACAGTTTGACATTTGGGACATATGGTTTTGCATTAGTTAGATGAGAAGATTGAACCCTCTCTCATGTCTGTACAGTAAATATAAAGCAACCATCTGGTTAGATAACATAAAGACTGGAAACGGGGAGAAGCAGCTGTGCAGAATTAACTTGCTGCTTGCTTAACTGCACAATTTACCATTCAGACTATAGGAATAAAGTGAAGCAGCAAATTAACTAAAATATCAAACACTTATTTTAAGTAAAGGTGTGATAATAGAACATAAAAAAGTATATATATATATATATATATATCTTACTAAAAGTCCTAAAATTCATACACTTTTTACAAAAAAAAGAAGAGTAACTACTGTGGTGTTTAGGGAACAAAAATAAAAGACCAAAATCCATGCATGCACGAGTAAACTCGTGATGTTATAGAGGAATAGACTAAGGTTATGAAATATTGTTATGCTCTTCTGCACTCAACTATGAGGTGGAATAAAAACAAACATGAAAACGCAGGATGTATAAAAACGTGGAAATCTTTTTTTTTTTTTTTTTAAAGCCACAGAAATGTAAATATAATGACAGATAAAAATGTGAAAAATAAAATAAACCAGAACAGGAAGTTGATGGAAGCCATCATCAGGATGTACTGAGGAAAGGTGGACAAACCCCAGGGAGAGACTGGTGGCTGATTGTCCTTCGCTTCACACCAGAGGACCCCTGGGTTTCTTTCTCTCTCTCTGTGTCTCTCTGGGTCACTCTCTCTCTCTGTGTGTCACTCTGTGTCACTCTCTCACCCTGTAGTCTCACCGAGGACATGGATAAGAGAGGTAAAGAGTCATTTCCTGTCTCGGCCCGTCAATAGGGAGGAGGCAGATCACATCAGTGGCTCAGGCCAACTTGATTTCCTCTTTCACAAGATTGAGATAATCATCCTCATATCCTCACCTTGCATCTTCATTTCCAAGCACATCTCCACAGAGCACTGTGCTATGTTATGATTGCAGATATTACTTGCACGTAAACAAACACATTTTTGTTACTTTTCAATATGCGTTCAAATTGTGAGCACCGACCGTTAGCACATTTATATTCAGAAAAATAAAAGATATCTAAGAACAGATGAATGTTTATTTGCTTTTCAAATATTTTGTTTCCCTCCCTACAGGTATATCAGTCAGTATCTCTACGTTTAGCCTGGTTGCCATAGCAATTGAGCGCTACAGCGCCATCTGTAACCCCTTGAAGTCGCGGGTGTGGCAGACCCGTTCCCATGCCTATCGGGTGATTGCTGCTACATGGGTGCTGGCCTTCGTCATCATGATCCCCTATCCAATCATCAGTCACCTGGAGTCCTTTCAGCGTCCTGACAACACCACAGCACACCAGTGTCGCTACAAGTGGCCTGTCCCAACCGCAGAGCAGACCTGGTAAGCAGTCAGGTAGTCTTAATCTTGGTACTAAATATCAGTGTTAATCTGCAAACATTGTGAAAATGTGCTCCGTTTGTTTTTTTCCTCATAAAATGATGGAAAATGAAGCTACAACTTTTTCTGAACAGCAGCCTCTGTGGCCACGAATGGTGATTACAGGATAATTAGGGCCCGAGCGCTGAGAATCGGTGCGAGAGCCCTGTTGTATTTCGTAAAGATGTTGGTCGTTAGTCGTCGTTCTTATTCTTACGTAAAGTGATTTGCCTTTTCGGAGGCTTTATCATCTTCAAAAACTCATGAAAGTGGATACACATATGTCTCCCGGCGAAAAATTTTGTATTCCAGTGGAGTCGCGAGTGAGTGTGGCCAAATGGCTCGAGAGCGCCCCCTAAAGAGATGCCCCGGCGGCCACATTTACCTAAATTCACGAAATCCGGTGGACACGTGTATCACACCTGGACGCACAAAAAGTTACATTGCACCGTTAGGTCGACTCAACAGGAAGTCCACCATTTTGAATTTAGTCGCCATTTTGGCCGATTCTGACACGTTGTACTTTGTCGAACTCCTCCGAGGGATTTTGTCTGACCGACTTGAATTTAGGGTCTATGGATAGTTAACATGTTTGGGATTAAAAGTTATCAAAATAATTCGTTTTCGTCGATTTGTGTGCCTGTGAGAGGAGGCCATTTTGAGTGTCTCGCCATGAAACTACGAGTTGCTTTAAATCTTATGTACATGGACCGACCTTCTCCAAACATCACAGGTAGGATAACAGCCCCGCCCTGAAGACCCCTGTGGGGTAATATTCGCTCATAGTCATAGCGCCCCCTGTTGGCCACTGGAAATTACACTTTTCATACTTTCACATTCTACGTTGAGCTGGTTGATCACATGAACATAAAGTCGGTTCACAACTACATAACCTAAACATGTAGTTGATGATATATTGAGACATTCGTTTGACTTTGTCAATGGGCATTGCCGTGACGATGTGGCAAAGTTTGATGTCTCGCCGTGACACAGGAAGTTGATGTTTAAGGTCAAAGGATGCTTGAAACCTCATGAAACGTGTCACATACGTTCGGCGTGGTGAGACGATACATGTGATATGTGTTTTGCAAGTGGGCGTGGCCAACCGGCTCGCTAGCGCCCCCAAACTGCAGCTCCAGCACTTAGTTTCACCTACATGCATCAAATTTGTTGGACTTGTGTATCACACTGAGATGTGCCGAAAACTGCCTCGGCATCATGAGTTTGTTTTTAATCGATCGGCGTGCCTGTATTTTCAAAGAAGAGACAGAGGTTTGGGGTGCACTTTTTTATTTAATAGTATGCATACGTAAACACCACATACATGTAATCACAGCCCTACTTCCCAACAAGGAAGTTTCCCTGTCTTCTTGCTGATTCTAAAATCCTGTGCCTCTATGGTAGCATATTCAACACAAGTGTTCAACAGCTGTTTAACGTTGTGCTCATTTACTTGTTTATTTGTCGGAAATATATGCAAGGCTGAGCTGACCTCACCAGTTTCACACCGCTTCAATACTTCCACATCACTTTTCAACATGGGCGTGCCTCTACGAGTTCTAACTCTATTTAAAAGCTCTGCGAACACACCATCTTTTTGTCTAACTATGTCCTTTAATTCAACAACCCTAAAAAGACTCCACCACAAGTTAACTCCTACATCCTCCACATACAAAGCTTTCCCTTTCACTGGAGGCAAGTGATAAAAAAATCCCCGACAGCTATCATGCTAACGTTTCCAAATGGAGATAAGTCTGCTTGATTTCTCTTAATCTACCATGAATATATGCCAATAAATTGTGATCCACCATGGATATTTAATCAATTATCACATTTTGGATGACAATATAGTATGACTTTTCACATTTTGGACGACATGCTATAGTACGACTTTTTTTTCCCCCCATATTTTAGACGTGGACTTTTTTATGACTTTTTAGAGTATGACCTTTTTCTGAACTGACATGCCTCAAGCTACTTCTCTGAGGTAACTCAACCAGTACACAATGAAAAAAAAAAGTCTCTTGGACTTTTTTTTTTTTTTACCTTTGGTTTGTGGCTTACCCTTACAGGGACTTGCCTTAGGAGGTCTTGCCCTCTGTGAACCTCATGTGTTACCTCGGCGGGTAAACCGTGAACCTTGTGTGTTGTGTTACCTCGGCGGGTAAACCGTGAGTATTGTGTTACCTCGGCGGGTAAACCGTGAACCATGTGTTGTGTTACCTCGGCGGGTAACCCGTGAACCATGTGTGTTGTGTTACCTCGGCGGGTAAACCGTGAACCATGTGTTGTGTGATACCTCGGCGGGTAAACCGTGAACCATGTGTGTTGTGTTACCTCGGCGGGGCTTGAACCCGTGTCTTCATGAGGTCGTTTCCAGCTGGGAGTCGGCGTCGTAGACCGCAGGACTATCTTCGGCACCGGAGAATGAGTCGTGGCAGGAGAAAGTGTACCACGGAGTTCACTCAGAGAATCCAGCGACTCAGCCGACAGTCTGGTTAACTCAACAGGTAAAAGATTCCACTTCACCAAGGTTGCTATTAATGATTCAGATTCCACCTGTTGATGGTGATTCAACTTTTAGTGAAGTTGAAACGTTTGGGGAAATTGAAAAAGTTTTGCATTCACAACACATTACAGGAAGATATTTAATATCACTGCAGACCCCCTTGAAAACACGTATATCTACTATCCAAAAAATGTCTACAGCAATTTTGGTCTCATTTGAATGAATATTTGTGGACGGTGGAGGTATAGGTTGCAGTGAGCCAAAGATTTGTCACAATGCTGCCTAACTCCTGGGAAGATTGGTGGTGCAGTGGTTAGCATTGCTGCCTCTCAGCCAGAAGGTTTGGGGTTCAATTCCCCCCTTTTGTCATGACATACAAAAAAGGACATCAGTAATTTCTGACTTTGAAAATGCCGGTTATTTTTTGAACATGCCACAGCATGACTTTTGGGTCACTTTTTGTCCACGACGCCACTGGCACACCAATCGACTAAAACACATTATTTTGATAACTTTTAATTCCAAACATGTTCAGAGTGCACAGACTCAATTTCAAGTCGGTCCAAAAAAATCTGTGGGAGGAGTTCGTTAAAGTACAACATGTGTGAATCGCCAAAAATGGTGACTAAATTCACCAAGGTTGTTATTAATGGTTCAGATTCCACCTGTTGATGGTGATTCAACTCGTCCGAAATATGATCAGTCATATTTTGCACGACATGCTATAAGTATGACTTCCGTTCAGGTCATGGAAGCCAGCATAGTGGTGCACCTGTCAGCGTTGTCATCTCTCAGTCTGAAGGTACCAGGTTCAATTCCCACCTGCAATGTTATACGTGGAATTTGCACAGTCCTGCAAACCTCACGAAACGTGTGACATACATCTGGCGTGGTGAGACGATACATCTGATATATGTTTTGCGAGCGGGCGTGGCCAAACGGCTCGCCATCACCCCCTGTTGGATACAGGAAACGAGACAAACATAGCAACTTTAAGCGGGTCCCTCGCACGCTGCACGTCGGGGAGGCGGCACGCCGGAGTGCGAGGGCCCGTACATCACTGCTTGCAGTTTTAATTGAATTTGCCTTTAGATCTTTGACATGCTAAAATGGAGTGTAACAGAAGCATAAGTGAACAAGAAGCATAGAGTCAGCAAGCCTAATGGTAGTTGCACAGGATGTACCTAATGTTGATCACATAAGAGATCATCAGCCACCATACACTACAGGTCATATCAGACCAAGTAAATCTGTATCAGTAAACCCATCTATGAGTTAAACATATAGAAGAGGTCCTTTACTGATTATAACAGCATTTCATTTGTGACTGGATAAATGTTTTCTTCTCTCTGGAGTTACACAGTCTGTCTTTACATGAATTTCTTATTATTCAGACATGTCATCATTTAAGTAACTTTTCTCTATATAATAACATTTCAGCCTGTTTTATTACGCCCTTTCCAATTCTATCACACAAAGTGGGCGCGTTATTAAAAAGACGCACTTTCATATAAATTATATGAGAAGGCAAAGGGAGAACACCAAAAAAATTAATAGAAACGAAAGATCACTTATTTATAAAATCTGATTAAGCTTTATTTCCTTTTTATGACCGAGACATTGTCAGACTATCATTTTTAAGCTTACAGTAAAAGGAGGTAAATCTGTAATCTTAGAAGTCATTGATACTCTGTAATGCAATAGAAGGATGTCTCCTGGATTAAGGAACACCATTAGTAGGTAAAAATCAAAAGTTGAACAAATAAGGATCATTGAGAAAATCCAAACCAGAGACATGCCAATACACCACAATGTTTGACAAAATCGATTTCCTGCTGGTATCATCAAATACTAATTCATATTGTAATAAGAAATATGTTTCCTGCTGTAACAGATCATTTAGTTCAGTTTAAGTTGGGGTTTCTTCACGGGGAAGCTAATAAAACAGTTTACTCGTATTGTAACTTGAAATTGAGTGATCCAGTATAGTCGCTGTCTTTCTATTATGTGCTGAACATCATCAGTTACATTTCCAGGGATTGCAGCCACCCAATGGCAAATGTAACTTATTAGTAAATTTTATGTCAGGTCATGCATCGTTTTTATACTTTAACAGCACTCGCCATCTGGGCAATGTGCCGATTTGTATCAAATAACCTTTAGATGAACCGTGTCTGTGTCTGAGGGGTGTGTGTGTACTTTCAACAAGACACTCTGCACTGAAACATCTCATTTACTTCCATGTTTGGACCTGAAGTCTGTTCTTAGCAGCTCTCCCATTGGGACAGATGAAGAGAACAGAATGTGTTTCAGTGCGTTTTTGTTTTGTACTTAACATGGAACAAGCTTTGGGGTAATTTCAGTCAACCGTGTGTATAGCCGTGTGTATTTGTGCAGAGCTAATGATTTGGGTTTTCTTATTTGTGTATTTTAGCACTTTTGTGTTTGATTGTGTGATTGTGAGTGGATAAGTATTAGTCTCACTGTCTCCATTACATTTGACTGAGAGCATATTTTTTTTTTCTTTTAAATATACACTATACCCATCAGTCTTTTAAAAATACGTAAAAATGTATACAGTGGGTACGGAAACCTTTAAATTTTTCACTCTTTGTTTCATTGCAGCCATTTGCTAAAATCAAAAAAGTTCATTTTATTTCTCATTAATGTACACTCAGCACCCCATCTTGACAGAAAAAAACAGAAATGTAGAAATTTGTGCAAATTTATTAAAAAAGAAAAACTGAAATATCACATGGTCATAAGTATTCAGACCCTTTGCTCAGTATTGAGTATAAGCACCCTTTTGAGCTAGTACAGCCATGAGTCTTCTTGGGAATGATGCAACAAGCTTTTCACACCTGGATTTGGGGATCCTCTGCCATTCTTCCTTGCAGATCCTCTCCAGTTCCGTCAGGTTGGATGGTGAACGTTGGTGGACAGCCATTTTCAGGTCTCTCCAGAGATGCTCAATTGGGTTTAGGTCAGGGCTCTGGCTGGGCCAGTCAAGAATGGTCACAGAGTTGTTCCGAAGCCACTCCTTTGTTATTTTAGCTGTGTGCTTAGGGTCATTGTCTTGTTGGAAGGTGAACCTTCGGCCCAGTCTGAGGTCCAGAGCACTCTGGAAGAGGTTTTCTTCCAGGATATCTCTGTACTCGAACGCCAAAAAGTTCAACCTTGGTCTCATCAGACCAGAGAATCTTATTTCTCATAGTCTGGGAGTCCTTCATGTGTTTTTTGGCAAACTCTATGCGGGCTTTCATATGTCTTGCACTGAGGAGAGGCTTCCGTCGGGCCACTCTGCCATAAAGCCCCGACTGGTGGAGGGCTGCAGTGATAGTTGACTTTGTGGAACTTTCTCCCATCTCCCTACTGCATCTCTGGAGCTCAGCCACAGTGATCTTTGGGTTCTTCTTTACCTCTCTCACCAAGGCTCTTCTCCCACGATTGCTCAGTTTGGCTGGACGGCCAGGTCTAGGAAGAGTTCTGGTCGTCCCAAACTTCTTCCATTTAAGGATTATGGAGGCCACTGTGCTCTTAGGAACCTTGAGTGCTGCAGAAATTATTTTGTAACCTTGGCCAGATCTGTGCCTTGCCACAATTCTGTCTCTGAGCTCCTTAGACAGTTCCTTCGACCTCATGATTCTCATTTGCTCTGACATGCACTGTGAGCTGTAAGGTCTTATATAGACAGGTGTGTGCCTTTCCTAATCAAGTCCAATCAGTTTAATTAAACACAGCTGGACTCCAATGAAGGAGTAGAACCATCTCAAGGAGGATCAGAAGAAATGGACAGCATGTGAGTTAAATATGAGTGTCACAGCAAAGGGTCTGAATACTTATGACCATGTGATATTTCAGTTTTTCTTTTTTTAATAAATTTGCACAAATTTCTACATTTCTGTTTTTTTCTGTCAAGATGGGGTGCTGAGTGTACATTAATGAGAAATAAAATGAACTTTTTTGATTTTAGCAAATGGCTGCAATGAAACAAAGAGTGAAAAATTTAAAGGGGTCTGAATACTTTCTGTACCCACTGTATATATATATATATATTATATATATATATATATATTTTTTTTTTTTAAATGTACAGCTTTTCTCCATGTACTTCCAGAAGAAACATATTTTCCTATTCTCCGGAAGATATGTTTTTCCAACTTGTTTCCCAAGCTCCCTATTTTCCAGCTAAACAGTATGAGGGATTTTTTTTTTTTTTTTTTTTTTTCATTTAAATAGAGCCTTTGAGGATTCTGGAAATACAACTTTTGTTGAAGGACATTGGTCTTTCCAAGAGCACTGGGTATTTCATTAGCTTAAAATACAATGCTTTGCTCTTTCACCTAAATAAACAAGTGATTAGACCCCTCTACACAAGTTTTTGTATGCATGCATCATTATCTTTATTGGATTTTGACACCTCTCATTTCTCTTTTAGGTACATTCTGCTTCTGCTGATACTGTTTGCGATTCCAGGGGTGGTGATGATTGTGGCCTATGGACTGATCTCCAGAGAACTTTACCGAGGCATCCAGTTTGAGATGGGCCACAAAAAAAACTCTACTGGTAAGGCCATGTAGTCTACATGAGGAAAAAATAAATAAAGTAGTAGGGTAACGATTCAACAAATGTTCCAGACAGCAATTTGGCTCCAAGAATATAAAATAAAATACAGAAAAATGCAGCAATAAGTGAAAGCAATCATTTCATTTGTCACCTATTTAACATTTCCTCTTGACTGGTAAGTGAACAACTGTTAATGTTAACTGTGTCTGTGTAGGAAGAGCTTAATAATGCAGCTAATTGTATAACATCAGGATTTACAGGCCACCAGGCATACTAGGACAAATCCTGGTGGGTCGCAGCATCAGTGTGTGAGTGGACCGTCAAAGAAATCCCAAAATGTTTTGCCTACGTTGTATCTCTCTGACTGGTCCTATTTGCTGCAGATAGTCCTGTTTCCAGTGGTTAAGTCTAGGGTTGAATCATCATCATATCTACTTAACTGATAAAACTTTATGTTGCACATAAACTGTGTCTGGACAATTCAAAATGGAATTTTAGTGAAGCAAATAATAACACAAACTGTACCGGAAAAACCTTCGATATACCGTCGATATCTTGTTTTGTTGTGGCTGTTTTCTTGCTATTATGATTTTGCTAAAAAATAAGACAAATAAGCTGTAATGTAAACTAACTAAATTAAACTATCTACTAAGTCCATAGTGGTGGCACGCTGCCTGGATGCTGAAGTGACTCACTATCACCTCCTAATGTACAAAGTGGTATTACAAGATGGAATTTTATATCTTAAAAATTACAACTTTAAGAAGACCAATTAATGTTGGCATCAAAGGTAGTTTGCATCTGATAGACCGGGTCATCTGTGGATACAAATGTCTTTTAAAATTGTTGTGCAGAACATCTCAGTATGATTAATTGGTCACTAAACACAGATTTTAGACAACTGAAAGCATCAAACAATGGATGACTCTTACACTGAAGAATGGTTTCCTCTCCTGGAAATTACAGTTGTGACAAAAGTCAGATTTAAAAGCTTCCTACGTTCCTCAAAATAATTTTCAGGAAAAAACACATGACCTAAACACAGAAATGTTATTTTCTGACCAGCTTAACACAGCAGAATATTGGCTTACTATTTATAGTATATTTTATATATATAAATGCGTCTGATTAATCAATATTCTCAGGCTGAATATTTGTATTTTGATTGCAGTATCATTTAATTGAGTCAGATTGTGTCTCTAAATAAATGCCACCACACTAATCAGTATCTAGCTTTAATGTTATAACATTTAAATATTTTGACATGATTTATGTGAATAATGGGGAATTTAATTTTAGCCACAACAATCCCATTTGCGCTACAATCACTGTAATGTGTGCAGATTAATCAAAACCTAACCTTTTGTGGCCGTATAAGAGTGTCGGGGTTGATGGCAGCGTGGAGAGAGACTGCGAGTGCTCCATTAAAGGATGGAATTGGCTGGCAGCTGGAGGCCAGGACATTACCATCTGTTTGGTCTCAGAGAGAAAGAGGTTATCCTAATAAATAAATAAATAAATAAAGCGTTCGTGAGACAAAATGCATTGGGTAAAACAAAACAAACAGGAAATAATACTAAATATTATACAGAGATTATATAATAACCTCTTGGAAAATCTGTTTTATTTATTAAAATTCACAAGTGGGTCAGCAATACTCTGTTTAAAGAACCAGATCCTGGTTGCATGTTGTTGCCTTACAGCTCTTTATGCCATATTTATTGTTCAACTATGGGGCTTAAGACAGTGGTCTAAAAGTTGTCCCACATAATTTATTGATTTAAAATGTATTTTTTTGGGCGTCAAAATTGTTTTTAAATTCCAGAGCTGACAACAAATGTAATAAGTATCATTGTTAACACTGCGTGACATTACACAGAAATGCAAAACCGTAATAATAAGCTTTTAAAACTTTTACAAGCACGTGCACGAAGCAAGCCGACTGTTAATGACAATTGAAACGGCAAAAGTGGTAATGATTCGAAATGTGTCGGAACAACAAGGAAGCAGACTGAACATTTGGTGTATTTATTGGAACACACTATTCTGTATATAAGCAGTTTCGGTTTCTCGGCTCCTAATAGATTATTGACAGCAGTGGCATAAGAGGAACCTGCACCCTCTGGGATGTGTGTGTGTGTGTGTGTGTGTGTGTGTGTGTGTGTGTGTGTGTGTGCGTGCGTGTGTGTTGACCAGCCTTTCGGTCCGGGGCAGCTCAGAAGTGATTAGGAGCAGCAGAGATGTCGTCTTAACATTGCATGAACCAGGCCTTTATTTCTTTTTCAAGGGCAGCACACAGTGCACAACATTTGGACAGCTGTTATACTGAAACTCAGGCTTATCTGGACACTTTATGGCTGATTACAGTAACTTAATTACCGCCGTTGGCACTTCACAGTAATTGCGGCTACATGCTGCTTATGTTACTTATCACACATGACAGTCGCTCATTTCCTGCAATTTCCCACTGGACCTAGTTCACCACCAGGGTATTGACCACCATCCTAAAGGCAAAGGCTTGACCAGTCAAACATATTTCTAGGAGTTATTTTTATCGTTGTTTTTTTTGACTAATGAAAACTTGGTCGACTACGACTTTTCTTATTGACTAGGGCTTATTCGACTATTTCTGGGAAGCTCTGGTCATTGCAAACTATTTCTGTATTAAAGCAAGACCACAACCTTTTTAACCCCTTTCACACCGATTTAAGTCAAACAGAACTCATCTCTCTCTCACCCTGCTTTCCGATGCAGATGTGAAGAATGGCTTGACCTCCACTATGTCTAATGGCAGCGATGATGGAGATGGCTGCTACGTTAATGTGGGTCAGCGGCCGCACTCAGTCGAGATGTCCACCATGGCTGCATCACGCAAGGCGACCAAGGCAGAAAGACCGCGCAGCAACACGTCGGAGGCCAAACTTGAGGCCAAGAAGCGAATCATCCGCATGTTAGTCGTCATCGTTGTCATGTTCTTTCTGTGCTGGATGCCGCTGTACTGTGCCAACACCTGGCGGGCTTTTGATGACATCTCTGCCAAACATGCCCTGTCAGGAGCCCCTATCGCTTTTATCCATTTGTTGTCGTACACCTCAGCCTGCGTCAACCCTATTATTTACTGCTTCATGAACACACGTTTCCGCAAAGCTCTGCTTGCCACTTTCTCATGCTGTGCCGCACCTTGCCATCGCCGCCGCCATCGCGGGCTACGGGACAACGAGGAGGATGTTATGGCAACGGGGGCGTCCATGTCCAAGTTCAGTTACACCACGGTGAGCACCATGGGAACCTGCTGAGGGAGATGGATGCTGGCACAATCTAGGAAAGACAGTTACTACGGCAACACAGCACCCTAAATCCTTTGTTTTTAGGCGAATGCTGTGCACATAGGAACGGTAATGAGGAGTGGATGAACAGGCTATATAATGTAGCAGTATAGAAGCTTCACCTGTGACCGTGAGTTAAACTATGTTGACATTATATGATGAAACCCGGTCTTACAGTGTAAATACGTCCATAGCTTTATTGAAAAAGCACAAAAACGGTCAAATATTTATTTCTTCTCAGTGGACCAAGGTGAAGTGTTTGCTTAGATGTTTACGGTGGTGTGTGTGTGTGTGTGTGTGTGTGTGTGTGTGTGTGTGTGTGTGTGTGTGTGTGTTTGTGTTTGTGATGCAGCTGATGTTAGCAGTGGTGGGCTGCATATGTGAGGGAGGCAGTCTAAAAAAATTTACTAGCTATAATGTAGCTATAAAAATAGGAGACTATTTGCTATGTACTTTTTAACCTGTTTTATATTTTGCTGTCAGTTGTTAATGTTTATCTGTGTTAATGATGGTCATCCAATTGCCTTGTGGACTAAGTGCCTGCTTCTAAATACGATGTAATACAGTATTTGTTTAAAGTTGATTTGCTTCATATATCATGCGCATAATAATAATTTTGTTTTGGCGTTTAGAAGTGGAGTTTAATGTTTTAAAAGATCTTCTCACTGAAAATCTTTATCAGATGAAAAACTTTCTTCATGGGAAATGATAAATGAGTGGTTTGCCAGATGTACATGGCTCCACAAAAAAAAAAAGACAAAGACGCAGTGGTGATGCCTTGTGTTGTGATTGTAAACTGTAATGCTAGCTATCTTCGGGTCTTTAAGGTTTGTATTGTGTCAAAACACCGTTACAAATGTAAAAAGGATGAGATGACAAATTGAGTTGTGTTACATGCTCATGTTAACGAGTTTCTCGTGTCTAGCACTTTGTGGAGAACATCTTGACGGGAATCTGGTGTACTGATAGGACCAGCATGTAGAATTTAGTTGGATCTAGTGGTGAGGTTGCAGATTGCACCCATCTGAACTCTTCTCGTCTCACTCTCCACTTCCAAGCGCATATGAGAATCTATGGTGGCCACAAAAAAAAGGCCCTTTCTAGAGCCCGTGTTTTGTTTGTCTGTTCTGGGCTACTGTAGAGACACGGTGGCGCAACATGCCGGGCTTAACGGAAGAGGACGCTCCCTGTGTAGATATGAAAGGTTCATTCTAAGTTAATGAAAACACAACTAGTTTCAGGTGATTATATACTCATGAAAACCTAATTCTGAACATTGTATTTATTTTTCTGCCAATAGATCCTCTGACACACAAAATCTTTAACAGTTCCTGCATTATTATATTACTGATGCAATGTAAGAAAAGATCCACAAACCCTCCCTGTGTATAACAGAAAGTGCTCTATACTGAAATCTGTAAAAAGACAAAAGTAGTTTGATGAAGTTTTAACACAGAATTGTCGAGTTCCAATGTTTATGGAAGGATGTTAAGTACAAATGTGTATTTGTAGTTTATTAATATTAATGCAACGCCTGCTTGAACCAAATTTGAAAAAAACAAAACAGTAATATTGTGATAAAAGTTTGTGTCACAGTATCATTGTAGGTCAGAGTTGCACAGTGACCAGACAACCCACCACAGCTCTTAAGTCCAGCAGTGCCAGCTATCGCTTCTATTGCAGAGTCCAATTTAAAAACCAGTCTTTTGTGCGGCGGAGAAGTGCAGCTAACAGTAAATTCATGGAAGTTTTCAGGGGTCTGTCTGCATTCAGTTGCCCTGAAGGCTACCAAGTGGAAGCCAGGTTTCAGAGGTCTCTCTGTCAGGTCTGTCTTGCGTGCCTGACTCTTGCTCCCCTACTCACCTCCCATTAATTGTGTTACAACTTCAACCCCGCCAGCCTGAACTGCTGAGCATATTTCACTGAGTGCACGAAAGCACAATGCTGTCAGTCTCACAACTAATAGATGTATTACTTGCTTTTGTGGGTGTTTGTTATTCTAGATAGGCCTGCAGCTTTTGTGGTTCCTTGTGTACACTGTACCCTTTATGTTCAAAAAAATAAATCACAGTGATGCCTTACTGTGGGAGTCTAAACTACACACAGGCAGAACATTTCATCCACTGAAATATCAATCTACATTGTGGAAAATATAGCAAATGATAATCTTGTTGACACTTTGAGACTAAAACAGTAAAATCTTACATTTCTGTGGTAATCAATTAGCATGTGCCCCCCTCCCCTCCCTGATCACTGTAATACACTGAAATAACCTTGGTTTCACACAAAGGACAAAGATTGTATTTGGATTGATTTTTAGTAAAGTCTGCATGGAAACGTATAATGTTTCTCCATCCTGCTGGAAGTATTATAGGCAACCGTTTGCAAATTTGTTAGCTGTAACAATTAATGAGAGAATTCTAGTCAGTTTGTTGTGTTTTAATCTTGTTCCACTGCCCCAAAAGGATCCCTGCAACTTTAAGATAAGGGTTGCACAGGCCAGCTTCCACTTGTTTGCTTTTGACGAGGGACAATGACGGCTGGAGGGACACTAAGAATAACACACACATTTGTAATGCTCTACCACAGACTGAGTATAAAGATGGATGTCATGAGAGCTCCCCAAAAATTAGGCCAAAACATCTGAGATGGCAGCGCTCATTTCCAATATGTTTTGGCTTCATAATGGAACGAAAGAAATGCTGACATGTCCTTCATCTTAATATACAGTCTACGATCCATCGTCGGACCAGTCCCTACAAAAAAAAAACCTTGTAACTACGGAACTGATGATGATCAAGCAATGCAATTTGTAACATTTATTGGGTTTATACCAATGAGTATATTAAAATGACAGAAATTGAGGTCGAAGGGATTATTCCGTGCTGCTCAAAGCGATTTAAATGGCAGTCAAAAACCTTAACATCAACGTTTCTTCCCCAAGAAATTCACTGATTACTTACTGAGACTACTTCACTGTTGAAAGTTCCCCAAAAAAATAGCCTCTATTAAAATATTTTCAGAAAACATACAGACTTATTCAGAGATAAACTTTAATTATTTGGGTACAGATGGAATCCCATTTACCTCCATTGTATTACAATAGTAGCAGAAATGTCAGAGATGTGAAATATTTCCCAACAACTACAAATCAACTATCTGCATGGCTAATTTACAGAACATGTATTGTTTTTCTTTTATGGCCAGTTCACCCTAAATTTTAAAAACTCTCCATACACACCCAGCTAGCCAAGCTTTTTTTTGAGAAAAATACACTTTGGACTCAGCTAAGAGTTGAAATATGTTGATGTAAATGTCTATTGTTCTAATTTATAGAGGAGAAACGGTGTCTCTGCGACAAATTGTACAGACTGTTGACTGACCACTATCAAAGACTTACATCCACTTAGATAATCAATCATGTTCAGTAAAGACAATGAGGGTGGCCTTTATAAAGTGACAAGCCCCCCCACTCTGTCTTTGATCATTATGCTCTTGCTGTGATCTAATCAACCCCCTCCTATCCATTAAGGCTACATGAACCTGCAAATGGTTGCTGTGATTGATTTCTCCCTCCACAACCGTCACTGTTCCAGATGCTTATTATCACGCTTGACAATGCTATTTTTTTTTTTTTTTTTTTTTTTTCTTTAAGCACTACGTGTGTAAATATGTCAGTGATAAGTGATACTGGACTGCTGCTAGGATTGCAGAGTACCCCTACAACGAGCCTGCAAATAAAAGTGTAGCCATTTGCTAAATTAAATGGTCCCGGACACGTCGACACAAGTGTAACCTGACAAACAGGGGCGGGAGGATGCTACTGGTGACTGATGAGAACACTCTCCATGGGTGGTGAAGAGGGAATCTCTGGGGTGCACGGATTGACAATTTTAGGAGAGTCACAATTATTATGTAATGCTAGCAAAGCTGATATTTGAGGAGCACATTTACCTGACTGGGCAGCAGAGCCAGTTGGATTTGTAAAAAAATTCACTCTGCAGTGTTAAAAAAAAAAAAAAAAAAAAAAAAAAAAAATGAAATAACTGACTTTCTCTGAGTGGAAGATCTCCTTGCCTGAATGTCCGGCCAAAGTGAGAGGGAAAATTCCCAAGTGAATTCTAACTGTTGGCACTGCTATGATTAATATGACTTTAAACTAGCCATTTAAGAGAAAGTATAAGATAATTAAGGTAATTTATATTTATTAGGGACATATTGAAACACTTTTCTAATCTTACTTTGTCCCTTTAGCATGACTGGATACATCTAATAGGAGGCCTCATACATAGTATAAACTAAAAATACGATAAAGGGCCACAACACTAGCTACTAATGTGGAGCATTCCTTTATTCATTGTACTTGATTGCAAATTCACAAACACATTTGTAATAAATTAAATTAACAAAGTCACAGGCTGAATTTTGGGCTTTAGGGGCCCTGGGGAAATTGCCATCTTTGCCAGATTAGTAATCCAGATTTGCCCCTTCTAATACTTGCACACATTTGCCGATTTAACAGCATTTATGGCACAACAAAGGTTTCAGTGTCCCTTGAAAGAACAACGAACAAACACAATGCTGCCATATTTTTTAAGGCTGTGTTGAGCATCTTTGTTGTGGAATCATTAAAATGATCAGAATTGACAGTTATCATGCACACGGGCAGCAAGTTGCAGTGTGAGTTATGTCTTAATAAAGTATTCGGGGTTGTAATGTCTTACAGATGTATTCGTCGTTTCAGCCTTCATTATCAATATGAACCATGTGGAGTGTAAAAATCAAATTGTGTAACATAATGAGGATTAAAGGCTGTGTCGTATGTGGGTATTGTTTTATTAGTGTTGATGTTTGCTGTCTCTGGGGCAGATTTAGGATTAGTGCAGCCATCTAGCTGTGAATGTCAGCAACAATATGTGAAGGCACAAAAGCCTCCTTCAGCAACATATAAATATACATACAAATATAGACGGTATCTGCTTCATATCTCTGTCCACACCTGCTCATCTGCAGCATAGTTCATACTCACATACTACTCTGAATTGTACGGAAATCAGGTGTTAATATAAGATTTTCTTTTCTCTGGTTGATGTTGTGTTTTGGTGATGCGTAGTAGCATGCCAGCTCGTTGTTCTAAGCAGCTTGTTCGGGCCGCAGGGGTCCACGGGATGAACAGCGATGACGGGTTAGAGAATCATACGAGGGCACATCTAGATCTACTCAAATAGTCACAGTTGCCGGGCCACCATTGCCTTAAGTGTGTTTTCCAGTGTACAGTATCTGTAAGTCTGTGTGCATGTTTGTGTGTGTATGAGTCCTTCATACTTTTACTGTGTTATATATGAGTCACTATTGTTTGAGGGCAAAATGAGAGCTGGAGAGGAAATCATTTGGCGGTGTCGTGTCTTCACCCGTGACAAAGAATATGAGTAACGCTAAGCACTCTTGATTTGGACAAATTACGGGTTGGCTTGACATTTTCAACTGTCTGTCGATAAATGGTGATGAAAAAGAGCTATTGTGACCACAGTCTTTCTGAATCAGTGACAACTTGGAGAAAAAAAGAAATCTGTCAAAAACATTTTATGTTGTTTATTGGCTTCTGTTCTCGATGCTATCTTGACAGGTTTGTTAGTGCTGCTCTGACATTGTAAGGACTTAGTTGTTTGCGTGTGGGTTTAAAATGTAGAGTTTTCTTTTCTGGTTTAAGGTTTAGAAGAGGGAGATGGTTCAACAGGTCTACATCCGTACTGAAAGCATAGATTCATTGCGAATATGATTGTCACTGCAGCCACTATTCATTGTTTTTGACTTGATAGATATGAAATATGTCATGAGGATGAGCTGGTTAGCATTTGTATATTCTAAGTATCGAGAGTTTGAACGATGGCTGCTGTGCTAACTAGTGATCCTCTTGTTTGAGAGATACACTTTGTTATCTTCTGTCTGTCTGTCTGTCAGACACACGCCGTGTTAAATGTGCACATTCCAATGGATGGTTGTCGAGATAGTAGATACTTTTTTTGTGACGTTATTAAAATCTAATAAAGTCTCAATGTCAAATTATACCAAATCTTTTTGTGTTGTCGTTACATGAATTTGATATTGTGTTGCGGTTTTAGGTGATATTTTTTTTCTTGTTCTTTTGATGCACTTCAATATTTTAAAACTTCTTTAGTGACCATTTTAGAGGAAAAAATAAGCAACAAATTCATGCATTTATGAGGCATACTGGGCTCTTCTGTGCAGTTTTAGCTTTAACATTTTTGTATGAAGCAATGCTGAAACTTGAGGAGGTAAAGTGAACAGGCGTTGCCCCTGACTCTCTGCCAACTTCTGCTTTAGTGGGCTTAATGGTCTCAAAAGACAACCTAATGGTGGCTTGCCTACTCTTTACATTGCGCCCATATAGTCTCTCAAGACACAAACAGCATATAAAGAAATCTATATCACAATACCCCATTGCCATTAAGCACAACTGAAACCTAAAAAAACCTCAATCTATCACATCCAATCATAACGGACCATATTCATGAGAGCCAAGCAGAGTTTTGATGATTTAGCATCATTACCTTGATCTTGAAATAACAATAGTGTTCCAGTCACGGTCTTACATCTCTCGACAGCATTTCAATTGTAATAGATAACTTAGTGCATGAAGAGGTACTCGCTACAAAATGAATATAATTTAGATCAGAGGTGCCCAAATTCTTTCTTATGAAGGGTCAAAAATGATCTTGGAGGGAGGGCCAGAAATAAATCTTTATATTATGTGTAATTATATTTCATTTAAATGTAATATATTTGACAGAAAAATAAAATTCTGATTCTAAAACTAAATTTCAGAATAATAAAAAGATGAATCTTTAATCTGCGTAATAGTAATTATATATTTTTTTGCATAAATTATTGTCAAAAACACTTCTCGTGCCATTTTGTTCAAATTTTTCTTGACTTACGTTATCTTGACCGGCAGCTCAGCGAGGTAGGCAACACTAACAGCACATGAGCAGTAGCAGGAGAGAGAGAATACCATCATTCTTTGTAGATAAGAAGCAGGCCAATGTAATTTAACAGGGAAGCTTAACAGCACTCTGCTGTACATTGTTGAAAAAAAAAAAAAAATCTTGTAATGCAATTTTTAGCTGCACAAAATGTACAGTTTGTACTCAGTAGGATTTGAATTTGACAGCACTTAAGAATGAAGAGAATAAACACTAGCTTGTTAAATGCCGTGGTGGGCAAAAAAAAAAAAATGAAGGTGCGGGCCAAACTTGACCCGCGGGCACAAAATTGGGCTGCTCTGATTTAGATAGCAAGGTTCTGTCTAATTGATGGCTATTGATTTGGAGAGTACTTGTTATCCATATTGTGGCTCTAATAAGGATTAGTACTGCCTGGCTAGGTCACAAATTAACCAAGCATTCAGCCCAGAAATCAATTAGATGGATCTCATCTTTCCTATTTAACACACGGTTACTCTTGCGTACAAACAAAAAACTAGAGGGACATGAGAAGATTTTGCTTTTTACAGCAGGTTTTGCTGGTTCAAAAGCAGGAGCTACTTTCCTCATCTCAAAAGGAAGAAATGAACTATTGATCTCTGCTTGGATCATTAACTGTTCCTGTTATCAAACTGCTGAAAGCTCATTCAGTGTCTTAAAGCCAGTAAATTATAGGGAGCAAATTTCAACAGCAGCCATTACCTCCAATGTGCATCCTCCAATCAGCACGTCCACGTAATGTCACAAATGTCAGAGACTGGCTGAATGGAAAATAGAAAAATTGGAAAAACCAGAAGAATCACTTTGTATGTCTAATTTTTCAAACATATACGATACATATATCTTACATAGATACATAAATACACACTATAATGAAAGTCATCATCTTTCACCTCCAAACAAGAATAGCCAACATCCTCATCAACCTGTATGCTGTCTGAGAACATAGTGATGAGGGAAAAAAGCTACTCAGACATGGTCTCAGGGCTGAAATCCATTTTGTCCTCAAACACCAAAATACAAGTGATTAAATGCAAACCTATCTTAACAAAATGGGATTTATGGATGTAGATATGTGCACTGCCAGGTGGCTCTGCCCACCCAGTCAAACACTACCGAAAAATCTTCTTCAAAACTTCTTCATCATCATTATCACAATCATCATCATCATCACCATCAACGGGTGCTGAAAAAAGTCCTACAGCAAACATGTCAGTCCTTTTTTTTACACATTTGTGAGCATCTGCCTGAAGGAGTTGTCTGTTTTTTTTTCTCTGCGCCTTTGTTGCATTTGTGTTTCCCATCTTGGCAAAAAAAAAAAAAGAAAAAAAGAGAGTTGTGTCACCCCACCGGTAAAGTGCCCGGCCTGCCTCATAGCTGATCAATATCATCAAAGGACAGGAGACGGTTTTTAAAATCCTTCAGCTGTCTGAGAAACTGTATGTATGGACTTGGTTTCTAACACAGCATTTGTGTTTTATAATCAGTGTGCACATCACATTGATAAACAACTATAATACTATAGTGAAGTTACTTATTGGAGACAACACTTTTTTAAGCTTTACGGCATACTTCTGATTGGGTTTGTCACAATAGCAAAATTTTGGCCTGATTTTCTGAATTTGAGGGTCAACATCTGTCCATTAATAAAGTAATTTTGTATTTTTTTTTATTGTACTTTTATTTTACTTATTAGTTTGGACAGCCCTTCTACTTCTACTTGTAAAGTCAAGTCTATTAACTTGTTTGGATGTATAAAAAAAAAAAAGGTCAGTAATTGTCATTAGCATTTGTCAGCTGGTGATAATTCAGAGCTAACAAATTGTCTGAATCTTCAAACCTTGTAACCCTAAACAACCAAAGGCTTTTAGTCCATTCAAGAAAAGAGCCATTGTGTTACTGTGGATCCATGTTTCTGCAGAAGGAGGAACTGAAGCATATTTCTCACACAATGCAGATACTTTCCCTTTTGTACACAGTGTGCCTACTCAAGAAACCAAATTAAACAACTCTGGTCAAACAAGTTGTTGGTTAAACCTTCTATCACTGTTGGAGATAAATGCAGACAAAAAAAAAAAGACAAAAAAAAAGACAAAAAAAAAGACAAAAAAAAAAAAAAAAGAGTCTAATACATTTGCATATATACAAAATATTGGCCAGGAATTGTCATGCTGACAGTCAGGCAAAAGACAGACATACAAAGCAACCTGTAGTTTACAGAGGTAAGGACAACAAGACCTCCCAGAGAACAAATAAAAGAGGAACACAAAGCGTTTTGGGGAGTCTTTCTTTAAGACTTGGTTTTTGAATGGAACATCTCATTAGTTGATTTTCAGTAACTTAGCAACTAACTCTGATAAAGGGAAATTACTCTTTATGTCACTGTGGTGGGATGCAGGCGTCTCACCACACATGGGAAATGAGTTGGCAGCTTAGACAAATAATTTCACATGCATATTATGTCTGTCATTCATTCAAAGTGACTGCACAATATGAAGTGTATTTAAATTAATGAATAGTATGAATTAGTCTTCACTTACTCCATTATGTTTTAAACAGAGATTGGCTTTTAAGGCAGTCCGAGTGCCGTGAAAATAATGTCAGTAAAGTCGGACGGTTCTCGAGACTCCCTGGACATTTTACAAAGGCCATATTGAATATCTTGCTGAATATCTTTTCTGGAGCTACATCGTTATGTGTAGTGGGGCTTGGCACAGAAGTACACACAAGAGCTTTATCTGGGCAGTTAAAGTTCATTTCTCAAGATAATTGCATGCCTGTAATGAACAGACTGTACAGTGACAACAATAAACCTACAGACAGTAACAGATGCTTTCAGTTATCTTCCGAACATTGTATTTGGTTCATGCGCATAAATAATAAAATCCTACACAACCTATTCCACTTACAAGAAAGTCATCCATTAAATCAACCCAGTAATTTGAAGTGGCAACCTCTAATTTATTGTGCAAAGTCCCATTAGTGTGATGGCTGCAAACCGCTTCAATTTCTCACTGGAATCCGATGAGTCTTTCAAAGCGCAGTCAGCTGTCACTTAAAGCAACCGGATCCACTGCTCAACCAGCACAGTGCCAGTTTGTGCTATTCAGTAGCAGATATGTTTTAGCAGGCGGTGGTCTAATGTGTTTATTATGTTGCCCTGCCTGACATTCACCCGTTTAGTACACCTTAGTTTAATGTGTACTGTGGCTTGTGTCCCTACATTTGCCTCCGTCTGAAAATGTATATTTCATAACTAGCTCTATTTGCTGTACCTGGCAAGTTGCTGCTTAAAGTAGAGCTCCTCTGCAGGATTCCCAATTATATCTTACATCAATAAGAAATTTCAGACCTGAGGCAGAAAATAATTTTTTCAAGGGGGTTGGAAATTAATGAGTAGATTCTCTGGTTCAGTTCTTGTAACAAATGAACAATTGCACAGTTTAAAAGTTATAATCAGACTAAATGAGAGTAAATGTATTGTAATAAAATGCAACACAAGACTTGAACGACTTTATTGTCTATAATAGTATTTTTGGATTACTTTTGTTTCAACTGTATAAGATGTGTGACAAAGAAGCTAAAACATAAGAGCACTGCGGTAAAAAGGAGAAAGGAGCACTTGAGGTGAACGGTGACCATCTCCTCTTACCTAACGGCCACATTAAAAGACAGAGTGGAAAAATGGACGGAGCACTGACAGCCATAAAGATAAAGACAAGATTGAGTTTTTAATGTAGAGAACCTGATGGAGCTCACCGGTGATAGTATTACCACATAGCTGGAAGCGTGCCGCAGAGAAGATGGAGTGCTCTTATTTTCCAAACCCCTACTTTAAAATCCATTACGGCGCCATTGCATTTCCTATCTAGAATACAGATGTACTCCAATGACTTTAATTAATTCTCAAAATTAGAGTTGAAAAAGTTATTTTCAAAAATTAACATTGCTGAGCAATTCTGCAGTGTAATGGCAATGAAATCAAAAGTAGCTTTTTAGGATCATTAAACGTACATGTTTCACTTATGTTTGGAAAACACTTATTTAGAAAAAACACCCTTAGTGTGAAAACATTTGAAAGACTAGAGACACTGCACTGCTTCAATAAAATGCAACTGCAGACTTGATGAATTGTAGGAGCCATAATTTACTGACATTTCTAATTGGAGGAAACTGATTAACTTCTGCTAGGCTGATTAGAAACTGAGAAACCCTTTATTAATGTCATGACAATTGCACACTTGAAAACTGATTTGAAAGTGCAAAACCCAAAATACTTTACAATACAAGTTCTCCAACCTGCGCAACCCACTGAATACGCAGCACATGACTCCCAGTTACTGCACAAAAACAACTCAACAGTTTAGGGCAAGATCTGGGGTAAAATGGAGGGACTTCATTGTTATGGTTAGAATAACAAACTCATATGGATAGCTAAAGTCATGTTTAAAAGTAAAGTTGAAACAGGAAACAAACAGCAGCCTCCCATGTGAGTCCAGAGAGAAATCCATCGTACAGCCACTACCTAGACACCACGACATCGCTGCAGAGTCAGCACACCAGAACCAACAGCCCTTTTCTTACTCTGTATACTGGTGCAGGTGAGAATTACATTTAACTGTGCTTAATCCACACTGCTCATATACTATCTAACTTATTTAACTGCAGTACTTCCACAAAGACAATATTTACTGTTTGACATAAAGCCAATTTAATGCAGCAGCTTCTTCAGAATCGCAATCTATTCTGTGCCTGTGACCTGGTCCCAGGAAGGACAACAGGCTCGTTTGAGATGAACCGCAGCAATCGGGGGCGAAGGCAAATAACTGCAATCAAGTCGGCCAGTTTTCAGCAGATTTCAGTCTAAAGCATGAAACCAGTCTATGAACAGGAAGTCAGAGAAACAGTCACTTCTTGAAAAATGACCAAATCAGGAAGTCAACAAAACTGGGCAGCAGTTTCAGAACAACGCTCCTGATGAGGTATGAAGACATGCAGAGGACACGATGGACCTGTGGCCGGTTTCACTTGGATTAAAATAAATAAATAAATAAACTTTAAAGACCCTTTATTTCAACACAATTAACATACATTTATCCACTTCGTATAGCGTTCGTATTTAGATAGAAAACTAAAATAAAAGTAAATCTTCCATTCTGTAAATACCGCGTTAAATAAGTTTAGTTCAGTTGAGTCAGGGCAAACTGTTCTTTTTAGTCAGCCACCCAGTTTCAGATGAGTTGACTATATTTCTATTGAATCTTACCTGGAGTTGAGTAATCTTTCATCCAACCGGAGGATCCAGCGTCCTCTTCCCCGACATCCGGCACAGCAGTCACCAGTTTCAGTCTCCTCTCCCAAAAGTCCATCGAACATAAAACCAACCTGCATATTGTACAGAACTTCAATTATCTCACAGTCCCTAAATCACTTTCATTAATAATTAAACTTTTACAAAAGTACGAACAGAGTTCAGACATTTGTCAGCGACCAGTAAAAACAAAACGCGCCAAAATAAACATTTTCTGCAGAGGTGAAACTTCAAATTAAAATCTCGTCAGCACCGTGTCTCTGCAGTGCCGATGTTGTATTTCACGTTGGCGTCTCTCCGATTGTTTTTTTTTTTTCTTTCCTTTAAATCATGAAAATGAACCGGAGCCACGTTCAAGTTAAACTAGCACAGAAAAACAAACCACACTCACCAGAGATTAATCATCCAAAACGACAAATTCATGGTCTTCGGTAACCTTCCGGTGAACAACAAAATACCAAAACACCGGACCGGTGTCTATAAATAACTTGCAATAGGCAGTTGCTATGTTCTTTCTTACCTGCATGGGTGTTTCGGCTGACTCCCACAGTCTAAACTGCAGATGTGTGCTCGGGTGATTGGTGATTTTACATTAAATTCATGCGTGAATGGTTGTGTGTCTGTTTGGGTTGCCCCCACAGTCATTTTATTTAGCACTTAAAAAACTAAAAATTAAAAAAAAAAAATTAAGAAATTAAATGTAATGTGAAGGCAGAACAGCACACAAGACAAATACATGCATATTGCTTAAGAAATCAAATCAAAACTGAATTGGGCAATAAATAGCTTGTGTTTTGTGATCAAGATTTGAACAGGCTGGTAGTGCAGTTTTTGACTTGATCTGGAGGTGGAAGCTGTTCCAAAGTTTTGAAGCTGCGATTGAGAAAACTTACTTGGCCCTGAGTGCCGACCTGGGTTTAGGAACCATGTGAAGCTGGAGGTTTAGTGACCTAAGCCAGCAACGAGGGGTATAGAGATGCAAAAGGGCAGACGGATAAACCAGGGCTGATCCATTTAAGCACTCATACACAACTGACCCGGCATATCCTGTAAAGAACTAAGTGGGTACATGTAATGAATCAGTTAAATTTGAGGAGTTAAACTAGCCAAGTTTCAAGCAGTTGCTTCACCAACAAGATGAAGGTAATAAAACCACACAGAAGTACAGTTTAATGTTTTAGAGGAACACGTGGAGCCATTGAACATGAAAATCACTGGTGGAGAAGTGGTTACTTTTGCTGAGACTCTGGGTCACATTGCAGATCTTACTGCAATTGCAGCCTACTGCAAATAACGTAAAGCACAAATTCAATTTGCACGTGTAAAATCCAGATTTCCAGATAAAATCATGACATTGCTCACAACAAAACTGTGACTCTCACTCAGAAACATACGACAATGAGAGCTCAAACCGCTTTAACAGCAGCACATTGGGTGGAGTGGGATGTAAGGGGGTTGGGGGTTAGCAGGGCTTTTTGCAGACCTGCCGGTGAGACAGACAGGTGACCTTTGGGTCATTTCATCATGCTAACAGGATATCTCCACGGGGACAAAGGCAAAGTGCATTAGAGTCACGGCTGCCACCATTAAAGACGTGATGTGATGGAAAGGCGGTAATTGGGATAATAATCTAAGGCCACTTTGAAGTCACAAGGTCCAAGAGGTCCAGGGATGGTGACACTGAAGCTCACCTCAGAAGTACAGAAGATTATTTTTTAAATTCAAGTCACGGTAAAATATGTTATCAGCAAAATGAATAAAACTGTATTCTGTTTGAAATATGAATATTATAATATTCATATTCGGTTTGATATTTTGAAACTTGACATACTGGCATTCATTTAAATCAGTAATTTAAAGTCACATTTCCTTTACTGTCATTGTGAGTTTGTTGTATCATGTAGCCATGATAGAGAAATGTATGCTCTTTCTACCTGAGCAGGTACTTTGTAAAGCTTTATACCATCTTTCATCTTTATTGTACATGTTTTGTATAGAAATTGTGTAGCCTTGCATATGTTTCAGTGCACCTGGTCCTAAAAAATTGTATGTATCTATCCATATGGACTGCAACATATGCAGGCAATGTTTAACAGCACAAGCAGAACTGGAGTGAAAGCAATTGAGTTCTCTATCATTTCCTCTGCATGACCACAAATAGGGACCAGTTCCACATTCATGAAGTGAAACGTTAAGAATAAATGATGAAAAATGACAAGTGGAACTCTGACTCTTCATCTAGATTATCTGATGATATAAAGTGAATACATCAAATGAATTAGGGTCCAGAGGCACACAGACACACGCCACAAATGGTTACATGCCTGTTAGATTACTTACACACACACACACACACACACACACACACACACACACACACACACACACACACACACACTGTGAAATAATAATCTTGGTATGGAATTTATCTCATCAAAATAGTTAAAGGTAATAACTGATGCCACCTGCACTTCATTCCCTGATGATGACGGATGTAGTCGAACGGAGAAAAGGAAAAGAGGAGGAACTGAATGTCTTCTCTGTCTGCCTCTGGGATCTTGATAAATTGAAGAGACGGAGCTGAATTCTAACAGGCTAATCGAAGTGTGACACTGATTCTGCCAGAAGCGAAATAAGTGGTTGATTTACTGTAGGAGCAGGTAAAACATGGTCAGACCAAATAAATGCAGGTTAATACACAAGCAGGCTCACTGGAACGCATACAATTAATGAGGCATTTGCTCTATGTGCTGCACATCAATTTGTCTGAGAAAACCTCTGCATCCCCATGAAACCTTGAGCATTTCAAATATAATAGAATATGTCAGTGCAGAAGTCTGTGTTTAAATGCACACATAAGTGGCTCATACGTCTTTATGAACAGCCAATCACCTGATAAATTAAGTCAGTCTGTAGTTACAGCAGAGATGAGCCATGAATGTCATGATGACTGAGCTAAGGTGTCTTATTTTATTAAACATTAATGTGCTTTCTGCATCAGGCGTGAAAAATCTCATCAACCTTCAATTAATCTTGTGGCTCTTCCGCCCCTCTGACCCACTCTTCTTGAGCTTTAAGGTATGCATGACCGCAGGCTGTTTTTACAGTCGCACTGTGGCTTGACGAGTCAGGTAATGAAATCCATTAATGCACATTTCTGGCTTCAACCCACTGAGCTGGAATCAGAGCTGGAATAAAACAGAGTGGAAGAAGCAAGGATGATTGCACCTGTTAAAGCGAAGGAGGTTTTTCATCCTTTGTATCTTTGAAATCAGCAATTTCAAACCCAGTTGACCACATTTTCTACATCTGTTTGAATTCTTCCTCTTGTCTTTTTCTCTGTTTTCATTCTGTTTTGTCTCCTTCTCGGCTGAAAAGTGAAAAAAAGCTGAGTCAGATATTTAATTTGACTAATTTATTGTGTCAAACTGGGCTTTAAACCAACTGTTGCATCCCATCTAAAAGTTGCAACTGGGAAGATGACTGATATATAATCTTTCATGAGCTCTTTTATGCCTGACTGAGTTACATTTAACTCTCTACATACTATGAACTATAAAAATTTTAAAATGTTGCTGTTAATTAGAAAAAAAGATTACACACAACAATGATAAAAACATTTTAAAAATACATAAAGATGTGTGGCTGTCGATGAGTATTGTTTGGTATAGTGAAGCAGAGAACTTGGGGTTTCTCTTATGGACATTTGCTAAATCTAAAGCTTTATTAAAAAAATTTAATAAGAGATTATAGAAAACATATGTGAAGGATAATGTGTGTGAATCCACAAATGCATTCGATCCCTAACTGTATAGTCAACTAAAGGGACTCGATTTTAATATTACATTACAAACCTTTGTGGAAAAAATGACAGATATCATGCCTATATGATTTCCAAAGACTTTGGTTTCTCCCTCCTACAGCATTTTTGGTTTTCTGTAAAATGTATGTTGAATGAATCACCATCAGATTTTGTATGGATTAATTCCAATAAATCCTTCGAATCTGAACAAGGTTCCACTGAATCAGAAAGTTAGCTTCATGCTGGCAGATGTGGTTTTCATTTCTCGTTAGGCTTTGGTCCAACAATAATTTGGCGAGGTTAAGGAGGGATTATGGTTTGGGCTAAAATAGAGCACCTTCATCAGGGTTACAGTTATTAGCATGCATTCATTCTGGGACGGTCACAACTTGAAAAGGTTTGAGGACCTTGGCTGATCCGTCTCTGCTTGCATTCATTCCATCCTTGTTACTCTGACAAGTCGTAGGGAAGGTCTCATTACTGATGATGCCAGATCCAAATGCATTCAATCATATGGGCTAGAGTCCTACACAGACCATACAAAGACTAACCCATCAGTGCTTAAACATTCAATTTAAGGTGCACGTCATTGCAAATGTAATTTCTCTGGAGGTTCTTTAATCTGTTCTGCATTAAAAAAAAAAAAAAAAACACACACAAAACAACAGTGAGTAAATGAAACATATGTTATGCAATTTTCAAATGTTCATCCACCCTGCCCAACAGACACGTTTTAAATAATTTAAAATCATCCATGAACAGTGCCAAATGCTGTGGATTTTTAAACGAATAAATATCTATAAGCTTTATACCTCATTTTTTCTTACCTTGCTCTTTTTTGGGTGTCTTTTAAATAAAGAGACAATGTTTGGTAATGATTGTGAACAACAATTGAATCACATAAAAGTAAATACAATTTAAATAAAAATACAAAATCAAGATTTTTTTTTTTTTTTTTTTTTCCGTAAATGGTAGATGGATGTTATTTGGCAGACATAAGTACTGTGGATGTCCCAGATGATCTGGACACCTGCCACGGAGACTCAGTGGATCAGACTCTCTGCCGTCTGTTTGCCTCCCGACACACAACAACAGCGTGGCCTTGGGCCTCTCATCGGCCTTTCTGACTGAAAACACTGATTGGAACACGGCAGACTTTGATAAGAGCTGGAAACGTGATAGAGTTTCCACTTCTGAAGGGGAAAGTGTGTGTGTCACAGACAATGCTGCAGCCTGGACAGGGAGGCGTCCGCCCACAGGAGCTTAACGGACTGGAATCCCCTGTTGACACACTGATGTGGCGTAGGCTTAACTGGTGCCTCAACACAGCAAGAAGAAGACACAGCAGCGGGTCTGGTAGTCTTTACCCAGCGTGCCCTCAGCAGCGCACTCACGTCACACACTATATAAGTGAGTGTGCCCACACAAAAAGTGGATGTTCACCAACTGAGAGAGAAGAAGTGATTCTGAGGCATCAAAACAGCGAATGAACAAAGTGCTCTGACACAAAGGAATAAGTAACATGGAGAGATAGAAACAGTTAATTATGTTGTTAAACTGAAAAAAACATTCTCAGAATCCATGGAGATAAAACTTCATCTACATGGATGAGAGTAGGTTGACTCGACCACATCACGTGGATTTCTGTTTTGAGTGGCTGTCATTGGTACTCATGTGCAGTAATTATGTGTCATTCAGATTTATTTGTGCTCCTGTTGTTGAGCTTTCTTTCTCATGTTGAAGAAAATTTGATTTCAAAACATTTTAACCCTCGTGTTGTCCTTGGGTCAAAATGACCCGCAGCTGTGTTCAACCAAGTTCTATTTTATTTCTATATTTTCATATTTTTTGGGATCATTGGTGACAAGAATGCTGCGAGGGTTTCTTTAAACCAAAAAAAAATCCCCAAAAATATAAAAAATATAGAAATAAAATAGAACTTGGTTGAACACAGCTGCGGGTCATTTTGACCCAAGGACAACACGAGGGTTAAGTCAAAACCCATATAAGAAGGACGACTTTTATTTGGATTCAATTTCTTTTAAAGAATCTTTAAACAGGGAGTGTCGTTTTTTTTTAGCCAGCAGGCAGCTTGTAATGAAGCCGATTTATGTATCAACATTGTAGTAATGAACCGAATGTTTGCAGCTATGTGCAAAGCCCTTTGGTTGTGAATGAAAACAGGGAAGGAGAGAGCCAAACTGTGTTGCCAGCACTGATATTTAGAAGTTGTGTGACGGACAGCGTTGCACTTTGAGCGCCGTAGGGGTCAAAGCAAGCCCATGTGCTGCTATTTTTACCCACCAAAGTCTCTTAGAAGTATTTCATGACTGATGTTTTTACACCACCAAGCAAACATCTGCTTTAATTCATTCACCCTTCTTTCAAATTCATTCAGTTTTTAGGATGGACTACTGTCTAGCCTGACGGGTCATTAAATTGTTCCACTCACATTTCCCTCTCTGTCTATAGTTAATTTTACCTGCTTGCCCTTATAAAGAACTACAAAAGCATAAACAAAAATGTTCTTATGAAGTTTGAATGCAGACAACACAGGTTTTGTCAGACATATGTAAGTGTGTCAAGTCTTCAGCTAGGTGTGAGCAAACAGGAGCTTACAAGAAAAAGACAGTAATGCATATGTACCTGTTACCCATCAAAGACCAGCATTAAGTTATACTTTAGTTAATTAAAGAAAAATATCTGTGTCCCTTAATGATCTTTACCTCTTGCTGAACTGGTGGTTATGATGTTGTACTCAACAGATGATACACGCTTGATTTAAGTGCAGCTGTCAATGGCGGGTTAAAGTTGTATTTAATGCATTAATGGCATTTTATACGACTCCTGTATTCAAAGTGGGTTTCATTTACAATAAGATGTAACAACAAGGCTTCATGTAATCAATAGATGTTGTGTTGTTTGCCTGGGTTATACATGGACACACTGTCTGGCATATTTTGAAACCACTTTTACCAAACACATTTAAGGCAAGCCCAAATTTGACCTCACTCCCTGATAAGAAAAAAAAAAAAAAAAAAAAAAAAAGTTTTCTGACATAAAACCAGTAAATATTATAGCAGACTGACCTTGAAGACACCATACGTGGTGGAATCATAACATATCCCTCTTCTGATTGTCAGTGTGGTTGCCATTAGGTAATACCAGATCCATTACAATATCCAATCAGATTAGAACAATACCAATGATTGCTGCCTGCCGCAGTGATGTATGGGAAGGAAAACATAAAAGCCCAATCAAGCTGATTGACTCAAACATTTTTTATCCTCCTGAATTCAGGACATCTTCCATCTCTATATTAGATTAGTTTTGCATTAAAAAAAACATTTATTCTTCACAACCGTTCCACTTGACATCAGGGGCACGAGTGAAACAGAATAACTACGTTTACGGCATCCCTTTCTCTGTGTGATGTCATCTTATTCTTTTTCCTGTGTTATTAGTTTTAGTTAAACATTCACATCAGACAGACACACACACACACACACACACACACACACACACACACACACACACACACACACACACACACACATACACACACACACACACACATTAGCTAGGAGCGTGATACACACAGAGCTTTTTGCAGTTTAACTGACCTTGCTAGGTCCACCCCAAACATAATATATGCCCTCTGAATTTATGTTTTATTTGTAATTTGAGATACTACAGTTTAACTTTATTACTAACTGAACTAATCATTACGTTATGTCACATTTACACCATGTGGGATGGATGTTTTTGGAAAAGATTCCAGTTTTAATGACTGCTAAGCATTCTTGTCATTGAATAACTGAACACATGAGGACTTGTGAATTGACGACAGCACTATATCCATTAACCACCAGAAGTCCAAGGTTCAGGGAGGAGTGCAACGCTGACGAGGAAAACAGAACAGTAGAAACACTAAGGCTTTAGTACAGAGACAACAGAACAATCAGGCACTGATCCACAACAACAGGGAAGATAGCATCATGCTGTCCTCCTGGGTCCTTGATGTCTGAATAAGACTGGAAGCGTAAAGTTCACTTCCCATGTAGTTGTGCTACTATTATTATATTTCACTTTTTTGTGAGCATCAAAAGCAGAGTTCCATTTCCCAGAAACCTAATCAGGGCAGAAAGACTGCGTTTAAATGTCTGACCAACTTCTCTGCTGCGTCTTTCCACGGCTGTTCTTTGATTGGCCTTTTCATTTTTACCTTTTTTCTCGATGTGCCGCTGCCTCAGTTCCATGAAAACCAGTGTTTGCTCCTAGCTGAAGTCCTCATTTGCTGGCATGATCATGGGTGATGGTGCAGCATCAGTGTTTTCCCAGCAGCTCTCTGTAGTATGCGTTGAGGTTGTTATTGTGATACTGTTTAATTTCATTCATGAGACACAGATAAGACAGCAGTTCGAATAAACAGTGTTAGCTTTCACTTACCATCAATGCAGCCATCATGGATTTTCATGTCAGGTGAGGTCACGTGAGGTTCTTCCAACTTTCCGAGATGGAGATCCGACTTCAGCTTGTTCCAGTTGACGGATCCTACTGGAGCTTGGAAACTCCATCTTCCCAGTTCAGATGGAAACCACCAATAGACCTTTTTCATGGCAGACATATTGACTGGTCATCCTAGGGGAAGCACAGATGTATTAATGATGCCTCAGTTCCATTTAGCTTTTGAGCATGTTGGTTCGCTGTAGTGGCTTTCAAGAACACTTAATGGAACCGACCCGTCATTAAAACACTTGTGCTTTCCCTACAATGACAAAAAAGTGGATGCAGGTTGGCTGATTGGACAGCTGGGAGCAGGTGAGGTGGGTGTGGCAGGCTGAGGACCCCTGGTGGGCGGAGGAAGTGAAACAATGAATGACGAGACAGAATAACTAAAGGGCAGAATCATGACAAGATCAGCTTAATAATATCAAAATAATTTCTTAATTTAACACAGTTTTCCTTGAAATTATGAGGTGATTTCAATTCCACATTGTTCACGTAAATTACGTGGTTTTTTTGTTTATTTAGAGATTAAAGAAATACATTTTATGATTTTTCTAATGTTGTAGATGTAGAGGGAAAGTTGTAGGTTTTTTTTGGCTCTACACCGTCATGCTTTATGCTCAAAGAAAGTCAATAGAAAAAGTGATAGACATCTTTATAACAACCACCACATTCACGACTGATTGTTTCATTTCCTGTTATGATGGTTACTCACACTCTTTGCATGGTATTGTATTTACGGTTTGTAATTCCTTGTTAAAACCAGTTCCTCAGAGGCCACCGACGCAGATTATTTCTGAAGCAGCCGTCCCTCAGGTGTGTGGCTGGGCAGACACAGTCTATAGTATATATATAGTGTTATACAGTATATAGCAGTCGGAGAGTTGTGGGTAGTCTAATGAACAGCAGGCATGCGATCAAATGCCTTGCTATTACTGAATGTGTGGACCAGTAAATGTTAACCAATCAAATTTTTTTTTTTCTGGTCATCATCTGAGTTTGAAGCCCTGAGGGAAATATGTGACATAAGACTCTGTCACAGTAACCCTTCATTTGGAGTGAGTCACAATGCTGCTAATGCAGGAGGAAATTATTTGAGAAAAGCTGTTGCGTGTCTCCGAGATGAGGCTGATTGATCAGATGCAGTACAAACATATTGCAGATATGTGTCAGGCTCATATGAATCTGATTTGTTCAGACTTTTTTTTCCTCCACCTTCACAGTTAAGTACAGCAGGAGTTAACAGTGGTTTGTCTTTGTCTCTGCTGCCAAAAAGACAATGTTCACCAAAAGCAGCCTGAGCAGGAAAAAAAAGTCAGGAAATATTCTGCAACATATAACAGACCTCAGGTTGTATCTGTAGAATTAAAACTGCAAGCAGTGATATGCGGGCCCTCGCAGGCTGCACGTCGGTCATCCAGCGGGTCGGGTCCACCTATTCCCACTTGCAGTTTTAATTTTTTTTCTCGATCTCGTTCCTTATTGTTCTTTTAAAAAAAATAGCCATTTGGGGTTTGAGTCCCTCCTTTGATGTGACTTTAAAAAAAAATAATACTATATGAATGTTGACACTCCTCTTTATGAAGTAGTTCAGCAACATTTAGCTCATTGTTTTGATTTTATGGCCCCAAACTGTTTCAGCTCAGAGGTGCTGCTCTCATTAACGGCAGCTGCTTTCATAAATCAATGTTTTGTTACCTGTCAGGCATCAACTGGCAAAGCTAAAAGAAAAGTGGACGTTGGACTTAAATTTATTAAGTTGTCTGACTTAAAACCAGACTTTTACATCAGTTTCTGGCCAAAACCGAGCCTCGCTCCACCCAACTGCTGCTCACAGCTCCAGTTCTCTTCACCCTGGAACCCTGTTTGCAGCGACTCTGAAAGGGAAAGACGAGTCAGCAACCATTTGGTTGGTGGCTAAGTGCAATGATGTTGAAGGCTGCTCGAATAGTTCGAATGGGTCGTTTATTGTTTATTATTATAAATTTTACTGAAGGTCTGTAGAAAATGTCAGTGATGCTTTAAAAGCCCCGCCTGTGTTTGTGTGTTGTTTTTTTTTATCCTTCAGGAACCAGTGTGAAGGTTAGATAGATAGATATTTAATCCCCAAGGGGAAATTTTTTTATTTAGTTTATTTTAGGTTGTCAAGGGGAATAGGCCAACAGTTTTGTATCTTAATTTAGGGAAAATGAAACAAATATGCAGTCATATTTTTCTCCACTGCAGAAACAATGTTATGCAAGTGTCACTGTGAAATGCTCCCGGTCTATTTACCGTAGACACAGTCGGTCCATCATCAGCCAGTGGCTGATGTCTGCAGCAGATGGCATTAGAAACAGATGCCATCAGTCAGGGTTCAGCTCCATTTCGGTCTTATCACCGAGGCTCTTTGTGACCTGCGTATGCATGCGAATATGTTAATGCATGCGTCCGTATGTGTGTGAGTGAGAGAAGCATTTGAGTTGTGCCCTCTACTTACTCACCCTCTACGCAATGAAATAATTTGTTACATTGGCGTGGTAATCTGTGTGTTTGTCTGATAATGCAGTATAAATGCATGTGTGTGTGTGTGTGTGTGTGTGTGTTTTGGTGGAGGGGGGTCGTCAATTCTAAAAGTAGCTTTCTCAAAGCCGTCAGCGAGGCAGACGACAATATTTTTACCCCATTACCCACTAACTTTGAAATCTTCCGTCCATCCCATCTGTGTGGCCGGTGACCTCTTCACTCACGGTGACACAGCCTGCACTCTCACTCGTTTAGCTGCCGAGCTGTACAGTAGAAATCACAACATGAACTACAGCTGGACATCAAAGTTAAAAGCATCTTGTCTACTGGAGCACATGCCACCTAACGTGCACGCTTTGATTCCGGTTGAAGACCTTTGCTACACATCATTCACCTCTACTGTCTAATAAGGCCGAGAAATAAAAAAAAATAAAAAAAAAGAGATTCAAAGTAAAAACAAACATCTTGTTAATGAAAAAGTTAAGAAAAGTGTAATGAAATTTGAGTGGGCGGTTTTGCTCTGTGATTTTTCACATTTTACGCTCATTTATGACCTAAAAGTGACAGAAAAAGAAGATTGGAACAGGGATTCCCCAGTAATTGGACAGATCTTTTTATCCAAGCTTTGAACATGTTAAGTCTTGGAAGGCACAGTCTTATTTGGGAAAATAATTTTAAGGGCATGTCGCTCCTGTCAAGCAAACTTTTGTTAAGACATCATCAATATTCAGCTCCGTATTGCTAAACCTTGAGTACAGTGTCAAAGGTTGCCACTGGTAATATGTTGGACTGGAGGGGGTGCAGTTTCTGAACCGTTGGTTTAATCTGCATCTAGCTAAAGAGCACAGCGGTCACCAAGTAACCTTGTCCAACCCTTTCACTTGGACAACTATCTCTGATATTTACAGATCTCCATCCAGCAGATGTGGTCCAGAGCCTCTTCTCATCAGTCTTGTTTCCAACATATGGTCATTAAGTATTTGAAAAGGAGAAAGGCTTCATATCCAAAAGGACACATATTCTATATGTTCACAAAGTGGAAGTACATCTGCATATCTGTGACCCATCTTCAAGGTGAGTCCCTGAGAAACCCTTTTTGCAATTATAGCTCTGACTACCTCTTTGAAGCGCTACCATGGTGATGAAATGATGGGAATAATGGTTGACCTCCAGAATGTGCTGCGTGTTCCTACGTGCAATTTCCTACAGAAATGTTCAGACCGCATCACTTCCTCATCTAGAACACACCAGGGACAAGAGCTCTGTTGTTGTGTCCTCACCTCGTTTCATCTGTGTGCGAGTTATCAGGATCCCTCATTTAAAGGAATTGAAATGTAATTTTGTGTGTTGGTTATTGTTGGTCAAATGCTCTTAGGAAAACATGAAATAACACATTTTCAATCGAACGGATGAGTAGATCGAGCTCTCAATTCTGTCTCCTCTCAGCTGAATCTTTAATCCTGAGCTCATCACACCACACGTATGATGTCAAATGGATCTCCAAGCTATTCATCAGTATATTCATAAAATAACATGTCAGTTTATTAATAATGCCACTGAAGTTTTATTGGGTCTCCGTTCTGCTCTGATAATCCCATCAGGTCACCTGAACTATATTAAACAGATTTTCAAAAAAACCAGCTGATGCCTGATGTAGCAGGTCTGAACTACCGTGGGGTTCCGTTGAGACAGATGACATGCTGAGGCAACACGTTTGGTCTATGCTTCTTGTATTTGGTAAATCACTCCTTCATAACCGGGGACGGCGCTCTCCTGTTCCGCCTCCGAGCGTCTGCGTTCCGGGCTTCCTCTCCTCTCCTCTCCTCTCCTCTCACCAGGTCCTGCTTACTTGTATAAGGGCAGACCCAATTTTCCCCGATTCAGAACAGCTGTGTCAATTATCCTCCTCCCAGCACCGTTCCCTGAACCACTCCTCCCACTCTCTACCCCCTGCAGCTGAGCTAAACCACACCCCGCCACCACACCTGATAATAAATGGAAAAGAATGACAAGATCTTATACTTATGATGTCGTGTTCCTGCCGTGTTTCCAATTGTTGCAGATGTGAAGAAGGATAATTTATATGCATGCTCTTCCAATAAAAGATTTAAAATAGGATGGACAGCAGGATCCCTCAAAGTGTATACTAACTGTTCCCCAAATATGACGTCAGCCTTTCAACAAAAGTGTATTTATTTACTTGCACATATGAGCAAACATATATTCTTAAACAGAAGAAAGACTTTGGCACAGCGGGGAGAATTGTTTCCTCCCGGCTTCCAATGTTGAGTTTTGTTTAGACATTGTCAATCTCTGTACCTAATGCATGGAAATGAAATTGATCACACAGCTAGGTTAGACAGAAAATAAGAATAGCGTTTCATTTGGCTTCAGCAACGGTAGTCACGGGAAACAAGATCTGTGGATGGAAAATGTTTCCATTCACCTGTACATTGCAGGATGCGTTGCTTGAATGCAGAACGAGCGGTGTGAATACATAATAAACTGCATAGCAACATAAAGTTGTAGTTCCTAAAGTTTCCAAAAGTAAAATCAGAAACAGGCTCCTCTCCTGTGAAACCAGCTCCCATGATGCACTCCTCTCCTCTGTCTTTCAATCATCATGCATTTATATGTCACCATTGCATCTCCTTATCTTTATGGGCTCTCTCTCCCATAGTTGTCTGCTTTCAACTGTGACCCTGGAGCTGCGTGTTTCTGACCTGCGGTTACTGGCTAACTGGTAACAGCCAACCCAATGTTTATCATTTGTTGTCTCTCTATGCTGTTCTTTTCTCTCTCCGCTCCCCTCTCAATGCAACCGAAGAGATGACTGCAGATGACTGCCCACCCCGGAGGCTGCTTCTTTTGAAAGCTTTTTTCCTGTTAAAGGGGAGCTTTTCCTTACGAGTGTCACTAATGTGGGAATTGTTTGAATTGTTGGGTTCCTCTCTTGTTGTAAAGTTCTTTTATAAGTACATCACTGTGTTAGTTGCTCTGAGATGATTTGTGTTGTGATTTTTGCAATTCAGTATAAATACAATTTAAAATTTTAATTTAAATACAAAAACAAATTAAATAACCGTATTTAACTGCCATGCTCTTCAGAGTCTCATTATAGGATCTTTTTGTTCCAAACCTATTTGGTAATGTTCAAATGAAATGTTTGATTTGTTTTTTTACGCTGCGGTTACATTGAGGTCTGGAACAAACCCGATGTTGTTGTGTTCACAATCAAGCAAACTGTCATTGTAAGAAGGTGGGGGGGCTTAAAAGGCTTCAGGCCGGCACTCTTGTTGGTAGATTCTCTGTTTCAGTTCAGTCCTGTCATCAGTCCATAAAGGGCATAAGGCACACAAGCACACACAGACATGAAAACACACATCAGAACCATCCATGCAAGCATCCCCTTTGATGTCTATGTAAGCTTGTGACAAAGGCACTCCTGTTGAAAATGGCATTATGGGAAATGGCTAAATTATGGGACCTGCTCTATCCAGTTTGATGTTGATAGTGAGCAGTATATCTTCATAAAGCTGGTGTTTATCAATTTAATAACATCAACACTGCGAATATTGTCTGTTCCTTTCAACTGAGTATTTCTATTTCAATTAACAGTGTCAAGTTTTGGGGTTGCACATCAACTTTTAAAGCCTATTTATCTGATAATGGATGATTTTACAATTTTACTGCATTTTGGTCAAAATTATGTGTTTATGTGTGGATTACTGTAGATCCATGTAGAGACTACTCTGAGTCCACATAGAAACAGACGACTACAACGGAGAAAGACTGTACGATTACGTGAGGGGATGAGAATCAACATGGAGAGAGACAGAAAACCAAAGTGAGACAGCATGAACTCGCTCAGTCGTTATGTTTTCTCACATGCCAAGAGATGTAAATTGAGTGTATGGGGAGGTGAATGCAGCAGGAACATGTGAGGTGTGAGATGTGCGCACGGTATGTTCGACTGAGGATGCATGCTGGAGAGAGTGCTTCTGCCCGGCAACCGTGCACACGGTGATTCATGCCCTGTAATCTGCCCTCTGACAACACAATAAAAGGTTAGACAGGAACATATTTACAATTTCACTGTGTTCAGAAGAGTCCACAGATTGGAGCACTTTGAACTGAAGTATATTCATTCCAACTGCATTCGCACGTGGCTCCTCTTGTTGACCCAATCAAAGGGCTGCTGCGATCTCCATAGAGCAGCTCCACCAAGGAGTCAAGATTTCAGGACGACACGCGTCAATACTGAGCGATGTAGCTGTGGAACTGTGCAGGACAAATGCAAGACACGTAAATACCTCGTGTATCAAATTACCTCCTGGGCCACAGAAAATGGTATATTACACATACTGCTGCCTCAAAATGTGAATCAGTCATTTCATATTATTATGTATGGACTGGTTCTCAAGGTTCTGTAGCTTCTTGGTGCTTATTTGCATTTAACCGCTCTGATATTCTCTCCTTCTTAAGTAAAATCAAGGGAGAACTGCAGATCGGATGTACCTTATCAGCAGATGACTTCTCTGGCTGTGACTGACACTTGCCATAATGCCACTCTGACCCACTGTCCAACTCTGCTCGAGTAATCAACTGCGCTTAAACATCTGTTTAATTATGCCTCATTCATTAAGCCTTATGACCAACAGCGACCAAACCTGATGCTCGTGGATGGGGAAGAGTGCAGCAGAAGGAACCCTCGTTTGTTTTTTTTCACATGTCGGCAGTGATGTGAATGAGACTGCTGCGTCTGATGGGTTGGAATTTCCTCTCAGGCAGATCATCTCCCATAAATCCCCGTAGTCCTAATATTGCTTTCCTCCCCTCCCTCTTGTCATAAAGCCTAACTGCACACAGTAACACACACTCTGCTGCAAAATCAAGTGAGAAAAAACAACAACAGGAGGATGTGCCAGGAATTTGGCTTAAAAACAGTTATGAGGGGACAATTACATAAGGACCTCAGAAGCTTTAACTTTGCAAAATATTAAACCAGATTGACTTTTCTCAACTCATCTCAAGAGAAGATTATACTGGAAGTATAAGTAGCAACATTTCCATGAAAGATACAGGAAATAAGTGAGGCTAAATTAAAACTAAGTGGTGAAATATCATGTGTGCAAGCTTTTATGACCCATATCAGTATTTAATCTAAACATTGTCCTCTCGTGGCTACACAATGGAAGAGTGACTTAGCTACAGACACTTTTTCACTGCATCGTACGACTCCAACTCGACTCACTAATTTGAAATGAACACAGGGAGTCGTTGCTGTGAGCTGACGAACGGTGTAACTTTGATCACTCAGGTCTTTTTCTCAGTGAGCGAAAGTCACTGGCGGTTATAGGCCTGCCTCTGCTGTCTCGCCAAAATCACGTTTTCTTTACCACAGAGTGGGATTGATGTTTATTGTGGATTTATAAACCAGCATAAATACTATTTACATTCACCACTGGTACATCCAACCACCCATCCACACAGAGTCTGTGGTTTGAGTGACAGGTGGAATATTGGATGCTGACTATTGGCGGGCTAGTTGAGGATTAGTCAGTTGAGCACTTCATCCCCCCCAACAAACTGAAATAGAAATGAGGGCTTTAATCCGAGACGGGAGGGCCAACGGCACAGAACGGAAGGCAAACAAGAATATGCAATTTGTTATTGTACTTTAGTTTTCATAATCCACCATTACAATTGCAATTGAGTTTTGAGCCTGTCAGTAGTGAAAAGTGAAGCTCAGGCAGAACATCTCGGTGACCTGCATCATTTATTCCACACGTAGTTAACAGAGCACAAAAGGCTGAAAAGGAAACCACTTTCAGAGCTTGGCACATTTTTTTGCAAACTCAGTAGAGTCATAATGTCACTGATGCTCGATAAACAGCAGAATAAATGTATGTGCCGTGACATTGAATATTAAAAAGATGAGTGTGTATGCAATTGACCTACAGTAAGTGGCCTCAGTGGGTCTTGGTCAGCAGTTTCATAATGTATGATCGGAAAATGTATCTCATCCGCTGCCTTACCTCTGAGCTCCCTGTGAAGGTATCCGCTCACTACTTAAACAACGTGGTAAATACCTAATGAGGTGAACTCATCTCTCTGCTGATGTGCACATACGCTTGAGTTGAGCTCCGTGAACGTGTGTAGCTTTCATTTATGATCCCTGTGGTTATGCACTTTTTTTTTTTCCACGGTCTATTTTTATGCTTTTGGAGTGACGCCAACACACACTACATGTAGTATGCGTTCACTGCCATCTCAAGGTTTGTGGTGGAACTGCATGCAACGTCTGCGTAAAATACTGTCAGATACTACAACTGTAGACTGGGGGGAGTTTGTTTGAGGTACTACAGCCTGAGAATGTGGGTGCCATTGAAGAAATATGGTGCTGAGAGAAAATCTATTATTTGCTCGATTGCTGTGGCTTCAAAACTTTTTCAAAATAGCTGTCAGGGTTTCACTGGCATTGTCGGTTTTTATGTCTGTTTTTTGCCAGTTTTGTCTGGCATTGTCCATTTTTAGTTCCCATTTATATTTCTGGACCTCTGCAACACAAATTTTGATTTCTAGAAAAGCAAATAGTGATGTTAGAAGGGAATCAAATGTTAAATGAATCATAACTTTTTAAGTTGATGTGATGATTAAACGGTTGAGCATGTGAACTATTTCTCTAAGTTTTGTTGTTTTTCTGTTGCTGCCCTGTAAATAGCCTACAAATGTGTGACGGCGTGACTGACTGATGAAGTCACACTGTTAGTCGGCTTCACGCCGCGACCTCTTGTCTTTGTTTGAAAGTAAAAGCCCTCGAACTCTCATACACCTTTTATTCTTTTTGTGCCCAAGCAACTAGCAAACATGTCCTTTGTTGAACGGACAACCGCAGAGTGCTTTAGGTTATTTTAAGACACCAACACTTCTGAACATCATCTATCATATTAATGCACTCTGTTTCCTCATACTTCTGAAAACTGCCTCTGTTTTAAGACTCTGCGCTTTTGAACAATAGTTCATCCTCCTCTATAAAAGTACAAATGTAGCTAGTAGATAAAAGTTTGCTCTCTTTGTGAAAATCAGTTTTGTGTAGCTAATAAAATCTTGATTAAAATGCTGAGACTATTTTTGTTGCAGACCGTGACAAGTTGTTTCCAGCGCTGTTTTTCTATCTTGATCGGAACAAAGTCACTTCATTCAAAACCACAACAGAGGAACAGATTATATGTCTGTATTTATTTTCATCAGAACACAATTTTAATCATTGTAGCAGTAGTTTTCATACTTTTCGAAAAGATCATGACTTGTGAGACTGTTTTATAAATCATTTCATCAAAGTTGTTTGTAAAAAAATTAAAGAAGTTACTTGAACTAAAGCATCTATAATATTACAATATACTGGTAGTATAATAGTAATCATAATAATCATAATCGCAATGATAATTCTATATGCCTTTGAACCTTTTTCATTTCTATTATCATAAATCTTCCGCTTTCACACACACAGAGTCACAACCTTTAACAATAAGGTTGCGAAGCTGAGGACAAGTCTATTGGTTAAACCTCACCACATTCTCTTAACATCAATGATTTCAGACGCTCAAAGTAAACAAAAGGATTAGAAGAAGAAGAAGAAGAAGGAGAAGAAGAGGAAAGTAACAGCATGACATCAACTGAAAATACACAAGGAGAGACATACATTGTTCAGCATACTAGGGAACGTATTTACAACCAAAAAAGGAATGGGCTTCTGCATAGATCCACAGGATAGAGAACAGAACTATTGTGAAAACAGAGAGGCTGAGAAAGAGTGAAAGAGGGCAATATTTGTGTACATAACATTTGGTGGTGGGTGCACAGGGGCGTGGGAAAGGGGTATAGGGGGGGCAGGAGGCATACATAGTCTACATGTGCAGGGGTCAGACACAAAATGAGCTTCTGTAGGTTGGCGTGTTATGGAACCTGACAGATCATAGCCTACGACTGCTACAGACCGTTGTCGGGGGATCAAGACTGAATCTGTAGGACCCTCACACATATTTCTTCTCAGTGTAACGTACAAAATGTACAGAGTAAAATTATCACAGAGCAAGTGTTGCACGCATGCCTGCATTACCAACACAAGTCAAATGAGAGATTTACATCAGTCTGATCTAATTCTAGTATCGTTTGGAAGAAACCTTCGAGCACAAGAATGTCCATCCTTGGTGAAAACGTGTGTGAAGGGGTGTGATGGACGACACGCATGAAAACAGCCTTCGCACCCATGCAGCCGCAGCAAGGACGCATTCCTGCATGTCAAGGAAAACGCGGCCTCTGAATGCAGGTGTGTTGCATGAACGCATGTCCGACAGTTGGCTCGTGATGGTTGTTGCATCACCACCGACATGACAGGCAGGATGAAATCACGTACATGTCATCTCGTACATGTGCTTGTGGCGTGGGTTGCGTGACGCACGTGAGCTGCAATCCACATATTGCTAACATGGCACATGTCTACAGCGCTGGCAGACCCTGTATTAAGTTTGATCACCAGATTTGGATTCGGTTTAGTTTACTCAACGCAAAGTATGCTTTGGCACCAGTTTCGGGTTCTTTCGGGTCCGATTCATCCACCTTGGGCTCATCTGCACTCTTTCTGACGTCTTCTACCTCATTTCATGGTAAAGATCGGGGGGCATATTCTGTTAAAAAACAGGAGCAGGGAAGATATAAATCATCCCTGGTCTGTTTTAGGGTCTTGGGGCAGTGATACTGTTATTACACACTGTGTGGTACGATGGCTTCATACTACAGTCCAGTGCAGCTTCAGGGCTGCAGTGAATGATGGGACAGCTAATGCAGCAGGTCCCTGTGGCGGCTCTCCACGTCTGTCCCGCAGTCCCCAAGGTCACGGCAACGCCAGCAATCTCCCCAGAGGACACACAGCAATTGGCTTACGGACATGGACACACATCTATGTATATGCACTTAAGCGGAGGTACGCACACAACAACACACTTTTACCCACAGACTGGCCGGCAGGAGACTCGCTTTCTCTACCAGAGCCGTTCTGATCCCTGTATGTCTGACAGGACTGGTGGGCCTTCAGCAGCAATATCAGTGTAAAAGAATAAATATATTTCCATCTACTGGTGGACATTGGCATAGCAGCATTTTCTTTTTTTTTTTTTTTTTTCATCACTGACTGCAGTCATCCAAGATGGACATGGGTGTGCTGGGCCAAATGAGCAGCGATAAGTTTCATGCAAGCAGGAAAGAGCTAAATAAACCAATATGCCCTTTTTTTTGTTTTTAAAATATAGACATGATGTGAATGATGATGAATTTTAAATCTTCATTTATAAGGTGTGTAATAAAACTCTTGACATCAGATATTTGATTGGACATCTCATATCAGTAATAAACGTACTTGAGAGTGGGAAAGGATGCACACATCTGCTTATCTTTGTCGGATACCTGATCTCAGCCGTGTTCATCAACAAAATCAAACTGGAAACTAAAGAAGAAGTCAGCCCTTTAAGGTCACACCATTCCTTCCTGTTCGCACACTGGTCAACATTTATAAAATAAGAGTCAGCTGACTTGGACGATTATCCGGTAATGCTATTAACGCTCACACAAAGAAGGACGTGCTCCTCTCTCTCTGGATGTGTTTCTGTTCGTGCTCTCTAGTGACGGTCAGTCAAATGCTTCCAAAAAAAAACAAGAAAAAAGAATCAAAACAACAGAAAATGAGCCATGTTTTTACCCTCTGTCTGTGAACAATTTGGATGCACGTGTTTTTTTTTTTATGTCTGTGTCGATGGTAATGTTTGTTCTGTATATCTTAATAAGCCCTTTACTTAATGAGACATTAGTTTGATGTTTGGAGGTACGAGACAGTGGGCATGCTACAGGAGCTGATTGGGGATCAGATGTGGTGCCTACAGGGAGCGCAGCTGAGGACGATCAACAGAAGAGGCTCGTCATGACCTCGCAGATCCTCCACATGCGGTCCGAGTGTCGCACAACAGGGATTCAACAGAAACAAAGTCTTTTAACCAAACTGCCTCGGTGTTGGGGAGAAGGAGGATGTCGCTCAGGACGCAACGCAACGGGCCAGGGAGCCGGGTTATGATGTCATACACATGTATACCTGCAGATAGACAGCTACCTTTCCTCAAAAGATGTTGACATTTTATTCTCTTTATAACTGCATGAATGTCACAGTTTAGAAATGATGAAAAGTCATTAAAGGCAACATCCAGTCATCATGCTTTGAATAAAACGGCCTGAGGTTTAAATCCCACCACTGATGTAGGTTCAGTTCAGGGACAAACAGTAAATTGAGTTTTTGTTTTCAAGTAGGTGTTGATATAATAAAGTGATTTATTACTCACGCTGCAGTCACGTTATATTATAAACCCCAACAAGGTGAAGGAGAGGAGCCAAGGCTCCAGGCTGAGAGTAACCTTCAGTAACTATTATATGTTGACTGCAGACACTACTTGACTGGATGGCACCTTTACAGCTTTTTTTGTCTGGAGCAACAGTGGTAAATATATTGATTATTATAATTATTATTATTCCAATCTCAGTTAGCTTTGCTGAGCCATTTGGCTGAAAAGTGACCAGAATCTAACAAAGGGGTTTTGGTAAAGAACCTGAAATAACAAGCTTGTAACAGTTACACTTTTGTTTAGTGAGATAAAATGATCCTATCTGTGCTTTTTTTGTTGTTGTTCTGCATTAGCATTATAAAAGCTTGAACTTAAATGAACCCTTTTCACTGACCCTCTTTTACACGTCAGTACGTTTAATAAAAGCTCTTTTGTTCATCGTCAGTCAAAACATGACGCTTATAATCCAAATGCTTTTCTTTAGTTTCTCTAGCACAAGCAGATGTGTCCGAGAATCTGGTCGGCAGTTATAACGACTTTTATTTCCACCTTTTAAAGATGTAATGTCTGTTTGTCATTATTGAGGTACATCTGTTAAACTATTTTGTTCACATGGCTCAGCTCTATCACAGTGTTGGCCCGACGCCTTGACGATCATTCTGGCTAATTACAACTTGGGCTTTACTTTTGTAGTTTTAACCATCAACTTTCTATTCATAAAACTAACTGTTAAGATGTTAGAAACATGTCAGCGTTGCTAAAATAACATCCGGTTGGGTAAGAAAAACAAAGAGCTAGAAGAGTGGACATCATCATTTTCTATACGGCTTCACTTGGTGTAAAACTAAGTGATTGCTCCTGAAATGTTTATAATAATTCCTTAAATGAAAAGTGTGCACTGAGCCTTAATTGTATTTTGTAAATACCTTTGGATGAACAGGACTTTGTGGAAAAAGAAAGCTAGTTTTTCTTCGACCCTGAGATGTAATTTTATAATTGAAGTTATTGTTGGATTGTTAGTACAATGCTTTGCCGGAATAACAGTCAAAACTGAAACAAAAAGACCCAAATTATGATAATAACAAATGTAGATATCATTTTGGGGGAATGCTTCCTGTTTGTTTCCTGATGTTTTAACAGCTGAGCCTCCTTGAAAAAAAGTGTTAATAGGTCAATATTATCTCACAAAACAAAGTGAGGGGAAACCATAAACCTGTGTTAAACACAGAATTTATTGTGGACATCAGAACCGCATCCAAAACCCGGAAAAGTTTTAATGGGGTTGTGGCCTAAAAAACAGCATGGCGGAGCAGAGACATCTGAAGGTGGGGGACGGCGGAGGGGGGGGGACGGGGACGGCTCTGAAAAATCATCAGCTGCTGTTAGGTAGACTTTAAGGAGACGTGTCAGCAACACACACTCGATCTCTCACATCACAGGTGGCAAGACATGCATGCAGGCACGCCCACACACACACACAGCAAATCTAGAAAACAAACCCACTCTCACTCTCACACACACACACACACACACACACACACACACACACACACACACACACACACACACACACACACACACACACACAAATTTGTAGCTAATTATTATGTTTTTACACATTATCTGTCTGATTTTTGAGAACACATTTTCTTCCTGTATGAGAGACCCAGAAACAAAGACAAAGGATGAACATTAGAAAGAGAATATGATTGTGTTATTCCATAGTCAGCCAGTGCAACAGAAACCAATAATTGGAACACAGTGTAAAAAAGCGTAGTGAGAGAAACTCAGCCGTGAGGAGGCTGACCTTCCCTCTCAACAAAGGCTGTGGCGTTGTCCCCTTTTCCTACCGAAGGGACCGGTTCAATCCCTCAGTATGTCTGTTTGTTTAGTTATTTATTAGTTTTGATTGATTTGTGTGTTTTTCCTCTCAAGGCGTCCCACATTTTCCATTTGCCAGAAAGCGTTGCAGAACGTCCACCGGCGCGCAGCTCCAGCCGTTTGCACAACTGTGGCTGTATTTTTCCACAGCGGTTGCCATGGTGAGGGAATCCCCCCGCCCCGACAACCTCACCTCCTCCCAGCAGCTCAGTCACTCCTCGTTGCCAGGGCTCTCCTCCAGAGGCGTGATGGCAGGGAGGCCCAGTCCAGTTGCATTGTGGGATGCAGTGAGGCTGGCAACAGTGTGTAGGAGGACGAGGACCAGCAGGCAGAGTTTGAGCCGGCAGTTACACAGTCTGCAGGCTGCCGAGGAGCTGAGGGAGGTACGGTGCTGGCAAGGCGGGTGAGTTCTTTTCAGGGTACCCCGGGAACGGTTGTCCACTTTTAAGTCCCACCGCACGTCACAGCACTGTGCATCCGGGTCCACACCTGATGGGTAGTCCTCCAGCAGCCCTGCAGGTGGTTTGGGGGGAGAGAGGGGGTGTGGAGGTATATAGAGTGAGATGCACCTTGAAATATGAAGCGCTTTTAAAAAAAAGTGTGATATTGTTGCGTCCTGTAAAGGGAGAACCTTTCTTTCACCAAAGATTTTTTTATATTTTTGTAATGATTGATAATTAGTTTTTCAAGCAAAAATGCCAGAAATTCGTTAGCAGATTCTCAAATGTTAGAAAGTGTCGATTTTTTTTTTTTTTTATGATAGTGAAATGAACAATGTGTGAATATGCCAACATCTTCAATTCAGGTAATCAATCAGGAGTAAAAAAATATTTTTTAATACAGGCCTATTGTGTTTATTTTTTAATTTTGTATGTGACATACAGAATGTGATTGCAAAGATGTTTTCTTTACTTATTTATATAGTCTATATTCTGCACTCAGTGTCTCTCTCGTTAATTAAATTCAGCTTTGCCTTCGCATTTAAGCCTTCTGTTGTATGGAAGCGCCACAAAGATGCTTTTGATGTATGAAGTCTGTAGAAAACATGTCTAAAAAAGCACAAACAAAAGATACATTCAGTATATGAAGAGAAACATTGCGTCTCAAAATTGACTGCATCAGATAAGAACAAAAATCACAGACTAATATCATAAGCGATGGGATCACAGCCTGCGTGCATGATAATGTGAGGAGTGAACTTTGAATAATTCTCTACCCACTCAGTTTGACTGTCAACAGTTTAAGTGTGACAAGAGGAGCCGTGTAATTACTGCAGGTCTCTGACAAAATCTGCATTTCCTTTAACGTGTTGACACAGTCAGCCAAAGTAGCAGATTTAGCCTGAAGAGCTACAACAGCTGCTGGCACTCATGACTGATGATATTAACTTGTATATTTCATCACGGGTTCAACGACTATGTATTTTGGAACGGGCTGCCACTGATAAGACTGTTTTACTGTGATAAAAAAAAAAAAATGTCACATCCACCATCCTGATCCTGCAAACACTCATTAATCCATCGCTGAAGTAGTCCCAAACATATGTACGATGAACTCCTCATCTAAACAATGTGGTGACAATATTAAAGGAAAAAAAGTTGATATCCAGCATCTGTTTTTCTTCAGATTAATGTTAGCATGAGAGCCACAGATCAAAAATGAAAAAAAAAAACAAATATTTATAGATTGACGAGCACATAACTGGTCCTCTGGTCTTCATTTCTGGGATTCTTATATCACATAATGATGAATATTGTCACATTGCAGAAATGTAACCTGAAGATCAACACGACCAGCAGAGGGCAGCATCAACATGTGATAGAAGTCTTTGTATTAATTATGTACACCGGGACAGAAATCTGCTCACACAGGCATAATGTGGGGAACAAAAATCAGTCAGTTAGGAATAATGCATGTTCTCCTGTATCCTGAAAGCATGTGTGTATTCACTAACACTGGTCAACTTAACGTGTGTTTCCACAAGAACCTGTTCACAAACAAAGTTGAATTTAATTTTAATTCTGTAGGACCAGGAACTATCGGGGGGGATTCCAGCCCTGAATGTCCTCTCACAAACCTGCCGTTCTGCAATACCTGCAACTGCAAACACATTGCACATTGCTTGTAGTTTGAGGCCAGATGGAGCCGCTCAAGACACTTGACGACTGATGGACCAATGAGAAATGTCCAGTTAGTGTTCTCCATCATCTTCAGAGGACGACGACGACACTGGGGACGTCACACTTTGCATATGTCAGTCGACTAATTTGCTTTTTATTCCCAACATGTGGAAATGCAAATCACAAAAGGGGGCTGCTGAACTTGTATCCTTGAGCCTGAACACTAGAGTCAAGGAAATGAAATGATTTTGTTGGAAAAGTACCTGGAGTGATACAGTATACGCTGTTCAGGACAGACACAGTTATTGTCACAGTGCTCCACTGGGCGGCTGCCTCTGTGCTGTAAGTAATTGGCAATCATTTGTCATTGTGGTGTATCACCCTGTTGGTCTGATGATTAAACAGAACGTCCTGTAACTGTAAAGTCACAAGTGTCCATCAGTGGTGGCATGTCCTGTTGAAGTAAGCAGTGAGCCCGTGTGCTCACACATCCTACCGTGAGTTAGTCAGGCCAAGATCTATTGTAAATGAAGCAGTAGAGGTCAGAGTAGCTTGATACTGGAAGCTTTGCATCCCATCATTTTGGAGAGTTTATTTTCCAGACACCTGCATGCACTCTACTGAGGCTAATCTTTGAAAAAAAAAAAAAAGATTGAAAAAGATCAAACACACGATAAAATTACAGAGAGAATAATGCATGAAATGAACAATGATTATTTTGTACCTGTGCATATAAAACTGGGGCTGCCTCCATGAATGAGATCATCATTGTCGGGCAGGACGAAGGGGCACCGCTGCTGCACCTCCAGGCAGTACTGACCACAGGGGATTCGATTGCTGCAGTGCATCTGGGTGGTCTGGAAGTACTGAGAACACAGCCAGGGCTTATAAACCATCTGGGTGGAAGACAGAGAGGTGAGAGGATATTGATGAGTTAGTGGAGGGTTGTGCCGGATGATACGCGCACACGCATGAACACTCGCGCGTACGTGCATCATTGTGACCTCTACAGCTATCGATCCACACAGGACCGAGCACATACCCTGGTGATTCTAATATCCACTGTTTAATGAACGTGGTCGCTGCGGTCAATATACAGTATTACCCAACCTCCTCTTCAGAACAACACAGTATTTGGCTGTGTACTTCAGCTGCTTCGTGTCCTTCTTAATGTTTTTATGGATGATCTTAAGTGGCATCAGTGCTCCAGGAACTGGTTTTACATTTCTTCAAAAGCTAAATCTGTACAATATTGTATAAACAAATTGGTACCACCGTCTCCATCAATGTACAGCTGTATAAATATATTAAAATAATGTAAATTATAAAGTCAGATTCCAGCGCTTTATCATCCATGAGATGTTTAAGTGTTGACTTTTACCCATGAAGATTGTATGTTTTCTGTGCTGTATATGAGTTGCTTTATAAACAAACTTGCCTTTTCCCAAATTCAAGCTCTCACTGCTGCTGTTTTTGTTTAAAGGATAAATTGTTACATTGGATATTTCTATCTAAACTGGATTAAAATGGAGGCTCTTCTCTGTATTTACCCGTTGCCATGGTGAATCAGAATATTGGAGCTCCATTCATGATGGCTTTTTTTCATTCATTATGCACACACTTAACTCTGAGAGTGAACATGATCTGAGCTGATAGAATGAACACTGATCAGCTGATCTGGAACCACTTTGCTGTTGTTAGGTTTGTTTACATCAATAACATTCGTAAACTCAGCAGAAAATAAGTTCCTAAAGTTTTAATAACACAAAGGCTGGCGTTTGTGTTCACACAAATTACGTTGTAAATCATACTTTGTATTATGTACTCGACAGCTTAAATTATACAGCATTTATTCAAAACGGTTTATTGCATAATGTTAATGTTTGTTTGCGGTAATTTGTTTAATTTTTCTCACCCACTCTGCAAGTGCACAAGTGGGGACAAATGATTTACTTTGCACCTTATTGTTCTTTTGTCATGTGATACGGTGGTCGCCTCATCGTGTGGTTTTATCACCGGCAGCAATTAGTTTGTTTCTTGTGAAGCAGTCCGGCGACCGTGAGGCAACTCACACCTGCTGTCAGCTACTCATCACACTTCAAACTGGGAACTAGGGAACTGCAGATCATATCACTGCACCATGTACACACAATACATGTTTCCAGTGTGTGTGTGTGTGTGTGTGTGTGTGTGTGTGTGTGTGGGGGGGGGGGGTGACAAAAGATGTGCATGTTGATATATGTTTCTCTGTCTATATAAGCAGTGGCAAGTCTTTTGTAAATCACACTCTCTGACAGTCCTTGAACACAAATGAGAGAAAATAGAAATCCATAAACACAGGAACATTATCAAATATAATTCTAGTTAGATATGCTAATCAAGGACAAAGTACTAAAAATGGCCTTTTCAAAGTTTCTAAGGGACGCTTTTAAGTCTGAGCTGAACTTTTACTCGCATATGGTTGAATAACAGACATGGCAGCTGATGACTGGCATAACTTTCTAAGGACAAAATTGTGTTCCTCTTGCACACTCTTCACTTCAGATGTCTTGACTGCTTTGTGATATGGCATTCATATATGTCTGGTTTTACAAATTAGCCTCAACATCTTGAGACGAACGACAGGGAAACAAATGACAATGTAGTATATTATATATTATACAGTATACTATAATTGCAGGATTATTAATCTGTCACAAAATTGTGCTGAAATTGCTCTTGATCCATTTTAGCAAATTATTCCCAATTTTGTGTGGGTGCACATTACTCCATTCTGACAAAATACTTATTGTCTGCTGCTGAAATACTCGTTGATCTTACAACACTTCATCTGGGATCTCAAACTGTAGTATTTGAAATGTACAACGTAACATTGCTTTAAGATAATGGAGTAAGTGGTGGGTTGCAACATCTGTCATGCATATCATAAACTGAGAGGTATGTAATGTATGCATGACTGAACACGTGCACACAATGTGAACACATTCACAGTAAACTACAGTAAATTGCAGCGTGTCGCCCCCCCCCTCCCACCCACACACACACACACACACACACACACACACACACACACACACACGCACACAGCCCTGTTCTCTCTAATCTGCCATCCCTGTGTGAATCTCATGGTAGTCCCGTGGTCACATGACTTTATGTGATTTATCAAATTATGCGAATATTTCTGCTTTATCAGCACATTTATGTGTATGTAGAGTACTGTGTGAACGTTTTAGGGATTTTAGATGTTCGGATGGTTATCCATCGCACAGCGCCAACAGGGAGGTGTCTGAACATCCAGCTAGAGTCAAGAAGAAGAAGTCATAAAGAAGTATCTTCAGCGAGAAAAAGAAGAAGGAGTCCTGCAACAGATGGTGATCTCAATATATAGTTAGTCTGGAATGACGCCAAGAGACGGAAACAATAGAGTCAGCGTTAATACACAGAAGATCTGCGGCAAGTCCTCCAAGTAAATCGGTAGGTATTCATGGTATTATTTCTGAAAACATCCTTACTTTACTTTTAGTGCTCAAAAGCTTTGCACAGAACTGCATACATACAGTAAGTGTGTGTGTGTGTGTGTGTGTGTGTGTGTGTGTGTGTGTGTGTGTGTGTGTGTGTGTGTGTGTGTGTGTGTAAACAAGACTGTCTGGGAATGTGTGAGGCTGCACGGTTTTTGCATTATGCTTGTGCAACAAATGTCCTGTCCTCTTGCTCTTGGTGTTTGGATAACTGCTCATCCTGTAGCTGACAGCCCGGGAAGATAAAGACAAACTGGGTGAAACTCTGGCTTTCCCCTCATTCTGCACGGTATCACATCACATGGTAGAGTCGGTTTTCATATTTGTCAGATATTTTCTCCCGACTTAGCAGAATCTCAGAAGGCAATGTTAAAGTGCAGGTCTGTCTGGTCATCTGCACCACTGAGACTCAGACATGAAGAAAAGTCAAAAGATGAATAATCAATAACATCAGATCCACAAGGCTTTTCTTTAAATGCCGCCTAAATCAGCCTCTTAGTCTTGACTTGAGCTCAGGGGAAAAGGTCTCATAAAAATCGAAACTATTTTCCCCTCCGTTTCATATTTTCTTATATTGGAATCACTGTTAAGTGATGCTTATTTATAAGATCAGAGAGCTGGTAGGCCAGTCAGCGGATCATCTGTCTGAAATGCAAGAGGTGTGATGACGGATGTGGGGTAAAAAGCGCAGCTCTTTTTGGCCCTATGCCACACAGTCATGTCCTTTTGCACTCAGCCCCAGTTATTGAAGCCCACTGCTGCTGCTGCTGCAGCTGCTGCTGCTGATGCTGCATGCCAGATCTCTCCCCGCTCGACCATCAGTCCACTGCAGACCCAAGACTGGTAATTTATCATCCTTCAGTCAAATCTCTGAGAGGACGAAAGAGGCAGGGAGAGTGAGTGTCTTCATAGAGACAGTGGTTGGATGGACTTGTTCTCTCCTTTATATAACTTTTGTGTTCCCTGAGACCCCTCGGGGAAAGAATAAAATACTGCCTTCTCCTCAATCACAGACTCGGTGAGTTAGAGGTCAGCCAGCTGGCGCTCAAATTTTATATTCTCCGTTTTCTGCCACCGCTCACTTCCTTTTATGTCTCTTTTGCTGTCTTAGAGCTCGTCATTGCGTCGTCTCCCCGGTTGATGACAGTACTGTGATACAGTCTCACTATACAGGCCTCAAGGAAGAAAGCGCAAATAATGAAACTACAAAAATGATTTTCAATATTCAAGTCTTAAATATTAGCCGGATTTACTTTAATACAACAGCTCAAACAGCCAAAAGTGACTGAATCTTTCCTATTGGCAGGTAGATGCCACATAAGTGATTATGCCCCATGAGTTGCTCCTAACCAGGAGACAATGACATGAATTGACACCAAACAAAAAAACGAATGTGCATGGCCGGAATGAAGCGTTAGAGGGATTTACATTTCAATAGGCTGGGAAAAGCGACAGCAGTAATCCGATCACTGCGCTGAACTTTAGTGTTTACCAGTCAGTCTACGTCCCTACCTTCACCTGTGGTCATGAACTCTAGGTCATGACCGAAAGACACGATCATAAATACAAACAGCTGAAATAAGTTTTCCTTGCGGGGGAGTCAGACCTTACTCTCCGCGACAGGGCGAGGAGTTCACTCAGAGAAAAGCTGCTCCTCCTTTGCGTCAAGGTGGTTTGAGGACCTAATTAGGACACCTCCTCCTGTCAGAGGCCTTCCAGGTACCGCCGACAGGGACTACTACATGATAAATAAGGTCCTTTCAGTATACAGTTAAAGAGCTTAACTGAAAAAAAAAGAAAAAAAAAATCCTTATTTATCTGCATAGGCATGAAATATTTTCAGTCTGCGCATAGTAGACTATCAGATCAGAATGAAGAGCACACTGTAAGTCAACAAGCTAATGACAAAGTGCCTTGCATGCATGTGTATGGAAAACGTATGCTGCTTTGGATTAAATAATATTTCAAATAAATACTGGAGCACATGAACTGAGAAGAAGGAAGGTATAACCCGAATGAGAGAGAGTTACACATTTTTTTGCATCCGAGTTGCACATGCTTTTGTGAGCCGCGGTCTGAGTGCGTCTGCAATGCTTTACACACCTGAAACTTGAAAAGAGAACGCACATAAAAGATTGAGACAAAGTATTGGAGAACAGAAAGAAGGAGCAGGAAGCAAATCCAGCGAGTCGGGTTGAAGAGTGACGACTGTGTTGTTTTTGGGCAACTAAAGCAACTAAATTCAGAACACTTACTTATTCGGGTTTACCTTCCACCTGCTCTGTGCATGTCATGGTGCTGCACATATTTGGCACACAACAGGAGCAGTCTCAGAACTTATTGATCCAACCTCGTAAAGACAGACTTTCATGGAAAGAAGAGGTTCGGGAAATCAAAGGAACCGGAGGTCCAAATTAACATCAGCCTGTCAGCTCTGAGGTGTCACTGAGTCGGCGCTTATTGTCACAGCAAAAGTCAGCCGGGGAACTTGTGGTCAGAAGGCTGAGAATACTCCAGTAGGTACAGTGAGATACAAATGTGCTACTAAGTGAGAAAAACAGTCAGGTTGTAAGATTTAGCTGAACTTCCTCGTCGGCCCTACAGCATGCATCGATTTTGTAATGGAAAAGTGTCGCAGCCCAAATGTGGTTGCAGCCCACTCCCATCCCTCCTCTCCCCTGGTTGGCTATGCCTGTTGGTGATCTGCAGAGTTGAGACTCAGCTGTCTCCTGAATTAGATTATTTCATTACGATTAGGGCTAATAAGGTTGTAATTGATGGAAAGCCTTATACCCTGCCCTGTGGCATTGGTTTTAAGTGGCCCCAGATGGCCCTGCCTTGTCAGTGCCTCGTCTTTAATGTTTTATCTGGACTTGTGGCCATGGCTAAACTGCTGACAGAGGCTCAGGCAGGTGGTGGAAACACACAAATTCACTGAAACGTATTCCTCTTTAACATCGCCTTGTCAATTACAACTAATACAGCCGTTCACTGCCTCGCAGCATTCAGACTATCCTCTTTCCTTTCATCCTCTTTTCTGCTCTGTTTATTTAAATTACCTTTTGCTTTAATAATGGATGAGGACAAGTGCACAGCACAGTAGCCTGGAATTGCATTACTTTCAGGTTGTATGAGACTGGGCCTTGGGAGAACGGTAAAACAACAGAGGGCATTGATGAAGAGTGGAGTTAAAATCGCATCATCTTTCCCCTGTTTTTTACCAGAAAATACATTGATTTCCTTTTGTTCTCTGACTTTTACACTGATTTAAACTGATTAGCATCCAGGTTTTGTTCCCATACAGCAAAATGTTGTTATGTTTCCTGCTGCAAACCTTCCTTTACAGTCACAGCGAAGAAATCCTTACAGAGAAAACCTAAATGCACAATATTCCTTCTGGGTACATAAAGGAACTAGAAATGGTTAATGTAGTCATCGCTTTTGGATTTATGCGTCTCTTTTCTGTTAATTTTGAAATAGTCCAAATAATAATCTAATACTGAAATGACTTGATGGGCCCTATATACACCACTACATACTGTCCACTCAAGGAAAACATCCAATATCTTGTCCACAGAAGCAGAGATTATAATTCTGCATGCTCTCCACAGTGTTGGATGAAATGAGCTGTCCATTCAAGCACTGAAACTACAGCAGTCGAGAGATACAAGAGGTCAAATGGAAGTCGTTCTTATAGGAGCCGACGTGTAAACTATCCCTTTCAATCCTGCAGCAACCCAAGCAATGCCTCATGGGAGCCCCACATAAATATGGAGCTTGAGGGTCAAATAGCAAAGGTTACACCAAATATGAACTGGGAAAAAAAACATCCACATTCACATGAGCAAACAAACAAGTGTGCACAGTGTAACATGCCAGCAAGTCAATGAATGTGATCAAGCGTGAAGTCAAACACAAAGGAAAAACAAACCACTGTTCTCAGCAAGGAAAGTGCCTCTAAAATCAATACAGCAACATTTTATTGCTATCATGCAAACTTAAGCAGATAACATTTAATTGGCTGTTGTGTGTGTGTGTGTGTGTGTGTGTGTGTGTATGTGTATGTGTGTCCATTTCCTTGTGTATACAGTTAATTAAGGCATGCTGAACAGCCCGGGGCGCCCAGCACCTGGCACACATACAAACCGTGTCAACAGTGGTTATTCAGAGAAAATGTAACGTAACTAATGACCTGTAACAACCAGACAGACATGAAATAAACAGGCAGGTTTATCCAAGATGGTTTGAGGAGCCAACGAGAATGTAATAGTTAAACAAAAGCCCGAGCGCAGCTGGCAGCAAACTGAAGCCACATCACACTGTCTTGATTGAAGGGAAGTAGAAAGCACTCGTGCAACTCGCCAAGAGGCGCCCATTCAATTATATTCATGTTACATTTGAATGAATGTGCGGACACATAAGGCCCAGTTCCTCAATAATGACCCACTTGCTGCTCGTGACGGACCCGCAGCTAAAACATATGCACGTACAGCAGGGACACACACCACCTCATGTCTTTTAATACAGGCTGCTCGTTTGGTAAACAAAAGCCAGTGCTAATGTATTTACCCCACGCAAAAGAACATACAGTTTCACATTGAGTGTGATTGTTGAAAGGAGACTATACACATCTAAACAAACAAACACAGACAGAGGATGGGACATGTGAGTAAAAATAGAACGAGCTCAGTCTACAGGCAGCACAAAGTTCATCACACTGTTGTGCCGGGACACTTGACAGGTCATGTTTCAATGTAGTGATTCTCGGTGAAACAGAAAAAAATACAAGCATTATGAGCGTTGAATGACAAAACAGCAGCGGTACAGGCTTACATGAAAAATGAATCACGGTCATGGCAGCATGTGAATTAATGAAAGACTGAATTTCGTCCATGTGTCCAGACTGCTGGACGAACTCCACCAAGCTCCCATCACACACACACACACACACACACACACACACACACACACACACACACACACACACACACACACACACACACACACACACACACACACACACACACACACACACACACACACATTATAAAAATGAAATGAGTGTCAACAATGGTGCAATTTCTAAACAAAGTGTCTTCCCAGAAAGTCTGTTCAGGTGATGTCTGTGTTAGGTCCCTTTAATCTTCCTGTTTATCAGCAGTGTCTGCACCTGGTATGGAGCTATTTAACTCCTCAACCCACAAGCTTGGGTTTAGTTTTTAGGTTTTTACTTGGTTGGGGATGTTTCTCTGGTCCAGCACTTTCAGGGATCTCTCGTTGTTGTCAGATTAAAGTAAACAGCACCAAGAAATAAACACAAGAAGGACGGTCGCCTTCCAACTCAATGGTAATCAGGATTTATTGAGCACTTCAATAAATCTGGTACATTTTCATCAAGAATGATCAACATATCTTACGACACTTGGCCCTTTTTATACTCTTCCTTCCTTCCTTGCTTGCAGCCTGGCCAAAGTTCTGCTAAACAAGTTAGTACTTAACTTCCTCCTGGCACGTCAGGGAAGATTTGGCATGTCACTACAGCCAAATATGGACTTGTTTCTTCCAAAAAAACTGCTCTTGGATAGATAACCCTAACAAAACATGAAGGAGGGGAATTTGCTTGCAAAGTGCCAGTTTTAGTCTCAGTTTCCCAGACTCGTTGAGCAGCTTGTACCAAAACAGTATCATTTATCACTTTTGGGAGACAGCTAGGTCTCCATGTCCTCGAAAACCCCTCATTACTTAGATTTCATGAGCATCAAACGTGGATGTTATCATTATTAAGGGTCACTAATGCACTAAGTTTAATTATTGGATCAAAGACCCATTGTTTGGCTTTTCCCCCCTGAACAGTTTGCACACATTCCCAGTACATTCAGCCACACACTGCATTCATTACTGACCTTGATGAATTACATTATACTCTGTGTGTTACTAACTCTGGGCTTTAGTATGCACATACTGTATTTAATGTTTTGATCTAAAAGATCCACAAGCTGCAAAATTCTGATTACAAGGGCAAAAAAACTGGTCTTTGAAAGGTAATTTCTGTCCCAAATACATTCAACACGTGACAAAAGAAGTCTAATACACTACATGTATTAGAACAGCAGACTGTCCTGTCCAGCAGAAAATAGTAAAATAATATAGAATTAAAGAACAACACTCAGAGTCTCCATGCTTGGTGGCTGTAATCAGGCACAGTGGGGCTTTGAGCCAAATGTCAACATTAGTTTACTATACCAAGCTGATGTCTAGCAGTTTAACATGTTCACCAAACTTCCATGCTGAGCCGTCCAATAGCTGTTTGGATTTTTCAGTCTGGACCAAAGTTTACATTCACAGCTGGAGGCACACGGTCCCGTTTTCAGACACGAAGGATAAGAGGCAAAATAAGTCCTCGATGAGAATAAAATGAGTAGAGACAGTGGTGGAGACAGATATGAGGAATTATGGATGCGCAGAGATGAAGATGGATGAATATGGGAGAGGACATTTTGTACAGGGAGGACATCCATAAACACAATACATTTCCCCCAAAACTTATTTTTTTTGATTAATCAAGGTTATCTGGATGTAATTCATCGGCACTGTCATGGTGACACTTACACTGACAATTAATTTGACAATGATAATTATCAACAAGATGGGCCCACTGTGAGTGAGACTGATGAATCAACACCCACTGCAGTCATACAGCCTGCTGTTAGCTCTATATCGGACCACGCTTGTCTGTATGTCTGTATGTATGTGTGTGTGTGTGTGTGTGTGTGTGTGTGTGTGTGTGTGTGTGTACCTGCAGCTCAGTTATCAACCCTCTCTGCCTCTGTGGGGTCCCATGACTGTGTTCCCAGCCATGAAAACCTGTTCAATCACAGTGATCCCTGCGACTGGTCAGCGTAACTGCACAGTATCGCATCATTATCGCTTTCTTTTTACAGCGCCGCAATCTCTCCGGCTGATATCCACGCCACCTCCTACCTCGCCTCACCCCCCCAATCTACCCCCCTCTTGTCTCCCTCTGCAGTGTGTACTGCAGCAGCTGGATGAAAAATGGCCTGGAAGGGGGAGCTGGTGCAAGGTTGCCAGCAGAGACATAACAGATATACACACTCACCTTCAGACACACACTGTGGTTGCTCTCTCTCTGGCTTGCCCTCATCTCTCACACACACGCACACACGCACGCACCCACGCACGCACGCACGCACACACACACACACACACACACACAGGCATGGAAGTAAAAGAGTGACTAAGAGAAGGGAAAGACTTAAAGACAGATAAAGACGAACTGTGGTGTCAGGAGGTCTTTACAGGATTAATACCTACAGTTGTCAGTGTCTTCTTACTAGAGAGTTCTCTTCCCACGAGGGCCACTGACCCAGCCGGGCCAGCCATGCCAGGCGCTGTGGAGCCTCTTCAAGGGGGATTGGTAAAAATTGCGCCCATGTCATAAACTGGCATGCTATACTGTACTTTTTCAGATCATGAATCAGACAAACACACACACACACACACACACACACACACACACACACACACACACACACACACACACACACACACACACACACACACACACACACGCAGTGTGTATCTGCAGCATATTCAGCTTCTAGAGTTAAGACTCATGAAATGTACCCTGCAGGTAATGGATTTAAAATGTATATATTTTACAACGTACTTGACACATGCATATGTCTGCATGCACATAGACAAAACCTCAGCTTCAGTAATTCCATCAGATATTGTGCTTGCCACATCTGCATTAAAAAGATTCATTCCATCCATGTTCATCTGGCACAGACGTGGGGGATAAAGTCAAGAGAGAAAAGGAGGGAGGAATCTTCAAAGGGTGTCACTGAAGTTTATCTCTGCATTTGGTTGGGGGGAGGGGAACCACAGCATTCTTCAAAGCAACAGAGGAGAAAAAGAAGCTGCATCTTTTAATTAAAAGCAAATATAAAAGGCAGGACGGACTTGAGGCAGAGGAAGGTAGAAAGTAACAGAAAGAGCTGCAAAACAACTTAGAAAATTCTGGCTATTCTTTTGCAGCACTGGTAACGAAGGGGGTCACCTGACTTAGAAAGAATAAAACCCTTTAACCCTTATCTAAAAATAAAGATATCCTGCTCCTGCTGTTAAATATGCCCATTATAGCACACAGCTCCTGAAGGACCTGAAGGAGCGAGAGGCAGGCAAACACGCCGACTGCTCTGCACACCTGTGAGTGCAGAAAAAAACCCAGGAGCCCATTAGCAGCGTGGTGCAGTGAATACTGTAAAAGTTAAAAGCCACCGATTTCTAAACATCAATGAAAAGACGTCATAAATTCTTAGTGTTTAATACACCGTTAAAGAAATACCAAAATTATAAGTACCTATCTCACTTTTTTTTTTTTTTTTTTTTGTCAAAAATGAGTTGCTCACATTATTGTCAGTTATCAATGTTTGTGCAGGTTAATTTTAACTTTAGAGCATTATTGGCCTTAAAGTGTGAAAAAGGAAGAGTTTCTCCCTGAAATCTAATTTCACCAGGTAAGAGTTTATCTGAAAATTATCTATCTGTCCTCCTAATGTACACACGAGGACCTCTTTGCCTTGTCACTGTTACTGAGATTAAAGGAGCTGAAGTTAATGATTTTATGAAGGACACTGAGTTCAATTAAGAGTTGCTTTTAAAATCTTGGTTAAAATGCAAGATAACTGGTGTTAATTACAAATACCGACATCCTACTGTGTTGTTAGCAGGAATTGCTGTTATGATTTGTAACATGTGCGCCGAATCCAATTGATAAAAGTTCCTAGGACAAAATTTACAACAGATTGAAATGTCACGTTTCTGTTCTCGCTTGACTTCAGACTGTTCTGAACAGACCAAAGCAAAGATACAGCAAGCAGCGTTTTCACTTGTCAGCCGTACTGGACTTTGGGCACAAACATACACGAGTACGGCAAAGTAGGAGTGGAAACAAGCACCTTAAAGTTACGAGCTGATGCCCAGATGACAGCTGAATTAATAAGCAATCTGAAATAAACTCAGGTTTCTAGTAAACTAATTGCTGTGGTGAATAGTAACTTTACTCAAATACTTTTTCAAATACAGCTATTTATACTTTTACTGCACAATATTTATTTGACAGTTTTAGTTCATTGTTACTGTGCTGATCAGCAAATAAATTATGACTTATTATTGTATGTTTAGAAAAGATGAAAACAACCATTTGCGCCACAGCAAAGGGTCTGAATGCTTCTATAAATGAGAGATTCAGTTTTGCTTTATTATACATTTTCAAACATTTCTAAAAACACGTTTTCGCTTTGTCATTAGGGGTTACTGAGTGTCAACTGATAAGCAGAACTGCCCATTTTTATCTATTTAAACTTAAACAACACAATGAAGTGTGATAAGTGAAGGGTATGAACACCGTCTGAATACACTGTGCAGCATCACAGTCATTCAAATAAGGTCATGTCAGTATGAAAACTATATATTTAGTTTAATGGCATTGTAATGCTACATACAAAACCACAGACAGACAGACAGACAGACAAGACACACACACACACACACACACACACACACACACACACACACACACACACACACACACACACACACACACACACACACACACACAGTCTCTTGGCACACAGCAGACAATCAGAACTATCCAGTGTTTAATTATCAGGTGAACAGCTAACAGAGAGTTTCTGATAATGGAGGTCTTGTCTGGGCTGCACACGCACACACACACGCGCGCACACACACACACACACACACACACACACACACACACACACACACACACACACACACACACACACACACAGTCAGTCAGCCATGCTCTCTAAGAGGTAACCCTTTTTGCCTTTTTTAATTTCAGTGTGATAAATCTTATAATGTTTTTGACACTGTGTCTGAGAGGTTTTCCTTTTCTCTATAACTTATTGGTCATATTATATTGTTATATCAGACTCTGCTACAGTAAAAAAAAAAGTTTATTTAAATACAATAATGCTTTTAAACAAAAAAACAAAACAAAAAGCACTGTAGGGATGATTGTAAATTTACTGTTCTTTAAAATATGCACAGAACAAACCCACAAGTAAGACTTTCAAGATGGTATAAAGATTCATGCATATTTTCATTTTTTTAACCAATTTTCTTTTTAGCAAATATGTTTCAATTTTGATATTGTAGTTTAAGAAAAAAATTATTTCGTATAAATTGGAGACAAATTCGGCTCCACATATTCTCACACTGATTGGAATTGACAAAAATGAGCAATTAAACCCAATCTTATTTAAAAAGTGGGCAAATTAAAGGGTGAATTGAATAAAAAATATTGTTCAAATTAAATGATGAATCAAATTAAATGCAATTAAAATAAATAGTGAAGTGTTGGAACCAATTATCCAAAGTATGTGATTTCATGGTATTAAAATAAAATTGTCAACAAATCATTTCATAATTATGACTGATTAGCTTGACATTTTTTTAACAACATGAAATTTAAATAAGTTGCACCACATCTTAAAAAAGGCTGCTGTTCTTAATTCAATAAAGGAACCACATCTAACTTCATTATCAGTCGAGCCGTGTGTCAGATCTTCTTACCAGCCAACCATGTGATGTTCCCATGCACGAGATAGTATGGCATATCTTTCCATTTGCACATGCAGCTTTACATGCATACTTGAGGGACAGAGACCAACCGTCTCAGATTTTTGAGGCTCAATTTCTAATTAATGACCGAATCATTTTTGGATAATCCAGTCTGAATCATCTGAAAACAATTCAAACTGGATTATTTATTAGTTTTCTGGTGGTCAGAAAACTAATAAGAAGGAAATTATTGACTTGTTCATGAAAGAAGTTGAAGTCTACGGAGACTTTTTGGAGCCGACCCCAAGTGGCACTCAGTGATATTGCAGTTTAAGGAACTTCTGCATTGGCTATATTTTTCAGACCCGGAAGCTACGTCCAATTTTATATACAGTCTACAGTTTTGTATCTACACAGAGTGAAATGCATTTATCCCATTTCGTCCTTCATTAATAAACATTGACATGCTTAGAAAAAGTAAAATGGTGCTTCTTTCAACACAGAGGCTAATTAAAGGTGTGCATGACAGTTTAGGGGAAAAACATTTCCTAAACGAAGGTAAAGTGAAGAAATGCCGTAACGCAGTTTGTGTCTGGTGAGTTTTCTTCAAAGAAAGATTTCCTACATAATTCTGATGTTTCCAGTTTGTATGGCCTCTGTGTAGCTGAGGTCCAACAAAACGTGCTCCGTCAGGAATTCTACCGAGAAGATGAATTTTTAATATTACTAGCCCACAAAGAGGGAGCAAACGCAAGGGCAACTGTATGCTAAGCTTGTGAGTGTTTATATACGCACCTACACACAGAGATATACAGTAAGTACACACGTCACACACGTGCACACACGTCACACACGTGCACACACGTCACTGCGGTAGATTCTTGCTCCCTGTTTTGCAGCTGCTGCAGTTCAAAGAGGAGGATTCCATCGTCCTCACGGGATTCATTCCTAAATGTGCGGGATCTCCATGGAGCAGAGAGGTCAGTGGTGCCTGCATTTGCCTCAGTGACTCATTAATCTCATCTGCAACCCACTCAGTCCTTCACCACATTAATCCCATTCTCATCTACGCTGGTTTCTCTTGCTGCACCCCGACATCCGCTGAAAGATCACCGATTTCTTCTCTTTCATGCATTCATCCTCATCCACAGCACGCGTGTATTAAGCCACACGAAGCAAGCTCTCTGTCCCTACCATTTATACCTATTTTCCTCTCTATCATCACAGCTTTCCATCTTTTCATGTTCTCTTTAATGTTTCTTTCTTTTTTTTTTTTTTTTTTTTTTTTTTTTTTAATCACACATATGGACAGGAAAGTGGGCCAGGACTTGCCAGTGTTTGAAACGTAGGACAAATTTAGAAAGGAATGGCGGAATCCGATGGGGTCACATCGTCTGGGCCAAGCCAGAGACGTCGGCGCTTTGCTGCTCCCAATTAGACTAAAAACGACAGGCAGAAGGTCTGAGTCTCATATATTCAACCAGGCCACATTCTGCCCCGGCGCTTCTGCCTGTCATCGAAAGAAAGGAAGTAGGGAAAGCAGGAGAGAAATGGAGAGATGCAAACATTAGAAGAGGAGGAAAGAGAGGCTGAAGATAAATTGGTCAACCCCCTCCTCCCTCACTCTCTCCCTCCCTCCCTCCCTCCCTCTGCCTCTCTCTCAGGACTACTGTGTGCGAGACTGCAGATAGATTCTGATGTTCTCATTTAAGTCTTAATGATTGGGTTAGTATGCAGCTTGTGCTCTGCAATGCCGCGCTTAGACAGAAAGCAAGATCACAGAGGCAGACAAGCATACATGGACACTCATACACACATACACTGAGAGATGAAAAAGTTAACATCTAATGCGTGCAATTGCAAATACTTATTTGTTTGTTAGAACAGAACCACTGACATTATACTATATTTTTTTATTTTGAATGTATACCTGAGTGTACACTAAGGTGGCGATGGTATCACAGCATTTCATTATTATTATCATTTTTATTATTATTGTTGTCGTTGGTTTTTATGATTTAGAATATTGGAATAGTCGCTAAAATATTATTTTTTTTAAAATCGCACTCTTTTACTCCTGTCAGTAGGTAGCGGTAAAGCACGTAAAAGCTGTCTGCCAACCGCATTAGGATCCTTATGATACAACATAAGGAGAAGAAGAACATGTTGCTGCTATGTCTGCAACTTTTGCCAGATAAAACTGTGTGGCGTTGTGAGATTAAATGCCACGGTGCGAAACAGGAGAAACATGCAAAGAGGACTTCAGCCGTCAAAAGATTCCTTGTGGAACTTTTTTAAATAAACAAATGAAGATGAGATGCAGTGCAAACTGCAGGTAAAGCTAGCAGATTGTCAGTCTACCGCAGCTATGCCCTCATTAGAGGGAAGCACCGGCCAACGGTGATGAACGCTGATCGATAAGGAATCAATAACTACTTGGGGGTGGGAGGTAAATAGTCGAATAGTTTAGTGATTATCGAATAGTATTTTTGCTTGAAATGCCCATCCCTACTTAGTATCCTGCAGTATATTATTCTAAAATATACCATAACTGAAATGACATGCATGTCACAGACTGCCTCAGAGTGGACTCATGAAAAGGGGGAAGGGGCGGGAGGGGGGGGGGGGGATGATGGAAAGAGAGATGGTAATTGTAATGACATGTCATATCATCATGGGTGGTTAATGCCTGAAATTCCAGGATGAACATCCTTTTAGTAAACAGCCATATCATTTGAATATTTCATTGGCGCCAATTACTAGCTTGTTTACTTATTAATCTGATTGCTGCTGCCAGAATAAGCTCTATCCCTGTATCAAGGAGAGAATGAGAGTTTGTGCAAGCAGAGGAGAGCAGAACAGAGCAGCCCCCGCACTGCTTTTAGGCCTGCTGCAGGGAAAAGCATTGCATTTACACTGAATTATAATGATAGCTTGGAGAATACTATCATCATCGAGTTAAGCATCCAAGGTCCTGGAAGATCCGCGGCCAAATGCATTCTGCATGTGCATCTGTGACCACCACAGACAGAGAAACAGCATTCGGGTAAGAAAACACTCAAATAGTAATCAGCTGTGGTTGAAATGCTAACATTGTAGAATTACACCAATGAATTGACAGCTTGAAAAAAACAAAAACAAACAGCAATTGTCCAACTATAGTTAAACAACCGTGACAAAGTACGGCAAACCTGTCAGCGTTTGGATTTCTACACACACGAAGGTGTGTTTTGGGCTCTAACGAGAGTGATACTTGAAGCGTAAGTCACTCATGAATGGCATCCACCGCATGTGAGTTATTGTAGCATCAGTTCCAGATGTTTCCATGTCAGATTCAGTGTAACATAGCACAGCATAACAGTATAAATTAGCATCACATTAGCAGCTTTTTCATAAGTTTTTGAAGCCTTTTCTTGACTCAAAATGAAAATTATTATGAAAGAAAACTTACAGCCAAGCTTGAGTTGAAACCTTTCTGCAGATTGTTTAAATAACGTACATGTTTCTGTGGTATTTGAACACCATACTATGCGTATCTCACTACTGCAGCTGCTAATTAGTGGTGGCCGGGTAATATGAGGCACCTGGCCACTTCCTGTCATCCAGAGAAGAAAGGCTACAGCTCTTCAATATGTTAAACATACTTTAAATGTATTACATGTATGCAAGATAGCTATGACATGAAAAAAATTATATTATACTGTGCACCTTGTGGTCATGTCACCATACATTAAAAAACATTTTTCAAATGCTACTTGGTTGATTTCTGTGTTGGCGCTGGCCAAATGTGTGTGAAGGTCTTTAAAACTTTAGTGAAGGACTTCGACTTTCCCACTTTGGTTGATAGTGCCTTTAAATATTGTGTTTTTTTGTATCTTGTATTAAGAAAAACTGGTTTTGAAATTGTTTTGAATTGTGTAAGTTCTGAAATTCTACATGTTTCTAAGGTGAATGAGGACCACATGTTGAGATCAAGTGATGACGGGTCCATTAATCTGAGCTGCATATCCCATTACAACAGGCAGTGTAGGAACATGGTGGCGTCCCGTTCCCTGCTGGCTCATTACAACTTAAGGGCGCACTCAAACACCTTGGCTGTCGACTCATATCATTAATCTATGCCACGGTATCCATGTTACACAGCACACATATCCCGCAAATGCATCTAGGAGTTAAAAGAGGAAAACCGAGATAATGGCTGAGAGTGACAGAGAAAGGCACACAAAGCTGTTTTTTTTTAAGGCGTCCTTAGACACATCCAATATTTATCTGAACAAGAACACGGCTGTTATTCCACCGGGCTGTGATGACAAAATAGACCATCTAATGGCATCATTGGCTGGAAGAGAGCAAGCCTCAGGGCCCAGCTCATCACTGCTTAGGGGAGTTGATATGGGAGAGGATGAGAGGAGAGCAGAAGGGAGAAGAGCACCTTCGGGGCAGCGGCTGCTTCCTATAATAGCAACACTGCAATACCTGCAACACCCATGATCACTATGTTGTGTGTGTGTGTGTGTGTGTGTGTGTGTGTGTGTGTGTGTGTGTGTGTGTGTGTATGTGTGTGTATAGCGCAGGTGCAGCGGCATAGCAGAGTTTTACATAAATGGGGTGGGTGGAGCATAGCGGTGGGTGCTTATGTACATGTCCCGAGGTCAGTCTCTTCATAATCCAGAGATTTTCCACTCTGTTGCCTCCATTGTGAGGAGGAGAGAACACAGGAACTCTTGGCGCTCTCTGCTCCACTTCCGAACACATGCTCTGTGTGACAAAAGCTAATACCGCACTTCAGCCTCATCAAGTGCATGTGTCCTCTTCAGCTTTAATCACTGTCACCCACTCATAGAGGGCCTGCTTAATGAAGAACATTCTCACCAACTGTCTGCTGTGATGAAAGTACAACACTCTTTTCTGTGCACAGCAATAATAGATAACCCATATCTCACTTTCAATAATTAATAGGCTATATCTCAGTGCTGTTCAGGGTCTGCTCAGCTAGACGTTAGAGCTCAGGGCCCTTTCACATTAATCTTCGTTGGGTTTGGTGACAAGCTGTGGTAGTTGGACAAGTCCAGCCATATGACCACATTCAACTCAGATTTACCTTAATTTTAAATGACTGGTAATATTCCATGAAATGATATAATGCAAGGGCCTTTTCTTCATCTGTGCCTATCAGCTCTAAGCCCATTCATCTCCACTGAAGACATAAATATTTGAATGTGTCTGAATACTGTATACTTTCATTTTTAAGGACACTGTAGCTTTTAGAAAATGCTACTCAAACTGGAGTGACTAAAGCATTTGTTTGACACTATTTTTAGCAGTGAGTTTGATGGGCAAACACGTTTTACGGCAGCAGAATGGTGCATGCAGAAATAACTTCAAACAAACTACAGTGCTTATGTTCATGGTAGTGAAGGAACGTGTCACTGAGTGCTGTGGTATCTCTTCTGGACAACAATGGAGCTCTATAGCAAAAAGTAATAAACAACACCAAGCTTTGCCTACACAGGCAATACAACTTACACTGTGAATACAAATTGCAGGTGCAGGAGAATAGCTGCACATTCAACGATGTTTAGGCCACATTTTCTGAAGTTTTGGGTCGACGTTTGTCCATTAATAAATTTGTTTTGTGTGTGTGTGTGTGGAGCTCAGTGTGTGTGGAGCAGCGTGTGTGTGTGTGTGTGTGTGTGTGTGTGTGTGTGTGTGTGTGTGTGTGTGTGTGTGTGGCTCATTGTGTGTGGAGCAGGGGCTGAGCCAGCCCCATGTGAAACACAGAGAGGACAGTGGATAAACAGGAGAATTAGCACAACCGTCAATTAAACTCACAGAGCTAAAAGCCTGCACACTACGTTGACTTTTAGCCAGTCTTGTTGGATAAATGCAAACGTGCGTCCTCTGGTAACGCTGTATATCAGTATGACGTCACCGTTTACAGCTCAGATTATTGCCATTATCACGTATGAATTTTATAGTGAATTCTTTTGTATTCAAAATGATACCAGTATTATTGTGAATGATATGATATGTCAACCCCCCCCCCCCCCCCCCCCTCGATACCTGTTGACACTTGGTATGAAGTTTGGCCCAAACGGTGTGCACGAGGCCATTCACTGTAGGATCCAAATAATCTCTCCGAGATTAATTCTCCGTTGGTGACACACTATACATTAGGCATCATCTAGAATCATGCACCTCGCTTATTCTGTGGATCATGACCATATCGGTGTCTGTTTTGGACTATTACTCTGCCCTCTCTTCCCAATTTCAGCTCCATTTCTCTTCACCATTTTGTCATCTCCTTCATGTTTCCTTTGCTCATTCATGCCCATAATCTGCTACTCCATTCAATTTTACAAATAAAGGTGGGCATAAGTGTGATAGATTCTGTGTCGCTAAGAAGTATCTGAGTATGGAGATAAGGCTTGCTCAGCCACGACAACCTGTTGTATGAAATTGAAAATTTTGAGCATATTTCTGCACAGTCACAATCCCCAATGAGTCTGTTCTATTCCATTATGTAAATGAGTCTGTAAGAGTTACTCCTGGGAATTTATGAAACAGGGGCAGACATTTATATAGAGTGAACATATGCCGTGTCCTCCACTGGCTGCCGAGGCCCAACTTGTAGCGAGTAACAAGAGTTACCATGACATTATGAATGGACGGTAATAAACAGCTTTTAAAAATGGGATAAAGCTGCGCATGCTGCTGTTGGCAAGACAATGCCGACCTTCTTCAGTTCATTCTCTGGCAGAAAGATGTAATGATCCCACCAGATCATGCCCTTGGAGTTCTTACCAACAACAGTCAATAGTGGGTAATACACTCAGGCCTCTAAACATCCTTGTACACACATACATACCCCACTTCCTTGTCCTCTCCTAGTATCTCTGCACACTTATAGAGGCTCACATTCCCAAAATTTGCATTTAAATCGAAAACAGAGAAAGTAATTCCTTAATTCCCTGAGTATTCACAGTCCCAGATGACCCCCCCACCCACTCCACAGTGTCCTCCCACACACATCTACAAGAACAGAACAATCTTTTCCTGGATACCACTGTGCTTGACACCTCCTCTTCCTCCCCCACATAATATGCACAAAAGGGTGTATATACACGTGTGCACGTGCACATATATGGACACAAACTGACCGCACACACTGGAGTGTGTGTGTCAGAGTGTCAGAAGAGGGTGTGTGAGGATCTGCGCTGTTATTAGGAGTAACACAACGACTGATGCGCTGCTCTGAGCTCTGAGCTCTCTCTGCGGTCACTTTATTATGTGGGCAGTGGCAGCTGTCTGAGGACACCCTTTATCTACTGCAGTTTATTAACCGGGAAATTATGCTTGCGAAGACACAATTAACTGATGCAATAAAAAAAAGAAAAGAAAAAAATAGGGAGTCCCTTTCTGTGATAACACTGCTGGGTGACACTACTGCTTTTGATATAACCTTCCAGCAAAAGCTCATCTTAACTGTTTCATAACAGCTTGTCAGTCTCTAGGCTTGATATGTGTTGACAGATTTTAAAGCCCTCTAACGGTCACATCAACATAACTGACTTAATTGACTTAATGAAATGGATCCAAAGGACAACTGGAGGCAATTATCGTGCATTTTGGACGGGAGGATTGAAGTGTGAGCAGTTACCTGTGTTTCATCTTGTGGCATGCAGTTGTACTATATAGTTCCATTTAATGGGGCGACTGTGGCTCAGATTGTAGAGTGAGTCGCTACTAATCAAAAGATCGGTGATTTAATCCAGTTTCTTCTGTCCACAAGCCAAGCTGCCCTTGGCCAAGACACTGAACCCCAAGTTGTTCCTGACTGCAGGCGAGCACCTTGCATGGCAGCTCTGACACAGTAATAATTATTCATATTTGGCGACATTTGGTAGAGCTAATGGTTACTGTGTGTTTAGTGTTTATATTTATGGCCACTGATCTCACGTGTGAAAACGTTTTTATGCAGAAGATTTACAGAATTCATGTTTTGCATCTAGGCTCTGACCACCAGGAAAAAAAATCAAACTCATCATGAAGGGGAAAGTTAACAACAATACAAACTTCCCCTTTCATCTGTGTTTTTTTTTTTTTTTTTCAGCACAATTTCCATATAGATGTGTGACTGAGGCGTCAGTCATCAAAGGAATAGCCATGCAGGACCGTGACATGTAGTGCATGGTCCTGGATTAAGCAAAGAGCAGCAGCACTGCGGGGCTTTTAAATGACACGTGACGGGATTCTTCTATTGCTCATTGGGACACCAAAAAATATTTAGGGTGTATGAAAGCATAAGCATCTGCTGCCTTGGGTGCAGCGTGCCCTAAAATGTTCCACAGTACACAAGTAGCATACACAGAAATGCCTGATGTCTATTGCCTGCATAGTCTTTTTCTGTGCCAGTTTAGCAACATCATGGCGGATTGTGTCATCTGTATTTGACTAGCAACCCCCCCCCCCTCCATCTCTCAAAAACACTGTCTGTCGACCTGCCAGCTCTGACCTACACGATAAACACCAGCAGGCTTCACTTCTCTTATCATTTAACTGCACAATGACACCACGTCTAATCATCTCAATCACAGGGAGTGTTACCATGCCGATATATATGTACAATTTAGCTATATTAGGACAGAAACAAATCATCTAAGCTGTCAGAAATGCCTCCAAACTCAATCTATTTCCAGCTCTGCCTGTCATACAAAACTCATATATCCTATTTAACAAGTAGGGTGTGAAAGACGTTTGTCAAGTTTTCAAAAAGAAAAAAGAAAAAAGAAAAAAAAGAAAGCAATATAAACCAGGCACTGATATATAATTATTTTCCTCTTTGCATGTGCTTCTTTTTTTACACTACCTCTGTAAAAGAAGCAGTGACGATAGTATGTTAATCGAGCAAACAGGCGTGTCTCTTAGGGATTCACTATACTTCTCCGCGTTACTGGGTTTGATTTTATGACTTTGGTCTGCCAGCTTACAGCACATGTCTTAATGTCTCCATCATCTAAATAAGGTCCCCTGACTCCCTGCTCAGCTAAATGTCATCAGCATGCGAATGCAGTAGCCACAAACCTCCCATAAGTGACTTCTGCCTCTAAGCCTTGAAGGAAAAGGTTCCTGCCTTAATATGCGAACTAAAGATGAGCGCCCCAGTGCTTTCCCTAGCCTGTATCACTTATTAATAAAAGAGCTAAGAGGTCCACTCTCTGGGGTTCTGATCAATGCTGAATCGTTTAATGCAGTTCAGTGAGCTTATGTGTGTACGTGTGTGTACGTGTGTGTGTATGAGCATGTGTGTGTTGTGTCTTTATGCTAACTGGCTAAAATATAAAAGCTTGTTTATGTTGTTTACATTTGTTTACTTATATGAATTTAATAGATGATTATAGTGATTGAGAAGATCAGGGCACACAACATATAATTGCAAATAAGGTCCTAGGTACCACTGAGAAAATTGAGGTCATGACCTCAGTATTTGGGGATTTTGGGTGTTGTAGTGGCTTGAGATACTCAAATTCTTATTTTCTACAAGCTGACGCTACTATTGTGAACTCAATTTTGTTTACTTTGAAAAAATAAACAAGTAAATTATTCAATATTTTCCCATGAGAACCTTTATACAAGTTTAAGCATATTCAAACTCCTTTACTTTAACAAGTTTTTCAACCTAAATATGCTTTGTCTCTACTATAATCCGTTGGAGAGTAACACAGCACAGGTATTTGGTTAGCGTAAGACACAAAACCACTTGGTTGTTCCTGGAAAGATTGGTGTTTGGGTTGAAAGAGATGACCTTTTTTGTCATGTTACAAAAATAAACATGTGGTTAAGGTTATGGAAAGGTCATGATTAAAAGAAATGCTGACCTTCAGTTTGAAAAGGAAAAAACAGCAATCTTCCTCTTTAAAGTCTGATGTTTTGTCAACCCATCCTTCCAACCCGACCTCCTCCCTGTGAGAACACAGTAGTTTTATAGGTAAACCGGTATTATACTTTCCATGACCTCAACAGTCATCACGAAAGGCTCTATGTGGAAATCCGCGTACCTCAAATCTTTCGTGAGCACGCTGACTCGTCCTTGCAGCCACGACGCAAGAAGTTTACCAACTGAAAATCCATTTTAGAAAACCAAAATGGATGATGAATTTGAAGAGCGGCTGCGTGAACAGTTCCATTGCTACTCCTACATCTCCACATTTCGTCTTTAAAATAATAAGCAAAAGTGCGACAATTCTTGGAGGAAAATTGCCCAGAGTTTGCGAAAAAATGGGCGTGCGTGCCATCAATGTCTTCCTGTGGACAAGAGCAGGTGTGAAATACGTCCTCCAGAGTTGTACCAGTAGTATAAACAACGTCTGCGGTCTGTCTACACATCTGCCAGGGAATCCTGTATATTCAGGCCCTCTATGTCACCTCGGCCACTAGAGGGCACTGTCACAATAAAACTTAAGTATGGATCCTTATAGGCTGAATGCACAAACTGAGACCTTTTTTACGTGTTTACTGTAAACGCAAGTGTACCATGTGTCTGTCTATATGCACTTATGTTTACACAGGCTCATACGAGCTTTTGTCAGTGGCTGATCATTTTCCAGCTGACACTTCAATGTCTATTGACATTAAACTGACTATGTTTCGTCTCATTTTCTGATCTGTGAGATTTGCCCTTTATCTCGTCTGTTCCCTTTCATGTGTTGCTCTCCCACCAAGAGTCATTAGTCTTTTATTTCTCTTGTATCATTGTCCTCTCGCAACAATGTGAAGGCTCTACTTCTTTTTTCACTCATGGTCCTCTCTCTTGTGTGCTTCAAGTAAATTATTGTCATGGTAGGTTTATAACCAGGCCCTCCAGTAAATAGCAATCAGAAATATTGACTCAAATTTAAGAAATCTCTGCAATATTTCCGAGAGCTTGCAATATTTTTTTTTAAATTCCCGAGATTCCTTCTGCAAAAAATAGGTAAATCTAACCTATAAATTACATCACAATAATTTAAGAAAAACTCGCAAAATCGCAACAATCAAGAAAAACCTCTCAAGTCTGGAGGGACTGCATTATTAAAGTTGATTTGATTAATTTCTTAATAAATGTCTTTGGCTGCGGCTTTTTTGTTATCGGTAGCTCACTTCAAATAGTAACGACTTATACTTTTGGACTTATCATCCACAGTACCAGGAAAACAAGCATGGAGTAAAAAAGTGTCCTGAAGTGAAAACCACTCAAAAGAAAAGACTTCAACGTGCGACTTCACCACGGCGAGATAACAGAGATAACAACTTCTGACAGCTGGTGAGGGGTATGATGTGAAGGAACAGAGGATAAGGATGCAGCATGGTCGAGATAAATAAACCCATGGGTGTTTTCTTAGCGGACAAAGAGACCAGTTGCCTCAAAGTCATCTTTCTGTCAAACAACTTAACTCAGGTGAAATCGGCCCATTCATTTTCTCAGTGTGAACTGCCACTGGAGCTGTTTAGAAATGTTACCAACAGTAGCAGGTTATCACTCCCTCGGCACACATAAACAAGCATCACAGGCCAGCGTAATACAAGTTGCTTCCAGCTCCTGAAGGTGTGCAAATGTGTGTGTAAACGAGGTGTGTGTGTGTGTGTGTGTGTGTGTGTGTGTGTGTGTGTGTGTGTGTGTGTGTGTGTGTGTGTGTGTGTGTGATGCTTATGAGTCCTACTTTCTATTTTAGTCCATTTCAATTCCTATTTTCAACTGTTTATATAGTTTTGCTGTTTGTTTCTCTTTCCATTATTTTATGTATTATGTTCTGGGGACAGAAGACAAAATTATCACGTCACATATCACATGCATGTCTTTCAATATAGCACCTGTAGCCCTAAAAACGAAATGCTGCCTGTTTGTCTCTGGGCTGAGGAGAAGACAAACAAACAAACAAACAGATCACAGTTCCAGGACCAATATTTATTGAAGTCTGTTTCTCTGTTGTTTTGTGTCTTTGTCTTTCCCAATACTCCCGTGCAATTGTTGGACACGGCTACTATGAGTTTGACTGCATTACAGGCTTTGACTTTACTGTGGCTGGTAAAACGTTTGTTTCCCACAGCAGCTCCTGAGCTCTAAATTGGCGACAGTATTGCAAATATGTTCTGTGATTTTTTTCAATTTTGTTTTTCTTCTTGTTGGCACCACAAATACCTTAACATACGACAAAAATCTGTTCTTACTTCTGTCTAAGGGGGGGACCACAGTGTCACACTTTGAAATCCCCCACACTCTAGAAATCCTTTGGTATTTACTGGGAATTTTCAGCCACAACAACAAATTGTCATTGTGGAGCTGGGTCTCAAATGTACTGTGATTTTTTTTCTGCACTTTAAGGACACCTTTTTGGATCCTGTAAAGATGCAAGAAAAACCTTTTTGATGTTTAATAAAATGAACAAAACCTCTCAAGGGCAATTAGGAAAAAAAATTGTTATTTCTATTTAAAACATTTGTAAGCAAAACAACCATAATAAACTGCCAGTACTTCACATTTGTAGAAAAGCTTGTGTCATGGCGATGTCACTCCACCAGACTGAAACATCTCAACAACTACTGCATGGGCTGCCTTGAAATTTGCGAAACACGTTAAAGCTCCCATCACAATGAATTGTAATCATTCTGGTGTCCTGCTGACATTTTGTAGTGCAGGGTCATCAGGGCAAAATTCAAGTTATCACCAAAGAGCAGCAAAACTAATGACATTTCAGTGTCAGCTGTACTTTGTACTCACCGCTATTTTGCCATCAGGCAAAACGACGCTGGTCAACATGGTAAAAACATTACACCTGCTTATAATCAGCACGCTAGCTCTGTGACCACTGTTAGCAGTAGCACCATAGGTAGAAGCAGAACCTGACAGAGACACTCGTGTGGCTGTAGACTGATTAGTATTAAGTCAGGACTTATCGACACCAAGCCTCGACATCAGTGTTGTTGAAGGGGGGACTGACATCATGATTAACTGACACACGGACTAATCAGTCAACCGCTCACATAAATAAGGTCATTGAATCAATGAGTCTTTCAAATATTGCCTGTGCACCGTAATCACGGTGTTTGCACATGTGTCTGTGCCCGTTTTATTTTTTGTGTGTAGCCTTGCTGTGCTCCAAAGCAGAGTGTGCTGAAGATAATAAGTCTGAAGCCCCGAAGAGTGAGGGAGAGACAGAGAGATATAAAGGGACTAAGAGGGAGGGAGAGGGAGGGATGGAGGGTTTGCTCTCACAGAATGCACAATGGAGCAAGCAATGAGACAGGAATGTCAATACACCCTGTGAGCATTGCCTGGAATACCTAAACGTGCTGTCAAGTAGAGACACAGTAGGACAGTCTCAGCCTAGAGGTGGTGTGTTTGATGTGTGTTGCAGTAGTGTATCCTCCGTGTGTGAGTCAACAGCTAGCACCAACAGCATTTCGCAGACTCTCAGACATCACCTGCACACGCACGCACACACACACACACACACACACACACACACACACACACACACACACAAGAGGGAGTGACACCCAGGACTCTTCAAGTATGTTACAAGGTCAACCGATAATTTCCCTGTCATCAATACTGTAATAGATTCAAACTGTAGGACAAACTGCATTAAATCGCCGCTGAACACAGTCAGAGTTTGTACTGATGAACACACAAACCAGCGCATGTGCAGCGCTTGTGGAAATGACTGAGTGAGGGAGACAGATGGTGACTCATACCCCACTTTAGATTGCCAGCACTACATTTCCCATGAGGCCACTCGTAACGCCTTCTGTCAGAGGCAATGTTCTTCCTGTTTTTCTGTGATTGGAGTGCGGACTCAAGGGAAAAGGTCAGATGTCAGAGCGAGAGAGTGTGAGCAGAAACACTACGTTACAGAGCAAGATTATAAACAGCAGCAAGTTGTTTTGTTCACATGGGTCCGTACAATATTTTCAAATTACGTAGTCAAATTCTTTTGTGCCCGCTTCATGTGCTTCTCCTGCAGTACTTTCATTTACTACATTTCCCAGAATGACTTTCATTAACCTCTAAAGCTAACCTTGTTCCACTTCACTGCCTGTGACTGGGTAGTTAAATCAGCTGGATTTCAGATACTTGCTATTGTCTGATTATAAATTTCCTGTCCAGTAATCAGGGATGTATCCACATTTGATTTGTTTAGGATTTGTTCATAATCAACATCAGTCCGATGTCAAACATGTGCCATCAAGGGAACAATATCGTGGGCAGTAGTTGCCAGTCCAGAGTGAAGGTCACAGCCCTAAAGCAAAACACTGTATGTCTTGTTGATGTGTCCTCTGAGGCAGCTGTCAGTTTTAAGATCAGTATCACTTCCTCTTTTATGAGGACTTTGTTCCTATTGAGCCTTGATGCAGAAGACAGTCTGAAAGAATTCCTCATTTTAAATTTGGTTCATGATTATTTTCATGATGAAATGACCTGTTCGGAGTGTCGCCTTGTATTTGTGTCGCACTGCCAGAAAAGTTACTCTTGAGTAAAATCAATATATTGATGAGTCAATACATTTTCTGTGACTGACATTAACTTCGGACTTTTGATTCTCAAAGTCAGTATCCTACTGCATGTCGGTGTCACTGCTGAAATCTCTTCAAATATTAACACAGTTAAATGCATCTTAATGGCTGTTTCACTGTAATACATCACCAAATACAGGACAACAAATTTGCATTATTGCTCATTTATAAATCCTCTCTGTAACTGGAACATCTACAATGGTTTGATATAATTGTTATAATTGTATTTAAAAACAAAAAAAAAACACAAAAAAAACAGCTACAAATCACAGCTTCGAGTTCATATTTGTCTTTTTATGTTCATCTTTTCTGTCTTTTGTTTACTCCATGCCTTTTTCGATTCCTGTCACTTCACTAGCCTACTTTTTTGTTATGTCAACAGCATATTGTGCTGCTGCGGTATCATTTGAAAATCCGATTGGATTGGAAAGAAGTTTCATCTGCCGTTTGCCAGTTATTCATGAGAATCCAGCGAACAACAATGTCATCTTGTGGCTGTTTGTTTGACAGTTTTGTCAATGACAAGGGTAACTATTCCTTCTCGATCATTTATCATTCACATATTCTAACTGATGGAGTCATACTGGTTGGCTATGGAGGGGCTGAAGGCAAGCTGAAAGGCCTTTCTAAACATTTTGTAAAGCTCTAAGCAATAGCCCCGAGGCTATCGCTTAGAGCTCAGACAGACAAATCCTTACCTTCAGAACCGAGAGCTGACAGCTGCTGGTCAGATACTGTGAGCACTGAAGAAGACATCATGTCTACCTCCATCAAAGAGAGTGAGTCAGCTGAAGCCAAGAGAAACAGTTTCTACAATAACAGACGAGACAAAGAGCTAAACTGCTACATCTCATCCAACTTCACGTGTTTGTCCTCCTCAGCTGCAAAAAGAGAAGCCAAGCAAACGTAATGAATGCAATTTCTTGCTGTTTTAAAGTTCGGCCGTGCTACCGATTTACTGTAGCTTCATATTTTCACATTTGGCCTGTTTCCAGGTGAATAAGCTGAAATGTCCAGGGAGAGCGCAAACAGGAAGCAGCCGTACATCACCTGGCATGAATAGAGCGGTTTCCATGACAACCGCAGACCTAGTTCCACCAACAGCACTTGATGGGAAGTATGAATGTAACCACGTTTTCCATGGTTATACTTTTCTGTAAAAAAGCTAAATTGATAATCTATTAAGAGTGCGTTGTAGTATCCATAGAGGCTAAATATAAACATTAATGTCGCACAATCAATATTTTCAGTTCCACTGTGATGCTCTTTGAACTTTATAATCCATTGAGCTGCATTTACCAATCCAAAGCTTTCAGATCAGATTTATTCAATAGTGTTATATAACATATGACATAAAGATGAATTTAAATCAATCCATACCAGCAGAAAGAGTTTCTATATCCACGAGGTAATGGAGGTATTACTTAGTGCAAATAGGTCTTTTAATGCAAGACTATCACAGTTATATCATCCTTAGATTGTATGGTGCACGAGAACAAGTTTACATGACACCAAAATGGGTAAGATGATTATTAAAATATGTTTTAGAAGTGATGGCATGGGTCAGAGGATTTTTCAGAGGCTATAAGCCCACTGTGCACTGCATGCTCAGCACCAAACGCAAAGTTTGTAACTAGCCAGTGAACACAGTGAAGTCATTTGCAGGGAAAGAGGCCGACATCTGACTGAGGAGCTTGTACCAAAATCCCAGCTACAACCGAGTGAATGTGGCTTTTACGTTCATTAGATGGGCCCAAGCAGCATGAATAATAATATTCCTTCATAGCTGTTTAATGTGTAAATAAGCAACTGTTTGCCAAAAAGTTCAGGTGGTCATATGATGGTGATGAGTTCACAAGATGTTTCAACTGCTCCCAAGGGGTCCAAAAAAATTAACCGTGAATCTTCATAAACTAAGTAAATGTATTTATACACACTCAACATTTACTTTGCATATTTCGCTTTTTTCAGAGTTGGGATATGGGCTTATCCAACACATTGTAAATAGAATGTGGTGTTTTTCTAGTGCCAAGAAAAATACAAAACATTTGCAACACCAAAAAGTAAATATGTGTGCAAATACTTAATGGCAGTCATACAACTGGATCTTCCTGCAGTCTGGGTTAAGTTGGGAGAGGCTCAGGAAGGGAGAGATTTCACTTGAACTGATCCTAAAAACAAACAAACATTTTACAGCTTAGATTTTCGAACAGATTTACGGAAAATATTTCTCTTTTGTGCTGTAAATCAGACAGACAGCCATGTGCCACAGAGAGCCCACAGTCGGCAGGTTTTCATTCCACCAGAGGCGGAGAAGTTGCCAGGTGATTTTACTGACAAGTTCTCCCCCTCCACTAGAACGAGCGCCAATCGGTGGGTTGAGTGTTCAGTTGGAATGAAACCTGCACACTTCTGTTTCTGGTTTACCACGCCTGCTTTGAATTAATTAAAAACTTTTTGGGAAAAAAAACAAAAAAATTCCCATCAAACCACAAAAAGTCCAAACCATGGAGGTAAAATAAATTGGAATATTGCTGTTCTGAAGAAACATTTCACCTGGATCTGGTTTTATTTCTTGCTCGTGCAATGGCACTTTCTGGGGTGTGGACAAATTTGATGTGGGATAATCAAGTATTACCCCCTAAGCATCTCTATCGACCGCCCTCGGGACTATCAATAAAACAATAAGGCGGAGAAACAGGTTTGCAACACCTGGCTTTACATGTTTTATGAGAATTCAAATGCATTCAACACAGTTGGCCTATAAGATGCACGCAATCTGTTTCGCTTTGAGTAAGCATATAATAATAGTTACCTTTAACTGGAACAAATCTTAAAATCCCCACCACAACACTTTGATGTTTCACTTCACTTTATACATGCTACTCTACTTTGGTTGTTAATAACAAGTAAAAAAATTAATTAAAAAAAAAAAGGCCGTCCAGGATTCCTTTTTCAAAGTTGGCAACAGAGCTGTTACAGTATGTTTCCAAGCCAGCGAGTATGCTCCTGATGTTCAAAGAACATAACAGCACCACTGGTGATAATGATACAAGTAAAGAAACAGTAAATGAGGCACATTTTCCATTAAATATATAATGGTTTGCTTAAAATACTCTGGAGCTGTGTTGATTTTATAGTGATAAACAAGTCCATTGCACTGTTTCATGCAATGAGATGCAAAAGTAAAGTCAGTGGTTGCCTGCAGTCCGTAGAAAGAGGAGCTAATGATGAATCAGTATGATGTTATTATAGGGATAAAACTTTGTTGTCTATAATGTTATGATCTCAAACTATACTAAAAAGCATACCAAAGATATTGTTCAGATATTCTGCTTTTACTTTTTTGTGCTTACAGACTTAAAGGTGCAGAGAAGAAGGTTCAAATGAAGTGAATCACATTATATTGAATGATTTCACACTGTTCATAGACACTTATATTGGTGTTGCTTGTCTTTTTTTTCATGCACATTACTCATTTAACACTCTGACTGACTTCTACTGAAAAAATAACCCTGCTGCTTGCGTTATAGACTACAGACCCACATGTGTCTGCTCCCACTGATAATCAAGCAGAGGGACATTTATCAACACATGATAAAACTGCATATTGAATAACATGGTTCTGCTTAAACACAAGCATTCACACAGAAAGAAACACATACTGCTGATCTTGGCCTTTCTAGCAATCCCCACTTAGATCAGTCTTGATTTACACTGCAGTCCCCATTAATGTCAGTTCACCAACTAAACCTTAACAAATGCACTCTACCATTATCTCATTTGCCCTCGTTTGTGTGTGTGTGTGTGTGTGTGTGTGTGTGTGTGTGTGTGTGTGTGTGTGTGTGTGTGTGTGTGTGTGTGTGTGTGTGTGTGTGTGCAGTGAGAAAGGAGGGGGGGGGGGCAGCGAGAGGAAACGAGCCCAATGGTTATATGCTGACATAAGCATTTATTTTGACCTCATTTGCCTAGTATGGCTGTAGACATGGATACTGGTGTGGATTTTATGTTTGTTTTTTGGGCCACGGTTAGTGTCCTTATGTTAAATTCCATATTCTAGTTATGTTACATGTGGCATAAGTATTACCAACAGAGAAAGAGAGAGAAAAGAAAGGAATATGTAAAGATGTCGCTTGCTGGGACCAAACTGGAAGAATATGAAAAATGAAAAAGTTCCTGTTCCTTATTTGATTTAGTCAGACTGTGAACACCGAGTTTCTACTGTGACATTTCTAAGACATCTGAGTCAAAACATGTTCCGCAAACGACCAGCAATGTGACACAATGGCACTTTGGCTCTCCCAAATGACAACCCATCAGTTCACCACCTTTATTCACCAGATTGACCTGCCTGTGACTCTTTCTGTTCCTCAGTACAAGCTGAAGGATGAGAATACAGCAGAAATCGCATATGGTGCTTGACACATTTACAGAACAGGCAGGAAACAAACTCAAAATACTTTGTTCACACAGGTTCAAGCTGTAGTGGTTTTTTTTGTCACAGAAACATGCACTGATTAGACCACTGAGACCTCTTATACGTAATTTAAAGGGTTTTCTAAAAGTCTACACAGGCAAGCCTGAAAAACCTACAGTTAAGACGCTCATTCATTTAAATGGTTGCCATATTGAATTTACATGTTGGAGAGACCACTGCTCAGAGGTGAGTAGTCAAAAAATACTGATCTATGCAATAAGTCATCAAAGCAGCTATAACAATTGTTTTTTTTAGTCAAATATATTTGACTTATACTTTTTAGAAATATATTTTAGTCAAATATATTTCTAAAGCGTCAATAAAAACCAAAGACAGGTGATAGAAGCGTAAAAATATTTGATGGTGTAAATAGATAAGCTTGCCATGTCATCTTTAAATGATGATAATATGTCAGTGTTGCAACTGTATTGATAACTTTCTATTGTAAACATGTACTTAAGAGTCTTACCTCCTGCTCCTCTAACACACAAAACTGTGGTTAGTCGTGTGTGTGTGTGTGTGTGTGTGTGTGTGTGAGTGTGTGTGTGTGTGTGTGTGTGTGTGTGTGTGTGTGTGTGTGTGTGTGTGTGTGTGTTTTGCTAACTAGCTGAAAGATTCACAGAGTTACAGACTGAGGTAAAACACTCCGTCAAAATCTAGAAGCAGCACTGTCAAATTAGGACAAGCTATTTGATTCAGTGTTTATAAAACAAAGACTAAATGAGAGTTGGAAATAAAAGAACATTTTATTTTCTATCAGAGGGATGAAACAATTCCGCTCGTGTCTGTTGGAAGTGAGCAATTAAAAACAAGGCAGATCACAATGAGCACTTGAAATGAAAACTCATTTTCACACACCAAAGGCAGAGTATTTTTTATTTCATTCAATTACAGAAGTTTGTTTAGTACGAAAATACACAAACACACACAGATAAACTACACACACACACACACACACACACACACACACAAACGCGTATTTACCCAAGTGCACACAGGTGCTCTAACCGGTAACTGATTGAATTTACGGCAGCCTAAGCCTGGCGAGCGGAGCCCAGAGAGCATCCATGGCGTGTGTTTAGAGGTCCCCCCAGGACCATTAAATCAGCCCAGAGTGGATCAGGAAGTCATTGCCATAGTGATGGGGAGGAGAAGGATCCTGATTTACGGTGGCCTCACCAAACGTCGTAAACATATCGTGACCAATCACACACAGACACACATCTGGCTCTTTCTGCTTTCCTTCCACTCAGCCATTCAATCATGCACAGCACATTTCTGGAGTGAAATATCCTAGAGTTAAACAAAGAGTTTGATTTTGGGAGTTTATCTTCAAAATTAGACTCCAGCTTGTGTTCGGTGTTACTGTCTGGTGAGGTAATATTGTGGTGTTCATTCTCTAAGTGTTGAGGAACATGATTCAACACGACTCCCGGTGTTGACTGCACAGCTTTGTTGCCGTATTAGCATTTCCCAGGTTGCCTCAGTTATTTCTTCGTAACTTTTGAGAATAAAGCAACCAAATTAAATCGAAGTGATGGGCAGAAATTATATTTTGTTTTGTTAAAACATGCTGTTTATTAATATTTCAATGAAGACATAATGATAAATAAAATGGGGCTATCAGTGTACAAGGTAGGAATGTAACATATATACCAATCACAGTGGCATTAATACATTGGTTAGTTTGCAACTTGTTACACAAAGTTTTCATGCAGCATTAATTGTTGCACACTGCATATAATCCCTGCATATATTAATTAAATATAAATTTGCAACGAATATGTTGTTATCTTGTTGTCAGTCTTACCTAAAACCTTAATAGTGTGATAAAATTTTAACTTCATGAATGTCAATCAATATGTACTTTTAAGTGTTGACTGTTAACACTGAAAGAGTTTCACATTCAAACAACTCAAGGTTAAAGTAAAATGTACTCTTCACGGGAGTCGAGTTTTAACTCCCAAAGATTTCAGGTTCAACTCCTGAAAAGTGTTAAAAATCAACTCCAAGAAAAGAGTTACTTTCACTCTGCTTGAGAGTGAATTCGATGGTCTCACATGTACAAGCAAAAAGAGTTGATTTGAACTCAAGAGTTTATTCCAAAGATGTGAATTTGCTGTGTGGGGGTTTGGTGTAAAAGCTGAGTTCTGTTCAAAACCCCTAAAAAAAAAGAAATCAGTCAGTCGCCTGTCACAGTTCAGTGGCTGAGGAGACCACAGTCTGCCCATCCCGACTCTGCAAAGCAGGCCAAGGCTTTTTGATATAGAATAGACTGAACAACACTGTAAATTTCACGGTTTCAATGGTGCAGTAAGGGCGAGCATCAGTAATGTCTGTGGTTTAACAAAAAAAGGGTCGTGCACCTCTTTGAGACCAGAAGTTTATCAGCACAGATTCAGTCTTTGTTTCTACTCTGAGTCTGCTTGAAGCACGAGTTCCTTGAACTAACTGCAAGTTGTAAACATCAGGGCGATTGAATATAATATCTTTTGCTACCTGACATTTTCCTGAAAACAAAATGTTTTTGGTGTTTATGGTGAGCAAACACTATTTTCAGAAATGGCAATCATATTTATATGTATATATATATATATATATATATATATGTACATATATGTAGCTTTTATCATACAGCACTTACAGAAATTGAAATGTATCTGTCACTGAGATTATTTCTGACCATTTTCACTTTCTACATTTTTGGACAGCGCCTCAGTTTTATATACTGCACTAATGGCACAAGAAGGAGCAGCCACAGGAAGCTGCAAGATGAAGAGTTGCGGGAAACAGGCTGCACTCCTCCTACTCGGATTGACAGTTGAATTAAAACGACATGAGTTTGTTTGGCTGAGCTGTAAAGTGACCCATCCGTGGTGCTGCACGATGTAGGCTATGTTCCAAACGCCATACTTCCATTAGTACACTAACAAATAGTGCTCTTACACGGTAGGTCTTTTTCGACAGTTGTTTCAAACTTCACACAAACGCCACTCTGTCCCAGAAATAACCACAGCATGCGAATGCATCACCTGCCAATTTATATGCAGTGTTTTAATTAATTTACCCAGAAACAAACGTGTTTTTGTGCCCTCCGTTTCACACACTCAATAAACACACTGACTGCTTCTGTCCAACAGCAGCATGGTGGTACTTAGTAAAAAAAAGATAAACACTTTGTGTTGTGTTCTGCAACAGCTGCAGCTTCCTCAGACGCCCTAATGTGAAAATGCTTTACGTCAGTGGTCCCTCCCTTTCCTCTAAATAGCCATGCTGGCAACCGTTGAGTGTGGAAACTGTCCAATGTTTTGCACAAAATATTTGCACTATTTTGAGTGCATCATATGGGTACTTGTAGCGCACTGCATGTTTCCACACTACTCAGTGTCAACGCACTTATGCACTCAAAATAATGAGTGTTAGTACATAAGTACACCACGCAGGAGCAGTATTAAACCTCACTTTTCTCTCACAGTAGATTGTCTTTAATTCAATTTTTTTTCTCCAACTGGAGGATTATCAGCCTTCATTTGCCCTGAGGCCAGCCCACACCTGAGCACACGTGAATCAACCCTGCAGTGTTTACCAAGAGAGAGAGAGAGATAAAGGGACAGAGGGAGGACAGGGGAGGGAGGAGGGAGGACTCCAAAGCACTGAATCTATAGGACAGAAGGAGATGTTAAGTTGGAGGTGAGAAATAACTGGTGCAATGCAGGTGAGTGAAGAAGCGGTTCAGCGGGGGGGGGGGCAGGAGGGGTGAGAGGCGCAAAAGTCAGGCCTCTGCAGTGCTTTACTCTACGAGAACATCAATCCAGAGCCCACTTAGCTGCCATCTCTGCCTGCAGACTCCAATGGGACCCCACATTCAGAGAACAGGGAAGGACATGATTTGGCCCTGCAGTACTGTATACCACTAACTGCACCGTGCAATGGTATAACTCACTCTTATTATTGAACCGACATGTGCATTGCAGTAAACGCAATTATCTTCTGTTTGTTCAGCCCCTTAATCACCCTTCAGGTTTATGCAAACATTATTAAATCTACTGTACTGTGACAAGGGGGGACAAAGGTGATGAAGTTTCTTTTTTCCATCAATACGTTGCCATGGAGTTTTTAACCTCCCCCCGCTAAATGGTTTTGTTGTTGCAGACATTTGGTTTCTTCTTTGTTTTGTTTTATAGAAGTCGCTGCTGTAATGACCCTCTAAAGCTGGCCCTCCTCTTGTGATCAAGCTGCAGCATTCATAATCACATTACAACTGACAGAGTCTCTTTACACTGAAGTAATGATGCTGAAATGTGACACAAGGAAAAGTCCACTTCAGCTGTCCAATGCAGATTCTCAATGCTCCGATATGTAAAACCTCTGGCCTCATATCTGTTTATCTCTGTGTAGTTTGTGTACATTCGTGTCCCATTCCCTGTGTGTTGTTTAGTTTGCCTCCTATTAGAGTGTTGACAGACACTGGATGCTCCCATGCTGTGGAGATGCCGAGAGCGTGGGAGTTTGATGGCCAGGATTATGCCACACAGCGCAGTAGATGCCTGCTTTCTCACATTTAACCATTAACAGGAATGCATTTTAAAGATTGTGTGTGAAACCACATGTACCTTAATTTCATTATGTTTTTAATTTCAGTTTGAGGTAGTTTAAAACATATACATTTATTGTTGTGCGTTATAAAGTAATATAATTTGTATTCTCTCCATGAACTGAATACTGTGGTGCATCCAGTGGAGCCCAGAATATGCCTGGTACCTGATATTCCTAAATTGTTTGTTAAACACGGTGATCAATACCCAGCAAAGCCCAAATGTAGTGTTGTTCATCAGATTTGTTTTTGAACATCGTGTTTTACCATTTTTCACAGTTGCTGATTTTCAGCATGATAAAATGCAAAAACGTTTGTGCCAAAAACATCTGCGTTAACGCCTCACTTAGATTAGCCGCTCATACACCTACAGTGCAGCTCTCCATTTTTCTTGATCTCCCACACTGCAGATTAACTGAAGCTGTTTTTCTTAACATTTCTGTCCACTCTAATTTGCCTCCTTTGTGTTTTGTTTTTCTTCCCTCTAAATGGCTGTTCTGCATTTATCCAATTTTATTCTTATACAACACTCAAATATAAAAACAAATTGCAAATAATGGAGTAATAAACGGTTGATAAATCATATGTTTCAAAGGCTACTGAACTGCGAATAGACAGGCTTCAATGATGCAGCCTCTCTTGAACTCTCACAAACAATAGAGCGCTCTTAAGAAACCAAAGACGTACCATCGCCGGCTTAATTTATCTGTTGAAGTAAAGGCTTTTTGGCATTCATTATCAGCCTCTGTTGTGTAAATGTTCCGTACTGGAACTATCTAATTATGACAGGACAAGTACAGACAGAGTTGGAATTCAATATTTGGCATCTGGTGAGTGAGAGAGGAGTTGGAAAGTAGAGATCAAGAAAGAAGAATGTTGGCAGTTTTTAAAAACGTATTTTGCAATTGAATGATTGTTTATTTCCATGAATTAAATGTAGCCTGTGGATTTTAAGATCACCAGCAGCGGTAAGGAGCCAATGTCAATCCATGGAGCTGATTTCAGGCTTAAACACAGTGAGGTTTGCATATATACAACGCACCAATAACAAAATGCAAAGTTTCAGAGACAAAATGAAGCAAGTACAAAAGATGATATCCTACACAGACAAAGAAATATCACGTGAATTTTGGCCCAGTCTTTAAACCGAGAAAGATTAAATGATGAAGATTCGCTTATAAATGTTGTGAGTAATTCATCCTCTGCAACAACAGGTGGCGATACGTGTCAGTTTAAACACACCTGAGTTATGCCTGCAGGCCCGTCGTGAGACTGTGCACCGCTAAAGTAGCAGACACATTATAAAACGTCAGGACATATTAATGACTCACAAGGCAAAGTACGTGTGTTAGTGAATTGGAGGGGATTTGTTGGTTTGTTAAGGCTATTTTTTTCCAATCGGTTCTGTCTGAGTCGACTTCCGTCTTCGACACGGTTGCCAGAGCTGATCGCCGTCATTAAAGTCATTGCTTCATATCCCACCGGTGGCACCGTGGCACCCGTCAGTTGTGGCCCAAAAGCTAAAGATAGGTGGCGAGTCTATTTTTGACGGAAGCCGCACAGAGATTGTGTCAAGCTGAACAGAGCACATCGGCCGGGCAGGAAGTTAGACAGAGGAAAGAGAATCCAGTCAATTTTCAAAATAAAACACTCATTCGCATTCTTCCAATCATTACAACACATCACTATGTCAACATTTTAGATTTAATACATTTGATACGTTTACCCATGATAGTAGCACAAACATCAAGGAAACATGACCAAATCAGGAAGAGGGCAGACAAAACCCTCTGCTTCTGAAACGCTGCCGGTGGGATATGAAGCCGTGAAGAAGATAGAACAAAATTGCGGTGCACACGCGACGTGCAGGACGGTGGAAAGCAAACGTTTGGTTTTGGCAGCGAATCAGCTTCGTGCATTACATATCACAACACTCATGCATACGTAGCACAATTCATGTTCTGACCTTGAGTTCCCACTATTTTATTGATTGACAGTTGGTGGCGGTAGTTCACCAAGATACATTGAAATAAGCTGACAAAGGACACAAACCTGCAAGGCATTAAACATTAATGTAAAAAGATTTTTAAACTGTTTTGGGTGGGCGGAAACTAATTCAACACGTTTGTTATACCGCAACCATGGACATTAAGTGTTTTGGTGAGTGACACTAAATGTAAGCATAACTTCTTTTCTTTTTTTTCCAACTAGAAAACTCCACAGGGCACTTTTAATTCGCGACATCGCCTCTTCTCAGACGTCCAACCAACCCACAACCCATAAAACATTTTCTTAATATATTCTGCTTAAAATCCAACAGCACTCAAGCAGAGTTAAAAAAGATAAGACTTATGAATCACATATTCCTGCATGCTCACACAGTACATGTAATATTTTGCCAGACTCACAAGCCTACAGTGTAACTTTTTTTCTTTTTTTTTGCTTCACAAAGAGGAACATTTTTACAGACTTGTACGACATGAGAGGATCTTCCTGTTCAATTTGAAATTGGCTTATCTTCTCTATCCTGTGGTGCATTTGACTGCTTTTCATAAGATAGTGATAATGCCTAAATGGCATTTTTGAAGATGCTCTTAAAACAATGAACATGATTTACATTTTAAATCAGTTTACTTTACATTGACTGTACTAGACTTGTGCTGTGTTGGTCGTGTTACAGAAATGTTAGCACTGTTTTATGTATTAAGATTGCATTACAACTTTTATAGATAAGTAACTGAGACTTGAGACAAACATGCAACATTCTCAACAAATTGACTGAACTATTGTTTATCTCAAAGGCCCTTTAAAGAAAAAAAGCTTTCCTTCCCTCCTACCTCAGCAATAATATAAGAAGGTAGCATGTCTAACTCATTGCCAAAACACAAGCAGTTTCCCTTCTCCTAACTGGATTATCAGTAATCAATAGTGATTATGGGGTGGAACTGTCTTGGCCTACAGCTGGCTTGTGTGTGCCAGGAGTCAGGAGTCAGTAATCAGTACAGTGGAGGGTTGGAGGGGGCCACAGTCTTTTCTCAGCCAAATAACACCCGTGCCAGGTCATCACTGTCCAGTCCAACAGCCAAAATCATCCCAGTCTCACACCAGCGTGCACACACACACACACACACACACACACACACACACACACACACACACACACACACACACACAGGTATGCACAGTGCTATGAAAAGCTAACCACATATTTGGGCACATTTAATTTAGGGATATAATGCACATAAATTATTCAAAACATAATTATCACTCACAGATGACACATGCAATGTTGATTATGTGACATTATAATAGAACATGTCCATGTCTGGGATATGCTCGCCGGTACGTGAGTCACTTCTCATAATCAACACGTTGGATATGGGAGATATGAGCAGGCGTGAAGATCTGAGCAAGTCTGTCAAGGGCCAAAACGTTATGGCCAGACGACTGGATCAGAGCATCAAAACATGTGGGGTGCTGCCAGTCAGCACTGGTCTGACGGGACCAACAATGAACCAGCGACGGGTAAAGTCCGATTCATGGTAGCTCCAACTCCCAGCTTACAGGACTTAAAAGCTGTGCAGGTAACATCCTGGTGCCTGATACCACAGGACACCTTCAGAGGTCAGAGCTGTTCTGGCAGCACACACAGGACCAAAAGCACATCGTGGAGCAGTGGTCATTGATGGTTTGGCTCATCAGTGTATGTCCTGTAGAGAAACACCTGAAGTACAGGCGCACACACACCGTAGGTCGCATGATATACCTGGAAGCAAAGGTCTGATCTAAAAAAAAGTACGAACGTGAGTTATCACTCAAGGTTATTTTCTGATGCCCCTGAGGCTTCCTTAGTGCCATGAAGACAATTAGTAGTCCTGAGTCATAGCTGGCTATAACCAGGAGTGTAGGAGTGAACGTTGCTAAAAACAGCAGCAACAACACCCTGATGTGAGACTGAAAGCTACTGTAGAATGTTAATTCTTCAATGTGAAACTAATTCCTCTCAGTGAAACACTGCGAGTACGTAATGAAAACGTGCCCACTAGATCTGAGTGGAAACTTCATTTGCACTGAAGCACTTGAAGTGCAAAGGGGACTCAGGCTTATACAGTTGCAGCCATTTCAAATGCTGAAGGTGTGATGCCTATGAAAGTGTTGCCTCGGATACTCTAACAGTGTGGTGGCTCGGTTGCATAAACCCCTCAAACTCCTCACAGAAAGACTGGCATGCATTTTGTTCAGCTATACATTTCAGGTTCACATGAAATGCATGAAACACATAACAAACTGAAAAAAATAGCTCAAGTAATGGAAGGTTAAATAAAGTGACTGAACCAATGCAAATGTAACACTGTTGGAGTCTATGGAATTGTGAAAAATGTAAAACTGTCCAACAATTGTTAGTGTGAATGTTCAATTGTGTCATATTTTTTGTCAAAGAGTAGGGCTGGGTATTGTTGAGAGGTTTTTTTCAATATAAATTTTATAAAATCCATTTTAACCACGATAAAATTACATTACACATTACAGTACTAATCTTTGGTTTTAATGCATTTAAGAGGTAGAGAATGTAACTCAGGTTATTTTCTGTAACTACAATTAACAGATGCCCCCCAAACGCCTCACATGCAAGTTATCAATAGACGCTACAAGTTATTAATGTCCCATAAATGACCACTAGTAGATGCTAACTGACCGGCTGCACACAAAGAAGCCTCCTTAAAGCAGAGCACACATCTCAGACAGGTGTAGGGCCACAAAGTATTTTGAAATTTATGAAATAAGGTTTTCTAATGTAAAATTTAAGTTACATAAGTTGAAACAGTGATTATAAATAGGGCGCACCACCTGAGTAGAGGCTATGTATTGCTTTTGTTCACTGACACCAACAGAGTTTATTAAAATGGAGCAAAACACTAGAGTTTTAAAACCCCTCTGTTAATTAATGACTTCCTTGAGCTTCCAACCTTTACTTCATCTTGTATAGGTGCAAATTATGTGAACCTTGTTTAATCTTACACATCTCGTCGATATGCTTGTTAACATGCAGACTTTAGCCTCTGCCTTCTTTGGTTTTTATTTCTCTGGTCTTGCAATGAGAAGAGTTGGAGAATTGGGTATCCAGTTCACCTCTGGGTTGATAAGCTCAATAAAGCATCAACCAGAGCTCACGTGCATCAGTCTTTCTTTGCTCTGCTCTCGGCGGAAAACTGGCAAGAAGTTGTTGCACAGGGGACTTGCAAAACAAGACTTAATGCCATATGTGTACAATTAGTTTCCAGAATATTTCCCATTCAACTTGTAATGCTTATTTATTCTAGCACTACAGATGTACTCTCTATTGTGGTATCGATGACTCATTATTAAGAGATCTGTATCTTTTTTTGGACCCAGAGTGATATTATCTCATCACAACAGGCTTTATAGAAAGAGAGGACATATTCTCACCTCTGTCTTAACCTCCATCCATTATCTATACCCACTTTATCCCAAGTAGAGTGTCACAGCAGCTGGAGCCTAATTAATCTGACATTGGGTGTATACCATTGGAATACCCATGGACAGGTTGTCAGTCCTTCGCAAGGCTAATACGGAGAGACTGACCATCATCCATTTGATTGACTGATCAACCTAACAGTCAACTGTAGAAACTCCATGCAGACACAGGGAGAACACGCAAACGTTTCCACAGAAAGGTTTCAGCTGGCCAGCAGCTGCGAACCCAGAATCTTCCAGCTGTGAGGCGCCAGTGCTAACCACCACAACACCGTGCGCATCGAGGCCTCAAATTATAATGAAACTTAATTAAGAACTGGGAAATATTAATCATAAAAGAGACTTCTCTTTTGTCTTTTTTAGCATGCCATGTGTCAAGAGCTGAATCTCTTTCTCCAAATGTTCCACAAACAAAACACATTTTCACTTTCATGTCTCTTTCAGTGCTCTTCCCCAGAAGCCTGAGGTAACTTGTGGCATTTCTATGGCTTCTCTCGGAGGAAGCCAATGCCTCCCACTGCTTTTCTCAATGCCCCTCTGTCCTTGGTTATCCTTACTGCATGTCCTCACTTTCTCTCAGCTCTGTTTCTGCGCAGAAGCAGAAAAAAGCAATGTTTGACAGGCAAAGTTGTATTCCTTTGCTTTGTATTTAATTTGGAGGCTTTGCAGTTGTGAATGCATTATTGACAATCCACACAGCACATCTCGTGTAATTATGATCATTGTGGATTGTCTGCCAACTACCTGCTGAAAACAGATGAACAGTGCACTGCACAGAGCACACAATGGTTTAATTTCTAATTATGTCACATTAAAGTGAAGAAACACTTATATGTATCCCTCTACAATCAACTAACCCCCTCATGTACCTGTATGTCACGTTTTTATGCTTAACTTTGACTATAAATCAGTAAACACTCGTATAACCACAACAAAGTATATGCTATCAAATGCACATCAAGCTAACTGACCTTGATGAGTTGGAGCTATGACAGCTCTGAAGGACTGACAGATCATGAGGCAGGGGAGTTATAATTTTCTGTCTCATTAGTGTATGTACAGTAGAACAGCTAATGTGTGTTCTAAAATTTCTACGATGGTAAAACCTGAATTGTCAAGAGCGCTGAGTTGGCTGCTTTGGGTGCAATTAAAAAAAAAAAAAAAAAAATCAAAGAAGATGGTTTCAACCTGTTTTTGCATCTTGCTGCCAGCACTTAAAGCTATTCCACATATTTATGTTTATGTTTTATAGGTTATTTTTTAGCCTCATATAAATGTTATCACCTCCGTAAAAGTATCACCAGAGGTTGACCTCGGCTGTGATAAACCCCATAACGTGGTGGAACACATTACATGAAGCTATGTAAGTAGTCAGTAAGTCCAGCATAACTGAATCAGGCAGATTAAATTTCTGCATGTCTATTAATACACCACAAATTTATGGTCCGCCTGTTGTATTCTATAACATTAGGACTTAGAGTCTCCTGCAGAATAATACCGCTTTCTTAAAAGGGCAATCTGTGCTGGACTTTCATTACACAATAACAAACTGATGCCAACTGTATCCCACTTCTAGCATGCCTTCTGACAGTCTTTAACAATAAGTTAATTCATATTCAACACTCCATTCGAGTTGACCTGGATACATTGGCCAGAGGTGGCCAATAAGATACCAACACAGCACAATGTTTCACAATACTCAGCCTGTTACCTGTTTTACTGTTTCTGACTCCTAAAGCACTACTCCAGTCCATGTATTGTATTTGTTGTGAAGTACAGGCCATCGGAAATAGGCTGGTACAGTAAGTGATGACTGTGCCAGCCACAATGACACCCAGGAGCCTAGAGCTACTGCACACTCGCTCGGAACGTAACACAGTCTCTAATTAACTAATGAAATATTAACCACCTCTTCATTTTCCTTCTATTCTGTCTTGCCTCCTTCTCCACTTTTCTCTCCATGTTTCTTATTACCCATCCTCTTTACCTCCATTTTTCACTAATGTCTCATGTTCTTACATGCTGTATGGATGAAGTCAAACCTCTGTAAAATGAAAAGATGAACATGAGAATTCCTGGTCATCTTTTTTGGCAATATTGTCATTATTTAGATGGAAGAAATTATGGCATTTCAAAAATGAGAGGCAGCAGCATTAAGAAAATTACCAAATCAAATCTACCGACAGACACTACTGTTTATTGAAATACCATATGACCATCCTATGTTAGGTGCAAATTAATGTCAATGTAGGCATGACTTGGCTGTCAAAAAGCATTTTTCTTCCATGCCCATTAGGGACTTTTACAATGACTGAAAAAGAAGAATGCAAAAGTGCCAAAATACAGATACGCAGCACACAAAGGAGCTCTGACATACAAAAACACACGCTCAACGACAGCCCCGAGGTCCGTGTGCCGCTGTGATATTGGCAGCTCGGCTCGGTGCCTATCAATAAAACTGTGGAACAGGCCAGAGGGCCAAGACCCCATGCTGCTCTCCCAGGTGCCTGATCTATTAAGGTGGGTTTCCAGACCAGCTGAGGCAGCAGGGGGTGCGCAGTGATGGAGATAAGGCAGCCTGAACAGTAGTTGGCTACCTCCTGCCTAGTCTCTCTCAAAGGAAAACACTTCTTTGCCACACAGACACAAAAGAGCAAGTGGGTTTACACATACAGTCGAAAAATGTCCCTTTCTGTAATTTAACAGCGGTTTGGCAAAAAAGACGCAGCGGCAGAAGGAAGTGAAGCATCACTTTCTATCACAACTTATTGTGATAATGGGAGTAAGGGTAAGAAAATGCAGTGTTGATATTTTTAGCTAAATATGTAATTTGACCGCAACATTTTAAACCAATGAGCTAACTGACCAACCGCTCCCCATATGCTGTTGCTCCTTTGCTGGTAAATCAACTCCAATCCTCCAAGCCATGACTCAACAGGACCTCTGAAGGTGCCCTGTCGTATCTGCGCCAAGACCTCAGCAGCAGAGTCCTCTAAGTTATGAGGCGGAGTCGCCACAGATCAAAGTTGCTCCAGCACTTTGCCCAGCACTGTCTAACCAATTCATCGTTTGTCTCAACTCAGGCCAACATTAAAGTAAGTCCTCACCACAGCTCGGCTTCCGAGACCCTCCGACCCAGTCATCTGGTCATAAAAATTTGACCCTGGTCAAATTTTTTCAGATCTTTGAGCCTGCTAATTTCTCCTAAACCTAAAATGCTGGCAATAACAACTGATTGCTTACTTGGCACCCAATATATCATTGACCTTGACATGAACCATAGTTACAGTATTTGTTCTCTCTCTTTAGGGTTATTATGATCACTGCTTTAATATCATCAGGATCCGCCATTGTGATAAAGATCACTGATTCATTCAGACAGCTTGTACAAAAGCCACCACAGGTAATATTTTGCCCATGCTGTTTTCTTACTTTTTGTTCATGCATTTATCCTCAGAAAGCCTCCATGTGTGTTTAGTTCCTTCCTCATCGATGTGACTGCACACTACCAGGTGGGTCAGGGAACAACACACTGCACATGCTCAAGTCTGTCTTTGAGGACACTGAGTTTACATTTGGTAAAAGGTTTGGGTTCTCTCTCCTTAAAAGCAGAAGGTCCAAGGTCTCTAGTTAGAACAGGCTTAAATTAGAGAAAGATCTTGATGCCCTAATGTCTTGTGAGTATCCTTCATATTTTAGTTAGATATCATTGTTCGTTGCAGTTAATTTTACTTTTCTAGCCTTGCTTTGCCCAACTGTTGCTCACAGCTTCAGTCTTCAATGTGATGAAAGTCTGGAAGTAGTTGGGGAGACTAAGAGCAATGACGTAGTTCCAACAATCGCGGTAGTGGGAGAGTTTCGGCAGACGACATACGATAGATGGTGGTCAATACCCACTGGTTGAAGGCTGCTCCAATAGTTTCAAAACTAACCCGAGTTGAATTTTGCTCTCTTGAAAGCATCACATCCTAATTTACACTGAAAACATACCAAGCATTAAGGCAACTCAAAATAAATCTCCCACAGGCATATTCAATAAAATAAAAAACATATTGAAATTCTTCAATAGTTCTGTTAGCACTGTTAGCTTTTAGCCTACAAAGGCCCAAGCTCTAGCAGGTACTCGCAGCCCAAAGATGCGTCATTTACCAGCATAAAATTGAAATTACTGAATGCAGAATACAAATACAATCAAAAATGGGATTTGCATATGACTTAGTGAGCAAATGTATACTTAACAGCAGGATTTATTCATCATATTCGACACACAAACCCATGTGTCTAATTCCATTGAGAGATGCTGATGTTGTTGTTGTTTTTTCAATTCAGTGCTAATAAACAACATGCAAATTAATGTAACTGCATATAGTATATAAAGGGCACCTGGAAAGATACAAGAAAACAACAGGGGCCCCTAATTGCACAGCCGAACATCTGGCATCTTCCAGGTAAAATTAATTAACAGTGGTCATGGTCCTTGGTCTGAATCAATCACTTCAAACAGTGCAGGTGTGAAAGCATACAGTGTTTCCTCTCCGTATCCTCAAATGATTCATCCGCTTTAACATTTTCCTTTCCTTTGTCATCCTTAAAAAACCTCCAGGTTTGTGCGCGTCTTACACAACTTCCCCGCATCTGCGTGTGAGGTTGCAAACAACTGGGCAGGCCAGGGAACAACACAATACGCAGGCTCTCTGACACTTTTCAGGACACTGAGTTTATATTAGGTGACAAAGCCTCTGCTGAATATTTCAGTGATACTGCCTTGCTACTGGGAGGGATAATATTTGAAATGAGGAAGCTGTAAGAAAGAATAGGACCATATGTTACTGAGTAATGCCTGAACAAGCTGTTTGTGAATAAATGTAACAGGTTATTATCCAGTACAATAGTGGATATACTACTGTTTATATTTCCATTTTTTTAATGAATGACTCTTAAATGGAAGGCACACAGTAAACAGTAGTTGTCAGTCTTGATGTTGCACTATGCCACTCTTGCTCTGGAGTCAAAATACCCTAACAATTTTATTTCATCACAGTGATATCAGCCTCACTGTGTACTGTCACACTCCTACAGTCATATCAGAGCTGTATTAACTTTTTTCTGTTACAAACAGAATATTTCCTACTGTTTCTGCTTCACATTAAAAGCATTCTCCTGGCAAAACACGGGTGGCTTTCATTGTGTAGCACTCTGAGGTTAGCCATCTATATCCATTAGCTTCACTTCAAGCAGTCATGTAAGACAGGATCTGCCATTTCAGTAAATGTCCTAAAACAACCTGTATGTTTACAGTCAAATGACAAAGCACTCTAAAGGCCATGGAAGCTGTGACAGGAGCAAAGAAGGACATGGGCTGGCGTTCTTAGAGTGGATGTAAACTTTAACATGGGTGGCCATTGTTGTTGTTGTTGTTGTGTTTCCAGTTCAAACTGAGAGTCTTTTAATCACGAGCCTTCCATCACTGTAACCACATTTTTACTATTACAGCTATGACAAATGTCCTCCAACCTTGACAATTGACCTAAACCAAACCATGATCGGTCCCCAAACCTTACCAATTTGTTGTTTTTAATATCACCACACAGGCAACTAAGAGTATACTCCACATGTTTCACCACATTAACTGTCAGTGTCCAAAAAATATCAAAAGGTTGAAAGAAAAGCTATTCAGCCAATTAAGACCAAATTACTCAATCTCCAGCCACAAAGTGCTTCATTATCATGGTGACTGTTCAGGGCCCTTGGTCCTGTGAGAGATTATACGAAACACTGATAATAAATCCAAAAGGGATTTAAGATTTGATTTACATCCATGCCCAGACTTCAGGCCCAATTTGCATGAAAGTGCTTAGTAACAAGCCGGCCTCCAATGTTCACCAAGATCCATGGAGAATTTGTGAAAGCTCTCGCTCTCTCTCATATCAAGCACACCTGGAAAGTACAAAATCTACCTTTCATCACCAGAGTTTGATAACATCAAGCTTCAGATAGGCCACGCTGATACAGGACAAAACAGACACAGGTGCACTACTGACACGGGCTCTCACTGTCTCTGCTTGTGTTTGTGCAAAGCCACAAACATACTGACAAAACCCACACAAGCACTTACTGGGGCCAACCTCTGACAGCGAAGGGGAACCTTTACAGCTGCAGGTGTGATATGTAACCACAGCTGTTTTTCTGACAGAAACCTCCAGACACTTTGGTACAATGTGACCTTGAATCTAGTAATAATGGTTTTAGCATTTGTTTTGGTTGCTTTGAAAAAACTGAAGTGCATTATAACCTAATTTGGGCTATTGATGAACAGTCAGAAAATGGTTTTGTTTAATGTGAACAATGCATTTCTGGTAGGCCAGCATCTACATTGTATTCCTTGTCGCATTTGTGTTCAAACCCTATTGTCCTGTAGCTCCTACATCTAGATACGCCCCTTTTTTTTTCTTCCATCTTCACCACAAAGAACCTGACAACAAGGTCTCAGTCCATATTTGTTTTTTGTCACCTAATTCGTGTTAGAATCTCAAAATGAGCTAAAAACTGCACACAAAATGAGATACTTTTAATATAACTGATGCAAACTGAGGTTCACACAATTCAAGTTGAAATTTAGTTTTTTGGAGCTGTATGACACATCAGAAAATACAGGAAATAATCTCAAGGACACCCATGACAACAGCTGCTTTTGTTAAGGTTTTGAAATATGTCTATATCACAAACATATCATTACCTGCTGCGGCATACTTGCAAAATGTTTGTTGTTAGCGAGTTAACTTTTGCTCTGTTGATGCAACTAACTGTAATGTGAAAACAAGATGGCTGAAGCTGGATAACAAGCTTCTAGAAAATGCCTCGCAACACAAGCTTTTGTCTAGTTGACGGACAAATGCTCAACTAGCTGCGAGGCCATTCAGTGTCTACTCCCTCTGATAACGTAAATGAGTTACATCTGTTAAACTGAATTTACAGATGCAGCAATGTACTACACATTAAAGATCTGCCTGTTAGAACCATGGACAGCCTCAAAGTTAAACTTCATTAAGCTGTAGCTGGCTCTAATATCGAATATTACAAAGGAAAATAAAAAGATTTAGACCTATGTCTAGTATCATAACTGATTTGGTGTAAAATTTATTTGTTATTGAGTGAAAATAAATTGCTATGGGAGGGAGTTAAGATTAATGGAATAAAAGCAGCCTACGAGGCATGATAAATAAAAAGCTTCCTACATGCTATGATATAGGACATATAGACAGCAGATAAAATCAGTTCCAGAGCAGAGCTGCTGTGCACATGCATTTAAATTTATCAAAAATAGCATAAATAGATGTTAATGAGACGACATGATTTTTTTTTTTTTTTTTTCGATCGTAATCTGTAGCATTAGAAAAGTTGATCATTATTTATCAGTTTTTCAAGAACCATTAAAACTATATGTAAAATATTTTGGAAATACATTTTAGTGAAATGTATAGTTGTATCTATTGCAGAGTAAAAACAAAAGTCACAAGATGATAAAGTCCTGAAGGCAAATCAGTCGAGAAGAACCTGCCAACAAACAACAAAAGGCAGCAGTCGATGTCAGACTGGTGCTACTCTGCACTTCATATATTTATGTTCAGTGGGCCGGGTATAGCAGTTTGTTTACAGTCCAAAAATCATGCTAAAATGGTGGACGTTGGTGGAGTGCTCATCCAGCTTAGTGTCTTAAAACTTTGAGGAGAGACAGGTTGAAGGGACTAAATATATAGTAAGAGATTGAACAAGCAGGGAAGTTGAATCTGAGGCAGACAGCAGGAGTTAATGGAGCACAAGACTTACTGAGTGACTTACAGACAGGTGAATAGATGCAAAAACACTCACTGTATGAGAGAAAGGAGGCCGTAAACAACCAATGCCTTGCCCAGGAATGTAAAATATTTTTAAACTGTATGCAAGAATTGTGCAGAGTGTCTGTTTGCATTGATGTGTTATTGTGGTAGCTGCCACTGTTCAGTTTATATTGCTTCTAAATCTCTGTGTTTTCTGCTTTAATGATGCTCTAGTCTGCTGTTAACCCTGGCCATTATATTTATACAGTGTAAAATTGAGTCTATAAACTTCTGGTTTCTAGTTGGTCCTTTTTTGTTTAATTGGTATCCCAGTAAAACAATAGGAGGGCAGCTGTATGATGTTACTTGGGATTGCCGTTATTTGCGATCAGCGGTGCAAAAAGCCTGCAGATGTCAGACTTGACTGACGCAGATGTTGAGCGAGATCTGTCTACCACATAACTACTAGAATTATATCAATGGTGTCAATCATAGTATTAAACATAGTTTACAGTTGTCATGGCTTTAGATCAACAAGTTAACCCATTGTGACCTCCGCGGGTGAAATACCGAATGTTGAGGTCACAGATGGTGATAAGCAACGGATCAAAACCTCGTTCCAACTGTTGCAGCAGTGCAACCCCGTTCATAAAAGTTACATTTATACACAACTAATTTGAAACAAAAAATATGCACTGAACACCGAATTCTGAGAGAAGACTGCAGACACACTGCTGAGGGCTCACTCTCACATTCATATTACTTCCTGTCTGCCAGTTTTCGCAATCCCGTGGTTCATTTGCATCACATATAAGTAACCAGGTTAGTTATGTTCCCTGCAAACATTATGGTATGATCCACACCCGCATAAATAACAATCAGCAGACAGATAATAGTGTCACACCGTGGTGCCCTAAGCTCGAGTCACAGCAGTCAGTGAGTTAACCGATTTAACAAACGAAAGCCTATGGTGATATTTTTATCATTATAATCTTCAGACTGAAATCAAAACGATGTCGTTGCAAATTGAGGCATTCATCAGCTATGAATCCAGATGTTTGCTCCTGAAATGACAGCTGTCACACTGCACTCCAATAAAACACTGAAAGCAAGTGTGTTTGCTGGACAGTTAATGAGAAGCTGAGAACTGATGAGAAGAGGAAATCAGAATAATTAATATCCTTTTTGAACAAACACTAAAAGCTAGTTTCCTTAAATGTATGATTTAGGCAAATACAGTACCAAAGTCAATTGTTGTAATCAGGATCAACTGAAATGATACATGTAAGTCAAGCAAACACTAACGTCTTGTTTTAAGTGTGTAGTCTAAAAGTAGAAAGACAAGAGACAATATTGCTTCATATTCTATTCATATTGAAACCTGTCTTCACACATTTTGATAATATGGTAGCCATTTTACTTTTATGACTGCATAAGTAAACCTAACAGTCATTTCATCGCTGCAACGGGGAAGGAAACTATTTATTTATCTGGAGCTTTGTGGCAACGAGCTAACACTGCTCTTCCAACATCAGCCCAGTGATGTAATTCCTAACTGGTTTACAGGGTTACTAAAGATTACATCAACCCTTAAATTGATTAATTTATTTTCTTGGGATGTTGCCTGACGCTACTGATGGCCACCCAGCCTCGTAAAGAAACAGTGTTTGTTGCAACTGAATCAAATAATGTCCATTTTTCTACTTTTACCTGTTGTGTTCATATCTAGATTCAGAAACTAGTGAGTCGTCATCGGCCTCTGTACGCACACTTGTATTAATAAAATAGTGAGAAAAGAAGAATAAAATGCTTAATTCTATGGAAGAGCAGATTTGTTAAAGGCCTGGAAAGCCCATTTAAAATTTCACTTAATTTTCTACATTAAATATTGACGAAACTGATATCAAACATACTGAAAGTGAATGTTCAACCAAATGCCCTTGTATTGCAGGATTAAGTGTCCCATCTTGAATGCATTAACCTTTATTAATTAAGCAAAAGTTTTCTGTGGTCCATTTATAGACCCACTCTGAATGGATTATCTTAAAAATGGCTGGTTAAAACTTTAACAAGGCAAAGAGAAAGCACACATTTAATGAACTCTCTGTGGACTTTGGATAAGTCATATTAACAGGACTTGCTTCTTCTACAAACAATAATCTTTAATAAATATGAGCTGTACTTACTAGCTACATTAAGCATGTGATACATTTTTTTCTGAATGTTTATTTGCCAAGTTTCACACCTGTCACCTCTTTCCAGGATTATCAACCAACATCAGCTTTCTGCATTCATCCTTTAATCTCAGCCAAAACTTTCAAACTCAACATCAAAACTGCAGCCCCGGGCTTACTCCCCCTTCCCTTGCACACACACCATCACCCACACACATATATACACACACCATCAAAAACAAAAATGCTGCCTCCATGAAGGCCATATAAGAAATCTATCTGTTCCAACACCAATAACAGGTCGAACCCTTGCTTTGTATTTTAACAAACTGAGTATAAAGACGATATTTGTTAACTTTGTACTTTGCAGCAGAGCTGGCATTGCAGCCAGGATGCTGCATAATGCAAATCAGAGACCCCATTTCCTCCAAAAATAAGAATGACTTCAGCAGCCAAGTCCCACTGCAGGTGTCGAATGTTCACTCCCAGAGCTTCAGTGTTTGTCTCAGCCCCTGACCTTCCAAATGTATTCTCTTTTTTTTTTTGTTTTTTATCATTCTGTGTCTCTGTCTCTCACTCTCTGTTGTTACTGCTGCAGAAAAACTGCAGCTCTGCGTCACCAAGGACACAAGAGACAGAGTCTGATGGATCTGCTATCACTCCTTTTTCTTGCTTTCACTTTTTGCTGCCTTTTTATCAAAAAAACCTCCCGTTTCCGAAACAAAACATCCAGGCAGGGAAATTGAGTGTGTTTCAAATCAAGGCTGCAGTTAACAGGAGAGAAATCAGTCTGCACGTAACATTGCATTCAAGCATTTCAGACCATCAGTTTGCAAAGTACCAAGACCATACGAGCCTGCTTTGAATGAACACAATACCCTCCGTAGGATATCATTTCTGTGTGCGAAAAAGATGATTAGCTCTGTGTTAGCATCTTACATTGTCCTCTCCCCCAAGAACAATTAGTGATGTGGCGTGCTTGTGTTTAGCATGTTAGAGCAAGTGAGGATGCGTCGTGTTAGGGGCTGATTAGCTGGGACGTGTGAAATCAGACAGAAGAGTGCAGACGCCCATATCCTCCCCTGACCCACTTCTCTCACTTGCTCTGCTTCTTTTATTTAATATGCTTGCTGCAACAAACAACTCAGACAAACTTGGTGCAGAGTGCTCAAAGCCATTCGAACAGCATTCAGAGGTGGGTCAAGGGTTGGTTCCAGAAACGGGGGGCTCGGCTGACAACAGAAGGACACAGAAGAAATTCACACAGCAGCTGAGTTTACGATGGCAGTGGTGGAACTCGCAATGTACCAATTTATTGTGGTTTCCACTCAGTAAAAAGGTCTACACCACATCTTTCACTCAATTCCAACCCGTTTCCAGTTACCATAGCAACCCGTCTCTTCCTTCTTCCCAACTATTCCTTCTGTCCACCTCATTTGTATCATTCATTCAGCCTTACTTCAACTTAGGCCACATCAAATATCTCTGTAAAGAGAACCGTTAAGATGCTTAAGGAAAAAAGAAATGTTCCATCTCACCTGGTAAATCTGTGGTGAATCAATCTTTCCCCAACTTTTTCTTAACGGTGCGTTCAATTAAACGAAGCAACCGTGTTCTGTTTTATCTAATGTTGCCTGCATGTGTAATGAAATCAACAGCACATTCCCAACGACTAAGAAAAGAAAATGAGGAGAAGGGGTGCGAGAAATCATTCAAACTGTTAACTTAAGCTTTTACACTGTCTTTCCCTCACACACACACACACACACACACACACGCACGCACGCACGCACACACACACGCACGCACGCACACACACACACACAGGGTGGGTAGACTTTGCTGCAGTGGATGTGTCGCTGGTGTCTTCACAGTGACATCGGTGCTGAGTTACAGTGCTAATGAGAACTTTAATGTCACCCACACACAGAATCCCAGCAGACAGATTAGAACTGTGATTACACTGAGCCCCAAGAACACAGAGACGCACTACACACACTACACACACTACACACACAGCACACACAGCACACACGCCCCCAACACAGTCGCACATGTCTACAAACAAGCATAAATGGGGTTGAAGTTTAACAAGCAAAGATTGGTAATAACATCTAGTGCTTCACTGTGATCTCCTTCTTTCTTCTGATTCTGTTGCCGCTGAAGGAGCAAGACTAAGTGGGACAATGTAACCTAGCTAGTTTTCTGTATCTACAATTTACTGATGTCCCCCTAAAAACGCCTTGCATGCTTATCAGTAGACGTTAATTGGCTAACTTGGCTGCACACAGGGAAGCTTTCTGTTCCTGCAGGGCGTGCAACTCAGACAGATGTGTGGCCAAAAGTTAGTTTGAAAAGAGTGAAATAATGTGTTCTCATATAACATTTAAACTAGCTGAGTTGGATTGGAGTGTTTTTATCAAGGCTATAAAGGCTACGTACCGCTGTTGCTCACTGACATAGATTAGATTTACTCTGACGTAAACGGTGCAAAAGTTAGGCATTTTGATTCAAAAAAAGTGTTTGTGTGAACATAACTTGGGTATCGAAATTTGGTATTGAGTGACAAGGCTTTTTTTTTCAGTTAGATACAACCGAACCAAATCAGCCTGTGCCATAAAAGTATTGAAGTTCGATACCCAGCCCTAATGCAAAGAGGCAGTGGAATAGAGTAGCAATGCACCAGTCCAAACTTCTGGATCAAACAGACTGAAGCAGATTGGGTGTGAGTCAAAAAAAAAAAATCATTGATCAAATTTTTTTCTTTTCCAATGAGAGGTCAGAAACATCACCACTCTCTGTAAATGCATATTAATTTGAAGGCAGGGGCGTTTGGTGGTTAGCTGACATTACTTCAAGAAGGCTTCATAATGGGATTAGCATAGCTTGATGAAGAACAGCTAAAAAAAAAATGAGGACTGATTTTGCATCTAATAGACACCAAACTTTTAGCAAGTGGAATTAAAACACTAATGAAGGGGCTGCATTGTTTAACATGTCAGTTTTGGTGTGGAGAATAAAGAACAGAGCCACACACAGGTGAAACGGTTTCGTAAAGAGAGGTAGAAGCATGTAATTATCCAGAGGGAAATCCCGCTGCTGAGAAAACAGCAGCTCAGCGCTGTTTGTCAGGTCTGTCACAACAGCAGTTATTATACTGCACTATCTGTGTGTGTTGGACAAGAACATGCTGATGTCTCCTTTTTTCAAGAAGTTGACACGTTATAGTTTTGACAGTTTTATAATCCTTCTAAACAAACATAATATGATGGATATTTTTTAGCTCTGTTTTTCAGCTTTGCTTTTGGTGGGAAAAGTCAGATAACTGCATTTTTTTTTTTTTTTAAGTAAAAACAGAGATGAAGAAAGAGGCTGAGCCGGAGAGATGATGGCATGCTGGGTTGACAGAGGTGACCAGAGGACTGACAGACAGGGGAAGATGTGAAAGGGAGGAAGAAAGAGCCAAAGTGACTCTTTCAGTAATAGTCCTGCTGTTCTCTGTCCAGGATATGACCCTCATCATCCTCTCTCGATCAATCACCATCCTCTTCTGTGCCTCAGTTGTGCTTCTAGCATCTGTGTGCGTTGGCTGAAAGCATCAATCTCAGATGGGGGAGGGGAAGGGTCATGACCCTTTACTTCCTCCTACCAGCCCTCCCCCAGTTTGTCCACCCTCCTTCTACATGCGAGTCCAGCGCACTTGGTTTTAAATCATCAGTTTTATTCTGTTGACAATACTGCACACACACACACACACACACACACACACACACACACACACACACACACACACACACACACACACACACACACACTAATATGCCTCCCCTTGTTTCCCACCAAGACTGCTGTTAGTACAAAAACAAATCATTAACACAAAAGTATGAAATTTAGAAAATCAGTTGGACTAATTCACATTTCCGTCTCATCCTGTCCTGATCAAAGACACTTCACTGCAGGGAGGAAATGACACACATTCTGGATTACACCGGCAGAAAGAGGGGACATGATGCGAAGGTGCTGAGAAGAATAAAACAACTAACCGTCACCACCAATGAGAAGTCTACAATTATTTGACAAATTAAAGTGATGAAAATCAAATAGTTTAGTTCATATAGTACACGACACATTTCATCTTTGTCTGGCATGTCTGATGCTGCCATCAAAACAGTCATATATGACTATTACAATAGCCTGGAACAGAGAGGTCACTTGCATTAATTACACCAGTGTGTCATAAAGCCAGTTTACAATTCAAATGTCTCCACTTTCAAAATGTCCTTCCGTCCCCTTTCTCTCTTTAATATGTCTTGATCCCACAAAGCACAACTTTCTCAATTATATTTCACATTATGGTTATTTTTTGTTTTTCCGAGACCCCTGTGGGATTTCTTTTCACTGAGCAGCTGAATTATACGCTCTCCAAAGAGCATGACCTTGCAACAGTAGAAGCTACCATAAGAGTGCTAAAAGGCGGATGTGAAGGGGTACTGCTGTAAATCCTGCCACAAAGAGAAAGGATGGGGGACAGCTTTATCCAGCTAAGAGCCTGCACAGGAGGATTAGGGCTACAGGGAGCAAGATAGGAGGAGGTGACGGACGGGGGCAGCGGCGTCTGTGCGACGGGTAACCACCTTGATAAAAATGGAAGAGGAACGGAATAAATGCAAAGAGGAAATGGGTAGTAGGGGGAAAAGGGATACGACTGTGTGGAGAAAATGTCAATACAGAGGTCAGAGTCTACGGGATTACAGTGGAAAGGCGATATCTTCACCAAAACACATGCATGCCCTCTGGGTTAGAGCAAAACAAACACGCACATAGTGTCTGTGGAGAGCGTTATTAGCTGAATTTTAAGTGAACCTCATTCCAGCCATCTAAATATTGAACAACTGCTGTCTCAGCTGTGCTTTGTCAGACACAGGACACACAGGTGCTGCAACACAGATGAGAAGTTGGTGTTTTGCACATGAACAGGCCCTTCAGTGAGATGAAGAAGGCCCTGGAAGAAAGTCAGCAACTGAATGAAGAGCTAAAAATATGTTTATGCATGTGTCTTTATATTTCCAGCATCAACCCTGTTTGAGATGAAATGTTTGTGCTGAGACGCGAGTCATCAGTATGTTTTTATTTACCGTTGTGCACCTGTGATGTTCGCTGCTGGAAATATGATGTGCAGAGGTAGAAAGAAAGACTGAAGATAATGATGCCTGTTTCCAAAGTGAAGAGGATCTCTCAGGTGATTCTTATTGTGCTTTTCCGCTTTAGTAAGTAACTACAATAAACAGTTTAGATTCTAAAAAGTCATTCCTCTTTTTCCTGAATTTGTCAGAAAATCATAAATGTTTGTTTTAACACCAATAATATTCAACTTCTATTCCAAATCCTAATATAAATACCTCCTAAACCAAGCGCTCTAGAAGCTAAATTAATGCTGCACGAGTATTTTGTAGCAGTCACAGAAAATCAGCATCAGACATAACCTGAAGATTTTTGGACAATTTGAAAGTATTTCCTTTGACAGGAACGGTTCCTGCCAGTAAAACGGCTAAAGGAACATCTGCCAATTACCTCCTGGTTTTGTGCGTTACACTTGCAGTGCCCATTGCGTTCTGTTTTTTTTGTTGGTTTTTTTTTTACTTGCTTTAATTTTCACGAGTGATACAAGACTGAAACGGAGTGTCATCCCGAGTTCTACGCTGCTCCTCGAGCAATGTCCAGAAAGCCGGAAAAATAACACTACAATTGGACAAGGTTATGCAAAAGAAAAACACCCATGTGGCTGATAACTATGTCCGTAAAGGAAGGCTCAGACTCCATTCACAAAGGTACATTCACCACAGGCATCCTAAATGGAAAAGTGTGATGTGACATGGATAAACAAAGAACGATCCTTTCAGCAGCCTTTCCTTCGTTTCGTTATATTCCTTTAATTTCTGTGTGGATCAAATTATTTGAATAAAGCATCTTTTTGTGCTTTTATGTTGGCTGACATCGCCCGTGCCACATAAAAAAATAAAACAAGCATAAACAAGCGGAGTGTCACAAGTTTGGGTTCATATCCAGATGACATGGACAACTGGCCCAGAAAGGAGGATTGTCTGCCTCTGTGTCCGCCATTTCTTCTAGGCTGGGGGACGTGAATGATTGAACAAATACTTAAAACTCTGTACACATGTGTGGTACAAATTGGACAGCGATACTCAAGAGTTCCCAAGTGCACTGATTGGGAAGTCGGCACAGATCGGGCACCGACATCCTTGACATGAGGAAATATTTCAGCGTGCACGTGCCTTTGTGAACAGCAAAAAGTGAGACACAGCACGGCGTCACAGCGTTGTGGGAGCAAAGGAGAGGACTGTTCTAGTTCCTATTTTGTGCTTTTGAAAAGTCAACGATAGATAAATAATTTAGACAGAATCACTGATGCGCCGTCAGTGCCACTGTAAAGAAACACTGCAAAAAAAGAGTCAAATGAGGACATCCATGTCACACAGGTAGACTGCAAGCCGGAAAGAGACAGAAGAAATACGATTCGAAAAAAAAAAAGAAGAATAAAGCACAACAGTCGGGGAAAGATGGCGTAAAAAAAAAAAAAAAGTTGAAGACACACAGTTGCATTTGACAAATGGCAGATGGGGACTGAGGACAAATGGACCAAAGGGTTTTAGACAAAGAGGTGAACTTGAGTGGGTGAAAAAGCCCTCTGACCCTTCCACCATCCGTCCACTTTGCACACAGAGCAGCTGGAAAACCATTACGAAGAGGTGCTGATAATACCTTCATCATCAAGTCAAGCTCCCCTCCATTCCTCTTCTGTCATGTCTTGTTCCTTTTCCTTGTTCTATCTGTACCCATCAATAACCTCTCTCTCTCTCTCTCTCTCTCTGCCCCCCCCCCCCCCGCCCCCCCTTTCCCCTCTGCTCTATCACAATCAAATTACTCTGTCAGACTAGGGGTGTGGGGGTGGGGACGCAGTTTGCTCAGCTTCCGCCCACTCGCAAAAATCCTCCGTCTGACCACACAACCAACTGTAAGTCTTACATTCTTACAGACAGGCGTGTATCACGCTACAGAAAAGGCTCTTCGGTGGCGAGGTGGTTGCTAGGTGCCACTGGAGGAGTAATGATGTGAATAATCAGCCTCTTTGGCTTCATAATGAGGGCTGTGACAGGGACAGCACAAACTCATTTGCATTGGTTTTAATGGAGGCGTTTAGTGTAATATGGTCGACATGCTGTTTTGGAGGTTTTTCCACCCCAACAGGAAAATTCTTTTTTTTTTTTATTTAAAGAAACTCTCATTTGAACATGACTAAATTAACAAAGATCAAATGTTCCACCTTCTAAATTACCAAACACATAAAAGAATCCATTATGACTGACACTATTTAGAGCAAAGCATTGTCACTTTTTTTTTTACCCTTGTTATACTCCAGAAAGAAGAACGGCTGCATCAACAACCTCACTGTGCTTTTATGTGCATCACTGGTCAAATATGTATCAGGACCCTACAGCTAAAGTTTATACATGTTTTTTTATTGGTCAGTTCATTGAGAGGAAGTTAATTTGCTACCATATAAATCAGGGGTTCTTCATTTATGAGTGTCTACTGGAATCTTTAAATTTGGATTCATTTAATTTGATGAATAAAACAAGTTAATCTAAATGTGTTGCCCAGAATTGCTCATGTTCTTCTGACATAAATTTGTGATATGAATAAATGCCTTTAAAAAAAAAAGAAATAGGAATTAAATGGCTGATTACTTTAGAATGAGAATCAGTTGCAACATATACAATTAAAACATTTCCAGTTTCAAGACTCCATTGTTGGAAAATATGTTTCAGCAAACTTATGAATTACAGCAAATAGTTTATGGGAAATCTGTTTATTTGCTTTCTCGGTGGGAGTTAGATGAAAAGAAAAATGAACTCTCATGTCTGTATGGTAAATATGAAGCCAGCATCAGCAGCCATTTAGCTGAAACAGCATATTGACCCTGTCCATAAGGTTAACAAAAATCCACCTCTAAAGCTCACTGATTAAAACATTGATCGGCACAAACGATGAGTACAAAAGACTAAAACAGCTGGTTTCCCCTGCCGCCAGCAGTTCCACTAAAATAAGTAAATGGTCATCTGTTTGCAGCTTCCTTCTTAACAGACAGTGATAGTGATGAGAGTGGCATCGATTCTTTCCTCCACCTCTTGACAACAAAGTGGCATTTTTTCCATAATGTCAAACTGTTCCTCTAAAGCTCCTTTTTCCAGTAACAATGGAAACAAATACAACGTATTGTGGCATCCCACTGTGCATGTACACGCACTCGGTTGACAAATACACACACACACTCATTGAAAGACACACTAGCCTGATTAAAATGGAAAGGATTACGCCAGACCAGGTGCTCAAATCAATTGTTTCTACCAAACCCTGAAAAATACAGTATGTCAGGGGATGTCCGACACAAGCCCATCACGCTGCACACATCACTGGGTATTTCCTCTAATCTCCCTGTTCATTTGTCATTCTCTCTCCCTCTCCAATCCTCTTCTATTTGCATCCGTCAGCCTCTCTCCCATGTTTGCTCATATGTTCACTTTTTAACTATGCGTCTGCATGTGCATGACGGTTGCCTCGTGCATTCCTGCATCGGCTGCGCAAGACACGTGTGAGCTATGAGGCAGTGCAGGGATATGACAATGTCGTCATGTTTATCGGTTACATCATAAACATCCAGAAGTTCCATTTAACATTCTTTGTTCTATGATGAATGGAGTTTGGTGAAATCCTGCAGTAACATGCAAAGTACACAGGCCATGCTGTGAACAACGTTGAGTCTATGCATCATTAACAAAGAGAGTATATGTCCAGCCTCTGTGTCTGCTCATGCGGTTTATGTGCAGTATAATATGAGTGTATAAACAGAGACTGCACGTATACATGTGCGTGTCTTTTCTCCCTGCTCTCTCTGAATCAGGACATGCTGTGAGCGACTGATGATGACGATGACTCAGTAATGTGAGAATGTCACCAGAGTCTTGGAGCTGTGACTGGTTTCTGTCTCTCTGCTCAGACTGCAGCTTTCTCAGCACACTTCCCTACTGCTGTATGAAGTTTTCTTTTTTTTTTTCAACCCCACTTCAACTGTCTCTTCAAATGTGGACAAAATACAGGTATATGATTTTATACACTTTGTTTACACTTAAACCACTTTAGGCTTCAAGGAAATCAAAGTTGGTACTTCTCCAGGATGCTGCTTCAAAGTTGGCACTACTTTGGCTCAAAAACACATTAGAAGCAGGATATTAGACCAGTAACACATGGCTGATCTAAATGGCTGAAATACCCAGACAAATGTTTTACTCTGGGCTCTCACTCTCGATGCCTCCACAGCTGTGAAAATATTTTAAAGAGGGATGATGTCAGTCAGGATGATGCAATATGTGAACCCCACACCTATATGAAAAAGATCTGTATTAATAACATCTGCTGTAAAATGTACATCAGTTCAGCATGCTTTCTTGCATGAAATACATTATTATTTAATAATAATGAATTTATTCAATAAAATTAAAAAATTAAATACAAAAATTAAATTATTATTTAATAATAATTAAATAAATACATTTAAAATAAATTATGCATTTCTTGCATAAAATGCACTGGCTCAAAGGAAAGCCAGATTTACACAAGAAACGGAAATGACAAAACTGCATCCAATGACGCTCATTTACTTGCAAAGGAGGTGATGAGCTGATCTGATAAGCATACACAAAGTACAAACAACAATTAGGGTCAGATTTACAATATCTACAAGCAAAGTAATGGCGCTGGATCAATCTAACAACTAACAGGCTAGTTAATGCGATACGAATCAACATGCCTTGTCTCGTTATTCTCAGCTCTCCTCGTGGCACTCGAAAAACGTAAGCTCCCTGCTCTCTTAATGGAAAACATTCCATCGAGTCTCGACCGTTATCTTTTACCTGCTTTTAGGGTGTTGATTTTGGTCCACTGCAGTTTGCTTTTTGGCCGCCATTTTCTTTCTGTTGGTTCTGTTTGTCCTTCGTCATGAGAGGCTTTTGACCAGATTGTCTGACCCTGAATGTCACTTTCAACCGGACTGAAAGTGTGAAGCCTTTATTTTCCATTCTTAACCACTTATTGAAACCATAATATTTCTACACAATATAACATAACCAACAAAAATCAAGTTAAACGTTTTTTTTTCTTATATTTTTGGAATGCAGGTCCCCTGTCATCCACCAGGGGGTGCTGCAGCGGCCTTGATTGCGCCCAATAGATTAATAACCTCGGACTGGTGCAGGGAGGTTCAAATACACCTATTTACCTAGAGCTATGGTACGAAATGTGTCAGTCACTCACCGTCTGCATGACTTAATACTAGCTGAAATTATAAGTGCTGGGTGAAAATAATTATGCGAGTTTGAGACACGATTGAATAAATCTTAATAAATCTCATAAATTTTCATATATGACTTGGCTATATGATTCACAGAGAAGAAGAAAGCAAACACCAGGCAAAATTTTGATTAAGCATATGGCTTTTTTCTGGAGGAACCGGTGTACATCCCCGATACAAATCAAACTCACAAAAATACGGGTAGAAAATATTTGTAACCAGCACTCATAGATAAAGCAGAATGTATGACCTCATGTTAAAATCACTGTCCTGGTGTCTTTCGGTTGCTTTTAATGTGACAAGAAAAATCTCCCTTGAGCTTTCATACTTACATCATATAGGCCTTAACTTTGCACACCCTACTTCTTATACCTTTTCAACATCTACAATGCTTCTTTAATCAGTAGTTGCATTATATTTAGATTTTTTTTTTTATTATTATTTGTCTGACTGTTGTTTGAATGCTCAGGTTTATCTTGAAAGGTATAGGGCTTAGCTTTAGGTTAGATTTTGACAACCTATGGAATTTTTCCTTAAATATTGTGAGGAGATACTGCCTCAGAAGTGAAGCGCATGGGAAGAAAGTACCCTGTGGTGGTTTGATTTGATAAAAAAAACTGTAAGCTTGTTTAAGATGAATCCCTTCTCGCCTGGCGAGAGGACAAGAGCTGGTGACTGCAGCCGGGGGAGGTGACAAAAAGCTGCAGTCAGCTTGGACGGTTTCCAGAAGCATACACAGGGAGTCACATGCACATTCATCAGAATCAGACTGAATAAAATGCTATTTTTCTGCCTATTCAACTTTTGCAGTTATCAGTAATTGATTTTCTTGGTTACATAGGGATAATAATTGCCATAATCATGTCAGTGTTTATCCTTTAACACTCATTTATTTATTTTTTTCATACTGAAGACCGCGTCCCCTTTAAATTATTTTATAACTCAGATGCATTTACATGTAAATAAAATGTCATGGTGCTGTTTCCTTCCATTTCTTGTCCAAGATGAACGTCATTGAAACTAACTAATATTACTCTAAAAATACTGCCCAAATATCACATACTTCCACTCCCTGCTTTTATAAATAGCTTCCACAGAGCTGCTTCAATGAAGTTCTGATTAAATGGTTTCCATTTTTATCAATGACTCATTCCATTGAAAAGCAATTTTCTCATCCTTTCATATAAACAATCCAGTCTACAGATCTTTGCCAGGCCTATACACAAGAACTGAATTACCATGAGCATCTCCACACAAAGGAGAACTGACTGTCATGACAGCACTTGCATATATCAGATGGTTCGTGTTTCAAATCAGAGTCCTAACATTACTGATTGAGTTAATTCAATAGTCATCTTCCTTTTTTTCACCATCCGCTAACGCTGCATAAAATTTAATGGACAGATGTCAACCAAATCCCGGACACAAGTTCAAAATCTAAATGGTCATTGTTGTTGCTGTGATGCTGATGTTTTCATATAAATATGAGATGTTAGACACCACCAAATATTACCAGCTTAAACAAATAAATTCCTGACGTCTACCGATTTGATGCCTCCAGCATTTAATGCATTTTGTATGGCGTTATCAAGCCATTTCCGCTCTCTCTCTCTCTCTCTGCTTCTGTCTCCTCGCTTTGTCACAGAAAATCGAACATAACACATCACCCACTCGTCAACTCATTCAGCTAAGCATACCAGAGAGACAGAGGAGAGAAGAGACAGATAGCAAAGTGTGCATTTGTAAAAGTCCTAATTTGTTTATGTCATGGCTTTTATTGAATTGGACGCATTAAAAGAACTCATTTAAACTTTTATCTCATTACGGGGGGGCGGGAGGGGATTTGGCTTGTGTGATTGGCTGAATATGTGCAGCTTGTTTTTGCACACAGAAAGTCACACACATGGACAAGCACATAGGTCTCCTCCAGTCTTTTGACTTATTTAACTGCACCCAACACCATGCACCAGAGAAATGGGACATGCATTTACACTGTGAAAGCATAAGAACTCTTTCAGAGTACTGGCATGCAGAAGACAAAGGGGAGAAGTGCATGGAGAGAAAGAAGCGGTTGTGAATGTGTTGATTGGAGTCGAGGCTCAAGGCAGCAAAGGCAGGAGCCGTACGGTCTCATTGTGTAGTGCAGGCGGGGGAATAGAGGATGACGAGGAGGCGTTTCCATGGGAGGGCTGCTGTGTTCTTCTCGAACATACGCATCCCCTTATCTCCTGCCTGGGGAGAAACAAACACTGGCAGCTCATACGAAGGGGAGTTTCCCTGGATCTATTGGAGCTGTGGAGAAGCAACAGAGCCCTAATTGAATTTGAGGAAAGAGAGACAAAAGTGCAGGACGTCTACGAGGGCCAAGCCGTCTGTGTTGATAGCAGAACCATCTGTACATTATGTGCTTTGACAAAGCCGTTTTTAATGTGACTTGTACAAAAAGCTGTTCAGTTCAGCAAATGTGCAGTTTATACCAACATGAATATGCTGTGTCAGTTTGTCCTCTTATAGTTCTTCTACCTAGTTGTCTCAAACAATCAGGACTAAGGCACACACACCCAATGCACCGCACATCGCTCTGACTTTGACTTGTTATTTCTGTATATTTTTAGCCATGCGTGCTGTCGGTCTCTTGCACTTGTTTGATTGTTTAATTATCTGGACATATTCTGAGGATTGCCCTGTAATTTTGCACAGATGTTCGTGGCATTTTATCGACTCCAGATCCACCCACTCACCCACTTTGGTTCTCATGGGAATATCTCCACAACTGTTGGATGGATTGACCAAAAAAAACAAAAAAAACAATTTCACCACAAGGTTCATAGCTGTTGAAACGTTTGTTTGCGTCATAGAGTTTTGCTTCAGAGACAAGGAATAATGTTTCAGACTGGACCCTTATATCAAAATATAGAAGAGTAGAAACTTTAACAAACACAATTATCATAAATGCAACTCCAATGTTCTGGGGATATTAATGCTATTGAGCACATTGCCATGGAATTTGTTAAAAAAAAAAAAAAAACATCTGTGCTCCCTTTAGAATGAATTGTATAAAGTGCCATCATCAGGTCAAAATTTCTGTTTACCCAACATTACATTTTGACCAACAGCCTCAGCTGTATTGTTCACTACTGTGGATTTAACACATAAACTAAATCAAATAGGGGCTGAAATGAATAGTCTTGTAGAAATGGAGAGTGATGGAGGAGAAAAGGTGATTGAATAAGCAAACGACCAGAGAGGCAGGGTGGAGGAGCGCACAGAGGGATTAGTGTGGACAGGCCTGTAATTGAAGGGAAGGGAAGGACCTCAACCTAGATCAGTATCTATCACTCCAGCAGGAAAAAAGAAAAGAGCTCAACACCCACATATTTCCAGAAAAGCAGAGGGAAAGAGAAACCAAGGCCCCAGATGAGAAGAAAGGCCATAAGGACGAGGGAGAGAGGGGTGAAGGCGATGCAGAGACAGACACTGGACATGTGTATGTGTGATGTTGGTTCCTCAGAGCTTTGACACAGATGGGAGGAAGACAAAGAGGGAGCGGATGTGAAACTAAGGGAGAGACAGTGACAAATAGAGGGAGAAAGGAGATCAACATGTAGAGACAGAGCCCTGGAGGCACAGCCACCAGAGAAGCAGAGAATTATGGGAGTGCAAATTAAATTACACCGGAAGGAACAGTCAGGTCTGGACCTGCAGGAAACACTGTGCATGGGGCTCTTTGTTTGAGCGCGCGCGCGCATGTGTGTGTGTGTGTGTGTGTGTGTGTGTGTGTGTGTGTGTGTGCGTGCGTGTGTGTGTAAACATATACGTCTAATCATGAATATTTCATGTACCTAGGTCCCTCTTGAAAAATAAATCTAAATCTCCGTGATACAACCTGATTAAACAAAGTTTATGTGTGTGTGTGTGTGTGTGTGTGTGTGTGTGTGTGTGTGTGTGTGTGTGTGTGTGTGAAAGTGAAAGTGAAACAGAAGAATGGGGGGCAGGGGGTTTACTGGGACACAGTATTTGGTTCTGTATGAAATATGCCGAGCACCTCCACATTAAAACATCATACATATATGATCCAGTAAAACAGTTCTTCCACGTCCCCCTTTTTCATCTCATAATAAGGCTTTCTTTTTGCCGTGATTCTGTGCTACAAGGACTTGATGAACTTTGAACCCGGTGTGTGCTGATCTTTGTCTGTGCACACAATGGCTCTTTTCTTGGAACTTTTCTTGGACCACAACAGAAGTATTAGTTTTGTGTTTGTGAGATTTTGAGTGAATGCGGAGCAGTAATGCCTGTTGGGAGTATTTTTCTACCACATGAAGAGTGTTTAAAATCACTTTTATGTTGTGATCAGTTTTACTTGCATGTTCTTAACTTTCTGCTGCTGGACATTAGACAACACTCCAATCCTGCACCTGGTAAAGCTTTTACAACCCTAGAAGAACGCACAGTTCAATGGACCTGTGGAGAGATGAAGCATCACAGCACCAGAGACAGGAAGTTAACCAGCTGCAGGGAAACACAAATGGAGCAAGCATGGGAGGAGAGCGAGGTTGATGAAGCAACACGCAAGGCCACAACACAGATCCGCGGAGATATCTGACCGAAGCAGACAAGAAACAGGGTCGTCTACCCAGAGGACAAGTCACCCGCCGGAAGGATAAGCATCCTATGTCGTGCCGGGAAGAGTGTAGAGTTCTGCAAGAAGCTCTGGGCAGTGACAGTCATCTGATGAGTAGATGTGCTTGTCGGCAAAGAACTTTAGAACTTGTCACTAGTAGTATACTCTTGTCCCCAAGATATCTGTGGAGGTCAGTCTGACCCGCGATAAAAGAAAGAGGACCAACTCAACAAACAGCCGAGGACAAGCTTCAGCAGTGAGGTTTATGGACACAGAAGTACTCAGTTATCTCTCTTGTCTTTATAAAGGATCCTGAGAAGAGATGTCGCTCTTCTGTCTTTAATTGCTGTGTTGTTTGTCTGTTGAAAAGTTTATTTTTAACTGATATTTTTATTATTTTCAACAGGACTTTGAATAGGAATTGCGGAAGTTACTTATTTGGTATAGTTGGTTTTATCAAATGTTTTTATTAAGTTAATTATTTATTGGTTGTAACCTTACACTGTCACCCATCAGTTTTGACACAGTTCATTTCATGTTGCCATTCTTCCATCTCAGATGACTGATTTTTGAAAACATAACAACCTTGCTTGTTTTGATATAACATCCTAAAAGGGCTTTAAGATGGAGCAGTGGGCTGCACCAGACAAGGCTGCCAAAACTCTGCATCAATAGGCCTTTTTTCCAGTAAACATTTTGACTTGTCATAGTAGGAACATCACGGGTGTTTAATAACCTTAACAATGACTCTGCAGTATTAAAGTCTCCCGGTACGACATGATAGTATGCCAGTGACACATCATGCACAATAACAACACCCTGAGAAGTTGAATGGAATTCAACTGGCGTTACTTTGATTGTGTACATCTGTGCTCATCCAGCAGTGACATGTCAATGCTTCTTTGGCAAAAAAAAAAAGAAAGGCCAATCAAATCATCTTGTTTAGTTAATAGCAGGATGCTGGTGGATGTCATCTGGGACTGCTAATTTAACAGAGGTTTGTGCACAATTTCATCAAGTGGAGCCAGAGAAGCACCGACCTGAGTCAAAGGCAGCATCGGCGACTGAAACTTCCATGTCCTGTCAGCGGATCTCAACTCCAAGGCCCTTTGTTCCTTCTGATGAAGTCGTTTTTTAAAAATCAGTGACAAATATGGTTTCCTCTTGTTTGAAGTAATTTCCAACAAAAATCAAAGGTTACTGAAATAGTAGTAAACATGGGATTAATAGTAGATTCATACACAATTGGAGTACTAATAAGGATTTATAATGTCTTGTCCTTTGAATAACTACAAACTTGTATAACTAAACAGTGGGCTACAAATACTGTAATCGTGACAGTTAAATAGTCTCTGACAGTTGATTTTAAGAAAAGCCCTTCAGAGCATTTTTTTTTTCTGCTGACTATGCCTCTCTTTGCATTTGTCACACATGCGGGAGGTTTGTCCATTGAAGCAGCTCTTTTCCCTCCTTTCACTCACATCCAGTACGTACTGTATACTGAACTAATTCTTGTAAGATATTTAGTTGACCTTCTCACTCATACAAACCCCTCACTTAGCTTTGCAATGTAAAGTTTGGTTCTATCTTAATATAATTCGTTAATGATATGATAGGGTGCCAAATGTTATGCATGTTTTATTTTTGCTATATCAGCTTCATTACACCCACCAAACATCCAGATATATTGGTGTTCTGCTTTTTGTTTTCTTTTCTTTTTTTAATGAATTTAGATTTACATTTTTTTAGCATATAACTAACTGCCAAACTATCATTCCTCAGACAGGGAAATTAGCTGGCCCCATGCCAAACACCATCCAGATGAATACCATGCCTTTGAGTGAAGATGAAAGCCCCTAGTTTACCTCTTTTCATAAAGATCTTTTGAGCTACTTATGCCTTATTATGCATGCAGTATGCTTGTACTCTGGATGTATATTGATACCTGTGCCTAATTGTGACAGTTTCCCTCCTTCAATGCATTTTTTGTTTTTGTTATCTCCTTTATATTCACTTCTTAACCTTATGCCACTTATTTTATTATCTATAACAGTGACAGCAAACCAATGAAGCAAATACCATTTGATGTTTTTGTTTCAATTCACTTAATGTTTGGAAACAAAAGTCTTGAGTAGCTGCTTGAAATGTGGAGAAATAATGCTGAGATAACAGTGAATAGCAATAATTATTGTTTCAAGCTGCTGAATGTCTTTTTATTGTCCAGCAGAGAGGTTCTTCAAGGAGCCATGACTTGTGATGCAGGCCTGGGGTGCTGTACTTTGGTAAAGGTCACACGAACACTGAAGCCGATTAGCAATTCAGATTGGGCTAAAGGGGCAAAAAAGTAGCCCTGCCTGAGTCTTATTGCATTAGCAGAGAGTAGGAGTGCAAAAGCACACTCGTGATTAGATGGCATAATAAGGAAGCAGCTAGGAGATGTCATAAGAAATAGATTCATGCACATACAGAATCTATATGTGACCTTTCTTACAGTGCTGTTGTGATGATGATGCACCTCAGCTGGCATGAGACACATTTGATACATACATATGCATGCACACACTCTCTGACAAACAAGCATAACAATAAGGTATGACTCACAGTAAGCAAACAACATATTACAACACATGATTCCATTGTGAAGGTTTATCCTTGGTATTTCCTCCCACTAACTATCCCTCCACACACAGGGATGATCAGTACTCACAGCCCAGGACCCTGACCATCTGCCCTCTTACAACATCTATCTTGCAAACACAGTATGGGTTGCAGGATCATTAAGACAGATGTTTTGAGGGAACGCTTCCTGCTTTCCAAGGTTCATTCCCTGACCTTTCTTACAGCACTGTTGTGATGATGATGCACCTCAGCTGGCATGAGACACATTTGATAACTGTTTTTTGCTCAAACTCAGTGTTTAGGATGAAGAAAATCTGTGAAGTTATGGTGCATTAAACACAAAAAACATCTCACAGCACACGTGAAAGGGGACAATAAGGCTATACAGACGATGCAGTGTAATGATGCATGTACTGTATTTCTGCCAGATACAGTACAAGCAAGGATAGCATCATCAATCTCTACTGTCCTTGTTAGGCTTTACTCCCACATCCCCAGTGTCTTTAACCATATTGTACAGTTTCCATACCACTGATCTTGTTCTTGGAAGACCCTCACACTGCATATTTTGTGCCTCTCGGGGTGTAAAGGCAGGCAAGACAGCACACTCTTAGAGAATACTTAGAAGAGATGCAGAATATCCTGTGGTCAACTTAGTCAGAGAAATAAGGTTGAACATGACATACTAATTAAAACAATAGATATAATTGAATATGTAGAGTATTAAAAAAAAATCTGTCCCACTGTAAGGCCTTTTTCCTTCATTCAGCACCATGGACAGTGAACACAGGAGCATGCACTTCTGATGCAGAGACGAGCTTCTGCAACAGTCCAGTTAACAGCAAATGAAAGAGATTGAAGTGTGATCTAAAACGATATATATTCACCCTGTTTCACTTTACAGGCTTTTGTTGTTCACCACAGCAGAGGTGGCTTTAATACCAAAGTAGCACAAGTCCAGCTGAGTGTGTGTGTGTGTGTGTGTGTGTGTGTGTGCGTGCGTGCGTGCGTGCGTGCGTGCATGCGTGCGTGCATGCGTGTTTGTGTGTAGATGGTTTCAACCCTGTTTCTACTATGCTTTTGAAATCCACAACATGTATGCAAGTGAAGAGCCTGGGATGCGTGCTCTAAGGCTGCTGTGCTATTGGAACGACAAGTGAACAGGGGACAATGCAAAGCCTGGATTAGGTGCAGAAATCACTGGAGTGCTATTAACAATATTGAAATGGGCACCACTCTCTACCCTCATCTCAGAGAACTGTGGTACAAGCTTGGACCTTCCTCCAAATGTCAAACGTCACTTCTCAGTCACAGTTCACAAAACAGTCAATATTAGAAAGATTAGGCTTAGAGAGCAAAAACAAAGGGAGAAGAGACAGAGCATGGTGGACTGCAGGAGTATGCGTGGACCTGTCCTCCAGTCCTCCTGTGCTGCTTGCGTGAGATGCAGTTGTGTATTTGTGAAAAACAGATCAGAGGATGCAGTGGAGGCACTGGTGGTACTCTGAACTCTGAAAAAATAAATAGCAGTATACTGACAGATATGCCCAACGGTTGCCATGACGACCGTGAACCCACCCTCGTTAAATGTACCCGCGTGTGTATGTGCGCGTGCGCGACCCGGCCTCGTTAGTCCTACCTTGCACTCTTCCATGCACGTCCTAACCGAGTATGCATCCGTCTCGTATTTCTGAACCAGCAGTTCAAACTCCCGGTAATTCTCCTCCGCCTCCTTGTCAAGAAGCTGGTAAGCCCGGACACACTCACTGCATCCCAGCACATCCACCCCCGTGGCCATATCCAGGGTGCAATTCAAAACGTCCGGACTCGTAAACCCGTAAAACAAATCGAAAAGTGAGTAGGAATTACAAAAAGAAAGGTACAAATCGCTCAGATTCACGTACGCCAACTGTGTCCCGTTTTCCCCTCCACCAGAGAGGCCCAGGCACACGGTCTTCGCGTCCGTGAAAGTAAAGCAGTCTTTGGACAGGCTGTCGGGGTGACAGGTGTCCATTCGCCACAGAGGTTTGGTAGAATTCCCTAGAAAAATAACATCTTGCTCTCTGGCGAGATGGTTGGGGTCGGGTGATGTTGGGATATGGTGTCGGTTTAGGGAGTTTGGGTACTCGCCCATGTCCGTAATTCCAAGCCCTTCGTCCGACCGCTTGTCTCGGGTTCGCGTCAGTTTCGCCTCGGCGCAGAACCACAAGTGATCAGAGAGCAGGACGGTGATGAACAGCAGAGAGGCCAGCGACAGTCGCCATCTCTGGGCCCGCTCTGACTCGGTAAATGGCTTCTCGTTCTCTCGGGGTGCAAACCAGTATTTTAAGCCTTCGTCATGCTGCCGACGCATCCAAGCACCCCTGGTCATATTTTAGGAAAGTGCTGCCCTGGCCGACTCCACCGCGGGGGCTGCTCTGCCACAATACTCATTGACTTGTTGGGAGATGGACTCCGGTTGGTTCTTCTCTGTAACAGTGGGGTGCCGTGCCTCCGCCGGTCCAGGGCGCTCCACTATCGCGCCCGCAGCAATCGGTGCTATTCCGAGCCAATTAGCGTGCCCGCACAGATTAAGCTTCGCGCTGCCGCATCCCGGCTCTCCATGGCTCTCCGGGGGGAAACGGCGTCCTCTTTGACCGCATGCCCCCCTCTCCTCTTACCGTCCCTCCCCGGGTTTGTTCTCTCGTCAGGGGCGCAGGGAGACCAGCTGTTGCGAGCCTCTCGGTACTGATGCTGCGCGTCTGCCGCCGTTCGCTTTGCAGATTCACTTAAAGGACAGCAACGAGCCCCTTTGATGCAGGCAGGCTGGTTTCTCTGTCCCGTACCTGGGCGGAAAGCCTAGAATCCTTTCTCCTGTTGTCCATTGTCATCTTGGACCGCGGTTAAGTTGCCGCCATGTTCGTCTTGAAACACTTTTTCGGAGAGCTGGGTCTGTTTGCGTCATCTCCATCGCTGCGATAGCTCCATCGTTGCGCAGTGGCGGAGCAGCTTATTACCTATATGCACGCCACACACGCACTCACACACACTCACACACGCGGACAGAGGGTGAGGGAGAGACCACAGACACAGAGAGGTGGTTAATGTAGTTCTGGCTCTCCACTCTGCTGTTCAGAAGTAATAGTCGCCAGATATTTCCCTGGTAGGAAACAAACACACACTTGTGGCGACATCTTGCTTTTGGTGCAGGATAGATGCATTTCTTTCACAAGAACAACAAGGCAGTTAAGAAATCACGCTCACCGTTTCCATGTCCTCATTAAAAGTCACTGATCCGACCCATTCTTTACACAGTGTAGGCCTGAGCAGTCCCATATGTCGAACCGCAGGCTAAACTGTTCATCCTCAAATGTTTGTCTTCTTGCCCAGAGGAGAAGGTGAAATTGAGATGTAGGAAAGGCTTTGACAACACCGCTGGAAACGAGTCAAGCTTAAGCCTCTGAACACGTGCAAAGCAGCTGAACAAGCATGAGGTTTGTGCTGTAACAATATCATTTGTTTTTTGCATGTGAGTCCAGTCTTATCAGCTCCGTTGTGTTTGGTCAGTGGGTTCAAAACAAGCACATTACATGCAGTATGGATGTAGGCAACGTTCAAGCGTGTGTGACAGAGAGAGGGATGGGGAGATAGATAGTTGCTCTTCGGGTGCTGAAAGTAAATTACAGTATTTATCCCTATCTTTAAAGCTACTAATCATTGTCAGTGGCATGGCTTGCAGTATAACCAAAGAGACAAGAGAGTGTTGCCTGATGTTAATGGGTTGTATATAGGGGAAAAGAAAAGAGATGATTACTTGATTAATTAGTTCTTAAGGCTGTGCAGGGGGCAGCTTATTCCACAGTTTGTTGTTTCGGAGGGAGGAAAACTGCTGGTCGAACACCAATCCAATTATTTTTTAGCGCAGTTCGTGTCCCTCTGCCAAAAACCAAAGATGTAATTGTTGAAATCGTTGGAAAACTTTCAGCTCTGAATTTCAGCACCATGGATAGCTCACCACTCACTGTCGCCTGTGAGAATGGAGGCTGTAGTTTCCCTTTTACTGAGGCTTTTGTAAAAGTGCTCCCAAGCGCAACAAAAACAGGTGTTTATTTACTCATGTTGGCTTGTTGATGGCATTACACCTTCCACTGAGTGCTCTACAGACTTATTTAAGCTCCAAAAGTTGGTTGAATTTAGCAAATTTGCATCTAAAAAGCTCTTAATTAAACAGCTTGACAAGGGCCCATGTGTGTGATGCAGGTACCTTCTGCCATGCTGTCCTGAGTGATCCAGGGATGGTGGTATGGCAAACATCTGTTGTGTCGTTGCTAGGGGTGTTTTATGCATTCAGCGCTCATATATTATGTCACCGCAGGAAGCTGTGATCATGCCTTGTGGGGATAGATGTCTTACATCAGCTGCGATTCTCCGGTCCGCCTATCACTGTAGTCGCTCTGTCTTTGACCCGGATCGTGGTGTGTGCGTGTGGATGTGTGTAATTGTTTCCCACCTACTTCTTTGGTGGACATATGGTGATAAGGACGAAGACTTGCGTCTCATGACACTATCTCCATATCTTAACACCTGACTTATGTCATCAACTGAGAGTTGAGAGGAGACCAATCAACAACAGAGAGTGTGTGTCTGGCACAGCAGAGTTGTCAGTTTCACACCAACCGCCTACATTTCCTACCTGTGTGTGTGTGTGTGTGTGTGTATGTGTGTGTGTGTGTGTGTGTGTGTGTGTGTGTGTGTGTGTGTGTGTGTGTGTGTGTGTGTGTGTGTGTGTGTGTGAAGGAGACAGAAGTAGTGCGAGGGCAAGAGTGAGACCGAGTGGAGAGACAGAGGGGAGAGCGAGAAAGGGAGTGAGTGTGAGATGAATGCAGATTGCTGGCCCTTAAATCTGGAGCCATCACAATAACAGTAAGGGCTGGCAGACATGACTCATCCACTATGAAAGCTGGGGAACGTGTGTGTCTGTGTGTGTCCTCTCTGAAACGACTGTGGCCTACATACATGCGTAGAATTGATTGTACTGTCTCACAGTACTGATAGCTCTCGCTAAATCAAGGGTAATTTGAAGAGTCAAAGGTTTTGTCTCTTTTGCATATTCAAATTTGAGGAGTTTAAAAAGTAGGCAACACGTGTCAAAGGCACTTGAAAGTGTATCTCTGTCATTCATACATGCCTCAAAAATGTATAAATATCTGTTTAAAAATGTTGAGTGAAGAAATCAAAAGTGGACGTCTCGGTGCCTTTTTAGTAATTGTTTCAATGCTTTTTAAGTCAATCTCCCTCTGAGTTCAAACTATAAAATTAACCACATTCGATTTTGTGTTTATGAGTCATATAAGGAGCTTAAACTGATGCTAAAAATGTTTTTTATTTAAAAAAAAAAAAAAAAAACAGGCTTAATAAGCTTTTGAAGTTTGTGTCTAGACTTTTTTTTCCAACATGATGTTCATCTGTTTATCTCATCATTGCAATGTGTTTCCCGCCTATTTGCATTCCTCATCGAGGGAGATGGGGAGAATGAGAGAGGTGGATGCCAGGTTGGACCTACAGACAATCAGAGGAGGATGAGAGTGGGGCGAGAGAAAAGAGACAGGCAACATCATCTAACTGCACATGGCCATTTGCCAAATTGTGTCAAATCACCAACCTTCACACCTCCTACGCACCGTGTCAGCACAGATATATACCTCTTAATCTGTTGCCGTATCTCATTTGGTGGGCTTCAATATGCATGTTCTTCTTCTCTTTGTCTCCTCATCAGTAAAAAGTATTTGTTTCTCTCCTCTCATGCTCTATCAGCATATCATTCCTGTTTTCTACTAACACCATCTCTGTCCTTCCTTCTCTCCCGTCCTGTACTCAGCCGACCCTGGACGACTCTTCCAATGCGTTTCTTTGTTTCTCTGTTCTCGGTCACCAAAAGCCTGTCTACCTCTTTTCTCGCTCTTTCTGGCCTTTCATCTACCTGACGTCAGAGAGGAAAAAGAGACAGGCCAGGCATCTCTGATTGGTTTAGAGAAGACAACCCTCTCGGCCCGAGCTCTATCCTGGGGCGATGTTACAAGCAGACAAGACAAGTGTGATATAAGGTCCACTCAAGAGCATTTGTTTACCATCTCTTACATTGAAGTGTTACATATTTTAACTGCATCTCAGTCTTCATCAGTGAAACGAGTTTGAGCAGTTGTTATCACATAATGCAGGTAAGTAACCTTGGCCATGTGATTACAAGTCCTACGATAGCTATCTCGTGTTTCCACTGTTTTAGCACCTTCAGCTCATAACTACTAACTTACACTTACATGAATATATAGGCCTAGTTGCTAATTTATTTGATATAGATGTCCAGCTAAAGGCAGTTAAATACAGAAATCATGCTTTAGTTTGTCATGGCGTTGTACTGCACTAACATTATATTGAGTGTTTCTAATATTCTGTCCCCTCACGTATCGACAAAATGTTACAAACACATCTTAATGTAATTTAGTGCAGTACAACAATGCCTTTAACTATAATCTCAGTAAAGAACATTTAATAGAATTTACATATTTCTGACATAGTCACCATATACAGTAACTGACACATTAAATGCATATAAATAAACAGAGGTTATGGAATGTTGTTCTGGCTTGTCTTTAGTTATACAGGTGTACTTTATAAAGTGCTATTATCTACTATGGAAGTCTATATGTTTAGACATGTATGTTTTTGATTTTCCAGGCAGGTTTTTAATTTTATTTATCTCTGCAACAAATCAGTGAACGTTTTTATTTTTTTATTTGATTGACTTGATTCTGTAACATTCTATGAGAAAAAAGTCAATCATTGCATAAATAGTTTTGATTTATATTATTGTAAACTATCAAAGCATTATATCTCCTTTTGTATTTTCCACCATTATTTCTAATTGCTGTAAACTCCTCCTCAGAACTATACAATAACTTTTACGAAAAGAAAAGGTGGTCTGTGTGTGTTTTCAAGGGGAGATGGACCAGTTTCCCAACATTGTGACTTGTCACTGTGGGGAAAGAACAGGTGTATTAATGATGGCGGCATTCTACCGCCGGGAGGTCCTACTCTTGTGCATGCTGGTTCATTGTATTGACTTACAGGGACACTTAATGGATCTGAGCCATCATTAGTTCCGCCTGTATTTTCCCTCTGTGACAAGCCAAAATGTCGGCCGTGAAAGAGGTCTAATGATGAAACAAATGCTCAGAGTGGTCAAGTGGTCATTGGACTCGAGGGGGATTAGAACGTTGATGGAGATACAATCATGCCGTTCCAGCTCCCATCCCACCACGCACCACTTCTGCTCAGCCTCAGGGTTCTACTCTCGTGATCGATTGGCTCACCCCATTTCCATTCCAGGAATCCCTAAGCAGCTTATCAGCGCAGCTCACTTTCCAAAGGACACTGCCCATTCCCATATCCATGAGCTGGGATTCCTGACCTGTATTCCCATTGTGCAATCTGGATCTCTGCGTTCACTCAGCCCCCAGCTTCAAAGGAAATGTGCCTGTCAGGGAAGACAGCTTTTACCCTGGCAAGGAAACATACAGAATACAAATGTACATAGTGGAGCAGACTCGTTTATGTTGGTTCTTGCATTATTATGTGTATTATCAGTGTTGTGGAACTAAGAAAAATCAGGTTATGAAAAACCCTCATGACACTATTTCATGGTACACATTTAATTTTAAATATTGTAGAAACTTAAATATTTAAAACCTTCTTGTTAAGAACATCTTCCAGAGGCATCACAATCACAGTAGTTTGCAACGGCTGCATGCATAAAAAACATAGTTGAATATGTGCATAACGAGATTAAACATATTTCCGTGTGTAAGGGTGTGTGTTTGTCTTCATCCTCTCTTACCCTGATGTTACATCACTGATAGCCTGAGACTGTTTCCCAATGCTCACAGAGTCTCTACACAGTCTTCTACATGGGGAATGATTGCTCTCTCTGGGAAAGGACCAGAAGGCGGTAGAAATGTTAATCACACAGTGGATTAAATATTTCACTTCACAAGATTTTTGACTCTTGTGAAGTAAATGTGTAATAAAAAAAAAATGTAATTTAAAATGTTAAATATTTAACTGAAAATGTATGTTTTCAAGGTGGTTATTAAGAATTGATGAGTAGGGTATGATAATATTTTGTTGTTTCCTTGAAATGTTTGATTTTGGTGCACATAAGATAATGTTTAGCCATGCTGGCAGCTTGGCTTTAAGGCTGACAGTGTCGCTTTGTCAGTCTCCACTGAAATATGTCAACAACTGCTGGATTCTCATGATCCACAGGCAGAAAAAACAAAGACATTTCCATTAGCTTCTGCTGTACTTCATTTATATGACTAATTGCTGAATGTAAACGTGCTAAACTAAGATAGTAAAAATGGCCAACACATTATTCCTGTTTAACATCATAGCATTGTTGCTGTGAGCGTGTCAGCCTGTTGATATTAGTTCAAAGCAGAGCTTCACTGTTGCTGGCATGGCTATCGACTTGTTGATTTTACAACAGGGGCACGTGACAAATCTTTGAATTCAAAACGAAGTGGCTTTAGGAAAGGTGAAAAAGCAAAGCAACCCAATTTGCTATGTTTGATCAAGACAGAGATTTGACCACATTTTTGAGAAGATCTTAAACTCAAGGAGTGTCTCGATCAGCGTGGAGCCCAGCATGGTTCTGCCTCCTCCAGATGGAGCGAGCGAGCCCCTGTAACATCAGCTTTAGCCAAAGTGTAAACAACAGAAGGCAGGATTTACAGGAACTCCAGGGCTGAGACTGAGGCTCCAGACTCCAGCTGAGAGAGCTGAGGCCCAGCCCAAAGTGTTTAAGCCACCAAGCATCCCTACGGCCATCAGCGACCTGAGCTGTACCCAGATTACCTCATTTGGTCTCAGTCTCTACATCAATTCTCAGTCTACTCGATTCAATTTACTTAATACAGATCAAACTGATTTGAAGTGTCTGTTCCTCTGCACCCACAGAAGGCCCCTGGCATCATTTGAATTCAGAATTCCTTGTGTGATGTGAGCGAACATACATTTTTTATATGCTGACTTTAATAGGACCAACAGATAGAGGACCTCGGATGAGCCATTTATTATTGCAAAGCATTGGTAAAGGCTCGGTGTGTGAGGAAGGAAAATGAGGCTGGCATTTCTAAATGCATTTGCCTCTTACTAATCTGTGCTGTCAGAGAAAAGCACCTTCTGATGAAAGGGATATGTCTGCTCCTGTATCCAACAGGAAAGTGGTGGGGAAAAAAATGCGCACTTCAGCCTTTGAAGAACTGGGAGTGAAGTTAAATCCTGGCAAACATCTGAGTAGCACCCAGTACCGAGATCCAGTCACCTCTCATCCTGTAGGAGTTATATGTTTACAGGAATAAGCGCCCATCTACTACCCAGATTGTGCTTGGGATGGGGCTGGAGGACAGCCAGTTTAGTGCCGCTCCAATCCCCCAGCTTCATCTCTCCTTCCCTTTCCTCCTCTCCTCTGTTTTGGAGTGTTTAGTATGCTGAGGCTCAGAACATCACCAAGCAGTCACTGCCACTGTGTTGAAACACAGCTCACAGGGCTAATCACACAGGTCCATACCAATTTCTTCTCTTCAATCTTTGTCTCACTGTGTTACTGTGTAATTGCAAAAATGATCTGCAGTGGAAATTGCTCAAAGCAGCTGCAGTATATGAGCAAAAATGTGTTATTTTTTGAATAAATGTTCCATCGCAGCTTTTTTGGCAGCTGTGTTGCCTCTTATTTGGTACTTGACCGGTTTAGCTATCATTTTCAGCCATGCTAGTGGTGTCTATCTGTATGCTGTCTGACAATCAGTCGGCTGATCCAACAATTTGGTTCAACCATTTCATGGATTGTTGTCAAATGTTGTACAAATTTTGTACTTTTTCCACTAGAATGAATCCTTTGGTGATCTTTTAGCTCCACCACAGTTTTTAGTTAAAGTGAAATATCTGAACATACATCAATAGGACCAACAGTTTGTTAAACATTATTCGTTTTCAGACAATGAATCTCAAATCCCAAAGTAATCCTCTTTGGACTCCACACAGGATGAATTGTAACACGGGATGAATTGGAAATTGGGTGACCCCCTAATTTTGTGTGTAGTGCTGTCATCAGGCCAAAATATGAATTTCTATCTGTTTAGCTGACATTCCCATCAGCCTCAGCTGTACTGTTTAGATAGGAAATGTTTTCACGCTGACATGCTAAACTTAAATGGTAAATATGGTAACAAGAGTGTAGGTCACACTTTGCAGATGAGCATCAGATTTCACCCTGTGACATCACCAATGCATGTTTGCTGGCGTATGTTATTATGTCATGTCATACTTTGTATTTCCCACAATAACTGTGTTTACATTATTTCAGTGACTTTGTGCCATTGATTTGGCCGTTTGGAGATTGTAAAATAATGTTATTTTGCTCACACCGAGAACTAGTCTCGGCGTGATTGTTTTGTCAGATGTTTGTGACAGAAAGAGTGACAACTACCTCTAATCTATTTTCTTAACTTTTTATGTCTCAACAAATTTCCCTGACATTAGAGACATGTAAAGGGAAACACAAGCAGCCATTTCCACTTCCTGCCATCCCCATGTGGCATGTCCATCAGCGCTGTAGCCCTAACGTGAAGTTACATTTTGAGGTGCACATTAAAGCCTACATGTTGAATAAAAGCTCTCCTCCTGCACATGTGGGCAGTGGTAGTTGTATAAAATGCAGAATTTAAGAGCACAAAAGCTGCTAGTGAGACAACAAGGTCAGAAAAATCTGTAATTTGTTATCCAATGTTGAATAAATTGGTAGCCCAGGCTGATGTTGTTTGTTTCATTCTGGAAACATGCCATGTGATAGGAGCACAATGAATTAGGGAAAGGGATGCCATGACTGATAAGACCCAATCAGGAAGTGATGGTGGATGTCTGCGTCATTCTTTTCAAAAGTCAAGTCTATAACACAATCTCACCATTTTCAAAGTAAAATTGGGTCAGCAGCATTTTAAAAAGTCTCAGTTTCAGGGCTTGGAAAACGTCAGAGTAGTGGGAACGCTTGGCATTAAAGTAGCAAAGGTATTTTAAAATGAAAACGTATTAGCGTGGATGTAGCCCTACCCGCCACAGGAACCACATAGCTGTTGCTGCAGTGGAATAAGTTTGAATTCCTCCCTTAAGTTTCTTGTTTGTAAATAAAGATAATGGTTCAATTGTTATCTGATCTACTATGTAAAGTGCAAAGCCTGGGCCTGTGTGGCACTGTGCTGTCCTCAGCCTGGGCCCTTTACTCTGAGCCTGCGTCATCTATCTCATCACACAGCCTGACCGACCTCAGATGACTTTGCAGACACACTCTGCAGTCTACCAGTCACGTGCAAATCCCTCCCTCTCCCCCTGTGGTGGCTTGCTCCACTTCTGATCACAGCACACATCTGTGCTTCTCCTGGCAATCTAAAATCTAAGCCTAAGTGAGACAATCAAAGACAGAGTGTCATCCATTAGCAACAGTTCACATGTTTTTTTGTTTTTTTTTCCAAATTCAATTAGCCCGGGCCCATGTTAAATGTAAAGATGGTGTCACTGTAAATTGTGTTATCCTCCCATTTGCAGCTCTGCAAACCGCTCCCCAAAAGCAGATCTGATGTGATGGAAAACCTGCCTTCTCCACAGCAGCAAGTCACAGTCCTATAAACAACCGTTTTCCTCTCTCTCTCTTGGACTCTTCCTCCTCCTTTCTGTCCATCAGTCATTCTCCTTTCTGGGAGACTCTGTAAATATCTGTCACAGACAGAGTAAAGTTCAGGAAAAGGTCAAAAGTGATCAATTCTGCGCTGGCTCGTTCTGCTGTGTCTCAGTGTAAAACCGCAGCTCAAGAATGCGGCCAGTTTTCCTCCTCTAAGACGGCAGCAACATGATCTGCCTACATTTTTTTTAACACCTTTCTATCAAGCATGTAATCCATTACTGTAAGCCTTTAAAAAAGACCCTTTTAGCAATGATGCATGGAAGAGCATCAATCTCGCTCACTGTGGTCCTCTAGGCTCACTGGAGCTGTGATGCATTGCACCACTGAGATGTTCGATTTGGAGGCAGAAGACCAGGTGAGCATAAATGATATGCTGAAATCATGCCTGTAGTTAAATCAATCAGCTCAAGTAGATCGGCATCATCTGATTTTGCCAGCTCCCGTCATAGAGTGGGGCTAATTTATGAGATCACAGGGGGGTCATGGCGTTAGCTGCAGCGATACACTGTAATCAAGCCGGGGTCCAGAGAGCTGAGGCCTGAGGAACATAAATCAGTCGAATGAACTGCAGCTCTACACTGCTGGGTGTTGAACGAGAGCACACATGCACACGCAACGCGGCACAAATAAGCTGCAGCTCATTTAACCAGATATCATACACTGTCATCAGGATGCACATGTTCACACACAGATACAACAACCGGCTCTCTGCTAATTCCTCCCATTAACAGTGACATTTAAAGATATCTCCCCAGTGAACAGCTGCCAGTGCAAAGTACCTTTTCATTAAGCTCTTATTGTGTGGGCCCCGAGGGTGAGGAGGGGAGGTGCCTGGGAGTGTGTACCTGAGCCTATGTGACACAGACGGCAATAATGAAGACTCAAGTGTGGAGATAAAGAGGGGAAAATGAGGAGGTGAGCCAGTGATATACTGTCCAGATTTACAGGTTAAAAGTATTGTCTTTAAATCACGAGGCTGCCAGAGCAAAGGCCGCTGCACTGACTTACTACACCGTCATATAACAGAAAACAGAGGGATATAGGAAGCTTGATGCGTACATCACCTCAGCTGTCCTTCCTCTCACTCATTCTTGCTCTAGACCATTATCACGTAACCTTCTTTATGCAACCCTGTCACTATAGAGGAGTGGCTATGTATGAGTGAAAATGCCATGCTCTGAAAATTGCATGCTGCACTACAGTTACTCCCGCATCATTTCCTCCAAATGTATAGCAGCCACCTTGTGTGACTTTTTGTGTCAGTCAGTCCAGTGTGGAACTCCACCAGGGCTGAAACATTAAGCCAATGCAAAAGTGCCAAAAACTACAGTTCCCCAAATGGCCACATGAGGCTCATAAACTGTATATAAAAGTGGATGGAGCTTCCAGGTTTGAAAAATGAGGCAGATGCCTGAAGCTGCAATACCACCGAGTGCTCCTGGAGGTTGGCTCCAAAAAGTTCCTCCGGTTTCATATACTTGCATTCAACTAGTCCCATAAAATTTTAAATCAATAAATTTTTTCCTCGAGTTATTTAGGTTTTACCAACTAAACTCACTCACACAAAGGTTCAAATCCGCCCTTCAGGAAACCTTTAGGTGACGAGGCTACGTCCATTATTTATGTACAATCCTGTTTGCTCCAAAGCTTTAGGTGGACGACTGTTAAGCCCGAAGCGACTACAAAGGAATGTTTGGTGTTAAAAGATCTATTTGCGCCCAACTGGCCCATTGGTCTTTATTTGCAACACAGTGCTGCAGGAGCTGTTTAAAACATGACCTGCTGACACACACTGATGAATAAGCACCTTTCCATGGTATTTCCATGAGTCTTGTAGAGCGTGTAAGGTTTCACTTCAGTGTCCATAAGTTTAAGCAATTCATTATCTAATTCATTGTTTCACTAATTCTTCCAAATTTGTGAGCTTAGTCATCAACCTATTATAGTTATCGTTGGCTGTTTTACATTTTACTGTTTATTTGCCTTCAAATCCAAATGAGACCATTCTTCACTCTCTCCTGTTAAAGCTACCATCCTCTTGTTCAAAACCCACACTCCTGTGCACAAACACACACACACTTATTAAATGAGAAATGAAAGATGGCCTTTCGGTCCCCCAAGGATAAAACAGTAACCTTTAATCTGGACCACAACCCTGTCTGTTTCTACTGGCGACCAGACTCCACATGTCCTCTGGTATCAGCTTAGTCAGGAGTGATCTCCCAACACAACTCAAACAATCACTTATTACTGGTCTGACTGACCTTCACAAAATGACTTGGATTTCTCTAAATTGAGTGAATTTGCTCTTTAAGTGGACATCGGTTACCAACATGACCCGATATGCACTCACATTCCTTCAGTTTGGCCCACCTTTGGAAACCTCTTGACTTTACTCAGCCAATCTGGTTACATTTTCAAGGACAGTTGGCTCTACTTGTCTGCAGAGACCTAAGTCTCCACAGGCTAAAACAAACACATTGTAATTACAGTGTGCCCTTGATATTGCACTTTTTCAAAAAAAGCCTTGCTGCTCACATTATATTGTGGTTGCACCTCCTTCAAAAAGAGAATGTCCTTCACAAGGAGACATGCTTTGGTTTCTCCCAAATATAAAGAGCTCTTGGCACAAAGTTGCTGTTCACATATTGTACTGTAACTGGGATTAATAATGATGGTCATGATGGGGATGATTACTGTGGTTATGACCTCAGAAGAATAGTTTGACATTTCATGAAATATGGTTATTCGCTCTCTTGCTAAGACTCAGAGTAGAAAATCAATAGCACTCTGATGTCTGTCTCAGCAGGTGATTATCTTAGCATAAGGACTTGATGCAGTGGAAAGGAGCAGTTCAAAGACATGTCTTCCAGTGTTTCTAGAGCTCAATATTCAATACTCTAGGCCACTGTTCTCCAAGAAATGCATTAGTTTCAGCATGTAATGTTGCATAAAAACAAATCTTGTAATCTAAAAAATGTTTATGCATATTAAAGGTCTCTTTTCCATTGATTCATTTGTAGTCTTGATAATAAATAAAACAACTATTTGTGTGGTTTTAAGTACCCAAAACCATCTTAATTTAGTTTAACATTTCCTCTCTTAAGTCTCTGTCATGAGATCCATGAAGAACATGCTGTTTTGTGTCTTTAAGGTGCGTTGATCTCCTTAACCCTCTCTTCTGATTGGCTGATTCTTTTCTGAGTGTTGCACACCCAGGCCAACCACAGTACCACGTGAGATATAAGTGTGAGTTTGTGACATCACAAACTTGCAGAAGTCCAAACGATACAGTTGATGAATACGGCCTGTGTGTATTTCTCCTTTGAATTAGCAATTTGATATGTTCACAGTATTTATAGCACCAAGACCTGTCTTAAAGAAAAGAAACGTAAATCTGAATTTATACAATATGGGACCTTTAAACACCTCAGATACGCTGTTAATTTATAGCTTCAGAGATTCTTGCATATTTTGGAACTTTGGATAGAGCCAGGTAAGGTGTTGCCCCCTGCTTTCAGTCTTTATGTTTAACTTGACAAATTGCCTCCTGTCTCCAGGGTCTGCTTGACAGGCACAAGACTGACATCACTTTTTGATTCTCGGCAAGAAAGTACATCTAAAATGTATATTTTCCAAAATGTCTAATTACTCCTTTAACTTCAGGTCTGTGATGATCAAACAACAGACCACTGAAGACAAAAGCTGGCATTTTCACTTATTTTAAATAAATGTGGAAAAAAAACATACTTGGATGAATGAACCACTTCAACACTGCTTGATGTAGTAACTCTGGCAAGTAATGTTACCACTTTGGAGGCTTTTCAAGGTTGTGGAGAGCCAAAGAAAGCTAAAAGTCATCTTTTCAGCTTTATTTTTGGCACAATGGGAAAATGTGCTAATTATCCATTTCTACCATCAGAGGATGTTGGGTAAAGACCAGAGGATTGATGATGCCTTCGATGACATCATTCACGCTCTAAAGATGCTGACGATATGATTGGAGTCTTTTAGGGAAAATGTTGACCACTCTTCCTTAATGCCCTACTTATCACGGTGAGTATACACACAGTGAGAAATAAAAAAACAGGAGCTACAGGTTGTGTAGAGATTTGATTGTCTCACGCTGCTCATCATTTCACAAAACCCTCACATTCAAATCCAACGCAACGAGGAGACCATGTCCTGTCCACATGTAATTACCCCGTATGGCTGTTACTCCTCTATTGTTTCACTTAATGGTGCTTTTTTTTGTAGCCACAGTCTCCAGCTCATCACCACTCCAAGCACTTTAGCAAGACGGGTCCCATATTTCATATTACACTCAGGAGCACACACACACACACACACACACACACACACACACACACACACACACACACACATGCACGCTCCAACCTATATTGGCAGGTTAATTAGAGTGATAGATATGATCATATGTGTGACAGAAGGTTTATTTGCAAGGGAAATGAGGGAAATGTAGCCTTTATTAAATGTCTACCTCCTTGCCACAGGAAGCCTCCTAATTGCTGCATGAGCCATGCAATTTCCACCCAATTTATTCCTGGCAGGCATCATGTATAGGGGAACTCTTTGCTGCAGGCCCACAATGCCAGGTAGGCGTGTCTATTTCCCATCAATATACAAGCTCATTAAATCTTGTTGATTGGGACTACAATTGAGTAATAAGAGTTACAGTAACTCCTGTTTTGTTAATCATGAATCAGTACGAAATAAAAAATAAAAAAATGAGTTTAATGTTTCCCCGAGGTGACAGGTAACCTGTAACTGTATTTGTCCCCTCTTTCTGTGTCATGTTTAAAATGAAGAGTTGCCATTATGTAGCTGTCCTCTCTGACTCAAAGCAACGCTCTGTCTCCAAGGTGACAACACATTTACATTGTAGTCATGGACACCACCATCTATCACTTGATGTGTGGCATTCGGTGACTTGCAAATCAAAAAGGCATCGCTCGTGATAGTGTCAGATGAGCTCAACTGTGTCTTTCACACCGCCAGCAAAAAAAAAGAAAAATGCAGTGATGGCAACTCTCACACATGGATTTAAAAACACAGCATTGGTCATGAAAGGTGATGACTGACGGAAATATCAGTGCCAATCAATAGCTTGGCTTCTGCATAAAAGCTGCCTGTCAGTTTTCATTTTATCAATGGGAACCATGGGTGCCTTGTAGAATTGTACTCTAGTGTTCTGGTGTCCCTAGGAGGCCACTGAGTGCATGGTGTGAGGTGAATGATAAGCATGTCCCTTGGCCTGATGATATGATATTCCCTGCCGGGTCATCACAGTCGCTCCTTGTCCTATAGCTGCTCTGACTTTGTGTTATTGAGCCTGGGCCCTCCAGCTGTTTAGAGTGCTATATTTCAAGTAATTGAGTCAAGGGATACGAGAATGGAGCTGCAGTGTGTGTGTGTGTGTGTGTGTGTGTGTGTGTGTGTGTGTGTGTGTGTGTGTGTGTGTGTGTGTGTGTGTGTGTGTGTAATAAATGTTTTGACTGACATGTCAAAGGTAATTGAGTCGTAGGTGAGAGAGTGAACTTGCCAGCTGTCAGTCTGAAGCTGAATCCTTCAGAATGCAGCTCTCCATAACCTACAGGGACAAGTGTGTGCAAGTGTGTGTGTGTGTGTGTGTGTGTGTGTGTGTGTGTGTGTGTGTGTGTGTGTGTGTGTGTGTGTGTGTGTGTGTGTGTGTGTGTGTGTGTGTGTTTTCTACTTATTATGTTCAGTATCTTATTCCTATTTCATACATAATCTGAATAATGAATGGAGTTTGAACACTGACATAATCTTAAAATCTGTTCAAGTTGAAAAAATACAGTTGCTCAGCCGCAGTTGTGAGTCGAGATGATGTCGGTCACAGTGACAGTTTCCCTTTTGGAGGCTGTCTTCTGACTGAATTCTTACGTAGAATTGAACCCAGTGAAGCGTTATACGGACAAAAAAGATATACTGAACATTTACTGAAATGTCATACAATTTTTTTGTGTCTCCTTGTTGTGGTAGAAGCAGCAGTGCTACAACACTCCTGCCTCGAACAGCTGTAATTCTGAAAAGACAACGGCTTTCACCAATGTCACCAAAATATACAGATTACCTATATCTTTCTATTGAGATAACAATTTGCCCACCTAGCATACAGTACATTAAATACATACTACATAGTATACGATGATGACATACAGAATGCCGTCACAGTGTATTCAAAATTGCATCATGACCACTTTCTCCAAAAGCACACATATGCCAAACCTCTCCTCACCAACTTGGATGTTGTGGCTTTGGGGTTCATTATTTTGAGTGTCAGCATTTTTACCTTCTCAAATATTAAGACGGAAAAACACACAAGCTTTTATACGCTGGCTATACTTTAGGTGCATTTTTTTTATGGCAGCTTATGATGCAACAAAGTAAAGGATCATGCTCTGTCAAAGGTTTCTAATGCCGACTTGGTCAACAAAGAATCAAATCAACGAACCTCAAGGACAGAGCTGACCAGCCAACAGCTGTGCTCGTCCGCACATAATCTATCTGTCTCCTCCATGGTCACACTAAGTGTGAGGTTAAAAACAGCAATGCCATTGGATGACCTAGAAAGAGAGAAAAATACCAGCATAAACAAACTCAAATTTGCAAATAGGAATCCTTGTGCATGCTATTCTTCATGATATTTGTTTCCTGGTTAGTTTAATAGATCATCGTATAACTACATGAGATGTAAAGTTGCCAGTGTGAGCACACACAGTCACAATCTATCACTTATACCCCCGCCTAGGTTGAGTTGTTCCTCCAGGTAAATAGAAACAGACGTGAATGTTGTTTGTAGGTCGACATGCTTCTTACCCGGGCTCAAGGACATTTTCCATCAGCAACCTTTCTTCCCAGGGTGTTGTGACAACTCACATCTACACTTTTGTGGGCTATTCGATGTGTAAATTCTGACTCCAACAACACACATACACACTTTTTTTTTTGTAATATAATATGCTGTTTAAATCACAGCAGCAAACACATAATTTATCAAGCTCCATATATGGATCCCTCTTTAGGAAATGAATGAATTTGAACAGTTTTCATCTTTGAAACACTATTTTCTGGGAATGTAGCTTTTTAGTGGGTGGTGCTGATTTGTAAGAGCCTACATCACCATCAAATATACACCATAAATATAACTTGGTGTGATTTGGATTTGTGTCATGAATAAGTAGACTATGATACACTGCCTATTTGTACAATACAACACTGCATTGATCACTTTCAATGTTCACAAAACACCCTCAAGCCAATTTGATCTGAGGAGTTCACGTTTAAAATTCCTCTTGATATATTCTTTCTAATAGCAGCACCTGGTGGGTAAAATTTGAATAACACCTGGAATGGTGATTGGCAAAAGTTTGGCTCAAACCACTGTCTTTAACAGTCTTATGCTGTGCATGACACGTAACAGGCTACTTATTATTATTATTATTTTTTTTTTTTTAATCAATATTAACGTTAGTGGCTGTTCCTGCTTTCTGTTGGTATTTTACCACACTGCAACACTGTTGAAACGCATGCGTGCAGGCCATTGGTTTACCAGGAACCCTCGTCCTTGCGCTTTAAGCTCTACACGGACCGAAAAGAAAGCTGCACCAGCGATGCTAATCAGCTGTGCGGCTAACCTCGCCGGCTGCTGCTGACAGCCAGTCACCTACCTTGCGACCGCAACTATCATCCCGTTAACTTTCACAGAGCCGAATGACAGTGGTCGGGCTGTTTAAAGGTCGTTGTTTTGAAAATATTTCATGCGGCTGAGACGCTGAAAATGAGAGAAGGGTGAGTAAGGTGGGCTTCTTCGCTAACCCGTAGACGAGGCAAGCTAGGTGGCTAACTTCAAAAGCTACATATTGCAGCGCGAACAGCAGCAGCGGAGTAATGGGAGAAAAGGGATATCTGAGGAGATGTAGTTGGATCCCCCGGTTCTTCAAAGCTCGGTGCCGTCACCGGGGGTGGGGGGGGTGGACGTTCGTTAACATTAGCTCGCTTAACTATCAAAGCTGTCGTGACGTCACCCGACGAGCTCCTTCATCAGCTGTCACCAGCTCTTCTTCGTGGGTGGGGTCGAGGCTTTTTTTTTTTTAGATTTATTTATTTATTTATTGCACTGTACATGTTTCTTCAGTCTGCACCCAGCCTCGTTGACGTGTTGTAGGACTGGAGAACCGGGGTGGTGGTGGGGTGGTGTTGGGGGTTTGGGGGGGGGGGGGGGGGGGGGGTGTTATCCACCAGCTGTTGATTGGCTGAGCACACTTGAACCCCCAAAGTAACCGGGTCAAGAGGGTGCAGCACCTCTGGTTTTAGCCTGGGCATTAAAAGGACAGTTTATTGTACCAAAATATCGTCTTAGATTTTGAATATTGGTTAAAATCAGAAGTGTTGTAATGTTCCCGGGATCTAAAGGCTCCATTACAGTGGAGCGATGTCATTTTCTGAACTTACCAGACTCTTCAGAGCTCTTCTGTTATTTGCCCACTTAGTTCTTGTGTCCACGGTTATTTATTGAGAATCAATTGTGTGTATATTTTGCGAAAGCACCAATTCAACGTCTGCAATGGGGTTTTGGTTTTTTTTTTGCAACAGTGACGTTGAAGTATTTGGTCCAAAAGATAGTGTTATGTGATTTTTGTCCATATTGCCCAACCCTAAGTAATATTATGAAAATGGGAAGTGCTGCAAGAACAGTTGGCACAAAGGTCATTGGATGGGGAGTACATTTACAGTTGTTTTACTTCCTGCATCATGTAATATACCATATTCTGTAATGTTTACACACTGGTTTTTGGATTATTATATTACACTAACAATTTGTTCAATATTGTGGGGGAAAAAGGTATATTAACAAAGCAGCTGACAAACAGATGATATGAAGGTGGATCAAAAAAGCGAGCGAAGCAGGAGGAAGCTATAACTTTGAAGTATTTCAGGTTTCAGCACCTGAGTTGCGCACATAACTTCCTCCCGCTCCATGCCCGTCATGGTGGTGCACTTGTTTTGTGCGATCTCTGAACTTTTTGATGCACCTTTATGAACGTGATGTGCAAATCTATTTACTGTATTATATGGTTTTTTTTTGTTTTTTTTAAATAGATCATTTCTTTGCCTGACAATTTCTTTGCAGAGTCACTCCAACATTTTCCCTTTTCTCACTCTCCTCTGTGTATTTGCAGAGTGTGTGTCTTGTGACTCAGCTCTCGTGAAGCCATGGAGAAGCCCTGGAGGCTGTGGGGGGCGATGGAGCGTTGTACCCTGACTCTGGCCTCCTGGTCCTTGGGTGCCTGTCGAGTCTCCCTTTTGGCTCTCATCCTCACCTTCCACCTGTACGGGGGATTTTTTCTCCTCGCTCTGATCCTCGCGTCTGTGGCGGGCATCCTCTACAAGTTTCAGGATGTTCTCCTCTACTTTCCTGACCAGCCCTCCTCCTCTCGCCTTTACGTTCCCATGCCAACAGGAATACCACATGAGAACGTGTACATTCGCACCAAGGACGGCGTAAAGCTCAACCTCATCCTGCTTCGTTACACGGGAGGGGACGCACCCCCCGGAGTCACCTCTGGCAATCAAAGCAGCCCCGCTTCCTCTGCTCCACCTACCATCCTTTATTTCCACGGTAACGCCGGTAACATTGGTCACAGGGTGCCCAACGCCCTGCTGATGCTGGTGAATCTGAAAGCCAACGTGGTGCTAGTGGACTACCGTGGCTACGGAAAAAGTGAGGGTGAGCCCAGTGAGGACGGCCTGTACCTGGATGCCGAGGCCACGCTGGACTATGTCATGACCCGCCCCGATCTGGACAAGACAAAGGTAGTACTGTTTGGTCGTTCATTAGGAGGTGCTGTGGCTGTGCGCTTGGCATCAGTCAACCCTCACCGTGTAGCAGCCATCGTTGTTGAAAACACCTTCCTCAGCATCCCCCACATGGCAGCGACGCTCTTCTCCTTCTTGCCCATGCGCCTGCTGCCCTTATGGTGCTACAGGAATCAGTTCCTGTCCTACCGGCAGGTGGCGCTGTGCCGCATGCCCTCGCTGTTTGTGTCTGGTCTGTCAGACCAGCTCATCCCGCCGGTTATGATGAAGCAACTGTACGAGCTGTCGCCCGCGCGGACTAAACGCCTGGCTATTTTTCCTGAGGGCACACACAATGACACGTGGCAGTGTCAGGGCTACTTCGCTGCTTTGGAGCAGTTCATGAAAGACCTGCTGAAGAGCCATGCCCATGAAGAAAGCGCTCAGCCCTCAGCGAGTGTCACCATTATCTGAGGGCACAACAAAAATAAAGAAAAGAAAAGAAAGCAGTCAGCGACTGACGAGTGAATTGACCGGACGGACTTCACTGATTTTTGGAAAGAATGTACATTTTTTTATGCTTTTGTCTGGGTTTGTATTTTATTTCACTCTTTTTACCTTTCTGTAAATTTAACATGTTCAAATGTTTTGACTATTTCAAGGTTTTAAAAGAGGGTAAACAATGTCCTCCAGTGCTCTTTTGTGTTGCAGCTATGAATGCATGTATTTGACCTTTGATGAATGAAGCCAGAGCATACATACGCACACCATAAGACATGTCACAACCACGGAGATGAATTCAAATCAATAAAACAATGTCTTATTGTATCATGACCAGATAAGGGCCTACGGTGTTTCTGTGACAGTTGAATCCAAATGACACTTCTTCTGATATACAACATTAGACACTGATAGTATGTAGGCATATACTGTAAATATATACACCTTTGTTAATACATTGCACTTTTCTGTTTATATTTACCCGAGTGTTTCATCATGTGGGGTTGGCATCTCCTGAGCAATACTTTGATCAACATAAGGATGTTTTTTTTTCTCTCCCCTTTAAGCAAAGAACACGAAGATCACGTCCGTGCTGCCGCTTGGTTCATCATGTCATTGTTGTGATTAATATTTACATATAGCCTTGGAAAGTTTTGTCTGCAGTAGCGTAAAGCCCCGCTGTCGAGTGATGATTATATTCAGCTACAAAAGTGTCGGCTGGTGGTTGGGAAGATAAGGCGACGTGTGTGATAATCTGCCTGTCAGAAATGACTTCTTGATATTTTATTTCCTGTCACACTTCTGTTTCGTTGCGATTAGGATGTTGGTACAAGCATTTCTCCCCGGTACCATATCCTGTTAAAACACCACTAGCACACAGGACAGTCTTTGTCTTTTTTTTTTTAATGGGCTCCAGTTTGGTGACCAGCATTTGTCCTTGTGGCGTGTTATTTACAAGTGGGTTCAGATTTTTACAAGTCCATCTTAGTCCAGCACTATAATACATGTTTGTGCACTGAAAGAGTTATTGGTTGCTGTAATCCTCTGGTCCCCACTGACATATTCCAGAATAAATCCACGGGAAGAGATTAAGGACAAAATACAGTGTTCGTTTGGTGCAGGAAGTTGAGCTAATGAGATAACGTGAGACCTCAGACAAGCGTAGTGGGGAGTTTCCTAGGACACAATATGTTGAGTAAAAGACAAAATCACTGTCACTATTAACAGATCAACAAGGAACTGCAGTCTGGAAACTTTCAAAAGCAGAGAAAGTCCCGAACTTTACAAAAGTATTTGTGAAAGTGCTAAAGCCTCATGTTAACTCCAGCTGGACTTTAGAATGAATCTTTTACAAAAACAGGACGGTGGATTTTGTTTCCCATCTCTTACACCGAGGACCAGTTGTTTTTTTCAGTTTTAAATCAGCTGTTGTGATCATTTGTTAGCTTTACTCATCATTACTCGGCATTGTAATTGTTCATGGGAGAATTCTGTCACCCCCATGCTCATGTGGCACAACGGCTTTACTCACTCGGAGGGCTTTTAATGAGCTAATTAACCTTTCCTGCATGTCTTCCACGGGATGAAGAGAAGCCTGGCGATTCAATCTCGGTCGTCTGCTCTCGCTCTCTAAATGCAGCGCGCTGCACTGCACTGCTTTTCAAAGCCATTTAAACACACTCACCAGATCTCCTCAGCCATATTTGAATGCTGTTGGTAAACAGTACGAGACAGAGAATTTGACAACACTGGAATACCAAATTTTTGTGTCAATGTGAAGACAACTTGAAAAATGGTGTAAAGGCTACTATGAATGTAAGTGGTGGTCTTCAATGAACATGCTTTATAATTATTTGTGTATTGATCGTCTTTTCTCTCTTCTGTGTCTTTGTCTTCAGTTGGGTTTTTTTTCTCTCCACCGGTGGCACTGAACAGTTTTGTATTATATCAAATCCGTATGCTGAGTTAGTGCACATTGAATTCAACCATGTGAATATACACTCATTTTGTTCCACTAGCTTTGTTTCATACATCTCTGCTTTTCGTTAGAACCGCACCATCTCTTTCATTCGAGGATATTTTTTTTTGTTGTCGGCCTTCTGAGACAAATTTATCAACCGTAGATTATTCGCCAAACGTATTGTCACTGTCCAACACCCTGTTCATGAAAAGGAATCAAACTGAATGTCTTTTCTTTTTCTTTTTTTTATAGAGTATCATTAGCCAGATATTGTGAAAATGAACTCCTGAACATATTTATATATGTTCATATGATTGTGACTAGATTGTTGAAAATATTGGCATTATTTGGAATCAAAAAGTTGCATTTGCAAACTGGCATCTGATTACAATGAAATATCTCTAATGAACCTGCACAGTGTTGATAAACTTTGTGTACATCCACCATGACTCCACATAGAGGAACCATTCATGGGACACCTGAACAGACAGACATGTGAATGATTTGTCTTTATCTTCAGTATGAAGCAGTCAGTTTAAGTGATTTTCCATTTCAGTTTCTTTTCTATTTCAAGACAATGTTGACGACTTCTTTTGTAAGCACTCGTTTTCACTTTCTATTTTCTGTACTGTAACATGCAATAAATTGGTACATTAAAGTTTCTTGTTTGATTTTGTTTGTTGTAAATAAGCTTCTTTTGTTTTGCTTTTCAAAATGTAGCAGTCCCAAAATAATTTGTAACTTTGCAGCACTTCACTTTTTTCATTCTGGGAATTGCATTTTTTTTTTTTTTTTGTTGCTGTTATTTTGCCGTTCAAAGTTCAATATGTTTTTGCACTTCCCTCTTTTTAGTGCATGTCAAATTCAGATGAAACGGTGCCATTCATAATATGTATTTAGCACTCCACCTCGTTCACCATCAGGGCGTTTCTCATGGTGCTGTCGAGCCTGCTTCCGGCGCCTATTCACGGGGGTTATTTGTTCGAATGTGGAGGGGCTCAGATGTGTTTTATCGTGATGAAGAGAAACCGGGGAGAGAGATTTGTCAGGGCTTCTGGTCTGGCAGGAAGCTGTTGGTGTGGTTAGCTGAGCGGAACCATAGAGGGGAAGCTGGTTTGCCCTTTTTTGTACTGTCTGTGTTCTGCGCAGTCCCTCAGATGAAACTAGATCCAGCTACAGACGGACAAAAGCGAGAGTTCAGGAAGTCAGCCTTGCTTGTAGACAGGAATTAAAGTAAAGCGAGGTCATCTTGAGGGAACTTCATGCCAGGAGAAAACTAACAAAGATCCTGATCCGAGTCTGTCTGAGGAGTAGTTTACGCGTGAGACCGGTCATGCTGCCCGTGTGAGCTCTCTGGAGATTATATGGGCCCTGCAATGGCGGTTCTGGTCGGTGGGGACCCGGGGACTGGACAAGGGGCCGGTCAAGGAAGGCTGTCCTGGCCGGTTTTCCTGCTGACGCTGGCTGCTGTCACCTCCTCCTCTCTTTCAGCTTTGTCTCTGTACCAGCTGGTGGCTCTGAGAGCGGAGGTAGTAGGACTCAAAGCAGACGTCTGTCGCAGGAGAGTAGAGGGACAGGAAGCCAAGGACAGAGGCCAGGTGAGACGACACCAGTCCTCAGGGACAAGCATGGCTGCACGGAGTTGTGTAGACGTGCAAAATGTTGTGTTTGACTTGCGTGTGTTGTGTCTCTAAGGACTTTATTCCGTTTGTACAGACTGGAAATGTGAGTAGCAGGAGAAGCAGCGAGGAGCCCCCGCACCAACCTGCGTCTCAACATGCCTTCACTCTGCTGAGGAGGAGGAGGAGGACGGTGTCTGAACCGGAGACGATAGGTAAGACACAAATGGTGCGCATGAGCCTGACTGATCACTGGTAACGTGTAACATGGAGTTATTACTTGCAATTTGTTCGTGTTTATACAAATATATCGGTTCACCTGCAAAACCAGTAGTGATATATACAATTTATATGTAACCGACTGCCTCTGGTGTTTATTTTTTTTATACCATTATCATGTCCAATATATTTACATAGCTACAAATCATGTGATTGTCTGAGAGGGTTTTACACAACGATCCACACTGCCTGCCCTCAGAGCATTGAAAAGTAATGGAAAAGTTCCCCCAAAACACTGAGCTCTTCCAGACTAATAGGCAAGCATGCCTCACTTATCAGCTTTGGTGATAACCACACCTATGATGTCTCATGACTCATGAGTCATGATATCTGGTGAGATATTGTTGCCATCCATGAGTCGACTTTGTTTATTTGTGGTGTAACTATACACAATTTAACAATCGAAAAACGGTCTTGCTGTTGAGTGCTAACACTGACGCTGAAATATTGCCCGAAGAGAAAAAAAAAAAGGAAGGAGCAGAAGGAACAAGAACGGTAAAATGTTCAGACTGTAAAGACACAGCTGTCCAAATTTTCTCTCATCTTTTCTCACAGTTTCTCAGCCCTGCCTGCAGTTGTTGGCAAACAATAGCAGAAAAACCATCAGGAAAGGTACAGTATGTCTGACCTCGGCCGGGACAGTTAAGTCTGTTTTTTGGTGAATTTCATGTCGATTTTATTTACATTGTACTAGTTTTCTTGGTCTTTGTGCTTTCAGAGATTTGACATGTTTTCTAATCTGATGTTATGTCTTGGATCAGAAATTTCCTCAGTGGTCTACACAGCTATCCCTTGGCAGGCTGGGCTGAGGAGAGGCTCTGCCCTGGAGGCCGACCAGGACCGCATGCTCGTCAGAGAGGAGGGCTACTATTTTGTGTACAGTCAGGTGCGTCCATCTGTGGTCATTTCAATGTTTTTCCACAGGGAGGTGCTGCTAGTCTGTTAGCAGATCACCAGATTTCTGTTCAACACAGTGCAGAAAAAAAAAAAAAAAAAGGGTGTGCTCCATCAGAGCGTGCAGCTGGTGTAAGATAAAGAGAAAATGCAAATTGTGCATGTATGATTCATGAGGTAGTAAATGCTGTATTACCAATGCCGGTACTATACCTTGTGGTTTTAACGCAGTAATTCTTATGTGTGCAGGTCTACTACAAGGACAGTACCTTCGCAATGGGCCATGTGGTGATCCGGTGGAAGAGTAACGTTGTGGGTGATGACCCTTCGTTTGTGTGTCTGTTCCGCTGCATCCAGAGCATGGACCCCGTCTTCTCTTTCAACACCTGCTACACAGGAGGTGAGCCTGTGTTATTGTTCCTGTCCAGCTATGTTCACCCTTTCAACAACAGCTGTTAAGGGTGTGTGTGTGGAATGACTGCACGTGTGTGTGTGTCACTAGCTGGGTTAAGGGTCATCGATGTTTTTCTGAAGTGACCATTTAAATCCTTCAGGTATTGCAAAGCTGGATGTCGGTGACTACTTGGAGCTTCTCATTCCTCGGTCTATGGCCAGCGTGTCCCTGGATGGAGAGTCCACCTTTCTGGGTGCTATCAAACTGGCTTAAAGTGTGTCACCGGACAATGGACACAGTGGATGCTGTTGTAGGAAAGAGGTGCCACCGTTGAAGGTGATAGAGCAACACGACACAGTTCTAGCGACCTTGTCTGACTTTCAGTGTTGTGAGAAAAATACAGGAAGCAGTCATTTCTCCACTGGCTGAATGATAGACTGTGTAACTCCTGACTTTTTCATGCTGAGCCGACAGGAACGGGATAATGAGTTGAGGCCATCATATTTACTCTTTAGCTTCAATTGTGTTCATTTGTACCACACATCAAGACATACATTTGTATTTGTAACTGTCAGAATCAAGAATGCTTTTTTTTATATATATATATTTTTTTTAAATAATCAGAAACATGACAAGGTCCATTTTTCTTCATTGTAATACTGTAAGGATCAATAATACAATCTTTCTTTCTGCAGCAGTAACATGACTGTGCCAATTAAACAGTTCCCATTTTTATAGTTAATGATGTAGACATTTTAACATAATAAATGTCAAACCGATATCAAAATTCAGTTTCAATAAATTGACAATTCTTGCACAAGAGATTCGGGTTGGAGTTTGTTGGTCCATTGTTTAACCACAAGAAGGAAAGACTTATGTTTTGCAGAACTTAAATCTGCAATAGAAATCAGGCTGAGGTTGAGCAGGAACAGTGCCAGCATGTCTACATTTTACTCTTTTGCTGTGCCGTGACTTATTCTTGCGTCCCAGTTCTCTTTTCTTCCCACTCCATATCCGGTTGTCTGTGCTTTTCATGTATTTGTATTGCCCCCAGTGTTGTGTTTCACCAATAAATCAACACACAATTTGACTTACAAACCTTAGCGCCACAGTGGCCAAAAACGCTTTGCCTTTCGAGGGTCAAAAACAGTGACCTTCCCTCCTGTAGCCTATCGGAGCTTTAGATATTAGTACAGCAACACCCAATGTACACTGAGTGAAAATTAATTTGGGATTATCCCAGCAATGTATTTGTCTACTATGTGGCTAAAGTCACCATTTGTCAGCCAGCTTCCTGTATCCATTTCGAATGAAAAGCCTTCCAGTGTTGAATTCATGGTGCAGTAATATACTACCAGGTTTTGAGCTGATCCTGTTCCTTTCGTATTTGAAAGTGTTGTGTTGACATGTGTTGTGAACATCAGCAGCTCTTCATTGTATCTTTTATTCACTGTAAAAATACAGAAAGTTATACACAATGATTTGCTGATGCCAGTCGATACACACACCACCATGTGAATAGAACTGACTAGGAACAATGAAAATCAATCATAAGAACATATCTTTTAGCTTGAGGCAAAAGTGTAGGCAGATGATGTCTGTACTTTCAAAAGGAGCTGATCAATGAATTTGTCGTGCCTCAGGAAATAGTGAAATATCTTCAGTGGGTAATTCTTTGGTTTATATTATGTATGGAGGCAGAGAAAGAGTTACGCCTGGGTTATACTTATGGACGATGGATTTCCATGACTTTTCCATAACTTTAAATCTATTTTCATTCCAGAATATCTTATGAATTCTGTGTATACAATTAAAAATCACTCGGCAAATTTTTTTTTTTTTTTTTTTTTTTTTTTTTTTTGATACTTTTGCAAATCCTGCTGTGAAACTGTTGACTGCTTAGTATCAATACATCCAAAAGTAAACCATAATAAACTTCTCACTGTCATTATAGCCTCGGTGTTTGACGATGCTGCTCCATACATTGTCCTTGAGATCATTGTCTTTGTCTTTTTTTGCTCTTTGTCATATAACCACTAGAGACACGAACCATCAACTTTGTCATGAGGGGTTTTGACGTGACCTCCGTTCTACTTCAACATGATTGGTTGATTCATTTAATGAAAAGTAAAAGTGCAAGCTCTGAAACATTAACCTCCTTACAAAAAAAAGTTGCTTTTTTTGCTGTGGAATGTTCATGTTCTGTGAAAGTTCTCATGACAAAAACAACATTTAAAAAAAAAAAAAATTGATTTGTGAATTGATTGCCGCAAAAAACACCCACAGTTTCTATTAAAATGTACTTTTTTACCTTTTAAAACGATGTTTATTTAAAATGCTCTTGATTAGACAATTTAAGTTTTTTTAAATAAATGTATCATTTGTTTTAACTGTAAAAATAAAATTACTCTCGCAGTTTATTTATTTTTTATTTTATTTTCTCTTCTTTCATTACAGAGGCTGGTTATTTTTGTACTAAAGTTTTCTCCTACCTGCCATACTCTGTCTGTCTCTTTGTGTAACTCCCTCTCGCTAACAGGCCTTCTGTCCGTTGTGGCAAAGAGTTAGACAAAGCCCAGTGGGTGGTCACTTCTTCACCAGGCATTTTGCCCTTGGAGTCATGGCTCCATTTGACAAGAACCGAAATCAAAGGAGGGGGAGGGAAGTAGAAAGTCTAAAATTGAAGACTTCAGAAAGAAAGATTTCCAACAGACTTAATGGATGGCAGTAGATATTAATGGGAGAGGGAGTGGAAGAGAAGCAGGGAGACCATGATGCTAAAATGTATATAGAGCAGGCCAGACACGGGGACCCAGAAGTCAGAGCAGCTCTTTGATGATCTGGTAAACAGAGCAGGCGGCTGGACAAACAGCAATCGAGAAAAAAAAAAAGAAGGAGGAGGAGGGGAGTGGAGCACAGACCTCTCCTATAAATGTGTCAAGCATGATGCTCCCCCTCCCTCTGGGCCAGAAATGTCTTTGTGTGGTACCATGGTGACGGCTTGTGTGTTGGCGGAAGCTGATGTCATTGTAGGCTCGGCTCTCAAAAGAGAAACCAGCATCTGACCGGACAATCAGGAAATGAGACCTGCTGTGTACACATGCTGGCACTGTGTATAGTTCACACACTCACACACATGTGAGTACACAGAGTTGTATTATCACAAACATCTAAACATTCAAGGAAATTTTGAAAAATATACTTCTTTGCTTTCTTGCCAAGAGTTCATTTGAAAACAGCACTCTCATAATCCTATTTTCATGCTCGTGGGGTGAATATAAATCTAGAGCACCTAATTTAGCTTAGCACAGAGACCTACAGCAACTCGCTGTTCAATCTCAAAACAACCAGGCCAGCTGTAACTCTCTGTTTCCAGTTTGTTTAAGTTAAGGAAGCTGGCTGTTAGATATCAAATTGTACAGATAATACAGTACCAATCTTTCAATTTAATCTGTGTATTTTGTCCAAAAAAGACCTATCTAAAAAAATTAGCCAACACAAAAAACAAACATTTTAATAATATCTTTTTGAATTTTGTTTCAAAGCTACTAAAGGCATAGTCTAATCTGCAAACAGTTCTTCATAATTTCTTCCACTTAGTTGGAAGAAGTTGTTTGTCAGAAACAAATTATTTCTCAAGTTTTCCTGTGATGTCTATGGGCAAATTCCAAGAAATCATCAATTCCAGTTTCTATACTGTCTACTTAAGAAATTGACATCATGTTTATGGGTTGTTTGTCCCTCTGATCCAGGAAAACATTCTCCACTCTCAGTCTTTTGAGCGCAAGACTTTCTTTAAATTTGGCACAACTATTCACTTTGACTCAAGGATGCACTAAGTGTTTGGGGTTCGAAGGTCAAGTTCTCCGTGACCTCACGTCCCTCCATCTGTCTAGACAGGCATGGATGTAAACTGCCACTTGACTGGCTGACAGGCGCATGCAACCGCGAGGCGGTAATTCGGCATTATGGATCTATAAGCATCTCTGTGTCCCCATCTGCACTCTCATTTCCTCCCTCTCTCCCTGTTTGGTAGCTTGGGTACAGGTCTGACTGATGAGAGGGGCTGAAAGTGATCCCTGAATCCTGATTATAAAACTGGGCATTCACTGTGTTTGCAATAAACAAACACGTGCTGCAGCATTGTACACTGTCATACACATGTATACATGCGCGTTCACTGCCCTTCGATAAATACTATAAAATCTGCTGCGCTCACATCGTCTCACTATGCTTTCATATTCTACATGGTTGTTTCATGTACATACTTGTGTAAAATTTGGGGATTACTTCGATCTGCTGCAGTCTGCCCAAAGTAATCAGGCTGATCCTGAGCCCCTCTGGCAGCAGCCCTGCATGGATTTCTCATTTAAGTGAGGATTTGGTTTATCAACAAACTGGATTGTGCCATTCGTTCCTCTAAATTCTAAACACCATGTTCTGTGATTGCCGTGGTGTTTTGTTTTTTTTCATAATTGATTCAGCAAGGAGACACTAAGTGTTTTTGATCTGTAAAACGTGACCGACCCTGCAGAATAAGAGGTCTATTTGTTTTTAACAGTGTTACCATTTGATCGGGTTTAGTTTTCTTCCTCTGACTACATTAGATCTGCTCGAATATAAGCTGATCTATAATTCATGTGGTTCTGCCTCTGCCCAGAATCAAACCATGATAAAACGGCAGGCGCGCAATCTGCACGTGTACGAGAAGAGCAAGAACAGAAAGTTGTCTCCGTTCAAGTTCTTCTTGATGAATCTTGCATTTTTTTCCTGGTATATTTCTCAAGGACTTGAGCCTCTTACAGAGCAGATGAAAAACATCAGATGAGTGAGAGGAGAGAGCGAACAATTTTGGTTTGCCTCAACGCCCCCCCCCCCCCCCCCACCCCTCCCCACCATCTTCTCCATCTCCTGACTTCCACTCTCTGTTCTGCTTCATCGCTCCAAGATGGAGCAGTGGAAGGCACACAGACAGACAGAAACATTTCCCTACATGCACGCACGCACGCACAAACACGCACGCACACACACACACACACACACACACACACACACACACACACACACACACACACACACACACACACACACACACACACACACATTTGGGGGCTGCTAGACTGACTATAGTTTGTATACACTGTAAATATAAACTGCGTTTCCTCATGAATGACTGGCCAATTTCACACTGATTGCTCCACCGGTTTAACAGTAAAGATGCTGAATGTACAAAAGCACTAATAACAGAAATAACTGTGCTTTACTAAGAAGCCAGATGAGTGTAGATGTATTATTTTTTTATTCAGCTGTGCTTATTTATTTATTTATTTTTTCTCTCCACCGTCTCTGGAAACGTCTCAAAATGCGCCACAATTTGAGAACTCAGAGCTTTTGGAAAATTTGGAGGTCCAAAGTCGTGAGTAGTACGAGTGGGTTCATAAGGACTCTTCTCGTGAACACGACATACACGACCCCTTCTGAAGGTCGGCCTATGTTGTGTACCATTTTCACCATAAGTTTTGCCTTTTAGCATGTTAACATTTGCTAATTAGCACTAAAGGCAAAAAAAGGCTCTAATTTTGCTGGTATTTTACCAGTATGTTATTATAAGGTAGGTTCATTATAAAGTAGGTTTACTATAAAGTAGGTTTATTATAAATTACTAGGCAAATAGAAATTATGACCTAATAATAGTGTTTCAGGGAAAGTCATTTAAATCCATCCTGAAGGTAACTTGAATGTTTGTACCAAATTTAACGGAAATCGATCCGATAGTTGCTGAGAAACTTCAGTCTGGAACGAAGTGGTAAAGTAGCTCTACTCCGAGAATGACTTTAAATAAAACAGCAGTGAAATATTATTATAAAATGAAGATAGATGTGGATTAATATCACCCATGTCCCTCTGTGTGTGTGTCTCCTCTCTCCATGCACCAACCAGTCTTTGCCACGCTGATGAGGAAAACCACAAGGAAGGCTAAACGAAGAGGAGAAAGAAGTTGGGAGGATGAAAGCGGGAGAGACGGCACGTAGCCGGTAGGAGATGTCCTCTTGTTCGCTACAACTGCTTTCTGCTGCTTTTTGTCCTTCTGCTTTACTACGCGGTATCACCTTCAATCCATTGTCTGAGTGTTTGAGTACTCCTCCCCTACTACTCTACAACACACACACACACACACACACACACACACACACACACACACACACACACACACACACACACACACACACACACACACCCAACAGGCGTAGTAGCGGTGTGTATGAAGTCCTGTGTCACTCATTCCCACCATCTGCTTATGGGCTCATGATAAACAGATGTAATTAGAGATTTAAACTGCTGTCTCCCTCACTTTCTGTTTCTCTCACACACTAACACACTCGCACTCATTAACTCCTCAATCTTTTTTCTCCCTCACACACACACACACACACACACACACTTAGTAATGCTGTCTCTTCCTTTCAACTACTCCCCTTTTTTCCCCCAAACTGGCACCCCTTCCCCCTCCCCCCCGCCCTTTAACTCTCTCCCTCTCTGCCTCTCTGATGGGATGTCAGTGGAGGATTTTAGCCTATCGGTGTAGATGTAGAGGGAGCCGGGAGTTGATTTCTCTCTGGCTTTCTCTCCCTGAGTGTTTCAGATCTTTGCAGCTGAGACCAGATTGTCTCTGGATTTTATAGCTGGGAAGAAGTGCGGGGAAATGCCTGAGTAAGGTATGGTGCTAATTATCTACTGCTTCTGTGTGTGAATAGGTGAGAGTTTCTGTGTTTCTATTGGTCACATAAGGCCTGATGGCACACTGTTGGGCCTTTGGAAAATAGTTTGGATTAAACATTGAAATATATGATTTTTAATCATCTTTTGGATGAATGTGTTTCTTCGTCCGAACAAACACCTCAGAGTCAAATGTCTACTTCTGTCTGCATTCATTCAGGTTTATGTATTTCCCAAAGAAAATACTATGTCTTTTCCTTGAATGTCGTTGTCTTTGTTCACTGTCTGTAGACTGGCCTTTGTTTCAATTCATTTGTTTTCACTCCTGTGTGCTGTTGTTTGCCCTGAGATGTTCATGTGTGCCGACTGGCAGAAAAAGGGAAACAGGTTTGTTGGCTTGTTCCCTGCACACACTGCACACACACACACACACACACACACTCCCCCCTCCAAAAACCCTTTGGGGTACTGAATGTCAGCTGGGAATCGTCCCAGTTTCAGAGGACCTTGGGCGACGTTCACCTACACACTGTGTGGTTGTGTGACGTGTCCAATGTGTGCCTGTGTGTCAGTGTTTATAAAAAGTGAAGGGGGTAAAAGCAGGGAAGGAAAAATTAAAGACATAGGATTAGAGGCATACTATAGTAGTGGGCAGCCAGGAAAAAAAAACACAAGCGAAGACACAGAGAGGAGAATGGATTTTATGGCCTGTGAAGCTTTTTCTTGGTGTGACATAGCTGAGCATCAGACAAGAACATAACTCTGGCCGTGTCTCTGAAAAACTCTGCTTTTGTTTCTCAGGAGCTCACAGATGGCTTCATTCAGCCCGATAGCCTACACACCCCTGTGTGTGTGTGTGTGTGTGTGTGTGTGTGTGTGTGTGTGTGTGTGTGTGTGTGTGTGTGTGTGTGTGTGTGTGTGTGTGTGAGAGAGAGAAAGACCGTGTGTGTATGTGGGTTGAACTTGTTGGTGCTAAACCCCTGAGATGATCTGATTCTGAGTTGTGACTGTTAAACACTGCGTAAAAAAAAAAAATCAATCATGATGTGCAAGGAGGATCGGCCATTTCGGTCACAGCCTCCCTTTCAACAAGATGTCAAGAAGTGTGCATGTGTGTGTGTGTGTGTGTGTGTGTGTGTGTGTGTGTGTGTGTGTGTACTACACCCATCTGTCTTGCAGGTCTCTGTGTCTAGCAGCGCTGCCTTGAGGTATCATTCTCTTTTTAAACTGAAAAGATTATCTACACCACTCTGCTTCAACAGCACCATTTTCCAGCAGTAGCAATCCAGTTTCTTTCTTTCTTCTTCTATGCTTTTTCTTTTTGGAGTATGACTACACATGTTGCAGAGGTCTTTGGGTGTAGCTAGAATGAAGCTTACGTCTGAAGTCTGCAGTCTGCAGTCTATTGCCTGCGTCAGGACGCCCAGTCCCCTGTGCTGTGGTCAGCTGTTGAGCCACATGGTCTCAAGATTTAGTCACCAACCCCTCCCTGATAATTATGGGTTGATTTATGGGCTGGAGGGGACGATGACGAAGATGAGGATGAGGGGGAGCTGGGACGGCTCTGTGTGACTTCTCCTTGCAAGAGAGGTTTTTGATGGATCTGCCGTTGCCAGAACTCCTTAGGTGATCAAGGAATATACAGGCCACTCACTGTTTCACTCATGTAAAGCATTCCACCGGCTGTGCTGCAATGAGCCCTGTCGCTTCAGCGAGACTTAAATGACACCATTCTTGTATGATTAAGGAGGGGAACACTTAACCGCAGAGGTCTGTGAGAGAGAGCTGTGAAAGTCAAGGCTGCATAAAATTGAGAAAGGTAGAAAAAAAAAAACGCCACCAGCATAACCTTGAGTCTTCTAATCTGCTATCCGATGAATCAAATCAAACTTTACAAGAAAATCCTCAAAACTGAGAGGGCCTTGTGTCAGCAAAAGCCTTTGTCTACATTTTCTACGTGTGACCCGTGGTCTGTCCACCAGCCGATCTATTCTTAGGATTTGGGATTTGGGACTGGAGCGTTACCACGCGTACTGGATTTCCCTTGCAGCTCTTCTGACAGACAGTCTCCCAGTCCCTTAGAAAAAACAAACACACACACAGACACTGAGTAGATAGATGCATTTCATGTGCCTGATGTCAGAAGGCAGACAGCTGACTGGGCAGACAAAAGAGGGGGTAGGATGGGATTAAGGGGGTTACCGCTCATCTGGGGAAGCCATAGATTCATTTCACCCGTAATCTGATTAGTGCAAACTGTAATCCAAACCAATATGTGCTATTTATAATTAGTGAACTATGCCTTGAGAGAGATGCCTGTGATTTTTTTATTGGAAGCCATGAGTTGTGTTTAAGACTGCAACTACGTTATATAGACTGAATTGTTCAGTCTATAATTTTCAAAATAAATGAATGAAAACATTCCTGAGCCATGGGAAATACCGTAATGTATTTTTTCTGACCAACAGCAGAGCTATTTCATTTACACTTTATAAATGAGATAAAATCAGCAAATTTGTGAAAGAATAATCCACTGATTTAGCATTACTCTTGTGACAGACTGTTAAAAAAAAAAATTAAAAAAAAAAAAAAAAATGAAGCTGTAAAAATAGATATAGTCTTCTTCCTTGTCAAAGCCTTGCGCCTACATTACCCACAATGCAACACACAGCTTAGTTGGAGAGATTTGGGGAGCGTGTAACCTCAAGCCAATAGCCTCAAGCAAAGATGAGAAGCGAGCTTCATACGCAGAGTAAGCTCATTAGGGCACGAGCACCGATGGTGAGAAAGCCCTGATGTTCTTCAAGGAATTATTATTCCGCATTATTATTATTCTCCGTAAACAACTACATTTTAAACAACTCCTCCTACAGATTTTGTCAGACCGACTTGAAATTTAGTCTGTGCACTCTTAACATGATTGGAATTAAAAGTTATAGCATGTCGTCCAAAAAGTGACCCAAAAATGACTTTTCAGTCACTTTTTGCTATTGTATGACTTTTTTTTTTCTTAAATTATGACAAAGGGGGGATGGAACCCTAAACCTTTGTACTAGAAGGAATCAGCATGTACCACTGCACCACCAATCTTCCCAGGGTCAGTCTGCATTGTGACAAATCTTTGGCCCACTACAATCTATAACTCCACCGTCCACAAATATTCATTCAAATGCGACCAAAATTGCCAAAGAAATTCTTTGGATAGTAGATATACATCTTTTCAAGGAGGTGATATGAAATATCTTCCTGTAATGTGTAGTGGATGCAAAACTTTTTCAATTTCTCCAAACGTTTCAACTTCACTAAAAGTTGAATCACCATCAACAGGCCAAGGTGGAATTTGAGCCATTAATAGCAACCTTGGTGAAGTAGAATCTTTTACTTGTTGGGTTAACCAGACTGTCAAGGTAATACACATGGTCCACAGAGGGCGATTCCCCCTAAGGGTAAACCACACAGTTTAAGGAGTGCCAGGTTAATGGTGGGCAAATCCCTGTAAGGGTAATCCACACGGGTTCTGGTTTACATTGTGAATACACTCATACTGATACTAAACCAAAGTTCAAAAATACAACTCAATAACAAAAAATGAAGGGTGTGAATTTCAGTCTGAACTACCTCAAACTTTATCCCCCAAAATTCCTTTAATACATTTTAATGCTATAGTATGACTTTTTTTTTTAAAAATATTTCCAACAACACCACTACAGTGGTGCAGTGGTTAGAGCTGTTACCTCACAGTGAGAAGTAACTGGGTTTGATCCCCACTTGAGGCAAGTCAGTTCAGAAAAAGGTCATTCTCCAAAAAGTGATAAAAAAAAATTAAAAAAAAAAGACATATCATGTTTTCCAAAAAGTGACCCAAAAGTCATTTTTGTATGTAGTATACAAAAGAGCCGGTGGCCCCGACCCGCTGGATCCCCGACATGCACCATGCGAGGGCCCACATATCACTGCTTGCAGTTTTAATTTCTTTTTACATCCACACGCCTGATGTTCTTGTTTTCTTTCCTTTTCAGTCTTCAGCTACGATCAAAGCTGAATCAACTGACATCACTTGCAGTTCATCAAACTTTGTGCAGCTCCTTCTGGAGCCGCAAAAGACTTTATACAACTTTTTTTTTTACATTTTCATTTTTCAGCATGAACCCGTCCCCAAAACCTTACAAAGCTGTAATCTATAACCTTTCCTCTCATTTGTCCGTTAAAAAATGATCTCGAGAACAGGATGAAATCCTGCACTATTCTTATAAGTGAAGCCCGTGGGACTAGACAGTTGGTTGACTCAAACAGCAGCAAACGCTAATGACAGGTGGTTGGAAGCACTGCTGGCAGCAGCAGCAACAACATGTTATTTGGGAGTGGAGCACTTCCAGCAGGCTAAGATTAAATCCAAACCTTTGGTCTGAGATTTCCCCCCCCAGTCTGATGAAACAATATCATCAAAGCACAGATTCTTTGCACGGACTCTTACTAAACAGGTGGAGTAGCTGACATGAAGGTTGACCAAGCCCTCTATTATAGTAGTTTTTGTCATAGGAGGGAGCGGGAGGCTGTTCCCCATGTGACCTCATTTTTCTATAGAAGACTTCCTCATAATAATGCAGGCATGCTGCTGCTGGCATGTGACTGGCAGCTTTGCAGACTTTGTTTCCCCTCCAAGGCTGTCATTGAACACATTCAATAAGGGACATCACTGTCAGGGTCAGTGTCTGGGCTTGCCAGGACTTGTTACGTGTACGTGTACGTGTGTGTGTGTGTGTGTGTGTGTGTGTGTGTGTGTGTGTGTGTGTGCGTGCGTGCGTGCGTGCGTGCGTGTGTTCTCCTCTGTTTGTACCTTGAACTGATGCTGTGTTTTATGTGAAATTGAGGTACAGTGAACTGTGCTAGAGTTTCTCCTCATGCAGAGAAAAAAAAAAAGCACTCCCTAAGTGCATACTCGGATGTTATGAGGGTGATTTAGTGTGCAGCGTGGCCAGGAGGGTGCAAGCGGAAGGTGGCGAAGGTATTTCTCAGCAAGAAGAAAGAGGAAAGAGAGACAGAAAAGAGAGCAGCTCGTGTAGCAGCTGGTTCTCTCCCCTTTCTGGAATGTGTGTGAGGGCAGGTGCATGAAATGGAGCCGCTCCACCGCTCCCATCACTATAAAGCCTCCGACACACACACATAAACACACACGCACACATGGACCCTCCCCCTTCGCACACAAATACTTGTCCACCTACCGGGTTATTTTGCCCGTAGTTAGACAGTGTGCATTAGAGTGCTGAGTGTGAGCCCAGCTGCAGAGCCATGCCGATGATTTGAACAGGATCAGTTAAGCATTCCCTTTAAAAAAACATTGCTTTGATCTACTCGAGAAGCCATGGGGGGAATTTATGCTGAGATGAAAGATAACGTCTGGCTGTGATGTTTCTGCGCCTGATTTCAAATATGTCATCTCTTACATTTAACCCTAATCAAATCAGGCCAATACCTAATCGGGTGTGATACCCCCCTCTGACAATGCTATGATACACAGTTACAATCATGCTTATAGACGAATGTCCACAGAACGACAGAGACAGACGATAAATGGATGAAATAGTACGACAAGAAGCTCAGCATGTGAGCCAAGTTCTTTAGAAAAGGCTAATTTACGGCATAGCTGGATTTATGGGGAGACACAGCGAAGGACAGGAGAGAGGATATGAGGTGAAGTATAATGTGTGCAGTGAGGAGAATGTATGGAGGGAAAAAAGCCTGTTGGACTTGTCGTACTCTGCGTTCATGTCTGCAAGTGCAGATAAGAGTTCTGAAGTGAAGGATAACGTGCAGGTGAAGTAGAATCTCAGATCATACTGTGGAAGGAATTACTTCAATTTTGGATTACGGGTTCTCTCTTTAGGTGTGTGTGTGTCTACGTGCGCCTGTGTGTGTGTGTGTGTGTGTGTGTGTGTGTGTGTGTGTGTGTGTGTGTGTGTGTGTGTGTGTGTGTGTGTGTGTGTGTGTGTGTGTGTGTGACATCCCACTAGTCTGGCAATTTAATGCTCCTAATGGACCTCAATTCGAAGATTTAATACACACTCACCCCTGAACATTTCCCATCCCTTCCTCTGGTTTCCTACTTTGTCTCCATCTTCCACCTTCATTCCTCTCTCCAACATCTTCCAAATGACCTACCAGAGTAGAAGGAGCTCAGCTCAACTAGAGCCATAACCACACACACTGTGACCAGAAGCAGATAAGTGCAATAAAGTGTCATTAAGTCAATGTAATGTGTGATAAGTTCAAATCATTACAAGTCTGAACCCTTGCTGCAGAGTATGAGTTCATACTGGAGCAGTTCCAACAGATTAAGGAACATTATGACAAAGTGCTGTTTGTTGATTATTAGCAGTGACACACTGACTGATGAAAGGAACAATTTTCTGCTAATTATGTGGCTGTCTGATATGGTCATTTACTCATTAGAACCAATAATTAAGTAATTGAAGTCGCTCATTTCTGTTGTGTGTGTCCAGCAGTGCACTGTGGAAAAAACAAAAAATGTTGTTTCCCTATGAGGAAAACACAATCTGACACAGATGGTGTTTGGTTACAATTCAAAGTAACACAAGTATATTAAATTATGCATTTACTCATGCCATCACGCGTGTATTGTTCCATTTAAACGGTATTCCGATAAATAGGATTCACTGTTAAGACAAATTAGTGACTTAATAGTCTAAATTTTAAGATAATTTCAGATATATATTTTTTCATTAACCACAGATTATAAAATGTGGATTGTGTAACACAACAAAAAATAAATGACAAAATGAACCTAAAGAATATAGTATGCTACCTGTCCAGGGTGTAACCCGCTTTTGCCCAAACTCAGCTGGGATGGCTCCAGCCCACTGGGACTGTACAGGATTAATAATGGATGAATGGAATATGCTTGGAGCTAACACACTAAAATGTGTAACTGTGTAATGTTCAAAGTAATGTTAACTAATCTCACGAGTCCAAATTCATACGTCACTGTGTAGCTATGGCCTTGAAAAACATACTGCAGGTTATAATTGAAACACTCGTTAACTGTTTTCTTGTTCATTAGCCAAATTTTTTTGTCATCTGTCACCCCCTGGGTTATAACCTGCTCGCTTGGCAACACAATATCTTTAAAGTAACCACACTTTTATGAGATATGTGCTAAGGAGCAAAGTGTGAGGAAGTAAGGAATGAAAGTTGAGGAAAGCTGGAAGTGTGGCCCTGACGACAATGCAAAAAAATCTTCACAAATATGCCAACATATGTAAATTTAAACTGCTGCATAAAGAGAAATGCTTGAAAACGTTTTTTTTTTTTTTTTTTTTTTTTATCCCAGTACAGGTCATCTGTAGGAAGGTAGAGGTTCCGGGCTCTGCTGAATGTTAGGAACGCTCAAGCAGGCAGTCATTAAGAAAAGCAGAGAGGTCTGACCTGTCCCGAAACACCTTTTTCCATCAGAAAGCCCTTCAGTGTTTTATCATCGGTGACGTCATCAAGGGGCACGCCATTGTAAAGGGAGAAACACCCATCTTTTAATACTTTATTGCCTTCATGATTTAATTTAAAACACCTGTGCAACTTTATTGTCCGTTTTTAATCATCTCAATAAGTGTTTGCATTGTGTTGAATAATAAAACTACACTTTTAAAGTGGCCTCGTATTGTGACTAGTGGCGGTCCAAAGTAACACCTGTGCAATAATCACGCTGTTTAATCAGCATCTTAATTTGCCACACCTGTTTGTGTGTGGAATAGCTTGGCTCAAGTGAAGTGCTCACTAACAAGGATTTTAACAAATTTGTGAACAAAATACCTTTGGTTTGCATGGCAGAAGTCTTTTCTTTGAACCCATAATAAATGCGAGCGAAAACAAAAGTAGGCTATTTATTTATTTAGTTTTGTCGAGTAGTTAGCCGTTTAACTAACTCGCGCGCTTTACTTTGAAAAGTAGAAGGAAACCACTTCACAACAAGGTCCGGCAGCTTTCCGTGTGTGTGTCGACGTTGCCGTTATCGACGTTGCATTGGTCGGTTCTGTCTTTTTTTCTGTCTAGCTTTTTTTTTTTTTTAAAGTGTTTTGTAGAACAACAACAACAACAACAACAAATAAATCTGTTGTCAGATGATTACTGGGAGAGGAAAGAGGAAAAAAAAAAAGTTCTGATCTACAAATCTGTTTTTAGTTTTTGGAATTTTTCTTTCATCTCAATTCTTTGGTGAGATATTGGATTGCTTGAACATTTATTGAAATTAAACCTCGTGAGAAGTTTAGAGTGAAAATCAACAGCCTCTTTTGTGGAAGCTGTTAATAATCCATAGACATCTGAAATGTGACCCTTGTTATATTATCCATTGTACCAAATCTTCATCTTAAAAGTAACTATGGCCGCCAAATGAATGTAGTGGAGTAGAAAGTACAATATATCGTATAGAATTGCATAAAATGAAACTAGTAAAGTACAAGTAACTCAAACTTGATTAAATGCACTTTGTTATTTTCAATTACTGCTTACTATGCATATAAATAAAACTAAGAAATGAAAATGTTGTACTTTCTTGGTTTTCGGGCGAGACCACCATTAATAATATGAGAAACAACCGAGAGATTAAGAATGACAGGCTGAGACTGACGCAGACAGATGGAGAGATTTTCCAGGAGAAAAGCACAGGAAGCTAATTAAGAAACAGATGATGTGTTAGATATGCAACAAAGAGGAGATCCCTTTTTTTTTTCAGTGGTACCCTCCTCTGTCTTTGATGTCCTTAAGAACTTCTTTGTTTATTCTGTGATTTCTTAATTCCTTTTTTTTTTTTTTTACCCGTCTCTCTTTGTCCTTTGTCTCGTGAAATTGTTTTCTTTATCAGTGATGGACCGACAAGTAGATGTTTTATTGATTTTTTTTTTTTTTTTTAATTCACATGTCTGTCTGTCCCCATTTTTTTGTTTTATCTGTTCCTCTTTACATTTGTGGTTGAATACCTGTCAGCTCTCTCGGTCCTAAACGTGAAGATGCAAGAAACAGGGAGAGGAGATGCTGACGTGAGATTTAAAATATGAAAGCAGCAGGCTGGTGAGTGGTTGGACTGCAGAGTGAAATGGTTGAAGTAAAGCGTTTCAAGCCCGTGGAGGTGGCGGAGACAGGGCTTGCTCAGGGAAGTGGTGCTGGGGAAGGTGGCTTGTAATTGAATCAAGGAGGTGATGATGTGTGTATATGTCTGCTTTGATTTTTCTATCAATGACCAGGTTCTCCTCCCCCTTTTCCAAGGGCAATATGGGGATTATTAGCTGTAAAGAACTGCAGTAATGATGATGGTTGACATTAACTATTCATCACCACGTTCAACACTAGTGTGAGTTTATGTGCGTGAGTACATTTAAGGTGTTGTGTGCCTTAAGTCTCTCTTGTATAGCAGTTCTGTTTGTCTGCCGTCTGCGGGTCACCTTTACAAACTATGGCTGTTTGACCTTTAACTAATCGGGGCATGCAGTCTGCAGGAGGGGAATCCGGGCACCTCCCCTACTCATTTTTTTTTTTTTTTTACACACTCTCTTCGATGAAGAAGAGGGGGGTGGATGCCTGAGAGGTTGGGGGCCGGGGGGTGTTACTGCACCCCCGTCGGATGGAGTAAGTGGGCTGGGCTCTCTTGGGTCTGTAGGGGGCGGGGGGGGGGGGGGGGGGGGGTGAAGACAGATGTAAAAGAAGGAGCAGCTCCAAGCGGCGGAGTTGCCATGGCTACGGGGAAGGGGATGAATGAGTGACATCACAGTGGCGAGGAGGTGAGAGAGTGTGAAATTGATTTGGCGGTGGAGCACGGGGGAGGCGGCTCTCGTCTGTTTTTTTTGTTTTTTTTCAGGCGGACACATTTCTCTCTCTCTTTCCGCTGTACGCTGGGCTCTCACCGGTAAGGCTCCGCTTTTTCTCCCTTTACACTGGCGGTCCAGTGAAGATGACGGTGTGTGTGTGGAAGAGTGATTTTTTTTTTCTTTTTTTTTTTCTGTGATAACTGTCCTCAGGTCCTCAGCATGTGAGACAAACGTAGGGGGGGGGGGGGGAAACGTGCGTGCTAATGTGCATGGATGTCATCTGACGCTCCCAGGTTGTGTCACTGGGAATGAAAGGAAAAGCAGATGTGCCATGCAGTTGTCATGGGTCTAAATATACCACGAGATGCTTAGTCTATAGGAATGTGTGTATTTCTGCCTGGGAATGAACAGCTGATTGTGCAAGAAAGGTTTCGGTGTTATCCACTCCGTCATGAGAATTATTACACGAGTATAGATAGTCACACTTGTTTCACGCTCTTGTTTAACACGAATGTATTATGTGTATCTTTATGCGTGTTATAGAGACGCATGCAATCGTGTTGTGGTTGTCACGCAACTACATGTGCTGATGCTCTCAGTTGTCACGCGATCACTTTTTGGGTCCTCAGGGAAATTGTTGTTACTTTTCTACCGCGAGATCGGATTCAGCCACTGAACAGCACCCTTACAGTTAGTCACATTTTCAGTAGAGGAGCTGCTTTTCCACTATTGGGGCGTGAACTTGGCTCCTCTGCTGAGGGTGGTTTTCCCTCGCAGTGCACCACCATGCTGCGACTTTATTGGCAAAGCTAGTGGTTCATTTGGCTCTGTGATAAATGAGGAAGTTGACCTGCATTGACCCCTGAGGGACAAACGGAGTTGAAAGGTAGGGGCTGCACATCAAAAACCTCTGCTCAGCTTCTTTTCCCTTTGGTTAGCATCCAGAATTGGGACAAGAGATGGGAATGTAACAGATTATGTTAGCCATCAATGGATCAACATTTTGGCGATTTGAGAAGCATAATCCATGTTGTAGGACTAAGTGGGTTCACAGATCTGCTGATAACCCGTCTTGTACTTTTTTTGGGGGTGGGGGGAGGGGGGGAAGCTGGTGTGTTCATACTGCCTCTGTTTTGGTCTAGGGGGAATATGCAAAAAAAGACATTTACATATGAATTTGCATGAAGTCATTTTGCTGTGATCCTAACCAAACATTGCTTTTACACTCTGTACTCTCCGCTAAATAAAACAGCTGAGTTCAGTAATGCTTAGTTTCAAACACGGCAGGAGAAGTATTATTCACAGAATTACCAGTGTGACCAGCCCCAGCACTATTGGTAGGCTCAGAGCATCAATTATTAATAAAGAGGTGATGAATATACATGAGGCTATTTGAGGCAGTTTAATTTAATTTGTCACCGCCAGATGTAACTGTAGGTGTGGGTCACTTGTATACATGCATATCAGGAAACCTCTTGGCCTACTCGATCTATTGTTAGAAGAAACCAGTGTGGATATTTAGAGGCTCCGGTGCGAGCAACATAAAGCCACGCAGGCGGCATGTCTTTTCAAGTCGGTTAAAAAGCTCCGCTGAGTGAATGAATGTGAGTCTGCCAGCTTTTTGGACGGCATGGTCGGGGGCACAAGTGGGTCAGTTGTAGCGAGTCATGCAAAATCTCTTGTCTTTCTACTCTGAGAACAAAACTGCCCTGTAGCAAAACACAACACAACATCGTGCTTTTTCTCTGTGTTGTAACTACAACATCAATAATCTGAAGTCGGTTTTGGGCTATTCCACTTCGTGCCTGTTATCGTGCATCTTTTCTTCTGGGATTTGGTTACACAATGAGTTTAGTTTGTATTATAACTTGCACTTCTCTTTGCCTCTTCCTCTCTGTTACTGACCGCTGGAAAGGTAGTTGCTTAGCGACATGATGAGTCTATACCATGCTGAAGTTAGTTTATGTGTGTAATCATCACTTCTTCCTTCTTGTTGTACAGTATGGATTTTGACACGTTTGAGCTCTTTTAGTCTCAGTCTTTTAACAAATTAGATTTTCGTTAGTTTGTTCTTTTAATCAACATGAACTTAGTCTGCTTTCACACCTCCCTGTTTGGTAGGCCACGAATCACTTTCTGTTTTAAGCACCACAATCAGATAACATTACTTACTGATTAGATACAAGCTGCTTCTTAATAATTAAATAACTTGGATTAATTGGGGTCTGGTACAGTTTAGTTATGCAGCATGTCAAGCGGCTAAATCATCTACTAAACAGGAGATGCTTTGGGAGGCAGAGGGTCCTGTTTCAGTGTTCAGGAGACGCATGTTTGTGATTCCACAGATGCACGCAGATTGTGATACAAGACTTTCACGAAAACCATTATTAGTTCAATTTTCTCTTTCACATTATTGCTTAGTATTTATCCATTATTTAAAAATGTAGTATCTTATTCCACAGTCTTTGTTTTGAAATTATACTCTTTATTTAGTTTTGTCTCAGTTTCAATTGTAATCTCTATTGCACACCTTTTTCTCTTTTTCATATGGCCTTTTTCACTGCAGGAAGTTTCATCTGCGTTTTTACCGCCGGATCATCCTTTTCAATAAGCTTGACTTTACTTTTATGTAAATTAGACGCAAACACACATAATTAACACTTTTTAGCTGCACAGGTTCCAGTTACTTTCATGCTAAATTTGTTGTTCAGCTGGGAGGCAATTTTCTTTGAAATGAATTGGAGGGAAAAAAAAACTGTTAAGATAAATACACATAGTTCAACAAATAGCTTGATTTGCAGGCCAGTGAGAGTGCAGAGGGGCATTCAACTGGTGAAGCTCCCACACTTATTATTTTTTAACTGCGGGGGATTGAGACAGAACGTACCTGCCTGTGTTCCACTGCAATTACTGTATAATCTAAATTAGAAAATAAAGATGTACAGACACAAGCAAAAGTATTCCATAGTCCCTGGGAACTATTCAATTATCATTCCAGGAATAATAGTCACACATGCACCAAGAGAGAACGAGAGACAGACTCACTCACGTTGTAAACTCTGGCTTGCTTTCAACAAAACGAACGAAAAGCATGTCTTTAGGCATCACCTTTGAGCTTTGTCTGGTGACATAGCTAGCCATCGATTGCTTATCTGTGGATGGACTTTCTACTCGGTGCTTTATTTTCAAATCCCTGTGCATAGTTGTGGAAAATATCTGATATGCTTTAGCATTCAGAGTTTGCACTGCACCTCATTTTCATTTTTTTGTTTGTACCTCAGCATCTAATTTCACAGCACCACACTTGTTTTAAGGACTCCTTGTCTGTAATGTGTGAAATGTGTTCTTCTTCTGTTGCTTAAGGACTGTTGGCAAACATCTTAGGCGCATCACTGCCAGCTTCTGGCAGTAGTAACACATTACTACCAGGCATCGGGATTTTTTTTTTTTTTAAGACGACAGTTTGATTTTTATTTTATGATTTAATGATTATATATATATAAAAAAAATTAAAATCTTGAACCATCTTCATTAAAAAAAAAAAGAAAAAAAAAAAGCTGAAGAACATTCACTAGATCTCCAGTAGTTCAGAGACAGGACGAGTCTTCCTGTCTTTTACAATCTCACTGTTCACCTCTACACACCAACTGTTTAACACCAGTTAGACATCATTCAGTCATGCAACATTAATGTTGTTGCTGTGCGTGCCTTTAGATCTGCCTGTTTAATGACACTCAAATCCAGATGGGAGAACATGGAAATTGTGGGGATTACAATAAGTGAGGTTGTTTTTTTTGGTTTCGTACAGGGTTCTTCTCACCGTTTCACCAAATCTAGCTAGTAAATATAACCCATTTTATTAAACAGCAACAGACAAAAATGACACCTGAACATTTATTCCTTTTAGAATGTCCTCTCTATTTGAAATTATTACAACTGAAATATGATTATTATTAAGACTGTACCCGACTCAGAACTTGCAGATTTGGCTGATCAATATGAAGATTTAATTACTCGTTTCTCTCTTCTTTTTTTTTTCCATATAGATAAACTGTCAATCAGAAAATCCTCAGCATGCTCTCTTTTGCCGATAGATTGCAGACGGTCTGTGGTCTGGACCCCTTTCAGTGGTGCATAGCAGAGGTGTCACCTTCTGTCACTCTCGCTTAGCTTCTGTGCTGAAAGCGTGAGCCCGCTGCTGCCTGGGCTTCTAGTCGACCCTGTCCGCGCCTGCAGACCTCACCTGGTGGAGGCTGAGGGGTCTCCGACGGATGATTTGACTTTCAGGGGCCAGCCCTAATTATTACAGTCTCGTCTTTCTCTTCCTACTGTCTCCTCTCTCTTGTCTTCATCTACCATTTTGTGTTACCACATATAATTGCTTTGGCACCTATCTCTGATTTGCCAAAAACAGCTGGTTGAGTGTAGTTGTGCATGTATAAGAGAGCGTACGGTACAGCGTGTGTGTGTTTGTGCACATTTGTTCACATAGACAGCAGGCATCTTAGGGAACATTGGTACTTGAAATTGAGCAGCTGTGAGTTTAGCATGACAACATAAGCCAAATTTGTTGTGGGTTGGAGGTTGGAGCCAACTGTGCCTGAGTCTGTCAGCTTACTGACTAATAGCGTGTGTATGTCAGGCAGTGGTCATCGGTTTTATCCTCAGTCCGCTGGGAACAGAGTACGGTAAGAGAAGGATGCTGTCTGTTTACTGAGTGCTGCTTGATTTAGAGCTGTTCTCATGCTGGCTTGTGCTATTCTTTTATTTGTCTGGTTATTGATCGTCTCTCGCTGAAGGTTGCTTGCATCTTTTATATTGTCCACTGTGCCAGCTGCTTTGAGCTGGGAGTTAGGGGAGGGAGACAAAGGCGGAGACAGAGCCGGACTCTCTTCGAGTTTGGGGGATTCTGAAGTGGATGAGAGGAGGGGAAGGGAGGTGATTTCGAGAGGGACACATAATTATATGCAGAAAGAGAGACACACAGCTCAACAATGTATGAGAGTAGAGAAACTGACTCAAGTTATTAATCGTTATAGCGCTCTACTGTCTGTCTTGCCTCCGTCATACACTCATTTACGTCATTTGTCTCTCAAATTCTCCTGGCTCGTCACAGCTTTTCTCCCCTCTCTCATTAAACCATCTTGTCCTTTCTTTAGATCCTGGCCAGTGGTGTCAATGTGCTAAATCAGTCTGCCAATCATCCAGCAGTCAAATCCTCTCAGTCCTTCTTCGGCACCCTTTTTGACAGCTGTTGACTTTAACTTTGAAATGACAGAAATTCAGGTTTACTCAGCTCCTTCATGGTCCAGCCAATCTATGCCACAATATAGTTCTTGTTTAATTCTAATTCTGTAGTTCTTGATCAGCTGTTCAATGCGGTTTTTCTTGTCTTGATTGTCAGTTTGAATAATGACTTTGTGTAAAATAAATAGAATGTGTGAACATGACTACAAATCTGATAAGATCTCATATTTTAAAATCCATTTTTGATATTTAAAAGTTATATTTACACTTTTTTGGTGGATAGCAAAAATGTAATATATTTCAGAAGTCCAGAAACTGTTGGACTGACATTTCATCCATGTTTTGTTTAGTTTAGGAATTATTCAACAGTAAGCTGTCATTTTAATTACCGGTAACCCTCGGTATAAACGCTGTCAGTTAGTCACTCTCCGGCGACAGTCAGTCTAAAGGTTCAAGATTTTCTAGTTCGTCATTTTGCATTGTATGCTTGAGTTTTTATGGAATACGTACCAGCACTAAATTCCACATGACAGAGCCGACTGTGTGCCCATGTTCGGCAACTGAACTCACTTTTGTTGTTTGCAATTAGGTTTAAAATGATTCGGTTAAAGGTGACATTACCTACCGTGTGTCAAACCCATGAATCAGCTTCACAAAGGAGAAATCTGTAATCGTGCAGTCCTGACTGTTTAGTGCCTGTGGACTGCTGAAGCAACTCTTGGCTTGTTATCAACTGTCTGTGACTGAGTCACACTGGCAGAATTCTGGTTTGTCCAGATGGACAGTGTCAACTGCTTTTTGCATGGACACCATTCTTACCTTCATCTGTCTGTCCATTGTCTTGCGTTTCCACTAATGTATTCAATTTGTTTTCTACTGAGAGCACCGCAATGCAGCACTGTGACAGGCTAAGCTGTGTATCTATTCAAAAATATCTTTGAAAACTAATTCACACATCCTCTGTATGAGGCGAGTACAAAATGAAAAGTGAAATAAACGTAAAACAGTTATGTTGCAGCTTCGTTGTCTGGAAAAAAATGTTTCGTCACTTTAAATTGCCCCCCTTCTCAGTTGCATTAATTACAATTGCTGGTATAAATTTGAAAGATTTGCAATTGCTACTAGTACTACAAATCAGAATCAATGAATCTGTAAATATAATCAATAAAACAAACCAAAACAAGGCAGTTTCTTCACAGCATAATGCAGAGAAATGCTTAAATCCTCCCTTTGCGGGCAGCAAGCCACCTTGGAATTGACCAACATCGCTGCCAGGCTATTAACTCGTATTAAGAATATTAGATAGTAATGCCGGCTGATTCATTTAAACCTGGACTGAGCTACCAATTTGGAGTAAAAAAAATAAAAATGGTTGGAATATGTTATAATTTAGTCCACAGAGTGATTAAAACAGATTTCTCACACACTGTCTTTGAACAGGAAACTGTAGTTATCTTGTAAGTAATTCATTAATTATTAATTAATTTAGTCCAAAAAATGCTTGACAAACATCTAAGTGAATTGCAAATTTCTTTGCTGTTTACAGTCTTTGCATCGAAAAAGTCAACAATATTAGTTAGAAAAGTATAACGTTCCTGCAAACAGAAAGTCTAAACTGCTTTAGTCATGCTATGTATTACACTTAAATGACTTCTGTGTTTGGAGTTAACAAAGCAATGTTTTGATATTACCACACAAATGTGAAAACACACACATACACAATTGCACTCGTAAAACACTGTCTAAACAGTACGGGAGGCAACCGGTAAATCAACCTGATCTTAAAACCAGGTGTGACAACAGCGAGTGTGAAACTACATCAATATGTGACTCCCATAACTTCAACAGCAAGAAAAGCAGCATGACATCTGCCTGCAGTCTGTCAGTCAGAGGGACAGTTTGTCTTAACCACACTCACAAAATGCTCTTGAGCAATGAAATAGGACACGCATTTAAATCAGCCATGATCTAAACTTTGCTGGCGTTTCCAATACTAAAAGTTATTCGTTCAGGTTTTTTGACTACCACTTAGTTGCATTTGATCATACATTTTTCATTTGCACATTTAGTATGCACATTTTTCCCTTTCATTAGATAAATTATGGCAGTAAATACATACAATACATCATTCAATATGTCGTCTTCAAGTCTTATTCAGATCTATTAAAACCTGAACCATAAAGAGGATCTTAAATGAAGTCTCACGTAACAAATATTTACCACTAAAGTAATAAACAATAGTTCATTTAAGAGTGTTTTGTCTGTACCACAATTACGATCATTAAATGTGATACTATAATAAACAACAACAGTGCCAAGCAATATATCAATAAGACCTGATGTTTGTGACAAAACCACAGTGTTGTCCTTCAACTGAGGTGAAGCTGTCAGTTTGACAACCGCAACACCTGTAATTACAGATTCTGTGTATATTTACTTGAGAACTTTGTATGAAACAACACAACACATTTTACACTATTGTTGCAAGTTTCAATGCTGCTGGAAAATGGCTGCAGAGCAATCAAATTTCTTCGACAGAGCAGATTCAGAGGGGAGGCGTTAAGATATAGACAAGAGGAGGCAATGGAAATAACATAATCAATTGGAGTGGTGTGTGTGTGTGTGTGTGTGTGTGTGTGTGTGTGTGTGTGTGTGTGTGTGTGTGTGTATATTTCTCATTAACAAGAGATGGGCATTATGTAGACACAAGGTCTTCAAAAATATTACAATTTTGGCTGGTAAATTAAATAAATATTTATTTGTGTAAATATATCACATCTGATTAATAATTAATTCAAAGAGGTCTCTTTTCATCCATAATGCATCACCCCCAAACATGCCAAGTGCCTTTGGCTTTGCCGTAATTGGGAACATTTCCTTCGTTGGGCATCCTGCACCATAAGTGGAAGTTAAGCAGATCGCATGCAAGCAATGCGTTCGCTCAATGGTGGCCACCACAGCAAATCATGATGGTGACACGGTCTCAGTATTGATTGACACGTCAGGGTAATGATGGCAGAGTGACAGCTGTATCAAAGAGAATGAAATCTGTCATCTCCTGTGAGTCAAAAGCTTCTATAGTGAGAATTTGTCACTATTGTACAGCAGCAATGAGGCACAATCTGTACACAGCCAAATACATCTTATACTACAGTTGAAGCTATCATTTATTACATTTATTCTGAAACTATTTTAACATAGACAGATGACACATCTAGATTATGGAGTGTGAACGCGTGCTAATTCTTTACACATCAAAGATTTTCTCCTTACATATACTTTAAAAATCAGTTAAACATTAAAAAAAAAAAAGATTTCCATGGCTGTCAAACAAGAGAAGCCCTTCTGTCATTTCCCTTTATCTATTTTCTTCTCTCTCTCTGTGCCCCCTGTCTGTCTCTCTGCTTCGGTGCCTGACCTAGTTGTAGCTGTAGAGTGTTGGAAATTATTAGTACGTGACACCGACCCATTATCCTGTCGCTGTTCGACCAGAGATGAGTTCACTTGCCTTCTAGCGGGATGTCACACTTTGAGACCCGGTCTTACCTTTTGTCCCAATGTTCCACCTTGTCACCGTCTCCTGATGCAGAATCCTAAAAGTCTGCTTCTGCAGGCACAGATAACTCACATTAACATGAGCCATTAACGCTAAACAACATTGAGATGGAAATGCATGACATTTTCTTGTCAGATCTACTGCTGTGAGGTCTGGATGTCATGTTTAAAGTCTTAACAGCGCAGTCAATGTGTTATCCTTGACCAAAAATACAACACCATCCAGCAAACGAGGGCAGAAAAGGTGTGAATGTGTCTGTTGTCTTTGTTTGCGTGAGCCGTCTCATCGCAATCTGTGCAAACACTGAGTCCTCTGCACATAAACCCGGCATCTGATTTTACTCAGGTAGATTTCGGTGAAGTTGTTCGAGCAGTGTTTTGCAGAAGATGCTGCGAGTAGTTTCTTTGACCTGATTTCGGATGACAGGACTTACTCGAGCATCTAGTCTCACACACACACACACACACACACACACACACACACACACACACACACACACACACACACACACACACACACACACACACACACACACCTACACCTTCCAGTCTGACATTTTCTCATTCCCTTTCAAGCTCTCTCTGTTGCTCCTCTGTGCTCGCTACCATCACAGGATGAATCTCACCTGCTTCTCATGTTCTTTTATCCCATTTCCACGCAACCATGTTTGACAGCAGCGATAACATAACAGCTCATAATCTCCCACAGAAAATTCAGCATGCTTTATTACCTGTAGGTGTGCTAGCAGCGTGCCACAGATTTGTAAAATGTGTGTTCCCATTCTGCTTTAGTCACCCGCTGCACACTCTGACGGTCATCCGTTTCTTTCAGGTCTTCTTTTTTCTTTTCCTCTCTACCATTTTGCTCTTCCTTTTCTCGTTCATTCACCCTTTCTCGTTCACCCTCACATTCTAACTTCTTGTGCAAATCCTCTTTTTAATGCAGAGCTTAGTTATTCATATATGCAAATCAACCTTAAAGCACAAAGTCATAGAGATTGCCCTACAGACACACTAACACTGCAAGCATATAGTTCATATTGCGTCACACTCTGTGTGTGTGTGTATGTTGCGTTATGATAAGTGCATTACAGAGTATGTGTCCTGATGTCAAGCCTTTCCATCTTGGTAAACTATACATATCTGCAGTTAATTTGAGGCCAGTTTAAGACCCTTGATGAGTACTTAACCTGTCACCGCACCAAAAGCCGCACTGCAGCAGCTTCGCCTCCCTTTCTCTCTCTTTCTATCAAATTTAACACTCCCCCTCTCTGCCTGCCTCTTGCCATCTCTTGCTTATTTCTCTTTCTCTTGCTCCCCCTGCTGTATCTGCATTTCACTAAATTTTTCACTCTTTTATTTCTGTCTTGTATCTTTATTTTCTATCCTTTTTTTTTTTTTTTCAGGTAACCTCCCGGACTATGGCTCTATTCATGCCCTGTTTTATTTGGCTGAGAAGGTAGAGGATTTTCCCCCCAAAAAACGTGTGCATCTGAATGAGTCACTGCGTATGTGTGTGTATCTGTGGTAAAAGGAGACCGGGAGGGGGTGTGTGAGGAGGTGAAGAGCATTGCGTCATTGGGGGTGTGTTGAGCGAGAGGAGGGCTGAGCCGGCTGTCAGTCAGTGACGCCAGTGGAGCACGTGCGTTGGGTATGGCTGGGGAGACGTTGTGCAGCGGTTATCTGGCTGTAGGCGAGAAGAGTTAGAAACAGCCGCAGCTCCCCGTTGCCAACGGGTTGACCGAGGGAGTGTGTGTGTGCGTGCGTGTGTGTGCGTGCGTGCGTGCGTGTGTGCGTGTGTGTGTGTGTGTGTGCGTGCGTGCGTGCGCGCGCGTGTGTGCGAGGCTGGGGCTGTGTGTGTGTGTGTGTAGATGCTGCATGGGCTGCAACCAGAGCTGCTGCTGCTACTGGTGGTGAATAATGCAGACAGGGGAACGGAGTTTGGATAGCATGCAGGAAGCCAGATTAATTATGCATTGTGCCAGTTACAAGCTCTGCATTAGTTCATTTTTCTGGAACCTGTAGCTGCCTACTACCTGCCTGCCTGACTCAGTGACTCCCTGCCTACCTTTCTGCCTGCCTGGCAGCCTTTCTACCTGACTGGTGGACTTAACTCAGAAAATGTCTCACTACCATTTCATCAAATGTTGTAAGTAGCCATTCAGCAGCTCTGTATTTCTGCATGCAAGTGTGCTTGTGTATGCTTCAGTCTTGGATGTTCCTGTTGTATTAGCACTTACTATATATCTATGCAGGTGGTCATACTGTAGGAGTTCACATGCTTGAGAATTCTGGTCGTTTGCTGCAGACACGGCAACAGAGTCTAAACTTCAAGTGTGTGTGTATGTGTGTGTGTGTGTGTGTGTGTGTGTGCGTGCGCGCGCGCGTGCATGTGCAGTAAGTGGGTGTGTGAGCTTGCTGCAGATAGCTGCTGCAGATGTGTGAAGTTGACCGGTGAATGCGGCAGGTAGCAGCAAAAGGAAAAAAAAAAGACAAAATAGAGGCACAAAGATTGCAGATCCCGTGAGGGTCTGGCGTGTTCATGACACTCTGACAGACTGACAGAGAGAGAGAAAGTGACTGCAGTGAGAGGAGGACAGATGGAGACATACTGAGGGTGATTTAGAGGAGCATTGGAGAGAGGGAAGGAATGGCAGGATTGGTGAAGACGGGATGAGTGACACATCTAGAATGCGGCCAAGTGTTGCAAAGAGTGATGAGCAGACTCTGCGAGCATTGGGATAGAGAGATGCTGATATAAAAAAAAAAAAAATAGTGGCATGGAGAAGAAAAGGAGGGGAAAAAAAACAAAAAAATCTGCTGATCAGTGAGTTCTATGATAAAGGTGATACAGGCTGTCAAAGACTCTCCTTGAGTCTGGGAACCCTACGTGTCTCACTCCTTTATCTATACATATCCCTCCCTCAGTATGTCCTGCATATTTGTGGTGTCTGCAGTTTGCATCCTGTGTTGTGTAATTGTATACGTGTGCTATTTTCTAATTTACAAGCACCTGCAGTGGTGTGTGTGTTATTAGCTGGAGCCTGCATGGGATGTACTACATTCAATCAATAACTGATAGCCTGCAGATGGGATGGCAGTGTCTCTCTGTGTCTCCTCTCACTCCAGCTCGCTCAGAGTCATTCAGCCCTATTTCCCATTAGACCTACTGTCATTTCCCACTCTCTTATTCACATTTCATCTATTTGCTGAGAGACATTCATCACACAGTATCAATTGCCAGCATTATTTTGTATGACTATTTTGTGCAAATATTTGAAAATGATTTGCAAGGTTAAGTGGTAATCATGTGTGTTTTCATCAACTAGGTTGATGTGAATTTGCATTAGATTTGTATGAAAAATGGAAAAGTATTCATTGTATTTCAAGTATTCATTGTTTAGGGGTAAATCCTAATTCTCTCCTATTGATCCTTGATGTTTCTATCAAAAACAGAGGACAAAGAAACGCTCCTTGGAACGTACTGCTATAAACCAGTAAATGTTTTCACACACCATTGAGCCTCATTGCATACAGCAGGTTTGGAATAAATAAATAAATTGTGAGTGACAGCTTCTTTGAGTCGTAACATGTCGCAACATCTAAAGCCACATGTCAACAGCTATGCAGTTAAAGTGAACCTTTTAGCGCACATCATTGTTTGTTTAAACAGATACATTTTTCATGACTTCATCTTGTCTTACTTTAGGATGTTCAGCTTCTCTTGATATAGTCTTTTTTTTATCTAATGTATATCCATCTTCTACATCTTATGCTTTAATATCTTGTGTGTAAGTCGTGTCTGTACCAGTGTGTCATCTGGTGTGATGTCTGTCATGTGCTGGGAGTTTATGGGTTTATGTGACTAAAGCCTTGAATATATGTTTATTAGATGAATGTTTTGGGGAGACAAAGAGTGTGAAGGATGTAAAGTAAGCAGCCAAACCAAGAAACAGATTACAGTTTCAGTGAGCACAAGGATGGAGACAGCATTCACCATACTGCTGTCTGTTTGACAAAACTGACTGGGCTGATGCATGTGTTTCATCTCTTCTCTTTACTGTTGCTCATAATACAAACCAAGTATTAAAAAGGAGACAGACAAAGGAAGAATTAACTGCAGTCTAAATTATTTTTCTTAATCTGGAAAATTTGTCACTCGTCCTCGTGCACTTACAGTTTACCACTAAAACACTGACGAAGGCAAATCAGAGGAAAAATAAATACGGTGACAATTTGTTATCCTTGTGTTTGCAGCACTGCCAGTGCCAGTTTCATTTAGTTTCTTTTGAATGAAGGTTTTGTTCGGAGTTGAAAAGATTAGTCAATTAATCAGTCTGTCGTTTATAGACAAACTGTTTTGGTAAATCAAAAGTTTTGTAGCAGAAATGTGAGTTTTGGCAAGTTTCAACTTCTCATTTGTGTGCATTTCTTTGTGTTATGTGAAAGTGAATAATTGTTTAATCAAGAAAGCAACATGTCAGCTGTATTCATACTTAACATAAATCATTAGTTGCTGCCTTGGTTCTTTATAATTGAATTACTTCCACATATCTGAGTTCTTCCACTGAGCTTTGTCCTCACAGGTGTGTGTGTGTGTGTGTGTGTGTGTGTGTGTGTGTGTGTGTGTGTGTGTGTGTGTGTGTGTGTGTGTGTGTGTTCGTGTTCGTGTTCGTTTAGCCTAATGCACGTAACAAGTTTTGCTCTTGGTGCTCTGGATTTTTGCTTGTCACTATACTATATCTCGGTACAGAAAGCATCAGGGCAACTTATATCAGTGCACCCACTTCAGTTGGTGTCTGCTGTGGACAGAGAGGGAACAAACGCCACAGCTGCTGCTGCAAGAAATATAAAAAAGGACTGCAAAGAGGAGAAGGTGAGAGGGAGTAATATGTGAGAGCCGAAGGAAAAAATGAGGCAATAACATGGCACTGGGAATGCTTGACTGTAGAGAGATGGAGTGGTATGTTATTGGAAAAAGTGGTAGGTTGAGTGTACTTTTGTGTTTATATTTGTAAGTCTCCTCGACCTGCAGCCAAGTTCCTCAAATAGAATACAGTTGAGGCACCTGGCGTGAACAGTATAATAATGACCCCCCCCCCCCCCCCCCCCCCACCGCCACCACACACACACACACACACACACACACACACACACACACACACACACACACACACACACACACACACACACACACACACACACCTCCCTCTCTCTCTCTTTGTCTGAAACCTGAATACAAAAGAACTGTTTTTGCATGTCTAACCAGAGCAGATGGCACTGATGTATTGTGCAGGAGGTGTATGTGTATGTGTTGGGTGGAGGGGGCAGGTGTTTGAATGAATGTGTAGATGTATATCAAACAGAAAGGAGAGGCACATAGAAACACTGCAGCTCCTTTTGTCTGCTTGGATGTCTTTGTCTCTCGTCCAAACACACCTCAGCCCTCCAGATGAGAAGCAGCTGTATACTGTATTAAGTAGACTCAAAGTAGCAACACGCACTTGTGTCCATTGGGAGACTGTTGAGGACATCTTTTATTGTTGTGTCTGCTTTTCACTCCTGAATGTTATCATTGTTCAAAGCAGAACTCTAGACTCAAATTTCACACTGATGGCACTCGTGCCAGCGAGTCTCTCAGCAGCCATGCCAGACTGGGTGGCACCAGTTCTGGTTTGTGGTTTAATGTAAAAAAAAAAAAAAAAGAAATCCATTATCCTAGATATGTTTTTTTGTTTACCTTATTTGAGACAGTGCAGCACTGCTCAATGTGGAGAATAATGCATCATAGACAGATGATCAAGAACAGACAGTAAAAATAGCCCCAGGAAAAATTAAAACAACAACAGTTTATTAAAGATTTTGAGAGAAGATTTGTACTAGAAGGCATCTCGTCTTTATCGATGTGATGTGGCATCTTGAATTTGGCACACGACTCGGCTTTCTCACTCGCCATGCGACAGTGGTTCTCTTGATGCTGACAGCTTGCAGGAACACAAGCTGTTTCTTGGGCGATGCAAAAGCACATTGTGTAGTATTAAAGTTTTGTGCTTAAAATTTGTTGGGGCTTTTCCAAACCCGCCCGTGACTCTCCCAACTTCTCCACATTGCTTTGTGGCTGTGGGCAGAGCCCTTTTAGATGTGCTCGGAGTAAATAAGACTCAATTGTATGTTTTGTCACCGACTGTTGTTAAATGTCACCAGTAGCTTTACCATACTAACTGCTATGTGCCAGTGCAAACACTGGTATGGCACGTTTGCATAGATAGTTTTGGCATAATTTGCCTATATATCCTTGTCTATGGCTATATCTGTGACTACCATTGCTGAAGTGACATTAGACTACAGATGTTTGTTTACCAAACACCTATTTATTCTCACTGGTCCAATCAGTCACAGTCTGCAGCCGTGCGAAGATTATTGCATATCAAGCATGTTTTAGGAGATGATGAAGTAGTGCGACCGAAACAGAAGGGTCCAAACCTTTGACCTGATGAACAGACTGATGTGTGCTTAGTCACCCTAAAAGAGAAAGAGATGATAGAGACACAGTGCTACATTCAAGCAGCTCTGTGAAAAGACAGAAATGCTCCAAGGAGAGAAAGTTTAAAGCAAAACGGTCACAAAAGGACAAGAGCAACAAAGGAGCAGTACAGTTGAATTTGATAAAAGAAGGAGAGATATACAGACAGCAGGGCCAAAGAGACATGAGTTGGTGAGTCACAAAGAAAAAACGAACACGGTCTCTGCAAAGACATCCTTGTCTTCATATTTATCTTGTCCTCTGGGCTGGGTATGACCTGAATTTGTCAGATTATTAGTACGAGCAATGTCAGATTGGACGCTCAACATACACACCCAATTCCTCTGCTGATGTTTGCACTGCAACTAAAATCCACTGTTTTTTACCCTAAAGTGTGTGTCTTTTTTTTATTTCTACATTAGCTCTCTGAGTGATCTCATTCTTAGCCCACCTGCTGCACGATCCCTGTATATTCTAATCATCCATACAGACCATAATAGGTTCAGCATCTGCCTTGGGATGAGATCTGTTTGGCGGAGTTCCACTGAGAGGCAGGGAGATTATGCACAGTCAGGAGAATTGCTACACTCTTGTCGGGACTGGAGAAACAACACATAAAATGCTGTGATGCCTCACTCAGCCCACCCCGCAGGGCTAAACAGACAGCAAATATCCTTCACAGTAAATATGCTAAATTATTGCCCACATTAAACCCAACTGGGCAAACTGCTGACACAGACATGCAAGCACAAGCATACATGCGCATACACAAAACAATAACACAGACGCACAGTTAAACTTGGAGGTGAACCTGACAGCGTTAGCTGTTTTTTAAAAAAAAAAAAATTATTGTTGGAGCGCTGTTTCATTAGCTCGGCTTCAGAATCTGTTGCGTAAATATTATGAGCTGAAGTGTTTCCACTGATTCACTCTATTGCCCTCCTCACTCCCATAGCATGGACAGATTGCCATCAAAGCTTAAATTAAAACAAATAATTCACAAGTAAATTACGTTCGCATTTAGTTTTATGCAACTATTTCATGTTCTATTCATCACTAACATCATCTTGCTCTCTGTCTCCCTATTTTTCTCACCAGGTTGTTTCCAGCTATGTAATGTCTTTCGTCAGAACATGGAGATAGACCAGTGTCTGCTGGAGTCTCTCCCCATTGGCCAGCGCCAGCGGCTGGTCAGGAGGATGCGCTGTGACCAAATAAGGGCATACTACGAAAGAGAAAAGAGCCTTCAGCGCCAGCAAGGTGGTATCAAGGTTCGAGCCCCGCCCACCCACCGCAAGAAGCACCGTGTCCGCTTCAGCCTCGCCGACGTCATACAAGATGCCATCATTCACCATGACGACAAAGAAGGTGCATGTGTGTGTATGTACGAATGAGTGTGCATGTCTGTCTGTGGTTCATTGAAAATGTGGTTTTTATGTGAATGTTTACACAGTAATTGAATGAGGACGACAAGTGGCCACCAGATATGCAGTGTTGTCGCATCGATGTTGACTGATCACAAACACTCCCACACATATAGCAGCGGTGGGCCAAATCAGTGCTGCTCACTGCGGGTCACATGATTTGTTCTGCTGGAAGCTGCCCACTCGACTGAGGAGAAATCAGTGATGCTTTTATCCACATACAAACACCTCTCAAGGACAAAAATACCTTGGCAGAGATGACCGTGTCTGCTGTTGAGAGCCAACAATCATTTCACAGAATTTAAGTCACTTTTTCTTGAACTGTAGGTCCTACAAGCCCCTTTGCTTTTATTTTCTTTCACCGACACTGTTCAGTGGCATCAACAGGGGGGTTGAAATGTTCTTCAGAGATAAACTAAAGCTCAACCGGGCTGATACGACCATTAATACTAGTGCTAGTCTGTAACATAAATATTTACCTTTTTATTGATTCATGTGGGTTTTTATATCTGTATCACAAACACAAGTAAAGCCTCAAAATACACATTAATGTATTAGCTCAGGATCACTGAATGTTGGGCATTGTTTCAACCATTCAGCCTTTTGTTTCAAACAGTTGATAGCTTTCCAATACATACTTGAACACTTTTTATTGTCAGAAGACCTTGAAGATCATTTTAGTCAGAATACATGCAACAGAGCATTTTCTTAAGACTTTAAGGCTGTTGACTTTTAACTGCTGACAGTACAAAATGTCATTGTGTGCCTTTCTGAGTCTGTTTTTGTGTCTGGAAATGTTTCTTTGTTTCTGTCAGTGTATGTGAGCAGACATTTGTTCATATAGCCACGATCAGTCAGAGGAAAAGCTTTTCTCAGACAGACTATCATACCTGCCCTTAAGCCTTCGGTGTAATCAGGATTCCAGCCTGGCTCCCAGTAAAAACACACTCAAATACTCCGTTTTTATCAATTAGTCAATAAACTTTAGAGAGAGAGATTTAAAGGGACCACACACTTTACTCTAAAGGGCACTGATTTCCGTCCAACCTCACTGTCTTTCTTTTTGTTTATGACAGTCGGTTGCCAGTCTTTTACCCAGCTGTCTGGACGTATCTCTGCCAGTCTTTGCAGGTCAATGTGTTAATCTCTGCCCCCTTGCTGGTGGTGAGATTCAGCCGGGGTCTGTGGGAGCAGCTGTGCCATTGCAACAGCCAGACTGAAAACAGTGTTCCTTGGCTTGGCATGAATCAGAAACCCCTCTGCCTAATCGCCCAAGCTCCACCATGGCACTGAACTGGTACTAGGCTACCATTTGCTTTGCTCTGTAAAGGCCTTCTGACCTTCTGGGGGTGTTCAAGGCAAGAACTGGATCTAGATTAAACAAAATAATAGACTTATGCACAGTAGCCGCTGTATGAGGGACAGATTCAGCTCTAACAGACTCTCTGAGACAGGGACTGCTTAAAAGCTTTATTGTCTTTTCATGCCATGTTGGCCGGTCTTGTTCATCTGACCTGATTTCTGCGTGTCTCTTTGTGAGGACTCACAGATCTGTTTAAACCACTTGGAGGTAACACAAGGATGAGTGGATGAACATCTTGACAACACATCTCAAGTATTCTTCAGTGGTGCTGGTGCTCTGAGTGATAACAGTTTCTCTCACCATCGCAGCTTGACTTAGCTCTCTTCTTCTTTTTGTAAAGAGTGGTAGGATGTGCCTTAGGCCAGGACCCTCCCCAGAGTAGTGTGGGAACATTTCTGGATCTTTTCCCCTTACTACAGAAGCATTTGAAGAGAAAAAGGAATGTGTACCTACACGTGCCCGAAGGGATTTATCTGGTGGATGGTACGAGTTGTAACTCACAGACAATGCCAGGATAACCTCTTGCCTGGAAAGCATACTACAACAGAAATACTAAGCTGGCTGATTTTATGATTCAAACACTTCCATCATATCTACATCAGATATGACAACCAGAAAAATATGTGCATTTTGTGATTGTTTTATGCTTTCAGTATTGTTATTAAACCCTAATGGTATAGATATTTTTAAGAATGAAGTGTGAAATGATATTGATAGACTGTTAAAAAAGTTTAACAAGCCAAAAAAATGAACAGCTTTTAGCTGATGGACAATTATATATTTAACATGGCTGTTAACTCGAAAAAACTGTGCCTGTCTCAACTCTCAATTTGTTATTATTTATCAGCACAGTTACCTCCAGATGATGATGATGATTAATGGAAAACTTCATGGAAAGATGTTTTGGTGACTCATTTAGGAAGTTGTGAATGTGCAACACAGAGAGAAAAAAAAAGATAAGCAAATAAGACTCTGAGATGAAACGGCAAAAGAAACAAAGAGCCTGACAGGAAAATAGAAGGAGAGATGGGGAGATTGGGTGAACCTGTGTTGTCCTAATTAAGGCCTGCTTTATGCGAGCTGGCCTGAGGTTTAGATTAATAGATAGCGCAGGAACTTTGTCTGCTGACATGGCAGCCAGGTAATCAGAGATACCAAATACCCGTACAGTAGCAAAAGGATTTATTTTCTTATCGTTTGTCTCGTACAGGAAGTAAGATGAAGGAGAATGAGATAAAGAGAAGCAGGGAAGAAAAAAGAGGAAAAAGTGAGCACGGTGAGAAAATAAAAAATTGGATCGCAAAAGAAATTGAAGAGCAGCAGGGAACAAGCATCAGGTTAGAGAGGATATTGTAGGGTTAAGGTGAACAAATAAATAGCACACAACCCTATAGTTAGATAAGAGCATACTACACCTCATGTCTCCTCTCCATTCCTATCTGTCATGTGCAAACATCTGGCTCATTTGTGTTTTGACATTTGGTGAAATTGCTTTTCCCAAACCAATCTCTGAACTTCATCAAAGTGAGACACAAGAGGAGCAGTTGCAGCTGTTGCCCTCGTAACCGCGGAATCAACAATCGGTTTTTATTAAATCTTCCCTTTTCAACATAACAATTATATTAAATGCCATTTTGTGTCTGTGGGTCTAAATTAGATGATGATTACTGTCAGAACACAATGTGACAATTGTTCTGAGTCTACGTACATTTCCTAATCAAGTCTTAAGAAAGGTTTGCATCACTTCAAATACATTTTGTCTGAGAGATTTTCTCAGTCATCTGATGCTGATGGTCTTTCAGTCCAACAGTTTGGCCCAGAAGAAAATGATCTAAAACCATAATTTGTATTATTATTATTATTATTATTATTATTATTATTATTATTATTATTATTATTATTATTATTATTAGCCATGAAAACAATTATGGTCCCCAGAGAATGAATCCTCATGTTGTTTTATATTCCTCTGACCTGTGTTGCACAGTCCTCGGGTAAACCCTCCAATTTTTCCCCCGTGGCAGAAAAGATCACCTTTACTACATGAGCATAAGCATTTGTATTCTCCTCAGTGTGAACACCAAACCAAACCGAGAGTATTGTTAGGTGCGTTTTACCCAGGTTTCTGCATCAATGTGCGTTTCCTCTGTGCTTGTGTTGTGTGTCTGTTCTGTGTACACTTTATGGAAGTGTAATTACTGCATGAAGTATGTCTGAAAAGCCACCTTTCATTATTGGATCAATCCGAATAGATCCATCCTGCAAGCACAGCGCAGGGACTTGCACTCCAATCACTTCTCCACAGCCAGGAAGTGAAGCAAGTCGAAGTAATAGTAATAGGTTACAACCGGAGTCAAATTCCAATAAAGCCGATTCTGATTCTGAGTCTGATTTAAGTCTTGGTGTTGTGGAGCTCTGCTTTGGAAGCATACCATGGCTCAAATAAAAACACCATGTATACCATGTGCATTGTTGTTCTGTGGAATTTGTGTTGATTCAGATCGGTGGAGCAAAAACTCCTTTCAGAGTTTGAACAGCCTTGTTGACTCGAGCCACCTAAATACCTCGTAGCTCAGAGGAATTCTGTGAAAAGGTGGCACTGCTGCTCAATCCATCTACCACTGAATTGACAATATTCTGTATTGGTAAAGTTCAGGCTTTTAATTGTCTTTTATTTATCAGTTAGCCTTCCCTCTATACAGTATACAACCTCCCTAGATGATAAAACTCTAACCAGAGAGGGGAAAAGAGAGAAATAAGTGAAGACATGGTGGATGTTAGGGGAATACACTGATATTTCTCTGCAATACACCACGCTGGGATTAAAGACATTTCAAACACCTGTCATGTTTTTGACAGAACAGGGCCTCGGCCCACAGAGGTGCTCGAGAGAGATGTCATGATATCTTTTGCTGCAATTCCATTTAAAACTTTCTTGACTTTCCTTTCATGCTAACTGCGTCATCAGGCAGTGCATCAAAACTTTTCTCCAGCAGTGGTGTTTATTTAAGCTTCTAATATTAAACTTTTGGTCCCTTCGATGACTCATCAGTGTTCCTTTAGAGGTTTGGCTGTACAGTTTAATATGAGAGGGAGCAAGGAATGCAGAGAGTATGAAAAACAAAAGAACTTTGTGAACTCATTTCCTCACCGAGGTCTACAGTGCTCAGTTTGAAGATGAAATGTTTAAGCATTTCAATTCACATTACTTTTTGCCCAAATATAGTATTTACAGAAATATATACAGAAAACTCATTAGAACACATTCACATTCACTTTGCTGTCCCAATTTCCCTTTACTGCTCACAAACAAGCATTTACATTTTTCTAGGTAGTCAGATTTTATGTGGAGCCCTCAAGAACTTTATAGAAAAAAAAGGAGCAAAGAAATATCCTTAAATAAATAACTTGACTAGTAATTGCTAGTCTGAAGAGAACACTGCTGCTACAATATCAAGTATATACTACAAAATTATGCTACTTTCATGACCTTTGATGAGAACATAGGAGTCTGAATAATCTGCAGTTTATTGTTCCAACAAGCTGTAGAGTTGTTTTCTTGCAGATTTTTTTCCTTTATCAAGGAGGATATTTAAGTTATAAATTCACATTTTTGGAGGGGTTCTGTGGCTTAAACCTTTATTTTAGGTCATTCAGATTCTTTTTCAGACAGTTTCGTTTGTGAAAACACATTACCACCCTGGTGTGTTGCATGATATTGTTACAGAGAAATATTCGTGAAATCACCTCATCTCGGTACAAATGGGCAGGATAAGCCTGTTCCATTTATGGAGGTCATTGTTGAAATAATCTGCATTCTGAGTTGAGCGTTATTGGGAAAAATGTACAGTACCTTTTTTTCATCAGCATTGAAACAACGGAAAAATGTGAAAGCTCATTTCAGAAACATGGGGCACTGAGGTGAGACGGTCCCTCTTGTGACTATGACTGTGTGATGAGGACCAAAGAGACAGAAGCATATATAAGGTTGAGAATCTCATACAGGCCTGCTGAAGGAATGATGCTTCACATGGGGAGAATATGTCTGGTCGCTGTAAAGAAAATTGGCAATGCTACTGTAATTGGCATATTATGGAGTATGCATTACAGAGATTTGATCAGATTCATAGAATATTGAGCCACCGAAATGAAAAAAGAGGCGTAAGAAAGGTTAATTTAATCTTGTACCGTGTGTGCGGAACAACCCCGATCAGTTTGTGCATCAGATCTGTTTCAAGAAGTTCAAGTTCAACCAAAAATAATATTAGTGTTACTTACATGGCTTGCTGTGAAGGTTAGTCATCTTTAGCATAGGAAGAAAGCATATCTAAAGTAGACGTTTTATGTTTTTAACTGTGAAGTGCTCTGACTTTGCAATTTTCTGTGTAGGCAAGAGATCCTGAAGAGCTCTATTCAGGTGCTAAACACCAACACAGGTTAATGGCTGCATCTGAAAGAGACTAGTTTTTTACTTGAGCAGCTACATTCGAGTACGAATCTGAAAGCTACTTATTGACTTTTTGTACATGGTTGTAGCTGTAGGCTGAGCTTATCTGCTCTATACTTTACAGGGATGTGGTAAAGTAGCTCTTTCTTTCATCGGAAAGATGGTCTGATGGGTTTTTAAGAATCTGGATATGTAGACATAGGGAGGCCATCAAAGTGATTTTTCCTCATTGGTATCCTTCTGTCAATCTATACCTAATTTAGGTTTCTCTCTCATTCTCTCTCTCTACCAGTTTCTATCTGGTTGCCATGGAAACTCCACTTATGTCTCAAACAGCTGTTTTGCAATTTCCCACAAAATGACAGCCAACTTTGCTTTGCGCCCACTCTCCTTCTCTGTCAGCAGCCTCCTGATATAAGGGTTAAAAACACACACACACACACACACACACACACACACACAATTATTCTCTCTCTCTTTTTTTCTCTCTCTCATGACCAAAGCCTGCGATCACCATATAATCAAACACCAACTGACATATAAAGATTAAATATAGGACGGAAATTACTGCTGTTGCTGTGGGACAAGCATATAGTTGTTCTACAGTATCTGTGTGAAGCATCCAGTGGATATAAATCTCTAGGATTCTTGCTTTAGTATTTATCAGACCTGCTGAAGTTCACCTTAAGCTTAAGCCATTTTCTGCAGCTTTAGAGCTTTAAGCCAAGAAAGACATTTTTACCCATAGAGGTATTGACTTGTTCTCTCTTTTGAAATCCCAGTAATGCTTGTTGGAAGTATGGAATTATGGAAAACTAATTTTCACTGTCAAGCTAGGTTCACAGTGTCTAATCTTCCATCATTCCTCTTTACTCCTTTTCATACAGGCATTTAAGAGATCTCTTCCTGAGATGCTTCCGTTGGAAGAGATGGAGAACAAACTAAACAGTTGCTCTGTGCAAAGCTACCTTGTATTTCAAGATTTTTCTGTAGGTAATGTAGTCTTCAAGGTTATGAAATTTGCTCTTGGTGTTTCCCCGCCATGGTGTTTCTGTGCCGTGTTGCTGTGGAGGGCTCGCGACGTGAGGAGGGAATGTTATTGAAAAGACTATAAGTTGAATAACACCTCCTTGATTTGTCGAAGTCAGACTGCTAATATTGGCTTCATGTGAACTCGGGGAATACCTTTGTACAAGGTCTGTTAATTTTGTCCTCCATCTTCAAATCTTTTGATGGACAGCGTAAGCAAGAGGAATTATTACAGCAAAGAAAAACCTGTTTTAGTGTTTAAAAACAGACATTAAGATATTTAAACCCTGCGCCTGAATTTCACTTTTCAAGCTGGGGGGGAATTCTCCCCTTATATCCTTCACATAGGGGGGATTTATAGACTTTGTGGGAGACACTATACTTGTGAGCTTAGCTACAGGTCTTTCTTGTCCTACTTTTACCATAGATTGCATTTCATTGCTCTCCTCCAACTAAAATTCTCTAAAGTATATACATTGCTGTAATTTGTTGTCTCTTTCTCCTTTCTTAGTGGTCATCTTTTTCAGCTGCATCAGTGTCCTTATTCTTTATGAAATGAGTCGCTTACTGTTACTTATGTCTGTGGGCTCATCCAGTAGTCCTAAGGTAGCTTCCATAATTTGATGTGTCTGTGTTCTGCTTTTAGAAAGAAGGACACTCCACATCCGTCATGAAATTAATTACATGATCAAATTTGGAATTTGATTTAGTTTTCTGCGATAAAGTGGTTTTGAGAAGCCCCTTCGGTTCCTCATCACACGGCAACTGAGCAACTTTGATAGCATTAGCCGTCGTATTCTTTGCTGAATCTGCCTCATGTTTCCTTTTCAAGGTTGCTGTATGAGAAGCGCCATCTGAGTGGTGACTTTGTAACATCGGCTGGTGAAAGGTGCAGCATCGTACATTTTAGAACTTAAGCAGCTCATCTCACAATTAAGCTGAGCTGCAGATATATTTTAAACCAGTTCGCCTGAAACGTATCTTTGAACGGCTGCTTCCACAGCTGACCTGTTTGAGTTTCCAGGCGCCGATATTTGTTCTTTCGGGTTCAGGTTTTTTTTTTTTCTGAGTGGGATCCACTTCAGCCAGCCGTCCATGTGGGCACGTTCTCAAGTTTACATTAATGAAACTTGTGTGTGTATATGCCAGTCAGAAATGCTGCAGCAGCAGAGAGTGCTCGTAGCCTTCTAAGGAGGGACACACAGCACGCTAAGTACTGATCGGAAGTCATTCTGTCTGATACAGCGTTCTGGGCCATCAACCCTCATTATGCACTATTAATTAGCTGAACCTAATGTGTCTTTGCTGCAGATGTGTGCGGGGAAGTTCCCGCATTATAAATGCCAGATTTGCGGGAATCTATGAAATTATGCGCTATACCCCCAATCCCTCAGCAAAATTCAGGCCCCGAAAACCTTTCATTAGGTTAAAGTTAAATTAAAGTCTTTAATTTCAATGAAACATGCCTAATATTGCTGGTGCCTTCACTACTAATCATGCCAAATGGACATGGTTGTTGGTCTTGAGGGATCTGCCAATGGCGCAACAGTGCTATTGATTCCTGATGGCTTTATTGTCAAACAAACACTTTGCTTTATTTTATTTTACAGCACTGAGGGTCAATATGCACCTCTTGACCCTCAACCTCTCTTCAGACACGTTCAATAATGTGTGCCATAAAACTCAGACAGGTCTTTCTGTCATCGACTCACACTAAGTAGCTCTGACAGATTGAATGTTTTTTCAGTCCAGAGACCGTCCTGACCAATGGCATGCACCAAATGTCAAGCCATAGTTTATCTTTAATAAGATGCAAACCATGAGATACATTACACACAATAATTGCTGTTCCATGCTCAGTAATGAGGACCCTTGTGATATGCCTTTTGAAAGACAGGAAAGTACAAGCATTATCTATTCCCTGGTAACTACTTCAGCATTGGATGAGCCTTAATAGGTACTTTGCAGTCCTGAACCCTCACAGTATATTGAAAAGTGAAAGAGATAATTGTGCCGATTGGCTCCAACCATTTAAAGGGCATTAAGCACTGGAAGCTATTAGAAGACTGAAAAAGGCTCTGTGTATAGTATGTGTTTGTTGTGTGTGCATTTGTAGAACTTCTAAAATCTAAAAGTCAATTATGTGATTGCTAAACTGACGGAAAGTAAACTGCAATATTAGTGATGAATACATGTGTAAGTAATTTGTAATAAAAAGCAACATCCACAGGTTACAGTTTTCTAAATGTGAAAATGTGAATTATTTTGGAGACTGTAGTTTGCGGTTCTGCTGAATGAATGACCACGTTCAACCATTAAGCCTTTTTTACACTTTTAACAAAAATTGTAAAAAAAAAAATATATATATATATATATATACAAGAAATGATAAGGCAAGATTTATGCCAGAGATGTTGTATAAGACTTTATTAGCTTAACTTATTTTAGCTTTGCCTTGGTCAAACTGTACCATCCTCATGCCTGCGTGTCCATGCAGCAATGATTAAACATGATGTCGTATATTGTAGAATCACAGGTTGTTAACAATAGCTTGTTAACCAAGGTTAATGAGTCATAAATACAGAGGTTATTGCTCAGTAGTTATTAAGACAAAGCAGTGTAAAATGTATATTTGTTTTGTCAGTGAGGCCATATTGTTTCATTGTACTGCATTGTAGATGTTTTACTCCCTACATACAATACTGGTATGGGCCTCCAGTTCATGTGTAAAATTAGTAGGTGTAGTATTTTTAGATGAGAGTGAGATCACCAGCAGTTTTAAAACATGCTTTGTCTGTATGCACAAACGAGACATCATATATGTCTCGATCACAGTGCTTCACCTCCCTCTCTCCTCACCCTCTCTTGTTTTCCTATCACTCTTTATTCATGTCTCACACACTGCTGTATGCAATGCTGTCTCTCAGTCTTTCTTAATGTCTTCTGCTCTGTTCTCAGTTATTCCATGTGTAATCTCAGTTGTATAGTGAAATCAATATGACCTTCTTTAGCCCACAGCTGTCTGCTCATCTGTTTCTTGCTGACAACATGAACTTGTATGTAAGGGTTTGTGTTTTCTTCAGTAGATCTGTGTCAGTGTGTCAATAACACTTGTGGCTCACTGAAGCTTCGAGTATGTGATTTGAATGTGTGTAATCCAGAGGTTCTCTGACCTGCTGCTACCAAGGGGCTACCAAACACGCACACACAGTCTTAACAGTGATCCACACTGACGCATCAAGGGCAGTCAGAGGACACTCGGCACAAACTGGTTGTGATAGTGACAGGCACAGATCAATGTGTGCTTGTGTCTGGTCCACACGCATGAAGCCCACTGCCCGTCTCCACATACAGCAGGTGTTGACATGAGGTTTGTTGTGTTGCAGTATTGCGTCTCCTGAAGGAGGGAGCAGACCCCAACACTCCCATTTCCTCTGGGGGATCCTTGCTGCACCTGGTAAGATGCACCCACAGGTTTTGATGATAAAGAACATTGTACTGACTCGTATATAATCCCCTGAGTTTTACCTGTAATTCTTATTTTTCTAATCTTAACCTTTACCGACATCCAAGCACAAAGCTAAACTTAACCAAAAATCTATCTAAACCCAAGAATACATGATCATTATTTGTCTTAACAGCATGGTGTTGTTTTGCCATACATTTTTCACATACATTTATTATTGTACCAAATGCAGTGAACCAATCGTGTACTGTTCATACCGATAATACATGCCTCAGGAAATATATAATTCTGCCAACAAACAATACTGTAATAGCTGTCTCTTCTTTCTGCAGTGCGCTCGCCACGACAATGTGTTCGCAGCAGAGCTTCTGATCGAGCGAGGCCTGAATGTGAACCTGCAGGACGAAGACCTGTGGACAGCACTGCATGTAGCGTGTGTGTGCGACCATGCAGATGTGGTGCTGCTGCTGCTGGTGGTGAGAAAACACACATGCAAATGCGAAGAAATATTAAGGATATTATTTGAAGGACTGGTTGTTTTTTTTTATAGTACCACAAATATGCAAAGACACACTTTTTGGACGGAGTTATAATTGTCTTGTTCTGCCTTGCTGGTCCAAGTGTGTCAGTGACTAATTAAATTAGTGCTTTGAAATTGGTTGGCATACAAGCATAATTGGGAATTAGCTTTGAACTACTGACTGTATTCACATTAGTCATCAATAATTTTCTGTCCACCTGGAGCATCCTCCATTGATGAGGGGTTTTGTTTTACTGGGGGTTTGAAAGACAATTTTGCATTCTCTCACAAACCCAGCTGAATCTGTAGAAATGAGAATAATTAGAAATTCTGCATTAGCATGATATCAAAGCGAGAGCCTATTCTGTGGAGGATGTCATGACAAGAGCTGTGGTTGTACTGATTAGGTCCATAATGAGAGCGGTACCAGCTGCAGGGGAGGGCATGCACATCCATCCTAGTCACTCAGTGAGCTGGGCCTGATCTGCTGGTGTTGATTAGACCCATGGAGGGTTGACTGTAGTTTTGAGCTCTGTAGAATCCCATACAGCCTGGTCCTGCTGATTGGGTCCTGAGTGATTGCTGTAGCCTGTCTGTGGGGCAGGAAAGACATGTTCCTGATGGGAATGGATACGTTTGAAGAGCTCATAGGCAAACGGTGTACACAATGAATGTCAGCCAGCACCTGACTGTTGAGTTCATGCATGTGTCGTGTTTTAGTGTGTGCATGCATTTAACTCCCCTGCGAGCAAAGAGACGTGCAGCCTGGTTTGTAGGGGAGGGTGTGATATAGATATGCCAAATGCAATTTATGCAGTGAGTTATGCTTTCATGATGGCCACAATACTGTGAGAGGGAGAGAAAGAACAACTTAATACTGCTCCCTCGGAGGCTGTGGCTAAATGTTTCTCATTCAACACCAAGACAGAGCTAGTTCCTAGGAAATTGGGTCATATTGACAGACTGTTGGAAGCAAGCAGGGGGTGAGGAAAGGAAGAGGAAAAACATTTCGAAGAATTTAAAAAATGTATTCAATACTGTTACAGCGTCCAATGCCACAGCTTCCACGGCTCGATTTTTATTTGATACAAAGGCCTTTTTATTTGTCACTATTTCAAATTATGTGATATATGCTTATGTGATGGTGACAGCATTTAGTTTAAAGGAGACAAGCCAAGTAAGACAACACTCCAAAACATTTCAGTTTCCAAAATGGTGTGAATTTGCTTGAGGTGCATTTTTTTGTTTCTTTAGTGTAAGATAAACACTTAAGTTTCCTTTCTTGGTAATCAGCAAGGGAAGATGGTTACTGAAAGGAGAGCCCGAGGCGCTTCCTGTCTAGCATGGTAAAAATAGCTTCAGTCAAGCCGTATTTCCGATAGAGATGCAATATCCCTTTTCTTCTATTTATTCGTTTTGACACCCATCTCCTCCACCACAGACCCTGCCAATGCCCACCCTCTCTGCACTGTTTTCAAGCTGCTGCCTCATCAGAGCTGGAAGTGGGAGAACTCCGAATGCAAAGGGTTTACATTTTAATGAGAAATGGAACAGTGGTCATGCTGGAGGAGCCTGGCTGGCACCCTTATCTTTGATTGGCACATGAAGCAATAGTGCTGCTAATATGTACTAATCTATTGTGTCCCACTCCATCATCTCTTTTTCCATTTCCCCTCCCCTCGTCCTCTGCTACTCTGTCCTTGATTTCCTCTCTCCAGTTTCTACATGGACGAACAGAGTGTTTTTTGCTGACAGAGATGTTACCAAGCTTGTCTTATGGGAAAAGTAGGGGGAGGGGGTTGATGAAAAGTCTGGGTGCATTGCTGCTCTGCATCCGGATTGGCAGTAATGTTAATTCTCTTATCTCCTGCCTCCAAACAGCAGGAGAGCCAGCCATTTTTAAACTCTTGTCATTCCCAACCCATTTCCAAGCCCATTCCTAAACCTACATAGCTCCAGTGCTGGTTAATGTTTGTTATTGAGACCCTGGTGGGTTTAACTATCAGTTCAGAGGCCCTGTGGATTGTTGCTTAGCAAAAACATGTCAGGATTTGCAGTCTTTATAAATGTGTCTACAAAATATTAGTGCTGGGGAAAATAGTCTGATTACCCTGGGCAAAAATGTTTACCTTTTCTTGTCCCACAAACTAAAATAGATCACCCTTGGAGTACATTTTACGCTGAATTTTCATTTGTTTTTATGATTTTTCTATCGGGCCTGGTTTTTAAGTGATATTGTATATGCTTACTTACTTCTAAAATGTGCAAGTGTAGGATTTTCAACTATATTTAGATTCAGCAACATCCCACTTATGTGTCCAGCATTAGTCTGCCAACACAGAGGATCCCCACTTTCCTTGCTGTTCTATGCCCTTGTGAGTACATTGGAACAACATAACTATGGATGATAAAGACATTTTGAAAACACATTTGGATTCAGCGTTCGAAAAATCATGAACAGGTATTTGTTTTTGCATGGGACAAAATCTTTGTTAACCACAATTATCAAGTTAAACCAGACCAAACTTTTTGTGTGCAGGACTTTATTAGATTTTGCTCATGTGCATACATCTGGATGCCTTAAAAAAAAAAGTTCTTAATATCCATCCGTTACATCTTGGCTCGTCTCCGATTGAAAGCCACAGACCATAAGGTACATATAAAATCTTATTTTATTTCTTCTTTTTAAGCTTTTTTTTTTCATCTCTTCTTTTTTGAAACTGATTTTCTTTCCCGTTGTTTTCTATCATTATCTCTGGGAGATTCTGGCTGTCAATCTCCAAAACTGTGCAGGCGTAGATGACAATCATGTGATCCACAGGAAACAGGTTCTATTCCAAAATGGTATTTCCTGTCCTACAGTTCAAAATCTAGTGGGGGTACAGTTGAAGAGTTGACCCACTTTCCATGCGTGTAAATGATGAATTTAAAACTCTTAAGTCCTTTGAAGTTAAACGATTACCAGCATGCCCGTGGGTGCACTGAACTCCACTTCACACCAGTTGGAATCTTTTAGGTTTTTTTTTTTGCTTATAATGTGATTCCCTCTCCTGCAAACAGGACAGCGGTTCATCAAGCAATTGTTGCCTGCTGTTTGTGCAAAAACTTTTGAAACATTATCATGAAATGCAGTAGAATACATTTGTGAACAAAATAGTGAAATTAATCCACTGTTGTTGCTGATGCACTTGTAAATACATATTTTCAATGATGAAGAATTTGTGTTTATAGTGCTTCTTTATCTTTGTAACAGAATCTGCTAATGCTTAATAATACAGAAATACAAATGTTGTGATGATTTAGAAATAATGTGATCATGACATATTTGGTCTATTAGGCTATATTGTTTTAAAAAAAAACACACACATTACAATACTGGAGGCTGCTGAGCAGATTGTGTGCAATCACTTGAGAATAATACATTGATTTGTCAGTTGTAAAACACGCTGCCTCCGGTACATTTCTTTATCACAACTCTTGTCAGGTTTGAAGGTTTCTTTGAGATGGGATTGTACTCTGTGGGAAAACTCAAATCTAACACGGTGTCTACACAGAAAGCACCGCGAGCAGCAGCAAGTGCTCCGTCTGTGTGTCTACATAGGACTCCGTTTAGGTAGTTGAGCGTGGGTCACCTGCATTTTGGAGGCACTCAAATCCCAGTACACAATTAAAACTGCGCAAGCAGTGATATGCGGGCCCTCGCACGCTGCACGTCGGGGATCCAGTGGGTTGGGACTGCCGACTCCCCGACGTGCACCACGCGAGGGTCCGCATATTCCCACTTGCAGTTTAATTTTTTTTTCTCGATCTCGTTTCTTATTCTTCTTTTAAAAAAAAAAAAGCCTTTTTTTGGCGGCTTTAACATCTTCAAAAACTCATGAAAGTTGGTGCCTGACGCATGTTTCATGAGGTTTGGAGCATCGTTTGACCTTAAACATCAACTTCCTTTGTCACGGCAAAACATCAAACTTACCCGCATCGCCCTGACTATACTATATAGTCTATACTCTATACTCTATAACTCTTGAAACACTTTCTCCAGCCGCAAGTCTTGCTCCGGCACCGAAGATAGTCCAGCGGTCTACTAGCTGGAAACAACCTCATGAAGACACGGGTTCGAGCCCCGCTCAGGTATCACACATGGTTCTTGGTTTACAGAGGGTAAATCTTTATAAGGGTAAGCCACGTGGTTCACAGAGGGCGAAACCTCCTAAGGCGAATCCCTATAAGGGTAAGCCACATGGTTCACGGAGGGCGAGACCCCCTAAGGCGAGTCCCTCTAAGGGGAAGCCACACAGCTATGGGTTTGTACATGCAGTTAAACCAAAACTCAAACAAAAAATAAGTCCAAAGAGACTTTTTTTTTTTTCATTTCATTTCTTTGGATATCCAAAATATCAGCGGCCCCGACGTGCAGCGTGCGAGGGCCCGCATAGTTTTAATTGTAGTTACAACTTTAAAACTGATACAAAATAACCATGAAGCCTAAAGATATGTTGCAGGTTGCGGTTATGTGCGTATGTAGTGGTGCACATGTCGTTATTCTGGTTGTTTGGACGACTGTATAGGAGCCTCTTGTTCCATCAGACACACATGACACAGATGACTCTCGTGTATGGGAGCTGTTTGTGTTGGTGTTGTGAAGGTGTCCAGCTCTGCAGTGACTTCCCCAGGGACAGCTTTCAGTGCATATCTACCAGTAATTGATTTTCTAGCAGTCACAGTGTTTAAAGACTGTCATTATGAACCACGGGGAATGCGGTGTTAACAGCTTTCCATCTCTGGGATGTCTGAGGTGGATCCATCATATTGTGGCTCGGCTGTGTGGGGTTCAGAAGTCAACTTGTTAACCCCTTGAATCTTGCGTGACTGCCAACCATCACCAACTCATTAATAACTGTCAGCACTTATCATGTGAACTGACACATGATTTATGTCTGTGGATCAATGGACTACACATAATGCTTCCTTCACCCCTATTTGTGTCTGTTGGTCTTGGAGCTTTATGTGCCATAAATGAATTGTATCCATTATTTCTTTAGTGACAGTTTTCTGTTATTTTGTGCAATATTATTGTCACATTCATTTATACAATTTTTCACAGAGCATCATTATGTTGTTGACTGTCTTGTGACTGTTTCTGAAAAAAAACAATGTCACTCTGGGATAAAAACCCACCTGACAACAATATCAGTCTGTTGTAGCATTATGTTCCACTGTAGAATCTAAAATTTGACTAAGAACACTTCCCTTTCTTAGAGAACAGCACATACATTTTAAGGTTTCTCCAGCTGTTTTTAGTACAGCTGTAAGTGAAGGTGGTCAGTGGTGAGAGTGGCCTTCGGGCCGAGCAAGATATATCTGTCTCCCATCTGATAACTTCATCCTGCCAGACTCCTATTGACTTTTACTGAACCTTGAAGTGAATTGCCCAGGTTACTACACCTCTTTGCTGCCCACTGTGTAACACACACATGCACCCAGAGACCAAAACAAACACACCCTGAGAGGAGCTGTCAGGTTTATGAGAAGGTTTTGCAGATTGGTGTCGGGCAGCAAAGCACAAATCTAAGAAATATAGATGGAGCAGTCCAAATTTGACATCAGAGCATTAAGGAAGGGATAGGGAGGGTTGAGTGTGTGTTTGTGTATGTGCATGTGTGTGGTGGAGGGCAGAAGGCGCATAATATTGCTCTCCTAATATTGCTCTATCGCTCATCGTCTCATCTCTTGCTTTTCAAGCTGTGCTTCATGTTGTGATAAGGTTTCTGGTATTTTCATGAATAGTCATGAGCAGCAGTTGAGCAAGGTTAATGTTAATTAATTCCCTTTGTTAACCCCGAACTAACCCTTCATACTGTAAGCGAGAGAATACAGCTCCCACTAGATAACACAGATGGGTGCACAATGAAACCTCCCAAGAACAGATTCTCTGATATGTAGAATTGAAAACGTTGTACTGCCTCTATCAAATTGGAATTTCTTGGTATTTCTTGAAAGAAAAATGTTTCTTCTGAATATCTGCAAAACGTATTTTGAAATTGAAAATAAAACCAGTTGTCTAAATTAGAAATCAAATAAACAGCTGGATGTTGCTATTTAGGCTGAGTATTATTGTGGTTTTCCTGATTGGCTTTCAGAGTACCGAGGTCAACTGCTCTTGTGTTGTTCGATCAGCTGGCTGCCTCCTTGCATTTTCTTCCCATTTTTTTACCTTCCCCACCCTTTCCGTCTCTTGACTGCCTCAGGACTGGGTCATAAATCTCTTTGCCGCACTGCAACTGGGTCATTAGAATTCTATTAGCTGTAAATATTAACAACGGGCCCTGACTTAGGGTCCCCCATTGCTGTTATCAGACCTCGTCCAGCTATGATCGTTACACTGGCTTGTCTTTTATGGTTTAGTCAAACAACAGGAAACAGTTTATAGCTGGATGCTGACAACTTCCACTTGTACGTTACTTTTAGGGGATGATAAAAATGAAGAGGACATCAAGAAGGCTCTGTCACTTTAACTGAAGTACATATTGCTTTGCTTGCACATCCTTTCTGCTTTACTGGTAAAGCGTTGCGTCATTTCTACGAATAATGAGTGCTGTAGTCTTCCCCAAAGAGAAGCAATCAATTATAACCATATTGTGACCACAGACTGTGTTGTCGTCACAGTACCAATCATTAAAGGAGCCCGAGGGAAAGTCTCTTGGGTTATCTCATGCTATGACAGAAGTCTGCTCTTGTAGGGTCCTTGTTGAGTAAACACACATTAATCTTGTCGCACACACACTAACCGATGATCCCAGGTAATGGTAACCAATGCCGTCACTCTTTACTGCCCCACCCCCCAGGCAGTATTTTAATGAGTTCTTTAATTCACTGTATTGTATGTTAACATCTCCATGGTTCTGTTCAGGTATACGCCTCTGGGAAGCCAAGATAATTACTTGCACTCTATCATTGACTCAAGTCTGATGAATGGCCCCAGCTAAAACACAGTTTATTTGTGTCCTTTTTTTTGTGTTGCCCTGTGCCTGGAAGGCCGGTGTGAACGTCCTGCTGCAGGACATCAACGGAAACATTCCTCTGGACTACGCCTTCGAGGGAACAGAGACCAGCTATATCCTCCGAAAACACCTGGAGGAAAATGGTAAAGCTCTGCACACCACCTGCTTATTGTGTGTCGCACAGAGACAGAGATAACTTTGACATTTCAGATGTAATTAATCATGAGCTCTTCTCATTCAAATTTAAATGGATGGCTTTCATGGTATCAAAGCCTTTTTGAAAGAGAAAACTTCATCTAAACATAATGAGTAAATATTTAAATGAATCTTGTAGTATTGGAACGATGTAATTGGTTAATATGTCATACCTGCAGTTAAATGAGGGGCTATATTTCAACAGTTTCATTGAGTGGTCTAAAACACATGTTGCCAGTTTATTTTGTCCAAACCCAATTTTGCTAGTTTAACTGCAGAGAATTTGAGTGCAAAGAAATGCATGTCTCTTAATTAATCATACACATAGTGTCATCTGCCATTCCCTTTAAGTGCCAGGTATGCTTGCCTCTTGGTGGTTTGCTATTGTAAGGGTGGATTTGCCAAGTAGTAGAAAGAATGCTTCTCTGCAGAGAAAACTGATCTGCAGATAGAGCAAATTAATGTAATAATGTTTGAACTTTGTTTCGTTTTACTTTCAATCTTTAGTACGTTTGTGGGCTCCTGCATGTCTCTGTGTGTGTAAAAAGCAAAGTATGCAATCACTTATGTAGGGGCATATTACTGTCTTAATAATGCAAACAATCGATCACAGAATCATTTCCAGCTGCCTCAAGATAGCAGTGCACCAACTATGTGCCTGACCACACTTCATTCAAAGACCAACACACCCATGGGTGCTAAAATGGCCACAAGCACATTTGCTGTTCAACGTGTGTGCGCTGATGTGAAAATGCCAACTGCGACAGTCTGAAACTAACAAAGATACTTGGTTGCACTTGGAGCCACTTTTTGCCGGGTGTGAGATAGAGCCCGCGGTGTGTGTGTGTGGGGGGGGTGTGAAGGTGAGGTACACCCACAGGCCTCATGATAGCAGATTGTAATTGGGGCACTGATCTCCCACAGAGAAAGGAGAAGGTCAACATTGGCGCTGGGAATAAAAGAGATAAAGGCACAGGGAGAAGAGAGTGAGAGAAGCAGACACAGAGTGACAGAGGGAGAAGCAGTGAAAAAAGACACAGAGAAACACGCACAGAAAGAGGAACCGGAATCATGCTGACAAAGCCAGACAGAAACCGTTATAGACAGGGATGGAGGATTTTCCTCCATCCATCTACCATTGGCTCCACATGTTCCTTCACTGAATCACATGACAAATGCTAGAATCTGACTGCCGACAGCTAACTCATCAAAGCTTAGACCAGCCTACACATACACGCACACACACACACACACAAACACAAACACACATATTCTGTAACTCCCCCACCACTGACTTGTTTTGAGCCTGCTTTTGTGTGTTGGCCCCTGTGGTGATCTCTTCCCTCCTGCCTACCTGCAGCTCCTCTGATAACCCCCTCCAACCTCCCCCCACATTGCACTGGGCTTCGCCACCATGAAGAATATTCTTACTCATGCAGGCGCTCTGTTGCTATAGCAACTTGGCTGCAAGCTCTATATCCCCATCAAGTTTGTGGATATAGGAAAAAGACTTTGTGTCGCTACATTAAAAAGTAAAAGGGGAAAAAAGAGACGTTTTCTCTTTGCAGTAATCTAAATTCATATTATTCTTTATTTCCGTTCCACTGATCCAGCTGAGTTACTTGTGGTTCATGTATGGATTACCATAAGTTTTTGCACTGTGGAGGCTACGAATTCTTTTGTGTTGCAATAGTGCTCCTATGAGTTTGTCGCGTATACCTCCACACCCCGAGGCTCTCATTTGTTTGGAAAGACACACTTATTGACCAGCTGATTCAACCAGTCTATCTGGAAAAGTCCAATTAGTTAGTGGCCTACAGCTTATCTCAGTGAAAGATGGATTGATTGATAATCAATTTACGCTATTACAGCAACCAAAGTTAGGTCCTCTGTGTGTATATGAATATGGAGCGGTGTATTGATCCTTCGTTAGACCTCTGTTTGTCCGCAAGTCACAGTGGCCTTGAATCGTTTAGGTCTGTGTTTCAGTGAATGTTGTTCCCAGATCCAGCATCCTCTTAAAATCATACACTGTAGTTGTACTGTAATTCAGCGCAGACACTTCAAAACCACTATCATAAAACAGCACACACAATTCAAACCAAATCCTCTTAAGCAATTTAGTTCAGCAAAAACTGGGCAATTTTTAAATGCACACGTCAGAACCGTGCACTCCACTGTAACTCGTGTCTACATATGGCAAAGTCACTGATTTACTTTTTTGGCATGACAAATAAAGACTTCCTGTAAAAATGAGTCGTGAATTGTGTTGGTGTTTTTGTAGGCGTGGATGTGTCATCCATGCATGCCATGAAGACACAGAGACCTAGCACCATGTTATCTGACGTGAGGCAGCTCGTAGCCACAGGGGGAAGCCTCAACCAGCCCAATGATGACGGGGTCACTCTGGTAAGGGAGGTCACGTGTGTTAACGTGTGGGAGTTTACTTTTTTTTTTTTCTTGTATAAGTGGTTTGTTCTGTTTCTTCAATTCATTCTCAACCAGATTTTGCTGTCTTCTCCTTTTCACTATTAACACTCAACTTACATTTTACCTTTGTTTCTCTCCCTCTCTCTCTCTCTCTCTCTCTCTCTCTCTCTCTGAAGCTTCACATTGCTTGTGCCAGTGGTTACAGAGAGGTGGTGTCTGTGTTACTAGAGAGTGGAACGGACCCTCATCCCGCTGACAACAACTTTTGGACCCCTCTCCACCTGGCTGCTAAATATGGACAGGTAACTGACAGCCGCACAGAAATGTCAGAACGTCCCTGACATTAATCAAGTCGACCCCTAATTACAACTCATCTACCTGTATTGATCAGTGTGATTACAGCTTTTAATGAAATAACCAGGAAATTATTGATGGATTGTTTGTCAGAGAAATTTGCCTCCAGTTACCTTGCGCACACTCTGATAAACTGCTCTTTTTGGGCCTATTGATCAGAAGCAGTTTAACTGCCGGCACACAGGAGCACTGTATATGCATTTCTTACAGCCTTTTAGATTAGCAGTTTAATGGTCTCTCTTAGAGGAGAGGAGATTGATTTCCAGATGAGCTGTGGGAACAGCATGTGAATGGGATCTGGTGGTTTGGGAGCGGTCCAGCTATGAAGAGAGGGAAGCAATCACATTCAGATCTTGCTGTCCCAACTAGTTATTTCATTACATTTTGAGCCGTGTGCTTGGCTGCTGACAAAGAGAATGTATTCATTTGATATTTGGAGTCACTCTCTACATCTTTGCCTTATCCTCAAGCCATGTTTGTTCCTTACTAGAGTGTATTTTATAAATTATTTTTGTCCCCTCGGTTGCCCCGTAGCTGTTTCATTCATACAGATCTTCATCCCTTGTCCACCCCCCCCCACACACACACACATACACACACACACACACACACACACACACACACACACACACACACACACACACACACACACACACACACACACACACAATCCTTCCTGCAGTTGTTAGATGATCAGATGATATTTAATCAGTTGATTCACATGTGCATGTTCAGAGAGTGGTCCTGTCAAATTGAATATTAACCTCATTATGTCTCTTTGCTTTGACTCTCTACATATGCAATTACAGTGTGTGTGTGTGTGTGTGTGTGTGTGTGCGTTCGTGCGTGTTCGTGTGTGTCATATGTAAGTGTATCTGACTGAAGAGTGGCAATCTGGAAGATTGGAGAATCGATCAGGTTTCCTTGCAGTGCTAAATCACCTCAGCCATCGGCTCTTTACTGGAGCCAGTACTTTGCCACCTGCATACAAACTACTCCCTGAGTCTTCTGTACATTCACCTTCTGTCACCTTCATCTTATAGCTAGACAGTGACACGTCAGTAACACAGGATGGGTTCAAGATATGTATGTGTGTCCAGCCAATGATCCAGGAATTGCTAGCTCGACCTATAAGAAGAGATTTTGATATAATGCGGAAGCAAACTGTTTCTTGGAGACACTCACTGACTTCTGTAAGACCAGCTGATACATTAAACCCAAAGACCCCTTGTGCAGTTTGGCAAACGTACTAGACTGACCTTTTAAGAAGATGCATGACCCTATTACTGCAGCTAATTAAGCTTCCCTCCCTTGGTCTTGTGATAAGTGCGACCCTGGCTCTTACCTTCCCTGGTTGGAGTTGGGGCTTTTCAAGTTGTGTTCTCTTGAGGGAAGAATTTTTAAATAGTTTCGTGTTGGATTTTTTTCAAACAAAAAAGACACAGTATTGAAGTACAGTGCTACTGGGATTGGGTTAATTTATTCAGTTTTATGATGAAGGTACATTTGAAAGCTGTGGCAATATAGCAATGGCAAGTTTCAGATAACAGTTAAAAAATTTAACCACCACTTTAATCTCAAGATAAATTTTTAAGTGTGACACTTACTATTGAAAGGACAGTCTGGACCATTTCACATCCACAGTGAGGTTGCGATGTCCCTGCTGATCACATGTACTGACAACATTTTCTTGGTCCTTCTTTAAACTCTGACCCACTGAAGAGTTCACATCTTGTGGTGCTACTGACGTGTTGTCTGTATTTATAGAGTGTGAGTCTGGCTGATAGGGTTTGTGGGCAGCAGAGACACTGTAGACTCACAGCTGAACAGCTGTTGGCGTGGGTCACAGTCAGTCTGCTGAATGTGCTGAGTCATTAAGTCCCCTGTACTTCGATCATGTCGTATTGCTGTGCTACATTGCAAAGAGTCTCTGCTACTTCCAGAGCAGTTCAAACTGTCACTTACAGCAAAGGATGTTTAGTCCTGGACTTCCATAAAGTTGAGACTCACGGGAGTTGTTTGAAATAGAATAGTTGAAATCAGTGCAGAAAATATCCTGATTCTAGTCACTGGCAACTTGCCAGTGACTAATGAATGTCTATTTTCACCCTCATTTTGTTATGTGGCCGTTATTTTGAGAACTTAAAGTCCCTAAGCCCAGGCTTAGTTGTCGCCAGACTTGGAAACTTAGTTCAGAGCTAGAGAAAACATCATACAACTGTGTTCACAAGCTGAGTAGTGCTGCCAATTATGAGTAAAATTACCTTAGTGTGTTAAATCAGTGGAGTTTCCTTCAATTTGTCTATTTTTTCTTTCAATGTAGGTTTGGTTCTACTTAAGTGTCTCAAGTGCCTTTTGATTACAGTGTTGAAAATCGATAATAAATTCGATACAAAATTATTTCATTCTCATTAAAGGACAGTACATTTTTTACTGGATGGTAATTTAGCTCAAACATAATTATCTGGTTCATTGCTGTGTAATATATTGTATGCACCAGTAACTGCAAAACAATGTAAATATGTTTGAGGTGTCCTGATAATCGGTTAGCTAATCATAAATAGTTATTCTGATCACATAGGGATTTCATGGGTTTGATACAGTAGATGCTCCAAAGAGGCAACTAAAGGGGTGATAAAAGAGACTAAAAGATAAAGAAGTAATGAGAGAGAGCGGAAAACAAGTCAGAATTCACAGAATGAGAGCTTGTGTTAGTCTCAGGAAAACCTAGACAGAACAACAGAGGACAGAGGTGACAGCATGACGTGTCCCTGTGCGTAGAAATGAGGGAAGACAACTATGGGGCTCCTCCACTTTGACATGTGATGGAAGATATCTCATTATTAAAGGATCTCCTCCGACAGAGGCACCACTTGTGTGGACCTGTCATGTTTGACACACACTGTATGCATCATCTGCTTAGTGTTTCAATTCAAAGTCCGTGTCACAGTGTGCCATACCACATTTTCATATCCACTCTTCTCTTCACCTTAGCCATAGATGTAGAAATACCCACCATATCTGTACCCTTGAACAGGAGGTTCCTCAAAAGCAATGAAAAATCTGCAGTGAAATGTGTTTTTGTTCCGGTGCTGAGTTTTTCAAGGAGTTTTTAATGAAAATGGATGTTGGTGCTTCTCCCATCTCTTACAGACAAGCATTGTTAGCCAGCTCCTCAGGCACAGAGCGAACCCGACTGTGTTGAACCGCAACCAAGACAAGCCCTCCGGTAACACATTTACACAATCACACAAATATACATGCATGTGCGCAGACACACAAAATGAGGAGGTAATGAAGCAAAAAAGCGTAGAAATGAATTTTGCCTTATTCGGCTGAACTTCTTCAAATGCAATAAAAACCAAGGTGATAGTATAAAACAGGCACGTGCATATACATTCACAAAATACGCAGTGATTGAGGCGTCCTCATAATCATTCTCTTGTGAGCCTTTTTTTTTTTTTTGCATATCTCTGCTAGTGAGACCTCATTTCTTAATGACAGAAAACATTCACACCTAACTGATGCTGCACACAAATAAACCCCTACATGCACTGGTTAAATTTAGACATTAGCAGTAATTATAATGGGGTGGTGTGAATAGTATGCTAATGGAAATAAAGGTACCATTATCCAAAAGCATGTATTGTTGTTGCAATAATGGAATAATTCAAGATTAGCAGAGGTCTAAACTAATACAGTTTGCACTGGTTCAATCTGGAGGTAAATGCATTTCCTTCCTCACAAAAGACTTGCATGAATAGTTAGTTGTCAGTTGATACATTTACTATCAGAAATTGATGCCCACTCCTAATGTGTAGTTACAGTTTCATCCCTTCTACATCCCACCCTCGTACATTTTATTTGTACTGAAGACACAGACACACACACACACACACACACACACACACACACACACACACACACACACACACACACACACACACACACACACACACACACACAGTTAGAACTTCCCGCATCTCGCGTATGAAAAGAGCCATTATATTCTTTGAACCAGGTGACTATAACAGTCACTGTTAATGTTCTTTCTTGTGTGGTAGTGATTAAATGGGTCGTAGACAGGAGCTCCGGATTTACCCTGTAAACTGTCCATTGTGGGATGAAATGCCATAGTTGCCATTTACTCCCGTGGCTTAATCACGGGTCTGACTGCCTCACACGGGTCTTAATCAATAGCCCCTTCTAGCATGTAGACTTGCGCGACAAGCCCTAGAGACTGAGACAGTCCCCCTATTTTGTACATGGAGCCCCAGAGTCCTTCTTCAGCAGCCACCTGACGAAGGAAAGACAGAGCAAGAGATGGGTGTCTAGGGGACTGTCTGTCACATGGAAATAAAAAAAGACAGGATGAAGCCATTCCCCTCTCTCGTGCCCTGTTAGACCTCATTACAGATAGTGGGATCTCTTCCTCTGAAGCACAGTTGGATTAAACCACAGTGGGGTTCACATTCTGCACCAGTAATGCAAAATGCACATGGACTGTGAAAGAGGTTTAGCATGAAAGAAGAACAGAGAGGTGTACCTGGTTGTTTTAGAGTGTAGAGTATATAGGCTTTTGCTAAAAATATTACCACCATCTCTCAGTCTCTTTTCACTACGCAGATCAACATTTGAGTGGATGCAAAATAGTAATAAAATCTATTTTGGAACTTGCAAATATGTGTTTTAAAGTTTTTAAATAAACTTATCTTTGAGATTTCCAGATTTTACAATAAATCACTCCACTGATTGGCCCATCTTTTGTATCATGCCATTAGATATTGCCGTGTCAGAGCCGATAGCAGATATGCTGCTGAATGCGGAGGAGAGCTGGCTGCAGAGACTGAAGGATCCGTCTGCTCCTCTACCCTCCACTGACCAACGCTATGACAGCGGCTCACACGACCTCAACACTCCTGTCAAGAACTTGTGGGTTGACAATTTCATAAGTACTAATGTTGTGTTACGTTTACTCCACATATTGTAAACCCTGTTCTTTGCTTCACTTTGCCCCAAATCTGCTCCCTGTCCCACCATCCACTCTGCCTTTCCTCCTCCTTGCCTATCCATTTATCATACAGGAACCCCCTGGGCATCTCTATCTCTAAGCGAGACAGTCTGCTGGAGAAGTGTGCCATGTTCAGAGAGGCAGGTGGAGCACTGAGCCGACAGCCCTCTCAGGATAATGGCCTAGATGGCCCCTTCAGCTCCGGATCCAATAAATTGGAGCAGGTAACTTGTCATTTTAGAGCATCCAGACTACAAAAAACACTCTTAGACAGTAAGCACTCAGAGTCCCAAATGTCCATAAGGGTTACTCAAAAGGTAAGATTTCATATTCCATTTGTTGCTTAGCCTTGTTTTTCTAGATATATGAAAGGCTAGGCATGATTCTTTGTGCAGCATATTTCAACAGCAAGGCAATTCAAAGTGCTTTACTTAAAACAAAAAAGGCATCACGATAACATAGGTCAGCAGCTTAAGACCAAAAAAGCTTTTGAGTAGAAATTAAATAAGAAATACAACGTCAAAGTTACAGTGCCCTGTAAAAAATAAGTAATTATTTTATTTAATAAAAGGCAGTGGCAAACAGTCTTCAGCCTTGACTTGAAAGAACCAAAAGTTGCAGCACAGCTGCAGTTTTCTGGGAGTTTGTTCCAGATCACTGCTTCTCCTTTAGTTTTGACTCTGGGGACAGAAAGCAGACCTGTCACTGACAACCTGAGGGGTCTGGATGGTTCAAACTGTAGTGGCAAATCAGAAATGTATTTTGGCCCGAAACCATTTCGTGCTTTATAAACTTGGGAGTGAGTCACAAGCCAAGAAAACACACCTGTACCATCTTAAATTTGTTTAATCTGTTGTCTACTTCAAATTTTTGGCTGCAACTTTCACATTACAAATAAAATGTGTGCCCATCCTGTGGTTTAAGTCACCAGTCATCTGTTTAAGCTTTTTAAGTGAGTAGAAAAGTGGGCAATGCATTTTGTGTCTAGTTCAGAGATGGTATTTGTACATTTCTCCAGACATGTGCATTTGAGACCCAAAAGCATTACATTCACAAGGCAGTTTCCCTGTCTCAAACCGAAAATGTTCTATTAGAAGAAATCAGTTGGATAAGATTTGGGTTGGAACAAAATTAATTCTGCAATACCTGTTGGCTTCAGTGGAGAATAACTAGAAAACACTGTCTCAGAATATAAATCTAATAAATGGTATTTTCCTCAGGTTAAGCTGATGCCTCCGGCACCCAATGATGACCTGGCATCCCTCAGCGAGCTGACTGACAGCAGCCTGCTCTACGAGATGCAGAAACGCTTTGGCAACGACCAAATCTATGTAAGACTCCACAGTCCTTGCGCCACTTGACAAGAAATCCCACTCAACATTAAACATGCAACAAAACCCAAAGCACTCAAAGAACACAGAGAAAGATAAAAACACATTCCCTCACGGGCAGAACTGGGATGCTAGTTGTTTACTTGTAGTGGAGTGTTGCATACGGTCTGGGAATTTCAGGGTGTGATGTTTGGATCACATCAGGCATTTTTTTACCCATGAGCTCTGCAGTGTGTCTCCCTGCAGCATATGTACATAAAGTTTACTCAACTATAAACATCACACAGCGTGCATTACAAATGCTGCACCTCCTCTCCTGAAGAACATGGTGAAGAATATATATTGTTTGTCACATCTACTAGTAGTAATTGTTCTGAGTATAGTTAAAGGGTCATGTTGTGGGTGGAATATACCTAAATTTGTCTTAAAAATCCATTTCAAAGACCAAAACAAAACTAGGAAGTATTGCATGTGCAGCCAAGGCCTGACAATGAGCCAGACCGTTTAACTGGGTTACATGTTTCTTGATTACAAGGAACATAAGGACACAAAATTACATTGAATCTGCAGCTGAAAATAGTTCCCAACAAATGCACCATTTACTTCTGTTTGACTTACTTTTTTCTTTTTTTTTCTTGAAATGAGGGAAGTCAGAAAATATTAGAAGGACTAAAACAATGTTTGTGTTGGTCTTTGAATAACAAATACTGAAAATATAAAACACAAGTCCTAACTTTTAGCTGTTTTTTTGTTTTTTTAGCTAAATTCCTTCCCTTCTCTGTTCCGGTCTGCTGACTTGTGTAACACTGGTACTTAATTCTAACACACACATATACTTACACTGGTGACAATTGCAAAATCAATGCCATTGAGATTGACCGGAGAGAAAAATCCATAACTACATTCAGGAGTGAAATGCCTTCATCTCCAACAACCGGTCCATTTTATGTCCCCGCCCTTTTCTCCTATCTTTTAAAACTGTAGTCTGGCTCCACGGGGACGGAGCTCTATGAAGACTGGAACCAGATCAATGTGGCGCTATCGGTGAACTCTCTTCTCTTTGAAGAGGCGGTAATAGTCTGTTATTACAGAAACCCAGATGGGCGACAGACAGTAGGTTTAGCCACAGCAGGAGACTAAGATAAGGGGATGACAATGAAAGGAAGTACAAGTGGTGGATGAAGAAAAGAGAAACAATTAGATTTCTGAATAATGAGGCCTGGAGGTGCAGTCCATTTTGGAAGAAGTGGTGAAAAGAAAGGACACTGAGTTAACAAATTGCAGCTGTCATTGGTGTGTGTATATATAAATATATATCGCAGCATGCCTGATCTGATAGCGTGACACCGGTATGCATCATGCTCCTTTCTGACTTTGTTACAAACATATTCCTAAACAAAGTCAAGGAAGCAAATAATGACTCACCTTGGCTTAAAAAAACACAAGGTTTGCAGCACTGTATCAATCAAATGAGCAAAAGCAGAGGTCATGTTATTCCCCTTCATTTCATCTTTCTTGTTTCTACAGTTAATGTCCTTCGTTACCTTTAGTGAGGAATATAATTTTAAGAAAGAGGTGAAGAGAGCAGAGACATGGTGACGGACAGAGATGGGGGGAGAACAAAGGCAGTGAAGGCTCCATATGTTCCCAGCAGGGTGGTCAGAGATGGAGGCTTTGATGAGTGGTCGCTGCCTTCTGCCAGGATAGAAGGACCAGTCCACCGCTAAACCCCCGAGGAGAGCGGAAAGGAACCGGGGGAGGATACAACAGAAGACACTGATGAAGGCTGGATTACTGACAGTCATAAGATAAAACTGGGTGAAAATGGCTCAAATTGCAACCAGTCAAGTTTTATCCAGTTAGTAAAAAAAAAACATTCAGAAAGTACTGAGTTCTGCTCTGTGTCTTTGAGCAGTGGGAATTTGTTCAAGTCATTAACCTTGAACCATGGCCTAAGGACAGATAGGCATGTAGCAGAATGTTAACCATGCCTGCGCTCTCCCAGGGGATAGCGCGTTAGCTTTCAAACAGAGGAACAGAGGGTTAGCGGTTTAGTGGAAAGGGTCAGAAATTGGGATTTGGTTATTTTAATCGGAATGGCCTCGGGGTCTGTGTGTGGGAGGACTGATTTGTTGTTTTATTAGAGTAAGGTCATTACTGAGGTTATCATTAGTGGTCACTCTTTGACCTTTCTGTCCCATCACATTACCATTTTCTTGGGGACAGAAATTGGCAACACCGTGAATATTGGCGTTAAGGACGGAGTGGGAAAGCACGTCTGTTTCCAGGTCAGTGTTCGCTTTAGCCAGCATGTTAACCCAGCCTCAGTCTGCCTACTTAAAGCAGAACTCTGCCACGTCATATGCAAAAGATGAATGTTTATAATAAGTCAAAGATGATTTAGTTGTGTTTCTTTCTGCTCCTTTGTAGACTTACATTGGACACATCCTCCTGCTGGTCAATCCAAACAAAGAGCTGCCCATTTATTCCACTTTGGTAAGCACGCCTTTACATTACCTGCAGTTCACATTAAACTTACAAGATATGCTGTGCTTAACCATCTTAATGTGTAATTTATAGGTAATGTTGAATTTACACCATTAGCCATGCTGAAAATACTGTATGAGGATTTACATATGAAAATCAGTGTACTGTACATGCAGAATTATGTTGTAAAGGAGACATTTGCTGTCTAATAAGCAGGGCATGAATGGATGAAATGGACCTTGCGGTTGATAAATAATGCAGTCTTCCTGTCAGTGATACACAGCATAAGGCTTTCTGCATCAGCCAGGGAGGAGAGGGATCCAGTTTGGGTAGCACATGCACGCACACATTCTCAGACTCAAACAGACTATATTACACTACCTCTCCACATAAAATATTTTTTCTTACAAATATCAAAGGATATTTAACATATCCAAAGCTTAGATGAGCCCGTCAGTGGCTGACCGGAAGGCTCTACTTCTTTATGATCATGTGTTTGATGTTTCAATACCAATCAGCGACAGTTTGTGTCACCTCATTTTGAATTGCACATAACTAATTTTGAAATAGCTGAATTAATGCCAGTTAGAGGCTTGCCCATGTGGACCCAGGAGGAGGCATCATCTCCTGGCCTGACAGATGAAGCCAAGCCACCCTCTGGCTGTCCCATCCCTGCCTCTGTCTGGAGTCACTCCAGGCATCTCGGGCCAACTGAGAGGATGTGTGGAGGAGCAGGGAGGAGACAGTGTGAGAAGGACATATGTCACAACACGTGTGATCTGCTGGCCGTCTGTCACCCCCTCTGGTCTGGTGGTCCAAAACCCATTCTCCTCCCCTTTTACCACAGCCACTAATACAACACTGGCACACGTCTGGGACTGGGCCAACGCAGTGTTACACTCAGTTTACCGTTCAGTAGGATAGACATTAGAGGGCTCACTGTTTTATACTGTGCAGGTTTACAATGTTTTCAAGTTATTCCTTTAAGGAATGTATTGTGTTTTTAAAAGCTACGTCTAATGTAAAATGCAATCTCCGAAATGACTTAAACTTTTAAATAACTCATTTTTAGAAGCAGATCTTTGTCAACATAAAAATAAACTGAGGAAATAGGAATGACCTGATTAGAATTTCTTAAGTTGATTGTAGTGACATTCACCTTGTTGATCACAAGCCCCAAAATAAACATCTTCACAATTACTTTTAAGTTTTCTTGATTAAATCCTTGTCATTGTTTTAGCCGGGAAGTTGAGATGTGACAGCTCAGTGTCAGTAGAGGATTTTTTAAATTTAACCCCCTGGTATTAATAACGAATGACATTTGTGCCTTATATTTGCTTTGTATTTTATATTCGTTTAAGTCTTATAATGAACTTGACACACAGACGGTGACACTCACTATGGTTTCACTGTTTTTCTGAAACATTATCTTCTGCGTTGCTGAACTTTGGTGTGTTTCCATGTTGCATTAAGGTCTACCTCTCTTTCTCAGGTGAGTCAGTTGTACCTGAGCTCCACTGGTCGTCTGTGCTCTTCTCTGCCGCCTCACATCTTCTCCTCAGCAGAGAGAGCTTACCACATGATGCAGCAGGAGAGGCGCCCACAGTGTTTCATCTTGAGGTACACTGACTGCCCATTCCACATCCAAATACAGACTCTCACAGTCACTGAAATACAGGCCTCAGAATTATGAGACATGAATGTCAACGGAGTTAAATAAACATATGGGTTATAGTGGATAATAGTTTAGCAGGCCACCTGGCTTGTCCACACCCTTCAGCCACACACCTGTTAAACACTCCCAGAGAGATTAATAGCTCTCAGCCTGAGCCGAGCTGGAGACCTTTTCGGTGTTCACACAGAGATGGATGTTTGCTGGGAGCGTTGTGCCGTCTTGCTCTTTGTCCTCGTCTGGACCAAGGCAGCTCCCTGATTGCAATTAAATCCCGTTCCAGCTCTCCAGTGACATTCCCACTGAGTCGTAACCAATCTGGCAGAGAGTTAATGCACCCTGGCCACAGGCTATTCGTCTCACTCACACACACACACACAAAGTGACATTGTTCGGTGCACTCGCATGTACACACCTTCTCGTTTCCTCGATCCTTTCCTGAACGCACTCTGTCATTCCTTTTCTTGTTTCACTTTTGGTCAAGCTTTCTGTTGTACTGTGTATGTCCTCACTCACACACATATGCCCAGAAGCGCATGCGCACACACACACACACACACACTTACTTGTACACATTTACAGGCAATCAGTGGCCAACATCCCCTGAGGCAAGTGCTCTTACAAAATGCCCTTGAAACCTAATAAAAACTGGTAAATGAAAAGACAGTGGAAAGACCTCTGGACTTCACACTCAGCAGGGCTGTTAGTAGGAAATATAGCTACACACATACAAACAGCGCACCACAGCATACTGCGGTCATTAGTAAGGGTTTCTGACCTTCTGAAGCCATCTGCTTGGTGTTACTACGCAGGTCTCAACTCTCTGCTTGTCGGTGTGTGTCAGTGCATGTACTGTAGAGGTACCTTATGTCAGACTTAATATCCACTCAACAGAAAATTGGAAACAGGCCTACGTTGCCAGATAGATTTCAACATTAACAGTGTGCGAAAAGTGTTGGTCAATGGAGCAGTGTTACGGGCGTTGGAGGGAAAAGGTTGTAAATGTAATGGGAGGTGGTCCCTGAAGGGGTGACGTCAGGTGGGTGGAGACATTTGTCTGAGGTGACAGATGTAGGAAACACCCTGATGACAAACATGTCACACCTATTCTTCTCAGACAAAGATATTTGATTTTTGTACTATTATGTTGGCTTTTTATTCTGGAGCTCTGTCTTTAATTGTAATCTTTTCATTTTTGTTTTTGTTTTTTGAATGCCCTATTTAATCTAATTTCTGTATCTATTCATTGGTACATGTTTCTAAAAGAATTCAAAACATGGATGGTTATATATGATTACACAAACAAATTGAAAGCAACAAAACATACAAACATTTAAATATATGATATCTATACAGTTAATAGTTTATAGAATTAGTATTATCTGAATATTGCAATGTCTCTCACTATTGTATTGGTGCAATAAGTGCAATAACTTCTTTTACACAATTCAACTTTATTGTTCATCATAGTGGAAAATGTGTGACCACACTTGATAAAGCACTGGAGCAGGACTTGAAACAATTGGGACAATGACAACAACAAGTACAACAATGATGGGACCACCTAAGATTTGAATTACATTAAATTTACATCTTTTTGTTTCATTTTGTTTCTCTCTAGTGGGGAGAGTGGTTCTGGGAAAACAGAGTCATGTAAGCACATAGTGAGACACCTGACAGCTCGCTCCAGCCCCAAAGGATTTGCACTGGAGCCCAGAATGAAACACGTAAGTCTGGACGTGCCTGTCTGCAAGATAAATGTTTTGCTTTATACTTCAAGTAGTTAGTAGGCCGGGTGTCCTGCTGGCTTGCACAACCAAGGAATAGCTGATGACTGTACATCCTAGGGATGAGTCTGGAGTCCTTAGTTGCTTTCAAAGGCAAAATGCGAGAAGAAACATCTTGTAATACACATTTTTGTCTGTTTATTGTTTACATCAGTCCTCATAGACAAACCAAATTTGTGTATTTCTCTTGATGCTTCTTATGTCTTACTGCGTTTATTATTTGTTTCTCCATGCCATCTCTGTGATAAAAAAAATCTGATAGATTCCCAGCCTAAAAAAGGAGTTTTGATTAAATAAATAAATAAATTGTAGAGTACAAAAGATCCAGAAATACCCATATCCCCTTCACGGCACAATTTCTTTTGAATCAGTAGAAGCTGCAATTATACAAATCAATTAAGTTTTTCGTTGAAAAGATTGAACAGAGAAATAAGTTCAAGGATGGTCAGAATTCAGTCTCTTCCTACACAATGACTATGAAAAAGTAAAAACATGTGTCTGAAAAAAGCAAAAGTCCTTCAGGTCACCACTAAATGTATTACTGCTTCGTGTGTCCCCAGTTGCTGTGGTCTAGATTTGTTAGTGATGCTTAACATATGATTCACCTGCTCTGTACTCAGTCTGTCCATCAGTTGTGTAACAAAGCTGTGTGCAGCCTGAGAGAGCTGATGAAGTCATCGTTATTGTCAAAATCTGGGTCAACTCACTCTCATCATTATGGGACACAGAAAATATTGAGTGCCCAGATAATGGATGTACACTGACATCTAGTGGTAGAAAGTGGAACAGAAGTAGGACTCTTTTCGTCTCGGGCCTGAGGAAGAGATACTATGTTTAAGTTGATGCCATTAGTTTAGAAAAGAAAGGCATATTTACTGCACAGTAAAATGTATGCTATAAGGCATCGTAAAATCCAGGTAACATGTGCTTTGGTTGATGGAATATGCAGGTGAACTGTATTCTGGAGGCCTTCGGTCATGCGAAGACCCCGAGGAACAGCAACTCAAGCCGCTTTATCAAGCTGCTGACCATCCAATACTGTGATAAGAGGAAGACACTCCTCAGAGGTAACCTGCTTTTCTGTTACTATATACACTACATACACTTTATAGCACTATGCTGTCTGTCAGTAATCTATACTTTCAGGTTCATTCAGGTTTTTGTCCACATGTCAAAATATAGTAGTTGAATTTTCCAAATGTCTGTAGTTTTGTTCAGTGTTTCTATACTTTAAATGAAAATGTTTACTCAGAATGGTTTTAATGACACACATGTATTATTGATGTTTTATCAACTACTTTAATGTTTACCAGGATGTCTGAGTAAATCATAATTTTCACAGATCTCGATCACTATGGTCATGGTACATTCACCTTAGACATAAAACAAACATATTTCACAATATATACAGTACCGTAATGTAGTTTATCTATTTAAGATTAGGTGCACAGTAGTGAGAGACCAGCAGGGGGCAGTAAAAGCCCATTTGTCCACTGTTGAGCTGTTTCTTGTAAATGTTCTATTTTGTCACCTTATTTTACCCCCAGTTAATTGGATCAGTGAGCATTGGCCATTCAGTTGTGGCTACAGATTGATGTGGTCACTGCTACTATTATCAGAAACACTGTAATGTAATTTACACACTCCTGTTACTGAAGTATAAAACACATCTGATGTTTTAGCCCGGGTGTACACCTACATGTTGGAGAAGACTCGTCTAGTCCACCTGCCACCTCAACAACACAACTTCAGCATCTTCTATCTGATGGCTGAAGGCCTTTTACCCGAGGACAAGAGTGCACTTTATCTCAACAATGTCCTGGCTCATAGGTATGTGACTGTTAGGTGCTGTTTATACCGTTTATTTATAGTCACTTTAATTGATGATGTGGTCCACATACACATACATTCTTGCTGAACACATAAGTATTTATTTGGAATCAGGCTGGGCCTCACCTTGTTTTCTAGTTGTTGATATGGTTGTCTGAAGTCTTTATTCATAGTTGCCACCATCTTTCTTCCCTTACTCCAGATATCTCAGCGGTGGACTTCTAGGAGACAACCCTCCAGTAGCTACAGCTTCTACTCAGAGCAGGGAGTGCCTTGTGGCAGTCAAACAAGCCCTGCGAGCCCTGGGATTCAACAAGCAGGTATTGATTGGCACAGCAGCCACCACTCTGTTGAGCCAAAGGATACTCACGGCAGCCAAAAGTCAAAGTGTTAATGTCACAGACCCTCAAGTCATAGACCACTTACTAGTTTGCTCGTGAAATTTTAACCCAGATTTTTGTCCACCTATTGAAGGTGGGTCCTTCAAAAGGCTTTGAACTGAAGGCTCTACCTATAACTTGTCTACTCTTTAAAATTACACATGGCAAATCTAATGGTTTGGGTCCTTTGGTCAAACTATAAAGTCAAATATTCCAAATTTTGTCACTAAAATACTAATACTTGGCAAACAGTCACAGGAATTCACACAATAAGGATTTCCCACACACCAATACATAATTGACCTTGAATAATGAATTGGTGGATACTGAGGGCTGGCGAGTACCCAAGAGTTATGTGCTCCAAATTCAAGATGCCTTTGATCAAGCATCTATCTGAAGACCATATGAAATGTGTGACCAAATGCAAAGGGCAGGATGTTGATTTATGTGTGCATGTGCATGTGTGCGTACTGTGCATTGGTACAGTTCGTCCTGTGCACCACCAGCTGTGCTGCCGGCCCATTATCAAGTTCTATTCTTAGATTCCCAGACAGCTTCTATCAGCAGTGAATGACCATCGTCTCACCTTTTAATCCACCAGCAGTCAATACACGCATATAAGTAAGGGACAGAGGAATAGAGCACTAGATAATGGTATTATCAGAGGGCACTACTGTCCACTGGATAAGAGAGAGACCTAGGGACAGAGGAAGGGGTGGGGGAGCTGGAGTGCAAGTGATAGACCACCCATTGGGCTATGTCTAAGCTCTCATCAAGGGCCGATTCCCAGTCCAGACCCAAAGGTCAATCATCATTAACGCTCCCAATCGCTCCTTTTCTCTCCCTCGCTCCCTTTCTTCTCCTCCCTAAGCTGGGGGTGTGGGGGTCTCTTCTGTGTGTATAGCGTGTCAGACAGAGAGTAATGCTTGTGTTTATCTTTGAGATATCAGCTCCGATATCCTGCCTTGAGAGAGTGCACACGCAGACATATTCACACACACACACACACACACACACACACACAAATGCTCACACACCCTCTAACTCAAACATCCCCCTCTCAGAGAATCAGAGCAGTGGGTGACGGGGTATTCCATTAAGAGTCCTCTACTCAAGGGCACAGAGGAAGAGAGAGTGTGACAGAGAAAGAGAAGAGTGTGAATGAAGGGAGGGAGGAGGGCTGACGCATACAAGTGTTGGATTTTCTGATATTTGTACTTCCCTACCCTATCTGTCACACTCAGCCCATTCATTCCTATTGAAACTGGAAACGGGTCATAGACAGTTTTAAACAGTTATACTTTATTTGAATTCCTAAAAGGGTTCAGCAGTGTTTCATTGTTGTTTTAAGTAACCAAGTAAGTAATCAATTCGATGGGGACTACTTTCAGTACCAGGATGGCTTTAGGAATAATACAAAATAAAGTCCATGAGTCATGTTGATGGAATGAATGGCCACTACTGTAAAAGTTGAGTCATTTAGAGAAATGAACTTTATTTGGCTTCGTCTCGATAGGCTTGTTATAAGGATATTTCAGTTTGTGGGATTAGCTTTTGGTCTTTTCATGGGATTTATTGACATCAAGCTAAAGAAAAAATATCACCACTCGTGTCCTTTAAAATAGGTTTGACTTGGCTTCATGAAACATTGCTCCGCCATTAATGTAGGTAAGATTTATATTGAGTGATGCAAAAAAAAAGATTTTGATTGATTTAACACTTTTTTACCCTGTCTAACTCCACACCTTCTCCTCTAACTCCTTCTTTTCCACTGTGTCTCTCTCTGTTAGGAGGTGGACTCGGTGTTTACTCTGCTATCTGCTCTGCTCCATATTGGGGACCTGCGTTTTACCGCACTGACAGATGCCGACACGGCCTTCCCTTCTGACCTGCAGCTGCTGGAGAGAGGTCAGTGCCCCCATCACATCCCCGGCCCACTTCCCCACCCTGTGTGGAGGTGGGATTGGATGAGGGAGGAACAACACACCAACTCGTCTTGTTTACCTCGCAATCATAACTCGTTCCTCTCTCTTTCCCTTGGAGTTCTGCTTGGCAGCTTGCCAGAAATAGCCAAAGGCCAGACAGTCACCTGTTTGGTGAGCCATATTTTCTATCAAAATGTAACCATGGTGAGGAGACATCGCTCCTATAGACCTTTTCTCTCCATTAGGGTCGATGGTTTATTTTTCCCTGTCTCTTCCTCTCATTATGCAACCACTGCATGTGCTCCTGTGACCTGTGACCTCATGTGAGACGGTAAACAAATGACATCGGCGCCTGAACGGGAAAAGAGCCTGTCGTTGTCAGGGAGATGTGATGTCATGGCCAGTGATGTCGGTAAAGGGTTTCTGTGTTGCTGTCACCTGTTTTTGCTGCTTGTTTATGGTTTCTGCTCAGAAATCCAATGATGACTAATTGCTGCCTTCTCCACCAATCAGTTGAGCGGGAGTCAGCTGTGGAAGAGTTCAGCTTGTTGTGCTGTCAGCGTGATATCATCATTAGAACAGTGCACAGCAGATCGGGTTCTGGGATGTTATCAGCTCTGCCTTTCTGATGCTCAGTGAATGATTAATACTGTTATTTTGATGTTTTTCCTACTGTCATAATGCAACTGTTGTTTACTTGGTCTCTTCCCTCTCTTTTTGTCTTTCTCGACACAGTTGCTGGATTATTGCAGGTGTCCTCCAATGATCTAAGCACGGCCCTCACCTCTGATGTTCAGTACTTCAAAGGTATCGACTTACCAGCTTGACTCCCCATTTCATTCCTGCAAAATCATGTACTTTTACTGCTACTGACATGTAGAGGACAAACCTCAAAATTGTTGAAGTTCTGCTTTTAATACGGTGCAGAAAGTAAAATTTCAACAAGCAGCAGAATGGTTCTTATGTGCCTGTCTAGGGATGATAGCAGGCTGCCTGCTAGGTCTTCCTGAGTGGTAGGAGACCTCAGGGTAGACCCAAAACATGTTGGAGAGATTCAATATCTTATCTGGCCTGGGAATGTGAAGACCTTGGCAACCCCCAGGAGGAGCTGGAAATCATTGCTGGGAGAGAGATATCTCTAGCCAACGCAGAGAATTGATGGATGGTTAGATGTAAAGGTCTTTTGGAAAGAATTTGTTTTTCTTGCAGGAGAAACTAAAAACGATTGGAAAGACGAGGACAAATCTCAGCGAGTTTTTTTTTCCTCTCAAAAAATATAAATATTTGTCTTTGAAAACCTTTAAAATGGGGCTGTGCGGCCATCTGAATTGTCAAGTGCCAGAAATTGTATTTTCATGTCCTCTTTTTGTCAGGTGATGTGATCACTCGGCGCCACACAGTAGAGATGTCAGAGCAGTACAGAGACCAGCTCGCCAAAGCCATCTATGGACGCCTCTTCAGCTATCTGGTCAACAGTATCAATGAATACCTTCAGGGACAAGATGACAGCACTGGGTATAGCTGTGTGTATGTGTGCGTGTGTGTGTGTGTGTATATGTACGTGTGTGTCGCAACACGTGTACCTCAGGGTGTTTTTACTGTAAACCACAAGAACAATTTCTTTGGAAGCGCAGGCCGTTGATATCTGTTATCACAAGCACAACCAATGAAGTATATCTATTATTGCATTCAAGCAGTGACTCATTCAGGGCTCCTGGAGCAACAACACTAATATTGTAATAGGGCGCATAGTTTAGAGTTGAGATGTGTAATAGTTTACATTGCATGACATGCATGTTTAAGCAAGTACAAGGTAGAGATGGAGGACACATCCAAGGTCTATTCGGAGGTCTCAAATACATACACGCATTCAGAAACTTACTTGTAAATACACACACACGCACACATTCCCAAGTGAAGGTCATAGGATCCTTGATGTTGTTAATGTTGTGAAGTCTTATCGCACTCTGACAGATAACCCAGGCTACATCTTCTGGAATGTGTTTGTGCTTTGCCTTGTTTACACATCAACCACAGAAAGCAATACATTTCTTAACCAAGCACTCATGGCACACCCCTTTCAGATGTTGTTGCACACACACACACACACACACACACACACACACACACACACACACACACACACACACACACTTGACAAAAGCATGATAGTTCTTGTCAGACTGACACAAGCAAAGCTCTCATGTTGATCCTTTAAAATAAGTGGTGGTTATATAGTAAATCAGGTTTCTATGTACTTATTTCTTTCAGTGACCCGGCCTTGGAAATTGGGATCTTGGACATTTTCGGGTTTGAAGAATTCCAGAGGAACAGATTTGAACAGGTGGGACAGTGGTTTTGGTTGTTGTTTTTTAGTCCTCAATAAAAAACAAACAAACATAAAAACATCAATATTGTTTTTCTGTCCGCTTCAAACTGACACGATTTCTCCTATTCAAGCCAAAAGCATTCCCTGCAGCTGTCCTGAGTTATAGAAGTCTCTCAGAATAGTGTGTGGCATTGTAGTTTCAAACAGATCTTAATCAAATTTTTCAAATATTTTGAGCTCTGTTTTAGCCCCGGACATTTTTGTCTGTAATTGTAATGAATGAGGTGAGGTCTGCGGCTGACTGTGGCGTGATTTTCAGCTGTCCTCAAATGAACCGACGGCGGACACAATGACTGTCTGTGTACAATGTGAAATACAAACCACTTTGTGTTTGTGTGTTTGTTGGGGATGGGAATCCTGCTTTTACAATATTAAACGCTGTTGTAATGTTTAACAATATTTAGTTTAGATTTGTGTGGTCACAATACAAATCAAGACTGATTGCTATACTTCAGACAAACATCGACAGTTACTTGAATACTTTAAATTAAAGAAACTGCATGAATCCACAATACTCTCTTTGTTTTTGTTAGCTTTGATTCAAATCAAGTAAATCTATGTTGTATTAGTGCTACCTAAAATTAGCAAACCAACAGCCCCTTCTTTTGTTAGAAGAAGAACAATCAGTTATTAAGTCATTCAGTTGGACTCAGACTGTTTGACATAATTTTTCCTTCTTCATAGCACTCAAGCACCACATGTGACAGCCCTGTGCACTGTATTTACTAAGGAGAAAAAGGGAATTTTTTTGACTACACAGGAATCATTTTTGGGGAATTTATTTATTGATTTTTGTCAGTTGTCTTTTTCGGCAACCCTATTTTGTATTTTGTGGCGTGCGCTGTTTCTCATACATGTACATGCACATACATGGAGTTTGACAGTTTGTGTGTGTGATTATATTGTTTGGTGTACAGAGTACAGCATGTGCAGCTCTATACAGCTCACCTGTTCCTGTTATGGGCTGTAACTCTACAATGTGCTCATCAAGCATGCAATGTTAATAGACTACTCCATTGTAAGACCAGCAGGGATCAAACAGTGAGGTGTGTGTGTGTGTGTGTGTGTGTGTGGGTGTAGGTCTCAGAGTTTAATTCATAGCGCTCAAGAGGCTAAGTGCTTATTCCTGCCACTTAGAGCTTTCACTTCCTCCCTGTGGAGCTACTGGTTTCTCCCAGCTTTTATTAAGGGAAATGTGTTTGTCTTTGCTTTTGTGCATAATGTGTGACTTGGGTGTTTGTGTGTGCGTGGCTTTACTCATCTGGATTTTCTCTAATCCAAGTAGAATAGAAAAGAGGGTGGCAGGATAACTAAACCAACAAAAGAAGAAAACACTTCTCTAACATCATGTATTCTCTGTTGAGAACTACCTATTAATGTCACCCTGTTCAAAACACAGACGCCACCCACAGAAGAGAGCAGAGGGGAGGATCAAGTTCTGGATTAGCAAATACAATGATCTCTTACAGTATATGTGGCACATCAGTGACAAACAAGCTCCAACATGTTTGTACACACATGCACACACACACAAGAACGCTTCTCATGCGCAGCATGATCAGGGTCATTAGAGCTTGTTAATTAGAACTGTGTTTGTCATGGTTGTGTTCAACTGCTCAGCACTTTGCTAATGAGCTAACTCAATCAACCACCTGCAGGGACTACGCTTTTAATGGACTAGACTAGGTCGAAGACAAAGAATAGACAAACACAGACAAAAGAAAAACAGGACTACAGCCGCCTGCGCCATGGAACTACACACTAAGATCAGCACTTTTCAGTCGCAGGGGGGGGGGCGCACTGTTCTGATACGTCACAACTTTCTTTTTAATGATCCAGCAAATCACCTTTTCATCCGGAGCCTCCAAAGGGTCACTGGTATTTTCTATAATCTACTTTTGTCTTCCTTCGCAATAAGTTTTTCATTTTCCTGATCAATGGGAACAGTCATTGTGTTGGTCCAGTCTCGTTATAATTCAGTGAGTTTGGAGAAACTACAGAAAGGAAGGATGATTTGACACTTTACATGATGCATTAATCACTCCTTACTCTTTTTAAAAGGCCAAGTTGTGACAGTATGTGGCTGCTGGCTAGGGCGCAGCTGCTTTGTCTGGCTGTACTGATTGAAGATGTGGCTGTGGATATGGTTACTGCTTCGACCGGCTGCATTTGGTGATTTAATCCAATGTTATTATGAATATGTCTCTGGATGACATTGTCATGACTCTTCCCTGCTCCTATTGACAATCACAATTACAGTACCACTAAGTCACACGGGATTTGAATCTGTTGTGCTTCTTTCTGTCAAATCTGACAGATGGATTAAATAGGAATAAATTAGCTATAAAACAATACTCAGCCAGCAAGGACCATGTCAGTTCACAGTGTAGGTAGTGTTTCACCCATTCTTATAAACTGAAGTTTTATAGCCATCATCAAAACAAAGCACATGCATGGTTTAAGTCAAACCTCACTGCAGTACTTAAGTGTTATAACATTGTTTAAATGCTTTTGTGCGTCCCGTTTTGGCTTCAGTAGTTTAAACAGGCCTGCTGCTGCAGTCTTCTACACACATATGCCAGACAAACCCATTTGATTGACTTCTCGCTGTGATGTTATAAGGTGACTCCTCAGTCAATACAACTTTGTGTCTCAGCATGAACATTTCGTCCATAATGCAGTGAAACAGCAAAAAGGCCACACAAAGAGTTTTCCATTAGTGTGTACGCCATGAATGAGGTGTCCCTGTAAACAATCCTCATAATGTTGGGGTCAGCTGTGTTACAGAGTAGTCCGTTTATGCCTCACTAACTTCCCTGTTAGTGCTACAACGGCTGCTTTTCGAGGTTGTATTTCTGTGTTTGTTTGTATGAAAAACAAACATTCAGCAGCACGTCTCTGAGGAGTTACACCACGTGCCCTGAAGTGTGTGTTTGAAGGTTGGTGTGTGTGCTGTGTGTATTCCAGCTGTGCGTGAACATGACCAACGAGCGGCTGCGGCAGTACGTCTCTGAGGTGCTATTCCAGCAGGAGCAGGCAGAGTGTCTGCAGGAGGGCATCGCCATGGAGACCCCACGCTCCTCCAGCAACCACCCACCCGTTTTGGACTTCTTCCTTCAGGTACTATATGTTTCTGGTTTTGGCCATGCAGTCCAGACCCCTTTGGTCTCTTGATGTAATTGTCAGAGGTCTTCCTTCTGTTAAAGGGAAGTTTTTTTCTTCCAACTGTTGCCTCATGGGGATTCTTGAATTGTTGGGTTCCTCTCTACAAGGTTCTAAAGGTTTGTTGTAAGAGCCTTTCTACGTTAATTGTCCTGGGATGACTTTTGTACTGATTTGGGGCTATATACAACATACATGAAATTAGATTAGATGTAATTCAATATATCAAGCCCACCAGAGCTTTGACAGATCAAGTCAAATTCACAGACAATTTCAGCGCAAATGTGAGTTGTTGTTTTTTTTCTTCTTAGAAACTGAAATGGTTTCCATAAATGAATCGCTCTTTTTCTTGTTTTTCTAACTGAAGTTTAATTTAAGATGTCCAGCAAAACAATAACATGTAATACACTGGAACATGACTGTAAACGCATTGGTTGAGATGCAGATCACATTACTGCAACATGGCCTTGGTTCAATTGTGGCCTTTGTTGATGTCTTACCAGCACCCAGCCCCAACCCCACCTTGTCCTGTCCATATTATTTTTATCAATAATGACCCAACAAAATCCAAAACCAAGGATTAAGGCTGAATGTACTTTACATCAGAGGGTCACCTCTACCCTCTGAGGATCAATAGAAGTGTCACAACAAAATAATGTATTACTGGTATTATCAGTTGTTCTTTTTAAACATAACCAGCATATATAACATTTAAGCATCTATTTATCTCTCCTCCAGAAGCCTCAGGGACTGCTGTGTGTGTTAGATGAGGAGAGCCAGAGTCTGCGGCCAGTGGAGCAGACCCTGTACAAGAGGCTGTCCGCTCAGCTGGACTCCAATCCGTCTCACGGGCTCTCTCTCACCACCAAGGATGGCAACGGGAACCCCCCACCTAAAGACCAAGGCCCGGCCTTCACTGTCAGCCACTACGCAGGACAGGTCTGTGTGTATTACAGAAAAAAAACATCTATGCATATTCTGTCCATGCAAGTGCTGTGCATGGGACAATAGATCGTTCGGTCTACATCACGATCAGGTCGCGCTTCCGGCTTCATGATCTCTGAAGAAGGAGATTGAAATGACTCCCACAGTATTCTTTCCACCTATTAAATTTCTTCAGCTAAATGAAAAAAATCAACATTTCAAATCATCATCTATCCATGGTAGCATATATGCCGTTCAACCAAGTCATGTTTGGCCTGTTATATATTTATGTTGAAGATTCATTTAACATTTGTCACACATACAAGTTGACCCTCTAAAGCGGAAAAAGATTAATTAACTTGCTTAATAAACCGACTGTATTTAAATATAATTTCCTACTGCATAAGAAATAATGTTTATGTGGTGTAAGTAAGATTGAATGTGTTGTACAAGAGAATATCTATGTATGATTTGTTTCTCTACCAGGTTTCATATGACCTCACAGGTTCACTCACAAAAAACAAGGACTCCCTCCCTCAGAATCTCCTGTTTACGATGAAGTGTAAGTACCCAATGAATAACACACATATGAGCACATTGTGGCATCAGAGCACGCTTCATCACAAAGATGCACTCTTGTATAAACAAACAGCGCACAAAACCACTCCTTGTCTAAGTGTGTTTGTGTGTGTGCACTTCATTCCATATGCAGCAGACAGCTCCATCTGTGTGTATATTGTCTATAGAAGGTGCCAGATGTGGGGTGTTGTGGTTAGCAGGACACAGGCAGTCGTTGTGTGACTGCCAGGCTAGTCGCGCGTCCAGCAGCCTAATTGCTATAGTTTCCATGATGGGGCTAATCTCCTAAAGGCCAGCCCTTCACTCACACTTGGCTGTTATCCCTCTGCCTGAAGAGTCGAATCATTGCTGCCTTTCATCCACACACAACTATATGTTGTTGTTTTTTTTTAATGAGAAACACACGCACACTTTAAATTCATGCCTTTAAGCTTGGTGGAGGATAACGGAGTCTGTTTATGGCACTAAAAGTGAGATGAGGATGCTTTTAAATCTAATGCATAATATTTTTTATTATTATATAACCTCATACAGTGCAGTTGAAGTCCTTGTTTTTCACATCGCTGTAGATAATTCTTCATGAATCTGGCTGTATGTTTGGGGTTGTTATGCTACAGACTGAAGCTGAATCAATCAGACACCTTCCTGATGGTTCTGCTTGTTCAAAAGAATCTAAAGTGCCCACAGCTTTTGCGCAGTACTGTAAGTCAATATTCAGGTGGCGGTGACGATTGCTGTAAAGACAGTTACCCCCGGAGCTGTGAGTAATTAAGTCCTTAAATAAGTTCTGGACTCACGTTTGTTTTTCTTCGCTCAAACGCCCACCTGCCATCATCTTTTAACCTCTCGCTCTGTCTCTGTGTTTCTTCTTTCTCTCTTGCTCTGTCTCTCTGTCAGCCTTGGAGATAAGAGCCACACACCCACGTCCACACACATGTTGTTTGGCTTTCTGAATGAGCTCATTGTTGTTGTGGACCGCTCCACGTGTTGTGGAGGGACATGGCCTGTCCCATGTTGTCTGATTGTTTACATGCTGCCTAACTTTATGCTTCCTCCACATCCTCACTCCTTCCCTGACCCTTCTCTTCCTTCCTTATTGTTTCTTTCTTTCTTTCTTTCTTTCTTTCTTTCTTTCTTTCTTTCTTTCTTTCTTTCTTTCTTTCTTTCTTTCTTTCTTTCTTTCTCTCTTTCTTTCTTTCTCTCTTTCTCTCTTTCTTTCTCTCTTTCTTTCTTTCTTTCTTTCGTTCTTTCTTTCGTTCTTTCTTTCTCTCTCTGTTTTTCTGTTTGTTCATTCCAACTTTCATTATTCTCCTCCACCCCCTTTTCTCCACCAATGCTGTTGCTTCTTTTACCCTTATTTTCCTCCCTCTCCTGTGTGTGTGCTTTGTGCCCGGCAGCCAGTGAGAGTGTGTTACTGCAGCAGCTCTTCCAGTCCAAGCTGACTCAGACTGGTTCTCTGGTGCCAGCAGCACATGGCCGCATGGGGCTGAGGGGGCCTAAAGCTGCCTTGTTGCTCCACAGGATGTCATCAGCCTCCCTTGTCAATGCCAGCTCCATCCCCCAACAGCCCCGGAGGTACCATGATCTTACCAAGGTACAGTGCCTTACTCACAGTGGGGTGAATACAGAACTACAGTCTGTTGTTGAACTGGACCTGTAGCTCCATCCAACTTCAACACACACTTGAACTTTATGACTTTAATTTTCTGTCCTTTAAATATTATTAGCAGTTGGTCAGTAGGTTTTGACTCAAACATTACTCAAAAGTACAATTCTCCCACTACCATTTTTAACTAGATAAATAAAATGTAGGAACTGGTGACTTGAAGGACCACAGTCATCCACAAAGTGACACTGTCAGTCATAACGTTTTTGTTCCAGCTGGCAAATGACTGCTATGACAATCAATGGGAAAACAGTGGCAGTATTTTTGGACAAAACACGTTTAATTTAAGCTGCTTCCCACCACACAGCTATATATAAACCTCTGGGAATTGGATTGGTTTGTGTGACCATGTAAAAGATTTTAAAAAAAACTCCACAAGCATGCATACACATGCACATAAAGTCAGGGCATGAGTATGTATATACTTTTTTTATATACTTTTCTTATGACATGCAATCATTAAAACACAAATGGCACACTTGATGGTATTCGTTATTCATTTTCTCCTTTTTCAGTCTATCCTTTTTGTGTCTCTATTCTATCTGCCATAGTGTTTTAGAAAATACCAAAGTAGTGGTCCACATATGTTGGTAAAAAAGCTTGCTGATTGTGTAACCTCGAGGAGGTCCTGTCTGCTGTCTCTGTGGCTCATTAGCCATGTAGAGCAAAGGCTTACATCAGGCCCCTTTCTCCTCCCTGGTCTGTCCCAGCAGCCTTATACGGTAACATTAGGTAAGAAGGCTGTACTGCCCAGGGTGTAAGACTATAAACAAGACAGTAGAACACAGCCAATGCCACGGGTCTTGTTTGGTCATATAAAAAAATCATAACTGGGGGACTGAATTATCCAGCGGGACTATTTAGTAGGATTGCAAACACACTACAAGGAATCAAAGACGTCATCGTCATGCTTTGTTCACTAGTCAAAGCCACACAGCCAAATGTAATGATAATATGTGTTGATGATATTCCATAGTCCTCAGTGGCAACTTAAAGGAAGATGCTCAGTTGTCTAATACTTTCTTTCTCTAATCTTTTTATATTGCCAGATCTTGAAGAAAAAGGGCTCAAGCTCCTTCCTTCAACGACTAGAGCGTTGTGGGCCCGTCACGGTGGCTGTCCAGCTGAGGGTACGAACCATTCCCATTGCGTAATTATGGAAAAGATCCAAATCTTCCGACAGCAGGATTCTTCTGTGTGACTTTTGCGTGTCTTCTGCATGTTGATGCATGAAATCAATATAAATATGTACTTTGGGATTTTGATGACAATCGGAAAGAAACCAGTCTGTACCTTTTTATTTTTGTATTATTTTTTTACTGACTGTTTATCTACATAGTTACCTGTAGGCATTTGGATTAAATTTTACATGAATACAAATATATGTTGAAACTCGTGGGTTTATATGAACTTAGTCCTCATCCCAAGCAACCACTATAGTTTGTGTCCCTTACAATAGTCGTCACAGCCTTCGCAACAATGCAATCACAAGACCTATTCAGAGTAGTGCACTGTGATTTCATAAGTATATAAAGCAACAATAATATTCAGTTGGAGTGGAGCCGTTCAGTGTCTTCTGGTGACGCAAGAAGGCTGAAATGTGGTTCAGAGCAGCAGTACCTTCGGTTTGAATGAAACCAGTGTGTTGCACAATCAGAGTTGTGGACTTGTGGTTGACGAGTCCCTAAGGGAATGGCAGGGAAGGAGAGAGTAGGCTGAAGAATGATGCTGTACCAAGCCAAACATGAAGCCCTCCACATGAATGAATGAACAATGAACAACACCCACTGTGTGCTGTGCGCACGCGTTTGTGCATGTGCATGCGCATGTTAGGGGGGAGGATGGCAGTCTGAATGCTGGTTGTGGTGTTTAAAAATGAGGGGTGAGGTATTGAGCATTGTACCTAAGCGCATGCAAGGCATAGATTGACGTCACTTTGAGGAGTGGCAAATTCACAGATGTAAGAGTTGCGTGTCTGTGACCTTGGATGCAGCATCTTTTTAATTCAAGGTTTGAATAAAAGCTCTTTCACACTGAGAAAGAGCAAAGAGCTCTTTGTGTTTTTGTTTTTGCTTCCTCCAGAGGCAAAATGCACACCCAAAAATCAGACCACTTTGTCACAAACAAAACTTTTTCCAGTCACTGTAGCTCACAAATGAGGTTACAACATCAAAAGAAGCCAGAGGACCCTCTGTTCTCAAACAGCCACAGGGCTCGACTGACCCAAACACTAAAAAGTCCAATTTGTTTCTCATTCTGTTGTAAAATGACCAGTGAGTGACTTTGAATGTATCTCCTGTCCTTTTCCTCCTTCAGAACTCTCTGTCAGAGATGATCAGTAAACTGCAGGCTTGTACTCCCCACTTTGTGGAGTGTGTGCGTCCCAATTCCAGCGGTCAGCCAGACAGTTTTGACAGCTTCCATGTGTCGACCCAGCTGCAGTACATCGGGGTGCTGGAGATGGTGCGCATGATCCGTTATGGATACCCTGTCCGCCTGTCCTTCCCAGGCTTCCTCAGCAGGTCAGTGCCGGAACACATTGTGACAGAGCGCTGCAACTGTCAAAAAAAACTGTCCTCTGAAGGTACAGTTTTATCTTTGTATGTCGATTCATTGGCTTCAAGTTCTTCTTCAAGGGGGAAGTCTTAAAGAAGATGGACTGCTCTGCTTCTTCTTTCTGTCTTTCTTCACTGACCTCAGTAGTTCAGACGCATTACGCTCCCAGCAGGTCACTGGCATCTCTGTCACTTTATAAATGACAGATCCAGCAGGTCAGAGCAAGTTGAAAGTTTGACAGCATTCACTGTCTCGCCATCTAAACAACAAATGCCTGAGCGTATACCGTACAGGATCAGGCAATCACAGACTGACATGTTAGCATTTAAAAGTCATAGCAACCCCTGTTGTTAGAGGTTCAATTTGACCTTAAATGTGTTTTTTTTGTCTGTATGATGGGAGACCATTGCTGCAAATGCATGTCACTATCACATTTCCCATGTCAGCCTGACAAGGTCACTTTGTTCCGCACTTGAATGTCTGATGCTGTTATTCCCCATTACCTGCTTTCCTAATTCTTTTACTACAGTCCTGGCTTTTTCCTGCAAAGAGGTAGATCCCTTGTACCCTATCTCACTAGCCTTTTTTTGTGTGTTCGTTGTTTCCCACTTTTTGCTGATAACTAGAGAGAACGAGGGGATTCTGCCATACCACCTCCCCCCATTGCTTTATCTCATTTATTGTGCTCACAGTTTGCCCATTTGTCTCAGTGTTTCTCTCCTGTTCTTTGGATTCTGAGAACCAGCGGAGTACTGAGGGGATTTAGCTTTAAGTCTCGCGCTCTCTTTTTCTCCCATCCTCACTCTGTCTCTCAGTCTCTCTCTCCCTCTCTTTTTGAGGATAAAGGGATTAACATGAACATTCCTGCCAGATAATAAGAGAGGACAAAGCTGGTCACATGACCCCCCCCAAAAGTTTCCACTACTCTGCTGTAAACATCATCTCATCACCCCACACACACACACACACACACACACACACACACACACACACACACACACACACACACAGTATACTTTGCCTATAACAAAAACATCCAAGAAATTAGTATAAATGTAGATCCCGTTAAATTCTAATACTGAGTTTTAGCAAGGAGACATAACAAAAGTTATGGTTCACACTCTAATTTGGTAAGCATGCAGGTTTCCCCTCAAAAATTGTATGTTGTTTTATTTTCTAGTTAACTGGTAGGTAACAGTAGGGCTCCATAAAGAAGAAAAATGAAAGCAGCTTCTCAAACACAGTGTATTGTGCAAACAAGAGAATTTTTTTTTTTTTTGGCTCAAACATTCATACTAGTATGTGGAGTTCAGATGATAAGCTTTCATGAGTGAAAACCTAACAGAGAATTGAATCGGGAGAAGTAAACCTTTGTCAAATGATTAAGTGAATCTTATATAGATTGCATATATATATATAGATATATATGACCATGAGCAACACTGACACACAGAGGGTAGCTTTTTATATATGTGTATATCTATCTATATATATATATATATGTATATATATATATACATATATATATATGTTTGTTGAGCTGTGTGTGTAGGCATGTCTATATGTAAGTTCAGTATGTGAGTTTTCAAGATTGTAGGCAACAATGTGTTATATGATAATCTCAGTGTTAGTGCAACCAGCAGATAACTAAGCATTATAAGGGTCAGTTGATTGCTAGAATGGGGAAACTCAACCGTTGCTAGGATGGACATAAACCAGGGGTAGAGGAGTTTGGAGGAGAAGACACGCAAGGAAAAAAGTGTAGATGTCAATTGTGTGTGTGTGTGTGTGTGTGTGTGTGTGTGTGTGTGTGTGTGTGTGTGTGTGTGTGTGTGTGTGTGTGTGTGTTTTTTTTCTACAACTCTGTGGTGGCGTCTGCCATCTTCTATGCAGTGATCTGCTGGGACTGTGCAGGTACGGACAGGAGGAGAATAAACAAGCTGATAAAAAGGGCTGGCTCTGTCCTGGAAAGTCCTCTGGACTCCATAGAGGAGGTGGGTGAGAGGAGGATGTTAGCTAAGCTGACATCGATCATGGACAACACCTCTCACCTCCTCCATGAGACTGTAGGAACTTTAAGCAGCTCCTTCAGTGGCAGAATGCTGCACCCTCAGTGCAGGAAGGAGCGCTACCGCAGGTCGTTTGTTCAGACAGCTGTCAGACTTTTCAACACCAGCCTTAAATAACATTGCACTGTACTTCACTTCATTTCATTGCAACTGACACTTTTCCACTTTTCCACTCATCCCAAGCTGTATTTATTTATTTTTTATTTTACAGTGAAAAATTGGAAATCATGCATAAGATGCATTTATTATGAGCTGAAGATGAAATAATATTTAAATGAGTCAGGTCGGTCAATAAAAAAATGTAGCCCAATGAAAAGTGTTGTGTGCGATTGGTGCAAAGATAAAGCTGTTTTGAGAAGCTTTAATATGAGAAAGAGGTAAGATGTGAAGCCACCCACAGAAAAATAGGCTGAGACCAAATTCACTTAGGTGTATGCCATTTTCTGAAGTACCTTCTCAATGGGCTCTGTCCATTATCCTGAGACGGTACACCAAAGCAGCCATTCAGACAGCAGGCAGAGAGGAAGGGATGTTACAATATCACTCTTGAGCAGATTGTCTAACATTGCCGTTTGCTTCCAGTCGGTTGTCCATTTCCAATTAAGGCTAAAATGACACAACATAAATTTAAGGCAACTTATATTTCAATTGAAGTTGTATTCCTTCCAGTCCCAAAGCTGAGTTAACATGACCCCAACAGTCTGTTCAGTAATCAAACTGTCACCAAGGCTCCTCTCACTGCTGCAAAACAAGCAGAATCCATAAATCTTAAAGTAATGCCAAATTACTGAGCAACTGTCATTGTAATCCTACTCCTTCCTGAAAAAGGAATCAAATGGCGTTTTTTTCTTTGTGTTTCTGTATGTTTGTTGTGTTTTGTGTTCATACAAATGGATCTTTTGTGTTTGTCTTTGTCTGGTATGTCTCTGTTCTGCTGTTTATACATTAAAGCTTTGCTTAATTTGAGTGGCTGCCACTCACAAAGACACCAGTCAACCCAGCCCAAGTGCCATTCATCTTTCGCCCTCTCTTTCTCCTCCACTCGGTTCAGCACAGACATGGCCAATGAATGAACACAGCTTTGGCCAAGCAGGGAGCTGCTGCAGAGCGGGGGTGGACTACACTGGTGCCTCCACAGAGCTCTTTCTCACTTGATTTCTCATTCTTTCCTTACATGTTCGCTCCAATGAGCCACCATTTATTTCTCTCATCGTCCTCCCTTTTCTTCTCTCCTCTCCTGGTCCCAATATTTTCAATTTTTTTTTTTTCTTCCTTTCAGTTTTTCCATTTCAGTCTTTCATTTTTTTTCTCAGCCTATTTCTCTTGTGTGGACACACTAATTCCTATTTTATTCTGTTTTGCCCATTATTTTTTACTCATTCAAAACAAGCCCTGGCCCTTGACTAATTAAAATGACAGGCCAATAAATCAGCCATGAATCTTGACGTCGCTATATTGTCATGAATAGAAACAGACCAGCGTGTATACACACTTGCACACGAGAGCCACACAGGCCACTTCACTAAGCCATAGTGGCTGCCTGAAGCAAATTACATTAGTGTCCTGGTAACCAGAGTGATTTATGGGGAAATCTATTTTACTGTTGCTTTTATTTGTCTTTTATGATACACTGTGTTTTGTGGCTAGGTTTATTTTCTTCCAATGTGTAAGGTCAAATACAGCCACTTGAACCTTGTTTCTTCAAATGTCTGCCCTCCCTGTGTGTCGCTCTCCTTAGTTCTTAATTCTTAGAAAGTAGATGGGAGAGATGCCTCAGTATTTACTGAGCAGGTCACAAATCCAGTTGTAGTGTATAGGTCATATTTTTATTTAGCTATTTTCAAGTGGATCTTCACCTTCCACTGACAGATAAATACACTCATATATAGGCCATTAAATGACCTGCAGAAGAATATCCGACCGCTGTGGGTAAATAGCCATGACTAAACAGTACCAATAGGCCCTGAGAATGCAGCAAAAGAAAGTTCATCTAAGGAGCCGCTCCAGAGAGGAAGGGGTGTGGGTTTAAATTACGGATGCATTTCCATCACCACCTTTGTGTCGCCCAGTCACAGTGGTCGGTGATGGCACTTTGGTCACAGCGAACCATGTTAGCGCAGTGTAGTCCATTTAAACTTCTATCAAAGGAGTTGTTTCACTTCTTTGACTCCACATGAAGTCCCCTTGGGTCTTGTAAAAGCAGGGACCATCGATGGTTTTCATATCCTAATAGGCGAGGTCATGGGTTTACAGAGTTCCTTCTTCCTTCGTGTTTTATGGGCCCGGGGGGGGGGGGAGAGAGAGATTGGTGGGGGGGGGGGGGATGGACATGGGTGGGGGGGGCTGTCTGCAGGACTGGTATTACCATACAGAGGAAGGTTAGGGAGAGTTCAGACAGACCCCCACTTCTGCAAATCAAATACATCCCACATTCACGTGCACTCACTTGCTCACTATTGACAGCACTAATGGTTTATGTTTCCAGCCATCTGCTTGTTGTATTTGCTTCATCCGATGTGTAACATCATCAGCTGGCCTCTCATTAACAACAGAAGAGACAGAGCACTGACCAACTGATGTGATTTCAATTTCTAATTCAGAATTTTGAAGCTATTGGAGCAGCCTTTTAACATTTAGGATTGACCATCATACACGGTATGTTGTAAGCTGAAACTCTACTACTGCTGCCATTGTTGAAACTACTTCAACATCATTGCACTTAGCTCCCTCCACTGCTCACTGATTGGTCTGTGCTTCAGACTGGCTGAACAAACTTAATGCAAACAAGGTTTCCAGACTAAGATCACAATGATGACTGTAGCTGTGTGCAATAGATGGGCGGAGTCAGGCTGGGAAAGCTCTGGAAATACAAGAGTACAATCTCATAGGGATAGAAAATAACAACTAAGTAGACTTTTTGTTATTCATTGTGCCTATTATTATTATTATTATTATTTTACTAAGAGATGCATTATATTAGAACATGACTCCTGAAAAATATGACTACATAATTATAATATAATTTTCATCTAATTTTCATCTTGTTTTATTTCTTTGTATAATTAGTGTTTTGTGTATCAGCGTAGCTCACTATCTGTTTTTTCAGCCACCATCCCCGGCACAAACAAATCACTAACTCAATCCAACTGACCATTCATAGCAGTGGTTGCCAAGGACATCACCAATAGGAGCAGATGCTGTTTGGCTGCTCTGCCGTATGACCCCACCCAGTGACCTTTGAACCCATTGTTTCCAAAAGAAGCTGCCGCTATGTCTCCTCTACATTCCTAAGTTCAGCATGCTTTTCTCTGCACCTCTAATGTTTTCTGTTTCTTTTCTTTTTTTTGTTGTTGTTCTCAGATATAAAGACCTTGTGGTCCCAACTTTGGGAGACAAAAAGAAATTGTCATCAGAAGAGAGATGTCGCTCAGTCCTGCAACAATCAAAACTCCAAGGATGGCAGGTGTGTTTGGAGTCTGTGTACTGCGCCTTTTTCTGTCTTCATCAATAACAAAAGATTTGCCAAATGACTTAATCCCTGAGCCGCTGTTTGAACGATCCCATGGAATCTTGACAACTCGTTCCAGCTGTCCCACCTCATCACAATTCAACTCACACACACACACACACACACACACACACACACAGCAGCTTGGAGCCTCTCCCCCTCCCCATCCCCTTCCCCTCTCTGTTCTGTCTGCTAGACTGCTGTTGTGTCTGAGGGTGTGACCTTGCAGGTCACACACACATACACACTCCTCCACAATGCCCCGCAGACACTTTTTATACAGCCCTGCTTTAAACACACACACACACACACACACACACACACACACACACACACACACACACACACACACACACACACACACACACACACACACACACACACACACACACACACACACAGAGTACCTCTCCAAGTAGCATGTGATGGAATGGATAGCGTTATCTGTGGAAGTATGTCACCCTCACAGTTCCATGCACCTGGTATAGGGTGACCTCTGTCGCACCCCAAATGCTCCCTAAAAGTGAATGCATTGTCAACATGCAAACCCACACCCTGCCCACACTCCACACCCACCAATTATCATAAATCATTGCTCTATCACTGATCTCTCAACTAGTAAGCCACACTTTTCTGATATTTCCAACAGGAAACAGTGTCTCCTGGCTACTCCTACAAGATGATGATAATGGCAGTGTAGGGATTAACCATACGTATATGTTTAATCAGACTACCTGTTTCGTTGTGTGTATAGATGGGCAGCAGTAAAGTGTTTCTAAGATACTGGCAGGCAGACCAGCTGAACGACCGCTGCTATCAGCTTAATAAAAAGATCATCACCTGTCAGAAAGGTAACATCCAAAATAACCAACATTTTATTTTCGGGTTTGTCTGTCAATCTCTGACACCTCTGATGTGTTTGTCTCAGTGGTTCGTGGCTGGCTCGCCAGACAACAGGTCCATCGCAGGTTGTCATTACAGCACAAAGAGGAGTGCAGTGTGCAGCGATTCCTGCAGGGGGCAGAAGACATGGGGCTGCGGACCTACGACCAGCTGGTCATCCAAAATGCTTCTGACATTGCACGAGAGAGCGACCGTCTGCGCTGCCATGGCAATAGCTTCCTTGGCAGCAGCCCACCGCTTGGCGAGAGGCCTGAGCCGGTGGGCAAGGAGGAGGATCAGCCAGTCAAGAGGTAAATCAGCAAACACCTCCACAACTCAAACCCCTTTAATCAAATCTGAAGGCAAAATGCATGATCACAATTTTCAAGCAAAATTAGATGCAGTTTTTTATTTTATCCCAATTTGTCTTATTTTGAAATGTTGTTGAATGAATGAATGAATTAGTCCATGGACGGATCAATCAATTGCCATAACATAAATTGGAAACCACTTTGATTAATGATTATTATTGTTATTTCTAGAGAAAAAAATATCCAAACATTTCCTGGTTAAAGATGTGATGATTTCATGCTTTTCTTTTTTATGTTGATGAATAATAACAATAATGATTATTTGCAGCCCTTTTTACTGCTTACTTATCACCAATGTGATCAATCAAGACCATATTCACACTAAATTAAGGCGTTTTGGAGACCCTTTATACTGTAATTCGTAATACTAAATGTGATCACCTCGAGGGGACTGTTGCATTATTTAGCCGGGAGAAAAGCAAACAATCTGCAATTACTGTCATTCACAGGATTTATAATTGTATGAAGGAATAATTTTCCTGCATGTATAAGTGTGTGTATGTGTGTGTGTGTGTGTTCATGTTAATTTATGTGTGTGTGTGTGTGTCTGCATACCATGTGTTTTGTGATTAATGATGTCATTGTATACCTGTGCACTGTAGACTTTTAATTGTAAGTTTCATGATGGATAGTCAGATAATGAGCCACGTTATCAGATTGTATTCGTATTGTGTTGCACCTATGGAACACTATCCACGTCTCCACCTCACCCACCTCGTTCATAGAGCAGATTACTCTTGAAGAAAATGAAATGAGGAAGGATAAGCTGGAGGCTCTTTAGAGGTGGTGCTAAATGAATGACCTTCATTTTGAAAGTTACCTACTAGCTTAGAAATGATGGCCTTTGTTTATGGTAATACCTGAGATGTGACTTTCAGCACCTATAAACCCGTGAAGCTGCATATATGCTATATTTGTATGCTTTCTGTGGTGTGCTGGATAATGAATGCATTTATTATTTTAATATGATTTTTCTCTCTCTGTAGAGGAAGTGCTCTGTCATTTGTGATCATTATTGCAGTTATATAATTTTCCTTTTAGCTTGACAGTATAGGTGACTAATATGCTAACATCATAAAACTTTGTGACAAAATGTAGGAGGATTTTTTGACAGAAATTCTCATAGCGACTCATACAGGGTTTTTTTTAGTTGTTTTTTTTAAAGCACAACTTTTAAGTGCCTAAAAATGCCAAAACAGTTAAAACAATTTTACATGTAAATTCATAATTTGTTTTAATGACCTCTAGAAAACTGAGACACAAAAATGTGAAATGTTACCATACAACAGTGACTACAACAGCAACATGAGAAACATACATGATTTCTGTATCCTCTATGTGTCCTTGTGATTTTAACATCTGCTGCTGGAACCGCAGACACGAGCACAGGGGGGTTTCAAACAAGAGAAGGGTTGTCAGTCAGCGGACTGGGAGAGGAGTCATGCTTGCCATATTTTTGGGGATTAAAAGGCTCTTACAAGCACACATTCGCCCTAACTCACCTAACCTCTGCAGTTTCTGCAGGTTTTTAAAATGTCTTCCCTGATCATCTTCACATACAGTCCAGCAACCCCCCTCCACAGTCGGGGAACTAACAGATGGCTCACCCAGATTAGCCAAGAAAATATCAAAACCGATGCTATCAAATTACCTCAAGGAGATTATGTATAAAGCATAATCTCTTTGCTCATTTTCATCCAATTTCCCCCTTTAGCTCTTCTTATAAGCATGACAGCTGAAGCAAGTGTATATTGAATATGAATATAAAGATGATCTAAATTATATAATTAACTCAATCTGGATTAGAAAGTGATTGGATGGAAAAAGTTGTGCTTTTGATTCAAGAATTCAAGCTACTTTTGTGAGAAAAATGTATCACAAAATCCAAATGAACACATTCACAGAAATGGTGGAAAACAACAGAATCAGAATCACCTTTATTGGCCAGGTATGTTAACACATACAAGGAATTTGACTCCGGTTATAACTTGTTCGCTTAGTGTGCAAAAACAAAAACAGACTGACATAAATAGATAAAATAAAACATAAATAGACATATATATACAACTGAGAAAGAAAGAAACATCTATCTACATATATACACCAAAACATATATATATACAACACAATCCTTTTTTTAATTATTCAAATATAAATTCTGTTGTTTACCAATTTTTAGGTTGGTGGAAAAAAATGGGAAAGTCCACGAGGGCCCTGTCAACGGGGGAAGTCGAGTTATTCGCCACTTTCGTTCCAGCTCAGTGCCCATCCCCCTCGCCATGGAGAACATGGTCCACTCCTCTGCCACTCCACCCATCAAACCAGGTTTGCAGCCTGTAGCCCATACCAATGAGGACGGAGCAGGCGGGGGAGGTCTTTCCTCTCCTCGGAAGCAACCTCCTCCCAAACCAAAGAGGGACCCCAACACCCGTCTGAGTGCATCTTATGAAGCAGTTAGTGCAGGCCTGACGATGGCCGCCAAAGAATGCTCCACTCCAGAGGGGTACGGTTCGCCATCTGGGAGCCCCCCAAAATCCCAACTGTCCCCCACGGACCCTGCAGGTACTCCTCCTCCACTGGTCTTAAGAAGATACAACAGATGGTTATATTTTTTTGTTGCTTCTTTGCAGTTGAAAGACTTCCTCTGTGCCTAATTCCATTTTTTGTATTTCCCTCAGCTTTGTCCAAGCCCCGTCCCCACAGTGACGACTACACAACTATGAGAAAGGTACCACCCCCCAAACCAAAGCGCAGCCCCAACACTAAACTAACAGGCTCCTATGAGGAGATTAATGCTGTAGCTCCCCATTTCCACCAGCTGCGCCCCGCTGATGTAAAGCTGGCCTTGCTTTCCCGTGGCGGTGGTGGATTTGGAGGGTTTGGAGGTTTGATGCAGAGAGCAGCCTCTTTAGATGCTCCACAAGGGGTAGCACTAACCCTGTACAGGGGCCAGGACGAAGAGGACGTATACATAGAGATGTTGGGGTCCCAGCCGCGGGCTCGGAGCCTCCAGGAGCCCCCCGATAGCCCAGAACAGATTGACTCCGAAGCTGTCTACGAGGAGATGAAGTATTTCCCACATGAAGATGGTGGGACACCTGCTGCGGCGGTCAACAAAGCAGCCAAACTGGAGGCTCTTGGCTTGGGCCTGGGCCTGGGCCTGGTGGGACTGGGAACGTCTCCTCCTCAGAGCGGAGAGACCAAACGAATGATATTAGGGGACATTGCTCGCTCACAGAACTCGTCCAACAGCGGAGCTCCTAAAACTCAGCACGGTAAAGAAGGCAGCTGCGACATCCCTGCTCCTTTCCCCAACTTGCTCCCTCACCGCCCACCTCTCCTAGTCTTTCCCCCCTCCCCCGTCACCTGTTCCCCTGCTTCAGATGAGTCACCCCTCACCCCCCTCGAGGTAAAGAAGCTGCCGGTATTTGAGACAAACCTGAACTTTCCTACTGGCCCAGACAGCCCACTGTCCCCACAGTATGCCCGCCAGAGGGCTGACTCTTCCCCTAGCCTCACTGTCCTCATGCCAGAGAAGAAGTCCACCCCTCCACTCACCCCTCCACCTCCACCTCCTCCTCCCAGTGCCCCGCCTCCTCCCTACAGACCCCCTTCACACTTTCCCTTCCCACCCGAGGCCAGCTTCCTGTCTCTGACACGAGCAGCATCTGTTACTGGGAGCTCGGATTCCCCCAAAACATCCTCACAAAGGGCAGGTGGCGAACCCCTGGGGAAGCCGCCTCCCTACTCCCCAGTGAAGGTGTCTCGTCCTGAGCCTCGGAGAGCCCACTCTTGCTCGTCCTCTCCCTTGCTATTTAACCCAGCCAATGGCCGACCCCTGACCAGCCCCCTGGACGAACTCAACACTCTGTTCAGCTCTGGACGCAGTCTGCTGAGGAAGTCGACATCTGGCCGCAAGATGAGAGATGGAGGTCTGTCAGTAATGCTTATACACATAACCACAAACTCACTCCTAGTTACACACATGAGACACTAGTAAGAAGATCAAAGTGGAAGATCACAGTATAAGGCCTGGAACACACTGCCTGTGTGATGTGTTTTACCTGCTGCTGCGAGGCATCATTTTATTTTGGCATCCATCTTCTCATATGAGAGCAGCTACACTGTCCGCTGAGACACGTGTCTTCAATGCAAAAGTAATGTGATCTGTGTGTATCACGCCATCCGTGCATACACATTTAACTATCTGTATATAGATACAAAATAATGTATTTTTAAACACATTTCAAATTTCAAATTGCACATTATACACATTTGTAAATTATATTTTTCATCGAGATTATTTCATACACATTTCTAACAATTTTCATCCTAATTTCTCTCAGTACATTCATGGGTAAACTGTCTCGATGTAGAGATAAACAAGGCCAGGCCACCCGTTTATGAACTTGTGTGTGTGCGCGCGCAATAGTGCACGTGTCCATTATGTGTTCTATCTACTGCAATGAGTTGATGAGCCTCAGCCTGGTTTGTGCCAGATGATTTATTGGATTCTGGGTGATTACTTTCAGTGCAACAGGAGTAATGTAGGGCTGTAGGTAAGTAATAACCCCCTGTTTCCTCTGTGGGTGAAGGTCTATGACACACATGTTTTGTATTTGAGTGGTAGGGAGGTGAGATGCACCAGTACTCTACATTTGGAAACCCCTTCAATTAATTCAGGTGTTGTAGCCAGCAGCCGCCCTCTTTGGCCTACTTGAGGTAGCCCATTTGTTTCAGTCTCCAGTGCAGTGCCCTTTGGCTGCTGCAGCTGCCTCCTAACATGTTGGCCCATGAACTAACTTGTGTAGCCCACTTAGCATCAAACTGCACTGTAAGTATTTTGGAGCTGTGTTGTTCCTTGTACTACATGCAGAGCACATACGGACTGTGACACTGATGCAAAGGTTGACCTTTGTAAAAGGAGGACAAACATATTTGTCACACATAGTCAATGGAATGGGTGGATCCTCAGGTCAAAGGTTTCAATCCCAGGGTAAGATTACTGTGCAGTGCTCTTATTAAAAGTAAATTTCCATTTGATACTCCATCTTGAGACAACACATGGCTCATCAAAGAAGATAGAAACTGTTATCCCAGTGTTTTTATCCGAGTCTCTGTTTCCTCGAAGTGTATTAGTTGTGGCTGCATTAATAATACATGAGCAGCACAACGATGAGGATAGGTATCAAATATTTAACAGCTCACTCATGTTCTACTGAAGGGAGTGTGTCTGCCCGGCAGCGGTGCACAGGACATCCTGGACAATTATCCAGGAGACAAGGTAGAAAAATTTAGGTCAAGTGAAAGTATTAGCCGTCGTAAATAATCAGTCATCCTGCTAGAGATTTATTGTGGAGCCTCTTGATTTGTAAGAAACTGTAGTGTCATCATTCTATAATTGTAACAAGTTCAAAGGGCAGGAAGCTGAACTCCTTATAAGAGACGGTATGAGAAGAAGTGCAAATGCTTACGCAAAAGCCTCACGTGACATCTTGCACTTGAGTCCTCGTCAGCACCTGGACCCGTACAGGGACAGTGCTGGCGTCATGGAAATGGTGTGTGTGATAGGGAAACCAGGCACTGGTGTATTTTGAGTGGGCAAAGTGAGGCGGTCCTGTCAGATCCGAACGCAGAGGGATGCCGATGGGCTTAACACGACCGCCTACTTCCGTTCCATCTTGGCTGTTAAATGACTGAATGTGATACCTGACGCTGTGGGAGTGGCCACGAGTTACAGTTGCTATCCCAGACATCTCTGTGATGAGCAGCTGACTCTTCCTCCTCCCCCGTCCCTTCCTCATCTTCAGGGAATGAGAAAACCACAGGAATGCCAGTGGAAAGAGGGCAGGTGGTCTTGACAGGCTTCAGGAAATCAGTTTCAAAAGACACCTCATACCTCAGCAGCAACATACTATAGTCCTGAAAACTGTCCAAAAATCCAATTCTTTTTTTTTTTTTTTTTAAATAGTCTTCATTATGCAAAACCTCACAACACTCACTGTGACAAAATGTTTCACTTGTATGGACTGCCTCTCTACCTGGCTTTTTGTCTCTTACAAACACAAACCTACCCCATGAGACCGATAGTAGAGTTTACTCAGTTTATATTTAGACACCTTGTGACGGGCGGGGGGGCGGGGCACGCATACTCAGTGTGGGACAGCAGCTGATACATTCCCATTCACACTGCCACACACATATCTACCCACAGTCATTTACTAATGCAGAGTGAGAGCATGTGAGGCCCAATGAGCAGCAGCAGCAGCAGCATTAGAGGGCAAGGACAGGCCATGTGGAGTCACCTTCCCACCAGACCAAGCTAAATGAATACTTTTTAAAAGACTAGGATACATCTGCAAAGAGGGGTGGGACTAAGTGGTGAAAATATACTGGAAATGATTAGCTAAAGTATTAGATTATAATGTTTCAAAAAAGTTATAAAACTTTGCAAGATTATATGTTAAAAATAGATGTGACCTGCTCTGTTTTTTTTATTTTGCTGTACCCCTGATGATATTATTCATGGTGGAATCTAAATAATGTCTGTGATGCATACTGTATGTGACATGTATTGATATGGGGTGTGTTTTCCTCTGATCATCCTGCGAACAGGATTCAACTCAAATATCAATCTACCCGGGAGGGAAGATTGTGGCTCTGCTCCCACCTCACCATCTCTGCAGCTACAAGACAAGAACGCCAACAATCACTCTCCCCACTCCTCAAGCCCCGCCCCTGTAGAGAACGGCAACCAAATCTCCAACGGTAACAGCCAAGCTTTGTATAATTTTTAGCAGCCATGACTTGCAATATTGTCCAAGTGAAACTGGGTCAAGGTTGAAGCACATAATAATTCACCAGGCCACAAACACCTGTTAGATATGAAAATGTAAATATAGACAGCCAAGGGTGCACACATATACAGTTACACAGAAAATATGAGCTCCATGTTGAAACTATTTCAAATAGGATTAGTACAGTCTGTAATATGTGTGAAAAAGTAAGGTAACCTTGTGTTTTGACAAATGTCTAATGCTGTGTAAAGATGCCACCTCACAGTTCAGTATGACAAATGATAGCGCGCTGGCTTCATGACAAGACAAGTTTTCAGGGGCTAAAGAAAATCTGCTCTAAAGAATTCTATTGCAAAATATCATTGAAATACATGCCGTATTGAAATACATTGTTCAGCCCCTCCCAGACACCATACTGTTACACGAGCGGAGTAACTGTTAGATGAGCAGCGTTATGGACATCAGTATGCTAATTGTTTCCAGTTCAAAAATGGTATAACAAATATAGCTCGACTCACTCTACATGTGGGGTGAATTTTTTTGCAAACTGGAGCATAGCTGCATGTATATTGTTGCCACAGAAACCCATGCAGATACGTTGGTGATGACTGTACACACCAAATTCAATCCGCTCACTTGCAAATAACAGTAAGACAGACTGTCTTAAAGATCTGATTTAAGAAACAAACCCAATTGGGCTGCAGTCTGAACAAAGCCTTAGAGATATCTGAAATAAAAGCACTGTGCAGGCAAGAAAGTTAAGCCTGTGGAGATTGAGTTACAAATAATACAAAAAAAAATGTCATGCCATAGTCAAGTGACCTGAGAAATTAGAAAAGGAATTATAAAAGAGGATCCTAAATGTTTTCAGCTGCAGTTAGAGAGTAATCACATTATTCCTTAAAAAACTCAGAGCGATCCACAGCCACATTATCTTTCCTTCACATTTTCCTCTGCGTGAGAAAGCGTGTTGAAATCCCTCTCCAACTGCTTGTGTTTGAAAAGTGAGGTGTCCTTCAGCCTGCACCTGTCCATGTGTGGGAGGACTTCCAGTCGTCGTGAGTTGTAATATGCTTTTGATATTGTGTGTTCAGGGTCGCTGGAGGAAGAGAGTCACAGCAAGTCAAACTCTGCCAGCACTGCCTCTCTGCACAGACACATGGACAGCCATCATACTCAGGTAACCACACTAACACAGGCACTTAAATATCTATTATCTATATCTAATGTCTGATCTGTCAATTTGTTTAAAACCTGTGACACACACGTTTACACCCATACACTCACACTAGCACACACACAGGTGAAGCACAACTGTATGAGGTTTCTGTTGCGTTTGGGTTTGTTGACATTTTGAATTCACAGGAAAGTGGCCTCCTTTGAACAGCGTGGATCACTCATGACATGTGAGCTTTTTCTGGCTCTGCAGATGGGTGTATGGTTACAGGATTGAATTTATTGTCCTGTGTGCGTGCACCCAAGCTCACACACACGCTTACATGCACGCAAAACACACACACATGTTCATTATATGGAACTGATAAAACTCTGATGAGAAAGTGGAAACCATTGCGAGTGGAAGAGCCTTTTGAAAACCGTGATATTACGCTACCTGATAAACATGTATGTTAGAGAGACTTAAAAATGTAAAGATATAACAATATACGGTTTACCAGCAAGATCACTCTCACATGATTGACTGAGCGTACAAGATGTCCACAGAGAGCCATTCACAACCAAGAGATAGACTCTTTCAGGAAAATCATCATGTGCTGTACCTTCACCTCAGGCAAAAACACTCAATATATGTAAAGACCAGAGTCTAATTCTCTTTTGATCTGTTCTTTCTTTCATCTTAATTGTTAATCATCAAAAGGTAAAAGACCCTCGTGAATAATAGAAAAATTCAACTACTTAATAGAATAACCAAGTTACATTCTGAGAAGGCTCTTCATCCGCACAGCATGTATGTTAACTTTGAACATTTCTGCTGCACTCACTGGAACAGAAAAGAGAAGCTATTATCACAAATAATGCATTCACAACTCCTGAATGGCCAAAGTACGCAGAATACAGCTACATTATGTTCTGGCTGCATCACATCCAGCTCCATGACCCCTGCCATTTTACCCAGTGGTTCCAGGCTCGTGACCAATGTGCTGCTATTTTCACTGATCAACCATCTTTATATGATGGATGTGTTTTACAGGATGGGCCCGTGTCTCTGAAGCATGAAATTTACTTGTGGAAGTCTGTACATGTCTGTATACATTGACTTGAATGAATTTTGAATGATGTATTCCATTTGTTCTTCAAAGATCCACTTTTGTTAGAGAGAGAAGGAGAAAAGCGAGCGGTAGATGGTCCGTTCACCTTCAATCAGGATGTTCAGCAGGGTATTTCTCTCTGAGAACAAAACAAATATGAAATTTGATCATGGCTCATAAATACTTTGTCAACCATAAATTATAACCAAGCTGCTGAGCTGCAGATAAAAATCTTTATTTACAACATTATCAGTAAAAAAAAATACAGAGTAATGACAGCAGCTGTGCTGTGCATCAGCTATATGAACATTTGAACTGAGTGATGCCACAGAAAGTTAAAAGCAACAAAAGGCGATGATTTTCATATACAGACACAAAACTGTTACAAATTTAAACACATATTTGCAAATGTGCAAATATACTTAAGAAACATAAAAAATGTGTGAGAAACACCTCTAAATTGTTAAAAAGTGAGGCAGCTGAAGAGCAATACTCTTTTTCATAGCGATGACTGAACCTGAGTGCAGCCAGAATGTGACACTGCTGTTATCACATTCAAACACTTTCTCCACCGCAGCTGTTAAAAGATCAAGTCGGCAGGCCTATCAGTAAATCCACAGAAGTTAGATCTTTTTAGGACATGAGCTTCATACAAATAATTGATCTGCACATGTTGCCTTTGCAGCTTTCCTGCACATGTTTTCCACCCCTACGTTGGTTTCATCTGGAAGTCATTCTATAATTATTGCAGGTTACACGGTTAATGGTGTGCACGCTGTAAATGCTCTCCTCAGTAGTTTGTGTGCCGCTGCATCGCGTATTCCAAGATGCAGCTCTCTGGTCCTCCCCGCAATACAAAGTTTTATCACACGGAAACTAATTGAGATTCATCAGAGACTGCATTAGTGAGTGACTGAGTGTTACTGTCAGTGGTGCACGAAGCACAAGAATGAGCGAAGGACATGGTATCCCAACTTTAAAGGAGCTCAGGACACACTGTTCATAAGACATTTCCACTCGAAATTTGAAGGCACGCCGTGTACCCACTTCACAGTCCTGACGTTGATGAAATGCTGTACCCCTGTATTTACAGCTCTGGTGAGTTCACCTGATTCATCTATTTGAAGCCCGTTTCTTGATGTAGAATAAAACAGTGATGTGCCAGCACACCATGTTTCCATACTGCATTATGAAGCACAGCACAGCTGCTTTTTTTTTTAGTTTTTATTTTAAGATGGTTTATATCAGAATATTTGGGCTGTTCTCTTGCACCAAAATTTCTCTCTCTCTCTCTCTCTCTCTCTCTCTCTCTCTCTCTCTCTCTCTCTCTCTCTCTCTCTCTCTCTCTTTGATTCTTTGATGAGTTTGGCTGTTTCTCTCACTCCCTCCTTTATTTTCCAGAGGGGTCATCTCAACTTTTCTCCGTTCGGTGCGGGGGCTGCCCTCTAAAACAGCGAGGGGGGCAAGGGTGGGCTCACTGGAAGCCCTGTCCACATGTAGGGATGTGGTGAGTGTATGTCATGCCGCGCTGCTCTCCACCCGTAATAGCAGTGTTTTTCATAGACCCAGTGTGCAGTCACAACAGTAATGATCCTCCTTTTGCAATAAAGGCTTCAGAAGTTTTGTCAGAAGCTAAATTGAAACCACCCAAAAGTCAATTTTTTTGGAGTATGGAAGACATACTTCCTGTAGAAGGCCGTTTTAAATAATTTTTTGTTTGGTTTTGTGAGGAGATCAGAGGCTGTGGTCTGAAATTCATTGTTGTTACAAGGAAATTCAGTATTAATGGCAGAAAAAATAAAAAATAATATATGATCCAAGTTTCTGGTAGTTTTGATCCAAAGATTCAAATCTTTCTAAAATATGGGTTATTGGAGAATATTTCTTGAAAACCACTGCTTTCACAGGACATTCTGTGCTTGTTGAATCAAAAAGTCTGAAACAAGAATCAGTGATGTTGCTGCATCCCTCCTTTTTTATCCTTCATTTTCTGGAAAAAAAAAAAAAAACCTGCAGCTCTTGAGTTGATATAGACTTTCTGCTTGAGCATACTAACATTGGTGGATGAGTCTAATCGTTACAGGAGTTCCTTTTGATGCTGTCCTTGGTCCAGCATATGCTAACGCATATGCAAATATGCATAATATGCATAGCAACATTGACACATGTGGACTTTACTGCTAAGAGACACTCGAACTTGAGCTGCAGCTTTTCTTTTTGCATATCCATCCGCTGAGATTTTATGTTGCTGAATCCATCACTTAACCCTTCCACCGTTCTCGTTACATCGAAGAGTTGTACAACCCTCGTACGCCTTCAGATCTGTTGAGTCTGATATCGCTGTGAAAGTGCGACGGATAAAAACTGTGGCGTCTTAATGTATGTACGCTGTTACCACGGAAACGTGTTAAGAGAGACCCTTATCTTGGCTCCATCCTTCAGGATCAGAACCATGATTTTATTCATTACCTTGAGATTCTGTGACGTAGAGATGCCTTTCAATTACTTGCATTCCAGACTGTGTTTATGTAAGACTCGCAGAACTAATGAGATAAATGAACATGAAAGGGTGAAGGAATATCCGGGGTGGGGGAGCAACTCCTTTAGAAATGAATGGACTCGTTTGTTTTGGTCCCTGTAGTGAGTAAACATCAACAGTCTCGACTAATTATATAAAGAATAGAGAGACGGCTAAATGATTGAATGATACAGGGATTGATAGTTTTGTTTCTCTCTTCAGATGATACCCAGGCCAAAGGAATGACATTTAAATTATAAGGAATACTCACATGGTTCTAAGAAAGAAGGGGCAGACTCATTTTCATTCCTAAAGTGTATAGGAAGGACAGACAGCCACAGCATTGGTGTCCCTGCATGAATCAATGTAATCTTTCCAGAGAAATTTCCAGTAAAGAGCTGACACGTACAGTAGGGCATCAGCGACCACCGACGTAGCTTCCTCCACCACACTGGTTCAAACTAGATCTAGAAATACAAGCCGTTTAGTGACCTCTCTGTTTCAGCTGCTTAGAAAAACACATGGAACAGGCATTGCTTTTTTGTTTTTTGTTTCTCGTGTTAATGTTTGTTTAAATAATGAAAAATGAAATGTATTGTAATTTATTGATATTTTGTGCCACTGTGTGTGTGTGTGTGATGTACATATTTAGCATTTAGATAATATAAATCTGAAAATATGGTATTTTAGCCCCCTGATGTTTGTCTGTGTGTGTGTGTGGGGGGGGGTGTATTCACAACAGCATGCATTGTTGCCTGGACAAGAGAATGTGTGTTTAATGTGGAAAAGATCAAATATGATATATGTCCTCAGGACATCCAGCCTGTGAGTGACAGTTTGAAATGACCACTGGTCAACCTACATTATCATATAATTACCATAGCATTACCAATATATTAGCATGTTGTTATGGATAATAGGACCATCCCCCACATGTGAGGGTGTGGTTAGGATTTTGTATGTGGAAGGGGGGTTTAGAGAGTTTTTGTTTTCTCAATCATTCAATGATTTATTCAGGCCACTTCATGAAATTTGGGGGTTTGGTCAGGTTTATTGATCTTTTATACCATTAATATCAGTTTCAGCACAGAAAATCTTATAAGGGAATAAAAAAAGTCAGTTTTCAGATAGCCATGCATTTACAAAGAAAAAAACGATTGAGATTATTGATCCCAGATTTTGAATGTGAACTGACAATTGCAAAACGCTGCATGGCAGTTTCTATTTCCTATGACATTGTATCGTGTCAGATTCTCAGCAACGTTTCTTTTTTTTGTAGTTGTGAATGCAGAGTTACCTTCTTTAATGTCATGACATTTTAATCATGAGAATTCAAATGTTTCACATTTTCTGGCATCAAGGCCTCAAACGATGAATCTCTCCACATTATTACCTGTCAAAACTATATCTGTATTTAATGCTTATTGCATCGTGTGTGTGTGTGTGTGTGTGTGTGTGTGTGTGTGTGTGTGTGTGCGCATCCATGTACAGTCATGGATTGCAGAAGGACAGTGTTCCTACTTGTCTACTGTTCCAGTAGCTGGTGTTCCTGGCTGGCGCCAGTGCAGAGAATAGCCTGGCAGGGGGGGTGTAAATTATGGATTAGGTTCTTGAGTATTGTGCTTATGTAGGCAATCAATCTGTACGTGTGCACATGTGTGGGTCCAGAACATATGGATACTCATTGGTAGTATAAGTGCTGGGGACTTGATTTAGCCAAGTGATATCAGACCCAAATTCGGTGAAGATATGGGTCTGGACACGACTATAATCACAGCGTAGAAAAACAAAGCTATGAGCAGTAGTCAAGAGGGCTCAGGGTGTAGGGTAGGAAAGTGACAGTCACATGTTCTGATTTTGGTGTTTTCATGGAATTCGTTGACACTAGGAAAAATATACAGCTGAGTAATGCCAGACTTATCTTAAATCTCATTCCAAAGCATGAAGGAGCTGGTTTTTTTTGCCCTTTAACAGCCCATCAGCTGCCATCATTACACTCCACCCCACCCTCACCCCCTCAGTTTCTAATTTGGCCTGGATCACTGGATCATCAGGGCTCGGTCCCGTTGCTGGTATTACTGACTGAGGGAGATTGGAATTCCTGTTGATTTACCTGGATATTGACTCACGGATGACTGATGATGTGCCCCATACAGTGTGTGTGCGTGTGTGTGACCTGAGCGTGTGTGTGTGTGTGTGTGTGTGTGTGTGTGTGTGTGTGTGTGTGTGTGTGTGTGTGTGTGTCTGTGTGACCTGTGTCTGTGTGACCTGTGTGTGTGACCTGAGTGTGTGTGTGTGACCTGAGTGTGTGTGTGTGTGTGTGTGTGTGTGTGTGTGTGTGTGTGTGTGTGTGTGTGTGTTTGACCTGAGTGTGTGTGTGTGTGTTTGACCTGAGTGTCTGTGAGGAAACAGATGAGGCACTTTAAGATGCTCGTTGCACAAGGGTCCCTACTTTCACATGATCTACTTGGAGGTGATGTACGTTCCGTGACGGAATATGGAAATGTGCTGCTGTTAAAGCTGTCACTCAAAGGAAGGGATTCCCCTCCATGGTTTCCTGTTGTATTAAGATGGCTTCTTCTTCATGTCTGTGTTGTTAGAATGATTAATGAGGAAAAAGGGACCCAGTTCAGGAAGAGAAACTTCTGCCTCTTCTAAGATGTAGACTTGGACAAAGCCGCATCCTGCTTTTCTTGCTCTGTGGGTGGAATTCTCCAAAGGAAACATGAAAATTAAACTCTCTCTCCTCCATTTGTGTAACTCTCACACAATAATAGTAAGACTGGCATTCTTTTACAACCTTCTTCTTTTACAACGCGGATTCCCAAAAAGTTGGAACGCGGTGTAAAATGTAAATAAAAACAGAGCGTGATGATTTGCAAATCATGTAAACCCATATTTAATGGAAAATATAACAAAGACAACATGTCAAACATTGAAACTGAGAAAATATATACTCAACATGTTGAAAAAGAGTTGGTACGGGAATGTTTACCACTTTGCTGCATCACATCTTCAACATAACAAAAAAAACTCTATTTGATATGTAATCCTTGTTCCATTTTCAATTAAAGATGGGTTTACATCTTTAAATCATCACATTCGGTTTTAATTTACATTTTACAAAGCGTCAAAACTTTTGGGGAAATGGGTTTAAATATATATCCGCTGTTTCTCACTTCCATTCCCCATAGCTTGGTCATCTCCGCTTACTGCCATCAATGTTGCCGAATGTGATTCTCCAGTGTGTGATGGAAACATAGACGTGCTGTATTTATTCTTCAGCTAACCCCGGTTTCCTTTCCTAACCCTAATCTGCTCCTCTATTTCTCCATCCCTGCCGCAGGTGTTCCAGCGGCTACGTCTGTCCAACAGGGCCGAGAGCGCCGCCCTGGGGGAGCTCCTGCGTTGGCGGCGAGTGCAGTGTGAGGGGCGCAGTGACTGGAAGCACCGCCCACCTCAGTCCCCTCCTCTGCCCCCCACGCTGCTCTGGACCAACAGGAAGGCCTCTCCCTGACAGGGGTTGTGTGATGCAGTCTCATGTATTGGCGATGAGGTTGCTCCCTCTATGTTCAGCCACACTCACACAAGCTCTTTTTTTTTTTTTTTTTTTTTTTTTTTTGTCATTTAATGTGGGCCCATAACCTCAATGCCCATGGACTAATCTGAAGCTCCAAGCTCTAAAGCATTAGCCTGGTCCCTGAGCAGAAGGTCCTGGCTCTCCTCTTTGTACTCTACTGTGAAAGAGGCCCCAACCTGTATGATAGAAACTCTGCACTATGCGAAACTGACAGGTGTTGGAAAATAAGTGGTTAGCAGACACAGTAGACATTCACGTGGAGGAGGGGGTTATTTTGTGATCGAATATTTTATTCGCAAAAGGAGACCGACAGAAAAATAATGAATATCACATGACTATTTATTTTCAGTTCTTCTGAGATCAAATCTATGATGTCCATCAACTGGAGGCAGAATTTAATAGCACATTAGTTGTGTTTTTGTGGTGGTTCAATTACTGAATGGCCCTCTTATTCTGTCTGTATCCAAGCCTATCATGACATACTGCTGCACACAAAGGAGCTCCACCTCAATACATGGTGCTGATTATACTCGATGTGCTGTGCTGTGACGTTCCCATGAGTTCTTATGTGTGCAACCCCCCAAGTCTAAGACCTCTTAAAGTTTACAAGTCAACCAACGCCTTTGGAAAACCTCCAGGTTTTTTTTTTGCATCACTGCACTGGCTTCGACATGGGAACTTTTTCAGGTACACAGCTCTCACTTAGCCTCTCATGTTCGGGCTCTTAAGTGCTACTGCAGTCCTGGTAACGAGCGACCAGGGGTCAGGGTAACCTCGTATTATCCCAAGGTGCACTTCTCTCCCCTCTTGTTACCACCAGCCTTTGAGGGACAAAACCCTCTGGCCAAACTACTGCACTTACCTTTACGATGAAAAAGGGATCCAACAAATGAGCCTGCATTGGTTTAATGTATAAAGGTTAAGCTAATATTACAAAGCTTTAGCTGACAGGTATGTAGTTCATGCTGTGAACATGAAACTCTGTGCCAAAGTGATACAATGTGTGAAAGATATGTCTAATCTAACGAGTACAGTTCTAAAAACTGATGTATACAGTAGTCTTCTACTCATATGTGTACAGACTGACGTAAATGACCAAATCATAGCTGTTACTGCGGTGCAGTGGTGATTCTTTGGACTGTTTCCAAATGGATCAGAAGTACATGTTGAAAAAAGGGGGGAAAAAAAAGTAGCAACTTAACTGTCACTGTGTCTCATGGACACTTGAACAGGTTGGTGTGTTTGGTGTTGTTCAGGAGATCTCACACACAGACGATCATTGTACAGATTCCTCCATCGTGGGTGTGTCCTCACAGTCGCCAATTACCTTCTGTGTCTTCTTCTCCTTGTCCTCGTTTGACCTCCAACAAACGGACCCCTTTTTTCCCCCATTTGACGCCCCCATCCTCCCCGCCCCAGTGGATCAAACCGGCTTTACGGGTGTTTCCATAGTAACTACAATGTAAATAGTGACCGGTGTCGTATGTTCTTGCTTTTACTACAGCAGAGGAGTACAGAGGTTGAATTGAAAGACAAAGGACGAGGAAGAGGTGAGATAATACTGTCTATGATGGTGATACTGAGATTTAAGAATGTCTTGGGTTCGATGCAATGACCGAGGTAAAGAGAAGAGGTTTATTTTAACATGTGAATATCTTTTTTTCAGAATGACTGTCTATGGCTATGAAATTCTTTATACTCTATTTAATATTATTTGTTTATTCCCCTCTCGCCCCTGCTGTTCTGTTCCTCTGAAGCGAGGCAGATGTTTTAAACGTATATGGATGTTTTTATTGCACAATGTTTATGTGGTGTTGTGTTGACTTCTGTAATGGGCTGGGTGTGTCTCGACAAGCTGTTTGATTTCTGAAGATCGCACCAAGTATCAATAGCTCTAATGGATTTCTCATTCCTACTGATCACCCTCAATGTGTCTGATTGATTCAGCCTTACAAATTAGCAACACCATCACAGGATCGATCTCTGCTGCTGTCAGCACGTGAAGGTGCACAAATATTCGTGAGGAATTAGAGGAGAGCGAGCTGAGCTGCGTTTTTGAATTGACTGGCTGAATGTATAAATGCAAATTTTTATTCCACGACCTGTTTTCATCATTGACTCCCTTCTTATCTTATTACTGGAACATGCACCTGTATCTAAAGAGTGTACCTAACTGCTTAATGTGATTATTGTCTTCAGAAGTTATGTATGCAGTTCATTTTTTAAAGCAAGTTAACAACAATAAGGATTTGCTCCATAATTCACACCTTGTCTGCTGTGATTGGGGCTGCATGAGCGCTGCTGTGGAGAACTATGTCGAACATTTCCAGACAAGGATTTAAACTCATCTGTGATCAAGCTAGTTAGCCTTGCCAATGACAGAACTTCTAGCCTCTGTGTTTGTCCTTCATTATGAACAGAGTTCTACTTCGTCATGTGCAGTTATGTGTACTCCCATGTTTTCTGGAAGTCATGAAATGAGGACATTGTTGTTATTGTAACTTAAAGCATATCAGTGCTTTTTACCCTGCATGACCACACACCGGGCCCCGCCCTCCTATAATGTGCTCGTGCTGAAAAGATAAAGGCTGTCTAATGTGAAGAACCGCTTCCCACTGCACTGTGAATTACCACACTGTCCCCCATTTCTCATCTACACACTCGTCCTCCACCTTTAACCGGACATATCTGCTCCATCACAGACGAACCTTGATGAATTAGCTCACTCTGTCGGAAGCTTACCAAACTCTGGCAGCCACATTACTGCCGGTCATCTTTGTTAGTCAGGAATCTATAAATCCTCTGCTCTGAGATCAGCTCTTTGGTGCTGCAGCCAGTGTCCCCAGTCCATGTATAGTTGTCCAGAGAGATACACTATTTCAGCACCTCAAAAGGGATATCTCACTGCCTTTCATAATGTCGTTGTTTTTTTTTTTTTTTTTTTTAATGTAACCTTTCTTTTGTACATGACATACAGTATATTTTAATCTGCATATATGTTTGTGGAAAGATTGTGATATTTCATAATTATTATGTTCCCAATGTTTTATAAGTACTGTTACCTGTACAGCAATAAAGCACAATTGTGTCAATGACCGTCTTTCTCTCTCTCTCTCTGTGTGTGTGTGTGTGTGTGTGTGTGTGTGTGTGTGTGTGTGTGAGAGAGAGTGTGAGAGAGAGAATCAGGGTTCTCAGGAATCAAGATTGGAATTCCTGTCTGATAGATTGATGCATGCATGAGCTTTACAGTGTTTTTGATCTGAGTGTCTTATGAGTTAGAAATACTTCTCTCTCTCTCTCTCTCTCTTTGCTTGAGGCATGTGGCTGAACGGTGACTTGACTTGTGTGCACACGATGTGCTATGTAATAAAAAATTTGCATACATTCAAAGGTGTTGTATAAATGCCTTTTATATTTTCTTGTTTGTAGCATGATAATCTTGGCATGACTGTTGCAGAATTGGCTGCTGATGGTATTTCTTTGGAAGACTCTCAGTTTTCAACACATTTCAATGAAAACATTTCTTTTGGTAAGCCTGATTTCGAGATCTTACAAACAGCAAAAGATCACAAAATCAACACAGCATGCGAGTTGAAGGATGATTTTTAGATTTTGGACATGTCAACGTGTAAACACAGCAGAAATCTGCTTGTGTCGCTCTTCAGATGTTCAGAAGATCTTATGATTCATTCTGACACGCAGATATTTTGTGAACTAAATGGTGAACCATTTGTAACTCCTCTCTAGAGAAAATTCCATGAGTGTGAGCTTATTTATCTGCATGCAATGTACTACAGGAGCTCAGCAACTGAATATTTATACTGGTAATAAAGCTGATATACTGGACATCTGCTCTAATGTCTGGAGTATTTAACTCTTGTGTTGTTCTCAGACTGGAGAGGGAATCCTGCTGAGGTGGAAGGTGGATGTCATTGCCGTTGAGTAAAACGTGAGCATTGATTTCTAATCCGTATTTTAAAGTCATGTGTGCATGTGTGGATGCTTCAGGCAGCAAAAACTAGTTGGTTTACTGAATGATCCCTGGTTGCAGTTTATTGTATCTCATTGCACGTGTTAATGTGTGTAAACTGTTTTTCTCAAGAGCAGTGAATCACAAATGAGCCATTAACTTGGGCACCTGGATTATTTGCATATTTCTCTGTTGGCAGCTCGTTCTCTTCTGTGGGTTCTTGGAATCAACATGTTTAATGTTTAACATACTGGAACACCAAAAAGAGAAGGAAGGGAGGAAGAAGTTTGAATGCTTTCACTTACAAGGCCATATTTACTGTATAAGACTCAATTTATTTATTTTCTGAAACATTATTTAGTTCATATAAGAATGTACCGATAAACACTAGATCTCCATGAGTTGTTTTTTTTAGTATTTCTGTGATATTTTAATTGCTTTTACAACATATTTTAAATATAATATGTATCAACATGCAATATATTGTGTGTCCCAGTGTGTTCTCCTGGGATAAACTGCAAGTTAGCTATCAGTGTGTGTTTTGTTGCAGATTATAAATTCAAACCTTTACATTTTCTTTGATGGGAAAAAAAAGACTGGAAGTTTATTGAAGACATATAAGCAGTTTTTACTACTTTACCACTGTTCTGTACATTTAGTTGTTTTCTCTTGATAAAATTAAAATTTTTAGTGTTAACAGTGACGCAAGTGTTCTTTTTAATTGGTTGACCATTAATCTAAACCAGCAGTAAAGGAGGGTTCTTCTCTTCTAGATATCCTTGAAACTACCTGTGGCAGCCGGACCATTCTGTCATTTATTGGGGATTGAAGAGGTCCACCATGACTTAGGAGGAAGGGGGTAAATGGCCAAGAGGTAATTTAGACCAAACTGCCCCCTGACGCTTCACCAATAAGGCCTGAATGAAACTCACTGCCCCTTCCTCTCCGGCTCCCATTAAGACCAGTGAATGTGTTCACCTTTGCCATACATCCTGAGTTTCTCCAGATTCTCTTTGGTCTCCATCACTCCCTCAGGGATCCTTTAGAGAGCAGTTGAAACCCAGGTGTGTACTGTGTCTATTAACAGGATGTATGTACATTGATGTACAGGTCAAGAAACCGAACTAGAACATGATGCTGACAACCTGACACCTTTCAGCAGAGAGCTGTGATTACAGACACATGTCCTGAATTGACCTGATGCTAAACTCCTCCTCTGAACTGACATTGTAATCCAGGCATAACTTAATAAACAGCACAGGAGGTTGGTCATGTTCTGGATCTAATAACAGCAATAAGAGCTTTGAGACTTAAAGACTGTTCAGAAATGGAATATTAGCCATGTCAGATGTGCGGCTTTCACTGTTTGAAAACAAAAAACAAAAACAAAAACAAATATATATATATATATAGCTATATATAGCCTGTAAACAACCAAATTTTATCTTAAACTCTCTCTCTCTCTCACTAATATGGTTGGATGGATTCCATTTAGCTGCTTTTGTTTCAGGGTCCTAATTTCAAGCATGCTGCCTCACTGTCACTGATTTTCCTACTTTGACGTGTGAAAAGAAGGCCTATATAAGTACATTACATGTTAGACTTGGATCATCATTATTTCAGCCAGTAAAATATGCCAACATAAGTTTGTGTGCCTCTGTCTGATATCAAAAATCAACGGTTTTGAAACATACTGTGAATTTAGAACAACACATTTTTTTAGCACTATCATTATACACTCCATACTAGAATAGAAAGATTGACAGACAAACATGAGGTAAAAGCTAAAAGGTAACAAAGTGGGACTTGGTAAACTCCTAGTTGGCAGCTGGATCGTCCTACAGTTGCACCACAAGAACCAAACTATAAACCATTTTTTTGTGCTGTATTTATTCATGAGAAACAACAATGCCTCTGTAATAAGAGGTTTTTTGTTTTTTTGTTTTGCATGTGTTTTGTTGAACTGAACACAAAGTTCCCATTCACTGAATCATGGACCCCAGCCATTCAGACAAACAAATAAATGATGCTTGCAATCAATGTTTGCATAAAATGTTTGCATCATCTCATGCTGGGTGAAACCAGATCTTTCTTTTTCAGAGGAAACACTGAACGGTTGCGCAACAGAGTGGGCGTGTGGGGAGAAAGAGGGAGCTACTGTATGTGGCATGCACAATGGGGAGGACGAGGGAAAGTATTGATCACATATGGCTGTTTTTCTCAGAGACACGCTGACATTCAACCCTGTTTGTGTACGGTATATGTTTGTGCTAGAGAAAGAAAGAGAGAGAGAGGAAGCAGATGAAAGCTGTGAGGGTCCGTCGATCTGAGACATTTCAAAGGCCGTGAAACACAGGAGTAAACACAATTCCCACCTCTATTGATTACTTAAGCACTGGTTGGAGGGTGGGTAGGTTTATGTTGACTTACAAACAGCCTGACTCGCTCCAGTCTGATCGATGCTGTGAAAAAAAGATACAGGTTTAATGGGGTTATTCCCTCAGCTGTGTGCCTTCACTGACTTTATGATAGTCAAAGGTTTAGGGTTATTCTTGTGATGTACAACTTTCCAGGCATTTAAAAGCCCCATAATGTCCATTTTCATCCCTACTTTACTGCCCAGTGTCATGATCCTCTCCTCACCTCCTCTTTACCTCTCTGCTCGTCCTACCTCCACATTATGACCCCACTGTTGTTCCCTCTTCACCTCTTCACCCGGCCCTTAGTATTCACACAGACTTCCATATACGGCTCGCCAAGAGTGTGAAAATCAATAGCATCATCTCAACACGGCCTCGGTTTTCAATTAACAACTTTGAGGTCTGTCTCTCCAGACACATCCGTCACATCGGATCAGCCTCTGACACGTCAGATTAGACAGAAACTCACACATGAGGAGACTCGTGCACTCACATCATGTGAGCACAACACCACTCAGGGGAAAAAAAACAACCTTAAATCACATTGTTAAAGGTGCACCAGTTAATATTTCATGTAAACAGTGGATCAAGATGACATGTTGCATTAAGAGGTATATAGAGATATATATTCAGCTCTGCAGTTCCTCTCAGTTGTAATCGACCTTTAGTGTGAGACATCTTGTTTTGGTTTTATTTGCGAAAGCTTTACTGTAATCTACGCTTTCTCTAGCCGTGAAACCTGCCCCGCACCAAGCTGCAGACAGACAAAGTTAGCTATTTACTAGTAAATGTGGGGGGGAAATGAAAACTGTAGCTACTAAAGAACCAAATATTGATTCTAAGGAGTTGGTGGAGACCAAAACAGAGTAAAAGGAAAATGAATTTATCACCTCAGAGAAGGGTCAGTTTTATAGGTCATGTTATGTTTTCTGCCTCCTCAACTTGCCAAAAAACAAACAGTATGATTATATCATCTTTCAAATTCTTATTATATCATGGGGAACTTTGAAGATACAGTATTTCATCAAATGTACTTTTTTTACTTTCCAATCTGACCAGCTCTGAAACTATCCACGGACAGTTTTCATGAGCCCTGCTTGGTGAGATATGTATTGTGTCAATGTTTCAACAAACATGCAAACTCCCAACATACCCATCATGGAAATTCCTTCCCCCATCTGAAGTCCATAAACATCCAGTAAACTCTTTAATGTAGAAACACAGTGATCCCATGTCCATGTGCTTTTAGAAAAGGAAAACAAAGCGATAAATCATTGACAGCAGATCAGAAACACAAAATGAACCCTATTGGCTCCACCCTCCCTGAATCCAGACATCAGCAGCTCAAGTCGTCTTCCTTCCATGTTCCTATTAGCCAGCAGTCAACAGAGACTCAGCCTGGCTTTGATGGAGCTAATTAACATGGCAATTAACAAAGCTCATTTCTGCTGACAGTGTCAGACAGGCCGAGACACACTTTTTCACTCATATAGACACGTGGACATGCACTTACACATATTAATGTCTGTCAGGTAAGGTACTTAGGGGCGCTAATGGGAAAACAATTAGCTGTAATTGTGTTTGTAATGTGGCTACAGACACATAGAATTGTGAAGTGCAGATTTCACAAAAGCTTTCGAAATAAACTGGAAAAGATTTCAAGAAAACAGGTGATCAGCGCACATTTGCTCATCTATTTTCATATTATGTTAAAGGGTGTGGACACACAGTTGCAGCTGGTGCTGTTGGTGGCAGCTTCTCCATGGATGTGTTTAAACAACGTGAAGCTGGAATTCTTGGGAACTCTCTAAAATTATGTCAATAACCTCTGTATCGTTTCCATGGCAACTGGAGGCCCCTGTTAGTGCAGCGTAACCATTGTGCTGCGATGCTGCTTTTCACCCCGAGGTCGTCGTTCCAAGGACCTTTCTGCGCCTCTCTTTGCTGTATGTCATATTTACATTAACAACCGACGTCACTCCCATAAGCAAACATATGCCACCCCATACCGCGGTCTGCAAGCCGGTGCGGAGCAGTATTGAAGTAAATTCACAAGCCACTATGTCTCACGTGTACTCAGAAGCTGTTCTTAAAAAAAAAACCACCTTCTTTAGATATGTACATTTAGAGGTGAGAATGATCGAGCCTCCTTTGAATTCAGAGGAGACATGTTCATGCGGTGAAATCTCAGGAACATGCTGAACGCTCTGCGAGCACGACAGCCTGGTCAGGAGGGAAAAATGTTAGATGTTTCTCTGCTTCATCCCATGGGCCTCTCCTTTGTGTGGTGGCCAAGCTCTCTTCCTTCATTTGTCTCTGCTGTCAGCAGTAAAATGAAAGATTAGAGAAAACCCCACACTAACCATCTGAGGGAGACACAATGACGAATGTATGGAAGAAAGAGCCCGACAATTTGCTTTTGATATTTTTCATCTGAAAAGGACCCAAGTTCCTCTCTTGCCTACCTCCTCCCAAATGTAAATGACAATCAGCACCACGCAGTGCTGGAGCACTTTTTAATCATGCATTAGTTAACTATCTAATCAACCATTTGCCTACTAATTAAATCTCGTAATTGCCCTACTTAAGAGGTATGACTAATTTAATTAGCATGACTGTCTCCTCTTTATGGGTGAAAGAAGCGTTGCTGAATGGTGCTTCATTGAACCGCCCTAAGTCCATCCTAATTTACCTTTAAGTCACTTACAGTCGTCTGCATGCACTGTCTGTCAAGAGGATTAAGAGTTAAAACATGACAAACACACAGAGACACACAAATCAGCATTGTCATTATGAGTGAAATGGGAACATACGTGTTCACTATATCATGTGAATATATATTTATGTTATTGCTAGGGACCCATATATGCACATATATGTTTAGGTATGTATTGTTGGTATTATTTTTGTGGCCTAAAATGGCATAACTTCCTATAAAATCAAGGGACAGTTTTCCACATTGTCTTGTGTTGCTTTTTGACAAATATTGCTGCCATGGATAGAAGCAGAAAATAGTGATGATCATCATTATGGAAATAGTTATGGTATCATTAATAATAATAATTTATAAGATCAGTTTTTATTTTGAAATATTTTGAAGGCATGTTTCTGTAATAATGGGCTGTCAGTAATCAATGAAGATTCTTAAGGGATTTTTTTTTTTTAAGGTGGCCATAATTAATCCCAGAGCTCTAAACAAGCCCCATAAATATGTAATGTATTAGGTGACATGGTTACATTTGAATATTTGGCTTTGGGGGTAGGTGAAAGCCTCAGAGAACTACAGTGCTTTGGCAATATAAAAGGTGTTAATTTGTATTTTATGGTGCTTTGGAACTAGGTTTTTATTTCCATTATTTCTTTTATAAAATATTAGGAAAGACAGGGACGTAGTTTTGACGCACAACAAACTGAAAAACCTCAGTTGAATTTGATGTTGTGTCTTAGACTACCAATCTACCAGAATGTGTAAAATGTATAATTTATAAATGCACGAGCCTGAGAACAAATGGCCTTCTGCATCTATGCATTGCCGTACACATTCAAAACGCCTTCGACATGCTTGCATCGATTATAGCAAAGCAGTCATGCAGCTAAAAGAGCGTTATTTATCTCTCATTTAGCCATTCAGTCTTCCATCCATTCACTCTCTTTGCATATAAAGCATGTGTGGGTACTGGCGCCGCTCCAGCTCCAGTCATCCCAGTTCATGGTCCTCATCTGGCCATCCTCTCCGAGTGGTCTCATCCTAATGAGCACACTCCACTAGGATCTGTGTATTAGTATACAGCAGGCGTAGCACAAAGCTGCTCTGTTACAAACAGCCGGGTGACACACGCACCAACCCATTCACACATGCAGTCCACACAAGCCGAACACAATCCTCTATCATGTGATTTGTGTCACATTGTGATGCCTGCTCTTCAGGGTATTGGTATGGGAAAAAATGCATGAAGATTAAATGCTTGTGCTGGATTTACCATATTATCTACATATAATGATGATCAGAGAACACAATATAAATAGAGCGTTCCACTGCTGCTGGGAATTTATGAGTGTGCTCGAGTTAAACTGTTGCACTTTACAGTACTCACTCATCCGCATGGATGTTGCAACCAATCTGGTGGAGACACCGAATGGGGGGTTGGGACAAATACATTTCAGATCTGCAGTAAATGTGAAATCACGGTATAACCTTTGAGAGGTTTGATCCCTGTTTATTTTAAATAGTTAATATTTTCCAGTGATAAGGATTCCTCATGTAATCGGCTATGTGAAAAATAGGTCAGAGAGACTCAGTAAAATAATTGTTAAATATCACAGTTGGTAGTGCTTGCTGACAATTAGCATGAATATCACTTTGTTTCCAGACAGAGCCAGCACATTTCGACAACTTCTGTCACAGGCTTTATTTGAGAGCTCCATTAAGGACTATTCTCACTAACATATTGCCATAGTATCTTTTCAAGAATTGAGTGATACGAATAGCACAATCATCACTGATGCAACGTTCACAAGGAACATAAAAGAGGAGTATGGGATACATTGAAGTTCTGGAACCGACACTGGCCTCCTCTGTAATTTCTTACACACATCAGACCCACAGCTGTGGAAGAGCCCTGCCCCTCGCACAGTTCATCCCCCGCAGCGCAGAGACCGACTCTCTCAAACCCGCTGGAATAATCCGATAATCTGAGCCTGAAACGATCGAGATGAATCTCAGGGTTCAGGTTGTAAATTATAAACTTGAGTGTCGAGACATTTCTAAACGTAAAATGAGGCTCCAGTGACCAATAATTTCTCTTTTTGTTAGCTGCTTGTTACTTTAACTCTTCAGTCCTCATGATGCATGTGGAGACTATTCATTTGCCACTATGGTTAACTTTTGCAGGGAGAAAGTACTTTCAGCCCTCCTTGTTCCACAAATGGCTGACATGACACGAGTAGGTCACCTTGCTCTGCTTGGATAAGGTGTTGAGAGGCTCTCAAACTTGTTTCTGACACTGTGCCAGGGGGCTCATCGTACCCAGTCTGGGAACAGAACGTTATGTAGCTGAAGGCAGGCTTAATTTGGATTGCTTAACACCCTGTGTTCTCCAGAGCTGTCAAAGCAGCATGGAGAACATCCCTTTCTACGACATGTGGTGAGGTATTTGCCATGCATACAAAGAAAGATTTAACAGAGCAAGACAGAGGGAGTGTTGTTTTAATAAGAAATACCATCTTATTCTTGATAGGAAAGTTTTTAATAAATGAAAGATGTTGGTCATAAACTGACTAATTACTTTTCAGGGGTAAGCAGGAGCTCAATGTAGGCCTGCAAACTGGGATTAAAGTACATCAAACTATAGATAATGTGTTGCTTTCATTGTACCATCCCTGCTGCTGGGACAAACAAAACTGAAGTTGAGCACATTGGAAATGGTTATACTACCAAAGCCTGGTTAACAAACATATTGTCAAGTTACAGTGACTGAAAACTATTTAATTACAAGGTCAAGCTTGGTGAAAAGCAAAAAACTAGGACGAACGCTAGCTACCTGTGGCAGCAGTTTCTACCTCTCACACATAAGCTGCTGGTAACACATTAGTATTACCATGCCTGATATGCGCCAGTAGAAAAGTGATGCTGTGCATCAACAATATTTATTCCTGTTAAAACACAACACAGTCACCAAAAATAGTGATTATTTTCAAAGCTAAAAATATATTTATGGCTGACAAACAGCCAAAAATTTCCCCTCGGGGATTAATAAAGTAACTACCTAACCTAACAGGGATGTTAAACTTGCCAAACAGCAGGGTTACAGCTAGCTATGCACTGACGCTCTCCCATAGGTACCAACACAGTTACTCTGTCAAAATGTGCTTCGAGTGTCAAAGCTCCACCAAGATCTCCATCTTTCCAGCAGAGATAGAGATATTGTGTAAGGAGCTATTCATGCCTGGGAAGCTTCGACTGCTCTCTCCACGCCACACTGAGCAGTGGTCAGTCAGTCTCCAGGTCTCTCTTGACCTGTGCTGTGTCACACACTACAAGGCTGGGCACACCTGGAATTTACTGGTGATTGTCCTGGTGATCTGATCACAAGTCAGCTAAAGTACAGGTATGAAAGGATCCAGAAAGCTGAGATCTAATCTGTTCACACTACACTCTGACTGTGCAGAAAGTAGGAGAGATTTACTGAATACAGGCAGCTGTTTGGTGAATAAAAACACAAGCTGCTACGTGACACTTGATTAAAAAAAAAAAGCTGCCTATCGGTAAAGTATTTTTAGTTTACCTCGTCTGTAATTTCTGACACACAACAGAACCACAGCCTGGGGGAAGCCCCGCCCCCCTTGCACAGTTCATTTATCCACAGCAGCACAGAGCCAGACCCTGTCAAGTCCACGCCTGAAGCGACATGATTAGGTCCAGTCCAATGGTTCAGGTTGTGAATTACAGATTCTTGTGTTCAGATGTTTATAAACACAGATTTCTAACAGATGGCTCATTAAAATGAGGATCCCATGAGCAAGGGTGTCTAATTTTGTTACCTGCCTGATATTTGGACTTCCTCTCCTCATGTTTCTGTACACGTTCGGATGTTTATTTACTTGTAGGCCCTATATTTAGGGGATTCCTTTGCATATAGAGCAGAGATACGATCACAGGTGGTGACTCCAGTTGCCTGTGGATACATGATAACACCAGGTGTGCACGGCCCTACACCATGAGGCCATGCCTCTTCCAGTCATCTGCCCGGGTGGAGCACCTGCGGGCAAACACAGGCAGGCGTTGTGCCAATGATAAGTTCAGGTGGTGTAACTCTCAATTAAATAAATGTCCTTTTTTTGGTCCTCAATTCTCTTCATGCTGCCCTTGATGCTGCTGCCACGTGCACGAGAACCCATAATCACACGCATGCACAAATGCACACGCACACCAATTGTAATACAATTCATGGTCATGTGTTTCCATAACTGAAGAGAGTGATAACACACTGCCTTATCTGTAACCATGACAACACACTGTAGGCCCTCTGACGCTTGTTCTGAATCTACAAAGTGTTGTGAATGGTGTTCAGATAGGAGCAGAAGCCTGCTGCTGTGGGAAAACTGAGATAGCCAGGGCTTTGATAATTCAGGAGATTATATGTTAAAATCCAGAGGGATTTTTGAGGGGCACTTTACGTTCTGATGACCTTGAACTGTATTGTTCATACAGACCTCAAAACCTTCTAAAATAATGGTTACTCCCGACAACTGATGTTGAGATGAGAGCTGCATGAAATGTGCAGATCGTCCATGAAACACTTCTGTCTGTGCAAATGAAGAGGCTGACTGATGATAATTGCAGTCTTTGTATGACCACCAATGTCTGGACCCAAAACATTGTGTTCTTTTTTTGAGGTAGACATAACAAGGGGGACAGCACCCAACCCCCTACAGTCTGCAGTACTCCACGAGACAGAAAGGTCAGCCTGAGGCACCATAAAGAGGAGAACGTGGTCATTGAGTTCCTCTAAAGTTCAATCAGATTCAGCAGAGGCCCACCTCTCTCCTTCCTCTCCACTGTGATTGCGGCTGTGTGTGTGTGTGTGTGTGTGTGTGTGTGTGTGTGTGTGTGTGTGTGTGTGTGTGTGTGTGTGTGTGTGTGTGTGTGTGTGTGTGTGTGTGTGTGTGTGTGTGCTTGAAAGAAAGCAAAAGAGACAGAGATTTTCAGATTGTTTTTAACAAGCAAAGGGGGGTGGTGTGTGTGTGTGTGTGTGTGTGTGTGTGTGTGTGTGTGTGTGTGTGTGTGTGTGTGTGTGTGTGTGTGTGTGTGTGTGTCTGACCCTGAGGCAGAGTAACCCCAGGGTCAAAACAACAGGAAGGAAGTCACATGACCCATTCAAACTCACAGGGAGGGAGAGGTGAGGTGGGGGAGAGCAGCAGACAAACAGAGCGAAAGGGGTGGGATCTGTTCTTTTCACTCTTGTTTTTCTCCATCAGGCTGACGCAGGTGTCTGCAGACAAGCTTGGCGCCTGTCCAGGTGTGGATTACAACATCAAGACCACTATGGTGAAAACAAGAAGCAGGGTGAGACAGAAGGGGCAGTGAGTGAAGGCGACTGACTCAGAGAGGCAGAAAACACAGGAAGGAATTTCTTCTTGTCTTGTGGTCGCCATTAAATATTTGTGACCAAGGGAAGATCATTATCAATAAAAAATAAAGAGATGAAGCTGCCTAGCAACATCTATCTTACTGTGTTAAGTGCTATGTTTGTGTGCCTGTTGTAAAGCACAGATAAAAAGGTAGAGGAATTGGCTCAAACTGCGGAGAAAGGGGGAAATTGGTGGAGCTGATTTTTTTTTTTTCCCTCTTTTTTTATGAGATGTCCAGGTCAAGAGGCAGGATAAGCAGTGGTCATTAATGACATAAGTTATTGGTCCCTCAAGTCCTAACAGAGTGGTAGTGTGATATTGGGTCATATAAAAACAGGTTGTAAGAACTGCTGGTTTATTGGTGGGTTGTTAAACTTTAGCCTTTTGATGTTTCCTGTGTGGGACATCTCTCTGAGATCATTCAGAAAATCTGAGAAGTGAACACAGATAGTGGCCCTACTTTTGCTGTCACCACTGAGTGTGCACCGAAGGGGATTTTTGAAAGATAGAAGATATATAAAGATTATAAAGTTATATGCAAATGTTTGAGTAAATGACATACTTTGGTGATTTTGTGAGAAATGTTGTTAGGCCTTAATTGACTCATTAGGGCTTGTAAGGTAGGTCAAGAACTGTCATTGTGAATTTTCAGCTGATGAAAAGACCTGGAAAACTTTCAGACAAAACTGGACATCTGCAGGTTATAAAGGTGAAACAGAAACACCACATGACTGCAAAACAACTGCCGCAGGGTTTACCTGCATTGATGCACAAATAGGTGCTACATTTTTAAGAAAAATTAAAAACATTAAGGAAACTTTAGTGTGTGCTATGATATCTGCCAAAAGGGGGATTGATACTTTTAGTTCACTAGCAGGTTTTTTTTTTATGGCTGCAGGATAGTGAAAGTGGGATCAGCTCAAAATAAACCCCAGCCGACTACCACACAGGTAAAAATGTCTTCACCAGCTGAGTCCCCGTTATAAGTCAGGGCTTTTGCTGCTCTCCTTCCCCATATTTCATGTCTGTTTCTACTGTAGTTGTCAATCAAAGGCAAAACACCAGAATAAAATCTTTCAAAATCAGTATCAGTGTTCATCATAATGGAAGAACATGACAGCCAGTGCACCGCAGCGTTTTTCATGGTGTTTGGACAGCAATGGAGGCGTACATCACAGACAATTGAGCTTTGTCAGGCTTTATGTACGTGGCAAATATTAGTTGGATCAGTTCATTCCTGATTAAGGAATTGTCATAAGATTTATTGACAATAAGAAAAGGATGCAGCCAGCCTTTACCTTTACAAGCAGAACTTCATGCACTTCGAATTTAACGCTTTGGCGCTCATTTAAATAGATTTAAAGTGATGCTGAGCTTGATTTTTCAGAAACATTTTCTTTGTCCTCACCTCACCTTTCCTCTGCACTCTCCTCCTCTCCCATGTTGCTGATCCTCAGCCGGTGCCTCAGTATGTTGTGGGTGTCTCTATCATGTACCATGCTGTACACTACTTTTCAGATGCTCGCATAGTAGATTTATTTTTAAACCAGACAGCATTGCATAACATTGGATAATTCACTCACTACAGTATTAGAGCTTGTGCAGACTAGAAACTGGAGCATAACGAAGTCGAGCCCATGTAATGTGTCAAAATCTGTCATTCTCTATCTGCAAAAGAGATGTTAACTCACCTGTGACAATGCACACTGGGATATGTTAAAAAACCCAACATCAAAGCAAGTGTCAGTGATATTGTCACGTAGCCAGCCAGCAAGTGTAAACCATGTTTTTACATTAGCATTGCGTAACCGCTGTTCTTGACTGACACCAACTGACATTTAGTGACATTTAGAAATAATGTGAGTGGTATGTGGACACTCCGAGCCTCTCAGGCTGCAGCTTTGTTTCGGTGTCAGTAGAGCTCTGTCTAGTTTTGCGTATATACCCTGTGGCTGTATTATCTCTCCACTCCCTCTGTCTACACTGATAGTGATCAGCGGAAGTCTTTATGACTTCCGTTATGGCTGAATAATCATTGTGCTTGGGCTTGCACATACACGTACGCTCATGGATGGAGGTTCGCGCGCGCGCACACACACACACACACACACACACACACACACACACACACACACACACACACACACTCACACACACATATGCACCGTTCACACGTGGGCTCTGCTGCTGGCCACTACGTCCTGTCAGATACAGGAAGGAGATTATTAGCTTCCTTAAGAGCCGATGGGGGCAGCAGATGGAGAGGAGGACAGGATGAGGTCAACGCTGCTATGGATTGGCCAGTCATAAGATTTCAGTATCAGTTACTCCTGCACGCCTCATAATATTTAGAAATTCAGATTTTAGGCTTATTGTGGCAAATGTAACAACTGGATGGATTAAAAGACAAGCATAAGGATGAATTTCAGGACATGTCAACACAGAAGCTTTTGCACAATAATTGGTTACAGTCAGAGTGATTGCCAGCTTAGAGGATGGGGAGTGAAACTGATATTGTTTCAGGCAGGATGTAGAGGTCAAGAGGTTCTCTGACAGAGGATACATTACAGCCAAAACACAAAAACATTAAAACCGCCCTGACCTTCAACCTGCACTGTCAGAGCCTGTTGTTTGCTTGGATAATTATCAGGGATTTAGTGTGTGGCACCCACATGAAAGGCCGTCTCCACGACAAACAACGGCCAGCTTGGACAGCGCCACGATGTCCAGCCTCCTGTTATCAGCTGTCCAATGGTAATTATTGTGTGTACAGACAAATATGTGCATGTGACTACCTGTCTTTGTGTGCTGGTGTCCATTGTGTATGACTGTGTAAAATGCAGGTAATCCAGAAAAGTTCAGAGTGTACCAGGAGATTTCGATGTGACCTGGAGTGCCAATAATGATAAACAGAGGAGAGGAGTGGTACAAATGACAACACATAAAGTGCTGACAGGCTTTACAGCTGGAGATATGAGCCTCCAAAATGTTTGTATTTCAGGTGGTGTGGCTGGGAGGAGGCTGTGTGGTATACTGTTGGTGGAAGGGTCAGGTCATCACAGTCTCACTACCAAAGAGAAAAACACATGCACACTGACTCTTGTAAACACAAACACGTCCCTTTCAATGTCTCTTTCGCACAAACACGTTTGCCCAATCCTGCCCTCAGCGCAGCTTTGTTCCAGCAGGCAAGTGGGTTTAAAAACAAATGACGTGCTTGGCCTATTATTATGTTCCGGACACTGTTTTTCCTGAGGATGGAATGCGGACAGGAATGTGTTGTTGCTCTGGTTGCGCTCAAAGGGAGAAAAACCTATCATGCTATCATGCTCAAGGAAAAAAGAAAGAGAGAACAAGAGAGACATGCAGAGAGAAACAGAGTGAAGCAGGGACTTAAGGAGAAGCAGGGGGGAAAACAACCCATTACTGTTCGGAGTGAACCTGGGGGGGTAGAGAAATCTCCTCTGTGTGGTTGGAGTTATGATGGAGGCTTCGCTGCTTCTCATTGGCCTACACGCTCTCTCTCGCTCTCTGTCTGTCTCTGGGTTTCATTACAGATGTTGTGATGCTCGGAGCTCAGGCCATGCCAATACTTGAATAACTGCTTGCCTGATATTGGGCTGCTGGTCCTTACCTTGCTTCTGCCAGTTTCCCTCTATTTTTAGTGTGTGTGTGATTTTACAGGCACAGGTTCATCCACGTGTCCTCCATTGTGCTTCGTAAAGTAAACAGCAAACATGGTTGTGGTTGAACTAATGTCAGCTTTGAGTGCAGTGTGGGAAATGTGTTCCATGAGTGGGCACCTTTTCTGAATCAGATGGAGTGTGTAGCACATACATACATGCATGAATGTAACAGGTATGGACTCTGACAAATCACTTAGTAAAGCATTCGGTTGAAGCGTTTGTATGAAAATTGTGGGGGCTGAGTCTTATGTATTTGAATGTGAAATTGCATGCATGAGAGTGCAGGACAAAGGACAAAGGAATTTGTAAAAAAAAAAAAAATGAAAACGATGGTTGTATGTGTAACAGGCGCATTCTTCAACAAGGAGGCTCTGGGATCTATTTGTCCCAGCAGGGAGAGCTCTAGGTGAAGGATGATGTCTAGGCCCCTCAGCCTGTCTGGAGCTCCGAGAAGGGCAGAAACACCCAAGATGGATGAGAGAGAGGCGAAACAAAAACAGGTGGATCAAAGAGCGGGAGAGACTGGGAGCGGAGGAGAAGATAGCCGGGAGAGGGGGTGGGTGGGCGGGGGGGCGGGGGTGGGAGATAGGATGAGGGATGAGTGGATGGTCTGTCTTTTGATCCATCACTGAGTGATACTCCATTCAATGTGTTGACTGAGACCACCTGGGGGACTCCGGGGAGGCTGTGTGTTTGTTTATTAGTGCTCAGGGGGAGGGGTACCGTTCTGCTGTAGATGGCTGTCAGCTTCGCAGCCTTACACACCGGGGTGATTGAAGGAAACTGATGGCCCACTTCCAGACAGTGTCAGTGTCTCTGTAGCACTCAGCAGACCTGCTGTGTGATTTCACTGATGAAAAACAGCTTTCATTACACTGATACAGGAGAAGCCAAACACGGAAATCTTTTGTTTCTCAAGTCCCACTTTGTTATTGTTGTCAGTGAAATGAATAGTGAAGTGGGAAATTAATCCATCCGTCCGTTTTATGAATGCTTTTGCTCTTCTCTTATTTGGCCCTCAAAACAGGAAGCCTTGTTTTGTTCATTTGTATGTTTCGCTAATTATTTATTTATCCTCCCTTCACCACTACCGGCATCCATCATTCATATAATAATGTGGTAATTCCCAAATGATACTCCCATCCCCCCTCACATCTCCTCCGACTCTTCACCTCTCCTGTTTATTACCGGCTTGTATACTTTTGTAGAAGACTCTCTCACATACACACAGTGACTTCATGTGAGGGTCAGCACAGACTGAACATCTCTTTAATGTCCACAGGTGTTATAAATCAAAAAAATGAATGTTAATGATGTCTCCAATGTCCTTCAGTTCTCACTGTTTTCTTATCTACCTATTCATTGCTCTCAAATATAGTAACATACGTAAATGGCATGGAGTTATTCTGAGATTGACTATTTGAGGGCATTGTCTGAGTGCAGCACAGAAACTGCATGACCTTGCTCAGCTTCGTGCGTCAAACAGCGAGCGGGCGAGATAAGACATGAGTCCTGACAATTCTGAATATTATCAGAGAAAAAGAAAAATGTAGATGGAGGCGACGCTGAGATTGGAGGAAGTGTAACATTTGTGGTCGTCAGTTAGGATGACAAATGCTTTTCATTAACAGGTTCGGAGGAGAGTGGAGAGAGGAGTGCTTGGGTTTATTTAGAGGAACAGCAAGAGAAGCATATGTTAACGTCCAACTCTAAAGACCTGCTGTTTCTTGTTTGTTTCTCTGGAATACATTGAACATTTTTTAGCCCCCTTGATTTGAATTGGTAGCTAGAGGCTCCATTGCACGGTGTCTACTTGTTCATGCAGCTATGAATTAAACGGCAATAGCTACAATTTCCTTCTGTATGTGTCCCCAAAGTCAGGCCTGGTAAAAGATTGGGACACTTTTCATACCCGATACAAAGTGTCTTTGTGTTTTAGTGTTTTCCTCAAGATGAACTAAATTCATCTTAGGCCGAACACAACAAAGACAAGACTGTGAAGAGCTGTAAAACCTCACAACAATGGCAAGGCTTTCTCTGCTGTTTAACAATGTGATCATCGCCTAAATCCAAACTGCAGTCTGAAGCATAGTAAACATTTGTATGCAGAGGCAACAAGCCCATTTGTGGTTACTTGAAGGATATGTCACGTAAATGGGTTTCTTTTGTCTCTTTATGGCTTGATGTGGAGTTATTCTAATTAAATTTACAAGGGTTTGTTGACACTTTAAGAAAGAAAATGTAACTTTTGAAATGAGTCATAACACATTCTTCTCGATCAAGATGAATTTCTATTAATTAAAATGCACACCTGCTCAGTTTAATACACATGATCCTGCATTACTGGGAGCTTTTGAGGCTATAATGTCAGCTATCTGCATCAATATTATTAATATTACTGAGGTTGGTCCTCTGACTTAATGACGTACATGTACTCTGCTACTGTCATGCTACAGTATAGCATATCAAGAGTGACAACTTGTTGTTTCCGGATTGTGTTTCCGTTCAAGCAGTTGACGTGAGGGAATTTCCGGGAAAACAAATGTGCCAATATCCTGTTTAATGGTTTCCCTTAGTAGGACTTCTGGATGGCAGAAAACAGTGGACTACTGTATGCATGTTTTTAAATAGGAACTGTCACTCAAATCATCACAGCCTCTGCTGCTGTGAAATGCCAACAGATAGCTTAATGATTACCCAATGAAGGCCCTTCAAATCCCAGTTTAACCTGAGTTTTAATAGGAAACTGAGACTCTTGGCCAATCCCGATGTCTTCAAATTATTATTCCATAAGAGTTTGACAATGAACCCCAGTTATCTTTGCTCCAGATACACAACATTGTCGTGTGTGTTTTTGAGTCACCCCCAAGCGGCAACCAACAGTTACGTCACCCATTGGTTTGTGAACTGGCGTTATGAAGCCTCGAGTTCGGATCTTGGTTGCCGCCATCTTGCTAGTTTGGAGCCAGAACTGACCATATTTGGACAAGCTGGGAGGAGCGAGCGATGGATCTGACTCAATCTGATTGGAAACCTGACAATACTACTTCCCGCCCACCGATAGCCATATCTTGACTGCACCGCAGGCCTGTCAATCAAACAGACACGCCCCTAAAAAAAACAGTCCATTTTCAAATGGACCACCAGAAAACTAATAAGAATGAGCAACAACTTAAGCTAACAACAACAAAATAACGTAGAAAAAAATGTACTGACTTTGTATTTCGTGACGGAAGTTGAATGAGAGTCTATGGAGCCAACCTCCAGCGGCTGACGTTGGTATCACAGCTGAAGGCACTTGAGGCATCGGCCTCATTTTAAAGACTTGGGAACTTTCCTATGGTCAAACCTTGTCATTGTGTGTCTACGCTAACTTCTTCGGTCCCATTTTAATACAGTACAAAACATCAAACATGTACATTTGAAGAACTGCACAGGCTTCTTAGCGGTAGAAATACCTCACCGTCAGTCAACAGGAGTTTCACCAATGTTGGCCTTGTGCTGAGAGAGTGAATTATTGGCAGGTAATTAGGTTATGACGTCTATGACAGTGTTGTTACTTTCTATTTACTTGACTTGCATTGTTAAACACTCAGAAATTTCTTTTTTTAAAACAGCAAACCTTCCCATGACCTATTAGTTGAAGTGTCATGCGTTTACATATTGGCCATATACACACCCGTGAACACAAGATGAAACACACACATGCAGCTCCTTGACACTCAGCAGCCAAAGAAGCAGATGGTGTTTCCTTCTAAGGAGCTGGTGGCCGTGCGTCTGCAGGTCGTGCGCTGTCTCCGCCAACCACATCCATCACTCTGAGGCAAAAGCAGGGAGGGGAAGAGAGGACTTGTAGCAGGGGCCCACTCCTAAAAAAAAAAAAAAAAAAAAAAAAGCCTCTCTACAGTGCTCTCAGGGAGGAAGTGGTTACTTTCAAGGGACTCCAGAGTTTCCAAATTTGTAATGCTTACATCATGCCATTTGCGGGGCTACTGTTTTCTAAATTTATGCTCCTCAAAATAGTTTTTAAGAGCCTCTCTTTTTTTTTGTTCCATCACGCTCAGTCATTACGCAGGCAGTGTGGTGGTAAAGTAGTAAACCTGCTAAAACATCAGTGTAATGAATAGCTTCACCTGTGCTTGAGAAAACTTGTTCTCCAGCACGGTAATGAGGACACACCCTGAACTGACCTGCAGCTGTAAACACATATGCAGACACGCTTGCCAAGTGTGAGTCATGCACGGTGGGCGGGGCCACAACAGAGCATGAGCTCAATCCTGTTGGTTCCTGCATGTCCCCCCTTTCTCTCAGTGTCTTTGTCCTTTTACCCCTCTCACCTGCCTCTTCCTGCTTCTCCCTCTTCACCTCTCACTTGCCTGATTCCCTCGCCCATTGTGTGTGTGTGTGTGTGTGTGTGTGTGTGTGTGTGTTTGTGTGTTTTTGTTGATGAGTGTGCTTATTTTCCACTGTCTTGTCTTTGTTGAGGCTATTTCTCTATCATCAGGGACAGGAAGGTGTGTGTGGTGGGTTTTTGTTTACCTGGTGGCCATATAAGTAGGCTGGGCAGTGTGTGTGTGTGTGTGTGTGTGTGTGTGTGTGTGTGTGTGTGTGTGTGTGTGTTGGTAGGGATTACAGTCAAAGCAGCCAGCGTGAGAAACAAGAGATGCACAAGAAGCGTGAGAACACTACCTGGAAAACAGCTGGGAATGTCTATGGAGCGAAGCTGACCAAGCACACATGCGTATACTTACAAACACACACATGCACACTGATGCATGCAAGGGAGCAACAGGCACTCCCACACACACACATTCCTGTAAAATACATGCTGGGTCAGACCCAACCGGGACTTCCACACTGACTTATTTGTCAGGAATCGTAGTTTCAGGATCTGTAAAACTTCAGAGAAATCAGAGGGTTTTGTTCTTTTAAATGTCTGGAAGATCTTCACTTATTGCTTTTAACTTTGAATCAAACATTCTCCTGAATTAACACGACTTTGCAGAACACCCACCATTCCTACCGGCACCACCCTTCTCTTCTACCCTCCGGCTTTTTCTTTGTCTTCAAAATGATCAGATTGGCTTCCCTTCCTTTAACACAGGCTTTGATTGTTTAGTGTGTCTGACAGAGTCCTCTCACACGTGTATATTTATTTAAACTCTGACAGTGGCTCACCACAGTATGCATGTGTGTTTGTTTGTGCGATGGTACACGTGTGCATGTAAAAGCAGATGGGAGGAAACTGTCTGGCATTCTCAGATTTCACTCAAAAGAGGAAGTTGTCCTTTTGTTTACGGCATTTTTACTGGCAGATTATGTAATGCTGAAAAACTGACAAGTGTCTAAATAATTAAATTCTCTGTGTGTGTGTGTGTGTGTGTGTGTGTGTGTGTGTGTGTGTGTGTGTGTGTGTGTGTGTGTGTGTGTGTGAGGGAGGGTGGGAGGGAAGGAGTGTGTCGGAGAGAGATAAGCGTTGACCACTGACCATGGCTCATACAGTTGGGAAGTGTTATTTGAATAGGTGTCCAAGGTCAGAGAAGAATCAGTTAACCACACAGTGGAGTGGGCGTGCCTCAGCTCAAAGTTTGTGCTCTCTCTCTCTCTCATAAGCCTGTCATCTATTTTCTCCCATGCAGTTTATAGTTCAACCATACTTGAATATATATATATATATATATATATATATAGGAACTATTCCTGTTAATGTCTGGGAACCTGATTGTAGATGAATCCATGCAGCACCAGATCACATCTGCAGGCAGACTTCCCCAAGTTTGACGAAAGCCAAATACTTGACCTGTGATCATGACAGAAGACTGACTCTTCTTTAACAGGCTGGGTAAAGAAAAGACTGAAAATGTTAAGTACTTTACCGCGTACAGCAGTGTTTGGAAAAGGTTGATTTGAAATATGATTTTACATCGTATCACTATGATTCACTAAGCGTTCTGTTCTCTCTGAACCTGATAGACTGCAGTCATTTCAAAGAGACCTGTAGACTCACCTCAAGATGAATTACAGAGGTATTATAATTTTGTTATCATTACTCATGAGCCAAAAGAAAAGTACAAGGATATTTCTCTGCGTTTATAATATTTTAAGTGCTTGTGTTCAAGATAACTGCGGACAAGAACACAGAAAATATGAGGTCCGTTGGCCAAATATGGTCACACAAACCAGATAAAGACTGACTGTTGCGGGGGGGGACATCCACAAATGGCCACAACGCGTGCTATGGCTTTTAAAATCTCACACACACACACACACAGCCGCTAATGTAGTGGCGGTGTCCCAGACAGCTTTCCGGAAGCATGCCATTTCCTGTAGAGCTACCGCAGGTCCCTGTCCATAAGCCTGATGACTCCCTGGGGCCACTGGCTATGTTATGGTCCTCATATGTACCCATCTATCGTTGCACAACCAGCCCCGCTGACTCGAGTGCTCACTCACATGCATGAAATCACAGAGACACGTACAGGGTCACAGATAAGTGAGTTCATTGAGTTTGCATTAGCTTACTGTAATTTTGATTTGAAGACGTGTCAGTTTCCCAACATAGAGTCAAGTACTATTTTCTGTTTGACACTTTCTACATACAGTAATGAAAGTGTCACACATTTTCTCCTCCTCCTGAGTAAGCAGTAAAGAATAGAGACAATAGACAGAGAGAAAAAACGGCCCGCAGCTTATTCTCTATCCCTTCTTTACAATTTAATGAGTCTTTAATTAAACGTTGGTAGCGAGTCAAGCAAGAGGGAGAACGGGAGCAGTGAACGAAGCGGTGATGGATGGGATTTGGTTTACAGAGAATATGTCACACTTTGCTCTGCAGGACTTTGCTCTGCAGGACTTTGCTCTCTCATTAGCCTTCCAACCTCTGTGTTGTGCTGCCGGGACAAATCTGCCTAATGTATTGGATCTACCTTCAGGCTATCATTCTGCCTTTACCTCTGAGTCAACTTGCACATTTCTCTGCAACCTGACTCTTCTGTTCTGGACAGACTAATCTTTACTGCTCACATACTTAAAAGTACAAACATGTAAAATCCCTCACTCAGCGCATGTACACAAACCAACAATAGACTACTCCACCCAATCCAAACACATAACACTAGCTATAGTAGACAATTAGACAATATTAATTTTCTCTGCATTAATTACCTTTTTAATTAGCAGGGCTGTGTGAATGAATACTCTGATAGCATATGGCCGAGGGGGTAAAATCATTATCCTATCACTGTGTTATTTATTCCCTCCCAGGTCTGAGGGCTGCTTCCACATGCGGGTGTAATTACTATTGCTGGGGGTGGGGACTCAAAGGCAAACGCAGGAAAACAATAACAATGCTAATACTGGAGACAACGCTGGGTTTAGCCTCCCACCAATTTTTTTTTATGCACCCTTTCTCAACAGGGAGCAGGGCTTTACACACAGTCAGAGAAAAGAAGGAGGGACATGAGAGTAAGATACAGTATATCTACTCTCGCTAATGAGGCTCTCTTAATGAAAAAGGCAGGAAACTGAATTAAAACGTCTGCTCTGGCGATTGATGAGAGATTAAAAAGCCTGTTCTGGTTTGTGATGTGCTGTGGAGGAGGGGTTTGGAAAAGAACAACAACAAAAAAAAAAACAGAAGCAAATAGCTTTCTTAAATATCGTTATTTATTGCATGTGTCTATAAAGAATCAATACAATCTAAAGCAATGAGCTAAGTTTAAATTATCATTTCTTAGTAGCACCCCAATGTGCATGATATGAAATATTTACAATGGAAAGACACAGCAAGGTAAGCCATAGCCCATATCGTAACCTTTAGATGCTGAATAAAAACTTGAAACATTATCCAAATGCAAAACACTGCTCAAAACACCAAGAGGCTCCATTAGCAAAAAACAAGCAGAATAAAGTTTCCATTTCAAAAATTTAAGAAAAAAATGTACAACCAGCAAAAATTTAAGGTTTAACAAAAATTATTAACAGTATTTATACATTTGGTACGTCTTTGTAAACTAATTTTCAAAAGTGTAAATATTGCATATATGCCATTTGTGTTGTACCTAAGTATCAAGAATTAATTTTGTCAAGTATTAATGATTTCTCTTTAAAATCTTTTTTTCAGAATTACAGCATTAGAAAATGTCCTCATAGTGGCATCCATTTTACAAGACTATCCCATGACAGTTAAAAAAAAAAAAAAATCAAAGCCAAACCATACTGGTTAGCGTATAACTTAATTAGTGCTTTTGTTGTATCAGAAAAGTTCACTCAAACACATTCTATGTACAGTACAAACAACATAAGTTTTTTAACTTACTCTCAATGTTTCTCAGCATTTGCTTAGATGTAATTTTCTGTAACACCGCACTATTTACAGTATATAGGCAAAGGTTAAGTACCTGTGAGTTGAGATAAATAATAAGATACTTCCCCTGGTTTGTTTCTTTTTATTCGGCTTGTGTCTGTGTCGTAGTTCCTGTTGTTTACCTCTGCATGTCTCACTGTTGTTGTCGCAGTTGTTGTGTCTGTTGGTTTGTGTGTTCCCAAGCTCTGAACACAGCGAGTACTACATTCAACGTGTCTTGTGTTACAATCTAGACAGTTTGTAAATGCAAGACCATGCAGTTAGAGGCCGGTCAGACTGAGTCCTGCAGTCCTGCACGCATGCGCCACACTGCTCAGTGTTGCCTGGCGTGGTGTGACGGAGCACTGCAGTGAGGCATCGGGTGAGAAAATGTAAGATACTGGGGCTGCGCCAGTCACTTTGAATAAATAACTTCAAACATTCATGTTTCTGTCCCTTGTCCTGACAGGTCATAACTTCCTGCAGGCGGCGAGGGTGTGCAGGATATCAGTGGGCGAGTTGGTAAAGTGTATGAAGGTGCCGAGACTTGGGCTCAGACAGGCCACAGATCTGGTGGTCAGGTCCAGTTGGACCCAGCTCATGCTGCAGTGTTCGGGTTTGTGACAGCTGCGTGCATGTGTGAAGTAATGTAATGTCAAGTATTCCTCAAAGGTCCTCTAGGTATTATTTTAGTGTGTATGAATCCTCCATCTCAGGCATACTCATAAATATATTACTCTAGACTGTTAATACATAATCTTGTCATAAATGTGAAGAGAGAGAAGGAACTTAATCTCAGAGAGGCTGCCTCTCGTTCGGCTCTGATGAACATTCAGTCTCTAAGATGATTGGTTAAATCTTTGATATACTGCGTTCTTTTAGGTCCAAACTAAAAAAGTCCATCAGAAGGGGGCTGATGGCTAGAAGTAAGGCTTTGGATCGGTGATTTTTAAAAAACATTCACCTCTGAAAATAAATATTTCATATATATTTCTACTGTGTGACTTGGTGCTGAGGTAGGGTTATCTTTTTTTAAGCAAATGTTACCTTTGATTTTTAAATATGTCCATAAATGCCGTCTCTTTTTGCAGTACAATCTGTATACAAATTCTCACAAACGCTTCATTTAATGCATACATACACGATAAATAAATAAATACATGTCATCTGTATGCATCTGTATGGTTTTTGCGTATGGGTACGGATGCTCTCCAGGTTTGGTTCACAGGTTTTCAGGTGAGAATATCTGGCGACTATTGGATGAAGCCATAAGAAAACAAGTTGAAAGTTGAATTGGTAATAATAACAATAACAGTAATTAACATAATAATATACTGCAGGAGAATTTGCAGGCCTGCGTACAGAGATACATAGTTACCTACTGTATCTATTGTTGGAGTTAATAGTCTGTTTAAGTTATTGTTATTTTTTTTTTCTCTAGCACTACAGCAGCAGTGGCGCCCACATTTTTAGGTGCCACGAAGTAGGAGGGAAGATTTGGGGCAAGGGTCAAGTGTCCGTGTTTCCATGGTGATGGCCATCCCCGTGACCCCCAGAGGCGGCAACGAGGTCAAAGGACATTGGCTGCAGCGTAAGGTCCAGCTGTCGCTGTGGAGACCTCATCATCCGGCTGCAGTGAAATCCTACATTCACAGGAGGAGGAAGGATGGGGAGGGGCCGGGGAGACCCTTCAGCCTTTATTCTGAAAGAAGAAAAGAAAAAACAATTTATAGACGTGAAAGTGAATGCAACCAAATTAGATTTCTTGGTCAGTAATATTCTATGAAACTGTATGGTAGATGTTATTATGTAGGACGGCGCGATGGAGGGAGGTAAAGGTCAAACAGAGACCCCCACTCTGTTACCAAGTAAGGAATAAGTGCTTTTCAAAGGGGCTGCAAGTGTGTGTGTGTGTGTGTGTGTGTGTGTGTGTGTGTGTGTGTGTGTGTGTGTGTGTGTGCCTCAGCTGGTAGACACTGAAGTGGCAGGTGCTTTCATGGCAGGGGAAAAACAGAGTGGCATTTAGCACGGTGCAGCTGAAACAGGGCTGTCTCCAATGATGACAAAAGTGACAGCAACAACGCCCTGCACAGGCTGACACACACACACACACACACACACACACACACACACACACACACACACACACACACAGGTATTCTCCATTTCTCCAACACACGCCACCGCTGTGTATTTTCGAACACCATGAACCCAGAGTCCTTCAAGTGTTCCTTTTCTCCCAGTGGAAAGCTGTGCTGACCTTTGCCCCGGTGTACATGTTTGTGAGGTTTCATTTGCATGCAGAGCTATCGAATGGGAGCGGAAGTCTTGGCTGGCTGACACACTCATCTATACACACACACACACACACACACATACACACAGCGGCTGCATTTCTTCCCTCATTCGCTGTCTCCTCTCCCTTTTCCCCGGTCCTGAACAAGAGCTGTTTTCACAAAGCTGGATGTGATCGTCATTCTCTAAAACAAACCTTTCATTCAGAGTCCTCTGTGACACCCCCCTCCTTCCTCAACTATTCCCACCATCAACACACACACACACACACACACACACACACACACACACACACACACACACACACGCGCGCGCGTCTGTTCTTTATCTTTGCCCAATAAATGCATGCTGAAAACTAAAATCTGATGCTAATTTCAAAGCTGAAGCTTTATAGGCACAAACATTATTGATGACCAAAACATCAGTGAGGCCAAAACCACACTGAAGAAGCTGAGGCACTTCCACAGCTGCTCAGGGATGTCAGAGATGAAAAAATATGGAGGCATAGAGTTCATTTAAATAATGGAATAATTGATTTCACTCCTGAGGCCACCTGGGCTGGCTGAGCGCTGTGTCTTCATCACCATGGGTGTCAGAGGCAGAAGAGAAATAGAAACAGTGGGGTGGGAAGTGGTGGAAAAACCACAGTAACAGAATCAACCTGACAGAGAGGAACGGGAATGCAGTGAGGTCATGGGACCGACAGACCATAACAATCTGAATGTGTGTGTGTGTGTGTGTGTGTTTCTGGAGGGGCTGGGCCAGTCGGTGGCCTGTAGAGACAGGCACTTGGGTGAGAATGACTGAGATCTGCCGGGAAGGAACGTTGAATCACTAACAGCTCAGATTAGCAACCAGGTGTAGCTACTAACATAAACACACTGAAACATTAGTATTTTTTTTTTCTCTTAACAAACGATGGTGCAAGACACACACACACACACACACACACACACACACACACACACACACACACACACACACACACACACACACACACACACACACACACACACACTGCTATTCAAACACAAGCTGATGGGAGAAAAGTGTGGGTGGGCAGGGAGATTTGGGGAGGGGGTATGTTACTGAGAGCAGGGGACAGAGATCCGGTGGGGGAATGAACCCAATGGCTCCTACCCCTCCTCTCCTACCCCCTCACATACATCCCTCCACCCCTCCCAATGAGCCATGTCTGTGTCCCTAACCCCCCCTCCAGCCCCCTCCCCGCACATGCACACACACACACACACACACACACACACACACACACACACACACACACACACACACACACACACACACACACACACACAGGCTCTGATCATTATTTATTTAGTTCTCACTGGCTAAATTTAGCCCGGCTCCATTCAGGGCTAGGACACACAAACACACCGGCATGTATCATCAGCCTCCTCTCCAGCTCTTCAGAGGCCATGTAAACAAGTCTCCGTGTCTGTAGGGGCATTACCTGGTTGAGTGTGTTGTCACGGAGTTAAATGACAGGTTTTTAGGGGAAGTGCTCCGACTGTAACTCTGAGCAGCAGCAGCAGAGAACTGTTTTCTTGTTGTTGTTATGGGTGGACTGAGAATGGATGGGAAGAGATCAGCAGGCTCAGATCTGCTCTGTTTACATTCCTGCCCTCCAGACTCCTCCCTGATCTACAACCACACAAACAGCGACTGACTCCTCACCTCTGACCTCCCACACCTTTGTCTGACCAACAAAACAAAAACAACAATTACTGAAAACTCATTATTACATAACGTAATCCTTTTTATATGTCACGTTGCAACAGCTGAGTCATATTACAGACCATTTCCTCGATTAATCATCTATAAAATGCCAATCTCAGTATCCCAAACATTAACTGAAAATGCATCATAAGTAGCAAAGAAATATGGGCCAAATGCAGTCTACAAGACAATAATACAGATTAAATCAAGAAGCCACTGCTACATATTACAATGTACGTTCTATATATCACCGGCCTATACACATCTATAGGAGCGTTACCACGGCAATGTAGTCCAGAAAGTTCAAGGAGAGTTTATGATGATCTAGTCTGCTTATGACTGAATAATGTGTAATGAGCCAGCAGCCACTGGACTACACTGAGCTCACTTTTTGGTATTTTTGTTGTGTTTATATCACTAAGAAGCTCAGTGTCTCCGTCTACCTTCAGGAAAACAGGAACAATGTCTAATCCTGAAGTGAACGTAATCCTTCTTACCTCCAAGCTAAATTGAGGATATGGGAGGTTAACTTTGTTTTTATCTAGTGCTGGAACATCCCGTCCTACTTTGCTCAAAGAGTTATGTATCAGACAGCCAGAAGCCCTGCTGAGTGTGTGTGTGTGTGTGTGTCTGGTGGGGGGAGGGGGGTGCAGGACAGGTGAGGACAGGGACTGTATGTTCCTCACAATAATGTGTGTAATCAAAGAACTTAGTAGGGCCATTGTTTGTGCTCTTTCTATTAAAAAAATGTGTGATGCTGATATGTCGAAGAACTCCTCACATTCATGAGCTTGTATCTGAAAAGACAATCTGGTTGCTTCTTGTATTAAAAAAGATCACAGTTTAGCAGCGTGCTGCTCATTCTCAGATGTCATACTTTCCCACATGCTCTTAAACACACCACAAAGCTTGGGTTGCAACAATTTCTTGTGCTTATGACTGATTGTTTTGTCAGCTAAATGTAAAAAAAAAGAAAAAAAAAAGGCCATTGTTATTTATCATTGCCCCAAGTTACATTTTCAAATGTATTACTTTGCAATTACAAAAGACATTTAATTTAAAATGATTAAGACCATCAAGAAGCAGCGAATCAGTGAAATGAGTTAATCAGTTCAGGAATGATTAGCTGATTGTTAAACGCAATGTTAGACAATCCTCTGGTGTGAAAAGCCAATCAGAGACAGTCCACTGAGGTCAGATAACAGGAAAAACACATGGGCTGAATGCACTGATGTGGAGAAGGTGTGTGTGTGTGTGTGTGTGTGTGTGTGTGTGTGTGTGTGTGTGTGTGTGTGTGTGTGTGTGTGTGTGTGTGCGCGTGTGTGTGTGTGTGCGCGTGTGTGCGTGCGTGTAGAGGGAGGAGGGGCGGTGGGGGGTTAATCACATGATTTCCGCAAAACAGAAACTAGTGCCTGGAGAGAAGACGAAAAGCATAAGAGGAGTGGGGGGTGGGGTTGGGTGTGGGTGTGTGTGGGGGGTGGGGGGGGCTGGCTCTTTGAAACTGCTTGGCCACACCCCCACCTTCTCCCCGTTGTTGGCGTGGCAGATGGCGGCCAGTCATTAGCGTATTGTCACTCTCCTCTGAAGGGCCAGATAACCAGCGAGCCCTGCTTGGCGGGGCAGGTGCAAAAACCCCTGACCCCACCCCACCCCACCCCCCACCCTCCTCAACCATCTGCTGATGGGGCTGCGTATATGTACACACATGGCAGAGCCACACAAACTCAAAAAGTGTGTTTGGGAGTGTGAGGGTGTGTGTGTGTGTGTGTGGGGGGAGGGGGGGTGTAGTCTGGGTCCACAAAGGGGGAGTCAGTTGTCTCTCCTGTCTGTCACCCACACAAGAGAGAGCTTTTATAGCAAAAAGAGAAGTGGCAGTGCAGAAGGAGCGATAGGATGAGGACAGTCAAACAGAGGAGGAGTAAAAAAAAAAAAAAAAAACAGCACACGCCTCCCTTTTTCTTTCCCAACAGAGACGGAGGTGTGTGGATTTCTATTTCTCTCTGACACACACACACACACACACACACACACACACACACACACACACACACACACACACACACACACACAAAGCGAGTACAAAGGTCAAGGAACTGACATTGTCGGCAGGGCCCGATCCTGCCTCCCCTCCCCTCCTGCAGGTCACATCAGGACCAAAACGCAAAAAAACGGAAGTTGTAACTTATCGACTCGCCGAGCCACGTGGAAACCCTCCGTGCGCAGACATGTCAGGATACATCTGCAGCATCTTCCTCCCTCTCCATCGGAGATGCCAAAGGAGGGCAGGTGATTTTCTCATCTACCTGTGTCAAGATTGATGTACTGGTGGGGATTCGAACTCCGGTTCAATCAGGCAAAACCAGAGAATGTGGTAAAGCCTGTCACGTTGTAGTAAACAGGCGTGCCCTCGTTTACTCTCACAAACACAGTAAACAGAAACGTTCGGCACTTCGGTGAGGGTGTCCATAACTGGTCTTGCTGGTCACATACCAGGTTCTAGTTGGGAGGTGCACTACACGCGTAATTGTAAAAGAGGGCTAATGTAAACAACACACTGAAGCAAAGGCCACCCACCGCTCACTGAGAAGACACTGCTCTCTACCTCTGTCCTTCCTCAATTCCTCCTCTTCAATCTTTCTCTTTCCCTTCGGCCAAACTGTGCATTGTGTTGCACATGAAAAACAAAACAAGTCATTTATACATCACTATTGTTCTTTCACCTTCCTCTCTCCTCCTCCTCATGCTCTCTATAGTCTTGTACAAATGTCTCCAGTGAGGGTCAAAATTCAATGTTTTGTGTCCTGAAACAAAAAAATATCAAGACAGGAAAGCGATGTGACAATGAGAGGGAGGGTCTCCATTGGTTTGAGGGTGCAGATTTAGTTATCAGTGCCGGCTCGTGTGTAAAAACAAGTCATTGGCGAGTTTGCGTAGCTGCTCACAGCGAAAAGAAAAAAGAAAAAGAAAGAATCCTCCCATCCCCCCTCTGACTCCATCCCACCAGGTCAGAAAAACAAGTGAGCATTCACTTCTCCCAGCAACCTTTGCACACTGCCTGCATTCCAGTCCTGAAACCCAGTACCTGACAATTGATAAACAACAGACTCACTTGTTTTTCTGGGGAACCCGATGACTTGCACCAAGCCCCTCGCTGGCTGCGCTCACAGCATGAGAGCCAGCTGAGGCACAGACAACTTGGTTGTGAAAACACAAACAGCAATTAAACTCTTGTATTTCACCACCAGGAAGGCTGATTCCTGACTCACGATGATCCTCACATTATGTACTTCCTTTACAAACAACAACTTCTGACAGTCATCCATCCCTATGAATAATCCCTGCCATTTACAAACGCATTCAAAGCCATTGATGCAACACCGAACAAAATGAGGTGAAAGGTAATACTTCTACTGGCTGCTGTTCTTTCCCACAAGTCACAAGGAGCTCACAACTTATTCATGAACACACATTGTCTTTGAACATGCTAAATTACACTGTTATATAATTAACAATAAAAAAAAAAAAACGTCCTCATTGCTCGTTCTAGCTACTTCTATCGAGGCATCATGTGTAGCGCTGCATGCGTCACTGAATCAGATTAGATGTTTTTTTTTAAATACTGACGTGGTATAAAACTGCGTCACTGAGGGGAAACCAGAGCAGACCATCCACACAAACACACAACAGCAGCATCAAGCCACACAGAATGAGATGCAGCAAGTCCGGACATCATTTTCAAAATAAGAGGGTTGAGTGTCTTTATAAAGTGAGTGCTTAATTTAAAGGGAATTGTAAAAAAGGAAGATATGCAACCAAGGAGGCAGCATACATACATATTTGCCGTTTTGCCCATTTTACTGCTTTTATTCAACTGTCTAATTCAAGGCTTTTATTTGGAAGGAAATGTTTTTGCAGTGTTACTGGTCTGCAGTTTCAAATGGATAAAAGACTTCCTCCGCATCAGGCAGTGTGTCATGGGTGTGACAAGTAGATGACTAATCCTATCTAAACATCACAGCCTACACCCAACAGCAATCTTCATAACTAGTTCACTTCTCTCAGCTCCTGCAGCCCGTGTTTACAACACACTACATGTATCAGTATATAACCGCTATAAATGTAAAACATACTCAGCAGATGAATGTGTTTATTACATTGGATTACATATTGAGGTGACAGTTAGTCACGACTAAAAGGTCATAAAAGAGCTGTCGAGAAATATAAAAAACAAACTGTATGTCAGCTTTTTACAAGCAGTCAGCGGGATAAATCGACAGTTTCCATCGACACAGGCTCTGGCACAGAAAGCAAGATAAAGTTGGTTTAGGTATATTCCCTGAAAGAAAATTACTGTTGATTTTGGAGCACAAATGAGCCCAGAAGTGCTGCCAACAGCACAATGCGTGGCCTATCTCTGCAGAGTATGCAGTCGCCCTGAGGCGGATCTCTGTCCTACTCTAGGCTTGACACCACTCCCTTCATGAATGAAAACCAACTGAATGAATGAGTGTGTGTGAAATGTATGACAACACTCACCTTTCACAGCCGCAGCAGTCGTCTCCTTGAATCCAAGGCTGGCATAGGGGCTCGTGTTGAAACCATTCAGGCCCCCCTTGCAGCCGCAGGCTGTCTTGAACCTCAGTAGTCCATCACAGCCTCCCAACCTGCAACCCCCAAGGTTTCCCTCCATCAAGTTTAAGGCAATGTAGTTCAGTCCATTTTGATAACCAGCTGATGTTTCCCTGCACATGGGACTGCCATAGTCCTCACTCGGTCCCTCGGAGCTGTGAACAGTGCGGGATACATTCTCCACAGAGGCAGAGCTGTGCCGTTTAGTGTCATGAGCAAAAGAGGGGCACACGGGTGTGACAGTGGTGGTGGAGGAGAAAGTCTCAGAGCTGTGACGCCGACGCCCTTGAGGGTCAGCCCGGATAACTTTAGCCCCCCTGTGTGGATCTACGACTGTGACAGACAGCGAAGGAGCCCCCAGGAGGAAAGAGTCCACTGGCACCGGGGTTACCACGTCCACAATGCTGCTCTCAAGGCTGAGTCTCTGGATGCATGCAGTGGGGCTCGTAGGGAGGGGAGCAGCATCATTGGTGCAGAGAGCAGGAGGACTGAAGGTCATCTCAGTGTAGTCATCTTTGACTGAAGCCGGCTGACACACCACGTTCCCCTGCTGTTGCAGAGGATTTTCCTCTACCAGCCCCCTCTCCTTTGCCTGTCCCTCTAGGCTCTTCCCCTCCTCACCTCCCTGCGTGTTCTGCTGAGTCTTCACTTGACCAGGACAAGGCAAGACTTCAGGTGTGTGGTTTAGGCACCCTGCTGGAGGGGACCGCCCAGCCTGGTGTGACTCGAGGTGAACCGGGAAGCTGACATCAATATTAGCATAGTCTGAGAGCAACAGGGATCCCCCCTTTGTGCATGTTAAACTCACTGAGGACTCAGAGTTTTCTGTCGCTGTAGATGCAAGCGGGTTGAGGGTAGCACTACTAAAGTCTATGTTGATGTACTCTCCAGGGCTGCGTGGCTCTGAGGGAAGGGGGTGTTCGCTCATACATGGTAGCGTTCTAAGGGATTCCAGAGCCAGACGGGTGGGGCGACACGCCCTACTCCGGTGTACCAGCCCTCCATCTATCCGAGCCACTCTGGGCGGAGATGGAGCAGAGGATGGAGTGCCTGGCGTGCCTGGAGAGCTGCTGGCCACCGAGTCTCCTGGAGAGACAGGACAGTAGTTGGACTCCTCTTCTATCCGCTGTCTCTGTAAACTCATCACCACATATTGGGCTGAGTCCGTGGACCCATTGCGCTGCATCTGTCCTTTAAGTAATCGTGGTAGAGAGCTGCAAGAATAAGGCTGTCTGTGATTTAGCAAGGGGTGGAGATCTCCTGGAGGACTGAGGATGTAGTCTGGAGGTGTGAGAGACACCAGCGTGTCAATGGGAGACATGTTCAGGTACTCTCCATTGGCGAGCTTTCCATCGGTGCTCTCTACCGACATCTTGGTTCCGCTCCACATGCGCATATACCCGCTGTCCTCCAGAGAAACACTCCCGGGGGAGTCTGTGCGCGGGGCTAGCCCCACTGAAGAGGGGTGTGACCGAGGGTTGATGATCTGCTTCGGAGCAGAAACACACATGGGGCTCATGGGCATGTAGGGGTCGTCTTTGAACCCTGGTCTCTGAGGTGCCACACCAGGCATCATGGGCATATACCCACTGTCACTTTGAAGACCGTTAGAGCTGATTTTGACATCCCTGTAATCCTCATGACAAGTCCATTTGGGAGAGGCAGTGTGACACCTCCGAGAAGACTGGCTTCCACTGGTGTATGTGGCTCTCATCAGAGTGTACTCATCCAGGGAGGCTGAAGATACCTGGGGGGGCCCCCTCTGCTGGCGCGGGGTTGTTAGGGAATAAGTGCGCTTTCGATACACCTTGTCCAGCTCCGGTAACAGCCGGTAACCATTCTGATTCTGCCGCTCCATAACCATGTAGCCATCGAGCTGACTGCCATCCCCAGAGGGAGGGGTATCTGTTTTGAGAGACTCTGGAGTGTTGCTGCGGAGAGTGAGCGGTAACCTGAGGTCCCGAGCATCCGCAGGGCTGGAGCCGTACTCCTCACATGAAATAAAACCAGCATCACTGGGGGAGCCTGAGAAGGATGCAGTGCAGCTGGAGGGGCGAGGGGCACTGCTGTCTTGGCAGCAGGATCTATTCCCAGGGCAAGTGGTGGCCACGGGCGGAGAATGAGACAGGGGCATCGACATGGACTTACTGTGCTGGAGGGTAGAAGATTCAAATGTGAGAGACGGGCGTGCCGTAATGGTGTGAGATCTGCTTAGGAGGGTCCTGTGGAACCCCGGGCTAAGGGGGCTCCCAGTGACAGACATGGGGCGTATCATGGTGCCATCGCCCTCGCTCGCCGTGCGTATTCGGCACGATGAACATTTGCTCACGGGAGAGGTCGCAGCCATACTGTCAGTGCGCGACCGCCGGGGAAGCCCGGTCTGGCTTGGAGGGAGATTGTTCAGGTGCCTCCGTGTGGGAACAGAGATGGGGTTTGTACCAGATGATTGGCTTTTGCTGCGCGGCCGGAATTCCGACAGCTCCTTCATTGCTTTCATCGCCTCCAAGATGGTTTCGTGGATGTTTTGCGCCACCACGGAGTCATCAGCTTGCATCCATAATTCCCCGGGACCCGTGGCTGCAGATCGACCAACCTCGATGAAGAAAAAGCTGTCAGAGTGGCCGCACCTCCGAATGTTCATCAGCTGTAAAATGACTGATGCGACCTCTGAGTTCAGCTTGACAAAGCTGATATTCCGGCTGGAGAGACAAAGCCTGTACACCCCGGTCAAATTTCTGCTCTGTCCCAAGCCTTTGGATTTCAGATTTACTTGCCATACTTCCTTGTAGGCGGCGGCGACCGGCGTTATTACACCGTAGCTCGCCTCGTCGAAGCCAACCAGCGAGGACGCAGAGTTGGAAACGGAGCCGTCGTACACTTTCCCCTCTGCCATTAAATCCGTCAACGCGCGGTACCAGCTCTCCTGTTCCTGCTCGTTCTCTGCCGCCACGGCAAAATACTCGTCCTTGGTATAAAGAGCAATAAGATATTTGTGTTTTGCGTCCGCTCTCTTGTTGATATTGAGGCAGCAGTCCAGAGGAATAACTCTCTTCGCGGCCGATTTGTTTTTCCATTTCTTCTCGCTCTCGTAGTACTCCAGCCGGGCAGGGAAACCTTCGCTCGTCTCCTTCAAAACAAAAAAGCGCTTGTGTCCGTGTTTCTGCTTCTTCAGATATCCGCATTTCTTGATATTGTTGTTCACGCTGGCATTACTGGCCAATAACGACTGATCTCCCGTGTTTGGCGGACTCGCCATTCTCGCGTCCTCAGACACAATGCTTCCTTTCCCTCGAGTTGCAAAAAGAAAACGACGCGCTTTTATTTTAATCCTCTATTTCCAGCGCCGGTTGAACGCTCGCTCGTCTTCTTCCACAGCCGAGCAATAAATAACACATGTCTGCTGGTGTCCGGACTGAAGAGGGAAACAACGTGTGACGATCTACACTAGCTCTGGTTTAAAAAAAAAAAAAAAAGGGAAGGACACGAAAAAAATACACACACGGACAGTGGGCGGTGCGCGCTCAGCTCATTGGGCTTATTGGTGGAAACGGGATGAATGCTGGAGTGAGATTGCCCCGTTCAAAGGAGAGAGAGAGAGAAAGAGGGAGAGAGAAAGAGGGAGAGAGAGCCTCCTACTATCACTGCCCTCTTCCGACTCATTTGAGCGTAGTCAGTCAGGAGGACTGTATTTTTTATTTATAGCTATGATCCATCATTTGGCCTAGTGGATATTTTTATATTAGGATATAATCCCAAAACAGCCTTCCAAACGAGATGTTCCTGACCTATAAAGCCTTTATTTGCGTCATTTAAGGCGTTGAGGTGGATTCTAAAACATATAACCTGAACATGCACAGAGTGGGGAAAACAAAACCGAGCCAAAGTGATTTCAACTCTGCAATTCATATATTTTGTTCTATTTTCACAGTTTATCCTTATCACAGTGATGTCTTTCACAATCCCTTGGCCGCATTTTTAACGTGACTGTGGAGGGAGTTACTCCAGTCCCCCTCTCCCAACTGGTAAACAAGCATCACCCCAGTCGAGTCTGCAGCTCTGGCACATGAACTTAATATTCCCACTGCGCCGTTCAGCCAGAATACATTCAGGGTTTAAACGAGATATTCCACCCCCTCTTCCCATTTTTAGTCTTCAGTGAAAGCGTCAAAGTGCTCCTGGTAAACAACTAGTAAAAGAAACGTGGACGAGCAGATATAGTGCAGTGTGCTTTATTGCGTAACGCCGTCGCCTGCTGTTTTATTCATAGGCTCCGTTATCTCTGTATTTGTCTTCCCATTCAGAAACAGAGTGTGGCGGCATGAAAGATAAAATCCAGGACGAGGACATACGCCTAAAATTTTTAGGGCAACAGAAGGTTGAAGCTTAAAAAAAAGAAAAGACCCAACCCTGTAAACGAAACAGATAACACCCATATATGGTCATATAAAACAGTGATCATGATGACGCAAAAAAATTCTCCTGATCTCAATGCGTCAATGGCTGGTTGTGCGTAATGATGAAATGCTGGAGGCAGCTAGATACCGCGGTGTGATAGTGATGAGAGTGGGTTGCTGGGAGCCAGGAGTCTGTGTTTTGACTTTCAGGGGGGGGGTGAGATTCATTTCTCCCTGCCCCACAGAAGTATATGGTGCTGTTTCACTGACGAAAACAGGCTGCAGCCACAGTGTGTCCTCACAGTTATGATTATACAACTCCACCACAGTAAACAGAAGCTGCCATAGAAATTAAACTTAGCCCTAAACTCTAATTAAGTGGAGATTAATTCACAATACTGCCACTCCGAGCACATTATCAGTCAATAGCAAGTCAGTGTAGTGTTACTTTTTAATAATCACGTTCCATGATAATGATGTAGGCCTATAGTGAAAACTACCCACATCTCATTTCCCCATTTCCTTCAGATCCCACAGTGCTGGCTCAGCACTTCGCCACCCTGTCCTCAGCACAAGGTCAATTACCATGCCCTGTGCAGGTCAATTATGCCAGCAGGAGCAATGACTTGACTACTGGCCCCATAAAGAATCAAATCAGCTAGCAGCCTTGTGTGATCTGCTCCTCAAATTACCCACACGGGCAGTGAGGATTTTGGGTTAAGTGCAGTTGTTTTCATTATCTGAGCTGCTGTTTTTACCTCAGCCTTATCTGAAGTGCTATGGAGGCATAGTGATATAAATAGATGGAGCAGAATCCAGCTCCTAAATGTCCGGGGCTGGGATATCTCCCTGTAGGATAACAGGGTTCCCTGAATGTTGATATTATGTTTCCTGCAGAGACACACTCTGATCTGAACTTTCACACTTTCCCATAACAAACAAACACTTTTTCCAATTGTCTGTATTGTGAATGTGCTGCTTTAAGTAACATTTAAAGTATCTGTATCTTTTCCAAAATCTCTGATAAATCAGGCTTCAAATGTGCCTGTTAGAAGTATTTTAAGTGCATGACAGCTCGCCTTGTATAATACGATGACCTGACACTGGCAAGATAAACAGAAACTGAGTGGGGTGGTGCAAGTGAAAGCAGGGGCACAGAGAGTGACTCTTTCTTTTTGCATAACCTGTGAAGCATAATAAATGCAAATGAGCTGTCTATAAAATACCAATAAGGTGTTTACTGGGTGTGCTGCTTGCAAACCCAATCTGGTTGAGTATGTGATACGTCCTTGCTCTTTTCTTAGGTAACTGCATGAATATTTATCACCCACCAATTTACACAGCATGGTGCATTAATTTACAAGTTAATTAAACGGCCAGCGGAACCTGATTTACAAGGCTTTAAATGGGCCCTCTCATCGTCTCCTGCAATGAGCACATTAGGTCTTTATGCGTTTATCTATTTAGGGAAGGATCGGCTTGTGACTTTAACGGTTCATCCTCTCAAAACAGAGTGGTCCTTCTTACTCTCTGGATTTATTTCCTTTTCTAGTGCAGCTAATGCCATCAACAATGACAAAGGGCGACCTAAACAGTTACAGCCCGTAATGCAATCTAGTATAGAGAGTAAGTAAAATAGATTGTCTAACTTCACTTAGAAGTCTGCAGTTTTGAGGACTTAATCTCATTTAGGCTCTTTAGACGGGCCTTCAAATATAAACAGCCCCGCTTGGCCCATTTCTTGAGTCACAAGCACATTATGTCTCCCGCTGCACTGTCACTGTGTGCAATGATTAGTTTGATAAGCTTGCATAAAGTAGATTAGAATAGCCAAACTGATGAGATCAGATTAAGGACTAGCAGAATGGGGAGGCGGGGTGGGGTAAAGATTAAGATCAGTCATACTCAGATCACTGCCACATGAGGCCCCATCACATGAACGGTACAAACATGTAATTGTTGGAGTCCAAACATCACATTCACTCCTCACACAGCTTCTGCCTCATCTCATTAGTCCAAGGCAAAACAGATTACGGCCAAAGCCCAGGGGGTCTGATTGATGTTGTTGTGATGGTGTCTTGATGTATTTGATCTCAATGTAATCCTGATGTTACTTATTGTCCATAATGAGAGATCTTTTCTTTGACTTTTTTCTTTTGTTTTGGTTTTTTGGGGCTGTTGTGTCAGTGACAGACTTGGATATATTAATTTTTACTCCAATGATGGACACTACACCTTCAAGCTCATAAATAACTCTATTTGACTTAGTATTATTGTAGTTTTATGTCAATAAAGAAATAATAACATTAGAATACATTACTTTGTCTGCACGTGAATTTTAGGAAAGAGCATGAACGCTGCATTAATATGCACAGATATCAAAATTATATACTATTTTCCTATTTGAAAAAAAGTAATGAAAATGCCTCATGGTCATTTCCATATTTTGTTCTAAATAAAATGTGCATGCGGAGTTTGTGGCACAGAAAACGTCAATACTTTTCCAGGTAATCTATTTTAATAAGGTCAGAAAAAAAAGAAAAAGAAATGATGCAAAAAAAAGGGAACATTTTTTGGGTAATTTGGGTTTTATGGGGCCCAAAACAACAAGGAAGTACAGCCAAAAAACAAGTCTAAAACTGTGATACAACAGTCAGTGATGTCATTGTGTTATGTCGAATAAGCTTCCCGTATTAACATTTAAACATCATTCCCTGCCAACCTTGTAATTTGTTAAAGCCAGTCCTGTAACCAGGTAATGATAATGGAAACGGTTTGCTGTGCTCTTGAGAACACACAATATAGATTGCTCTGTTTGGTCTCATGTTGTCACCAGTAATTTACTTGATTCTTGAATCAATACAGCAACGCAAGTCTGAAATTTCTCTTCTGCCTAATTTTTGAGCTGATTGATCACAAAGGCTGACCAGGAGGACGGACAGCGTCTGCCGGTGGACATCTTTGTGTTATTGGACATCACTGCACGCACACATTCTTATTGAGCCGCAGCACAAGTGATTACAGTTTTGATTACTTCGGTTAACCATTTCATTGGTATGAGCTAAGTCTGTTCTTTTTTTATTAATCTGTTGGACACATGGATGTGTAGAGTGGTGCTAGATACTCAGACATAGATTGCTGTATTACGCTTGTGAACTGCATTGCTGTGAAAATGTCCCTCGTCACTGTGACCCTTGCCTTATGCCTTCATAATGTCGTCACCTCTTCTTAACAATGTGTTTTGCCGATGCTCAGAATGACTCAAGTTTTCTCATTTCACAGGTCACTCAGACAGATATTTATTCAATATGCTCATTAAAAGGCGACATGAGACATATCTGGCACATGCAGCCGGAGCATGCTTATGTGGCTAGAGGAGAAACCAATGATAATATGTTTATGAAGGCTGGAGACATACATTGACAACATATTTATTCATGAACACGTCTTCCCCCAAAAAATGACTCTTGCGGCCACACAGAGATATAACAGCAGCCTGCCATCTAAGATCTTAGCTCTGCGGAGCTATGATTAAACAGATATGAATGCATATGATATTCAGGCGCCATAACGCCATCATCAGTCATTTGACATAATTATGCATCATCAAGAGTCACGTGGTTTGACATAAATGACAGTGATCCATGAGCCCCCTGCTTCATTCAAATCAGGGGAAACAGATGATTGTGACAGGAGGAGTGCATTAAATATTTAGATCAGGACTCTACATGTTCATATGGAATGATTTTACAGTCCACTTTTTGAAAGCAACCCTTTACATTTGGGCGTCTGAGGCAACACTTTAACAGATCTAACACGACAATTTATTGATCATTGGGGGGAACTGTAAAAAGTGCTCATAACGGGGATATTTATATTGTCGTCCACTGCAGCATAATGACAAATCACTGTGCAGGTGTTGTTTAATTGGAGACAGTCACAGAGTGTGCACATGCTGTAGATTAGTGGAGGAAGATTAAAGGAATGTAGGTGTGTGTTATTTAAAAAAGAACAGTACAGTATTTATAAAAGGAACTGTGTAGGAGTGCGTAGGAGGTTACCCATTCCTGCTGTTTGTTTGTGTGTGTGTGTGTGTGTGTGTGTGTGTGTGTGTGTGTGTGTGTGTGTGTGTGTGTGTGTGTGTGTGTGTGTGTGAGTACCGTGCATTGATTGTTGCTGCGACTTAGCCTTAACTGACCTGCTGATCTAATATTCATTCCTTTCCCTTCTTACACACTGTGTTGTTAAGTCTTCTTTGGTTCACAGATTCCTACTTTACTGTACTTCACTGTGCTCTCTAGTAAATATATATGCCTACAGTATATACGGTATATTATGGTATGTATATTGTTTATACAGTATGCAGTATAGTAATCATCACGGCTTTTGTTTTTTTTAGCATCTGCTCGTGAGAAGATTGTTTTCGAATAAAAACCTCAGCTGAGTGGAAATATCCACCACGACCAATATGTTCTGGTAACACAGAAGGCACCAGAATGTAGCCTTTATATAAAATGGTACCTCGAGTTTCGGTTTAACGGGACACCTGAAAACATGAATATTTGTAACATAAGAAAGTACAGAATACCAAAGAACATAATAATAATATCAAGTAAAACAGACATTTTATAGTAAAACAAGGGCTTGGAAATGCTACAAAGGCCTCTACAATCTACACTGAAACATGTCTTCACTGATCAGGTCACAAGAGGCCACAGCTGATATACGACAACTTGTTTAAGGGTGTGTCTAAAAATGGCCTGCAGTGGCTCCAGCCCCGATGAGTTTGTGTTCCTGTTTGTACTTTTCAGATTTTACTCTGCGCTGATCGCTTTGATTAAAGCTGTGTTAAGTTAATGGTGATGAGAACCAATCTTTTCTGCTGCTTTGGCTGTGCTGTTGTTGCTTTCCTCTGGAGATTCAGTAGGATGCTTTTATTGAAAAGAGGAAATGCAATGTGTTTATCATAGAGCTTAATTACAGCTGCTATTCTCCAAAACATGTAGGCCAAATTTACTACAGTGTTGGACATCTTTGGTTTGAAATAATGCAATCAAAAACACAGTAAGCTGAAAAGGTCTGCAGGTGAGAGGCACTCTGTGGTTTGTGACTACTACACCTCCAACATGTGGTCACAGTAAACATCTTTACCTCGCGGTGCGGTGCAGTGGAAAAATACTCAGACCATGCCAGTGCAGCTCCACTGCTGGCTGCAATTCACCGCTATGGAAAAACAAAATTAGATATCAGTGGTGGAATTGGCAGCGTCTCAGACAATGAATGGCAACGTTCAACTGTCCTATTCATTATACTGCGAGGAACATCTCCTACGTGAATAAACAATATGTAATTTTTTTTTTTTTTTTTTTTTTTAAATCATTATTTTCACTTTGTGCCTCATTTTCTTATCTTGGTCAAAGGAGTGTAGATGCAAGCTGCCTGCCATGTTACAGCAGCTGATGTTCACAAAATAACGCAACAAAACAGGAATAAATACGCTTTAACTCCCCCACTGCCACCAATGACCTCAGACGTTTGAATGTGCCGTAACTTGGTCTAGTCACATCACATTCAGCAGTTACTGAGGATGTGTGTGACCTTATAACCTTAAAGGGAAAGTAGATGAATCCCGACCTCTCACTCACTCATGTAGTTTTAAACGTGCGTCCTGACAAACCTCTCGATCAGGTTAATGTTACAGATTTATATCAGTCCAAAGGTGTTGTCTTTAAAATCCATACCCAAGACCAAATAACAACGGCTCTCTTCTCTCGCTAAATGGCTCAGAGCAAACGTGTTTTTTTTTCTTCAGCAGTACTGGTCCCAGCTCAAATCAAATGGGAGCATGGAGGCAAAATTCAATTACCGATGGTCACTTGAGACTCATTTGATATGCATTCCTATTCTGGAAGATAACTATAATCCGTCTGGCTTGCTGCAGAAACAATCTGAAAATGTACATGCTTATAGGTCTGAAGGATTCAAAGAGGAAACTATAATTGAGGTTTCACTACTGAAAGCAACACGTAACAGGCTATATTTCAAGCCTTGCCAGTAATTGTTAGTCATATGCCAATTTCCATAAACTATAGACACAGACGGACACAAAAACATAGTAAAATGAGAAATACTGCAATGTTGTTTCATTGTTGCACGTGGATGACAGTTTCTTTTTGCGAGGTAGCCACAAGTTAAGTATAGTCTGAATGAAAATGTGTTTGTGTTTGTCACCGCCAAAGGATGTTTTAAAAATACACAAGAAGCACATTTCCGACCCCGTACGACCAGGCAGCTTGCTTAAAAAAAGACATAACGGCAATCTGGTGTGATAAACACAACACTGGTTGAGGATGAGCTCAGCTGTTTGGCCCACATGATCTCAAAGGTCAGCGGTTGTAATCTCACTACCAAATGCCTCACAAGGCTTAAGGGGCCTGTGTTCTCCGTCAGAAGTGCCTGTTAGATCATCAGATATCATTGGAACTGACGTCAGATTAAAGGGCATCAGTTTCCAACCATTTCTGTAACTTTCTCAAACCAGTATTTACTCCACAGTTTGATCAACCGTTTGCAGATGTAAAATAAGCTTAAACATCTCTTTTGAACCTTTTTTCATTCTGGATACATCTACTTCACTAAATGTTTAATGTGAGTAACCATGTGTAACAGTACGAATACCTTCCTGGAGAGACTGGAGATGTTGTGAAAATCAGGTACACTTGATTTAATTTGTGGTTGGACAACACTTTGCATGAACTGCTTCCTTTCCTGCACAACCCAGCCTTTAGTAGAGCCTCATACTATTTCCTCTTGATATCACAACTACATCTCATCAAAGATTGGATAATAAGGCATAATAATGAAGGTGAAGAAATAGCATACACAAAAAGCATAAAGAAGCTGTAGTCAACACTCCTTAAACTTTACTATTCTTCCCATTCTGCCTCATCTAGGGACTTTTATAAACTGGATTTAGTCAAGGTAATTACCCCAAATATTACACATCTTAAACATTCAACATCATTAAAATGACTAACACTGACTGTAGCACATTCCCATCTCTCATAGTTTTAGTGATATTAGTTCCAACTACAGAAAAGGCTTCAGTAGGTACGGATCAATTTATCAAAACTGTGACCCCCAGCCCTGTGAGTGACCATGAGGACCAAAAGGTACTCATTTATGACAGGACAGAATATCTAAATTCATCTGCCAGGTCATATCAGAGCTGCCACTGTGGGACATCAGTCTCAATTGAGACAACAGCGCCCCCAACACCTCCCTATCCTTGTCTGTTTTGGGACCCTAACTTTGGGGGCTTGGTACACAGGATGTATAATGTGGGCTACCACTTGCCCTGTTTTTTTTTCTTTTAGCCTACATTTATTCACACTGTGGCAAATTGGCACAGCATATTACACTCTGACACAACTGTAACAGATAATTACATCACACAAGGGATTTCTCATGTTTTCAATGATGTAAGAAGACAATTTTGGAATATACTATCTGTCTCCAATTTGGTCTAAATTTTTGTTTTTGGCCTGTTTTACACAATATTACACGCACACACATAATGATAATGATCGCGTGTATATGCACAGGCATGCACTCATACACACTCACTTGCTCCTACCAGATTAGGTTAGAGCTCAGAAGAAGTAGCTCATAATAAAAGCAGTGGCTGACCATAACGCAGGTATTAGGAGCAATTTTATTACCTGGTGTGTGGTCTTTAAACAAGCACTCTGTATATACAGCATGTGTTTTTATGTGTGCATTAATTACTCTGTAGTGTTACTACTTTATTAGCATGTGCAGTCACTTTGTTACAGTGCAGTAAAGCCCCGCATATGTGCGTGTGATACTAATTTTAATGAAGACCAAAAAGAGAGCGAGAGACATCATAAAGTTAAATTAAGCATGTAGTGTAATTAGCCAATTAAGTGTTTAATTAGATGTTGATGAGGCTTTGCCACAAACGAGGAAATAGCACTCCCTCAGGTCAAAGAGGCCTTACCCCAACAAAAAGAAAATCACTCTGACAAAGGACACAATTACATTTGCGCATACATGTTAATTCACGCTCGCAAAAACTCACAGCCTGTTGTAATTATGAAGTACAGTATGGTTGTTTATGTGTTCATCTAAAATTAGCCATGGAATTAGTTTTTTTTAATGATTCCATTACCAGATTATTAGCATATCTGATATACGGCTTTAATTACATCCTCATCACATCTTGTAGTTTAATTGGACTGTTTATATCCACCAATTGTAAACTCATTCAGTAACGTTCCCATTATGTTTGTGTAACCCACAACAATTAACTGAAGACAGTCAAATTAAACTGTGGGGTTGATAGTGTAGTGTTCAATATGACCAGTAGGGGGCGGTGAGCGCCTGCACACCCGCCGAGGTCAACACGAAAAAAATAACGTGGTTTTAGCAATTAAAAAGTTTACTTCATTCAGGACAAAAGTACCATGTGTCAGCATTTTGTTGTTCACAGGAAGGTCACGGAGGACCGGTGAGAATGTTTTATTTTTCTGTGCTAGCTTGAGTTCATTTCCATGACCATGAAATAAAAAATAACTGAAACTACTAACTTCTTCTAAACAACTTGCAGGACAGCAGTACACAATTGTTTGCCTTGTATGGCGACGGTTGTATGGTTTTATGTACGATGTAGCTTGAGCTACTGTGAGCCAGTGAGATGCAGTGAAAACAAAGTGAAGGAGTGCAGTGCATTAGTAGTTAGTATACAGTGCTGGTAAATAACCCAGTTTTTCAGTGTGGATGTGCACGTCTGTGTCGCCAGGAACGTCGTACCTGAGGGGGGACAAACAGGTGAGGACTCGGGTGTGTGGGGTCACTGATGATGCTCTACTTCAGCATCTTTTGTTGGACATATTCTTTATGGGTGACAGACCAGCTCCAGTGACTCTTTGGGGTTTGTCTTGACCACCTGCTCAGTCTGGTGCTGTTGTGTAATCATACCAAACCGGGATACAGTTGGTCAGCATGCTCTCCGAGAAAGTAGTGAGAATCCTGGTTGACCATCCTTAAAGAGGAGGCTCGGGCACTCTGGTGTGCATTTGAGGAGAGAAGGATGTGTGGAGGATCCATGAGGTCTTTAGTGATGTGGACTCCCACATAGTTGTAGACGCTCTCCACAGCAGTGCCAATGGTGGCCGGGTGTCCACTGTGTTTCCTTCGCTGACTCCTAAAATCGACAATCAGCTCCTTCGTCCTTCTGATGTTGTGGCGCAAGTTGTTGTTTGCAAAGCAGTTTCATCTCCACCCTATGGTTGTCGTCATCGTGGAACTGAATAACAGAATTTGCGCTGTGCTCGGCAACACAGTCATCAGGGAATAGGAGGTAGAGCATTGGTACACTGCCCCGGTGGTCAGCGGTGTTCAGGATGCATACGGTGGAGGTGTGCTTACCCGTTCCAACAGACGGATGTCTGCCAGTAAGAAAGTCCAAAACCCATCTGCAGGAGGTGTTGTTAAGTCCCAAGTTTTCCAAATAGCTTTGTGGGGATGATTGCTTGCTTAACACCACAAGACACATGGTATTTGTCCGAATATTCTACCAGTTACGTAGGAGTGAATTTACAGTATTTTTTTTCAGCTCTGTATACATGATTGCAACACTCTCGATGAAGGTAGAAACTTCCTGGTTGGTAATGCAATTATTTTCATTGTTAAATTAATCATTCTTGTTTTGCAGTGGTAAAATGTTATTAGTCAGGGAACATAAACTTCAAATATGATGAATAATTTGTTGAATGCCCCTCACATACACACAGGCAACGGCTACATAATCGCATTTATTTGAAGCGCAACATGCTATGAGTTGAGCATGATATCTAATAAATTGGATGTTGATTGGGGTTGTAATAAAAATCTATATGGAGACAGAGACGCACATGAACATGCTGCATATACCCAGTCACACACACACACATACATACAAGTCCATGCATGCACAAACGCTGTGCTAATGAAAGAATCAGTCATAATAACATATCCTGGACACGCAGTCATAAATATATTCATCCAACACTCAAGAGAGAGCGTTCAAGCAAAGAATTTGAAAAACGAGAATATTTGCTTTTATGTAGCGTTAGAATTATTGATATGAGCCCACCCTCTCTTGGCCGTGCACAATTAAGGCGGAAGTGATAGATTATATGTATGATCATTGGCTGATCTGCACATGCACACACACATAATATAACGACTGCACCGCCACATGAATATGTAATGAAGTCTACACTGAAATTAGAGGGACAGAGTTTTACATCATTCTACCTACTCCTTCTTCATCTTTCTCACTTTCACTCCTCCTCCCCCCATCTCCTCTCTTCCCTCCCCTCTCTATTGCTCGGAGGCCTGCAGCTTTTAAATATTTAACACTTCAGAATGATCTGCGTCCATCTTCCTTTTCTTTACATCAGAGTGCTACGCTTGAACCGAGGCTAAGCATACAGAGAAATAAGCCATTTTCGCAGGTTATCGTCATACACTCCGGAAATTTCAGAGGCATATTTCTCTGGGTATGCGGTAGGTGGAGATCACAGAAGACCACATGTGTATTGTATAGTAGGGTAAAACATTCTGTCTGCCAGCCTCATCATCAGTCTGTGTGGGTAGTGGCTAGAGGAGTAATGGAGTGGTTCTGGCAACCATGGGGGTGGAGGATGTGAGGAGGTGGACTGATTGCCAGAGAACACGGGAAATGTCGTCCTCAGGCACTGGACACCCCCTGCGGGACAGACAACTTTGACTGCCTGCAATCTGAAACGTCAATAGTGGTTTAAAAAAAAAAAGGGTCCACACGTAGCAAGAATTTGTGAACGGTGGGACAATTTAAGAATTAAAGAGAGGTCTGAGAATCTTTTATTCCTTAGAATCATAGAGAAGTCAGAGGTGAGAAGTCTTCAGCCCGACAAAAGATAACTTATTTTTTTTAAGCTTCAGTTTGACCCAACAAATTCTGAAAGAATCCACCCACAAACCCTCAAAACATTGAAACGTTAAAGACCAAAACCAAAGATGTATTCATTCGAACAGGTATTGTTTGTGTGGCGTAAAGACTATTTTTCACGGCATCCAGCAAAACAAAGTAGGAAATAACAATAAACTAAAAAATAAACCATTTATCAACTAATATCTGCTAGAAGCACAAAAATCAGGGGAAAAAAAAAAAGACCAAATCAGGAAGTTAACAAAACAGGCAAACAAAAATCTTCTGATCCCGGTGGGATGCGAGGCTGAGCAGAAGATGAAACAAAACAGTGTGGCACACACGATGTGACGGACTCGTACAAAAACGGCAAATAAGATTAGGCCTATATAACTTTAACAAGACCAAGTAACTGTAACACTGCTTTTGTCTCTGTGAGGCTGTATCCAAGTACAGCAATGCTTTGTGCTAAATGTGAAGAGGAGGATGAGCATGTCAGTTTTGAAGGTCTGGAAAACTGGTTTGGATTTTTTTTCTATTTTGACGTGATAGCGGCACTAGATGAAAAGTCAAAGGGTCAGCAAAGTCAGTAGGATTCATCCTCGTGTCACCACTGACATCTGTACCCAATGTCATGGTAATGCATCCAATTGTTGGGATATTTCAGTCAGGCCTGTCAATCAAACAGACACGCCCCAAAAAACACAGCTCTTTAAAGTTTATTTTATAATTAATAACAGGAGTATTTTCATATGGATGTCCAGAACACTAATCTGTAAGAGTGAATTTAGCGAATGACATACAGACATTTTTTTTCATTGACTGATAATTTCATGAGTGAAGTTGAATATTAGTCTTTGGAAACCATCACTTTTTGGAGCCAAACTCTAGCAGCATTTGGTGGTATTCCAGTTTTAGGCCCTTTCGCATTGGCATCATTTTTAGAAGCCAGAAGCTTCGTCCACTTTATTACACAGTCTATGAGTTGGGCAGTATTTAACACATCATTGGTTTTGGGTTTTTTTTATTGGATTTTGTTAAAAAAAAAAAAAAAAAAAAAAAAATACAGACACTCTTTTTAACACACCACAGTCTTCCAAGTCTAGATAGAAATTTATCTTATTTTCTTCCTTTTTAAAGACATTCATCCAACAGTCTGGTGAATGAGAGACAAGTTATAGAGAAGCATTTATATCTACTCATTTACTCATTAATGGCTTTGTTTAGGTGACCGTAACTGATTAAGATGAGACAGCGCCTCATTGGGCATACATTAAAAACACAATTCCAGAATGAAACCCCATCGGAAGGCTTGACATGAGGGGGCAGGGAGTCTGAGTGCCACGGCACTGAGGTTTTCTCATCACAACAGTGAAAATGTCTGTCACCATTCGGTGTGACTGAGGCTGCAGCAGAATTCCTCATTTACATACATTTACATATCAACGTTTCACTTGTTCTGTTTCCTGTTTAATGCGGTTTCAACAAGATGGTAAGAGTGAGGACCAGTTAACTAATACCTTATAGATGCAAACATTGTGGTATTGTGCATGAATGCATGGCTGTACGTCTATGTATGTCTATGTGTGTGTGGGGAATGAAATGTATATTTGCCCATACAGTTTACAGTGTGTGAGTGTCATAGGTGGACCGAGAAAAATATTAAACTGAGGTCAATTCATATGAATCTGCAAGGGTTGAGCTGGCAAGACATACATACTTTATATGACATTAAATTTGAACTGAGAATAATCAAAAGCAGAGGAAACGCCTGGCATAGAGAACAGACATTTGGTCAATGCATGGCTGCCCTTGTGTACAAAATAAATTATATATCAAAAGGATGTAAAGGAAAGTCATTAAATATACATTTGCATTTGGAGGCCTTTGGGGTCTGAGAAATGGCGGTTTTGCAATTTGCAGCCTCACAAGATGAGTCGTGACGGTGATAGTGTGTGGAAGGAGCTCTGATATGCAAAACATTGAGTGGCTGATGATCTGAGCTTTCATGTGTGACGGTACTGGAATAGAAAGATTTGTCACCACCTTCCACGGTTTCACTTGTCTTCATCAGCAGCAATGTCTTTTCTTCAGTTACAAGCTGTCAACCTTTAATAAATACAGACTAGACACAGCATGGCAATGTCAGCACCAATTTAGATCGTTTGCAAAGTTTCAGTCTGGAAAGCCTTGCAGTTAATCACCAGGCCGCAAACGCACCAGCGACAACAAAGCACAGAATTGCTTCATAAAGTAATTTGATGATCTAATTAAGAATAACGATTAGACATCTCTTCCACGCTTCCTTCTTATACAAATAAATTAAGAGATGGTTATGATAATAAGCCTGAACTCTTAATTTGTCTACAAAGTAAAGGATTCGATGACAGAGAGTATGACAAAGGGCAGGAGCCGACACGGGGGAGGACAAACAGATGGATGGAAATTAATGAATAAATGAACATCATGCTTTTTTAAATTTATGCTAGATAGCTACAAAATCTACTTTTTGAAAATATGAACAACACGTCTAACTTTTGTGTTGCATGACTAAGTACATTATTTTGTGGTTAGCATTTAAAGAGGTCCATGAAAGAATTCATAAACATTTATATGATATTTTTCTTTATAATATTGGGATATACTAGCTGGTTCTACCTACTAATAAGAAAAGGCTTCTCTATATATAGACATTTTCTACATTAGTTACCTGCTAAAGATGCTTCTGACCTGGGACATCCAGGTTTAACCTGTATATATAACTTTTAGCAATATATCAGGTGTCTACTCACGACCCTGTGTGTTTTCATTTTAAAGCGAATCAGGCAGAACGATTAAATAGTCAGCTTTATGCCAGCGCTGAGAGTTAATAAAGATTAATTAGCGTACTAGATACAAACATTTCGTTGTGGAAGTCATCAGGGGGTCAGTAACCAGAAATGAGAAGACTGCTTTTGGTTACGTCTGAGTAAAACAAGATCAAGTAGTTTTAAATATGCCACAGATTTTGAGGATAAACATGGCTCTAGACACATTTTTTTTTACATTAGTTGCACAGATGCACAACATTTTTCATTGAGCATTTTGGTGACGCAATCCCACATTGGCGATGGCGGTTCGGTTTAATGAATGTTGAAGCAGCTTTTCAGTGAATTTAAAAAGTGAAATAGTAATTGTACTTTACAGTACACCTGCAGGACACAGTGTGTGTGTGTGTGTGTGTGTGTGTGTGTGTGTGTGTGTGTGTGTGTGTGTGTGTGTGTGTAAGTAAAACAACGAGGGTGATTGGGTCACCCAGTGAATCAAGAGCTGACAGGCCGTGTTGTTGCCACTATGTTGCTTTATGTAACAGTTTGTCAGCTGATAGCAGCTCAGGAATCGCTGGTGGAGACTATAAACATGGAAGTTTCCAGACTGAAAGGCCGAAGGCGTCTCTTTATTTCTCTGGAGGGGATTGCCGTTGCCCGCCTCTTTATAGCTTTCCCCTCATTTCCCGTGTTGATGGAAAATACTCATGGCACACAAATATAAAAGGTCAGAAACACATGCATGCACAAACAGAAGGTAATCGGGGAAAGCCTTTGCATCCCTCAAGCATGCCGTCGCCACAGGGCTCCTGTATGCGATTGTGTGTTTAATCTGAAGTCCCCTGAGATGGTGAAGGACAGCCACGCTCTGTAATACTGTTGAGCCAGCATGTGTCGCCATGGTGTAAGCACATTTTCTGACATACTCAGACCACTGTTGAAAAACAACTAACTCCCATGAGGGTAGCACCCCCCCCCCCCCAACCCCTCCCTCACCCCACACAACGGTGTGACAGCATTTGTGTCTGCGAGCGTGTGTTGATGCAGGTGTTGCTGTGGCCGTCACAAAGGCTAATGGAAGGACCCATCAGCAGCACAACAACCCTAATAGTACTGTAAATACTTGCTCTGCTGGTGTAATGATAGCTTTGTTCAATAATTCAACAGCTGCTGGGAAAATCACCAATCCAGTTTTCTGAAAGACCAAACAACATTGGAGACAATGTCATCAGACAACCAGCGGCACAACGCAGCGCTTATTGGACAAAATCAATTATGAGCCCCATGCATAGCTCCACTCAACAGTTCAGTGCAGCCTCTGACGCAGTGTACAATATATGAAAGTGAAATCAAAGAACTAATGTTTTTGTATGATTCCAGTCTTTTGACTGTCAGATTTGCGGTGTTCGTAGATGTAGCTGGTTTTCTTCAGCCTTTTCGTTTGTTGTAATTGGGTTTCTTTTAGCGGTAGCACATTTGTTAATGAGGCTTGAGGTAAGTGAAGACTTCACTTGGCATGTAAATGAAGAATCCAAGTCAATGAGAGATTCCCGCAGGCAGTTTGTAATATTAACTGAGTTCATTTAGCATGAAACATGGTAAAAGGTTATTTACTAAGTATCGTATGCTGTCGTAGATTTGTCTGCTGGATAAATTGGAACATAAGGTGCAGCGTTTTTTTTTTTTAAACAGCCAATGCACCCTGTTCAGCGAGCCCCCCCCCACCCCGACCTTTTACACAGGAAAGTGACATTAAGACAGATGCCGGTGTTACGCATAATCAGCCGTGCATTCCTTCTCACCAGATAGTTTACGAATCATTTGTGGATAATTTACATCGTGATGTGACAAGACCATAAAAGCTGAAGAAACTGTTTCCATCAGGTTGGTGTACCATGACTGAGATAAAGGTCAGTAATGGATGAGAGTGTAAAATGTATTTCTTTTTTTGTTAATATATCTGGTTAACGACAAAAAAAAAAAAAAAAAGGAAAAGTTGTGTTCCACCAAAGCTGTAATATTTAACTGAGTGTTCACACCCTTAGCTGCTAATGTTCACACATCACCCACAATCCTCTCCTCGCACACGGAAAGAACAGTACCTAATCACTATTCCTCATTGGTGTGAAGACTGGACCTTACAGAGTGTATCTTTTTTCTCCTTGTTTAACACCGCAAACGTGAACTGCATGTCTAACCGAAGGAGGACGCATACATCTACACTGCTGTGCGGTTGAAAAGGCCCCCGTCAAAGAACAGATGCTCTGTGCAGATAAATGAATTAATGAAACACTAGACATCCACACAAAAAAAACATTCCTCCACTGCTTTCTCCACATATTAAACAGCCGTTGGATTTCTTCACGTGCAATTACGACAGACAAGACGTGGAATCCAGAGTGTGATGGGATGTAATGTTCCAATTACCTATTCATTCTTATCTGTTCCATCTTGCTTCCGCTCGTGTGGATAAGTCTGTAGTTCCCTTTTTGTCTGATTTCCAACTGCACCATGTCCCATCCTTTGCTCCCGGTACTAGACATTACCAGCTCATGAATGCCGACCATCTGATCATACTGATGGTACAGAAGGGCCAGACAGACTGTCCTGTGCTAACTGCCAGTCATTTTACATCACAAGTTGTCCCAAATGTTTCACTTCTTCCTGTTAGAGTTTGAAGGACTCCTCACCGTTCCCTTACAAGAAAATCTACAACAGCCATGAAAAATCAAAAGGCCCTTTGTGGAGCCCGTGTTTGGTTTGTCCATTCTGAGATACCGTATAAACATGGCAGCTTAACAGGATGGGCTACCTTATTTTTTTCCCACTCGCATTCTCCAGAGAGAGTTGCTTTCTTTGGTTAGTTTATACAAGAGGAGTAAGATGGTTTGGCCCATAATATCTACATGGCGAGCGACGGGTCCTCTTCCGTAGAGCTTGGGATGTGGCTTAGAGCCAATCAAAGACAGTAGAGGCTGGTCTTCGCAGAACAAAATAACACAGAAGGGCTCTACGGAAGAGGACCCGTCGCTCGCCATGTAGATATTATGGGCTCATTTTAATGAAAATAAACATTTCTCAATTTCATGTGAAACATTTTTGTTATATTTAATTTCTGAAATTAGAGCCCCTAAATCTACACACTGGTCCCTTAAAAACTGAGCAACTTGTGTCAATAACATCGTTCACCATTGTAACCAAGCATAGACTGCATGGACATGTAAGGGAGGTGTGATGTCAGCCATATTTTTTTTTGCACTGGAGCCAGTTTAAAGCTTTAAATTGCAGCTCATGCTTGGCACCATCTTTTCCATTTGGAGCCAAGATCTTCCAACTAAGGAGGCAGGCAGTGACTTTCACGCTCTGGAAATATGCCCTTTCACCTCAAGCGGAAGCCAACACTAATTTACATGTTGCATAACTACATTGTGGTTAAAGGCCAGGTGTCAAACATAATCAATTACAAACCTTAAACTTACTGAAATAATGGATGACAGAGTCTTGTTGTGACTTGGTTGTGTAACACTTTACGCTACTTTCGCATTGGCTCCAGGTTCAACTACAATTTTAACAAACAAGATCAAACGTGATCATTAGTGAGTTTTGGAGCTGTAAATAGGCAGATTTTGTTACCTTTGTTTGCAGGCTTTAGGCTAACATCAAGCTAAGCTAACCATCTGCTGGCTGTAGCCTTATATTAAATGGACGGACATTGAGAGTAGTATTGATCTCAACGTTTAACTCTTCATGGAAAAAGTGAGTGAGTCAAACATCAAACTGCTGTTTAAAGATTGACAGTTTGATCAAGGACAAGTGTTTTTTATTGGTATTTTCTGTCCCTTCCAGAGATAAGCCTTTGTCTTCTTTTTTTTTTTGTGGCATCTGCTTTGCTGTTAAGTTCTCATCAGCAGATGGAGAAGTTGTTGCAAATCAAGTGGCTGTGTGAAAGACAATATTGGCATGCGGAGAGGGTGATAAACGCAAAGCGTCTTGTAAGACAACAGAAGAGAGGTACAGGATGGTACTGATTTATCAATGAATCAAAAGGGTTGATTGTGAGAGAACATTGAGTTATTTGAGAGTGTAAGAGTGATTTAACTGAGATGAATAAAGATAAAAGACAGATTGAGAGTTTTACTGGAATGTCTCCCACAAATTTACTCCCACTCTTCCTCTCCTGCCCACGCACTCTCTGTTACCGTGACGTCCACTCTTCTTTTTTACTCCTCCGCTCAGCTGTGGAGGCGTTCTGTTCTCCTCTCATTCATACAGTGCCACGCTATTTCCATATTTCAGAGTGGACCCTGTTGCATTGAATTAAAATGCCTGTGGAGGAAGAGGAGGCAGAGGAAGAGGAAGCACCATTTTTGGCTCCATCCGAGATCATCTGATTTCCGATCATGCTGATCAGACCTCACATGAGTGCCAAACTCTGCAGATGGAATCATATTTCCAATATTCGTGTTGAAAAACAAGTGTGTATGCTGTACCATGCAAGTGTGCTGATCTCATTACTTGTGAGATCCGTACATTATCAATACTGGCGCTTCCGATGCAGATGGACGGCAGCTGTGAGTCTGATCTCTCTGTGCTTTAAGTTTCGCAGTTATACAGTGACATTGCAACTGATCTTGTTATTTTTGTTTCAAGTTCGGGAAAGACAATCACCGATATCTGCTCAAGCTACAACAATTATAGTCTTTATCAGGAAGAGCAGAGCGTTCCTAATGGTATAATATGTTAGTTATGTGTGCAATACACTGCATGTGCTATGTAACCCTTTTATTTGACATCATGACCTGGTCAGTGAATGGAGTGTCCTGTTAGGTCCGGTACAGACTAACAGTTGCAGTGCTCATCAGTTTAAGGAAAAAACAAAACTAGGAAAACAAGTCATTTTGTCACAGATGACTGATGTCCTTGATTTAAATGCTAATGATTCTTCTTCGTGAACTTCATATTTTATTGATGTGCTTAATACTCCAAACAAACAGTTCTGTATAGTGTGTAGTTAGTAACTTATGACACTTTGTCAAAGTTGAGATATTCTCCTCTTCAGTTGAATCATCTGCAGAGTCATCGTTTAGTCCATTCCCCCGTAGAGCTTTGACAACAACTAATTACTATAGTTTATATCAACCAGTGTTTTTTAACCAGATATATTTCAACTTGAATAAATACTCTGTTGAAATGGCAAAGTGATAGAAGAAAAGGCACAAAACCTGAGTTATTACTCAACTAAGAGTTATCTAGTCATTGGGATGGGGGAGCACCTTAAACCCCAAAAACTCCACACCAGAAATGAAGCCTTGGCCACATGGTCAAGCTCCAAGTTCAGATAGTAACTTTGATCAATTACGTTTTTGTATTCACTTACCTTCACTGCACATGATACCACTTTTTTGTAATGAGGCTAAAATGAATAAATAGTTTAAATGTTAACTTGATAAAGTTAAGTAAGGGCGTCAAGTGTTGTGGGAAATATATCAAAGTCTACCTCTCACACTATTAAATGACATGTACAGCCACAGAGAGGAAGACTTAGAAGCATAAAGGGTCCATGAAGGACATAAGGTTGCTCCATGTCCTGTAAAGGAACGTCAGACCTCTCAGCACCTGATCCTCTTCCCATAAACCAGCTGGTGTGGAAAAAGGGAGGAACCTGGCATTTCAAAACAACCGCCAACGGCCCGTGTGTCGGAGCTAATAATGGAGCAACAGACCGAGAAAGACATCAGCGTTTTGGTTTTACTGTGCTTCTTCACTCAAAGTAAAAATGCACAATTACCAAAGAAGGAAAACATTATACACATTATCCAAAAACATGCACCTCAGGACTGTGCTGACAGGTCATCATTGTAAATGAGAATTGGTTCTCAATTGATATTACCTGGTTAAATAAAGGTCAAATAAATAAATACACAATAATTAACAATATAATAAAAACATAATTAGTGGCATAATTAACTGCAATTAGGTCGAACAGTATGTAAAAGAAGCGGTAGTGTCTCACATGCTGAGAAAATATTTTTTTTCTAAAGACAATTAAAGCATCGTTTTCAAGGCATGCTAACAGACAGCAGGCGTTATTGGGTTTTTAGAGGAGCTTGTCGGCTCAGTCTATCATTTTCAGGCACCAAAACATCAGTTATTACGCTCAATCTTTTATAACCTTTTTCTTAATGTCATGACTTTGTCACAATTTGTAAACTCTGAGTCTATAAAGTAAAAAGGGACCTAAACCACAGCAAATAGCATTAAGTAAAAATGCCATGTAACAGAGGTCACATGTGGCACATCTACAACTTCCACAAGTCAGTATAAGATTATTTTTTATTGCATAGTTGAGATGTTCTTGTGAGATTTTTAGTACCTCAGCTGTCTTGTCTTTCACCATTTATCATCCATTCAACTTGTACTGACTGTTGAGAACACTTTTGGTCAAAATTGGCAGAGAAATAGAAAATGTCAAATGACTGCAAGACTTACAACACTTTATGTCACTTTAAACACCAGGACAATCTTTCAGTTCTTCATATCCTCATTTTCTAACAATATGAGCACACAGCGGTCCCTTGCTGAAGTCACACAAACTTGCGACGACTCAACTGCATTTTATCTGCAGGACAGAAATATTTTGTTTCTGGGGCAGAAACTAAAGGGAAACACGGAGCGCGCAAACCTCCACCAAGGCCACTAGTCCAAGCAAACCAGCTACTGCAACCACTACAGATGTTTTGGACATCTTTGTGGAGGTGTTACAATTGTACCGATTCTGGTTCTCCTTTATGAAATCACTGTTTCCATGTGCTCCCTAACGACTGCCTGCTATATTAAGTTTTAAGTACATGTGTATGTATCCGAGAGGATAACTGGCATAACTTTACTGCTATCGACTGGATTGGATCATGTGTGGCATTAACAGTCCGAATGCCCTGTCTTACAATGTTAATCAAAGTGAAAAGTAATTCATGGATGCACCGCATTATTCTCGATCCAGTCCAGTCTTCTTTGACCTACTTTACACCCCTTCACCAAGTTTTATGAAACTCAGGCCAGCAGTTTTTCTGTAATCCTGCTGACAAACAGACAAACCACACCAAAAACAAACCTCCCAGGCAGAGGTCGTGATTATTGGGCCAAAATAAAAACAGAATTTCACTGGGTTTTTTTTTGGAAGAGGACAAACAGTGTTAACAAGTTGTTGAAAGTGAATGCATTTCATCCTTTCTCTCTCTCTCTCTCTCACTGTGTTTACCTCCAATTTTAGCTACTCATGTAATCCCAGGCTATTGCAAAAATCACTGGTATGCAAAGTCTTTCAATTGTGAGTGTTTCCCCTGCATGACTTCTTAGGTTTTCTGTTGCGTGCTGTGAACTGAGCTAATCTGTATTTGGCCCAGATCAAATCAAGGGGGAGTGGTATAGGTGGTGGCCTGTGGACTTGATCCACTCAGCAGAAAGGTCAGAGTAACACAAACCTCCCCAGACATTCCCAAACTGTCAGTAAACACATGCTGGACAGCGTGACATATTAAGTACAGGAAGTTAGTCAAGGTCTTAATCTCAGTTTGACACATGTCACGTAGGTTTTTCACACTTCAGCTCTGGTCAACACGTGTTTAAAATGCTTTTTTTTTTTTTTTTTTAATTTTTTAAAATTGTAACCTCACATTAAATATATAAATTTGAATTCTAAATGTTATTACATGATCCATTTGACCTCAGTCAGTCTGTTTGCTGCTTCTATAATAAACATCACAGACAGGTTAATGCACCAACATAAACCCCCGGCAGTCTGAAGGGCATTGTAATTTTTAAGTCCAGTCTCAAATTAGCAGTGTTAGCAAACATCCAATAGGATTAAGACACTTAAAGAGGTTAAATTTGTGAACTTCAAAGGCCCACAGCAAGGCTGACCACTGATCGTTACCACATGGCACTGATGCTGTGTATCTTTTTACCACTGAAGTTCAGTGATGTGGAAGCTTCATTTCAATCGATTCACATACGCTGCAACGGATTGAAGCGAAATTAACATGAAGTATTAACACAAGATATAGGTAACTAGGCAAAACAAATAACTTTGTTTTTATATAATCTGTGATCCATTTCTAAAAGAAATAATTCAGTTATGTCCTTTACCCAGGGAATGCAGGAGAACTTGTTTTCACCGTTTACTTTATGCTCTGAAAATTCTCATACGTTATATAGAATAACCTTTTTTCATATAAATTGAATGTGATTTGAAAACTTTGACTTTTTAACTGTTAATTGTCACATTTAGAAATGTCCAATGGATGTTTTACTCAGCTTGTTAAATCAGCTAATTTTGGAACATTGTTCCCATAATGCATCGCATCAAAGTAAAAGTTTTTCAGAAATCCTTTTTGTCTCAATTGAGAAAAGTTATATGATGGAACCTTTTTATACATGTCTCTGAGGAGTCAGACGGTCTTCTCTCTGATCAAAATTAAAAAGCTGCAAACCGCGATTTTTAAGTGGACATAGCACACAGATTTACTTTAATGAAAAATTCTGACTTGAACTAAACTAACTTATTGAGCTTCTTTACACAGTGTTAGCAGATGAGCTGTTTTCAGTCACATCTCTTGCGCCTTTGACCAAACTGCAGATATGTTAACCTTGTCGCAAATGATTGTGGTCATTGGGCCACGGCTCTCAGTTGTGCCTGTCATTAGACCTTTTGGCTTTTTTAGCCTGTTCTGGCCATCCAGTATGACTCCCACCTGAGTGACCTTGCACTCCCCAGTCAGAGGTCAAAGCCTTGTCAGACATGTTTATGAAGATAGCAAGAGGGTCAAGGGCTCTGTTTGTCTGTCTGATGACAAGAGAGGAAACAAGGGATAGGATTCCGGTAATAAATGAAAGACGAGAGCGGAGCTGAAGAGGAGGGTGGTGGGGAGGAGGGGGGGGGGGGGTTATTTGGTTCTCTGCAGAACGTATCGATCCACTTGTGTTTTCGTGGGGTGAACGGGTTTGCTGGCCACGGTCCCGGAAGAAGTGCTGAGGTAGTGGCTGAATCACGCTGTCAAAGTGTTGTTGCAGAGGTTGCACTTAAATTATTGTTCAAGATACATTTGCTGCACGTTTTTGTCTCGTGGCAAGTAGGAGGGCTTCGTGATAATGAATCATGTGCGGCTTACTTTCAAAGTGTGCCAGTGCTGCCCTCTTGTGGCATTTACAAAATACTGTAATAGAAATCTTGATATTCACAGGGAGACACACACAAAAAAAACCCACCTGTGATAAATTAATAAGAATATTCTACAAATCATTTTATTGCATTACACAGTATGGGATGTGAAAAATATAAAATGTAGATGAAGTATCTTCTGTTCTGTCGAACTGTTAGCAAGTTTGCTTTATGCAGGCAAATACTACTAATACTGTATTTACTTCATGGGTTTCATCACAACCAGGAACAACACGCAAACAAAAACAGGTTGCAGTCCGTGTGGAGTTATTGCTATTGCTAACTTTAACAGTGGAAAACGTTGTATCTGTCACTCTCTCTGAAAGGGACACAGGAACTATGTTTGGGGTCCAAAAAGCTTTGTAGGGTCAACTCATGACTGAAATAATCTCTAAATGCTGTATATTAGGCAATAAAGAAAAAAACAGATATGTCTTAAGACCTTTTAAAGCTTCTCAGACCGCATAGATGCTGTATATTTGATATGAATGTGCAACCATGACACATTGACCCTTGACTCTTATTGGAGAATACATTTTCGCACTAGATCAACAGGGATAGCAAAAGTAATTCACATATGGGAACAGTCAAGTACATGTTATGTTTAAGTATATATACATGTGCATTTCTTTGGGATCAAAGATGAGAAAGATTTGGTTCACTGAATAAGAATAAATCCTTTGACACACACTGTTAAACAAATTGTTCTGACAGAGTAAAGAAACAGAAAAGATGATTTTCTTTTTTGCCTATTTCTGTTTGTGCATTTGGTTCAGATAATGTTAACAACAGGGTTGTGCAACAATATACACACATGCCATTTCAAGCCACTCAGAGCATTCATATATGTACACACACACACACACACACACATACACACCTGTCAATGCTATTTCAGTGCTGTTTTGTTTGTTAACAAGGCGCTGGTTGTTACACGTTGAAACATTGATTTTGGATTTATATGGAATCTCAGATAAACTCGCGTCCAACATATTCTCATAAATCTTATAAATAAGAATGGGCTTAATAACACACAACGTAATTCAGTAATAACCTGAGGAGAGTATGTTGAACTATGTTAAAAAGGAACGCTTCATATTTACAATAGAGTGATTGGTATGTCTGTGGCAACAACATTGTGGTGGCTTAGCGAATGACGAGCGTTTGTAGCCAGTGGTAAGTCCCATCCTTTACATTAGTAGCTTAAACGAGTTATAAGGTGTGAAAAATCTATAATATTGTGTAGCTATATCTTTGAGTCACGTGGCAATGGTTGGGAAGGGAAATACAAAGAAGAGCAGAAAGGAAAAGGCAGACGAGAAAGATTCAATAGCACCTGACTTACACAAACAGCCCTTTCAAAATGAACACCAGTTTACCAGTTTAGGGGGGATGTACTCAGTGCAGTGGTAAACCGGGTGCCTTTCCTTACAAACATGTTGTGATTGTGTGTTTCTGTATGGAGCAAAAGGGCACGTGGTCTCTGTTCTGGTTTGTAAAGTTTATTCTCTGGCTGTTCTGCGACCCACATCTCTGTCCCTCCCTCGTCACACACGCCACGCAGGGAAATAGCACCATCCTTTGAAAACTGCAAGTAAAGCCATTTTAAACCGGAGGATTCTGGTTGTGGGTTTATGTCCTCTTCATGCACACCTGACAGCGGCTTATGTGTGTTCGGAGATTGCCTGCTTTTAGCGTTGTCGGGACGGGTTTCCTGGAAGGAGGTAAAATTATAAAAAAAAACATCACAAATCCGTCCGATATTATCATACTCCTAAAGCACATATGAAGGGAAAGACACAAGCTGAAAGGATAATATAACTAAACAGCAGGCTGAAAAGCTGTTTCACTGCCCTCTCTGGTGAGCAGAGAAACACAATGTCTGAGTGTGAGTGCTCTGTCTTACGTAAACATCTCTTCATCTTCGATGGTAGCGAGCCAGAAGCTGTAGGAGTTGGCGTAATAGTTGCAGGTTCCTCGACCGTGACACTCAATGAATGGAGCACTGCGGAACTCCTCCAGGCAGGAACCAGGAGAGGCCAAAGCCTGACCCGAACCCTCAGCACCGGCACTGGTGTGCTACACAAACACACACGACACAATGCAAACAAATGAAGGACATTTTTTGGCTTTCAGGATTCCTCCTAGTCGGCGTGAAATTAGTTTTGGCAGCGTGATAACGTGAAACAAAGTCTGAAACGGGTTTCTTAAAAGTGGGAGAGTTGGCAGCCCTGCCAGTATTTGAAGAAAACAAATCCCTGAAGTGATAGTTCTGTCAGAAAACTGTATCGGTACATATCCTTGAGCATTTAAATGGGGTAAATCCTGGAACTTTTTGGTCTGTTAATGGTGTATACCTGCATATAATGTAGAATATAGGATGGGCATTTCGATAATTCCTCAGAACTAGTTGACTTAACTTTTAACTGGCAAAGCTCTGGTGATGGGTCGCAACATGCTTTTTTTTTCTTCTTAAGTTGTTTAATGGCAGCTGGAAGACACCTTTTTGGTGCATTATCATGGAAATAAGGAAGGACAATAGTTGCATATACTGTTTGATTTAAAAAAAAAAAATAATAATTTAATGACTATTAGAACATCTGAAAATCATGCCTGGCAGTGAATCCATAACTGTAGTAGACGCAACACTAAGGGTACGCACACCACAGTTTGGATCACTGTGATAAGACAGTCTTTAGCTATTGTTAGATTTTCTAATTGACAAAAAGGTGCAAATTTACAGTTTAAAACAAAACGCATGGAGCCCATGCCCAACGCTTGATCTCATTCATCTGTAGTCAGAAAATGTAGCACAAAATTGGAAAAACTGAAGCGCTTCCCCGGACTTATCGGCATCATCTGCTTCACCGTCATTGGCAGATGTACCAATAGGTACAAGCCTGCTAGTAATGTCATGGCATGTCTTTACGAGCTATTCTTTGTCCTTGTTAATTAAACTAAGCCCTTATGTGTATTTATCTTAAAGCGGGAATTAGTTGTCCCAGCCAAGAATACTTGCTGTTCCTCAGGTTCTTTGAGAACCTTTCAGAGAGCAGACCATTTCCTGCCAAATCTAACTTAATAACTATCTTCTACTTCCTTGTAGTATACGTGGCTCACACTGTACGTACAATAATGTGTAATGAGGAACAGAATGTATTGTTGAGAGGGCCGACTCTGTTCACGTGCACTGATTTGTCTCACCATGACAAAGGAGTAGCCAATCCACAGAGAGTCCCAGCCTTTAGGGCAAGATGGAATCATGATGGTCTGACTGTGAACTGCTATCACCATGGCTGGGGCTTCACATACAGCACACCTGTGCACACACACAAACACACACACACACATACACACACACACACACACACACACACACACACACACACACACACACACACACACACACACACACACACACACACATATATGTATGAGAACAGCACAGTATGTAAGTGTCCCACAAGTATCATCCTCATCTGAAATAGAACAGAATGGATTGAACCGCTGACATACCGGCTGATGAAGGGTTTAATGCTTTGACCAGTGATGGGCGCCATGCTCATTGGCATGGGCTCAGGTGAGGTGAGCCAGTAGGAGTAATCATTACGAGAGGCGAAGTTGCACACGTTGTTGATGTTGCAGAACAGGAAGGGCATGGGGCTGAACTTTCTTAGACAGCTGCCTGCCGTACCTGAAACACAGAGCCACGAGACATGTAATTCAAACCACTAAACCTTCGTCCTTCGGTGCAGTCCCGCTCTACTTCTCCACGTCTCGTCTCGCATCGCGTTTCTCACCTAAGTCTTGGCCATGAGAGCGTTCATTGCCTTGTACATAGAGCAAGGAGTAGCCGTCATATATGAGCGTAGTTCCATCTGGACAATTTGGAACCTCCACTGTTTGGCTATGACGTGTTACCAGGAACCCGTGATCCATGGATGAGGGGCCTGGATGACCCACTTGACCTGGAACACCATCAGGTCCCGGGGGCCCGGGGTATCCTCTGGGTCCTAAACATAAAAAGTAATCAGTAAGTTAAGAAAGCAGCATTATAACAGCTCTTCTTATGCCGTTGAACCTCTCACCTTGTGGCCCCGGCAGGCCGCCGTCTCCTTTGGCTCCAGGCTGACCGTGATATCCAGGGAGACCTTCATCACCTTTTGGCCCTGAAGTACCCGTCACACCTGAGAGGAAATGATGAGATAGTTATTAAAATGGAAGTGGATGCCAAGTGAGCAGGAGAACAGTTTTGTATCGCAGGAGATTTAATGGCGCTCATTTATACTTCACCTTGCTGTCCTTTCTGTCCAGGGAACCCAGACGGCCCCTGAGGTCCCGGCAGGCCCTGAAGTCCTGGAAAACCAATGTCTCCTTTGATGAAGATTTTGGGTCCGGGGGGACCAGGAGAGCCATCATTACCTGAAATACACAACATCATTAGATGTTTTATGTTACCAATGTTGTTTTTTAATGGCCATCAAATATTACAAATATTATTATTACTAATGGTCGTTGTCAATACCAACACACTGAAAGTTTTTCAAAACATTTTTTTTTTTACCTTTCTCTCCTGGGAATCCTCTGTCTCCAACTTCTCCTTGGAACCCACCGTCCCCGACAATTCCCTTCGTACCTACAGTCAGTATTAGTTTCGTTTATCTTTTATTTATTTGAATAGATATAAACATATGAACACTAATACACACTTACACACAGGCATACTGCCTGTTACACACAAACATATCATGCTGTATTCACCTGGGAAGCCAGGGACACCCTGTAATCCTCTCTCTCCCTTCTGACCATCGATACCTGGAAGGCCAGATTGTCCCTATAGCCGACACACAAACAGGAAAATATATCAATTTTTGCTAAATTAAAACGGCTTTTACCGACATCTCTCATCTGAATGTAAACTAATGTGTGCAGTAAAAAAAGCTGAAATGGAAAACGGCTTCATGACTTACAGGAAGTCCGTTAACTCCAGGGTCACCCTTGTGTCCCGACTCTCCCTGGAAACCAGGAAGACCCTGATCTCCCTTCACTCCCTTTTGACCATCTCGTCCTGGCACGCCAGAAGGTCCTGGTGCTCCTTGTGATCCTGTTACACAAAGAAAAAGGAATCTTTCTGAATACTCTTTATTCAGTATTAACAATATAAACACTTTTCACGTCACATATATATGAAGTACTAGCAGAAGGTTGTCATATTATGTATTTCACAATACCTGTTTCTCCGGGTTGTCCTGATTCTCCCCTGTCTCCTTTAGGGCCTTCTTGAGAGTTACCTGGAAGACCCCTCTCTCCTCCCTCACCCTGGTGTCCCTGTGGGCCAGGAAGTCCCTTGTCACCTTTGATACCAGGGACACCTGGATTACCTGGAGTCCCAGGGAAGCCAAAACTACCTTTGTCACCTGGAGAGGAAAAGACAAGGCCATGAAACATTGTTGGCCTCCAGTAAATGAGGGATTATGATCAACAATGGAGGGGCTCTAACCTTTGATACCAAGCGCTCCAGGCAGCCCTGGCATCCCGTGACCAGGTAGACCTGCAGACAAGCAGATACAGTGTTCATGCTCAATAATAATAGTGGTCTAAATAACAATGGTTACTAAAGCATTTAGAATAGCGAGAGCAAAGTAATAATGTTTAATAGTATTTAGTGATTCCCACAAATCAAGCTTTAACCAGCAGCAAAACTTTTTTTTACAGTGATAAAAATGTACTACTATGATGCGTATATATCCGTTGTTAAAATGTGTCCGATGCGTTTAACTCTGACATCCACGTGGCATTAATGTCATCAAATTTAATTGGCTGCTCCAACCTCCTGTTTTGTTTTCTGGTTAATGAATGTGATCTTTTTCAAATAAATCGTTTAAATGGCATCAGGATTTTTTTTTTTCCTGTTTTAATAAGGATATGAAAATATATAATTATACTTACCTGTGTTAAAAAAAATGAAATAAATTGAATTTAAATTAATTGAGGTTTCAAGTCAAAGTAAGAAATCTGTATATTCTGTGTGTAAATCACATTCTGTTTCTCTTGTACACTTAGTTGGAGAAGTCCCTGTTACCTGAACACATGATTAAAACAGATTTTTTTTTTTGCTTTTGTTTGATTCATCTGTTTGTATTTGTCAGTTTATGTTTCTCCTAAATAATAAAAATGTGCTTTTGTTGGTTGTAGTTGAGAGGAACTGAGTGAAAGTTTGGTTGGAAGTCCCAAGACAGAGTGACAAAGGAGGATGTATGCATCGGGTTATAAAACTAATCCTGTCCTCAGTCTCCTCTTTACTCCTCTGACATTTACCTGGGTCTCCTCTCTCCCCTGAGGATCCCGGGATGCCATCCACTCCAGGCTCTCCCTTCTCTCCATGAGGACCAAGAGGTCCCTGCATGCCACCCTCACCTTGAAGGTAAGAAGTTTACTCATTATGGGTTGCTGATAGAGGCAGGATTTTCATTTAATTCACTGTTCACCAGAAAGAATAAAACTAATGATTTTAGTGTCAAACCTTGAATAGATGAGTGAAATTTTAGCAGTAATTAAAATGTGGCCATCGATCTGATTACCTCATTAAATAAACCTGTTACTTACCAGGCCGGCCGTCATGACCAGGTTCTCCTGCAGACCCGGGAAGCCCCGGGATACCCTTCTCCCCTGGTCTACCTCCCTGACCTGTACAACACACACAAACCACAATAAGACCCCACCTGAATCAACAACATGTATGATTACTATACCTTCAGTTGTCCTGGGAGACAGAATGACATCAGACTGAAATCTGACCTGTATACCCAGTCCCTCCTTTGTCTCCCTTGGGTCCTTCAACTCCTGGCTTGCCGGGCATACCCTCATGACCCCTCTGACCCTTCTCTCCAGGTGATCCCGGGAATCCTGGCTGGCCGGTCTGACCCTGTACAAGTAGAGGGATTGAGAGGAATGCTAATTAAAGGCAGGTAGGTGTTTATTATCATTGACAGGAAGAAATCAGAAAACATAATGAAAGTTCAAAGATAATATTTATCACACTCGTACTGACAAAAAAAAACTTGGCCCATTCCATCTCTGGGTTTCAGTTTACATTCTTAGTGTTTCCTGCAGGCAGACAGCATATACCAGACAATGGTAAGGGCACCAGCGATTCTTGTAATTGTTACACTTTAAGTGTACTTCAGATGAGTAGTGGCAGTCGAGACTCTTGACACTTTGACAAATACTGAAATGAAACTGGAGCTAACTAATTCAAAATCACAATGACATTATGATGCAAATTACAAAAAAATATAATTTTATAAGTGTTTTTGAATTCTTCCTAAAAGCTTACTGAAAATGAAAGTTTAAATAAACACACTTTTCTAAATTTGTAAAAAAAAAAAAAAAAAAAAAAAAAAAAATTCTAAGTATTGTCCTCGCATCAGTTCTGCTGATTATGCCCATTTAAACCATCGTTGCCTATGTTCAAATTGATACGGCACAGCCATTCCTAATTTTATAGAGTGGATTACCCTTTCTCCTGGATGTCCGGGGATGCCAATACCTGGCTCACCAGGTGATCCGCTATCTCCTTTTTCTCCATCTGTGCCTCTGAATCCAGGATGTCCTGGTGTACCAAAATCTCCTTTACTACCCTTTGGACCAGCCCCACCTGTCCAAAACACACACACACACACACACACGCACGCGCACACACACACACACACACACACACACACACACACACACACACACACAAGTTTAGGAAACGCTATTAACAAGAAACACGCTTAACTTAAATATAGTGTTTCACACTGTAATTTAGGTTTTCCCTTGCTTGAAATATTCTCAATAAAGCATCTTACACTTCTTACCGGACTAAATACCATGTCTGTAATACATATAATATTTTTTTTTACATTTACACACTGGTTTGCATTTCCATGTCATACAATTAGTGTGTTTTATTTGTGTGTATGTACCTGGTATTCCCATCTCTCCCACAGTGCCTTTCTGTCCGGGTGTTCCTATATTGCCAGGCTCTCCAGGAAAACCAAGATCTCCCTTTTCACCTGAGAAATGTCAGTGACATTGAAGTTGACAATGACATAATACAACACTGCATACAGAAAAATATGTAACACAATTGAAAGTAAATTTCCCGTGTCCGGGTGAGTCACCTGGTTGTCCAGGTAATCCAGGCTCTCCATCTTTGCCCGGCATTCCAGGGTCTCCTTGAAGTCCACGGTGGCCCTTCTCTCCAGTGATCCCAGTGTTACCTGATGGGAGAACGGAGTTCAAAACAAAAACCACACACAGGCACTGAGGTATGTCCTAAACTAAAGAATATACAGTACATAATCACCCATGTGCTTGTTTATAGCAAATCTCTACATAAAGACCAAACTCTGATAAGGGCGGGCGATATATCAAATATTATCAATGTTTCGCGGCTTATTCTACGTGGGATGTATTAAATGATAATATCGCGAACACCGAGTAGGTGCAGTTACTCTTCACTACAGCTGACGTTAACAATCGTTTGCATGTATGAGCTGAAACACGACCAGTTTGTTGAGACATCCAGAAGGTTTGTCACATAGAGATGAAAGTTACAGACGAGCTCGAAGTTCATGTGTCACTGCTCCAGTACAAAAGCAGCCTGCAGCCACACGCACAGTCAACTAAATCAAAATATGGGTTAACAAGTAAAACTAAGCATTAAGCAGCTGATAGTTATGGGTGAGTTCATAAATTCAATCTGAAATGGTCATCTGAGATGTTGTTTAGACACAGTTTCAGTTTCATAGATGATCTCTATGATCAGAGATGAGGGGGCCGTAGTTAAACTACTGCACAGTAAAAACACTGTCAAAGAAAAAGTCCTGTTTAAAATAATGCTGCTGCAGTTTTCTACTCAAGAATGTTCATTTATATACAGTACATGTTGTGGTTTTTTTCAAAAGAAAATCCAATAGAACCAATTGGATTGTCATTGAATAAAAACTGTTTTGTTAAATTTAACTTGTGATTTTCCCCTTTTTTACCTGCAATTTTAAAACTGTTCCAATAGAAACCACTAATGAATATAAACAAGCATTCTTCATACTGGTGTTATTTAATGCATCAAAGACTTAAATGAATCACTTCTGAAGTGCTTTAGAGAATATTTCAAAATATTGTGATATATATAGCGTATCGCGATAAGGCCTAAAAATATTGCAATATCATTTTTAGGCCATATCGCCCGACCCTAAACTCTTACTGAACCACTGGCCATTGTGTATGTTTTATACCTATGTGTCCGATGTCTCCTTTCTCCCCCTTCATGTGCTCCATGTCAACTTCACTCATGTTCCCAGGAGGTCCCTGAAGACCTGGCTCTCCTCTTTCACCTTTAGATCCAATGTCTCCAATATCACCTCTTGCTCCAGTAATACCAGGATCACCTGAGATGCAAGGTGGTAACGAGAATCTTTTATTGCTGCTGATGAAGCTGAAGAAATCCTAAAAAGCTTGAACTGTGAGAACAGTTACAGAAGAAGTACATTTTAGAGTTTTATCATTCAAAGTTCCTCACCTCTCAGACCAGGAGGTCCAAATTTACCAGGTGATCCAGGAAATCCTGGTACTCCCGGTGTTCCCATGACCCCCATTTCACCTTTAAAACCTACACACACAAACACATTAAGATTACTGTTACTAGTAAAGGTGAAAAAAAACAAAATATTAAAAACGTGGGTAAATCAGGACAATATTCATTTTCACCAGATCTTTAAACAACAAAAAACGTCATGTTATACTGATCACTCTGCTGCCCTGGTTTTTTCTTAGAAATACTATTCTATGTTGGCCTTGCTGTTCTTTTTTTTTGGCTTTCCTTTGAAGAAATTGTCAGTAAAACTCAACATTTCTGTACAGATATTTGACATTAAACATCCTCCAGCTTTTGAAAGGGCATAATCCATTCCTTACTTTGAAGCTTTTATTGTGAAGCATATACAGGTAGAGTTAAGTGTTGTTGACCAGAGTTTTACCTCAAACAAAAGCACTGCAAAATAGATGCATTCCATTAACTTCAATGTGTCTAATGGACTTAAATGTGATGGCAGCAAAGATGGCATGATCAGTGACTGAATAATGTAAATGCAAATGCTGATTTTTTTTTTATTTTTTTTTTTTTTTTTTACTATGAACTGACCTTTGTTCATTTATATAAGTGCAACATTAACAAAAGAAGAAAAACAAAAAGTAGAAAGACCCCTACATACCCAAAGACACTGGTTTGTTTGTCTCACCTTGGTTTGTTTGTCTCACCTTGGTTTCCAATTTGTCCATCCCTGCCTGGTAAGCCTGGAGTCCCCTGCTGTCCTTTTGAACCTGGGGCTCCGGGGAACCCAAGGGTCCCCTTCTCTCCCTGAGGGCCCGGCATGTCTAGACCAGGAGGACCTGGGTAGCCCTTTTCTCCTTTTACACCTTCCCTTCCTGTACAACAAACACACACAAAATATTTTGTTTCTGATTTCCACAACACCAACTGAAAGTCAGAAAAAAAGAAAGTAAGCATCAAAAAATAAATTCCTCTTTTCCCAGCAGACATTTGGACTTCCCAGATGTTAGAAAGTTACTTAGGATTAACTGTTCTGTCCAAATGCCTCTGTTTGCCATAACGGTGTCAAAATAAATCAGTGTGCACAGAACCATAAAACTGATGCAGCTATGTGGAATTCAGCCATGATTTAACTGTGCCACTTACACTTGTGCTTTCTGTACTGTGACATGTCAAAATAACTCCTGTGAAAAAGGCTTTCATGTTTCTGTGCTGAGTTTGTGCTCACCGTATGGTCCAGGCTCTCCAGGTGGTCCTTGTGGTCCGGGAGCTCCAGACGAGCCTTTTCCTGGAACACCTGGTATGCCAGCCTGTCCAGGAGGCCCTGGAGGCCCCGACTCACCTATTTAAAAAAAACAAAACAGAAAATATCAATCTTGGTACAGAAGACGGGCCTTTTTTTTACTCTTCAGCATGGACTAAATCCATTGAACCGTTAGAGCAGAGTTGTTCTATGTTTCCTGCAGTACCTTGGATGCCCTGAGATCCGGGTGGTCCTGTCTGCCCTTCTCGTCCAGGAACACCAGGCAGTCCAATGCTACCCTTCTCTCCCTGGTAACCAGTGATTCCTGGGTGACCCTGTGAACCTTTTGGACCTGGAAGACCCCGTCCAGCTTCACCCTGCAAGGTTTAGAAAGAAGCACTGAACTGCAATGCAATTCTGACACAAATTTTAAATTATCTCCAAGGTTATTGTGTCTATATATCAGATAATATTGTAGTTGTGGTTGCTAGATTTATTGTATTAAAGCCGAACAGTAGGACTAATGCATTTGTTTGTTGAACTGTCTAAATGGTCAAAATACGATGCGTTGAGGTTTTTGTTGATTCCGTTGCACATTTTTGGCACATGCAGTATATCTAGTTTACAGCATGTGTCACTTTATAATTAAAATATTAACTGAAGTATATATGTTGACAAATACACACTTTTTGTCCAGGTGGACCAGGTTTTCCTGTCAAGCCATCCTGTCCTGTTTTTCCTGGCTCTCCTGTTAATCCTGTAGCTCCTGGAATTCCACTGATTCCTACAAACACGGACCAAACATTTGCGTTTCATTTTATTTGCTGTAGTGCTTTCCTCTTGTGCATGCTCTGCATAAATTCATTATTCACATTTTACTTCCCCATGCTTGGGCAGGAAGATTGGGATCAACGTTTTGGAGTAACTAACCTTTAGGACCAGTTGGGCCTGGAAATCCAATTCCAGGAGGTCCACTTTCACCTTTGTCTCCAGGAAAACCTGGCAACCCTGGATCTCCTACATGGCCTCTGTCACCTGCAATCAATGACACATTTACATTTAAAATCAATATTTTTGCACTGGAGTTTAAATGAAGACATGCTGACTATGGTGTTGCTCACCTTGCAGTCCAGTTATGCCGGATTCTCCTCGTGGTCCAGGGACCCCCTGAGGTCCAGGAGTGCTCACACCTTGACCGGGCTCACCCTTTAAACCTGGTTGACACAATGTTATCAGTGAATTAATGTACTCAATAGGTGTGTGTGTTCAGCATCAGTGTATCGGGTATCAGATGAGGCATTAAGATAGTTTGACTTTACATCTTTTAGTCCTTCACTTTACAGTGTAGCTCTCATGCCTACCTGGTATTCCAGGAGTTCCAGGAAGTCCCTGTCTTCCCTCACTGCCCTTCTCTCCGGGCTCCCCTGATCGGCCAAAACCTGGCACACCAGGTGGACCCCTCTCTCCTGGGACCCCAATAAGACCAGGGTCTCCATCTAGTCCACGTTCACCCTTGATGCCCTCACTGGCCTAAACACAAGATTAGACAAAAGGAATGTCAAATTGTATTTGCTTGTAAAAAAGCTGACAATAAATCATAGACTGAATGCAAGAATGACTTAAATTTAAACTTGATTTAAAATTAATTTAAAAAGGATGATTGTGTAAGTGTAGAATATGTGCAGCATTAATGTTTGGTGTCTGAGCTCTAACTTCATCGCTCATCCCATGGAAACATCAAACTCAACTCAGAAAGGGAATGCCAGACTCAGAGCCGACGGGTGGATGCTGGATTGGAGCTTTTGAAATGCTGTCAGCGATGGCAGCCAGCAGCGGCGTAGCCTCGGGTTGTGTACATGTAACATGTAAATTTAGCAGCAGATTCAAGTTGGGCTGCTTGAAGTAGCTTGCAGGTTTTACTTCATAAAAACTTTTTTTTGTCAAAAGAGGAATCATTTATTTTTAGGGTACTTGTGTTTCACAAGAGTTAAAACAACTTCTACTTATTATCCCCTCATAAAGCTGATAGTGCGATATGTTTGCAACTTATTTACATGCCAAATAACTTAAATTTGGAGTATTGTTGCAATGATGAATGTAAGTCTAATAAGTAAAAGTGAAGTGCGGTTTCACCTGCACCAGAGTAACATAAAAGTTAAGTTATTTTTTTTTCACAGGCCATTTCTTTCCTGTCAAAGCTATTGATTATTTGACAGACAGTTCACTACTAGCGGAGCTCCCACTGTTCTGATAAAATGAGCCTTCATATAAAAACACACAGGTGAACTTACAGGTTCTCCTTTGTGTCCATGTTGACCCGGGAAACCATCTCTCCCTGGTAGTCCATCCAGCCCTGGCTGTCCCGGTGAACCAGCAACACCAGGAAGACCTTTGTCCCCCTTCAGACTAGGAGCTAAGAAAATATCTCCTGGCTCGCCAACAGCACCAGGGGTCCCCATCAACCCAGGTGTTCCTTGATTACCCTGCACACAGGTGAGAAAAAAAATTATGTGCAATGAATGTCATTGACATACTGTATTCTGATGGTTGTGTTCCTGCTCAAATTTTCCTTAACTGAACAATGAAAACTTTCCTCTCCGATTTTGTTGTTTATGTCTGGACATTATTCTACTCACAGGTCTTCCAGATTGTCCGGGAAGTCCAGAAAGACCCTTTTCTCCTTTGCCACCCACTGGACCAGGAGGTCCTGCCAGGTGAGAATGGACATTGCACATCTGTAACTTATCAAATACTCATTAGTGTGTCAATACACACAAAAAAATTGTTATAATATGATAAGAGACACATGGTTGTTTGAACAATATAAACTGTAAAAAGTTGAGGTCAGAAGCACTCAGAAGACCAAATAAATATACAAAAACATGTTTGGACGTGAATCACACACTCCATAAAAAAAAAAAAGATACCTGTAGAAGGTTTGGGGGCTATAACACTGTACATTTGGTGGCTGGACATCACCTTTTTATTTTAATGTTGCCTCACCTCGCTCTCCTTTCGGGCCCTCGGGGCCAGGTATTCCAGCGGGGCCAACGCCATCACATTGAGCACAGGTATCTCCTTTGTCACCTAAAGTTGGGCACAGAAACGTCAGTAAAAAAAATATGGTGTACACACAGCACAGGTCTTAAATATGTGGTCCAGCAGCAGTAGTGATACATGTGGTAAATATCCTTACGAGGATGTTACTACAGATGAGATGGACACATTTTTAATATAATTTTATTTGATTAATTCATCAATTTATCGTTACCTTTCTGTCCCAGTTCCCCTTGTAATCCTGGAGGTCCAGCAGGGCCAGGAGCTCCCCTCTCAATGTCACATTCATTGGGGTCAACTGGGCGGACCACACACACACACACACACACACACACACACACACACACACACACACACACACACACACACACACACACACACACACACACACACACAGTAGATAATTAAAACATAGATACATGCTGTATTGAGGTGTCCCTTGTTGTCATCTTTTGAAATGACTGTAACATTCAAAGATCAGACATACTTGGTTGTCCGGGTGATCCAGGTGGTCCACTGAGCCCTTGTTGTCCTGGAGGACCAACAAGAGACTCTCCCTCTACACCCCTGTCTCCCTTTCCACCCACATCTCCCTTCGGGCCCCTCTCTCCCTGAGGTCCTTCAATGTGCCGGCCTGAAGTAAAAGACAAGAAAGCCAGTAGGTGTTATTTAGGTTAGCATGTATCTGACATGTGCAAGCTTCATGTCTTGTTGTTAGTGTTATTTTACCTGGAGGACCTGCCTCTCCCTGAGGACCAGGAAAACCTGCAGATTAAGAGAAAAACAAAACATGGGAAAGGAAAAACATGGATATCATTGGAACTGAGTGTTTTTGTGTGGGGGATTTACCATACATGTGGGTATTTTATAGCATCCTTTTACCTTTTTCTCCTTCCAACCCTGGGAGACCCAAAGGGGCCTGGAGGGCCAGGTGCACCACTACCCTAAAATTACATATTTACAAAAATTAAGGATGCAGCTACAACATCTGACAGTTAAAGGGTAAATTCAACAGAAGTTAGATGTCTTGCAAGAGACAGATTAACAAAATAGTCCTGTCTTTAGACACTATATGAACAGCTAAAGGTAAAAAATATATATATAATCTGGAGGTGTTCATTTGCTCTTGAAGTCCCTTGTAGGTGAAGTTCCTTTGATTGTGAATCCCACATTTCCCATTACTCAACTCAGTAGCATCTTTTGCTCGATCCTCCCTGTCTGATAAATGCTCAGATCTTCCCAAATTTTTTTCTTTTTTGCTAAGCTTTTTATCTCCAAACTCAAACTGAGACTAGTCAAGTAAAAGTCATAGCCAGGGCTTTAAAAACACTAGGGAATCAAATTTCCCCCCACTGTATTTCAATTTATTTATTTGTTCCATTATAGTTTCTTCAAATTATATATCCCTATGTGACAAATACTTTTCCTGATACAGATTAATTTCATGCAGAGACAATCACGAGACTGTAATAGAAGCTACAGGCCACATCCCACTGAGTCATTTTAAAACCAGTGTATTGTTCCTTTAACAGTCTCTCACTTTATAACAAAATTAATATGTGGTGACATCTGCTGGTAGCTTTCAGAAGTTCTGTTTGTAGCTGATGAAAAAGAGAGCAAGCTAGAGATTCACATAAGTTACTGTAAAACCAAAGGAGAGAGATCACTCACATAACCAGGTGGTCCTTTTTCTCCTTTTTCACCCTGAAACAAGACAAAGAATTTAGTCAGTCTGATCAGGAATTCCTTTGATATACATTCATTTTGAAGTTAAAGCCTTAAATTTACATGATCCCACATTAATTAGTGAATTAGTTACCTGGGAAGCGGGGTATCCAGGAGCTCCAGGAAAACCTTGTTCACCCTGTATGAGAATATATTGTACTTTAGTGATACATATATTATACAATGAAAGAAAACAGCACTGCACAGTAGAGCAGGGGGATAATACAGTAAGTACTACTTACCTTTAGCCCATTGTCTCCATCTTTACCAGGTTTACCCTAGATTACAGGAACACACAGTCTGATTAATTGTAAAAGTGACTGACACATTGAGCTGATTCTCTATAAAATCAGCACAGATACACACAGAAAAGGACACGGTAACTGAACTTCCTGCGTCAGTTATGATCAAATTATACCATCCCAATTAGACACATAAGTTGAGCTACGTACTCTTTGTCCATGTGGGCCGGGATCACCTTTGACACCATCAAGATAAGGGGTGCAAAAGCCCTGCAAAAAAAAAACAACAGGTGTCTAAAAACAAAGTAATAGATAACAAATAGTCTGTGTACACGCTAAGTTTCACACCTCAACATTGGAAAGAAAAATACTTACTTTTTCTCCTTTATCTCCCTGAGGTCCTTTGTACCCCTACAGGAAGAAAAGCAAAAACACATGTAGGAAACAACACATATACAAAAGTAATCTTTTTCATATACACAGATATTAAGTAATAAAACATGAAAATAGTGCCATTTCTTTTGAGCTTGTAAAGAACTGAGTGAGTACCGGTGGTCCAGGTATGTGCACTGTGATATGTCCTCCTTCCACTCCCATCGGGAGTCCAGGGGGGCCCGGTGGGCCCTGATATCCTCGGTCACCCTGCAGGCAGACGGCAACGTTCACAACAACAGCGGCCACAGCCAAATACATTTTCAAAAAAACAATGTAAAAAATGTTTTATTTAAAAATCAAATCAACCACTGAAAATCAAGGCTCTCCAAAACTAGCAATATAGTCTACAAATATTCCTTAATGCATTGAGAAAATTATTTTACTTTTCATCTGATTAAAGCGTAACAAAAAAACAACAACAACAACAACACTAGATTAGACCAATAAAAAGACAAAATTCCAATTTTCCTTCCTCAAACTATTGAAAAAGAAAAAAGATGGATAAAATGATTCTGCAACAGGTGTAGATGGTAATTTACATTATAGCTCAGTAGTAACATTGTAATAACTCAAGTCATACTCTCATTGGCAAGAAAGTGAGTTAATGGAAAAAAAAAAAAAGCAATACATGTGTATAACTGAGGAAAATTAACCCAATAATAACATGTAATGAGTGGGGTAACGATAGGCTTAAAGAAAAAAGGTCATTAATAAAAAGACATGGAGGTAAGGCAATAACTTGGTAAGATGCTAATAATTAGTGGTCTGTATTGGGATAATGTTTTTGCAATAAAGATTTCTTGGATTTTGGGTTGTAATAACGTCCACAACATGATGAATATGGTGTTGACCTTAACAATCACATGAAAACTACAGGTTTTAATTTCCCCCTTGTTTTGTTTCTTTTTAGTTAAAAAAAAAATGAAAAAAAAAATCTCACCTTATCTCCTTTCTCACTCACAAAGGCCAGCTTGTCACCCTGCACAGAGGATGAAAAGAAAGTTCGAATGACATCTCAGCCAAGTCACCATGTCAGAAAATGTTGGCGTTTTTATTATTGTTAAATCTCTACTGTATGCATAATTAATCTTACCTTCTCTCCAGGAGGGCCAGGGGGGCCAGCGTCACCCTGTCAAACAGTGACTCAATTATTCAAACAATTACTAGTAATCATGTAAAAGTCTACAGATATTACATTTTCTAATATGAGCTCTGAATTGTTGGTGTATCTTCAAGCATTTATGCACCTTTGAAATTCCTCAGCAAATTAAGTTTTTCCACTGAATTCGTAAAATGAACAGTTCATCACCGATGGAGTAACTCACCTTCGGTCCCTGGTAACCATGGATTCCTGGAGGTCCGGTAGGTCCAGGAGGGCCAGGTAATCCCTGGGAGAGGAAGTGTGGGAAAAATACTTTACATCGTCTCAGGTTGTTTCTCAGTCTTTGCACATACATTCAAGAACACACACACACACACACACACACACACACACACACACACACACACACACACACACACACACACTACGTACAGGTGTTCCAGGTACACCAGAGAATCCTCTCTCTCCCTTCATGGGGGTAATCCCAAACACACCACCAGGGTCACCCTGAGGGAGACAAAACAGAGGTAAATGCTCTGATAGATCACATGTCCCTTGGCAGAGAAAGATGGGGGGGGAGGGGGGGATAATTCACATATATTCTTAAATAAGATGTAAAGTTTCATGAACTTCAGCTCACCTTCATTCCAGGAATTCCTGGGATGCCCTGAGAAGCGAGAATAGAAATAAATCTATACATTAGATGTTCTCACAGGAAAAATATTTACATTTTAAAATACCGCTTAGTTGATGTATTATGATTTGATGTATAAATCTTCCAGTGTTTTGGTTTTAATTTTAGTTGCATAATACAGCGCTACAAACTGGACAAATCCCCAAAATGTTTGGCAGCTACAAGACAGCTTTTCTTAAGAATGTTTGATGGTTTTCACAATGTTTTCACAGGTCTCTACGGATAAGTGAGCAGTGAGCTGTCAGTGGTGTGCTGCCTGATTTTTCACGCAAACTGTGGTTGCTTACAGGAGGCCCTTGAAGACCAGGAAAACCAGAAGTGCCATCCCTTCCTCTGTCTCCCTGAAACACACAAGCAACACAGTGAGAAGGGAAGAAAAGTGTTTAGTTTGGAGTGTACAGAGAGTCTGGGCGAACAAATCTGCTTCGAAACACACGATAAATAGAAGTGTCTTACTTTAGTTCCATTGCATCCTGGGATACCATGCATACCAGGTGGACCATCGTTTCCATTGATGCCCTATGAACGAGAGTACAGAAATTCAAAGAGACAATTATTAGTTATATGGTGACAACGTCTCCCCAGCTTCCTGACCATTCTGCCCTGCTGCAAGCAGGAAACTTCCCACAGACATCATCCAAGTTAAAATGGAGACTAATAATTATCAACATCATCTAAAACCGAGTTACATGCTTGACAACATTGTTACTGTTACAAGGTGAATTTACTGGATTGTTGCAGGATGTGAGACGTGAAGGCAGCTCAAAGGAAACTTACTGGTAGTCCTGGGTTTCCTGGGAAACCTGGCAGACCAGGAGGACCCTGCGAAATCACAAGCACGTCAAATTTTCTCTCTCATGACAACACAACAACTTGAAGACGAGCAATAATTTGGGAACTGCAAGTTTGTATCATATCATCTTCTTATATTATAATTTAGATGGTTAGTTACTTACTCGTACACCTTTCAGTCCAGTAGCTCCAGGCTCACCCAGATCTCCCTGATAGACAAATGACATCATAATTAGCATAACACAGAAAAATAGTTCTGATGACCTTGAAAAATGTTCTCAAAAAAATATGAAATGCTTCTGTTATACTGAGTAAAGATCTGACAACGTGTAGACATAGGATGGATAATATTAGCTCACCTTGAGCTTATTGATTTTAATGTGTGTAAAGCTGCAACTATTAGTAAAGAAAGCGAAAACTAATCAGCAATTAACATGAGAGTTGAATAATCGTTTTGATTATTTTTAAAGCAAACATTTCTAAAATGTGCTGGTGCTTCTCTCATATGAGGATTTGATATTTTTCTTTGTCCTAGATGATACTAAACTGAATATAATTGGCTTTTAGATGTGAATTCTGGCTGTGAAACATTACAACCATTTTAACACCTAACCGATTAATCAGGGAAATACTGTGCACTAATAATTAATCAGTTCTAACCCTGAGTGAAACGTAGTACGAACCTTGGGGCCCATTGGCCCTGGAGGCCCCTCTGGTCCATGCATCCCCGGGAATCCCATATTACCTTGAAGACCAGGAAATCCACGCTCACCCTGTGATGCACAGGAAGACATTTTAATGACATAAGGACCAAAACGCAAACTCCAAAATAACAGTTCTTTCTATTCCTCTTCTTCAAGTTGGCATACGATACATGTATGTTCAGCCATCGGCAAAACAGCCAATTCTTAAAACATATTTTTTTCTGTATATTTTTTACATTTTAACTAATTATGAAATCTCATAAAAGCATTGTATTATTTCAGTTTAATCAATAACAAATATTGCATCCTCCTCTTGTGTCTGTCGCAGTGTCCTAAAACTGACCCAGATAGACTCTACTATCTGCCACTAGATGGCAGCATTGCTATCAGGGAGAGTCATTCCTCAATAATCTTCACAAGGGAAGAGAGCGATGGGTAAAACTTGCCAATAAATAAGAAACCATCCATATTGAAAGTATTATTTTAGGATTGATTTCCACTCCCTAACCCCAACACTGGACTCACATTAATGGGGAGAAGCATTGCATGTTGACCTATAGATTCATATTATATTTATAAATCTATTTTCATAGGGTTACCAGGGCAACTTCTGTTTTGCGACATCAGGAAGTGATATCATCGGAAAAAAGGCTCACATGAGACTTTGGGGAGGATCTTTAAGGTTTTTCAACAACTTTGAAAACACAGAGGTGCTTTGATTCCAAAGCGATTGGCCGTACTCCACTGAACACAGTCAGTACATCTGTTGTTGTGAAGTGAGCTGAATGTTAGGCTTCTGTTGCTGCTAGAATGAGCCATTAAAGGCTGGACTGTTGCACTGAGTGGTCAGATAACACCCTGCAGCCGGCTGATAAAGCTGAGCCAACACTAGTTCACCTAAACAGCAGGAGGTGCAGTGAACAATAAATGTACAGAGTTGCAGTTTCTTTGAAGCAGTGGTGACATCATACAACTATGTCTGTGACCATTATTTTATTCATCTTTATTTCATTTTAGAGAGGTAAAAGTGTATTCCATAATTTATTTGTGAAAAATGCAGAAATAAGAAACAAATTCAGAAAATGAACCTAAATTGGTGGAGAAACAATGTTTTGTTTTTTCATTCCTGGTTCCTGTCCTAATAAACATCCCACATTATATCTTATCTTGATACTCATGTGGAAGGACTGACACCAAGGTTTGGAACCACTGTGTCATTGATTGTTCTAAAATTAAAGTATTTATTTTTAGACAACCAAAACATTATATCTCATATATCAGGCTCCAAAGGCAATACCTGGTATTAGGATAAGTGCCTTTTCAATAAATCATTATAAAAGTGAATATATAGTGATAATAATATTAATAATATGTTCAGACTTATCTTTTAATGACTGTTTGTTTTTGAGGTGTTTTTTTTTTAAACACAATTAACCGGATAAAATGCTGTTGGTGTGTAAGCAGCTGTCTGTATGTGTTACAGCAAAACTAACTTTGTCCAAGTCAGCTAATATCAACTTTTCATGTTTCTGCTCAGTGATTAACACTAATGCTGAAGTGCTGACAGCTCAGAGGCTCCCAGCCAGTTCGTGACTGGTGCCCCCACCGCTTGTACATATGTAGCTCAGAGCTTCCCTCCATCTGATGGGAATAAGACCTTCAGCCCAGCTGTGTGTCCGGACACGCTCTAATTCAAACTGATCTTTGTTCCCGTCCTGGGCTCTGCTCCGTGACTGAGCCCCATGCGCTACTTTTCCACCCAGACCCGGTTCCAGTCTGTCATGTAATAAATACATATAAAAAAAATCTCACCTTTGCTCCTTTCACACCACTGCAGTCACATTTTCCACATGATGCTCCGCAACCCTGTGGATGAAGGAACACATCAAAATAAATGATCCATCACTTGATAGACAAAACACAACTGGGCTTAGCTGTAAATCTTTTGTGGCCACCTGGTGGCGGCAGAAACAATCTGTAAACATGTTATCATTTTTAAGTTGATATGACCATTGTGTTAGCAAACTTTATTTATTTTAAATATCCATGACACTATCATTCGTTTGGCATTGTGTTTCTTGCTTTCCAGGACATGTAATAACATTGAGAAGAAGATTCACTCTCCTTTTACTGAAGAAAATAACTGGTTCTTTAGGAGCTAAATGCTCACATGTTTTCACAAGGTAGTTCCCATCTCTTTGTGTTGTTTGGTACAGAGCAGGTTGTTTACAGTAGGTTTATTTTGCTAAATAAATACCTGCCAGCCATGTCTAAAAATGACATTAATGAGAACAATGACAGTAAACTGAAACAGGAAACATTCAGGTAAAACAAAAAAAAAGAAGAGGCAAATTTGCCGGAAGGTTCGAAAAAGCTTCACGGAGCCAAAGACAGCTGCAGATTATTATCTGTATGGGTTCAAACCACAAGCTACTCAAATGACATGCACTTTATCAACTCATAGAAATATTAACTGCAATTTTGCTGATGATATCGTTGACAGTGAAGAAACGTAATCAGGTTACTTTTGAGCTACATCAAGCGGCCGTCACCTATTAGCTTTGTAGAAATATTTGCAGGCTGCAGTACATCAATACAGCTGGCCTCAGCCCTTCACCCCCCCCCCCCCCCCCCTCCAACCCTACCCACTCACCTACCCACCCCCCGCTACCCCTGCCCTGCTTCCTCTCCTCTGGGGTCTCCAGAGGCCAGGGCCTGGGAACTGGCCTGCACTGCCTTGGCTCTGTCTTCCATTGCTCCTCTCTTCCTTTGCTCTCCATCTTCCAGCTGTTGTTAGACTCACGTGTAAGGCACCCAGCCAAAAGCCTGTCAAGGCTCTGGAGCGCTCTGCAGGCTTGGGAAGAGAGCGCACAGCTACACTGCCCACACATATTTCTGTCTGTCTCTGACTCACATACACAACAAATAAACGGTTCCATTACCACTCATCTTGATCCCTCTCCCAACTTTCTAAACATGACATTAAATTCACAAGTCATTCATAATTCTGCATTTTACTTTAAATGAATATCCGATCCAACCATTGTCCGTCTTTTTATGTTCCAACAGACCTGATAACTGAACCAATATGTGGCCTTAAAACCATGGGAAACCACAGCAAACAGATTTAATTCTCAGGGCTTTGAGTCCCAACTGCCCACAGTCTGTCCCACTGCACTTGTTCTCCTCTGTTTGCAGTGTGTTGCACATGTGTGGCCTACTGCACTTTGCCATTTCCCATTCCTGCTCTCTGAAACACCTCTCACTCACTCCGTCTCACTTTTCCACCTCTGGTTTCCTAATGTTTTGTTTTTTTCCCAATGAGGCCACAGTAAAACGTAAAGAACACCTGCTTCAGATCAGATTAGTGTCATAAGAGGAAACGACTATTGACTCTGAGAATGAATCACATGTGTGTTTCATTGTGGTAAACCTGCCGGCTCGCAGCCTTAAGGACGCCTGGTGCTGGATTAACGTGATTTTTGTTGGCATTTCACCAGGGGAGCAAAGACCTGCTAATATAATGGTAGAACACGTTACTTATCGTCAGCACTGCTGATCACACCTGTTCATGGAAAAGTATTGATGCTCTCCGCCTGTCTCTGAAATGTTCTTTGTTTCACCGTCCACTTTAAGACACAACTTCAAACATTCCTGCATGTTGGAGGGCATGAGCAGGGAACCCGAACCTCAACCCGACACGCACAATGAAAAGCTTCACCCTCTGATGTCTACCGCTGGATCTCCAAACAGCGCAGTAATCTGCAGGTAGATCAAAGAACTGTTTTATGTGATTTCTTCTGTTTGTTTTGCTTCTACATCCACTATGCATCATCGTCATAAACCCAAACACCAGATGGGAGCGATGGCACAAAGACCCAACTGACATCTGCACAAAAAGAGTGTCTCGTTGATGACTCTTGCACCCACAGATTGGACGATTGTCTGATTTGGTATCTGGGTTTTGGAGGGAGAGGAGATCTTATGAGGACCTTATCATATATATCCTCATGTACGACTATATAGGATAGTGATGGCACTGATCATCTAAGAAGGAAACCATTTCTAACATGAATACCTTTTCTATACATCACAGAGATAACAGGCAGATGAAAGCCGTACAAGTATATTTCAGAGGAAGATTTTCCAGGTTTTACTTCACACTACATATATCTGACATTAGCGACACACCGGTTCAGTTGCTGGATGGGTATTGGCCCCAATATTGGCCTTAGAACAGATAGGGGACCACATAGACCTGATCAACCCACACATAAAGCTTTTACTTTATTCAAGGACCACAAAAAACACAATCTTATAAAATGTTAGAATATTTCTAGTTATACTCACAGAGTTGTATGTAAACTTTCACGAAGTGATCCCCATTCACCGTCTAACTGGGTCGATAGGCTGCATAATGAACACATTTACTTTTGATTTTACTCAAGTAATATTTTAAACGTTGTATCTGTACTTGAGTATTTTCACATTCTGGTGTATTAATAGTACACGTGCACATGTGATTTTGCTGGAACTAGAGACTGAGAAACTAAAGAGATGAAGATGAGGTCACTGCCCAAACATCCTGATCTTTCACAGAGCAAACAGACTGAGAGGCCTGAGGCTCTGCAGTGATGAGTGTTAATGTCCACTGTTAATATCCAGTGGCTGGCGAGTCACTGAGCTCTGGGGGAACTGAATCAGATCCAATAAACTTCTGTGGCAGACTGCCTCGTGTGTCTCTGGACTGTTTATGTCGTTCCAAACTCTGGATGGCAGGTCTGGGTGTCTCCAAACTGTGAAAGATCAGTATGATGTGTGCTGGCCGATTGTTTACATTTACTGGGCAATGCGTAAAACAGTACCTTATCATAATTGTCTGTATTTTGACGGAGTGTTTATGAATGTTTACTGAGGCTGGAGCTGGCAGAGAAACACAGACCTGGAAGTTTGCTTTGACAAGATATGAGATAGACGCAAAAAAGGCCAACAAGAGAAGAGCGGGTGTAACTACCGTGATTTATTCGGTGGCACACAGAGGCACGTTCACAAGCCTTCATAATGTGGATTAAAGTGTCTCGGTGCTACGTGTCAGAGGTGGTCCAGATGACATCGGGTCACGCCTCTTCCCAAAAGGCCTGAAGTTTCAGCAACACTTGCTCGAGATGTCTGATATCATTATATACATAAGTCCGGCTGTGAGATGAGCCCGCGAGAGAGAGGAAGTGATGAGTAATGTTTGCTCTCCAGATTGGAGGCCTCAGCCAGCAGGAGATGCCGGTCCAAAGATCCTGACATTAACACAAACAATCTTAAGGTAAACCAGGCGTGAGCGTATAGAGCTGTTACATAACTGGATGCTAATAAGAGCTTTAGTAGTGTCATGAACGACTCTTACGAGATCGCTTCCATAGATGAGCTTTATACATTCCTCCCAGCACTGCAATGTCCAGTTATTGTCTGCAGCTTTCAGTATTATCTTCTGTCTTCCTTAACAGGTGGAGCATTCTTATTTATCTGAGCAATTTTGTAGCTTTTCTGAGGCTTTTCATTTGATCAAACAGTCCTTCTCAGCAGCTTGGGTAAATAGAGATTTACATGTGCAGAGGAAGATTGAGAGAGGCAGTCTAAATCTCCATGGTAAAAAATAAACTTCCATCTCTAACTGCTAAAACAGCTTGATTTGTAGCAGTTTTGCTGTATTAATATTAAAACCATAACTTTATTGCCGTGTCTTCAGTGAGGACAGTTTAAAAAAAAAAGGTTCCACAACCAATCAATGCAGTATGCGCTTGTAACCACACAGAATCAAACTGCATTCCTGACCTCACGATTCTCATGAAACATTTGTTACAGACTTGAGAGCTCTTGCCTAAATGTTGCACTCAGGATATACAATGGATGGAGAAGGAAGTTATTTGCACAATATAGAGGTTTTGTCACAACAACTTTTTCCAAATCTACAAAGAGGGTCTCATTCTTTGCGGCTCACCGGTGACGACTTTGTCCCTCGGTGCTCTGTGGCTTTATGATTCACGACCTTGGTTCTTCTTGTCAAAGTGGGCAAATCCTCCCCCTCACGCACTGCAGCCAACCTCCAAATATGGCAAGTGTACTGCAGTGGTTCCTAACGCTTTCTTGTAGGGAACAATTACAACATTTACACGAATCCAACCCTACTGAACCCTTTTGGTGTGTAGACTTCATCAAATGTATTACAGCAGTATGAATTATTACCACATGGGGGCTAAACCTGTCCATCCCTGCAGTGCTCCACATTAACTGTACATTTACAACAGCTGTTTCACAGCATCTCTCCTTCCATGTTAAAGGAAACAGAAGATCACACAAGCATCTGGTCAGTGTCATCTGCAGACTTTTCTTTACAACGACATCACATTCCCTGCACATTCCTGCCTTAACCTCCCACTGCTGCTGAAGTATCCTTCAATTCTCCAGGGATTCCTGGTTAGTTGAACCCTGAAGTGTGGGAGGTTTTCTCATGTCAAACCCACTCTTCTCCTTCTCTTACACATCTATTCAGTGCACACACAAACAAATAAAAGCCCAACGTTCAGATAATCTTCTCACATGATGACTATCCAACAGCATCATGAGACTCAGTCCAGGCATTGCAGTTATGGTACTTATTACTGTAAGAATTGGATTCAATTGAACTCCTGTCCCTGAAGATACACAGTTTCGAATCAAATATACAAAAACGCATCTGCACACTTTATAGTAAAGTCACATTTTTAACCAAAGTCATGCATCATCAGGAAGTGAGTGCTGTGGATGGCTCTTTGTTGCCTTTATCATTGTTTTCTGGGGGGAAAAAACTCCAGTTTTCCTGGATCAGCAGTGTGAAAATGTAGAAAAAGGTTTGACTGTGGAGTTCCTCCTCAGTTATCTCCTCGGCTGTGAGGGAGCAGAGAGGAGTCTTCCTTCCACATTGATAAAGATTTCACTGAGGGGCAAAGCAGATAACTCAGTTGTACAGTTATACTTTTGTTGAGCATGCGTTCTATCCCTTTTACAATTTAACTGTAACACCTCGTACTTAAGTCTATAAACTCCTTTATATCATGCAGTTAGAAAGGACAGGTTCCAGTTTTTTCATATCTAAGTACAATATTGACAGTGAGTTGAACATTTGGCCGGCATTCATCGCCAGTTACGGACAGAAATAATAACAACTGACAAAATCTCTGCCTCTATTCTCCTGACTCTGTTGTTTTGCTTTGGTGTGCAGCAGAAAACTGAAACTGCCCCAAGACTTCTCAAACTATTTGTGCTCAGACACCAGCTTCACCGTATGAGGTTAGCCATATTGTTGCATCACTTTGTTTTGTGTTTACATTTTGTGCTATGATTTGGGCGTTTGGCTGTTTGGCTTCTCAAGTTGGCTCATCTAATTACTCTTGATGACATCCGATGAAATTTTGGCTTTGGGTGTCCCAACAGTAAATATTGTGCAACAAGTTGTTAAAATATAAATGTCTCACAAACATCTGTCTTCTTTTGTGGACTGACTAGGTCTTACTGAAATAACAAGTCAAATTATATTTTTTTCCTGAGTCTTACGAGCTCCTGTGTCCTTTTAAAGTCAACACAATCCTCACACGGAGCACACATGTTTTAAGGTAACCTATACAGAGTCTTCATTATGAGCCATTAAATAGGACAAATCTATATTACAGTCAGTTTACTTCAGTGGCAAAGATGTTTAACCTGTGTTAGTCACCCCATAAAGACATACTCATGGCATTAAACCACAGATCACGACTTCCATGTGGAGACAATCAGGATAGTCTTACTCCATAAACATCGGGAGGATCTCACTTGGCAGCAGGGCTCATTAAGCAGCATTAAATGAGACAGTTATGGAGCACAGTGCGAGACAGACATCACAGTGCCCAGTAATAAATGTATCAGCATCAGCTGATTTTAATGTCATGAAGTCGTTATGAGATCAGTGTCTCTGTGCTGCTGGCTTATTCCAGCTTTACAGTGGTTTTCTGTGTTTATTTGTGTTTTTTGCTCGTGGTATGTTAGATCAACTGACCACAAATATGCTGTTTTCACAGCGGTCCTCAGCTTCACAGTAGGGAGGAGGATAAACACAGGAAAAAACTGAAATAATAAAAAATGAGTGGAGGAGGATTGATAAGTTATTTCAGCGGGTGCTGCGTGGATCTGTGCTGCTCTAATATTCATGGCCTTCTCTGGTACTGAGGCCAGGATGAGAGAATAGAAGTGGAGGAGGGGGGTTTTCGGTCTGACTGCCATACTTGGAAGACGAGGCTCTTGGTGCAACGCGCTCTGTAAACAAGCACGAGTCTGCGTGAGGGTGAGCTGCACGTGCACAAACTGGAAATGACGTGAAACAGCATTCCATTAATGACTTAGATAACAAGTTAAATTGCTGTTATATGTGACAGCTGATGTGAGCTCTCAACTCATGTTTTCAGTGCATAAAATGAAAGAAATGAATGAAATTCAACTTATGTAAGCTTTTCATCACGTAATATAAAGAGCAATATCCAATGACATGTACTACACTGCATTGACAATAACATTAAAATGGATATAAAATATAGATTGAATATATACTTGAAACTGAGTCTTAAAACTAGTTTGAAATGTTGGGGAGATAAATTTATCAGCTTCCTTGCTGAGAGTAAAATGAAAAGATGGACAGTACTCGTAAATCTATAATGCTAACTAATGAGACAGTCAACAGCAAGTTAGCGTAGCAGGGGAAAAGCTACTCTGGCTCTGCCCACAAAAATCGACCTCTTTGCACTTTTAAAGCTTTCAGATTTCATTTGTTTAAATCTCATAAAAACTGAAGCATAGTTTATGACAAGACAGCGTCTTTTCCCAAAGTCTTTTCCCCTTCTGTCTTCGTGCTAAGCTAAGTTCGCAGCTCCTGGTGAGCTTTGTATTCGCATGAAAAGATTTATCATTACAAATGATACACAGCATCAATGCTCCAGAGAAACACAAGGTCACGTCGAGAGTCATATATATAGCTAGAGACATATTATATGAACATTCTGCAATAAAACCAGGCTGTGTTTTCTGCTTCCTGTATGTAAGGGAGTCCTGTAGCGCTTAGTCGCTGAGACCAGCTTGATGTAAAACATGCCCTGTTCTGGCTGTAGGCAGCAGGTATTCATCTACACCACAGAAATAATTCAGGCCTCCTGTAACCAAAAGCAGATGTATCTGCAGAGAGCTGTTCACACACACACACACACACACACACACACACACACACACACACACACACACACACACACACACACACACATGGGCCCAACTCATGGCTGCACAAAAACTCACAAGAATGAGCCTGTTAGCAACAAACACACGTGATGGATGTTAAATGAAATGAATACCAGACATTTTGAAAATCTGTGCAATCATAGAACGTGGGCAGGATCATGATCTTTAAGTTTCCCTGAGAAAATCTGCACTTCTAAGAAAGACACATCCTCAAACCCAAGTTATTGAGCAGAGTTAACAAACACATCGGTCAGTCGCCACTCTGCTCATGCATGACCAAGCGTGACCAGGTTAATGCTGCCTGTCATCAAATTTGGAGCCAAGACACCCAAACAGCTGGAAGTGGGGGGTCTCAAAGTGTAGCATCGCTATCCTAAACGAAGATCATATCACCGCGGTATCTTCAGGATCTAAACGGAGAGCTAACAAGTCTGCTCTAATTCAGTGAAGGCAAACACGGCCGGCAGTGGACAGAGTAACAAACACAGCTTATCCTCCGAGACTGCAGAAATTACTCAACATGTCAGCGGACATTCAACATTCAGCACTGCACAGTCGTCTTCAGCAGTCCAGCACCAGCCATGTTAACTGTCAACCCAGGAATTCTCACGAGCAAAATGAACTCAGTAAATGGGGAAAATTGTTTTACACAATTTCTCAGGCTTTCCTGGTTGTCACAGTGATACTGTTTTATAGATTAGACTCAAGTCAAAAAGTTCAATGAAACAATATGATTGTAATTTACCATAATGCTTTACTCGTCATGACCGACACCGAATACAGATGATTGTCTTTGATTCAGTTCGATTTTCGAATTCTGCAACGCGTTAATGCTTTGAACAGATCCTATGCTGTGTATTCCCGCCTTAGATTATAAAGGTCGCTGACCTCTCTTAACCAGCTAGTGCATCGGCATCCCATCTTGACCAGTCACATGACCCTCCCAGGATCATCCTGTTGACCTGTAACCTCTGGACCAGCGATTAGTGGGGATTTAGACACTCAAGCAGAGCTTTCAATGTAAAGGTCATCTTGATAACTCCGCTCCTCCTCAGTGTTTGAGTGTGTGTGGGTGTGTGTGGGTGTGTGTGTAAGGATGTGCAAGTGGATGAAATGTTACCTTGTTAACAAATTAAGCCAGACTCCTGCTAATCTTTTGGCCTCAGAAGGGACTTTCCAGCTCCAACCACTGCACACACACACACACACACACACACACACACACACACACACACACACACACACACACACACACACACACACACACACACACACACACACACACACACACACACACACAAGTACTCAACTCTTGCCCTCAAGCCGGCTCTTTGTTTTAAACACGTTCCAGCACAACTGCTGTCTAAAGAAAAAAAATCACAAATCTGGCGAGCTAACTGAGATGGTGTGCCAGTGGGAGAGATGGGCTGTTCGGTTGCCATGCAGAGCTCTGTTCACGGGCCCACACATCTCTGGTCTGGGCACTTATTGTTCCACACAAGTGCAAAACAAAACATTCCTCTATAATCCCACAGGACCAGGATTGGTCAAAAACACACACAAACATCAAATTGAAAGCTTTTTCTTGTTTGCTGATAAATCCGTTTGAGATGTCTTGATCTGGAAATAAACTATGACAATAATGCAGAGCGGAGTTCGCACATTTTCTGCTAACAAATCGTCTTTTGAGGCAAAGTTAAGAAATGGTCAGGGGGTGGTGATGGAAGTGGGGGGGGGGCAACAATCACGTTGTTGAGATGTTTGTTTGCTTTGAGAAGGGGCCAGTTCAGTTCATGTGCACTTCAGTTCAGCCTGTGGCTCCTCTGTGAGTGTGCCACAGGATATGGGATTTAGGAAGCCATTCTTTCTCTAAGGGGGAAGGCCTCTTCCTTGCCTTTTATGCTCACAAAGACAAGAAGGGGTTGGGTCGGCCTTGCGTCTCTCTCGAGTGCTCTGGTATCTGGGAATAATGTGAGCACATGAGGAGAAGGAGTGACCTCCGTGACTTGAACACTCTCTAAATACTTCCAACCTGAAATATTCTCACAAACTAACGTCTTTAAAAATCAGGGAAATATGTTATTTCACCCAATTAGATTTAAAGTGACAAACTGGCATCTCTGTGAGGCTGTATTTACGGGGGACAGTAGAACCTTCAGCTAAATGCTAGCAGTCGCTGATATTAAACTGGTGTAGTTTTCACCATTTTCAGTTTACCGTGTAGATCTGATTGAAAGATCGTTAGTTTTGCAGATATTTGGTAATCAACCAAAGTACTGGACAAAGTAACATTTTGACATGAGTAAAAATCAATAGATCATTAAAGTCAACATAATATGTATTGTCTGGGCACCTTGAATGTCTGTGCAAAAGTTTGTGTCAGTCCATTAAAAAGATTTTGAGCTATTTCAGGAAGTGAAAACTTTCTGAAAAGTTAGGGAACACCGCCGGTTCAACCCAGGACCCCATTTCACTCCAGGAATATATGCGTCTGGGGATGCTCCATAGAGAATTGTTTGCAGACGTCCCTTCCCACTCGGCGTATACTTCGGGTTAATTTGAACCAATCAGATCGAAACCCGAAGAAAACTGAAGCGGTGAGCCCCGGGCGGCGCAGCCAGGATAGTCAAATACTGCTTTTTGGTCCGAGCTGTTGCTGTGAGAGCGATATGCTGAAGGTATTTTATTTTGCAGTATGAATGCCAGCATGCTTCTTTGGCTGTTCTGACCCGCAATTCTCTGCACAGCAGAAGAAATGTCACATCGACTCAGTCGGAAATCATTTACTCAAAAAAACTAAAGTTTAAATACAAAACCAAACGTTTCTCTCTCAAACCACACACACACACATTTTACATGGAAGCATCTGGCATATAAATTAGTAATTTATACAAAGAGGCATTGTCATTACTGTGACACAAAGCATCCATTCGGGAGTGTACATGTACAGGAAGTGTGTGTTTGTGAATGAAAGCTGCATTTCACATTTTTTCAACGTATGCTTCATTCGTGCACGTCTCACATATGTCAGGTGGTGTTTGTACGCAAAGAGGAAATTACCCCCTTGTAAAGTTATCGTCATCATCATCCTCAGTAACACAATGGGTTTCATATAATGCACAAATGACTACACTACACTACAAGAGTAAAAGTTAGAAAGAGAGGAAATTCAGAGGAATGAGGGAAAGAAAGCTTTTGTCTGTGCATTTCACAAACTAACTGCACCAACAGATGGATAATGTTGCCCTTTAGCTCCATTATGACACTGAACACAGCTGATAGTCATCTAATAGACAGAGCTGCTCCCTGTTGTTCTCCTGTTTCCATACCAGTCCTTATCTCCTACATCACCATTACATCACTGCTGTTTCAACATATTGAGTGATTGTAACTTGCGGATTTCTTCGCCATGAGGCCTTAAAGATGCCGAACCCTGGCGACAGACCTCGCATATATCCTCTTCCCGTGATATGAACCATATCACGTGACCGGCTTAGCTTGTTTCCTACTCAGAGTTAACTGATTACGGCTTTTTCTTGAATACTTTAGAATAACAGCTCCAAAAAAACAAAAACTGCTATTCTCACTGTTCAGCAAGTTGACCGAGCTCAACCACCAGCAGCGACATAAAAAGGGCATCCCAGGAGGAGATGAATAAAGCATCTGTTCTTCCAGGAAAGAGGTTCAAGGCTTGAGGTGTGGATACACGAGAACTGACTGCCAATCTGCTATTTCTATCAATCCTGTCTCCTTAGTGGCAAAACAGTCCCTTTAAATCGTGTCTGGTAAAAAATACAGAGTAACTCTAGCTGAGACGAGGAGACAGTGCAGTGTGACGTTCAAGGAAGATGTTAAAAAAACCCACAAAAAAAACAGCGTACACATCAATGTCAGACATTTCTGTTTTGTTCAGTTGACAGATTTAAGGAATGCCTCCATTGATCTAATGCTCAGGCTCCAAACAAATGTTACATCACAGTCTGGCAACAACATTAACCAGTTCATTTATTGTGGGACAAATTTGAAGCATTTGCTTCCCTCATCTGTGCTGTCATCCTGGGTTATTCTGCCATGACTAAATCCATCAGTTACCCAATCCACCAAACAAACCGCTTCCTCCTCATTTTTCCTGACTCTCATTTGCCTCTGCTGGAGCTTTCACATCACAACATTTGAGCACTTGTGTGGGGCTTAAGTATTTTTTTTTTATCTTCTTTTTACAGCCAAGACTTTGCTGGTATGAATCATTTTCTTAATCCTAAAAGAAAAACCATGACGCATGCATCTGACAGAACAGATACGCTCCTATTTCGCACTAAAAGTTATAGCTTGAGTTCTCCTCGCCCTATCTGTATTGAAAGTAAAGGTTGGTAATATGGCCATTAATATTACGATATTTTAGGGTATTTCTGCATTAATAATTTTGATACGACAAAATTCAGTTCAAGAACATAGAACTGCTACAAAATAAGTGTCATAATTTTATGTGTCAGCAAAAGTCTTAACAGTTTGACTTTAAACATTCAGTAAAACCAAACAATGATCTCTCAGTTATTTAGTTTGTAAACAGCAACAGTAACCTAGGGTGAGATTCAGAGTCTGAAAATAAAGCCGCTTCAAAGCCTTCCTTGTTGTTGCTGTGCGTCAGTTACGGACATATTGTACATCATGTTGTGCTGTTCCCCGGTATGAGGTCATAACTTGAATGTGTGGGATTATTGCCATTATCACAATATCAATTTGTATTTTCAACATATTAAAAAAGATATTGACGTTATTGTGAATGACGCGATATGGCACAACCTCTACGTAAAGTTGACCTGAAGCATACTTTTATGTTTCAAGCCTAATATCCTATGTTTAACACGTTAGAAATAAATATTAGATGGAAAAGGTGGACTGTCCCACGACAGAAGAAGTCGGTTACGGAAACACTGCTGGGAAAACAAAACAGAACAGTCGCAAAATACTGTGCCAAAATGAGGAAGGTGTAATGAGCAGTGCATTAAACCTGCACACTGTGCAGCACTGCAGTGCAGTGGACTGACCAATGACAGATGAGTCCTCAGTTGTATGGAACTTTTTCTTGTGAATGAATGACAAAGGCTTCAACCATGTTTGTAGTCGCATGTGTCATGTAGAAGACGTTAAGTTTCGGTGGGCCCACAGATGTTCCAGCACCAGGACATCATGTATTTGGGAAAAGTCCTATGTATATATGCGAGAGGGGAAGTGGAGGTTGGTGGAAACGACCTGCCTTTGCACCATGAACCCCACCAGCTGCATCATGTCTCAGTCCATTTCTCTCAAATGTCCTGACACTGCCATGTGTTTTTCCTCTGTCGCTCACACTACCTCTTTGATTGAACTTCTGAGATGATGGTCGGCTGAATGAAAGTGAAATCATTCACAGATTTACTTCATGCTCAATCAAATCTGATTAATGTCAGGGGAAAACCTGATAACTTTGAAACTTCCTGTAATGTTTTGCCAGAACTGAAGAATTTCATGCCATGTAGGGTAAGAACATTTTACAACTTGACCTTCAAAACCAAGATTGTCTGTCTTGTTTCCTGAAGAGTTGGAGAAGAGATGTTTTGCCCCGACAGCTAAGAGTGGCTCACGATGATAATTTGTTTAACTATAAAACTCAAGATTTAGGCAATTAGAATTTAACAGGTTAATTGTGAACACGTCGATGTGCAAACAGTGTTTGCCAAAACCAGATTTTTCTTTATCTTCAGTGACTTTTTACAGTTTACCAAACCACAATCACTCTGATTGGCTCATATAACATCAGTTCAGGAACACTCAGTCCTGCACTGTGGGACCAAAGATAAACTGTTCATGTGAGTCAGATCTGATCCGCTCTTTATTTGATTTGGATGGATTTTATTACAGACAGCATCCTTTTACAAACTGGAGTCTTGTCTTTGAGAGATAAACTACAAATAAGACGTGACGTGTGTAACATTTTGCACTTGATATTTTTCAAGTGACGAACGTTAATAACATATAAAGCGAACAAGCAGCTACACATAACAAGGAGGGCACTTCAGTGTATAATGTCATGGGAATGTTATATCCCTGCACATTTTGAACACACAAACCCACGTGTTCATGTGATGCATAAGCAGGAGAAGGTTTTTCAATCTTCTCTGATCATTTTCTCGATCATTTACTGTAACTACAGCTGTAAATAATGCTTATTTTCATCATCAATTAACCCGTCAATTATTTTGTCGATTGTCTGTTTGGTCTTGAAATGTCTGAAAATGGTGACTGTGGACCAGTGTTTCTCTAAGACCAAAGTGCACCTAAAAGTTCTCTTTTTTGCACCAACCAACAGTCCACAATCAAAAGATATTTAGTTTATTATAATAGAGGACGGAAGGAACCAGAAAATATTCACATTTAAGAAGCTGGACTCTGAGAACTTTAGAAAGTTTTTATTAAATAATTACTTAAAACTATTAATCGATTATCAAAATAGTGGGTGATGCATTTTCTGTCAATCAACTAATCGATTAACTAATCGACTAATCTTTGCGGCTCTAAACTCAGTTTGGAATAAAAGTAGCAACATTTTGATGAAAAGCTAAAAAAAAGCTAAAAGGTTTTTGTTATACACAGGATGAACAACGTGTTTATTTAACTTCAAGCTCTGGCATCTGAGATTAATGGTGACTGCATAGCTTTTAACTGCAAATGCATTGTTGTCAGATAATGAAGTATTAAAGTCGAACCGTATTTGGGAATGGCCTTTGTAATCATGACAAATAGGTTTATCAAAGCTTCAGTGAAGATTGTTCTTGCGGTTTCTCTGGAGGTTGAATGGTTTAATGCACCATTTCATCACAACATTCCTGCTTTGAATCCAGCCATAAGAAGAAAAAAAAAACATGTTAAAGCTGATTGTGGCTCACTACTCCAGTCTATAAGATACCACATTAATTCAGCAGACTTCGGCCCAAGGCAACAACAAGATTAAGTACGAAACAGACTAAATTAAAACCAAGCATTGTACAAGAAATGCTGCTCAGGAGGCGCCATCTTATAAATCCCCAGGACTGTACATGCAAACTAAACTGTTATCTTCTGAAGACACAGAGTAACCGCAGACTCAAATGTTGTCTATGTTTCCTGGAAGGGTTACAATAAAGTAATCAAGCATTCGTATTCCACGACCCTTGACTAAACACTGTCCTTTAGCCCTGCATCTGTTCTTCGTAGTTACTGAGCTAGCCAAAAGCTGTCAAGAGGGAACAGCTGAAGGAAGAGAAACTTTTTCACACTAAGACAAAAAAAATACGAAACAGAAATCCATAAATCTAATGGTACCATCATCACCCTCTTACACTCCATCGGTTGGACGCTTTGGCAGCAGAGGGTGGAGGCTCAGGTCTAGGACCTGAAAGAAAGTGAGACTAAAAGATTTGCTACGGGGTCTCATCTCTGGCTCCGACACACATTCCTCCACTTCTTGGGCTCACACCCTTGCCGCCTCCTCCTCCTCCTCCTCCTCATACATGCAGAGTTTCCCTCCATCACTTCCCACCTCCGTCAGACAGACATATCCATTACACCATCTTGGTCCACAAACCACAAATGACATTTATGACACACCAATTTCACAGTTTAACAGCTAAATTGCACTTTCACCATAACGATACACCTCAGAGAAGTAACCAATCTTAACGGCAAGTTGAACTGGAAGTGTTTAAGGTGCAGAAAATATTAGCATGGGACAGACGAGGTGTTTTACGTGCGAAAAGAAAACTGCAGCTGTGACAAATCCGAGTGAAATGCCACCTCGATAATGCTCGGACCACAGGGAACTAAAAAGAGCTTCACCATGCTTAACCAATTTATCTAATCCTCCTCCTCACTTGGCACGGACGGGGAACACACACAGAGAAACACGCACACACACACACACACACACACACACACACACACACACACACACACACACACACACACACACACACACACACACACAAGCAGACAGTGGGGCATACCTGCCACAGTACTCGAGTAATAAGGTCAGGGGAGAATTATCTTTGCGACCCAGACACACCTGTCAAAATAAGAGGACACAAACATTACCACAACCCTACCAAATGTAGGCATTTTTACGACGCTAAGGACGAGGGTCAGGCAGGTTGTGCCTTCCCAGGGTGCATTGCTTGGTTGGTGGTCAGTCGCAGTGACAGAATCAGCTGCTGCTTCTGCAAGAGGTGTGGGGATGGTGGTGGTGGGGGGGAGGGGGGGGTTTGGTCTACAGGATCAGCCCTAGACAAAACTACAAGCAGCCTTGTCGGCACTTTGGGCAGCAACAGATCAAGTCTTGATCGTGATTCTCGGCTTTCAACAGACAAAACATTTCTCAGGCTGCGTGAGGATTAACGGCTCTCAGCGCTGCTTCCTCCGTTCATTTTGGAGTTGGGTTTAACCACGTTGGGATTCAACGTCTTGGGGAGCATCATAGCTCACTCGTGAGCGGGAACCAAGCAGCACAGAGAAATTTGTGTTTTCTCACCAGCTACCACCTTCTCCAAATCCCTCCATCTAACATCCCACACACAAACTGTCACTCCAGGAATCTGTTAATCTGCCCTTCCTCCTCCTCCTCCTCCTCCTCCTCCTCCTCCTACTAATGCTCCTCTAGGAATTACAAATGACTCATTCTAACCAGATTAAATGACCGCCAAGGGAGAGAAACTTTATTCTGTTGATATTTAATAAACAGCTGACAAATTCATTCAGAATCAGACAATGCAGTGAAACAAATGGGAGAAAAGGTCTACAAAGAGCTAGATATTCACTCAATGCTTCACCCTCAGAGAGAATCTTACATTTTTAATTACAGTCTGACACCCTCTAGGTCATCACATTAGCGAGTGCGTGCATACATTTGTGGCTGACTGAATTGTTTGTATGTTCTTAGCTTGGCCAGGAGTTTTCAGTGAAGGAGCCCATGCAAACAGAAGCCTACGACACTGAATCACATCTCCAGAGAGAAAGAAGAGATAAACACTCTGAAGCTACTTGTGGACATCCGCCAAGACACAGATTTATTTCAATTGAGTCACATTTATGCAGGCGTGTGTACAGAAAATTAATTTGTTTTAAATCTAAATTAAAACGATGCTTGTGACCACATTTACGTCAACAAATACGTGCTTCATTGTCCTGGTCAGGAAAACCGCTCTCTGTCCACCGTGCAGCTTCGTCTGAACAAAAGTCCAGAAAGGATCACAAACTTCCTGTTGTGGACCTCCCAATGGGTGGATGGGAAAATATTTAACTCCCGACAATAAATCCAGAATGTTTGAATGACTCCAATTTCATTTGAGTAATATGATCAGTGACAAGATGTTCAGCCAGATATACACCTCCTCACCCATCCTCTTCTCCGTGCAGATGTTCTGTGTCTGTTTCGTGATCGTGCTCCAAGTTGACTTTTCCGCTTTGTTTAACTGGATATGTGGGCTCTCAACATCCCACACTTCTATCCTACGCAGCTGCCTGAATCAGAGCCCAGTCCAAATGGCAAATTTCAGATTACTGTGAATAATAAAGTGAATAATGATTTGTCTGGTGATAGAACATCTGGTGATAAAACAACATGCGATTTCACTATGGATGGAAGCACATGAGGCGCACACCAAGTTTTGTGTCAGACTCCGGAAATCGTCAACGGAGACCCTTGAAATGCTTCAAAAAGCCAACGGCAGTGAAGCAAAAAGCCGGGCGTTGATGTTTCGAGTAGCAATTGCGTTTCCAGAGGGGCAGAGTGTCACCAACCGGATAGGCTTTCTTTGACATTTACAGCGCTGCGCACCATGAAGTCGTCCCCCAGGGGTCAGACTGTCAACACCAAGGTCAACTGTGATGTTCTGAGGTGCCTGATGGAAAACTGTGGTGTGACGGCACTCGGGTTCTCCAACATGACAACACGCCCGCTCAGAGCGCGTTGAAAACAACGTCATCGTCGCTGCTCACCAGATTGGCTCCCTGACACTACTTTGCGTTCCTCAAATGTTGACACAAATAATGATGTGTGCTCTCTGCTCAAGGTCTGCTCAAGGAAGCTCTGCTTCTTTTTTATTTCCCTTCTTAATGTGAGTTTTTCCTTTTCAAGGCGGCGGCTTGGAGAGATGGTTTGATATAAGTGGACTTGATTGCAGTAGATCAGTCTAAGCATCCAGTTTCCAACCCTACATTGGGACACTTTTTCAAAACTGTGTTTACTGTCGCCATGACAACAAAGCTTCCATAAAGCAGTAACCTACACAACGCGGTTCAAGTTATTATTTTAAGTAAAATCATGATCTTCCCCTAGCCCTTAAGAAACACTGCTTTGGGACATATTTTATGGGGAGGAACAACCGTAGACTAATGCCGCGTTCAAACGGGCTCGTTTTCACCGTGTGCACGAGAAGAGTCCGAATGAACAGCGCTCTCGTGGTGTTCACGACGTCGGAACTCAAAATGTTCTATGAGCCTCGAGGTCACGAGTTGTGACGCGTTTGCTGTCATCTACTGAAATGGCAGAGGTCTTGGAAATTCATTTTTCGTTAGATGTTCAGCTAATATGTTGTAATATTAGTCATTTAGAATTTGTCTTCATAACTTAGATAACGGCCTACGTCTGAGGAAAATGTCGATCCTCCAAACAGCCTCATGTTTCCCCTCTGCGCCTTTGCATTTCCTGCATTACGTTACCCGCCTGTTAGCTTGCTAAATTGTTAGCCTATTTGGCTTCTATACGCCGTCCATGTTGCCGTTGCTTAGCAAAAGTGTTTTTACGGCTTAACCACTGGAACGTCAAGCATGAGGTGCACAAGACTTCCCGTGTTGTAACCACGAGCTCACCAGTTCCATTTGAACGCAGCACATATATAAAAATGGAAGTAATTGTTGGTGGTTGGAGGTGAAACCTGCCTTAAAGTGCAGTACCGGTGACGACCACCAGTGGTTCTCTTCGTCCGGACTGTGGAGCCAAGTGCATTAAAATGTGTTTTTATTCGATTATCTAAATATACCAATGATAAACTGCTTACACATTTATGTGTCCCTCATCACAGACATCTTTCTGTAACTCACACACACACACACACACACACACACACACACACACACACACACACACTCGGGCTACTGTAAGCACATCTGCCCCACCCTCTCCCTCCCGCCTTCCTCTCCAGCAGAAGTGGAGGAGGCTGGACTGGGAGTGGACCCAACTCAAAGTGTCCACAGCAGCATGACGGAGCCCGACTTTAAAAAAGTTTGAATTTTTCAGATACATTTCTTACACAGTGAAAAATAAAAAAACATCTGGCACCAAGAGTGTGTCTCAGTGATAGAGAAACAATAGTTTGTCACAGATTAACACAATAAATCAACAGACTGAATACATCAATGAGTTGTTTAGATACTCTGCATGTGTCCATACACACATGGAGAAAGCCTAATCCTCAGTTGAAAGTTGCCCATATTATCAAATTAGAAATTAATCATGCATAAATATACCTGTAATCCCAGCCACAAATATTATAGAGCCTAAAATCGTCCACTTACCTCTGATCCTGTCAGATGTACACAGGAGTAGAGAGCCGCCAGCAGTAACAGAGTGCCGGACGGTAACAGCATCTCGGCGGTGTGTTTTGTGCAGAGTACCCGCAGTCAGCCACCTGTTGTGCGCTCCTCGTCCTCTTTCTTCAGGGAACTCGAGGTTTATCGGCGGAGCACGGGCAGCACGTTTGGCTGCATCTTTGTCCGAGACGATGTGATGTGAGGTTCTGATCAATGCAACTTGGTCTTGTTTTCTGCTGCACCACACCCCCCACCCCACTCCCACAACGACCACCCTCGCTCATGCAAACTGACTCAACCTTGCTGTTACGAACACTTTGACTTTTCTCGGTAAGGAGAGGGACTTCTCGGCACACTTTTGTGCTTTTGCAAGAATATTTGAGGAGGTTTTTGCGCCACAGGGACCTGTCGTGAAACTTTTCAGCCCGGGAGTCAGAGCATCTCTTCTCCTCGTGATAACCATTTCCTTCACTCGCCATCGCGTCAGACTGGAGTGTCTGTAAGTTGTGCATGTTATTACTTTGTTCATCAATTAATACGAGAAAAAAAAAAAAATCAAGATATCATTTCAAGTCAGTGAGTGTTTTCATACGTAAAAGTTTGTGAAGTAGCGCGACTTCACCACAAATACACATCTCACAGACGGGGTCTGATGTATGGACTCATGATTAACCAGTAATTATCACTACGGGGGGGGTCTCGGTCTGCCTCAGGTCGGGGAGTCATGCTGTAAAAGTGTTTCTACAAGTGGAACAGCGGCGTGGGACTTGAGTTTGCGATCCGCATGAGTTGGGACCATGCAAGGACAACACAACACAGGGCAGAAGAATCTGAGGTGAGCACAGTATGCGCACGTTTCACAGCACACGATTACCACATGATTGATTGGTCATCATTTTTACGCGGCCGCTGTCATCAACAGGCTGCTGCTTTTGTGCCTCTTCGTCGCCATCCTCGCCTCGGGAGCGCACGCAGTAAGTTGTACATTTTTGCTTGTGTGAGTTTTCACTTCAAAACTGCAGCCTACTGACAGTTCATGTAAAATAAATGAAAAATAAACCAGCGTCTGCGGGGTTGGATTGTGTTGGTTGAAGTTGCTCGGCAGACACACGCAGACCTCAGTGTTGCCAGTGGGAGTGTCTGGTTGAAGAGTTCCTTAGGAAGGGAGGGTTCTTGACTTTCATGCTGGTAAACAGCAACACAACTCAAAACTGTTTCTGACTCACGTTGCAAGTTTATTGGTTGGCGTTCACACATTCACAGTGTGTTGTTTTACAAAATGAACCAACAGAAATGAGATATCAGGAGTATGTTGTGTTCTACTTGAACCTTTGACCTGACTTTGATGGGTGGGGTCATGACCTCGGCAGGCAGGATGAGGTATTGTTGAGCTTTGTGGGTATACATTTGTCAAGGGGTACTCATGGGTTACAAATTATCCTCTTAACTAATTATGTGCTTAATAAGAAAGGCATGTGGTGGTATAGTTTTTGAGCTGTGATTGATTACGTATCTGTTTAAGAGACTGTTTTGTGCATAAATGAATAGAAACCAACAGATTCCTCATATCCTGGAAAAAACAGTGAAAAAACAGAAATCTATACAGCATGCTTTTAGAAAATTTTTAGATAAGTTGAAAATGCAATACTCATGTGCCAATTTGTCCTTTGAAAGATGGACTGGTGCATCCTTCTCACGTACTGGCCATGGAGGGATCCCGTTCTCACACCTCTCTACTGTTAAGAAATCTGGGCACAAATCCACAATCCTCATTTGCCAAACAGAGCTTTCTAAAGTTCATCTCAAGCTAATATGAAGCTTCATCAGTTTCAGCTGGACCAATCATGTTCCAAACAGATGTCTTTTTTAAAAAATTTTTTTTTTTTTTTTTTTATCATGCATTGCTTCTTTGTCTGCCTGTCCTTTCACTTTAACTCAGCGAGGGACACAAAACAGGGGAATCTGTCTGCAGAGTTTTTAAGGAGATAAAACTTTTCCATGGTGCAGGAAATGTCTTCACTTTAATTTATCATGTGCTTGTTGCTTCTTCTTATCTATAAATACTTAGTCATGAGGATTTTTCATGGCCTCCATCTGCTCACAGTAAAGCCAGCACACTAAAATTAGTCTTTTCAGCTTATTAACTGTTTCGTTTGGTCTTGAGAGTGCCCGTGACATAAGGCCTCAGATGTTTCTTTTGAACCATGCGTTCGCGTTTACACCGTGAATAATCGGGGGAATCACTACTTTATTGCTTCTAAGATCACAGGAGGACAAAACCCATCATAGACACAGTCCACACTCCACTTTTCTGGCATTTTCCACCATGCACCAACGTAACGGTCTCTGACTTGTTTCCAATTAGTTTTGAAGGTCCCTGATCCGGCACGTCTTCATACTGCCCCTACACTTCCCTTGCCGGTAGTTTGTATAATGCGTCTTGCATACGTGTTGCGTGAATTCCTGAGGACGTGCAAAACCAATGCCCCAAAATATGCAAGGCGTAGTTTAAAAGCAAGTGTATCTCTGAGCCAGCGCGGTTGTGCCTCTGTGCATGTTCATGTGCAGCCCAATATTTGACAGCAAAATAAACTGGACGATAGTTTTTGGCTCTGTATGTATGTCACTATGTTTGTATACTATTGGTAAGCAGCTGCACACAGTTTTCTTTTTCTTTTTTCTTGTTGTTTGGCCAATGGCAATAAACAAAGGATCTATTCTTTATGCTGTTTAACTCTCAATTGCAATATTTATAAAAGTGCATGCAAGTACAGACATCTGCAGCTGTCTGCCAACACGGACGAGGAAACCACCAATTAGTCTTAAACTGGGAGATTTTCGGATGCCTTTGATACTTAGTTTTGTAATAAGAACATTTTGAGATAATCCTTGGCCTTAGTTTTAAAGACTTTTAAATTGTGTATACTTGTGTGTAAACTTCAGTGTGTGTGTATAGAAGCAGCTAAAAAAAAAGTTCAGCGATTCAATTAGAAAAATAAGATTCAACTACTAATGATTTAAATCCTCAGTATTTTTGGTCAGTGGAGCCACTCCTTGCAGTTGCTGACATTAAAAATCCCTTTTTGTTCACTTGGTTTGTTGCTTTCTGACACACCTACAAGCGTGAGCACCCTCACTTGGATTTTACTTTACACTTAGAAGTTGTTTTACAATTTTAAGTAAGAGAGAGAATACAGATGTCTCAACATACTGTGATAATGTTTGACTGGGCCAAAGTAATAGCCCATAAAATGTTCTGTAATGATTTATTATGTTTTATCCTTTCTCTCTCCAGACCTGCTGACTTTGCATTGCCTACGTTTGTTTCCTTTCACCAAGCCCACCTGTGTGATGCTGAATCAACGTGTGTGTCTGTGCTAGCGTGTGCAGCATGTTTCATTTTCTCTTTGTTTGGGCATATTCAGGCTGTCAGCTGTTTGGGTTGCTCCGAGGTATTTAATATCGTACTCAAGGCTCTCAGATGAAAAGTTATTTGGTCGATCGTAATGAAAAGGCCCTGTTGTCTCTTGCTTTTATCAGATTTGGTCAGGTCTTGATTAAAAGCATGTGACATAGCTCAGCTCCTCTGTGTACTGTGCATTTTTTTCTCCAAGGCAGCGATGCAGGGAGACAGCGGGCTAATTTTAGTTTGGCGGGATCCTGGCAGTGCTCTTCGCAGACAACTAAATTGTCATAAGGAGAAACTTCACATTCATTATGCAAAAAACTGGAGTAAAAACAAAAAATCTTGGTTTCTGGATGTGACGTACAAGCAGCATCTGACTTTTTAGTGAAATATTTCCATCTGTAAACATTAGAGAGGCTGTTGGAAGCACAATGCGGAGTCGGTTTCAGTAGCTATGAGCTGGAGGTGTAAAAACAGTTTGGGGAAACAGTAACCACGTGCACGTCACTCTGATGTTTCCCATCTGACACAGAATTTTCTCAAACTCGACTGCATCTCAGAAAATATGTTTCTGGTTAATTTCACATCTAAATCTGCCCGTGGGACTTTTTCACTTGATTGAAACAAACCATTGTGCAACAGATTCCCAGCATCCATCTCCATGTGACGTTTTACATTTGGAATTCCCCTGCCTGTAACTGTAATTCTCAAGATTGTTTTCATGATGGATTTAATTTGTAATGTTCGCTGGCATCAAACAAGAAAGGGTTCCCGCTGGTGCGATGTGACTCTGTGTCTTTACAGGGAGTTGAGTTGATCCGGACTAACGCCCTGTCTATCCAGAAAGCGTCTCAGTCGCGTTTTTGAGTCGTACAGGTCATCTCACATGATCCTGACAGAACAGTAGAATTCCACGTTGATCAATACTGTGTATACTACCAGCATAACCACTTTCATGTTCCAACCTGAAGTGTATTTTTAGGCCTGAAGTCTGTTTTTCTTTGATTTGTGCACATAACTACGGGCATTGTGTAAAGGACTCAAAATGTCAGTGCCCGACGCTCGACACTACATGGACACCTCCCGTTTAGTCACACCGATGGTGCACTCGCTGCTGCTCTGCTAAACGTGACTCTCACCCTACGCTATGTAACGGTGAAAAAGTGCTAATTGTTTCAGATATCTTTTCTCTATTCACTTTTGGAGCCTGTTGAATATACTGTATCTTCATGATGCTGCTTTACTTCGGTGGGAAAATGTAACCCGCAGATTCATGAGAGCCAAAAACATGATATTGTGGATGCATTTAACTGCCACCACTCCGGCTTCAAACACGCACATCAACCGTGCACACGAATACCATTTATCAGTGTCCGCTGGCAGAGGAAGGAAGGCTCTCGAGGCTATAATGTTAACAGGATGTTTCGTATAGGGCCCTTTGAGAGGCTTTGATTCTCATGTGTTTGAGAATGTATTTCAAGATGTGTTTGAGCACTGTGGAATTTGGGGGGTGATACTGGCAGAGGATGTATGACTTGTGGGAAGTTGGTCTGAGACCATGGAAGAGATGTCCTTGGCCGCAGTACCTGGAGGCCAAGCAGCAACGTCTGCTTTAGCAATTACCCTATTTTCCGCTAAGTGGATGATTGTGATAGATGTTGGTTCTGCATGTGCCGTCTTGGCCCGGTATCCCATTGCACACACAGGGTCAAACTAAATCAAAATGTGTGCGTTTTGAATATCCATAAGAGAGTAGGAAAAATATGCAAATGATGGAAACACAGTTCGGGTTGCTTCCACAGCCGTGGTGGTCACTTGGGGAGGTTTAAAAGCATGAGCCTGCCTCAAAAACTGAATGAGTGTTGTGTGGTGAGAGTCACCAACTGGAGAGCAGACACGTGACTGACCTCGGGAATGGGATTGTTTTATGGGGGGAGGAAAGGTGTGTGTCCGGAGCAAGAGGAAGATGTCTGCCTGTGATAAGGCTCGAAAAACGGTATGCACATCCACTGCCAAAATAGTGGCTGTGACATGGGGAGTGCTCGACTGTAACAATCAGGGGAAGAGCCCATTGTGCTGGTATGCAGGAAGCCACAGCCTCAGATGAGAAGCCCTTGTGAGGGGCTTCTCTGACACTGATGTGTGTTTGCACAGACATCAATGTGTGTGTGTGTGTGTGTGTGTGTGTGTTGCGTGGTGAGAGATTGAAGCAGAGGTGACGAGCAGTTTCCACTGAGGTGTTTCCCTCACCTCAGAGAGGCACCCGCTGACCTCTCTGCATTCAATACTGCGGTTGTGTTTGTGTCGATGGACTGGCATGTGCATGTGAATGGAAGTACAGTACGTGTGTCTTCTGTTTGTGCAAGTATTGTTTCCTCAGGAATCGCCCTTTTTTTTTCCTGAAAACTTGACCTTGTAGTGGCGATTGTTTAATAAGTCCCCGATGTTCTGCATTGTAAGCGTGAGGAATGGCCTGGTGTGCCTGGCTGCTTGCCTTCTGAATGTGTCATGCATGTACAATTATAATGCAGAGAATTATGGTCAAGGATTAAAAAGACAGTAAATCTGCCCGAGATTTGTTTTCAGCATCTTGTGGGTTTCTTAAAGATGTCTTTAATTTGTCAGATTATTTTCTCTCCCTCATTTTCAGGATGTGTGAGCCTCATTTTCTTTCTTGCACGTGCAGAGAGTGTGGGCTGTGTTTAACTGTGGCCTTCGTGAAGTTTGATTTTTATGGGAAACATCCTGAGTGCAGAATTGTGTGAAGAGAAAATAGATTATCCAGAGAGGTTCTCTAAACAGGAAAAGGAAACGGGGTGGAGTTAAGTGTGTCAGAGATTCTTTACAGCCCACACTGGACCCCCACATTTGACATTTGACTTACTTCGGTGTATATTTACAACATAAACTCGGCCCGTTCATACTTTATATGAGCCAGCATAGGACAGAGAAGGACATTAAATGTGATGTGTTAAAAGCATGAAGGCCATATTTTATTAATGAAGATTTGATTCATGTTTTATATATCAAAAACGTGCATGAAGCACAGAGAATCTAGCTTTTGTGAGCAAGTAATCCAAAATGGATAAAAATCAGCACTTGCTTTTATGAGCAGATTATTGTGGGCGAGAAACTTTCAACGCGCTGAGTGAGTGAGTGAGTGAGTGAGTGAGTGAGTGAGTGAGTGCGTGCGTGCGCGCGTGCGTGCGTGCATTGTCATGTTGGAGAACCCGCGTGCCATCGCGCCACCATTCAGGTCATTTGCACTGAATGTTTCCCTCAAACGGCTCAGAACATCACTGAAGAACTCGGTGTTGACAGTCTGACCTTTTGGGGACAAATTCATGATTAACAACCCCGCGAATGTCGAAAAAAATATCACCTGATTGCACGACTGACCAGATGTAAATTTTTCGGTTTTGGACGGTGACGTTTCACTCAGAACACCTCTCAACGCTCAGTGCTTCATTGCCGTAGATTTCCTGAAGCATTTCGAGGGTCTCCGTTACCGATTTCCAGAGTTGGTCACAAAATTCTGTGTTCATCCTTCGGATCATGGATCAATCGCAGATGTGCCGGACCAGCACTCACAAAAGCATGCGTAACACGGGTGCTGCGCAACGGTCACGCAAAACAAGAACTTATTGATCCCCTTTCTGGAGATAGATTCAAAAAAATATCCATATATTTGGAGTATTGCAACATTAGAAACACTATTAACAACTACCTAACAACTGGGATTCTGGGAAAACCAGGTTACAAAGGTGTCTGCTCATCTACACAGACATTAAGTACACACATGCATGTTGTACTGTTGTGCAGAGTCATCAGAATCTGTCTCCAGCTGTGATTTTGTTAGGATAAAAAAAATTTTTAAATGACATTATAGTTACTATTTAGATGTTGTGTTGGTAAAAGAAAAAGTTGGGAGTATAAGGCAGCGAGCGTGTTTGGATACCAGCTGTTTGATTCCAGGGATAATAGCTGTTCATGCTTCATTCTCATTCCCAGCCATGTGTGACAGCCCACAGAAACCACAGACACACTCATACCACTGCCCTGGTACAATACAGTCTACAGTATGTGGGCGGACTCACACACACACACACACACACACACACACACACACACACACACACACACACACACACACACACAGTTTACTGTATAACATCAAACATTATACCATAGCCACTCCAACTAACAACTTAAATTATCAATAAATCTGCCAGTATTTTCTCTGTTAATCAATTACAAAATCATGTGGTCGGTAAATTGTCACTAAAAAAACATTCCTTTACAATTTTGTCAACACCTCTTTGTCAACACCTCAAAGAATATCCTGAAGCTAGCGTGGTGTTTTTACCCTTCACATGTCCAACTCTAAAAATATCTCAACATTATTACACTTTGTTCAAACTGTACTCCTGTGTAGTTGTCATTAATGGTGTTTTTAGCAAACAATTTGCTTACTAGTTTGTATGATATTCTTTAAAGAAATATATATATATTTTTTTGTGTGTTTATTGAATAGGAAAGCTGGAATATCCAGTACGAAGTAATAGGCAGTAGAACAGGAAAACTTTATTTGACTTGGAATGAAGTTCGGAAGTAAATTCATGGTGGACGTGGTCTCCGGAAAATTAATGTATACTGTATATATATATATATATCCACCCCTGTCCTTTGCCCTGACTCCATCTCAGTGATTAATGGAGGGACACGGGGGTCCCATCAGACTGGGCTGAAAGAATTCGTCCTCCCAGGCCTCGGTCTCTCAGCATAGCTCTGTCCCTCACTTCCTTTTATAGCCTCGTTCTGCCCCTGGTCTTCATCTCCCCTGTCTTCTGTCCTCTCGCTCTCTCTCCATCTATCCCTGAAAGAGACACTTGGCACACGGTCTGTCCACCCTCTTCCCCTCTCAGCTTGTCTTCACATTTCGGCTCTCTACCCATTTACCCCCCCCCCCCCCCCCCCCCCCCCCCCATTCCTCCTCTTCCTCCTCGTGCATCTCTGGTCGTCTGTTTCCCCTCAGTAGAGGTGCGTCTTCTCAATGAGCTCAGATGGAAGGATTTTTCCAGCTGTGTTTACAGAAAGAACATACATACTGCTTCTCAGAAAATGAATCTCGGTTTCCTTATGTACTGTTTGGTTCAACAGGTGGTGATAATGATGGAATCTCTGGAGTCATTTGTTTTAATTTGATGCATAGGAGGTTTTGAGAGTGATGCACTGAAGACTAGACATGATCCCATTCATAATGTCACAACTGTGATATCTCATGAAGCCGTTCACTGATCTGACATTTTTCTTCTGGACGGGAATCGTAGACCATGAACTTCCATTCCAGCTGTGGCCTAATTGATTAAACTGAATTATTTCTTGTCATGTGAAGAATGTTAACAAAGTTAAATGCCCACTTTGAGATAACATGACCGTGTCCAGTTCCCCTCTCTCTCCGTCTTGTGCCCCGTCTTTCTTTTTCTTCTCTTCTAGAACATCGGCCTGACACCACTTTGGTCCAGACTGAAATATCTCAACAGCTTTATGATAAATTGCCATGAAATTTGGTACAGATATTCCTGGTGCTTGGAGAATCAATCTCTTGATAATTTTAGTGATTCAGACATTTCCCGCAGCGCCACCATGAGGTTAACATTTGCGCCTGACAACATTTCAAATGTTGAAAATGAAATTTTTTTATTGTTTTATGAAAAATATATGCTAACTCTGAATTTGATGGCAGCAACACATCTCAAAAAAGTTGGGACAGGGGCATTGAGGCAAAAGTAAAAAAGAAAAAACACCTGGTGGAATATCTCACAACTAACTGGATTAAATGGCAACACGTCAGTAGCATGAAAGTATAAAAAGAGCATCGCAGAGAGGCAGAGTCTCTCAGCAGTGAAGATGGGGAGAGGTTCTCAACTCTGTTAAAGACTGTGTGGGCAAAAAGGGCAAAAAGTTAGGAATGATTTTCCTCAATGTGAAATTGCAAAGAATTGTGGGATTTCATCATCTACGTGTCCATGATATCATTAAAAGATTCAGAAAACCGAAAACCAATACTGGACGTCTGTGATCTTCGGGCCCTCAGGCAGCTCTGCATTAAAAAACGATTCTGTAGTGGGAATCTCGGTATCATGTGGAAATTCCTTGCATTCTGTTTTTTACACAGCAACCCAATTTTTTGGGAAACGGGGTTGTACCTTTGCATCAACCTTTGCTCCTGACTGTCTCACCATTGTAGTCATATGTGTCTCTGGACACTAATCTTACCATCCTGATGGTTATCAGTGGAGGTCTGCTGCACAATCAAATCTAACCTGATGATTTATTTCATCCTCAACAGTCAGTCCTCATTTCCTTCATTTTCCTGAATTTTTGAATTCCTTTTCTACTCATAAACAGAACTAAAACAACACTGCTGTTCTCAGACTTCTCAAGTGTCCATGTTACTGAGTGGATCCGTCCATCTGGATGTCATTATATCATTGATCATCTGATTAGAGGTTTGAGCAGCATGACAATCCACATAACAAGGTCTGACAGGTTAGTCTGTTTGCAACAAGGTCCACAGCAGAACTGGTCTAATCCCAGGTTGATTTATCTCAGTTTGTAGCAGTGCAGCCTCCTGGGAATTGGAGTTGAGCCGCCGTGTGACCTGCAGGCCTGTTGAGGAAAGGGAAGGTCGAGCTTTGTCAGGCTGAAACCAAAGCTGTGTTTTTACACTGGAGCCTCGTCACAGGAGCTCAGTGGGAGTTTCTGCTCTGCTCTGCTTGTTTCAGGTCCCTCTGCTCGAGTTCATGTTCTCCTTCAAAGTCATGTCCTTCTGACCCAGCACTTCCCTCCCACTGCTCCCCTGTTCAATTTCAATTTGTATAGCATCGTTTTTGTGTCATTATAAAATCACAGTCAAGTGAAACAAATGTTGTACAACTGTAAATGTTATTGAGTTTTAAACATAATCCTATAAGTAGTCTTTAATTGATAAACCCTCTAGAGTTTCTCTAGCCATGAAAGACTTGACTCAGTTGATATACTTTTGTTTGTTATCACAGGCCTCTGATTTCAAGTCGGAAGAAACCAAACACACCTACGTATTCTCTGTGTTGAAAAATGTATATATTCAAAATCTGTTTGACGATTTTTTTTTTTTTAATATCAAATGACATTATCGCAGCATACATATTGAAATAGTCCAGGTTGTCCTGAGAAAATGAATCCAGTTGTACTGTAATTACCAAAAGAGTCTCCTCCCATGCCTCTCACATCTTTAATGTTAAGTTATGAGCAACTGTTTGTTGTTTGTTATCATTGTTGTGTTGTTAGTTTGCTAAGTACTGGTTTGGATTTTGTGTAAATGTATGAGTCTTCTTTGAGGTTTATGAGAGCGTGCAGACACAACAGGAAGCAGAATTAGCTGTATAAAAGATCAAGCTCAACTGTTTATCGAGAATAAAAGAAAATGAAAGCCATTTATGGCTTGCACGAAATGTTCCTCCGTCACTATAATGGAGACCTATGGGACAGTTGGTGTTATATCGAGACATGCCTCAGTTTCCGAGGCCAACTCAAACATGGTTATGTTTGATGTTTGCTTTTCCGGCTTCTGTATGCATGTGTGTGAGTTTGTTTTACTGCTGAAATCTGATTATTTGATTGAGCTCCATGTTGAACTATTGCCGGAAGGTAAAGTATACAGAAAGTATAAACTCTCCCTTTTGACATGCTGCCCTCCTTTTCAAACCAGCCTTGTTTGGTCGTTTAAAAAAAGAAGAGGATATTTTAGTTTTGTGCTAAAAAGTACAGCCCGATGGACAAAATCAGAGGAAACGCCCTGTAAAAAGTTTATACGGTAAATTAATAATTAAATGAATTGCTGGATTGGTTATGAAAGAGAATAAGTATTAGCAGAGCGTCGACTGTTTCGGTCACAATTTTCCATGCTTAGTTTGTGAGAAAAACATTTGCTACAGCCTAAATATGAGTCACGCAGCCAGACAGCAACAATGACACTGTGATTTAATCACTGACTCTGCTTGTGAACCCGTTTCAGTTTGTTTCTTCATTCACTCACACAAACATTTGCAGTTTTATGTTCTTATCTTCCCACTCACAGTCTCGAACAGTCGTTTGGACCCCCTTCTTCCCTCTTGTTTTATTCAGTGAGTCAAAGAGCATCCTCGCCCAAATTCCTTCTTATGTTGACTTGGTTTCACAGAGGCTGCAGGGAGGCTGCAGACAGTGTGGTGAAATGAATCGAGATATTGTTCGAGGTCTTCCCCCTTTTGTACAAATGCTGAACAGGCCTCGAGCTACAGCCGCAGGCCTTAGCGTTGGCCATGTGAAGTCAACCCAAATGTTTGAATCCCTTTTTTGGTGTTTAAACTAAAGTAACTCATTTTTAGTGGACCAGAAATTATTTAATCACATCAGTTAGAGGAATAGGGAGCACCCTGACCTCTCTTTTTTTTTATTATTATTTATTTATTAATTGTTTTATTGTGTCTTGTACGATATATAGTGTCGTTGTGGTCCTCTCCTCCCTTGAATTTCCCCACTAGGATTAATTGTCCACGAGGACTAAATTGTTCAATGATGAAACTTAAACGATACCTTACTTTAACATTAAAAGCTGAATGGATAAAAACAGGGCAAAGTTAGAAGATAGAACAAAGCAGAAACAAACACTGCGCTACCTGACTACATCTTTGTTATTGTGGAACACGACTAAAAGTCCACAGCAACACTTGTGGCTCTATGAGATTGGACTAAGCGCTGTTATGGTTTAAATGCTTTTATCAGCATACTAACATGTTCCAGATGATAATGTTAACATGCTAATGTTCAATGTTGTCCTTTAAACTGACCAGTTCATGTGTTAACATGCTAACATTTACTAGTTAGCACTAAACACAGAGCTGTGACAGGTGGGATTGTCATTGGTTTTGACCTGGTAATAAAGAGTTAAGCAATAATAAAAATGAAGGATCGCATGTACCTTATCTAATGACAAACAGTGCAGTAGTTGTTCAGACATTTCACTTAAAACTAAAAAATCTCAACCTCATAGTGATGCTAGATGAAAAGTCAGGAAGCCACTGGAGTCGGTTCGTCCTGTGGGCACCACGAATGACTCAGCAAAAATGCATGGCAATCCATCAAACACTTGTTGAGACATTTCAGTTGGGACTGACCAACCCACTAACTGGCAGTGATAATGAGAGAAAGGTCACTAACAAGGCTAAAATGTTTCCCACAAACAAATCTCTCCTAATATTTTAAGGTACATTTTGAGTCAGACTTCAACTCCATCTTGTTTGCTTACAGAGAATCTTTCAGAGATCATTCTCAGCTACAAATGAGAGTGTCACACACCCAGCACAGTGAGATACTTCAGATATGCATCCAGGCGCATCACGCTGCATGTTTCCATCGTAGAAGTGCATTACACATGCAGAAATACTTCTCTGAGCATCTTGTGGCCAGGTGTTTCACATTCAGTGGGTTTGCACTTTCTCTTTGACGTCTGTATCATTAGTGTGAAGCTAATGGGAATTCACAACAGTGACAGAAGCTCTGATATACAGTGTATAGATGGACACACACACACACACACACATTAGTGAAAGTAATGACACACATGAATATCTATAAAAGTATATTTGATCTTAATGGTCTCAAAGGTTGTTGTGGTCCAAAGAAAGTTTTTCATTTAATTAACCTGTGGAGTTGAATAAAGAAATGCAGCCACAAAAGATGTGGAAGAGGAAAACAGTTGTTTAAACAATGCAGGTTTTAGAATATATCTGTTTTGCTCATATTTCATGGCATTTTCCATAGTAGTTAGTGACATAATTGGCTTTATAGTTGGCAGCACTGGTTTTGTCTGACCTACTCCTTAGAGGTTCACTCATATCTGTATCAATTATAGCGGCCCTGCGAGGAGGTGCTGTGGCAGACAAGTGATTGTCGAAGGGAACTGGCATCCACAAAGTTGAATGGTGGGATCAGACATTCCTCTTGTCCAAGGTCAGAGTGGAAAGGTCTCAGGTCAGATCCTTTATTAAGGATAAGCAGCAGCCTCTGCCAAACAACCCACATATCAAGCACTGAGAGTCCTTGTAGTGGGATTTAGTTTCTGTTGACTCTTGAGAATCTTGTTTGCTGCTATCAGCCATGTTTTACACCTTCTCTCCTCAGTTTTCATGTGTTCTCCTCCATTTATTGTGAGTTAGTGAAGGGTACACACCGTGTCACCACCAGTCTCAGATCAAACGCTCATCCTGACCTGCGGTAGTCTGTGATCTCTGTTCATCTGATACCTCAACCACACACACAAACACGGTTTATGCTTCACTTCGTCGTTTCATCTGTGAAAACTGAGAAAAGCAGCTCAAGAGGCGGTTTGTCACTTCCATCACCTGTGAAATAATATCTGTGTAATAAACAATTGTGTTAAAGTTTGTTTTTAGTTACGAGATCTGCCAATAAAAACTGTCTTTTCTCCTCTATGGTCCGTCCTTCTTCATCACAGTCCCTTCAGGCATGCTGCTAATTTATGTTTTTTAATTAGGTTTGGGGATTGAAGGATGTTTTACTGAGTAATTTGCGAGGGAAGATGTGGAATGTGCAGCTGTGTGTCGACATCATGGACTCACATCTGTCTCTTTCTCTCTATGTATCTAAGTGTAGGTTTTATCCCTTATTTCCCTCCATGATCCATTTTCTGAATTCCATGGAGGGTTGTTTTATGAACCGCTTTGTACTAACTTACGTATTTAAGTTTATTTCACATTCAATTTCTCAGTTGCTCTCTCCGTTGATGGCATGTAACCATGTAGAGTTTATGCCTGTAATCCCTTCAATCAGGGTGATGTGGGTTCTTGATTGCTCTGAAATAATATAAATCCTCCAATGATCCTCATGTTTTGGGGGTCTTATGGTCAGACTGAGGGCCAAAGTATAAGAGGCCTCACTAGTTTCAGCTATCTTTTAAAATTCAACAGTATTTCTCCACATATGTAATTATAATTTGGCTATGATTTTGGTTTTATATATATTTCTCTTCTGTTTTTGTCTTGACATCCTCCTGTCCTCCTGCAGGAGTTTCTTTTGTTATTTTTTTCTGCTTTTGTCATTGACAGCGAGTGTTAGGAAGTGGTTATGTCTGTGGTAAACCATAATGTCTGCAGTACATGGATATGCTAAGACCATAGTGACTCAGGCTGACCGCAGACAATCCAGACAATCCAACCAGTATTATGTGTCAATATTTGGTATGGTGGTACAGAATGGCAGACTGGAGACTATAGTACAAAAAAATACAGATACTGAATTGGTGACTGTGATCTTGGGTTGAAACGGTGCTGATTGTAAAGATCTTCTGTGATATCGGGTTGAACATGTGTGTTTGTGGTTGTGGCTTCTTTGACAAAGTATCACCTTTATTGGCCAATTTCCTTTGAAGTCTTTGCAACCCATATTATATGAGTCTGGACAGATGTGGATGCAAACTGCAATTTGACTGGTTAGAAGAAGCATTCAACCACAAGGCAGATATTCTAGTTGAACCACCTGGTTCCACTCTTTATGCTCAGCTAAGCTAACTGGCTGCTGAAAGTTTCTTCACATTTAGTAAACATATATGAAAGCGCTATTGATCCCATGTAACTTTCAGCCAGAAGGCAATTCAGTGTATTTCACCAAATGCTGAACTATTCACTTAAAATCAGCTGAACTTGGTATATCAAGATTTATTACAGATTTAGAGCCGATTGGCAATAATGTTGAGTGTTTTAAATCTCAGTTATGTATCCTCTAACAGTGAGCCAAGTTGTTTGTTGTTATTGACTAAACTACATGCAATGGGACATTATTATTATTATCTACCAGTAAACCACATTCTTTCATGGTTTGATACTTTGTCCTCTTAGAAATAAAACAGTACATTATTTAAGTTTCCCCAGCGCGGACAATGACACCCTCAGTGGAGTTTGTCCATTATTGTTTTAAATCAGGAAACATCACTGTACATTATTAGATGATGACAGCACACTGGAGCACCTGTTTCCAAATGAAAAAAAATGAATGAATATCTGGCATGTTCATGAAGTCACATAAACATGACATCATTTTTTTCCCTAATGACATTAATAACCATAATGTACAAGTGTATGTATCAGCCCAAGGGAGAGAAAGTGGGAAAAAGTGAGCGTGAGAAAGAGTGATGTTGACCCAGCTGGTTTGATTCCATCAACTGCCCAGCATATCGAAGGAGTCGGTGCACGTTCGGAGCGAGGCACCAGTGCAGCCATTAAGAACTGGGAGACAACAAAAACAACATTAAGAAAGACATTAATCTGTACAGCTTGTGCACTTCGAATAACTAAAACTCTTATCTTCAGTTATCTACAAAGCACTTTGTGAGTATTTAAGTAGTCAAACCTTAGTAGATGCAGAGTACAAAAATATTACATGTGAAATGGAATTAATATACAGTAGACGCACCTACATACACACACTAGGTTATAGACACATATTAGTAAAAGACATCTGTCATGCGAATATGGCCTCACTGGCTCTATTTTTACAGACTGATCCCACTTATTTACGTATTCTAGTAAATATGTATTTAAGGTAGGGCCCTTCAGGTTCCCTGAGAGCAAACAAGTATATTTCCCCAAAAGTTGTGTGTTTCTTTCAGGGAAAAGGGTAAATTTCCTACTTTTTGTGGTAATAGATTAATTGTTTATCACCCTGCTTGTGTGGTCTGGGTGTTGCACATAAATGAACAAGTTCATTTATATACAAAAAGTGGACGTTCTTTTTTTTGTTTTTGATGGAAACAATGTTTACGTCTGAGCATGTGATTGCAATTGTGAGGTAGAGCAGACTACTGAAGGTCGTACTGTAAACGAGAAGCAGATGAATCATCAAACTAAACAGGATCCCAGGAATTCCCCTGGTTCATGGTCATTTTTTCATATTATATACGTTGTTTGCTTGGCAGCTCTCATAACAAAGGAATAGGAGCTAAGTTGTCTTAAATTCTTTGTCAAATAAAGACAAGAAAATGTGTTCTTTTTATGAAATGGGAGACACTGCCTCTCTGTGTCTTCAGCTGACCGATTAATTGCGGAGTCTGATAGGGCATTCAGTTCTCTTGTTTTGAAACTGGGAGGTGATTCTCTTTCATTATAGCTTTACATAGGTACCAGATTTATGATATTTAGTCTGCAGGACCCAACACTCTGGTTCAAGGTGGTCTGGACTCATCTGTCACTTTTGTGATGTGGTCTGGTTAAGTTAATTTGTGTAATATGGTAGATGGTTAAAAAGCCCTCTTTGAACAATTTTTGTGTCTTTAGATCTCGAGATTTTATTTGTGTTATTACACAGCTTGTGTTTTCATGCTAAAATCTCAAAGTCATGTGGTCTGGTTTCCTTTCAAATTAACTGTACGAGAGTCTTCTTGGAAGCAGCTATAGATGAATCTTTTTTAAACAGTCTCAGCCTGGTTGTTTGGTTCTCACTAAAGCTTTAGGTTTTGCCACCAATGCAGCGGTTTAGTTCAATTCTGGTACGTTTGACTGGCTTTATGGTTTAACTTTGTTTGGATGAATCAAAACGTTAAGAGACTGCTCCTGTTGCGCATGAACAGTACGCAGGTACGTGAACGGCATGAACCGAGGGGAAGCTATAACCCTCGTGAGTAAATATTCTACGTTTCATTGCTTGATCAACATCAGCACCTGAGTTACTCACGTTTTTACTGGTCAAGTAAATACTGTGTTTTCCATGGTGGATTATTTTGGCAGAATTTAGAGCTAAATTTAATTTATGGAAATAAATACACCCACACATTATCCTCAAATTGGTTTCCAAGATGTATGGAAGCTTTGGAAAAGGTGATTTTGCCAAACAGTGAGTTATTGTGAGTGTGGGTGGAGAAAACAGGATACTGTAGGCCTTTTGTCCTCTGCTGAAACTGCCGGCAGCTATTTTGAGCCTCTAAATTGTAAAGTTGAATCGATGCGGCGTTCATGATGTGTAATGGCCTTTACAGGAGTTATTCCTTTGTGTGTCTGTCCGGAGATGATGCAGTCTATTGTCCACATTTTGGACTTCCACCTCACTGTGGAGAAGGTCATGCCGTGACTCTCTTACATCCTCATTGGGATGAAACGACCTTTCTGTTTTTTGTCTTCCCTTGAAACACTAAAAAAAAGTCCTCGCAGAGGATGCTTGATCTGAACGTGCTGCATTTCAAATTTGGGATATAAGTCAAGAATGTTGTTTGTGGTAAGAGTGAGTCAGCCACCATCACATGCAGGCTACAGTAAAGCCATCACAGCCTGTTTTAGCTATATCAAACAGCAGTTTGAAAGGATCCCCTCAGATTCACTGATAGTTAACAAAGAAATGCAGCCTTGTGCATTCCAGAAGGAAGAAGAGGGTCTTTTTTGTTGGAGATAGGGGATCATTAAAGGACGACGTCTCTATAGTAAAAGGAGGTCTTTGTGTGTGAGGAGGGTCTCAATGTGGCCTTTGTGAACGGGGGCTGCTGGAATCTGTAGTCAAAGTGAGGAAGGAGAAATATTCTGAATCTCTATCTGCCACTTTGTTGCCACTGTGGGTATAAAGTGGTCATTTAGGGAGAGGGGAGGCTGTGGAGGCATTTGCTGCCTGAGCAGGCGGTGGTATGGGTGTGTAGGTGGAGGACAGACGCAGACATAGGAGGGAGGGACGTCACAAAATAATCCAGCAACATGGAGGCCTTCTGTAATGTCTGTACATGCTAAATGAAAGGCCACTGAAGGGCCCTTTTACCTCATTCCCTAAACTTTGAAAAGTTGGAGTTGAAAGAGTACTCGCTATGTATGCGTGTGTTTCATTAGTATTCTCTCGCTGGCACAAGTGGGGAAAAGTTCATCGGAACATTTTGAAAAGGCAAAAAAAAAAAAAAAAGCCTTGTTTCCATACATGCATTTAAATGGAAACAGTGCTGGAGGGTTCAAATAGTCACAAATTTGCTCGCAAATCTATTAAAAGGAGAATTTGGATCAGCGACCCTATTATTTTCCAGCAGTAAATTTGAGCTCATTGATGTGCATCTGTTTTACAGCAGTGAGGGTTAAGGTGTGGCTCTCAGTGTGTTGTGTTATGTTTATAGTTTTGTCAAGGATTCAAATCGTTGTGCTTCTGCTTCTGAGGAGTAAAAAACATGGTCATGGCTCAGACTCTAAAAGACCTATGTTCAACTGGGATTGTGTATTGAAACACCACATGAATGCAAAGTTGTCCAAGACTCCATTCTGTCTTCAGTAATGTCTCCAGCTATCTCAGTGAGCTCTGGGTCCTGACACCTCTGACCTGCTGGTTGGGAAATCCCATTTGTGTGACTGCTTTCTTTGATCCTGTCATGTCCACACTGACTCCACAGGCTGTGTGGTGTCATGTTTAGCACAGATCAGTCTGTGATGGTGGGTGGTTTGGTTGGTATGCAGACATCTAAAGACAAATTGTCACTGTCAGCGGCCGGCCCCGGCCTCTTGTCATGGCTTTCCGTTATGTCTGGGTGTCCTTTATGACTCACTCAACACATCCAACGGCATCCAACACATCCTCTTAGCGCACAAGACAAATATACACAACTTGTGCTCCAGACAGCAGCACAACTGGCATCCACTCCTGGCATAAACAACAAGTGTGCTCACACACCACAGTGTACACAAACACAACCAGTCACACTTATAGACCACAATTTATTCAATGCCGTGTCCCATGTGCAGCACAAAGAGGACTTCACAGACACATATTACTGCTTTGTTCATGCAAATGTATTAAACAGCAACATGTGGCAGTGCCCTGAATATGTGACGTGTACACCCTGATCTCTATTAGCCCAACTCTAACCCTCATGTTGTCTGCTTTGTGTCTGACAGGGTGGGAAGAAGCACAGCGGCCCCTGTGGAGGACGAGACTGCAGCGGAGGCTGTAAATGTTTCCCGGAGAAGGGTGCCAGGGTACGTCCCGGATTGTAACCACTGCTCCAAACAACTGTTTATACCCCTCTCTCTCTCTCTCTCTCTCTCTCTCTCTCTCTCTCTCTTTATCTATCTATCTTTTCTTTCATTTCTTAACCTCTGTGTTAACCAGAGCCACTGTTTTTAATCTGGAATACCAAATAAGACCATGACCACACATGATCCCTCTGTGTTTTTTTTTTTTTTAACTTGGTTGCTGAAGGTGCATTCGTGCCCCAAACTAGTTCACATTCTGTTGCTTCAGTTCTACATACATCGGCCTTTTTCAATCTATATATTGTGATCCTATTTTACATTTTCAGTGGGAACAAATTGGTCCTGGGATTAGAAATGAGCTAGGACATTAATGTTAAGAGATTTCATTGTGTTCGGTGAAAGTGTGATAATATTGCCTTATGTTTTAAATATAAGCAAAGCCTGCTAACTAATAGATATAGATGCAGAGCAGTCAGAATGATGCAATGATCTTTGCACCATGCGAATGCCTTGTATCTGTTTACACAGTTAATAGCAGCGTCATGTCTCAATGGCCTATAAGCCCTCTTGTGGGTAACTAATGTATCCCAATGATGCAACGTTAACATGTTAGATGATGTGAATGTACGAGCCTGACAGGCATCCAGCCATATGGAAGACTGCTAGTCATTAGCTTGATATACTTATCTCACTTTCTTACATTTAAAAATTGCACCATTAACCTTTCATAGAAGAGGAGGTCAGAGTGGAAGGAGTGTCTGAAGTGTGGGAGAGCCATTAGAGAGAGGAATGAAAGGCAGAAAAAAAAAGTGAGCGAGGGTTGGAAATCAGAGAGACAGACCTAGACTAAACATATTGAGATAACAAAGCTGAGAGTGAGTGACAGGTTCTGCATGAATAAAGCCGTGTCTCGCTTCAGACACGTGCTGCACCGATCATCAGACAGCTTTTTAATCATTGGATTAAAAAGGGGGGCTCTTCATCCTGAAAGCTGAAGCCAAGTTTCCACAGAAATTCTTATTTTCATTTTTTTCAAGAATAAAAAATGCTTTAAATAGGAAGTTGGAGATGTAGTTTCTGGGTCATCTTAGTTACACTGGTGCTGTTTTAACATGCACTGAAATAGTAGACTCTGGTATACCCACTTGCAGGTGTACGTTCATTTTTTCCCACTCGATTTATAGCATTTGTTTTCCCAAAGATCTGTTTCAATATCTAAAAGTCCACAGTGACCTGAGACACATCATCTCTATTGACGTTTAACCAAAACCACAATCTTTTCAAATTTTCACCAAGTATTTTTGTTGCCTAAACCTAACCCCAAAGTTCATAAATGTGGTGCTTCACTCACCCTGAAAAGTGCTCTCCGAACATAATCCAGGCTGTGATTGCCCTTTTATAGAAATATAATTTCTAGCAGACAGGGATGCATAAAAGAATATTTGTAAAAAATAAAGGATCTCCAGAACATAATATGTTACTTTTTGTATATTTCAAAGACAAACTTTCCAGATGATTAACTGGCCAGTTTTCTTTGTTTTTCTTATTGTGTAAAGAGTGTTCCCAGGAACTGTAAATGTTCCAGTTCAGCGGTATGATGTGGTAAACTTAAGGACTGAAATTGACTGCTGTAGAAATCCCCTATCTACCAGTAAGAGCAGCTCCTGAGGGAGGTGTTCTTTAAAAATACAGAGGTGAAGACAGGAATGTCATGCAACTGTACTCTGACGTGTACTGAGAATTTACCAGACCAACTTTACAGTAGGTCTTAATTTAGATTTGCACGCCCGCTGTGGATACAGGAAACCCTGTAAGGAGTCATAGAGAGACAGAGCGAGGAAGCTACACATTCCACATCTGAACGATTCAAAAAGTCTGAGGATGGGATCAGCAGGCCACCTCTCTCTTCCTCCCTTCATCTGTTGCAGTTTCGCAGGTCAGATGTGAAAGAAAGAATTTCAGTAATTCTGTGACAAAGTGTTACTGACGGTGCCAAGAGAGTGAAGAGCTTCTCCTTCCTTAGTACACTTTCTGCTTTTTCTATAAAAAGAAGAAAAGAATCCCACATACGATGTCCTGGTGGAGATGAACTTTACAAATATTTCTCAAACACGCTGGTTTGGTTCTTAAACCATTTATTACTAAGAGATGAGATTCTGCTTTCAGTGAAGGTTTTTCTTTTCAATTTCCTTTGTTGTTGTCGACCACTTATCCTCTTTGACTAATTGCATGCGTGTTTAAACTGTATCTGCTGCCTGTGAATACATTGGGAACCAGGTTGGGTCCCCACAGATGTGCTCATCCCTCCCTCTCTCTTGCTTTAAGTCTACCTCCTTCCAAATCTTTCCCCCGAGGAGAGAGTCATGGTGATGAGCCCTTCACTGAGCGGGTCAAACTGAGCCCGTGCAGCTGTCTGGATTGGCTGAGACTTGACACAGCTGCGATTAGATGATGGTTCTTAATGGATAAATTATGAGCATTGTCATGTCAACATCACAGTGTGGCTCCTCTGTGTGATAGTAGTATTCATTCTGTCAAGGGAGCAGAATCATTTTCATTGTCCAACATTTGTTTACCTAAAATGTTATGTATTTTTGTTTTGAGAAAATCCACACAGGACAATATAACTATGACCTTTAAAGTACAATTGAAATGTTTATATTTGCTGGTTGTCCATCTCCATCATATTTTTGTGAACCCAATATCTTAAGAACGCCTCAATGGAATTCCTTCAAATTTGGCACAGATGTTCACTTGGTCCCAAGGATGAACTGTTAAGGTTGTAAAAAGTCAAAGGTCAAGGTCTCAGTGATCTCATATCCCACCATCCTAATAAAAGCGTCATTTTAGTAATCCCTTGAGGGAATTTCTTCGAATTTGGCACAAACATTCAGTTGGTCCTAGGGATGAACTGTTTAGGGTTCGGTTGTAAAAGGTCAAGGTCATTGTTATATCCTGATCCGCCCCATTCTTGTAAATATGATACCATAACTCAGGAACAGCAGGAAATATTTCAACTACATTTCACTTTTGGTCAAATACTAAATTGATGACACTAATCTTGTGTGTCCACCTTCAAATTGGTGATTGCATAGATATTTTGTGCTGTTGGGTTGATGATTTGTTTGAAGCAGCCACATTTTAGAATTGATAGCTTCAACATCCATCTTTGAAGCACTGACTACTTTTGGGGCTGAAACTTTGTGTTCTATCAGATTTAATGGCCAAATTCCTTCAAAGTTTTATCACAGTATATTATATGAGTCTGGACAAACATGGGTGTCAACTGTAACTTCATTGATTGACGGGGTAATGTAACCGCGAGAGAGTTAGAGAGTAATTGTAGTTTCAAATAGCCACCATGATAGAGAAAGTGAGATGTTGACTGTAAAGTCAACTGGATAGAGACAGCAGACGGACAGAGGGAGCGAGAGAGACTGGAAGAATGAAACAGATTGTTTGGACGGGACTAAATATGTTAATTTAACAAGTTTTCTGCTTTCAGGGGAAAGAAGAGACTTTTCCAGCAATCTAGGCCCGCAGAAAAATATCAAGCTCCACACAGCAGGCCTTAAAAAGTCTTCATTGTTCTTTTGGATCATTAGTGAATTGGACTCATGAGATTGGCAATGAAAGGGAGAATAAGCACCCTAAAATGGAGTAATGGGAAAATAAATTAGGCACACAAAGCATCTGAAGTAGGTCACAAGACTGCACTTTATAGCTGAAAAACATCAGTACAAGTGTAAGCACACAACGGCGCTGGCATCTCGACAAACAAAGTAAAATATGGCCATAAAAAGACGTAACTAGACTTGCTAGCTATGTGGTGTTTCGCTCCAGGGCATTTTGTAGTTTCTAAGGTACTCTGCATCCTCTCCACATAACCTATTTAGCAGATCAATGACGTCTTTTGTACTGGGAGTCTCTCCGTCTTCGGTTTTCAGAAACAGGGAGCGCCGTTGTGTTTTTCTCCGAAAAAGAAACTTTCAGCTTAAAGACCAGTAACGTCATGAGCTCATTGTTCCTCCTCTTCCTGTGCACTGAACAAAGAGACAGAAACATGCATCCAAAAGAGAAGATATGACGGTGCAATCATTATAGACACTGTGCAGATGGAGAGATGCTGTCTTTCCCACCATGGGAAAAGCTTTCACAGCTGATGTAGGACAGGAAATGACACACGTCTCAGGAAGCTGAGCACAATGACAGTCCACTGATCTTTTTTTTAATATAGACGCTCTTTTGGGAACAAGATCGTCTGTGAGTTTGGCTTCAGCTATAAATGCCAAAGATTTCCTTGCTCTATGAAAACAAGTCCACATTCTGAATCCTGTATCCGTGTCTATCATATACTTGACTGTCTGCTCAGGGACAGGCGCACAGAGGAATGTTGTAGGTCCGAAAAGGATCAAAAACCCTTTGAATATATTGTCATCGAAGCTTGAAGACCCTGGAATGTCGGTTTTACTGTTTTTGCTTTGTTTAGAGGGTCATAACCTTGAAACAGTGAGGACATCTTACACCCGCTCAGTAATTAAAACCTTATCGAACAAATGACATTCATAGTAAAGCAAGGGTGTTATTTTAACTCCCTAAAAAACATTTTTACTGACAGCACTGATATGCTGGCAAAACATTAGCATACACGATAGTGGTTGTACAATATACTCCTGAACCTACATCATGTTGAACTCTCTTTGATTAAAGACGGTCACCGCTTTGATCACACTTGATTGATATCTTCTGATCGAAACTGATTGTCTGACAGTAGATAGGAGGAGAGATGAGTTAGTGAGATGATTAACTGGCAGCTGTAGCAGCTTCACATATCAGCAGAAACTTTTAAACTTTTAGCCGAATTCCAAACCTGCAATCAGCAGCCTCGTCCATTCCTGCAGTTCCCTCCCCTGACCCTGACCTCGTCCGGTCGTGTCGTGGAAAAGCTACCAACTGTGGAGTAGTGATGAAAAAAATGATGCATGTGTGTACGTGGAAGAGAGAGAAGGGGAGGGAAGCAAAAACCTGCTGCTATCACTAAAACCCTTGGACGGAAAGATTTTCTGTTGGCAAGATGAATTCAGCAGGGATCACAGGCTGGCAGTGTCCTATGTGAAAATTAGCCATGGAGCTTTCTGGAAATGTCTGAGGAGCTGCTCAGACAAGCAGACAGTAACCAGCTGTTTGTGTGTTACCACTGTGTAATGCATCATAGCTGTTGCTGCAGGTCAAGTGTTTTAAAGATAAACTAATATATTTCAGACACTTTGTGAAGCTGTTAAAAAATTATGGTGAGAAGTCAAAAGTCAAGCCGAGAGGAAACAAAAATTTGACCGACTCACATTCCTTATTTTGTTTGCCTGCATATAGATTCAGATCTATAACACACAGATCAAGAAGCAAAAAATTAACACACAATTATTTAAATTAATACATTAAATGCAACACTAATGAACGTTACAGCCTCAGACATACAGTAATTCAGTCCAGCACAGAGTTGAGAGGTAAGAGTGTTTTTCTCCTTTCTGTATTCCCATTTCAGTTTTTCTTTCATTTGTAAACCCAGAAATGTAGGACTTGACCAGATAATCAAATATGTATTTTTTTTTTATTTTTTTTATAAGCAGTCCTGTTTAACCAGTCGTTTTAATACAGCAGACTGCTCTTACAGTGTGACTGCAGTCCCTTTTAGTCGCGGGGGCCTTTGTCATGCAGCCAAGTATTAAATGCAAAGCATGTAATACAGCCACCAGTCCACTAGAGGGCAGTGTGTATTCGCCCGTTTGGCGTCTTTTTGCGTGACAAAAAGATGCAACTGTGACAGGTCATGTGACAGAGGACACGACATCACTCAGTAGAGGTTATGGGACGAAGTGTTATGCAGAAGAATTGGGCTCTGAAGTCCTCACGAGGACGCTGAAGGATGGCGAAAGTCATTTAAGTCCAGGAGACGGCATGGATGTGTTTTGTTGTGTTTGCTTGTTGTTTTTCCCCCAAACCCTCACCTCGTGCTCTTCCACATGATTTCCTTTTCCTTAAGCATGTTTTTTGACTCCTTGCGAGGCAAAAGCCGTGACACTGACACGCTGCCCCTAGTGTAATGGCAGGGAAATGAAAAATTTGTCGAAATAGCGTGTTGTGTCGTGAGACCAACCATAACTGACACGAGCAAATTAAAAACACTTTTAGCTCCCGATTTCTCAACATTACAATATCTACCCTCCTCCTGCCGCTAGCAGCTCATGATGTTGAATTTTAGGCTCAACATACATTTTGTGCTGAAACGATTGTCATTATCTTCTTCCCCAAAACCTTCCCAGGGATAGATTTATATTTCCCATACACATAATTTAGGCCTAATCCTGAAAGCCTATTGTTTAAAGTGAAAATGTATTGTTTGAAAAAAGGATGAAGCACATCGAGCTCATAGATATAGAAAGAACAATGCTAATTTCTTGATTTTCCCTGTGTTCTCATGTGAAAAGCAGCTGTTTATAGTCTTGAGCACCACAGCAGTAGGTACCACAACATATTTAAGACCTCTTCGACATAATAATAAATAATAAAGTACTGATGTAGTAAACCTGCTGCTGACAGTTATACGGTTAGAAAAATCCTGAACTTCTGCTTTTGTCCACCTCCGTCTGAAATAAAAGATGCATTGTTTCAAAAAATTGCAAGGAATTTTGAGAAGTGAATGTATCAACATTATCGCTGTAAACTGCATTTGTGCTGCGCGAGAACAAAAAGCCTGACAGACCGAGCTACAATAACTCGTGCAGGACGTCATGAGGATTGTTTGAACAGATGCGTGTGGGTGGAGAGATGCTTATAAAAAATGTTTGTCATACTATTTCCTGGAATCATTTGATAACCTTAATGTTGACTTCTCTTTTAGTAGTGAAAGAAATGCCAATGTACAGTGATTCAGTTGTTCGTGTGCGTATTTAGGCTGTAGACACTGACCTTGTTACCACCTGTATCCTGATTGTGTTATCATCAGCCGGAGCACATGACATGAATGTAACCAAGGACCAAGAGATCAAGTCGAATTAGCCTGAGATATTCTGTTTCCTGTTGTGGCTGAAAACGTAAACTTAAGCATACTTCAGCCATAATCACTGAAATAAATGTCACTAAGGACAGTTTATGTCCTGTAATAAGCCTCATCCCAGTTTTGGAACTGTTTCCTCATTATTCTTCTGTGAACACTTAGCACTTACACACTTACCATCCATCACCCTCTATGTTTCATTGAACAACACACACACCACGTTTTCCACATCAATCATATGTGTCTGGTCTGTAGTCTCACAATAGGTACGCTGGGTAAATAAGGTCTTACCGCTGTCCATCCTCTGGGACGTGTGCGCTCGATTTGCACACAGCAGTCAGGAAGTGTTATGGTTGACAAGGAGGTTTGTCAGACCTGTCGGAAAAATATGACCAGAGTTTTGGGTCACCACAGCAACGGCATGTGTTCCCCATCAGGCCTTGTTGTGAAACTTCCAATGGGGGCCGGCTGCAGAGGAAACAAGTAGATCCCTTCTAAGTCTTCCTATAAGTATTCTTCCAAGATTTTTCTGAGAAAGTTGTGTTTTCAGTGCAGACTTGTGATCTGGGATATTTGGTCTCGGTACTGGTGCAACATGTGCTTTTGTAAATAATGTTTCATAAGACATTTCCCCACATCATAAAGTCATGGTAAAAAAAAAAAAAACCTTGTCTACATCGTACTGAAATTAGGAATATCAACTTGATGTAATTTACATGATACAGAAGCTAATCATGTGTGAAGCCCTCGATTCAGTGAGTGAACGCTCCTAAACCTTTGCCATGATTTGCTCCCTTGCAAACTATCCAGGAATGTGGGTGGCAGCTGGAATGGCAGCGAGTGCTGCATATCCTCATGTGGGAAAATAAAAAATCTCTTCCAGGCTGCCAAATTGAATTGTGGGATTGGCTGGCTGCATGGGTCGAGATTACATGGGTATCCCTGACGCTAATGTGACTCAGGGCCAAAATCACAGCTGGGTATTCGACTGCTGTAAATCTGATCACTCAGACTTGGTGCTTTCCACCGCTGTGTGCTATTTTATTCTTTAACCATTTGTAAATGGTTTGTTTTTTTTAATGAAAAGTGCTGTATACATAGTTATTGAGGGTCACAACCTATTTCTTCCCTGTTGTTTTCTTTTAAGTGGCAAAATATTTACACCTGCTGATAAAATCACATCAATCATTAGATTGGAATTGGGGGAAGAGAGATTTAGGGCTGGGTATTGTTAATACATTTCCATTACTGGTACTAGTAACAATACCTTTTTCAATACCAATTTTAAAAAGTCCATTTCAACAAAAGGAAAATGACATAACACATTACAGTACAAATCTTTAGTTTTCATGCAGTTTAGAAGGGGAGAGTGTAAACCAGGTTGTTTTCTGCTGCTCCAATTAACAGATGTCTCCTCAACACTTCACATGAAAGCTATTGCTATAGATGTTCTCTAAACACCTCACATGCTGTCCGTAGTCAACTTCATCAAGTTTTCATTGCTATTTTAACGTTTCCCTGTTAGTGATCATGTTGTTCTCTACAGTTAAATGTTTTTTTTATCAATGAAACCTACTTTGGGTCAAAACAACTTCCCAAGCCTTGATTGTAGCTCCAGTGGCCCCTCAAACTCCGAATATAATTCACTATACATACCTCTGTGCCTTCGGGTGTGATCTACATCAGAGAGCAGCTTTTCCGAGGAAATTGAGTTTTCCTTTGTGGACTTTTATAAACACAAAGGTCACCGTATGGGTGATCAACTGTATGGAAGCTGTGAGGGCATCATAATCACAGTGATAAAATGTAACAGTGGGGTTATAGAGGCGACACACCCATGATCGACCTCATTACATGGACTCAGACATGCAGACACACAGGTGGTTGATGTCTGAGGTGAGGGCAACACCTCATTTCAGACTGTTCACAATAGTTATCACACACACACTCACACACACACACACACAAACACACACATTTACACTCAGGCTGCAGCTGTGTCCTGCTTACACACACATGTGCTCGGACCGCAGTCTTGAGACATCTCATTCCTCCGACATGAGGCAATAGCACAGGTGTCGGGCCCCAGAGACCCATGGGAAGCTGGAGGTCCAGGCTGTTCTGTTCTCAGGGATCCCCCCCCTCAAGTGTTCAACACACACACCCTCAGCACGCACGCAGACTCTCTCACACACACTTCAGTCTAACCAGTGGTCATTAGCAGCGCTCTGTATCAACACATGGTCTGGATACTCTCAGGTCTCTGGCAAATGCGTGTGCACGTGCTCGGTGAAAATTAGCTCTGGGCCTAAACACATTAATTCGAATGTAAACTGGTCTCAAAGCAGCCGAATCACTCTGTGCTGGATGGCCAAACGAAGAGCAGCAGACGTCCATGAGAAACAAAGCAAGTGACAACAAATGACTGATGTTATTGTGTCATCTGTTTTTATCCCTCTACTTCATCTTGTTTTCTGAAAAACATACAAGCATGTTAAGAGGATGAGTCAGAGAAACTTGCTGTTGCACCAGCTGAGAACATGAAGTTTAGATGTTTTCACAAATCTGGCTGAAGGTTTGTCTCCGTGGCAACAAAGCTATAATTTTGTCACGGAAAGCACTTCAATATATACTTCTTTTTTTTTTCCCCCATTGCTATTCCACTTGTGCTTTTTCTTAACTCTGTCTGTATCATTTTATATTTGCTCTGATCCAACATGGCCATCAAGGATGTTCAGAAGTAGGACATCCTCTTTCAGCAAGCTGACCTCTGTGGCCACAGCCAGGAGATCTAAACACACTCTCATAGATATCTAAACATCATCTACAGATGTTTATTTACTCTGCTTTAGTCCTCCTCAGGGCATCCAGTTAAGGACCCTCTTTGTCCTGTAAGCAGAGCCCCTGAAGCCTGTCCCCTAACCTTTAATCCCACACCCAACCCTCCAGGGGACCTGAGACTCCCCCCCACATCCCCAACTGGGCATCAAGCATAAGGGATGCGAATCTTCAGGAAATGAGTCCAGGAAAAACATGTGAGCAGGGTCGCAGAGCAGCGGGACTAAATCCACCAGTGTCTGGACCCGGTGCGGGAGGCAGAGAGAGGGCAGACTTTTATGTTCTGTAATTCACCCTGCGGCCCTCTTTTCCTAATTTCCTTCATTTCTTTTTGCTTTTCTTCCTTTATTCATTTTTCCTTCCTCACATTAATCTATTCACTTCTTTCTTATCATCTTTCCTTCTTTCTTCCATTCTCAAATCCATCTTTAGCATTTGCCCCCTCACCTCCCCTTTTCACTCCACCTTTTCTTCCCTCCTTAATTTTTTTGTCATATACTTATTTAATTTCTTCCCTTCGTTCCTAATTTATTTTCCAGATTCAGTCTTTTCTTATTAAAGCATCAGTGTGCTTCGTATGGATGAAACCACGTCTCCCCACCTTTCTGACTGAAAAGCTGCATCCAACGCTCTAAAACGAACAATCCAACGCTTGGTCGTTTGTAAGGAGGAAATCAAATAAGCAGAGCTTGAACTCTCTTAAACCTTGAATCATTTGTCACAGTTATGTACAAACAAGCTCAACACGATGAATGGTTTTTGGTGGGAATGTTATCAACAAAAGCGAAATGAAACAAAATGAAGCGAGTGATTTAAACGTCCACTGAAGCCTTCGCTTCACATTAGTCTTCATTTGTTTGAGATTTGACTGACTGCTCTTCGAATTACACCATCTTGTTGCTTCTTCTTCTGCTGCTTTGGTTTAATGGCACCATCAGCTCCATCAACTGTCTACTCCTGGTAACCTGCTGCCAGACATGGATGTAAATGTGAATTTATTAGCATGTTCGTTTGCCAGGTTTTTGTACATTTGTGCCACATTTGGATGAAAACTTTTCCACTGCACATATCAGCTCTATTCTCCACTATCTTTTTGGTACCAGGTGCTTTTCTGAATTTCGTTTCATTTCCTGCCTCAATGTGCTGCCGTAACGATACGTGAAACGACTGATATAATCTTTGATGTGACTCGCACAATTGCTGGACCCTTTCGTCGGCAACCTGCCAGAGGAACGTCAACTCCTTGACTGACCCCGGCGTGGTCTTGCATGTGTCCAAGACCAAACAGAGAGAGTAGAGGCAAGCCGTTACCAGCAGTGAAAAACAGTCTTTAGAAACAGCTGTAAACACTTTGTTCAATGACATGTGGTACAAATTACTTTTTTTATTTATTTATTTATTTTTTATTCCCAAGCTTTAATTCACCCACGTTCCTCGACACCTACTGGAACTACTCCTCAGTTGCAAACTCCAGTGTTTTGGTATCCATGCAGCAGGCAGCTCACAGAGACACTCTCCAGGATTTGAAACTCATCAGTAGAAGTTTACACGAGTGAGTGTTGTTTGAATGTGAAAACACCCAATCTGGTCTGTTGATGTGTCTGAGGAAGTGTGGGGCCGTCAGCTTCCCGTCCCACAGTGATGACATCAGAAGGTACGGGGTCATGCTGCATGGCATCAGTCCTCCCTCACCATAACAGTCTCTGTTTAGAGTGCAGGTTTATTCCTGAGGAAATACAGTATATACAACCCCCAGGAAGGCAAACCAATTCAGACACGAGGTACTAACATTGTTTGCGAATTCAGAGCTGAATAAATAACCAGTACAGATGAAAAACAGACCCAGAGGCAGGTGTGGCACCAGTTCTAGTTTGGAAAAGGCGAGCATGTGCATGCATGTATATCTTAGATAGATATCGTTTCACTGTAACAAGCAGCCGTAGACTAAATGTTGAATATCCTCCACATTGTGAAGCTTCAGCGTGAACAAGTAGAAAACAGGAAGTGTTTAATTGAAGCTGGTAGATTAAAAACATGTCTTGGTTTTTGCTAACGGCACGTTTTTTTTAATTTATGTTAGCCTCTTGTTTTCCTGTTATTTATCATAACTCCTTTCCTTGTTGACTCTTTTTATCTTGATAATTAATGTTTTAGTCAGTAACTCTGCCCTACTCCTGTGTAAAAAAATTACAAAATGTCCTCTATAGTTTCCAGTTTTTGTAGACAGACAGATGGAATAACAGAGCAGCTTTCCGGCCATTTGTTTATTGATTTATTTTATTTTTTTCAGAGGTCAGAGGTTTGCACGCTGGGCTGTGCGTTCCCATCCTGTTCTTAGCGTGTCGTTCCCAAACTGTCCACCCCAGGGGACAGTCTGGACCCAGATGAAATTTATGTTGTCAGACGGGGGAACTTTTAATAGATCAGTGATTTAGGAATGAGAAATGCAAACACACCCACGTACACAGAGAGGGAGCACAGAGAGAGATGATTGCTACTGCAATTTAAACTGTGTGAAGAGGAGGGATTTTCTCAGAGATTTTTTTCATATGGGTCATACATAATGAGGGCCCTTGCTTAAGTTTACAGAAGTAAATCAGTGAAGCGTATAAGTACTTTAATAGTTCAATTTTTCTCCATGTGAAAACTCTGTTGCAGGGCAGGGTTTGGAGTGGTCAGAAGAGAGCTCGCCTATCATCACCTCAATCTAAGAATTGGTGCATTTGTTTGGCTTAAGGATGAACTCTTCATATCAGTATAGAGAGTGAGTCCTCTTCTTCAAAGCCTCAGTGTTGTAACAACATGCTTGGTTTGCCCAGAATGGACAAACCAAACACTGGATCCAGAGATGGCCTCCGTATTTTCTCCTTGTTTGGAAGTTTAATGCAAATTGTAACCTCACCACTAGATGCCACTAAACGCCACTCCTTTAACTGGAGAGTTTTCCCAAAATACAAAGAAAAACATATTTCCTGACTTCCATGTAGTTTTGTTTATGGGTTATTTTGTTCATATTTCTATTTTTATCTGAATACTTCACTGTGAACAGTTTTAATTTGAACTAGTCACAGATGGAATTTGGGTGAACTGCTGCCCTGCAAGACATGAACGTAACTAGCAACACCTGTCCCACACCTGCACCTCTGGATCTTAACAGTTAAACATAACTTCAGTGATCTTTAACTGAAGGGATCTGTAACTATTCAGTGCATCGTTTAGGTTTGTTTCAGATCTGTGGTAAGCCTCAGTTGTTCATGGAGCATCAGTTCTCATCATCCTCATGCATCCCTGCAGCAGCTGTGTGTCTGAAGTTATCTTCTCTCACTTTATATTTAACTTGTTCCACAGAAAATGGAATATTTTTTTCCCCTATCAGCATCCCATCAGCCCACACCTTCGTGTGTGTGGTAGTTTATGTTCCTGGAAATGAGGTGGGAAGTATAAAAAGCAGACATGAGTTGGCAGACCGCTGTGGGCAGGGCTGGTGTTTTATTGCTCTTTTACAATCTTTCATTTTGCCTGTTTCTTAGCAATCCTCATCTCTTGTGTTCATTATCACACTTTGTTTTATTGCCATTTATTTCTAGGTTTCTGTAGTTTAATCGTGTCTGTTCAGTCTGTTTTTTTCCCCCCCTAATGACACATACATCTTTGTCACCTGTCTGTATTTCAATCTCTCTTTTTGATGTGACTTTGTGAAGTCAGCACCTTCTTTAAATCAGTGACTTAGACACCCTGCTACAACACCTAATTACTCGTACATCAAGCCTAAGACTGTTGCTTTGATGATTTAAATTTTGGTTGCAAATCTTTATGCTATATTACACACGTTGGAATAGTGAAGACATATCTCTTTTTACTTTTTATGATTCATTTATTCATCTATAAATCCAAGTTGAGGTCTTGTATAATAACTTTTACTGTCAACCGAATAATATAAGACGAACATTAGAATGAGGGAATGGGCTACCTTGAAAAGTCAAGTCAAAAAATACAACTATTTCAAATAACACTGCCAAATGTTCTCTGTTACCTGTAGTGTAAAGCATTGTCTTTAAATTTAAATTCATAAATTGGTTGGTCTCTTCTGATAGTTTGATAAATGTCCTTTCAGAGCCACTTTGTACGAATATCCTTTGAAATTAAACTATAAAGTGTGCAAAGGTGGTGTCTGAATTCAATAGTAACCTTTATCATGGCGAGCACAGTTTGTATTAGGTTGAGGAGAAACAACCATGAAATCATGTAAAACACACTGCAGGTTTCCAGCTACAACAAAGAAAAGTCTTTGTTGAGTTTTAACTTTTAAACAATGGATTCTGGGAATTCAGTACTTCTTTCCTTCAACTTATGAAGTGGTCTGAAAATAAAAAGTAGACGTTTCAATTTGAATGAATAAAACCTATGTATTTACACAGATCAATGAGAAACGGTTGGCTGATTCCAGTGAAGTCCAGATGTTTTAGTGTACAGTACTTTGCTCCAATCAGGACGTCTGGAAATTATTGTTCGTCTGTGATGCTATCACGTCCTGGAGCTCACAATATGAGAGGCCAAATGCATGACGTGAGCTATCTGTGACAGGAAGAAAAATAAAGCAGGATAGACAGTTATGAGTTGCAAAAAAAAATAAAATAAAAGCCTGAGGACAGAACATGTCTCCTGAGGCTCATAATCTGGTAAAGTCATGACCAGCCTTCAAAGACAGGAATTCAGACTTAAAAGGAACAAGCATACATCTGTGTTCAGTGTCCTTTAGTCAGTCCAGGACATGTTCCTGTGAGGAGCACTCGACTTCCTATGATCACAGGTTACTTATTTTTACAGCACTCAGCTGTAAAAAAAAAAAAAAAGAATATTTCTCTTTCTTATCACTCATTATGCATTTCCACTTTCCTGACCGATCTCATGGTATCTGTTGGTGGCTGTCTGATTTGTAGGCATGTTGGTCACCCAGAGGAGACAGTAAGGGAAGACAGCCAGACAAAGGAGGGTGAGAAGACGAGCTACAAGGGATGCGAGGACACTTGAGAGTTCGGAAAGGAGGGGAGGAAATGCAGAGTGGAAGTATTGTGAGCAGATAAGAATGGGGAGTATAGACGTATGAAGGAAGTGGCGCTGTGGAGAACTGGTAATTAAAGCGGACTGAAGAGATACTTTATCTCAGGAGAGAATAGAGGAGGTTGGAAATGGTTGACATCCTAATGTACTGTAAACTGGCTACAGCTATGGGGAACAGGTTTGGTTGGTTTGATTCAGACACAGAAAACAATCTCGTTCTAACAGAGTATTGACCGACCACATCTTTGGGGTTAAAAATGTGCCATCTTGTCCTCCTCGCTGCATCACACGGACTCCCTGATCCGTCAAGAACTCTGTCTTCTGCATTTGTTCATTTTCTCGATACAGTCAATCCTACAAAAGCGGATTGGAGCACAGTTTAGGACAATGTCTCTTCAAAGTTGCACTCTTTGTAAAAATGATGGAAGTAGTTAAATGAAGTCTGACAAAAGTAAAAAGGTTTTTTAATGATGATAATAAATGCATTTCCTTTGAAGAATATTAAGGCCCTCCAACCAATTTTATCTTTAAGAAACACAATTATACAGAATAATACTCAGTGATGGTTTTGTTTTCCCTTCAATTTGGAAATGGCCATTTAAACCACTTCTTGCTGACGGCTCCCGCTCTAAAGCTGGACATAGTTAGACAGTCGAGCCAGAACACAACACGTTGCTGGTTGATAAATCATGATCCTTTACTGGTAGTGCCTTATCTAACTTACCGGTATAGTTGTTAACTTATCAGGAGTTCTCCTGTAATGTATGATTCAAAGTTATGCACAAGTGGGCGGTTATGTGCCTGTAATAATATATCTGGGTGAAAAACAATTCCTTTTAAGCACAAAATTTGTTTTTGGGTGTACCTTTAATTTTTTAAGTGTTTACAGGAGAGTTGTTACTGCAAGTCCACACACACACAAATATGCACTTGGAAACATCGCCACCATTATCCGATATAGAAGGAGCCTGGTATTTATCAGCTCTCTGTTTAAGCCATGCAGAAAGATGTCGAGCAGTGTACCATGCAAGTGCTTTAGACAATGATCTCTTCTATACCCGCATGTTCACACACACAAGTTTTACTTAAAACATGCCATTTTTTTAAATTACTCCCTTCCAGCTCCCCTCCTTCACTGTATATTTAGTTTATTCCCTCTGCGTGTGAATTATTGCAGATGTATTGCTCTGATAGAACCATTTGTCTTCAGAAAATTTGTCAGCTTGATTAATTTCCTTTTTATGAGGATGATGATTTACATCTGTGTATATGGTAGGAGTTCATCTTACCTAATGTGCCTGCAGGGACTTTCTTTTCCATCATGACAATAGAGAAAATGAGGTTTCACGGCAAATTAAACATCTGGTTTCTAAACTTTAAATTACATCTATAATCTTCTTGACAAGAAGGGTCATTTATTTACTCTGTCTTCTTTTATTATAAAAAAAATATATATTAGTCCACAATGAGTAATGAAGAGAACTGGGTGTCACTGTTGTGTTCTGCTGAGATGGACGTCGAGCTTCCATCAACACTACAACTGATATATATTATTATTATTGTGATATATGTGGCACTGACAACAAACTTGTGACATGTTCCGCTCAACAAAATCAGAGATGCCTACTTTTTTTTTTTCTTTCAGATATTCAAACTGTTGTTTTTTTAAGCCTGTTCAGGACATGTTTTTGTATTCTAAATTATTATTTTTTTTTTAGCCTCATTAGTGGTGGAACTCATATTTCAGTTCAACAGTTCAGTTCTAACAACTACTGGATGGACATTCACGGTTCCCAGCGGGTGAATCCTAACGACTCTGATGAAGGTGCACATGTCTCAATACCTGTTGCCAAGGCTGCCATTAAACTTGTTGCAGATATTTGTTTTCCCTGCAGGATAAACTGTAGTACAGTTGGTGAAGCACTGACTTTTCAGCGACAGAATATTACAGAGTAGCCTGCATGGTGATACACTGATGTCTTGTCTGTACAGTTCTTCAGCTGTTTCAAACTGTAAATGAAAAAAAAAAAAAAATCTCTGCATAAACCACTGTTAAACACATTATTCATGTGGCGGTGGAGTTGTTTTGACAGGACTGTTGTCGGTTGTCTGCTCTATAGGCAACAGCTGCGGGGTCGACATTGAACAGAGACAAAACACACCGCCTGTTCCAAAAGCCACCCATAGACAAAGCTCATGACTGACCGACACACACACACACACACACACACACACACACACACACACACAAAACACACACATGTGCTGCATGTACAAGTGCACACGTATCTAGCTTCTAGTTCAACTTTATCTCACACTATCTGCATCTGATTTGTCTGTGAGCTCATTTGAATAGTTCTTTGGCATTGTTTAGACTCCCCTCAGTTTTATGAATTCCTCTGAGACCCTTGCCTTTAGACTTGTATAACACTGACCAGAGCATTTCTGTCTGGGGACAAACAGCATCACTGTTTATGTTGATTCTCGCAAGAAGACTTTTTAACCTCTGAGGTCATCACTTACTGACGCCATGAACCCCCAGACCATAAAAACACACCAGATTCCCATGATATCTTCACCCTCACGTTTTGTTACCCTTGTAAAACCCTGGCCTTCGGGTTATTCAGTTTCCATCCCACTGATGCTCGTCCACTTTCCCCTGTTCGTGTGAATGTTTGTCACAGTGTAACGTCACTGAGAAACACTGAGTTGTATGTGTGTAAAGCACCTGTTTTCCATCTCTTAAGAGACTCCACCTGACCTCAAACACCCACCTGCACTGAACAAGTCCTCGATATTCGTGACATTTGCTTGTTTGTTTGTGTCCTGAGCTTCTCTTCTGTCCACGTCATCTTATTTTCTAGTGAGGACGAGACACTGTTAGGGAGATAAAAATGAAGTCTTTAAAAATATAGCAGCACGTCAGTGGCGGATACTTCGGCCTCTGCCAGGCTCACTTGTTCTACCTTCCTATCTGCATGTCTGTCTTCTCTCTTTCACCACTCTGAGTATCATAATCAAATTGTTATATTTAGCCTGCAGATTAGGGGGCTGTCTGCAGTTTCAAATAGTCTGAATATGGCTGAACAGCCATATAAACTGCCTTTTTGGAGATGTTTGACACCAGAGTTAAGCTTTATTTATCTAAACGTAATCTCCTTGCTGCTCTATATCTGTCTTGAAATAACAGTGTGCGTGTGTGAGGGGGAATTTTAGAGGGTTTTGGTTCTTGCATGTGCCGTAAAGAGGGTTTTACCGTTTATCAGAAGCCAGATCAGATATTTCATCATGAAGCTTTTGGTCTGTTTCCAGGCACTTTCTGTGTAAGTGGCTCTTATGAAGTGTCTCATTCTGTCTCTTTAACGTTGGAAAAAACTAAAATGAGTGTGTTCTTTAGATCGTACAGTATGTTCCAATACTTATTTTGTTAATGTGTTGAAGTCACTGAGTTTGGCAGTCAATTTTACCAAGCAGTCATTTTATACAGTTTGGCCACTGAAGGGGTGTAAAGAGTAAGGACAGCTGAGGGAGATGATCTTTTTAGAAAAAGTAAAGTGTATGTCTCCCCCTAGTGATGCAAGGAGAAATTCTAAGGAGAATGTTTTTTAAATAATTTGAGGGAAAATGTGGGAAATATTTTTAAGTGATAGAATGTGTCCTGTCACACTTTTTGTTTCGTATTGTTGTGATACTTTGGTTCTTATTTCTGGATTTGTTCCTCTTCATAATACTTGTCCTCCTATTTTCAAATCTCTCTTCACAGGTAAGTTTTTCACCACCCTTTTTTTTTTTTTCCCCCTTTGTTCGTTTTCACACTCATGACTGAAAAATAGAAACAAAATGATACATGAGTCTTATAAATTGGGATACAAATCTGTAGCATTTTGCAATTTATTTGACATGTTCAATCCTTAAAATGACGTTAACTTCAACTCTTTTTTTTCAACTCATCTCAGGGTGCCCCTGGGCCTCTTGGTCCACAGGGCCCACATGGGCCTTCGGGGAGACCAGGGGATCCAGGTATCGAGGGTCCAAAAGGGCAGAAAGGTGACAGTGGCCGTGGTGGCATGATTGGTCTCAAAGGAAATATGGTAAGAAACTCGTTATCTTTTCTTAATTTGTTGTTCAAACATATATTACAGTGACAGCGACTTTGTTTAACGTGTGATTCTTGTTGCTCCACAGGGAATGACCGGTGTGCCCGGGTTCTCTGGAAACAATGGTATTCCTGTAAGTCCATCCTGCAGTCCGGATGAGTGCAGTGGGAGGTCGCTGTATGCTGACAGAGTGCTGATTCTGCTTGTGTCACTCTCTCTGCAGGGCCACCCCGGACAAGCTGGGCCCAGGGGGAAGCCAGGTGCAGACGGCTGTAACGGGACTCATGGAGAACCAGGGTTACCGGGGGGATCCGGCTATGACGGCGGAACGGGTTTTCCTGTGTGTGAAACCAAATACGCGTAGACAGTGATCTGTAAAAACAAAGAGATTGATTTCCTGTGACGATTAATGTCTGTGTCTCTGTTTTTCCTCCCTCAGGGACAACCAGGCAGGAAGGGAGAGAAGGGAGAAACTCTGGAAATCAGTGTGTACATGCAGCGTTTCAGGGTGAGGAAGAGGAGCTCATGCTTTTTGTTGTGAAGGATACTGACTCCATAAATTAGCTTTTTTTTTTTTTTTACTTGATATTAACAAATGTACTTAATTACTTAGTTCTTATTGACTTCTTTGAACATCTGTCCTCAGGGAGATCCAGGCGCACCAGGACTCAATGGAATATTTGTAAGACACATTTTCTAATCCAGTTTATTATCTTAAACTTATTTCATGCAATACCAATCCTTCCCAACTGTCATCTTTCATTTGATTTTTTTCAGGGGCCTACAGGAAATCCAGGGTGGCAAGGTAACAGAGGCTTACAAGGGCCAAAGGTACGTGTTTGCGCATGTTTGAGTGCAAGTTTAGGTGTAAAATTAAAGACCTGATATTATTATACTGTGCCTGAACGTTTCTGTGTCTTCTGCTAGGGTCCCCCAGGGCCTCCTGGTCCCCGTGGATCAAAGGTAAGGCAATAATATAATATATGTGATTTAATAAGGTTTTAAGTTGATGTATGACTGTGTAAAGACTGCTGCAACATGGTATTATATTCTGAGTCTAAAATGTGACCCATGAACTGAAATTTTGAATATCAATTAATGTGCTTTTTTTTCTGGGCAGGGCACTATGACCAAAGTGTTCAAAGGACTCAAAGGAGACCAGGTGAGTGACCATATTTCATTACTAAAATTCATCAGTTGGGTCCACTTGCAGTACTGTAAAGCAAATATATAAAAACAAAATTGTTGTTGCACGGAAAATCCTGAATTCATTTCGGACACAAATCATCTGATCCACCTCAGTTTAAGGTTTAAGTCTGTACTTTCAGATGCAATAATTTGCAGTAGTAAAAAGTAACGAAAGTAGATTTTTCTCAAGTACTGTGCAGTTTAGAGATACTGGCACTTAAGTATTTCAATTAAATGTATTTTTTTCTCCACTATATTTCAGGGGAAAGTATTGAACTTTTTATTCTTTCCTATTTACTGACCGTTATAGTACTACAAACTATAATTATACTATAATAAACTACAAACTGCTTCTTTTTTTTTTAAACAAGTTTTCTTTTTTATTCTTCAAATTGTGTTTCATTGTAAGAGATATCTGTTGGATGTACCACCAAAGAGATACACAACAAGTCAAAAGTCCAAAAAACAAATATATGTACATTTTTGTAGGGGATGTATCTTGTACAACAAACCAGTAAACTACCTATCTGTGCTTTGATGCATCACTATTAACAAGTGAGCAATTTTGTAATATTTGCATGTCAGTGGCAGCAGGATTTTTTTTTACTAGCTTCTTATTTTAGAACTTCAAGTGCATTTTGCTGGGAACTCTGTACTGTTACCGAACTTCAGTAAAGGATGTGAATGCTTCTGAAGTGGCTGACTTTTGTTGCACTTCCTGCTTTCACCACAGGGGGACATTGGACCACCAGGGCAACCAGGAAACTCGACTCACCAGCATGCTCTGCCCCCCTCTGGACATCAGCAACAAGTGCTCATTTTTATGGATTAACCTGTTTTAATCACATTTAAAGATGGTTTCTGAAACAAGAAATAGAAATCAGAGCATTGTAAGCACTGACACATGTACCATGAAAATACTCTACTTGTATTTCTACAGGGACCTCCTGGAGAGAAAGGTCTGAAAGGAGAAAGTGGAGATCTGGTATGTGGTCACTCATGAGCCATCATCTTATTGATCGTATATGCATCCCAACACAATCACATTTCTTTGTCTTACATATCCACACACACATACATTCACATCTCCGCATGTCACTTCTTCTGCTGATCTTCTCTTTTGGTCGGTTTATTTCAGGCAGACAACAGAGGAGAAAAGGGTGTTGTGGGATTACCTGGACCGCGGGTGAGCACGGGTACATTTCTACACATACACGTCAAACGATGTCCACTATCCAAATTAAATGTTATGTGCTGTTTTGGTTTTGTTCTAGGGACCAGGGGGTGCAAACGGAAGACCTGGACCAAGGGTACGTTTGTGTGAAAAAAGAGAAATGTTGTATACATGTTGTTGTATCCTTAAATTAAAATTAAATGTAATTTTATGAATCGATTATTTCAACTCTGTTTCAGGGAGATCCTGGTGAAACAGGACCAAAAGGCAGAGATGGTCTGAAGGTGAGAATACAACCCTGATTATGCAATTTAAACTGTTTTCTGTATGACTGATTTTATGGGAAACGAAAGGAAGAAACTGTGAGATATTTTTGGACTTTTCCTGGAATTTGGTATCTTGTCACAAAAACAGAATCTCTTCTAATAAGCTAGTGTCGACAGTGGAGGCCTAAAGACACAAACTGCAGCTGACTGATTCATTTTAGACAAGTTTTCAACACAGGGTTCAATTCTGTCAAATATATATAAGTAATATAATATAAGTAAACAGCTTAATTAGCATTAAATGTCAGTTCATGCCTCAAACAAATATCAACTACATTTTTGTCACATTATTATCTTTAAGAAAATGTTCTGAAGGAAACAAGATAAAGGATTAAAAAGAAAACTAGATTATGATAAAACACACAGACTACAACAACTGGATAATTATGAAGGTCACATCTGATTTATAAACTGTTAAATGACTCCAGCCAGTGAATACAGAAAGACTGACAGTGTGTGTTGATTTCAGGGAGTCATGGGTGACAGAGGAGACCTGATTACATCAGAATCTTTGTGGCCTGGGTCTTCAACGGGTGAGTTGATCAATACCAGAGAAACAGACAAATGATGAGTCAATAGGAAACAGAAGAACAGTTTTGATTATAAGATTAAACTGATGGTGTTAACAGGCAGTGGGCTACAAATTCATTGCTGACGTAAAGTGAAACTCAGCAGTTTTACAGCTGCAATGATTAGTCAACTAAATTGATAAAATGATCAACAAAAATTGATCGCCAATTATTTTGATGATCATTTGGAGACATATAATTTTTTTTTTTAAAGCAAAATGTTTCTGATTCCAGGTTTGTAAATGTGAATTGTAGGCTGCACCTCGGGCTTTAAGAAACACTGATCGTCCTTTTTTACCATTTTTGACATTTTAACGACTAAGCAGCTAATTGATTAATCGAACAAAATATCACAAATTAGTTGACGATACAAATGTTTGTTTGTTTATGGAAATGAGTGTCATTACTGACGTTAAACTGAAGAGCTTCTTTTCCTGCAGAGATATCATCAGTCCATGAACTGTAATTAATTAATAAATGAAACGTGACTTGTTGAGGATACATTAAGGGGTCTGTGTCATATAAGTGTGGGAAAAAAAAAGGAAAAGAAATTTAGTTGTTGCTTGAAGAATAAGAGAATCTCTGTGTTCCAGAAATATTAAACAAACACCACAATCAGTATTATAATTACAGTGTACAACAGTTAGAAACTCTAGATTAATTGATCAAGGCAGTTACAGCCAGTGTCATTGACGTCTGAGCAGAAGATGGTGGGAACAGCTTGTTGCTAATAAATGTGTCCTGTGTTTGATTTGACTTTATAAGCAGGGCCCCCCGGTCCTCCCGGCGAGCAGGGACCACAAGGAGAGAGGGGACCAGTAGGAGATCAAGGCTTCCCCGGACCCCCCGGACGTCCTGCCTTTGAAACACAGCAACAAGGTTTGTAAAACGACGCAATACAAAGAGACTCACTCACAGACTGAACAGAAAGAAAGCTGTTACAGAAAGAAAACAATGTACACAGTGGACTGCTGGACACTCAGCTTTCAACTCAAAACGACAGCATAAACTGATGCTCGTAGTTCATAATATCAAATAAATATTCAGTGGTATAAGTTATCGACTTGCATAGTAAACATCAACCACCAAAAATCTTTTGGATAACAAAAATCTGGAAGACAATTAGACTAAACATACACACACTACTTTACACTTATAAAAACTTCCCCTGTACTTTGGTCAGAAGCAGGAGATTTCAGCAGGTGAGAACAAAAGAAACACGAGTTGTTGTTGTCACTGTTGTAGTAACTTTGTAAATTTCCCTCTGTGTGCGCCAGTGTGGGATTTCTTCGGGCCCTTTGGTTTCAAGGGAGACCAAGGAGAGAAGGGCCAACAAGGAGAACCAGGACACCCTGCTGTCAGCGCGGGACCCCCAGGAGCTGACGGGCGTCCAGGAGACAGAGGCTCTCCTGGACCGAAAGGAACATGTGAGTGAATGAGTGAGTGGTAAAAAGAGGAGTTTCAGTGTTCTCCTCTTTGTTTCTAAAATGTCTCTTTATCGTGCTCCTGTTTGTTTCTAGGGGCAGAGTTCTTTAAGGGAGCTCCCGGAGGAGGAGGAAGGCCCGGCAATGCAGGCTCCAAAGGAGTGAAAGGTGCTGCAGGCATACTGTTCCTACTACAGACTATTAGTTACATCATTTCTGATGTATTACCTCTTCCTTTTATATTTTTATAATCAGTTCATGTTCCTACAATATTTGCAAAAGGACCGTGCTGCTGACCTGTGGCTGTGATGTGTATGTTTAGGTGATCACGGAGAATGTGTGTGCACCAATGGAAACTCTCCTCCTGGTTTGCCTGGCCCTGCTGGCGAGGTCGGTGATCCTGGGATGACTGGAGAGTTCGGTCGGGAGGGCGATTTAGGAGATCCGGGTCTCATCGGAGATGACGGGCTTTCTGTAAGAAAAATCCAGAAAAACACATGCTGTTTGAAGCCCTTCTGTATTCCCTCACACTTTCCTGTGTTATGTTGTAGGGACTTCCTGGGCCCGGTGGCGTGCCAGGGCCAAAAGGACAAAAAGGAAAAGCAAGTGTTGCCATGGAGAAAGGTGCGGCGTTCATGCTTTTTCATCTCATTTCTGATCAGCACCAGGGGCACGAATGGGGCAGAAAAAAAGTAACCTGTGCCATGTCTGTGCACACGGGGAGTGGTTACATGTTTGTTGATGTATGTTTGTGTGTCTATGCATGTGTGTGAATCCCACAGGATATCCCGGTGAACCAGGGGATTCAGGAAAAGATGGTGTGGCAGGAGCATCGGGTGCTCCAGGCCTGAACGGTCTTCCTGGTGTCCCTGGCAGTCAAGGTCTTCCAGTAAGTCCATCAGCGCTCTCCATCATGACAGTTTCCTCTTGTATCTACGTTCTGTGTTACTTTCTCTCCTAAACTATTGTTGTCTGCCTTACTTTCCTCACCTCTCGTGACACATAACAATCCTACAGTGTGTTGACTGTGCTGGTTTATAAACAGGGAGAAGGGCCCCGGGGAGCACATGGAGACAAAGGTTTCCCGGGATTTCCTGGTCAACCCGGTGCAGCCGGGCTCAGGGGAGAGGCAGGTTCAGACCTTCGGGGGTTCAAAGGTCAGCGTGGTTTACCTGGTGACGACGGCCTCGTTGGTTATCATGGAGTTCCAGGAACACTTGGCAGTCCAGGTGAGGGGCAGCTGACTGCCTCCTTCTACGCTTTTATTCTCTCGTTTTGGTTGTTGCACATTTGTCCTTCAAGGCTTCATTGCTTTCCAGGGATTTTATCTGTTTTATCCCTATTAAGTTTTTCAGTCAACCTCGCCTCTCCTAAAATGCTCTCCTTTGTGATTTAATGCAAAGCAGGAAAATGGAATGAAGATGAATGGCTTTTGATTAAAAAAAGACGAAGCATGTCGAGTACATTTTGCCATTTTATTTACTTTTCTTTCTTCGCCTCTCGCCTCCTCGATGCAGGGGCTGCATCCCTCAAACCAGCTGTAGCTCAGCTTGTTTGAGATCGTGCTTCTGCTTTTGAATAACTCTTGTTTCGAATGCTTCTCTCTTTCATTCTCTCATTTGCGACTGAAAGGCGGCTGTAGTCCGACAGGAGATGGAGGACAGGTGGATGTAACAGGTAGCTGGTATAATAACATTTTCAACTTATTGCTCCTTTTATCCATTAACTCTATTGTGCTTTGCCTCTGGATTATTTGACTGGTATGCATGATCTTTTTTTTAATTTATCATTGTTTAATTTGTTATATAAACGTGAGATTGAATGTATTGAGATAGCAGCTAATGTAATGATAATGTTCTTAAAAAAAATTAAAAAAAAACATTCACGTTGGGCAGCAGTCAAAAATCACTTGCACCAAAAAAGTTATTTCTGAACAGTCACTTCAACAAACAACCATGATGTTCCCCTGAAGATTATATGTCTGTTGTTTTCTTCTCAGGTCTTTGCAAGGCTTTTCCAGGACCTCCTGGGCCTCCTGGACTTCCAGGACCCAGTGGATCACCAGGTTTCCAAGGTAACGTAAGAGGAAGATAATGCCAAGTGTTGCCTTCAGGGTAATTGTTTTGAGACATTTTGATGATGCCCCATTGTATTTTTGATCCACTAGGTCTTCCTGGCCAAAAAGGAATAACGGGTTCATACGGAGTAAAAGGAGAGAAAGGAGAACAAGGAGATCAAGGCCTGGGTGGTCGTCCTGGACCACCAGGTGAGGAGTGACAAGAAAACACTGACTATGCAATAGTCTGATAGATGGAAGTGATCACACTCACTCTGTGGGTCAATTCATGTCAAAATCAGCACCTTTATCTTGCGGTGTCCCACAGGGTTCTGGGTCCTCTGCTGTTCTGTTCTGCTCTTGGAGAGATCATTAGCCGTTACTCTGGCATCTCCTATCATTTTTAAGCTGAAGACATACAGCTGTATTGCTCTTTTAAACATGATTGAAGCAACCAATTGTCCATTTTAAATGTCTGTATAAATGCCATTGAGACTTGGATGAGGCTTTTATTTCTTCTCGTTTAGACTACTGTAACGCTTGTAGCTGTTTAAGTCAGGCCTCTTTGAACCGGCATCAAACCGGTGAAAATGCAGCTGCTCGCCTTTTAACTGGTCATAACAAGAGGTCGCATATCACCCTAGTTCGATCCACACTTCACTGGCTTCCAATAAAGTTTCGCTTTCATTTTAAAATACTGCTGCTGACCTTTCGAGCTCTCCATGGTCAAACACCGCAGAACATTGTTGATCTCCTTCTTCCCTGCACACTCAATCGCGCACTTAGGTACGCCGCTCAATGATTACTGGCCGTCCCTCGAACTCATTTTAAAAGACCGAGACCGAGCTTTTCAAACTGTGGCGCTGATGTTGTGGAATGCTCTCCATGTCACTACAATCGCTCGACTCCTGCGACATTTTTAAAAGACAGTTCAAAACGTTTTTGTTCAGACAGGCTTTTGGTAAGCCTGTCTATAAAGCTTATTTTATTTGTTATCCTTTTACTGGCTTTTCTCTCCACCACTGTCCTCGTGTGTTTGTTGCTGTGTGATTTTAACTGTTCAAAATCATACTGCTTGCGGGATGTTTTATTACTGTGAAGCACTTTGTCATTTTATATCTGTTAAAAGGGCTATACAAATAAACTTTACTTACTTACTTACACTTGATCCTTGATTTAAATATTGTCTTAAATCCAGATTTTCTTTTGTTGCTTTTCATTCCAGGTTTTGCGGGCCCCCGTGGAGACTTGGGAGTTCCTGGCATCAAAGGATCAGTTGGAGTCCCTGGTTCCTCTGGTATGCCGGGCAGGTATGGGATACAGGGTGAGAAGGGTGTTCACGGAGAAATCTTAGGAGCATCATTTGGACAGCCCGGTGATCCAGGACGGTCTGGGCTTCAAGGAGATAAGGGCCAAAGTGGAGATCCAGGCGAGCAGGGCTATCCAGGTTAGCTATGTTTTTACCTTGTTCCTTAATAGATAAAGAATTTGAGAACTACGATCCATTGTGTGTATTCATCCACCTGTTCAGGAATGGATGGCATGCCTGGTATGATTGGCTTCAAGGGGTTGAGTGGCCCTGCAGGCCTGGAGGGGAAGTTAGGAAAACCTGGGCCAGCAGGCAATTATGGCTTCCCTGGTGATCCTGGGAGAGGAGGTTCACCTGGGCCACATGGTGCTACAGGACAGCCAGGTTAGAGAAACATACACACTGACACACCGTCTCAGAATCGTTCTTGTTCACGTCCAACAACCGTGTTTCTTCTGGTACGTCATCCTGCTCACCAGGTGTGACTGGTGAAAGGGGAACCGAAGGAAACCCGGGCCCTCCAGGTCCAGCAGGATTAAAGGGGATCCCAGGGGCATACGGTGAGGACGGTGCCATCGGAGATTACGGCCAACCAGGTAATCCGGGACAGCCAGGTCCAGGCGGACACCCAGGACTTCCAGGAATGAAGGGTTGGTTCTTCAGATGATCTTCTTCTTTTATAGTGCAGAATACGATAAAAACAACTAGTTCATCTAAATATGTCCATGATTCACACAGTTTCAGTCAAAATGTTTGTTCCTGGGACTTCTCTTTTTTTAGGGTACAAAGGCTCCCACGGCATGTCAGGTTTTTTGGGGGTCAAGGGTGAACAAGGGTTGGCTGGCTTCAGTGGCTCGAAAGGAGAGTCTGGAGTGCTGGGCCTAGTTGGCCCAAAAGGAGTGGAAGGCCAAAGTGGAGAAAAAGGTCAGACTGCGACATCACTGTTGTGTTGAGACACGCTAACAAACTCTGTAACTGACTCTCTACTTTGTTGCCAAAACTTTCCGCCAGGTGATCGTGGTCTGAGGGGACCGCCTGGAGAGAAGCCTCAAATCCCCGCTCAAATGATTGTTGACATGAAGGGAACCAAAGGAGAACATGGAAAGTTTGGAAATCAAGGGTTCGTTGGGTCAAGAGGTGTGCAGCTCCAATCCGATACCAGTCCGTGTTTCCTTTTTACCTCGGCTGTCCTGCAATCCTCATGTTGTCACATCTCACACAGGTACTAAGGGTTTCCCTGGTGTGCCGGGCTTCGAGGGAACTCACGGTCTTCCTGGAGACCCCAGCAATGAGAAAGGTTATTATGGAGATCCAGGTGCACAGGGGCTACCAGGGATCAAAGGAATGCCGGGGCCAACTGGGAACCGAGGAATTACAGGTTTTGAGGGAATGTCTGGCAACAAGGTGAGCAGAGCCACACGAGGAAAATTCATGCGAATCAGTAAACGCCCATTGTCGCCAAGATGTCAGTGTTTTTCTCAGATTGAGTTGAGACTTATTCATGAGGAACTGGGAAGTGGGAAACTCAGAGTGGAAGAAAAACCTGAATGCCTGCAGAACTGGAAATAACTCACTCGAAAAGCGGGACGTTTTTAAAGGCTCAGAAACGTTGGTTTGATGTCAGTTGACGTGGCAGTGTTTGTGTTGAAAGGAAGAAATGTAGGTTACTTGCTTCGAAAATAGGCAGACGATTAGCCCAGCAGTCCTGGTTTGCTAGCTGTGTTACCTGTTACAAATGGTTGTGCTTCAAAACGTGTACAAATGTAGTGTACAATTAATATTGACCTCTTGAGCTCCGTTTCCTCTCTGTGTTGGTTTATATGAATTTTGATGAGCTCGTTTGATCCTTCTGTGTTGTTACAACAGAAATGGAGCGCATTTTCTGGGGTCGGTCATGTTGCCTGTTTGCGAATGTTCTCAATTCGGAAGTTGGATGTTCCCAAATGGGAACTTTCCTAAATCCTAGTTTGAACGCATGATTATAATCAATGCAGCAATACCACTGATAGCCTGGCTGTAGCAGGATTCAGCTCATTAGTTTTGGTTTTACTACTTCGGTCAGTCTTTTCCACTTAGAGCAGGCAGCTGTTTTTAGCTTTAAATTGCCACGGGACACGACAGCAGACAGACAGAGATTAGTTGGTGAATATAGTGGAGCATTTAGCAGCTAAAAAGCTACATATCTCCATCATGATTTAGTTGGAGCTGAAAAGTCACAGAAGGTTCACTGCAAAGTTGTTTGCAGCTTGTTTCTGCTGCCCTTCACTTTTTTTTTTTTTTTTAGAAGAAAACCAGCTTCCCTAATTAGTTTCAAATAAGTTGTTGTTAAAGTGAGGGTCTTATAAACATACTGTTGGGTTGCAATGTGGAAAATAGGGATCCAATGACTAAAGTTAAAGTCATGATATCTCAACCTCCTCAATTTGAACATTTCTGTCCTGTTTGTCCTTTATTACTCCAATTATTCTAATTATATTATATCTATTTTGTTGTAGTTTTTTAGCTACACTGCTCCATAAATTTCTTTCATCACAAGACCTTACGACTGAAGTCAGATATGTTTTTAAATGCCTGTGTTAATTTTCAGGGAATTAAAGGAAGTCCCGGAGCCTATGGTGCATCAGGTGATGAAGGAAGGAAGGGACCTAAAGGTACAGCCTCAGATTTTAACTTCAGACAGAACGGGATCTACAGTAGATACAAATTATACAGTAACTGTAATGAAAATATTTTATGTCTTGGTGACTTTTGCAAAATATTACAGGTGAGAAAGGCCTTAGTATAGACATACCAGGATCTACTGGGTTGAGAGGAGAGGATGGAATTCCAGGAGACCCAGGTACAAACTGTGGCTCATTGTTTCTTCTCCTCTGGTTTTGATCTGCACCCGTTAACAAGTATTTGGTCGATATGAAAGATTTGATGTCCCTCTTACAGGTCAGGAAGGATTAAGTGGACCGACAGGTGACAGGGGTGTTCCTGGTTTTGATGGTATCAAAGGTAAAAAGGGCACGTCAGGTTTTCCAGGAATATCAGGATACCCAGGTAAAAGACTACCATTAATTTCCTTTATCACACGCTGTCCAGTTACAGTTTGTCATTTTAATGACATACATTATAGCAGATTTATATTGCATTTACATGTATTTATTTAATTTGTAGGCTCAGACGGGCAAAAGGGCACTCCTGGTAACCAAGGCCAAAAGGGCTTTCCTGGAACTCCTGGAAAAGAAGGACACCCAGGCTCTCCTGGCTTCCCAGGAAACAAGGGTAATAATTTATCTTTCTTTTTGAATTTACATGCTTGTTTTCTACAATATTCCTCCCTCTGAGCTATAAATTGTGTGCAGGTTACCCTGGCTTGAAGGGTCTTTATGGACTATATGGATTGAAAGGACAAAAGGGGCTCACAGGAACACCAGGTACTCAACCAGACTCATTATTTTTCTTTGCACAGCCTCAATATACCATTAATATTTCAAGTTAAAAAAAACTTTCATATAGATTAATGCTTATATTTTCCAAGTCAGCTGTTTACGTTGAATGATGGGGTCCAACATGAGCACACAGCTTTTACCAAAGTTCTGTTTAGTCCATATGAGAAATATCTTGTTTTTCTATGTGCTCTTCTCACTGGTTTTAGGTAGGCGGGGCTAAGTTAGAAAATATGACATCACATAGTTCTGTGCACCAGATAGGAAATTTGAATTTCGATTCAATGACACTTGTGGTGTTTGTTTAACTCTGTTGTGTTAAACTCTTAAGAAATCATTTCTAAATGTGTGTTCTTTGGTGGTTTTATTTTACTTTCATTGTTGCTTAGGTAATTGTGAATATTTCATTTTTAGATTTGCCACTAGACATGTTTTCTGGGACTTTACACCTGCGAGTTATTTCAGACAAATTAGACATGGAAATCATGTCTCTGTGTTGATGTAAAATGATGTAAAATCCTCAGTAAACACGTGTTTCATGGTTGTGTTTGCACCAGGTCAGGACAACTTTGGACCAGCTGGGGAGTCGGGACCTACAGGACAGAAGGGAGAGAGCGGTGACCCCAACAATCAGCCAGGTTTTCCAGGCACAGCGGGTTTGAAGGGCTTTCAAGGACCCCTAGGTTAGCCACTAGCGTTATGCATTAATTGGGGCCCCAGTTAAGAAAGAGTTCATCCTCCTGCTGGGGTCTTAATAAAATACTGCAACGCATACTGTTTGTTGTTATGAGATTTAACTTCTTAAAGCTTGAAACAATCCAATGTTTCATTTGTTCAGGTGACCATGGTCAGCCGGGACTGCCGGGACTCCGAGGCCCCGAAGGACCAGACGGGACCCCAGACAAACCAGGACCAGGCGGAGACCCCGGCTTTGGAGGACCTGCAGGGTACCGAGGTAAAAAGGATTAATTTTCGGAAAATGAAACCATTGTTATAAGAAGAAATGAAGCAGTAATATTCAATATACTATATTTCTTTATAGTCTTTAACCTCCTTCCAGACATTGGTGCACTAGGAGGCCTTTTTGCTCCATTTAAATATATTTATCAACCATAAATCATTTGATTCTCAGGTTTTCCTGGAGCCCAAGGGACTCCTGGTGTGGATGCTCCACCAGGAGAAAAGGGTGTTCCAGGATCAGATGGGTTTCCTGGATTTCCTGGTGCGAAAGGATTCAAAGGAGATTATGGTCCAACTGGATACAGGGGGCCCAATGGTGTTTCTGGAAAGAAAGGTACAGATTAGATATTTACATTTTTTTTAAAGGCATTCCTGATACAGTAGCTTGATTTCAAATTACCACTGAACCAAAAGTGAAGTGTTTGCAATAATAACTCTGAAGGTGAGTCCAGTGATGTGTTTGGTGATGGATGCCAACAGTCTAAATGTTCTTATGATAGTTTGTCAAGAATGTATCAGTTATTGCTGCTTACATTTTAACATTGGAAATGTACCATTTACTGACATTTATGGTCAAATAAGTTTTATTTACATATTAAAGTACATTCACTGCAAGGAAAACCATGAGCTAGAGTTAAAAACGGTACATTAAAGGGCAAAAAAGACACACACAATACCGTATGTTGCTGTTTCTCTATTAAAAGGCCAGAATCCAAAAACATGCACCTCAGGTCAGGTTACCTGGCGCTGCACTAGTGGCAGCCTGTTGCAGCAGCTCCCCCCTGAGAGCCCCCCTGCTGTAGCGAAGAAATTTCCCCTCGGGGATTAATAAAGTGAAATAAAAAAAAGAAATATTGAAATCCTGTGATATTGTGAACTAATGGTTTTGATTTGCACTTCTTCAGATTTCTGCCATTTTAAAGTATCAATAAATGCGTTACTGGTAACTAATAGTTATGTCAATGCGCATAAAATCTTGTTAACGCATGATATGATCATATGGTCACATTCTTGATATGTTCTTTTTTTTTACAGGAGTGAAAGGAGGGCAAGGATTGATGGGAGTTCCTGGCACAATTGGTGTAAAGGGAGAAAGAGGACCAGCTGGTCCCAAAGGAGGCACCGGACTCACAGGTACCTTATGTGCTCATAATAAATTGACTGCGCGCAAGTTACCATATATCGTAAGTGCTTTTGTGGTTTTTTTCTTCGTTGTTAAGTTAACCATCCTTGCTGCAGGTGTTCCTGGACCCCCCGGCAAACAGGGTCTTCCTCCAATTCCCACCAGGGTTCCAGGAGAGAGGGGTCCCTCTGGACCACAGGGTATCCAAGGACCAAAAGGAGGTAAAGGAGAAACAGGACCCCGGGGCCCCCCTGGGAATTCAGGTTAGTTACACAAGTAAAACATTTGCTGTTGAAAAGACACCTCCAGAAACTGTACAGCTCACTAACACATGTGCATGTATTGTACAGGGTTCATGGGACCCATCGGGCAGAAAGGCATGCCTGGGATTAGTGGTACACCGGGAATGCCTGGTTTCCGTGGAGAGCTTGGACAAGTGGGCCACCCTGGTCTGCAAGGCATGGAAGGTGCGTCTGGGAAGTTTAGGATTAGGTTGATTAGCCTGGATTAAAATATTTACATGAGGTGGAGATTAACGTAGAAAACTAGTTACAAAGAAGATTTTGATTGTTTTTTTTGTTCAAGTTGATTTAGTGACTTAAACCACTAAAACTGGACAGGAAATTATTGTCAGATTTGGACTAGAGAGATTTATTTATATGATGTAATGTTATGTGCGAGGGTTTGAGGGCAGTTGTGAGAATATGAGGCAACATGTATGTCATTCTCAAAGTTCCATCTATGTACACTACTGAGTGGATTACATAATTGATAATTAGGTCACTGGACAGTTGAGTGAACTCCTCATTCCTCAATAGGTCACCGTGGCAACCCTGGTATCCAGGGGTTACCTGGTATGCCTGGCCGCAGTGTCAGCGTGGGCTACTTGCTGGTGAAACACAGTCAGTCGGAACAGACACCCATGTGTCCTGTGGGGATGTCCAAACTGTGGGACGGCTACAGCCTGCTGTACCTCGAGGGCCAGGAAAAGGCCCACAACCAGGATCTCGGTGAGTCTCTGAACTTCTTCTACAGTATGTTTGGGCACTCAGTAACTTCCACTTCAAAAGTCTCTGTCAGGTGCAAATAGGATTTTATTGCTAATCCACTGTACGGGATGATTAAATCAGTTATCTGCGCCCTTGTGTTGACATGCTGTCTGAAAGGTTTAGCAAAATGAGGAGGCTTTCAAAAAGAATGTAGAGCAGTAAACATTAAAACAAACAGTCCTGCAGGAATACCTGCGCAACGTTTTGTAAAGTTACTTAGCAGGTCGGTTGTTGCTGGAGAACTTGCCACAGCACTTCTGTGGATGTCGGATGTTTCAATGTCCTCCGTTTAGATTACAGCTCTGTGAGGACCACAATGGCTCCTCGTTGTTGTTCTTGCTGAAGATATTTCTTACGACTCCGGCTGTGTGTTTCGGTTTGTTGCCACGCTAGAGAATGAATTTGGGACAGTTCAGATGTGTCCCTGATGGTTTCATAACATAAACCTTTGCACGGTACCACATGTCAGTTATGCGAGTTTGTCATACATTCCTGTCAAACTGTGTTGATTGGTTCCTCTGAAGTTGTGATTTACCAACCAGAAGACTTTCATTTAAGTGTGGCATTCAGACGTGTCGTTACTGACACAGTGACAGAGAAGGCGACCAAATGTTTACCGTGTTTACTCTGACTTACTCTGACTATGACTTTTTTTTCATATTTTGGACGACATGCTATAGTATGACTTTTTGGACACATTTCGGACGATATGCATACTGTATTACTTTTTGGACGACATGCTAAAGTATGACTTTTTTTCATATTTTGGACAACTTTTTTTTTTCATATTTCGGACGACATTTTGGATGACATGCATACTGTATTACTTTTTGGACGATATGCTATAGTATCATTTTTTTTCACATTTCTGTCGGAATACTTAGTACGACTTTTTTTTTCATATATTTGACAACATGCTATAGTATAACTTTTTTTCATATTTTGAATGACATGCTTTTGAATGACTTATTTTTCATCTTTTTAAGTATTCCCCGACCCGCTGGTTCCGACATAACACTGCTTGCAGTTTTAATTCTTTGATTATATTTTTGTAAATATTTATCCGTTTGGTCATTTATTCACTCTGTAAACACACAGTGAATTGAGTTTGTAAAAGAAATGTGACATATCAATAAAAGCATGCCTGTTTTTCAGACTATAATATGTTTATTTGTTCCCGCCCAGGTTTGGCTGGCTCCTGCCTCCCACGCTTCAGCATCATGCCCTTCCTGTACTGCAACCCCGGAGACATTTGTTACTACGCCAGCAGAAATGATAAGTCCTACTGGTTGTCAACCACCGCTCCTCTTCCCATGATGCCTGTAGAAGAAGGAGAGATCAAACCGTATATCAGCCGCTGCTCAGTATGTGAAGCTCCATCAGTCGCCATCGCAGTTCACAGTCAGGACATCACCATCCCTCAGTGTCCTGCGGGCTGGAGAAGCCTGTGGATTGGCTACTCGTTCCTCATGGTGAGTCTAGTTTTATATGAGCGTTTTAAGAAGTTATAATCCCGAAGGTGCTGAATGCAAGACTTTAACAGTGATTATATTTGTATAAGTATAAATGTCTTTGACTTTCCGCCTGCCTCATTGAATCCCCTTTCACCTCTGACCTTGCAGCACACGGCAGCAGGAAATGAAGGCGGCGGTCAGTCCTTGTCGTCGCCTGGCTCTTGCCTGGAGGATTTCCGCACAGCGCCGTTCATTGAGTGTAACGGGGCCAAGGGCACATGCCACTACTTTGCTAACAAGCACAGTTTCTGGCTAACCTCCGTAGAGCAGTCGTTCCACACCGAGCCAGCGGCAGAGACGCTCAAAGCAGGGCAGCTCCTGTCACGCATCAGCCGCTGCCAGGTCTGCATGAAGAACTTGTGAAAGACTCGACAGCAGCGTTGACAGCGAGAAGTTGTTGCACGGACAGCGGTGTAGTGTCGTCTAGCTTTGGAGGATTTAAAAATCCTCACATCAATGTCAACGGGTAGCCACAGAGCTCAGATATGCAACGACTACGCGATGCCGTGAGCTTTAAGTTACACTCCAGATACCCCCGTAATGAAACCAACAGCATTCTGGGAAAACAATCCTTTTTTTGTTACATGTGGTTTGGTGCTTCCTTTTTAACTTATTACCTCAGCTACGATGACACATTGGTAACTATCAGAGACCGAATACTACAGCTGAACCAAAGATGCACTGCTTCCGTTTAACAAGGTGTTTTTTTTAGTTTTTTTTTAGGGTTTACAGCCCGCCATAAAGCCACTAACACTGCTTCTCGCACAGCTGTGGGTTGATAGTATTGACAGTATTATTCCGCTTTGACTCTGTTGCTATGAGAAAGCCTATTTTTTATATAAATTACAGCAAAACGTTTACTTTTTGTAATCATTTGTCAACTACTGCAAGGTCATCTATTCCTATTTTCAATATACCATATGTTCACACAATGCACTGATTCTGTTTTTACCATCTGAATGAACTTGACTTCCTCCCTCAGTTTTAAAATATATATATATATATCTTATCTAATGCTATCCACATCACGTACCTTTTCCTTTAAAAATCTACTAATTATTGAGCTGCCAACACGACAGAATGTAAACACTTTGGATCAGAGGTCTGACTGGAGCCAATCTTTTCTCTGGTCATTGATCTCAGTTAGATTAGACCCTTTCACACAACTTGGAAAGTAGGTCAAATGTTCTCCTTCACCTAGAAACACTTGTTTGGAAATAAACAGATTGACCAGGAAAATACTGCCAACATCTGTTTTTTAATTGTTCTATAAGTCATCGTAATGGTAATTTTCATAACACTAATGTTTCATCGGATTGTAAAGATTAAATGTTGTTTGTTATACTTCTGTGTCATTTTACACTGACAGGCTTCTTAAAGTGACAGCGGAAAAACTGCAAAATAAAAATATTTATTATGACAATGCTTACAAATTCAACAGGGATTTTACACTTAACAAAATGATCCAAAAGTGCCAATGACATAAAGATCAGAATCAACAATAGTAACAACATTAAAGTTAGGTGTGATTCATGAAACCTTAAAATTAAATTTATAGAAAGCACAGTGCAACGTGCCACCCAAAAATTAGTGCTCTTAGAAGTTGTGAAATTCTCCAAGCAAAACACAAAACATTCACAAATAGCAGTGATTGACTTTTAAAGTGTCGTTCGTCCTCAGACGCATCTTTGGGATTTTAAATGCGGCTTTAGTCGTTAGAAAGGTTTCAAAGTACAAACTGACGCTGCAACACGTTTATTTCACTTCCGAAAAGGGAAATCTTGAAATGTCTCCAGACACCAGGAACTCGATTTGGTTTTCCTGACCATCTTCACAGCATCGAGTGTGAGAGTGTGTGTGTGTGTGTGTGTGTGTCTTTTCAGTGGAGGTTATTAATGCTAAAGGGTCTCAGTCAAGACAAAAAACAGTAGTACCATCACAGTATGAATTTGGTGCTCAGAACAACCTGCTGATTGTCCTTTGTTTAAAAAGAGTTTGCTGGTGGAAGCCTCTTCGCCTCCGTTCGGCCCCTAGCAGCAGGTGGATCTGGCCCTCTTGCTGCCGACCCCCCTGTAGTCCTCCAGATCCACCGTGGGAGACCCCTGGTTCTCCTGCCTCTTCCTCAGGATGGAAGGCAGCACCAGATCGAACAGCGTCTCAAACAGACTGTCCACGTTGTGTCCGGTCTTGGCACTGGTCTCGAAGCACATCTTCTCCGCTGGGAGGCTGCTCTTCTCGTCCAGGCCCTTGTAGCGCAGTACTCTCCCGTAAAGAGCGGCGGCATCCTCGCGCGTCACCTGCTTGTGCAGCATCAAGCCAGAGAAGGATGCAGGGGAGGCCGGGGGAGTCGGCCAAGCAGACAGCACCTGTGGTTCAGTCCTGTCCTCCTCGCACTCGGTCTGGCTGTCGGGCGGTCCGTCTAAGTCCGGGGACTGTTGGGCTTTGGGGTCGGTGAGATCCGCCTTGTTGCCCACGATGGCGTAGATGCAGTCGAGGTTGGCGGTATCAGTCAGGGACAGGAAGCGCTCCTCCAGCTCAGCCAGGCTCTGCCAGTTGGTGACGTCGTAAGTGAGAATGACAGCGGCTGCACTTCGACAGTACATGGAGCCCAAACCGTGGAACTGTTCCCGGCCTGAGGAGACAGAAGGAGGTCAACGGTGTTTAAAAAAAAAAGAAGAAAACTCAACTTGAACCCAACAAGGACACAGACAGCCATTCTGTATGAGCAGCACTGCGGAACGAAACAGCAGGGAGAGTTTTGTTTAAGACAGTCAGCAGTTTGAAAACAGAAACCACCTTTGTTCTTGAAATATGCAGTATTTTCCAAAGGCCACATTGTGTGTGAATGCATCACCACCAGGGTCGTGTCCTGCTAATATCCTCAACCGTCAGTTAATTAGTTGCACCTATCTACTGATAATGGAGTCTTAATACAAGAGTCCAGCCATGAATCTTAACTTCATGACGGGTATAATGTTCAGCTTTTTGTTTAAACTGTTTCAGAGGTGTCAATTCAACGGATTTTGGAAAAAGATTGAACTCCTCTCAGTGTAATACAAATTACAACCTCAAAAATGGCCATGAAGTTGAGTAAATACCTTTCTAAAACCTCTCAGTATTCACTGACATTTATAGCCTTTGGGAGGATTTACTGCAGGGCTGCTGCCTTTTTACTGAGCTGCACCACAAACTGTGTACATGTATCCAGGGCTTTATTTTCAACAAATCAGATGCTGTTTACTTTCTCAAATAACTGAATTTGTTTTGCTTTATTCGACCATCAGCCCAAAATCCAAAGCTGCTGAGTTGAGCATCAGATGCGACAAAGAAAAGCAGCTGATCTCCACTATGCTTCCAGTATAACCAACCAAATGTTTAAATTATCAAAGCAGATGGCATATATCTATAGATTTTTTTTTTTTTTTTACAAATGAATTAATTCATCGATCACAAATTAAATGTGCCTATTTACATGCTGTCAGCTCAAGAAGAAGCCCTAAAAAGCCCTCCTTGTCCTTCTGGAAAATACTGTTGCATATAGGTTTGGAAAAAAAACATGGAGAGTCAAGTCTTCCTGTCATAACCTAATCATGTGACTTTTAAGAGGAACCGGGTAAGCAGCACAAAACCGTTCACAAGACTTTGATACTACACTATAACTGAAAGGGGCGTCATCAGTGGGGGGAAAAAAAAAACAGCAGACCGTTTTCGATGTGCTGCGCCAAAAACCTGAACGACTTCACGACAACCTTCATAACCGCCGCTCTTCCACAGCTTTATATGATCCATGCTGATAAATGTGCAACAATGGCCTCGATATGACTCAGTGCTGATCTGGCATTTCTTCACCACAGTGGACTAAAGTAAACCAACGCAACAGGGACCTGAAACAGAGGTCATGGAGTTAGGGAACAGACAGGAAGTAGCTTTCTGGTGGTGCGGCCAGCTTTTCCTTATCTCTGTGGTTCACCAGCTCTGCTTTTGTTTGCCCAAAAGGGTTTTACCGTAATTCATGTTTACACAATACAGGAATGCAGAGCAGTGCTGAGCTCATTCAACCGTGCTAACTAGATGAGTAATTATTCCTGTCAAGACCAGCAGATACAGCCAAAACAGTTACTTGAGGAAAAAAATATATATTTTTTTTTAGCTCATCATGGCTGTTGTATTCCATATTACTGTAAAAAAGAAAAAACGGGTTGTCTGTGTAACAAATCTAACTTTCAAAACTGTTTTCTATTTTGTACCGCTGAAATGTGATTGGTCAGAGCAACACGGTGCCTAAATAAAATGACAATTTAAACTTCGGCTTACTGAACATCTAACTGAACACGCGCCGACAGTTTCCTCCTCCCTGTTGAAATAAGAATCGTAACTTCACGTACTGTAACACGTTCAGAGACTGACCTGCATGTAACTGTACCAATAACGATCTCATGTGGTGACGCAGTCAAGTCAATAATCATCGTTTTAATTGGTTAAAAAAAACAAAAACAATCTTTTCCACTTGTGCTAATTATGTGCAGATTTACAGAAAGGTGACTTTCTCTTCAGTTTCAGATCGTCCTTATTTCAGCGGCTGTTGGTCAAATAGGTGAGCACGTTGAAGATAACGCGGCAAGAGACGATTAGGTTCAACAGCTAACAAAAAATAATCTGGAAAAACATTTTATGATGATAAATGTATGCAGGTCAAACTGACTTCTCCAATAGAACGTTATTTTAAGAAATAAATGTCTTGGAGATAAACTCAAGTCGAAACTGTCCACGTCACTCTTAATCTTTAGAAGTGGATATTGAATCCGAGACCTCTACGTCAGCAGGCATCGACAAAAAAAGAAGACAGGGTCAAGTATGTGTGAAGTTCTCTGTAGTAGTACACAGATGACAGCGAGTTTCATTTGGTCACATTGGTCCAAAATTGAGCAATGTTGCAGAAGATGGGGAAAACTGTCATTTCATAACATGTTGAGAAAGTAGAAGACGAGGTGAACTGAATCATATTTGTATTTCTATCAAACGTGATAAATCGTGATCACAAATTACCAAAATCAAAAGGGATAGTAGTCTGACCAGTTGTTAGAAACCACATGAAGTTACAATGATATGAAACTAAAAAGTAAGTCAATGTCAGTTTTAAATAGCTGGAACTGGTTTATTTTCAGCCACTGACAAGAATTTTATTAATTTCCATACAGTCTCTGCCTACATTTGTTAGTTTATTAAAATATACATGACACAAATTAATGTTGATGTTTAATGTATTGCTTTATAACGATAAAGCAATACATTAAATACATGATATCAATACATGATAAAACGTTATCATGCCGTATGGTGTAATTCTATTTTCTAAATCCCTTAAACATTAATGTAAGATCAATATTAATGTACCTTTATACTAAGAGAGCTGTATTTGTTCCAAAGTAGACAACTGTGAATGTTTGCTATGTTAGTTTTATGTTGATTCACGGTTCAGACCAGCTAGAATAGCTGTAATTAACTTAATTAGCTCATCATTGAGGCAATTTGAATGTAGCAATTAAACCAGTCATACTGAACTTGTTTAGACAAATTTAAAATAAATCTAAAATGCAGCTAATGACAACAAACAGTAGCCTTCTGAAATTTCAAATGGCTTTAATAAACAGTTTAGTTGTTGTTTTCTTGCCATATTGTCTTTCTAAACACATAGATAAGCAAACTATAACATTAACTAACAAGTTGTCTTTTTTTTTTTTTAAATCAATCCACTAATGGATCCATATAATCCAACTTCACAATCGTAAAACAAGTCAACTACGTAATTTAACCAAACTACCAAAACTCAGAGCCGACCTGACTCCCTATCGCCCCCTAATGTAGGAAATTGTATTACAAGGCAGGACCAAAATCTTACATATAAAATACATTTAAAGTAGGATTTGTTTGGTATCAAATGAGTTAGGAAAGAGACCCTGATATATATATTTTTAAAGGTGTGACTGTTAATAGACATTTAAAAGCGGTTTTAAGGGTCGTATATTCCTCAGTGTTGGATTTTTAGGTTGTTTTGACTCTATTTGACCTTAAAAAAAAAATAAAAAGATATAATTGAGCAAAGCTTATGATGACATGCGATGATAAATGTTGTATTTCTTTTTTTTAAGGTGAACCTTGCAGGGGAAAGTTCTCGGAATATGTCCTGCTTGTACAGACCGAGCGGTCACATGTCTGATCGCCTCAGGCGGTGGAGTCACACGTTTATCAGGTAAACACCGCATGACACGAGTCTAACATAAACAGTGGAAAAAAAAAACACGAGAGGTTATTACCGGCCGTGTCCCATATCGAGATGTTGTGAGGTCCCCACTGTTTGAGGAAAAACGCCCCTCCGACGGTGCTGACGGTGTCTTTGAATTTCCTTTCCATGTACCTGTGGAGCAGCGACGTCTTGCCGACGTTCATGTCGCCGAGGATAACTATCTTGACGTCGGGCTTCTTCATCTTCGACGCGTTGGGCATGACGCTGGATCTGATCCCGGTGACCGGGGAGCTTTAGGTTCTCCTCGTCGTGTCGACACGCAGCTCAGCTCGCAGAGATCACCCGAAGCTGGTTTCCAGCAGCTTCGATGAACGTCATTTTATGAACCAAAGTTCATTTGTGACGACATGACCACCCGGTGTTGCCTCACTACAAAAAAAAAAAAAAAAAACCGCAGTCCGAGTCTGAACTTCAAAAAGTAACGAAGGTGAAACAGGAAGTAGGTGAGGAAGGAAACGTGTCGAGAGAGAGTGGGTTTTTTTTTACCCTCAGTTACGCCTTTCAGGCTTCTTCTGCTCACAGGCGCCGCCTCCGACGGGCTCCATTGTCAGTTTATGATGTTTTAACGGCAATAAACTCCACTTTTATGGATAAGTTTAAAATGTTTTAGGGTTTTAGGATGTTGTAATAATAATAATACGAACACGTATTCAAACGCAAAACCACAAATGTCCAAGAACTCTCAAAGAGAGGAAACGTGGGCAAGAAAAAAAAAAAAGTTTTAAAGTATTTAAAAATAAACGCTATTCCGACAGATGAATAAAAGTTATAAAAGGATTGTGTAAACATAAGGGAAACATTTTACCTTACACACTTAAATAGATGACCTACCATAGATCAGAAAATCTGTCCAATTTAATCTTTGCGAAACTGTGCTGATGGCAAATTTGATCCTAAATCTTAAAGTTCACAACCCTTTCTAAATGATTAGGTTTTGTCTTTTTTTTTTTTTTTTTTGTCTGTTGTTTCATGCTTGGCAGCTATTTGCCCAGTTTAGGTAAAGTCAAATGTGAGTCTGATTTGTTTTTGCCTGCAAGACAAAACTCAGAGCCTCAATTATAGAAATATCATGTTGGGCTGATGATAGTTTTCAAACACACACGAAACACAATTACATGATTGGCAACAATTTGAAAAAAACCCTCTCATGAAATAATGTTGTATTATATAGACCAGGATCTGTAACTATTAATTCAGCACTTTGGAATTAAATATTTAAAATTTATATATGATTTTGTGTAAAAAAAAAAAAAATAAGTATGCTTGTGTTTTCTCTTTGCTGTGACACATGGGTGCAAAGTGCTACTTGAAATGTGATCCAAAAAGTTTCCCTTAAAAAGTTAATAGTGCCGTGTTTCCTCTGAGGAAAAGAAACATAGTGATCAACGAGTCATGTTTGTGATTTAAAAAAATAATACCTGCATCTTCAAATACTGTGAATTAGCACAGGCCTGCCAATGCATGTTCGTATGTCAACACACACTATATAGGTGTGTCACGTTGCCATTAATATACAGTCTGGATATATTTATATGCAGGTCAGCCTGACTCCTAATTCGTGCATGTCTATGGGGAAAGGGCTTTTTTTCCCCCCCCAATTAAAATAACTATTACTTGCAGAATTTTCAACAGATTTTTCATTTGTTTTGATTTTTGCAAATGCCCAATACTGTATTTATCAATGATACAAGATACCATAAATTAAAAAACAAAACAAAAAAAACGTTGCAGGCTTCACAGTTCTGTTTTTAATCACACTTATAGTAAAATATGTTTCCCATAAGTTGCACAAACTCTCTAGGATGGATGTCATGAACATAAAAACGCAGATTGGAACTGTAGTTGTACTTAATACAAATATTATTTTTTTTTTGACAAGCCTGCAAAAAGTACTGGGCACAAGAGCTTTACTACCATCTAGTGGCCAGCAGCTTTAATGTACTTCCGGTTTGCCTATTCAGCTGTTGGTCGCTTCTTGACAATTGCAGCCTACTTGGATATAGGAGTGTCCGACGAGCCGTAAAAGCATCACAAGCTCGTGTCTTCCTGTACCACTTGCATTGGGTCAGGACGCCTCATGTTCAGGATCACTTGTGAACAGTTATCAGCGTTGAAACGCGGTTCCAGTTTAGGTAAGAAAGACTGTGTACGACCCGGCGGGGGGGGCTTCCAGGTCCGGGGGGGGGCCTCTCTGTGTCGGCGGCTGCAGGTCGATAAACAAATGACAACATGCCGCAACAGATGCAGACGCTCGCCTTTGCCTCGGTCACAATTGCACTGTCGGTTGTCGCCACGTTGGTCTGTTTGAACGAGAAAGGTAAAGTGGAGGAAGTATCGTGACGTTTTCATATTTATTATCGGTAGCTTGGTCACGTTAGCTGCGCCATTGAAAGGTGGTCCCGTGCGGGCTTGGTGGAGCGGTCGACAGCTCGGCTGAAACCCCGGGGGCTTTAGGACCCCGCGGACACGAGCGATACGGGGGGAGGGCGGGGGAGGGCGGGGCGGAGAAAGGTGAAGTTAACCTCAGAGGACTGATCAGAGGTCAGTTTGAGAATTCCCTCCAGGAAGCCGAAGGTTGTAGAAACGGCTCAGGAAGCTGATCCTCAGTCAGTTTATCTTAAAAGTACTGAGCTACGCATTTTGGTAACGACGTTGAAAGGGTAAACATAGATGGCTAGGCTTTCGCTAGCGTACAAAGAGTTGACCCGTGCACGCCATTGTAATGATACTGAACTTTAAGACTCGACCCGCCGCCGGGCCCCTCCGGTCCTTTTGAGCGACCTGAATGGCCGTTTGCGGGTTTTGACGTTGTTCGGGAGAGCGTCGCTGCGCGAGCGGAGATCCAGGGCAGACGTCCATCATAATCCGCAGTGTCAACACATCTCCATTCAAGTCCTCGTGGTGGAGGTTAACGCTGTGCACCGGCCTGTTTTGGATCGGCGATGCAAGCGAACACAACGCGGGGCTTCCTGTGGTCGGACGTAGAGACGAGGACCCTGTTGAACATCTGGGGGGAGCAGGACATCCAGGCGGCGCTGGATGGAAACTTCCGAAACAGCTTCGTGTACCGCGACGTCTCCCGCAGGCTGGGGGCGATGGGCTTTGAGAGGACGCCGGAACAATGCAGGGTGCGGATCAAAAGCCTCAAGAGACAGTACCTGTTAGCGAAGGAAGGGAATCTCCGGAACAACGGGCAGTATCACAAGATCTGTAAGTTTTATGACGCCATGGAGATGATTCTGAGCAACCGGCCGGTTCTTGACCCCCAGGAGTTCATAGACAGCGGGGCGGGAGGAGAGGAGGCCGTGGACGGCCTGGAGGAGGATGGAGAGGACGTTCAGGACGCATACTCGGAGAGCACCGGGGAGTGTCCTTATCCTGCAGAGACTGAAGTCAAGCTGGAGTACCCAACTGTTCCCATCCCTATTCCGGTTAAAGTCACAGTGGGCAATAATAGTAAGCGCACCGTCCTTATCCGCATGTGTTTTGCTTCTCTGTGTTATTGTAATGCTTTTATAATGTCTCCCTCCTTCTGCCCTTCAGGTACCTCATCCAGACCGCACAACAGCAGCCAGTCGGCCTGTTCTCTGCCGGCCAGGACGCCCAAGCGGCCCAGGAAGCGACGTGCCAACTTCCCCATGGAGAAACTAATGGAGCAGTTCCTGGAGCAGAGCGCCCAAGCCGAGGACAACTTCTACCGGATGGAGGAGCAGCGCTTGCAAGCAGAAGACCGCCGCAGAGAGGCTGAGCACGCCAGGGAGCTGCACATGCTGCAGATGCTCGGCCAGATGTTCTCCAGCATCTCCTCCGCCGCCGGCTCCGCGGCCGCTCCCTCCAAGACGGGTCCTCCGGCCCGCGCCCCCGTCACCTCCAGTGCCTCCCCGTCGTATACACGTGGCCAGTCCAGTCATCTCAGACGCCCTTCATCCCAGACAGACTGTTACAGCCAACAGAGTCCCCTGTTGAACACAGATCCTCAGGCATTAGGTATCAGTTCCGGTGTCATGTGTTTGGCCCCGAGGTGGAATGTGTGACGAGAGAAGTAAAGGCGGATCGGCCGTAATGTGAAGGCTCAGTGGTGGATTATTTAACTTCATATTACATTGTGCTGACGTATCTGTAAGATAACTGGAAAAATGGCTGAATGCGAACTCGAAAGTGGTAAAACTCTCCCTTCGTTTATTTCCTCAGTGTTTGAACGCTACTACAGTTTGGGGTCGGCGTCGCACAAAGGCATGGATGACGACATCGTCTCACTAGTGAAGAGCATAGTCCCTGCACTGTCGTCCAAAAAGCACAAGGGACAAAGCGGACGTATCGGGATCATTGGAGGATGCCAAGAGTATGTCACTATAAACATCATTGAGAGAATAATTATTGAATATGTTTGTGCATTGAACATTCTCCCTCATTTCTTTCCATCTCCAATCCCTGAAGCTACACTGGAGCTCCGTACTTTGCAGCCATCTCTGCACTGAAAGTGGTAAGCAGTGATTCCGATCATCAGTTCCTCTCATTTAGAATTGATCTTTTTGGTTCTGCTTCGGTTCAGTGACGGTGTCTTTTTCTCATCCCCAGGGGGCTGATTTGTCTCACGTGTTCTGCACCAAAGACGCCGCGACTGTTATCAAGTCTTACAGCCCCGAACTCATAGTTCATCCAGTTCTGTAAGTACGGATGGACCAATAATTATCTTAATGTCATTTTGACTATTATGGGGGTTGTTTTAAACATTAAAATGCATTCCAACTGTGTATAACACTCATTAGGCATTACAAGTAGAATTATAATACTGTATAAGGTCACGCTTTACAACTGCATGTAATCTTTAGTCTTCTCATCATGATTTCATAATCAGAGCAGATCTTTGGTTATGGCTTGCCATAATGTCTATGAGGTATGTTATTTGTTGTATCTAAGATGTTAAACCTGGCTGTTGGTAGATGGGAAGCTTCGTCTTTGCATGGCCGTCATGCTCTCTAAAGGTTTTGAACGTGGGTTCTGGTGTCAGATTTAACAAATAGCCTGCACTACAAATCAATATGATTGTTGAGTCACGTTGCTGTTGTTCACTTTACTTCACTTTAAGTGGACAGAAACGTACCAAGAAGGTGTTGCAGCGAGCCATAAGTACACGGTTCATTTATTATGTTCACAGAAAGTAAAACGATGATCAGAAGACCTCGTAAATTAGAGTGATGATGATCAAGGAAGCATTCGCAATACCAGGATCCTGAAACATAATCTCTGTTCAACAGATATACTTTCACAGTTCAACAGTATTGCAAACAAAACCCTCCAAAATACCACTATAACCTCCATTAGGTGAGGATGTATTATACAACTGTTGCATCAGTTTGATCTATTCATACTTATTCTTCTGAGAAGCAGATTGTCAAAATGGACTATTTTAAGAATAGAGGATTGCAAATACCATACATGCCATCATATTTCTGGCACAAATGCAAAATGGTATAAATGGGACATAAAACCAATATAAGCCACAGAGACACTTCTCTCCATTCAACTCCTGGTCTTCACTTTGTGTGTATTTTTGTGTTGGCTGCATGGTTCCATGCAAAACAGATTTATAACAAGGCAAGCAAGGCTGAAAGAAACAATTCATTATACATAGAAACATCTAACTTACACTGTGTGTCTTTATTTGTGTGCATCAAGGGACAGTCCTAATGCAGTGGAAGAAATAGAAAAGTGGCTCCCAAGACTGCATGGCCTTGTGGTGGGACCAGGTCTTGGGAGAGAAGACTTGTTACTGAAAACAGCCAAGGCACGTGGGATATATTCACTCTCCCTTGTACTCATGAGAGTCTCTTAGACCAGCTACGTGTGGATAACCACAGAAGTGTTACTAGTCAGATCTTTTACAGTTGTTAGACAGAATACACTGATGGATTTAAGCTTCACGTGTTTGTGGCTCCCTGTGACTGATGGCTGAAAAATTTGCTTTTATTTCCCCAAAAAACAGTTTTGTAGATTGTTAACGGATAATGTTATAGAAAATAGAGCAAGAATTACAGACTTAAACTTTGTCTGAAAGAAATAATTGGTAAATTGTATTTTAGCTGATATTTTGAGTTTGGGGTGAAAGAATTGATCTACCTGACATCTATCTGTAATCATTGAGTAATGAAACAGTCACATCTGTACGTAAAAGTTCTATTTCAGTGCAGCCTAAAGAGAACATTACAGCGAGCTGGGGAAACAAACATCACTTTATTATACATGTTTCTGTGATGGGTGTTTTAATTTGACATTCTGTTTTGATAATGCTGTACTTTCTCTCCTTTAGGAGGTGATAGAGAAGTCTAAAGCAAGAGACATCCCGGTAGTCATTGATGCAGTAAGTCTGGATAACATCAAATTCCAGCTGTTGAACAGATGGGTTATTATTTCCAAAGTCATACAAAGCGTGTGTGTGTGTGTGTGTGTGTGTGTGTGTGTGTGTGTGTGTGTGTGTGTGATTTTTCAACAGGACGGATTATGGCTAGTTACACAGCAACCATCTGTTATTCAAGGATACCAGAAGGGTATCCTCACACCTAACTTCATGGAGTTCACCCGACTATACGAGGCACTGGTGGGTCTCTTGGCAGAGTTCGGTCAGTCAACAAGTGCTATGTGAACAATAATGTAAACAATCATTTTAATTGTCCACATATGTATGTGTTATTTCAGTGAAAATATAAATACAATAATCCCATATTCATTTTCATATACTTAAATAGGCATTGTATGACTGAAGTAAAATGGAAAAGCTGTTTGGAATTTGATTGGCATAGTCATACCCCACTGTACAGTTATAATTATGCAGTTACTATTATTAAAGTTTTAATTAAAATTTGAAAAATAAAAAGCAATTTAAACTTTTCCATTCATGAAAGCAATATTTCCATCACAGTAATAATTAAAATGTAATTATCTAACAGACTCAAATTAAAATGGCATATAACATTTATTTTTTTAAAGCCCTAACCTGCTCTTCACTGGACAATATTCAGATGCAATATGCAGAACAGCGTGCAGCATATTACATGTGCACGGATTCTGTGTGATAATGTACTGTGTGTGTGTGTGTGTGTGTGTGTGTGTGTGTGTGTGTGTGTGTGTGTGTGCATTTTCATCTTGTCTGTGTGTTGGATGTTTCAGCACCATGAGCCCATGGACAGCAGTGATTATCAGCGCTGCGTCATGCAGCTCAGTGTCGCTATGGGCAACCTGACTCTGGTGCTAAAGGGAGAACAGGATCTCATCACAGACGGCAGCAAAGGTTTATATCAAACACATCTTTATAACGCATGCTTACACCCACTGGCGTAAATCTCTACACGGATATTAAGTCTGAGACGCTTCTTTTTTGTGACCTCATGCCGTGTCCCGTTGTTTCCAGTGTACTCGTGCAGTTTAGAGGGCAGCGGGAGAAGATGTGGCGGACAAGGTGATCTCCTATCTGGATCTGTGGGAGTGCTGGCACACTGGGCCCACACTGCCTCCACAGCTGGAATACTCAAAAGGTGACACTACCGGCTGTTCCTGCTTTGTGTTTGTAAAGACGGAGCTTCTGCAGGCTTCAACAGATAACGTTGAATACATTTTGATACCAGATTTAATTCCTATTTAAATATTTTTCATGGTCATACAGTCCAAACTGTGAAGGAAATTTAGTTGGAGGATTGTGGACATGAATTTGTTATATATCACAATCATTTCTAGTAACTGTAATATCGAGTGGCTGTAGTGATATAAATATTAAATGTGACCTGGACCCAGAGAAGCAGCAGAAAATTTATGGATTCATTAACCCATACAAAATAATGAATTAGTTAATTAAGGTCATGTAGGTTTTTTACTATAATCAAGATCATTAAGATGATGAGCTTCCTAGTTACTGTAGTTTGCAGTGGAAACACTGTTTACAACCGAGGGACAAGATTCAAGACTTCTAAATGAAGTTTAAAACTTTTAATACTTTCTTTACATCCTTTTTTTTTGCTTAATTCAATGCTTTTCATGACTTCTCAAGACCACCAGATAGCCGATATGTAGCATCTTAAAAGGGCCAGACCAGTGTTTTAATATGTTTAAGCACATTACTTACAAAATTCAGAAACTTTAAATATTGCAAGTCATTTTCCAAAACCCTCCAGTTAGTGTTAAGATTGGTTTTATATGTTTACTCACCCATTGGCCTCCATTCCCCCCACCGTGGTACAGAAATCACATTGCAGGGGCATAAAAATCCCTGGATTTAGATGATCCATTCTGGTGGATATTTAGTCACCTTTTTAATGTATTAAGCTGAAATGATTAGTCAGTTATTTGATCAGTTAACATGGAATTAATCATCATTTATCAAACAGAAATGTTGATAGTATATTCTGGTCCTCGAATGAGAGGATTTCCTGCTTATGTTGTCTGCTGTGATGCATGAAAAAACACCAGTGCGGTTTTTATAAGTTTCATATAGCACAAGGAAATGTGATTAGTATATGTGTGTTTTCTAAAACCCCTAATTTGTTCCTCCCTCAGTGTGAATCCATCTATTGTCGCAGCGTTCGGCGCCTGCTCCCTGACCAGACAGTGCAACAGTCAAGCCTTCCAGCGACATGGCAGGTCCACCACCACCACAGACATGATCCAGGAGATCGGCTCAGCCTTCAAAAAGCTGTTTGAAAGCTGAAAATGGTCAACAATCAACCTTGTTGTATAAAACTATACTGTATGTGCTTAAAGGAGCAGTGTATAGGATTTAGTGGCATCCAGCAGTGAGGTTGCAGAACTTACAACAGAATCTAAGGCCTGCTCCCCAAGTAGATATGAATGGCTCATAGCTCATTCTAAAGTTTAAAAAAAAAATGCATAAATTCTGAGTTTAAGTTGATTATACTATAAAATGATTATATTTTATTCCATTTCTACCTATCGATCTCACTGAATCCTACACACTGAAACTTTAAATTTTCATTTTTAACCGTCTTTTTGGTGGGCTGGAGAAATATGTTCTCTTCAAGCAATTTTGAGTGTGGAGGTAAATTCTTCACAGCCCACCAAAGAGATCCACATTTTACGATGAATGGGGTCACATTTAACCAGAAACCTGTTTGAATTTTGAAATAAAAAAAATAAAAAATAACTAGTTTTGTGTGAGTTTCTTTTTATGCAAGTTCCAGAAAGAAATCCACACTAAGTCATGGTGACACACTTTTGTTGCCAGTGTGGCGATGCAGCATATAAACCCACAAGCCTGCTTTTTGCAGTAGATAAGAGCTGACAGTTCGTGCAGAACATCAGGGATGCTGGTGTTGGCTGAGTAACACGCACACTGGGGGTTTCTGCTATTTTAAGGTCATCTACCGGCGCCCTCTCGTTTTATTGTTTCTCCTGGAAAACTCCGTAATTTGCATTGCCCTCAAACTTTATTATCATAAAGTCAAACTACAAATAAATATAAGGTGTATGCCGAGATGGAAGCATGGCATCAGTGTTGTCTGGCGTTACCTAAAGTGCTTCATTATCTATGAAATACTACAAACGCACATACAAATGTAAATGAGAAAAGCTTTGTTAGTATTTCGGGTTGTATTAAGATACAGAACATGTGAGCGCAGAGAGTCGGGAAGGAACATGGAGTGTAAATAAAGGGATGGAAGCAACCAGATGTAAAAGCCTGACACTAGAAGCACAACAACCCCTAAACCCCCCCCGGAAAAAAACAACAACTCCCATATCTTGAAAACAAAACATTGGCAGGTATAATAACGGTGTGATAATATAATATACATTACATATAATGTATATTATAAACTTTATTATCTATAAATTATAATTTATAGATATAAAATAATTATATATTATAAATTATATAAATAAATGTATTTATTTATAAATAATATATATATATTATATTATAAAATATAATAGATAATTAAATGTAATTATCTATTATATTTTATTAAATATAATAAAAATGTATATTAAATGGAATATATATATATATATATATATATATAATAAATATTAGAATTTTTTTATTTATTTTTTTAATGCAAGAAACGGAGGGAAGTGTATGATTGACTGATGTGAGCTGCATCCATGTGTGTATATACGGATCATATCAGTTTATTATTTCCTACCAGGCTCCGACCATTACTACACCCGCTCTGTGGGCCGCGCATGCGCATTTCGGAAAACATTTGGTCAGCAACCGTGTCGGCGACGCAAAAAAAAAAAAAAAAAAACAGCGTTAGCAGCCAGAGCGGCGGCAGCATCACGCAGTGGTAAAGGTCAGATACAAGGGGGGAAAAAACAACAATATCCACAGGTAAGTTCCTCCGTGAGCCGCGTACCTACCGGCTGCGTAAGTGTAGTTTGTTCTCCGGTGTTTATTTGTCTGTTGAATTATGCCACACGTCCGCGTAGTAACGTTGTAAGCTAACAAAGCTAATTTAGCTAACCGCTACACCGGAGCAAACGGGACGGAAATAATAACATCGTTTAAACAAAGTTTAAATTTAGTTTAAACCACTGCGGGCTTGTTGTTGTTGTTGTTGTTGTTGTTTTTTTTTGGGGGGGGGGGGTGGTTTGCGCATCGTAAAAGCAGGTTATTTACGGTGTGTTGTGAACGGAGCTAATGTTTGTATCTTTCTAACGATTAAAGCGACGTACCGTCACGTTTTTAATGAAATAAGAATAATACAAATAAAAACAACAACAAAATTTGTTTTGTTTTTTTTTTTAGTAACAGCCGACCTCAAACTTTGCAAAAAAAAAAAAAAAAAAAAAGTTCAGTGAACGTTAGCTGCAGTTAGCACCGACGAAACGTTAGAAAACGGAGCTCAGCTGTTGTGATCAGAAATGATCCAGATCAGCAGTTAACTCGGTTCCGGTTCGTTTCGCGGCAGCTCGTCTCTCCTCAGTAACGACTGACTACTTCATCGTCCACTCGGCTCTTCTGTAATTCCTCAGATGAGTTATTATTGTGTAGTTTTACTCTCTTTTTTTTTTTTTGGCAGATTCGTAGTACACGTTGCAATTTCAGGATGGCTGACTGCAGATCAGCTGCTCCTCCTCCTCCTCCTCTTCCTCCTCTTCCTCCTCCCTTTAACATTTCAACCATCACACTGGTACCAAAAAAAAAAAAAAAAAAAAAAAAAAAATGTAATAAGAAATACAACTACTTGAATTACATTTGATTCATTTTTTTCTAACAAATGTGGAAAATTAAGCCTAAAAGTGCAATTTAAAGTGTGTTCACTGCTGTCAAACCTTTTTTTTTTTATTTAATGTGAATTTAAATTAAGATTGAAGTTTGTTTTAAAGCACGTCCGGCTAAATAAATCACATGCGGATCAGAAAATATGTTCCCGTATTCATGCTCAGTGATGACAGAAGTATCAACAGGGTTGTGGACCTGTTTGCCACATATAAGCTTTTTTTTTTTTTTTTTTTACCAAAAACAATATACTGATGTAACCCATTTGTAATCACCAACATTTTGACGAGGAACTGCAATAAAATTACATCTATTTCTCATTTATTTTGTAATTTCATTACATGTAACTCCCTAACACTGCATATGATATATTGAGAAAACACTGCAAAAAAAACAACAACACTAAATGCATGTTCATATTATTCATGATGCACTGAAGTAATAACTGCCATATATTTATTTGCAAACTGGAACACGAGCAATAAACATGTTGATTTGTTGTTCGCAGGTGCAGGTGTAGGAGAGCCCTGCGGAAGAAAAAAAAAACGGATCCGCAATGTTGAACCCGACCAATGGTGACCCAGGACACGTCGTTGTGAATTATGTGGAGGAGTATTTGGATCTGGTGGAGTCGCTGCCCTTTGACTTGCAGAGGAGCGTGTCCCTCATGAAGGAAATTGATGCCAAGTATCAAGGTAAAGAAGCCGGTTACTCTTTTCAAATCTCTCTGCTTCCTCCAGAACTGTATACTAAAGTGGTTTCATAAAAATGTATTATAATTAATACATAGCACACTTAAAGGATTCGCTTTACAAATCTTTTAGTTGATTATGATCTACAGAGAAACTGATATCTAGACAGACTTGCCTCCATATATATACATATATATATATATATATATAGCCTACTGCTCTAATGTGGTAGTAATAGTATAAACTCGACTCTATTATAAAGGCTCATTGACATTTCTTTAAAACATCTACTTGACTAAAACAAAATCAACTCAATAAAACAGGCTTGGTATGTCTGACCCGTCTTGTTTTTATATTTGAGTCATGTTTCTTTCACTCCATTTGTAAATGAAATGACATAAAATAAAATTGTCAAATTTGCATTTTCTTATTTTCACTCGAAACTTTTTTTCCCCCCTGAATTTATTTTTCGGCCAGATGTTCTGAAGGAGCTCGATGATGCTTACGAACGTTATCGCAGGGAATCGGACTCCCTTCAGAGGCGCAAGGTTCAGTTGTCCATTCAGAGGGCGTTGATCCGCAGTCAGGAGCTTGGAGATGAAAAGATCCAGATTGCCGGTCAAATGGTATGAAAATAAAAACACCCTTTTGGCTGCTGTAGTGAAACTCATTTGCAAACTTTCAGGTCTGAATGTGTGCGACTGACTCGAGCAGTGCTTTTCTATAAAGATATTTGTCCGAAAATCTAACCTGAATGAATAAAACGGAGAAAAGACATTTTATAGAGCTTTTTAACGAGGCCTTTTTGTATTGGGGTCTAATGTCCATGTAACATTTACATTGAACTGAACTCGGTACAAGAATAAAGTTCTGTGAACAAATGAGCTCGTTGGAGATTATTAATCCACCTGACGGGGTTCAGAAACTTACTTCATATTTGACATGTTTGGAATGTCAGTTTGAACAAGTTGTCTCTTGTGGAACAGATGTTTAGTGGACAGTGTGTGGTACTAATTTCAATATAAAAACTCCCCTTTAGTACTTTTTGTGTCCATCTATGAAGAGGGGTTGGCCAATTATAGGTTTAATTAAAAGTTAGCTTTTCAAAAACATGATGCATCCAATGAAGCTTGTATAACCTTACCAAAAAAGTGGTAGTTAAAAAAAAAAACTTGGTAGGCGTTTAGTTTCCTTACATGTATGTTAATGAATTGCAGATAACGGTAAAAAAAATAATGTCCTTTTTTTGTTTGTTTGTTTTTTCAGGTGGAGTTGGTTGAGAACCGAACACGACAAATAGACTGGCATTCTGAACTTCTGCTGTCCTCTCAAGAAGTCCCAGAAAGTCACGTTCCCACGGCAACCTCCACGACGACCACTGCAGCATCCATGATGTCCTCATCCTCTGCTACAGTCACTCCGGGCAAACCTGGACACCATGACAAGAAACGCGATGAGGTTACCCCAGGCTCGGGAGGCGGAGACAAGGCTGGAGGTAAACGCTCAAGACGCCAGAAAAACGGAGAAACCCGGGAGAGTTACGGGGGTCTGGATCACGCCGAGGAAGTGGGAGTGGGGGCGTCTCGCGAAAAGAGGGCCAAGACATCCTCTAAGAAGAAGAAAAGGTCGAAAGGCAAGTCCGAGAGAGAGGTTTCCCCTCCGGACCTGCCCATCGATCCAGACGAGCCCACGTACTGCCTGTGCGAGCAGGTGTCCTACGGCGAGATGATCGGCTGTGATAATGATGAATGTCCCATCGAGTGGTTTCATTTCTCCTGTGTCGGGCTCCATCATAAGCCCAAAGGCAAGTGGTACTGCCCCAAGTGTAGAGGTGAGAATGAGAAGACCATGGACAAGGCCTTGGAGAGGGCTAAGAAGGAGAGGGCCTACAACAGGTAGCTCGCCCTGCCTGGCCCAACGAACACTGGAGTGTCCAAATTTAATTTTATCCGTCTTTGTTTCTATTTCCACTTAACACTTGTTTAAAATAGAGTAACGAATTGATGAGAGGGATCTTGTAAATAGTTATTTTTGTAACTGCTGAGGAATGAGATCGCCCCCTCCTGGTTGGGAGTATTTGTAAAGTTCAGAACGAGACCATGTGCATGTTTGTAACCAGCTGTTCTGCACTTCACTCCCCTCTTTGTTTTCATCATGCATGCAACATCACCAGTTCAATTATATATGGTTCATTAACAAATAAAACATTTCTAAACTAAGACGACTTTCATGATCTGTGATAACAGTACTCAACGTACCTTTAACATACCTGCGAGTACTGCAACACTGCAGGGAATATAGTCGACAGTAAACATAGTGCAGTGTGTAGAAGATATGGAATGAGTTCGCACAAAAGCTAGATGAGTCTTTTTCAATTTGCCTTTTTCTTTTATTTACAAGTACTGGAAAAAGTGACATGGGGGGACAACCAGTGCAAAATCTGTACATTATTTCAGTTGCAGGTTTCTTATATACACGAGAACTGAAAGGGGTCGTGAATACACTCTGTCATGCATGTAACAGTTCACAACACAGCAAAAGACACGGTGTAAAGATGTCTGATTTAGTTGTAGTCCGTGATGCTCGGGCTGCTCATTCTCCCACTGCCTTGTGAAAATAAACTGACAACAGTTCGGGTGCACAACAACAACAACAACAAAAAAAACAAAAAAGGACCCATGACATCATTGATGCACCTTCTGAGACATTTAACATAATTAGTCATGGGGAGTTATTACAGCAAGTTAGAACACACCAGAATTTGTGGGTAATGGCCCTCAAGTCCACAATGACAAAACATCAAGGCAAGATTCAACACATTTCCCCCTAAAGAACTGGAAAAGGGGAAGAGAATAAAAAATAAACCCCTGTTGGCGGGCAAAATAAACAACAAAAACAAAACATTCTATGAAGGGAAGTAGAAGGTAAAGTGCATAAAAGCTCAAAATTAAAAAGGTGGGAGGGGAGAAAATTAAGAAGTACTCCACTAAAACTTGCAGCACACACGCAGCTTAATGGAGAGAGCAGCTGTCAGGGTTGTCAGGTCAACTGTCTCTCCAGCTTTGTTCTACGATGGCAGACACCCGCTTTTCATACTCCCGTTTGTTCTCCTGGTACAGCTGAGCTGCCTGACTGTTGGCTGGACTGTTGGGGTTTGGTTCATCAAGCAGGGACTGGAGGGGGGAGGGGGGGGGCAAGATTTATACTGAAGGTGAGAATGTTTTATTGGAAAGTTAATCAACCTGCATCAACCTATTAACCAACTTATTTGCTCAAAAAGAAAAATCCTAAATTAAATATAATTTCCAAAATTATGCAGTAAACAATAATTTTTCACTTAATATTTCCACTAAATGAATAAACACGACATGAAATATCATTAAATGCAAATACTCTAATAGTCAAAATGATGAAAAAAAAAAAAAATCAATCAAGAGATTAAAATAATAGTTCGTTGCAGCCCTAAACCTTAGCATCAAATTAAAAATCTCACTGCATTTGCAAACATTTGTATAAACTTGAGTTAGTATGAGAGTTCATTTTTTTACAGTTTTATATACATTGCTGCTAAAACAGTCAGTTAGCAATTTGTAATCATTAGAAAATGTAAGTACAAATCTGATATACTTTCTATAAAGTATAAACATGCACACATTTAATTTAATTTAGTAAAAACATCAAACATTTTTATTGGTTACAGCTTTTCACTGTTAAAAGAGATAATCTGCTTATGTTGTAACACAACACGCAGCCTCATTCATCGCTGTGTGTTGACACTTCTTACCTGAATAGATGTAAGAATAGAGGACACATCGTAAGTGGGACTCCAACGGTTTTGTAGGATGTCTAGACATATACTGCCATCTGCATAGACTGGAGATAATAAAAACATAATTACACACCGCTCACAGGAATCAATAACTCCATAACGTGGCAGCAGATTGACGATGTTCCTACCGTTTGGATGAAACATCTTTGACACAAATCGCACTGTCGGGGGTTTGTTGGGATATTCTTCTGTAAATTCTACAATGAGTTTAAATGTACCTGTGACAAAGAAAGAAACAAAGGAACGCATTCATAACTCATTCTGCGTGTTTGTGGTGAGGAACGCAGAAAATCTGTCAACGAAAAACACTTTAAAAGGCTGAATAATAGAGGTTTAACAACTACAGGGAAACTCATTCAAAACCATTTTAAAAGATGAAAGATAAACTGACCTAATAAAATTCACAACATTTAGTTGACTATAATAAAGTAGTTGTAATAAGATTCATTGTGAGTTTCATATAAGAGACTAACATGAAGTTTGAGTCAAATCAACCGTCTGGAAATTTGCATTCACTTCACCAAATTCTAAAAGAGGGTGCGAGGTGTTGGACGTGTGACATATTGACATTATTCCTTCATGCAAAATATAACAAGTCATGAGCACGGAGAAATACCTACCATCCTCGAAGGGAGTTCCTTCAGGGCTGTGAGGTGAAAGAAAAAAAGGGTACGATGTCATTCGTGTCAAAACTCCACAAACGAACGGATAAATCCACACTTTTAGAAAAGCGTATTAATTTCTCACCCAAATATGACTGCGTTCCACGCCATGATGTTGTTTTCAGATGGGGCACCACTGACTCCAGCTGGAGGATCCTCTTGTAGCCTTCATAAATAACAACAAAATAAACAAATAAAATTGTTGTTACTACACAGATTTATACAACTAAACGGATTTCTCTAGTCAGTGCCGAGACACGTGTACCTCATAAATGAATGAACATAACTTTACCAGGAAACACGGCTGGTGCCGCAAACTCTTGACTTTTAGTAGGAAGACACTAACAAATCATCTTTGCTGTGCAGTTTACTCATTTTACCCTGAAGACGTGTGATATTTCTTTATTTTTTTTTTCAACAAATGTGAAAATCAAAGTCAGTGCCGTGAATTGTGTAAATATTGAGCACTTGTATTTTTTTTAATTTTTTTTTTTTTAGCAACGAGCTTTCGGACACACGACCTCGTACTGAAACTGTCCTCTCCATGTCTCACTTCCACAACAACTTTAACTAGAAGTCGTGTCCACAGTCTCACATCTGGAAAGACCTGTCCACAGTCTCACATCTGGAAAGACCTGTCCACAGTCTCACATCTGGAAAGACATGTCCTTATTTTGAAGGCAGGCAGGCTCTCTGGACAGATGCATTATGCAGTAGAAGCTTTAAGAAAGGGAACAACCCTTTTGTTGTTGTTGTTGTTGTTGTGGACAAAGTGTTCATGTTATTGTTAGAAGAACAAACAGTTTGATTTTGACTTTAAAAAAAAAAAATGCAGTATATATTGTATATGACACGATTTAATCTTTAATCGGATTTTCAGGGTTAATTAATACCGTCATTTTGTGAAGTTGAAATCTCGTCTCCAGATTAAATCTCGTCTCCAGATTAAATCTCGTCCCGAGATTATTATTCAGATCCACTAAAACAGGATAGCTCGTGTTTATTAGCACCGGAATGCTAATATTAAAGAAAAGGGGTCGCGGGGTTACATGAAGTAAAGACACGTCAGGTTTAAATGTATTTTGACTATAAATGGCCATCAGTTCACCCCCACCTCCACCACCTCCACCTCCTCCTCCACCTCCTCCACCCGTGGGGCATTTAAACGTTAGCAGCCCAACTAGCTCAACTTAGCACTGTTAGCTTCTCGCTAGAAGCGAAGCGCCTCTAAAAAAAAAAAAAAAAACATATTTCACCTTTTCAGGTTAAAAAATACCTTAAAATTGCGTTAAGATTGTATCTGACTTTGTAGAAGCGTGGTTAAATGTTTTTTTAATTATTTTTTTATATAAAATATTGGTTAGCACTGTCACGCTAACGTCACGCTAAGCTAATACGAGCTGTTTTGACAAATCATCGCAAAATATCTGAACGTCCAAACTCACCGTTTAAAATCCCTCATAAGCCTTCTTCTAGCCGGGGTTGACATGGCTTAATTTGTTAAAGTACGTGCCGACAACACCAATATGTTGGCAGAATCGTATTTGATCAATTCTTTATATTGTATTTTAATGTCTATTTGACAACTTTAACGGCGGCCCGTCGTTCTCTCGATAACCCTGAACATTTGGTTAGCCCAGATAGGTTTACTGGACGATACCACTTCTCGGGTGAAGTGGGGGGGGGGTGGAATGCACGACTGCTGAATTTACCGGAAATTTCTAGCTTTAAATCATCAACACATACTGTGCTGTTGCAGAAGATATATTTGGATAAGCATTATGCTTTATTTCGGCAAGAGAAAGGTATTTAATACGTTTTAATTAACGGGTTGTTTTTAATCTCCCCCCCCCCCCCCCCGTTCTGGTTGAGACTGTCGTCTGGCGCGGGTTGAGGTCACAGTGACGTATGTTTGTGCAGCGCAGCTATGACGCGCTGTCCTGGTGACAGGTGTGTCTCTACACGTGAGGCTGCATGTTCTGGGAGACAATACTGGGGATAAAACGAGACGGACAACACCTGGATGACTGTGGTTATTTCACAAACCTGTACTGGGTCTAAATATAGCATTTCCTTAGGTTCTTTCAAATTAAAAAAAAAAAAAAAAAAAAAAAAAAAAAAGTGGAGAGATGGAGAAAAGATGACCAAGACCTCTTTACCAGGATAAAAAAAAAAAAAAAAAAAAAGTTAAGACAAGTTGTATCTACAATAATATATGCAAGTCAAGTTGTCCAATAAAAGGCCAGTTTTAACTTTTGAAAAACGTTTTTTTTTAATTGCTAATGAGATACATTGAATGTCTTTGCATTGCTTTTATTAATATCAAGTTGAGACAGAAACAAAGTTTAAGTACTGGCAGTGGTTCAACACAGATGTTTACTTTCAGAACATGGTTATTTTCAACATATTCAAACAAAAACAAAAAACACGTTCTCTTTAACAACACAAACAAAAATCTACTTTGCATCTAGCTTTATCAGTTACGAAATTTCGGCTCCATCCACAATGGGCCTGCTGTTTACAACAACAAACAATAATGTCAATGAACGGACCACTCAGTGGCTTTAAGGCGAATAAATGTGTGTTTTAGGCTTACATGAAATTCTGGCAAAAAAAAAAAAAGAAGAAAAGGACGGTCTGTCAGCCAGATCCTTGTACTTTAGGACCCATGGTATAGAAGCATGGTGCTGAAGAAGGTATTGTCATAGAACTGCTCTGCTTTCACGGACTTCTGGTGCTCAACCTGGCTGCCTGCAGTGCTATTGATCTCAGGCGAGTCACCGCGGACGTGCTGGCCGAGGAGGATTTCTGCAGCGGGGTCATTTGAGGAAAAATCCTCACAGTGTCTGTCACCTGCCACTGCGAATGAAACAGTCAAAAGGGCATATATGTCATTACAATTTCAATCATATTCCTACCTCTGTAGAAAAAATAAGCACTTTGTGACCGCATTTTAACACAACAAAATGTCCTAAAACCCTTTGGATTAAACACAAAACACGATCAATAAATTGTGAAATATGCTGCAGAGCCTGTTGTAACTCCACAAGTTTTGACCTGAAACCTGCTTTAATATAGGTCACAGCCTGATCTGTGCATGCTCTGACACACAGTCTGTAATGTTTGACACAGTGACCTAGTGCTGTTTACCAAGAAAAAAAAAACCCAACATGACAAGCAAAGGGAATTCAAATTAGAGTCGTGGAGTATAGTTCAATTATGTGGATGTTTTACAACCTTTCATTTCCACTCATCTGAAAATTATAGCCTTTTTTTTTTACACATTTTTGTAAAAAGGCAACAAGGACAGGACTTGACAGATTCATGAGAATATATCAAGAAAACAAAGGCCACCACCATCACATTTATCAAATGTATCGCCATTTAATGATTTCACAAAGTCAAGTACAAAGCTAAACCCGCTCAGTGCTGAAAGCACTTGAGTTCTCCACATTCAAAGACTTTACACTCAAACCTTCTGCCATGTAACAAAAAACAGAAACAGAAACCACCTTTAACATGAAATAGAAATACTAAATACAGAAAGAAGAATTTCCCTTCGTATCTATAAAAGTTGAAAACAACATACATAAAGTTACTTTTCAATGCAGCTCAAGAAATAAGGCTTTTTGCAAAGTGTAGAAATCCATTCAATGTCTCTTGAGCGGGACACACAGGACTACTGATTGCAACATGGCCAATCACCAATTTTGAAATCTTACAGGGTATTATTTATGAAACATACACATCTGCAAGCCCTGCTAGTTGCCTAAAAGCTTTGCTAACACGCACATAGTAAACATTCATCGTACTTCAGACCAAATAAACACAGGAAAAAGAAGAGGAGCAACCACATCCCGAGCCCATGGACCACGACAGTACATCTCGGTACAGGACGACGTCTACAAACTACAAGAAAGCTGCACAGTGAATCACTTATACTTGACAAGCTACATTCATGTTGGGATATGCTTTGGCATAAAATCTTTTTTTTTTTTTTTAAATATAAAACCGCTTTAGCTATTGTGTAACATCAGGACACATTATCTCACTGTACATACTGAAGAGTGCTTCGGCACCCAGCAGTTCTTTATAATTGTCAACAATTGAACTTGATTTAAAAAAAAAAAAAAAAAAATCAAGAGAACTTGATTATGTAAAATTTATCAAATTGGGGAAAAAACATTTAGACCTGTTGGTTGAGTATTGTATACAAAAGCTTTAGCTATTTTCCGGTAATCTCCAAATCAAACAAATGCTACAGAAATCCACTGATGTTCCCAGAACAAGGCCAATGTTCACATCTTTAGGTGACCAATAAAGTTGCCCTTTTTCTTACAAGGGAACGCTGCAGAATTTGAGAAACTAAAATTAAGACCATTTTTTAAAATGTGACTTTTTTTTTTTTTCCCCTTTCAATTTAAGCCAATACAAACTACATTCGCACTGGTAATTCAAACTCTGCTGTATAATTGTGCAAAACAAGATCCTCTTTTTTATTATTAATCTTAAAAAAAAAAAAAGGATAACATGACAATCATCTGTATATCTGGACGGATGCATTGAATATATATATATATATATATATATAAATATATATATATATATATATATATATATATCGGAATGAATCTTAATACTTTTAGCCATCCAAGCATAGTTAGGTACATGAAAAAGTAGAAAATACATCACGCACACTGCTATACATCTTTCAAATGTAGCTCACCACCAAATGAAAACAAATGTATTATTTTTGTGTGTATTATGCAAAAAAACAAAACGGAGCCAGACGATACAGACAGCAGGGTGTGCCACTTCACACACAAGCCCTCTACAGGTAGGCATAAGAGTTGGTGCAGCGACAAGGGGTCTGCATTGACGCCACAGTGATGACCTCCAGCTCCTTAGTTGCAGGGCTCGACCTGTCCTGTCCCCCCTGGTCCTCACACTGATCCATGGGCCCTTGTGGGGGTGCAAAACCATTCAGCCCAAATGCAAAGGTTCCTGGCCCACCTGAGGTTACAGTCGCTGCCAGCTCCGTGCTCATGCTCTCCATCTGCGGCTCTCTAGCACCACCTAGTGGCCCATTCCCATTCAGGAATTCGGCTGGCATGCACAGGCCTAAGAGCCAAGAGAGATAAATCAATCTGCGGAAAACTACGCCAGAATGACAGACTTATTTTGGTCTCTTGTTCTTCCTGAATCCCTTTGAAAGCATTTCTTTCTTTAGAAGATGATTTTACTTATTTAAATAAAAGTCTCACCTGATGAAAACTTTTTAAGTATTAGAGATCTTGGTTATTGCTCAGTTTCTATTCATTTACTTTTTGGGTGGTTTCTAAACTTTCACTCATCTGTACTGCAGGACCTTCAGCTGTGATTAAGAGTTTGAATCATAATAAAAAAAAACAACGACAACAAAAATATTTGCTCAATTTGCTAATCCTCAGATATCATAGTTTAACCAAATGATTTGTGCAGACTGGATCTTTTTATGTCTACATAGGATGAACACAAATTTGTCATTATATTAGACAAGTCAAGCTATGGACACAAAACCGTATTTAACAGTCTCGTCTGTTGCCTCAAATATCTGCATTCGTCTAAAAAAAAAATTGTACTTTGTATATTTTGATTGCAGCGGTCTTGGGATCTATTCATAATAAAAGTTCAAGCTTGAACACACTGATGTCATTTTCCATTAGGAGTAACTCAAAAGACCTAAAACAGACATGATTGAGCGTAGAGACCTACCGTTATGTCTCGCCTTCTTTCCTGGGTTTCCTTCCATGCCATCAAAAGACCTCTTTCTGTTGGGAACGCCATTCAAGAAGCTGCGTCCCTGGATGGTGGGGTGAGCGTGGCCCCCATTCCGGCTCATGCCATTCAGAAAAGCCCCGTTATGGGACTGAGCCATGTTTTGTTGGAAGTTCTGGGCATTGGAGAGAATTTCAGCGCACTCCTGGAATCCCTGCGCGTGGGCCAGGTCAGCCGCCGTCAGCCCACTGGCATTCCTCATACTGCACAATGGGAGGAGGGAGTGTTAGAAACGTTCACTGTACGTTTGATCTACACAAAAAACAAACAAAATAAGACAAGCCCAAGCGCGCGCACACACACACACACACACACACACACACACACACACACACACAGACTCATTAAGCAAACATTCACGCACACGCAGACAAACAGATGTATAGAAATAGCCTGTGCTGCTCTACCCTCTCACATCCTCTTCGTCATCTTCATGAGAGATGACGACTGATCCCTTTTGGATCATTTGCATCTTCCATAGAGCTTAAATCTCGAAACAAGTTTCCACTTAATTAGGGAAACATGTCCGCTGCAAAAGGACATGGTTAAGACAACTGATGATATGCACTTCTGTATCTTAATGAATCCCCGAACGAAATCCAACAGACTGAAAAGGATGACAGTGACTGGTGTCCAATGATCCGCTGAATCCAAAGGAGAACTCTTCTGTAGGTGATGTGAAAGCTCTTTTCTGCAGGACAAATGTCGGATCAAGGAGTAGCTGAGGCCACAAAGTGCACTCTGCTCAAGGATTTCTGCAACGCTGCATCCAACTTTCAAGCAAAGAACTCTTCAGAGACAATTACAAGATTGAGAAGTTCATCATCAAGAGGAAACCAGGATGTAACCGATGTATCTTCAGCAGAGACGTCATAGAATTCATGGTTAGGAGGTCAAACTGCAGCCGTCAAGCATCAGAAATCCAAACTTCTGTTGTCGGGAAGGTAAAACTTTGGTCGTCTTCTTGTTTCAAGAAAGATGAAAAATGAGAGACAACAGCTCTGCAACTGTAAGAAGTGTTTGTGCAACTGTTCATAACTCACAATATAGTCTGTGCACTGTGTTACAGTTGTGTTAACCATGACCAGTTGCAGCTGGAATAAAGTGATTCTCTGAGTGCCGTGATGAATGAGCAGACAGGGCTGTGTCACGCATATCTCCAATTTTCCAGACTTGTATGTGGCACTGCAGTACAGAAGCAATGTCACTGGGAAAAACAAACATCGCAGATAACTAGTCCTATCAATGAAATAATAATACACGAGAATAAACTCTCAACTGTATGTTGTTGCAGCAGTTATGTATCAGTAAATAAACGTCTAGATATAAGGTGGTTGGATTTTTCCAGGTGCTGTACAGTTAGCGTGCAGAAACATGAGTCTGCTTGTCAACTCTCTACAAGGGTAAAGGAAACATCCCACCAACCAATAGATGTCTATCAGCTTAATGATGAGAATTTCTCTCTTCTCTGTTGACCAATTACAAAACAATGCTGCACTTGTTCTGAGCCGAAATGTCATGACACTGCAGAACGAGTTCTCTGAGCAAACAGCTAAGTCTTTGTCAAAGAACTGGGACTACTGGCCCACGTCCAACCTGGTAGTTTTCTATTAAAATGCGAAGAAAAGTTAATCTGCTGGATATTTAATTAACGTAGCAACACAGTAGAGCATAAGTAATGCAAATATGTAGTGAATAAAATAGTATACTTGGTGGGAGCCTGAAGAACTTTATGAAGAAACACTTTTATATTTGATCTTATTTTACCATTTACTATGTTAAAACCCAGTGACATTGACTTCCACACAATGAGGCAGAATTTAACGTACACAGTAACTGTTTGATCATTCATGGTGTTTAGAAATCTCTCATTCTCTGCTTCTTTTTTTTTTTTTTTTTTTTTATCTAAGCAATTGTGCAAAAGCAAACATTTCAAAAACTAGTGCACATGTAAAACATTTTGTAAAGAATTGAAGAATTAAAAAACAAAAGAGTAAAATGAAAAATCACACAATAACTTGTTGCACATTACCCGTCCCCTTCAAAATTAACGCTTCCAATGGATCATTTCAAGAGACTAATTACATTTATACGAATGAACATTTTGTGATGAAGGTAGATGGATTGGTCTCACTCGAAGGAATATTAGATGCTGTTTTTAACTCTCAGTCAATTCAACACTTTGCTGCCCTAAAAATTAAAATCTCTCTCTCTTTGAACAGAATTGTTCCCCGCGTAAAGCAGTGAACCAGAGAGGCAGTGATGAATAAAATATAGCTGGGAGGAAAATGATGTCTAACAAATTCATGGTATTAATATTTAATCCTGACTGTCTACCACATAGCCTTCGCCCAAAGTGAGCTGCGATCAGCTCCAGCTCCTCGTGACCCTGCTCAGGATAAAGCGGGTATAGATAATAGAGTGTGTTGACGTCAGTTTAAATCCCAACCTAATCAGGCCTAATCTCCAACACTTAACTTTGAAGACTGTGAAGTCGCTCCTATGTATTAAAGAGCTTCCATAGATTATTGCAGCCTTGTTTAGGGATTAGACAGAAACAAGGAGGACTTTCAAGTAATGTTGCGTTAACCTTTTTGGTGTCTTTGAAAAAAAAAGAAAAAAAAACATTTGGAATTTTTTTGAAAACAGATGAAAGAAATTAAAAAGAAATACTAATATTATCAGATAAAGTCACTGTTGCACAGCTACCCCCACTCTCTAAGTCTCTCTGGGACTTAGACATTAATTTTTCCCCTAACCCTCTTTCTGCTTGAATAACTCAAACTTAACTTAAAAGCTGTGTCTCTTTGAACTACAAAAAAAATAAAAAATAAAATCAGTATTCCTTTAGTGAGACCAGACATCTACAGTATACACCGATATCCTCAAAAATTGTGTACATTAATAATTTAAGTTTTGTATGGGAATTTAAAAAGGAAGCGTTAATTCTTTGTAAATGCCTGGTATGCTTTGCTTTTCGGTCCTAAGCACACAATATGTATCTTCTCTAACTATTGTCTAATCTTCCAGAGGCAGCCTATTATCATGCTACATGTTGACATGGGACTCACGTGATTAAACCTGTCCATATAAAGGACTCCTATGGTTAGTTCACAAAATAAAAAACAAATCATAAATAAAAAACAAAAGGCTAAAATACAGGAACAATCATGGATAATAAGCAAAGCATGCAGGTCTATAACTTTAGTTTTGATTCATAAAAACCTAGCATTAAAACCAATCACCGCAAGAAATACCTCAACAGTTTGCCAGTGTGTAGATAGGAAGCGATAGTGAGAACACTCAATGCCACAACAGTGCGGCTATCCCAGGGAACGGGGCAGACTCAGCAGTGTCTATTCTCCCCTCTAGGATTACTTGAAAAAACCAAGTCATTTCCAATTCAATGGCTGCAAAACATTAAGACGTACGGTTCTGGTTCTGTTAACAGTATAGAAAACTTCTTTTTGTAACTTATTGTCACTTTCATAAAGGAAAAGGTGACAAAGATTAGATGTCAAAACAGGCTATGAGATTGTATATAGGGTTAATACTGAGACATACAAAATGAAACATTTCTGTGTATAAAGTAAAATATCTGGTACAGGAAAATGACAGTGAATAACCATTGCAACAGGATGATGTTAACATTAGACAGTTCAGTACATGGTGCTGTGCAAATCTAACCCATCTCACTCAGCTGCTCTAAGCATGTCTGCACTACTCTCATCACCGGCAGCCTCTAAGCACTGTCCTGCCTGCTGCTAGCTTGCTGCTGGACCACTTTGAGGCTCATGACAAATAAGGAGGAAAAAAGGTTTTAATGGCAGCTTGTTTTAATGATGCGGCTCGTGTTAACCAAATACATTTAGGATTAATTCGATAAAAGGTTTTAAAAAGGTTGTTTCATGTTTGAAATTTGGTTCATCCTGTAGGTGGGCACTGTGGATGCTATCAAAATGACCAGTTTTTGGATGTTATTTTTTTTGTTTGTTTGAAGGTTTGTATTTACATTGCATTATGTCTTTTTTTGATGAGCAGTGATTTCAGCATGAGGATTGTCCCAATGTCTCATTGGGAGTGTTTTTATTCAAAGAGGATAGGCCCGGAGGACTGCTTTCGGATTCTGATGTAATACTGTTGTCCCAGTGGAAAGCTGTACTGATGTACATGATGATGACACTTCCCTCATTATTCAAAAGCATTAGGCCTTTAGTCCAGAACCAGAGCACTCCAATGGAAAAGGTTTCAAGAAACAAAACGTGTGTGTGAAAGAATTGGAGCGGAGAAGTCCATTAAATTATCCCTTCAAGTTGAAGCCCACCATGACACAACTGGGATAATTATATGAAGTTCCGGTTGACTTTGTGTAATTCTGTGGAGGAGAGGTTTAATGGAATTGCATAAAAACCTCTCGAGGTGAAAGCTTTTCTTCATATTTCATAAACCTCTCAGAGGTATTAGGCTCATCAAGCCAGCTGGCAGCCATCAGGTGCTGTTGGGCCATTATTGATCATCTGAGGCCAGTGCTGTTTGCGGTGAGTCCAGAACCAGAGTCAGTCTTTATCAGCAGCTGTTCGGCCAGCTAAGTGATGAATTAGTGGTGAAGGCAGCTGGAGAGAAAGCAGGTCCTCCTAATGACTAAAAGATGGATCAATTTAGGGTAATGTCTACTTCCACCGACCTTCTCTTTGCCTCTTCTGTTGTCTTCCACCAACAAAAGGCTTGAGTATCCAAGTGCAAGGAAAAGTCACGGCAGATGTGTAATTACAGACTACTGACAGACTAATTATTTCTACAAGTCAGATGGCAAGTCGCAGACCTTGAAGTGTGTTCAAGATCAAGAAGAAGATGTGAGGTAGCACGAAGTGTGACTGCGAAGTGAAAACGAGGGCAATTCACTCAAGAACACTTGCAAAGAAGCCGAGCAGATAGCCGAGAAGAAATCCAGAGAAGAAACATCTACGATAAAGCCGAAGATTCAAATATGTCACCATAGTTTATCGCCCACATCATTAATGTGACATGGCAAAGCACGTTTGTGTTAACGGACATATGTATAGTATCATTGCTGTGAGAGGTTATTCTGCAACTATTTGAAGGCATCGGTTTTATTCGTAAACATAACAATTAATGTTGATGTGAGAATTGTAAGCCTCTGCAAGTGTCATAGAAAAATAAAGCATACTCCACTTAAAATACTGCAGTTTATCTCTGTAAATCCTGAAAGACTGATGAAACACTCTCCGGTGAAAGCATGCGAGTCATTAAGCCGTTGCTAGCTAGTTTTAACAGCACCATGAGTCCCACCGTGAATAGGAGCCCGAAGGAGCTTATTAGATGTGGGACAGCAGGGAGCTTAAATCAGATCTGAAAGAAACCTCCACACAGAGGTGGACCGTAAAAATACAGATCTTGGACTTTCAGTCTTGAAGATTGAGTGTTCAAGTTACCTTCAAAGAGGAAATGTCGTGGAAAAGATCTTTTAAAAGGCCTAAAATTCTTGAAACTACTTTGGAATATATTATGCACAATTTTCTTTTGAGCGATTGTAACATGAAAAGATTATAATGATGGAGAGCTGCAAGCTCAGTATGTGACACGGTACACATAAAGGACGAGAGATAGCATCTCTAATCGTATTCATTTAGATCGGCAACAACTATATTTATACTAAAAAGACCAAAGCTTAAAACTTGTGGGTTTAGATTTGTCTGTATTGTGTAATAGTTTTAAAAATATATATTATTATTACCAGCCTATTGTCATAAAATAGTTTATCAAATACAATAAACAAAAATTTATTAATTAATTTTGTATGACAATCAAGAAACTAGCTATAATAACTGAAAAGGTAAATATACAAAATATATGAAGGACTGTCTATATCTTTTCTTTTTGATTCTTTGCTACAAGAACAAAAATGTACAATCAAAATGAGGATTAGATCTGTATTAATGAAAAATACAGCAAGATTTAAATGTTACATTTTTCAACACTAAATTTATTTTTTTTAACATTTTTTATAAAATGAGCAATATTATCAACATGAAAAAAAGATTTCCAGTGATATATGTTGCATGTCTTTGATACAGCTGAGCCTATAAAGCCTCAGTTTACTTTTGGAGTAGCAATTTGCAGATTAATAAACTAAATGTTTTCTTATCAAATATCCAGCGTGTCAAACTAAAATCACTTAAATTTGGTGTCTTTTAACACAAATGTACTTATAGACACTTTTCTGTAGGACACATAACAGTAGATTTTCTTCTTTTTTTATGTGTAAAGCTTTGGTGAGCAGTTATTTTAGTTAGTGCTTTATTACCTTATTTATACATAAAACAAACTACAGACAAATCAATAGGTTGGCAAATGTTAGATATTTGACAGCAACTTAATCCTGACTGTGGTGGTTTATTTTGTCATGAGCCTCATTCCTACCTGGTGTGCCTTAGTTTCCCTCCCAGTTGTGCCTCACTATATTTCTGGATCATAAATTACAAAAATAAAACAAAAAACAAACTTGATAATAAACTAAACTAAATATCTCTGATCTGCAGGGGAAAAAGGACATCACATATCATTTCATCAAAAATAATACTCATCAACTGATAACCAAATGCACATTACATAACATGAACAAGAAGTGAAGCATTTCAAATGGATTAATTTGCTAAACGACCAAAGCAACCAGGGTTTTCACAGGCTGTGGAAAATTAAGCTTCAACTATGAGTTCAAAGAAGACCACTCTGGTCTCACAGTCTGACTTATAATCAATTTGTCTCTGTTGTCTGGGTCAACCTTTATCATTAGAAATATATACATCGCATATATATAACAGGATATTTCTTTTGCTATTCCTTCATTTAAATGAAGTGCCTTTTGCCATTAGGCGACACTTTGTGAAACTATGAGGAAGAGATTACACATGCGTGTTCTCATAACCATTTAATAACTAGTGTCAGCATTGTCTGCATTCCTTATTGAAACCTGAGAAGGACCCAAGTCACGAGTCCTAACACCAGATCATACTTAGTGTTGTCAAATACAAACGCTTTTTCACCCTCATTTTAACATGAAACATATGACTACAACTCACAGGACAAATTTCACTTTTGTCACGAACAGCATTTGGTGAACTCAGATTCATTAGACACAATAAACTGTGTATCTGTGAACTCCCTGGTAGCTTGGCGTTTCTGTACTTCAATGGTACCACAAAAAAAAAGGCATAAACTTTGTTGCAGAAAATGAAACCGCAAGTAAACCATTAATAGTTGAGCTGAAAGTAATAAAAAAAATAGCGAATTGAGCTTCTAGACTGGTGAACCAATCATTAAAATATACTTGTGTTAGTTTTGTGTTTTGGCAGTAAAACACCTTGTTATGCAAACTTGGCATCTGGCCAAACCAAACATGAGCCCATAAATTTCACTATCATTGAGTGAAACCAGAAACTCAAAGTATTTTTTACACTTACATAACGCAGGATTCTGTAAGCAAGTTAAGCGCTTACTTCATTGAGCTGAAAAACAAGACTTGCGGGAAATAATTACTATGATGTGTTGAAACATATATGATCTGTGATTTGTAATTGTTTCACCTCCCTGCACGTCTTCGATCTACATTTTACAAAACTGGAAAGATGGGTAGTGTCTTTTACGTCTTTGTTCATGCTTCAGGTGCATCAACAAAATGTTTCTAAAAATGGAACAATCCTGGCAAAACAAAAGACACAACTGCCAACCGTACAGGTGTGGCTGAATAATACAACAGCTAGAGATTATTATATCTTAAAATACTGGTATAAAAATAGATTTATAATGTCAAATCCATCCATATTTTGTTTTATCCAAGTAATAACGAGCACTCTTGGTATTTTTTTTAAGTCGACCTGTAGAAAGCAGACATCAAAAGTCTTGTCTAAGAAATATAATATTTCAGTTCTCATGCAGTAAACTGAAAATGTTAAATATAGATATATAGATATAGTATGTACTGTAAAGTTGATGCGTTTTCATTTTATGCAACAAGCAGCCTGCAGCCTTTTTTTTATAATTACAGTAAAAACGTCTTCAGAAATAGAGGCAGTGTGCATTTGGTCATCCAGTCAAGCTGTATATGTAAGACACTAATCAAAACAAATGTTAACAAAGAAAACCACACTCTAGGTTTAACAAAGATCATGCAATATGGCCTACTAGATAAAAACAGTTTATCAACCTTTACATTAAGTTGTCCTCATGTCGGTGTAATAATCGTTTTGGGTTTTCAAAGCCGTTTGTGAAGATCAAAGGTGTCTGCAGAGTTAATCATCAACTTTTTATTACCGTGCAGCTCCCGTAATACAAAGGCAATATAAACGTGTCTGCTTAAAGTAAATAAAAATACACTTATGAATCATTCTCTACGAGTCCAATTTGTTTTACACGCGGAGGGCAACTTAATGTGAATTGTTGCAATGATGAACAACAATTTCAAGGATTAACAAAATGTGTCACATTTTCGAGGGAGCACCACCAATTCTATTAATATTTAACACCACATCTCCTGATTAAACTGTTTAATGCTGCAGTGGTTGAAGTCTCATACGTGGGATTCTGTCTTGTAGCAGACATTAACATACTACAACAATAAAAAAAAAGTCAAGTAGTGAGCTAACTCAGCTCAACGTTCTGTACGTTATCCCACGCAATTCTTTGTATTTGATTAACCATATCTCTGTCAACACTCAAAATACTCTGGGAGATGTAAATATTGACACAGTTGTCTGGTGTGAATTGTACTACCAGAGTGAACACAAAGCAGCAGGACCAAGTGGTGTTTTATTGTACAGATCTTTAAAAAGACCTATTCTGCAATCAGTTTGAGCCGTTTTGAAATGTACGCTCACATTTGAACAACATGACTCACATTGTTCACTGTCGTATGAATACACACAACCTAAACTGCTTTAGTGTAAAGTTGCCATTAAATAGAGCAGCTTTTCGCCGGGTGTGTCAGCCATTGTATCAACCGAGTTAAATGTTCCACGTTACAGTTTTCAAGTTTGCCAAAATCTATGTGTTCAAACCTGCACAGTGAATTTGCAGATCCTCTGACTTATCTGTCTCCGTCTACATCTTTGTAGAAGCCACATATCAACCTAGCATTTAAGCTTCATCGCTGCTCTGACTCGAGTTTGGCGGTGATCCCTCGTAAAGGTGTAACTGAGATGTTGGATAGTACAGAAGAAAAGAAATGAGGGCACAGGACTGATCACAGGACTTACTCAGCTTTCGCTCCCTGAATCAAGAGAGCGTTGATACAATCCAGACTGCCCGCACGAGCAGCCTTGTGGACGGGCGTCTCGCCCACATAGTCCTGAATGACGACAAAAGTCGGCGGTTATACTCAGACTGTATTGCGCAACAATAAAATTACTATGAAACAAAACACTTGTATATTTCAGACACTATATCTATATGAAGTTTTTAACTCCCTTACTGACTCCTATTATGTTCCCAAGGACAGACGCCACAGAAAATATAACAGGGTGTAACTCAGCAGGGCTGGGCCTGAACTTTTCACCCAGACTTCACCACTTCCCACACACATTTTCAGTTACAAGTTAGTAAGAGTGCAGATGGAAGAGGGGAGGGAGGAAACACACACACACACACACACACACACACACACACACACACACACACACACCAACAAGGCTGTCTCTAACCACAATGCAATGTAGGCCATGCTTATGCTGTTCCCCTGCCCACCAGTCTGGTCTAAATATTATGAATCTAGGAGACGGATAATCACAAATCCTAGAATTTCCTTGTGTGTTATTTCAACATACGCCGAGCAAATTCAAAAAGGCAAATGCAGGCAATGTGTTTCACGATGACGACAGCATATTATGTCATTGTGATCTACTAATCTGATTTCTTTCAGCGGAGCATAAAAATATAGCCCCAGTGCATGAAAACCCATAAAGAGGAAATAACGTGACGAAAGGAAATCCAAAACAGTGTGGCTGTAACTCCACTATCAGAAACTGTGATGGCGGCAAATTATCAGAATATAGGTCAAGTGAGCGAGGAAGTGGAAACACTGGTAGGGCCATGACCCCAAGTTAGAGTGATCCTCCATGATGGGATCATCTGAGCTCAACCTCTCACATAGCTCTGCTCTTAACAAGCACACATTTTCCCCAAACGTATTCTGCATACTTTGTAAACGATCATGTTTATACAAGTCTCTCCACGAAATGTTAACAAGACAGCCACCCTGAACTGTAGAGTTCACCAGTGTAAAAGCGTGCATCTGATCTGATGTCCCGTACCTGTCTGTTAATATCTGCACCAGCTTGAAGTAGCCATAACAAACACTCAGGGTGGCCCCCGAACGCAGCAATGTGAGTGGGCGTCTGCGCAAACCTGGAGGTGACCGCGTTCACGCCACAGCCCACCTGGACCAGACGCATCACGCACTCCAGCTGTGGAGAAGGAGAGACGTGAGGAACGCACAGCAGGTCAGACGGTTACACGCAGGATATTCATTCATTCATTGGTTTCCAAGGCAACGGGCAGGTCAAGACAAGCGTGGCACCGTAAGCTGGTTAGGCAGAAAAATGCAACGCTGCTGTGTGGACTGGTTCAGTTTCTTCAGCGCGCTTTGCTTCTTCTTTTTTTTTGGGCATACATCCAACTTCTGTGCAAACTATAGGTCTGCTTTTTTTTTTTCCAAAGTGGAAAACTACGTTTTTTTTTTTTTTAAGGTCAACAAACAGTTTGTTAAGAAAATAGTTGTAATCATTGGAAGTTATCAGCCAGCCACACATAAGGCTTGAGGACACTTTTGCGGTCATGTATATCTCCTGGTTTGAGCTGCTTGTAAAGGTGAAATGTTTGAATAATACAGATTATTTATATTTATATTTCAAGCAACCTTTCAATTTCCTGGTCAGCCGTTTCATTTAAAAGGCCATTAGCTAATATTAATAATATTCCCAAGATAAGATGAATTGTGCGTATTGTACAATACGCACAATTCATGAATAATTGGATGAACTGGAGGCAGAATCGGTTAAACGTTAACGGTGCATTGTCTGCCTCCAGTTGACGATGGCGGCTTTTACGGTCTGATCAGCTAACGGTTAAGGCAAAAAAAAAAAAAAAAAGAAAAGAAATCAGGAAATGGCCGAGATGAGGCTCACGACGGAGAGCGTTGACGCTCATTCAAGGATACGAATTCACCAAATATTCGTTTAAAAAGAAGCCCTGCTTCGTCAAACGCTTCCCTTAAAAAAAAGAAAAAAGTAAAAGAAAAAAGGAGCTACCTTTCCGAAATGAGCGCCCCAGTGTATGGGCGTCCAACCGTAGAAAGTGTCCTCCACCGTGAGGTCAGCCGGGTTTGAGGTGCACTGAAGGAGGGCGCACAAGGCACCGACGTCTCCATCCCTGCAAGCCCGATGGAGAGGGAAGCGGCTGTTCAAGACCTCCTCGCTCGAGAATCCAGACTCCACTCCCACCGACATTGTAGTATAAAAAAATAAAAAAAGAATACGAGCTGACTACTTCAGAAGAGATGGTGAAAGGACTTAGCTGTTGTTTGTTGGAGCAAACGGGGGTGTCCGTGAATCAGGACACGCGCCACCCTGACTGGTGCTTCTTTCTGCCCGACAACACAAAGCAAACAGCGCAGAGCACGCGCCCTCCTGAAACTTGAGAAGCTCAGTGAGCCGCAAACTCCGGACTGGAGTTCACCTTCCCGACTTCCTATTGTCACTGCTGGATTTTTTTTTTTTTTTTTTTTTTTTTTTTTTTTTAATTATGTATCCGTATAGTTTAATCATTTATTTTGGGAAATGTTTAAGTTAAAGGAGTTCTTTTTTTTTTTTTTTTTTTTGTAAGAAGGTCATCTTTTGCACATTTTTTTCTGGACCAATAGTGGGGGCTAAAAAAAAAGCCAGTCCTTAAAACTACAATATCTGTCTGCGTAGGGTCTACACCATTGGTAGGCTAAATACCCCGTGACTGGCTAAGGAATCACCATTGGTTTCCTGTGTGTTTCAAATTAAAAACCACGTTTCAAATTAAAAGCCCTCTGGCATTAGTTCCAGCATGAACTATAGTAGCTGTTCATGCAGCTGGGAATTGGAAATGTAACTGCTAGAAGACTGGGTAGGCTCGGGTAACTAAGGCTAGAGGTTTCACCTTGTAATAAGGTAATTTCTTCCTTTCACCATGAACACTCCCATATCATGTGACCTCAGACTTAGGTCGTTTTTGAAGGCACTAGTTGCTCAAACCAATGGGATTGCCACAAACTGTTTAAATTCATCATGCAAATGTACTTTGATGGCAAACATTTTGCAATAGCCCACTGCATACTACAAAAACTTTAACATCCAAGACCAGACCAGGACTGATGTTGCATGTTTTCCCCCTTGTTTCGTATCTATTCTGCAATATAGACTGCATAGGTGGAAACTTTATTGATGTATTCAGTGTCACAAAAAAAAAAAACCATCACACCAAAATGAAAAAAAAAAAAGAAACCCTGAACAGACTGCCAATGCAAACCAGAAAACAGCCACATAGCAACTCTCAACTTTGAATAGTTTTACTGCCACCTTCTGGATTAGGTGTGGCTTCAAATTCAAATTCAGATCCCACACTTGGATAGAAATACAACTTGAAAAAAACAGAAAAGGACAAATATATTAGAAACAAAAAGTAGGCTACTTAAAGCATTAAATGTAAACCTACTGATTATGCAGGATGGACACTGTCTGTGTATCATTATTATGATATAGGGTGTTATTATTGATGAGAATAGGCAGTATTTTAATGTTGTAATTAGTTGGAGGCAACGTTAACTTCTTCATTTAGTGTTGTATGTCAAATCTGTGTATCCATTAAATATCTTGATATAGTTTTGTCCTTTTTTTCCACAATAACCCTCCTTGCTATGAAAGTGAATGCTTTTATCTCACTGGGTCTGCTTATTTTTAATTACTTAAGCATTACAACTCTGAATACTGTTTCCGCTATAGGAAAATAGAAAATACGTGTTGTAAATTTGACTTGGCTTAAAGCTACTGTAAAGTTTTCATATTATGAGAGCTCTGTAATCATCAATCAAGCATGAATCAGTTTGTTGAATTTTTGAGTCAGTGTCATCTAAAGCCCGTTAGTCTTGATCTGAAACTCAGGGACACTAAAAATGAATTTTGTGTCATTAGTTTATTTCTGACTGAAGAAATATAATTAATATATGCAACTAAAATGGCAACAAAGACGTTATGCTTCTCATGTTATATATCTTCTTTACCACAAGATGGAAGTATACAACAAGACCTGGACAAACACAAGCACGGTTCTGATCCGTGTCACCAGGGACTGACACAGATAATGATAACACAATACCTGCTTTTCCTTTTTAATTTGTTTTTATATTATTGGCATTATCAATATTTTTACATAGGGTTTGCCTGTTGTAAGTATATCGAACATGAGCTACCTTCCTTTTAAAGCAAACCTTTTTGTTTTTTCTGTGAAGTATTATTTCTGTGCACTGGAGGGAGATATAGACCACAGTACATCACCTTTATTGGGTGACGTAGTGCTGATGTCCCCGAGCCATAAAAAAACCCAATTATGGTTCAACATCAACATCCTTTTAATCCAGATCCCTTCAGGGCAGTACTAGAGTAGTCTCTGATTTTATTTTTAAATTATTATTTTTTTTTATTTATTTTTTTTTGGCTTAGTTTAAGTCTCCTCCTTAATGGGCTAAATACTAAAGCTACTTAGCCAAGGAAACTACACACTACTATCATTGTACATCAAGCACCAACATCCCATTGAAACTCAGATTCTGGACTCTTTAAATCAGGGTCTCCAACCACTTTTCCTCTGAGAGCTCCTTGATCTACTGGGTAGATCTTGATCGGAGACCGCTGCTTTAAATATCCACTATTAAAACCTTCTATCAATAATTATGACATAATAATGATAATGTTCATAATAATAATAATAATCTGTAGTCGCAGCAGATCTTTTATTTGAGTAAAAGTAGTGATATCACAGAGTAAAAAAACTCTGTTACAAATAAAGGCTTGCTGAGGTGAAAAGTAATAAGTTTAAGAAAATACACTCACATAGTGCAGAATGGACCTTGTCAAAATAATGCATATTATTTCACAGGAGAACAAAAAATTAAGCATTCATGTGTAAGCATATATATTAAAATTGCACGTATTGTAGTTGGGGCTAATTTAATTAAATGTCATACTGTAGCCCATAGTGTATGATAGAATACGTTGTTCCATAATTCGTTAGTTGATTCATATTTTGTATAGATAATACAAATTTGTAAAGCTTAGGGTAATTAAAGCTCTAAAAACAAATGCAGTTGATTAATAAAAATAAAAAAAATATTTCACTCTAAAATGTTGTGGAGAAAAGAATATAGTCGATAAAGTGGACAATTCAAGGTACTTGAGTAGAGGTCTTCAGTGAATGTAGTTACTTTCCACCACAGCAGTGTCACATGTACTCTAAATGCACCCTGCTATGCCCATGGGCAGGGACCAGCATGCAGCAGGCGAGCTCCAGATCTTCTTTTATGTTTTGTGAAAAGCTTTGGAATGAAAATAATGTTGATGAACCTCAGTGAGGTGCATCATCCTGATATCACCGTGATGATGTCATGCTCCAGGAGGCACGTCATTACCCACTTTCAGCAACTAACCTCTTTAAGCTCTCTTCAGCAAGTGACATTTAGGTCAGTATTTACGAATGGGGACACTAATTGGCATGTGACAGAACATGTCAGAGGTTTTGAAGAATTCAGTTTCTGCTACCACAATAAAATGTGCAAACAGTGTGCACACATTTTGAGACGCAAGAGGCGAGTTCACAAAAAGTGCATCCCTCCCTTTTCTATTAATGTCCATCTTTTTCCTATGAAAGAATCATGTAGCCTCCAACTGTTAGCCTCAAGCAGAGTTGCAAAGTACACTACAAAGGTCTGGTAAACTTTGGTAAGTTTTAGTCTATTTATCCCTATATTTCAGTATTGTATTTTGATAATAAAAGAAAATGTATGTCCAATGTTTGGTGCTTTTGCAAGTCTTTTTGACCATTTTATCCCTTTGATAAACTCTGAACCTCTGAGTGAACCGTATTTCTTGCTCACTGCATGCTCAAATACTTTCCTGCCCCCTGAGAATACAAGCAAGCGAACAAATAGATAGAAGAAGGATGACTGAACACAACCAACCAAATCAATGTTGTGTCATGATTCAAGTAGTGATTCACCTGTTTTCTGCTGCCACGAAAACCAGTCTTTCAGTTATGACGGCTTTCGTACGTGCACCACCCCAATTTCAAATGATGATGTGTGTGTGTGCTCAATCGGTGGTTAACTATTTAAATTTACTTAACCACCACCAAAGAGATAATATTACTTAATGTAACAACAACAAATCACAAATATTACTTCATTGAACATAATTTATCCCAGTGTTACGTTTTACTGTAACACATTTAACGATTAGTAAGGATGTGGAATTAATATAAGTGTTAAACAAAACCTACCTTTAATTTGGACTTATCTCTATTCTCATATGAACACTAAGGAAGTAGCAACAGTACCGTGAATAAAAAAGTATTCAAAGTAATTTTATTTTCTTAAGTAAAAATATGTCACTATTAAAATAAGTGCATTCAAAATATCATAGGGAAATATAATATAATTTGTGCGCTGATATTTTTAAGGCTGTCAGTATCTTTGCACATTGCCTCCACTTCGATCATTCATATAATATAAAACATTTTCAAATGTAATCCCAACTCAATGTAATCCCAAAGGATTACAATGAACAGAGTTGTAACAGTACATTGAGCACAATAAGAATAAGACCACAACATTCACAGTAGGTTTTCCTAGTTGTGTATTTTTGTACTGGCAGTTTCTGTTATTATTTAGCCAGTGTAATACCAATCCTGTCGAACAAGCCAAACAAGCTCTGAAACAAGCTCTGAAGCCAAATACCAGAGGATAGTTATAATCTCTTGGTGTAGAAGTTACTGTCTGCTTGAGCTTGATGTAACACTTTGTTAAACTAAGGTAGTGTGTTCAGTCAACATAGTAAAATTAAGTGTTGTTTGTACATTAAAGCTTAATCATTTAGTTGATTTCTATATTTGTGGGTGAATCACATTCAGTTCTGTTGAATTTAAAGTCATTTTAATGAGTTATCTCTGTCTCTCCATGCGTCACTCTGATGTGATTTTATGGACCCGCTACCCGTCCTTGTGTCTTGATCTCTGCCGCTGACCTTGACTACACAGCTACACAGGAATGTCTACTGATAACTTATCAGCCTGGGTCAATATCCCAACTGACAGCGGTCTGTTTGCTCAGATCAAATAGACTGACCCGAGACTCAATCACTTCAGTCCCCTTAGTCCTGCCTTTACATTGATATTGATCACTGCTGGCTCAGAGGAAGCACCGCCTCAGCTCTAACAAAACCAGATTAGACTGAGTGACCATTTCAAAAAGTGAGTTTCTCTTTGCCATTCATGAGGTACATGAATATCCCCTTTGTCATGCATTCTGACGTGGTCTTCCCAGTTACCGTCACACGTTTCTTCACTAGTGTTAGAGGAGTACAAAGGACTGTTGCTGACGTCTGAAAAACTGAGTCAACTGCACAGATGAAAGTGGAATGACGCGAAGGTGTTAGGTATCACTTGAGCAAACAGCAGGGGGAACGGTGGGTTGTACATTTTGGACATGCTTGGAAATGACATGAGTTCCAGCAGCTAAACTGCCTCACACACAAACACTTATCTAGTTGTGGGTCTTTCTTAATCTCATGAATGCACACTGTCTCCAGAACGTCCTCTTGAAGCTCTTTAGACATTAGTCAACATGCTGGTATTGTGTCAACAAAGGTAGTCTCTGAGCTTTTTAAAGAATCCATACTCAAAATCTGACAAACTGACTGAGAATTACGCTCTTTCTCGGAGGAAGTTATAGGATGATGTCAGGTTTTGAATTACTGTGAGATTAGTTATTAAAAAAAAAGTATTGAGAATAAGATATTAATATGCTGAAGACTGAAAATGTATTAGACTAGTTGCACTTTTAGAAAATTAAAGTTTAGCATCAGTTAACATGCTTGAATGTTTTTTAATCCTTAAATGCAAACTAGTCGTCAGCAATCTGGGAACAATATCAATCATTATTTTTTTCAATTAAAGACTCCTTAAAATATGTAAAAATGCCAAAAATGATTAAAAAAAAAAGAGCACAATTCTTTAATGTTTTTATTTAAAGTCTATGTATTAACACAATTACAGTTTGCTAGTAATGTTCTAACATCACTTACACACAGCAACAAAACTAAAAGTATAGCAATTAGTAAAGAGGAACATAATATATATCACAAATTCACGATATTATGTTAGTAAACATGCATGTTCATGTGCGTTTATATTATACACGAGCCCCTTCTCACTCATTTCCTCACACACGTCAGTATTTATAAACATTCTGTATCTCCGGCAAATGTGCAGAATAGGTGGTGTAACAAGTCCTTCCCGCTTCCTGCCTTTCTTTATCTGGGTCAAAGGTAAAAATCCTTTCCCAAAGACCTCAGCTTACTCCTGCTGTAAGTCTTCTGCATGCCTCAGACTGGACAGTGTTATACATGTCAGCTAACACACTCCAAACTGAACAAGCTCAAAGATTACACTGCTCCCCACTCAGGCTACAGCTGAGATGGAACAAACAACAATTTGTATTGAAATTGGATTGTCAAGCTCACACACTGAGGCTGATGTTGTCAGAGTGGTGTTAAAACATGTCAAAAGAGCACTATTTGTATAATGTATCCCTGGACAGGTTTGATAGTGTACTTCCTCTTGAGGTAAGTATTCACCCAAACTAAGAGTCAAAGTCAGTCCAGAGTCCGGCACTCTGCAGCATGAGAGGAGCCTTTTGCAACAAAACATGCTATTTTATACATATAGTGTGGGGCTATTACTTACCAATGCATACATGTACATTAGAGTCTTTGCTAAATTTGTTCACACAATGCTGGGTAAGCCTGTCACCTCCGTGTAAATCTTTTCTGTATTTCACAGTGTACAGAGTTTTTAAATCTGGTGTCTGGTAAAACTTCCCTGTTTTGCTGGATGAATGCATACTGCTCACGCTCTACGAGAAAAACAAGCACACCAGAGACTTCCGCCTCACCCTTATTAACCTCACGGTGTCGCGCTGCAGACCAGAAACTCAAGCAAAATGTCTCAGCTGCAGGATTTTTTTTTTTAACTGCAATGTCGATACACTAATGCCAAAATTACAGAAAAACATTGCTTACATGCATAGAAACAGGATCTGCTTCCTTTTTCATGTATACATTATTGTTTGAGTCAGCTTTAGCTGTCAGGTATTCTATATTCTTTCGTATCTCCAACAAATACTGACATTTTACACACCTATGCTGTTTTTGATGAAACATCAGTTGCATGTATTTATTTAGATAACTTGAAAAACAACATTAATTTCACATAATATCACAAAATCACCACTGTTTGCTGTCCTGGCTCCTAAATGGTGGAATGAGCTCCCCACCGACATCAGGACAGTGGAAACTGTACATCTTCTGCCGCAAACTAAAAACACACCTCTTCCGACTTTACCTTGAACACTAGAACTTTAGTAGCACTTAAAATGACACTTACTGATAGAACTTTGTAGTTTGGCTTTCTTGAAGAACTTGTATTTTCTTGATTCTTGTTGTTCTGGGTTTTGTACTCTCATGGTTGAAATGCACTTGTTGTAAGTCGCTTTGGATAAAAGCGTCAGCTAAATGAAATGTAATGTAATGTAATGTTCAAAAACTCGTGATCATATGTGACCACACACACACGTGATTGTGCACATGTGAACGTGATTTTGCCAATGGGAAACGTTGGAACATATTCCTAGTGTAATGTGTGAAGCTCGTCTAGATTCACGTGAAAACTTTTCCACATATTTTCCCCATGTTATCATATGTTGCAACATGTAGTAAATATGTGTCATACATGTGATCACATGTGTCCCATGTGGAAAACATGCAAAATTCATGCATTTTGTTTTTGTAGAGGTACACTTTCGCTTTGATTAGAAAACAAACATTTCTTATTTATTCTCATTCTTATTTTTTCATTCTCCTCTAACTTAATTTAAAAATATTGACAGTCGGTCATAAACCAAGATAGTCAGACATGTTGCTGAGATTAGGAGAGAATGTTTAGCAGGATTCAATAACTAACTTTGTTCTGTACATTTGTTTAAATGCTATTTAATTTTTTTTTTTTTTTTTTTTTTTTTTTTTTTAATAATTTATGGTCTTTACATTTTAAATCAAACTGCTTTATTTTATCTATTTATTTATTCTTTGTAAATCATCATACAACTTTTATTTATTGCATTTAATTACATTAATGGATGCCTCTGTCACTGTAAAAAAAAAAAAAATCCCCCGTGGACTTTATGCAGTAAAAAAAAAAAAGATAATATTGATTGTTTCTGTCAGCAGTAATTCGACTTTATAGGAGTAGAAACAGAGAATTTGTCATATTAAAAGTGTCTTGGAGCTGCATTATTCATTATCTTTCAAAGTTCAACATATATCTCAACACCACCATGAGATTTTCCTCCATTATGTCGTCATAAGATATTTTTCCCTCTCTTTTCTTTCCCTCGCTGCCTTATCTCAGAGTTGCACATGCTACAGCCAAATCAACCACCTGTTCACTGAGCATCAGAGAGATTCTTCTCCCCTCGGATGTTTTTTTTTTTTTACTTCCTCCCACTTTAGTCTTTGATACATACATATATTGGATCGCATCAAACTGAGGTGTACGTAGTGAGCCATATGTGGCTTTATGTGATTCATTGTGTCACTGCAGAGAGGAAGTACGCTATGCTGCACACACTGTTCCACCATCTGTTATTCAAAGTATTCATCATGCTGTAGTATATTGTTCTGCTTCCAAAGCTTGGCTGTGAATTGTTCGATGCTCTTTCACCACATTGTTAATTTGTCTGCACGACACCAGACTTTGTCTACAATGGAGTGCAGAGCTGCAGCATATGTTCGTTAGATTACAGAACATCAGCTGCTGCAGCTGCCGCCGTCTATCACAAAAGTACAGGCTCTACCTGTAGGAGGAGGTTCATTAGTCACTTGTGCTGCTCAGCGAGGTGTCTTTCAGGCAATAGCAAGGTAATCATCGGGCCGAGCAGTGATGCAGTATTTCTGGAGAGCTTGTGGAGGAGCAGGAGTGGAGGGGCTGGGTGCAGCTTTGGCGGTGACATCAGTTGCCACTGACGCCAGCACAGCACCAGCTCTGACATAGACAGATTATGATCAACAGCTTTTCTCTCTTTCTTTCACTATCTATCTGAAGTCTATTTCTAGTTATTTTATCTATCATTCTTAATTATTGAGATTTACTGCCACGACGGGTCAGAGACAATATTCCCCGGACAGTTACATAGGTGCATTTTAATGTTTTTTTGTGTAAATATCTTTTTTTCATATAACTTAATGCCACTTGTATATCTAGTATGTGTTTAACATTAAACCTGCACCCATCAACACGTTAGCATGCACAAGTTAGCATTTAGCTCAAAGCACCATTGTGACTATGTAGAGTGATTTACCATGGCTCTATCGACGCTTAATTATTACATGCATGTAACATTTGCGGGCCCAAATATGAACAATATCTACACCTAGGCATAGCTGTGCTGCTAACCACAGAAACCACTTCTGTGTGAACCAGTTTTGTGAATATACAGGAAATAACACGAGGGTCATGAGGGTTGAAATGAAATCTCAAATATTGAGATTTGGATCTTTTTTATAATAAGAGAAAACAGCAGGTGAAATGTCCGACATATAATTATTCAGCTCATTTGTTCGACTCAAACTGTGTCCTATGAAGCTCCAACTGTGCATGACTGGCTGTGCTGTAACCACGCAGAGTGGCATAGTGCATCCAAAAGAGTTTGACCTAGTTTGGAAACAGCTTTTGCTTTGCCTGACAAGAACACACACACACACACACACACACACACACACACACACACACACACACACACACACACACACACACACACACACATACACAGATGCCTGCACACACACACAGATGCCTGCACACATCAGCGACTCTGACAGCAAACACAATGTACAGTATAGTCTCTCCTTTTACATGAATCTAGTTTCATAAACAGGAAATAAAGATGTTACCAAAAAAAAAGCTATTATGGTCCACTGACACAAATTACTTTCTTCATCATGGAAATTTCTCTTGGCAATTTCTTTCTGTTCGAAACCTTTGACCCTGAGCTGCTGCTGCACATTTTCTTTTATTCCTCTTTTATATTTGCCTCTCGTTCTCACGGTATTAAAGTTAGAATCCAGAACAGTAGACATCACTCCATGCTTTTCCTATTTAAAACTATAAACATCATTTATGAGTCTACAGCCGAGTGATTTCACACCCTCATGAACACTTGCATTTGCTGCTAGACACCTGCAGGCTAAAGCCAGCATAATCCTGTTTAAAACATGATATGACACCTGTTATAATCGCTCAGCCGTGTGCACTAAATGCCAAGGAAGATTATAGCAGATGTCATGTCATGGATTATGGAAGCTTTATGTACAGTATGTACGTGTTTGAGTCTTTCCCTGTCACCTCCATGGAAATGCCATGGGCAACCACTTTAATCTCATTTGTGTGTTTGTGTGTTGTGTGCCCGCATTGTGGAGCGTATCACCATGTCGGTAAAAGCAAACATGCGGCCCCTTGCAGTGTTTTTCTTTTCCTGTCCTAAAGCCTGTCTGGCCTGTGTTGCAGGGGGGAGGGATGAACCACAGCTGCTGTCTGACGTAAATGCAGCACAAACGCTCTGTTTGTGCGGTCACAGCCCCTCTGACAGCTCTAACCAGTTAATGGGTTACCTCACACTCCCTTCCTCTCTCCTCCGACTCACTTCTGCAGGGCTGCTTGAGCAGGCTTTGCAGCCAAGCATGAGCAGATGCTGAGAGCCCGTTGACGATCGGAGTGGAAAACGGTAACAAACTGCCATCTGTTTGTAAAGATGCCAATTAAAGGTACTATGTAAATATAGGCTTAAGATGTCGGTACAAAATCAGTATGTGCGATCCTGGCCAAGACACAGCTGATTTTACAAATGAAGTTCAGTGTAATTCTATTACTACTACTACTGTATAAGGAGAACTATTCAGCCTGTGAAAACAGCAGTGGAGTATCTTCTATTGCTTTAGAGGAGCTTTTCAAAGTGTCTAAGAAATGCCCCGATGGTTTCAGCACTATCAAAGTTGCCCTAGCCTGACTCTGCCCACCTACTGCTCACAGCTTCAGTCTTCAACGTGTTTGTAGTCTGGAAACCTTGTTCGTATGAAACTTCACTCAGACACTCTGAAGGCCAAACCGATCAGAGACGACTCTGGGTAGCTAGTGTGATGAAGCTGAAGTCAAAGGTTTGTTTCAAAACGTGGTTCAAACAATTGTGGTGTTGGTAGAGTTAGATGGAGTGATAATAACATTTGTAGCAACAGAAGTAAATGTTGAGGAATTAAAGCCAGAGCAAGAACAATGCACCTTGTATCCTTGCGTTAACATTGTCTGTGATGGTCATTTACAGACACTCTGCTCATATTGGGGGAGGGAGTCTGTTGGTACAGCTTGGTGAATTTCAGTGCACAACATACGTCATATGGTTGTCAATTATGATTGGTTAAAGGCTTCTCCAATATTTTTAAAATGAACTCTAGGTCTACGGCCATGAGGATGCAACAACTGGAAACAATCCACGATGGAGCCTGGCCAGACCCTTCCATGCATTGAATTTGGTTCTTGTAATGCCAGGCTAACGTGGCTCTAGCTATGTCAGATTCAGTCAGTCTACCCATCACTTTGATTCAGAGTCAAATATCTTGATGACTAATCAGTACATTGCCATGAAATTTGTTAGAGATACCCTGAGTTTCTTCAAGCACCACCAGCAGCTCAGATTTTGTCTTTACCAAGTACACACTTCAACATTTACAGGATGGATTGGCTTAAAATTCCGTCCAGGCATTCATAATTCATGAACCGGATAATATTTGTTGATCACTTAAGGCTGATTGAAGACCACCATCACAACAAAACATTTGTATTTGACCTGCTGATGATGCTTAGAATTGTTCAGCTATACTTTGGCTTTTTTACTCTTTCAGAATATTTCAACCTTCACTGCTTTGATTTAGTTTCTTCTTTTTAAAATGTCTCTCATAAGTCTACAAAATGTATGGCAGGACAAGAATAACATTGTTAGAGAATCCATTGATATAGATAAGTCCTTTTTAATCAAAGTCATCTGTAGATTTTTATATAAACAGAGGAAAGCGATCTGTTTAACAGACTCGCTACACACAAATAAAATTTGTACCACAGCACCTTGTTCTGTTGATAGCATCAATTTATATTCTGTGAAACTAGAAAATCTTGCCTTGTCGATGTATTTCACTAAACCCTCTCCAACAACTCTGAAACATAAGTTGCGCCATTGCTCTGAGGTCCGTGTTTACGCAGCTGTGTAATGCAGTCAAATTTAAATGCAAAACACAATCCGGTTAAGTCATTTCAGTAGAAGCCCAACTCACTGTAACATACTAATACTACGTTGTCTGTGTGCGGTGAACACAGTGAATCCTTAAACATTCAAACTGCACCGTTCTGCAGAAAATAGTAATAAGGAGGGTTTTTTTTTAATCTTCCTCAGCAGAGGGGATGACCCATGGGGAGATTATGATAATTGGTGCACATCAGAAAGGATTAAGTCACTTCCATTGATCAAACAGAACCTCCCTCCCCTCCTAAACATACACACACACACACTGAATTGATCCATTTGTGTAACCACATTGTTTTCCCCAAGGACTGCATATATGTGTGTGTCCGTTCACTGTTTACACACGTGTGCCTGTATTCGTTCAGGTCAGGGTGATGCGCATTTGCAGAGTAGTCGCACACTCCTTTGTCTTTCGAGGAATTGAAGGATTGAACTGGAGGAGGAAACTGACGTGCATTCGCAAAAAAACACCTCCAGCAGTGCAGATATGATTAGCACACAATGATCTTAATGAAAGGCTCAGTTCGGTTAAGGGGATTGTAAACATGCCCCTGAGACTCTGACGCAAGCTGCTGACATCACTGACCGTGCCTCCTTTTGACCAGGCAGTAAGCTCACTGCTCACTCCCGTGGAGGAGGAGGAGGGGGAAGTGGAAGGGAGGGAGGGGAAGCAGTGATGGAAAGAAAGGGCTTGATTTGAAGGGAGGAAGGTTAAAATGCAGAAGAATATTTAGAAGCAGATGTGGCCAGTCAAAGTAATACATTTTTTTGAAGAAAACTTGCACTAATTAAAAAAAGAACAAGTGGCACCATGTGGCACTCAGTCACCCACCTGAACACTGCAAACAGGATATTTATACTGTCACTCCTGCAAGCAAATAATCCCACTACCGTCTTCATCATACCTGCTGAGCATCATTAATTCTGCAGAAATGTCACCATGCACCTGACACTAATTATACACAAAAGAGTATCACACTGAGATAATGATATGCGGACATAATGTGGGAGGCATGCATATCACAAAAAGAGCAGGAAACTTTAGGGAGCTGCAGACACTGCATATTATTCGGCTGACGTCAAACACGCTAAAGCTGGAGGTGGTATAATGGAGTGGAGTATAAACGTCTGTGGATCGTGCTCTTTAAGCTGGGTGAGCAGATGCTGCAGCACAGCGTGGCAGGTGACTCTTCTGCCTGCTTCGCTTTCGTGGATATTCATTTCCCTGCCCTAAGTGGCTGACATTTACTGGGTGGAAAGGACGTAGAGGAAAGAGATAAACTAAGGAAGAACAAGAGGCTGAGAGGGTGAAAGGTAATGAAAACAAGAAGGGGTCCTTGTGCTGCAGTTAATCTAAGGTTAATCATTAAAGCAAGCAGTGGGTGGTCGGGTGTTGGATGAAGGGGGCTGTTCAAGTTGGACAAAGAACAGAGGAGGGAACTATGTAAAACTATCTGCTGCCTGCTTTTATCTCTCCACAACCATAGCAACAAAATCAAATACAATGCAAAACAGTCCAATAGACAACAGCTCTGGCACTTTATGTTCGCTGGAGTGGCTGACAACATGTTAGACAGCGAAGAGACACGCTGGACACAACAATGTGCACATTAGGTTGGTCTAAAAACTCCATTTGCCAGCATTTGCGTTCTCAGTTGCAATGCCAACATTCAAAACTGCAACAGAAGATATTGATTTAGACCACAGTTAACATTGATGCTGCAAAGGTTCAAAGACTTCCTGTGTGTGCAGAAAAGACAATATTGGTATACAGTATGTGTCCATTATTTTGGAGGACATTACCTTGAGTTCCATTCATTTTCTGGAGACCATAACTCTAATACAAAAGCATTACAATAACCATTTTAATAGATGAAAATTATATTAATAATATACTAATGTTACTTTCCTATCTTCAACATTCATCCTAACATTAAACTAAGTCTTCACCCTGAAAATAAATGATTTACCTTATGCAGACTAGCTTTTTGTCCCTGTAAGGTAAAGAAGTACTAAAAGGGAGGGAGGTCCCCATAATGCAACTGTCCAAACAGATTTATGTCCCCACAATTCCCCACAGCATGAGTAATACACTATAAGTACACACACGTTTCCATCCATCACTTTGGTGGGCAATGCATTGACTAGCAGGGCTATTCATGTACTGCTGATACATCTTTTGTCTCTCACATGCAAGTGTGTGCCCTTGCATGTGCTAATATACTCATTAACATTATGCTGTAAGTGTAAGAGTTGTTTGTGGCAATTTATTGACAAAATGTTCTGTGCATTCTGTTTATACCCAATGATCTTAGGCCATCTTGCTTGGTGTACTGTTTTAGCCTCAGTCTAAAGTTCTGTTATTTTTACCAATTTGTGTTTATAAAGCCAATTCGTTAAGCATTTGGATATGTGCAAATGTTTTGAAACATTTTCTAATCTGAAACCATGTGTTAAACCTCAAATTCAGTGATATAATGTCATAATTGACTTGTTTACAACAAACACGAGTGCAACTCGCAATCGTACACAGAAGCAACATCAGGTTCCTGCTGGCATCTTTAGTAGGTTGTGTTTTTTATTATTTTGTTCTTCATATGATATTATAAACCAGTGAGATCTTCATACAGCACAGTAAAATTAAATAACAGAAAAAAAATGTATCAGAGACTCAATGATCCCACATTCCTGCAGCTCCACAGGAAGCTGGAACACATTTTCTGGGTTTATTGTCCTGGCATATGAGAATTACTGGCAAACGTAGAAGAAGAAACAAACAATATGTCCTGCACTCACTGTGTGTGTGTTTCACATTATCTTGCAGTGATTGCGTAAGTGTTATTTAGTCAATGATAGGAAGAAGCTTAAGTTGAAAGTTCTGTGAAAAGTTAGATATATTGTGTGAGGACTTATATCTCACTCTGTTTAGCTGCTTCTGTTATCGAAAACAATTGCTGTATGTAACAAAATTATTACTGCTGATTTAAACTAACAATTAAATAATATGTGTACCCTAAATACAAATTATTCTGTAATTTAATTACCTGGTCATATTATATTATAGGAAGACTGTCCTCCAATAAAAAATACCTTATAGTTCCCGTGGTTATGTTTCACCATGACAGAGCCCCTAGTAGTCATATTAAATTATGACAGCAACAAAGTAATAGAGCCACATCATCTCCTCAGAAGGAGGTTGGGGTGGATAGATGGGTCAATAAAACACCTTAAACCACTGTTGGTTTCCTGTTTTAAACAAGAGTTTCTTTTAACCATGGCCACTTGGCAACTTAAACCACACCTTAACTATTGTATCCATGACAATGGATGACATTTATTTGACCCCAAACCCTGATCTTTCCCTAAACTTCATGAGGTTCCTTCAGTGCAGAAACCTAAACCAGAAAGAGGTGTAGAATATTTGTGCCACTAATTCAGGAAAACGCTCCAACCAGTCGTATTGAGAAGGTTGGGACAAACACTGTAGGACTTGATGGGTGTTGTGTTTTTCTACATGTAGGCTACTTTTCTTTGCATCTCAGCTGTAATTTGGACATTTAGAAACATTTAGTAGTAATTGTTGTTTCAGGACCAGAACACAATCCAGCTCATCCTACAAATCACGAGGACTGACCTCTTGACACCAGCTCTGGCTTTTTTTTTTTTTTTTTTTTGGCAATTGTGCAGGAAAAGATCTCCTCATAACCCCTCCTCATCCCATCAGTCTGGAAGCTCCAACGCTCACATGGCTGCAGCAGGAAAACACACAGATGTCCTCAGCGTAAGTTTTGCCGGTCAGACACCCTCGTTCACCCAGCTTAGGTCTCTTAATCCTTGTTTAGCTGTTCTTTTCTCTGGCAGACTTCGGACAAACTCCCCACCACTGAATCAAAAACACATTAAGTTTTTCTCTCTGCCCGTCTCCTTGTCCTTGACAGCTGCTCTGAGCGATGAAGGAGGTCAGGTGGAAGAAATGAAGATGACAAGTAGATGATGATGCATCCTTTGAATCTCACTAATCAGCACTGGATGGTTGCTGCCATCAACAATCTCCATTAACTGATTTTGCCCTGATCCCCTCAGTACGTTATGGGTTTCTCCTTCCTCTGGCAAGTCAGGACTGTTATCCGGCTTTCGAGGCCAGCTGAGAGGCCATATGGAAATGCAGCAAAAGATCAGTAGCACAAGATGCAGTACCACCTGGGGGGATAATACTTGAAACATTCTTTCCATCTGGACTGTTGCAATGCCACTTCCAAATCATAGTTGATAGTCTTCTCCTCGGTAAACAAACTATGACCGAGCACGTGGTACACATGTGGTATACATGTGGTGTACATGTGGTGTACATGTTTTAGCCATGCTGGCAGCAGGACTTCGGTTCAGACTGAAATATCTGAACAAAGACATTCATAGTCCCCAGAGGACGATCCCTGCTGAGTTTGATGACCTTGTGATTTTTCCTTTGGAAACACTATAATTTTGATATTTGTGATTTTCAGCTAATTGTCTCAGCAACTCTCAAATGGACTGTCGTGCTATTTGGTACAACTAAAGGTTAAAATGCTTAAAAAAGGACATTGAACATAATAAACAACATGAGCATGTTGGGCCCCAATTTTTTTTGTTTCCCATGAGGTTGTTTTCTATCCTGATCACTCTCACAGTTTCATTCTCTCATCCTCTACTACATCCCGCAGTCTGGTGGAGCTTTGATGGGTTTATTTGTTTTATACGTGATTCTAATCACGTCCTGCCTTTCCACTGATTTTCCACTGTCCCATATAACAAATCCATTTCATCATGAGCAGCACAATTCAGCAAATCCCCTGTTACTTTAGACGGTCTGTGTGTTTGTGTGTGTGTGTGTGTGTGTGTGTGTGTGTGTGTGTGTGTGTGTGTGTGTGTGTGTGTGTGTGTGTGTGTGTGTGTGTGTGTTACTGTACTGCACTTAAATGCCACATGTGTGTCTGGATAAAGTGGTGAGAGAAAGAAAAATAAGTGACCCTGTCTTTTTTTCCTTTTTTTTTTTTTATGCATTCACTCCATGTTTTTGGAGCAGGCAAATAAGAGCATTACGTCACTAAATCACTACAAAAGGTGCATCATCCTGCTACAGTCAGAGCTGACCTCTTTCAGACGTTTTCCTCGCCGCCCCCTGTTTTTATACCCTTTCTTCTCGACGCCATCTCCACGACTTTGTTGGACGTTTTCTTTTACCTCCTCCCCTTGTTCTTTTGAATATCATCCATTCGCTGACTTTACCTATCATTGCGCTTTATCAACTATTAACGTCAGTCTCCTTGCCAAGCTTACTATCATATTTCTGGGTACCCCATATCCCCTTCCCTGCCACCTTCAGCTCAGGATAATAGGCTGATCTGTGGTATGACGCACATGGCTCTGTCTCCAGAGGGGCTTTTGCGCACACAAGCATTCATAAGGGTTCTGTATGGCCTGCAGACACAAACAGGGGCCATGTATTTACATCTCGAGATAACTGACACCAAAGGTTTACTTTATCAGCAGCTCTGCTGTTCATACAATGGATTGTGCATTCTTCAACAGAAAAGGCTTTTGTTGTCGTTATGAATAGTCGTCAAAAAAACAGATTTTCGTGTAGCCACACGCTATCAAGAGTAAAGAATGGTGTTAAAGATCAGTTTACTTTTCCCTTTTCCCTTTTCCCTACTTTAATGCCTGCAGGCCGCAAAAAACATAAATCGCTGCTTTCGCATCATATTGTTCAGAACATGTCAGTTGTAACTCTAAGTCAGAGATAATTGTGACTGACTAGAGAATCTCCCCTTTAGCAAAAACAACTGGGGAAGCATCAACAAACCTGTGGCAAAACAGAGGCTCAGTCAACATAGAAATTAAATCCCCAAAAACAATAAAGCAATCAATTTAGATAAAACAAAAGTCATGATTTGCTTTTATGTGGTTCCAGTTGCAATAGTTTGACAAATTGAAAAAGTTGACCGTTTTTAAGAATAGGGTCAACTTTACTTTGCAACGCTGCTGCCACTGAACCAAAACTAAAGTTTCTAACTGTGGCCCCAGTTTTTTGACTCACACGATACTTCTGGTTGTGTTAGCATGTGAGAGACTGATAAGCGTTGGTGGAAAAACAACGTCATCCATGATCACATTCCTCTGCAGTAACAGTATACACAACATAAGGGCCCGCCAATCACTGGGCTAAATTCAGAGCTTACAAATATATTTATGGCTGACAAACAGTAGCCGTGACAAACAGCATGGCTACGGTATTGATACACACCCAGATGAACCGTAGAGTCTCTCCTGGCAGAGCCGCCAACCAACTACTCAGGACTGCCCCGACATGTACTCTAAATCCCGACTAAACAATCATACAAACTATTCTTATGAAAATAGATTAGATTTGCACCTGCTTTTCCAAGGACTTTGGAAATAAAAATGAGGCTGGCTGCAGGTCTAAATCTGAAACGACTTCCAGCAGCCATTTAGCTTTAGCTTAGCATAAAGACTGAAAACGAGGCAATTTTTTTTTCCCAGGTGCAACGATTTCCTGGGGAACTAACAACGCTGATGTTGCCAGGCAACCATAAAGCCTTCAGGTATATAATAACTCCTCATAAAATAAAGTCAGCAACTAAAGTGGTTGATTTTGCCAGCCAAAATAGACAGGCTAGCTCTTTCCCCCTGTCTAATGCTAAGCTAAACTAGCCTTTTGTAGCTTCAGAATTAAGACCCAGTTATGAGGGCGGTATTGATCATCTTTACTGTATCTAATTTTCAGTTGAAAAGGGAATAAGAATTCTTACCAAGATGTGGAACCAATGCTTTAACAAACAGCCACAAGTACAACTAAAGAAAATACAGGACTACAAAGCAAGCGGCCGGCCTGTCATAATAATCACATAATTGTCCAATCGCAATTATTTGAGCTGACCAAAACAATTTTGCATAATCTTTAGAATCGTTAACACTGATCTGTATGAAAACAGTTCCATGAAACTAGAGAAATATCAGGTTTCCATCGCTACCTTGTATTCCACCAATTGACGTTTGACTGGCCCTCTTAATGATGTCAAATGTGCATGATGGTCAATCTTTCTCTCATCTCAGTGATTTGTTTTCACTCGTTTTATGAGTTTGCCATAACATTGACTTTTTGTTAAAAGCATATTGCGACATTTCCCCATTACTCGTTCTGGTAGTTGCTCTTTCTGATTTCTGAGCCAATAAGTATCATCAAAAAAAGATACTTGGCAACCAGCAACTTGTTTTGAGTGTAAATTCAAGAAAATGAGAATTTCTACAACAGGAGCATGCAAATGGTTGCATGCTCCTGTTGTAGAAAGGCTGGAAAAATCGTTCACGTCAATCAAGTATTTCCCAGCTTTCTGGCCCCCTCAGGCCCTATAACACTGAGCTGCTCCTGGAAAGCATCCAGCTGATTACCATAATGTATTTTCTATACGGTAAATCACAGCCTGTCAGGAAATACTGTGCACAAACCTATAATAAGGAGCCTAATTCTGTCAAAAATGGTGTGATTTTCCTGTGTAAACCGAAGACCACGCTCTTTTAAATGGATATATATACCGAAATGAATGACTCAACATCACAGATAAAAATTATTTCTATGCTTTTAGCTGTTTCGATTGAAACCACAAACCCTAAAATATGTGAGAAATGGGTACTTATGTGTGGGGGCGTGTATGAGTGAGAGATCTTCTCATCACTGAAACTGTTTGTTTGAGGAGAGCTGGTGCTGGACCTCCTGGATGATAGCTTGACGCACAAGCTCACGAGGACAGCGTCAGCCTGCCAAAGTCAACAAGTGTAGAGAGACCAGCGTTAATTACCAAAGAAGAATGGAACCCCTGTGCTCCACAAGACACAATAACACCAAATCATTAGACAAAGCAGCTTTTCACAGACTGAGGAAGTTTGAAAAATCAAGGAGCAAAATAAACCAACACATGGGTCGAGGTCAGTGAACAGAAGATCAGCACTGGATGTTTGTCTGTCGTGTGTGTACGTACAGCTATGTTTGAAGATTATTGCGAGTTCCCACATGTGTCTCAGACCTACAGTGAGAACAAGCTCAATATATACATGGATTCTGACACAATTAATACAAAATGAAGCACGAAAATAGGAACTGCAGTTCTCAAAGACATCAAAACACTGACATTCAAAGCAGGACATACAGCACAGCAGACCAAACTGCTCTCGCTGCTAAGAGCTGTTTTTCTCTAATGTGTTGAGCGGAAGATGAAGAGTGTTTCAGTGGTGATTATGAAAGCCAGTTGCTTTTAAATCTGTGTCAGACATCTGACATGGATGCAGGAGGTAACTATTGAGAGCCACTGGAGGGGAGTGACCTGAGAGAAATTTCAAACAATTAGGACACCAGCATGCAGAGCAAAGCTGCCTCGCTGTAACATCTCCATGTATTTAAATCTATGAGGCGTGTAATCACAGTTTTCATTTAACATTGTGCACATTTGTAATTTTGCAGTAAGCTATAATACTTTGGCTCTGACCTTGTAGGAGATAGAAGTAGGTCACACCAACATATTTTAAGCAACTTGTATGTTTAAGATTCAAATATTTAAATGTAGATCTGACTTTATATGTAGTACCCAGAATAAAAGTGTGAGTTGATTTACTTTTGTTCTTTCGCTGCCTTTCTCCTCCTCTTCACGCATCAGGAATGGTCGTGGCCGGAGGGAGTCACTCAAGAATTAAAACGTTAATTATGACAAAACTTCACACAAATGTCTAAGAGGATAACATCATGACATGAGGACATTTTATAGGCAAAAGGTCGAAGGTCAACATCACTGTGACATCAATCATGTTCTGCAAAACCAATTTTCAACACCATAACAGAAGGGGAGATCATGACCACATTTAACATCTGGTCAGATACTAAATTGACACTAATCTTGGGTGTCCATTTGAAACTGTGGCGATTGTACAGATATTTGTATATTCAGAAAATCGGTGTGAAGCATATTTTTGACATCAACATCCACATTTGAAGCATCATACTGTGATGGCTACAACTGTATTAGATCAGAATCAGATTTATTGGCCAAATTCCTTAAAAGTCCTTAAGACACATTATGAGTCTGGACAGACAAAGACTGTTACCGGAGGCAGTAGTGCAGACAATTAAAATGCAATGAAAGTAAAGTCATTTATTAACTTTATTCTGTGTTTTTAACAAGGGATGTCAAAAATGGTGGGTTTTAAAGCAGCTGCACCTAACAGGCTAAAACTACCCTGATCTAAATTATACCTACTGATTGTTGTTGATTGTTTTACTGTATAATTATATCTGTTCTCCTCTGTTTCTGTACTTAAGCTGCCAGGATAGAAAAGCACAAGCAGCCAGAAAGAGAAAGTCTGGAGATAACTGAAGATTCAGCAGAGAACCAGGGTGACTCTTTGACTTTGGTTTAACAGATGTTTTTTGAGAGCATACAGCATGACGCTTGGAGTTGTGATGTGAGACACAAAAGTCACTGGTGAAGGTCTTTAAGGGGACGGTTTATTTAAAATTAGTAATTGTGGAAAGCAAAGACAGCCAGATGTTTTGATGCAGCTCATGTAATATTTCAGTGTCTCAAAGTTAGTTTTCTCCTTCAGCATCAAGTTTAATCTTGTTTTGCAGACGCACATCTCACCATCAAAGGATTTTCTGCTGTCTTGGGATCCTGACCTTGAAGTCGAGAAGGACCTTGGCATATATCGTTTAAAAACATTAAAAAAAAAACAGGTTTTCAATCTGATAGCTCGACATACTAAAGGAGACTGACAAGATGGAATGTTTGATCCTTGAAGAAATAATTCCTTTCATCCTCTTTGAAGCTTTCAGTCCTGCTGTTACTCACGTTTCAGTGACTTAGACAACAGTTAGTCTGAGTACTATTGAGAGGATGCAAACTAAATACCTCAGCATACTGCAAGCAGAGAGGCGACGGGTCAAAGGCATGATTCATGACATCCTGTCATACACCCTCTGTTTACTGTGGGTAAACAGAGGGTGTATTGAGTAGGATTAAGTAAATTGTAAAAGAGGCTGAAAAATATCCCCTTGAGTCGACATTTATATACCCACATTTGATTAAACGGCATCAGAAACACAGGAAAAACAGACCAAACCAACTTGTGGGTCTTTTGTTTGGCAGCACACTGTGGTGCGAAACATGCCTGAATAGTCACCTGCTTGTAGTAAACACTGATAATTCCCGACAAAGTCGAAACATTCACCGCTCAACCGCTCATATTTGTATGTGCTTGCAAATGCTTTGCACGTGACTGTTGGGAGGAATTACAATATTTTCTTTTCCGCACACACAGGAAGTCCTTGAACTTTTGCAGCATCAATGGCAACAATAAGTCTCAATGGATATACTCAAAAATACAAACAAATATACAGATTAAAAAACATGTGTGGACTGTAACAAACAACTGGTATCATAAGGACCCATGCAGTGTGTGTGTGTGTGTGTGTGTGTGTGTGTGTGTGTGTGTGTGTGTGTGTGTGTGTGTGTGTGTGTGTGTGTGATACAGACAGCGAGGCTAATGCACTGAGGGCACAGCACTCGTGTCGTTTCCAGGAATGAGAAGTCGTGCATCTGAGACTGATTTGCGCTGAATGTGGTTTGGCTACCATTCAACACATTTCTCTGCTCTACTGGGCCGATTCTTTGATAGGAGAAAAATCTAATTTTCTGCATATTAGGGTTTGGAAAAACCGATGGTTATAATGACTTGATCCCTTATCTGGACCCGTATTTATCAAACTAAGATTCACAATCATAAAAGGTCTAAAAGATTCATTGCAAAATGAATAATAATTACATTTTCATAAACACAATACCTGCAAAAACATATGGTTCTTTGATAAAGTCCTTAGAATAATATGTGAAATAAACTATCCAATAAATTACCTAATTATACTGTATAAATAAGGAGAGGAATAGCAAAAAATTTGACATGATAGAAACAGATAGAGATAAAAGGAAATGAATACCGCAATAACAAGACAGTTTAGATGTATGAAAAATAAATGCTTTGCCACCACTGAGGAATGGAAAAAAAAAAGAAGTACACTTTCAAGCCATTAAATACAGTGAAGTAAAACTACCTTATTCTAAAAGAGGTCTGTTGGTTCAGACAACATACAACCTTACTTGATGTGTCATGATCAGCAGCTTCAAGTAAATAATGTTAGCGAACCTTAGATACTGTAGATGCCCTCTAAATGATTTTAATGAGTATACTTGCTGATTTTAAGACTCGTCCTAATGTTGCTCTCAATAACTTCAGAATGTATTAAGAAATTAAGGTAAATTTATCGTACCGTTATTTTGAATTTGCTACTCGTGCCTCACTTTAAGTCTAAAACTTCACATTAAATAGAGACTTTTTGATAACACTCATATCAGTGAAAAACTAGTCTCTCATTGTGCTTCAGCAAACCAACTCTGGTAAAAACAATTTATGTGACTGTGTCTGTTTTGCTCAAACTCAGGAAACACAGCAACTGCGACATGCATGAGGCACCATGGCACCAGGTAGAGACATTTGGTTATGAAAGCAGTGGGCTAAGGAGCAGTGGGACTGTGTGGTTTTGTTGTAAGTGTGCATTGAACTATTGTGTGACCTTTCAGTTGAGACATTTTGCATGTGATTTGCATTTCTTTAACATTTCAGACTGTGGGAGAGCAGAAACTGTCTTAACTGAGTTTGATGTTTGATATTTGGTATTTACTCAGACTTTTACTTGTGCACGCTATGCAGCGTTAAACTTTGTCCACCAACATGTTCCAGTTGTGTTCTCTTATCTGGTCTCCTGACGGTGTCTGTCGATAAAAAGTCCGGACGTCTCTTTGTAACTTTGTCACTGGACATCATGTGAGTGTGTACTCAGTTTGACTGCTTGATAATTAGAGGCAGTTTGCCCAGCAACAGCAGAAACACACACAGACACACCAGAAGTAAGCTGTCGTGGATATACCCTGTGTTCTCTGAGACTAATGACCTGAACTGGGTGTTTTTTTTTTCCTCATCTTGACGGGCAAAAAATAAAAAAAACAACCACAGAAAAATCCCTACTCAGCTTTAAGCTGCAGGTTGGTGAGAAGAATAGTCAGGAAGTCACACACAGCTCCTCTCATTACTGAAAATCAGCAGCACATAGAGTTACTGGTTTGGACGCATCATTTATAAGGTGTTTAAAGGTCTGACAATGTGAAGTGATGTTTCCCAAACAATTAAAAAGCACATCGGCTATTATAGTATAGTATTTTATCTGCCAAGAAACTCTTCTACTTTTCTACAGTAGCCACAGTAAGTTCATAAAAACAGCGCAGCTTTTTACCCACATAATTTGATTCTTATCTATTAATAACCACAGACTTTATCAATAACAGAAAGCGAAAAGCCCACAAACATTTATGGGTAGATTGATATCTGCGGCTGTAGGCGGCAGTAGTATTTAGAAAAAATAAAAAGACTAATTGATTTGACATTGACTAATTCTTTTTTTTTTTAGCATATTTTACTTTTAATATTTTATGTAAATTTAGCTGATAACATGTTTACTTCAATACGATTTTGAATGCAGGGCTTTTTATTCTAACAGAGGGCAGTAGAACATAATAGAAACTGTTCAGTAAACAACAGAAGCCCTGCAAGAGGCCGTCACTAGTTGCTTTCTCTTTCTGTTCCTGCTGCGGCTGACCGCGCAGCCGCTGTGCGCGCAGTCAGAAGCGAGGCAGCCCGCGGGCAACGAGCCCTGCAGAGGGAAACATCACGTGGTGACACATCTCTGCGACTGACGTCACCGTCCCCATCGCCAAGCAACCCCACCATCAGCACTCGCGTCACCGTGCGCCCGAGCCGCGCGGTTGCCCGGCAACCGGCGCCTTGCGCTCGGATCCGGCCTTGCCTTGCACCCAGCTCGGAGCTCTGACGTGGGTGTGACGTTAATAAGGTGGGTATCAATTTGTTATGGTGGCGGAGAGGAGGAGGAGGTGGAGAGGAGGAGTTCCCCCACCCTCCTCCCCTCCACCTCCCCGTGTGTGAGTGCGGTGCCGAAGCCCTTTGCTCTCTTTGCATTCCGGCGGAGCTCACAGGCGGACGCACACACACACACACACACACACCGGCCGCAGCGCAGTCCGTCCCGGGCCGAGAGACTTGTTTAAAAAAAAACAAAAAACCGGGAGGAAAAAGTTGCCTTGCGCGTGTTTTCCTCAGGTTTTCCCCTCCGCTGCTGTGTCGCTGATCCGGAGCTGTGGTTGTGGAATGGTTTACGTTTCGTCTGAGAGCTGTCTGAACTGTGAGAGAAGGAGGTTTATGTCTTTGTAAGGTAAGACGCGATAATAACTCACCTTTCGCCGTTTCGTTGTTTTCCTGTACATTTTGTAAATGTTTCAACCCAGGAAAAAAAAAGAAAAAAGAAAAGCTTTTTATCTTTTAGTTTTAGTTATGCTGCTTCCTCTTATTTTTTATTTTTACTTTCAATTCTTCTTTCTGTTCCTTTACATTCTTTCAACTGAAAAAAAAAAAAAAAAAAAGTGGCTTCATTTTGAAACTGAATTATGGCTCGAGAATAAAAACGTATTTATTCCGTTTAAATTGTTTTAAAGTCTATTATTTGGAAATAGAATTTGTACGTTTGAAATAATTTTATTTTGACAAAATCACTGAAAAGAGAATTGCCAGCACCTTTACTCGCCCTCCGTCTCCCGCTCGTCATCTGCCACCAGAGAGGTTTCCCATTGTTGAGACAGTTAATGGTCATTACAAGTTGATCTGCAAAAAAAAAAAAAAAAAAAAGGAATCTGCAACGACAAATACAATATGCCACTCTTGTGTTTGTGTCTGCAGGTATTTGCCTTAATTTATCCCAACGCTGTAACTCCACTGGTGCACCATGGTGATCATGACGGAGACTAGCCGGCCAGCTCAGTCCAGCCCTGCCCAGGGCAGGCCCCTGCAGGTCGGCTTCTACGAGATCATCCGCACCCTGGGGAAAGGAAACTTTGCAGTGGTGAAACTGGCCAGACACAAAGTCACCAAAACACAGGTGTGCAGCTCTTCTCCTAATCTGTATGCAGTTATTCGAGGAATGCATATTTTTCTTTATTTACACACTGACACATTTTTTTGGGGGGGAATTAATTTTTTTCAGGTGGCCATAAAGATTATTGATAAGACCAGGCTGAATCCATCCAACTTGGAGAAGATTTACAGAGAGGTGCAGATAATGAAGCTGCTAAACCACCCCCATATCATTAAACTCTACCAGGTGAGTGCATTGTATTTAATCTCTCTGCAGTGTTGCTGTTTGCGTGTATGTGTGCAAAAATGCGGTGCTGGTGCAGGCGTGTGTTATTCAGCCTGCGTTACATCCTCACAGTCACCGAACACACGCAGTGTATCGTGGTCTGTGATGGCTCCGTGTGCAGGGAGCCAGTTCGAATGCATGCATGAATGTGGGAGTAAAATGCTCTGGTGTGGAAAGCTTTGCAAAGTGGGGACGCATTTTATATTTTCCAAAACAACAGTGTGACAATGCAGAGCGTTGTGGCTCAGTGTTACACATGTGCGACTGCAGCAGGGCCATTATGTGCAGCAGAAATAGGGGATATGCACTTGTGTAAGTGGTTTGTTGCAGCTTGGTGTGAGGTGCTGATTCTCAGAATAGTCTGAATCATAAGTACAGCACAGCAGTATTAGTGCAATCCCTTTTGACCTCCTTGTGCGAGTGAGAGGGAGCGTAAGGACGATCCTGGTGCCACTCGGTGCTGGGAACAATGCATTTCGGAGATGTTTTGGGTTATATAACGGCAGAGGTGATTACAAAGAAAAGGGAAACCGAGCAGTGACGACAGTGCTGGTTGAGGACGCATCCACAGGTCTGACCATTAAGCCCAATTAGCACCTGTTGGAGCCAAGTGCAATGTGTCTGCGTGTCACGTGAAGGCTTCCCCACAAATCACTGCTTTACTCCTAATCAAATTGAAGACTTAGTAGGAAGAATCCGCTTTTTTCCCACTCAGCTGACCTCACAGGCACCGTGTCAGGCGTCTGGAAACAAGCACACACACCTACGCAAACCAGCACACAATGCCCTTTCTATTTTATTGTTTAATACTCTCGAGTTTTTCTGCTGTTTGTTTAGTTCTTTACTGTTTTGCTACTTTTGAGGATTACTTCACATCCCAGTTTAAAAGGCTGAGCAGCTTTTACTGTAAAATCGTGTCTGGACTGAAAATAATAACGGCATGACTTTATTCCTGGGAAGCCCCAACAATGTTTCCCCTCAAATGCAGAAGTTCATATACGTACGATTTAAAGCTGAAACAATAATTTGACCACAGTCATATAATTATTTATTTTTTTTGGTAAAAATACCAAATATTCTTTCATATTACATTAATTAATTTGTCCTATATCATAAACTAAATATTTGTATGTATTGAACAATACATTGGTCAGACAAAACAAACAATTTCAAGATACCAACCTGAGTTTTAGGATGAACAGATGAACATTTTTAACAATTTTATAATTAGTTTTTAAGAGCAAATGATTGGATTTCTAACCAAAAATTGAATTATCACATATAATTCTTGCCCAATGACTCAACATTGTATTATATAATATACTATATTATATTATATTATATTTCAATATTAGTAATGCAGCAATATAATGTGTGTGTGTGTGTGTGTGTGTGTGTGTGTGTGTGTGTGTACTGCAGCTTTCACACAATATTAAAAAGACCTGGAAGATACATAATTTAAAATATCAAAATTATGATGAGCCGAAATCAATTTTACATGAATTTAATCTCCTTCAACAAAATAGATACACAGACTTCAAGGAGCCTAAAGGAAATCATGTTTCCTGTGTTTTTCAGACAAAGTGAAGTGAAGTGAAGTAAAGTGAGCATCATTAAAAAACACACGTTTAACAGCATTTCCTACCAAGAAAACTTAAATATTTAATGTTACCAGAATATCTTCATTGTTTTAGTGGAATTGATGTGATCTTAGATTACAATTTTAGATTTGTTCAATTAGACATGAAAACAATGACAGAGATATTATAAGCTGTAAAACTGTACTGTCCCCCGGCCGCTCTGCGAGGTGTCTGACGTGGATGACCTCTGTCTGTCTTCATCCTGTATGTGATGCACCCTTGATTTTTTTTCCTCCACGCCCTTGGGCTGTCCGAGGTGATGCTAGTCAGATGGTCGGTACTTGACAATAGTAAGCAACTGCATCACCTCTCTTCCTCCTTCCGGTACAAAGGAAGGATGGTGGCATGAGACCGTCTTGTGATCCGAAGGCTACGGCCTCTCGGTGTCTGTTTTTTTGGAACCTACGATCTAATAAATGTCCTGTCCTGGTAAATGGAGGTCTTCTGTGAGCTCAGGGAACAGACCGGGAATTGCGTCTTTCCGTCCCGTGAAGTGCACTCACGGCTGCGTTTTTTTGAGAAACAAGACGGCCGTGTGAACGGCCCACGGGAACACATCTCTGTTTCTTGGAGATCAACAGATACGGGGAGCTTGAAACTCAATACTAGCATCCGTTGCCAAGCGGCCTCTGGGAAAACATTCCCAACCAATTTGATCAGCTGGTCTGTGTGTGGATGTTATGTGTTTCCCTTTCGGATTCGTGTTGACGTGCATACGAGGGTTTTGAGACGTGATTAAAATGCATGTGGGTGACAGCTCTCTTATGCAACAGGACACAAAACGGAAAGCCAGGGTGTTGGTGTGTTTTTATAAGTAGAACAAGTATGGAGAAGTATGAAGGGGATTTTGGCGTTAGAAAATGTCTCATGCTTAGAAATGCCCAGAGCAGGCTGCACTGAAAGACATGGAACAGATTTTGCTCTTAGATGTCCTCACCAGCTGCCTATGACCCAGATGGCTCCAACTGATTTCCCCCCTCTTTCTGTCTCTTAGGTCATGGAGACCAAAGACATGCTGTACATCGTGACCGAGTACGCGAAGAACGGAGAGATGTTCGGTGAGTCCAGCCTTCAAATTCCGTCCTTTCACAGGCACACAGGCTGAATCCTGGTTACATGTCAAATGTGGACCTGAGCTAAAATATCCTCCCATCCCTCCAGACCACCTGACCTCAAACGGCCGCATGAGTGAAGATGAGGCTCGGAAGAAGTTCTGGCAGATTCTCACAGCGGTGGACTACTGCCACCGACACCACATCGTTCACCGTGACCTAAAAACCGAGAACCTGTTGCTGGATGCCAACATGAATATCAAACTAGCCGGTAGGTGTGCCACAAACCGTTTACTCTCACCATGGTTACTGGTTTGCTGACAGGACAGTGATGTACAATGTGACAGAGTGTTTACTGCTTTGAATCCGTCTCTCCGCAGCTCATTGTTGTTTCTGTATTCTGTTCAGTTCATAGCAGAAGAAAGTATTCGCTGCTTTTAGATTTGTTCACTATTCTAATTAAATTGTTGATGTGCTGTCTTTTCTTTAATTTATTACTTTTTTTTTAATCAAAATTAACATCAAACAGAGGAAATGAATTTAGCACACAAACAGACTCGGTTACATAAATAAAGTTTATAGCTCGACTCTCAGAGCAGTGAACAACAGCGAGTCTTTTGTGGGGGAGACGACGTGTTCACATTAGGTTGTAAATGTCCATCCGTGTCTCATGATGTTAAATTGAATCACACTCTGCAGACGGTCATATATCAGTTTTACGATGGCCCGAGCTCCACATGCTGTGATGTGAAATAAACAAGTTTGAATAACACAATTGTTGCTTGCCTCCTTTGATGTCTTGCAGACTTTGGATTTGGAAACTTCTACAATGCCAGGGAGCCTCTGTCTACGTGGTGTGGCAGCCCGCCTTATGCTGCCCCTGAAGTGTTTGAAGGGAAAGAGTATGAGGGGCCTCAGCTGGACATTTGGGTAAGCTTATAGCAGGAAAATATAGTCAGCATTATTGAAGGAGTGAGCATTAACAGTTTAAAAACAGTGATGACATTCACCTTTTTGCTCTCCACAGAGCCTCGGTGTGGTGCTTTATGTTCTCGTCTGCGGCTCTCTTCCATTCGACGGACCCAGCCTTCCTGCACTCAGACAGAGAGTCACAGAGGGACGATTCAGAATCCCTTTCTTCATGTCTCAAGGTATCGATTATCCTGCCAGCTAATCACAACGATTACTTCTAATTAGTAATTCCGTGTAAAGCCCACAATCAGAGACTCATTCATTGATTTACGTCCTCCAGACTGTGAAAACCTCATCCGTAAGATGCTGGTGGTCGACCCGGCCAAGAGGATCAGCGTGGCCCAGATCAAGCAGCACCGCTGGATGCTGGCGGACCCAACAGCTGCCCACCAGACCCTCAGCCATTCCCTCACAGAGTACAACTCCAACCTGGGCGACTACAGCGAACCTGTGCTTGGCATCATGAACACACTGGGCATCGACCGCCAGAGGACCATCGAGGTGACTGAACAAAAATTAAAGTTTGATAAAGTAAAATGTACAATTTTAGGACTTGAGGTCGGCCTCAAATTAAAAGGCCGCCACCTCCTTGATGTCTGTCGCATCCACTATGTATTCCCACATGCTTAAAAGCTTACCACTCACTAATTAGAAGATTTAGTCTTCTGTTTTTAAAAGTAGAAGCAATTTCTCGCTCTGTCATCACCAAAAAGATGATATATGTGCTTATACTTGCCTTTCATTGAAAGAGGTACATGGAGGTGAAGAGCTAAGGAATGAGAGGGAGAGCTGGATATAAACTGGCACCATGAGTCACAGAAAGTAAATAAAGTGGTCTAATTGCTGATCTACTGTCTGTTTCTTCAGTCTCTGCAGAGCAGCAGCTACAATCACTTCTCTGCTATCTACTACCTGCTGCTGGAGAGAGTGCGAGAGCACCGCACGCAGCAGCTCAGCCGCCAGTGTGGAAGCTGGAGCCAGAGACCCAGGAGCACCTCCGACTCCACCGCCCCAGAGGTCAGCACTACAGCTGGGTGTAACAAGCTCAGACTAGCTTTCATCTAATCCTCTTCTGAAGTTTCTAAAACACCTTTTGCCTTCTTCCAGGTGATTATGGAGTCCACCAACAGTTTTAGAGCTACAGCGTTTTCTGTTCCAGCCAAAAGCGCTCCACCTGTGTACTCGGAGGTCGAGTGTGATCAGGGCGGACTGTTCCAGGTAAACCTATCAAATAAAACCCGACAGCATTCAGCGGCTTGTCTACCAAGAGACCAAGTACCGCCTCCTACTCTGCTGTCAGTCAGCTGCTAACTGTCTGCCTCCTTCTGCTTCAGCGGGTGGTGTTTCCAGTGGAGGCCAGCCTGAACAGATTGCTCTGGAACCGCTCCATTTCACCCAACAGCCTGCTGGAGACCAGCATCAGCGAGGAGGTGCGGCCCAGAGACCTGGAAGAGGAGGAGGCAACACAAACTCTTGTGCCCCTACTCCCTCCCACCACCACCTCCCGCAGACACACTCTGGCTGAGGTCTCTGCCCGTTTCCACCAGTGCAACCCTCCATGTACGTGTACGATAAACACATGTTTAGAAAACACACGTTCACCTTAATATTCTCAGCCACACAGAACTGAATTCCTGACCTGTCCTGTTTCTGTAGGCATCGTAGTCAGTCCCTCAGATGGCGCCTCCTCTGACGGCTGTCTGAAGTCCTCATCCAGTCCCGCCCCAACTTTGCAAGCTGCTATGGGTGAGATGTCAACACTTCTGGCCTCGGGGGCTGAAAGTGGAGCTCTGGTGCCTGCCGGAGCTCCCCAGGCTCTCTCCTCCCACCTCCTGCCCCAGGCCCAGGGCAGCCTGCCCGCTGCCAGCTTCCAGGAAGGCCGCAGAGCATCCGACACCTCCCTCACACAAGGTACAGGAGCACGAAATCACTTCCTATATATCACTTATCTCATCTGGTATTCATGTTTCTCATATGTACTGTATCGCATTAAAGGATCAAAGGAGTATTATATAACATTTTCCCATGCCTGTCCGCAGGCCTCAAAGCTTTCCGACAGCAGCTGAGGAAAAACACACGCACTAAAGGGCTTCTGGGATTAAACAAGATCAAGGGCCTGACGAGGCAGGTTGTTCCTCCGACCTCCTGTAACCGCGGCAGCCGGGGGTCACTGGGGCCGGCCTTCTCGGAGCACCGCAGCATGCTGGAGGAGGTGCTGCACCAGCAAAGGTGAGAGACACTATTACATTAAAGCAAACTGTTATTAAAGTCCATAAAAGTCCATAAAAGTTCCAGGAGCTTTCAAACTGTGAGGGAGAGTAGAAGAAGAGTGAAACATCGTACTCCTTTTGGGAGTCATAATTCAGTTAAATCAGGAAACAGACATGACACATACTCAAAGATAAAGCGTAACAGAGGATATCGTTATCTAATTTGTCCATTGTAAATGAATGACCCTTGCAACTGCAGAACATTTTCACATTTTCCTCAGGATAGTGATATTTGTCTGCACATCCATGAGTGTTTTATACAAATACAGGCTAAAAACAACCAGGTTTAAGTCGTAGCACACGGGAATTATAGTTCCAAAACCTAGACATGATCATTATATTTACAGCATGTTAAAACCCAGTGAACAAAGAAGCATGGACACCACACAGTTGGTGGTTGGGGCGGGTTTAAGGTGGTGCTGTTTGTGTCTGAGGGTCATCAGATGTAGATACACAGTCTGACCTTCTGTCTTTGTTTTCCAGGATGCTGCAGATTCAACACCAACCGCAGTCTCAAGTCAAAGCCGCTCCGACAGGACCTACCCAGAATCCCCTGCTCTTTCTGGCACACCAACAGTCGCCCTCTCCTCCTCCTACCACCGTGTTTGCCTCCTCCTCCATGTTCGATACCCCCACCCAGTCCGCCCTGCCTCCTCAGCAAGCTTCTCTACAGCACGGCCCATGGCAGCAACCCCTCGAGACTTCCTCCTCCGGCTGCTCCTCGCCCTCCTCGTCCTGCTACTCCTCCTCTCTGTCCCCCGTGGCCTCCGCCACCTACCTTCTCGAGGCCCGTCTGCACATCAGCCATCAACCCCACCCTCACCCCTACACCAGCCTCCAGCGTCAGCTCCAGTCTGCAACACAAAGCCCCTTCCCCATCCTGTCCAAGCCGGTGGTGTGGAGAATGGGATCGGCCTCCGGCACAGACCCGAACATGCAGGAGTTGGGTCTGGCCGGACAGCAGCAGCTCAGCAGCTGTGTGATGGTGAAATAAAAAGCCAGCCGGAAGAAAAGAGAGCAGACATGAGGAGGAAGAAGAAAAAGCAGACACCATTTTATTTATTTAACAACAAGAGGTACACATGTGAGCGTCTTTCCACACGTGTGTATGTTTTTGATATCATATAAGCTAAAGACTAAGCAATAAACCAAACTCTGAATGAGGCGTTAAATTCGACATCCAGAGGAGCAATAATAGACTGAGAGACTCTCCTCCAGCTCTCGGATGGACTCACTTGAATAAACTGAGAGCTGACGTTAGCCGATACACTTATCTCTCACATGTTTTGATGCTGTCTAAGTTTTTTTTTTTTTTTTTTTTTTTAAACAGGAAGTCTCACTGTCCGCTTTCTTTTTTTAACGTCACGTTTTCCATGTTTCTCACTTGCCTGGACGGAAGACCAAAATTATTTCTTCTTTCATTTTCCCACTTTGTTCACCTTTCTTAAGAGACATTTATCCGTAGCAGTGCAATGAACATGCAGTATAATGCCCTAAAGCTAACAAACATTCACTGAAGGAGTTGATTTCAATTGAAACTGTGATTATTATTATTTTTTTTTTTGTTCTTTTCATGACAACGCAAACGTCGCTTTTACCTCAAGCTACAAAATGACTGCTACGCCCTCATCAGCCAAAACTGAGTGAAGATAAGAGTCTCGCTGATTGAGTAAAGCACAACAGGTACTTCAGTCAGCTGGGTAGCACCTTGTACGTCCATGTTCCCTTCATTTCACAAGTACTTTCTCGTTAGATGCTTTTACTACCTCCTCAGGCAACAATTCAGCTAAACCTGTACAAAAAAAAAAAAAACTATCATAGGAAAGACAGTACAAAGACTGTGGGAACGGTGCAATATTTTTACATGGAAAGACGAGACTACACGTACTGGTTCAAATCACGTGTACATTTGCCTGAGGTTTATTTTGTCTGCTTGTAAAAACCTTCAATACGTTTGACCTTGCCGTGCTAGCTGGCTGACTGGAAAAGGTACTTGTTCCGTAACACGGCGACATGATACCGTAGTGATGTAGAGGAGAGACTCGAGACATTTCAAAACGCTGTTTCTTCCACACAGCGTGCTTGTAGTTGTTTTACCGCGAGGAGGAATTTTGGGTTTTACCAAAGAGCAAACAGCACAATAGATGGGTGATCTATCAAAGACAGACTACTGACTTTTTCACTTCGAATGCTGTCTCAAGATGTAGCATGGTGGTTAGCTGCCATTTTCACATGATCTCCATAGCTTTCGCTGTGAGAAAAACTCCCGCTGCCACCAAATTCAAATGCTACTCTGATGCTATTGTTGATGTTCCTAGCTGTTACTTTCAGGACCACGGTGGTGTTTTTGTACTTTTCTAAAAAAAAAAAAAAAAAAAAAAAAGAGTAAGAACAAAAAACAACAAAAAAAAAGAGAAAAAAGTCCGAACGTAGCAATACCATTTTGTGCAGGAAGCTAAACGTTCTCCAGATGCCCAGAAGTGTCTAAAAACAGGTGACCTGCAATGAGCTGATGTGTTTGTGCAGACAGTTCAGATGATGTGTTAGAAAAGCTGCACGAGGCGTGCAACAGTAGAAGCTTAGTTAGTTCTCATATCTGTGAAACGTCTTGTAGGGAGCAGTGTTTTTTTGTTTTTTTTCCCAAACCCAGTTCGACTTTGGAAACATGCAGTGTTGATATTTCTGCCCAACAATTTTCTCGGTTTATTGCACTCACTTCCAACACTCGTGCCTTTAACTGAACAAACTATCGGTCGGAGCTCTGCGCCTCCAGTCGCTACCCTGAAGGAAGCTCCGCGACCGGCCATCCGCTCAGACGCCCCTCTGATTTTTACTTTGACCTTTGAACTTGCTGTTTAAATGAAAGCGAGATTTGCACTTTATTCCTATTTGTTATTACTGATTTTTGTTTGTTTGTTTCTCATGATGAAAGAAAAGTCACAAAACTATTGAAACACTAAGACTCTTGATGCAAATCTGTCAGATGACACTTTTGATAAATTTTGGATAATAACAAGTATTTCATGTTTGTTTTTTTTCCTGATTTGTTACTTGACTGCGTGAGCATGAACACATCTGTGTGTGTGTGTGTGTGTGTGTGTGTGTGTGTGTGTGTGTGTGTGTGTGTGTGTGTGGAGGGGAGGAACAGAAAGAGGAAGGGAAGGAGAGAGGACATTAGTTTAAGAAAGATTGTTTATTTATGTGGCTATTTATTAAAATAAAGTTCACTTCCTAAACTGTCTGTGCCTGAATTTATGTTTACTGGCATGTTAACTGCTCTATCATATTAATATCTGTCGACATGACTTCAACAACTCTTTTACACCTCAACTTTCCCATAAAAATTTGGAAATCCCACTAAAATGCCGAGCCAATACAGACTTGAGCATTTCAATACTGATATTACAGACTGGAATTAAATATTGAAAGTCTTCATTTCCGCACTTCATAATGCTTCATCCTCTTCATCGAACAGATGACGAGGCACACGGGTGATGCACTCGCACACTATGGTGATGCTGCGATGCTCCGGTGACCCTCCCGCTGGCCGGTTATTTATGAACCTAAGAACAGACAGGTGTCTGACGGAAAAAAAAAAAAAAAAACGTGGGAGTCAAATGACGCAATAGCAAAATGAAGAGCCAAACGGTCCGTGAGCCAGCAGAGCTGTGCTCCACTCCTCCGCCCGCCCTGCTCGTTCATTATCTCCGCTCAGATAAGAGAGATAAGAAAGCGGTCGAACTCCTTATGTGTTCCTGCAGGACTGAAATGCGCTGATTTGCTGCGAGCTCCGTGTACAACTTTACACCGTTTGGGTTCACTCCGCTGACTCAAGCATTCACACGTGCGACATCGGGCTTGACATTTGACACACGACCGTCGGGGAGCCGCTCGTGGGGCCTGAAAGGAACTCTATACATGAGATCTCCGGCTGCCACAAACATATCAGTCATCAGCCGCTGCCTGCTGCTGACATGTCCCTTGTATTAACGAAGAAGCTTCTTGCAACAGGCTCTCAATAACACTGCACGACCATTTGCAACGTATCCCGTGTACGAAATGCAGCTCGCAGTGTTTACGGGCGCTTTTTCACGTCAACGGATGTCATCGTCCCCAGAGGTTTTAGAGTTCACATGGACTGAAGTCATCTTCACCACGGGACGTCCAAGAAAAGATCTGCAATGTGAATCTTTACGTTTCCCTGAAATTAGTTGTTAGTAACATTAATTCTTCTGAAGTACTGAACTTGTGTGTTTTATTAGTATCAAATGGAAACGCTTTATTTATATTAAGTCACACTGCAGATTTCTAAAGTGGAAAAAGGAGATTTTTGATACAAAAGTAGACATACTGTTCATTTTTTCTTTTCAGTTAGCACTCGGACTGCAACTTCCTGAACAGCTTTTAAGCCTCTTGTAATAAAAATGTTACGAATAGATTTCTGTGCATCAGAAGTAAAGATCTGATTTACCTCTTGTTGTGTATAAGGATTTATTTCCTCACTGTCTAGGATTTCACAGTGGCCACTACCAGTGTGGTTACCAGTGTAATAACAGCAATTTCAAAGCTAACCCTTTGTTCCCTTTAAATAGTAAAACAAAACAAAAATTCGAACATCAGTATGACCCAGTATTGACAAAAATGCACTGACAGGTCTCCCTTTTCTTTTCCACATTCTGGGTCGGCATCTTTGATAAAGGAGATGAAACATAAAAATGATCTTAAAGCATTGATATGATTCCAAATGGGGAATTCTTTCATGTTTTACATGGTATTGGGACGGCGTGATTAAAGGAACAACAAAATATACATCGTGACACATATGACACGTAGTAATGTCACATCTTCAGCGAGATTTAACTGTCAACAACAGACATAACAGCAGTTTTGGGACAACACTGTCGACTTCAGTCACAGATAGTTTTTTTTTTTTTTTACAGTGGTGAACCAAAACAGACGTAATGTGTTTTGTTCTGTGGTTTACTTCTCAAGTCATGAGATATTGGGGTGAAAACACAGTATTAAGTGTTTTGATTTATTAAAGAGGGCTAGAGGGCTGCACAACACGAGCAGAAGATCGGAGTTAAGAGAGACGCAGTGTGCGACTTCTGTTCTGCTTCTTGTACACAGCTCGAGGGTAATATTTCTGTTTACAAGTGTTTCTTTTCGATAAATACATGAACATTAAAACCGATCTCACGCACACACAGGTCAGAGATACTAGATCACAATAAAATGTAACATTGTGCTCGTGGATGATCGTAGCATGTTAAAACTAAAGAGTAGTAGACCGACATTTGAGCCCTGCTGGGCTCCATAATGAAGATTTTTTTTTCCTCAGGACGATTTCTGGAAAACAATGTGACCTAGAGGCTTTTTTTATTTATGCCTGTAATATCAGTAACTGTGTTGTGACTGTTCGAGGGTGCGGTTCAGTCGGAACATACGCTGCCGCCTGATGTATTGACCTCACGTGGAGCGAGTTCAGATACTGCTGATCGCTTACGTGTTTACAGTGCAAAGCTGATCCATCCCTCTGTACTTCGGCCCGGGCTCAAGCCCTGCTGAATTGTCCTTGTCGGTGTCTGTCTGTTGGGTATTCAGCATATGGGACACGTTAGTGTGAGACATATGGAGGGAAATCTGTTCATAACTTCGAGGTTTGTTGTGTATCTGTGCATGTAAATTGAGCTTGAAGGTTGTAGTAGTACCGTCTGGGTCACCCCTTGCAGAGAAACACAAGACATAGCACAAGTTGTCCATGAATTCCCAGAGCTACATGACCGTGTACACATTAACAGTAGGTGCAGAGAAAATGTCAACAAGAATCAAACAAGTATTGAGCAGAGATGGAAGAAAAATTAAGCCCCTGGGCTTTTGTAAAAGTGGCAATAAAACATAAGTACTGTCATCAAAATTAAATTAAAATCTTCAAATCAAAATTACTTACTATGCATAAAAATATCCTGAGTTTACATTACATTATTGGATTTTTATCACTGATTAAAAGCCGTCTAAGCAGTTTTTTCAGCCTCAATTGTCTAAGGAGTTCAAAGTGCAGCAGTGTGGCTCACCGATGGGGGTCCGTGTTGCAGAGAAGTTATTTATATCGGGCTTCGACAACACTTGTTAAACAATACATTGCTGGTTGTGGCCTTTTCAGTAAGAACAATTTACAAAGTCCTGAACTTGAATATTTGTACTTTCACTACAGTGTGAACATTTTCGTCCAGAGATGGGGCGTGCCAAGCATTTTTGGAAAAGCTCTTGGATAAATGTATCCTATCTCACTTCCTTACACACACACGCACACACACACACGCACACACACACACACACACACACACACACGCACACACACGCACACACACACACTGTATATGGGAAGTGAAAAGAATCCAAGCCTCCACAGACAGCTCACCATAAAATATTCATGGGCCATGAAACAGCAAGTCAGTTATCAAAAGTGCATTGAGCAAAGAGGTTTTCAAGAATCTCTTTGTGAGGGCAACAGCAGAAGAAAAAGCAGATTAGATTTACAACAACAACAAAAAAGCAGATACTGGAGAGAAAAATGGAACTGTGGTATTTTGTGAGAAATAACTTCCCATCCCAGTGATGAGCTGCCAATGAGGGAGGAAGTTAATGTCTTTTTTTAAAATTAATTGCAACAACAAAAGGCAATCCGCTAAAGGAATAACACAACGACAACAAGAGCAGTCAATACAGATACAGGTTTTGGAGGAAGTTCATGTCTGATGACAAAAGGGAAATTCAGACTCAGAAGGTCAATGATATCAGCTACGGGAACTGTTGCATAAGAAACAATGAATTGGCGCACTCTCTGTCAACAGAAAAGGCTCTGAGTGTGATGTGAAGCAGATAAAATACACTCTGAAATATTCCTGTGAAGCCACTATGAAGCTTTTGGATCCCCCCCCCTCTCCCCTTCTCCCCACACACCCCCGTCACTATGAGATTAGCAGCCACCTAATTGTGAGTACGTGATTAAGAAACTGTACTCGTGCGTCATTGCCGATAATCGACTTCACTTGTGTGAATGCCAGAGGATGTGTTGGACTTGTGGACGTCCAGGCAAATAAACATCGTCCATGTCAGGACAGAGTTTTCTACACATGTACAAAAAGCTTTAAGAGTTCAGTCATATTAAAATCAGATTTCAGGAGCGATCCTATTGTTTTTTTTAGTATAAAAACGGAGGCATATGTTGACTGAAAAAGAACACCACCTACTGTAAACTGCCTCTGTGGAAACAGCTCTCTAAGTTTGACCTAAATTATCTGCAAGTGCAGCGTTTTCATCTGACTTCTTATATTTTCTTTAACTGATTCCGCTTTACTGAGCTCTTTGTTTTGGTGTCTGACTGCGACTCCAGCTGTTCTCCAAACCTCCAAATGAATTAAAATGACGCTCTTTAAAGTTTTAGAGATCCTCGTCAGGTCCACAGCCCAGGCATTCGAGCTGATTCACTGGTGAATAGAGTACCTCACTTTAACAATGAATAACAGATGGTGTTGAATGTTGTTGACATTGTACAGCTCTTTAAAACAAGTGTGGGATTCCCGACTTTATAAATATAACTGACTTGAGGAGAGCTCTGGGAGGAAGTAAAGAACAAAGGCCAGGGAAGTAGCCTCCTGTTTGTTTCTGCCAACAACGTGGACGAGTTGTTTATCGCACCTAATTATGGAAAACACGTAGTTTCACAGGTCAAATTCACCGTCTGTCATGTGTTGAAGTAAAATGTCCCAACTCACACCGAAAGAAAGTATTTTCTTACGTCACTTCATGATTAGTAAAAATCACACAAACAAATGAGTTTTGGGTTCTGCAAAATTTGGGGAAGAGGCTCTGGTTCAGCCTGACCTTATGAATCCACCCATACTTGGAGTTATCTGAGAGATTATCTAATTAGAAACTTAAAAAGAAAAAAAGATGAAAAGCAGTCACATGTGATGGTGTAAACTAGAACCACATGACCACATGTCATATTTTAACTGTTCCCTTTTATCTTTCTACAGTGCGGTCTGTAATTTTGGTGCTTAGTCAAATTGCCCATTGAAAATAATGTGTGATACTCGTGTATCTAATTTATTGTGTGACAGAATGTTAACTACTTCTCAAAACTCCCCAAATGTCCAGTAATATTAGAGAAGATATGACCTTTGGCAGTGACCAAATAATGTAAGTGGGGGCTCCAGGAATGAATCGCCTTTAACGGGGTGTTGAAATTCTCTGTCTGTGTTGAAGCAGGTTTGTACATAATGGTTCTGGGTGATACATTGTCGAGGGTTAATTCAGGGTTAGCGTCAAAGTGGACGTGCATGCAAGGCTTTTGTTCGACAAAAATGTGACACAAATTTTGACATGGGCTCTCTGCGCTAGTTTTATATCCATGAAATGAGCTGAGCCCGGACCAGTGGTCACAAAAATGTCTATAACGCAGATGCTGGTGTTGTTTCAAACGATGAAACTTGTAATACTTACTCGTGGAGGTTGTAGTTTTCCTCTGCTCTGTGCACACCATGCTGCTGCGTTTTGTTAGCACACAACAGAAGCAGTCTCTTGAGTTTTCTTTCGCATGTTCGGGGCCTATTCTTGACAGCATTTGTCACATTACACATCAAAATAATATGCTGGATATCTCGTTCGCTGCTACCTCTCCAGCAAAAATAACACTAAATGGAAAGCTATCCACCGCCTGACAAATATAATCAAACTGGCTTGATCAGATGAATATTGCCGAGGGATTAGGTTAGACGTCAATTAAACTCCGGATGGGGATCCGCAATGCCGTGAGCAAAATGGCCGTTCCAGGTGGCTGATTTCTGAGTTTACTTTCAGTCAAACTCAAACAATTTTTTTTTTTTAATGATTAATGTAAAAATCCAATTATTTGACCAGCTAGGGAGCTTGCGCTTGTTGACTCAATGTATGCTATTTTGTGTGAATCCACATTCACAACAGAGTGCAAAGTTAACATGACCCAACATCAGGTCAAAATGCACCAGAATCATCCTTTCAATGACAGTTTGGGGCACACTGTGCACTGCACTCCTCAACGTGACCTGAATCCCTCTCTTTATTCTTTAAAATAACCCTCTGTGACTCAATTGCAAACGTTATCATCGTCGTCATTATAACCACCCAACCAATTTTAAGATGAACGAGAAGCTATTGAGTCCTTAACGACGCCGGAGAAACCACCGCGCCACGGAAATAATTGCCTCCTCTATCTCACGCTCCGTTCATAGCTCTAATCTTCCACGTAGCACTCAATACGTTAATGTGCAGCGCTGCCATTGTTCTCGTCACTGCGGCGACTTTGATTCGGAAGCTCATACATCAGCCACAAGACTGGTGTGGCACTACAGTAAAGAGAGATTAAAGGGAGGCGCGGGACGGAGCGATACACACTCAGTCACACATACTCAAAATCACTGTCAGCTGTGAGAGCTATGACGCAGGTCGGGCTCGGTTAATATTGTGCAGCAGGCTTTTGGCGTCTGCGTGAGGATTCCTTTACAGGCATTACATTCCATTACTCTCTCGTACCGAGTCCAACCAGCAGCTGCGTGCCGAATTAGTCTCTCTCGCAGTCGATAACACGCAGACTCTCTTGTCACTCAGCTTCACTTCAATTGTCGTCTCCTCACCTTTCATTTTCATGTTTTGTAAATGTTTCTATTTACAGCAAATAACACACAGCCGACAGCGAACCGACCTGATTATTACCTGTGTGGCCACGAATTTGATGTCAGCCAATGCTCGCTGCTCTTAGGCTTGATGCGAATGTCATCTTGCTGACGTGCTCAGTAGGTACTTTCCATGTTCGCTGTGTATGTTTGGCGTGTAAGCTTACAAACATTTGCTAACTGGCACCAAATATAAAGCCGAGACTGTTGAGAATATCCTTCATTTTGAAGGTATATGTTCATAAACTAAAATATTGAAAACAAAAAACGTTGTCCTCGAGATGCCACTAGAAATATTTGAGCAGATCTCCATCTGAAGATATGAGGCTTCAGAGATACGTTTAATGGTGGGGGGGTTTCTGTTTGATTGAAAGGCCTGTGGTACAGTCAGGTTTGACCGTATGTAAAAGTGGATGTTGCTTCTGACTCTGAAGATTGAGGTCGATGCGGAAGTGCCTTAAACTGTAATACAACCGGGTGCCACTGGAGGTCGGCTCCAAAAAGCCTCCGGCTCCATTGACTCCCATTCAACTTCTCTCATAAAATTTGCACTCAATAACATTTTCCACAGGTTTTCTGTATGTCAATCGCTAAAATCATTCTTTTAGATTAAGGGTTCTAGTCGTCCATCTGAAAATAATCTCGTCATTAGTTATAAAATAAGCTTAAAAAAAAAACTGCCTCTGAATCGCGCCTCCGTTCAAGTTGCTTAAACAGGTCTAAAAAAAAAAAAAAAAACGTTACGGTATCTATTGCAACTAGCAGGTTCATGAATATTGTAAGCCTCACAACAATAACTCTCCTGTCCTCCTGCAATCAAGAAGTAAAGTGGAGCCAGACTCCGTGCAAAAGGGCAACCACATCATATGTCATGTGCTGAATTGTGTCTAAATATCATGTGATTTAGAGGCTTTTTTTTTTTCTTTTTTCGGACTCTTCATAAAAAAACTCTCTTGCGTAATCTCTTACGTCAGCGTTTCGTTTCTCTCTGCAGGGACTTAAACTAGCGTGGGTGAGAGAAATGATGCAGGAACAGAGGAACACTGATTGCAGAGAGAGTCACAGTGCCTTGTTGCACCTCGTGGTCGTATCATGACAGAGCAGTGTCAGAAGTTGTGCCTCTGTGGAAACTTGGAGGACCTGATGTCAGGTGATGGGTGCGTCAACGAGCCTCCAGCTCCTGTTACACCTGGCTGGTAACCCCAGCGACAGCACTACTACTTTGTCGCTATGTGACCACATGTTGCAGATGTACATCACCATCGCTTGACACCTGCCGCCACGAGCTCCATACCGCCACACACACAAAGAGGTCAGGCTGTGGTTATTGTAGTTATCTGCCACTTCACTCTGAACAAAAACAGAAATCTGAAATATGTCGACAACTGCTGGTAGGATTACAATGAATAAAAAGACATTAATGTTCCCCTCCAGAGGAATTTGAATAACTTCAGTGGTAATGTAGCTGTTCTTGCCGTGTCTTCATCAGACAACAGTTTTCATTTACTTCCAATAATTTAATAAGACGTCCATCGGCCTCAATTGTTTTTTACATTTAGTGCTAAAAAGCAAACATTAACACGCTAAAAGGTTAAACGACAGGTGCATTTATTACCAACTGGGAAGTGAAAAGGTTTCGACCTCTGAGTGGGAAAACTGGGAATGTCTCACCTGTAGGTTTGACGTCAGTTTACTATCGGCGTTGGTTAAAAACCTCAGTAAATTAAAATGTATAGAAATGTAGTGCACAAATTATAATGACCTCCATTTCTTCTCTGTTGGTTTATATCGATGATGATGAGGTCGTTTGTCGCTATTTGAGCCAAATTTGAAATATTGTTCATTGTTATTTGCATTTTTATGTTTAGTCGTATTGCTGCCAAGTACCACATTTGATATATCACATTTGCAGTGTTTTTCTTAGGATTGTGAAGGCGCACAAATTGCTCCCCCAAGAAAACTTTTTAAGTTTTACAATTAAAAGATAAACAGTTTCACAACCTTGTTTTACCATTATTATTATTATTATTATTATTACCTTGTAGAATTTTTCCCAAAAATTGGAAAAGCTAGAGCAAATAAAGTGATAAACAAACAACACAAAAGAAAAATGCTTAAAAACAAAACTAAAAAAAGTGTCGACTGGGCAACAAATCCAAACATCAGATCTGGGAAAAGTCTTTCAATTAATTGTATGCTCTCCGTAATAATTCAGCTTGCCCACAACAGCTTGGGTGCTTCACCTAAGCCTTATAATGTTAAGGGAAAGGTTTGGTGGAGGTACTGTATACTGGGAAGGTGGATAAATGAAGTTTCTTTTGCTTTTCTCTGCATCTGCAAGGAGTTGATGTTCGCTCTGTGGATGAACAGTCGTGGCATGAAACAGGACGGCGTTCATACGGACTCCTCTCGTGGAACGCGGTAAACACGACCACATGTGAATGCTGCATCTGACAAGAGAAATGGAGGATACACCAGAGATGGACAAAAGGGAACTTGCCTTGAAAGCACAACAAGGCGGTGAACACGTGAAACACGAGACCTGCTGAACATCATCATGTTGGCGTTCGCCACTGTGAGCACGTTAGCATGCCGACATGAGCATTCATCTTAAAACAACCTCCCACTCACTGGGCTGCTGACACCACTGTGGACTTGTTTACAATCTATTGTCACGATTTGCACATTAAATAGCCGACAGTTTCCACCCCGAGACATTTGCCGGACGCTGTATCATGACAACTAATGGAAAACCTCGGTCAAAACTACATTTCCCCCTGAAGGATTTAAAATGGACTCCTGGTGTTTGAACAGTGTTTTCTAAATAGGTTAGAGCTCCCAAAGAAGAACTCAGCTGGACACACACACTCCAGACTGCACACAGTCGTCCTCGTACTTCACATGACTGTGTGTGTTCTCGTGGAAAAAGGAGCTGCAGCTGATCGTGGTGTGATGTTGCATTTTAGCTCTTCGCCAGCTCTTACTGTAACAACGGGTAATGACTCAACAATGAGCATTTGTCTGCACCGACATTAACATGCATGCAACTGTTTTCTGCGGGTTACAGGCTAGAATAGCTGACTCACACTCTCTCCTCTCATTGACCGGCTCCTCGTCCCTGCTTCGTGTGGACACAGGTTGTTTTTTTCTGTCACCTTCCCCTGGCTGTCTGTCTATCACCTCCCCAGGCTGCAGCAGACTCATGAAGTCATCAGGCTGCACTGACGTCAGCTACTCCAGCTCCAGAATGCGGCCAACAGTCTGCAAGATGTTTACAAGTCGGCCTTTACTTTTCTCAGAACTGTTGGTTATACAAGATGGTGCAGATTTTGTGTGTGTGTGTGTGTGTGTGCGCGCCTCTCTAAGTGGGTCGTGTGTTTGCACAACTGGACGGAGGGCAGGGAACTAGGTCGAGCAGGAGGGCAAGAGTTGGCAGTAGAACTGATTGTTTAAGACAAGAAGCAACATTTTTGTTCCAGCCCAGCAGTCATGAGGCTCTGTTGAATTTGTTGAGGTACTTAACGGTCTTGACTGAGAAATTTACTGCCGCTCGTCTTTTTTCATTTCCCCTTCTCCTCCCCCCGTCTGTCCACTGCCGTATGATCTGCGTCACACAGTCAGACCCTTTCAAGCTGATTGTCTGACACTTTGTTGATCATGTGGTTAACTATGTCTCTGTCGTAACACGAAACTCGGCCCACACTTCCAAACTGCTCCATTTTTTTCCCCATCTCTGCTGCACAAAGCTTATTGCGTGACCTCAAGTCAAATGACAGGAACAAGCACTTTGTTCAAAGGAACTGAGCGCATATCCTGTTGACGTCATGTTTTTATGTTCACTTTACCATTTCGCTGAGGAGGGAAATATTACAAATTAGTTTACTATTTCATTGGACAAACACCTGTTTGGAAAGTGCCAGGGCCCTAACAAAGGAGACGGGGAAGTTGGTGGATGAGTCAGGAAGTTTATTCAATATTTCCACTCAGGGTTTTCTCCCCAGCCCGTATGAAAAACCCATCAGGCTGTAAATATGCAGCGCTGGCAGCAGCTCTCAGGGGGCATCGGGCAGGAAAACCCTTTCACTCAGTGACAGTCTGGAGGAATTGATGCAGGAGAGAGAAAAAAAAAAAAAACAGATCGGAGGACGGGGGCTCCCAAAATGGAAAAGCTCCTGAGTCAGAATATCATTAAGCATCTCTTCCATCATCGGGCACAAACACACATTTCATGCAGCCACTTCTGTTTTACGTTCTCCACTGATATTTAACATGAACTCAAACACATACCACAATCTGCTACGTATAAATTCACTGCACTCATGTTTCATGCTACAGACTGAACTCGCTCACACACGTGCTTACAGGCTCCTGTGTCTGAGCTGTGTTTGTGAAAACAGAAACCGTTGCAGTTGCATAAGCCTGTTCTATGCAGGGTCACAGATAGCAGGTGACACCGAATGAGGTTACTGACAAACTTAAAGAGCCACTGGAGGCTGCAACAACAGCCCTGCTACTTCAAATGTCAGTATGTTGCATGTGTCACCTCCTCAGATAGCGAGCCTCTGATCCTCCACCTACTATAATTATTGTTGTTTCTAAATTGTTGTACTGGTCTCAAACATGTTTCTAAGGTTGTTGTTTTTTTCTTTTTTTCACTTCAGTTGTTGCCCTGCAGCGGATGGTATGATTTAGTTCTTTTAAACCCCAAAAAACTGAATATTATCAATAAATTATTAATACAACTACATTTATTACTGAAATGGTCAAAGGACCTACTCTGTTTAGGTGTGAGAAGGTTTTGGTCCTATAGAAGGTGCTTATAATGCTCATGTATGTTGTTTTGGGAGTGATAAGTGAATAAGGATGTGTTGGGGAAAAAAAAAAACTTCCTGTGGAACATAAATTAGACTTCATAAAACTAATTTTGCATATGTCTCTCCAAAGCGACACATTTTTTAGTTCCTTATCTAGTTAGGCACAGTTTGACATGAACAGCAGGCGCGAGAGATCAAACCTACGAATAATGGCCGACCTGCTCTTCTACCAGAACAGTTTTGGAGCATTAGTCTTCAGATCAAACAAGTAAAATTCTTGATCTTGGTGAGAGTTCCTCAATAAATCAAGTTTACTTAACTAACCAGGTTAATGCCTGTCGGGCAGAATCAACCATGAGAACGTCATGTTGGTTGATGCTTCAGTACTAAGTCAATATGTCATGTAAAGTTCAAAAAGGTAACAGCGTAACGGCTCATCAGATTTGACTGTAAAGACATAGTGTAATAGCACGTCACTTCAGGTTGTGCATGCAGTGTGTTAATAATTCTCTGTAGGTAAAACATGAATGCATTTTCCTCCATCAGTTCACTGCTGGTTAAACATAAACTTGAAACAGACTAAAAGGCACTTAGTGTTGTGAATATATGATGTAATGAGGGCATCAGATAATCTGTTAATGGATGTCTGATTTAAATCCATTTTATTCTGCAGTGCTCTGACCCTCAGATGAAGTGCTCCGCTGTGCTACCTGACAGGCCAGACTGGCTTACAAAGATGTTGGTAATACTGGCCCTTGCATGTCATGAAGTATTTAGAAGCCGCAGCGACCGTTGGCCTAAACTTGGGGTTTCGTAACAGGAAAGCCTGGCTGTCCCCTGAGGGACACCTACACACAGCCTGGAGAGCAGCGTCTGTCTGGACGAGCTGACGCGGCAGCATAGTCTGACTCACAGCAGCTCTACACTCCATCTAATGCACCACCTCTGCCTTTCACTGCACATCAGCGTCAAACTCCTCTCGGAGGCACAACTCTTGTGTGTGTGTGTGTGTGTGTGTGTGTGTGTGTGTGTGTGTGTGTGTGTGTGTGTGTGTGTGTGTGTGGTGTGGGTGTGAGTGTGTGTGTGGGCCTGTGTGCCAGTGATCTTCTGCACTTCTGCTTCTCTGCCCTTACTAATCTTATCTCCGCTGACACTCGTAGCACTGTTAGACGAGAGGCAAGCAGAAAGAGCTGTAAATGTACCCACCCATCATTTGTACATTCCCAGATTCCTGTCTGGCTGGCAGCTGATGGGTATGTTTAACCTCAAAGAATGTGGCAATGCAGGTTTCTGAGTCCTGCGTCACAAAGATGTTGTTCATACTTGTCAGGGTCAGAGCAGATTAAAAATGGAGCTACAGTAAGAGAAAAATATTTTTGCAAAGAATTCACTACACATATCCTAGCAAGAGATGTAATTACCAAAAAAAAAAAAAGACGTTTAGATGTGAGCGTGTTCATTTATGCCTGGCTACTGATGCTGGTGAGCTGCTAATTTGAATTGCGCCGAGTCTGCAGGTAGACACTGATGATAGTTTGTGAAATCACTTTAGTTGTAACATCAGCTCAGAGAGTGAACCAGCTTTGAGGACAGATGCTGCTCAGACCAGTGATGCCAGCTCAACATAGTAGGTCCATCTTTCTGTCAGGTTGGTCGATAATAGAGTATCGAAGGTTTATTTTGGCGCTTCAGCCCTGAATTGATTTTATAGTGATTCATGTACAAATGGCCTATTAATAATGCATTCATCTCATTAATCAGGACATATTTTTCTTCGTTACATGATACATGCTTTTATCAATAAAAAGTATTGACAGTGACAGCATTGTTGATCCTGGCCTGGTTTCACTTGCCAAAACCAAATCTTGTTGTATCCTCTGCCCCCTGTTGGAATTACTGGTAGATTTAAACAAGCATTGATAAGGTGAGTTAATTTTGAAACTATTGGAGCAGCCTTTAACCAATCAGCATTGATCACCATGAACCGTATGTTGTACGCTGAAACTGCGACCGCTGCCATTGTTGGAGCTACTCTAAGAAACATCTGACTTCAAGGTTATCACTGTTAACCACCCCGACTGTCACCGACTGGTCGGTACTTCAGAGTGGCTGAGCAAACCTTAAAGCCGACAGGTTTTTCAGACCATAATCACAGCGAACACTGAAGCTGCCAACAATAGATGGACGTCTCAGATGTTGCTTTATCCCTTTTGAGCACTTTGTGTACGTGTAATGCAAAAGTCATGAGTCAAGGTCGAATCATTATTAGATGACTTATTGTAAAATGAATTATATTACTAATTACTCAGTGCAATCACTCAAATAAATGTCTCCATTGTGGTTTAATCAACCAGTAAACAAGTTCACACAGCCTCCTACTATGAGCAATCAAAGTAGTTCCTGAAATTAGGCTTATTACCAATGTCTAATGTTACCAAACAGGTTAAAAGCACACCATATTAACCCTTTCCACTCCGGCAGTCCCTGTATCGAGACCGGGCCAACTCAATGGACAGTTTGTAGAACAGGTTCAATAACATCTTTATTTACTGACTCATTGTCATAAGGCTGTTAGTTCGTCTTTTATTTCTAAGGAAGCAGATGTGAAGACAGAGACTGTTTTGTATTTCAGCACCCTCCCAAGTGTCTCTGATTGGTTGGACCCAAGGTGGTTCGGTTTGGACTTACACGTCTGGAGGTGCTTACCAATTAAATTTGAATATTTTTTGAAGCGGAAATGTCAGAAATAGCCAAGAAAATAAGCGGTAAAAATAAGGCAATACCTTTGGGTTACTGAGGCACACTGCTATTCTCATAGAGGCTAAGTCTCAGTCTCAGCATGTTGTTATGGTGTTTCTCTCAGATATCGAAGAGAACAGTCGGCCCATAACTGAACCTATGTGGGGTTTACGTTTACATAAAGATACTAAATGTTTAAGGTCTTACTGAAAGCTCCTCATTATGCTAAAAAAAAAGAAAAAAAAAAAACCCGGTAACGCGTGTCCTTTGTATTGCAGTTCCTCAGGATTGATGTGTAGAAGCAAAAACAGATACGTGAGTATTCAACAGCCAGCCTCTCCGAAGGGGTGCTGTCAAAACATATGGGAAACAATAAACACATTTTGGCAACCAAAACAACTGTAAACTTTATCCATCCCAATAAAGTGCAGAGGTTAGTTTGAAACTGCTGAGCTCCCCCTGAGGGGCCTGAGTGTGACGCACAAGAGAAATTAGAGCAAACAGCTGCTCTGCCCTCCACTCATTTGCCTTTTTTCTTTCTAATTCAGTATTTCACATTCTCACATTCCTTGTTTCAGTCTCTTTGCATGTCTGTCAGTCTGTATATATTCCAGCCAGGTCTACCCCGGTTTAAATTACTCTCCTTGATTTATTATATTGTGTAACTGCAGAGGAGGACTGTGTGATAAAAGCATGAAGCAGAGAGGGGGGAGGGGAGGAGGGGGACAGGCGCAAGGGTCTCCACTGTGTCATTACATGACACGTTTGTGATTTATACGTTTTGACGGAGGTATGACGCAAAATGAGAAAGTTAAAACCAGGATGTACTTTCTTCCTCTCCACTGCGTCCTGCTCCCACTTCACAGTCTTTAATAAAAACCCTGTGATTCCTCACAATGTTCTCCATTGTGCTGTGTTCCTGTTGGCTAAAGAGGCATTTCCTATTGCAAATCAACCCCAGAATCCCCCATACCTCTCTTCTGAGAGTAAATTTGAGTGCTCTTTTGAGGAGGGTGACCAGAGCGGGAATCAAGTCAGCTAATCAGCAGTTACACGCAAACATTACTAACTAATGAGTGCAGAGTACGTGGATTTCAACGTAAGTTACGTACATAATGCGTCGTGTGTGGTTTGATTTCAAATAAGTAATTTTACACAAGTAACTTTACGTACGTCACCTAAGGTACTTCACACATGTTAAATACGATGCATTATGTACGTAACTTACGTTGAAATCCACGTTGACTTTTGCTTCGTCACGGGCTCGACCATCCTGGTGAATGTTCCATCCAGCCGACACCGACCTTCAGTTTGTGCAGGTAGACAACAGGAACCAAAGGAGCCTGCATGCTTTCTATTAGCTCAGTCAGAGATGCACTCCTGTGCCTGGAAAACATCAAAAGAAAATGTAATACACAGACACAAAAGTACAGCTGCGGATCCTGGGAACGTCATTATTTTTGCAGGTTTTGTGGATGTAAACAAAATTATTTGTTAATTACATTTTATTTACATGTCATGCTAATCCATCCAATGGTTGTTGACATATTTCAATCTGAAGAACCCCAGAGACGCAACACTACCTTGGTTAAACATGGCCAAGTTGCTCAATTTCCTGTCTAAAAATTCTAAAATAAAAGTTGTTAAAATGGGAAATCAGGTCTGAATAGAATCAACAGGAAGTTTCAAATAAGGGATTTCAACAGCTGACCTAAACATCTGGACTCTATTAATTGAATATCATTAATTTAATTTCAGTGTTTAAAAAGTATCAGTATAAAGTATTCGGTGGAACTATTAAATTTCCACGGGGATAGTAAGTGTGTGTGTGTGTGTGTTCCTTCAAATATTAAAGTTTTCTTAAATGACATCTTTTTAACTAATTCTCATTTAGTCTGCTCAGAGCCCAAATATCGAGCAGAACTGGTCTTCTACGACCAGTAAACTTAAAAAGCCTCCATTCACAGCACATGACAAACGTCAAGAGATAACCTCTGGAACAGATTTCTTCTTTTCTTTTAGATTTCCATCCCTCAGAATTTGTTTATTTGCTCGCAGCTTTCAAAGCTTTTTTTTTTTTATGCAGCACAAACAAACCTGTGGGGACTTCAGTGGAAAATACACAGCTTATTGGTCAGCATGCAGGCTAAATGGACATCAGAGTGACTCGCTGGACAGCACGTATTCATCATCATTAAACACTGAACTGTGCTACTTTTAACCCTATTGATTTCCCAGAGAGGAATTGCAATGCTAATAGCTCAGAGGTTGAACCATTTGCAGAGCTGACGCAAGTGTAACTTTCTAGGCGAGGGGTCGTGGCTGCAGGTGCAACGACCCGGTGACTTCACTCCACCGTGTCAGATAATGGTGGCCGGGAGGTGCGATGGTTCTGCTCGGCAGGGCTGTTACTGACACTGGCACTGGCGCCGAGGGACGAGAGGGCCGAGTCTGACCGAGGAACATAACTGGAGGCAGCAGTCCAGTGACGAGAGTCCTCCGTCATTGCCGGTAGCTGCTCACTGGCTCAGAAACTGATTGGGTTCAGTTTGTGCCACTTAGAGAGAGACATGTCATTCACACCACAGAGTGAGTTCTGTGTGTGCGTGTCACCGTCAACCGGGTGTTGACAGGCACATCGATTACGTCTTTGCTGTGGAACTAAACGTCCGATTTCATGAACAGAAAATAGACAATATAACGCTATTCCAATTTTCATTTTAAGTGTTGGAACGTGGAACTGATACGTTTGTCATGATTTAGGGAAACAAAACATCTGAGCCCATATCCTGAATATACAGATATTATGTGACCTTGAAGAAGTAGGTGGTTTAGCATGCGTCTATAACAATGTTAGAAGTCTACGGCGATGCTACCGACTCTGAGGCAGGCACTGCTGTGTTTGAGCTAAACGCTAGTTTTGAGTGACGTGAACAAAATGGGTAAATGGGTATTTCTATACTCTTGTATATATGTACGTGTAATGTCCATATATATATATATTTTTTTCTTCCTTCTCTTTTCCTTTAAGTTATTGTTTAACTCAATGAAATATTGTGGGGAACAATCTGATGGCATGTGTGTACTATCTGTTCAAACGTTGGAGTTCAGACAGAGACGTGTGCTCTTGCATGTGGCCGCTGTGTAAACATTGCTCGAATAGTGGCTAAGTGAGCATGTAAAGTGGGCAAAGGATCACTTTAAGAGGAAGAAAGAAAAAGTGAAACACAAAGATGAAACCTCTGCTGACATGTTGAAGTAATGTGAAAACCTTAATGTGGTCATTTTTTTTTTTTTTTTTTTTTTTTTTAAAGAATGGAGAAGCTTGAGTAAAGGTTGTGGGTTATTTTGGTATCTTTGCTCATTCAGTGTTCACGCTCTCTAAATGTCTCTCTATGCTTCTTTAGGTTGCTGCAACATGTGAATAAACATTAGCACATAAAAATAAAATAAAAACAGGAAAGGATGCACTCGTGATTGTGCATCTCGATGTCCATGACTCGCTGTACGCAGGCGACCTTTTGGTCTTGCAGAATATGGGATACATTGCTTCACACCCGAGTGCTGGTGGACGGTTGCGTGAGTTTACTTCTGTGCAATCATGTTTGTAACTACACAAATAATGTTGTAGCGAACGTAGGTTTGTGTACAGTTTGTCTTTGATTTGATTTTTTTTTGTGACCTAATGAGTAGGTCACAAAAAAATTAGGATGAGTTTGTAGTTACATTAATTCATGTATTCATTCATGTGATTGCGTGATTATGATGTTATTGGTCCTTCCCTTCATGTTTCCTTCATGTGGCTTTTTTCCTGATTATATATTTATATTGTAGTCTTTGATCATTTTTTTGTGCCGCAGCATTGGACCCACTGAGCTTTTATGACTGTTCTCACGACTATTGCAGCCTATTGATAGAAAGTAAACCAGTAACTCTAATCACCAATAGCACAGCTTCTCTGATAATGAAACAACCTTCAGTTCATGTGATGCAGTAAAGTAGGGGTGGGAGTGAAACTGGGATTGATAAAGAAAGGGAGGTTGGTGCTGCCTTCACTTTCCTACAGTTACGTGTTGTCTATAAAAACCATAAAACTGATAAGAAGATTGATAACAATCTCATGTCTGTTTATAAGGCTACTAACAGCCAGTTAGCTTCAACAATGGAAAAGAGGAAACATAATCTGCCAGCGCCTCTAAAGCTTACTATCAAACATGTTATAAATGGTTTGTTTAATCCACTGTTCAACTCAAGAGTTCAGAACATTTCCTGAAATGTCAAACTATTCCTCTAATATCAGGAGAAATTCAAGTATTGCTTTACAAAGTGTGTCTTTGTAGTTCAAGGACAATGAATCATGGGAATTGATCTGTATTATGATTATATATTACTATTTTTATGTATTGTAATTGAAATGATATAATATATTTTAAACTCCTTGGTGCTCGCGACCCTTAGAAATACTTGAACCCATTTTTACAGATTTCTTGTGTATGAGCTGCAATCAGTTCAACCAAAAAAACGATGTTTGTCCCTGGAAAGTGTTTTATTTGAATTGTATCTCCGGCACTTTAAGGACTAAAACTATTTTGAATTTCATAACTTTTTTTAAAAAGAGCAAAATTTGTAAAAAGTCACAGAAAGTTAAAAAAAAATAATGATTTCACAACAGTTAAATTTTCTAAACCATATAATAATGTATCTTTAAAAGTAAAACCTGTGTACTCTGTATATTGTAGAAGATGTCCAACAGAAAGAGTCTCATTATCCTGCTCACTCAGGTTCTGCTTCAGCAGGTCATGTAGAGGTCCAGGAGACCCCTCCTGCTAGTGATGGGACATTAAATCTTTGGTTGGTTTGAAAGGTCATTTTTAGCGACTTAAAACTCACCCGCCCTGATTAGTGCATTCAAGACCTCGAGCTCGAAGCAAATAATTAACCTCAAAGTCTGCAATTATTCTCAGCAGGCAAAGGAAGCATTGAAAGACTGAGATTAACTGAGCTGGACGTGCGTCATACTTATTTTCCAAGAACACCAACTGTTTTTAGTCAGCAGCCACACACTGGCAGCGATTTGTGGCGCCTTACATGACCTGTTGATCCTGAAAATGGCTCCATTTTCTCATTACGTCAAGGAACAGCCAGGTCTGAGCAGCTCTCCACCCAAACTAAACAGACTGGTATTTAGTTCAAATGTGAAAAAAATAATATTGTAATTATCTTTTTAGGCTGTAACAAGCCATTAAAGAAGCAGAAAGGTGCAGAAACCACCAGGACATTACAGATTACAGTGATTTACAAGGAAAAAGAAGAAATTCGTTCACTGAAGAGAAATACAGACATTGTGCTGTTTATTATCAGGAGGGGAGAACAGGAGGGAATCCACACTTAAGCAGATTTATCAAACGGGATGAAAACCAAATACAGATATGTGCAATTTCACTAAAACTTTGAATGACTCAGTGTGTTAACTTTAAATAGTTTCATATTTCAGCGTGTAATCAGTTCTAGTTTTTGTGTTTTTAACACTTCGGGGAACATTTGACACGAGTAGACCAACAACTGTTTTGGCAGGTGATGAAAGAAAATCTTAGTTTTCATTGCTGCTGTTTGGCCCAGAGAAGTTAGCCTGGAGCAGGTTTTAATATCAACCCGCTGCATGCCGAAAAAAAACAGAGCTGTGAAACTGAGCCAAAAGAGTAAATCTGCAGGCTGTAAAACCAAAAGAGTGAACTAAAAGACACTAAAATGGCCTGCCAATCCATTAAAATTGTGAGGTTTTTTTTTTATAAATGGATATCCTCTTTCCTGTGCCAGTAATAATGTGCTCCATTGCACACCTAGAAATACTGATTATATCAGGAGCATACTTTGTATCTCCAAAAAAGGTTTTGAAAAATCGATGTCATGAAGACAGGAAGAGACCACCGTCATCTGGGATATTGTCTCTGCCTGCTGCTGACGACGCTGTGATGTGCAGAGGACACGTCGGGGACAGTGTTATTTGTGCTGTCTGTGGTTTTCCATCTGCCGTTTGGCTATGACGAGTTTGCCCCTTCAGAGCGGCCCTGTTTAATAATGAAGTTGACGGTTACAGTTTCCAGTTCAGCGCCGTGAGTGTCATCTCCACGTGAAGTCAATATTCAGTGAAATTGGAGCCGTTATTTGAAACAGTTCTTCATCAGGAAATGATGCAATGATGAGAGAGCACATTCTTTAAAACGAGTCACAAATTCTTTCCGTGTCTGGAAGGTTTTGGAGCATCGGGGTTCATTTTCATATAATTATTGTTGAAGCAGGATGCTGTGAGAAGTTATAATGCAGGAAGGAATCATTAGACGGTGTAAAGCAATGGACTGTTAGTTTGAAAGAACTTTCTCCAACAGGAACCCATGTTGTAAAGTCATTTTGAGTCTCTTTGTAGTCATTTTGCATCTAGCAGTGGTCTTCGAGGTCATTTAGTAGTTGTTTTCTGTTTTTACACCTGTTCATAGTTTTTTTTTGTGTCTTTTTTCAGTCCGTTTGCATCTTTTTCTGGTCGTTTTGTGTCTGCAGTAGTTTTGCATCTCTTTATGAACACTTACAATCTTTTTGCAGTTGTTTTCTCTCTTATTGTCATTTTGAATCAGTTTACCTTGTTTTTGCATCTATTTGTGTTCCTTTTGCTTCTTTTTTTTTTTGTCTCTTTCTGATTGATTTGTGTGTCTTTGTTGTCAGTGAATTGATTTTCTAACAAGATGTGTACACCGTCACTTCAGAGAGAGACTCTGGACCAGAGGCCCTTTGACCCTTTTGGGCCACCGGGCCTGTTTTTGTTAGGCATGTTGAATAATCTATCCAGGCAGTTAAGAAACTTGATGTTAATTTTAATTTTAATTTTTTTTTTTTTTTAAATACCATATGGTGTAAAAATTAATAAATTAGGCAAAATGATTTACAAGTACTAAATTACTTAATAATCTAATTAAACTTATTCATGATCCATTTTTATCAACACTACTCTCTACACTCTACACTGATTATATCATGAGGACATCACATGCCTTACAGGTTTTCTTTCAGTTAAGTCTCATCACTCGCTGCATTGTTTTTAATTATTAAAGAAAAGCTCATTAAGTCAAATGAAGTTACATCTTCTACATTTTCATTTAAAATATGACCTTTTTAATGAGAAAATATTTTAGGGGTTTTGCCTCTTCAATCTGTTTTCACCTCAAACTTTCCACCTTCATTTGTATCTGCTATGAGGCGTATTAAAAGCATAGCAGGACGCTGAGTTTCATATGAGTGAAGAATAAATGCTACAACTGACTGAGGAACTAAATATTCAGAGAGCTGAACAGTTAACATTGTAACACACACTTGTACATCTGCTGCCTGGGTCAGTGCAGTGTGTCGTTTCTGCCTCCTTCTGGTCTAATGACAAATTACACATGGAAACATGGTGAAGGAATAAGTGGGGAGAATTTCTCAAATATGACATTATAATATCTACTGATTCTCTTCTGTAAGTTGCACGTTGAACCAAGATTTGGTTCAAATTAGTTTGGATGCGTTGTATGTTCAAAATCAGGTTGAATAGAAACGCAGAGAGACTTTTCCCCCTTCAGCAGATGAAAGTGAAACCAGCATTCTCGATATGAGTGAAGGAACTATACGTTGAATGTATTTGTGAATTAAAGGGGGACTTTACATTTATTTTAAATCAAGTGTCTCTTGTTATGTATTTTTTTAAGGCATGCTTGCGTCCACATGCAGATTTTAGTAATATACAATATAAAAAGCTTTCGTGCAACAAAATAGTTTTTTTTTACACGTTTATCTGTTTTGATATTTCCATCCACCAGGTGGAGGCATTTATCCACCTGAATGTACTGAGCAGCAGCAAATCATCAAACTGAACTGCCACAGAAAAGAAAATAATGAGCCTACAGCTTCCCAGGAGATTAATAAAAACATAACAAAAACACATTTTTAAAGATGTAAAGAAAACCAGAACAAGTCCAAAGCTATTACTTAAATAACCGCAATTTAAATTAAAAGACTTGTCAGTGAGTGCAAAAGACTGTAAATGAGTAACTATTTCATTGTTCCTTCAAAAAAAAAAAAAAAAAAAAAAATTCAGTGTTCAACAGCAGAGTGAGTTTATTAAAATCTCAGAACTTGGTCACTCATTGTCACTGTACCTACATGTTAAATTCACATGGTCATCGATCACCGCATCGACCAGGAGTCAGAGAAAGGTCTGAGAAAGCTCACAATGCCGACAGCATCTGAAAGTTCGACCTTCCCGGCCAACACGGAGGACAGAATTGATCACTACGCCCACAATCACACCGTGGAAACACACAGACACAAATATCCATCAGACACAGAAAAAAAAATTAAAAAATCAAGCATTCAGCTGACCGACCGTGTAACAGTTGTGGATCTGGAATGAATGTATTCATATTAATTTACTCCTTGTACCCAGAGATTGGATTTCCCTCTCTAATCTACTGCTGCTCAGCCACAGTCACATCCAGGCAGCACTTCTTTTTTCCTCCCACTGAGTTACAGAGGACTTCTCAACTTTCTTTACTGTTCCAGGAAGGAGAACAATAAAGCTGCTGTTAGGAGTTTGGAGCATCTCCTATTCTGAAACTGCTCATTTTCTCCATGATAGAAACAGAGTGTGTACTGAATGGTAAGTGATATAAGTATGTGCATAAGTATCCTCTTAGCTAGTGTGTAGTTTGCTTCAGTGGAATGACAGGATGCTGGATGGGGCTGATCCCTCAATAATGTCACCTAAAATGAGCCTTTGTTCATGGCATATTCACACATTTAACTGGGTGCCGTGCTGTAAGCAGACACGTCAACACAACCACTCAGCCTTGCTGTGGTCACTTCCAGTATTTATTGCGAGAAAAAAAAAATTGTTTTTCCACATCTGGCACCTCGGACTGCAAAGCGTGACACACTCCTATAGTTGCTACTGTTTGTAAAACTTTCCAAGAGCCAAGAAAAGGGATTTTAAAGCGTGTGACCTCATCTCAACGTAAAGCCTGCAGGCTGAGAGGGAACACTTACGCGCATACACTGAAACTTTTGTGGCTTATTAAAGTGAATTGGCAACATCTTTGATGATCTTTGTTGGGTGTCCAGTTCCTGTAGATCAGGGGTGTCAAACTCATTTTAGTTAAGGGGCCACATACTGCCCACTTTGATCTCAAGTGGGCCAGACCAGTAAAATCATAGCATAGTAACGCATACATAACGACAATATTTCTCTATGTTTAAATCATTGGTGAAGGCTTTTGGATGATAAACCCTATTTTAAGGTCTTTCTACAATAAACAGAGAAACCTAAAGACCAAAAACTCAGACATCAGCCCACTGTTTATGTGCCTGGGCTCTCCTCTGCAGATTCCCTCGCGCTTCTGCCTGTGGCAACGAGCGCTTCTTCCTCCGGAGCAGACGTCGCATTTACGCTGTTTTTGAAGCAATTACTGGATCGATTAAAAAAAAAAAATAAATAAATTACAAAACGTTTGTACTCGTAAACCTCCATATTCTCATAGAAATGCAATTTATGTCTTTCTGTAATTTTCACACTTAGCAAAGTCGTCCGGCGGGCCGAGCTGGACCCCCTGGCGGGCCGGAAGCGGCCCGCGGGCCGTATGTTTGACACCACTGCTGTAGATCATCCAGGACTTTTTCACATCCGACTTTTTGACTTGTTATAGGAAAAGCACCGGTGCTAATAACAACATAATGAAGCCAACAGATCCGTTGAAGGTCAGGAGTGTTACATGAAGGTTGAAGAGTTTTAGTGCATGCTTTCCTTTGCCTACGATGACTGAATCGGAAAAACAGCACCCCGATTTATTGTCAAAGGTTTCATCACTCACCAGTACGACTCTTACCGTGCAGGGTGGTGGTGAGGAGACTCTGAAATCGGTGCGCCCAGCCTCCAGGTACTTCTGCTGGGTAAGTCGGGGCGGATCCACTTCACCTGATCACCACTGCCCTTTAAGTTCCTCACCTCTCTCAGCGTTTTCTCCTGCCTATAATTCATCCTCAACCTTGACACAGTCATTACCACTAGTCAAAGTTGCAGCATCAGCATTAACACCAAAATACTTTTTACTGCAAGTGACATCTGCATTCACCAGTGAACAAAAAGCAGGAACATCCACCAAGCATGGCTCACCTGCAGCGAGATGGGACAACACCGGAACACAAAGTCAGTAAATAAACCTGTTCTGCTTGCATCTCGTCAAACATTACAGGCATTATACATTTCAGTGATGATGGTCTTGTCAAATGTAACGGAAAAAAAAAACTGTGTCTAACCGTGTCCCTGCACAAACCTAACCATACTGTATCTAATTGTGTTCTCGTACAAGCCTAACCGTATCTGGTAACCAGCACATGTTGTTGTTCCTCTGCTGTAACATTTTTGTTCTTCTTGCGCGTGCACGAGCGAGCTGACCGGACATAAGAAAACAGCTTATTATCGGACCGGCTCAAAGCTGCTCTGAGCTCCCTCGCTCTGTAATAACGAGACGCACACATGCGCTCTGTGTCAGACTCTCTCTACTCTGTTGTTTGAACCTTTCTGCAGAAAGCTTTAACTAAAGAATCCTGAAGATAAATCTCGACTCAAGACTCATCATTTTCAGATTCCCACCACACAGGTCAGTGACTTTTAAACAGATTTCAGTAAAACGCAACTCTGGCTTCAACAGTGCAAACAATCGTTTTGATGTTCTCCCGTCATGATTTCAAAGGATTTTTTTTCTTCATTTTTGTTGAAGAATTGATTTTGAAGTACAACTGTGGGATAATAAAGCACTGACCGGTTTATATATTTAATACAATTTTGCTCTGCGATAACGTGATGAACCTGATGACCTCACGGTAACTCCCAGAAAACCTGGAGCCTGCGCCAACTCTGTTCTCCTTAATTCATTAAAAAGAAAAAAGAAAACATTGTCTTATCTTAGAATAAAAATACATGTATTCCAATCTTGCTCTGCACAGCTTTGAGGGGATTTAATCTGAACACTATCTGATGAACATGTCAGGAGATCAGTGAGATCTATCGTTATCTACTTCACATATACAGCTAATAAAGACAGAACACGTTTCTTTTTTTCTTTTGTGGTTTAGACACAACATGATAACAGTGAATGATGCAATAACAGCGTTAATTACTGGTGAATACCAAAGGATGTTTGATCCTGGCTGGTAAATGTTGTATCTACAAGCAGGTTAGTTCTAATTTAGCGTGCTTTAAACCAAATCATATGCATGTAACTCGATATGTATTTAGAAAAAACAACAACGGCGTTTATAAAGTGCTGAATCACCTCTTTAATTGCAAAATACTTGGGAGTGTCTGTAAAAAAAGAGCAGTGTACTCACCCGTCACCGGACTCAACACCTACAGCTGTCTGACCGACACCGGGCTGCTCTCTACACCTTATTCTCATGTGGTCCTCCTCCAATCAGCTCTGTCAGCCGTCTGGCTCCAGCACTTTGTCCAATAGTCTGCAGCGGGGACTCCTCATGACATGAAATGTCCAATAAAAAGTAAAAGCACAAGGTTTCTGCTGCTAAAAACAGTTACAACTGTAAAAAAAAATACTCCCAATACACGTGCTGCATTCACAGTTCCGTTTATACAAAAGTATCACGAGATCGATGCACTTTCACAATCAAAAGTGAGAGTAGTAATAATGTTGGTGCTCTTTCATTTTGTAAGAATTACAGGCACTACAGATTCCTCTTTATCTGTTCAGGTGTCAAGAATAAACTACAAGAGGATGAATAATGATGTATTTCGTGTGGTGCATCAGCAGCCTTTTGATTTCTAGTTTATTTAACTTTGATTAAAGGAAAATCACCACATCAGGTGGTTTAATCCATTACAATGTTTTACAAACTGATTGTGTGTATTTCGCTTAATGTCATGTAAGTATAGAGGAGTAAAATGATTTCTCTGGCCCGAACTCTATCCTCAGCACTGTTAGCATCAGCAGATATTCTGCAGATCCCAATATTACCTCAGGATTAAGTAAGAACTGAACATTTTTGCTGCACACGGTGAGATGAGTTTACATCACTACAAAACATGAACACAGCTTGCCTCAGTTTGTCAGAATATTACCATAATAACTTCAAGATGGCGTTTTAAGCATATTATATATGCAAAATATAGACAGGACATGGAAATACCGAGATTTAAAATAAGGAAAAATATTAAAAATGCGACTTCAAATCACACAAAGATCGATCATAGAACAGTAAAAATTCAACCACCTGCCCATCAGAAGACTTGATAAAGCCGAGAAGTGCTTCAGACAAAATGACTTCTTACACAAAGAACATCCTGCAAGAAAGAAAGGTTTGTTTACAATACCCATTTCTTCATCAACATTCATATTGACTTCATCATTTTTTTTGCCATAAATTTTAAGCTCATCAACCATCAGATCAATCAAAATATTTACCTCAATTACACAAGTATATTTTGTCGTTTCAGTTTGACCCGTTATTTTGTGTACAGTATGAAAATATATATACGTGCATTTGAAAAAGCATTTTTCAGTATTTAGATTTTATCTTCATCTGTATTTTATCCCTCACAAGCAGAATATTGAATTTCTGTTGTCCGTCTCTCTGAGGTATGAAGTCTTGAATCATATGGGAAACAGATGTAAAACGCGTTGGAGAAAACGTGTTAAAACCTGTGACTGCAGAGACGATCTATCCGGTTCAGCGCAAGTAAACGAGATACAAAAGTTTTGTTTTCAAAAGTGCTGAGACGAACAGATTCATCCGGACTTCTGTTTTAAGAGACTGTGACATTTAAGATATTAAAGTTATCGGTATTCCATGAAGTTATTATTTGAAAAACCACATGTTGGGCTGAAAGATGACCAGCGGGTACATTTAGTTTAGAGACCAAGTAACGAATAAATAAAGATTCACAAATCAGTCTCGTTAAGTAAAAATTTTTTAACTTTAATGAGGTGAAAGTCATTTTCAGAAATCGAGAAAAAACAAGATCCTCAATGCCGTCACAGCTTCAAACTGGGTACCTTTCAGTTAGTCCTAAAACAGATCTGATGGGTACAAACTTAAAAAAAAAGACGGGGATGGATACAGTGAGGGGAGGGGTGGGAGGGATAGGACGGGGGGGTGGGGGGGGGGGGGGGGGCGCGAGTAGTCATGGCTTTGTGGTTTAGAATCGGCCTGAACGCTCTCTGTCTCTGGAGCGGCGTCTCTCGTGGTCACGTCCGCCTCCTCGGCCTCTGTCCCTCGAGCGAGATCGCCTCTCTCTCGATCGAGACCGAGACCTGTGGCGGCTGCAGAAGTGAGGAAGGAGAGGAGGGGTTATGAATTCATTTTCAAACAACCGCAGAAAGGCTAAGACTTCACGAATTGAAAAGCAGCGAGACGTGCGTACCCCTTCCTACGACGGCCGTAGAGCTCTCTCCTCAGCTCGCGGGAGATGGGCTTCAGATGCATGAAGTTACAGAAGCCACCACGAGTGCACTCCCTGTGGAGACGGCAGCTCAAAGCAGTTAGAAATGCAGGCAGCGTGAAAGAAGTCTTAGATCTGACAAAACTCAAGTTTCACACAGCAGAAACGTTTTAGATGTGCCGACGTGGAAAAGTAACTGTTACCGCCAGAAACTTTGAACAACAGCTGTAGGTTGGAACCTGGAAATCACTTAAAGATATGATGAAGTGTATTTATTCCACAATAGAAATAGTCCGTCTGGACTTTTGTAGTGAGTCTGTGCACAGAGGATAATAAAGAAAATACAATGCAAGTTTTACTCCTGGAGTCCGGATAATATAATAACTTTTTTTTTTGTCTTTTATTACACTGATAAAGACATGTAAACTTTTAAGGAAATATTAACGATATACGATGAAAAACAGGATAAGAAGGTGTTTTTTTTCAGGGTTCAACTGATGTATTTTAAAAGTGTTTTACGTGAATTCAAGTTCACAAAACTGGTAGAATTTGCTTAAGTTCATGATAACAGCGACACGACTAGGATGCCGACTTTTTTTTTTCATTACTCCAATCGTCATTTAAACGAAGCGTATTTAGACTGTTTACATAGAAAACCAGCGAAGAAAAAAAACTGTAGACCAGGAGGCTGAATTAACTGATATGAATGCTCTGTGATGTGGCTATCCTGAGCAGGATATTGTGGTAAAAAAAAAAAAAAGGCCTTTTAATCTGAGTGAGACCCGTTTCCTGGGTAGGTAAAGTTAAATACTTCCGTATCCCATCATGCAGCACTCACCCCATTTCATACTGGCGACAGCAGGCTTCTCTAAAGTCCGTGACGGGAGAGAGCTCAGCATGGATGGGCTGTCCATTAAACCATCGATTATTCAGGTCTATCACGGCCTTCTCAGCATCCTCTTCATAGCGGAACTACGAAGGACAATCAAGAAACACACGGGGAGTCTTTAAAAAGAAAACTCACAGCATTACATTGAAGATATGTGGCTTTGGGCCCGACACTCACCTTCACATACACATTTCCTACTAGGTGGTCCCCGAGGTTGTCACATACGTTCATTTCCTCCACCTCGCCATACTTTTCTTCCATCTCTGTGAAGACCTCCTGCGAGAATGTGAGCGGAAAAATCAAGTGTGACGTTGGATACTCGAGCGAGTTCATTAAAGGAAGAGTTCTACATTTGGGGAAATACGCTTATTAGCTTTCTAGTGGAAATTAGAGGAGTATTGACACTGTTCTTGAGTCTCTTGAGTTCTTGAGTTAGCTTAGCATGGACACAATCTGAATAGCAGCACCACTAAAGCTCACTCGATAATATTTTTTGTTTGTTTAATTCAAACAAACACAATAATTCACGGTTCAACTGGAGGTGTTGCACCACACTATCGATAATTAATCTGGATTCATGAATCCTTATCATTATCGCAAGAGTATTTAAAAGAATGAATTAAACTACCAGATTATTGTTGCAAACAGCTACGTAGTTTTAGTTGGGTTTTTTTTTAGGAAGGAAACAAAGAGGTTTTAGAAAAACACATCAATGCCAGAGTGGCGTGTTCTTCTGTTTTGAAGCTGAGCTGCACTACATGAAAAAAAAATCTGCAAAGAGACACAAGTTACCTCAAAAAACTCGTCATAGTGCTCCTGCATCTCCATGTCACTGATGGCACCTGGTGGTTGTAAGAAAGAATAATTAAACATAAATATAATTTGTCACCTGGGCAACAAATTCTTTTCCATAAATTCGTGGATAAATGAACGATCGACTCTTTTGTATTTTACGTTGCATGAGCAGCACTTTCACCTGTTTAAATTCAAATGTGTGTCTACTGGCACTTTTCTTTCGACCTTCCCGGTAAAACCGGTGTAGGCTGTTACTCCGTCACTTCAGATTCGGTGTCCTTGCAGATGTTGGACTTGTGGCAGTGCATTAATACATCGGACTCACTGGCTGTGCAATGTAGCTATAAGCATGTCGTTGTTGGACTATTTCGGTCTCCACTTCCGTTATCTTCGCTGTACCGTTTTCAAATTCCCCGTCGCAGCAGGAAACGTGAACAACCTCAGAGCAGCGAACTTTTCACTTAAACTGGTATCTTTTGACAAATATTTGGATCAAACAACAACAACGCAGACCCGCTTGCGTTCTTTTCTGTCTTCTGTGGGGATTCAGCCGTTTTAATGGCACGTACAAATGTTTCCCCCAAACAAGCCACCGGTCGTTAATTTGCAAGGTCGGCATCGCTGCATCCTCGGCGTAGCACCACGCAATACGATTGTGACTGGTTTAAAGAAATACAAAACAAGCCAGAGTTTTGTATTCCCTTTTTCCAGATTGATATACGCGTGCAGCCAGACCGTTCTTTAGTGCAGCGGAGACCGGTTTAGCAAGTCCAGGCTATGTATTATTTAACAACTTGTTCTAACGGTCGTCAAGACAATGTGGCATTGTCTCCGACATCAAACGCGAACTGAGGAGTCGCACACCCTCGTCACTGGTTCTTCACTTACAGGTTAGGCCATCAGCAGACTGCGCACTGTTCTGAGGGTTCCGGTAAATGTTCAGCAGGGCAATCGTCTGAAACACAAAAGTTTAGATGATTAAGGCTGGATAGCAAACTAAAATGTGTCCAACAGCAGAGCATAGGAAACTGTCAAATGCCAACAATTAAAACTGTAAGCACAATAAATTATATCATTCAGATATCAAATGCAACCACTGAACCAATCAGACACGCCGATATCCTCCGAATAGTCGAAGGCCTTCTGTCATCATTCCTTAACTACCGATAATTCAATTCTGTTACGGAGCAGCATCCCCTCTCCACCGCGCTGTTGTTAAATATTGTTTATCTCACCCGTTTGAATACAAAACTTATCTTAACCTCACTCACAGATATTACATCTTAATTTGCAAAGGTATTGTTTTCGTATAAGTACCAAAAACCTGGACATTAAAACCAACCAATGCCTCATTACAGTTTTGATTGCTTAATATACTTAAACTCATTTAAGCAAATGTGTATTAATCACACTAGTCTATGCAACAACATTTTACAAGCAAATTAAACCAGTTAATTTCATTACTGCGCATGTTAGCAGCACATAACACGCGTACATTTTGTTGAAGAGGAATTTATCATTATAATTGTTCATTCAGGAGTAAATACGAGAGATGAAATCAAAGGACGGTGATCTTACCTGGCTAAATGTTGGCTTGTTGTGTAATCTGGAGCAGCGGTCGCCATGTCGGCAGGCACCAATTTTAAAATAAAAAGAACAGTTGACCCTGCGAAAGAACAGACAAAAAAAAAAAAAGAGGATGAGATGCGGTTAACATAAAACCATAAAAAAAAAAATCCCCTCGACATTTTCATTATGTTCAAACGAAGACTGAGATCAGCAACGATCTCAAATCAAGCCAAATATTTCTCTACGCAGACACACAAGTTACGACTAAAACAACCCGTTTCAAATATCCCCCTCTGGTATCGTTTTCAGTCTTTTCATATAAACTTACACATAAAATATGCAACATAAAATTAAACATCGGTGTTACTAGTTTATCTATTACACTCGAATTGTCCTCAGATTAATGAAGAAATATCTTCCAAGATGCGCAAATAATCTAAAGAAATCACAAATATTGATCAAACCAGCTCCATCTACACACATCTGTCATTTCACCAGATTAAATATGGCTCTTAATTTAATTTTAAATTGACAAATAACAAGATGCGGTGATCTTATTTTACTCCTGTTGTGATAAGAGCCTCTTTAAAATGCACTTATTTCCACAGAGCTGGAAATTGAACCTCAGGTCGTTTATTGTTTTGAGTTGTGTCCTGAAAACAAGATGTCTCGTCACGTTTATGATGTTGGTCACTTCCTCTTCGATCCCACTCATCTTCTCTTTCGGTTTTTTTTTTAAAGAAACATTGAGTGCAATAGATTGAATTAGTACGAAGAGAAAAGTGTTTCCAAGATTTTATTTTATTTTTTTAAATTTTATCTATTTATTTAGCGGCTCGTAACACTTAAAAGAGGAGGAGTTGAGGGTTTAGGGGGCCAGTTCACTTGTTTAATGGAGGTTTTGCGTGTCTGTCCATTGAAACAAAGACATGTGTGGGTTTCGGGATAGCACTCGCTAAAGCTAACTCGCACTGCTACGCAGCGTAGCATTTCACTCAAGTTGAATTAGCGGTCTGTTGTTGTTTTGTTTTTTAAAATACTACAAAATAAATCGTAATGACTTATTTCTCGAGCCATCCTTTAACGCTGGCCAGCTTCTCTCCCCTCCTCCGCCCCCCCCCCCCTCCCCTCCCAGATGTTGCAAGCAGCTAACCGCTAACTTAGCAGTCGCGGCGCGGTATTTTTTAATGACGCTAGTTAGCATGCTAAGCGCTAGCGGCTAAACGTTACCGGCTGTAAAAAAAATAAAAAAATAAAATAAACCTTCGCTGCTACTCAAAGATATATTTCAAGGAAATCAACGCGGGGAGGGGAAAAAAAAAAGTGCCTAATAATTGAGTAAGTTAACATTAACTACTTACTTATCTTTCTCTGTCCCAAAAATGGATGCCAGGTACTCTGCCATCTTGGCTCGCCTGTGTTCAACCAGGCAGCATCAACAGCTACACTTCCGGGACAACTCCTTCACAATAAAAGCATAATCTTCTTCAAATCTACTTCTACTATCATACTTTTGTGTAAAACCTTCACAATAAAAAAAAAATACCCTTTGATAGTTTAGTAGACGCAACTGCGTAATGACTATATTATTATTAAATAAATTATATTAAAAAAAATATATATATATATATGTTGTGCAATGTATAGCACGTTGTTTCTAATAGGTGTTGATCCAGTGTTATTCTTTTAAGTCATGGTTCTGTACTTGTTTGTGGTGCGCATGAGTCAAAATACACTTCTGCCACTGCTGTAGAGGAAAAGTCTCCAACTAAACTCGAGTGAAAGTACAGGCCCTCAAAAATAGCCAAACCTTGAGGTGTTTTTTTTTGTTTTTTTAAACTACCTTGGACACTGTACTACTTTTAATTAATATTAAAGTATTTACGGTACAATTAATCTATACAAAAAAAAAAATATCGTCTTTTATGTGCAGACTCTAAAGATAGATTGTAAAAAAATAAATTTTTAATTTATCTTTCTTTTGTCTTTAATTTGAGGGACACCCAAAATGGAAACGGGCAATTCCCCTTCTGTAGGGGTCGTGTGGTTTCCCCGCTTTCACATTGTACATACAGTACGATTATTTGTTCTAGATGTACTACATGACAGTTATACGTGAACAAATGGCTGTTTGTTTTCATGTGACTGGACAGATGTGAAATAATCGAATTATTAATCTATGCCCTTCAAAATAAAATACAGAAATACCACTAACTGTTAGTATATCATCCTTAAATACCTGTGAAAAAGTTGTGTAAACCATGCAGGAAATGATTGACCACACGTCTGCCTTTTACCTGTATATAAATTGCAGGTCACCTATAGATAGGCTACATATGTAAAAATATGCATCACCATTTTCCTTGTAAAATATTGATTGTACCAATTTGCTTTAGTTCCAAATCATCTTTCACTACATTTACATACCGTTTATTTTACTGTTTAATGTTCAATGCTATAAATTCTGATGATGACTACGGAGCAACAGTTAAACAGACATGAAAATGAGACATGCAAAGCCCGAGTTAGACCCTTTGACAAAAAAAACTAAAAAAAAAAGATGCAAACAAGATCATTTTGGGTTTTATTAAAAATACATTTATTTTGTCGCACCGCTGCACATAAAACGTTATCCAACACATGTATTACTGCAAACCAAAGCTGGATGATGAACTAGACAAAAAGAGGAAGCCTTTGCACACAACTCATTTTTTGTCCCCAGGAACCTTATGAAATATTTAAAATATTCACAGATGGTCATATTTGATATTTACTCATTCATATGGCCTTTCTTTTTTTTTTTTTTTAGCCTTCAGCAAACATGAGGACTTTCAAAATAAAAAATAAAAAAAAAATCACTGAAGGGGATGATATGATGAAAACACAGCATAATAATTACTTGATAGGATTTATGGCAACGTTTTTGACATTACGAGTACAGTAGTTACAATAGGCACAACATAAAATAAACACAGCGCCTAAAAATCGACATATTCAACAGTAAATACTGATCCAAAAAAAAAAAATCTTCCCAATACAATATACACAAGCATTTACTGTGCACGTTCACTTTGCATTGGAGTAGAGCTCGCTTTTACTTTTACTGGTTTGGTTTAGTACTTTCAAATAAGAAAACGACCTGAATACTTCTTGCACCGCTGCATTGAGCTATTAAGTAGTTTTTTGTGTGTGTGTGTGTGCAGATGTTAACTCCAGTTGCCAGTTAGTCCCCGCCCCTCCTCAACACGGCGTAGTTGGCCAAAAACTTGCATGATACGACTCGACTGTGTTAAAAAAATAATAATAATAATAATAATTTCTACATCTTTGGACGTCTGAAATTTTTCAAGAGGTATGATTTTTTTTTTTTCAGGTGTTAAAAAAAAAAAAAAGGACAATTACGGTTTTTATATAAATTAAAAAAAAAAAAAAAAAAAAAGGAGGTCCGGTTTGGTTTTGTCGTGCTCGCGCTCTTCCCGCTATTTTGTCGCTTTGGTTTATAAAAAAAAAAAAAAAAAAAAAAAAAGAAGCTAAGCTAACCAGCTAGCTGTTGTTGATTCCTAGTCCGCTCGGTGGGAAAGAGGCCGCCCACCTTCAAAGCCAGAGAAACACACACACACACTCACGGTCGTAGCCCGACGTCCAACAACGAGCTAAAGCTAATGCTGCCGCTGTAAAAAAAAAAAAAAAAGCTAAAAAAAAAACCATATATATAGAAATATAGATATATATATAGAGAGAGAGAAAATAACGTTAGTTAGTTGTTAGCCTCGGGTGCTAACGGGGAAGCTAAAGCCGCCTGATCGTCGTCGTTCTGCTCCAAACAACAACAGTACGTAAACAACAAAAAAAAAAACGGCTTTTTTTTTTTTTTCTTTCTTTTAAGAGATCTTAATTTCCTCGTGTTTATTCGACGGTTGTTGTTGTTGTTTTTTCCTCCTCCTCCTCTTCTTTTTTTTTTTAAAAAAAGAAACCAGCGGAGTTTTGTGTCGCTGCTCTCGGAAGTCTTGTAACGCTTCTCAAACCTTTAGCCAGGATTTCCGGCTCCTTTTCCCATTTGCCCCTTTACGCTGTTTTGTTTCCGTTTATTCTATTTCCGTTTCAAAAGTTTTCTACGCGCCGAGCTAAAGTGTAGTTTATCGAAGATTTGTTGAAGTCACGAAGCGGGGTGGTTTTTTTCTGTTTTAAGGATATTTTAACAGTTGTTTTAGCACGCGGTGGTAGAGGGGGAGGGGGGGGAAGGGGAAGCCTCGCCTCGCCTCGCCCCGCGCGGCTATATTGAAGCTAACTTCGGCCCGCTTTTGCTGGAGCTACACGTGTCGCCGACATGTGCAAATCTTTTCGTTTTTAGTGTTTGTTTTTTAAACGTGTTTGTTTTTTTTGTGTGTGTAACTAATGGCCTACTATTTTGGCCTCAGCCTCGTCCTCGAGTTGGCTAACGTTAGCAGTCCCAGACGGCCCGATAAGCGGTCGAGGCTGAGAGGCCTTTATAGTAAAAAAAAAAATTTTTTTTAAAAACTGCTGTTTATACTCACATTTTTAGACCGTTTTAAATACCGCAGTCAAAATGTACTTTAATTCTGTTTTTTTTTTTTTAAATTCTTTTCCACTTTTATACTACTAGTCCCTGTATTTACAGATTAGTATCTTTAAAAAATAAAAGTGTTTCTGTGCTGTTGTGAAATTGTGCTGTGGTTTTATTTTTATAGCATTTAAAAGAAAGAAAAAGGATTGGTCTCAATGACTAGTTTACTGTTTTATCAATTAATCAGCAGAAAATTACTTTTGTAAGTAATTTTTCAAGGAAAAGGGCATTTGATGGGTCCAGGTTCTCTTTGGTGGTATTTTAATTGAAATGGTTTTGATCTTGGACTGTTGGTTGGCCAATTATTTACATACATATACTGTATGTACACATTAACATACTTTTGGATTTATAACTAGTAAAATAAAAGCTAAAGCCAGTATCTTCTTTTGTCTCACTGTTGTATTTTGATCTCAAATTCAACAGATCTTTATTTTTTTTTTAAACTTTTTTCTTAGTTTTGTTTTGTTACATTACATATCTTTTAGTCTGTTGTTGAATATGACCATTATTTGTTATCATTTGGGCTCTCGAAATAGTGAATCTTGCCCGTCTCAATTTTGTAGACCCCAACGATACCTTTTTAAAGTAACTTGGATTTATCTGAAAATCTAAAATATTTGATTTACAATATAAAACATAAAAGTTCAGAAAATACTCACGTTTTAAAGTCATGAACTCCAAAGTGTTTGGCGGTTTTGCTTCATAAGCGACTTGAATGGTCAGTTAAAGGGTGTTAATTTGAATATGCTGTAAGCCATTGTTGAGGGTGGTTTGGATTGTGTTAAGATTTAAAGTACTGAACAAAAATATCTAGTTATATTGGCATTGTGATTGTTCCATTTATTTTATGTGTTTGATCCTGTTGATCTTTTTTTTTTTTTTTATTGACTATCTGTAATTTGAATGACAATAATGCTTCTCTTTTATTACTTCCCTAAAGTTTGGCTGCCTCCAAACAGAATGTCTAAAAGTGAGACTGAAGAGATGATAGAGATCGAGATCGATGAAAGGGAGAAACAAGCATGCCTGGAGGAAGGGTGAGCAAGATGATAAATAATTAATTTAAATAGCAAATCCTTGCACATGCAGAAATGACCCTGTTAAAGTTCTCACTTGTATCTTCTTTGACTTGTAGTGTTGAGGAGCAGACCATCACTGCATCCGATTTGATTCAGCAAGATATCGACATCAATGAGCCAATTGGCAACTTGAAAAAGCTTTTGGAGCCTCGTATCCAAATCTCACTGGACGCATATGACATCTGCTTACAAGACATTCAGGTAATGGTTCACAAAAATGAAAATATCTTCATGATGGGATAGTTTTGATAGTTGTTGTTTTTTTGCTACGTCTCCCTCCTTACCTGTAATTCATCTTATTTGTCCTATTTTTCTTTTCAGCTCCATCCTGATCACAGCCTCTTTGATCAGGGAGTAAAGACAGATGGCACAGTCCAGCTCAGCCTGCAGATTATAACCAAACCAGGTGCCAATCTAACCAGAAATTGTGATATATTTCATATTCTTAAAATATAAGTGAATAAACGGTCTTCTTTTTTTCTTGTGTGTGTGTGTCCTAAAAACCCAATCATCCATGTGATTTATTCTTTCATCGTTTTTCTTTTGATTAGGAGAGGAGAAGCTGAACATTTTGGAAATTGTGAAGCCGGTGGAAACGGTAGAAGTGGTGATTGATCCAGATGCAGCAGGGGATGAGGGTACTCTGGTGGAGGATGGGCAGCTCATTGCTGTAGAGCGGTCTGGTCTGTCCGATGAGACGTCGGAGCAGGTTACACGTTGGGCCGCAGCCCTCGAAGGCTACCGCAAAGAGCAGGTCCGCCTGGGCATCCCGTACGGTGAGCAGCACTTTCATTAAACACGTCTCTGGCGGACAAACGAACCACAATGTGGTGAAAAATACACGTGGTTGTTACACAAGCTTCTCCCTCTCTCCTCAGACCCTTTACTTTGGACAGCTGATCAGGTGATCCACTGGGCTGTGTGGGTAATGAAGGAGTTCAACATTGATGAGATGGAAATAGGCAGCATTCACATCCAAGGTCGGGACCTCTGTGCTTTCAGCCAAGACGAGTTCCTTCAGAAGGTGCCCAATGGAGAGATACTGTGGAGCCACTTGGAGCTCCTGCGCAAATGTAAGTCGGAGAAATTTCAGTCTGTACACACTGCTGATGAATGACGGCGTGTTTTTAGAAGTAAACGAAGGAAAATTAAGGCGAAAGTTGTATCCTGTTTGTTTCATACAGAATCTAAATCACAATTACAATCTTTGTTTTCATTTCAGATGTGTTGGCCAGCCAGGACCAGTCTGGAGGGGACGCTACCGTCACTATTGATCAACGTGAGTGTTGGAGTGAAAAAGTCTTTTAGCGCTACTAAACCCTCCGAGACTCTCGGCAATGAAGCAGATGTGGCCACTCGTGAGTTGTTCAGGGTATCTTGTCTGACAAGACACGACACAGCGAACCCTTTTAACCTTTTACTTCAACTCTTCCATCATACGGAGCGGCTCTACTCGCAGCAAAGCAGACAAACTCCCACCTATTTAACAGGAAATATAATGAAGTCAGATCTTGGACACTGGCAGTTGAAAATCCTCCTCTAAGATTTCTGTGTGTCTCTCCAGCCGTACAGATAATTCCAGCTCAAGTGAACACACCCACTGCTATAAAAGTATTGAAGCAAAGCCGCGGCCCCAGAACGCCCCGTATTTCAGGAGGAGAGGAGCGCAGCTCGCCTGGCAACCGCACAGGTAACGCACTGCAGACTCCCCGAAGACACAAATGTTTCATTATTCCTACTGTTAATCAGCTCCCCAGCTGCCACTGTAGAATTGTGGTGCATTGTTTATTGACTGCATTTGCAAATATAATTTTTGGGGAATTAAATTTTTATTGGTACACTGACTTTCCTGTCTACCCGGTGTGCCAGGTAACAATGGTCAGATCCAGTTGTGGCAGTTCCTGCTGGAGCTGCTGACAGACAAGGACGCGAGAGACTGCATCTCCTGGGTGGGCGAGGAGGGAGAGTTCAAACTCAACCAGCCCGAGCTCGTGGCTCAGAAGTGGGGCCAGCGCAAGAACAAGCCCACCATGAACTATGAAAAGCTGAGCCGCGCCCTCAGGTTCGCTCCCTCTGTTTATTTCTCTAAAAGGGTACTTTATTTAATATTGGTACATGAACACAAATAACAATGTCCAGTTGAGCTGGAGGAAATACAGAAACCTGGTGTGCACTATGTAGGCTAGTTAAAGCTCATCAGCATTTCTATGTTTACAAAAATGGATCTGTGGAGGAATGGGTAGACTGATGGGCTAACTGCACTGAAGAAAGGATTTTTTTTTTTAATTTTTTTTTTTGTGGTAGTGGATCCAAACAAAAGATTTCTCACGTGCGTTGAGTTAGACTTTTTCAGAATAGAACTCAGCAACCTGTGAAATCAATCTGGGTTTCTTAGACTTCGACTTTATTAATCCCACAGTGGGGAAATTTAGTCGTCACAGCAGCATAGAAACACAAAAAAAAGGTGCACACGATAAGAAAAAACATTTACGAATACGTATACATAACATAAGATAGATAAAAGGAATTATTTTAGGGCAATAAATAAATACACACACACAGACTATATACACAAAAATAAATAAATACAGCTTGGGATGAATGGAAAGTGTCAGGCGCTATGAAATGAACAGTGCAACGTTATTTTACGGTTGTGTTGAATAGTCTGACAGCCGTTGGAACAAACAAAGCGAATGTGTTTGCATGGAGCATGTTTCAGGACTTCGTCCCTACTAGGGGTCAATATCCGACATTTCACCATAATCCACATTTCCTTTCAGCCTCCCCTTGTCGGTAAAGACACTTTCAAAACTGCAGTTTGTAACAAGTCTGAAGCCCAGCCCGAGTTGTTGTTGATGATGTGGTTTTGTTTTATCACGACTTGAGTTTCTTATTCTCACGCAGGTATTACTACGACGGGGACATGATCAGCAAGGTGCAGGGAAAGCGCTTTGTCTACAAGTTTGTGTGCGACCTGAGAACTCTGATTGGCTACAGTGCGGCTGATCTCAACAACCTGGTGACCGAGTGCGAGCAGAAGAAACTGGCTCGCATGCAGATACACGGCCTCGGGCAGCCCATCACTACAGTGACCCTGGCCACCACGACACTAGACAAGGACAGCTGAAGGAGACGGCATTACAGTGCCGTCCAGCTGCCGCAGACAGTGTGCTCTCCACCGCTGATGGGAAATCAAGAGTCAATGGGACACAGAGATATAACGCTGATCCCTGATCAGCGTGGATTAACAACTTTGTTATTGTCTTTACAGTTTGATTCAAGTTAGACGGAAGCAGGTAAAGTTTTTTTTTTTAGCTTTTCTTTAACTCTAACCAAGAGAAGCGTGTTCAGGATGGAGGGGGGAGAGAATGTCTCTGTGGTTACTGATTGTTGTGTGCATGTGGCTGAATGCTTGAGTGTGACTGAAAACCCAGTTCAGAGCTTTGTATCGTGTTCCCTGTCTGTAGTTTAGGACCATTTCCACTGTATATACCGGTACTTCATGTTTTTGATAGCCACATGGGCAAGTGTATTTTCATATTTTCCATTTATAGAGGATCTGTTTTGTATTTTATTTAGTGTTTGTTCCCTGGATTGCTGGACCCTTTCTGTCCACTAGGGGGAATAAAGTGGCACGCATTTTTCTTAACAGCTGTGTGTGAAGTGTAAATATTTAGATTTGTATGAATCATAGTAAGAGACAGCAAGCTGTACATTCAAAATTTTATTCATGGTATAGTGAGTGTAGAAAGCTTTTTCTTACACTTACCAGATGGTCCATTTAACTACACACAGAGGAAGGTCATCGAATCAATGACAAAAAAAAACATCATTTTTAATCACTACGCTTCAAAGACACTTAAAGAGCGTCGGTACAAATTTAAAACATTCACCTGATTAAGAGCTTCTGTTGGTGTCTCTGAATGTGTGGGAAAAATGCGTGGAGATGATATGTCATATTTCTATGGTATAAATGCACAAGATGTGTCTCACATTCATGTTCACAACTAATCAACTTAATTTAGAAAGAGGGAAATGTGTGTCTGTTGGTGCGGATGTCAACTCTCCATGAGGACAGCTATAGATGTGACAACAGATATGCAGGCAAAGTAATATTCACCACAGGACAAACGGAAGCATTGTACAAGTACACACAGGAAATGTAGAAAAATAGAACGTGTATGTGAGATTTGGTGAAGGAATGTATGTGGAGAGGAGACCGGACCATCTGATCTTTGTAGGCCAGACGAGTCTAGTCTCTTTATCAAATTGTCACACACCGACTCCCAAGTGCTTCACTGTACAATATTGCTGACACAACAAGACCGAGAGGATAAACATGAGAAATGAGGATTCGAGAAAGGGAGAAAACTGAGAAACAACGTGGAAATGATCATGAAACGGGGCTGATGACAGCCAGACCTCCTTCATCCATCCAAATATTTACAATCAAAGCAGTTGAATGATAAATCTGGAATAATATGCTTTCATAAAAACTTTGTCTGAACTTTGACCTTGATCCTCCTTCTAATAAAAACCCAAAGTGCAGCGACAGTTGGCATCAGAGACTCGACAGCAATAATATTTGGTGGTAATAATCAGACTTCCAAAAATGACAGAGTGCATAGAACGCAAACAGTAACACAATCATCTTCCTTTCGGATACTATTACACTTCATATATTACATACGTAGAGAGCATGTTGGTTTTTTTGGCCCATGCAGCTAACACAACAGTGAAGCATGGAGATGAGCATAAAGAGCCAAGATTCAGTTAAAGCAAGTCTGTGTGACAACAAAGCAGACCAGATTCTGAATACTCTTATTCTTCTTCATATCACAGGATCACAAAGAAGACACTAGAAATGTACAATCCTGCTAAAATATCTAGAAAGAGGACTGCTCCGGAGGACCTCCAACAATACAGTATACTTTATCAGTCATCAATATGGCCATGCACTACATATACTTACAGCTAATCTCTGTCTTAATATATTACACATAAAAATCATAATAATAATAATAATTAAAAAAAAACCATTCAATATTTTTCAGCTTTTACATATTTTGATTAGGCATATTTTTTTTCAGAATTTTTTTTTCTTTTCTGAAAAAGAAACCTGAAACTCTTGAATCGTGCAGCGAGGCGCTCCGAGAGCCCTCACCTGTCATCTGAGAGCGGCGTGTCGGGGGCAGTTTAACAGGCGACCGAGGAGTGACTGGGAAATTACATGTTTCTGGTCTCGGCTGTGAGCGTTGTACTGCAGTGACGTCATAGAAACAGTCGGCAGGGTTTTTCAGTACAAACCCACAGAACAGGTGTGATTGGCTGAAATGTGCAGGTGAAACAGGAAACCCTTGTCTAACCAGTTGCAGGGGAATTTAAGCTCTGTACAATCAAAGGATTAAGAGGGCTTTGTTCCATGTCCGTTTCCTTTGGCCCAAACCCCTGACCGAGACATACAAAGACTTGTCTACTCCTTACGTTCTATGATAAAAAATGATCTCTCCCAGTAACCTCCCCCCCTGAACGGGGGGTAGGAACTGGAGGTGTAGGGGCTGAGGGCAAGGGAGCAGAATGGAACAGACCATGAGGGTGGCGGTGTGGGACGGGGACACGCCCGGGGGAAATGTCAGTGAGCCCTTCTTTAGTTCTGCATCTGCTCAAAGAATTTGTAGGTGGGATTCTCGTAGCCATTCTGTTGCATCTTGGCCAAGTGACGCTCCTCTGGTGTCACCGCTGCATCCACCTTTAAAAACACACGACGGAAGTTAGTACAACGGAAACTGCATTCCGTGCAGGTGTACGACTAAAAACACGAGGAGACGGGTTTCTGCATCGGCTCTTCATTTCAGCCTTTTACCTCGATCACACCGTGATGAATAGAAGTGTACTGTTTCTTCCTCAGCATCACCAGAGTAATGACAATGATGGTTGCTATGACGACCCCTCCAACCATAAGCCCGATAATGGCACCTTTGTTGGACCCCACATCCTCGGCAAAAAACACCTGCCATTAAAAAAGATTTAAAAAAAAAAAAAAAAAGGCGTTACGTGCACAAAGCACAGACTACTGCAGGACCCAAATAAATCACATGGTGATTAAATGTGACGTGTTGGATTTGAATGGTTTTCATACCAGTTTCTGATGGTAAACTTCATATCCTGCACTCTGCCTCTCTTCAATCTCCATCCGCACCTCTGGCATCTCCTCTGGCTTCAGGGCAGATACTGAAACCAAAGAAACAAGAAAAAAAATGTAGGAAGAAATTTTGTGGTCAAATATAAAATCTTTTATTTTATATTTTCAATGTATTTTGTATTATGTAAATACACGTGACAGAAGATTATTTCATGGGACTCAAAAGTTGTCCTGAAAATATTATTGCAGCATAAATTTATATTAATATGTTACTCCATATACCTAATTTAAATCACTTAAAAAAAATACTTTTGCTTTGTCACATTGTTTTTTGCTGCAGAACATTCACTCTAAATGTGGCTTTCTTGGATTTTTATTTTACTTTATTTATGCAGCTTTTTTTTCCCCCGTTGCTCCCTTTTGTCCTGAGTGAAAAGGATTTAAATAACAGAGAAAGTAGTATTTGCCTTTATATAGAAAAGGAGATGATGCAGCTGCAGTTGGACCCTTCTCTAAAGAACAGCTGAGGCAGGTTATGTAGAAATTTGGTCTTAAACTATTGTACTGACAAACTGATTGTGACCCGATGGTGGTGCTAGACGAAAGAAATATGAGAGTCCTGATTGTCAGTTGAATTTATCATCTGGATCTTTTCATTTCTGTACCAAATAACAATTATCAATATTTTTCATGGCACTTAATACATAATAAATGTACATAGGAGAAGATGTAATGTAGGCGTTCAGGTGTAGACATGGTTAGTCTCTGCAGCACACATACATACCGGGCCGTGTGGGGAGTCCTCTATCTGGAATTGGACGAGCATCGACGGGCTCAACTGTAGAAAAAAGAATCCATTTTTAAAAAAGGGATAAAATGTCAAACTGTATTCAAAGTCAATAGAGGTCAAACTAAAATGAATTATCGTTCACAATTTTTGGAATTACTTCTGTTCAAAACTTTACACTTTGTTGGTGTTTCAATGAAATTGAATTGAGTTTTAACTTCACCAAGGATGATTTGGATATGGATTTTTTTTTTTTTTTTTTAATTCGTAGATATCTCATTTTATTATGAATGAATATGTTTCCGTGTGTATTCTAATCTGTGGTACATGTGTGTGCGTGTCTATGTGTGTGTGTTACCGTGGTTCTCTGTGTTGGGCTGGTTGAAGCTCTCAGGATGAATGAAGCCCAGTCCGTTCAGGCCCGGGTCCATAGGGGCAGAGCTGTAGGCCTGATCGGGCATCAGAGCGTCGTTACCATAACTCACCCTGCCGTCCACCTGCAAACACAGAGGAATGTTAATCAGGACGCTGTCAGGTACCAACGGATGTAATTATGTTCCCGCTAAACACTAAAGTAAACAAACGGGAAATCTGAAGATGTATCATCTGGAAATCTGCGGTCTCACAGTGTTAATCCGTTTTGCCCTTCAGAGACAGTGTACTCCTGAGAGATCATGTATGTTTGACAACTCTTCTCGTCACTCACCGTATCTAATTACAGTCAGCGTTATTTGTAATCACCTCAGTGATTTAAACAACGTCCCCGCGCTCTCTCAGCATGAAGTGCATCATTTCCCAACTATGTCAGCAAGTTTCTGTGTGGGCTGCACGGCGACTTTGTTTCATCCGTCTTATCATTCTGTCGAGGTAATTCTATTTATATACGAGAGAGTGCGCTTTATGCAGGACACACTCCATGCATATGTGAGTGGGTGCAACTTGACTCACCCTCCCATCACTCTGTAGGGAAGAGACTTGCTGAGACAGCTCCGACTGAACTCGCTGCACTATAACCGCTACGAAGGAAAAGGCATAACGTGAGTGTGAGAAAGAGAGAAGCAGCGTGATGATGGATAGGAGGGAGGAATGGTAGGCGTGAGATGGGAAAGAAAGAGATGCCAGGTGAAGTTTGCACGGTGTCTTGACTACTGAAGGCAATCTGCCTGGAAAGAGTCCGTTTTCTCAGCACACTGTTCATCAATGGACTTCACACACTGTTAAACTCAGTCAGCGCTGCCAGATGTTGTAGGGTTACTTAATTAGTGCAGGCTGCAGTCTCGCTGCACATTTAAGACTCTCTATCTTAAGGATGAGCAGAATTGTACTGACATCAGTTCTGGATTACAACAAGACGGCAATATAACCGACTAGCATAGTAGTTAGCCACTGCAAGTAACTTAAAGGAACAGTCTGACATTTCGTTTTCTTCCCAAAGGGTAAAGAGTCTGTCTATTTAATATGAAGCTATCGCTATGAGGCCATTAAGCTGGATTTATGCTCTGCCTGAACTGCATGGCAAATAATGTCCAAAACCTCCTCCCGCCACACCTTTTTTGATGACAGATAGAGGAGGTTTGAGTCACCAATTATCTGTAACTCTCTGAAAACAAAGATCCTGTATTCACACAGTGTTCACGTGGTGGCTGGTGGAGAGCAGCCAGGCAATGTGTCTGCTGAATCTCTTCGTGTGGCTCTTTTGCATCGGGACAATCCAATTCAACACCCATCAATGTTTTCCTCCCCTTCTCTACGACAGCTGGCTTTTCATTCCACCTTCCAGGCTGGCCCATTGGATTCATTATGAACACATTTTATTTCAGACTTTGGAACTAGTTCTGCTATGAGAATCTATGATGTGTTATAGCTTACGTTACATCACAGCTTCTGAATTCAGTGCTACGTGGCGGCTGAATGGAGGAGCTCTGTTGTCAGACTTTCAATTCAGCACACGAATGCACCACTGGGAACGATTCACAGATGACTTCATGATTTTAAGACTAAATGAAAATGAAATTGATGAACAACTGAAAACAAAGAACCCCTAAAAGTAAAAAAACAAAAATATGGTACCACTTCCAATAATTGTTGGTTGGCACACAGGAATTCCTGTACCCATGGAGTACAAGCAGTGGAATGGTCCTTTAACAGTAGAGCATAAACAAACACTTACCAACTTGGTTTTGGATCTCATTAGCCACATTTGGCACCTTGTAGAGCAGACTCAATGACTGATTCATCCTCTCGTCGATCACACGGAGATGGGTCAAAACCTAGAGATCAAACAAAGTTCATTACTTCTGGTCCAATTCTGAAAATCGTAATTTTCTCCACGGATTAAAACCTAAAAGAATATACAATAAAATTTTAGGCTACAATAAAAATGTATCGCCACCTCTTTACATGAAAGGATCTTGAATGTGTGTGCGCGAGTACCTGCGGTCGGATCTGCGCAGCCTTCTTCGGATCGACGGTGCGGACGTGCTCGTAGTGTTTGAGCGTGTGCTGCCTGTCCTTCTGCTCTGCCCGGACGTACTTCTTCAGCAGGCTCAACACCTGACGGGGCTGGCGGTGGCGGCAGTGTTGAATGTTGTTAGTGGGATTATTAACACTTCAGATTCATTTTTCACATACAGTATGTGTGTGACGCACACAGAAGAAAGTATTGAGATGTGTTTGCAGAAATGTTAAACGTGGACGTGTCTGTACCCGTGCAGGATTAGCCTGTAGGGCACTGAGGTAATTTTCCAGAGCCAGGCGTCGGCGGCTGTTGAGCAGAGCTTCCACTCGGGCCATGTGGGTTTCCACCAGCTGCTGCCTCTCGCCTGCTGACTCCTGCTCCACCGCCTCCACCTTCTCCTGGAAGTGCTGCAGATTACAGTACAGTGTGCATGCTGGAGTTAAGTCTGATCATATATACCAACAGGTAACATGGCAACATGGTGGTGAAATACACATTCGACTTGGAGAATGGAGGGATTGACAGATACTATTCTGAAGTTGCATGTTCATGTGGCAGTAAGAAAGTGTTGTCAAAAATCAAAAGGATTCCCTTTTTTTTTAGTAATAAATAAATTATTAATAGCGAAACATAAAAAAAAAGATGATGATACATTGTCTGACAATTAATCTCACATCCCTGTTTATATTGTTCTATTTTATCTTGTTGCATGTTGAAATCCTCTTTTTCTCTTCCTTTAAGACATGAATATACTTTTGCATCTTGGTCTTAAAGGTATATACCTTAATTCATCCAATCGAAGGAGATATAGAACGACACCTGCCAGCGAGCAGAGAATTAAGTTGGCAAGAAACCTGATTTGAAGCTCAACAAGCTACATGTTGCATGTTGTCAGTTTTGAAAATTCTTTTATTTTTTTTTTACTTGGCAAAAATGACATCCACAATTGTCCACATTTCAGATTCAACCATGTTGAAAACATTATCACAATATTTTTAAGTAAGGCTTGTGATTTCTAATTGTGAATACAAAACGAAAAGAAATCAACCCACTCCTGCATTTTGCAAAAGTAAAAAAAAATACATTCATCTCCCTCGTACACGTACTAATCAAGTACTCTTAGCTACTTTTGCCAAAGATAATGGAAATATTTTCAAATGTATTTTGAATATTTGGTGTGGTGTGTTCCCTACCTGGATGACGGCTCTCTTGTCAGCACGAGGAAGGTTTTTGGCTTGTCTCTCAGCCTCCTCCCACTCCCTCATCACCTGGACATACAGGAAGTCATGTCAAAGACAAAAACAACCATTTCTCGCTGAGATTTCAACTTCTCGACGAGGCAAAATGCCCAAAGGAAAAAAACATTTAGGCGGTAAAAACGCGTACTTCGGACATCTTTTCACGGTGTTTGGCCTCAAGGCTTTCTTTGGCCCTCTGAAAGTCGGTGTGTTCGTTGTCATCTCCAGGAGATTCAAGGTACTGATCCACGGCATCTGGAGGACTGGGGGCCATGGTGGGCACTGGGGGAGAGCGAAGAGGAGGGAGGGATCAATCACAGAGAAGTGGAAGGCCGAGTAAGGGGCACAAGAACAGGATGTCATGAAGCAGAGTGGCTCACAGGATGACCAGAAAAGAGGATGCAGGAAAGATAAATGCTGGAAAAACACTGATATCAGTCAGTCTGAAACGCACTATGCATTCCACAGCGGCAACATCAAACACGGTTCCAGTTCTTTGACAAACGAGTGGGTTAATCACACATAAGAGGTTAGAGCCACACAGAACATTGTTTTAACATCTACATAAATAATGTCATAAAAGACACACAGGTTATCAGAGGACAAAACGTGTTGAGTTTCCCAGAATAAGTGTGTGTGTGTGTGTGTGTGTGTGTGTGTGTGTGTGTGTGTGTGTGTGTGTGTCCATTTGTGTGCTGTTTAATGTGGGTTGGAGATAAGATGCGAATTGTGGAGTCAGGATCAGGGCAGACTGCACTCACTGAGGAGTTCACCGAGTGAAAACAGCAAATCAACCCGTTAACCTTTCACACATGAGCACAAACACATTCCAGCTTTCAACACGCTCAGCTGGTTAGACATATTGATGACATTGTTAAGACACCTACAACTGCCAGATCAGACTCCTACAGAGCTGCAGCAGCACACACAAGACCGTAAAACTGTGTAGTACAATGCAAAGCATGCAGACACACGTGTATAGTGATCCATGCAGACGCACGCTGACATTAAAGGTTCTCTGTTTACGCTGCTTCGTCCACATGCTGCAAGAAGTATCAGTTAGTGTTACTGGTTGGAAAAGATGAAATGAGTGATTATATGATTCAGAGGTGAATGACGTCTCTTTGTGACTGTATCATGGCCACTTTCCATCAGAGACATCCCTTCATCTGCTGGCTTTTACATTATTTCTTGACATTGTTCTTTGACTACTGAGCTCAAACATGACCGTCAAACTGCTGACTGTCAAAATGATACAGCTGGCGGTATAATATAGTTTTCTTTTTGTCCATAAATCCTACAAAAACAATCAACCAATCAATTGTATAAATGAATTGATTCCTCTTTGCCACGGACACCTCTCCTGGTATAACCAGACGTAAATTCACTGAGTGAATATGTGGTTCTGGCCCTGCTCCAATGAGTACGGTTTCCAGTTGGTGCATTGGGTGAAAGGTTTCCTCATGATAATAAACATGGGCACTACAGTATGTTTTAATTCAATCCTTCATACAAAGTTCTGATTGTCTCAAATATTCATTGCATGGGTTAAACTAGTCCATAGCAGATGCTCTATTTACTCCTGTTTGATGAGTACTGTATTTGTTAAAAACACAAGTGCCCAGCTGTGTCAGGAAATAACCTAGCCCTTTTGAATAATGAAATAACTAATTCAACATTCAGAAAAACACTTTTAATTTTCCTACCTAAGGCTATGAGATAATTGGTACTGCTCTTATGTCTGTCTGCTAAATATGAAGCTACTTTCAGCAGTCAGGCGGCAGGCCAGGTGTTTCTCTTTTTTCCATCTTTGCGCTAACCTAAGCTAACTGGCTGCTGGCAGCAGCTTCATATTGTGTGAACAGTCTTAAGAGCGATATCGATCTTCTCATCTAACTGTCAACTGGAAGACAAATAAGCACTTATTCCCAAAATGTTAAACACTATTTAAATCTATTTTTAGAGATTCGAGTCTTTAGCAGGAGCAAATTGTTGATTTGGTTTTTGTTTGTGGGATTCATTCACAATAAGAAAATATAGAAAACTGCCAGACTTGTGATTTTAGAACTTTCACTTTTCTTTATGTTTACCACAAATTTTAAGACATTTAGATGAACAAATAAAAAAAATAAAAAAGAGACGGGTGATTTCATGGCCCTCGTTTTTGTCCCGTCTCTACTTTTCCTGTCCAATCAAAGATACATTTTATTTTATCTTGATGAGACAATAATATCACATAATATGAGATACAAGAGGATGAGGAACTGAGTCCAGCTGTCAGTGCTCTGATTGGTTAAGAGGCATCAGACAGTCAGGACAGAGAGAGACAGAGAGACTGAATGAGACAGAGAGACAATCTGCAGCAGCCTGAGGACAGTAAATACAGTAGGCTTGTTATGTGGACACTTCAGGGTTGAGCTCCAGTCCTGTGACTTACACGAGCTGCTGCAGACAGCTAGGCAGTACTCCTCCGACTCAAAGTTATTCCTGTTGCCCCCACAGCCCCCAAACAAGAAGGGAGCACAGCGGCCCTTCTCGGGCAGGAAGTACCAACGCTCCAACATGGCATGACACGGGCCTGACTCGGCACGAGCCCAACAAACCGCTGAGGTGTGTACACACAGGCAAACAAAAAATGAATGCAAAAATGTGAGCTTCTAAATTTCATGGAAAACAAAACAACACGTGACGGAAAACCAACTGCAGAATGAAGAAATGTAAACAAAGTGTGTGAATCCACTTGATTTCTCACCTCGAACGACTTCCTCAACTGACTCAGTGGTGGTGGTGGTAGTGGTTGTCATGGCAATGTTAGCATTGCGCTCATCGCTATCCCGTTCGTAGGTCACGTCGTCGTCCTCCTCCTCCTCTTCCTCCTCCTCCTCATCGTCATCCTCATTGCCATCTCCGTTCTCATCTCTTTCAAAGGTTTCTTCCTCTTCATCCTCGTCTTCATCGTCCTCAGTGGTGGCTGTCTCTGTGTCTGCTGGACGCGTCATGCTGCGGACAGAGTGGTGGGTTCAGTCTTTGGATCAACAGGTGTGTGCGGATGGTGATGAATGTGTCTGAGTAACAATACCTGTTATCGGAGTATTCAGTCTCAGCTCCGCCCCACCAGACGTCAGACTCCTCCCCTTCCAGCTCTGTGCTGTCTGACTCTCGCTCCGCCTCCAGTGGGCAGCACACAAACTCCACCCCTCGGAAACGATCGATGCCACATGGCAACAGCATCCCGTAGTCATGGAGATCCATGGAGCGGTCTCCGCAGGACTAAATTTAATAAAAGACATTACTCGTGACTTCCAAAAGAGCTCCAATGGCTCGCTATATGCAGTTATATACTGGCATCCTAAATCAAATCACATAACATTCAGTCATTTCAATCCTCGAGAAAGATTATTGTGGAAAACCTTGAAGTCTGAGCCATGGCTTATTTATTATAATAGAGGTGAAATAAACCAATAAATGACAGGTAATTGCCTTTGTGAGTGACTGCGCTGAAAAGGACAAGGATAAAAGGAACACAAATCAGAAGACGATGTCGAAGTAGGTTGACAGGAGATACGAGTGGCGGGAGGATGAAATTAAGGAGTGCTGAGTCATTCAGTGGGGGGGGGGGGAAGACAAATGGACACAAAAGGCCACTACCTGACAATGATAGTGAGAGGATACCAGGCAGCATGAGTTAAGTTGACATTGATTGCTGCCTTACTGTCCATCCTCACCTCTTTGGCTACATTGTGCCAGTGCAGGTGGCTCTCACATTGGTCCATACGCTCCTGGTGCAGGAACTTACACTTGTCAGGAACGAGCAGGGCGTCGCTCACAAACTCCCCAACTGCAACATGAATAAGTTTTTACCCTTTGCGCTTAGTGTTTCTATTCGAACATGGAACCATATACAAATACGCTCAGTAGCATGTATCTGGGCCATTAAAATTGCTTACCCAGGCAGCGGTATGGCACCACAATGTGTGTGTGACTGCGGCATTGCTTGCGGCCTTTCTCGCACCAGTTGGGGATGCTGATGGGCTGGTTGGCCTCCACAACATTCGTGATCTGCAACTCTGGGTACACCTGTAAGAGACCAGTGAGATTTTGATGTTCTTACTGTACTATCCTTTTCCCTGTTGTGCCTGCTTCCTGCCTCTCGCCTCTGTTTCTTTCTGTGTCTCAGCAGTGCTGTCTCACTCTGTTTAAATACCTCCTGGCAGTACTGCAGGATGCCCTCCTTGGTGCCAATGCAGCTCATGGTGCCGGAGGGGTCAGAGTCCCATTTGCCACTCTGTACGTTGATGTGCATGTTGAACTTCCCGCAGAACATGGCCACCTGGGGCTCAGTCAGCAAACCCACAGAGTCATCAGCAGGCACCTGGACAGACAAGGAGAAAGAGAGGACAACGATGAAGACTCACTGTAATATGCTGGCTAAAGTACGGCTTAACCATAAATATCTCCTTGTGCAGCTTGTTTATATTTAATCCCTCTCAGTTTATCCCACAACAACATTTGTGTGTACAATACTGAGATTTATAATCTCTATAAGGATAAAAGCCTCTTTAAATTACTCTATAATATCACGACACATTTAAGTTATTATATAAATATGTAAAAGTAAGTACTGTTTTAAGCTTAAGCCAGGGAAATTCTCTGAGTCCAGAAGGCAGAGAGATAAGCATTAGAGGCACAGGGCAGCACATGTGCCCTTTGTTAGTCTGGCTTTGTTCATTTTCTGTATTAGAGAAAGTGACACAAGAGTGGAAGGAAGGCCACGTGAAAAGATGTGGGAAACCACAATCTATTTAAATTCAGCTTTGATCAAACATGACGCAAGAACAACTTCTTTAAATAAAATTGTCTTTGGACATTTCCTTTCACCGCTCTGCACGTGATGTTCTTCCTTCCTTTCTGTTCAGGGGAAAAATAGGAGGATGACTTCTGTGTTTCGCTTTATGGGCCATCCATCTTCTTTGGCGAACATCAGAAAACACCGATGCTGCAAACTGACAAAACGCTAGCGACCAAGCCATCTGTTGCCAATCATCAAGTGACTAATTCCGAGTTGATGCTGTGTTTGTCTCTGACGATCTGCATAATATTACCCTCCTGTTAATCTGAATGGGATAACCCATTGTTTTTCCTTTGTCGAAACTGCTCTCTTCTTACCATAACAGACCGTTGCACAATGTTAGCCATCATTTATTTTCATGCGCAATTCCATTTTTTTTTTATTTGAGTCCCTTGCTTTATATGGCACATCCATCGTGCTCATTGTATTTGAACACAAAGAGAAATGGACAACATACAGCAGTAAGTCCATTAACCGCATCCCAGCCGAACGTAGGGAGTGATGTGTGATGTGCGTGAGATATTAACTCAGGAGTATTAATCCTGATCCCTGCTACCTTGTGTATCAATCAACGAACAGTCGTTTACCCAAAATATTGTTATCACTAATTCATGCCTTCGAAGTAACAACTCCTTGTAAAAACATTTAAGCCACAAGCAACAATTATACAAAGCTGTGGGCAACCCGTAAATTGTTCCTGCTCTTTCATGTCCATTACACTGAGGTAACCTGTCAGACCTGGCTGTACATTGAGGAAAAAAATATGGAAAACACTCCTGTGTGGGCGTTTGGGAGTGGCAACAACACATAACTGCAAAAAGTTATCACATCTAAGTCCCGATGTTGCTAGACTTGGTGTTTTTGTCACGAGCCCATCATGAGGTAATCACCAGCCTGCAGCCTAAAAAAAAACATGCAGCAGACAAAGTGAATACACTGCAACACAATTGGTGAATTTAATCAGATTAAATGGGAAAAGAATGAAACTAATTTCCCCAGGCGTACCATCTGGACCCTGGGGAAACATGCAATCTTAAAATACTACAAAAACTTGCATATAAAAACAGAAATAGTACACAAAGCACCCAAAAACAACGTTGAGTCCCATCTAAATGGTACCGATATAGCGTCACGACAGTTACAGGTATGACATCAAATAGTATGTCCTGCATAATTTTGCTGTGGAGACATTTTTTTTTCTTCCACTGCAGCGCACAGGGGTTTGGCTGGGGAGGGTGTAAAGTAGGTGTGTGAGTATGATGAGCCTGCAGTATCTCTATAGATATTTGCGCCCTTTAACGCAGCACCTTAGTGCGAAAACAGCATCTATTGAGTGACATATTACAATGCAGGTCCCCGTTCAATCCTTATTTTCCAGCTGCTCCTGAGCTGCATATTTCTCTCTGGTCCAGCAGCAGGCTGCAGGCGCCATCTTGCTTGTATGAAACCAATAAGGCTGCATCCTTTTTCCATTCTCCTCAGCAGTTTTACCACCTCCTCCTCCTCCACCTCCTCCTCCTCCTCCACCCTGCAGGCTCCGCTGGACCGAGCGGCACTAACACCGCACATTAGCGATGCTAAAAAAAAAAAACAATGAGCTGGGCTTTTCACATAAAAGCTGAACCGCCCGTGTTGTTTTGTAATAGTTAGTCAGCGTGAACAAACTGTGTGAACGTGAATTTACCGTTTTGTGAGCAGATCTCGGTTCTCACGTTAATCTGTGTAATATTCTTGGAAAAAAAAAAAAAGCTAACAAACGTTAGCTCCCTCACCCTGTTCACTGCTCTAGTTAGGGGATTTAATTTGCTAAATAACGACTAACAAAAACACAACCACTAACTAAAACCTAGTATTAAACAGACATTGGTACAAAAAAACAAAAAAAACCACGAAGACAAACAAAACAAACAAACATGGCAGGGCCGAGCTGTCAATCACTGACATCTAACGGTCGGCCTCGGTAGCATCGCCGACATTATTGGTTCGGTTGGTTTATTCTACGCAGTAAATCTGTTCAGACTTACACAGCAAGAAGTTCCGAAATGTCAGGCTGGATGGGTTTGGTTTAGTGGATCAAACGGAGTGTGGGCCCCCCCCCCCCCCGGTTAAGCCCGGTAATCATGTAATCTCTGGCAGCAACACGGTCGTTAACGGTTATGAACCACTTCGGTGTTTGTCTTTGTACGTTGACTTTTTTTTTTTTTTTTTTTTTTTAAAGCGAACCTTATTCAGATTTGGGTTGTAACCCGTCTAACAAACGGTGGCGAGAGGCCCGCCGCGGCTGAGCACCGAGCCGGGGTGGTGGTGGTGGTGGTGGAGGGCCACACGACTCACCGACGCTCCGCCACAAGCTGCGGTTTCTCCGCCGAACTCACCTCGGATGAAAGCGTCAAGGTCGCCACCAGTAACAGCAAAAGCGCCGTGTGCTCCTCCATACCGTCCTCCCGGTATCCAGCACCGCCGTTATGTTAACGATTTTTTTTTTTCTTTTTTTTCTTCTCCCCCGTTTGAACTATGAGAATTGTTTAGATATTTTCTGCGTCGACACAACAGCCGGCTGTGGTTGTTCCGATCCCGACGGACTTCTCTGCTCGGCTCCCGGTGACGGTGTGAGGCTGGATGTTTGGATTGGTCCTCGACGGGGCGGGGGGGGTGTAAGCGCGCCCACGTGTGTGTGTGTGTTTGTGTACGCGCACGCACGCGTGTAAGGGTATTTTAAGGATTAAGTCTTTATTTTAGGGTTAAGGTTAGAATTAGGTTTAGGTTTGGGTAAGTATTGGGGTTTGGGCACTTGGTTGTGTTTGGTTCCGGTCCAGGGAATGCTTTATTTGTTAGAGTGTCCTCACAAAGATAGAAAAAGCAACGTGTGTGTGTGTGTAGTTAATGTTGGGATGCTGTCAGCCCAGGGACAGATCAATGAGGGTCCTCAGAAAGACGGCATGTGTTTCTGTGTGCTTTCATGCCATTGTTTTATATGATTGCACACAAAATGTGGTCCTACAGTAAAAACAACACAATATTGTATCATAGTTATCCCATATTAATATGACATCAATTCATAAAGTTTGTCATCAGGAAGTGGATATGTCGTGCACTGCTTTCCTTATATAGATAGACATCAATGACGGTCTTCCTGAATCTATTGCCAAGTTTCACAATCAGCATGAGGAGTACAGAGCTGTTCTCGGGTTTTAACCACGGTTTTGACGGACGGATCTAGAGATATAACGACATGACGTTGGGCAGCTCAGGATAATAATATCAATACATATCATCTGGCATTACCCGAGAGGAAACATGCGGACTTTTCTGGGACTGGTCTTGGTGTTAATGGTCTCAGGTAAGCCTCTTTCATATCCCTAAATTAAACTGTCTTTCTCCCTGAAAATAGAGCCTATTGCAGATGCTGTATCAAGAAGTACTCATACAATGTGAAAATACTACAAGTAAAAGGCTATTTTACACATTGGTCCCTTTTATAAATAAAAAAATTTCTAAATCATTATTTTCTTTATTAAAGCCTCATTCACACAACATATATATTTTGTGCACTCAAGTTAGCCTATTATCTTCCACATCCAATAGCCTATAGCAGAGGTCTTCAACAGGAGCTCCAGATTATTTTCTGTAGATTTAAATGTTTACAGAAAGCCTCACAGCAGCTCCTCTTGTACTATGCCATTTGCTGTAAATAAGCTTCCTTTAAAAAAAAAACCACAGCAATGTAGTGACTCATCACGATGATAACATTTTTTTAATACAACAATGCGTTAAAAGTTAAATCTTAATTAAAGACATGTAATGTATGAATACAGAACCAAATACATGTGTTTTGTAAAAAGGTTGTAGAGAATCACAGCAGATTTTTTTTCCCCCCCCAAGGCTTTACTTAACAACACGTTTCAATTAAATCAAACTATTTTATATGTTGGCTATAAGCAGGACTGAAGCTGAAAATTCAGGTGAAAAGTGTCTCTTTGTTTACTTAATTTTCCTCTTTCGGTTTAGTTTTTCTTGCTCTTGAACAGAAATGTAAACAAAGTGAGTTTGTATTTCCTTTCAAGAAGTGGCTCTTAAAGAGTTTGAACAAGAAACCATAATGAAAGGGTCACATTGAAACTGGGTCACAGAACTGCACAGAAACGGGCAGAATGGACACATTTATAATAAAGTTCAAAGTGATTTGAACATATAAATATTCTGCTGTTATAACTTGCAAACAGGAGAGGTAATGATTCACAGGAAAAGAAACATGACGTTACATGATCTTCTACACAAACAAGAGATGTTTCTTATAGATTTAAAGAAAACCTTTCTGATGGAAAACTGCGATTTGTTTTTAATACACATGAAGTGAAGCTTGGTTGTTTCTTCTGATGACACTTCACATAATTCTAACCATGATTATTATTTATTAAGTGTTGAATCTGTATTTAATCAGGTAGTATCATTAAGATTCTGATCGCTTTTTCACGAGACAGGGAAACGTTGATAACCAGATAACCAAACAATCAGCATTCACAAATAACACAATTGGTAAACAGTCCTAAAAAAAAACCATCAAATAATAAAGTCAAATTTGCAGTTTATGGCTTTTAAAGGGTTCAAAGCATTAAAACCTAGATGTGCCAAGTGTACCGCTGAGAACAGCTGAAGCAGTTTCTCCGACATGTTCTTTTATTACAAGATTTAAATGTTCAAGAGATGTTTGGAACAGCTTGAAGAAGGTAATCATCCAATTAAGTTCTTAGCCCTGTACCAGTACACTCTAAATTTAAGAGTCACTCTGAGCAGCCCATTGAAAAGTCGGCCTATGAAAGTGACTCTAATAAGAAAAAAGCTTCTGACTGAGAATGTGACTCCAAATTAAACTAAAATCTATTGATTGAACTAAATCTGTCATGTTTTCCCAGATTTATTGAAGTTACATCAGTTGGTTTCAAGTCCAAGTATAGTTCAGTTCAGTCAAATGTTCAATGCAGCAGGGAAACGTATCTGCTCAGAAATGTTTTTAAAACTTTGAGGAGATTCTGACAGCTTGACTAATGATAATCACCTTTTCTGTTGTAGGTGATGGCGAGGTTGCTGTTACAGGTGTCTTAGAGCAAAGTGTCCTTCTGCCATGCACCTGCTTGGATAGAAATTTGACAAGTGATTTTAAGTGGCAGAAGAAAGGCAGCGAAATGAAGCTGTTGTTCATAAACAATACGAACAAGTCATACTTCGGGCCCGACTACAAAGGCAGAGCCAAAATATTTTTGAATGAGAACAGCAGTAACTGCTCTATTCTCCTAACCAACATCACAGAGGGTGACCAGGGGAGATACAGCTGTATTTTCACCAGCAAAACATATCAATCTTTATCTGTGAATCTAAATGTTTCTGGTGAGTCATGAATTTATTCAGTCAGCATACCAACAATATTTATCCACTTAAAAACTTCCTGTTGAATCTTTCTTAATTTTAAGCCATGTCTTGTCTCACCAGCGAGGTACAGTGTTCGTCAGCATGCTCCTATCAACCAGAGTGATGGTGTATGGCTTCACCAGTGTGATGTGAAAGCGCACTACAGAGAGCCTGAGATTCAGTGGAATTTAGATGAAAAGCTTCTTACAAATACGTCAACGATGAACATATCCATCACACGCACCGTGGACGCTTCTACTGGCCTCCACCATCTCACCAGCAAACTCAGGACTGAACTCAGCTGGACATCAGAGCCTAAATGTGTCATCAAGCCAGAGGACATAACTACGACGGGTAACTATTCTTTTAAATGAAAGTGTCAAAGAACACATGTTTCCTACATTTATTACAGTGAAAGCAAAACAATATTAAATGTAAATCAGCAACAGTCATAATACAACACAACTTTAGAAAGTTACATCTTGTATAATATGTTTAAAATAACGTCTGTTGCATCAAATCATTAAGAAAACTAAATAATTGTATTATTTACTGATTCATATTTTCTTCGGTTGTAGCACCAATAACATCAGACGGTTTCAGGAGGCATGACTTTCCATTCATCATCATTGTGACATTCTTGGGACTTTCCTTAGTTTTGTGTTGCAAGATTACACGGTAAGCTTTTGTCATCCTGCCAAATTAATTTAAGTCACATGATCTTTGAGGATTACTGTTTAAACCGGATTTGCGCGACAGAGTTGTTGGCAGCCATTACCTGTTTTTCCTCTTCCATGTTGATGTTTCCATTGCTATTGTGTCTCTCAGGGAATTTTATTTAGCCATATCTCTTTGTCTTTAATAAGTAGGTTTCACCGAGGACAAATGGAACGTGACAACTTCAAGAGCTGAATGGATGGGAAAGTTCCTCTCCTCTGAACAGGTGAATGGATGGGACTTTACAGACACAAACCGGTTGCATCCTGCATTCATGCTCATGGAATGGGCTTCTGAAATGAACATTCAGTTTTCATTCTGGAAATTCTAGATGAACAGTGAAGTAAAAACATGTATGTGTCTGAGGGCGACTGTGCTTTTCTCGTGAAGTTGACTTCTTTCTTTTCTTATATGACAAGGTGTTAAAATTTTACTTGTTGCATTTATGGTAGACTGGTTAAAGTGCACTTTGCTTTTTCTCTGCCTTACCACATTTGTTTCACATTTGTAAATAATCATGTTCGTTCATCTGTGACATTTTTATGACACTCAAGAGGTATTACGCCAAAAAGTAATGCCAGTGAATAATCCTTACCTGGAAAGTCAGAGACTTTTTTTTCAAACCATTTTGATCTTCTCCAGTCTGAAAAGATGCTGTTAAACTCTGGGAACTGGTAAACAGATAGATTGCTGGTCCAACTCTGATCCCATGTTCTGAGTTTAGTCAGCAGCTGCAGTCAGAGCGGACAGATCTGAAGAAAGCTTGAGAACAGGGAACAGCAATAAAACATGATTATCAGCCTTCTCTGATCAATAAAGGGTTGAAATAAAAAAAATTAAAAAAACGAACCTGACAATGCTGTAACTACCGGTAATGGAAGACAAACAAAACAAACTAAGCTCTTTGGTCTTTTTGTGCATATTTCCTTTTGTTTTGGGGTTGCTAATTTCTTGACTCCCTGGCATCATTGTCACTTGTGCTTTCTTTCTGTAACTTGCTTATCATGTGTGCCTTAGTGAATGTCACTGATAAAGCTCAGTTGGCACACCATACTCCAACATTGAGAATATTTAAATATGTTGAGACTGCATTTTTGTGAGCCAATTTTTTAAAATGTGAATTATGTTAAACTATAGCTGAGTCCAGCATTTTTATTTTAATAAAAACAGTTATGTTTGAATGACACACACTTTGCAGTGCAATTCCAAGGACTCACGACCAGGAATCTAGCAATAACATTTCATTGTAAAAAGCACAATGGTTTACTGTGATCTAATGTTTTTTTAATTTCCCTTTTTTCTTTATTAAAACATACTAACAAACATACTGGGGTGGAAAATCTTTTGTGGAGTTTACATGTATTGCAATTGCAATCTATATATGGTATTGTATTTTTTTCTTGAGAAATAATGCTTAGCAATCAGTTAGCTATGAGATTTTTTTTTTTTTTTTTACCAGCAACAATCACAAACCGAAAACAAATAGGACTTTCTTGGCATGTACAATAACTCACCTCTGACAAAATCCATCACAGTACAATAACACTGTTGACTGTGTTTCTTGGTTTGTTTGTATATTATATATATAGATATATACTGTACTGTGTATATATATATATGTTGACTGTGTTTCTTGGTTTGTTGTATATAATATATATAGATATATAATGTACTGTATATACTGTGCATTTTATATTTTATATTTATATTTTTTACTGCTATTTACTGCTATTTTATTTTATTGCTTTTCTATTATTCTATTCTATTCTATTCTATTCTATTCTATTCTATTCTATTCTATTCTATTATTTTATTCTATTATTTCTATTATTATCTTATTGCTTCTGTATGCTGCTGTAGCGAAAAAAATTTCCCCTCGGGGATTAATAAAGTAAATACCTACCTACCTACCATGTATACAGCTCGTAAATTGGGAAAGTTTTTAAAAGAAACATCGGAACATAGAATTTTTTTTCCAAACTAAATAACTTAATTCAAAAAAATAAAAAAAAAATAAAAATAAAAAAAAAAATCTCTTTTGAGTCAAATGCCTTATATATATATATATATTAAAAAAAATTAAGGAATATAGTTAACTTTGAATGGTTCCTATGTAGTAATCAGTCAAATCTAATACTAATCGTATATCAGAGCCGCAGCCACGCTGTGTTACGTCTTCGTTGCCTTGTGACGTAGACACCAGGAAGTACTACACATGGCTAACAGGCTAGCTCGGGGCTAGCGAGCAGAAATGAGTCCGCATCTAAAAAAAAACATGATTGCGTGTGTTTTCACAGGCTGAAACGAGACTGACGTTTTGTCCAAGGTAAGACAGTCTGCACGACGGAAACAGCGTGCTGTAATGCTATTACAGCGGTTAGATAACAAAGTTTGTTAGCTCGATGCTAACGTATGCAAACACTGTTAAATCCGGCTTGTATAATAAAATGCAATCTGATGCAATAGCTCAGTCATAAATCAGCTGTGTCTGTTAAAGAGGTGTTGCATCTTAACTATTGACTGTTTCTAAAGTTGCGCCCACTCCATTTACAAACACCAGGAGACAAACATTAAAAATACATTTCAATTTAAATGCACCACAGACTATCACCTCGGTAATAAACACGCAGTATCATTGAATTAACACTTTCTGACCGTGTCAAAAGAAACTGAATATTTTGGTCCTCTGACTGTAAAAGTAGAATTTGTGGCAGATCGGTTTTTATTAGATTTCATTAAGTTGTTTAGGTTTTCCTTTTAATGCGGTAGGGTTCACAATATCCTGATATGTAATGGGATATATTAATGAATTCAAAAATATTTACATTTTATACCCAATAGGCAGAAACCCAGATTATTATTCTCTCTCAACTAATAGATTATTCAACCGTTTCAGAGCTTAATGTTTGGTACATTTACTTTTAAAATTGACATAAATTGATAAAACACTGGTGTAGTAAGTACATTCATGTCAATTCACCCATTAAGGATTAAATTGATTATTTCCAGCACTGATCGAGTGCACATCCACAAGAGGAATCTACAATGGGCCAACGAAGGAGAGCGGCAGCTGTGAAGAACTCTCCATCCCAGAGACACTCTGGAGCTCCTGCAGAGGTCGACAGCGGGAAACACAACATCTGCATGGTGTCTGACTTCTTCTATCCAAACATGGGGGGAGTAGAAAGCCACATCTACCAGCTCTCCCAGTGTCTGATCGAAAAGGGACACAAGGTGGTAATTGTCACCCACGCTTACGACAGGAGGAAGGGCGTCAGGTACCTGACCAACGGGCTGAAGGTGTACTACCTGCCCCTGCAGGTGATGTACAACCAGTCCACAGCCACCACCTGCTTCCACAGCCTCCCGCTGCTGCGCTGTGTGTTTGTCAGGGAGCGCATCACCGTGGTGCACGCACACAGCTCCTTCTCCGCCATGGGCCATGATGCGCTGTTCCACGCCAAGACCATGGGCCTCAACACGGTGCGTGACTCAAAATGATTCGACGGGTTTAACGTCATTGTGTTGCACATAATTTGCCGACGAGGCTAAAGAGCGCTATCATTTCCAGGTGTTCACTGACCACTCGCTCTTCGGCTTTGCCGACGTCAGCTCCGTGCTGACCAACAAGCTTCTGACCGTGACGCTGTGTGACACCAACCACATCGTGTGCGTGTCGTACACCAGCAAAGAGAACACGGTACTCCGTGCGACGCTCAACCCAGAGATAGTATCTGTTATTCCCAACGCTGTCGACCCGACAGACTTCACCCCCGACCCCTCCCAGCGCCAAGATGACAGGATCACGATCGTCGTCATCAGCCGTCTCGTCTACCGCAAAGGTAAAGAGAAGTTATTGTGTTTGACTTCTTCCCACTTTTAAGGTAGGTCGTACTTGTAGCTGCAGGGTGCCGGGATGAATCAGACACTGCCCTTGTTTTGGAAACAAAGTTCAGGCCCCCATTTTTGTCCAGTTGCGGGCCTTATTTTACACTTTCATCAGTGCATCTAAAAACAGGAGAAAGACAACATTAATTAGGTTTGGTTAGGTTAGGTAGTTACTTTTTTAATCCCCGAGGGGAAAATGTTTTCGCTACAGCAGCATACAGAAGCAATAAGATAATAATAGAATAATAGAAAAGCAATAAAATAGCAGTAAAATAGCTGTAAAAAATATAAAATATAAAATGCACAGTATATACAGTATATACAGTACAGTATATATCTATATATATTATATACAAATTATGATCGCACCTTAACAGACAAATCAGGACTTTATATCAGTTAATTTTGTATTTTCACAGATGTACAGTTTTAGCTCACATGTTGGACCATAAGGACAGTCGCATGAAATTGCAGCACAAAACATTTTAATTAAATTATTAACAATGTTTATATAATACACACTGTAGTTGTCTACAAGAGAGCACTGTATGTAACATGTTTATCTAAAAAATGAATACTGGTTAATCTGTAATTTCCAAACACTCAATTATCTTTTTACATATCAGCCTCAACAATCCAGTTTCTTTAATAAGGTTCGATTAAGAATTACATCACTGTCATTGAGAAAACACGCGTTCACTTTCTTTTCCTCTCTTCAGGAATTGATCTTCTCGGTGGAATAATCCCAGAGCTCTGCCTCAAATATCCTAATCTACACTTCTTAATCGGCGGAGAGGGACCGAAGAGAATTGTGTTGGAGGAAGTGAGAGAGAAATACCAACTGCATGACAGGTACCGCTGGATGCTCATATTTCCAGAGGTTATTTCATAGGAAGGCAACAACTACACTGCTTTTAAGGACATGTCTTTGGTTGGAAAAAATGCTGTGAAATGGCACCGCTTTACTTTCATGTTTAATCTTATGTCTCAGTGGTAAAGCAGAGACATTTCATGATCTGAAACTTGGCAACACTGTCTTGAATATTTACACAATGTGTGGGAAGGATTGCAGATACGCATTGTTGTGTATGAAAATACAGCGAGTTCGACTGTGTTTTCAGAAATGATCCTGTGACGGGAGTCTAGTATGGAGGGTTGAACACTCGGTTTGTGTGTATCAATGCTGATGTGGCTAAAGTCTTTAAACTGAATCTGTGCAGGGTGCGTCTGCTCGGTGCTCTGGAGCACAAAGATGTGTGTGGCGTTTTGGTTCAGGGTCACATCTTCCTCAACACATCGCTGACTGAAGCGTTCTGCATGGCCATCTTGGAGGGAGCCAGCTGTGGACTGCAGGTTTGTTGTCATTCATAGAATAATTCAAGGAAATCGAGCAATAAGTAGGCTGTGCAGGATTTCAGTCCAATGGCACAATACCGAGGCCAACAAGTCAGTTTGTTTTACAAGGAAAAATGATCTTTAAAGTCACCTGTCACCAGATTGAAGGGAAAGACAGATGTGACACTTTGACCCAAGACAGCCAGACCATGAAATATTTTATTCTGTTAGAAATAGTATTTATTCTCATTTATTCATTTGCATTTATACCTGTGTGTTTGTATGAAATATGAACATCCATTCCTCTTATCTCAAAGGTGGTAAGCACTCGTGTGGGGGGCATCCCTGAGGTGTTACCTGAGGACCTGATCACCCTGTGTGAACCCACTGTGCGCTCATTGTGTGCTGGTCTGGAAACAGTCATTGCCCAGCATCGGTCGGGCTCCGTCCCCTCTCCCGCCTCCATCCACGAACGTGTACAAAACCTCTACACCTGGAGAAACGTGGCAGAGAGGACTGAGAAAGTAGGTTGACCAAAATTTCCTGGCAGTATCACTGCAATATGTATTATGGATTTACACTGAATCGTGTCCTTTTTGGTTGGTCAGACAGCTGAAAATACAAGAATACAGTAAACAGACGGAAGCTGCAGATTGTGTTTTCACCTTCTTCAGCATTGTAATCTCTACCTCTTTCTCTCACACAATTTTAAGATGTATGATTTGACTTTTTGTGGCGAAATGCACCTTTTAGAGTTGTAGTTAAATTCTACCTGTACGTTTTCGTCTTTTTCCAACACGGGCTTTTATCCTCAACGTTTTATCAAGAAACTTAGCATATTTTACAATGAAGTTCTTAATTATTTGGACAGATAACTGAGTGGCGTAACATTTTCGGAGACATACTGCATCTCTACTTGCAGTGCGTTTACACTTATGTAGCCTTTTGAAGTTTAGAGAAGCCGTTAAAGAGTTGATTCTTTTTCAAATTCAAGCATCTTTGCATCATGAGATACAACTGTGAAGACCTGCTTTTAAAATAAGATACAAAGTACGGGACGCGATCTGATTACCCAGCTGATGAATGTGTACACAGAAGAAGTAACCAGGTTACCGAAACACATGGTTTTCCTGCGTAACCGGATTTGTCCGAGTATCCTGTCGTCTCTTGTGAGTGTAAATGGTCCACACAGCTGAACCTACGATAGATGCTGAATTGTTTGTAGCCACTCATCACTGTGTTTTTCCTCTCAGGTGTACGACAGAGTGGCCGGGGAGGAGGTTCTTCCCCTGGACAGACGGTTACGGAGGCTAAGGGCCCACTGCGGCCCCGTGGCTGGCTCCATCTTTGCGTTTGTAGCCGTGTTAGACTTCCTCTTCCTGCTGCTCCTTCGATGGTTGGTGCCAGACCGGGTCATGGACGTCGCTGTGGACGGCACCGGCCCTCGCGGCCTGTGGAGGCAGGAAACAAGCAACGGAAATCAGGGTTTCTCCAAACGTGCCATGAAGCGAGCAGCAGAGACAGAAACCTCATCGCAGTGATATCTCCAAACCTGCTCTGCCTCACCTCCAGCTGTTTACAGGGTGTTGTATGTGCTTTTCATGGTGCTGACAAACATTTTAAACATGACTACTTAATGCTGAATGTGCTCATGGTCACCCAGAACATTGTTTACATTTACTCACCAAAAGGGACCTTGTGTGAAAGCATCCTATCTAAGACTTAGGCGTTTTTTTATAAAAAATTTAAATCTATAGCAGTTTATAAGCACTTTTTAATTTGTTGTGTACCGTTACAGATTGCACTGAACCAAAGGACAGAAAGGGCTGACTACTTGTACACTCACTGGGAAGCAAAGCTGCAGTATCTTACGTTCAGTTATCAGCAGACCTCATGTTTTTGTTTAATACTAAAATTCACAGATTTGTGAAGCTGTCATCAGAGCACATTGTTTAGTCCCAATTCAAACTTTATGAACGCCATTCTTTTGTTTTAGATGTTACATATTTATATGTAAATGTGGGAGTTTGACTTCAAAACAGTCAGATCTGGAAAATAAAGTACTTGCTAAAGTATAATCTGTTCTTACATGTCATTTTATTTAAATTGTTTCATCTTCTAGATACATTAAACAACTATATTTTTGGAGTTAGTTTTACGGAAGAGGCAGCTCTGGAAGGAAGAACGCCAGACAAAACACAGAGTAGCTGTGAAACGTGAGGAGATAGAGGGGCGTGTTTTCAAGGCTAACTGGGGATTTGTGTCAACATCGCACTGTGTCTAAATGAGCCTCATTTAAGAAGAAACTAAACTGAAAATACTAAACTTTTTTATGCATATACGTGTCTACATGTAGAGCTTCTATGTTTTTGACTGTGCATTTGGAGAAGTGAATGTGTTTTAGAGCTTTTCATTATGAGATATCCCTTGAGTTACATAGTTCATGTAGTGACAGCGTTTCAATCGCAGCTTTTGATAGTAAGTACTGTGCATTCAACTAAAAATATGTTGTCATCACAGAAAATACTGCACATCCACATTTCACAGGTTCAGCAAAACACTGCTCTTGTGTCCTCCAATTATCCAAAGTTTGAGAAACGTGTCCATGCCTGTGTGTGTTCCTCTGTTTTGTAGAATGCATAACTAAGTGTTTTCTCCAAGGTGTGTCAGCACAGCACCATTTCAGTATCCATTGTCATGTACAGTACATGCTGTGGACTAAATGTGGTAATGTGGAGGAGGTGGCCAGGACCCAGATAAGAAGGGGAGGAAGGTCTACTTCATGTTTGTGCATCCGACTGGGTGAGCTTGCATCCTGGACAGTCACAGAAGGGTCTGCTGTTGTTTCATTTGAATCATGGCTGCTGTTCAAACAGAGGTTTCCCTGTGGCCACAATCTTGGCAGAGGCCTCGTACATCTATGGGGGGCTGCCATGCAACTCGCTGATGGCTGGTAAGTTTATTCTGCTATTTTTTAGTTGTTCGGTTCAGTTGTGTTTTTAGAGAAATTAAAAGACGTTACTTCTTGAGCAAATGCACAAACTTTCCAATACGTGTGGTTTAGCTTTGCATTAAACAATAAAGACAATTTTAGACTTGTCTCTTTATAGTTTTAAGTTTTTTAAAAGTTACTATTTTTGTAATCAGATTTACATATTGGTTGAGACTTAAAAACTTTGCATGTCAAGTTTGTTGTCTGGCTTTACAGAACCCAACCAAACTCTGAATGCTTTTAGTTCAGTTGTTTTGGTGCTTAACAATTAAAATGACCCTGAAAAACCCGAAAAACAGGCATTCAAATGAAGTTATTGTAACATTACAATGGACAGAGCAAGTTCACTATGTTATGAATGTGGAGACCTTCCTGATCCTTTCCTCTGCCTCTCAGACTCCTGGTCAGACAGAACTCCTCTGCATGAAGCGGCTTATCAGGGCAGACTGCTCCACCTGAGGACCCTGATGACTCAGGTACAACTAATACAGGTCTTTCTTGAGTTTTACATCATGTCCTCCCAGTGCAACACGCAATCATTTCATGTGATCAAATTTAAATTAATATCTGACAGTATTATCCTCCCATCTCCCCTGCAGGGCTTCCATGTAGACACGCTCACCATGGACCGAGTGTCTCCTCTCCACGAGGCTTGTCTCGGTGGTCGTTATGCTTGTGCCAAGTTCCTGCTGGATAATGGTGCAAATGTAAGAAGACTGTCAATTTAATTCTACAGCATTTATCATCCAAATTAACACCCTAAAAATAAGTTTTATTTTATCATACAAGTTTGAATCAATGAGACTGATTTGGATGTTAAAGGTCTTTGTCCAGACAGAGGTCCAAATGTCAGGTGGGACATAGTTTAGATATTTGGGAATCAGAGCAGCTAGTCAGCTTCAATTTCAATATTGTTAAGTTTAACTTGGATAACTATTTGACTACAGAAGAAGAAAAAGGATTTACGAATGTTGTGATTATCGCTTCTTTTACATATTGATTGACCAGTTGGTCTCAAAAACATTTGACCACCACAAACCTGTTAAGAATCCTCGACAATCAAGATTTGAAAAGATTAGAGAAAAAGGTTAATTGTTATTATCATTGTGATTTCTTGTCAAAACATGAAATTGGGAATATTTGCTGAAATTACTTACATTTTGACTGAATTTGTAAGTAAAAGTAGAAATACAAAGTCTAGGGCTGTTAACCGACTGCATAATACCAGCACAGAAAGTTTATTTAGCCAATCAGCCTTTTCTTAAAAGACTTAAACTTCACAGAGTTTAAGCATTACAGTCTTTACAATTGCAAATGTTTTTTGAAAAAAAGCTTTTCTTTGTTGTTGACCAGAGTGTAATTCTGTATCAATGAAGTAATCATCCAAACCCTTGTAGTTGTTTTGTTTTACTAGAAACAACAGTGATGACATGAAGTCTGCTGTGCTTGGGTGTTTGTGTCCCTCTGTAGGCAGAGGCAGTGACAATAGATGGCGCCACACCTCTCTTCAACTCTTGCAGCAGTGGGAGTGCTGCTTGTGTCTGGCTCATCCTGCAGCACCACCTACCATCTGGTATCACCCATCCATGAGGCTGCAAAGAAAGGTGTGTGTCTGTGCAAAAATGGAAAAGGCGTCTCAGGAGAGATTGTGATGCAGTGTTGTACCTTCACCAGATCACAGAGAGTGTCTGGAGCTGCTGCTGTCCTGTGGGACTTGTATAGACTCGGAGCTGCTGGTGGTGGGGACGCCGCTCTATTCTGCCTGCCTGGCTGGGGCTGCAACCTGTGTGGAGGCGTTGCTGTATTCAGGTAACAACAAAAAGACTCAGACAAATGTCTATCCCCCTAACAGACGAATGTATAAAGTGGAAACCTCAGCTGTTCTTTTCGCTGTAGCCTTTTGTTAGTTTCACCTCTAGTTCTGCACAAAAATATATGAAATAAGAAGTGATAAACAGTTAAACAAAATATCCCTGAGAACTAAAACACTCTAAGGGTCCTTATGTAAGATGCAACATTAAGTCAAACATTAAAACCAGTTCTTAAAAGGTGAGTTCTCATTGCCTACATTTAGAAAACTCAAACTGCAGCAAGAACCCCTGCTATCCAGACTTGAGGATATAGTGGAAAAAACTAACGGGTCACATGCTAATATTAAACCACTCAGAAATGCCTGTACTAAGCTGTGTTCACAACAAACTTTGTCCGAGCTGCTTTCAGAAAGCCTCTTTTCTTCTTTTTTATCTGCGAATTTTACTTATTTTTTAATGCAAACTTCTCCTGACCTGTTAGCATTGGTGCAGACATCGCAGCTGTAGTTCCAAGAAATAGGAGCATCAAACGATTTATTCACCCGACACAATAAGAGTGTACATGATAAGAGTGATAATGTAACATTTTTAAATTACAGATAGAAAAAATATTTTTATTCCAGGGTTTGAGAGGACATCACTATACACTATGGAACAGACATGTCGCTCTGTTTTCTGTAATTTTATAGACAAAATGAAAAATGTCGTGCCAATTAATAAACAATGAAAATGATTACAGAATTCATTGCAGCCTTGGAATTATTGAATGCAGCTGATGTTGCTGCTTTTGTCCCCGCTCTTCCCTGATTGATTTTGACCATTTCTTTGCCTCCCTCTCACTTTCTATTTTAACATAAAAGCAGGCTTCCGCAGTTCACAGCAGCACATTTATTTTTATGGCATTTCTAGTCAGTCTAATTTAAGAGCTGCCAGACTTTACTGCAAATCATTTAATATTATTTAATGCTCTGCTCTAAGTTTCACCAGTTCCACTTTTCCATTAGTTGCTACCTTTCACTGTGTATATAGTTTCCAACCACATAGTACTTAAAGTAACTCTATAGAGCACATGAGGGCTTTTGGTGTTTACATCATGTAATTTGTCTGTTTTACTTGGTATCAGGTGTTAAATTTTTTTTCTGTTTTTCTGTATGTGTAGGAGCAGATATTCAATTAGGATGTGGGCAGGACAGTCCTTTACATGCTGCAGTTCGGGGTGCTAGAGCTGACGTGGTGGACCGCCTGCTGGACTTCGGTGCTGATGGGTCCTGCAGGAACGCTGAGGGAAAGACTCCTCTGGGTCTGTCGACGCCAAACAGAGCAGCGAGACTTGCACTGCAGAAAAGAGGTGTGTTGTAACATACTGACGCACCACTCACAATCCATTACCCTGTTTTATTTTTTTTATTTAACAGCTGTGTCCTCTCTCCTTTGCCCAGGTCCCTGCTCTCTGTCTCAGCTGTGTCGTTTCTGTGTTCGTCGAAGTCTCGGAAGGAGTCGTCTGCACAGAACCCCCAGCCTTTTCCTTCCTCACAGTATCAAGGACTTCCTTCTTTACCAGTGAGACACTGTGCTTTTGTAGGTTGACATGCTCAACATACATTGATTCGTCCGCACATTTTTGCTTTGCGACTCCTATACAAGGAAAAAACACCTCCACATTCAGTATAGGACTCAATTTTCATCTCTATTTTATGACAGTTGTTTTTATATTATATTTGTTGCAGTTTAGGTCAAACTCAAAAGGAACATTTTTGATACAAGAGTGGAAAACTATATTTCAGTGACTGTTACATATCAGGTTTTGTATTTTTATACTTAAACTAAAGCTCTCCATTGGGAATGTTTTTAAAGGTTAATTTATCAAGTTATTTTGTTTGTAAAAGTGTTTTGGCCTTTAAACACTGTGAATATTTCATATTAAAACTAATCATTTTGGCAGCGATGCAAATTTGTGGCAGATGTACAAAAAAGGTTTGAATAGATTTGTGTTTCTTCAGAAAAATTATGGGTTCAACATCAGCCAGAGATGAAGATCTTGTTCTTCTGGTAAGTCATCAAAACTTGTTGATTCCTTCCTACCAACTCAAATATATTTAAAAGTAAACCAGACAGCCTGGTTGCTTGGTGAAGCGTCTTCCCACGTTGTGCCCTTTGTCATATAACATCAGGTGGCTGGAGAGACACGTGAATCTGTACCTGCTCTATCTGCCAAGTTGCATTGTGAGTAACGTAGGCACCAGGTTTTTGAAGAGGAAGAATGCATGAATTGCTCCTTTGAACCTCTATAAGATGCCATTTTGACTATTACAACGTCTGATCCCACAAAATACTATAACCAAAACCTATAAGTTTCTCTATCGACGCGGAATATATCTTTTATTGTGTAAAAAGTGTCAGTAATGTTTTTGGCACATTAGTGATCGACAGGTTGTGAGTGAGGAAACTCAGACACCAACCTGATGAGAAGACAACTGGAAAGATTTTAGTGGGAAAAAACACAGTGTTCTGGAGTTGTGTGTTTTACATCAGTGGATATGCAGTAAATATATAATGAACTGTTAAAATCCGTGTACATGCGACAACCCAGAATAAGGGTTTTAAATTGAGTAGCAGGAAATTATAAAAGACAATCAATGACAATGAAAACAGCAGCAAGCGTGAAGGATCTAAAGAACTGTGGAATAGACTGCGTTGTGTTACTGAGTTGCTCAAGGGGCACTAATTTCCTTTATTCAGATGCCACCCTGAAAGGTCACCTCTGCAGAGACCTGAAAGATCTTATTTGAGTAGATTTAACTTGACATTTATTTACCCTGAATAGCAAAGAAAAGCCTCAGCCTTCAGCAAAGCTTCTGAAGGAGGGATATATGACATTCTGAGCTTTCCGCTCCTCATCCCCAAACTCACTAGTTACCCATGAGAAAATAGTATGACTAAAAATATATAATATTACTATATATTATTATTATTATTATTATTATTATAACTGGCGACTTGTCCAGGGTGTACCCTGCCTTCGCCCAGCGCCCCCGTGACCGTGTTCAGGATAAAGCAGGTATAGATAATGGATGGATAATAATATATAATTATAAGGTCAGTTTTGAGCTCCATTCAGTTGTGTTGCTCTGTTGGAAAAGGTCAGACCAACAGCATAGTGAAAGGCTCTCCTCTGACAAAAATCAAATCACAGATCAGCTAAATGTTTTATATTTTTAGTTATTTTTTATTGATCAAGGGTTAACAATCAAAACCCCTCTTAAAAAGGACAACAGGAGGGAGTCATGCAGATCAAATGAAGTGTAATTGTACAGAAACATCCAGATATTAAACATTTTTTCATTGATGACACAAAACCAAAACAAGTTTACTTTACAGTTCTGTCATTTGCACATTTATATAGAGTGTTGCACTCTGTTAAACTGATAGCCATCAACAAAACACTTAATGGAAATGAATCCATCACAAGGGAATCTGTCCACATGTCATTACAATCCACCCAACTCTTCTTTAAATTGATCAGTCTTGACCAAAATATTGGACCAACATCCACTGTGCATCCACTCATAACGCTGTTTTAATGTTGTTGTTTTTTCAAATGTCACTGTTTCTAATCAATGTCAATTTAATATTTGTGGGTTTTGCACTTTTGATCAAACAAAACAAAACATTCTTTTTGTAATTATATTTTCTGACTCAACATTTAACTGAATATTCATCAAAATAACCAACAGACAAATCAATAATGAAAACAGTTATTTGCAATAGCCAGTTTCTGCCTAATATATTACACATAAACCTGAAACAAGACTTTCAGCGAGTGTTAAGTTATTATTTAAACACTTAATTAAGAATTAACGAATAGCTGCTAAATTTGTATGTACACGCAGAAGCAAAGCCAACAAATGCACCATTAGCAACCTCACATTATACAGTAAATCAATACGTACACAATGTGTAATATGTGACATTTCTTTTAATAACAACACTTGGCAAATATATAATAAGGAAATACTGTATTAATATGCACAATAAATATTTTTAAATGAATTGATAAATCTGTTTCATGAATGGTTTATACCACAAGCAGAAGCTGAGCACATCTGATTTTTTTATCATAATTTAATTTATTACACAAAGAGAACACATCGACAATCAGGATCTGTTTTAATGTTAGATTTAGTTGTCAGGGAACATGCACAAAAAAAAATTGCTCTTAAGCAAATGGAGATGCTGTATTGTATTTGTAACAAGCAGCTTCAGATCTGTGGAGACTACATCTGTCTTTTGACCAAAACTTTTGTTTTAAAGCCAAATCACCTCTTATACTGCCAATAGATATTTTAAAATAATCAATTATTAAGTTGTTTTTTTTAGTTATTGTTGTTTTTAATATTAACCACTCATCAACTAAAATAGCAAGTGACTCTCGTCCTGAAGAACATGTTGAAGTTACAATCTCGATCTCAGTGTTCTTTCTTTTTGGCGGCACCCATGGCAGTCAGCAGTAATTGCAGCTGTGTTTTTGGACGTCACTTCCCAAAGATCCAAACAGTGTCACCTGTGTCATATCAGTTCGTTGGTTGTTGGCAGTTCGAGTTAGAACACAAGAAAGTGAAAAGGAAATGATCTCTTCTGAGACCCTGGCATAGACCGACAACAACGCTTCTTCTTCTTCTTCTTCTTCTTCTTCTTCTTCTTCTTCTTCTTCTTCTCCTCCTTCTCCTCCTCCTCCTCCTTCTTCTTCTTCTTCTTCTTCTTCTTCTTCTTCTTCTTCTTCTTCTTCTTCTTCTTCTTCTTCTTCTTCTTCTTCTCCTCAGTGCTCTGCTTCACACCAGTGAGTTGAAGAGCAAGCCTGTTGTGTTAACTCTGTTTACCATCTCGAAAACATCATTGCAGGGTGATGCAAAGCGCTTCACTGACTGCTCTGCATGGCATTTTCTTCTGTGAATGTTGCCACAGTCACTCAGCTTGTTCAATTTCTATTACTGCAAACGCAAGTGCAGTAATGAGTGGACCACAGGCTCAATCAATATTGTGTTCCCTCCTTCTGTGATAGATAATGACTTTAGACACATTTATTTAAATTGAAATCCTGCAGATTATTACTTTGAGTTCATGAAACTTTCTTCAGACACTGGTTATATTTGTCCTGACACTATTCTGGCTGTACAGGCGTCTGGGAGAGGCGAAGCACAGCAGCTGCTTGTTGAAGTGTTTGCTGAAGCTTTTGCTCATCATATACAAAGCAAACGGGTTCACGCAGGAGTTGGTGAAGGCCAAGATGCGAGCACACACACTGGCAATGAAGTGGGCCAGCGACGTATCCACCTGGTCGTAGTGGTAGGAACGGTACAGGTAGATCACATGACTGGGGAGCCAGCACACTGCAAACAAGCCAACAAACACCAGCACAGTTTTGGCCAGACGCTTTCTGCTCTTGATCTGACAATGAAGGAGAGAGAGAAGAAATTCATTTCTACATTTTTTTTCTCCATTCTGTACCATATGTACCCAAATATCTGGTTCCCCAACCACATTCCCCAACCACATTCCCCAACCACATTCCCGTCATCCTGTTATTCAAAATGTTCACATTAGAGGAATAGTTTGACATTTGTTTTCTTCCCGACCGTTAGCTTAATGACAAGGTTGACACCACTTTCAGGCCTTTATTGTGAAGCTGCAGCTGGTTAGCTCCGCTCAGCAAAAAGAGGTTTTCAAAAGGTCACAAAATCTGCCAACCAGCACCTCAAAGATACCCAGTTAGAGGTCATATATTGTATAAAATTCTGAATTCTGTTTCTTTTCTGAATATCCGGCAAGTCTAGGTGCTACATAAACACAGTAAAACCATTAAAACACATCCTATATTCAGCCACTGGGCTGTTTGGACTTCCGTACGTTGGTGATGTCACAAATGATATGCTCATATCATATACTTGCCCTCAGCACAGCCCACTGTCCAAACTTGTATTTGGAAGAAAATACTGAGCGGTCATTTCCTTGCAGAGCTAACATGCTACAAGTCAGAAGAAAACCTGTGGTTGGTCAGGAAGTGCATCGCAAAGAAAACAATCAGCCGATCAGAAGAGAGGGTCATTGATATCAACGTGTCTCGAATACACAAAACAGCCTGTTGTTGGTGGAGTGTCTTTGAGAGAAGCTGAAGAGAGATGTAAAAATATACAGAGTTTTTTTGGTAATTAAAACGACAATAATATGTTCTCATGGATATCAAAACTGCAAATAAAACATCAGAAAAGAGTCAAATATAGGACCTTTAAAACACCATATTTAACTTAAGTAAGATGTTACCAGGCAACCAGGAAAGAAAGATCACAAAGACACAAGAAACCTTGGACAAGAGTGTTATTATACCCCACAGCATGGTACCAACAGTTATTTTCATCATCGGTACACCTTAAAGCTGTTTTCTTGAACGATTTGATTATTTCGTGTGAAAAGTGTTGGAAAACTGAAAAAAGGCCATCATTCTCTGAAAAGTAATTTAACATATTGAACTTGCTGTTTTGCCCTCAGCAACAGTCACAAACCCAGAGATGTTGAGTTTCGAAGCCTATCATGGGGAAAAAACTGGGAAACCAGAGAAAATTCACATTTTAAGAGCTGGTACCTGGGTATGTTGGATGTTTTTGTTTAAAACTTAGGTTTATTAAAATTGTCCCTATCTGTTCCTCTGGTAGCCTAATCTTCATGAGACATAACCTTAATGTCCACGGTTCAGGGCCAGGAGGATGTTTGACACATACCCCCCCTCCCGCTACCCTTCTTTCCTGCCAACATTAAAATGAAAGCAAAGTGGCCCAAAAAACCTTGTCCATTGAATATCTTTCAGTCAACCGGTCAACTAATGACTGATCATTTTGGCTCTTGAGTGCTGGTTGGTTTCTGGGGAAATAATGACACTATCATGTACAGTGGGGGAGCTTATCAATGAAAGTTATGTCCTGTAACCCCTCAGGAGGTAAACCTGGCCGTGGTTATAATGTATTTATTTAAGATAACCTAAGATAACTGGCTGCTAATTGTGGCCTTATAAAACATATTTACAGACAATCTTCTTGTCAAGAAAGAAATAAGATGTCTTCTAAAAATTGAAATCCTTCTGTGGCTGTATTTGGAGGACATTTTGTGGGGTTTTTTAAGTGTTGCCAAGAGGATACCTTTTTTTTTTGTTTTGGAAGTAAACAAACAACAGAGTCAAGAGCCAGACCTGTTTTTGGAGGTACTGGTGTCCTTCAGCAGGGATGTCCGCAGAGCTTCTGAACAGACTGCGAGCGATGAAGCAGTAGTAAACAGATATGACAAAGAGCGGGATGATGTAGAAGATGAGGAAGGAGACGGTTGAGTGGATCTTTGGGTGCAGCTCCCCGGCATGGGGGTAAGGCGCACAGGTCACGAATGTCTCATTGGTGTCGCTGGTGGTAAAGGTGTGCAGGTCGGAGAACACCGCTTCAGGAATCGCCAGAGTCACAGAGAACAGCCAGATGGCCCCCGCTCGCAAACTGATGCTAAGTGTTGCACTGGACCTGTTGATGTCCAGCGGTGTGACGATAGCTTTGTACCTGAAGGAAGAAAAATCATTTTTGGATCAACTTTAATGGCTTCATTACAGTTTCTTAATTAGCACATAATCAATCAAGCCGATTATTGTTTGATTGGTCGATTGTTTTTTTTTGGTTGGTTGATTGGTTGGTTGGTTGGTTGGTAGGTTGTTTGGGGACGCTTTGGGAATTAGAGCTGTTAAATGTTCAAGCTGCTTTAAATTGTAGGGAGGTGTGCTCAACTGCATAAGACATGTTGATAACTAAGCAGGGAACATGCATTAAAACACATCAATAGTTACAGCGCAAAAACCCCCACAGGTTTCCTGCCTCTTTGGCATTTACGCTGTTTTTCTCCTGAAAGCTGCTAAAGGTCATAAATGTTGAAAATACCAAGAGGTCCTGACACATTTCAGACATTTATATTGTTTATATTTATATCGTCCTGCAGTTCTCAAGAAAATAAGCGAATATTGGAAGAGAGTCAGACAGATATAGAAATACAGATTTTCCTTTTCAAATCATCTTGCAAATGCAAAGTTTAAATCACAGCAGACTTAATATCTCAACAAGAGCCTGCTGTAAGTGGCATACTTTTTCTGCTTTACAAACTTGTTCAGATCCACAGAACAGTTTTGCAGACTCTGGCCTTGGTCCTGTTGTTATTTATGATAATTAATTAAGCAAGTAAGTGGACCAATTTGAAAAGAATTTTGTCAATAATAAAAAAAAAAAAAAAAATTACCTTTTTTAAATAGGAAAAATAAAATACATAGCATCAAAAATTCCATAAGCAAGTAAGTGGAGCTGAGATTGTTTTGCATGTGGGCCTCGGGCAGAGTTTAAAATTCACCAACACACTAATTTGGTTGGTTGAGTTACAATTTTTAGGTACAAATATGGTGGTGTGGAGAAAGTTGTTTGGCTGTATAGAAACTAATGCAGGGGGGGGGAGGTTACAGAAACTAATTAAATTAAAACAAATGTTCATAGACTTTTTATTCAGATGAGATGGTTACATAAATGAGTTACATAAAAACTCCTGACTTCGGGTTTTCTAAATTTCTGCCTTTGTATATCGCTGAGGATGGTTAAGTCAAGTCAATAGCAGGCTACTTTATTTTAAAGCAACATTGGGGATTTTTACACATGATGCTTTTTTAGGCTGACTTCACAATTATTAGACTCGCTTTGATTCAGTTTGTCTACTTTTGACTAAAAGTGCACAAAATGCTCTGTAATTATTAAGTCAATATGATATTGGTCCAACAGTTTATTTTATACTGATTTCCTGAAGTTTCCTTAACAGAACTACTTAATGCATAATTAAAGAGAAAATACAGAAAATTAGTGGAGTATATTTGATTTACAGAGTAATTTCCTTGAAAAAACTGCTCAACTTAAATCATATTTTCTGCATTTTAAAATTTTTTTTTTTTATCAGTAAACTCAAAAAACAAAAATTACACACACACACACACACAAAAATCAAATATCAGGAACTTTGTAGACATTTTTATGTGTAAATCTGTGGCAAAGATTTCTAGAACATGTAGGCATATGTGATGTAGCTTAATGCCTAAGACATGCCTTAAAGAAAACCAGCCCCGATGCGCATCATGTCACTCTAATCCTATAAACATGTTTAAGAAAGAAATCAATAAATTGGGAAATTACAACGTTTTTAAAAGCATGCGCAGACTGACTGTGTGACAGGTACCGGTCAGCGGACAGAGCCGTGAGAGTGAACACGGATACTCCCACCGAGGTGAGCTGGATGAACGGGATCAGTTTGCATCCCACGCGGCCGAAGAGCCACTCGTCCACCAGGTAGCGACTGGCGTCCACCGGGGCGCAGGTCACCAGCAGCAGCAGGTCACCCAGAGCCAGGCTGGACAGGAACAAGTTGGGTACCGTGCGCATGGACTTCACCAGCAGACACGTCTTCATCAGAGTGACATTTCCAATCAGACCCACCACGATGATGATCCCATAGACGGCAGCGATCCCGATGCCAGGGAGCCAGATGCCGTACTGGTGCGGCTCTCCTCCTGTCGAGTTCAAATACAACACTCTGGAGACGTTGGGAGGAAAAACGCTACTGTCCTCCGGGGTTAAAATGAACTGATCCTCCAGAGACATGGCAGCGCAGGAATAGGACACAGGTCTTCAGTCTGGTGTCTCCTGATGTGTTTGCTGGAAGCCTTTATAAACTTTATGAACTCCTGCTGGCGCGTGCGTCATTTCACGGGCTACGGGCTAACGGGCTGATGGGGGGGGGGGGGGGGGGGATATCGTCTATAAGAGTAGACTGATCTGACTAAACATTCAGCCCCCGTGTATCTTCAGGGTTAAAATCACTTTGTTCTTTACTAAAAGGCTCCTCTCAGTATGAATTTGAGTCTGAATTTATTGGCAAATATACGCACACACTTCCTGGGAATGTCCAAGAATACATACAGATCATCTTGATGTGATTTGGAGGTATCACACCTTCAGTGTTCATTAGCAGCCAACACAAATAAATCACAAATTGATGTAAAGTAAAAGAGACCATTCTTACTTCTTCAAGTACTTATTCAACTCTTACCCTATTGAGGCTGTAGCTGTACATTGTAAATAATAATAGCCTAATAAATACACATACCTTGTTGTTTTTTTTAAATGGAAATATATATTTAAGTATGGAAACACAAGAATTTAAAATAAAGTTATATGCAGCTTTTCAAAAATGATTGGTTGCATAACAGAACTAAATAATGGTAAAATAAAAAAATTATTATGTAACTTGGTTAATTAATCACTGTAGACATAATTAAACTGAATTATGTAGTCAGTCAGTGGAACAGTTGTTTCTCACTGAAGAATTTAACTGTGATTGATATCTAAGCCGGAGTACCTGACAAATAGTTTGACTGAGTATATATCTTATTATCTAAATCTGATTATAACGCTCACATATGTGTATCAAAACAGTTTCTTGGTCGCTGTATCGTTGCTTCTCACATTGTCTGTTAAGTAATCTCTTTCTTTTGTAATTTCAGTGCAAATTAAGGGGAACAAAATCCTTATTCCTTTGTTTCCTTGGTAAGTGTTTCCTTGCTGAACTGCAAGTAAATCATATATTCATTGTATTAAATTAAAGTAATTAAGTGGATTTGTCAGACAGCTGAAGTCTCATTAATTCAGCTCTGCTTTAGACTGATTATTCACACAGAGAAAAGTAATGGTAATGGAAATGCATTAGACAGTTAAACAATGAACAAAAGAATGACTGTACATATCGATACGTCTACACTGTTTCTGAGACAAACATGAAAAAATGTGAAGCTGTACTTTATTATTGCGGGGAACTTTCAACCCTGTATAATCAATATGTATTCTGCTGGCTCCCAGGTGAAAAGAATGTGGTTTTTCACTTCATGCTGCTGAAGTGAAAAGTCTTAACCAATCTATTTAGTTGTTACAAAGGAACCTGATGCTTTATTGTCAAGAAGAAGAGATGCTTTTGTCACCACTAATCAAGGTGTCTTCTGGCGCCTTCTTCTTTATCGTAGGTGTGAAGGTCAGATCTTTCAAACCTTTCCAGCGCGTCACCTACACAGTGTTCAAGGCCCCTGTATCTTTCACTGGAGACATATTGAAGCATTATTTTCTGGGACATCAGATCCAGCCAACTGAGTCCCAAATCATTTTTCTCATATAAATGCAAATTGAGTTTTGTTGTATCCGTGCAGCAGATAATGCAGAGAGAAAAAGCTTCTTCTGAGCGGACTTGAAGAATTTAGATTTGTCCACATCTGAGAACTTTACTCAAAATTGCCTAAAAATGTTTTCAAAGAACCAAATGGTTTCAGCTTAGATCATTTTTAATTTTATTTTCCCCTCATGTATACATTTTTTTCTGCATCTTAAAAGACTGAGGAAAAATGGCCATCAAAGAAAACTTACTTGCACTTGAAGCAAGCTTTTGTCTGACCTCAAACAGGACCCCACTTACTGATTCCATCTCTATAATTGCCAGTAATTATCAGATAGACCACAAGATGTTTTCAGAGCTCTGAGTGGAACTGCATCCACTTGTGTTCTCTCTTTGCTGTCCTTCTCTCGCACACAGCTTTGAGATAAAGACATAAGAAAAGCTTTGCCTTTGTTCAATTAGCATTTTTTGGGGGCCATTTTAGTTTCTATTGAAAAGAAATTGTATTGAGTGCTCAAAAATGTAATTACTTCTCTATTCAGAAGATGCCCTATGCTTTCACGTTCGTATCTCCAAGGCTTTCTTCCATTTTTTTAAATTTCTTTATCTCTGTCTTTCCAAATGGGTCAAAACTGCTAGTTTCAAATTCAAACATTCAAAGCTTGTCTCACAGTCACACTCTGGACTCAGATAACCACCACAGTCATCTGGAAATGGCACACATTGAATCTTTAGTGAATGAAACTGATACCTGACACCTGTAACATCTCTGAATATTTATTGTATTTGTTCTTTAAAATGGAGTAATGTGTCCTGATTTATTTTGTGAGTTTATTGTGAGGTTTGGTTATGAAACTGTCACAGTGTAGAAATACAAGAGAGTGAAATCTAAGTAAATATCAGAAACTTACAATTGTTCGAAGGTAGTTGAAAGTGGTCTCCACCCCCGATTACACATTTAGTCACAGATAAAGTTATTACAGTGACATTTTTACTGCACTGTCAAAGTGACAACAAATAAGTAAAACTTCATGTATACAGCAATTTTTAACCAGGTTGGTTACAAATTCCTTTGCAGTTAAAACAGACAATAAAAAGCATTTGAATAATAAATATTGAATCATGTTCCAACCAAAATAAGAACAAATTAGGTGAAACATCTGCGTGGGATCCCTAGGACTCAAGACCCCTGGGACTTCTATCCAAAGAACAACAGCTGCTCCTTCAGGACCATGGACAGCAGCCAGCTGAACCTGCAGACCTTTGTCGTCACCTGGTGGTGAAGATAATGAACTGACTACAGACAAATGAAACAGGTGAGCTGACGCGGATGAATCCCAGGAGAATTTAGTGTTTGTCAAATTTTGTGGTTTTTATGTTCTGTTTTTATTCATCTGTAAAACTCTTCTCTTTTTTTTTGCCTTTAATGTTCTTGTTTATTTGATACCATTGTGTTCTGATTTGTAATCACTTTCTGAATTTGTTGTCCAAACAGCCTCTGACAGCAAAGACATCCACGGTTTCAACATTTCAGCTATTATTACAACCTATTATTGTTCAACATGATTATGTTCTGATAACATAATGGAGTTATTTACAGTGGTGGAAGAAATATGTTTTACTTAAGCAAATGAAAACTAAAAGGCTACTATAATTACGAGCCTACAGTAATTGCCTTTAGCACAGTGCTAAAATGCTCCATTTAATAACTAACTCAGCTCACAAAATATGATGTTAAAAGTTAAAATCTGCTTTACCGAACCACATAATATCACATTCAGAGGGGCAATTTGGTATAATTATAACAAAAGCTGCCAGTTCATTAGATACGCATAGGTTCAATGTTCAATGGCCTCAATGTGCAACAAAGCAAATTCAAAATGTAAAAGCAACAGATAGAAATTTAAAAGAGTTAAATAGAGAATAAAAGTCGCAGTGCAGTGTAATAAATAAGGTAGCCTAATTATTTAATTTAAGAAAAGGCAGCAGCAAACATAAGAGTCTTCAGCTTTGATTTAAAAGAAATTAGAGTTTCAGTGCACTTGTTGTTATCTTTGAGGTTGTTCCAGATACGTGGGAACAGAAAGCAGACCTATCCCAGACCACCTGCGGGGTTCATAACATATAGAGGAAGGTCTGAAATGTTTTTTTTGGCCTTAAATCATCTAGTTCTTTACAAACTAACTGCATTAAACTAATAGCATTAATTTCAAGCCAATTCTTTAACCCCCAGGAAGTCATTGTAAAGATGTGAGAAGTGGAGTGACATGATCCACATTGTCTTGGGGACCAGGCTTGGGTCAGTGCCAACTCTTAAAAACTAGAGCCAATCAAAATATAGGACATCGTCTCAATATGTGGGACATATAGGACAGGAGAGAAAAATGCGGTGCTGTCCAACATGAAGAGGGACACATGGTGACGCTAAGTTTGTGCTTCTGTTAACTGATTGTGTTTTTATAATTAAGTTAGAAATACCTCTAAGTTTTCATCCATGAATTGTGTACACAAAATAATGGAGAAAAAAAAACAGCTGGATTCCTCAAAAACTGTGAACTATGGTTATTTTATTTTAGAATACATTTTTGATTGAGGGCTTTTAGTCTATTTCTCCACTGTTCAGAGGATCTAACTACTTCTTCCATCTCTCTCTGTTATTGAGGCTGAAGCTGTGCAGGTCTTGTAGGTGGATAGACTGCAGGTCCCATCAGCCAATATGAGGCTGAACCATCACTGCTGACATCCAATCAGCTGAGAGCTGATTGGCTTGGATGTGCAATCAAAGTGTCTCTCCTCTCTCATCCTCGGACACCCTGATCAGCTCACACAGATCTGCGTTATTAGGGTTTTGCCTGCACGTCGGTGATGGAAAACACCCGCTGCTTTGCCAACCGCTTCTCCGACTACAAAGGTGCGCTGCTCTCCGGCCATTGCGCAGAGGCCGTGGTGCCCGCCGTCGTCGCCACCGTCGATAAAATCCTCAAAAGGGTTCCCCTCGACCTCCGGGACTGCGACGGAGGGCTGTACGATGGGCCGGCCGGCGTGGCTTACATGCTGTATCACGTCAGCGAGTGCCCGCTGTTCTCCGAGCACCGGGAGGTCTACCTGAAGACGGCCAAGCAGATCATCGACGTGTCGGTCGGATACGTGGACGCAGAGCAGGACAAGAGCATGCGAGCAGCCTTCCTGCTCGGCGGGGCGGGCATCTACGCGGTGGCCGCTATGATATACAAATCCCAGGGCTTGGCTGACTTCGTTAAGCCGCTGACCAAATTTCGTAACCTGTGGGAGGTGTGCGCGCCCATCAGTTTTCTGGAGTGCGGCTCGGATGAGCTGTTTGTAGGGCGGTCTGGGTACCTGTGTGCCGCCTTGGTCCTCAAACAGAGGCTGGGCATAGAGGTGAGCTCCCCACATGAGGATGGCGCACTTTAACATAGCAGTCCAGAAATAAACTTGTACATGCTATCACTCCCTGATCTACTCACCTGCTTTGAAGCGGGTCCTCGTCCACTCACACAAACACAAACACGTGATTTCTGATGCTATTAAAGGTTTGTTTTCTTCTGTAATGTTAAATGGTTAAAAGGATAAATCCATAATGGAAGTGAATGAGAATCGATAGGCCTATTCTGCCAATCAGTTGACGATCTAATTCACACCATTTACAATGATATAAAACCAGAAAAAGACAGAAATCCTTGGAGTGACTGGAAACACAGAATGGTTGGTGGTTGTTCTTGTAGAAAAATGTTGCCTACATCATCATGAGGGAGCCCATAATCTACATACAACCCAAGAATCCTTTAATGGGGCTCTTAATTCCTATCTATTAAATTTTGTCAATGTTTTTTTTTATATATTTTTTTTTATTTTGATTATTGCATTGTAAGTAACTACAGTCTGTTCTTTATTCTGCAGATTCTGAGCAGAGATCAAATTAAATCTATTTGCCAGGCCATCATCGAGTCAGGAAAGCAGTATGCCAGAAAGAAGAGAAAGCCTTTCCCCCTCATGTATTCCTACTACGGAACAGAGTACCTCGGTAAGATCATAAGCTTTGTGCAAACTTACATCACTGATAGTTGTCCCCCCCCTTTTTTTTTTTTTAAAGTCTTTTATGTTTGTTGTTCTTATCGAGGTAGACTTTATATGATTTTTCTCTGTATCTCACTTTCAGAACTGCGGTCTTCTGACGATAAGAGGATCTTTTTTTAATGTCAGGTTTGGTGTGTTAACATGTGTAAAGTTAACTGTCCTTTCCTTGATTGCATCAGATGAAGGGACCCGTCAGGGTTGGAGATCCTCAGTAACTTTCAGACCAACACAAAGTTCATAGTAAGCATTAGCCCCGCTGGCCACTTTTGCATGGATGCATAACGACTGCTTTGAGGACGAAGAGGGAGTAGCATAAATGACAGTCAGACTTTCTTTGACCGGAAATATCTGGATGTTTAATAAAGACACTTGTTCAAGGTGCTGCATGTGTTACAGTTTGCCTGTCCTAAAAGATCTGCTCACTGAGGTTTGACATCAGTCATCTGCCTCAGAGACACGTGGATTCCCTGCATGCGCTCAGCATTACTCAGAAAGACTCAGTCAAGGATTGCACAATGAAGCTTCATCCATATTTGTAGATTATTTGACTGTCCGGTAGGAGGCTGGAGTTTGTGTCCAATCACAGACCTTTGATTATTGTTAACATTTTGATTTAGCATAACCGCAATCTTTCTCCGAACTTCATCAAGTCTTTTATTTGCTTAACCTTAACAATACTTGTTTTCCACAAACACAATTTTCCCCTAATCTTAAACCTGCAGTAAGTCAAGGGCGGTCGTCCTCCTGGGAGCAGTGTGAAGACAACGTTGACATATCAGAACCAGTTGCTGAGAGGGTAGACGGAGCGAAGGCAACAGCTCTTCAAATGCTAACTGACTGTGACCACGGAAGTGAAGTCCAAACACACAACTGCAAATATCGCTTATCACCACAGGTGCCCACAAAGAAAACAAGACAGGAGTCGAGATTGTAACTTCAAGTTGTATTTCAGCTATACAAAACAATGGCAAACATTTGCTTATTTACACATCAAGCAGTCATGGAGCAGCATTATTGTTCATTTGTAGTCTTGTTTCTGGCCACCTGAAAAATGAAGGTCTGACTTTCATTGCTTTTAACTCTGATTTTGGTCTCCACCAAACTCCTGAGGGAAATATCTACTCTAGATGCCAAATGCTCGTCTGTGTTTGTCAACCAGTTGTGCACTGTATCATTTCATTTAATGCTGAGCAGGCAGCATACATTGGGTTTTCACTGAATACAGCTGCCTCCTACAATTGAAAATAATATTGTAAGACTCAACCAAAACAGGGCTGTAAAGCCAACACAGTTACCTTAAATTTATTGTTAATCTGTAATTCAAAGGATGCTGGAAATGATATATATATATATATATATTCAAAACATTGGCATTGGATGTGGAAAAATGGTTTGTCTTTAACATAATCAAAATTTTTGCAGAATCGTCCAATATTGACTTTCTTGTATGCAGATGTGGTTGCAAGACTACGAAGGGCTCCTCTACTGTCTCCTCTTCTGTGTATACTTGTATACTGTATATTTGTGTGTGTATACTTGGGATTAGATCAATATCTCAAATTGAGCTCAAGATTACCAGACCAAGGCATGACTCCAGATACTTTAAACTATTATCACTACATTTTGCGATAGCTCTATTTTTGTTTTGTTTTATGATTTACTACACAGCTTGCAGTTTTAGTTCAGCATGTGAATTCTGGTCAAATTTATATCCCGACACAGTGCTCTCTATAGGATTCTTTCATGGGCAGAGATTGTGAAGATGCTTATGTACTTGCCCGCCACTCACCTGTTCTGGCAATCAACCACGTTCAGGCTGGAAAACAAGATACAGTAGCTGCCAATCAAACTGTCAAGTATGTATAGTGAGCTACACGTTGTAGAAGAGAACGAAAACCTCCAGCAGACCTTTGTGAATGTTTGTGCTCGTATTCTCCGGGTTGTGTCTGTCTGTGTGCCTGGCATGGTGTTTCCCTGCGTGTCCTGGTTTGGTGGGTGCATGTGTGACCTCCCAGGTGCAGCCCACGGCCTGTCGTCGGTGCTGCAGATGCTGCTGAGCTACCAGGACATGCTCAATTGGGCAGAGAAGGACCTGGTGTGGCAGAGCGTGGACTTCCTCATGAACCAGGAGCAGAACTGTAACTGGCCTTCAGAGCTGGGAGCGATGATCGAGAGAGAGAACGAGCTGGTGCACTGGTGCCACGGGGCCCCGGGTACAGTCACTATGACATCATCATGTTCATGTACTGTGTGTTTAGAGCACGTCACCCTGTTACAGTTCATGTCTCCGTCCTCTTGTGCAGGTGTGGCATATCTTTTTGCAAAAGCCTATTTGATCAACAAGAAGCCTCAGTATCTGGACACGTGCATCCGCAGTGGAGAGCTGGTGTGGCAGAAAGGTCTGCTGAAGGAAGGACCTGGGATTTGTCACGGAGTTGCAGGCAGCGCTTATGTCTTCCTCCTGCTTTATCGGCTCACAGGCCACTCCAAATACATCTACCGTGCTCAGAGGTAAAGAAACCCCTCCCGCTGTTTCCCACAAGGCCGTAAGCTGTATAAGCTTTATTCCATATTTTTGATTTGAAAGAGTTTGAAAGGTAAAGATATAAAACATCGTGCTTTGGACATTCAAGTATCCTTTTCTTAAAAATATACTGTGGACATGGCATCGATGCCGTCAGTTGTAGCTACAGCTCTGCTATCCCATCAACTGTAATACATTCACTTACCGTGTCTATGTCCATTCATGTCTGTCTGTTCTTCTTGTCTCCTGACAGATTTGCAGAGTTCCTCTTCACTGAGGAGTTCAAGGCGGGCTCACGCTCAGTAAGCAGCGTCTTGAGTCTGTTTGAAGGCCTGTCAGGGACGGTTTGTTTCCTGGTCGACCTCCTTCAGCCGGACCAGTCAGAGTTCCCTCTGTTTAGTGTCTTTGTGTGAATAGACCCTGGGTTACTGCTGTCCACTGACCTGGACAGACATCACTCCATCCCTCGGAGATCCCTCAAGAACCGGACCAATAGAAACTTTAGAACCAGAGCAAAAAAAATAAACATAAAAGCAGAGCAGAGGGATGGATGGTTTTAGAAAAAAAAAAAAAAAAATCCCATTCGAGGTGTCTTGCAGTAGTGAAATGGTCCTGTTTTGTGTGAGCGCTCAGCTTCCAGGCTTTATCAGATACATTGCACTTACTGTAACGTTGGTCATTTTAATTTACAAAGTACTCAATTGCACTGAGGCAGAGGTTTCCAAACTGTGAGACGCTGCAGAGTTAACATAGAGACATATGCTGCCTTCAAGTGGAACTCTTGAGCTCGTGATTACAAAGTCTTGTGCACGGTTGTGAGTTGTAAGAGCACTGTTGCTTGGCAATGGCACATAGAACCCACAGACACTAACAATAGAGCAAGCTAGCAGACCAGTAACGTTATGCAAGAAATGCAAAGGTAAAATGACGGAGGGAGAAGATGAGGCAAGGTACAAATTTTCCTCAGGATGAACTGTTAGATTTATGAAGCTAAACTCTGAATTACAATATATTAGATTAACATCCAACAAAAAATGAACTTCCATATAACCCTAACATATAAAAATTACGAGGTCTTGACTGATATAAGAAAAGGGGCAGTCATATGGATTCTTCTCATGAACATGTTAAACATGACCCCATTTAAAGGCAGTAAATGATCAAGGAAACGGTGCAAACAGGAACAGGAATGGGTGTTTTAGTGTACTTTCAATAGTATAAACAAATGTAGGCTAGAAACAGCCGTGCTGAAGTTGTAGGCCAGACACGACTGACTGACTCCATTAGAGTCTACTTCCTGTTTACTTGCCTCAAGCCACAAATGACTCCAGCTGTTGGTGCAGTTGTGTGAAGAGGACCCACACTGTCATACTTTGAAAACTGAAATAGTTTTGAGAAATGGTACTGTTCGAACAATGATTGAAAATGCAGCATCTTCTACCAAAGTGCTGCTCTCAGGTCGGAAACATGCACGTACACTATTGACGGCTCGAAGTAAATGGTAATCACATACAAAAATAATAAGTGTCACACAATGCCTTTACATTTTTTCTACCACTTCACCAGCTCAGCGTCACATATCGCAGACCTTTGACTTCATGTCTTTAGGGTACGTAATCTCTCAATTAACTGTTGTCACAGCCTTCGATGCTCAATGTTATGGAGTGATTTTGATACTGAACTTTCCGAATCATCAATCATGGGTAGAAATGCACAGTCAGCAGATGCTGAGAGGTAATTACTGTCGTTTATTGTCCAAATAATAATTATCGTCTGACTTTGTTTGCGCCATGTGATATGATGACTCACCTGATTATTCTGAGGTTACACCGTGTAGCAGCTGTTTGTATTGATGTTTCAAACCGTGTTAGCTACTGTGTGGGGACTTTAAAAGTGTTCAATATATTGTGATTTGTGAGGAATATTACCGTTAAAAAAAAAATGAACTGAATGTGTTAGACGGTGATGGAGACAGAGAACAAAAGAGAAAAATCTATCAGTGGGAGAATTACATTTTTCTTCCAGTTCAGTCGGTTTAAGAGGCAACTTTTTGCAACTCAGTTATGTGAGTTACAGTCAGTGATGAATTTCTGTACTGAAATGTGATAATGCGGCCTTAAAAGCACATTTCTAGCATTTGGATAGGATTGCATCACTGGGAGTGTAAAGAAAGACAACATTGGAAACCGAAAATGCTTTGGTGTTCATCAACATGTGGCTCACATTAGTAAAAACAGCATACCAAACAGGTTTCATACGCTAATATTGTGGGACATGTGTATGTTGTTAGTGTGTGTGTGTGTGTGTGTGTGTTGTTTTTGCATTTGTAATACAAGCTGTTCAAAACAACATCTGCAGGATTAGTGTTATCAATAAAGTGTCCACATGGAAAACAAAAAAATAAGATGGATGTTTTATTTTATTCTAAAAATCAATCACACCCTGACACAGTGACATGGTGAATATATATAAATAAAAACACAATCTTTTACATAAAATTTATTTATAATTAAACCTTAACATCAATGTTTTATTGCATACTGGGGTTTCATTTACAAGTTGTAAACATCAGTGCAGTCAATACTCATTACAAACTTTTTTTAAAAATCCAAACATTATATTTCATCTATTTTTTTTTTTCAAAGTTGATAAATTCAAAGAAAAGGAAGCTGAATGTAATAATTGTTCAGCTAACAGAAAAATTAAATGTCAGAAGAGAGTGAAGATACACTTCAATCCATGAAAAATCTGCTCCAGTTCTGGCAAACACACATAAAATCCTGCTTATGTGAGCATGAGCTGCTTATTGCAAGTAGAAACAAACAACACCATGGCATCTGTTGTTATTTTGACACAATGCCTCCCATCATTAAAAAAAGAGACGAAGGCAGACATCAATAAAGGAATTGCAAAAAGCAGTTTTTGTATTCAACTCTCTTTGAATCAAACAGAGATGAGAGGCTTAATGTAATTTACAAACTTTGAATGCCACCTGCAGAGGAGTTTTAATAAAATGGTCAAACTTCTCAGTATTTTGCAGCATGCAGGTTGTGTGTACAAATGTCTATATGACAAATCAGCAGCCTATTTAAAGGCCTTTGAGCATATAAGAGACCAACATTGGTGTCATACTCAGAATAATCAAATTTGTATACTTATGGCTGTTGTGGATCTCCTTTACAAATTTGGAACAACTTTCAGGACTTCAGAATCCATTAGTTTCAATCAGGTTTATTTTAGGAAATGGAAAAAGGAGATTAATGTAAAATGATACTGTTATTATAATTAGATCTCCATGTCACAACTTAACTTGTGTTTGTAGTGGAATAATAGTCGTTTTATAATTTGAGAGGCCCAGTGCCACTTTGGGGGTGTTTTATTTTAGCTTAACTGTTCTTTCTTATGACAAAGCTTTGGTTAAATCTTTTGTTTGTCTCACAGACTATTTATATTTCTTTTGTTGTATAATTTAATATAGGTTATTAATAGTCATTTAGTCTTACGTTTGATTTAATCAATGTCAACTGATTGTGTTTGTGTGTTATTTCCTAAAGAGTTTTTCATTAAAAAAAAAAAATCCAAACAACATTTGTTAAATAAAACAAGTTTTAATTTATAGTCTCACTGTCATTGTGTAATCGGTTTCCTTCTCACTGCTGCAATCCTAAAAAAAAAAAAAACCACATCACTGTGCGGGGCGTCATATCGTCACTGACTGGCAGCGCCGCTTGCGCACCCTGCAGTCTGTTCCCGGGACAACTTGCCTGCCTGCCTCATCGCGGATGAGCTGCTGCTGCTGCTGCTGCTGCGGCAGCGAGCCTCCGAAGCGAAGCCGTCCCGTCCAGCTGGCGCCCGACTGACGGCTCGATGGTTTCGGTATGGATGTGCGGACCCTGAGCAAAGCAGCGCGACGCATTCCCCAAATGGCGGAGTGAGTGAGGATGCGACTCCCCAGTTCCATCTTTGTGTCGGTGTCTCTGTTCACGGCCGAGACCACGGCAGCGCTGTACCTCAGCTCCACGTACCGCTCCGCCGGAGACCAAATCTGGCAGGGACTCACGCTCCTCTTCACGCTCGTCCCGTCGGTGCTCGTGCAGCTGACCCTCACTTTCATCCACCGGGACCTGAGCAGAGACAGACCGCTCATCCTGCTGCTGCACATCCTGCAGCTCGGTCCCATCGTCAGGTCAGTGCTGACATGTTTGTCTCCGTGTTTCTCTAATGGTTGCCCCGTGCAGAAGCCCTGGATACCATTGTCTCCACAACCACTGTGTCCGCCGAGGACGCGTCTTTCACTACCCCCCGCAAGTGTTGTCCACCGATGTTTTGTCTGTATAAAAAAAAAAAAAAAAAAACCATGTCTGGCCGCCTGCATACAAGCTGCTTACGGCTGGTTTGATGGAAGCATTGTGCACATGCCGTTGTTGTCATTTGCTCTGGCCTTTTGTCTCTGGTCGGCTGCAGAGCCTACATGCTGTCTGCCATTTAGTTCGGAAGTAAAAACGGTCGATATGTTCCATATGGCCACACAGCTGCTAATCTGCTCAGCCAAAGCACTTTCACTTAGCTCTCCTGATCACCTGCGGACATCTATTTGACAGGTCGAGCACAGCTGTGTGACTTATTAATGAGAGTTCTCTGAAATCAGCAGCAGGAAGCTCAGCTGGAGCACTTGAAGAGGCTCACGGCTGTTTCACACTCATGGAGGAGCCGTGATGAGGCTGGTCTTCCCCTATTGTAAGGCCTGGTCTGGCTGCACCATCTGCCTCAGCTGTATGGGAACTTTAACCTAATCCTGCATGCAGAGCCTCCCTTCTTTGCATACAGACATAACACAAACAGCAGGAGATCTGACTCTAGTAAAGCCGCTGAAACCCATTGCCTCAAATATAGGTTACAGCTGACGCAAGAGATCAATTCCGGCTACACTGCCAGAAAAATGATCTGCATCTATCTGCTGTCATGAGTTCAGTGCCTCCAATTTTATATTTTTTCTTATTTTCTTTGATATTATATTAAACTAAATCTCTTTGAGTTTTAGGTTGTTCAACATTAAAAAAAAAAAAGCAAATTAAAGAATTTGGCATTTGTCCTCTTTGTCTTATGTTTGATTGACCAAATCATTTTTTGATTATTTGGGAAAATGATCAGCAGATTAATCAAAACAAGTAGCAGCCTTAATGCAAACACATGCAGTTATTTATTTAATCAAAAGTTAAACAGACACTTTTTTTTATGTTGAGTAAATCCAAAAAAAGGCTTCGGGAGTAAATCCCATCTCCCAATCTATTATATAATAGATTCGCACATTTCATGAGGTTCAGTTCACTTGTAAAAAACATGTGTAATGTCCTCTGTAGCTCTGGAAGGAGCCTTTGAAAGTCTGAAAAATTACTTTGATGATGACGATAAATGTCAGAGTACGTCATCTTTTCAAAATATTATATTTAGTTAAAATTGCTTTGTGGAAGAGCAGCTCTAAATTGTTGTAGTACGTAGCCTCATAGGATGCTTTCTTTAACAATACTTTACCCCAGTCAACTGTGACTGGAGCCATTTCCTTTTTAAGTTGTACATCTGTCTGTACATCCTTCTGTCCCATTCTTGTGAAAGTGATATCTCAAAGACGCCCTGATGGCAATTTCATAAAGTTTAACATAAACATTCACTTGGACTCAAGGATGAACTGATTAGAATTTTGGGGGCAAAGGTCACTGTGACCTTACAAAACACATTTGTGGAATTAATGCAGTAATTATGACAAAACTTCAGGGAAAAGTCTAATTGGATCAAATAAAGTGATGACATTTTATATCCAAAAGGTCAAAGGTCAAAGGTCAACCTCACTGTCACGTTATAATGTTCTGCAAAAACACTTTTCTGGCCATTATTGAACACCATAACTCAGAAACAGGGTGGAGGGGGCGGGGGAGGTGTTGTGACCCTGTTCTACATTTGGTTGGATACTGACTTGCTGATACTAATCTTTGGTGGTCATGTTAAAACTATGGTGACTGTTCAGACTGTTGTTTACACAAAAATACATTTTAGTCACTTTTTCACTTTTTCCAGACATTATTAGACCCATTCATGTCCAGTAATTATGGCTCTTTATGTTTAAACTTGTGGATGTAGTCACAGTGAGCTTATCCTCTGAGGCAGTCATATTTGAGGCCCTGTGATGTCCATATTTTTGTTTTTTCCTCGCGGCACATTATTTCTCCAGAAGTGGCCTCTGTGACTCTGACCTGCATGACCTGTTTCTCCTCCAGCCAGCATTCAAATCGTTACTTCTACATCCTTCCTCAGTGAAGAGCAGATCTAAGAATAGCATGTCGCGGCTGCCTCCTTATCTCTGACAACACAAGTGTCTGCTTCAAACCGCCCAGCAACACTTCCTCTTTTTATTCGCCCATAAGCAACACTTAAGATATCTTTAACAGAGTCCTTATCATGTTCTGTCACAGCAGTAATGACACAGCAGCTTGTTGCACTGAAAACACTCATCTACATATTTTTTTTTTTTCTTCTTCATTTCAGCATCCTCTTTAGTGTAAAATCATGATCTGATCTACAGCTGATGGTGCCATTCACTCCTAATCAGTGTTCTGGTGGTCATTCTGAAAATAATTCCACAATTAATAAGATATTAGGCCTCAAAGAAGAGGTATGTTTAGCGCCGTGCCTGGTTTGATTGACAGCCCTGAAGTACAGTCAGGTTTCCAGTAGATGGATGTAGTGTACTCAGGTTCTCATTTAGCTCCACCCTCTTTTCCAAATATGGTCACTTCTGGCTCCAAATAACCAAGATGGTGAAGTCCAAAATACCAGACTGGAGGCTTGAAAATGGAAGTTCACAAACCAGTGGGTGATGTCATGGCGGGATGCGATTCGATCTGCAGATCCCTGACTGACTTACTCCTTCAAAACACAAACAAACACTCAGCGCCCTTGACTGACATACCGTACTCATCCTGCCTCGCTTGCTCTCAACAGTTCTTTGTGGAATGAAAATGTTGGAAACATTGCGTTGAGATTGTGACCTCATTTCTGCAGATTTGTCAGCTGCTGTTCTGCAACATCTCATCGGTGTTCTGTTGGATTCAGATTTTGGTGACAGGGGAGGCCACTGAGGTCCAGCGAACTCCTCGTCATGTTCATGAAATCGGTCTGACGCGGCTTTTGCTCTGTGAAATGCTGCCAGAATCATTCATTGGAAGATGGAAAATTGTGGCCATAAAGACATGCGCGTGGTCAGATCGACTGTGGTATTCAAACCACGATTGATTGGTATTAAAGTGCCCGTAGTGTGCCAAGAAAACATTCCCCACACTATTAAAGACCACCAGCGAGGATTGTTGGTGCAAGGCAGGTTGGGGACGTGAATTGATGCTGTTGATGCCAAACTTCTCCCAAATCTGCAGCCTCAGCAAAGATCAAGGTTGACCAGACCCTGCTATGTTTTTTCAATCTTCCACTGTCCAGCTTTGGTAAATATGTGCTCACTGCAGCCTCTGATCAGGTGTAGATCCTGATGTGGTCTTAGCCTGTTGTAGCTCCTCCACCTCAATGCTGGAAGTGTTTTTCATCCTGAGCTGCTTTCATCAGCTCCGTTGTAAAGAGCGTTTATCTGAGTTCTCGTTGCTGTTCTGTCAGCTCCAACCCGTCCGGCCTCAGACCTCTCTCATCCACAGGTTGTTTCTGTCCACAGAGCAGCTGATCATTCTGTGTTTTTCTGTTTTAGGCTCCATGCTGCCTAAACTTTAGAGACTGCTGCGATGCAACACTAAAACCAGCCAGTCTGGAACTAACAATCAAGCCACAAGATTTTACTTCATTCTGATGTTTAAAGTGAGCATTAACTGAAGCTGCTGACCTGTATCTGCATGAACGTGATGAAGGCTGACTGAATAATTGCATTCATAAACAAGTGTAAAGGTGTACCTATAATAAACTGAGTGGGTGTATCTACTCTCATCATACTGAGCTCCGCAGAGACAAAGTCAGTGACTTCACCCTTTGATGAGATTGTGGTCTTGTTTAATTATTTATTTTTTTACTGGATCAGTGATTTGTCCTCTGCATGTGACACTCCAGTGTATTTCATGCTGATAAACGATCTGTCTCTTGGCAGCCATGTGGCTAATATCCTCAGCCTGCCTGTTTCACTGGCTGCATATTAGTGGTGCCTCAACCTCTGGCCCTTCGCCCGCTTTCTGCACTTCAGTGGGTTTAATACACAGTGTGACTCTCACTGACAGCTCTTTAGACAACCATAATTAGAGGGACCTAACTGCTGGTATACAAGATGCTCATGATAAAATTACCTCTGGCTTGTTGGGATTTTGGAGCTGCTCATAACTTCAGGATTTTAATGTGCTTTTAATTAGTTCTCAGACGATTGACCAATTAGTTATCAGTGAACTGGGTGTCCGTATTTCTGAATGAAACTGCACTCGCTCCTTTGTTAACCAATTCACATCTATTGTCATTTGTATTTTTATTCAGACTGCTAACCTTTAAGACCATTTATAATAATAGTATAAGCTTTATCTATACAGTACATAAGCTGATAAAGAACAGAAGTTAATGCTTATTGATTAGTCATTCAACGTCATTTGATTTTGTTAATCAGTTTTAACTGATCGATCGTCAAGCAAAACAGCAGCAGTTTTTCTCTTTATAAATTTATCATCTTTTGGATTTGGACTGATGATCGGACAAAAAGACATTTGAAGATTATACCTTGGGCTTTGGGAAATTTCTCTATGTTTTTGCGAGAAAAAAAAAAAGATAATCAAGAATATCAGCTCTGAATAGCTTTAATTTCCTTTAAAGTAATGCTAACACAAAACAATTTTAAGCCTAGAAAACTCACATAACAGACAATTAATAGTTATCATTATGCTCTTTGAAAACTAAACAATTAATCCAAAGAGAGGTTTTCCTTAAAGAGCGGTCTAAGTCATTAATGGGGGACCACAGGTGAATGAAATTCTTTCAGGTTGGAAGACGTCACAAATTGTTTGGCTTCAGCTCGTCTGTGTTTATAATGTGCCAAAACTGATCAGCATGGGATCTGCAGTTGGCCAATTTAAAAATAATTAAAAAAAAAAAAAAAAAATCTGTGTATCAAGAGAAGAGTAAAAGTAAAATTACATATAGCAGACACATTAGTAAAAATGATGTGAGGTTTACTTTTTGAGTTATGGATTCATCGATTCGTCAATTATCAAGCAAGACAAAGTCTATAGCACACTAAACTATCTAAACATATATTAAATGGATGGCCAAGAAATTTGGTGCTCACATTCATGATCTCCAGAGGATGAGTCCTGTTGAATTTATTGACTTTTCTTCAAGCGCCATCCATGATGGAGGATATCTCATCAGCCATTGAACATGTTACTTCTTTCAGTTGTGTTTGAATGTGATTTTGAGTTGTCTGTTACTGTGGTGTGAGTTTGTCTGTGTTTGTGTGGACTCTGGCAAGTATAAACTCTTTTTCGATGAAGCTGATGGAGATCCTATTGAATGATATAATCCAATCGGCACAACAGAGGCATCTGCAGCCCTTCATGCTCTCTGCTCGCTGTTTGTTTCAGGTGTCTGGAGGCGTTCTGCATCTATGGCAGCGTGGGCTGTGTGGAGGAGCCTTATGTCAGCATCACCAGGAAGAAGCAGATGCCCCGCGAGGGTCAGTCTGAGGAGGTGGAGCGGCAGGTGGGGCAGGCGGAGGGCAAACTGTTCACACACCGAGCGGCCTTCGCCCGCACCTCCGTCATCCAGGCTTTCCTGGGATCGGCCCCCCAGCTCACCCTGCAGCTCTACATCTGCGTCCTGCAGCGGGGGATGTCCATCGGGAGAGGTGAGGGGGAGGGCGTGCTGTCGGACTGCGAGTGTGTGACTCTTAGATTTCATCGGCAAACGTATTCAATGCTGAGAGCACGGTCTGTCACCATTCCACCACAATGTGGGCTGATCAGCAAAGTGACATATTGGAAATAAGAGGATGGTGTTTTCATGAGTCAAAGTGGTGTTATGTAAACGCCTCTCTGATATCGAGGATGGAAAATGGTGATTCTCTCTGCCAATTGGTGCAGATCTGAGGGTCAGGCTGTAACACTGTTTATGTGGGAGTCAGAATGTTTATTCCTGAGGGAGATTTAGTAAAGGCCTCACGCAAAGTCAAACTAGGACATCTGGTCATCAAAGCACAGCAAAATAAAAGATGTTATAAATATATAAGTCTGATTTTCTCTGCTGCTGTTGTCTGGCACGTCTGACACAGTTTTAACAGCTTAGATGTGATTAATGTCATTTTCACAGTCTTACGTAATGGGTCCAGAGTCTTTCATGTCTGTCTTAAAACCGTAGTTAAATGTCCATACCTACATTAAAGAAGTTTTTTTTTTTTTTTTTTGCCGTAATCATTCCTCCAGTTCATTTGATCTACTAAACGATCTTAAAGACCCCATCATTATGAGCTGCCAGTGGAAAATGATGGGGGACAAAATTGACAGTCAAGGTTCTGTGCAAAAGTTAAGCCCAAAGTTTATCTGAAGTTAATCAAATCAACCGGATATCATTCAATTTCCCGCGACGTGTCCCTATATTGTCCTCCACCACTTAGATAGGCAGCACGTTATGACTGGATATTTTACTTCCCAGCAGGAACAGGAGGATCGATTACAGCCAATAATAACTGTTTCAATGTGCAACTGAACAGCTTGTTCGAACCCTCTGGAGTACATTCATTTATTTATGAACACAGGAAACACGTTTTGTTTACAGTAAAATAACTTTAATATATTGTTCAGGCCCAACTTAGCCTGTTTATCAGCTGGCTGACTTTAACATCATCTACCACAAATTTGATATTGCCATAAATGTTGATTCTTACAGAACAATATGCAGAACAAGTAGCTGAGATTAATTTAGAAATAGTTTTATCTGTCGGGGAGGATAGTTTACAAAAGAAATGAAGACAAAATGAAAGTCTCGAAGGTCTGCAAAAAATGAACCAAAATCCACCTGGACTCCAGAGGAGAGATTAAACATATGTAAACTTCTCTGTGTCTCTTCTTCCACATCAGGCACACTGATGGTGATCTCCCTCCTGTCCATTGTGTATGGAGCGCTGCGCTGCAACATTCTGGCCATTAAGATCAAATATGATGACTATGAAGTGGACGTGCGGCCTATGGCTTATCTGTGCATTTTCCTGTGGAGAAGCTTTGAGATCGCCACTCGTGTGGTGGTTCTGGTCCTGTTCAGCTCTGTGCTGCAGTTCTGGGTCCTGCCTGTGGTTCTGCTGAACTTCCTGGTTTTCTTCCTCTACCCCTGGATCCTGTTCTGGCAGAGCCACTCGCCGTTCCCAGAGAACATAGAAAAAACTCTCACCAGGGTGGGAACCACCATCGTGCTTTGCATGCTCACCTTCCTCTACGCCGGCATCAATATGTTCTGCTGGTCCGCCGTGCAGGTGAAACTCAGCGACCCAGACCTCATCAACAAGTCCCAGAACTGGTATCGCATGGCCGTGTACTACATAATGCGTTTTGTGGAGAACGCCTCACTGCTCCTGCTGTGGTACATCTACAAGACGGACATCTACGACTTCATCTGCGCCCCACTGCTGGTGCTGCAGCTGCTGGTGGCCTACGCCATCGCCCTCTTCTTCATGCTGGTCTTCTACCAGTTCTGTCATCCCTGTCGGAGGCTCTTCTCCTCCAGCATGACCCAGGGCCTTTGGGATTGCTCCTCTCTTCTGTGCCTGATGTGCAACTCTTCATCGCCGCAGATCAGGCCGATGGGAAAGGCCGTCCTGGAGCCTCCGAGCCCGTCCACACGCAAAGAGCCAGCCTACGACAGAGCCCACGACACAGCCAGTGACACCACAGACGACATACCTAATGACACAGCCTACGACACGCTCAATGACACAACCTATGACATGACCAATGAAATGCACAACAACACAGGTGGAATCAATGGTGACATCAGCCACAACGTGTCCTGCAATGCTTAAAGCGTCACAGTTGTCTTGACGAGCCATTTAGAGACAGTTATCATACCTTGTGTAACCTTTTAAGTGCCACATGGATCCCTCTGAGTTCAGTTTACACTCCTGTGATCTCATATGTCCATCTCAACTCTTACTCCCACCTGAAGCAAATGTGTCCTTATCTTGTGACCTGTCCAGGCTGCAAACGTACATAGTGTTCACACGCAGAGGTGGTGCTCACCGCTCTTATCAGCCGACACGCTAACCTTTCATCCTGCAGCCTTTAATACAAACACAAACCCCTGGACACCACCATTATTTCTTTAGGTTTGAAGACCGTGTCCACATATATGCTGCATTACTGATCACAAGGAGCCACGCATTTCAAGTGATTGTATTTAGTGTCTCTTTGGCATGGAGGTGTGCATGTGTGGAGCCTCAGGTGAGGTGTAGCTGTCATCCAGCAGGGGGGTGAGTTTGGTTGTTTGTTTTTTTTTTTATCCTCCCTTGCTAGTTTTATGGCTGCAAGCAATCAGCTTTTTTTACTCCTCAAAAATAGCTTTATGATTATGACGCGCTGCTTCTGTGATGTACTTGTGCTTGATGATGACATGTTAATCTCCACACATTGTTAAAGAGCCCACTCGATCACCTAACACGTTACTGTAAAGCACGGACATTTCCAAGTATAATGTTTTTTTGCACGTTTACCAAAAAAAAAAAAAAAAAAAAAAAAAAAAAAAAAAAGATTAAAGTGGCTTTGGTTCCAGTGCGGAGCAGCAGCAGCTGTAGTGATGTGAAACGCTTTGCTTTGGATGCATTTGTGTTTTTCATGCCTGTTGCGTCTGTATGTCAGATTAGTTAGAATATTTACACCGAGTGCACACAATAACTGATTATATCGAAGTGAAAAAGCATCATTGTAACAAGAATCTTTGCTTTATTTTCAATGTATAATTGTGTGTGTGTGTGTGCGAGTGAGAGACACTCAAGAGAGTGTGTGTCAGTGTGGTTGTTTTACACTTACTCCTTTTTGCAATGTATCTGCAGAGGGATGACGACCTCGGGAATGAAATGAATGCCCCCGTTTGTACTAAGAAGACCAGAAACCTTTGAAGCCAAAAAAATTAATAAAATAAAAGACCTATCGTACACATCGAACATTCCCATAGTCTACAAGATAAGAAGCATTTAAAAGATGTAGTCTGACTTAAAAATCCAAATAAATTTATATTTGTATGTGAAAATGTTGGGGATTTTCAGATTTTTATTTATCACGCTATACTGTCCTGTGCTGCCCTCTAGTGAATAATCACTTAAATTGTAAATTGGTAATAAGCATGCAGTCTATGGAGTCACTCCTCTCAAGTCGGTTAATAAATCTCTTGCTTTTTTTTGCAGTGTGAAGATCAACGCTCACTCAAAAACAAAAGCAACAGATTGTGGAATACATTTAATGACTGCACTGGACAGGTTTCCACAAATTAATATACTGAATAACCTTATTTAAACATTTTTACAGATGAAATCTTTCCTGGACGTCTGGAATGACCGTGAAACCACCCATTACTGGAAATACACACTATTCAATACATTAATAAAGTATCAATACAGACAAGTAGAAAGACTTTACACAAGTAGACGTGTAACTTTAATTACTAAAACACAAGGAGACTGAACTAAACTACATCATCTCACAGGAGCAACAGAAGGAGCTCAGAAAAACGTTTTTGTTTCGGACAAATTATCTGTCATATCAAGTACAGCTCAAGCTGATGGGAATGTCATTAAGTGTTGCAGGAATTTGTTAAGTTTAAAACTGACCTGAATAGTTAAAGAATCAGTGAAGTTATTACAGTTCATCCTGAAGGAGACATGAGTATCTGGAATAAATTGAATGGCAATCCATCCGATAAATGTTGAGATATTTCTCAGAAAACTGAATTTGTAAACCTCGTGGTAGACCGAACACCAACGTCGCCATCTTTGGAGCATCGCTAAAAAACAAATCAGTTTTACAGGCTGGAAATGGTACAAGAATTTCTGGTTCACTTTTTGACCAGACAACATGATGTTAAAAAAAAAAAAGAAGCAATTTCCAATAAGGTACTCTCCTCAGGCTTCTTCTTCTGACCAGGACTTCAGTCCACAAAATGCAAATTTTGTCAGTCACAGTAGCAGGCTGCCGCATCACAAACCACAACTTAAGTTCGGTTGTTTTTTTGCCAGCGGGGACAAATAAGCTACTTGAACATCAACTTCTACCGGAGGGATTCGTCAACAGGAACTTCAAGGTCACAAGGTCACGGAGAAGCGCGGCCTCAGACATGACGGCGTTCACAGCGGGTGAAGACGGACCGGCTCTGTCGTCACAGCGCCACAGCAACAGCAAACACGCTGACCACGCAGTACATGGTGCGGTTCTCCCACCTGACGGTGCAGCTTCCTGAAACACACGCAGAAGAAATCACCCCCCCAAAAAAAATTAGACATTAAATTCGAACAATATTTCAAACCAGGAGGGAGATATTTTTGGAAACGTTTGAGGACGATTGTTATTTCAGGGTTTGGCTTCTCCTAAAACGTAGATTTTCTTTTTTTCTCCATTCTTGAAAATTTGGGTATAGCAAATACTTTTTTTTGTGTGCTATTGGCACTGAAACGATGCATTTCCACTGATAGCAGCTGTAAGTGAAGAGGGCGGCCTCTCACCGTCAGTGGCCGTGTCCCAGTAGCAGGAGTTGGCCGTGTGGAGACCAGCGCCGCTCTTCTGCATGATGGTACAGTTCACTGCAACACATCAGAGCCCGCGTTAGGTTAGGTAGGTAGATTATTCACATAACAATAACACTGTTGTCTGTGTTTCTTGGTTGTTTGTATATAATATATATAGATATGTACTGTACTGTATATACTGTGCATTTTATAATTTTTACTGCTATTTTATTGCTTTTCTATTATTCTATTATTATCTTATTGCTTCTGTAGCGAAAAAAATTTCCCCTCGGGGATTAATAAAGTAACTACCTAACCTAACCTAACCATACAGGAAGCAATAAGATAATAATAGAATAATAGAAAAGCAATAAAATAGCAGTAAAAAAATATAAAATGCACAGTATATACAGTACAGTATATATCTATATATATATTATATACAAACAACCAAGAAACACAGACAACAGTGTTATTGTTGCGTGATGGATTTCACCACCACCACCACCACCACCACCACCACCACCACAACAACAACAACAACAACAACGACGACAACAACAACAACAACAACGTGCGTCATTGTGGTTCACCGATGTATTTGAACGGCCGTCCCTGTTTGACGAGGTGAGTCAGTGAATGCTCCACAATGCCGGCCGTCCACTGGTTCACTTTGCCCTGGTTGTAATCCGTTCCCCCGATGACGCTTTCGATACACTGATGACAGAAAGAGGAAGTGATGTAATCCGATTACAGTAAATAAATAATAATAATAATAATAATAATAAATGCAGTTTGATCACGTGGAGAGGGATTTAAAAAAAACAACAAAAAAACTCACCTCTTTAATGGAGAAAGTGCTCTCATCGACGTTGAAGACGACCTGGAGGATTGTGTCGGGACGGAAAAACATGTTAATTAATATCATTTAATGATTTAAGAAGAAGATTCATGAAGAAGCCTTCAGATATCATGAAAGTCAAATGTTTTTGGCTTTAATATTAAAGCTAAAACAATCGGCATCTTTTCGAAGTTAAATTAAATAATTGACTTGATTGAGTAGTTGTTAATAAAATAACCTTTTTTTAAAAAAAAAATATTATTAATAGTAAAAATCTGTTTACTGGAACCACACCCCGGTGTTAATATCGTTAGCTTTGGCTAACTGGCTAAGCTAACGGTCAGCTAACAGCTAGCCGATGAAGCTAACACGGCTTTAAAAGCGGTGACGTCGATCCTTCCGGTAAATGTACTTGAAAAATAACTTCTTTTATTTTTATTTTTTTTTAACCTCGTCTGCGGGATTGTACTCCTCCATCCTCACTGCCACAGATATGACACCGCCGGTCCTCTTTGTGGTCGCCGGTGTCTGCTGTTATTGTTCCTGTTTCGCTCCTCTCGAGCGCAGAAAAGACGTTTCTGCGCATCCTGCAGCGGGTGACTGGTTTTTACTGCAGCGCCTCACAGTGGTTGAAGTCAGACACTACACAACCAGCAGGGGGCAGCACGCTGGATCTGAAGATTTCCTTTGTGGTCGGCTTTAGTCTCTTCGTAGTAGTTTTGAGTCTTTTTGTAGTTGTTTTGTGCATCATTTTAGTTGTTTTAAATCTTTTTCCAGTTTTTTTTTTTTCCTCATTAATTTTTGGGCCTGTGCTATCTTTGCGTCTCTTTTCTGTCTGCTATAATCTTTAAGGGATAATTGCAGAAAGTCTTGGCTAAGGGCCCCTGAGCTTTAGGTTAGGTTAGGTTGGGTAGTTACTTTATTAATCCCCGAGGGGACATTTTTTTCGCTACAGCAGCATACAGGAAGCAATAAGATAATAATAGAATAATAGAAAGCTATAAAATAGCAGTAAAAATATTGAATATAAAATGCACAGTATATACAGTATATACAATACAGTATATATCTATATATATTATATACAAACAACCAAGAAATACAGACAACAGTGTTATTGTTGTGTGATGGATTTTGCCAGAGGTGAGTTATTGTACAGCCAAGCGGGGCCCATAATATATATCCTTGCGTTTAACTTTACTCACATTTGACATGTGAAATGCACAAAAAAACAGACGTGAAATGCAGTTTTACATCTGGTGACCCACACAATGACATTATAAATCACCCTCACAGGAATGTAACATTTTCTCATGTGATAACATATGAAATTCAAATAGCGACTGTACCACTTGTTCCACACTGTTATAAAGCATATGTGTGTGTGTGTGTGTGTGTGTGAATTATTTACGTGTGACTGTTTCACTCGATAAACAGTTTGTGCTTTTGATGATGCTCATGTAGGCCTACTTGTGTTTATTTTAGCATTAAAGTGTGTCTTACTGCCACCTTGACACTGAGATTGTTCATGTTTGAGTTTTTTTTCTTCACTTTCTCACATTGTTGGAAAATACTTATACATAACATCATTCATTAACCATGTATCTTTATGTGAAATTGCTTTGCGTTGAAATTCACATCTGCTTTTTTTTGTTGATATGCTGCAATGTGGTGGTGTATTAATTTATTTCATTATGGCATAAATGACAGGTTGAGTGGACATTAATCAACATTTTTGAAAATGAAGAATGTTTTCCATCTGTTGTCCTAGGACAGATGTTACACATTGATCATAAATAGAAAAATAAAACAGAAAGCAGGGTATGATATCTACAGTAGGCTACTGCAGTATGCAGAGAAATAATAACAGGAAGGAAACATCCATTTTAGTATGATAAGGATTAGTGTTAAACATGCAGCAGAGAAGCGTAACACAGAGAGCACTATACAAAATACTGTGGCATAATGAAAGCATTGAAAGGCATGCTGGATGATGTCAGAAAATGCAAGAGTTCCGAAACAAGTTATTTATCCTGTTAATGTTCTTTTGTTTGTGCTTCTCGGCCCTGCTTAACCAAAATGACCTATTTTTTTTCTTCCAGACTAGAAATACAGACTCCCAGAGGATGTCAGCAGGGAAATCCATAATACATAATGCACTACCAGTGGGACCCGGGAGTTTCTCTGAACCTATGTGGAGCTCAGCACTGCAGTGTTATCTGCTGTTTTGGACGGAACTCTCCTTTAATTGGGTTAGCCCAATAAGTTTATTATATAAACGCAAAGAACAAGAACAACTGTCGCATTGTCATAAAATAAGCCTTTATGGGAGGATTGCGTGCCACACAGGCACACACACACACACACACACGCACGCACACACACACACACACACGCACACACATACACACATACACACACACACACACACCACGCCCCCTCCTATCGGGAACACCCGGGCTGTGGCTTGCTGGCTGCCTTCAGACGGTGCTGAGGCGCACCGACACGCTCATCTACGGTCCGTGATCCCCGGGCTGACTCCGCCGCCTGCCTTCCTCCCCCGCCGGTCCCGCACCGCTGTCCTCAGCCGCCAGGTAAGAGGAGAACACCGCTCTGCGGGTCAGCACTCCGGGACACCAAACGCCACTGCGTTTTCTCCGGCATATGGCACACAGGGTCAGCCGCTGCCGCTTGTTGGCAGTTCCTGCTGCTTTATTTGGTTCTTTTCCTTGTTTTGAGAGGAGGGGGGAGAGGAGGGGGGAGGAACGGGGGAAGGGGGGGCGGCTGTCCGTCCACCATCACGAACACGACCTCGGAGGACCGAACACACATCAGTGGGACCAGACAGCCCACTTCCCCTCGAAAGTTAGGCGCGTTTGGGCAGGTGCAATGCAGCAAAAAGCTCCTTTTCTTGTGTCTTGTTGCCTCCGCGGGGTTCGACGGCAGATTTACCTGCACGTTAATTTAATAATCTGTGGAGAACATGTTGCACTGTTTAACTTGTAACTGGAGAGGCATGAAACCTGACATGTAATCATGTGGAGCACACGCTGTGCACGCTGAGATCAAATTATCAGCTGGGTTTGATGTGGCAGTGACAAGAAGTGAGCACTTTAATGTTCATTTAACAGGTGCATGCCACACATTTTAGTAATGATGACCTTGTCCAGGGAGTCACCGGGGTATCCCAGGGCTTTTCAGGGACGACTGGTGTTACTGTAAAGGTGACAGACGGCACTAATAGTGTAGGGCTGTTGCTATATGTCTGCAGGGTTGTCTGGTTATCTGACTCAGTGTTGAGTGGCTGCACAGATGAACACACAGGCTGACCTCATTCCTCTTCAGAGCGGGCTTTTGCTTCAGATTAGGTGAAATGTTGACGTGAGAGCCAAAAACGAGAAGCTTCTTTTGGACGATGGTAAAATGTCAGCAGTAGAAACCAGAATACATTATGTATGTAGAAATCATAAATTATTATGGTAGGGTTGTTCTGCGGCATAGCTTTTTATTCTTCCAAGTCTTTATGGATGATGCTGCAGTGAAAAATGTTCACAGTCCCCCGAATGATGTCTTTGGTTTGCTTGTTTTGTCCAATGAGCAACTGAAAGCTGCAAAAATTTTCAGCTTACTATCACATAAGAATAACAAAATATTTATGGAAAATAGTCTGCACTTATATAGCGTTTTATCACCTTAGTGGTCTCAAAGTGCTTCACAGTTGGCCTCAGTCACCCACTTAGACAGAAAATGGCAGCAGAGCTGCCATGCAAGGTGCTCACCTGCCATCAGGAGCAACTTGGGGTTTAGTGTCTTTCCCAAGGACACTTCACCATGAGGATACAAGGGCAATCCACTCCCATCATCTGAGCCACAGCTGCCCCTTACAGATTCATTTTATGTCAGTTCACTAGTTGATTAATCAATACCTAATCCTTTCAGCTAATGATCAATTCTTTTTTTAATACCGTCCAAATAATTCGGGAAATATCAACATTTTCAAGATTTTCTGTTGACACAGGCAGGAAGCAGATGTGCCACTGTCAGATGTTTTGTAAAAAAAAATGCTGTCCTCTGTTGCTCACGCTCTACTAGAAATCAAATATTAGTATTCTCACAGAAGCCAAAAAAAAAAAAAAAACCTCCTTTAAATGTTTATTATCATATCAATTGTATATCAGTTGTCACAAAAATTTTTTGACTGCTTGTTTAAACTTGTAGTTTTTGGTGAAGATAGTACTTGTGGTTTGAAGCCCAGATTGAGTTCAGACAAAGATTTACCCCTCAGGTCAAAACATGTGGACTAATGTATGATTTTGTTTTATTAATGTAGTTATTCGGCATTAAGTGTTTGACTGTAGCCAGTTTTAGCAGCCGATGCAACGTGAAAATAAAAGAGGCCAATTCAACTTTCGCAAGTGGCTTTTAGACCTGTCAGACCGGGTGGCTGCCAGCCAAAGTGGCTACTCACACTGACAAAGTAGCGACAAACAATATTCATCCAGGTCCGTGCGTTTAAGTCAGGAAACGGCTATTTATTCAAACAGTTTGTAAAACTAGTAAAGAGTAAAAAAAAAAATACACCCATGAGTTCATATATTGCATTAGTTTCATTATGAGGACCTGGAAGTGGATGTAATAGTTTGTGTTCCAGTCTTAGAAAGAGAATTATGTAAACATCCCGGGCCAAAATGTGCATTGCAGTTTTGTTTTTCTTGAACAATAAGCCTCAATAAGCCTTTGCTGTGTACGATTTTCTGTCGCACTGTAATTTGTCATAGTGACGATTCTCTAAATTGGTTCATGTGGCTCCTATAAGTAATAGATGCAATATCGGCTGAGGCTGTTGTATCATAGTCGCAAGGAGAATGCCTTCCCAATGATAACCAAGCCTTTATGCTGCACACGCACTGGAGGCTAGAGGGGGAGCAAATGGGGGAATGAAGCAGGAGAGAAGCCAGCGAATGGAGGGATTCCCTGATTTCCCTCCCAGCAGAGCTCATCCAGCGGAGCGGAAAGAAGCCCTGCGGAGTGCAGTCACACAGCATTAGAGGTCCGTGTCTCTAAGAGCTGCTAAGACACATTAGAAGTACGTGTGTGGGCACATACATTCACACATACAGTACATGCATTGTTGTGGCAGCCATTGCAGGCTGCAGCTCAATGTGCCAGACTGTGTCCTACAAATCCAAAACTCTGTAAACAGACAATATTTTACGTCTTAACTGATTTCAGACTCGAGTCTGAATCTGATTTGCCAATAAAAAAATATTGTATCATAGAAATGGTTAATGTCTGCAAAAACAGCATTTGCTGTAACAGAACTGAGATAAAAACTGAGCCAAACAACAGGAACGGCAAACTAGACGATTAAACCAAGGTGGTGGTGGTGGTGTTCACTTCTGATTACCTTGGGTTTCCCTTATGTTTGATGCTGCCATTCTCAGGTGTGAGATCCAGTTGTAGTTAAAGATAAAAGAGGTGAAGCTTCTCTGTGATGGTAAAATGTTGTACGCTGCGGGATTTGAAGTCTCTATTAAAAGAAGCAGAGGTCCTGTGGAAGGGATGAGGAGGTTTACATACATGTATAAATAACATTAGAGGTGCAATTATTCATTATTTTCATGATCAATTAGGCGCTCAGTTTCATTATTGATGTGCGAAATTACACATTTTCTGGAGTCTTACAATTGGTTGCATTGTTTGACCGACAGATAACATATTTTGCATTAAATAAAAGAGAAAAGTAGCAAATTCTCATTTTTATGACCTAAAACAAGTAAATATAAAAAACATTTTTCCTGATAAATTACCTATATTAAAGATTCAGTTATCACCATTGTTAATCCATTGACTAAATAAAGTATTGTCTCATTGTTTTGGCGCATAATATGTAATATTTATAATCAAGCTGTTCAGCAGCTCGTTGCTGCAGAGAAACAGAAAATTAGACGGTTAAAAATAAACAGTGTGTCAAGTAAAAGCGAGCCATGAAGCTCAAGCTAAATTACAAACTGTTTTCTCTTTTGTTGTTACGTGCAACTGAAAAATATCCCTATACTTTAAATAAAACAACATCTGCAGCAACACCAGGAAATTCTTGACAATAAAGGACAAAAACATAGTTAAACGCCTGCTAACTGTAACTAGCTTAGCAGAGTAGCGGTGGCTTCGAGCGTGGTAACTTAGTACTTCGAACTGCAAACCCTGAAATCACACCAGATAAACGTACAAAATGAGCTCTTTTTGTTGTATATTTGTTGCAGTTCGTTACCAAGTGAATATCCAGATCCAAATGCAGCTAAGTTGGCTAAAGCCCTATTAGAGTTGACAGTGGATTTGGTTTTGATCTGGGTTTTTTTCTGTTTATTTCACAACTGGGAAATATCGTTTCTGATTTGGAATTACAAGTTGGAAGCTGGCATGAATAATTTCTCTAATTGTATGCTTTGAATTCAGCATAAAGTAATAAAGAATAATACATTTAATGGCTGAAAAACGAAGAACACTAAAGCTAAAACAACATGTTGGAGTCGCTGCATATTATGGTTTGATATGACAGAATACTTGGCTTAAAACTACATAAAACAATATTTTCTTTGTTGTGCAGTAAATCCTCTCTATTGTTCACCTTGAGTTCCAACAAACAATGAGCTGGAGGTACGGAGATGCACGCACAGATTAGTCTGGCTGTAAAACATCAACCATATTGAATATTAGCTCATTAATGCACGATTATATCCAGATTAACTCTGCTGATGGTCTGAGCTGCTATTACAAAGATCATCTGTGCTGCTGCACTGAATAACATCTGATCTCTGCAGTGTAGTATGGGGTTTCCCTCCCTCCCACTCACTGATACCACTCTTATCCACAGCTCTCCAGCGCGTGCTGCGGGCCCACTTGGTATGCAACCTAAAACCCTGTGTGGCCTCAGAGATACATCGAGTCCCCCGTTCAATCACGGCAGCAGCGAGGCAATCAGCAGGAAACCCGACCACACAAAAACCATGCAGGTGTGGGAAGACAGGAACATCACACCATCACAAAAAGCTGAAATGTAATTTGGAGGCACCGCTGCGAGAAATGGCTCAGATGAGTAATAGATTGCTGGTCAGGGAGTGACGCCTCTCTGTCGCCCTCCGTAAATCTGTAACGTGTGGCCACATGCCTCTGTGGGCTGCTGATGTTGAACTGGACCTCCTCGGGCTGCAGCGGGGTGACGGGACACCTCAGCCTGAACAAAGTGCGACAGCACACACGTGCTTCATAGCACTGACCAGGATGTGCTGCGTGGAAAAGTCAACACAGCCCAGTGCACACCCAACACATTAAGTGGATTAATTGTTGGCAAGTCATGCACATTGAGGGGTTAAATCAATAAATATCTTTAAACAGATTAAAGCCAGCTGTAATGACATCAATAGGTGAGAGGAATTAATTTAAGCTGTACTACAAAGTTATGCAATAATAAGCAATAACTGAATATTGCAATAAACCTGGGCTGTGAAATTACTGTGGAGCTGCATGAGGATGATGAATATTGTCTGCTGCACAAACTAGTGACAGAAAAAGGAAATGTATTTGACAGACTACAAATTGGGTTGTTGACTATTTGAAAGACTGTTTTATACACTCTTCAGGATTTGGTATTTTACTTTAAAATGTGCTCCGATCAAATCTGATTAAATAAGATTTTGGCTTCACTGTTGATTCGTGATATTGAGTAGTTGGATATTTTAATCTTTACCTGCACCATGACATGCAGTTAAAAGCTACTGTAGTGGACCTTCATTTAAGAGTATATTGTTGGGGTTTTTACAATATGACTGGCGATAGTCAGAGACATACTGTTTCACTTGACTGTTCACATGGAAAGAGACAGAAATTAAATGAAATCGCTTGAGAGTGTACTTGTTGCTGCACCTGCACTTGTGGCCGCGATGTCCATTGTCCAGTACCTACATATCTATGGTGACTTTGGTACAACAGAAAAACAAGTAGCGTCACACTTTCAGCAGTTTGGCTTCGACTTTGTACCGAAGTATGGGTCCTCATTGACATCCATAGTAGCAGCTTTGGTCTTGCATTAACGCCAGGCAAAGTGATGTTTCACAACATGGCAGCCTTAAAGTTTCACTTACAAAATTACTTATCTATAAAGTACAAATTAAAGTATTTATTAAATACAGTGAATCCAGTTAAAGCTTGTTAGGAAGTGGTACCAGGGAAGCAGCTTATTCTCAGTGGCCTGAGCTTCTCTGAATTTTAAGAAGACACCTTTTTTTTTTCCTGTGTAAGAATTCATTGATAGTCTGGTTGTGCTGAAACACAGATCAGGATGCCCTTTCTGTCAAATGGTTCTGCGCTCTGAACATTAGCGGCTGCATGCTGATTATTTTACAGATGTGGTTGTTTTGGCTCATTGCCTGGATTGTCCTCACATGTATCGGATGCTGAGAGTTGACATGCAGAACTGAAAGTGGTCTGTTGTTTAATTTGAGATGAATGAACGTTACATTAACATGAAATTCCCTCACCAAAATGATCAAATAAACTCTGACGTCTCAAAAGACACCCTCATTAGTGTAGAAGAGTGTGAAAGTGGATGCTTTTAAAAACACAAAAGCTGCAGGATTGAGGCCCCACCTGTCTGTCTAAAACAACACTTTGTCTCTGCTGAAAGATCTTTATTCATCGATCTGTCCTGCAGGCTCAGCCAGCCCAGACTCTCAACACTGAATTTCACTGTGCGTCTGTCTCCTCGATATTCCAGCCACGCTAATGTACCAGCACACAGTGTAATAAAACAGAAACAACGCAGGGCTAATTGTAAAAAAAAAAAATCCTGCTCAATTAGCATTCACTCACCTTTAAACTACACAGGCCATTCAGTTGTTAAACTGTGATTAACACACACATTTTCAGAGGATTCCCTTCTCTCCATTAGCCGGTTGTGTCTCTAAAAGTACGGTACAATGTGGCAGGAGTGGAGAGGTATGAAATATTTAGCCATGTTGCTGAAAGAAGAGAGAGCTGCTTACTTCTCTCTCTGAAGAAGCAGCAGCCGAGGCCACAACTGAAACTGGGTTAATAAGATCCCGCCTCAAACTAAACAGCTCTCATCTCTTGTTCTTAAAGTGCTCATACAGAAGCAGCATCTTCTACACACCAGGCTGTCAAACAAAAGTCATGGACTCTGTGACATTTGCCTGAAAGATGCTTGTTATACCATTTTTAGTTTCATCTACTCCATATTTTTTTTCAGCAGTTATGTTGCCTAACAGTAAAAGTAAACATTTAAGATAGTCTGCACTGAAAATGTTTTGTTTATCCAACAGCCTTTCTACACTTGAACCATCTCACAGTTTCTATCGTGAGCCTGAACAGTGCCAGATCTGTGGCGCTGACAGCAGACGGTGGCTTCAAATCTGGACGCTGTCGCTGCAGAATAAATTAGCCCGTTTCTCACTGCAGACATGGCAAGGGGTGTTTATACTGGAGATTGAAGGAGCAAAGGTCACCGCTCGTCTTTGGCATCTCCGGTCACACAGAGCTCTTGCCCTCTACTCAAATTAAGAAGCTGATGTATGCTAAGTGGATCGTTATTTAGATTTGTGTCAGAGGTCTGTGCTGTTTTAATAAGCCTCTTTACAAAGTTATTTTTTTTCTGAAAAATTAGGCAAATGTGGAAGTGCCATAAACTGTTGTACCACCAAGGGCCACAAGCATCTGGCTCCATAGACTCCCATTCAGCTTCTCATGAAATACAAAGTCAATCCATGTTTTCTACAAGTCAGAATGGTGACTTTCGTGAAAATCATTCATTCTTATTAGACTTCTGAAAATAATCCCGTTATTGTTAAAAAAAAAAAAATAGGCCTCACAAAGCAATGTTTCTGTTTGATTGACAGGTTTCCGCTAACGCTGAGTGGGACGTAATGTCATCAGGTTTCCAATTAGATCAAGTCAGATCCACTAGTCACTCCTCCCCAGCTTGTAGAAAAGTGGTTTCTTCTGGCTGAACCTACGGCTACTTAAAGGCTGTTCAAAAAGCCAATGTGTGACGTCACTGTCGGTTGCCGCTTGGCCACATGAAGTGCAGTTTGAGCCAGAGTTGAACCCTGCATTGTTTCTTCTTCCGACATATTGGGTGCATCGGTTGTCGTTTGTATTCTTCTTATTTTCTATTATTAAATAGAAAGAGACACAGCTCAGAAAATGGTCTCAGGTTTTTTTCTTTTTATTTAACTGGGTTATTTTAAACATGAGCATGTTTTATAATGCAGCTTTGAGTAATAAAGCAATTTTCCTTAAAGTAGCTATTAACGTTTTAACTGTATTCAGAAAAACCTTTATGCAATAGTGATCACATAACTGAGGGGGGGGGGGAGTCTTTTTTGTGAGTCGATTTTGTATTTCTCTCAAACGGAGCTTTGTTTTAACATACTGTGACGTAAAACAAGGATTTCAAGGTCAGAACAGTTAACATGCATTAAAGGTTTTCCTGAGCACCTAGTGTTTCCAGGTAGTCTTTTATTCCTCCAGTCACACCCGACAACACAATTTAACCATCGAAACAAATCATCCATTTTCTGTCTCCTGTTCTGCAAATTTCCTGCTGGTTTGTTTTGGAGGAGTAGCAGCATTTTGATTGCGCCCACGCTGCCCTTTCCTCTTAATTAGCGGGTGAAATGACACAAACAACCTATCGATGGAAGGACAACAAGCAGCATTCAGATAAGAATGATACCCGAGAGTTCAGTGAAGGTGAAAAGCATAAAGTGGGAGGATGAGGGCAGGGAGGACAGCTGACAGGGGATGATGTTTTTAGGGTTTCTGGTTTGTTTTTCCTATTTCCTGCTCCACTGAGCCCAGCAGGGGCCTGTGGAGGCCTGCAGGCTTGATAGGTCATTACTGAGGACAGCACCACTGAGAGTTGTAATGTTACACTGGCTGTGACGTGTGTGCCTCATGGCTTTAAGGGCAGCATTTTTGATGTTAGTTATGGCCTTAAACAGTGGAGGCTAAAACACAACACTGAGAGGCAGTGATGGAGAAAATACTGAGATCGTTGGTGAGTCAGTCTTTCAAGTTATGTCACTTGATCGACATCATCACCTGGAGCACCAGGAGAGTGGTCGCGTTGTCTTGTTGGACAATCCAAGTGCCATTGTGCCACAGTTCAGGTCGTTTGCGCCCAATGTTTCCTTCCTCAGACGCCGCAGAACAACACAGCGGATCTCGGTGTTGACAGTCTGACCCTGGGGAACAAATTAATTGCACCCTCCCCATAAATTTCAAAGAAAACCCACCTGTTTTCGTTCCTGACCTGACGTGGAATTTTTGGTTTTGGACAGTGACGTTCGGCCCCTCTTGAAACGAGAATGTGACTCAAAACACGTCGCCTGGCTCATTGCTTCATTGCCATAGGCCTCTTTGAAGCATTTCAAGGGTCTGAGTTGCCGATTTCTTGAGTCTGATACAAATATTGATGCGAGCTCTCTGTTCAAGTCCATGTTGAAATCGCAAATGTGCCCAGACCAGTAATCCCAAAAACGTGTGTAACTCAGATGCTGACGTAGTTCAAGCACCAAAACTCTGAATACTTACTCATAAAGGTCGTAGCTTCCCCATGCCTTGTGCACATTACTGCAGTGCACTCTATTCATGTGCAAGAGGAGTTTTTGATTGCCCGTGGTGTGACTACAGGGTTAACTGTGCGAAAAATATCTTGAGATAAGTCACTTCTGAAACTCATAGAAGGAGTGAGACAGGCTGTTCATGCAGATGTAGATAACTGTGCCGACATTCACGCAGCCTTTCTTCATACTGCACTCACAGTTGTGCACACACTTAAGGTAAAAGTTCAAACCACACCCGCTTTCTCCCTTTTAACAGAGGTGGTCATATTGTCACGATGTGGGAATGAATGTTTTGGCACTTAGGAAAAGTTACGGAGATTGTCGGATGTAGCGCCTCTAATTTTGACTTGGTGGCGTCGCATGGATGGGTTCACTTTCTGTTCGATGCATAAAGAACCTCATTCAAAGCGTACAGGCAGCTTGTATGCAACAATTTTCTCAAACAGCCAAACTGCAACAATCGTGATCCTTTCACAGTCACTGACGAGCTGTGGAGAGACGAGATCGTAAACCTATGTCTCCGGTTCAAACCTTCTGTTCTGTCATATTTTCTGTGTACAAATGAGTGCAATATCATGAATGCCCTTGAGGAGTGGCTGTGAGAAGGTGTTTGATGTTTTTTCCTTTTGAGCGATTACCATGTCTCTCCCCTCTCCGTGTCGGCAGCCTTTCCACCACAGCTTTGAGTTCGGCAGTTTGGAGCAGCTGAAAACACTTTTGCCTTCAGACGTCAGAACTGTTTTGCTTCCAGCACATACCACAATGTCAAACTTCTTCCCTGTGCTGCCACTCATGCTGAGTCCAAGCTTGAAAACTTGTAGACAGCCAATTAAGAAATTAGATCACAAGAATTGGCAGCTGTTCTGCTGTATTTCTTTTCTCTGCAATCTGACACCACCTTCATCCCAGCAAAGTCATAATCAGAGACGAAAGGCCAAATGTGTGTGTGCAAGTCGTCGGTATGCAAAGTGTCAGGCTTGAAGGAGGTGAGTTATTCATATCGGAGTCTAATGCTGCTTCATTACCTTTGAGCCAACCAAGTAATTAAGGTTTCAAATTGGATTCTGATTGACAAGCCATGATGCTGTCTTCCTGCAGTGTTATTGACATGCAGAAAGTTCAGAGGATGAAGAGGAGTGACGGCAATTCACCCTGACAGCAGGTCCTCGCTGATTGGCAGTGACATGGGCAGTGTATCTGACAGGCCTTCAAGCTGAGAGAGGGTCATTAGTGCACTGCAGTGGTACAGATATGTTATCTGCCCTGAGGTATGTGTGTGTGTGTGTGTCTTTGTGTGTGTCCGTGTGTGTATTGAAGAGAGACAAAGAAAGACAGTGAAGAAGAGGGACAGTCAGAGAAGTCGCCACCTCAGTGAAAGGCAGGGACACTTTCCACTCGGACAAACACGTCATATCGAATTGAAAGTCCAATTTCTTCCTCACACCAAAACCCATGTCACGTTCTTCCCAGAAGCCTCTCCGGTTACGTCCACCATGCCCGCTATCATCTTCAGCTCTCTGCAAAGATGATGGCTGCCTATTGATTTCACCTCACTGTGAACACAGGTCCACATCCGATCGCAGGAAGTTGATTACATACACTGCTGAGATAGAAGATTAAATCTTATTTGCTTCATTTCCTTTTGAGTTGAGATAAGCTGGGTGAGTTGGAAAACCTTTTTGAACATGCACATTGATCTTTGTCAGAGAGCATGAGAAAGACACTGTGCTCTTGGCTAACTACTTTTATAAAGTGCTCTCAGTCTGTAGACTTGCTGCTGGTCAATTAGATTGTTCTCACTCTCGATTTTATGCGCACGTCTTTGTCAAGAGCTTTGTGCTTCGTCTCGTGTTGCTGAAACAGGCAATTCAATTTTATGTCTGTTTTTTTTTTAATTCAATTTATGTTTACGTATTGAAAAAAAATAACAATAGTGATGGATAATAGAACTTCTGGTTTGAGTTGCACAAGTTAACGCAGAGATCCTAAACGTGTTCACATCAAGAATGAGTGGATTTGTTTTTGCATTTAAAAAGGACAAAATATTATAAATCAAGACACTATCAGTAAATATAGGATGATCAATAGTAGTAAAGTGCAATATGAATACAACACCAAATAACCCTTTAAACAAACTAATCAATGAAATATTAAAGCTTTTAACGGTCTTAAAGCTTGATATATATATATATTAACAGAGGATGAAATGCGTAACTAACTCTGTTCTTTCCTTGGCTCTGTGGAGCTTTTGAGGCTCCCTCAGCTGTTTTGGTTTTGCTTGTTGATCCCGTCACAGCTCTAGTTATTATTTTCCCTGATGTAGCAGACGCCTGTTGCAGCACACGCAGTTACCGACAAGCTGGTGAATATAGTGGAACATTTAGCAGCTAGAGAGCCACATATGTACAAAATGTGGCTCATACATATGTTCTTCTGTGGAAAATGTAAGTACACCTTAGTCATCAGAAGTTAGCCTCGCCCACCCAAACGTCTGGCAGATGTTTTGCACAATTGTGACATCGGTTTGCTGAGATGTTTTGACAACTCTTTCATGTTAAATTCCTTCAGTTGCTGATGTTTTAGGGTTTTCTTGCTCGTGCTGTCTATTCAATGACTTTTCCATGGGATTTAAGTCTGGGCATTGACGTCATCCTGACTCACCATTTACTATTTTTGAGCCATTCCTTGGTGAATTTGTACGTGCTTATGATCATTATCTTGCTGTAAGGGTTTAATCATTGGCACCTAATCCGGAACTCCTGCTTTTAGTTTGATTTAATTTAACCCACAATTTAATTTGAATTTAAATGCTTGTGTGGACTTACTTTTCCCATGTGATTTATTTGTTTCTTTTATTTATTCAAATTATAAAAATGATTTCAAGACGTTAATTTTATGTCATTTGTCATATCACCTTTATTTTAGTATTTCAAATAGGATCAAATATTTGCTTTTGCAAACATGTTGGAAAAAAAACAATAATTGTTATGGCATATTTTCACTCGACTGTATTTCCCTCGGGAGTTAATGAAAACAGGGTCTGCTGTGTTGTAGTCATCTAAGATAAACTCAAGGAGTGAAGGATTGCAGAATTGGTAGCATGAGGATTTTAAATGCTGTTTATTGACAGTGTAACACTTTAATTAAATTTGGGTGCAATTGCCTTGAAGGAGCCTTTTGCTGATGTCACTTTCAGACAGGTTTTTTATGTCCCCGTGCTTCCACAAAAATCGGAATCTCTTGTTTGTAATAATGATTTTGGCGTTCACATAAACAGTATTTACAAGTCAGAAATGTGTTGCTCCATTATGTCAAAGACAGCATGATGGATGGTGATTGATGACGTGTGAAGATTAGTGAGTAAACAGGTGCACTGTACCAGGAGTCGAGGAAACTGCCTTCAGTAGTGATAGCAGAAAATACAGAGATGTGATATGTCAGTATCATGTTATATTCTCTGTGGTTTGCTACGGCTTCTTAGCAAGCAGCTGTGAAGTGTGTTATTATTGACCTTTGCTTGTAAATAATTGATGTTTCCTCCACATAGAGGAAGTCTACTATTGAGAATGTGTGTGTGTGTGCACCTTATAAAACCCTGTGTAGTCTGGCTGCAGCCAGTAGGAGGTCTGAGTCGCTGAGCTGCTGTTTAATGGTCAGCCAGGATGCTTTCTGCCGTTCAACATTACTGCCGACTGACGCCTGCGTGGCATTAATGATTCAGCATCCTGTGAATTACAAAGGGGGGATATGAGGTCTGTACATTCAAACAAAAGAGCCATGATGCAATCCACCGTCCTTTATTCTGAAGAAACCCTTTCAGACAGAGTGATGGTTAACTAATGCAGCTACACGGAACCGGCAGTTTGCATGATTTGTTCATGATCTGAACTCGCAGCTTTTCATACCCACATCGGTTACATTATATTGTGTTGTATAGAAAATCCTTGAAAACCTGGGAAAGTTATTTAGAAAAACATCAACCCCCAGGAGATGAAGAATCTGCTGAAGCGAGGTGAAGGAGCTACTGTTTGAGTTATTTTCTATCATTAAGGCAAAACCAATCCCTCAAGTGAAAGAGCTGCTCCTCGGGGAAAGAACAAGGCTAAAGCTGATGTCGAAATTGATGAATTTTTAGTTTGAAGAGGTCGGGGTGACCCACATTTCTGTAAAAACACACCACACACTGTATGATGATCTCTCGACCTCGTTCATCCCACTTTTACTCTCAGAAATATTTTATAGCCACATTCACGCAGAGCAAAGAGGTATTTGTGATTTACTCAATGCTTCTGCATTAAGTGGATATCATACTGAAGTTCACAAGTCACGAGAAAATAAGAGCTGAGCGTGCAGGATGCTTAAAAAGGTGATGTCAAGAGAAAACTTACAGCAACGCCTTGGCCTTGATGATAATGTAGTATTTATAATGCACATTTGTAAATCCATGACAGCTTAACTCAAGTTTACGTGATATGAATGTTGTTTTTCCAAGAAAACTGATATAAAAAAAAGTTGCCGTTTCCATCCCCGCTTCTTCCTGTCCACGTGTCGAAGTGTCCCTTGGCAAGACACTGAACCCCAAGTTACTCATAATGGCAGGCGAGCACCTTGTATTGCGGCTCTGCCACCAGTGGTGTGTGAATGTGTGTGTACGTGGGTGAATGGGAAACAGTGTAAAGTGCTATGAGACACTTTAGGTGATAAAGCACTGCATAAATGCAGATTATTTACCACATAACATTTTTAAGATTATTTTCAGTTTGATTATTTATACAGTTTTGTTTACATTGCTTTATAGTGATGCATAGCATAAAAATCATTCATACCCAAAAATGTGATGACAGTTTTAACCTCATTACCATTCTGTAGTTTAATCTTGAATAACTGTGTATGTAGCTCCTCCCATTTCTTGAGTATGAAGGGGATGAGCATGCTTCTCTCTTTTGCTGCCTTTTAAGCTTGACTTAATGTGGGAGTAATCTGACTCAGATATTGTTATTTGCTACTTATTGCTCAAATAACCAAATTACATTCATAAAGGCTTCCCGTTAGACCTGTCGTAGTGTGCATGGGGTTCCAGTTAGTGGCTTCAAGAGGTCTGACCATCACCGCTTTCATTTAGTTAAAATCACATTTTCTGCAAAACACAAATGACACCTGGAGAGAACAGATGTTTATTGTTCTAATCACAGCAGCACTGATGAGCAAAACAATGTGGCCAGAGGGGAAAATAAGAACCATGAGTGGGACTTCCCAATGTTCTGAGTCCAAACACACGGGTTCCCATTGAAATCTTAAAGAAACAGTTATAAATACTTGGATTCATTTTTAAAAAGGCTATAAATGTCTTAAACATCATTACTCAACCAAGTAAATAGCACATTTGTTTTTGTAGATTTGGTGTAGTAGGATAGTTAATGAGAGACTGACAGAGCCCACATTCAACACGAATAAACATATCACACAGCGCAACAATGCCACTCACTGATGCGTTTTGATAGTTTTCAGACAACAGCAGAGCTCTGGCAGAGAAAGAAACGACAGTATATCTGCCACAGGCAACACTTGTTCGGAGGATCAGTTCTGAGCTGGTTTTGGTCTTCAGAGAGGATTTGGTGACAATGAGAAAAATATAAAATATGAGCACTCTTATCCCTCAAAGCCTGACAGAGCTAGTGTCTGACAGGTCAGCTATTTGCTGAGTGCTCCTGTCCAAAGCCAAACTACCATTGGAGTGAAGCTCAAACCTGGACTGTTTTGCAAAGACAGAAGGTAAAATAAAGTAAAGTGAGTCATCATCCACCGTTTTCCCCTCGAAACAATTTACAAGTGAAGGTTTTCCGTCAGTGTCTGATTGCATACGTTTCAAAACAGAGATGCGAGTACTGAAGGGCATTGCGTGGCCTTGGTTTCTAACAAGTTGTATTTCTTCTCTCCAGCTGCTGAATGCTCAGTAATGGCTATATTTAATGTTTATCCCACATTCATCTCTCACCTATGTCTATTTTGCTTTTCTGCCAACTGGAACCAAGCTGTTCACCACTCACCTGTTGGTCTCTAAATGTCAGATTGATTCAGCGGTCTCTTAAGCTCCACCACCTGCAGGATGCCACAGGAGGACTGCAGGGTGGCTGCCTATAGCCAGATGTCCCTGAGGGACAATAGACTCAGTGACAAGCGATCCACCACATGGACTTTGTGGACAAAATATCAGATTATTTTTGACCAAAGTTCTATATATTGATACTGCAACAATATTGTAGGGATGACTATTGGTGCTTTTGCGAAATATTTGTTAATATATTAATGATCAGAAATGTGTCTGTAATGACTAAGTGAGTGAATAGTTCAACGTAACTTTACTGTAATGTAACCAGAAAAAGACAACAATCATGATATTACAATATCAAAAATCTAAGATGATATTTAGTCTCATATAATATCAATATTCGTATTTCCAACCCAAATTACGAGCTTAAACAACATGAATTGTGACTGGTGATAAACATGAAAACCACCCCTGTGTTGAGAGAAGGGGTGAGTCACTGCACTTTCCTCTGAGCCATGTTGTTAGTGTGGAGCTGAGCAGTGAGTGTATTTCCTTTCCTCCGAGCCAAAAGTTGTACTGCCTCCTCACTCGTGTTTACTCAGGGAAGAGTGAGCGGCGACAGGAATGTTTTCTGTGTACTCAAGGAGGGCTGCGTCAGGACACCACGCCTACAGCAGCAAACAGAGATGGCATGACTGTAATATGATAGAAGCTGGGATAAATATTAGTTTCGCTTTATTGATGTTGTTGACCAAGTGCTAGTCAGGCGTGCCCTGTGCGTCAGGAAAATCATACGGCACAGCTTATTGGCTGCCTGAAATGTCTGTGTTGTTTTAATGTGCATGCTTGCCCTTTATATTCTATGAGTTGCACAAAGCTAAATAAAATTCAGTCCAAAACAAAACCGCTGAAATATATCCTACCTTCATTAATTTGCAATATTTTGTCGATCACTTTTAGATCAATGAGGGCATAAGAAATATTTGAAACAACTTTCAATATACAATTCCAACAATAAACAATCGAACGGGGGATTTCTTGCAGGGCTTTTGACTGGATTAGATTTGAGCTACATGTCCCGAATAAACTGATGCATACTGTAGATAATTTGTTTTTTAACAGTTGGATGTCCTAATGGGAGCATTTATCAATACAATAGGATTTATAAATACACAGCACAGCTGAACTACTGATATTTCGTAGCCATGGTCTTACGTTATGGATTCTAACTTTTACAAACCTCAGTCAGATCAAATTTGATCAAAGAGTCGACCAGCATATTCAACTAAACAGCCCCTCTGCCCATGCACTCTCTAGCACCATAGGAGATAGAGAGATGGGATGTCTTTTGGTCATTTTGTCAACATTGACGATGGCATCGCCTCCTTAACCGCCCTTCTAATTACCCACTGAGTGTGTTCACATTTCATTCTGTCTGGATCTGAAAATTCGGTTGTTCTCTCTTCTGTCTGTGCGGTGGTGGAAAGGCTTATAATGCTTCACTGATTTATGTTCCCCACTTACAGTCATAATTAGCCCACACAGAGCTGAAATATATCAAGAATTTATGGAAGGTTTGCTGTGAAAGGTGGTACAGCCATTTTTGGTCTCCAGAGGATGTTCCCTGCTGACTCTAGTGACTCCCTCACTCTTCCTCTAGTGCCACCAGCAGGTCAAAGGTTACACATATTCTGTAAAATATCTCAACATGTATCAAATAGATTGGAAAAATGGAAAATTTTGCACATACATTCATTGTCCCCAGAGAATAAGAATGACTGACTTTGAAGATGTTTCCTATAGTTCCACCAGAGGTTGGCAAGTATGTCTTTTACTGAAATATCTTAGTGACTAGGCACCGCCACTACCCCCAATACTCAGATTTTTTATTTAGCATCAGGTCAAAGTTTGTCCAAAACTTTGCTATATGACCAAATACTTGCAATACAAGACTAATATAATCCCTAATACCCTCTGCTGTACTTTGTCTTCATTGCTATAGTGCTAATTATCAGATGTCAGCATTAGCAATTTGATAGATAACACCAGCATGTTTGTTTTTCAAGCTGAAGTAGCACTGTGTCTTTGTTCAGCCTGACAGAGTCACAGTAAGTAAATAGCTGAAAAAGGGACATCTGTATTCAGCTGTCTAAATAATTTAAATGCAAAGGCATCTGAAAATCTTTATTGTTTCCTCTATTTAATTCCCACCTCACATCTAACAGGTGAAGCTTCATCAGCTACGATGCAGCTGGAGTTCAGCCTAAGATCCTATAATTACTGATGTGATGATGGCTGGAAGCTGCGGTGATGTCTGCTGGTTCATTATAGCTAATTTATGTAAAGTGAAGGGAAGAGATGAGAGAAGAAAGGATGGGGATGAAAGAGGCCGTAATGAATAAGGACTGAAGGAGGCTTGTGTGAGCACGTGCAGAGCTCCCCACTCCATTCAATTTTTATTTTCCATCTTCATTTCCACGAGCACTGGCAGAATTCTGTCCCTCCGCTCAGTGCCCGACACTGTATATATTAGTTTCTGATCTTCATGGCTGGTTTTATTGACTATGTGGAAAGCTGACTTTTGTGCTAATTATTCTCTCCAGTTTATTTGATCACTCCGGCAAGAGAATATTGTCTGACATGTGTTCATTTGCAGCATTCAAAGCACATCATTTCTATGAGTTTTTTGCAAATACATGAGAAGAAATCAGAGCCACTTAGCATTTCCACAACACGGGAAGGAATGACATATCTGCTGCATTATACTGTTCCCTGTAGACCATTTATCACAGCCAGGCCTGATGTAGGTCAGACGGTACAGCCATTAGGGTTATCGGTTTGATTCCCAGCTCCTACTTTTACTGTCATTACGTCAGTTTTTCAGCAAGATGCTGAACTCCAAACAAGCATACAACCATGCTAGCAGCTCTATGAAGCTTCACAATCACACACGGCAAATTGCTAATATACCTGCATGTTTTCTAGTTAGAAATAGTAGAAGCAGAAATAATTCAAATTTCTGGGAATTTTTTCAGTGGAAAGATTTTCTTTTTTGTTCCAAGACTGTTCCTTTTAAAGGGAGGATAACATTCTCTAAGAACATTATAAGAATGTCACCACAAAACATTTCTATAAAACAACTTAATGCTGAAAGGATTATTGAAACATTGCATAATAATGTTTGGATAAAAATTTGTTTTAAATAAATAGCTGGGTTTACACGCTACAAATGAAAATTATGTTCAGCAGCATCTTAGAATAGCCTGTTAGCATGCTATGTTAATTGGCAGTAAAAATAAAGTACAGTGTTGGGTAATAGAAATATTTGGACAAAATGTATTGATAAATTGTAAATTATGCCTGGTGACATTGCTCAATCAAAGGTATCACTAACGTTTATTCTGAGCGAATGTTTTCACAAAATTTCATGGCAATCCATCCAGTAATTGTTGAGACATTTCGCTCAAAACCACAGAAGTTGCTGAAATTAAAAAGGTCAGGCGATTAGCAAAGTACACAGGATTTATCCTCTAGGCATCCTGAATATCTGCACCCAATTTCATGGTAATTCACCCAACAGCGGTGCCACAGCTGACTGGGTTGCATCACCATCCCTGCAGCCGTGTCTCCGAGCGTCTATAAAGTCCGTCTCTCTGAACAGAAGCAGCTGCCAACTTAGTGTTATGTAGCTGTGTGGACTAGTGTGCAGGTGCTCAGATAATTAACAGAAGTCTTGTCATGAATTTCAGGGAAAGATAGAGCTTTGCTAATGGAAGCTGGGAAATGTGGGTGTTGTGCTCTGAATGTCAGGCCCGGAGCCTAATTAGGAGATTGATAAGCTGCTGTGGCGCTGTCAAATGTCTACCAATTACTTGTGCCTCCCCTCTTTTCTTAATCGTCTTCTTTAAATTAATGCTGGCCACAAGACAGGCACGATAACTGGGATTAACCAGAAATTTTGAACTCCAAGTATTGAATCCTTAAGTCATGTTGAAAGTATGTTGTTGACTTTCCTTTGTGACTGTTTCACCCCTTCTAGGTTTCCTGAGAGTCATCGCCTCTTGTCGGCTTCCCGTAAAATAACAGAAGATTAAAAGAGGAAACACTGGAGAGACTCCGGCAGCTTTGCAAATCACAAGTTCAGACTATGCCAGCACCAAAAGAACAATCCAATCACTAGAAGAACATTACAGAAACATGAGCCCTTTGCAGCATGATGTAGTTCTTCTTGACTGCCTCCATAAAACATATTTGCTTGGCTGATTTCCCCTGGCTGAGAGTAGACTGAGGGACCAATGGAGCAGATCGGGGAGGATCTCAACCTCTCCTTTCTGCTGGAACATGAAAGAGAAATGATCCTGAAGGTGCTGCAGAAAGACGAGAAACTGAGGAAACGAGAGGAGAAAAGGATACGGTGAGGACTTCAGTCTTACCATTTGAACTCTTTCTCATCTTACTCACTTTTCATCATATCCTGTGTCGTTCTTCTGTTTGTCCCGCAGGAAGCTGAAGAATGAGCTGCTGGAGATCAAACAAAAAGGCTCCCGTCGGCCGAAGGAGCAGAGGGAGCGACAGTGCGCCCGCTGCCTCAAGACTCTGGGCCTTATCTTTGACCGTGGAGATCTCTGCGAGGACTGCCAGCTGCGTGTCTGCAACGAATGCCGTGTCACAACTCCCAAGTCACGCCAGTGGAGGTGTAACGTTTGTGCCAAGATCTCGTAAGTGTGATGCCTGCAGGGGCCAGATCAGTGTTTGGAGGAGGAGTGGACTCCAGATGTTTTTAATTTTTTTAAAGGATTAATGGCACCACGTCTGTCTTCATTTGTCTGTGAGGTTCTCCGGTGTTTCAGTGCTGTGATCTTCTACAAAGCTTAAAGGGAAAACCTAACCAAACCCAAACACACAGACATGACATAATGCGTTATCTCACTAAGTGGCTTGAAGTGCTCAATATCTTTTCTGACTTATGAGGGTTGTTTTGAATTGAGATGTCTCTCTTGACTATTACCACAGCTGACAGTTTTTCTCGTGAAGTGTGGGACAGTTGGCTTTTTCTCTCCATGAAAAGATGCAAGCCAAGTGGTTTCACTCTACAATCTATTTTTTCTTTCTCTGGCTGTCTCAGACTGTGGTGTGATATATGAGAGTTATTCTGAGCGCTGTTTACAGTGACAAATCTTTCCATCACGGCTCTGACAGTCGCTGTTTCTGATGGTTGTGTGACAGAGTGATAAGTTACAGGGACAACAAATAAGCTGTTGTCACTGTCAGCTGCTTTTTGAGTCTGGGCTTTTAATATGATTCATGTAAAGATGTTTGAAACAAGATATTGAAGTGCAGGTAATCTAAATGTCATTGTGTTTATGTCATGAAACGTGGCACTTACTTTGGGATCCACTCAGTTGCCATTTTATTTAGTACGCTGAGCTGAAAGTAATCAATTCTCGTATATACTTACAGGTTTACGATAACTTTATCCACCGTTTGTTTCAATGGCTTAATACCAGAACCACCTCTCTGTATAATGCATTAAGCTCATGATTACCACAGCACCCACCAGAACGATCGTACAGTTGGATAAACACCTCTGTAGAACAGTTTCACCAGCAACTGAACATTATACCCTTAATTCAGAAAAGATGTATTGTTAATGTTTTATTACACTTCATTAGTTTTAGTGGATATTTCACACAAAGAAGTAATGTAAGGTATTTCTAAGGTGTGCTTCAACGAATTTATTAGAAACTACCAAAAACACTACTGGTACAATCACTGTTCCTTACAAGCAAAACCACCCGATACAGAAACACATGGCATCATAAGCCTCAATTGCCTCTTAACCTCATCACTTCTACATCTGTTATTGTTTTTTTTGCTATTGTTCCTCAAGGTGATCTTCACATCAAATCTCATTGAATCTTTTGGTGCTCCTTGTGGCAAGGACGTACAGTGTTTTGTTGCCTAGGAATTGTTCAAGCTTTTCTAACAAGGATATTGGTTGAATTACCTTGAAAGGCCAGTGTGGAACCAGTTTTTATTTTCTGATCTGATTTATTTTATTTGCTGTCCACGCAAACTCAAAACTTTCTCCATGTTTACATGTTTTGATCATCAGGGTTTGATGTCTGTTCTTAAAAAAAGAATAAATTCTAGATATAAAAAAATATATGAAACTGTTCACCGCTGAGAGTGAATATTTACACTGAGGCTATAAGAATATGTTTGTGAGGTGGAAAACTTCTCAGCTCCCACCCACGTGTGACCCACAGCATAACTTCACATGGAGAAAATCACCGACGGAAATAGAAGCAGAAGGAGGAAAAGGTGGTTTCACTAATTACTTTTCCACAAGAAATAACTTGCTGATTGGTGATGTAAACCAGTGTGAGTTGATCTGGCATTTTGTGGTGTTGAATTCCCAGTAATGTGTTTGTACCGCAGGGAGCTGAAGGTGGTGACCGGAGAGTGGTTCCTGGAGGAGCGGTCCAAGCGCTTTGAGCAGGGAGGGCTGAGCAGTGATGTGATCAAACACACAATCATGAGCAGCCCAAAAAGTGAGTGGGACTGCTAATTACTTCAAACTATACGAGGTAGCGATGAAAACATTCCCAGACTGTTCCTGTTTTGTTGAACAGAGCGCAGCACCGTGACGTGTACAGAGCAGGGGAAACCCTTCGTTAGCACATATTCCAAGATATGCTGCCAGATTAACATCAGCATGTTACCTGTGTTTTTGTGAGTAGTGTACAGCAGAGAGCGCACATTCAGTTTTGTGTCAAACTCTGGATTACGGCTGCAGAGACCCTTGAAATGCTTCAGGAAGCCTACAGCAATGAAGTATTGAGCCAGGCGATGTGTCCTGAGTGACATTGATGTTAATGAGGGGCAGAGCGTCCCTGTCCAAAACCGAAGAAGCTGAATCCGGTCAGGAGCAACCAGGCGGGTTTTCTTTGACATTGGCAGGGTTGGGCACCATGAATTCTTCCCCCCAAGGTCAGACTGTCAACTCAAGTTTCCACTGTGATGTTCTGAGGCGTCCAATTGGAAAAAAAAATAAATAGGTGCAGACGACCTGAACTGTAGCTTGATGGCACTTTGGTTCTCCAACACGACAACATCCCTGCTCACCACCACCCCTACTCACCACATTTGGCTCCTTGAAACTTCTTTCTGTTGCCTAAAAGTTTGACATAAACTTTGTTGTGTTTTCTGCTCAAGTTTTAGGTTAATAGGGAAATTGCAAAACCATATGTATCAGTGATCAGAAAAATTTGTAACTCAGATGTAACTTGGATTACTTACTCAGGAAAGTGATAACTTCCCCCTGCTCTGTGCACATCATGGCGCTGAGCTCCGTTTGTGCACAACAGGAGCTGTTTTGAAGGCTGTAACCCAAGCAATAATAAATACCTTACTTTGGAAATATCTTGTTAGGCGCTGTAGCAGCGTAGGAAATGTGGTGATTTTTATAAATCAATTCATAATGTTTTGCATCATAAGTCACAGGAGGGAAGTCCACAGAGAACCTGTCAGCGTCCTCTGAGTCAGAGAAACCAGAAACTCCAAGATCCAACAGAAGTACAATATTCAACATTAAGGACGGAGCCAAGAGGAAAGGGTAAGAAGAGAACACAGAGCACAAACAGCTGTCTATTATCGTGTTTACTCAACATGAGAGTCTAAAATATGACGGGACATGCAGTCCAAGGACGGCATTAAATCATCTCAAAATAAATATGTAGTGTGATGAGGGCACATTTCAGTATAAAAGCATCAGAAAACATCAGATGTATGCTCATGTGATTTTTTAGAGACCATGAATAAATTTTAAAATACATTTGTTAAAGCAACATAGCAGTAATTAGATTGTGTTGCTAGCATCCCCCCATATCTCGGTTGTACTTTAATGGTTCCTGATGGCATCTGAGAAATCCATGCAGCCAAAAGGCAGACCGGCTCTGCTAAACAATAGATTGTTGGACTACTCTGGCAGCAAAAAAAAAAATCCCTGAACTGCTTCAGTTTCAGCATCGCAGAGAGCTGCAATTATTTTATCAGCAGTTTCCCTGCTACACACTTAGTAGATAATTCATCAGACATTTGCAATCCAGACAAAAGTATTTCGATAGCTATATCTGTTTTATTTAGTTGGCCACTAAATAATGAATACTGCATTAAAGAGTCATGAGAAGTTCAGGGATCATTAACAAAATTCATCATCTGAGCACCATGAAGATCTACAGCAGATTTCATGGCAATCCAATGGTTGTAAGAACATTTCAGTGAAAACGCCAACATCATAGTCCCGCTGGACCAGTAAGTAGACTTCACCCTCTAGGGACCCTGAATGACCATAAATTCTGTGCCAAATTCATCCATTTTAGTCCAGAGATGAAACAACCAACAGACCAGCGTGACTAAAAGTTCAGAATCTGCAACATCACTTTCTTCAGAAAATGTTTATATACAACAGATTACAGACTTCCTGTGTCTGTGTCTGTGTGTGTCTCTCTGTGTGTGTGTGTGTGTGTGTGTGTGTGTGTGTGTGTGTGTGTGTGTGTGTGTGTGTGTGTGTGTGTGTGTGTGTGTGTAGAAAGATGAAGATGATCAAGAAAGGCCTGCGGTCCGCTCTGAAGCCAGAGAACATCGACAGCATCAGTGTCAAATCTGCTTCGGATGGAGACACTCAAAGCATCCAAAGCACTCGCTCTGCTTCAAGTCTACTTTCAAACAGGTGTTTACCGCTCCGTCCACCAGCACACAGACTGAACTATGAGCTGTATGCAGTGTGATTACTCATTTCACATTAGTATATTAATCTTCAAAACGTGGTAGCACAGTGCTGTGCTAAGGAATGAATGAAAAGCTCGATCACAGTTCATATAAACAAGGCTTTTAAACTCTGAAGGTTTTTATGCCGACAGGCACAAAAACACTCAAACTCAAGGATGAATTAATTAGATTTAGTTGTTCAAAGGTCACTGAAATCTCCCAAAACACAGTTATTGGCCATCACTCATGGATTAATTCGCTGTTAATGACAAAAGTTTACACAAATGTCTCATAGGATAAAGTGATTTATATCCAAAAGGTTAAAGGTCAACTTCACTGCGACATAAAAATATGTTCTTCAATAAAACAATTTTCTGGCTGTTATTCAGCACCATAACTCAGGAACAGAAGGGGAGATTGTGACCATATTTCCCATGTAGTCAGATATTAAATTACTGACAGTGTTTGTTTGAAACTGTGTTTGTTGCATAAATCTTCTGTGCTGTCGGTTGAAGATGTGTGTGAAGCTTCTACGTTTTATAATTTCGAGCTTCTTTGCAGCAACATCCATAATTGAAGCATCGTCTGCTGTCATGGCAACAACTGTGTTCTGTCACGATCAGATTTATTGGTCAAATTCCTTTAAAGTCTTCAATGGATATATTATGTGAGTCTGGACAGACACTGATACAAACTTAAACCTGACTGGTTAGCAGAGGCAAACAACCACGAGGTGGTAATTCTCGTGTTTTTATGGAACTGCCTCCGGGGTTAAACACATGGTGATGTTTAACTGGTTTCCTCCTGGTGTTCAGGGGCGATGTGGTGGCTGTGGAGCCCTCAGGGATGCCCACGGTGCCCAACAACCTGCGCTCCCAAACTCTGGACGAGTCACCCACTTCCAGCGACACCCGGAGGGTCAGGGTCAGCAAGTGATTCACACAGACAGACAGACGGCAACAAAAACAATTCACAGTGTTATTTCAAGTTTGGGTGTGTCTTTGTTTTTGAACGCAGCCCGACGGAGCGGAGAGCATTGCCAGTTTACAATCCATCGACAGTGCGTCTGTGAAGAAAGCTGCCGGCCATCACAGGAAAAACTCCGGCACCCCGACCATCTCTGTGTCCAGGGCCTCGGTCTCCTCAGGTATCTTCATCACAAGCCACACCTCCTGTTCTGTCATGTTGTTGTTTTTCCTCCACACTGAACCAACTTGACTGTTGTCGTCTTACAGCTTCGCAACTCACGCACAAACATTTTGATAACTGAGTCACAGTTTCAAGACGTGTTAGAAGCAGCAGATCGCATCAGAGGTGATGTTAAACAATCTCAGCATCATCTCGGTGGGTTGATGCAACAACACTCAGCTGCTCCACAACTCAGACTGTTAAGAATCTCACAAAGGATAAAATTACTCCTTCTGCCAGGACCAGATGTCACATCTGCACAAATTACACTGTTGACTCACATGTCTTCATCGCTATCTGTTGTATGTCTTTATGCATTGAACTCCCCTCTTCTTTAAGTATAATCTCCTCTCCACTTTGTCTCGCTTGTTCAGACCGTTTATCTCTGCTCGTAACCGCTGCTAAGAAGTGTGTCAAGATTTTCGAATGGCTGCGATTAGTGTCGTTAGTAAGAGCTGCTGAGTGAGCATCTCCACACAAGGCCACAGATGTCAGAGTTTATATCCAGCCGTGCATCCAAAAGATGGTTTGTAGCTTTATATTTCCAGTTAAAGGGATTCTCTTACTTTTCTATCATTTTATTCATCTGCTGTGCCGATAAAGACACTTTGTCCCCAGAGGACTCCTGAGATCTTCACTCTGTTATAAAATCTCAAACACACACTTGTGGTAAAGCTGCCGTGGACCAAGTTTATACACTTTTAATCCATTTTACATTTCAAATTCTAACTTTTCCTTATCTGTTTTTACACGTTTAAAGGAATACTTTTGGAAATACTATACTGGCTTTTATTTCCAAGTAGAAATATATCTAATGTCTGTGTTTTTACTGTGGAGCTCTGGAGCCGGGAGCTGATTCGTTTTGCATAAAGACTGGATGTGGGGAGAACAGCTACGGCTATCTTGAAAGTTCCAAAATACACCCTCTGGCTCTGAAGCATAATAACTAACATCTCATTTGTTTCATCTATATGCAAACAGGGGTTTTAGGCTTCTTTTTTTTTTTTAAACCCCTCAAAAAACAAAGCAAAAGCGTAAGGAATGACTTAAATTGCATTTGTCTGCTGTCACAGTTGGAAACACAAAGTTGGACCACTCCTCAAAAAACAATCAGGCTTTCTTCAGATGTTAATGCACCGTTACATTTTATTTAATGAACTTAGAAAAGAAGAAACAGTCATCATAGCATGTGTCTGAGAACTTCATTAACTTGTAAAATGTTCCTACTCTTAAAATATTAAAATTCAACAGCCATTTGATCCTCTTTCTAAGTGAAGAAACTGATGGAGCTCGCGGATGTCTGCAGAGCAAGCTATAAAAAAGATGTTTTCCAGCTTGCAGTTTCTACGGTCCAAAATGTCAGTAAGACATTGCAGTTAAGGGAAACTGTGGAAGTTGAGACAAGATCTGGAAGAGTCAGAAAACTTTCAGATAAAACTGAATGTCTGCTGGACAAAAAGCACAAACAAAAATCCCCATAAGACTGCAGAGGACGTACAGGAAGGTTGAACTGACAGGGTGGTGGTGCAGCGTTGATGCACAAACAGGATTTAAACAGGGAAACTTTACCTGCGACCTTCTCACCAAAATCATGACCTGAAGTGTCGAGAACAGCATCTGGAAGAGCCAGTCTTCAGAAACAAAAGCTGTGGACAGGCTCTTTTGGCCAAAATCACCAATTTATGTTTGAAGAATAAACGTTTGGTGAGAAAAACGCATTGCACACTGTTGAATGTTTAATAATCAAATAAACTGACAAGACTGGGAGTAAAAAAATTCTAAATCAAGAACAAAAAGACTTTCTGCTGCCATATAAAGCATTTGAAAACTGTGATATCTGACAAACTGGCCTATATAAGTCCTGACCTATTAGGATGCACAAAACTTTCTCACGTTCCACCTCTATTTCTCAGTGTTTACCTCAGCTTTGAAACTATTCTTTTGTTCTTCTGCACCCCCCCCCCCCCTCCTCCCGCCCCTGCACAGATCACAGTCGCTCAGAGATGGACCTGTCAGCTCCTGGTTCTGAACCCAGTGATGATGCCCTCAGTCTCAGAAGCCGCTCGGTCCCTGGGTTTAACGAAACAGTAAGCGGCATCTGTCCGTCCCTTCTTCCTCCCACAGCTCCATCACGGCACACTGATCACGTATTTGGTTTTATTCAACACATTCATCACAATCACAGCTGAAGCTCTGAAGTTAAAGCAGCCTGATTTTTTAATCCCCACTTGTACTATACTGTAGTGTATAACCACATCAGGCTCGGGATCCGTGAGCTGATGAACTCGACGCGATGCGTCACATGTGGGCCTGAATGTTAATTTCTCTTCAGAGCTCACTTCAAAGAGCATGACAAGCATCTAAACAGATGTAGGCTGAAAACAGGTTGAGGCTGTGACGGTCCGTATAGAGCTGCTTTGTCTGTGTGTTTACTGAGCATGCATTGCATTCAAAGCAGTCCACAGAAACACTCTGGGTTACTGAGGATTTGTTTTCTTAACCTACTCATCCATTCATACTCACAAGTTTTCTGTAAACCCGATGGCATTGTGATTTTCCACGTGAAAAATGAATTACCACAGTCTGCCCTGACTTGTCTGTTTAAATTTATGGAAGCTGGCTGAAGTCCACCCACGCAGCTGCTGCGTTTAAAACAGTGCACAGTACAAAGACGCTCTGGCCAGCTTCCCAGATGTCAACCGGCTTTTGATTAAATCTGAATGCTGTCATCCGCAGGAGTTTTCTGATGAGGATGCGGAGGAAGACATCGACGCCCTGATGTCGGCCCACAGCCAGACCCCCAGCCAGCGCCTGAGCAACACAGTGTCAGCGGTAACTCTCATTTTAAAGCTACAAAAACAAAAACAACAAAAACCAGATTCAGGGAGGTCCTGTGTGCTCACACACAATACAAACATCTACATGTTCATGGTTGGCATACTCTTAGTAGCACCTGATGTGTGAGTTGGGTGTGTTTGTTTAGTGTTGACTGTGTAAACAAAGTGTGTCACAAACACCTTCCACACTTAGGAAACCCCGCTGCATTTCCATAAACTTGACTCAGTAGTAGTGTAATACTGCTCTGTGTATGAGAATAACGTTTGCGTATTTCAGTATGTTAATGAGTTCTTCTTTGGAATTAAGTTCAGGATCAATATTAGCGGTCGTTTTAGATGGTGATATTTATCAGAGCAGATAGTTTTGGTGTTATTTGTCCAGGTTTGAACTATGTGTCTCTGGAGATAAATGCGTTTATATAAATGGAAAGAAGCTGCACTCGTGAATATTTTATATTACACAAAAGATCAACTGAGTGTGTGTAATGTGAAACGTGCTGCTTGTAATGATGACTCCTCAGGGAATTGTCATCACTTATATTAAGTGTCTTTTAGCTCATTGTTTTGGTTTTCTAGCCTACAATGTTTGTACACGTCGACACTAATTGACGATATTGAAAATAACTCAATAATGATATTCCAGCACGACAACCGATCGTTCCACTCTGTGTAGTTTATCATAGTTCACAACAACAGTAGAACGTCTGAGATGCGTCACGACGTCCCTCTCGTCAGACAATCTTATCAGACCCAAATATTACTGTTTTGGTCCAGTAAAGAGTCCATTTTGGGTTCACAACTTATACTCATGCCGCCAATCAAGCTTTGACTGTTCTGTCTCTTTTTTTCTTGTTGTTGTTGATGCTTTATTGATCTCAGAACATAATTGGACAAAAATGATGCCAATTGTCAGACCAACAACATCCTGACAACAACAACAGACTGTCACTCCTTCCCTTGTTACTCTACTGTCAACTGTTTATTTCCACTATTCTCTGTTTTGAGGTATTAATAGCTACAATCAAAACCACTGATGGCTGTTTTCTGGTGATCGTTGAGAGTAATACCTCTTTCACGCCGAGGGACCAGACAGGGTTATACCCACTTTGGTTTAGTGTTTGAAAAGGTCAACACGCGTTGACCTGGTTGGCTTTGTGGGTTGGACAAGGGTCAATTTCAATGCAAATTGCACCCCACGGGTTGCTGTGTTGTTCCCCCACCTTTTATTTCCAGCCTGTGAGGTCTTTGTTATGCTTCTTATCCAGGTTTTAGCCGAGGACCTGTCTGATCTGTCATGCTCAGGAAATTCAAACCTGTGTTGATTGACTTGGTTGGAATTGCCTAAAAAAAAGGATAAAGGTCGGTCAGATAACTTTGGACTCTGGTCATTGGTTTGAAAGAATTACAACATCGACACTGCCACAGGAATGAGATGATGCTGTGATTGATCTGTTAAATTAAAATTTTCTAATTTCCTCATCACATATTTAATTGAAATGTGTTGTATTGGGCTGGAGGCAGAAATGATAGATATGTCACGACATGGGCACATAAAACTAAAGTTATCATCATGATTTAATTTAATATTCTCACACATGTTGAGTTAGAGCCCTTTTTATTTGACTTTATTTCCCATGTTTACTCTTGACTTGGTCACATGTTAATATCCTCTGGAGAAAAAGCCCGACAGCCAAAATAACTTATGTCACGACTCTCTGTTCAGCTTCTCTGTCTGTGTGTGTAACCTGATAATCACGATTCAAGATAAACAGACGTCCTGCCTGTGTGACGTCTGTCTTTATACTGTATACGTCACTGAGCTGCTGCTGGCAGCATGAATGGAGGTGGAACGAGCTGATGAGGGACATTTTGCAGATCGTTGATAGCCTATCTATGAATCGAGCTGTAATGTAGTCTGCCCACTGTGGTATGATTCACTGCACGAAGGGCCTCTGTGGACAAATGAGGTAGTATCAGTGACAGGCATTTAAAGGTGTCGTTTCCAGGATCTGTTTGGAGTTTTTTCAAGCTTCAGTAAATTCTGTGTTATTATTTTTATTCTGCTTTATTTCAGTTTTACTGAGTTCAAAATGAGCAACATATAAAGATTTTCTTGTGACTTCCTGGGAAACATTGGGGTTATTTTGCACCAGACTGAGCGTCTACAGCCATGTTGACATCTGAACTCTCTCTGGTCTGAATATGGGCTTAGTGATAACACAGCTGATGCACTTTGAATGTCAGCATCTCATTCTGAATCAAATTATATCTCATGTAAGAGCACAAAGCTTTGTGATTCAAATGGTTTAATCAACTTTAAGATACCAACACCGCAGCAACAACATTTTCTGTTGTAATAATAGTTTGTACAAAATGGTAGTTTCTTACCTTTTCTGTCATCTACAGAGACACAAACTTGTTAAATCACTATGTGCTGCAATGTTTTCACAACAACACTCAAATGAACACAATGCTTCCAAGCTTTTAGGGTTTTTTAGTAAAACAAATGGGGTTAATAGTGAGACTGTACTTTCAGCTTGCTTATGTTTAGCATGGATCATGTTTACTTGGGACACCATCTTAGTTTAACATGCAAGCATGATAGCGTTTGATCAAATCTATAGTATAGCTGAGGCTGAGTTATTTTGGGTTATTTTGGTTTATTGTGAGGGGAACAGACATGTGCTAAACATCACAACATACTATCCAGACCAAACCAAAAATCTGTTTAACTGTCATTGAGATGTTTCAGTCTAATCCACTGAGACACATTAATCACACGACTAAAACAATTAGATAAATTTAACAAAATATTTAAATAAATAAATAAACATGATAAACATCCAGAGGAACATTTCCCTACTCTTCTCTCTCCCTGCTTGTGTGTTCCGTGCATCCACGCTGATTTCACAGCTGATTCCAGATGAGTTGTAATCTCTGTGGTTTCCTCGGATAATCACCATGGTAACCATGTGTAATGGGGTTTCTTGGGGATGCTGTTAGAGCTCGGGTCTGTGCTGAGGGTCTGCCTCTATCACTAACACATCAAAGAGCTCAGTTCTCCCTCTTTTTCTTGTGCTTCTTCATCCCCTTGTTTATCTCTCTCTAAATGAATAGTCTTCCACTCCGGGCTCAGAACGAAGGTGGGGGTACCTCAATATCCCCGACTCGGATGCTGAGACTGTAAGTCTCCCCTTCGACATTTGTGTATGCATTAACATTCACCTCTACATTACAGAACAGTAAATGTGCATCAGAAAAGTATAAATATTACATGCAACATTCAATAATAAACAGGTTTTTACTGACTGTACCGGTATACTCATAAATCTGCATGTTCACTGTGTGTTTGTGCTCATACTTGCCTCCTTTCTAACGTGACGGCAGCTTTAATTCTAAGCTCCTCACATTAAACTGGTCATTTATCACACTGGCTTCCAGCAAGAAATAAATGAGGTAGACTTTCCTGTGGAAAAAGCATAGTGTGGCTCAACTCTGGCGTCTTGATTTATGCACTCCCTGGACAGCAATATTATTATCAGTGGAGTATGGCAGTTTTATTCTGTCCAGAACTGCAGCAGTCTTATTTTCCTGCCTTTTCTCAAGAAATCTTCCAGACATAATTACCTTCTGCGGTTGTAACGGTTTGGAGTCTTTTCTTTGCGAGATAGGTTTTGCAGGTAGACAATGTGAAGAATTTTTTAATTTAACGGATTGTCATGGGAACCTGATGAGGTCCAGCCCCACAAGTCAGCATTAACTCTCTGGAAGTAGCTGGTTATAATAAGCTCACATCATTAGCAGCTGTCACTCTTCTTTGTTTTACATGGTTACCTTTAGGGCTTTTTATTGACTTTCTTATTCTGATTCTAAACATTTCTATTCCAAGTTCCTTTTATTTGACGGAGAAGTCTTTTTATTTTGTTATGGCTTGGAATCAGAGCAGTAACTTTGATGTTAAGTGAGTTGTCCGTCAAAAGCAAGTAATTTTTAAACAAAAATTACATCACTTTAGATTCTCATTTGTGAGGTTTTTCTGCTTGGCTTGTGCCACGTGAGCGTGAATTTAATTTCTTTTGATTTTTGGAAAGTTCAAATAAGTAAATAAGTAGCCACAGATTTTATTCCATTCATGCTCTTCCAGGGCTGCTGTTTTATTTCTGCTGTGTTTCATCAGCTCTCTGTCACCCTTCTGATGCTGTTATTTTCTTCACTTTGCTTGCATCCCGTGCTGCTCTGCTTCCTTTCCTTTCTCCTCGGAGCCTCTCCCGCTCTCATATCTCCGTCTCTATCTCTTGTTTTGGCTTCACAGAGCAGCATAAACAGCATGATGAGCATGTACAGCGAGACTGGTGACTATGGCAACGCCAGGGTGAGCGGCGAGATTCTGCTGAACATCAGCTACAGCTACAAAACCGGTGCTCTCAACGTCCTGGTGAAAGAGTGTCACAACTTGGCAACCGGAGACGAGAGGAGGCAGCGCACAGACGCGTAAGAGTGCATTAATTGTAATAGTGCATACCATTAATTCTATTAAAGGAACACATTTTAGGGAACATTCTTTAAATTAGATGGGACAAAATTTAAGTTCAGTGTGCAGATTGGTCCGGGATGTGTTTGACACAAAGACTAAACAAAGAAAAAAAAATGTACCTTCAGTAACTCTTAAAGTATTTAAATCTATCAAACCGCTAACTTAACATGGAGGGCAGAGTAGTTAACGTTATATAGTCATTATACAGTTATTATCTATAATAATTACTTTTGAGTAAGTTTTTCATGTTTAATTTGTATCCTATATTTACTGATTCTAATTCTTGTTCAGCTTCTGAAACCTTTTCATAACAATGTTTAAACAGCAAAATTTGGAGGAGCTTTGCCAAAAAGTGATATCAGCCAATATATTTTTATTCGATCTGATTTTTCCCAGATTATTGATCGTCCTCCGAAGTCCAGTATTTTCCAGGAATCATAGAAATCAGATATGCCATGTTGTTGGTATAAACAAGATCAAACAGAAATCCGTGAATTCCTTGTGTTCCTGCAGAGCATGTCTGAGTCATCGTGTCTTTCTTTTGGCAGGTATGTGAAGACTTACCTGCTGCCAGATATGTCACGACAAAGCAAGAGGAAGACGAGCGTCAAGGCCAAGACCATTAACCCTGTTTTCAACGAGAATCTGAGGGTTTGTGGCAGAAAAAATCGATAAGCACAGACGAGAATCTGAATTAACATCTTTTATCATGAAGAAACACTGAGCTGAAGTTTCCTTGTTTGCTCTTTTTTAGTACGTGATCAGCCACTCGCAGCTGGAGACCCGAACCCTGCAGGTGTCCGTGTGGCACCACGACCGGTTTGGACACAACAACTTCCTGGGAGAAGTGGAGCTGACCTTTGACTCCTGGGAGTTCGATTCCCAGTTAGAGGAGTGGTACAACCTGCAGCCCAAGGTAAGAACCACAGTCTTCTCTGTCCACCAGGTACAAACACATTCAAAGACAAGTATTTGAGAGGTTTGTGAATGTTTTTTGGGTTTTTTTTGTATGTGTAGATGGAGAGTTGTATAGACTCCACAATGCAGTACAACGGAGAACTGACTGTTGTGTTGAAGTACATACCTGCAGAGAAGAACCTCACGCTACCTTTGGACCAAGTACAAGGTACGTCCATCACTGTAACGACCATTTCACCATATATTATTCTGTGTATGCTCATTTTGTTTAAATCATAATACTTTATTCAAATCATGTTATTGCACAAAGTTTAGGTGTCACATTCAGTGCATTATTCTATAGACTGACAGACAGACAGATGATTGATTGATTTATTAATTAATTAATCCACAAAAGGAATATGAAGAGTTTTAACATCAATTCGTATAAATAAGTCATAAAACACACATAACTGACATCGAGGATTTTAATAAAAAACACACACATAAACTACTGCAGTAGAAACTTCATAAAATTATAGAATAAAACAGAAAAAAAGAGTTTACGATGTAGCTCTAATTGCGCTAATTAAATGTAGAATGTGCATTGTTTATTGGTACTCAGAGGGTGAGACTATCCTCCCGGCACAGAGGGGAATCATTATACTGTGTATTGTTATTGTGGTGGGCAGAATGGACTTCCAATAGCGATCCTTATTATAGAGGAACTGAAGAAGCCTCAGACTGAGAACACTGCTTTCTGAGCAGTGGGTCGTGTAGGGGATGTGATTTGTAGTCCATTATGTTGAGCAGTTTGTGCAGCATTTTCCTCTCAAAGACCAACTGCGGGTGCTCCGTCTTTATCAGCTCATTCAGTTTCTTAGTGTTTCTGGCTTTGATGCTGCTGTCACAATTGAGGGCTGCAAAGAAAATGTGGTCTTGCAACAACAGACTGGTAGAAGATGCAACATCTTCATCTCTATTCACATTAACGGACCTAACAACATTAAAGGACCTAAACTTCCTAAAGTAGCAGTCTGCTCTGTCCCTTCCTGTAGACAGCCTCAGTGGTACATTTGCAGTCCCTCCACCTCCTTCACATCTTCTCCCAGGATGGCGGTCAGCTAAGTCCTGGTCCTCCTGAAGTCCTGGTCTTCAAGTCCACAACCATCTCCTTTGTCTTGGCCACGTTTAAGAGGCGGTGGTTGTTCCTACACCACACCACCACTTTACTGTATTCAGTCTCCTTTCCACCATGGACACACCTCACAACTGCAGAGTCCTCTGAGACTTTCCGCAGATAACAGGACTCTGAGTTTTACTGGAAGTCTGAGGAATACAGCGTAAAGTGGAGAGGAGAGAGCTCAGTCCCCTGCGCTGTGCTGCTAACCACCTGCTCAGACACACAAACTGGTTTGTCTGTCAGGCAGTCAGTGAACCAGGAGGTTTTGGTGGTGTTTACCTGCAGCTTCTCTAACAGCAGTGTCAGCTGTATTCTGTTAAAGAAGAAATCAAAGAACATGATCCTCACAGTGCTGCCAGCTCCATTCAGGTGTTGATGACATCCTCAACTTATAAGAGCTCTTAACAGAAGTTATGTGATGTCTACACTCGGTGAAGTTTTCACACCAGAAACACTAAATTCCAGCTTGTTATTTTTGTTTTTTTATAAATATGCATGCATGATACACAGACTGTGCTACAAATCTCAAACATCTGGCTCAAAAAGAAAAATTCAGATTTGATTCTTACGCTGAAACAAAACTTCTGATTGGATTATAGTGGTATCCTGAACACTCAAGCTGCTGCGGTGACCCATAAACCACTGGACGCCATGGACCACTGTGCACTTTGATTTATTGATGTGGGCAGCCATCACAATCACCACAATGAGCTGTATGAAAAGGTCAAATGGTCATCGCTGGCATTTAGAGAGCATCAGCATATCTGCGTCTTCATTAATACGAGCTCGCTATCCAAGCTGCTGAGATATTTAACATCTTTAGATGAATTCAGAGCGAATAACCAGATCACAGGAGAGATTCTTCGCACTCTTCCTAGTTCCTCTGAGAGATTTTAACGCTTTTCTAGTTCATATTTCCAATAACGTCTGCAGCTGTTTTATTTCGTGTGGTCATGTGTGATGTTCAGGTAAAATATTTTCACTGTTGAGATCTTGTGTGAAAGTAATTTCTTTCTCAGGTCTCTCTTTCAAAAAAGAACTCAAACTCGCAGACACTTCCTCAATAATGAATAACGCTTAAATCACTGCATTAAAAAAGCATCATGAGGCCGGTACATGAATCCACAGGCTGACGACGTCTGACATTTACCTCGATCTGATCATATTCAGAGTTTTGCAACTTTTTTTTTTTTTTTTTTTACTGTCTTTTACAGTTAATACTGAGTCTCTCTTTAGATTTCTGTGGGTTTAATGTCATGTCTAACTGCAGTCTGTTGACACCTGAAGGTTGCTCATTCATTCTTTGTTTAAAAGAAACACACATGCTCATTATCGTATTACGTTTACGTACCTTTCTTTGTACATACAAGTTGCATGCGTGTCTTGTGTGCATAAGTTGTCCTTGCTTGTGATCATTGCAAACTTGTTTGATTTCTGAAGTGTTTCATGAATAAACCAGAAACTGTGCACTAATGATTGTTTATTCTGTTTCTCTGTCTGCCCTCCCTAACCCCTCCCCCCTTAACCACCCCCCCTCTCCTTCCTCCTCTGCAGTGAAGAAGAGTTTCCTGAAAGGCAAGAAGGCGAGCAGCTTCACTCTGCCTAAAGGGGGCATGGTTGAGCTGCTGGTCAAAGGAGCCAAAAATCTAACTGCTGTCAAGTCTGGAGGCACTTCTGATCCTTTTGTGAAAGGGTGAGGCGAGTTTGAGTTTTGAATGGAGGGGCAGAGTGGGACCAGGTTTTATGTCCGGCTTTGTGTCTGTTTGGGCTTGTTTTGTACCTCCCTGTAGACATTTTGCAGCTCTTTGTGATTGTATTGAATCTCTTTGTAGATGTTTGCAATCACATCAAACAACGTTATGTCCATTTTAATTCTCTTTGGAGTCATTTTCTTTCCTTTTATAGTTGTCTTGCTTCTCTTCGTTTTCATTCTGTGTCTTTCTGTAGATTGTTTTTCCACTTTTTAACCATTTTGCTATAATCACAGCAAAGAAAACTGAAGCTGTGAGCTACAGTCTGGCAGAGTAAAACTACATTTCTGCAGCTCTCCTGTTCATTTTTTGTGACTTGGTCTTTGTTTTGAGTCTTTTGACTCACAATAAATGTTAACAGTCACTTCACACAGATGATCCCTGTACCTGTTCAATAATTCCTCCATGATACTGAGCCAAGATGTTATTTTTTAAAATCACAGTTTCAGTAGTGTGTAGTGAGTTGTCTTCTCTCCCTCAGATATCTCCTCCCTGACAGCAACAAGTCAACCAAGCACAAGACGGCGGTGGAGCGACGCACCGTAAACCCACAGTGGAACCACACCTTCACCTACTGCGGCCTGCAGTCAGGAGACCTGAACAACGTCTGCCTGGAGCTCACTGTGTGGGACAAAGAAGCTCTGGCCAGCAACGTCTTCCTGGGAGGACTCAGGCTGGGAGCTGGCACAGGTAAGATTGTCTGGGAGGAAAAGAAAATAATCAGGTTAGACAGTGTTTGTATGTGAGAAGACATTTCCACGTCGTTTTCAGAATTCCAAACAAGGTAGTAAAACCTCTGAAAAGGTCTCGGTGGACTTAAGAGCTTTACTCACTTTGAGGAGGCTGACATGTATAACTTCTGGAATAATTTAATGTTGCATTGTTCATTATGGGTAAGCCTCTTTTCAACTTTCAAGTGTGAGATGTGTGATTGTGGAGAAGTGGAAAGTGGGATCTATTTTCAGTTTTTTTATTTATTTTTTTTACACCCTATGATTATTCGAGAGTAGTTTTTCCACGAAATGGTTCACAAAGCCCTAAAACCTTCGGGTGTTCAAATGTTAACAAATAAATGGTTGTTTATCTTGGATGCCTTTTAAAGGGCCAGTTAAACATTATTGTTTACAATAATCAAAAGAAAATTCATTGAGCTCTTATGTCAGTTCGTTTAGTTTGGCACTGCAGCCAGTTGGCTTAGCAGAGAGAAAATGTCAGCTGAGAAGCAACCACTAAGTTTTCCATAACATGTTTGTCTAAAAGCTTAAAGACACGCTGACTTCCTGCTGACTCTACAAAATCACCACAGGTGGCATAAAAATAGTCAGCACAATACTCATCTGATTGTGTAAATTATTGAAATCAGTTTATTTTTATTTTATCCTCATGTTATGCATTTCAAAGTAGTGTATACAAATTTAACTTATTTACAACACAATAATGTAGTTGTATGTAGCTATGAGGACATTTCAAAATATGTATTAATGTACAGTATTTGTGAGTAATTCTAATGTGTCTGCCTCCATCCAAAATTTACAAAAAGAAAGTTTTTAGCCATATCTGGTACAATACATGTATTGTGCATTGCTCTTGTTGAATAAATCATAAAAAGATATAATATTTCTACATTACTACATCTGCGTTTTACTATTTACCCATTTATTATCTGTTTTTATGACATTTTTGTGCTGCATACTGCTAATAAATGCTTTGTCATCATGAATTAATCAGATCTCTAAACTGGAGTGTTGAGGGAGTGTTGATGGCCTCAGGGCTCTCTAGTTGTTCTAACAAGGTAAAACAAATGTTTATGTGTTTATCTCTACTCCACGCCTTCAAGGCAAAAGCTACGGGAACGAGGTGGACTGGATGGACTCATACGGGGAGGAGCAGCAGCTGTGGCAACGCATGATTGAGAACCCAGAGGTCTCTCAGGAGTGTACTCTGATGCTGCGATCCAGCATGCGCAAGCACAACACATGAGCTGGATCGGAGAGGATAAAAGAGAATAACAGAGGGAGAAGAGAAAGAAGTGGTCTGAAGGCTTGAGGAGAGAGCTGGGGGAGTGGAGCGCTTAAGGAAAAAAAAAAAAAAAAAAACAGTAAGGGAGGGTTGAGAACACCCATAAAGGAACAGAGACCGTCCCTCTCCCTACTACTACTACTACTACCACCAGACCCCTTCTCCTGTCTCCACAACAGCCAGTCATGCCTTACTCACTCATCCACATGAGCACTGCTGTTTACGCTGAGAATACCTGTTGTATGTCACTTACTTTACCTTGAGAATACGCACACAGTGACTCCTGATCTGTCCCTCCTGGTCTCTGTGAGTCCTTTCTGCATGTAGTCACAGCTGACGGAGACCATTTGTAAGGCATTAGACGAGGCACTGATCAATGATATATAAACATAAACATTCCCCTTTATGAGCAACCAAGCTGCATCCTGCATCCAGATTACTTCACCAGGAAAAAGATTACCAGAGCACCGTGGAGTTCATCCTAAAAGCTACTCTGTAATTCTTACATTTTAAAAGTTAGAAATTAACACAACAGCATTTTTTGCTGGAGGTAAAAACAGAAGTTCAGATTTTTTTTTTTTTAATGTTTTTAAAAAACTACAACTGAAACTAACTTTACTGATTATTTTTAGTATATAGTTTACAAAATGCCAAAACATCTGGGTAAATTACCATCTAATGGTAGAGCTGTAGGCAAACATCTGTTGTCCAACCAACAGTCAAAAACCCAGAAAACACTTTCTCCACCAAATTTACAATTTAACAGCAAAAAGACCAAAAATGCTGGAAGCATCAGGTGTTGGGTATTTTTAGCTGTGTTAACGGCTCCATGGATGGAAAACCACTGGTGGGATTGTCTTAAATTTTTTTCAATTTTCAGGGTCCTCACAGGATGTATCCTCAGAACTTTCATGAGTCCCTGAGATCATTTAGCACAATCGGCAAGTCAAAGTTTTCACTTATCCTGTGGTGAAGTATTTCAGTATTTACTGAATAGCACAAAATCCTCTGCAGACGTTCATTGTTCCAAAATGACATATCCTAGTGAAACTGACTTCCTCTAGTGACAACCTGAGGTTCACATTTGCATTTTCAGTGAAAGGACATGATAGATAAGTTAACGGTACACTGTCGTGACATCTTGGTCAGACCTTTTTTAGTTTGTCCAGTACAAAACTTGCAACAATAATAATTCCCATTAGCCTCAGCGGTACTATGTGTTGTATTAATTATCAAATGTTTGCATGCTAACATGCTAAACTAAAACGGTGAACAATACAGCAGCTAAACATGAGCCATTCTCATTTTTGCTGTGAGTGACCTGTCTACTCAGGCTTTTGTTTTTTATTCTGATATTGTGTAGTCTGAACCTGAACCTGAACCTCGGTCTATTTCCTTCACGACATCGGTCCTATTCTCTATCAACTTATGTCAATTGTGTTACTAATTTATTTTTGGTTGATTGAAGAAGCAATTACTTGAAAAAAGAAGATGCAGTAAACACCGTAGCCAGTTAGTTACTTTCCACCCCTGGTTGTCGAAAAATAAATAACAAAAAAAAAAGTGGCACAAAGTCTAGACCGTAAACTTAAACTAGCTTCAATGTATTTTACATAACACTGTATCAGTGTGATGATAGAAACTGCATGACATTAGAGAAATCAGAGGTAGAACAAAAGGTTTTGTGAAGCACTGATACTGACATCATTTTACACTTAGAAAAGAGTGTGTGATTTGAAGTGCGTTCCCAGGAACCCTGAGATGGGGGCTGTGTGTTAAAGGGTGAGTCAGCACTGAGGCGAGCTGCCTTCATCTCAGGGTGGAGGGCTAATAATGAGCTGATGACAGACAGTGACCTTGTCCCTTATAGCCCTGGGCTCTACGATCCACCGTCCTGTGATGAATCACGCAGTTCACCAAAAAAAACGATTCTCAAGTTAAACCCTGTGCAATCATTTTTCATGTGGAATGCCAATTTTGTCCGCCTGTCCTTGGCAAACCGTCTGCCCTGAGCTCCCAGAGCAAACAGTTTCACACCCACAGTTACAGTAATAATACGCGTGTTCACTGTCCAACATACTTGAGAAGCTCGTGCAATACTGAAGAAACGCTTGATGTACAGCATGTTCTATCTCTGTCGTGTCGAAGCATCAAACTCACTGTTTTCAAGCCGATTTTGTCCTAAATGTGTTACAAGAATATTTTGAAATAAATGCATCTTTCCATAGACTGCATGTTGGTTTATTTGTTGTTGCTCTTGGGGAGTTTTTCTAATATTAAACCAATAATATGATTGATTAGTGCTGTCACTGTGTGTGCAGCTACAAAACCATGTTTGTGCTGGTTGACTGAATCTGTCCATGTTTCGGTATGGGAGTTTTGTTGAAGCATTAAATTAATGAATGACGCTCATTACCTGTTGTCTCATCCACTCAGGACACACCTTTAACTGAATTAATATAAAATGTCAAGAACAAAAAATAACTTGTCAAAATATGAATGTTTAAAGTTTATTCTTTTAGACTATGAACCATTTTTGAAAGAGCACCAGTGTCGTAGTGACAATTAAAACCATCAGTCCATAAACGTTTAGCCTGTGTTTACACATGTACACATTTACGCGTGTGCACGTGATGTGATTTTGCATTTAGATGTGTGTGTGACACTTTTACACATTTAGGCGTGACGAGTTTATATATGTAGATATATAGTATATGTATGTAAACACACACACACATATACGCGTGTATAATTACATCATATTCAGTCGCGTAAATCTTTTGCCTCATCTTCAGTTCTTCAATATACGCGGCCTCAGGAGATCTTGCATGTCTTCGGCTGACACTGACACACAGAAGAGCACATTCTGCACACAACATTTAATCAGTGTTAATTCAGGTGAAGATGCACGGTGCACAACACACACAGGGTACATCATTATTAGAGAGGTGAGACATAAATATTATACAGGTAAAAAGTTTTCCAGTTCACACAGTAAAAATACTTTTTGTACAAAATAGTAAAACATATTTCTGCTTTGAAAATATTAATAATAATAATAAAACAAATAGACACAGGAATCAATATGATTGTTATGTAGTGTGTGGTCCGTCTCATCGAGAGCCGCCTCAGATCAGCACCACGACTGACACCCAAACACACACACACAAACGCACACACACACACACACACACACACACACACACACACACACACAAAGAAGTGCACATGCACACTGGATAGAGGACAGAGTGAGTTCAGGTAGCAGTGTGCGAAATGTAGATAGAAACAGAAGATCTGAGACGCTCTTGTCTGTTGTGACTGATAGAAATAAAAGATCAAAGATGGCTGCGAGTCCGTGGAAGTGCGCTGAAAGGGGTGGGGTGCGTTTTATGACTGACAGGTCTGGCCTGCCTCCTGCTGTAGCACCATCTCGTCCTTGCGGTGGGGGAAGGTGTCGATGGTGGTGAATAATTCAGCCGCTGTGATCGGGAATGGGTAGCGTTGCTTGTCCATGCCCTGCTTGTCGACCAGCACCATTTGGAAAGACCTTTGAGGAATCTGGAGCAGTAACCTAGGAAACGCACGCAGAAGTGAGCCAAAGTCACATGTGCTGAAGTTACGCAGGTGTGTGTGTGTGTGTGTGTGTGTGTGTGTGTGTGTGTGTGTGTGTGTGTGTGTGTGTGTGTGTGTGTGTGTGTGTTTAGTACCTGAGCTGCAGGGCCAGTCCAGGGGGGAGCAGCCTGTGCCGAATTCGGCCAACTTGTGCCGGATAAGTCCCGACCAGCTCAATAACTGTCACATGTCTCAGATCCAGTCCACACTGAGCGTGCTGTTCCCATGGGACAGAAACAGAGAGACTCATCCATAAGTTTTACAGCCTTGTTATTGATTAACATGCAGACAAAAAAAAAAAAACTGAGCACAGGCCATGTTACTGAGGATATGAAACTCTATTAAACCAGCAGGGCTGCAGCTAACGATTATGTTCATGATTCATTTATGGTCGTCTCCACTCAACAAAGCGCTTTGTTTATACTTCCCTTGAACTGTTCTCATTTGCCGAAGCCTCTCTGTGCTCAGCTTAAATCTGAGTTTAACACATGGAAGTAGGTCGCAGCCATTTGTGGTTAAATATACATGTAACACAAGTGCAATGTGGAAACTCAAACCTCCAGTGGACAAACACTGAGAAGGATTTTCAGCAACGTGGGAGACATCTTACATCCGGCAGTATAACTTCAATAAACAATATCTGCATTTTCATAAAGTCTGGATTTTTCAAAGAAGGAGAAGGAGTATATTTTTTAACATGTTACATGTGAGGATTTTTTTTTTTTTTTTTTAATGGCAGACTGGAGAAAATCTCTGATTACTGAGGAGGGTCACTGCATTCAGGTCTTATTTTGTCAACTATGTATTAACAGGAATATTAACAATGAAAAATCTTCTGTTGGACAATATTTCCAATAGTAGTCCATTTGTAAGGGGCCTCACGGTTGGCTTTTGCAGCCGTTCCAGTTGTCATATCATCTGTGTCTCTCCCCTCAGCTCTCTGCTGTAGCAATTTCTTTTAAAATAATTTAAGCCACTCCACAATATTTCCAGAAGTACACACTGGAGAACACATACCCTCAGCTGTGAATCACTAATTCACAGTTACAGCAACCGTCTGGGCTTTTTTTTTTCGACTGTGGATTCGTGACACAGCGGATAGATTCAGATAGACCGACTTCATGGAGCCCAAAGGGAAATTCTGTGTTCACTGTGTGCACTGTATTATATATATATATATATATATATATATATATATATATATATAAATACTTATTTTAAGTTAGTTTTGTCTGTAAGGGAGCCCAACGTTTCCAAGATTTTCTTCCACTGCCAGTGCAGCAAGATTATTTCAAACTTGTCCCAGTAGATAAGTGATCATATTGACAAACAAAAACAAAGTAATAGTGAGAAAAATGATTTTAGAGAGGCTTGAAACAAGCTGCTTGAATAATAAATGTGTTGAGGAAATCATACATTTATCAAATTTAATTAAATTGTATGAAATAATTATATAATTTCCAAGTATAAGGTGTAATACGCTTGTTTTGTCTGACCAAAAATCCAACTTAATCAATTATAATGATAGAAGATATAGAAATATATGATCAAAATAACCAGACAGATTTCAGGACTGATTGATCCGCTTGTTGAAAAAAATGACACCGGTCTGTCTCTGAGCTGAAAACAGTCACTTTGAAAAGGTCAGCTGTGACTTCACGGTTTGTGACGAGCTGGGAAAACATCCACCTCAGAATAGCCTTATCAGAGCCGATGTCAGCATCATTTATTCAGCGCCGTGACATTTTCCGATCATCAGCACGACATCCTCTCTCCTGTTTATTTGTCTCGCTGCTTCGTCCCACTCAGGCAGCTGACCGAGAGAGAGACAAACACAGACACACTGCGGTCCTCCGTGTGAGCAGCGTCGCAGGGGACACAAATGTGCGCTGTGTTGACTGTCATCGCTTTTCTCCTGCTCACCCCTCCATCTCAGGTGACCCACATTCAGCTCGTGTTCTCCCTGCGAGTCGTGCCTCACCTGTAAGTTAGTCATCTGGAAGCGGTAATTGTGATTGGCGGCCGTTGGCGCGGAGATAATGAGGAGCCGTCGCTTCTCATAGAACTGGTCCAGCAGTGCAGCCGCCGTGCGCACTCCCACATTAATGTTCATGGCTGCGATGACAACGAATGTACAATTAAGTGATGCACACAGGACAAGAGGAGACGATCTATTACAACACATTATTTCTGTGATGTGTCACATAATCTGATTCCTTCTGGCGGCTCTGTAGATGAAATCAAATGAACTGAAGTGAACAGGACACTGAGTTTAAAGAACTGTAACACACTTTTTCCTTCCTCGTAGATACAGACTTTCAATGGAGGAGCGTCCAGTATTGATTTTCTTTTTTAATCGATGGATAGCAGAGGCGGCCATTTTCTCCTCCACTGGCCTTCTCACATGAAACCACAAACAGTGTTGCCAGAATTGACAGACAGCAAGTGAGGAATCTAAACAAAAGTAGCCCCATTTTGATTTCCAGTGTTAGACAGGGTCCCTCAAATGTTCAGTGGCTGAATACTGGTCTCATCTGCTCATGTTTTAACAATAAAATTAGGTGAACCTACATCAATGGACACAATGAAAACAAATGATCCCCACCACGTCATTTAGATTCAGCAGTAAAAGCCTTAATTTATATGAACAGACGCACAAACTTCAAGGCCAAATGTCAACTGAATGTTCAGCTTATTGAACTCAGTGTCCTGACAGTTAATGCTACAATTTGGAGAAGAGGAAGGACTGATTTATTGAAATACAGCCAAACTTTTTATCAGGGGAAAAGTTTCCAAATTGTAGAAAAGTAGCCCAAATTATCACAAGCCACAAAAACGGACTGCTTAATCATGTAAGAAATCACCAGGCTGGGTAGAACAAAGAACATCGATGTGAATGGTAATTTAAAACTGGAACAAAAGGGGTGAAGGTGTGGTCAACAAGCTATAAACTCTTTGCCTTTTTCTGGTCCTATCCCAAGAACTTATTAAATATTCTTGTAGCATGAATGCATGTAGCACAGAAGAATGAAAAGCAGGTTAAAAGAAGTGTATGAAATGTTTACCTTATTATTATTATTATTATTATTATTAGAGTCTTACATAAATAAAATATAATAAATCAATTTAAATAGAGCTCATAAAACCAAGATAAAAAAGATGAGTGTGTCAATGTTTGCAAGTCTGTTAAAAATGGATCTACTCTCATTATCCAGAAAACCCTTTATTATTGTGTGTGTTGATCTGCTGGCGGTACATACGTGCACAGGTTGTGTCTGAGCCAGACCAGGTGAGTCCGTACTGACACACTCTGGCAGCGCTGCCCTGCAGCTCGAAGCCACCGGTGCAGGTGAATTCACAGGAGGCGCCGTAGTTGTCTCCGTCGCTGTCACACTTCATGTAACCGTTGTCCGGGGGAAACAGCGGGCTGCAGCGGCGCACTACACACACACACACACACACACACACACACACACACACACACACAGAGAGAGAGAGAGAGAGAGAGAGGAAACATGGGAGGCAGCGAGGTGGCAGATGATTAATATTCACACAAAAATGTGTTGTTTTTTTTACTGCTGCTTTTTCATCACATCTCACAAAGTAAAAACACTTAAACTTCAAAACGGATTTATTTCAATCAGCTTCTTCACTATGAGCCTTGAGGTTTGACAGTAACTCTCTATCATCTGCAAAGGTTTTTTTACAGTTAAGGTCTTTTTTCATGAGATCTTCTAGGTTTCCCTGAACTGTTCGAAGTGATCTGACCTGGTTATAAAATCGACTCCTTCTCCGTCATTGTATGGGTGGGAAAAGGAGACCAAACTTAAATCAGGATTCAGAATAATTTGAATGAAAATGTGATGACAGTTTTGGCGTTGTTAACTCTTGTTAATAACAACTCATGATGATGGTGGAGTTAGACGTTTAACATTAACCTGCTTTACTCTTGAACATTTTTCCATTTAATAAATTAAAATTTCTGACTGAACAAGCTGAAGAAGGCCACCAGAAAACACCAGTTTTTGTTGGTGGACCATCTCACTGTGGAAAAGAAACAGGCACTGTCTGCTCCAGATATGAATGTCTGACCTTCTTGCACCAAAACAAAGTGTTTTTCTCGACACAGTTGATCAAAATCTCTGCTTTGAGAAGCTCACCTCGCACTCTCACAGTGAAGCGGCAGGACCCTTTGTTCCCGGCCCGGTCAAACACAGTGTAAGACATCTTGTGGAGGCCCTCTAGGAAGTCTGATTTTGAAGGTTTTCCTTTCAGGATAACACTGAAAAAAGAACATGCTCAGTTTTAATCTCACACTGTGATCTCACTTTTCAGAGTGTAGTAATGAACAGGATGAGAACAGACTGAAGAAAAATGAGAAAAAAGTCTAAAAGCAGACTGACTCTGTAAGGATGCCGTCTGCAGTGTCGACACCTTCTGGTGTGTCCCAAGCCACCCTCGCTGTCAGCTTCCCCGGTTCTGCCCACTTATCCTTCAGATTAGGGCACTTGATTTTTGGAGAATCCATATCTACAGAGAGAAAACAAAACATTTAAAACCTTAATAGAAAGGAAAACAAAGAAGAAAACAAACCTCCAACTCACTTCACAGGGTCACCTGGCGAGTAAACGCCACAACCCTGCCCATGCTTTCCACTCTGTCACAGCACATATGCAGTTTCACTCTTTCACTTTTGAAATAATGGTTCATAGACTTCTAACAAAAGTGGACAAAATCCAGCTTCTTATTTCTAGCTGACAACTTCGCTGGTAGATTTAATCACAGATAGCCAAATAAGCTTCTTGTGTTGGTTGAAAACACTGTCACTGGCTGACTAGTTACGCGTCTCGGTGACTCATATTAAAATACGAATATTATGACGGGTCTTACATATCCAGTTGAAGGTACTGTGCCAAAAGACTGAGGCTGAAGCTGCATATTCTGGTTGAAACAAGCTCATTGGCTGTCATAAAGTATAATAAATTATGAGTGCAGTGTGGTGAAAATTAGTCACAAGTATGAAAGGAAACAATAAGATCAATCTGATCTGTCATTTTGTTCTAGCACACAAACATAACTCTTTAATGAACATTTAACAGTGACCAACTTGTTGTCGAGGACCAGAATGTAGGATTTAGTGGCATCTAGTGGAGAGGTTGTAGACTGCAACCAACTGAACACCTGTCGCCTCACCGTCCCCTTCTCAGCGTGTAGGAAAAACTACAGCAGCTGCGAAACTTGTAAGGAGCATGAAAGCTCCTCTATGGAGACCGTGTTTGGTTTATCCCTTCTGAGCTACTGTAGATACATGATGGTGCAACATGGTGGTCTCTGTGGAAGAGGACCTGCTCCCTATGAAGATTTTAAGGGTTAATTCGAAGGTAATGAAAATACGATTCTTAGTTTATTAATGATTATAAACTAATGAAAACATATGAATATTATATTGCATTTCTGCCAATAGATCCTCCGAAGTCCTACACACTGGACCTTTAACTGTAGCAGCGCTCACCTCCTAAAGTTACCAGTCATCCTATGGCAAAATTAAATTAGAAAGAGATGCTCATTGCAGACACTGCAAGAGTCAAAAATATATTTTAAGGTGCCACGAAGAGTGAGGTAAATCATAACTCTTAGGAAACAGGGCTGAAAATTCAAATTGATCACACAGACAGAGAAGTGGAAGACTTAATGTCATTTCACAAACAGCAGTGGTAAGGATGTGCTGCTTGTGGTGCAGTGATAATGGAAAGAGTCTCTTCAAGTGCCCAAAACCCCTGAAATTACCAACTGGTCGCAAAACTATTCTGTCGTTTATAAGATCACTTAAATACAGCTTTTCATTAAAAACTGTCTTTTTTTTTTTTTTTTTTGCTTAGACTGAAACTAAGAAGTGAAAAACATGTACTGTATATTTGTGTTGAGGGGAGACAAACCATAGTCTACTTTTCTGCTTCTGTGTATGATGTATGAACATGTCTAGAGGCCTGTTTTCTCCCAACATCAATCATAAAACCTTGTACTATGAAGAATATGCTTTGTCGTGACTTTTATCTAGTAGCTGGAGCTGGCCTTGCGCCGTAAGCAGGTAATTACTTGTTAGAGGCCTGGAGGCTCCAGTCCTCTGTGGGAGACTTACGTAAGTACAGAAGAAAAGCATAGACAGTCTTACCAACACAGGTTGGGACTCCAGCGCTCCACACCTTGGTGTGCTGGCAGGTTGACGTCTTCTGGCCCTTCAGACTGAATCCAGGGGAGCAGAAGAACTCGCAGCGAGAGTTGAAGTAGGAGCCGTCCGAGCACTTGTAGCCGCCGTTAACTGGCATGTCCAGTTTAGGACAACGGATCTCTGTCAGCAGAGGGAGCTCAGTGTTAATGCAGCGGTTGCTTTGAATGTTTGGCTCTTCCTACTCTTAATTTAGGGTACCGCATTTATGCACCGATGCAACAAGGTCTTCTTTGATATGGTAAAAAAAAAAAAAAGATGCAAAGTTTTTGATGCACAGTTGCCTAAACTGACCTGGACCAAACTTATTCTAGAGCAGCAGTGATAAAAAGCAACAGTAGTGATTGTTGGGTGGTTGAACAGAGTCTGAATCCTACCGAGTTGGAATTGCTGGTGCAATTTTGTTTTAACTTTTCTAAAATTGCCTTTCAGACAATCACTCCGACTTCATTCTTCTCACAACTACTTCTGTCTTTTGTACATACAACTGGTGCAGCACTATAAATGTCTTCAAGGACAGATATTCTGGAAATGTGCCCCATTATCCCAATACTTACTCACTCAGCCCTCTCTATGACGGCCTGCTTTTTGAGTGTGACCGTTTACATAGCAGACATCCCCTTATACAAACAAGCATACCATCAGTGCAGTAGTATCCCTTAACATCCTGTGTTACTATGGAATAATTGAGCGTATCATGGTATAAATAATGTTCCCACAGAGGCTTTAACACCCTGCCAGGAGTCGACTTCTGGGGCCAGTAATGTCCATGTAATTGTTTACATATTTGTTGTATTAAATAATATTGTGAGCATCAGCTACAGGAAGCTGTATGATTAAACATTTTTGATTTCCATAACAAAGACTTTCTACAATAATTGAATCAAACAGTGACTACCTTGGCTTGAAAATGAACCCAGAGTTAAGCGAATGCCCCAAAAAAATCCCTGGTTTCTAATTGACCCCCATTCAAAAAGCATCAAATTCTCTCTAGAAATATTAAGTCATTATGATGTCAGTAGCTGAATTTAAGCCCTCTATTAACTGTGCTGGTGGTCATTTTGGAGATTATAGCTCCATTAACAAGATTTGACAGCTTGTGAAATGCTTTGATGTCTGCTGTGTTGACGTTGATTGACAGCCCTGGACGTATTTCCAGCAGATGAAAGCCAACCAGCCCCAGTCTTTATTTTGAAAAGGAGCTGGTTCAAAATAGAAAAAGTGCCAAACTGCAACTCTGGACTTAAATTTGCAAACTAGTGAGTGATATCACATCTCGCTACATCCCTTATTTACAGTGTGTGCATACAAACAGTGGGATACATGATGTGTGTGCAGGTGTTCAGGTGGATCTTAGCTCTTACCTCGGCAGGCGTAGTTAGAGGACCAGTGTTTGCTGGCCATACACACCACCTCTGAGCTCTGGACCTCGTATCCCTGCTTACAGCGGATTTTACAGCGTGTCCCCATCACGTTCCTGTAGTGCTCCCCTCTGGGTGTACGACAGCTCACGTCACCATGTTTCACCTTAATGGGCGCACACCACGGGGTTCCTAAAAACAGAGGAAAGAGAATTACACTGTCCTTCTCCTCACAGCGCCGAGACAGTTACGTGTTTTCTATGCCGCGGCCTTGGAGTGGGAGAGACTCGATAATAAGCACTTACCTGAAGACTCTGAAATGGCTAGAAAGACTTCTTTTATTAGTGTGAAAATGTAAAAACCCACCTATCACCTTGAGTACAGGCAGATACGGTAGATTTCTCATTACCTTATCTGCGGCTTTCCATAATCCAACAGTGTCTCAGGAGGGAAAGAAGATAACTTCTTTTGAGTAAGAGACAGATAATAAAGGCTAGGGAGCACTTTAATTCCAGTGTGTCAGAGTGTGAAAGTCAATGCTCAGATAAAAGTCTGTTTTGAGAGTGCAGGCTTTTCTGATTCTTATCACACCACTGATTTAGGTATCGTCTCTGTTCATTGTCACCTGGATCCATTTCTCTCCTTTCAAGATTTAGTCTGTTCAGTTTTGGTCTTTAGAAATGCCGCCATAAATAAAGGAAGTTATATTTATTACATTTATTTATTTATTTATTCATTCTTTCTTTCTTTCTTTCTGAGATATTGTGTTTGAATCTACAGCCAGTTATCTCATCTTATCATGAGAACTGGAAACAGTAATAAACAGTTAGCGGTCATAAGGTCTGCAGACTGGAGCCAGTGGCTGACTTTTATACCTTTACACAGAGGCAGCTGTTCTTTCCAGCATTTATTTTAAGTTAAATTAGCCGGCTACTGGCCATACATCTTCCTATTTATCATAGAGAAATGATGATGGTGTCAATCTTTTCTTCAGACTCTCGTCAAGAAAGCAAAAATTATCCAAACATGATGAACTATTCCCGTAGGACCCTTGCTTGAAGGACACCATTTCTTTTCAGCGTGTCCCCTCAGATGGTGGTTATCTGCCCATCTCTACAATACTTGTGTAAAAATTCCTTCTCTGATGCCAGGTTTGAGGGGCCACAAGGTTCGTATTCCAATACAGTGAAATCAAAATCTGCAATTTATTTCCTGCTGGCTCAGGACAAACACTCAGCCCTCTGGACCAACACACACACACACACACATACACGCACACACACACACACACACACACACACACACACACACACACACACACACACACACACACGGAGAGGAGAATACACACCAGTTTAGGCTAATTTCCAGTTGGAATAAAGATGAGTATTCATTACACAGCCAGCCTTCTCTGCTCTCTCTCTGTGTAAGTGTGTGTGTGTTGGCACAGTTTCCACAGCCACCAAGTTAAAGAAAATAATACTACATTTGAGCTTTTACACGGGGCAGAGTTGGTTTGGCCTGGATGAAAATGTTCCGTGTCTAACTGACCCCGAAATTAAAGCTGGAAGCTACTTTGACGTAACTGTTTCAGATTACAAAACTGGCAGAACTAACTGGTGTTGAATTATGTCTCTTTAGAGACAGTTAAATCCAAAAATAAATGTTTCTGGCTCGATCCCGTGACCCTCAATTAGTTAAATGTTCGGTTATCTTTTGCTATATTCCAACTAAATGACAAAATTATATAAAATCCTTTTCCTGTAAAATACAAAATATACAAAACTCCCTCTTCCTCTTCCTGTAAAACAATAAAATATTTTTCAACTTGGGGTCATATAAATGAATGAAATGTTCTTTGAGGCAAGTAGCTTCACATTTAACTATTAGCTTGGGTCATAGTAGCTAGCACATCTTCAGCAGCAAATAGAGTATTATAGATCAGAACTTATTTAAGTATATCTAAAGCTCTTTCTTTCTATTGTTGAAAACGTAAATATTTCTATCCTGTATGTGAAGTCGTGTAAATCAATCCAATCAAATGCATTTATGGCAACGAGCTACTGAGTTGTGGCACGCCGACGTAGCAGCAAACAAGATCATGAGAGGTGACCGTTTGGATCGCAACCAGAACAAACTTTGTTTAGACTGTAGTTTTACTTTAAATAATTTCTTAGCCCCTAGCTCTCCTGTTTCTCGTCTAACAAAGTTGCGAAGGTGTCAGTGGAAGCTCGCCATCCTCTGCAGCACCGTGCTGTATTTGTGAAGCCACAACAGTGCGTAAGCAATGCAATTAAAGGAAATCAAAAGGATTTGATTTAAATCCTTATGGCAAACCCACCAATACATTAAGTTTGTTTAAATTAAATCACATTACGTGGAGCCCTCTGCCTACTGTTTCATTATTACTGCAAATTGAAAACATAACTCTCAGAGCGATCGTCTGTATGAGGTGATGTCATCACTATCTGGGGGACATGAAAACGTATTTAGTCTGATCACAATAAATGAAATATCCCTCAAATTTCCAAATGCATGCGCTGTATGTATGCATGTGTGCTTTGGCAAGGGACAAACCAAGTGTGGTCACCTTTATATCTACGAGAATACCAGTCCTCATCATCTCCGTAGGCGGACTGTCCTGACCCTGGGGAGGAAAGAAAACAAGAAAAAGCAACTAACACAATGAAGAGCTGCGTCCAAGTTGTTAGGCAATGTTTAAAAGCATTGTCCTGGGCTGACCTGTGTGGGTCTTTTTTCTGAAAAATACAGCGCCACGAACAGGCTTATGAATATTGCTTAACTTTTCATCTGAACCAGACTTCAGGGGGCCTGATCTGGATCTTTTGGACAGGAAACATGCACAATGAAAAAAACCCTCAAAAGATCTATTTTTTTCCAGCTTGTTTGGAAAAATGAATCTGTTTAACACAAAGATTCACTCAGTGGTCCCCTGTAGCGTCCGGTTAAGAATGAAGGGAGTACAACTATTTTAAAACTTTTTGTTCCAAAACAGCTCCCAGCTACCTACCGTGGATAGCTATCCATTTTTCATCCTCTTTAACAGTCAGAACATTTCTCAGACAGGACAAAAGATATGCAGACCATGAAAACAGTTAGCATTCTGGGTGGTGGCTGCAGAGCTGGTGCTCAACACAGTTGAATGGCACTGGTAAAGACAAATGTGAGGGGAATTGTCATGAGCAGGGGGGGAGGGGGGGGCTATTTGAAGAAAGAAGAAGAAGGAATGGTGGGAGATAGATTTAGTGCCTCCAGTCCTGCTCTAAGAGGAAATGGGTAAGGAAAGGGTTAAAGTAGGGAGGATGTTATGAACCCCTGTGTGAATGTGTCCTCTGTTCAGGATCCACGAGGGAGGAGTGTCCGACCCTCCTCCAGCTTCATATATCAGCTGCATGTTGGTCACCGAGTCTGATACCGTGAGCAAGTCTCCCGTACCGTTCACCATTCCTCATCGTGGCTTTACTGTCAGTTGAATAAAAGCTGTCTGGACCAAACACACACATATACATACAACAAGCTTTAAGGTTTCAGCAGTCAGATCACACAGCATGGACAGACCAAGCCCACATGAGTGAGTCAGATTTAACTGTCTAATGGGAAAACGTAAGTGTCCACTTCTCAATGGGGTGAGAGGGGAGACGGGAGGGGGGAGGGCATTGCGAGGTATGGAAAAATAATTAGAAGTGTGTGTGTGTGTGTGTGTGTGTGTGTGTGTGTGTGTGTGTGTGTGTGTGTGTGTGTGTGTGTGTGTGTGTGTGTCACAATTTCAGCGTTATTTAAAGCACCATGACCCAGAAAAAATATCCACTCAGCAATAATTTGCATCTCTTCCAGGCCAAGAGGATGTAATTATTTACACCATTATCTGGTAGGTGTTTCAACAAATAATGTCTTGACTAAACTAATAAAAGAAACATGTAAAATGTTATACAATAAAATTCAAGTCTACAGCTCAAATATTCATCTTCAAGGAACAAAGAAGTGTTTTTCTTGAATTGATTTTTTTTTTTTTTTTTTTTTTGTCCTTCAGGCGAACAAACAGTTCTTGAGGAAAAAAGACATGTAACGATGCTAAGAACAGTGTGAACTCCTCTGAGTTTTCCTCGTTACACACATGATGTCTCCATCTGCAGCTCTAATCAGCTGCTGTTACCTTTTTCATACCTACAGGCAGTAGGCACATCTGCAGATGCACAGCGTTACCTCCTACATCACCCATTATATGGGTTAGGTTAGGGTGTGTGTAATGTAGTGAAGTGTGTGCCATGCAGTGAGTGGGTGCATTAAGTAATGAAGTGGTTGTGTTGTGTAGTAAAGTGGGTGTGCAACTTGTGGGTGTGTTGTGCAGCGTGCAGGACAGCAGACCCTTCTCTTTAAATCTGCTGGCACAGCAGCTCTGTGGTTGGATTAAATTAACTTTGGCCTGGTTTGTGCTTCCAAAATTCAAGATAAGAATATGGGATCTGAGACTCTTTTTTCCCCCCCCCCATTCATATCTAATAAATCTGTCAACATGATGAGAAGGGGATCAGCAGCCAGCATCATCTTCCTGTCCGTCTCTCCTACTTCAAAGGAGTTCGGAGTAAGAAGTCTGTCAAAGCATTACTAAAGCAGAAACGGTGGGAGCTTGACTTCCTGACAAACCTCTGAGTGAATACGCTTTAAACTACTGAGTCTGATATTCCAATTAGCTCTCTGTGGGCCTCTGATACAAGCTGTCATTATGTGTAAATGTTGAAGCATGACTACAGGCTAACAGAGCAGGAGAAAGTAGAAAATAATATGAGATGTCATTTCTTTATCACTCAATTCAACACACCATGATTACAGAATTCCTTTTTGTGCCCTAATGATTCAATTATACTGTGTAGTAACACGTCTGCTGCTGCTTTCTTAATCAGTTTCTCAACCTGAGGAACAAACTGCTCCTGTTTTTCACTTCATTAAAAGTTCATAGGAAGGTACAGTAGTTTCTTCATGGTGAGTGACACTGGTGAAGCTCACCACAGTATAGTATTAATGGTGAAAACTAAACTTACTGGAATGTTCCTAACTTATCATATTGTCAGTAGGTGATTTGAGGGGAGATGTCTTGTTAGAAAAATGAGGACATCCATTCTCTGTTAACCTGCCATCCCCCTCTCTCCATCCCATAGTAGCAGAGAGAGCAGTTAGGGTGTACCATACTGTAGTGGTAATGATAATATCGTTTTCAATTTTACTATAATAGAAAAGAATCATCAAGATAGTGGTAATAGTCAACATTTGGGAAGTAATGACTTCAAACCGTTATGCAGTGTTTGATGTGCGGTATGTGAGCAACTTATGCACAGCAGCAACAAACCTGGCTGAAAGCAGGAAGCAGTTTTGTTACAAAAGATCAGAGGCACAACATAGATTTTCTAACAAATGTGGTTTTACCACGTGGCTCTATAGGATGGTTGTGTTGGTCAGTCAGCTCCCTATTTTGGTTGAGACTGAGGTATTTCGAAAATTATTGGATTGATTGCCGTGAAATCCTAATGATTTGGGTGATCCTCTGCTCTGATTTTTCCTCATGAAAACCAAATGAAAACCAGTGTTGGCACTTTATGAAGTAAAACTTAAGAACAGTAACATGTAAGCTATTCAATCAACAGTTAGCTCCTAAATTGAACCTTAGACTGTTTTGTATTTTTCCAGCATTCACCTGATGTTAAAGTATGTCTTTCCTTTCTGGAGGCAGAGTTATTCATTGATGGAGGATGCTGGCATTTCCCCAAGTTACTCCCTGCATGACGAAGATTCTCCTCTTCAGACCCACATCAGTATGAGAATCATCATGGAAAATATGACCAGGGTTCTACCAATACTTGTTCTAAATGGGTTTAACTGTAAGAAGGAATGTAGAACAGGCCAAACTCAGAGACTATAATACCTTCTTCAGAGAGCCCAAAAAGAAAAGGCAGCTCCTTTGAAAAACTCTGTATCTCGAGCATTTCACTGTCGTCCACTGTGAAGCAATGTGAGGCACCCAGGCTCAACTGATAAATGGGCTAATTGACCAGCAGAACAAACACAAACAGACCTGTGTAAAATAAACTCCTCATAAATGCACAGACGCACACAAGTACAGACCAAAGTCCTGAATCTCAGTTGGACCAGCAGTTTTTAGTCTGTCAGTGTAAATCTGCCCTGCAGCTTGTGTTCATGTTTCAGCCTGTATGATCATACAGCAGTGGTGAGCTACTCTCAAACCATCCACAGGCACACAGCCACTGTGGCTACACACGCACGCGTGCGCGCACACACACGCACGCGCGCACACACAGTACTCCTCCATCATGACTTGGAGCTTTGAAGTCATTTCAGCTCCTCAGGCTACAGACTCTGCTCTGTGTCTCTCTCTGAGTAGCCTCTATGTTTTCTTATGTTGGCTAATTCAGTAATTCTTTGGGATTCAGAAAGATCATTCTTAATGTTTTGTTTTTTTTAATTACAGTGATTGTTTTGACTAAAGGTGAGGAAATAATAAAAATATGTTGTTTTATCTAGCAAATGGTAAAAAAAGCCAAAGTTAATCAATGAACAATGATAGAAATCTTCAGAAAAACAGCAAATTCTAACTTTGAAGACGCTGAAACCAGAAAACATTTCGTGTTTCTGCAGGACTGAAATGTCTGGAATTACCAAAATAGTTGCCAATTAATGTTCTGCTAAGCAACTCATCGATTAATCGTAGAAGCTTATGTTCGCGTGAGAGAAAGAAGAGCATTAATAAAATGTAAATGCTTCCAGGCAGAGAGACGATGTAAATGCCCTTTGCTGTAGTTTAATTCAAAGAGAAAAAAGTACAAATTAAACTTCCATTGCACAGCAGCTGCAGCTTTCATTGGGGCCACAGGCTGAGCTCTGCAGAGAAACGTCCCCCAGATGCACACTGCACTCCCCCCGCTTCCCACCCCCTCCACGTAAACACAACCGCGGTTCACCCAACACCAGCGCTGAGGAAGAAACCTCGAACACTCTGCCACAAATTTTTTTTTAAAAAGTCCTCTCCCAACACAAAGTGTCTGATCTAACTCCAGCCCCAAAACCACAGACTCCGCACATTTCCCCCCCCGGACAGTGTGGCGATAAGCTGCTCGGTGGTTTAATCTGTCCTCCTCTCAGCGGGGTAATCAATGAGGCCCAGCGGTCAGTCCTTACCTTCATACCCGGAGCAGAAGCAGAGCTGCACGACCAAGAGCACCAGCGGCCACATGTCCATGTCGGGGACGCGGGACGGACTCTCTTCCACATGTGAAGGGGAGCTTGCTGAGAAACTTGCAGTGCATTCCTGCTTTCCAAAGGCCCGCCTCTTGCTCCAGAAACAAGGGAGGATTCTCCTCATGCAGGCAGAACCTGGCCACCGGGGTGAGGGAGTCGGACAGGGAGCGCTCTAAAGGGAGGGAGTTCCTCTAAAGGAACTGACACGAAATCAACCCTCAAAAAGACAGTTTCATCATACTGTACATTTAGAAGTATCATTTCAGGTACTTTGAGTATGCACATTGGAAAACAGTTACATATATAGCTGCATCTTATGCAATATTATAGATATTAAATCCTCACAAATGGAAAAATTATGAACAACCAAAATCCCTGATCTTTGTTGGTCTATTTATGTTCAATCTGAGGATACAACCAGACACGAGTTTATTAGGGTTCCTTTAAACAGGGGTGGGAAGTACATTTACACAAGTATATTGTAGGCCTGCTTCAGTACAACATCAAGGTAATGCAGCTATGTATTTATACTCCTCTTCATTTCACAAAATACCATGACATTTTTTTACTCCACTGGCCTACATGTTTCCCACAGCTTTTATTGGGGGGGATGCAGGACTATTTAGCTTAAGTTTAAGTCTGTGTCTTCTGTTTCAAAAGTAAAACAGCAAGAATAACAGAAAGTCTGCCGTGTCCTCTGCACTGATTTATTCATAGTTCACAACTTGTAATTGTTAAAAACAAAGACCTCAAACAAGCAGTTTGTCTAAAATGATAATAAGCACTTGTCTTTTGTCTGTGCTGCAATTTAGTACATCAATCAGGAGGTAGAAAAACGAGACAACACAGTGAGTTCCCATTTAATTGCAGTTTTCAGGAGATTCCATGTTAATATTAAAATGTAGAACTTTAAAAAAAGTAGGAACGTAAACCGTGATTCCCATTTTCTTCATCATGTCCAGTTTTGGAAGCTAAAATACTTTCTCAGTGAGAACTCTTTTTTTTTTTCTTTCTTTCTCATCCTCTAATGAATCAGATCGTGTAATAGGACGACACACAAGTGACGATCACGTGACATTATTAATGGCTCAGTCCAAGCAGTTACAGCCAGGCCACACGGCAGATAACCATCTGTCTGACAAGTCAAAATGTCTATTTCTATTCGTTTCACTCCACCTTCTTCGCCTGGTTGTGTGCCTCCTGTTAGAATAACCTGCAGTATCCGCCGAGCTCCTCTGAAGAGCAGCACACAGCCGTGGGCCACAGTGGAAACACGGGCGCAAGTTTACTCCCTGTTCCTAATGATGTAAACATTTTACAGGAAGTAAAGTTGGATCCAAGTAGTTTCCTAGCAACACTATTCTGATGATATCTTCTTATTAGAGTAACGGTATCCTAATCACCGTCTTAAGTTGTTTTTTTTCATCTCTTAGAGGCTGAGGTGTAGAAGGAGGTGCAGTGTGTTTGTAGATGTTCTTCAGCAGATTAGACCAATTCTGGCTCGACACACAGATGATCATTAATATGTTCTGTAACACACACACACAGTAGACAAACTGGGTGAAAGTAAAGAGTAATCAGTGTTTAATTTTCTGTCTCCACGAGCATGTGGTTTGGTTACAGACCCCTGTGCAGGGGACGAATCCACACACGAAGCTCCTTGTCTTGAAGGGAAACAAGAAAGGAGAGGCAGGAGGCGTGCAGCGGAGCGACTGCGAGAAGATCTCCGGAGCTGTAATTAGGTAGGTAGCCAAGTGAAACGCCTCCTCAGGATGAGAGATGTTTCTCTGAGGTCAGGTGAGGAAACAGTTGACTCCGTCTTTGTTCACTTGGCTCTGTGTGACACTTTGATGTGGTTTCAGCCTGGGATTTACGATTAAGACGGCCTAGTTATGATGCTTACAATTAGTTGATGTTGGTGACTTTCTTCCTGAGGGAGGTTTGGTCCTGGTGCAGGGTGTGAACATTTGGCTCACTTCCAAGTCTCAAAGGCATAAAAATCCTCTTATTCACGGACCGTAATTCATCGTCATCTCGACAGACACGAGGAATACAAATACATTTATGAAACGTTTCAAACTTGTTTCAAATAAGGTGATTCACTCATCAGACCTTTACATCAGAAAGTCTGCAGATAGAGAGGAGAACACATCAAAAGATAAACAGAGAGAGAATAATTCAAAACAAATCTTCACTGACAGTCACGTTTACATTTCTTAAAGTGTATTCTGATATTCTGTATTTTTCTGTCAACAAATCCCATGAAAGGACCTAATCAATAAATCCATCCCACTAACAAGTACTGTCTCTCTAGCGTTGTCGATCAAGGCTGCTCAAGCCTCTATTATACACCTGAATCATCAACTAAATGGTGAGCAGTGGAGTTGCATTGTGGGTACTGTCTGTCAACTATTTTACAAAGAAAAAGATTAAAAAAAAAATAAAAAAAATCTAGTTCTGCTGCATTGATTATTATATTTTTAATTAAGCAATTCAACTTAAATATCTCTCTCTTAAGTTTGATAATGTTACAACGGTGAAATGTTAAACTGTCTTTAAAAACACACAAATGAGACACGCTCGGTAACAAATCCATTATATTGAACATGCGTGCTGCGGTTTAAAGTGGAGGAACAATGTGAAAGGTTTCACATGAGTCTGCAGCTCCCCTCTGCTTTATTGACTTTTAGAGTGAGTTTCAGGTTATTGTTTAGCTGTCGGGGCCCCAAATGTATTATTTTGGTTCGCTCTCACCCATCTCAGCATAATGTTTGAGCAGAGCAGGCGGCAGTGTGCTCTGTAAATATCCACTGCAGTATTAAAAGCTGCAGATTATTCAGTGTCCTGCGGTACCAAGTACCAAAGTATCACGCTGTTTCATTAATAAAGGAGCTTTAAAGAAAAAGAATGAGCTACGCATTTGTTTTTAGAGATTTACATCCTCGGATTAAAATGGCCGTGTGTGTGTGTGTGTGTCAAAGAGGAGTCAGATGCTTTTGTTCTCGAGTTTTCAGGTAATTTGTTGACAGTCAGAGAAAATACAGAATAACAGCAGGCTGCTGTTTGAAGCACTCAGCTGACAGTTTCATGGAGTGACTCCCAGTGAGGTTTCACAGCATCAGACCGTGTGCTCGCGTCACTGCAGGTCCAAGTACTGAGGCAGCACATTGTTCCAGAACTGCTGCGACCCTTCCGGCCTCTTGTCCCCATCCTCCCCGTCCGGCCTCTTGTCCCCGTCCTCCCCGTCCGGCCTCTTGTCCCCGTCCAGCCTCGTCTTCGTCCTCGGTGCCGGTTTGGGTGTTTCTTTCTCTTGTTTTCTGTCTGGAAACTTCTGCTTGTCCTCTTTTTTGGTTTTTGTTAATTTTACTTTTTCTTCCTCCTCACCTTCTCCTTCTTCCTCCTCATCCCCCTCTTCCTCTCCCTCAGCATCCTCATCATCATTTTCCTCATCTTCATCACCTTCCTTGCTTTCAGTTTGTTCCTTTTTTCCTTCATCTCTCAGATTTTTTTGTCTTGTCTGTGTTTTCTGTTTAATCTTTGTATCTTCACCTTCTCCTTCTTCCTCCTCATCCCCTTCTTCTTCTTCCCCCTCTTCCTCTTCATCCTCATCTTCCTCATCTTCATCACCTTCTTTGCTTTCAGTTTGTTCCTCTTTTCCTACATCTCTCTGATTTTTTAGTCTTGTCGGTGTTTTCTGTTTAATCTTTGTATCTTCACCTTCTCCTTCTTCCTCCTCATCCCCTTCTTCTTCTTCCCCCTCTTCCTCTTCATCCTCATCTTCCTCATCTTCATCACCTTCTTTGCTTTCAGTTTGTTCCTTTTTTCCTTCATCTCTCTGATTTTTTAGTCTTGTCGGTGTTTTCTGTTTAATCTTTGCATCTTCACCTTCTCCTTCTTCCTCCTCATTCCCTTCTTCTTCTTCCCCCTCTTCCTCTTCATCCTCATCTTCCTCATCTTCATCACCTTCTTTGCTTTCAGTTTGTTCCTCTTTTCCTTCACCTCTCTGATTTTTTAGTGTTGTCTGTGTTTTCTGTTTAATCTTTGTATCTTCATCTCCTTCCTCCTCATCACCCTCTTCTTCTCCCCCCTCTTCCTCATCATCCTCACCTTCATCACCTTCCTTGCTTTCAGTTTGTTCCTTTTTTCCTTCATATCTCTGATTTTTTAGTCTTGTCTGTGTTTTCTGTTTAATCTTTGTATTTTCATCTTCCTCCTCTTCTTCCTCATCTTCATCTTCTGCTTCCTGCTCATCATCACTCTGAACTGTAGCTTTTTCAGTAGCCGCTGCATTTTTTATTTTTTCCTCTTCTTCACCTTCACCTTCACTCTCTTCCTCTTCTCCTTCCTCCTCTGCAACATCCTCTCCATCCTCTTCTTCCTCATCCCCTGTGCGCTCTTCCTCCTCTTTTTCTTCTGCACTCTCACCCTCAGCTTCTCCCTCATCTTCCTCCTCCTCCTCCTCTTCTTCTTCTGCACTCTCACCCTCAGCTTCTCCCTCATCTTCCTCCTCCTCATCTTCTTCTGCACTCTCACCCTCAGCTTCTCCCTCATCTTCCTCCTCCTTCTCCTCACCCTCTTCTTTGTCTTCCTCATCTTCTTCTTTCTCAGCTTCCTCATCATCTACAGACGCCTCTTCTTCCTCACCCTCTTCGTCTTCATTTTCTTGATTGCTTTTTTCCTCTTCCTCTCCCTCCTCTTCATTAGCCTCACTGTCTTCATCATCATCATCTTTCTCTCCTTCACTTTCTTCTGTCTCTTTATCTTCCTCTGAGCCTTTTTCCTCATCCTCACTTTCTGTGGAGTCTTCATCATCTTTTTGTTCCTCAGTTTCATCCTCTTCCTCTTCATTAACCTTATCTTCGTCTTCGCTTTTTGCAGACTCTGCAGTGTCACTTTCCTCTCCCTCCTCCTCCTCATCCTCCTCCAACTCTTCGCTCTTGCTGTCAGCACTCTCTGATTCATCGTCACTTTTCTTCTCTTCATCTTCACTCACCTCACTTTCCTCTTCATCATTTTTATTGTCTTCTTCACTCGACTCCTCACTTTCACCCTCCTCCTCCTCCTCAGCTGTTTCACTCAACTCGGATTCACTCCATCCTCCACCTGTTTCCTTACTGTGCTCTTCCTCTCCCTCGGTCTCCATATCGCTCTCCTCCTCATCTTCTTCCTCACTGCTGGAGTTTGTTTTCTCCCTGCCCTCTTCTTCCTCACTGCTGGAGTTTGTTTTCTCCCCGCCCTCTTCTTCCTCACTGCTGGAGTTTGTTTTCTCTCTGCCCTCTTCTTCCTCACTGCTGGAGTTTATTTTCTCTCCGCCCTCTTCTTCCTCACTGCTGGAGTTTGTTTTCTCCCCGCCCTCTTCTTCCTCACTGCTGGAGTTTGTTTTCTCCCCGCCCTCTTCTTCCTCACTGCTGGAGTTTGTTTTCTCTCCGCCCTCTTCTTCCTCACTGCTGGAGTTTGTTTTCTCCCCGCCCTCTTCTTCCTCACTGCTGGAGTTTGTTTTCTCCCCATCCTCTTCTTCCTCAGATTCCTGATCTTGATCTTCATCACCCTCTTCAGAACCACTCTCTTCTTCAGCCTCTTTGTTGCTACTACTTTCACTATCCTCCTCCTCCTCCTCATCTTCCACCTCGCTTCCACTCTTTCCCTCTTTGTCTTCCTCAAGTTCCTCATCGTCAGTATCTGTTTCATCTCCCTTGTTATCCACATCCTTTTCAGAAGCCTTAAAGGTGTTCTCATCTTCATCCTCTTCACCCTGTTCCTGTGTGGATGTTTCCATGTCTGCACCCTTCATCTGCTCAGACGTGTCACTTTTCACCGCCTCCTGTTGTGATGGGTCACGAGTGGTGTCACTACTTTTTTCCTCTTCCTCTCTTGACTCTGATAGTACACTGATGTCTTTCTTCGTGCCATCTTCTATTTCATTCGATGGTTCTGTTGAAGACAACTGTGGCGATGTGGAGGAAGAGGAGGGCAGCTTGACTGCGCTCTGCTTTCTGAATTGCTTTGCTTTAACGGGTGTTTTAGGTGGTGTCGAGCTGGTTTTGTCACTGTCAGAGTGGAAACCCCTGACACTTGTCACTGCCTCACTGAAGACCCCCATAGCTGCACCTGCCATCCCAACAGCAGGAAGAAGACATGCTGCGGTACTGAGAATTTCACCCCACCTTGGTTTTTCCTCTGTCAGGCCCTGACTTTCCTCTCTGTCTGTTTCATTCACAAGCAAATCCGGACCAAGAGGTTCAGAGCCTTGCAGGGATTTGGCACCACTGACAGAAACCACCTCTGTTCTCTTGGGGCTTTGTGAGGAAATGGATTTTCGTGTCACTTCAGAAGGTGTATCCTGCCGGGATGGCGCTTCGATCTTCTTACGCTTTGGCTTGGTCTTTTTATTATCTTTAGAGTCGACATCAGCTTCAGCTTTAACTTTGTCTTTCTCTCCTTCTCCCCCGGCTTTTGTTTTTGTCTTCAGTTCATTTTCAGATTTATTTGCCTTCTTTTTGTCCTGTACTTTAGGTAACATCTGCTTATCCACAGCTCTGCCTTTCCTTTTTTGAATGGTGTCCGTGGCAATGCTTAACTCATTTTCCTCACCTTTTCCTTTATCTTTACTTTTAACAGGCGTGTTACTTTGATCTTTGACTGGTGTGGATCGGAGCTCTTTTGACATCCCTTTAACTTTCACAGGTGTGGACTTTACACTTAGAGACTTCTTAGCTTGAGGCTGAAAAGATATGGTCACAGGTGTGCTTTCTTTTTTTGCTGGTAGGGATTTACTTTGACTTTTTCCTGTAGTAGATTTAACCTTGTTCTGATCTTTTGTTGGAGTTGATTTGACTCGGTGCGTCCCCTGTTGCACCTCAATTTCAACAGGTTTGCTTTTGTTTTGGATTACTTCATCTTCCTTTGCAGCCTTTTCAATGGAAATCGAACTGGTTGTTTCATTTCCTTTAGTAACCTTAATAACAGGAGATCTCTTGTCTAAAGTTGATGATTTCATTTTCTCCCTTTTTGGGGTCCCCATCAAATCTCTCTGAAAAGAGCTGTCTTTCACATCCTCTTGGTTTATATTACTTTCTGTCAAGTTTCTTTTCTTCCTGGGATTTTTCTTCACTTCAGTCAGTCTCTGCTGCGCTTCATTCAGTTTCTTCCAGACCGATTGTTGTGTTTTTGGACTGTACTCTGACAGTTTGCTCTTATCACGTATTGGTGACTTAAGCTGGGAAAGCTTCTTTTGAGGTTGTCTGTTTTCTGGAGTTTTGATTTTATCAGACTCCTTGGTAATGTTCTCTTTGCCTTTGACTTTGTGGTTCTTCTTTGTGCTCTTCAGTGGAGACACATCTTTCTTTAAGGAGCTGGTGCCTTTCAGAAGTTCTGTGGTTAAGGCCTCAGGAGAGTTTTGATCTGTTTTCCTATTGGATAGGAGTTGTTCTGCCTCTTTCGCAGTTCGTCTCAGAGCTCTGCCCTTTTTCTTTTCCTGTAATAAATCACACAAATTTGGTCAGATATAAAAAAAAAAAACTGGGCAAAAAAAGGTCATAGGCTGGACAATACCATGTTATAAAAATAAAAGTGGCATCAGCGCAGTAGCCGGTCTGCAATCAATATGACGGTAATTAGGTTCTTTAGCATTTTAATGCTTTAAAATTCAGCGTATGAACCTTATTCGGTTTAGAGATGTTTCAGTTGTTAAGGTGTTTTGAATATTACACATCTGTATTTTACACTACAGAACATTTATTGGAAGTGTATATTTAGATGTGATCATCATGTAAAAATACATTTTGGTACATTTTTGTACAATATAATTTGAACATGTATATAAAATAATCTTTAAGCATATGGAAATGATGGAGTATGTGTGGATTTTAATGGGGCTTCCAAGAATATCATAAAACATATGGCACAGTGGGCCCACATAACAAGGTAGTCAGCCTCAAGTACAGGTGTGGGTGGGAGGTAAAGAAAGCCACTGTGGTGATGGAGCGAAGACGAGGAATCCATATTTTTCCATCTCTTCTGGGGATAAACAGGCTATGGTTAATTGGGGGTCAGTGAGGTGTCAATCACGGAGCAGCCAGTGTGGCACCAATGCAAGCCTGTCTAGAGCTACTCAGTCTATTGTTTTGTCACACTTACAGCCCACACACGTGAGCACATATGCACATACTGTACATGCTGACGAACATCTACCACTACAGCTACAGGACAGCAGCGGGTTACTGAGCACCACATGTTGCAGTAACCCGTTGCACACAACAACGTAGGAGACTCCTTCACAGCTTGCTTCATCGCTGGCTGTGGAAACACTGATGAGATGTGGAAGGATTCCTGCCAACTTTTCCGAAGCAATTGTGTGTGTGTGTGTATCTGTGTGTGTTTGTGTATCTGAGGGCCAGAGCCCAAACACATTTGTGTATTGGCAGAAGCTATCCAAACATCTGAATCTGCCTGGATGAGATTCATCACAGAGATTCTTGGAACAAAACAAAATTAAGATGAAAAACTGAGAGACTAAAACACCAGAATCAATTTCACTTCAGTGTAACACTAAGTGGAAACTTTCTCCACACACACACACACACACACACACACACACACCTACACACTTGTGCTTACAGGAACACACACACACACACACACACACACACACACACACACACACACACACACACACACACACACACACATACAGTATGTATGCTGAGGTATGCACATTTCCTGGAAAAGTCAGTGAGTGTTCAACGTAGCTGCTTCCTGCCCTGGAGTGCATATAATCTAGAGCAGAAAGAAGAAGCCAAAAGAGGAAAATAACATTCAACTGACTCTCTGTTTATGACTCAGTGGATGATATCTACTCTATCAATTGCTTAATGAGCCATTAAAATCCACTTCTCTCACCGTATATGACCAAAAGTCTGAGTCGACTCCTTTCTCTTCCACATCTTCAGTGACATTCTGTCTCTTGACAGTTTCTCCCTCTGAAACAATAAACAAGACTTGGTTAAACTGCAGTATCTATTTCCATATTTTCATGAACACAACAAGCATTCTAGACACTTGTTAAAATTATAGGATCAAAGTACCTGTTTGTGGAGTCGCAGGATGCTCACCCTCACTGAGATGTTTATTGGAAACATGAGTGGGGGGTCTAGTCGGGCTGCAGGGCTCTTTAGGAGGTAAAGGAGATGACAGTTTGTCGCTTAAGGCCTTTCTAGTCTGTGCTGCTCGGTATACTCTGGTTTTAGGAGTCTGTCTAGTGGATACAGGGATGTTGGGGTTACTTTTTGTTATAGATTTAGGTGACAGCAAGGGAGAAGGCAACTCTTTAGATATAGACTTAAAAGAAGCAATGGTGGAGGCCTTTTTCTTAAGTGTGCGTGATGATTGTGAATGTGGGCTCGATTCCTTTGAGGATAACAAAAGTCGTTGAGGGGATATGGACTGAGATCTGGGGGAGAGAAGGGGGCTTGCTGTTGCTTGTGATTGTGGTTTGGGTGATGATGAAGGGCTCGTAATGTCCTTTGAAAACGTTTTTTGGGTTAGGCTGTTTCTGGACGTTTGCCGTGAGGTGTTGCTGAAGCCAGAACAAAGACGTGGGAGGCTCTGAAACATCTCCCCGAAGAGCTCTACAGAACTCTCCTGAAAGACAGAAAGCAGCAAAAACAGCACTGAGCTTGGTCTGTAATGTGTCTTAAGGAGCCCCCTTCAAGCAGTTCCTTTGCGTGTGCTACAGTAGATCTGAAGTCTGGAGTAACACTGCCCCCCATTGGAGTTAAACAGTGATTACAATGATCTAAAGTCAAGATGAGAAACTTCTCCACGGAGACTGTAAGACCTTTTAACGCCACATAGTGGTGTAGATATTAAATGCAATTTAATTCCAGTTTCATGGCCATTGTATAAAAATATGGAAAACCAGTGGGGATTATAAAGGCCACTATTTTGTTATGATTATATCACGGTTTTATTTTAACAATAATTTTAATCTTTAAGTTGTTACAAAATTAAAAGGAATGGATGGTTTAACCCATGGAAAACACTCACATGACTATGACATAAATCCTTTTCATGGAAAGATGTCACAAAAGTTGATGCATCCCCATTTTTACACTGGTTTGCTGCAGGTCTAGTGGTGCCTACTGAGGCTCCATTTAAAGACTGACCAGCCTCCTGTGCTGTCAGACAGTTCACAAGTGTATAACATGTCCAAACAGCCCACAACCTTGCAAACAAATATCAAAACATTACTGCCTACAACAGGCAAGAGAAAGTAACTCAGACTTTTGTGAATTTAATTTAATGTCCTTCAATACCATTCATTTTTATGAACAGTAAATGCTGTGTTTTTTACAACTTTTCAGGATTTGCACCCTGTTTTCTGATGTTAATGTAAAAACATTGTTATGTTTGAAATATTAGTAATGAAGAGTTGGTTCCTACTTTTTCTCTGTGACGGGCTCGAGCAGATAGAGCTGACTTTGGGACAAGTGGAGTTGGATCAATAAAAGTGTCTGGAAAGAGAACTTCTGTATAACTTGGCTCCAAAAAGTGTGTGATTATGACGTCCTTCTCTGGCACTGCTTCTTGGTTCTCTGGTGGTTTGGGCGCAGCCAGTACCAACATGTGGTGACCACCACCGGACACCTCATGAGAGGACACGAGAAAACAATCATTTGTTGTCAATGTAACATTAATTAACACAATTAAATATCAATTATTATAACCTGGACCCAGAGAAGTGGCTGAAAATGCATGACCGGATTAACCATTTAAAAAAAATAATCTTTTTTGAGGGAACTCAGCTCACTGCCTTTCAAGCCTTTTTTAACACCTGTAGATCCCCTCGAGATCAAAACCTGGGATTGATGCATGACCTGCATCCCTGCTGCCCTGAAACCACCTTCACTTACTGACTCAACGTTGAATTGGCGAAACCGTGTGCAGAGTGTCGGGCTGAACTGGTTGATGTAGTTCTCCTCCCCTAACCCAAGTTTTCCATGACGACCATCACCGAACGTGTAGAGCAGCCCGCTGTCTGTGCAGGAGGATGAGGATGTGTGAATTAGATGAAGGCTCGACATATTCAATCACTGCAGAAATTGTGAGCAACATTTTTCGCTTCTTATAAACTGAGAAACAGCCGCTGACACCTGGCCAACATACATGTTAATAATTATATATATTTACTATTTATGTGAATTTCTATGTGATATTTTTTCTTTTTCATTCTTTTTGACTCTAAATATTAAAAAAAATCAATATTAAATATTTAAATATTGCTGCACTAATCAGGATTTATTACGTTGTCGTGATTGGTGGATAAATCCATTTGTCAAATGACAGAAATTTGATCAATTAACATTTTGACAATTGATTATTTGTCAAAGTAATTTATCGAGCAAAAATGTCTGAAAGGAAATGCTGCTTTATCAGTTTAATATAATTTGTAATGGAATTTCTTAAAGACTCTGTGGCTCTGGGAATTTCTTTGAAATCGTACAGATTCAATAACTGACTAATGTCAGTAGCAAAGCAGGCGAGGTGAATTTCCTCTGGGGATTTGAACAACTACCTGTAGCCCCATAAATACCAAACGCATGATCCTGCAGCCTTGAGTACTCTTGACGTGTAAAACATGATTTAACAAACCTGAACAGGCAATACCATTTTTTTTAAACTAGCGTGATGTTCAAACGTGGCTCACTTGTGATCACAGCGGTGTGGCTCTCTCCACAAGCGACATGTCTGATGCTGCTGTTAGAAAAGTGCTCCAGTGCTTTTGGCAAATGAACTTCAAACAGAAACGTTCCGTGGCCCAGCTGACCGTGCTGACCTCTGCCGAACGTGTACACGTTCTCCCCTAGTAAAAACAGACACACTCATCAGTATTGAATATTTTAGTTTAATACTTCTTTACACTTGCATTCCATTTCAGAAATGATTATTGTGCATTTTTAATCGTTATATGTAGAAAATACTGCAACTTCATTGTACTAAAAGTTTTTCTTAATAGAAGTGACTTTTTTTTTCTTCGATTTCATGACCTTTAAAAAATAAGGTGTCTTTGAAGATTGTCACACTGATTTTTCCTGATAATATAGGGAAAAATGCTTTTATTAGTAATGGAGCCTGTTCACTTCATAATATCAATACTTTGCTCTTTCTTTATGCCGGTAACGTACCTGTAACTGTGACTGTGTGCTCTCCTCCACAGCACACCTGTGTGGCATGACCCAGAATGCCTTGCACCCGCTGAGGGACTCTGTGATTGGCCAGCTGCCGCACCTCGAGACCAAGTCTTCCATTCGCACTCTCACCAAACGTATAGAGGTCACCGCTCACTGGGAAAAAAAGACAACACAGTAAATGGTTTCTGAAAATTGGTTAAATTACAGATCAGACTGGGTGAGGGGCTCTTCTGCTATATTTGGCTGGACTCTGTTGTACCTGTGACAAATGCTGAGTGGTGGTACCCACAGGAGACCCATATCACCTCCTCACCAACATCCACCTCTCTGGGCTCTGCTGCAAATCCCTCGTCCCCTACACCAATCTGACCCACAGAGTTGTCTCCCCACATGAACAGCCTCCCGTCCTCTACCAACACACAAAAAAACAAAAAATCAAACAACACACACATATATACAGTTTAGACCTCCGCTACAGCATCTTGAATAGCAGATACATTGATTGTATGATCACTGTTTGGACCTGTTAAGGCAGCTGAGGTGTTACATCCTGCAGAAAGCATTTTGATTGGTGCACAGTCACAGAAGGCAGGCAGCAGGCGAAAGGACGCAGTGTTGTTGCTGTGGCCCAAACCGAGCTGCCCCTCCTGGTTACTACCAGCACCGTACACATTGCCACGACCTGAAAATATTGAAATCGAATTCAATGCAAGGGCAAACAATTTAGGGAGAATTATATTCTGTGTCCATGCAAATATGTCACATATTATTCTAATATTCTTTATATGATATCTTACTAGTGTAGATGATCGTGTGATCTCTCCCACAAGCCACCAGCTTCACCTTCTCAGACTTCAAGGCTGGACAGAAAATACACAATTATTAAACTGCAGCTACTTAAAAAGGACTTCAAAAATACCCTAATTTAGGCCTTTTCTGCCAATATGCAAAGAAGAGCTGAAACAATTTGGCAGTTAATCAATTAGTCAATTGACAAAATATTAACGACCACCTTTCAGATAATCATATAATTGTTTCAGTCATTAATAAATCAAAAATATCAATCTTTCTATGGTTATATAATTTTTTTTTTAAGCTTACCTGTTGGACTGGACAATATCAATATCAGATTTATATTGTGATGTGAGACTGGATATGATCTTAGATTTTGGATATCATCATACGGCTCAAATGTTGTTTTTTCCTCCTTTTAAAGGGTTCATTATGATACAATTATGTTATTTTCTGAAACTTACAAGACTGTTTTAGCTGTTATTTTACTTGACGACTCACTTAGTCATTACATCCACATTACTTGTGATTATTTATAAAAAATCACTGTGTAAATATTTTGTTGAAGCATCAGTTGTCATTTCTACAATATCGTCTACTTAGATGCTATTACACTGAATGTCTTTGGATTTTGGAGTGACAAAACAAGCAGGCTAACGTGGGCTTTTCAATGTTTTTTGACAGTTTATGGACCAACTGATAAAAGAATTAGTCCTGAAAATGACAACAGCAGTAGAAAATCGTGACTAGGTACAGTCCAAGCGTAAAGTGTCTTACCTCTCACAGAGGCAGGTTTGCTGGCAGCAGCAGACTTCAATCCCAGCCCCAGCTGTCCCCATGTATTCTCACCAAACATGAGCAGCCTCCCGTTTCCTTCACATTCATTACAGGGATAGAAGTTTGATTTGTCTACCGACATGATCTACATAATGAACAACGTTTTAATGACGCAAGCGTTTAGCACACGTACCTGTGGTGACCGCTGAGTGCTCTCCACCACATGATATATGCACCGGACGGTCATTCTTTAACCAGAACTTGCTTGGCACATTATCAGCAAAAGTGCTCTTTCCAAATGTGAAGACGGCTCCTGTTTCTGCTGAATGAGAGTGTGGTTCGTGTTTAGGAAGCCTTAAATCGGGTAATACAGCAAAGCAAGGCACACATTTACAGCGCTTCTCCAATTTAACACCGGGTAAATCCCAGTCCAGCCTGCTGCCCGATGTCAGGCGAGTTAAGTAGCAGCAGGGTGCCAGAAATAGCAGCAGGTTTACAGCACATACACACTGTCAGCAGAGGAAAGGCCAGGTATTTAAAAATATAAATATGCTGCCTAGTAGTGTGGGAAGGACTCTCACCGGGTATGTTCACATCGGTCTGCCCCATCTTCTCCACCGCTATCCCCTTCACACCGCTGCCTCCTCCTCCTCCTCCTCTTCCTCCTGTTCACCGCGCAGCTCCGAGCTCACGACCGGTAGGGAGATCACGGAGAGATCAGAGGTCAGCAGGAGTGATCTCAGCCAGCTGGCTGTCCTTAAAGGACAAGTGAAAGTAACGTTTAATTAATAGAGACATATTTATGCTCATGTTTGCCTTTTAAAAATATTTAGTCAGGAGATTAATTACTTTAATACAAAAAAAACAGACTTTAATGAAACATAACGTGTTCTTAAAAGTTTTGGTTTAAGTTAAAAATAACGTTAATAACCTCAAAACAAGAATATTAATCCGCCCAAATTGACGTATCACACCCATATATCCATATATCACACCACTCTGCCACTTGACGTAGGCCTACTGTAGTTGCAGCAGATTACTTAATCAAAAATGTAAACATACGTTGCATTTTAATTGAGCAATACAAAAAAAAAAAAAAATACTCGTGATTTTAGCCCAAAATGATCATATTTTCAAAGTCATCTGGATTTAATAGAGACATTGCCGTCAATTCAGAAGTAAACCTGAGGTTTTTGTCAAATTGGTGATTTTTTTTTTTTAAAGGTAATTTATCACTTTCTTATAGATTATTCGAGTTTATTCATCGTAAATTTGGGGCATTATATTTTCAGAAAATATTCGATTTTTTTCTAGTAAATTTACAACTTTAATCTTGAGTTGTTGTTGTTTTTTTTCTTTGAATCACCGTAATTTGTATCTTTATTCATTCATTTTTTTACCTACAATGACCCTAATACGCCCTCTTCGTACATCACTTATTACAACATTAATTTCCAAAAGCAGATATCGTTACATTTTATTTTCAAAGCACAAAACACAAAACTAGAAGAAACCACGCCTCATTTCCGGCTCCTGCGGTGACGTCAGCAAAGCCACGCAGCTCTCTGCTCTGGCTGCATGCGTTTGGGACATCTGATGATACAATCACGCACCAACACGCTCCCACCGGAATTTACTTTGAGCTGCAATGTCTTTGAGGCTGTTTTCTGTGAACAGTCCCGTTTTCAAATGTTTAAAATCTCTTTATAACCCTTCGGCACGAGGGTTTGGGTAAGAAACTCCACATTACTATTTCACATGTGGAAACAGGAAAGTTTTGTCAATAGTGCGTGTTTTAATAACGATATGTGCAATTGGCCTCCGTTTGTTACTTTTTCAGGACTGGGGCTGCCTCCCTTGGTTCAGTAAATTTAAAAGGTCGCAGTTGTCTCACACTTAAAGATTTTAGCTCCGAAGAAATCAAGAGGCTGCTGTGGGTGTCAGCGGACCTCAAGCATCGGATCAAGCATGAAAAACAGGTTTTTATAAACAAATACTAACGTCTATTTTCATTTGATTTTCTTTTTACTCTGTGGTCTCTCTGGTTGGGTCATTTAAAGAGGCCATCTGTCATTTCTATTTCAGTATCTGCCTCTTCTACAAGGAAAGTCCATTGCCATGATATTTGAGAAGAGGAGCACCAGAACAAGAATGTCCACAGAAACAGGTGTTTGTATATAAGCATTCACTCCTACACATGTGGCTCAGTCAGACAACCCTATCAATAAAAAAATAAATAAAAAAAAGTTGGTGGGACACTTCAGGCCACATTTATAAAGGCAATTTTTAAGTGTCAAGTTTACGCAGATGAGCTGCATACCTTTATTTCATTCATGAGGACACGACTTTTAGTTGCGCCGATACCATTGATGCAAAGTCATTGTGAATGAGGACACAAAAGAACAGCTGAAGGGCAACTTTCAATGCAAGCTGTTAACAAAACAGTCTGAACAGCTTTCTCCTCTCGTTCCCCCCCCACCCCCTCTACTCCCCTTCAACGCTCACATTGTTCTATGTGATTGTTCTCTTTAAATACTACTTTGCTTTTAGGAAAACTAAAGTTGTCTTAATATCATAATGCCAGGTTTTGCTTTGCTGGGTGGACACCCCTGTTTCCTCACCTCGCAGGACATCCATCTGGGAGTGAATGAGAGTAGCACAGACACAGCTAAGTGAGTGTTATAATTTCTTATACATAAATGTTAAATGATCTTTGTTTAACCAAGGACATGTTGAAAAAAAACAAACCTGGTCATTATTAGCATATTGTCCTCTGATGTTGACTTGTAGTGTGCTGTGATTACTGTGACAACAACAGGTGGGGTGTTTCTTAGCCTGATCGTCCCTCCTGGTTCAGTACTTGAGCCTGCATGTGATCTCTGCGCTGTCACCACAGGGTTCTCTCTGGACTCTGTGATATTGTCTTGGCGCGAGTGTACGGCCACGCTACGCTGGAGGAGCTGGATAAGGAGGCGTCCATCCCCATCATCAACGGTCTGTCTGACCTCTACCACCCGATCCAGATCCTGGCTGACTTCCTCACTTTACAGGCACTCTCACCGCTCGATATACTACAATTTTCATCCAGTGCGCAGCAATGGTGTAGCGTTTCCTGAATTACTACGTTTCTCCTCCAGGAGCATTATGGTTCCCTCAGTGGACTAACGGTGAGCTGGATTGGAGACGGGAACAATGTCCTCCACTCCTTCATGATGACGGCTGCCAAACTGGGAGTTCATCTTAAGGTTGCTACACCGAAGGTTCGCCTCTTGTTACACTCTCGCGTACATGTATGCTGCACTTATTGTTTTGTTTTCTGGCAGCCAGCCTCTCATCTCTGCACTTTTAGTGACACTGAGATAAAACTGCATCTTTATTCTCAGGGTTATGAGCCAGAACAGAGTGTTATTCAAGAGGCACAAAGGCTCTCCAAACAGGTGAGGTCCTCTGGAGGTGTCATTCCCCTCGTGGGATCAATAAAGTCTATCTGTCTATCTGTCTGTCTGTCTAAACAGAGCACTTTGGTTGGCTAATTTTCTGATTAAACAAGTCTGTCTGGGTTATTATTAATAAATAATACTACGTTCTTTCTCAGCACGGGACCCAACTCGTTCTGACCTCTGACCCCATGGAGGCCGCCCATGGCAGCAATGTTTTGGTCACGGACACCTGGGTCAGCATGGGCCAGGAAGAGGAGAAGAAAAAAAGGCTCAAAGACTTCCATGGTTACCAGATTACCATGCAGGTAAAGAAGGACATTATTTTTGTATCATTTAGAAGCAAATACACACACACCCCCCCCCTGTTCTCGTATCCAGTCTTCGGCTCACACATCAAGCCACCGGTAGATGTTGGAGAGGTGAGCAGTTGTCCACCAGCTGCAGCAGGGCTCATTTCCAAATGTCTCACTTCTGTGCACACACTACGACAGCAAGCAAATCAGTACTGCACAAAACAGTGTCTATGTCTCTAAACAAAACTGCATTTAACCATCTCAAACTACATGTAACTGAGAAGGTAAACTTTAAAAAACTCATAAAATGTGATTTGTTAAAATGATTTACACAGTACAGGATAGTAAAGGTAAAAATGGACAGCGTGATATTATGAGACACACTACACGGCCACTATTTTGATCTGTAGAAGTAGTATAAGTCTGACACCATTCATTAGCAACAAAGCACAAATTTAATAGAATTTTATTTTTTACATTTTTATTCTACCCGGTGTGTCACCACACTTTGTTGATTTTATCTACATGTTTGGTCGTTGGTCCATTACAGACAGGAAGCGTGGCCAAACCAGACTGGACCTTCCTGCACTGTCTCCCTCGGAAAATGGAAGAGGTAGATGACCAGGTGTTCTACTCGTCCCGCTCCCTCGTCTTCCCAGAGGCCGAGAATAGGAAATGGACCATCATGGTGGGTAATCTGCTGAAGCCTCCATTATTTAATGTGTCGTTTAGATGAATCTTCTTCGAATAGACTTTGCCTCCAGTTTATCTTCATCTACTGATCGTGATAACTGTCATCTCTTCCAGGGTCTGATGGTTTCTCTCCTGGCTGACTATACTCCACAGATCCCCATGCCCAAGTTTTAACTTCAGCTCTTAAAATTAGAAGAGTAAAAGAGTTATTAGTGGCAATGTGGATATATCTGTGTTGTTTGTGTGTCTGTATGTGTGTGTGTGTGTGTGTGTGTGTGTTGGCTTCACATCTTTTTCCAAAAGCATCACAGTACCTTTGTGCACAAATTTAAATCCAGCTTTACTGCTTTGTTCAAACCACTCTACTACAAAGCTTCAAATCAAAGACATTGTACTGTGCTTCACTGCAGACCATCTTCCAGATTACAACGTGGTTTTACATTTTTTTTTGAAATAGTACAATAAGAAAATCCACTTTGTTTTACGAAGGGTGCAGCTGAATGGATCACATGTAATCCATATACACAGTCAGGAGACTGACGTGGGCATTTTGGTGATCTTGTCCCACCCAACATGTTTCCTGCCTGTAATAAAGGCAAAATACCAAAAACTAAGATTTTAACATTTCATGACATATCAGTTTTTGTGTAGTTTGGTTTTATTAGTCAGAACAGCATCCAAGCAATGTTGAGAAACATTAGAATTTTTGCAATAATGGAAAATGTTTACATCTCACAGCAAATGGGCTGATTGTGTTATCAGATGAATACCATGTGGTACATGTTTTTATAATGTACACGTGTCTTTCAAATCATACTGTCTACATTTGTAATGCTGCCTTTGAGTTTTATATTGTCCACGAAGAGACCTGTAATGTGGAAATCAGCAAAACTAAAAGAATAAAATTGACACCACACTCTAGTAATAATCTCAGTCTGCCCAAATCGGGTTTTTGCGTGTGGTGGAACTAACCTTTGATTAGTTTACCCTGACTAACCAATCACCACTGCTCATGCCTAAACCCAACCAAAGCCATACAGACAAGGGATAGACACAGGATAGAATTTTTGAGCACTAGAATGCTAAAAAAATAAAATAATAATAATTATAATAGAGTAGGGAAATCATGAGAAATCTTTTGTTTTGATCAAAATCTTAATGGTGTTCATGGTCAAATCAAGAGAGCAGTCTGCCCCTAATCTTAACTAATTGGGTGTTACTGTTCATTAGCAGTAAGAACCACAGAGCGGAGTTGTTGTTTTTTTACTGACCACGTGCTTTTAATACCTGGTGTTGAATTGAACGACGTTTAATTGACGCCCGTTTGGCGAATTGGAGGGTATTTATGAATGCCTGATGGCCAGAGCTTATACAACGGCACTTAACCCGTTGGCGAACAAACGCCGGTAAATATTCAGACCGAATTATGACCCAGCTGGCTTTCCATATTCCCGCTCGCCGATTGGATAACTGGGAGTGACGTATGTGTGCGGGAAACTACGATCAACGTGGGTGGTCCAGCACGGAGAGAAAAAAACAAAACAAAACGATGCTGCGTACTCCTCCATTCATAAACAAACCAGCCATGTCATTAAAAGAAATACTCCCGCATGCGCTCACATGGTTTTGTAAACAAAGACCAGGTCACGCGCTGGTTCCGGTACTGAATAATAATAATAAAAAAAAATTGTTTTTAACTTTTTGGGGTTCTTCAGCGCACGTGGGCGCATCGTGGGTGGATTTGTTTAGACGCAAATAATAATAAAAAAAAAAAAACTCCACAAGTTTGACCGCAGAGAAATAACGACGGCTGCTTTTAATGGCGATGTGAAAACAAAAGTCAACCCCTCCTCGGCGACCACCCACACGGTGAAAGGAGGCTCTCTGCTCCGAGAGGGAGTTTGAAGCTGGGGTGGGAGGAGGATGAGAGGGGTGGGGGTGGTGGGGAGGAGGAGGAGGAGGACGCCATTGCAGCCGCAGCTGGCCGTCCGTGATTCGGCTGAGGAGGGACAAACGTTACCAAACTTTAACAATGCCGACTGGCTCGTAGACTTTTTTTTTCTTTTCTGGCTCGACTCTCTCCTCCGGTGCATGCGGTGTGGAAACAGACGAAGTGAAATGGACTTGTTGGTGTTTGCGGAGGGGGAAATGTGGAGCCACAGCGCCGAGCCAAAGCAGGTAAAAGAGTTTCAGGAGGGACAATGGTACCAAAAAAACAAAACAAAAAAAAAAAAAGTTTGAGCTCGACTTTGGCTGAATCGTGTTAGCGGTGCTGCTAACGAGCTTGGAGGTGGTCGCCGTGCTGCACCCTCTCCACCCAAAAAAAAAAAAAAAGTGTCAACACGTAAGCAGCACCGGGAAGCTAAAACATCTCCAAAACGCAAAAGTTAACATCAACCAAGTGACGAAATAGTGAAACATGACAACAGATGTTCTTTTCTGTTGCAAAACAATGTTGGCAAATGAGACTTTCTACGACTTTAAAAAAAAAAAAAAAAAAAAAAACTTGAGCTGTGAACATAGGCGATTTATTAGTGAGGGCTTTCAGCCTCTGGGCCTCTTGAGTTTGGTGTAAAGATTGTAAATAAAGTCACACGTCCTTTGCTCAACAATCCTGAGCAAAGGAACAAATAAAATGCAGCAAGAAAACCTAAAACTATGTAAAAACACACATTTTAGGTAACTAAAAGTTATGCATGCTGTTTTAATAAGTAACTCAAGTTTTTCCCTTCATATTACAACGCTAAATAGTCATTACTTGTGCATACATTTGTTAAAATAATTTCATTGTTGTAACTTGCTAATAGTGTTGAGTAGTTTTATTAATACAAATGTTTCATATTTTATACAGTAATTGTATATGTTGTGTGTAAAATGTAAAAGGAAAGCTGTCAGTGAACTTCTTGTAAAGACCTTTATATTACAACTATTATTTAACTACTATTATTAAATGCATACACATTATAATGTGTTATACAGTGTACCATTGAATATGCACATACTTTTTCTATATTATATATTACCAATATCATCCTTGATATCCCAAATATTCAATTTATATATTAGTTTATAGCAGCTTGATTTTTTTTCTCCCACTTTTAGATCAAATTAACTGAATTTAAATTTGATGTCTGAATTTGTGAACCATAAAAAAAAATTAAAAAAAAAAAAAAAACATTTTAAAGAAAAGTTTTTGAAATTGCACAGCTTGAAATTTCCTGCTGGGAATTTTCTAAGATGGGAAATCAAACCAAATAATTAGTTTTGTTGTTTTTCAAAGTAAAACACTTCAATGCTATAAATTCACTTGTGACTCTTCAGTTTCTTTTAAAAAAATTCAAGTCTTTACAGCCTGTTGTTGCTTCACAAGTTGCGAAAGAGATGAAATTTGCTGTCACGGTGCATTAGCAGAAGATTTTAGAGATGCTTTCTTTGTCAGGATCTCGAGCATCCGTTTTCATTCTAACCACGACTTCCTCCCCAGCAGTCTCCGACCATTGCCTCACGTGTCCGATGGCTGAGTCTCTCACCATGAACATCAGTAGGAACTGCACCGCGGTGGGGAATGGCGAGGGTCTGGCTGCCCTGGAGTCCGTCTCCATTGTGACCATCACGCTCCTCGCCTGCCTGGGGAACCTGTTGATCGTGGCAACCCTCTATCGCAGGCCCTACCTGCTCACGCCCAGCAACAAGTTCGTGTTCAGCCTGACGCTGTCCAACCTGCTGCTGTCCGTGCTGGTGCTGCCGTTTGTGGCTGTGAGCTCAGCCAAGAGAGAGTGGGTGTTCGGCGTGGTGTGGTGCAACTTCACCGCCCTGCTCTACCTGCTCATCAGCTCTGCCAGCATGCTCACCCTCGGAGCTATTGCTATTGACAGGTTAGTGCCAGATTATAATTGGAGTCCTATTGTATAACCCCTGACTATTTATAGTAATATATATTTCAAGTGTTTGCAAACAGAATCCAGCAACATTTCCATAATTTGGTGACACATTTCTGTGCAACTGATTAATTTGAGCTGTTTTTGGTCTCAACCAGCACCTGAGAAAAATATATGGCTCTTTTGCTGCTAAATGCACGACTATGTTCTAGGAGTGGGAATCAACAGAGTCCGTACAATACAATATTATCATGATACTTTGCTCACGGTATGATATTTTTTCAATGCTTAAGTCATAATACGATTGCAGTGTTCTGTCAATTTACCTTCTGCTACTGAACTCAACCAAAGCTGGAGAGTTACGAGCTGTAAAACCGCGACAATACGAGGGTGGATCAATAGGTTCCTACACTGTTCTTGTTTTTGGGGCGCAGCACTGTGACATGTACAGAGAAGCTGTAACCTTCGTGAGTATGTTCTCCGAGTCTCATCACTGAATCAAAATCACTACCTGTGTTACACTTGCTTTCGTGAGCAGTGGTCTGGGTGCCTCCGCAATGTTTTACGCAGCAGAGCAGGCATTTTCTGTTGGTTCGTCACTTTGAGTGACAATCTCGCTTGTTACAGTCATTTGATTCATTTCTCATACAGAAAGTAGAGAAAACTCTACTTTCAGGCAGATAAAGCAGTGGCCGAAGGAGTTCAGTGGTTTGTTACCATAATTTATTACGGGCCCTTGAGCAAGGCAGCTAACCACAAGAGCCATTGGTTGTATTAAGCAGCTTCCACATGTGAATGAGTGAATGAAGCAGGGTGTCGCTGAGGAGGAATGTTTTAATTAAATTTAGTGCATTTGTTCCGTTAAAATCAAATTAGTCACGAAACGGAGAGAGAGCAGTTTTACACAGTGACACCGCTGTTCTCACAGATGTTGCTCAGTGTTTGTTGTCAGTGGAGAAGGTTGACAATTTCTGCCAGCAAAAAATAACAACACCAAAGAGTGATAGTTTGATGAATCACTGTTAGTGTTACCTCGACAAAGCAGAAAGATGTATTTTATTGATAAAGCTTTGATGTGGCCGTGGGGAAATTTCTATTTCATTACAATCAAATTTCCAATGTTTGATGAGTTATTTAGGTTATCATATTGACTTCACTTATAATGTGAGAGTAGCGTCAGTATAAATGTAAACAATGTCCCTGTGCTGTTATAATATTCATCGCTTAGTTACAACTGTAATGCTTTTTGTGGCTGATACCACAATAAATATGGTATTTTATCCCCATTGTAGGAGTAATTATGTTCAACTCCTCTCATTTAATTTCACAAAAATAAGCACAGTTCTCTTGTATTTTCAGTAATACATCATATTTACATCATTCTGTCTAACATAGTAAGAGATTTGACATTTTAAGAAAAACATTCATGTTCCCGAACTTAATAATAATAATAAAAAAAAAGTCGTTGTTTTTGGTGTATTTCATTGTACGGTCAGAAGGTCGCCTTGTAGACCAGATTGGTTAACCTCATACTTAAGTCGTGGTATTTTTCTGCAGATTTTCTGAGCTCAAGGGACAAACTTTAAACAGGCTTACACACAAAGTAGGTCTAAATGCCTGCTGGCATGAATGCACTATTCATGAATGCTCAAGTTATTTCCCTTTGTTTCTTTGTTTAGAAATAAGAAACTAGTATTACAAAGAAGATTGCACACAAAACTAATTAATATACTACAGCCCATTTTCATTAACAGACCTTTTAGGAAACTTCATTACTTTCAAAGTACTAACCAAAAAAATGTCAAGCATTTGATTATTTGCTTATTCTTTGATCAGATATTTCATGACTCAAATAACAATTATATTTTTATTCTATTTTGACCAAATTTGTCACAAAATTAAACTGTGATTTACTTGGGAAGTTGAGTTTATTTCGCCTTTACAAAAAGAGACAATGGTTATATTCCTGTATGTAGGGTATCAAAGAATATACTGTAACTTGGGTGTCATTTTGGCAACGGTATCACAAAATGTAAAACAATACCCAGCCTCGTTAACTGTATATTAAACATTCGCTAGTTTCAGGGTATTCTCGTTTTTCCTGTTTTATGATGCTAAATTCTTTTGGTTTTAGATTTTTCACTCAACAAAACACCTCTGGGCCTCTAGTGTAAAGTGTAAACAGCATTTCTGCTGGGGTTTTTTTAAATGTTAAAAACCAAAGAATGAATCTGTCTTTCGACAAAACAGTCAACAATAAAAATCAATATTAAAAAGTAATACTAAATTGTTGCCCTTTTTTAAGATTTTGTATCCAGACGTACCGCATTTGAGATTTGCTGAAGTTGAAATTTAAAGCCACTCGAGTTAAATGATGTGTTATTCTTGTTGTCACAACGCTGCTGAGACCTACTGTAAATTTTCTCTGTAGTATACAGCCCTCGCTGTTCTCACTGCTGCTCCAATTACTCTCAGCACCGTTGGGGATTTTTGAATAGAGTGCATGTTTTTGTTCTCCAGCCAGGCAACTCTTTCCTGTTCTGTTTGCAGCTTTTAGGAAAACATCTCACGGCGTTGTTGGAGGGGTGGAGGGGGGCTTTAGCTTCTGTATCACTCCAATCTGAGCAGCCTCTGTGTTGCTCGGATCAGAAGTCTCCCTGGAGAACGGTGTTGAGTTTCATTCACTCGGCAGATTTCTTCACAGTGTTTCCTTCTCATCACGACAGATACTACGCCGTGCTCTACCCGATGATCTACCCCATGAAGATCACAGGGAACCGGGCGGTCGTCGTCATCGCCTACGTGTGGTTACACTCGCTGGTGGGCTGTCTGCCTCCTCTGTTCGGCTGGTCCTCCTTCGAGTTCGACTGCTTCAAGTGGACGTGTGTTGCGTCTTGGCACAGAGAGCCGAGCTACACGGCCTTCTGGGTCACCTGGTGCATCCTCCCGCCCTTCCTCATCATGCTGGCTTGTTACGGCGTCATTTTCCGCGTCGCCCGCATGAAAGCCCGTAAAGTCCACTGCGGGACGGTTGTTGTGGCCCAGGACGACTCCACGGGAGCCCAGAAGAACGGACGGAAGAACTCAAGCACCTCCACCTCCTCTAATGGGAGCAGGCGGAGCCTCGTGTACTCGGGTAGTCAGTGCAAGGCCTTCGTCACCATCCTAGTGGTGATAGGCACCTTCCTCATGACCTGGGGGCCGTACGTCGGGGTGGTGTGCACTGAGGCTCTGTGGGGGCAGGGCAGTGTGTCTCAGGGGCTGGAGACTCTGGTCGCATGGCTGTCTTTCTGCAGCGCCGTGTGCCACCCGCTCATCTACGGCCTGTGGAATAAAACGGTGAGGAAGGAGCTGCTGGGGATGTGCTTCGGAGATCGCTACTACAGAGAGTCCTTCGCCACACGGCAAAGGACGTCCCGCCTCTTCAGCATCTCCAACAGAATCACAGGTGGGACGACAGCAGCGTCCGACTCTGTCATACAAATCAGTTCAAAGATTTCGGACAAATTTATGTTGAAATACTAAAACTAAATCAGCTTTATTGGCCAGAAATATTTGCACACGCAGCTCATTGCGGTTTTTGCCAGCTCTCGGTGTACAATGTTCAAGAAGTGACACACGCATGCAGAGAAAACAGGAACAGCAAAGATGAACAGAGCAAACGTAAAACTGTCATTAAGGTACAATGAGTTTATTTACATGGATATGAGTATTCCCGTTATGATCAGGTTTTGGAAAAATCCCATTTTGGTGGTGGTGCAGCTAAGCATCATATCCTGATTTAGCTGGAGTAGTTGGGAAGACACTGCTTCAGTCAAGTTGTAGAAACCATAGACCGATAGAAACACAAACAAGCGCAGCAGTGAAAGTGTCTCATTTTTAACATGAAAAAAGAACTGAATTTTTTTCTTTAAAAGAAAGTTGGTTAAATACTTTATACTTAGTCATGTAGATGCAAGAAAGCATCAAAATACTGATCCATTCAAGTCTGTAGTAGAAAGGTTGCAGGACCAACTCGTACATTCAAACAAATCAGGTCAACAATCATAGTGAAATAAATTAAAGGTTACATGGAGGTCAGATTAATGATTTCAAAACTGGCAGTCTGTGTTTGTTAACAACAATCATCATGACCGGTATATCAATGTTTCTCATGTGTACACATAAGCTGATTTGTCTGTGTTCTATGTTAATGTTAAATCCCCACTATGTTCAAATCGAGGATAAAACGTCACGTCCACGTAAAAACACTCAATGTCAACACATAGACGTAATAATAATAATAATAATGATAATATTTATAAAATAAGTTCACAAAGTGCTTCACAAACAAAAACGGCAAATCCAAAGTACAATTACAAACTAAAATCCATGGACCAACATTAAAAATGCAGGTTAAATTGTTTGTGTAAACTGAACAGGGTTTCAATACGTTCAGGTTGAATTTTGTAATGGCTTAATAAGTTACTTGTGTGAATACAGGTAGTTTATGTAAAGTCAATGTGTGTATAAATGTCTGTCTACGGTACACACAGCCTGTTTAGATGTACGTTGCTGTTCTGTATGATGATCACAAAAGAACTTGTGTGTTTCCAGACTTGGGGATGTCCCCGCACCTGACCGCCATGCTGGCTGGAGGAGGACATCTGTTGGCCCCAGGGAGCAGCACAGGAGACACTGGCTTCAGTTTCACTCAGGACTCATGTAAGTGGTGCACACAGGAAGCAGAAGGACGGGGTAAATAATCTGTTTGTACGTGTCAAATCCACTCTGTATATATTATATACCTACTGTCTAACTTTTCAAACTATCCGGAAAAGACAATATTTTAGGTTTGATAAGTCACTGCTAATTCAACTTTATAAAATGACTGCAAATATTTACCGCTCGTTTGTTTTTTTTTGTTTGTTTTAAAGTTCTTTCTGCAGCTATTTCACCACAATTTGTTTGATTTTTGTTTTCAACTGAGCAGGTCCTCCATTTGTGTTGCGTAATGCACCAATAGGTCACAGCGGTTTCAGTTCTGGTGTTTTAGATTATGAGTCATTCGGTGTTAACACTAAAAGTGACTCAAACCTGCTAACAATGAGCATGTTGTTGGTTCCTCGACATGTTTTGTCAGAACTTCCGGTTCAACATCTGATATCGGAGTTAGACAGTAAACAAAATTGATCAGATCAGTGAAATTCTGACTGTCCTAGTTATTATAACGTATCAATGAATAAATAAATTGCAGCCAACAGCCATAATAACCTCTTACATAGCAGCTCATAGTCTCCAGGTCCAGAATGATAAAGCCTAATGTGGTATTATTGTTTTTAGGATTCATTTTAGTTTCAATTTAATCTTTAAAATGCCCATCATAATCCCCCTAAAGCTTACACATTATTGGTCTGTCAAACCAATAGTCCAAAAATGTTATGATAGTTAAATAGTGATAGTTGGCTATCATTGAAAACCTGTAACCAGACAATGTTTGACATTTTTTTCCTGCAAAATGTACAAAAACAATCATGTCTTGTGGTCAGTTATTTATCTGCTTACCAGTTATTTGACCAATCGCGTTTGCTGCAGCTAAGTTCGCTTAAAAAGCTTTAAAACTTCTCTTATATACACACAATAGCGTCACATAGTGACAAAAGGGATTCATTGATCCGACATTTGTACTTTATAAAGCAGAGAAAAGCAGCACATTTTCACATTTGAGAAGCTGAAACTATCTTAATATATTATTTCTACAGTAAATCTGTTGCAAAAGATGAATTTTGTCAGTCGAAGGATGATATTTAATGCACGAGGTTTGGGAGGGCTGGCACATGGTGTCATTAACCTTGTTGCATCACACTCCCACAGCTTTGTTACCGTCAGCCTCAACATTCCTGTTTCACAGCTCATGTTTTCAGCTCAGGATGGTGCGGGAAGGGCAAGTAATGTCATGTGTTACACACAAATGTGTCATTATCTGGCTTATTTGTGCGCTCTCCCGCCTCTCGGTGGTATGAAGGGGACTTTTCCTTCAACGTCCAGAGTTGTGTGTAAAGTAGCGCTCCTGTTTGTGGCCCGCGCAGGCACAGATGTGATGCTGCTGGATAACTTCTCTACCGACGGCTCCTCCCTACAACAGCAGCACGGGAACGCGTCCGGGAAGAGGAGGAGCTCGGTCACCTTTGAAGACCAGGTGGAGCATTCCAAAGGTATCTGTCACTTATTGCTCCACAGGGGATGAGAGAGGAGAGGCCACGTCTCGCACTCAGAGGGTTTTGAAAAACGAGCTCGTTGTTGGCGAGTGACGAAACAAAAACAGCACGCCGAACACGAGGTTTGTTTCTTGGACCATTTGTGTTAAAGCCCCCCACCCCCCATAAATAAATCACTTTCTGTGTGTGTTTCCTCAGCTGAAAACACGTCTTCAGTCCAAGTCCACGCAGAGGTTCACAAATGTCTCGACACGTTTGCCTCGTGCTTGGCGAAGGCCATAGAGAGTGACGCCAAGCTCACCCTGTTTGGGGAGGATTTGGCACTGCCGGGGGGGCTCTTCACGACGAGGGCAGCGCCGAGGCCCAGATACCTGGACGGTCAGAGACTGAGGCTGGAGAGCATCGATGAAGGGATTGTCAAAGACGACAGAGATGATGAAGAAGAGCAGGACGTGGAGGAGAAGCCCGCCTGAACGCAGCAGGTTGTAGACTCTGCTCAGTTTGTAAGGGGTTCACACTCTTAACACTGTCACACGACCCTTCAGAGCTCTGTGGTACGGCTGATGAAGTCGGGTCTCCCTACACATGGGTACTTGAAATTATTAGCAAACAGGAAGAGGCACATTATTCATTCCACTATGTTGGACCATCAGTGTCACGTATGAATTTATGTAATCAAATAGGAAGCCTTAACTACTGTAAGCTAAACGGACTGATTGTTGAATTAATTTGTCTTCTGTATATTAATGATATTGTACATTCTCTGAAGTAATAATCATTGACCAGTACGAAAGGAAACTACAGTTTCCAGCTCGTAACACTGTTATCTGCTTCCTTTTAAAAAAAGCGCTTCTTTATTACATGAAGCATGTTTCCACATCCAGATTAGCTGTACGGAAGAAGAGGCACTTTGTTCTTGAAACACTGCAGTCAGCAGCTGTTCGCTACGTCCACAGCTGATTTCCTTACTGTCTAACGGGCCGTGCGGGCATGTGAAGCTCTTTCAACCTGTTGGTTTGTTTGCAGCAGGCAGTGAGGGACAAACTGCACCTTCAGCGGTCTAATTGATACTCGATGACCTCAAATAAAGAGCTCTTTCTTCAACCCAATGACACAATAACGTCTCATGGGAGCTCACGTCATGTGACCACTTATTCGTACGACTGCAAAGCCGGTCATGTGACGCTTAAAAATACCTTTAACTGATTGGCTGATTGTTTGACTTTGTTATTCGTATTTATTACTTTCATGTTGACATGAACACTGTTAGAATAACTGCAGTATGACACGAGCGTGAGGTTTAATAAGTCCGAATATGTGTAAACACCCGCGGAGGACTTCAGTGTGATAAAGAGGAAAGTTAAAAGGGAGCAGAGAACAGTGTCCTCCAAAAGAGGAAAACTAGTCTTTTTTTTTCATTTTTTTTTTTTACTCCATCCTCTGACACCAACTGTAGATCACAACAGCTTTTTCACTTCAGGTCATCACGGTGTGAAGCGTGCTACCAGCAGGGCGAACACTCCCAATTATGAGACTTTTTTTTTTTTAAGAAATGTGACTGGAAAAAAAACGAAGAAAAAAAACCACCTTCCTCTGAAGACCTTTGTGCCACAGCAGGAGAAACAGGTGTGGATTAACGATGGTTAAATTTAGTGGCTTCAGTTTCGGGGTCCGGGTAGTTTGTTTGCTTCCTGGGACACTTGAATTGAACAGAGTCCTCGTTAATGTTATTGGTAACACGTGTACCGCCGTGGAGGTTTACTGAATGGAGAGGAATCTCAGGTGGATTGGAAAAAAAAACAAAAAAAAAACAACTAAATTACCTGCAGGTGTGTTTGTATGCGTTAGCCCTGCTATGCAGCTTCACCATATTAACACACTCTTTTGACCAACATACGTAGAATTTAAAGGTGCAATATGTAACATTTTAGTCCGGTCGTGTAATAACATTTTGTGCGATAAGAAGCGATATTGAGTCATCGTAGCGTCCGGGCAGTTTTTAGTGTAATTTTGCGCGTTCTTGCCGTGCCGTGCCGTTAGGCAGATGTTGGCTTTTCTTTTTATAAGCGCTAATTGTAAAGTCCGATTGTTCGGACCCAGCAGAGGATTGACCAAAAGACTACAAGCCTTTAGTTTACGTTACAGCTCGCTTGGCTCCCATTTTTAGCAAATACGACAGTTGCAAGAATATACAACAAAACCATTTATCAACCCCATTTTGTGTTTTTCACTCCAGTTTGTGTCGTCATTAGCTGCAGTTAAGATCTAGTTTAAATTGTCCAATAAGGTCGCCACGTTTGATTTGTTTGCTACATGAAATTGTCTCTTTTTTCTGTAGACAGCGAGATTAAAGCTATTTTACATACAGCTATTTTAGCGAGTTGAGCATCAAACTTTATTCCTTCACTCGTCAGGAGTCTCCAGAGGTGGAAAACAACACCAATATTAGCTTTTTTTTCTTTTGCTTCTATTTTGCCAAAAGTTTCAGCCAGTTGTATTTGTTCTATTCAAACAACATATGAGTCACTACTTTTTTCCTCCTGTCACGTTGGACTGAGGGCAGACTGAACACTACAGTGACTCACTATCGCCTCTTGAGGTGCGAGTTGGTATTACACGCAAGCTGGGGCTCGCTGGTTAACATGCTCGGTAGATATCTTTGCGGCTGAATACACCGATATCTTTGACGCAACATCAAAACGGTTATTCTTTGCAGTCGGTGGGTAATTTCAGTGAATTTTAAAGACTTTTAAACTAATAATCTTACCTATTGCACCTCTAATAAGGTACTAGCAGAGTGAGATGTTGTGTTGGTACCTGCTGTGACCACAGCTGGATTTGAAACAGGAAGCGGTCCTGACATTTCATGATGATCTGTAACTGTGGACATACACAGTAATTGCACTTGAACATACAATGTATTCGCTCACTGTACGCCAGAGAAGGTGGTTGTTTCTGTTCATTAGCAGTGAAGACCAGAGTCAAACAAGCAAATGGACTCAAACTAAATCACTAAGTCATTTAGGGACTAATTGTTGTAGCGACCGCGTCGGAAATAAACTGTGTTGCCACATTGGTTATTAAAAGTCAACTAAACAGAGAAAAACTGGTCTAAGTAAATGTGGTTTTACCTCAGTTTATAAACTCCCAACACTCCCTTTACTATTATAAAAGGAACTGTGAGGATATTTGTAATAAGTAGAGCCCAGTTGTGGTGCTTCAGTCTTACCTCGTATTTTTTCATATAATATTTGAACAGGTACTACTTTTGTAAGAAAAAGCTATACACCTGAGAAGTGATGTAACCTTTTGATTTTCGCTATACAGTAAGTATTAATACAAATATTTGCATTTAAGTTTTGTATTAAGATTCTTCTATTAAAGTGGTTGTTTTTTAAAAAAAAAAAAAAATTACATTTTCCTTTGTGTTGGCGCGTTGTGAGACAGATAAAGCTGAAATTCCTTCACCTGCGACCAGTTCGTCTCTCTTGTTTCCATTTGGAGTTACAAAGATGAAAGAAGGTTGTTTAGTAGTATTCACTGTCGTTCTGAAAAGTCCTCAAAGACGCCGCTAACCATCCAGATAAAAAAATATTCTGTCCACTGCAGGGAAAAATACAACTTTTTAACAGAAGTTATGACTCAACAGAGATCATAGATAAATCTGTGAGAACCAAACTTCAAGAATTTAAGTATTACTTATACTGTATTGTCGAATTGTTTTGTTCAGATTGAATAAGTGTCGGACGTTTGGCAGAAATAGTGCGTTTTTTTGTGTGTGCAGATGTGTGACTGGAATATAACAGCTAGACATTATTTGGCACAAAAAAATAAATGAAATCAGTTATTACATTAGTTCAACACCTGTAACGCAGTAAAAGATTTAAAAGGCTCATGTTATTTATGACCCGTCTTAAAACTATAGTCAGGAGCCTTTATGGACACTGAAAAGGTGTTTTTGATGGAATCATTCCTTAGCTTCATCAGCCATTAAAGAACACTTTCTTTTTTTTACCTGATCACAGTTCTGCTCTCAAAAACTGGATTTTTCTTTTATTTTCTATTAAATAAAATGACATTATCTTCAGAAGTCAGCCCTAACGCTGAACTCTATGACCTTTAACTTCAGAGAGACCATGTCTGCAGTAGGTTAAAGGATTATTCATTATTTTAAACAGGCATATTATTGCAACTAATGTGTCTCTGTCTGTTGGACAGTTTTAGGGAAATTGGTGCATGTTGGGGCCCAAAGCTCGAGCTCCCAGCTACTTTACTGTATTTACTTTATTATTTTAAATATTAGTTTTTGATTGACTGATATTAACTGCCTGGAGCTGCCATGTTTTTGGTAAACTGAAGCTAAAAAGATGACAGAGAGACACGTCATGTCGGCCATAAGTATCTCTGAGCAGCTGCTGTCCGTCACTGCGGAGAGTCTCGACTGTTTTTAGTCAACTCTGATGTGATTTCACAATCCGTCCTTCTGACCAAAGTGCAGGCATCTTTCAGATGCCATTTGGCTTTTATTTTCTTCCAAATTTTGTAAAACATACTTTTTGGGGAGAGGAACCACAGCTTTGTTTCTTTTCTTCTTCAAAAACAAAATTAAAGCATCCGTGTTTTACTTAAAGTCTGTATTCACATGCGTAACTGCCGGAGCAGCACATCAACACTTAGCGTTGTGCTACAAATTCAAAAACGTTAACACTGATCAAAGCTCACCTTCTCCTAACAAAATAATATTGCACTTAACATTCTTTCAGACCAGCCGCCAATATTCTCACACTTAATATATATATTTATAATATATATATATTTATTATATATATATATATATATATATATATATATATATATATATATATATATATATATATATATATATATATATATTTATATATCTTTATATATAAATATTTATATATAAATATTTATATATACATTATATATATATATATATATATATATATATATACTGACGTCCTTGCCTTTTGCATTCACACAGACATATTTATCCTCATACAGAAACATCAGTAAGAAAGTCATCTTAAAAAAACACAGGGGGCTAGAAATTACACTAATTTTCAAAAGGAAGTATTCTATACTATACTTGTACAAATCTCAGGTATTTTTCAAGTGCTATACAGCAAGAAGAAAAAGTGTTTTCTTGAAAATAAAATGCCAGCCTGGCTACTGCTCGTCCTCATTTTCCTGGCCTGAACCTTCAGAGCGATCGCCTTCTAGTCGATCTACGACAAGGAAAAGGTAGATATTAAAGAGAGGGAGGGACAAATAACACTTTGTGTTATGTACTGTTAAAAACAGAGAGTTTATGTACGCGTTTACCTGATCTGATGTGATTAAGGGAGGCCAACATTCGAAGCATGAAAGAGGCCGGGACAGTGATTGTGTTTCTTGTTTCCTCTAACATCAGCTCATTCCGAGTTATTACCTTGTTGGAAAAGAAGGAGAAACGTGGAGGCAAAGGGAATATAAAAGTGTGAAGAGGATCTACATGAATAATAGAAAAGTGAGGGAAGGCAGAGAAACTGATCAGCCAGAGAGCTCGTGAAATAAAATAAAATCAGTTTCATTGAATCACGGGTTTCTGGGCCATTTTGTGGGGGCAAAATGAAGGTTTTTGCGAAGCACTAATACCTGACCCATACCCTTCATTCGACAGGTTGGGACAAACACTTTTGTGCTTTCTTGGCAAGAGAAGATGACATGAGAAGACCAATGTTATTCCCATGTCTGTACATTAAATTTGAAGCTAAGGACGGTGACGGGTTAGAATAGAAGCTGCTGATCGTAGCACCCTTAAAGCTGATTAACATTTTTATTCATTTTGTTTATTTCATTGTTTGGCAGACGCTCTTGTCTAAAGCAACATTTTTTGAGAACGGGCTAACGATAGAGAAAGGGAGTATTTGGATTTGCGGAGAAGAGCTGCGACTGTGATTTGCGAACTCGCCGTGACTGCAGGACTCGTCATGTTTCATTGTATCGTATCAGGGAGAAGGCTCATATGTCTGGATGAGGGAGTTCAGGTAGGTGGCTGCTGTTCCTGTTGGCAATGTGTAGGCGAGAGTCTGTGACTCAAACCTAATGCAAGCAGCAACAGGTGGAGACTAACAGACCAGTGTGACTTGTCAAAGTAGACAAATCACCGGTGTATTAATAATGGCTGCATTCAACTTAAGGCAGGACCTGCTTTTGTTCACTGTCATTGCTTACTGGAACGCTTCATGGAATTGAACCATCGTTAATTCCACCTTTTCTTTCCTCACCGTGGACAAGTCAAAATGTGGAGCTCTATGGCTGCCACATTTTGGGCCATTTGTAGAGGCTTTAGTGTGTCACAGTAGTCAACGCAAGATACACTCAGTCCAATGTAATGTGGTGGCGATGAGGCTGCGGGACAGACGCAACGGTGAAAGTTTAGTTGTTTAAATCTGTGTAAAGGCGTGACGTTGCTTTATGTTCCGGACTATTTCTTGCCCAGAAGCATCGACTTCATATCGCCAGCTTGAGGTTTGGATTGTATGAGAGTAATATGTTGACTTCAAATTTTGGGGGGAGAAACAAAGAAAAATTGGGGAAATTTAGGGGAACGGTAAATGTGGATTAGTCACGTCACCATTTCGGTCGTTGCTGCGGTCGTGTGTCTTGATGCCTGACGGACAATAAACCGATGACTCAAACGCGCCGATTTCACTTTACCTCATTAGCGAGGACTCTGTTGAAAGACGGTGATTCTTCCAGTGGCGACCAAATCTTGATATCATAGTCTATCCCTGAAGAAGCCAGAACTGAAACAGACCAGACAAATGAGCGCAGAGTTAACACGAGAAAACACGAGAAAACACGGTCACGTCCTCTCAGACCGGAGGACTTGGTGGGATAATCTCAGACTCGGACTGAAGCTGTAACGGGACTCACTGGGGTCGTAGGGGTGCGGCTGCAGGCAGTTGACCACGTGGTTGTCGGCTTCGAGGAGCATGAGGTGCTCTGCAGTGTGTCTGTCCCAGATGAAGATGTGTCCACAGTCGGAGCCACTCATCACGAAGTTGCTGCCCCAGAAACACGACTCCTTTATCTGGACAAAAAAAAAAAAAAAGTAAAATCATCTTAAATAATCACAACAGTTAAAGAAATAGTTCAACAGTTTGGGAATTACTCTTATTTACGTTTCTCTCTGAGAGTCTGATAATAACAGTTGGACCACTTTGATGTCAGTTTGGAGCAGGACTCGGTAGACTATTAGCTTAGCTTAGCATAAAGCATGTAAACAGGGGGAAACTGCTAGCCGGCAAGGTGTACAATTTAAGAGTTTCTATCTTGTCAATCAATGGTTTATCTGCCCTGAACTTCTGTGCAGCATTTCTGACTGCAGTGCATGTCGCCAGATTCAGTGGTTGAGACAACAGATAATATATTTCTATGTACACATAATTAGTACCAAACCTGGCAACCTTACAGTGATGACAAAACTCAAAGAAGTCACTGCACCCAATTATTCTTCCCCAAGACAAATGAAACAAACCAACATGTTGACTTTTGCGCTTAACAGGGTCTTTTTCTACATAATTTACTGACTCAGGTTGTTACCCCCCACTTCCGGTTCCTCCTTCTTAACGTTTTTCACTCGGAACTAGTGTGAAATAAATATCCTGAGGTGTACCATTGTCCTGGAGTTGCGGTGGCCCTTGTACACCATTTTGACTGAAGGTCTCCTGATATTTTGCGTTTCGCTCTCCTCCATCTCCCTTCGTTCTTTCCTCCTGCGAAAGAGCTCCTGGATACGAGCTGCCGCTGAGCGTCTGACGAAGGGAAAAGAAAAGAAAAGAAAAAAAAAAGAAAAAACCAATACAAGTGTATGTACAGCACCCAAAAACACACACAAGTCAGTGCTGCCACTGCTGCTTATAAACCCCATGCTCTAAATATACTGAATGAATACGTTCAACCATTAACAAGCTCATGTAAACAAACGTCAAGCTAGAAAGCAGGCACTTTGGAGGGTACACACCTGCTTCATATCTCCATCATATCTGACTCAACTGGTCATGTGACTTTATTCAATCCAACATACACTGGAGTACCAGTATATGAAGCCGTTTCTGATCTACTGAGGCGATCACACCTTTTGATTTGTATCTGTTTGGCTTTCCCTCGGGATGTCATGCACACGTTCATTCATTCTCCGTTTCTGTACAAGACAATGTGTGTAAAAATGCATCTGTGATGCTTCTAGTCACACCATTCGTGGAGTCAGTACTCACGTGCACGCCACTCTGCAGTTAGCAGTGAGTGTTATTAGTCGGTTGTGAGTGAAATGACCAAACCAAGACAAAACGTTATCCGAGCACTGCATGTCATGTTGTGCATTTGAGTTTAAATGCTCTGCAGCATGTCACACGGCTGACAGTCGAGATGCTTTTAGTTGCAGACACGTTACCTGATCATCCTATCTCCTACTGCAGATCCTCTGGAATTAAATCTATATTTGTAGTAAAACAGTCAATAGCAAAGCATCACAAGTTCTCAGATCAGAACACCCGGTGAACAACAGCTGAATCTAAAGAGAGAACAACCGGCGTTCACACCCTCGAGGGGTTCTCTCACTTATAGCGTGTCAACAGAAACGTACCTCTGTCCCTGTCCTCTGAACCTCGTTGAGGGGATGAGAATGGGATCGTCGTCGCTGTCATCAGAGTCCTGGTTGCCCCGTGGGGGCTGACTCTGGCCCTCCTCTCCCTCCTGCCCCCCCTCCGCTGTGGGCTCCGCTCTCCTGCAGCCTCCCGACGTGTCCTCCGTCCCCTCCGCCTGACCCGTCTCCTGCGGCGCGGACGCCACGCCGCCCCCCTCGGAGGAGCCCTCCGCCGGGCCCCGAGCTGCCGAGCTGCCGGTGTCACCGGAGCAGGAGGCGTAACACGGCGGCTCCGTGGAGGCGGCCGGCAAACTCTGCTGCACCGACGACGCAGAAGGAGCTGAGCGGGAAACACGCATCAACACATGCAGGATGGGAGGCTGCTGCAAAGCATTTTCAAATTCAGGGCACCATTTATGGTCAGTGTCCGTTTACTGTACCATCCCAGAGAAATTATTTTCTCGATGACTCACCGTGCTCCGATGCCGAGCTCAACAGACTCTCTCTGCTCTGTACCGCCACAGCCTCTGTTGTTTTGGGGCCTCCGCTGCCCATCGAGCTGGATGTGCTGCTGCTCCTGTAGGAGGAATGAAAACGGTTACCGAGCTGATGAAAGCTTACATTCGTTTTTACTCGCTCCTTGATGAGGAATCAGCTCAAATCTTTGAATCAATCAGTGTAGAAATGTTCACACTGTTGATCTCGTATACAATTCTTTAGGCGAGAATCAGATCAGCAGATTCACATATTTAACAGTGTAAACTATGTTTTCATTCTAAATTCTAAAAACATTTTTATTACTCATAGCATTTTGCTGGTGTCAAACGAGTTCTCAATCCTGCCGCCTGTAATAGCTGCTAATTATTGTCAACCTCCTATTTGTTGCCGCCTGCTTTGTTTTTGTTTGGTTGTATTTCATTTGTTGAGATAAGTAGTCACAAACTTGTCCTCCCATCACATGCTGTTGTGATGGAAGAGTTTCATAGAAGTTGAAATGAGTGGACTCCTCTTAAAACGTTCAGACCATTCGAGAGCCTTTAAGTTCAGACAGATTTCAGAGCGCTGAGGTCCACTGGACGTTTCTCTCACCACTCATCAGTGAAGTCCAGCTTGATGGTGCTGGTGGTGGTTCCCTCTGAGCTGTAGTGCAGGCTGAGGACGGGCTCTGCTGCACTGGGTCGACTGGTGGCGGTGGAGATGGCGGTGGAGATGGAGGTGGTGGTGGTGGTGGTGGTGGGGGGGGGGGCTGCTGCTCGCTGGTGCAGAAACAGATACATCAGGAGGTGAACCTGCAGCTTCTGCTGCTCCTGAGCGGGAAAGAGGAGGACACACAGGAAATACAAACCAGAGGAGTTCGTTAGTGCTGCTGACACATACCGACTGTTCATCTTAGCGTTTGAACTTTCATCACAACATCACTGATTCTTCCTGTTGTTTGCGGCATGTAACGGTTTAGAAGCACACTGGAGAAATGCAATTTTCTGTTGCATCCATTCCCTCTGATTAACAAACATTCAACAGAAATGGGAACATGCAGCAGACGTTAACGGAGCGAACGAAGGACGCACAGTAACGGAGACGTGTCGACTGTCAGCAGCCACAGCAGCGAGACAGAAATACACAAGATACACAAGTCAAAGCCCCTGAAGGATCATCACACACCTCAGCTGAGATTCTGGTTCAGATTAAGATAGTTCCCCCATCTCTTAAAATACAAGAAACAGCTGAACACAAATGTCAAATACATTTGGGGTCATTTAGAAACAGCATCTCTGTTACCGTCTGTCCACCAGAGAGCGTTGACAGGTTAGTGTTTCAGCTGGAAAATATTCTGCATAGTGCTCACAACTCTTAACGAACAAGTTTAATAGAGCCTCCTCGTATATCGGCCTCAAAAACTGAGTATTAGTTCGGCTCTATTGTTTTAATTTTCTGTGACACGAATCAAGAAAACAATGAATTAAAATAAGTTGTAGCCTTACTCAAAAACTGGATGAGTCAAATAAAAAAATAAGCTTTTTGGTGTAATGTTCAGATAATGATATGTTTGTATATTCTTGATGGACGTTCATGTCACTGAGCTGAACTAAGTTTAGATATCGGTGTGACTGCATTACTCACATCTTTAAATAATCAACAGTACTATTGTCATTATATCCTTCAGACCAGGTGACAGTAACTTGGATCAGATAGACTGATGCTCGGTCTATCTGCTGGACAGAAAAGTGTGGGACACAGAGACAGCAGAGGCATGACGACAGTGGAGGACAAACTGTAGAGAGGGACAGTGTGAGGGAGAGAGTTTAAGACGGAGGGTGAGGATGACAAAGCGAGTGGCAGGGTGGGGGTCGAGGGGTCGACAGGGGGGGGGGGAGGACGCACCCTGCTGTTCGTCAAGAGTCATGGATCCCAGCTGTTTGTTTACCACAGAAGAGGGGGAATCTGGAACACAAATGAGACCGACTAAACATCGAAGACAGAGGTCAAACCTGAGGACTCACACAGTCAAGGCGCATGAGGGTTAAAAACTTCAAAGTCATATTAAGAAAAATTTCAAAAAAAAAATCCAAGGCCAAGCAGGAAGAGCTTAAAACAAAAATCAGCCAAAGGGAAAAAAAAAAAAAAAAAAAAAGCTTCATTTGAGCATCAGAGATTAGTAAGTCTGAATGAAAACAAGGAAATGAGGTTCACACATGCTCACTTCAGATGTACTTAGACATGTTTTATTCCTGCTGTGTCATCTAAAACCTGAAAATCACAACCATCAAGAAGTGCTTACTCTTAGATGTTGCAATGTAAAACAAATACAACAGGAAATGTGTTTGCCTGCTTGCTACACTCTGAATTTCTCCAACGTCATTTCAAATGATGAAAGGTTAGTAATAACAATCTTGTGACTACCAAACAAAAGCCACACTTTCCTGCTCTCCATCTTTTAGTGAGGTCAAAAAATTCAAGCAACTGTCCTTTACCCAATGGATGAATCTCTAGTGTCAAACACACAACAACTTGTCTGACAGAAGCCCCTTTCAGACGTGATCATTTTAAATATCATTCTCATATTTGTACCTTCAGAATCACTTTAATGAAAAATTTAAACCTGACAGAAGATTTCTGTCACTTGCATCAAATTAATGTGAAGACATGGGAAAGTTAGAAAGTTAAAGATTTTAAATAAATGCCTTTCTTCTTAAGAGCACTTTTTAACACGTCTATCACTTATTTACTCTTCTCTTGTGCGCAGAGAAAATAAAATCAGTTATATAAACTGTGAACTGCTGTGAATGAACACATGTTCAACTCATTGAGGAAATGTTTCTCATGTCGGATCAGTCTCTAAAAAGATTATAATAATTCCTCTTTCGGTGTGGAGCAGCACAAGTAATGTGACATGTCTGAAAAGGGCTTTATTCTAAAAACTGAAGTGAGATCAAACCAACGTAAAAGCAGCTACTTATGCACGTTAAATCCACTTGTAGAGGCGACTGGTCAGTGTGCATCATCAAACATGGGTGATCAACCACATGAGCCATGAGGACGCCAAAGCAGAGCTTCATACCGGCTGGTGCCACTCCAACGGGAGAGTTTGCAGGTGAAAAATCAAGCAACAAGTGGAGAGATGGAGTGAGAGCATTAGTGAGCGGGGGGGCTGAGCAAACAGTGGAGAGGTGCATTATCGGGGAATGGAAAGAGGATCACTGTGGGGTTAGTGGTCAGTTCTGGCAACACCGGGGCTGTCTGGAGCCTCACTGTCTACAAACAGACATTGGCTGCCTCGGCTACATAGAGGGGACGGGGTAAGATGGCAGGGGAGGGGGCCCAGGCGAACAGCCCGTATGGAGGGGGTTGCTGCGGGGTTGGGCGAGCTCGGAGGGGCGGGTAACCTGTACGGGGTTGCGTCTCAGCGGCAGCAGCAGCAGCAGCTCTTTGTGAGTGTCTCTCAGGGGCTGCAGAGGAAGAAGAGGAAGAAGAAGGGGCCGCTCGCTGACCCTGTCCTGGGGGGTCGGCCAGCCGGAGCAACCTCTGCAAACGCCTACACACTAAACTTATGGGCAGCCGATGAGGACCGTACTCTGACAAAGAGGCAGAGGAAGAGAGGGAGAGTGAATGCACGATTAGAAGACTGAGGGAGGACGATGTGAGGAGAAGGTCGGGAGCAGAGAGTCAGGCAAAATAAACGAGTAGAGGGACAACAGGATGCTGAAGGAAAAGAGAGTGAAGTGAGGCTGCTGCTTGAGTGGAGTGGCTCCAACGAACACACACACACACACACACACCCACACACACACACACACACACACACACACACACACACACACACACACACACTCTCACGCACTCACACACACACACACACTCACACACAGGAGTTAACCCGAGGATACCTACTCGCTGGATGGAGCAATAAAATGTGGATTTCTGAACAGTGAATCGTTTCCAAGCATCTCTGGGCTCTTACCTGAGAGGGCGGGCTCAGAGGAGGGCGTGGCTGTCGGCGTGGGGGTGCCGGTCGCGTCAGCCTGACTCCTCTGCTCTGAGTCGGGGGAAGACGTGAGGGGGGAGGAGGAGGAGGCGGGGGCCGAGTTCGCCACTGAGGAGGAGCTGGAAGGAGGAGGTGCTGTGACTGTTGATGATGATCCTGAGGAGGAAGAGGAAGTGGATTTAGGTATGCGGGTGGCCGCAGCGGCCGCAGGATTGGCAGGTGCCTCCGGGGAGTCTGTCCCCACAGGCCTCGCGGGGATGCTGGACTCCTGACTGGAGTCTGCGGTCGGGGCAGCTGGAGTGTTGGACGTCCCCTCTGGACGGACGGCTGTTCCTGTGACTGAAAAAACAAAAAACAGATGATTAAGATTTTAGGGACACATATTCTCTAAGACTCTCCACTGCTCACGCACTCTTCTTTACTGACATTTATTTTAGCACAATCAGCATTTAGTGTGGCTACAAATATGAACACATTAATAAGTGTGGTTTGAATAGAATCAGATGCAAAACCTCTGGGTCGTGTCTGAGGTCGGCTTCCTCTGCTGCCCTGAGCCTCACTGGCCTCCTCAAACCACCGGGATAACATGTCCGACATCCTCTGCATCAGAGACACGTTTGGACTCTGTTCCCCTACAACAAGGAAGGAAAGCATCTTCAGATCCCCCTTCAGGTTGAAGTTTGATCTTTCGCAGCAGAACATCTCACTCTGAGATGAGCAGTTGTCATATAAACAAGAACGTCCCAAAACATCCTGTTTAAAGGCCATTTAACAGATTAGTTCCGACCCTCACAAAGTAAAGGGAAATTTTGATTTGATGAGTGAGACTAGTTTTTGCAAATTGAATCCCCCAAAAAACCTAAACTGGAAAAAGACAAGAGTGAACAAAGTCAAGTGAGCTTACAGGGGTCGAGAGCTGGAGATTTTTCCCATCAAACAATGGTCTCAAACCAAAATGAGTTTGGTTGTGGTTTAAGTGCTTATGTTGATGCGCTGCTCAGTCAGATGCAGCTCGTTAAATGTGAAGCCCATTTTATGCTCTGGGTTTGGAGTCTTGCTAGAAAATTACAAAATCTAAAGGGGGAAAAAATAAGCAAATAATGTGCTTGAATTGTTTAAAACATTTGGGGAGCCTTACAAGATTTTCCTCAGGAGGTCGGCTCTGTAACACGAGACCTCTTTAAAGGAGCAGGAGGACATACGACGATCTTACCATCTCTCTCCCTCTCACTCTCAGGACGAGCTCGGGGTCCAGTGTCGGACCAGTCACCTCGTAGACGGAGGCGCTTCACTGGAGGCTGCCTCAGCTGTGGAAACACGGAAATACACACACACACACACACACACAGAGAGAGAGAGAGAGAGAAAGATTAGCAGTTTGTCAGTCAAAGCATGGTCAAAAATAGCTCCGCTGCCAAAGCAAAACACTGCTTGTCTCTGTCAGTGTCCTCTTTAAAAGAAGTGCCTCCCTCCCTTCTGGCTGCACGACCGAGGTTGCCTTCACTTTCCAGTCCCCTGGCTCGGTCTGCAGGGCAACAGGCCGAGAGCCAGGAATAGAAAAGAAAAAAAGGGGGGGGGGGGCGATGGGGGTCTTAGTGGATGGACTATCAACCGCTTAACTCAGGAAATGTCATCAGGTCTGTACAGGTAGTGAAAAACAGCAGAGGCCGACAGATAGTCGAAAGAATCGGTGAGAAAAAGGCCGTCAACAAATGAGGTCACAGGTCGAGGAAAGGGAAACAAGAGAGGGGTAACTAGCTTTTCCTTGGCTGCCCCCCACCTCGCCTACCCTCACCCCCCCCCCCCCCCCCCCCCCGTTCCACACCTCATCCTGAACTATTTTGGTGGATTGAGGAACGCTGCCTGCGTCGGTCGCTGTATTTGGAAAGGAATGCGCGTGGTGGGTTGCATCTCGACACAGCTGAACTCTCCGCTGGCACCGTGATCCAGCACATTCAGACACACATGAAGACCAACGACGACCGTAAACACAGTTGACCTCACTGTTCATATGTCGGGTTTCCAGACTGCTCAAACAAACCAATGGCATGACGAAATATAAGTAGGAACGATGCCGATCGGTCAGCGATCCGTGACGTCTCCCCTGCATTTCCTCCTCTCTCCTCCGTTCTGTGTCTTTGGGTTTTCGGGGTCATTTGCTCCCTTCGCTGCATCGGCCGGCACAGATTTAGCACCGACGTCTGCAGCGCTCAAGACACCAACAACAAAGTCCACTCTGTTTACAGCAAACTGTCTTTTCAACCCAAAAAATATCAGCCGCACTGAAGCCTCTGCTCGGCCACACGCATGCTCATCTTCTGTGATGCTCCGGGAGGAGCAGCTGGATTTTTGATAATGAACTGTTTTTGTTATTTAACAACAAATAATGCTCTCTGCTTTTATTTCACGTATTCTTCTTCCTTGTGGCCTACATTACCCAGAGTGCAGCGTCGGGTTGGTTTGGCAGTATAATCAAAGTGGGGATCTGAACCAACCTCATCAACCAGTTAAAATCTGACCGACCCCAACGACCAACGACATAAGAGGAAGCTAAAACACACATTTCCCATCAGGAGTCGTGATGTGTAACACTCACCTCCTCCCTCCTCTCCTCCGACGGGCCCTTGAGCTCTCGAGCCTGGTCGTCTTTGGGATCAAACAGGTAGATGTAATCGGAGGAGTAGCTGACCAGCACCTCCTGACCGTCCTCGCTGTAGCAGAGAGACGTCACTCTGCACGACTTGTTGGACAGGTGAGCTGGAACGAACCGAACACACATGCCCGTCGTCCCGCGGCCCATGTAATTACCTAAGAATGACAAACAACATGAATATTTAGCGAGCGAGAGACAGTTGCAGCTTCAGCTGCGCGAACAGGATTCTTCAATGTATTTATCAACCGTGGCTATCACGTATTTCATTCTGTGAGTAAAAAAAAAAAAAACTGTTTCATCGGATTTGTGAAAGAAAGACGCTTTATAAAAACATTACAATGTACTGCAGGTGTCACAGGGATTTAAGTGCCACAGGAAAAAGTCCAAATATTAATAATCTCAATAGACCGGGCACAGCACAGCAGGATGGGGCTAAAAGAGGAAACCTCGCAGGTCCTCTTCCTCTACCTATCAATAACTGCTAATAATGCTGAAGGTAAAACTAAAGGTACGTCTCAACTGTAATCAGTCACCGCATTTTTCCACCAAAGGCTGAATGTAAACCGTGAATGTAAATCCACCAAGTATGAAGATGGAACATAAAGAAAGCAGAGTGAATGCAGTTTACCCGTCGCTCTGGTGCCCAGCATGCGTCTGTCGTAGATCCGAACCGAGCTGTCGGAGCAGCCGACGGCCAAATAGTACGGCACCAGAGGAGAAATGGATATGGAGGTCGCTGCTCTTCGACAGTTTATCAGGATGTCCTGAAATCAAAGCAAACACGAGGAGGTGAAGTTGAAAACGCCGCAATATGAAGCTATTTCTGATCCATGCCAGCAGGAGTTTACAGGTTTACAAGCCACAGATAATCCTACTACACACCCAGCAGTAGTTTAATAGGGACACAAACCTAAAACTAAGGTCATCTAATGTAACAGTCCTGTAAAAAGAATCCTACAGTCATGTTATCACGTCGAGTTTTTGCTGAAACTGTTTGAGAGCTGTTGATTCAGCTTTACTGTCACGTTGAAGGCTGCAGTTTGTGATGTTGTTGCGGTACATTACATCATCCCGAGAGGTGTTTCTCATATTTTGTCACATTTTGACCACATGAATGTCACCGAGGGTCGATGAAAGAAACATCTTTACTGCAGCGCCACCTCTCTTAAACAGTTTCAACGAACACTGAACATCGCAGCCTTTTTTTCCTGCAGGTCTGTTGTATCACACTGCAGCAGTTTCAACTTGCTGTATCTAATAAAGTGGCAGCTGAGGGGGAGATATAGAGATGATGGCAGATAGAGGCCGGAGAGCCGACGACACTGTCTGCTAAAGCGATTCTCAGTTTTAGGATCACAGGTTCTGATCTGGAGCATGAAATACGAGAAGCTGCAACACAATCTAGGAGGGCTGAGTTTCTCTCTCTCACACACACACATCCATCATCTGAAGGAGCTGGACTGAAGCCAAGAAAGCCGTTTTGTGAATAACTCCAAAGGCGGTAAGCTGTTTGTGAAGAGAGCAGTGGAAGTAAAGGACGGAGGACAGCTTAATTCAATATTAAGACTGATTCCTCTAAACTATAATAAAAAGATAGACAAACAAAAAGCAAAATATGACAAGTTCAGAACCGTGTAAATTCTGGTTTCTAAATGAAGACTTTTTTTAAACGAAGAAAGTATTCCCGAACTATCGACCGCCACGAACTGAACTTCAGTTGAAGATCAATAACCTGCCAGTTTCTCCACATGTAAAAAAGGCGATCCTTTGATCCGTCCCTCCAGTTAAAACATAAGGAGATATTAGTGATCCCGCGACCACCCACGCTCTGTCGATGCGTGATGAACCGCAGACTGAAAGGAGACCAAATATCACAGCTGTCACCGTACATCTTTGCAGTCTTCTTTAGTGCAGCTCGTCTTCGTGCGAAGGTCGAACCATCGCACGGTGCCGTCCTCCCCACATGACAGGAACGTGTAGGGGTCATTCGGTACGGTCATAATCTGCCCAAACAGCACAAAAAGTTAGCAGACGGACAAGTTAAGAGAAAGGCCAGTTTGTTTTTTCTAAAGGCCACAGCTCCTGCGAAATGTTGAGCGGCACCTCGTAAGCGGTTCCATAATGGCAGGTGAACTGACACTGCCGGTTGTACTCGGGACTCTTCTCTGTGTGGGTGTAGTAGATGATGCCGTCTCCGGAGCAGGAGATGATTTCCTGATCGTTGGTGTGCGGCATGAACTTTGCACTGAAGATATTCGCCCGGTGACCCGAACGTATGGATTTCTTGACCTGAAGAAGAGACGCAAAATTACATTATGGCTGCTGGGAAAAAAAAAGAAAAAAAAAGAGTTCCCATCAGCAAACCAAAGTAAAAAGTTTTTGTACATTTTAAACAAACAAGACACAACGAGTTCATTTGTGATATTCAGAGATGCTGATAGATGGAATTTGTAATCTTTCTACATATTCAGCCCAGCAGTTTATCCTTGTTTCCAGCATTTGTCTTAACAGCAACAAGCTGCTGGCTGAAGCTGTTTATTTACATACAGATACAAGAGAGTAACCGAATTTCCCAAAATTATATATATAAAAAAACCTACACTTAAAGACATACTTTAAACTACATCTTGCCTAATACTTAGACATATTTAACATGTATTTATTAAATTTTTTTATCCCGCACCTCAATTTATTGGATATACAGCGGGTAAAATAAGTATTGAACACGTCGACCTGAAATTTTCACCAGATGTTGGTAACAACCCAAGTACACCATACATATAAAGAAACCAAAACAAATAAGTTCAGAAATTAAGTTATGTTTAATAATGTGAAATGACACAGGGAAAAAGTATTGAACACATGAAGAAAGAGAGGTGCAAAAAGGCACGGAAAGCCAAATCAACAGCTGAAGTCTATCAGTAATTAGAAAACAATCTGGCCCCTTGTCAGTGCAAATTAATATCAGATGGTTCAGTCCCAACTAATGGCCTTTAAAAAGGCGTCTCAAGAAACATCTCATGATGGGTAAAAGCAAAGAGCTCTCTCAAGACTTTCACAACCTTATTGTTGCAAAACATACTGATGGCATTGGTTACAGACGCATTTCTAAACTTCTGAATGTTCTCGTGAGCACTGTTGGGGCCGTAATCCGGAAGTGGAAAGAACATCATTTCACCATAAACACACCAGACCAACAGTGAGGTTTGGAGGTGGGAACATCATGGTGTCGAGCTGCTCTTCAGCACACGGTACTGGCAAACTTCACATAACTGAAGGAAGGATGAATGGAAAAATGTACCTTGACATTCTTGATAAAAATCTGCTGCCATCTACCAGGAGGATGAAGATGAAACGAGGGTGGACATTTCAGCAAGACAATGATCCCGAACACACAGCCAAGGAAACCCTCAATTGGTTTCAGAGAAAGAAAATAAAGCTGCTAGAACAGCCCGGCCAATCACCTGAATCCAATTGAAAATCTAAGGAAAGAACTGAAGATCAGAGTTCATAGACGAGGCCCACGGAACCTTCAAGATTTGAAGGCTGTTTGTGTGGAAGAATCAGCCAAAATCACACCTGAGCGATGCATACGACTAGTTTCTCCACACAGGAGGCGTCTTGAAGCTGTCGTTACCAACAAAGGCTTTTGTACAAAGTATTAAAGAAATATCAGCAAGCGTGTTCAATACTTTTTCCCTGTGTCATTTCACATTATTACACATAACTTAATTTCTGAACGTATTTGTTTTGGTTTCTTTGTATGTACGGATTACTTGCGTTGTTACCAACATCTGGTGAAAATTTCAGGTCAATAGCAGCTTTAGAAATATATTTACTGAGAAAAATGGTGACATGTTCAATACTTATTTTACCCGCTATTTTGTCACGTCTTTTTTTTTGTTTCTCAATCTACCCTGAAATTTTTTAGAAAGCTAAATGTTACAGAAAAAGGGAGACCAAGCACTCTAGTGTACTCTGCACATATGGAAAAAAAAATACATGTAAGGTGCATTAATAATTCAATAGTTCAGAGCAACTATCAGATAGTATTTCTGCTTGAAAAGCCTTTTAGTTTTTCTGTTATCCTGCAACAAAAACATTACCTCCTTATGACCTTCGTTATTAGCTGGAAGTTAATAAATAAACTACAATGAGTCGGGTGTCGTGTTCCCTTCTTCTGGAGTTTCTCCACGCGTTGTGTCAAACATACTTAAAGTGACACTACTTGTTTCCAGTTCGCTGATTACAACTTACCTTTTTGTTGTATGGGTTGGTGATAACCAAAAAGGTGTCATCCGACCCCGAAAGGATATATTCACCCGTGTCGTTCCAGGATATGGTGTTGACCTGCAGGGACACCAGACACACACACAGGAGGTATTTTGGGGGTTTACATAAAGGCTGAAACAAGTAGTTCAATAATGAATCTAACTGGCAAGTCATTTACTGAAGGAAAAATACTAAATATTTATTGCCTCTTCAAAGTGAGGACTCGCTGAACTTCTTCATTTTAGAAGAATGATACAAAACAAGCAGAAAGAGACGTCAGTGTGCAGGAAAAGAGTTACAAACATCTTCACCCTTTTTCTGACTTTATAACCAGTGACAGGTTGGAAGATAAATGTTTATTATTATCATCATCAGAGAAGAACAAAGGAAAACACAATATTTCCCTGCAAAAGGAATACATTTATTTGTATGCTTCGGCATTCTGTTTTCAGGTTTTCCTTCGTCTGTACTTAACAATGCAATATCTTAAAAACGCCTTGATGGAATTTCTTTGCAGTGGCACAAACTTTCACTTCGTCCCAAGGCAGAACTGATTACACTTTAGGGGCAAAGGTGAAAGGTCAAATGTCGAAGTGACAGTACGTCCTCCCATTCTCGTAAACGCAAAATCTCAGTAAAGTCTCACGGCACTTCCTGCAAATTTGGCACAAACGTTCAATTGGACTGCAAAGATATCCTGAAAAGACTTTTAGTTGAAGTAATGCAGAGCAAAACTGATCTAAAACCTTGAAAAAGAACAATTAAAAAAAAAAAATTGCCAAATTAAAGTCTTTTTTTTTTTTTTAGTACAAACGTAACGCATTAATTTACAAGAACATTAAAGTTTTATTCTCCAATTGAAACTACTTTCTTTAACACTTTCATTAGCTGAAATTAAGACTGAATTGCGGTCCCACAGTTACCAGTGGACCTCAAGATGAGCCCGAGAACAACGCATCAGCTCACCGGGCGGATCAATATTTCATCAACACCTGCAGCCTCGTTCGCCGTTTCTCCATCACACAGTCGCTCTGCTGCGATCAATGAGATTACACTGTGTGTGGGCGACTTCAATCCCACATGAGCAACTACGACATCCTGCAAACTGAACTCGCACCCCAATCGTATAAAACCTTTCAACAGGTTTGATTTGATTTCTGAGAGATGAAACTATCTCTCATCTGATGACAGATTAACACACGGTGACGAGCAGATTGAGATGAGGCAGGGATGATGGGATTCATCATGATGACATGTTTTAAACACAGGTCTGAGTATCTTGTGTAATATGGTACAATGAAGACACACAACCGGCCAACGGATTCACAGTTTCCTGTTAATCGCTCATCGTTGGATCACTTACATAATCCAAATGTCTGTTCGCTTATTTTTGGTGCCAAAAAAATCAGATACTGATTCTGATCAATCATTTGGTCTGAAAGACGTCTTCATATGTATTTTTTTTTAGTCCAGACAACAGTCTGTATTCATAACTATTCATACTCACTCATTCATTCATAATAATGTTGTAATCTCAAGGGAAAAGAGTCAAATCAACACATTTAAGATGCTGCACACAGAAAATGATAAATGTTATTGTTCTATGATGAATGACTTGATTGATCAATGACTGAAGTAGTAATTCATTGTTTTTTTTGTTGGTCAACTAATATTTAACAATCCACAATGTTAACAAAGGACATCGCAGCTTGTCTGTACATCACTTAAACAGATCACACACTCAGCAAATGCAATAACATCTTATTGTCGTATCAGCTGTGCTTATAGAGGGCAGTTATTAAAGTGCTCCTGCTTGCATGCTGTGGTTGATGTGGTGTTTTGGACGGACTGATGTCCTGGCTGATAGTGTGACAGAACGTGTGACCGTTGTGTCAGCCTCAGGTTTCTCAGAGGCACTAACCACCCGACCTGATGTCAAAGATCTGTCCGAGGCTGAGGAGAAGCTACACGATGTACGTTTTCTTACGAGAGAACATGAACTCATAAAAAAAAATGTATAAATAAATGAATAAAAGTGGGTCACTTACGCAGCCATCATGTACATTCAGTGTCGCTTCAAGTTTAAGCCTCTGGACAAATTCTCTTCTACCTGTGAAAACAGAAATATGCACATTTTAAACATCGTTTTCAATCCTCTTCATCTACCTACTGTTGATCTATCTTCACTTTAGTTAAGTGCAACAGGAGCGCGAGCTGGAATGAAATGTCACATTAAACATTAGTATCCGGTATTTCCGTAACCTGTTGTGTATTATTCATGCGCTGGAAGCCTGGTTTGCACCAACAAACAAAAACAGCAAAGTCCAGCAGAAACGATGCTCTAATCAGACTGTAAATACAAGAAAAGTGCTCTGGTAGTATTTTCTGTTGCGCAGCAGCAGTTCATGTCGGTCTTCAGTAACAAGACATTCAGATTTGATTTCAGTGGACATCTTCCTCTGAAGGTGCAAGTCAGTGAACAACAAGAGAAAACCTGCTGTTATATTATTACACAACTTCCTTTCTGTGTGAAGTGATCACTGAATCCAAATCAATTCAAGTCATTTCATAAAGAGGCCGGAGGCATCAGAGGGTTCGTCATATTATTAGAAATGATGAAAGCCTGGAAGCACCGACCGAAATGTGAGACACGTGGAAATAAATGAATGTTTATCCATAATGTTTATCATGTTATTCTTCAACTAGTTTGACTGGAAAAAAAGAAAAGCTATCGAGATGAATTTCCTGCAGTTTTAAAAAGTATATTTGCTAAAGACGTGACAAATGTGAGCATTTAAAAAAGAAAAAAAAAACATTCGTGAGCAGTTCAATTTTGATCTTAGTGGGAATATTAAATTCATATTATTAGTCTATTTCATATGTGACATGACAATTAGGGACAGCTGGGAGAAGCTCTGACTGTTATTCACATGAATCACTCACAGACTTCCTGCAAATCTAATAAAAAACCTGCCGTTACAAGTCGAAGCTCTCGGTTGAACACGCAGAACCGGAGTTTCACAACTGGCCTCCGAGACGTTAGATTATACGTTTTCAAAACAGAAACGCAACACTTCCAGGTAGGACGAAGGAAGTCGGCTGCCGGTTTGGACGTTGATCATCGAGGACATTACTGCAGCGTTTCCATTCCAGCCGTCTTCAGGACGTGCTGTGCTCACAGCACGTCCTGAAGACGGCAGAGGACCGTTTTTGCGTTTCGTAAACAAGAAAACAAATATGTACTATTTTTGGGATGCAAGCTCTGATACCGATATCGTCCTGATACTATCTTAAATAGCTGGATCAGGTACCGGTCCAATACCGATGTCGTCTTACACATAAAAGAATGACTGCAGTCTCGTTCACTCAGCGAGGCAAACAGTTCATTAATCAAACACCGGTACCGGATCAGCACATCTGTATCAGCCGGTACCCACAGAAAAAGATGCTTATTTATCTACTGATTAATTGTTTAGTCAATTAAGAGCCAGAAGATGCTGAAAAACGGCCTTCACAGTTTTCACAGCCCAAAGTTCAATCTTCAGATATCTCAAGAAAATCAATCAGTTCTCGTTCATGGCATCAATTTACCTCGATGTAAAAACAGACAAAAGTAGCAGAACCACAAACAACTTAAACAATTCAATTGATAAAAAAAAAAAAAAAAAAAAAAAAAAAAAAAAAAAAAAGTTCATATTAATAGCAATTAATTTGGACTAATAGATTAATCTGAATATGACAAGACAAATCCTGTGTTTGGCCTGTTTTAAATGGAAATTAGAAGATGATTTAATTCCGATATTCCAGATAAATCTCCACACAAAAAAAAAAAATCACCAAGATTTTACATTTCTACTTCTAAACCTGTCAAAACTCTCAGCTTCAACACATCTGTCCTACCTGTTTTATGTTTTACTTTGCTTCCTTTTGATTATTATAGTTTTTTTGAAGTCTTCTATCACCATGGAGACATCATCCAAATAAACAATAAACCATGCGCTACAGAGGAACTGCAAACCCCCCTCACCCCCACACCCCCCCCCCCCCTCCACACACACACACTTGTTACCTCCCAGCCCTCTCTGAGCTAAATATAACCTTAGAGAGCTGCGACCCGCACATCACTGCATGTATCGTCTCCCTGCACACAATAACAGCTCCGACTATATCTCAGTCACGCTAAATACAGCACTGACTAAACCTCTGAGGAACCTGCTCCACCTCCGCTGCCTTATAAATCGTCATCAGCCGCTTGCGTGCTGCTGACTGTTTGACAGGACGTGGCGCAGACAACAAGTCGCTGTGATGAACCTCCCCGTCTTACAGCCCGCAGCCCCGTTCTCCGTTTACGCTCACAACCAACGCACACACACGCAGAAAAATGACCATATCTGTGGTAAAAAAAACTCAGACCGGTCAGTCTGCAGCTCGGTTCTGGTCGAGCAACAAAGACTTATGAAACAAAAATCATCAAAATCCTTTTTTTGGACCACATCGAACAGTCACTTTTACACATTCAACCCTGGACTGTGGATCTTTTAAGGCTTATTATCTGTGTGTAACATTTAAAAGGTGACACAAAGAGCTTCACACAAGACCAAAAAAAACAAAAAACATAAATAGGTTTTAAAGAAGGAAATATAATTGAGCCCCAGCGATATATTCGCTGGGCGACTTCATTGGCCCATAGTGGCCTATTACAGATAAATCTGTATCGACTCATATGTGGCTGACATGAAGACTATTTTTACAGAAGTATGCTGAAAAAGAGGCTTGAATTAGAAAGTCTTCTATTTGTGTATTTTTTATAGTTATTTATAATTATCGAACTCCCACTGAAGTTCACTGTTTCAGTGCACTGATGAATAAACTGTAAAATATCCGTCCTCCATTACCAGTCACAAGAGTCAAAAGTGTTTGATAACCACATTGAAGCAATCATTGAAGTGTTTATAAAGACTGTATATAAAAAGTTTATATATATATATTAACAAACTTGTTTGTTTTTTTTACTCCTTGGTATTGGCTCTGGCCCTTAAAATCCAATATCAGCCAGCCTCTTAAATATAAGATAAAAAAATAAAAAAAAACATCTAAATTAAGCATGAAAGTAAAAACAGCAGGGCAGCTAACGTCTGGTGCAAACTATGAATAAATTAACCCAAATTTAAATTCATTAAAAGCAGCAGCAAACAGAAAAGACGTTAAATGTTTTCTGGGAGTTTGATCCTGCAGCAGAAACACTCGGCGCCGCTCCGGCATGTTTCGTTGTGACCGCGGAGACACCGAGCAGCAAAACACTCAGGATCTGGAAGCTGTGGGACCAATAATCAACACGCTTCCTGCTTTCGTGACAACTTTAGTGCCCTGCAGTGCTGTGACACAAATATTTTAATGAAGGGAACTCAAATGCTGCCGGTTTTACTTGCTGTAAATGTGTTTGACACAGCCGATGTCTGTGTTGAAGTTTAGAGCTGAAGCGTTCATTCAATGTGTGAATGTTGTGAAAAGTCTTTCCAGATATGTTGTTGCCTTTTTTTTTTTTTTACATTTCTTCTTACATTTTTTTTAATCATTAATAGACTATTCAATTTTTTTGTATGCGTCGTTCTATTAATACAGAAGTCAACGCTGGAAATCAGCCTTTTCTTTTTCTCTTGATAACGAGACAAATTCAAACAGTTATCAGGAGAAAACAAGCTTTGTTTTCAGAAAAGAAAAAAAAATAATCATAATTTCCTTGTGATTTCAACATTATGGAATTAGAATAAAATAATTGAGCCGTTCGTGGCTGCCGTACTTCAAGGTTGTGAAGCTCGTTTCCAGTTTGAACGCGAGGCCACAACTCAAACACAGGCTCTAAACCTGTCAATACACATACAGCGTGATCTTGTGTATACGTGATGGGATAAATAATCAATGCTAAAATATTGTGATCTTCTGTGACAGTGCTGTTATCAGTTCTGCGGATTCTTGTGGATTATACATATATATATATTTTTTGTTTTTATTATCTCCTATTCTATTAATATTAATAAGCAGACTTTAGACAATATTTGAGTTCCTCTGCAACCATTTCTGCTAAATCAGCAAGTGTTTGACTTCTTTGTGGCTGTTTCACACGATGATGAGTCTGTTTATACCGTGAGCACTTTCTTGGGTGTCCTTTCTACTGTTCAAACATTGCTGCAGAACTGAAAGCACTTCATAAACACATTACACGACCGATCTCTGCTGTGATTACATTATATCTGTCCATTTCGTGGGCTATACTTCAGAGCTCAGCTGCATGTGCACCGCGTGATTGATTTGCAGCAAACCTGTGATTTATTTTTTTTTTTTTCTACTGAAACTACATCTGTGCTGCAAAATAATAATAATAATTTTTTTTTAAAAAGAGAAATCTGCAGGAGGAGATAAATATGACTTAACCCCCACAGAGAGCTGCTCCGTCCCGGGATTATACATAACCTTTAATCCGATCTATTTAGTGTTTGAGCTCTTGCAATCCGCACATCTCTCTCTCTCTCTTTTTATTTGTTTATTTTTACATAATAAATTACACGTCGCCGGTGTGTTTACACCGCAGGAGAAGCTCGCAGCTCTTGTTATGGAGCAGGTAGTCTGACGGGCCCCCCCACCCACCCCTCCACCCCCGGTGGGATGATGGGAGGGTGGTGGTGGTGGTGGTGGGGGGGGGCTCAGTCCAATCTGATTCAGCACCACAAACACACACAATGTTATATCAACACATGTTTTCTTTCTCTCACATGTCATCGTTAGCGTTTAATTTAAGAGGCTTGTTGTTGTTGGTTTTTGTTGTTGTTGTTGTTGTTGTTCTTACCTAGATAGTTGGTCCTGATGGTGTTGGGCTCGTTGTATCCAATTAAGCGTTTATTAACGTCCCAAACCAGGTTGCCGGAGCAGGACATTGTGACCATATGTGGTGTTTAATTGACAATAACATTGAAACTAAGCTAACCCTTCTCCCGATGATGTCGCCGTTTATCTATCGTCGCTTCTGCTTTTCAAGCCTGATCAGATCAGTCCCCCCTTTTTCTTTTTTTTTTTTTCTTTTTTTTTTTTTTTTTTGCCTGTCGGGACGGCGACTGGCGTTAGCCGGCGGCGGCGCTCCTCGTTCGCATCGCTGGAGGTGAAAGACTCCGCTCCTGTCCCGTCTGCGCTGTCCTCCCGAGTTTACCCCGACTGTGTCCCTGCTCTCCGGGCTGCTAACTATCTGTCCTGCTAGCCTAGCCTGGTTTATTTCTGCTAGCGCACAGCGGTCAGCTGTGTCCAAACAACGCGATAAAATGCGTGTTTTGAAAAAAAAAAAAAAAAAAAAAAGCGGAGGGGTGCATTCGTTTTGGTTACGGCCGGAAGCTGTCGGGAAGGAGTCTATCCGGGGAAGCTGGAAATTTTTTTTTTTTTTTTTTTTTTTTTTTTAGATTGTAATGCCCTTATTAGCCACAGTTTTGCCTTTTAATTAATTATTAATGATGAACAGCTGTGATGATAAACTAACCTTTACGTTGAGGGGATTTCAGGACATTTCTATTGCTGTGGAGCTTCTATTTCTTGTATATAATATATATAGATATATACTGTACTGTATATACTGTGCATTTAATATTTTTTACTGCTATTTTATTGCTTTTTTATTATTCTATTATTATCTTATTATCTGTATCTATTATTGCTTCTGTATGCTGCTGTAGCGAAAAAAAATTCCCCTCGGGGATTAATAAAGTAACTACCTACCTATTGCTGTTTCAACTAGCAGGTCAGGTCAAGATCTAAGTCATGACAACACCGTGTACGAAACACTGGAGAGCTTTTAATATGAAAATGTAAGCTTTTAATTTGAAAATGTCATGCAACCTCATCCTGTGATAGACTTTATAGTCAAAGGTCAGTGGTGGTTTGAGAAGGTTAGCCATATCAGTTCAGACAAAAAGAGGAAGAAGAGTTTCTAAATTTTTCGTCTTCTCATCGCATCAATTCTTTATGGAAGAATGTTAATTACTCAAACTACAATATGTGATATCTTGAGATCAGTATAGCAGAGGGATCTTGGAGGTGAGATTTTTGCCAGGATGTGATTTCCAGGGTTACAACAAGAGATGCAAGACATCCGTTCAAGCACCAGTGTGTGCACGTTTCTGCATGCTCTGTGGGAGTCTCCCATGATATTACCTTTTTTGGAAAGAGGAGCAAAAAAAAAAATCTTTGAAGAGTGGCTCAGATAAACTCTACAAAATCCTAATTATGTCTGCTGGGGCGTGAAGCTCTCAGGCCACTGAAGCACAGTTTGGACTGGCAGTAAGAGGTTTTATTCGAGCTGCCATGCGTTATACCTAGAAGAGCCTACAGAGGAAAAAAAAAAAAAAGAAGGAGACCTTTGAAAGATTACTATGATTAAATGACACCCAAAGAATATCTGGTGATATATCCTGGTTTAACCTATTAAAGGTGTAAGATGGATAGATAGATAGATAGATACGACTTTATTAATCCCCCAGTGGGAAAATTTAGTTGACACAGCAGCATAAAAACACAGTTAGGGGGGAAAAAGGTTGACACAATAAGAAAAAAATTACAAATACGTATACAATAACATAAGATAGATAAAAAGATTTTCTTAGAGAGGGAAACAGGTCTCAAGATATAATAGATTATTGGGTTTTTTAGGGTGGTTTCCTTTTCACTGTCTTTTTACCTGCAGGCCAAAACAAGCTGCTTCATTCTTATCCAACCCCTGTTTGTTTGTGCCATATTTAGGCTACAGCTTTTGTTAGAATATTTCCAGGCTCTAGGTTTGTAGTGTGAAACACGTTTCTTCAGAATATGCAACGTTTAAGCACACATCTGAAACAATAAGCTCTCAAATTAAAACTAGGTAGAGAAAAGGGAATCTCATCAGGCTCAACATCAGAGTTAGTGTGATCTCATGTGTATTAATATTCTTCTGCAGCGGTGCATATTTGATAATAATGTTCTTCCACAGTCTTTTGCTCATGCGGGAAAACTCATTATATCCCAATGACATACGGTACTGTTTAGAAAAGTAACACAATTTAATCTAATCGATAGCACTCGACATATTTCTTCATTGAGTTCATTGAGTTTACAGGTGCCGATTGTGTTTAGACTGGTTGATTCGGGCTTTGCATAAAAAAGTAACTTCTCTCTTTTTAGTAGATGGCTTGGCACATGTTTGACTGTGAACCAGTTTTCTACAGATGCAATTCACAGCTGATTCCAAGTTTGATACCAAACAAAACAAAAAACAAGAATGATGTTCAACAACACTTACTGGACTGGATTAACCTGTCAGGGCCCTCAGGCAGAATTGGTCTTCCATAGTTTGTGTTTTTTTTTACTTTCATTGTAAAAAGCTGTAACATTGGTAAGAATTTCTGTTGTATTCTATATTCTATCAATATTATATATGTAATTTGCACTGCACATATTTAATATACGAAGGCCCTATTTACCATATAAAATACATAAGCATTGTTCCTCACAAATAATCTACTATATAAATCAAATAATCAACATTTAAAAAATTAAAAAAAAAAATCTATTATTTTTAATATTTGTGGCGCCACCTTCTTTTTTTTTTTTTTTTTTTTCTTCTCACTTTTGTCTCCACCCACTTGGTGCACCACCGGGCACGAAAGTAACGATCCCCACATAAACCAATCACATCAGCGTTCAGACTAGGCCAGCCAATGAGAATAGTGCAAAAAGCACGTAGCCCCGCCCCTCACGCGGTAGGTTGCGTGGTGCAGAAAGTCACCTCGTCGTTTCCGTCGGGGAGAAGCCACTGACAGCTAACGAGTGCTAACATGCTCACAGCACAGCCCGGAGAAGGTCGACAGTAGGACAGCGGCATCCTCTCCGAGCCTTAAAACCTCCCTGTAATTTATTCACACCATACCGAGGGACTAAAGCAAACTGTTTTTGTTGTTTGTTTGTTTTTTTTAAAGTCTGTGTTTTTTGTTTTGTTTACGTTGAGCCAGCTGAGCTGTAAATTGCCGCTCTTCTCTTCGATCATCTACAATCAATCATGGCTGCGCTGAGACTTTCCTACCACAGGATTTTGGACCGGGTCGAGCACATGCTGCCCGCCAAGCTGAGACCTCTGTACAACCACCCGGCAGGTAATGCGCAGTTTCCTCTCTTTTAAAAAAAAAAAAAAAAAAAAAAAAAAAAGACCCGAGCAGGCTGGGTCTTTGTTGTTGTTGTTGTTGTTGTTGTTGTTGTTGTTGTTGTTGTGCTTTCGGAGACCCTAATCTGGGGGGGTTAAAGCCCGCAAAAGCAGCTCAATCTGTGAAGAATCTCAACCAACTCATTAAAAACAAACCCAACATGAAGGTCAGATTACAGATTATGTCCTTGTCGCGACTACAGCAACAAATACAACCAGCTCGAGGGGAGTCTTGACCCCCTGAACAGCAGGGATTAAGTTGGTCATATCCATGATGTAGTTTTCTAATGACGTGTCATGTCACGGGTGACATTTCAAATGTCTTGTTTTGCCCCCCCCCCCCAAAAAAAAATAAATAAATAAAATTGAAGGATATTCAATGTAAAATGGTGAGAAAATACTGCAAATACTCAGATATAAGGAGCTGAAAACAACATATGATATCTTGGCTTGACTTGGATATGATTCAGTTGTTAACTTATATACTGTATATACTGTGCATTTTATATTTTATAGTTTTTACTGCTATTTTATTGCTTTTCTATTGTTCTATTACTATCTATTGCTTCTGTATGCTGCTGTAGTGAAAAAATGTCCCCTCGGGGATTAATAAAGGAACTACCTAACCTAACCTAACCTAACGCCTGCCTTCCCCCATGGAGGGATATTTTGTCAACCTAATTTCAATCAATGATGGTATTGTAAATATAAGACACCTCCTAATAACATCAACTACAAACCGGTGAGAGAGCACCTCTGTAAAACTAAACATTATGACCTTCGTGACGTATTAGACTGCATCTTTTTTTTTTTTTCCCCCGTTTTGATTCACTTCATAAACTGAATGTTTATCTCCTGTTCGATAAGCACAACTTGCACCAGCCTTAAACTCTCCTCGATGCCGACATTAACCGGAGGGTGCCGAGACGATGGGAGCACTCGGTCTTTTGTTTTGTCTGTGAAGGGGTCACGGGAGCTCACGAGGAGCTCTGGTTGTCAAGGACACAACTTTCTGAGCAGGTTTGAAGGGGCGGCGACAAAACAACCAACTTCCTCAAAGGTGATTTGAGGTGACGGTCGTCCTAGTTTCTCTCTCGCCACCAGCATTGGTTTAGAAATCTGATTCCAGAGCAGCGGTTTTTCTTCTCGGTGTGGTCGCTAATTAAGTTTCTGTGATTCTTCTTCCAGGGACTTGGCAGCACTTAAAGTGTCTTTTGCACAAATAGTCTGTTTTTTTTTTACTGCCTGATAGGAATGTCAACTATCTCAGGGAGGAAAAACTCAGTGAATTCAGACGATATTAAAATTTCAAAGGGAAGGTTTTCATTTATTCATGTTCAGTGGTGTCCTGAGGATCTGATGTTTTTTGTGCCGTTGCATTGCAACACTGATGTCCTGATGTCGGGATTGCATCAACTTTACTGTGGTGTCGGGGGTTTAAGAGGAGTTCAAAGGTCTCGCCATAAAACATCCTATGTTTCAAACTAAATTCAAGCCACACATCACAAACACAACCGTCCTGTAGTGTTTTATAAATGTGTGTTAAAGGCTGCAGCTAATGGTTATTTTTTTATATTTGATTATTTGCTGACAACTTTCTCAGGGAACCAATTGATTTTTTTTTTTTTTAGTGTTAATGAAATGTTAGAAAAATGGTGAAACATTTTCACAATCATGTTTTTAAATGTCGTTTTTTTGTGTGTGTTACTAAGTGAGTTTAGTTTTGATGTTTTCTCACATTTTCTTCCTTTCACTGTAAAGCCAATGACACAGACCTGATAGGTTTGAGGTATACAGGAAGTTTCTGTAGGTTTCATCCTCATACCAGCAGAAAGTCAGTTACCTCAAAGAGAAATCTTAAAAAGCTGTTGACGTTAAACTTAATGTTTTTATATCTACATAAGTGCCAAAAGTCATGCTTCTCATTTGTTTTTACTTCAGGTCCAAAAACCGTTTTCTTCTGGGCTCCCGTGTTTAAATGGGTAAGTGCGTTTTCACACAGTCCTAACTGTGAACTTTAAGGCCATTTCATGCTTTCTGTCCACGGGAGCCAGCGTGACGTGAATTTCATCATCTGGCCAAGTCTGCGAGGGTTTTTGAGAACTCCTCCACGTGGACTCTCTGCAGCCGTGTGCCAGCAAAACAAAACAAAACAAAAAAGGATCTTTTATTTTGTGGAAAAGCAATGTGAGATTTCCCTCTCTGCCCTTTTATCAACGAACATGAACGTAAACAAAGACTCACAGACTCCTTTAACACTCCACCATCGCTCTCACGCCCTGACGTCCACCGCTGTGAAGCAACGACGTGCGTCGCCGGTCCATCTGTGAGTCAAGTAGTCGCTGCCGGACTTCGGAAGGGGCTTTGATTTGTAGATGGTTTCCTGTGATGTCGCCCAAACGTGCATCCGAATTGTGCTGAAATCCTGCGCTGGAAACGGGTCACTGTGGTCGGGACGAGAAAGTTCAGTCAGTGATGCAAAGGGGTGTTTTCTGGATACTTTTTAGGGGCCTGAAGATCCAAAAATGATCCGCAAGCAAAAAGTTAAAAAAAAAAAGAGAAGCATAAGAAAGAATAAACATTACGCTTATGTGGAGGTAGAATAATATGAAGGACTAAACTCGTCACCATTGTGTGATTATTGGTGTTATCAATTCAAATTGAGGCGTCAGCAGCTTTGACGGAGTAAAAACATGGCGGCCTCTTCTCCACAGGGTCTGGTTTTCGCCGGTTTGGCTGATATGACTCGACCACCAGATAAACTCAGCACCTCCCAGTCGGGTGTGTTGACGGCAACAGGTGAGACAAGATGATAATCACTAACATCTGAAGAAAAGCTCATAAATGTGTGTTTGCTTCCAACAAAGGAAACGCTTGCGTATATAACTGTGTAACTCTGGATCACACAATTTCCCTTAGAAATGAAATAAATATCCGTTTTAAATTGACACATGATGATGAATGCGTTGCTTTTTATTTCAAGAACTTAAATCATGTTAAATGGTAACCGAGGGCATATGCAAAAGTTTTAGTACTTGGTAACCAACGATTTGGCACTTTTTTTTTTTTTTATAGCCGCGAATGAGTCTGTCTATTCTTTATTTAGGAGTTTTCTTCTTTGCCAATCACTTCAACTTCTGAGATATCTTAACTTGTAAACTTCGGACATTCCCGGAGAACAAAGTGTTCGTGAACTGCCTTGAAATTCTTTGTGCACGTTTTAAATTCGCGAGTTCATCTGTCCGGTGTTCGGCTAGAATCTGTAAATCTGTGCTAAAGGTGAGCAGCCGCATCGACTGTTTCAATATTGCTTCAAACAAATCTTATCTGTTGCTTTTCTGCCAAAACATCGACTCTGTTCTCGTGAATGACGGCGGTCTGCCGCCAGTGTGCGTAACCTTCGGTCCTCCTGTCGTCCTCCTGCAGGGCTGATCTGGTCCAGATACTCGCTGGTCATCATCCCCAAGAACTGGAACCTGTTTGCTGTCAACTTCTTCGTCGGCAGCGCGGGAGCCTCCCAGCTTTACAGGATCTGGAGGTGTGTTGGGGGTTTCATTTACAGTAAAGACGGCTCGCTGGTGAATTTAGTGATCTTATCGCCGTCGGAACCATTTCAATCATTTATAATTAGGAAATTCAAATTAAGTGGGCAGTAAACTTTAGTTAAGTATGTATTGGTTAGTCATTGCTGATATGAAATCATGGCAACCGGTTAATGTTTGACGAGGTGTTCTGGGTCTGTAGTAAATATAATATATAGTAGGTTTCACGTGTGCTTTGTTTTCCAATGTCAATAAATGAGTTGAGACATTTTGCCACAAAGAGTAAAACCTGCTGAAGGACCATGAAGGCTTGAACAAGTCAGAGAAACACACACAGGTGTGGTGAATAAACTTAACTATGGGTGAATTATAATACATAATACATATGAGAAAAAGCTGTGGTCCTGTCTGGGCTCGGTAGCACCAGCTCACACTCGCTATGGCTATAAAGTATATGTTTTTATACATCACCGAGGTAACTAGTTGCTCAGTCTAGAGAGGTTATTACTAAAGATTTCTATGAGCTATCTGCGACGTTTTCTTGGCAAACTGATCCAACTGACAACACGGATTTCTCTCTTCTTTCCTCCCCGACAGATACAAACAGGATCTGAAGGCCGAGGCTAAAGAGGCGAAAGAGGCTGCAGAGTCCTGAGGGCTCCTCTGCCGCCGACTCTCCACTGCAGTGGACTTAAAAGGAGACTCGTCATCATTTCATGTTGTCTCCGTAACATCCATGCCATAACCATTGTTCTACCACGTTAAGCCTGTTGTCCCTGTTGGAAATATTCACTTTTCCTTAAGTTTCAGATTTCCTCAGGGTGGAGAGAGAGAGAGAGAGAGGAGAGAGAACAAACAAACAAAAAAGCTTTTTTTTTTTTTTTTTTTTTTTTAAACTTGTTAACACACTCAAGAATGGTGGTCATTGACGCACAAGTACCGCTTGTTCAGCAAGTTCTATGATTGTACAGTGTTTAATTTAACGTCATGCTTTATTTCGCGTGCACTAGCTGGGAAGTTTTGCTGTTTCCATCGTCGTTTTTCAGGTGTAGCAATCAGTACCTCGAGCGAAAGTCTCCCACGACGACAACGTTACTCTGATTTGGTGTTTGAGCGAGGTTTAACGAATGTTTCCAAATGAAAGCAAAAAGGATGTCATCGCTTTTATGTTTTCATTTGCTTATTTATAATTTGGTTATAGTCCAGGCGCGTGTACCTCAGCGATGATTAAATCATACCATGTAATGATTCCTTCCATTTTAACGGCTTTAAATCTTTTAATGTGTGAAAACAAATCCTAATTTATGAAACACTTTAAGATTTTAGCTTGTAGTCAAAACTGTATAGAAAATATTAACTTTTTAGTTCTATATCAGAAATACTTACACAAATGCCACATATTAAACATGTGCAGCTTTTTATTGATCATTACCAAGTCATTGAGCAAACACTGTTACTCGCATGCTAACGGTTCTTGATTCTCCAAACATTGATGTTAAAAGCCTTGTTGTTCTTCGGAAGGTGTTTTATATTTTTTTTCTGTGCAAGAAAAATGTTTTCTTTGACACGTTCCCACAGTATTTATACAGAATAATCTCCTGAGTAGTTTAGAAATAATTGGTATTATCACTTAATCTACTGACTGTTTGAACAAATGACACTTTGGAGGTTTGATCATTATGACTCTGTAATGCCAATAAATACTGTTTAACATTTACAGCTGATTTAAAGTACGAGCTTCCTAAAAGTATTTAACCGTTTGATTTTACACACCAACATCAGTTTATTTAAAATGGTTCGTTTTACTTGGTTTGAAAACAGTTCATCAAGTCGGAAAAATGAGCATTTAAGATGTTTGGATCCAAGACATCTGGAGCATTTTGGGAGTTTGACCCAGATGAGAGACTAAAAAAAGCGGACATGTTGGACCCTTTTTATATATATATATATATATATATATATATAAATAAATGAATCTATCTCTCGGGTTCCCCAACTGTCTTAAAGGGCAATTATTACTTTGACAGGCAATTCATAGGCAACTGTTTTGATACGATTAATCACGAAGGTCATTTAACTGGCAGAAATGTCGAACATGAACTTGTTCCAGTTGTGCATTTCTCAACATTTTCTGCTTCCCTGTGTTTGTGATCCCACCTTTGGGTTTTTAGTGCGAATCAGTTCGAACAAGCAGTTCGGGGTCATCAAGTCAATTAAGTTTTTTCTCTTAACTTTAAGAGTAAACATGAAATTCAACATCCCCCTCCAGGCTGATGACAATAATGAGTTCGAGGCCTGAAAGGGTTGTTGGCAGCAGCAGCGTTTTATCAGTCAGTGTTATTTCTAGAACAGTCAACACTTAATGCAGGAGGCTTTGAACAGCTCTATTTGTGTCTCTGACTGCATAAAGATCCCATGAGCCAGTTTCCACTGGAAATAGTAAATATTTTCTCCACACAAGGTAAACTCTTGTTAGGAGACATGAAACTTGATCTTCCCCCATTTACACAGTGAACTACAAGGCAGACAAATCCATTTCAGCTGCACATGGAGTAATCTGCTCAAAGATTTAAAATAAAAAAGAAACAACTGTTACTTATTTAAAGATCAAAGGTACAGAAAACCCACCACTTCCATCTCAGACTGGATTTAGGATTATAGCCTCCGCGTCTAAAGACAGATTATGTTCAGTTTTTTCTGCTTCTGGGTTAAGTGGTTTGAAAACGAGATCACAATCACGGCACCCGGACCGGTGTTGGACCGAGCTCGGCTGCACAGGCGTTATGGATTCAGGTTTGATGGTGTTGTCACGGCGTCAAACTTTACAATCAGGAGCCGGTGCGACAAATCTTAACAGGAGCCTGAGGTCACGATGTGTTTCAAACCGCAGTCCTCAGAAAACATCTAAATCATCCAAAACAACATCCTCATCTGAAGGGAGACGGCCAAACGAAACCCCGATGAACTCAAATCTTTTTAACTTGTTGAAGCACCAGTGTAAAATAAAATGACGTCAACAATGGCTCTGATCCGTTGAGGCATCAGTGAGCCCTAATCTTGCACACCGAAACCGACTGAAGTCATTGCTTTGGTTTTTTTAACTACACGTGTGCTTTTCATGCTACAAACCGGTCTAAATGTTTGCTGTGAAAAAGCTTTAATTGGTATTGAACTCAACAATAAGGGCCAGTTTGTCAAAAATATCCACTGTAAACTAAAATAAAGATGTTTCTAAAAACAACAAAGAGGAAAGGATGGTTTACCACAAAATTTTATTCACAACCATAAACGCTGGGTCAGGTTTAGCGTTTTCCACCAACACGGGGTGCGCTGATCTTCATGGGCTTGGCGATCTTGGGTTTCTGTGCAGTCTTGGCAGAAGTCTACAAGAGGAGAAAGACAAAAGTATAATTTGAAAGTGACAATCAAGTTCCTGAAGAATGTGGTGAAAGTAATGCCATAATTTATGTGCAAGAAAACTCAATTACACGTTCAGAGAAAAAAAAAGAAGTCAAATTCAACTTTAGTGATTTGGTTAAAAAGTTGGAAGACATAAATGGACTTAACTAAACGGGACAAACACACAACGGTATATATCTTACCTTTGCACTTGGGGCAGCGGGCTTCTTGGCTGCCTGCTTTGCCTTCTTGGCCTCCTTGGCAGCTCTGAAACAACAAAGAACAAAAATCAATCAAAACAAGTACAAGTAGGCGATACGGACGTAATCCTGTCGTGTTTTATATTACTGCAAAAAATGAACCCAGAAACTAAAAGAATAACTGCAGAAGTGCAGCCTCGAGCAATAAAGGAAATGAAATGGTTTTAAAAACAAAAAGGGACATCAGATTGATGACGAGCCTGAAATAATGTAATGTTCCTTTAACCAGTCAGACTTGCTGTGTGATACGGTGGCTCGTCCCCAAACTGCTGAAAATGTAATTTTTTTCTAAATTTACCACTTGGTTAAAAAAATTGAGATAAAGCGCAGATGTGTAAAATGTTCATTTAATTTATCATTTCAAAAAATAAATAAATAGTGGATTCACATGTTTTTAAACCAACAGTATCCGACTGGTTTCCAAGTTGACGTGTACCAAAATATTAGTTCACAGTAAAACAGGCTCATTATGGGCTGCAAACCACCGAGGAGTCGAACTAAAATAAGACTCAATGTCCACAACTGTAAGTTCATCGTGTCGCTTCGGCGAACACTCTTTAAAACTCCCGAGTTTTATCGGATTTGGGAGGAATATCCCAAAGTAGCGGACACGGGGGAAGTCGGTCTCCTCACCTGATGGCCTGCTCCCTCTGGGCCTTGCGGACCTCGGGCTTCTGGTTCCTCTTGGCCATGATCTCAGCCAGGGAGGCCCCAGTGATGGCCCTCTGGAATTTCACTGCGCGGCGGGTACGCTTCTTTGTCACCTCTTCCTGTTAAAATACATCAGACGCTTGTTTCAATACACTTTTTCCTGTCTCTAGATGAATTATTCCTAAACATGAACTGAAATCTTGAGTTTTCGCACTTGTCAGTCTGAACCAGAGGTTCATGTCTTTGTCACATTGAACACTAAAGAATTGTGCACACGTACAATACGTTGCTCTACTTGAACTCTCCTGTGATACTTTGGTTCATTTTACTTTTAAGGATCTTTTTCTCCTTCTATTGTTTAATGAGCGATGATACTCGGCCTCAGTTTGCCGCGATTGGTCTGAAAGTCCGAACCATTTAAGAAGTGCTTTCACACCCCGAACTACCTGAACCATGTTTCAGTTTGAGCCTGACCAGAACTTCCTGACTGTGGTCTGAAGGACCTTTAACACCTGCTAGTTTGGTTCTGACAAAACAGAAAAGTCAAGAGGTCCAGACCCAAATCTCCACAGTTACGGTTGAAACCATAAACTTCACAAGACTTGTTGTGAACCTTTGTTGTAACTACAATTTTCAGATATTGCCAAAAACCAACTAAAATTGTTCCTTAGCAACTTAAAATAAACAAATACAGATGCAACAGGATCAACATTTCTCAACAGCAGAGGAGAGTGTGTCTCAACCACCTTTAACACGTCAAGTGTTTTCTGATACCTTCTCATTCACATGGACATTAACAGTTTATTTACCCAAACAAACGTCAAATATTTGATTTTACCAGCCACTAAGCAGGTGCCACAAATACAAAAACAAGTTACTGTTGAGTTACAATGATTAAAAGACAAGCTTGGCATAAAATGATGCCCTGCCGTACCCCTAAAATGCTGTATTTTACAAGTAGTGGCTGCAATGGAATACAATTACACAATACAGTAACGGGTGCGCCGGCATGTTGGAGAGTTTGGAGGCCGGCCGATGCCGAGATGTCAGTCGAGACGTCAAAGGCCAGTACTATGATCTCCAGTTTTTCTATGGCTGCAGGTGTGGCGTGAGCACTGCTGCCAAGCCTGCAAAACGCAGTCCAGCAGCAGCACATAACACGGACTAACACCGTGCACACCGTCCACCCGCAGCCAATCTGATGTGGACGGGGGGGGGGGGGGGGGGGGGGGACCTCGCGTTTAATTCAAGAACAGATCCAGCTAGGTTGTACTGCGGCGGTGCTTTTACAGAAGTTTACACTCGTTTAAACAACAAACTATGATGAGATATATCAAATGCCAGTTTTACAAATCAACCAAATATCGTCACGAGAAGTGGATATACCCTTAAAAAGGTCAAAGCTGCGTGTATATTTTCATTTTCACAGATATGTCCTCGTCAACCATGTCAACAAAACCAGGCTGTTACTTACAGACTGGCCCTTCTTGTGCTTGCGTCTGTACAGCACAGTCCAGTTGATCTGTCTGGGGTTCCTCTTGGCCAGAAATGCAGACTCACACTTGGCGTTCAAGAACTGGAACACCTAAGAAACGCAGAAAACAACTAAATGACCTGCTGTACATTTATGTTGCGTACAAATCCCACGCTGACTCACACATTTGCTGTTCCCTTTAGACACCCGAGTTGTCTATAAACAGATTTTTTTTTTTTAACTTTAAAAAGGTTGCTGCATGTCTGTAATTTCTACATTTACAATAACATTAAGTGTATTAGGTTAGGTAGTTACTTTATTCATCCCCGAGGGGAAATTTTTTCACTACAGCAGCATACAGAAGCAATAATAGAATAGAAAAGCAATAAAATAGCAGTAAAAAATATAAAATATAAATATAAAATGCGCAGTATATACATCTCTATATATTATATACAAACAACCAAGAAACACAGTCAACAGTGTTATTGTTATGTGATGGATTTTGCCAGAGGTGAGTTGGGATTTGTTAACAGAAAGCAGCACGTGGCATTTAATTTGTGATCTGTGAAAGTCAAGCATTTAAAAAAAAAGTCTACAAATCAAACATGCATGTTATTTTCTTACATGTCAATGAAAAGACACATTTTTTTTTTCTTTTAACATCATATTTAAGGATCCTGCGTGGAGACAATTCAGCCAACACGCTTATTTAGTTATCTCTACGCCGACTTGGTAAAACAACAGCACCACAGTCATTGACTGCAGAGCGGCTGAGAAGAAACAACAACAACAACAACAAAAAACTGTTGTTTTATGGATGTTATCGTGTTTAGTTGCCAAATAGTGACGCTTAGCAGCTAATATTAGCAAGTTGAATAGGACTGGATGGAGCCGGCCGGGCCTACTCCTACGTTATATATATATATATATATATATACATACATATTAAACGGCAGACACAGTAAAATACGCGGCATTAAGTTCGAGGATTATAGTTCACACAGTATCTATCAAGACAGATTGCGTAAAAACCGTTGTGAGACTTTTTGTTGTTACCTTTCCGTCTATCCTGGCGTATCGGCGGCCATGGCCGGGGTATATTTTATACCCGCTGAAACTGCACAACTCGACCCTGAAAACGACAAATACGAAACATCAGCGAAAGAAAAGCGAACGCGTTCCCTCGTGGTGTCAGTAGCGTCTTCAGAAAGTTTGTTAAAGTGTTTAGATGGCATTTGATAGTATTCCGTACACTCACTTCATGATGGCTACGAGAGGGCACAAAACCGGAAAGGAAGACGACGGAAGCGGAAACGGACTTAGAGACGACGCGATTCAATATTTAAGAACGAACAAACATTAAATATTTTTCAGTTACTTAAAATTTTGCTGGTTCTTAAAATTAACTATACCCGCTGAAGTTATTTTTTTTTTTGAAATAGTAAAAATATTTTTTATTAAAATTAATACTTTGGCCAATTGTCACAACGTTGACGTCACTATCTGACGGTTGCCTAGCAAGTGTATTACTAAACTGATCGTCAAGCTACTTTCCGGCTTAATAAAAGGATAGTACAAATATGAAAAGACCCGGAAAATTAAATAATGAAATACAAAATAGTTAACATCACTTCCAGTACGTTTTTGTCGTTAACGTTAGCTGGCTTCTTTCTTCTTTTTTTTTTTTTTTTTTTTTTTTACTCCAGCCTGGCTGGCGGGTTTGGGCAACGTTTGCGCGCTGTAGGAAAATTGTAGTCCTTTCAAGGCCCAAAGACACAGCACTTAAATGGGCGAGATAGTCTCTCTGAACTACATTTCCCAGAATGCCCTTCGGTTTCGCAGTTTGACAAGCGACAAGACGCTTCTCGTCTTTCCCACCGGAGCCTCTTTGGCTGACAGAGTTGTCCGCTAACGTTTAGGTGGTGTCCGGGCCGACGAGGATGGGTGTGTCAGATTTACAATTTGACCCAAATGCTGGTAAGATGCCCGTCTGGTGGTTTTTTTTTTTTTTCGGTCAGACAAGCCTGCTTTTGTTTAAACGTAGCTTGTTGTGAGGGTTCGTTATTACCGGCTGGCGTAAAGCTAGCTAACGTTACATGCAGATCAAAACATATAACGTGGTTCGTGCTTTTGTGTCGAGACTTACAGATTGTGTTCTTTGGGAGTTTAACAAAACTTCAATATCAAACCAAGTCTTTTTTTTTTTTTAGGCGTGTTTATGTCCTTGCATGTCTCTGCAGATTGGAGCGAATATTAAACAGCATTTGTGCAGGATATCGATTCCTTTCTGTCCTTCTTGGTCCTCATTTGATAGTCTGCTTCCGTGCCTTTAGATCTCAAGATGTCAGCAATAACATGACGTGAAACGAAAGCACCGGTTAAAAGACTGGACATACTTTCTGGTGGATCTTCAGATGTGATTATCCAGAGCATGCTTGGAGCTTGTGTGCAGACTTCAACTAAAGTTGGTTGGACTCTAACTCTTAAAATAGATTTAAAAAAAAAAAAAAGGTCCTGCAGAATTAGATTGAGAATAAATCAAGTTTAAAACACACCGCAATTCCCAAAATGCAACTCGGTGCCCTTTCAAACTCCATACCAGCAGTTCATTATCCAACATAACCCCGTTACTGTACGTTATCAGGTTAAGTGTTTACCTAATGTGTGCTTCACTGATTTCAGATAAAAAAAGACAATTCTTGTGTTTTTTCCAGTCTGTTGACTGTCTTTTGTTCTTCATCCTACCAGGACCTGTGGCTGATCTCTCTGCTCGGGGCATGCAAAAGCTGGATCCCAGTTTTACCTGCTCTGAAGACGCCCACACTCTCATCCTGGACCGCAACAACATCATGAAGCTGGACCACCTGGAAAGGAGCCCGGGCCTTCAGCAGGTACCGAGTGTCTCGGTGCCTAAATACTGTGCGCGGGTTCCTGTTTCGATATGTTCACGTGACGTCTTTGTCTTTTCCTCCTCAGCTGTCTGTAGCCAGTAATCGTCTGGTGAGAATGATGGGGGTGTCTCGGCTGACAGAGTTGAGAGTCCTCAATCTTCCCAATAACAGCATTGGCTACATCGAGGGACTAAGAGATCTGCTTCATCTTCAATGGCTGAACCTGTCTGGGAACAATATTAAGGTGAGGACAAGAGAGATTCTCATACTTTACCCATATATTGTCATTTATTTACAAAGAAAAATCAACTCGTATATAATACAAATATATCTTTTTATTTTTTATTTTTTTGCAGGTCATTGAGCAACTTCACAACTGTGTCTCCCTTCAACACCTGGATCTGTCTGACAATAACATATCTACCATTGGTGATCTGACTAAACTGGTGGCATTAAAGGTCAGTGTTAATGAATGTGGGCTTCAAAATAATTGTGTTGGTTTTCTTTAACGTATCTTTAATTGATTTTTTTTGTTGTCATTTTCACAGACACTGCTGCTACATGGAAACAGCATCACAACACTTCGCACTGTTCCTGCTCACCTTCCTGCACATTTGTCCATTCTCTCCCTGGCAGAAAATGAGATAAGGGATCTTAATGAAGTAATAATTGTTTTCTCTTATTCAATACAACAGACTGATCTCCTAAGGATATTTATCTTTGACTGACTTCCTTAATCTGATTACTCTGTAGGTGTCATACCTGGCGTCTCTTCATGAACTAGAGCAGCTGTCCATCATGAGTAACCCTTGTGTTATGGCGACGCCCTCATTGCCAACTTTTGATTATCGGCCGTACATCATGAGTTGGTGCCTGAGCCTGAAGGTCCTGGATGGCTATGTGGTGTCACAGAAAGAAGGGTGGGTACATGCCTGTGATGTTCCAGTTTGGTAATTAAGATGAATTCAGGCGCATCATCAAAATGTTTTGATTGTGTGTAATTGTGCATATTTACAGTCTCAAAGCGGAGTGGCTCTACAGCCAGGGCAAAGGTCGCTCGTATCGGCCAGGACAGCATGTGCAGCTGGTTCAGTACTTGGCCACTGTTTGCCCTCTGACAGCCTCACCAGCCCTGGAGACAGCCGAGGATGCCAAACTGGAGAAGATACTCAGTAAACAGAGGTATAGAACGGAATTTTGCAGCACTGCCACATCACATGAACCTAAAAAAAACAAAACACGACACCAACGATTATCATCATCCAGTACCCACTTCATAGCCACGGTAACATGCGTCATTTTTAATCCTTCGTTAAGGAAAGTATTCACTTGAATGTTGTTGACATTTTTGTCTCAGGTTCCATCAAAGGCAGCTGTTAGAGGAGACTCGGGGAGGCTGTCCCAGCCCTCCTCGTCCAACTCAACTAGATGTGGAGAGCCACAGTCCTTCACATGCAGCCCCACAAGGGGGAGCCAGAGAGGGGAAGAGAATCTCTGCACCTGGACCAGCTCCTGCTCAGTCAGTCCCAGAGAAGGGTAAGGAACTGCTTTGTCACTCAGTGGAGCAGTGCTATTTGTTTTTATTGTTTCTCTTTTCAGATACTTGTAATGTAGAGCTTTCTTTTTCTGAACCTTCTGGCCCGTCTGCTTTGTGTAGAGCCGGTCGTGCAGTTCAACACCTGGGTGAGCTGTGATTCTTCTCATCTATCGCTGCCGGTAATTCGCAACTCGAGGCTCGGAGAGGAGCACATTTATTTGGAGGACGTACAGACAGATGAGGACAAACTCAACAGCAGCATGGTTTCCTCAGACTCCACCTTTGTCCCCTTCACATCTGATCTGGAGCCACAAACGACGCACTCCGACAGCGAGGACGAGACAGAGACGTTCGAACCTGATTCTCTGGCTCCAAAGAGGCCGGCGCAGCCCAAAAAGCACAACACGAGCAAGACGCATCCTTTGTCCCCAGCGGATAAGCACGAGAGGAAGACGATCACAGACGAAGAAGCTATTTCTGGTGTCGCCACAATAGCAGGATCTCTGGGAGTCCAAGTTAGCACGCCACAAAATATGGATCTGGAATCACCTTCAGACTTTGGTAAAGCAGAGATGAAAGAAGCTCCCGAGCAGGAAGAGGTCGGTGTGTGTGCCAGTAAATTAAGTTTGATGGAAGCCGACAGGGCTGCGATTAAAATACAGTCCTGGTGGAGGGGACAGTACACTCGAAGTTGTCACCCCGTGGCCAAAGAGGTGCGCAGTGAAATCCGCCTGCGCAGGATGCAAGAACACATCCTCTTCCTGTCTGACAAGCTGGACAGGTTAGTGACTGACCAACAATACCAAATACATCATTTCTGTCACAGCGTTGACTCGTTTTATTTTTGGTTGTACTTTCACATTTGGTTGAAAATGTATAAATGTTAATTTAAAGAGCAATGTGGTGTGTTTGCAGTGTGCAGAAGCAGTTTGGGGAAGAGAGGTTACAACGGCTGGTTCAGGAGGAGGCTGTGAAGTTTCTGTGGAAAGAGGTCAGCATTATTTATTATTACCACACATTGACTATGCATATTTTACTATTCATAGTCAAAAATGTAGGTTATCTTTTGCATAATTTCCAGAGATAGACCCTGAAGCTCACAGTTTCCCTGTGCTCTCGCTGCAGCTCCAGTCTATGCAGCAGTGGAAGCGGTCTGTGGAGCAGCAGCTAGCAGCCGTCACTCAGACGGTCCCCCCGCCTCAGATCTCCTCTCCTGGACTTTGGAAGGAGCCCCCAACGGACGCTCCCAGCACCACCAACCCACCCAGCACAGACGTCTCCTTCCCAGACTCTGGCTTCCCGTCAACCAGCGATCATCAGGCAGCGCAGGAGGACAGCTTCCTGAGCAGCGGGACAGCGGACTCTCTGAAGACGGTGCGAGCGCTGAGCCCCGGACGTAGCGGCTTCGCCGGGGCCAGCGACGGTGTGGACAGCGCAGACTGCAGCCTGCTGGAGCAGTACCTGTCCTCTGTGCAGCAGAGGGAGGAGGAGGCTGAGGACACGGTCAGCGATAGAATAGAAACTCCACAGCCGTCTACACCTGGGTCACCCAGCAGGACAACACCGACCAACTCCCCCACGCAGAAGGCAGCAGAAACCACTCCGGGCCCCATTTCAAAGTCCTCATCTTAAAGGCACAGAAGAACCGAGTGTTATGGAGGTGTGGCGCTCCCTCTTGAGACTTAACAGCACTCATCTTGATTACTGACCCACATCTCGTATAACAGTGCTCTTAGTCTCTGCTGTTTATCAAGACTGAATCTAGAACAAGCTTGAAACAGTGAATTACTGTGAATGCAACTCAAGTTCTTTTATATTTCACTCCTTTGATCTGTTCTGTTACTAATGGACATGTTCCTCTCTCTATAGACAACGATTGTGACGTGGCTTCAGAAGGTACCAGTAATGCGAAACCAGGTATTTTATGCGAGTAGGTTACTACTGCTGCTGATAAATAAAGGCATTTTTTTTTAACTTGTTTTGTCAACATCCACTGTATCAAATGCTTGTTACAAACTACAAAAACTCACATTAGGAGTTGGTGTGTTTCACGCAGTGCACTTGTAACCACAGATATGCTATATTATACGTGTTGTGGCTCAACTTTAGGTTAACATTACGTGATGATTAACAGAAATGTTGTAGCATCCCTGTCTTAAAAAAAAAAAAAAATGTAAATAAATCTGCAATTATACTTTTCTAAATCTTGTTTGGTTTAATGTGTTGAAGTTTTGTAAAAAAAAAAGAAGGGCTGCAGCTAAAAGTTATTTTCACGGCAGGAGAAGCACAGTTGAGGGAAAATGTGTTAACGATGGCTCGGTTCCATTCAGTGTCCCGGTGGGTGAGACTGCACAATACAAAGATACTGGAAGAAGCGAAATGGAGTGCAGCCATTTCAATACGATGTCAGCTCCGCCTGTGCTGTTCCTACGACAACAAGCGAAAACATGTGCTGTAGAAGAGGTCGCACAGGCCGACCAGCAGCCAAACACACTTGTTTTCAATATACTTGTGAAAAAAAAAAAAAAGAAATGCTGCGTTTAAATGGGATCGTATTTACTGGGTGCACGAGAACAGTTCATATGAATGGCCCTTTGTGGTATTCACGAGGACCCCAAGGGTGGGATGGCCTTCGAAAAAGCCTGCCTGTAATAAAAAAAAAAAAAATTATTAGCTGAAGAAAATTGTTTGAGAGACTGAACTTTGTATTTAAGGACATTTTCTCATAGATACAGCAAATCTACACTGTTATATTTTCAGGGTGGTGGTGGTGGTGGGTGTTGGGGCCCTCAGTGATAGCTTGTCACGGGGCCGCAAAATCCCAGAGTTCGCCCCTGTATTACAGTCAACAACATCCATCTGCAGCCCGCACACTGTCCACTGACCACCAGAGGGCGCTGTGAGACTGAAACCCCCCCCCCCCCCTTCTTTCCCCCCCCCACCCACCCACACACACACCCTTACGTTTCCTCCCATCATGATTACTAATCTGGCGGAGGATTCTCCAGATCACTACATCCTTCTCCGATGTGCTTCACCCGGCTTGGTGCCCCTCTTCTCCGGCACAGGCGCCTCGGTCCTCCTCAGCGTCACATCCCCCTGCACAAGCGGTCCGACATCACGCTACCGTGTAAGTCAAACCAGCATTACACGGCTCAACCGCCGCATCAGTGAACGCAGATGTGAGTTTTTTTTTTTTTTTTTTTTTTCTTCCAAAAGTGGGATTATAAATCTACAGTAATCTGCTGACGTGTATTAGACATTATGATCCACCATTTCTTTGTTGTTGGGCTCTTGCGTCATTGCAGCCGCTCATGTGACCGTCAGAAGGAAAGAAAGAAGGAAAAAAAAAAAAAAAGATCAATCTCACGGTTACAAATATCTCAAGATGGAGATGAGCCGGAGCATCGGGGAGATGTTGACCGTCATCAGGGACATTTATCCGTGCAAGTACCTCAGAAACGCAGCGCTGTGGGAGAATTGAAACGCTGCTGGTCGTAGCATACAGAAATATCTGTGAATTTACAGGCTAAACAGCAGGTGCAACCACCTTGAGTTGCACTTCCTTATAGGATTAGGCTGCAATGGTCGATCGAGAGATAACCGATTTTGTTAATGAGTCAAATGGAGGCAAACACATCCTAAATTCACCGGTGCTGGCTCGTCAACGACATACAGTCCAGTGTCCTTCAAAAGTACAGAAAACACAGTACAGTAAAATGATGAGTTGAATAAGATCAAGCTTGAGCTTTTATTTTACTCTCTTTATATGCAAGTTGCGTGTGAATCTCTTGGTTTACATATTTATTTATACTTCCCCCTCCTGGTTCAGCAGTGCAGTGAAATTTCAAGTTTTTTTTAACATGAATCTTGCTGACAATGCAGATATATATATATCTATACTGTATATAGGTTGACAAGCGCATGCAGTGTAAACTAATATATAGCTGACAAGTGTTAACTCACTCGGTACTTAAAGAGTACCAGGTTGGACCCCTTTTTTCTTCATCAGAACTGCTTTAACTTGTCTTGGCATGCTTTAACAAGGTGCTGGAAACAATCCAAGATTTTCATTCATAACAACACGATTGCGTCACACAGTTGCTGCAGATTTGTGTGCGGCGCCTTTGTGATGTGAATCTGTTGCAACACATCACAAAGGCGCTCTATTGGATGGAGATCTGGTGACTGTGGAGGGCAGTAAGGGAAGATGATAGGAGATTTATGATAGGAGATCAGCCAGAGTACAATTAATCCATAGTTGGTACCGTGGAGGTTGGTAATAGTGAATGTGTTGTACATTCGGAGATGCTCTTCTGCTTACCTCGGATGTAACGACTGATTATTTGAGTTCCTGTTGCCTTTCTGTCTGCTTGGTCTGGCCAAGTCTGGCCATTCTTCTCCGACCGGATGAACCACGGCTCGCTGGATGTTTCGTCTTTCTTCGTACCGTTCTCTGTAAACCTCGGAGATGGTTGTGCATGAAAATCCCAAAATGTCATCAGTTTGTGAAATACTGACCCCATCCTTTTTGGCAGCTCGTTCAACCAGCAGGTGAACAGTAACCCAATACACCAGCTCTGCCATAAATGAAACTTTTATGAAGCCGATGTATGATTTGTATTGTCACTGATTTGACTGTGGAGTTTAGATAGCTAAAATATTTAAATATTGTTGTCAGTGGTAACCTGTTCATTTTCTGTTCCCAAAGCTTACATACATGTAAAAATAGCACATTTCTACCTCAGGTATTGAGGATTAAAAGTAAAACACTTTGCCAAATAGAAACACTTGAGTAAAATGTTTTTTATTTTATAATTACTGGGTCTTAGTGTCCAGCATACAATAACTTTAAAGGCACCAACAACACTTTTGCATTAGAATCAAAGAACTTTGTTTTTTCATAAGATCAAAAATCAAATCAGCCACAAAAAGATGAAACACAACTGTTTTGCAATCTTCTAACTGGAGGAACAGCACAGATGACTGAACAGAATAAATCATGAACAGCTGAGCAATGAAACGTAAAATTTGCTTCAGTTTCATCTGAATTCCCTAATAAATTAAAAATTTCCATGTCATGTTATTGTGATTGTAGTTGATATTTCTACAATTTATCATCAAATGGTCTCAATCTGCACTACAGCATGTGTCACAAGTATTATAATCCAACCGACTTTGAAAAAAAGATTTAATCTGTTCTATAAATACACTTTTCGTCGCTTGTCTGACGACAACTCCTCTCAGAGATTTATCTGCTGGGATAAAAATATATTTGGGACAAAACGTTACTCCGAATTTTGGCATTATCTGAGATTTTTATGTATTTTTCACAAACATGAACAAAACAAATTGTAGTTTTCTTTTTTGTTCATCTTTCTTGATGACAGTGCTCATGGATTCAAATAAAATGATGCCATCATCGCCGTGGTGACAGCGGAGTGTAAAACAGGGCCTGATCATGGGAGACAGACGGAGGTCACCATGTGTCGATATTTGTCCAAATATGCCCTCATCTTCCTCTTCCTAGGACTGTCTGGCCTCATCTTCCTGCTGCGCAACATCCACACTGTAGAGGTGAGGACAGAACTGGGCTACTTGTGGCTTTTAATTGATGGATCTTCTAAAGGAAATCCAAAGTGAAATTGGATTTGATGGATTTTGGGCTTCAAATGATGTAAGGAGAGGTGAACCGGAGGGTTAGACGAGCAGCTTTTTATCCAGGATTTTCCACTGTTGAATCAGGTTTAATATCTGAAGGGACACGCGTCTGCATTTTGTAGAACAGCCAATAGGATCGCCCTCTGTCTGAAATGACCTGTGATTGGCCTAAAGTCTAAGGGTAGATCTTCTAAAAACCTGATTACGGTGCCAAGAGGAGGCGCAAAGGTGTAGTTTTCTCTCAGAAATATTGAAAATGCTGAACGTTTTTTTTATGGATTTTTTGTCTAAAACAACCGTGCTTAGCTTTTAGCTTCCGTATAAAAGTAGCAGAAGACAAGATCAAAACCAAATCCGAAAATACTGGATCCTTTATTTCCCATAATGCAACACATAGTATAATTTTGTCAGAACCTGCCTAGTAAATGTCTTCAAAGCACCCCTGTTTAAAAACGTATGCTAACAAATGTGCACTTTCCGACCCTGACGTCATCAAACCTTTCAGACTTGATTTACAGAATAAGTGGATTTTTATATCTGTGGAGTTCTCCTTTAAGTAACATTAAACTGGTGTCACCAACCTCCTGTATTACAGTCAGTTACATTCAAAGGTTATTTCTCCTCAGAACTGGAACTGCCACACAGTTTCAGCCCTGTACCAGCTGCAGAGCAGGATCCAGTCCTCCTTCCTCCCCGTGAGTCTCCCGACTTTTCATCACAACCGCACCTTCTGTGCCCACCTGGGCCAGAAACCCTCCCGCGAAGATGAGCTGGAGGAGCGCTACCTGTTGGACTCTATCGCCTGGCCCGGCCCGCCGTCTCACTCTACGCCAACCACCCTGCGCCACACCAGCGACCCCGTGCACAGCCTGTTCGCCATCCTTCCCACCAAAGGAGGACGGGAGTGGCACCTGGGCGACCAGCTGGAGGCCCTCGTCCAAATGCACGACTTCCAGGGTCGTCCCAAGCGCTACGGCGGGGATTTCCTTCTGGCTAGACTCCACTCTCCGGAGCTTGGAGCGGGTGTAGCAGGGAGGGTGGTGGACCACAGGAACGGATTTTATTCAGCTCTCTTCCCACTCCTCTGGGTGGGGACTGCACAGGTGGAGATTACATTGGTGCACTCCAGCGAGGCCGTTGCTGTGCTGCGACGGCTGAGGGAGGAACGACCAGATCGGGTGTTTTTCAAGAGCTTGTTCCGCTTGGGCTTCCTGTCAGAAACTACTATGTGCAACATGTGCTTGCCGCCCGACCAGCAGCCTCTGTGCAACTACACTGACCTTTACACAGGTGAACCCTGGTACTGCTACAAGCCTAAGATGCTCAGCTGTGACACAAGAATCAACCACGCCAAAGGAGGCTACCTAAAACACCTCATCACCAACAAGGAGGCTCTGCTCTTCCAGAGGTTTGTACTGTCGTACAGGAGGAACATACTGTGTGCTTATGCACATATATTTGTGTTTGACAAAAAAAAAATCAGTAGGTTGACATTTTGTATTTTTTCTTACTTTATCAAACCCCATGAAAACACCAAATACAAAGATAGAATTGATCCCACTAATAAGACTGCATTTAAAAAAATGGACGTGGCCTTTGTGGCGTCACACGAAGTCTTCCTGAAAAGCATGTTTTAAGGCTCAGCTGGTATCTCTGGCTGTCGCCTTCTTGGCAGTGGCTGACTCCGCCTTACCTGGTTAGTCCAGTAATGGCCAATAAGGTGGTGTGAAGGTGGAGCTGAGGCCGGCCTAACAGAGCCTGGTTGCCGAAACCAGCAGGAAGTTTGCCGATCGTGATGTCACCGACCTGTAAAAGCAGCCTCACCCTTAACTATGCATATCTTAAACCCTTAATGCCGTTAAAACTAGCGAGTTGTATAAAAATGTATTCCCCATACAGTACAACATAGCGATCTGTTGGGATCGACTCACGCCTCAAGTGGACACTCAAAGAACTGCAGGATTTGGCGTTTATTGGCTTTATTTTCAGACCCGGATTGTTTGTTGGTTTTGGTCTTCATTGTTCGCAGTAACAAAAATATTGAATATTGTCATCGGTGTCAACTTTTATAACTAAATTTTTTGTTGTTGTTTTTTTTGTATGTGTCAGTGGAGTCAACATCAAAGTTCACATACACGCCTCAGGACCTGACAGAATCAATGTGCTGCCACGGAGAGGTACCTGCACAGTAACGGCTTTAGTTTGTGCATCATTTCACAGTTTGTGCTTTCATTTATTCTATGAATTTTTTTTTTGTTTGCATCATTTCTCACTTTTTATCAGATAACACAGAGGAGGAAAGCAGCACAATAAAACCAGACTCTTTTACGCTCGCGCCATCTGGTTATTACTACGAGGACTCCTGGAGGCCGTTAGGTGGCGTTACAATGCGTCAGTTTAATCAATCGTGGGCCGTCGCTCAGTGTTTGAAGAACAAGGTGATCAACATGTACGGAGACTCTACTGTGCGACAGTGGTTCGAGTACCTCATTGCTTTTGTACCAGGTGAGCAGTTTTGTGTTTTTGTCTCATCTTGATTGAGTTTTACACTTAACTCGCGCGTCCAACTCACCATAACTTTAATGTCTCCCATCTTATCCAGAGTTAAAGGAGTTCAACCTGCACAGTCCTAAAAACGTTGGGCCTTTCATGGCGGTGGACAGCACCCATAATATCCTCCTGAAGTACCGCTGCCACGGCCCTCCCATCCGCTTCTCCACCGTCATGTCCAGTGAGTTGCGCTACATTTCAAATGAGCTGGACGGCCTCTCCGGGGGCCCCAACACCGTTGTGGTCCTCAGCATCTGGGCCCACTTCAGCACCTTTCCAGTGGAGGTATACATCCGGCGGCTTCGCCACATTCGACGGGCGCTGGTGAGGCTCACGGACCGAGCACCGGGGACGCTGGTGGTGATCCGGTCGGCCAATCTCCAGGCCCTGGACCAGGAGGTCAGCCTGTACAACAGTGACTGGTACTCCCTGCAGCTCGATAAGGTGCTGCGGGCCATGTTCAAGGGACTGAACGCCCTGGTGGTGGACGCCTGGCAAATGAGCTCAGCACACCATCTCCCTCACGCCCTCCATCCTCCTCCAGCCATCGTCAAGAACATGATAGACACGCTTTTGTCTTACGTTTGCCCAGAGAATTAGAACAGGGATGATGTTGGTGAAGGAGACTTCATCCGTCAGTTCTACAGTTGGGCCTCTTTGAAAAGTGTTTTCCAAAGCTGCATTCCCTTTAACTACTTTCTCACAGAGGGACTTCTGGTACTCATCTCTTTGCTATCACGTTTAATTTCATCCCCACAGAACTTATTTTATTCCAGGAATGCCAAAGACTTTGGCCCAGAGATTGTTACTGCTTGTCTGTCATTGTTACCAAAGTGTTTTATTTTGTGAGTGTGTGCAGTATTTTTACTTTTATTTTTCTGCATATATTTGTATGTTTCGCCAAAGTTTAAACTCTCAACTATTTTTCTCAGGCTGTTCACCATTGCAGAAAAAAACAGGAGTTTTCCATGTTTTCCACATCGGACACGTGATCACAGGTTTACCACATTTACCACATTTATGATTACTGCAACATATAATAACATGGGAATTTACATGGTCTTCACACATTACATCATGAAAATGTTCCAAAAACACATTTCCCATGTGCTCAATCACATGCGTTTTTGCACATTAAATTCAAGTGTTTTTTTCTAAGAGCAGTTTTAATGTTTTTCAGCTTTTTTTTTGTCTTGAACGATGTCTCTTTTTGCTGCTGTGTCACTTTATGTCAAATCAGGATTTTAAAAAGTTTTCTATCCATTTTCCAAACTATAGACATAAAAAAAAATATTCAAACAACCACGTGGTTAAATCTCACCCTTGTGTGCTTGTTTATGCTTATATTTCTAAATGTTTTCTACATGTTTACAGCACAAATTACGAATCACTGTAACTAATGTGATCATTATATCAACGGGAGAGTTTAAAAAACCAAACGAGCACCCTTAACAGATGATTTACAGAATAATTATCAACTCAATTGAAATTCTTGAGGAGAATCTTTTTCACCTTTTCCATCTGACGTGTACAAACCTGACTGTCCCTGCACGGTATTTAACTCGACTTTTATCTGATGGCTTCTCTCACTCACAGATCGACTCGCAGCCTTTCAGCCTCTCCACCTTACAAATGTACACACATCAAACCACAGCAGAGATATGTGTTCATGTGAGGCGTGACCTTTACAGACATTTCTAATAATTCTTTATATTACAAAGAAAAAAAAGATTTTTATATATAAGATTTTAATTGTAGGTGTTTTATATTGATATTTTGAACCTGAAAAAATACTGTATGTTGTCACATGTTCATCATAAAAAAAATAAAAAAAACACTGGAGAAGAGAGTGAGGGGTCAGTGAGATTTATCAGGTCTGTAGGATACAAAGAGAAAATGTGCCTATTTGTGTATAATTCTGTTTGTCTCTGGCAGCGATCAGAGGCCGACATGTCAGACACTTGGTCATAATTTATACATATATATGTATGAGCCGAGTTGCTGTCATGTTTGCCAGTATTTGCTCTTGTCAAATGTGTGCTTTTCTAACTGTCATAAGGAGCAGTGTATGTGAAAGTCGTTTGTCATTTGCTTTCTCAGACTTGGGGTTAGCTAACAAAAAAAAAAAAGGTATAAGCAGGAGCTGGGCGACATGCCGTCATGATTTATATATTGTAATGAGGAACAATATCACCAGGACTTTTGGTTATTATGAGCTGGTGATACATTTGTTGTGATGCCTTTTCCTGATCTGATCATGTGGTGCAGCTCAAATAAACTAAACGGACAATATCTCCTGTTTCTCGTGTGTGTTGAATTAAAGCACAGGTACAATGAGAGATACAATCTTAACTTTTAGTTTGAGAAAAGGAAAAAGCAAACAAAATCTGCAGACTTCAATATCTGCGCGGCACAGGAGTCGCTGCTCAGACTGAGTGTCTGCAGCTTTCATTTTTGATCTGATCTGACGGTATCACAATCCTGAGTGCACCAAGTCATTTGGAAATATTTTGTTTAAAAAAATACAACTTTGCCAATAGCTGGCATTGACACACTGATATTTATCAGCCTTATGTTGCAAATGTAGGAGATTTGATGGGAACTTTAAACCAGCTATTAAAGGAGATGTTCTGCACAAACACCATGACTACATTTTATTTGTCTGCTTACATAAAAGTAACAAAATACATTCCTACATTTTTTTTTTTATATCTTTAAGAAACAGCTGATTTCAGATCCGTGCACAGTTCATAGTGGTAAGGCTGTGTGAGGGTATCTATTTCTATCATAACATTTTTATGGTCTAAATGTGAAATGGCCTGCAGCACCTTTTTTCTTTTTCATCTGCTTCCTGTCAGACCACGTGCAGGGTGAATTTTACATCCAAGATATACCTCACAGGTTTTGTTGTGGAAATATAACTATAAATCCACCAGCATGGAGCAGTCGATCCTCAGTGAACCCAAAAACACATGAGAGAGGGGAGGTTCAATTACACGACACAGGATGTCGATACGGAGTGTTCCAGCTTTAAGAAACCATAACATGAAACCATACACTACCGGTGTCAAATTGACAAAATGCCACCATTCACACACATTTTGTTAACAATTTTATTTAAAAAGTTTGCTGTTCTGGGCAGCACGGTGGTGCAGTGGTTAGCATTGTCGCCCCACAGTAAAAAGGTTCCGGGTTTGAATCCGGACCTGGGCCTTTCTGTGTGGAGTTTGCATGTTCTCCCTGTGCCTGCGTGGGTTCTCTCCGGGTACTCCGGCTTCCTCCCACCATCCAAAGACATGTGTCTCAGGTTAATTGGTGGTTCTACAAATTGCCCTAAGGTGTGAATGGTTTTTGTTTCCGTCTGTCTCTATGTGTTGGCCCTGTGATGGACTGGCGATCTGTCCAGGGTGTACCCTGCCTTCGCCCAATGTGACCCTGTTCAGGATAAAGCAGGTATAGATAATGGATGGATGGAAGTTTGCTGTTCCCTTTGAAAACTTTAAGCAGCTCTCTAAAGCTTGCACAGCGTCATGTTCTCTAGGAGTGAAAGATACAGTTCATCAGTAACTTTGGCAAAAAACACAACAGGCAGTACAAGTACAAAACTAAACAGGAAAACACACCACTGAGTACAAAAACATCCAGATGGTGACTCTTAAATCCCCAGAAATGCCTCCACTGAACACATTCAACAACAAAAATAACCCATTTATTCAGGGAAGCAAAGCCAACAAGGCAGAAGTACAGGCCGATCCGACAATGTTTACGGTCCTCTGTGCAGGTTTAAATACGTTGACACGAGTGTAAAGATTGAAGGAGCTTTCTACAGGGATGAGCTAGATGAGGCTTCTTTAACAGCCAGAGGTTTTAACTCGTAATACTGAGCAGCGCTGACCTGAGGTCACACAGAAAGAGGCACAGAGAGTTTTATATCTTAAGCTTTGAGATGAGTCCTCTGTTCATTTGTGGTGGGACACGAGAAATAACTGTGGGATATTGTGACAGTTTTGTTTTTTGAAAATCTGGTGAAAGGAGTGTAGTTAAAGTGTGCATGATGTCTGATATGCTTATTGTGAAGTTATACAATGTTTTTCTCAGGAAACTGATCAAACAAAAAGTACAGCACAAAGAGGAGAAAAATGTCAACACTTGGAGTATATAGAAAATCTTATGTTTGTTTGGCATTCAATCATAATGAGTAAAGTCCATCTAAAAGGCAGAGGGACAGAAATAAAAAAAATAAAAACCTGAAAGGCAAGAATCAACTGGAAAATTTCTGAACGGAGGCATTGCAAAAAATTGTACGTGACATCACTGAAGCATATTAAGTTTAGACAGAGACAGAAGACGAAGATCACACGTCCTGGACGTTCATGGCGTCCTGCGGCCAGCTGTACGTGTCCAGAGTGAAGGAGTCGTAATCGGGACTGTAGATGTGAGACAACACGAACGCCTCCTTGTCTTTAGGCTCCGGGTACACTGAAGCGATGTTGTGTTTGTATGCATAGTTGACGACCTGGCAGAGGTGGGAAAAAAAAGTGGTTATCAATCACTTTATTTGATACAAAACAGGCAGTGGAAATATCAGTGTTGTAATCTGTGTAAAGATCATCTACCTTCACTGCAATCTTGAAGGACACCTCTCTTATGGTGCTGAGAGGAGGATACAGTCTTCCCTCCGCCAGGTTCTCCTCTGTTACCATGTCAGCTATCGCCTGAGAGAGACAGGCAGAACAAATAAAACAAAGTTGATGGAAAAATAATGAACTCGTATAATCAGGCTTTTCAAATATGTGTCTATCTGTTGCAGAACATGTTTCTATTGTCTCAGTTACAACGTCTCTGTATCTCTTTCTTGTGATCTCTGGCCACACTCAGTACGAGATACAAAACAGGATATACAAGAGGAAGTGGGAGTGACTGTCAATTGTTTGTAACACCGTATGAAAGCTGAACTACAGAGGAGTGACTTTGAGCAATGATGGACACCTCTCTTTGAGTGTACATGTATTTGCTCCTTCTTGCAAGAATAAATGTCCGATACGTTTGATTTTGAATCCAGCCTCGTGAGTAATTTTTGAGTAGACATAATTGCAGAGAGGAGGTCTGCCTTAAAATAACAGTGTGTACAACAGGAGGGAAGTGCTTGTTAATTGACATTCATATAATTCTTACATATGGTCTGAATAACAGGAATATGGTCTTTTTCACATCGAGGGATACACTTTATATTGACTAATGTACAAAAGCCAACAATTTATTGATCACACTGGTGTCATTTTTGTTGTTGAATAGAAAATCCTCACGTGAATATACATTACTTTGCGACATACAAGCACTAATCCGTCACCGAGTGTAACGTACCTCTGCGGTGGTGAGGAAGATGTCTTCAGATATGTGGCGCACTCTGCAAGCTATAACGCCCAAAGCGACTCCGGGGAAGACGTAGGCGTTGTTTCCCTGCCCGGGGTAGAAGGTGCGTCCGTCAGCCAGCGTCACCTTGTTGAACGGACTTCCACTGGCAAAGATGCCCCGGCCCTGATCGAAGAGAGGAAGGGGGAGATAAGACAGTCACTTCTGCAGAGACAACAGAAAACAACTAGGAAATAAAGCTGATCATGTTTGCATGCTGAGCTTTTCGCAAGTGTTGAGACTATTTCATGAGCTCATAATGCTTAAATCGACCAATTCATTTAATTTCTGGAGGAAATTCTTGCTGAGTCTCTAAAAGTCTGAGCTGTAAACTTGACCTCAGTATAAAATTTCCCACCTTTAAATTGAGGCAGAATGAAATGGACTAAAACAGCTGAATTTGTGAATCAGTTGAGACGTTAATGGAGCGTAAAAGGCAGAAACATAAAAGAGCAGCGCCATGAAATAGTGGTAAATTAATGCAGACTTTTAAAACATTAAAAAACAATGTGGTAGTATTTACAGGATAGGAGTCCAGAAATATACACAACATATCTGTGTGAGAAACACAGATTTTAATAAATTAGAAACTTCGCAGTAACTCTAATGTGAACATTACCTCTGTGAGCTGGTAGCATTGCTCTGCCGTGCACTCTGCCTTGCTGGTGGGATTACTCAGGGCAAAGATGATCGGCCTCGCATTGAAGGACGCCATGTCTTTGATAATGTTCTCGGTGAACGCTCCTCCGATTGCAGCCACACCTTCAAATTCAGCAGTTTTCAGAGGGAGAATCCATCAGTTTCCAAATAGCAGTGACTTAAAACTAAACCAGCTCCAATGAGAACAGTGTTTGTAGGATTCTGCACCAGGTTTCATTAGTCTTCGAATTGTAGTTTTCCACCTGGATCTGTTTTTCCTATTAATTATATTGCATCAATTTTATTCTTCCATGTTAATCATCAGTGTTGCAACTGCTTGGATTAAAAGGCTGAAAAATGTCCCTGTTCATCGTACATGCAGATACATTACAAAAAAAAAACTTCCTCTAAACGTTGAGGCATCGGATTAAATGAAAAGTGAGGATTAGTTGATTTGTAGCAAATTAACCGAGTTGTTACTGAGCTGCCGAACGGTGGAGAGAAAAAAATTCACCTTTAACAGATTTCTGTGTTTGTCCACAACTGGTCAGGGATAACCATGAATGGACGAAACAAACAATGTGGGTTATAAAAGTGTTTTATATGTATATATGAGACACTGACTGAAACAACGTGCTTTGGAAGCGTGTTCTTTACTGCACCGAGCCTCCCGCTCCACTCACCTATGATGGCGGTGGGTTTGATGGTGTGCACCACCTCCTCCAGCGTCTTCAGGTGGGGGTGATTGTGAGCAAACTCCTCCTTCTCGTGGTTCAGATGGCTTCTCCCCTGCGTTTGAGTATACATGTACATGTCCACACGGTGCTGTTTACATGTGGAGACCATGTGAGTGGACACGTTACCTTGACAATGAGGCCCTTTGAGTCCACCATCCAGATCCTCTTGGCTGCTTCTTCTTTAGTCAGTCCCTCTTTGGCCATGGCCATTATAAGCAGTTGGGCAATACCCAGAGCAGCCTGGGAAAAAAAAGAAAAGGAAGTCTTAATTCTCTCTTAATAATTTAAGATGTGATTTTTTTTTTTTTTTACTCGATAACAGTATGAAATCGTAGAGAGCAGATGGTCTCACCTCGCCTGCCCCCTGGAAAACAAATGTGTGGTCTAACAGTTTGTTCTTGGTGATCTTCAAAGCAGCCAAAACCCCGGCGACAGCTACCGAGGCCGTGCCTGCAGGGAAAAAAAAAAAACACAGGCTTGTGATAACAGATCATGTGTGCCAGTCGTGACCAGCCTGACCAAAGAGCACTCTTATTCTTTCATTCTGGTGTACAGCAAAAAGGAAGACATTTGGAAGAAAAAAAAAAAAACACAACTTTGTGAAATGGATCATTTAGAAATATAAACAACTGGTTTCAAAGTGAGTGAATCTTGAAATATTGAGTTAAAGTGAGAACATTTAACTTTTGAAAGAAGAAAAAACACAATCTTCCTTTGACATGAGGGGCAACGAGCAAAAAATACAACCCGGGTGTGTGTGTGTGTGTGTGTGTGTGTGTGTGTGTGTGTGTGTGTGTCTCTGCTTCAGCTTTACTGATGCCTGATGTGATCTTAGCTCAAGTTAGAAAACTGTGGTGGCGGGGCGTGGTTTGGCTCAGCTGCAGGAGGGACAGATTGGGGGAGTGGTTCAGGGAGCCCTGCCTGGAAGAGGCTTAATTGGCACAGCTGCAGGCAATTATTGATTTGTCTCTCTCCAGACACAGAGCAGCAGGCTGGCTGCGGAGAGGACGTGTGCTGTATGCTCGGCAGGAGACCCCAAGTGTGACAAAACTGAGAACATCTTTTTACGCTGAATAAACACGGCTACCGACTGTACTGGGCTTATTGTTGTTCGTTTGGACCGGAAGAACCCACGGTGACGGCAACATGTCTGTCATAAAAACTTTCTGCAGCTATGTCTTTGTTAGACAGTACAAAGTATGGAGATGAGAGGAAGTAAATGGAGATTAAGAATAACGAGTCCAGTGAGTACCAAAGTACCTTGGATGTCGTCATTGAAGGTGCAGTAGCGATTCCTGTATTTGTTGAGGATGCGAAAGGCGTTGCTGTTGGCGAAGTCCTCAAACTGTATGAGGCAGTTCATCCCGTACCTGCAGAGCAACGGAGTGATCAGCAAGTCATCCGGATTGCCTCCATATGCTCCCGGTACACGTGTTACCTACTTGTCCGTCACGGCCTGCATGAACTCATCGACCAGCTCGTCATACTCCTTTCCTCTGATTCTCTTGTGCTTCAGTCCGATGTACAAAGGGTCATCGAGCAGCGTCTGGATGAAAGTACGACAATTAATCAGTCAATAAAATAATAAAAAAAAAGAGACATCTGCCAACTGTATTTCTGTTTTGTTAACTGTTACCAAGTCACATCAGGAATTCTCTGATCTCGTCCGATATGTAATCTACGATGACTGATAAGAGGCAGACATGAAGTGCTGCAGCAGCAGCTCATAAAACTTGCTTCCTGCGACTGTGACATCAAACTAACCTGGTTGTCAGTGCCGACGTCCAGCAGCACGGGGAGACACTGCTGCGGACGAACCCCGCCGCAGGCCGTGTAGAGCGCCAGCTTGCCCACGGGAATCCCCATCCCGTAGCTGCCCAGGTCACCCAGGCCCAGGATGCGCTCCCCGTCTGTCACCACGATGGCCTGGACGCACACAAACAGGTGTCAGCAATGTGTGCAACACGACCTGAACATCGGAGGAGCGAGCGGCTGCGTGTACCTTTATGTCTTCTTCAGGCCAGGAGTTGAGCATGGTGGCGATGTGGCCTCGGTCATGGATGGTGATGAAGAGTCCTCTGTGAACAAGTAGAGTGAAGTTTGATTGATCTATTTTCTACATGCCGCTGGCTTTTGTTTACAGCTGTCAGTCATGAAAATCAACCATCAGTAAAAAGTAGACTCACATGGACTATTTAGTAAACAAGTATATGACATTAAAACACAATTTTAAAAGATAGAAACTAGATTAGGAGTGCAATAGAAGTTTATTTGTATTTTTATTTTCCACGAACAAGAAATCATCATCATGCAGTACCAGACTTCAGTCTGTGATTTAAAAACAACAAATACCAGCAAAAAGGTTTCTCAATGGAGGCATTTTGTTTTAGAGTAGTCCATTAATCCTTCACACCAGCTGTCCTACTCTTTAGAGAAGATACAGTCGTGATGTAAAACGCGAATGAAACCAACACAAATAGCTTTAATCTCACCGTGGTCTCCTGAAGGCGAGTCCATACTGCTGGCAGGCCAGGCCCACGGTGGGAGTGTACACGATGGGCATGAACTCCTCGATGTCGGAGGTCAGCAGACGGTAGAACAACTTCTCGTTCCTGTCCTGCAGCGTCATCAACAGGATGTACCTGAGACGGAGAGAACCGTGAAAGGTTTTGTTTTAGAAAACATCAAGACATCCTCTGATTTAAATCAACTCTGAATGTTTTGGTTTAATGTTTCAGCATTTTATCATACGGTGCAACTAAAGACTGAAATACGGGGAGAAAAAGGATGCAACAAAGATTCCCACCAGGAGCTGAACCAGGGATGTTGCAGCTCCAGCATGTGGTGTGTGACTCGACTATGCCCCTGCTTCACAAGCCTTTTAATGTGATACTCAATAAACACTATGAATGGAAAAAACAAACAATAAATCATCTCGCGCTGGCAACAGACGTGGCACGCTGAAGAAGATTTGAGCCGACCACTGGCACGTGCCCAAAAAAACAACATTCTCAGTGGGATAAACTCATTGAACATCTGCAGCTGTTGTGTCGTAATCTCTAAGAGGGCTTCCGTATGTCTTATTGTGAACGTCTGCTTGTCTGTTCCCTCACTTGTCCAAAGGATTGACGCGCGTCTCGTAGCTCTTCATGACGCGCAGCACTTGCACATCCTGGGAGAGGAAGCAGGGGGGCAGCAGGCCGTGGATGCCCAGCTGTAAGCGCTCCTCCAGGGTGAAGGCCATTCCCTGCAGGGTGGGAGAGAGCGACCGTTATACAACACAGAAGAGTCTGCAGAGGGCAAAATCCCATGAACTAAACCAGGAAATTCAGGCCACAGTGACTCATGTGTTAGTCATCAGAGTGAGGTTAGCTGTGACTCATACCCGCGCCCAAATCCAGTGGTCTGTCTGAAGTTTTCTCCTAATTATGATTTACATAAAAAAAAAAAAACTGTTTGCATGAAAACTCTGGCAGGGAAAAACTAAATGAAGCACACTGGAAGATATGTTGGCAACTTGGAGCAGCAAAGAACAAGGGGCCGAGCTGTTATTCTGGTAAGCAGCCTCGTACCCGTCTGCCCTCCGGTTACGGTTACTGCTGCTGCTCCTCTGTCTCAGCGTTGGCAGACTTCCCAAAGAGTGATCGGAGGGGAGTGTGAGGTTTAATCTATTTATTCTGTCCAATAGTGACGGAGCCAAAAATGACTCCCCTGTCAGCTCGACTACTCTTCTCCTTAACTCTGCCTCATCGCTCTTCCTGTTCCCTCTTGACTCTCGCACGGCAGAGAAAACACTGACCTAGATGAGGAATAAACCGGCATCCTAGGGTCGGTTTGTTTTACCGTGGCTCTGTGTGCGCTCGTGTCCAGGTAAATTATTCATGTTGACAGAGTCGAGGCGGAAATGTGATAGTGGGTACTCACAACTCTTAGGTCTGCGCAAGCTGCTTGCTTTAGCATTAAAACAAGGTTTAAATGAAAAATGATCAACAGCTAAGGAGCAGTGTAGATTACAGTAAAGAGTTTCCCACTGGACAGTTTTCTGTAGCCGCAAACGATAGTCTGCACAACAAAAGATGTTGCAGCTGGAGGTCATTAAAAGGAGACACTGATGCATTAAATACCGAACCAGATTAGCACCAAACAGGGAGACATCAAGCCCACTCTCTGAAAATAACCTGAAGCCACCAGTGTGGATGGAGAACAAACGTTTTCACAGATCTGTGAACATTGACAAAGAGAAAGTCACAGATTAACAGAGTGAAGCTAAATTGATTAGATCGAGCAGGTAAAGAGGCGCTAAAGTAAACCCATTAAGGCGACACTCCTAACCAGCAGCTGTAGTTAATCCAGACTACACACACATTTTGTTAACACACAAAGCCAAGAGGAGAGAGTGAAACTAAAAACGTGGGTTGAAGTTCAAACTACTGTTAGATTAACCTTTATCTAGACTTATCATGGATTAATAGAAAGTTATAAAACATGTAATATAATTTAGAGCTAAATGCAATAAAGAGGAGAAAGGTTTTCATGTATATGGCTGTGACCTGATTCAGTTTGATGTTTGTGAAATTAGAGTGTCTTCAGTGTGAAACAACAGCACACACAGGAAACAAAACTGTCGTGACGACGGCGAAATATATGTAAAAAAAAAAACATTTCACTGGGAAGTTGTTTTTCTAAGTCTAAATAAGGCTCCACTTCCTGACTTTTCTCATTTAACTGACGTGTGAGTCAGCGTTTCACTGCTGACTAAGCATCAGCGGTGGAAGGAACTGTGACTGACCTCCTTAAAACTAAAATCAAAGCAATAAACTCACTATCTGTCCTTGTACAGCTGGTAACGCACAAAACAGTTTAGGAAAAAATGCAATACAAGCACTGCTGAGGCACCGGGTGGACTGGAAAATGCTGGGTTTTTTCCATGCTAGCAGTGCAAAAAGGAAGTCAATCTATCTGCAGGGAGACAACTCACACTGCTGTGGCATTTGTTTTGTACTCCTGTGCCGTTATCATCTGCTACTTATATGGTATTGCCTGTTTATAGTTGCTCCACTACCACTGTATGCATGTAGAAACAGTTGTTTGAACACAGTGTCAACTTTTGAGCCGCCTTGTTGCAAAAAAACTACACATTTTAATGTGATTTAAAATCCACTCATTAGTTATGTAACAGACTGAAGATGATTTAAAAAAAATAAAAAAAATTTAAATAGCCTGTTTATGCAAAATGACATAATAACCATAACTCTGTTAAAAGTGCCCCTGTTTAGATTTTTTTTTTTTTTAATTTTGGTTTTATATAATTTTTTAAAATAGAACACCATGTGTGCGTTTTGGCACCGCACCGTTTACCTTACATGACCGCCAGGCCTCTGGAAGCCAATGCATTATCACCTCTTTGTATGGAGGTGGGTGTACATGGGTAACACTAACAACACTGCCGGCAGCGTTACACTCACAAAAGCCACTAAAAATGACACAAAAATACCTTAAAGTGCAGTGGTTGTGCAGTATATAGTATATCTGTAATGACATGTCACATGTAAACTCCATTTCATTTCCACGTGCATTAAATGCTCAGCATTTTCCCCACACATTTCATACAATTTGTAGATCAAATGATTAAACTGATTAATTAAGAAAAGAATCAGTAGATTCAGTATATGACATGTAAAATCTAATCTTTAGTTGGAGCCCAAAAATGCAGACTACACAAGGAGACATGTAAACAGCCTGCTGTGACCTTTTGTGTTCACGTTTGACTGTTTTGGTGACAATATATTATTTAATTCATAGATGTGGGTTTGTAAATGTGGGTTTATTGATATACTTCGTGCTGAAAGCTTTAAAAAAAAAGAAAGAAAAGGCACCAGACACCGTGGTGAGCTGACCTTGTTGAGGTAGGGGTTCCTGGTGATGTCGAAGCCCCTCTTCTTGGTGCTCACGCTGCCCTTGCGGCTCGCCCCGGAGTGGCAGACCCGTACAGCCTGGAGAGAGGCCCGGTCGGCCGGCAGACCCCCCGCAGGGTGACCCGGGGAGCCGGCCAGGACCCTCGCTCCGCCCGCGGCCGTGCGCCTGCACAGAGAGAGCGCGGCTCTTCCTGGGAGGGAGTTCATGCTGCCTGCACACATCCGGGCACAAAAGTGAGTGAATCTGACGCTTTTTACTTGTTTTGCTTTGAGCTGGATCACTTACAACAGGTGCCGCGGTCACAGTAGGACGTTCACGTCAACGCAAGCAAACTCCACAGATACGACGATAATAATGTAGGAATGACCCCGTGGTGGAGGTTAATCCACCAGCCGAAGTGTTCAGTGTGTTCATACAGATCTCCTGTGGTGTGCAGCTGCATCTGCTCCGCTGGCTTCAGTGAGCTGCCCGCTGCTTTTATGATAATTACCGATATTCTCTACGGAGCGACGTGCGTGCGTAGCCAGCTAATGCCAAATGCGCTAATGCGCGTGGCTAATATTCAGTTAGCCTCACCTGGAATCAACGACAAGCCGCTGTGCACCTGGTTTCTATCTTCATATGAGGCACTTCTGTCTTCTCTGCTGCTTGTGTTGACGGTCAGTGTTTTCAACAGACGTAACGGAGGATCGACAGCTGACAGCTGATCCGGGGATCCTTTGATATTTGCAGCACTTTTACTTCCCCAGTCAGCCCGTGGCCTCCCCCAGCTCCTCAGCCAATCAGAGAGCAGCTTCACGGCGGGCTCAGATTAGGCCCCGCCCCCCCAACTCCTCCTGGAAACACAAGCCAACAACACAAAACCCCCATCTTCAGCATCTGCACTCAAAATGCAACACTTTGAAGACGTGTCATCAAGGCAAAAACTCGTATAGCTTTATTTAATTGTTGCTTGCGCATTAGTTTTATGCTCATGCTTGCTCTCACTCGTGCTTTATATTCTTTTATTTACGTTTCTTATGTTACAGCTGTTCTCATGTTCATGCCTTTATTTTGATGTTGTTTATTTTAACAAGAAAGCACATGGAGCTTACTTATAATGAAATGTGCTTACAGATCTTACAGTACCAATAAAACTGACATTTCTAAACCTAAACATTTTTTGAACAAAATTACACAAAGAGCCACAATAAACCAGAAAACATTTACTCAAACTTGACCAGTAAAGCTAATTCTGGTATGAATATTCTGCATTTTTGCGCAATAAAAATAATGATATTTTTTTATCTATTCAAACACTGACATCAACAACAAAAATAGACAAAAGACAAAAACCATCTGTACCTCTATGGTCCCACTGCAGGTCATATTAGCAGCCAGTGGCGCCCTCTGCTGGATCTTCCACACCTCAAAAGACTTCATCTGATTGTAGTGAACAGTCCCCGTATGTTGAGGTGCAGTCTGGTTTAACTTGTGTGGTGACCTGGTGGGGCAAAACTGTCTCCAGGGGTTCACGCTGGGGGTGCACATGTTAATGTGTCCCTTTTGCACATGTGTATGTGTTTACGTGCCCGGACACGTTAACGGGCTAGTGGACCATTCCCACTTTGAAAATTCAGCGTTAAGAGTTTAAATGTTCTGTTTGGGACCATCAGATCTAAGTAGAGAAATGACCCACTTCACACTTGCTGTATTTAATTTTTTTTTTTTTTAATTAAAAACACACTTTTAATAATGATACATCTGTATTTGTGTTTGTAACAAAAGAAATCACTTTTGAAAATCACAATATTTTGGTGCATCCAGTAGGAACTTCCAAAATGTCCACTAATTTGTCCATTTTCCAAAGCGTACTCTTATCACGGTATCATGGATAAATATTAAAAAATGTTTTAAATAGATTAAGAACTAATGTAAAAATATGAAATTACTGTAAAAAAACAAACAAAGGGGAAATACATTGTATCTGCAAAAAGATATAACATGTTCACAATGACAAGCCTGTTTAACTCAAACTCTGACAGTATTCAACAATCTGCTTGTTGACGGTTTACTTACGTGAATCCATCACCAGCAGGATCACACATTCACAAATTACACAATTTAAGACAGCGAGGACAAGAATCACAAAGGTCGTCTCAATAAAAAGACACCAGACTGAACACGACTGCAGATTATCTGAAATATAACAGTCTTAACTGAACAGTTTCTCTTCACAAAAAATATTTTCTATTGCAATTACATACAGAAACCAAGTATATCCATACAGCATATTTATATTTAACTATCAAACTTCACAACAACAACTGCATCCTTCTAGCTGACTGAACAGATTAATGTTCCTACTTTTTTTTTTTCTTCATTTTCACCATTCTGGAAACATTCAGGAAAAGTTCAAAAGATAAGAAATGTTTCAGATGACTACGCTGGTGCTGCTACGGGAGCTTCTATCCTAAAAGAGAGAAGTGACAAAGGTGAGGTTAGAATTAAAGCGACAGTTTTGATTATTCAACACGCGCACACACAGGTGGAAGAAAAGAAAAGACCAAAAAGACAAAGACGCACAAAAATAGATGGAAAAAGATAGAAGTTACGACAAAACAAGACAAAGAGTCGACACCGTGCTGACAGCTCTGTGTGGTTGTATGTAGGCACGGTGGTGATTAAATGCTAACCTGCTCGCAATGTTAACATCAAGCAGGTGTTAAACGTAAAGAACCACAAAGGCTGAAGGATTTGCCATTAGTCATTTAAGCCTTAAGTAGGAGATTAATTCTATTTTTTTAGTATATTGCTTGATGAAAAGTCATTCCAAAGTTATTCCAATTCCAAGTATTCCACTTGCTGTAATTAATGTACATTGTTAAGTCAGATTGTTTAAATTAACTCTGCAATTTTGAGAGTTTGATAGTTTCCCTTTAGATACTATAATTCTTCGTGCAATTATTGTTTTTGCAGCATATGACATTATCAGTCTGGATCAACGTGGTGGCCATCTGAAGAGCCGTGGTGCTAGCAGAGCTACAAAACCATGCAAGAAAGAGTACAACACTACAAAAAAAGAGACAAAATGACAGATAAATCTCAGCTGGTTCAGAGTATGTCAGGAGTGTGTGGATCTTACAGAGAGAAGGTCGTAGCTCCTCCGGCCGTTACTGCGTCCGGGCTGGTTCTCGATGGAGGAGTAGCTGGGGGGCTTCTCTGGCCAATCCTTCCCTCGACCTCCTTTTCTTCTCCGGCTGTCGTCTTCATCCGAGCTCATGGGCTCTTTGCGGCGCTGAGGAGGAGAGTAGCTCCTCTCCCTCCGAGGTGCTCTGCTGTGCAGCTCGTCCATCAGGTCATCGCGGCTTCGTGCACGCGGCCTGGACCCACCTCTCCTCCTCCCGGCCGAGCCTCCCCTCTCATTCCTTGAACCCCCGTGTGGTGCTCTTCCTCGCCTGTTGTCCCGATCGGAGTCATCGCTGTAGTCGCGCAGGATCCCCCGTCTGGGAGGAGAGACGTCTCGGTCTCTGTACCCACGATTGTCGTGGTGGGGAGCTCCCCCAGAGCGGTTGGTGCTCCCGCTGGACTGGCTGGATATCCTGGGGCCGCCCCCGGATCCATGTCCACCACCAGGGCCCCTCTGTGAGGAGAAGCTGGGGACACGTTGGATGATGGGAGGCAGGGTGATCACCCTTCTCTCCAAGCCTCTCACCCCCATCTCATCCAGTGCTGATATCATACTCGGGGGCCCGAGTGTGTAGGGGAGTGCTGAAGGTCCTGAGGGCTGAGGCTGTAATGGGGGCATATTCTGGACAGTATATGGAGCCATTTGAAGAGGCCCGACATCCAGCCCTCTCACCTGGTTCTCCAGGTAGTCCAGCACCTGGTTGGGGTCTTGAATGCTGTGGCGCATGCTGTCGTAAACATGGTGGTGAGGAGGAGGGGGGGGCTGCTGCTGCTGCTGCAGGGCCATGGATGACAGTTGCATGGGAGCCATGGCAAAGTTTTGCTTGGTTGGGTAGTCTGCATACGTGCCTGGAACAAAAGAGTTAGGGAGATCAGTTTAAGACAAAATCCAGAGAGATATGCAACAACATTTAAACCGCCAAACTGATTTTTGTTTGGCCTTTTAGTGGCAGCAGAAATCACAACACTGGCAGCTTTTCACTTTACGAACGTAAAATGGGGAACTTGTTGGCAAACAGTTGCCAAGTTATGCATCCCGCAATTATGAATTATTATTATCATTCAGATGGAGTCGTGTGTCTGGTCACATGATGAATGACAGTCTTGACATTCGCTCTCTTTCTGATCTCTTATCAACTCCTGGAAAAAATATCTTTCATTTTAGCTGCTAAATGCTCCACTACGTTCACCAGCTAGTCGTTACCGTGTCCGCTGCCAGGTGGCAGACAGGTAGTGAACTATTAAAGTTGGCACAAGTAGCCCCTTTCATTACATTTTGGTCAGTCAATGCAGGAGCACTTTTATATCTCCAACCTTTACAGTTTTAAGTTTACTGGCTAAAATCTGCATTAATTGTAGCATCTTACCGTGCAGCCACTAAATTCCAGATAAAAGAAATCTGAATGAATGTTCTATCATTAAAAACACAAAAAGAGTTTTATCCGTACCCGTTATGTGTTTGATACACATGTATATAAAAGCAGGAGTTTACAGCGTTTCATTTCACATCACGGTGTCCTCTTGCACCGGAAACTAAACACACGCCCTTGGATGACTCAACAAAGCATTAAAGATAAGTCTTATTGTGCCTGTGTGTCACTCACCTGAATACAGGATTGGGACGCCCTGGGAGGACGCATGAGAGCTAATGGGAGCGTAAATGGGTTGACCATTCATCCAGGGAGCCATCGCCTTCTGAGCTTCTCGCATCATCTTGTGCTGCATCACCACTGAAATCAGAGCAGTCGAAGTGAGTGAAATCAGCATTAGCTTCTTAGATTTTGATATATTGGCTAATATTATTAATGTTTGTTAAGAGAAGGTGCAGGAACATTTGAGTCTCTGTGGGTTTAAAATCATACTGGAAACATTTTTGACTTCATTTAAACTGAAGCAGCTCAGAGAGTTCAGCCTTCATTCATTTTATTAGGTCACATTGTATGTGGGTATTGTAAGTAAGGTAGAGTCTGAACGTACAATACTGTATTTGAACTTTCTTTGTTTGTGTCATTCCACTGAAGGGATGACATTCAAAAGAAACATCTTTACTCTTTACCACATACAATAGCCGAGATGTTGTGAAGCAAAAGAAAAGGAAGTCAAACAAGTTTTACACATTCAGGTCTAAAAAAAATAAGAGCTTCCTGTCCAACACATTCTCTCTCAGTGTCTGCATTTTGTCCAAAAGATCTGACAACGCACACCATCAACGAACAATCGTGGAAAAAGTCACTTTCATTTTAGTCGACTACTTTTTCAACTTTGGAAAAACACAGTAAATGTTAGTTTATTATATTTATTTGATAGCTAAAGTTCCTTGTTACTTCAAATATAAAACCTTTGATCAGCTTATGAATGTCAAGCATTCTTCTTGATTAAATGACTCAACTTTCTAAAAAAAAATGCATTGGAAATAATATGGAATAATACAACACCAGCGGGGGTCATTCTTCTGTATAATGAACACTTCAAATTTGATACTTTCAGTACATTTTGCTGATCATACACGTGTACTTTTACAGGGTAAGATCTTGAATGCAGTACTTTTACATTTGTATTTCTTCACTGTGGTATTGGTACTTTCACTTAAGAATGGGTTGGAATACTTTTTCCACCACTGGAGAGTCTGCCATTTCAACTCATTTCAATTTACAACTTTCAGCGTGTAAATAAAGAAAGAAAGAAAAAGAAGGTTTTCTACCTTTTTCCGGGCAGCAGCACGTTTGAGGACAACACGGGCAGCGGACGTAGCAGCAGCACTTCTGCGGGCAGCACTGACAGCAGCATATGCCTAAGAGCATGATGAGCAGCAGAGCGCCGATGATGATGAACAGGACGGTCAGCCAGTCTGTAACAGGATATTACCGATACGTCAGTCTCTGCCACATTTTCTACAGAAGTGATTTGGTGTGTTCAATGTGAGCTTAACTGCAACGACCTCAGCTGACTTACGGTACACGACGAGTTTGACTTCACGATCCGAGTCTCCTGTTGTGTCACCAGCAGCATCGATGGTGCAGAAGTACACACCGTTATCCCACCACATCACCTCAGTGATGATCAGGTCAGCCTCTGTTGGCAAAAAATGGCATATTAGCATTAGCAAGCATATGAGGTCTAGATTCCTCTGAACTGGGTCAAAGCAGTAACAATACTTTTTTTTACAAGCAAAAAGAACAGCATGTTTGAATATTCTGTTCATTGTCCTTACGTAGTATTTACTGTGTTTGCTTTAACTTAAAAAAACTGAAATTAGACCAGTAAATAGCTAAAAGAATGCATTGACTGGAGAACACATGTTCACGCATCACAATATTAATCCTGAGTGTTTTGTAGCATGCAAGGTGTTTTCAAATGTAAATAAATCACTGATCAGTTGAATAAGTTCAGACTGGATTTATTAGGGCCCGAGCACGACGTGCAGCGTGCGAGGGCCCGCATATCACTGCTTGCAGTTTTAATTGAACTTACTGTTTTGAATGGTAATTTTGCGTTCCCTGTATTCGGCACCCAGTGTGGGCTCATTGATGCCCCTCTTCTGGATCACTGTGCGTACGGTGCGCTGGCGGTCCGGGCAGTCATTGGAGGGGTCCTGACCCAGCTGCAGAGACGCCTGATAGGCTTCAGAAACAAATAGTGAAATGTTCAATATATACAATTTTTTTTTTATTTTAGATCACTGTCGACACTATACTGCTCAAATCATAATTGATGTACATAAAATACTTTAATTAGTTTTGTATTTTAAATTCATTTTGAATTGTGGCTTTAGAGTTTTCAGGAATTAGCCTCTGTCACTCAAAAAAGGACATTAGTTTTAAAATGAGTGTGAAATAAATCAAAGAAATAACTAAATTCTGAGAAATCTTTTTCAAATCCACTGTTTTCCTTTTGAACCACTGCATCTTTTGGGTGCCGTTTTGTCTAACAGATGGTCAATATTTGGTCACAGGCCAAAGACTCTCTTTGGAAATATATAAACGTAAACATTACTCAGTACCGGAAGCACACTGTATGCATGCTCTTTATTCAACTGGTGGGTTTAATCATCGTTGTTTTTTGATTTATTTGATTTGATTTTATACACTTTATTAATCCCCGAGGGGAAATTTCTTCACTGCAGCAGGGGGGCTCTCAGGGGGGAGATGCTGCAGCAGGCTGCCACTAGCGCGGCGCCAGGTAACCTGACCTGAGGTGCATGTTTTTGGATGATGGGAGGAAGCCGGAGAACCCGGAGAGAACCCACGCAAGCACAGGGAGAACATGCAAACTCCGCACAGAAAGGCCCAGGACCGGATTCGAACCTGGAACCGTTTTTGCTGTGAGGTGACAGTGCTAACCACTGCACCACCGTGCCGCCCTGAGCACACAACGTGACTGCTCAACAACCCAGGAGTCTGACCAGTTTTTTGTATCACATCGTTTAGTTCAGCAACAGTACAGCCAAGTTATTATCACTCCATTATGCTTGCAGCCTCACCTGTGGAGTAGTACTCCAGCACGGGGTCCTTACAGAAGGATTTGAACCTCCAGGTGACCAGGACATCCTGAGGGTTCGCTGAAGTTGAGTAATCACAGCGCAGAATCACGCTGGCAAACAGCATCGTTCTCCTGTCTGTCTCTGGGACAATCACCTGAATGGACAGCAGCTCTGATACAAGCAGGGAGAACAGCGAGATGAGATGGAAGACTAAATGTGGAATAGCAGCCAACATGAAAAATAACTTCTCTGCATTTGTGTCACTGTTTTGCTCCTGAATGCCGGACTGACAAGAATCTGCCCAGACTGGTTAACAGTTTACTACAGAAGTCTTTAACTGTGAGCATATCGTATATTATTAAAAGTAATAACAGCTGTCAATCATGGCCTGTAATGTTGAGTTTAGAAAAAACAAGCTGATGAAAAGGGAAACCTCTGTTAATACAGAAAAGTATCAGTTAAGGCTCAAGATGAAAGTGATACAAACCCAATTAATTTAAATGGGAGGGACAAAATAAGAGGAACACTTCTCGGTCTTACTCAGTGCAGTTCAACAGCAACATGAATTACTGTTTCCATAATGACCGTTTAAATAAATCAACACCTCCATCAATGTGACTAAATACCAGCGCACTATGATCCTTATGAAGGGAACATTTCTTACTGGTCTGCTGTATTATAATACTTAATGATGCACCTGTCAGTGGTTTTAATGTTGTGGCTGATCAGTGTTTATGGCCAATTCTGCAGATTGTCTTCCGTGAAACAGAAACATGCTACACAAGTTATTCCATATTTTTTATATTTTTTGTATAAAACCCCAAACTTCTACGCAGTCAAACATCTAAAACTGTCGTTTTATTAAACGACCCCATCAGTTGGACATTAATATCACGACTCTGCCATAAACTGAAGCCCCCATGTAGGTCTGAAATTATGAGTAGAATAACTGATTCCTTGAAGGACAGAGGTTTTATCTGCAATAGTTTTGCTCATTAACAAATTGTTGAGGTGATTTATTTTTAAACAAAATGGTTCCAGCCTCTCAATGTGAAGATTTCCAGCTCATCTTTGTCTTATATGACAGTTAACATGAACATCTTTATATGAATCCAGGTTTGGACAAAACAAGAACTTTGAGGACAATAATTTGAGCTCTGGGATGTTGTGTTGAGTATTTTTCCGATACTTTGTAGACCAAACAATTAACTGACGAGTAGACAAAATGATCAATACAGAAAATTATTGTTAGCTGCAGCACGACTCAGCCAAGAAACTCATTGATTACCACAGAATATTTTCCTCTGTATATTATTGTGGTTAATGTTTGTGTTAAATGAACATTTTGGCAGAATGTAGTAAATATATACAAGACATATCAGGTCAGTTACACAGTGGAAGATATTACACAGGTATGATCGTGCTTGTGGAATAATAATACATCTTATGTGTGCTGAAAAGGGAAGTGGACATTTTTCAACATTGTTCATGGAAAGTCGTCAGATATTCTCAGTGAAATGTATGAAGTGTTAAACTTGTGAAAGGTGGGTGGTTTAGTTCAGCTATATTCCTGTGAGTCCTGACTTATAGGTGACAGATCCCAAACATTAAGTATATGAAAACATGCATTTCGTGCTGTTACAGGTAGTACTGACTACAGTGAAAAATATGCTTAATTAATTATTTTGCAACCTATGACCTTGAAATAATGGAAAGGATACATGCATTTGTAAATTAATGATGAAATATAGCCTACTTATCCTCACCCTCTAAAAAAAGCCACAAAAAAAAAAAAAAGAGTTATGTGACAAAAGAGCTCAAATTGTCAACTTTATTTGACAAAGAATCTATATTAACTGCTTGGATGTGATGTCTGCTATCTTAGAGAAAGTGAACCCACAGAAAACTAGTGGTGCAGTCACGTGACACCAGTCGGCCTCGTCCTGTTTTTTTTTTTTTTTTTTTACACCTGTCGATAATTAACTTGTAGACATTGGTTTCGACTTGTTTGCTTTAAAGGTTTCACTCGACTTTCTTCACCATAAACGGGAGGGAATTGTATCACAAATACAATTTTGGCAAAAAAAAAAAAAAAAGTGCCTTTACAATGACAAAAAAAACCAAAACAAAGAAACCTCACCTGTGGGTAGGTGTGCCAGCAGGAGAGCCATCAGTATCATGTTTCCCATCGCGTTGCTCTTTATCCTTCCGCGGAAGCTTCACTCTCTATCCTGTAGGCGACTGAAAATCCACGAAGAATCCTGAATATTTGTCGACAGTCGTCATGGGGGCGCTGCTCTGCACAGGAACCCGACTTTTCCACTCAGGACGACATGCGAGTCGGGCTGTGTTTATTGTCTGTGGTGAAAGACGAGCGTTTACAGCCGCGACGACGACCAGCTTCCCCCCTCGGAGAATCCGAGCCAGAGAGGCCGATCCCCTCCCCCGTCCTCCTCCAGGTGACATCATTGGCCCCGCCCCCTTCGACAGGTGCAGCAGAAACAACACCGCGAAACAGCTGTTTAATCAAAAATACTACATTTCAGGTGCAAATATATGCTTTTAAGTGGAATCGCACGCTGTTTACGAGGCGGACGGATGCGTGAATGTTCAACATCCCCTCCGTGAGTCTCACGGCTGGTTGTAAAGCTGCATGATCTAACAGTGAAGGAAACCAGGTCAGCTTGGTGGTTTTCATCTATTCGTTTGTGGCGAGCTGCCAGAATGTAAAGTTCACTCTCAGGATGAATCATGTTGAACAAGTGTTGGAGCTCTTTGTGCGCGGATGTTTACATCTCCTGCCGAGGACGCGGACTCCAGTGAGTTTTATTGTAAAACAAAAAGCGAGCCCGCCTGAGCTGAACTTAAGTGCTGCTCTCAGCTCACTGAAGTGTGCTCGAAAAATCCGTGAAAAATGCTGCATAGATGAAAAGCTTTGCCATCACATCTGTGTCTGGTTCTGCTCTGAACCTGGGAGATGCCAGTACCTCAACTCCTTCTTTGTCAAGGCCCCTTTCACTGTGTCTGCTATCCAGTGTGTTCAAAAGATTTACGCTGTAATTTGCTGCTTATGTTTAAAAAAAAAAAAAAGGAAATAAATAAAGGTTGTCCAAAAGATTGGACAACTTTCTGCCAAGCTCAGTTGCTTTTAGCCTGCATGGGCAACTTAAGAGTTGTTTTGAGTCGTTTGTTTTTAACTTCAGTTAGTTTTATTGACCATTTAAAGAGTTTCCAGCCATAAAACGCTGTTCTATATTCAAATAAATCAGTTCCTCCTTTCCTCTGATTAGTTTGGTTGCCTCAGCGTTCAGGGGGCCGGGCTTGATATGCAGTGACTCATGATTGACCCAAAATCAGTGTTACTGGTAGGTTCAACCTCTTTTTATTATATAGTTTTAATTAGTCAGCTCTGGGTTTAAAGACTTGTAAGACTTTATAACTTGTTTTTGTGAAGACCTTTAATGGTGATGAGCCTTTTTACTATTCAAATGATAAAGTGATTGATCAAAAATATAACAGCAATAACAAAAGTAACTGATAGTGTGAGTAATTTCAGTGTGTGTGCCTCGAGTTTCACAACAGAGAGCGGAGGCTTAGGCAGAGATTTTTATTTTGAATAAAAAGAGCATTTACGCAGTGCAATCACAGTCTGCAAAACAATTCAAGGTGCAGTATTTACAGTACAGTCACAAAATAAACAACAGACAAATGTAAAAATACATACTGAACCTGAGTTGTACTGAGGGAGAAGTATGAAGACTGGAGGCAAATATGAGGCTGCTCAGTTTTACACAAGATAATTCTGAAATTGGCAAATAATAATAGAAAAAAAAAGCATCTTGGCACAACTCATCAAATTCAACAAATAAAACACACACCGCATTCATACCGTCCGTAAAATACACAAGTACAAATACACTGATATAATTCAAGCACAGGTAAAATCCATGAAGTGTCCCGCGCTGACAGAAACAAATGATTTCCCGTCCACTACAGCTGTTTCAGTGAGAGGAGTCAGTCGAGTGGCTGATGGCGGTTCAGCTTAACTCCTCCTGCGTAGCTGCAGGACGGTTATAATGAACGGACTGGCTGTGGCTGTGGGCGCCGAGGCTGGGAAGCCTTGTCACACTATGAGAGAGTCCCTGCTCAGGGCAGTGCTCTGTTAGGGAAATACACCGAGAGCCACATGTTAGAGAGACATTCATGCTCATGCTCGGTTAGTGCAGCCTGGTGGTGCCTGAGCTTCATGGTGTTAGTGACTGATTCCATAAAGAAAATGTTTTTGGGGATATTTGGTAAGACAGAAAGCCAGTAAGCATTAATAACACTGTGATGGTTGCAAAGCAAAGCAAGATTATACATATGAGCAATTAGCTCTCATTCATTGTAAATATATATATATTAAGTAATTGCTACCGCTACCTATATATATAAAACGTATAATGAGTCAGTGTTGAGACCTTAAATCTTGTCTGCACAAGGCACAACAGACAAACGCAGTATGTGCACAATACTGTAAGACATCTTCAGGTATTAAAGGACTAAGAGGACCGTTCTGATTGTCAACAAATTTCATGTAAGGACCAAAAGTCAGCACTGTGTTAGTCTTACCCATACAACATCTGTGCTACTCAGCCCAGTCCAGTTGAAGATTTATGTAAAATGTAAACCTGCATTAACAGATTTTTTTTTTTGGCCACTTGGGGGCATCTGAACAAACTGTAAACACGGACATATTATCAACTTATTACGTTGATATGTCGAACCACCTGAAGCAGCAGGTCAGACTATACCCGTCAGTTGGATCAATTCATGGTTGGTTTTGGTGCGTTAATAGGATTTGTCGACAATAAGAAAAATAAAGGCTGCCACCGGATGTATCCTGTAGCTATTTACAGTATTAAGAGGCTCTTTCCTGAAGAGCAGAGGAGGAAGGAAGTCCTTGTTCCTGCTACAAGTAACTCACCAGGTTTCGGCTCCTGTCCCTGTCCTCTCTGACCCCCTGTAAAGTCTGGGACATTCCCGGTTGGGGACGGGTGTGGCAGAAAGGCCTCGTGGCTGGTTCAGTGGTCCTGCATCTGTCTGATCGGGGTGGCTCTGCTGTGCGGTACCGGTCCGCGGTCAGGTCGGCCCTGCGGTACCGCTCTGCCTCCCGCTCGGAGTACGGAGGCAAAGGGTCCTCCTCTTCTGGACGGTTGCTAGGCGACCGGCTGTAGTAACTGTCGCTGCCCTTTCCTCTGGAGCTGCCTTTGGAGGGAGTGTCACTGTCCTCGTCCACCCTGCCTGCACCTCTGTCCCCGCCCCGCCCCCTCGCCTTGCTCTCCAGCACACTGTTGAGGTAGGCGTCGTCGTAGCCTCTGCTCTGGGGCGGGCGAGAAGGGCGGTCATTGTCCCATGTGTCCCTTCTCTTTTGCGGTATGGGTGAGGGACTGCGGCGACCCCAGCCGTCATCTTCATCTCTGTAGAAGCGCCTGGGAGGGCTGTAGTCCTGCTTATAGAGCCGGTCTGGAGGATCAGCCCGACGACGTCGGGAGCCGTAAGACTGAGCGAATTCCTCCAGCTCGTCCAGGGAGCCGGTGCGTCCTCTTCTGCTCAACGTCTTTCTCTGCAGGTGCTCCGAGCGGGAGTTCCACCTTCGGCAGTTGGGAGAGCACAGATCTTACACATGTTTATCACTGAACGTATAAAAGTGGATATTATTTCCAGGAATAGTCGGTTTGGCCAATAAGTTCACCAACTTTGTCCTGTTTAAAATGATGCAGCTGTATAAATTACCTGCGATCTAGTTCATCGTCTGAGTGGTTTCCTCTGTCTCGTCTCGGCCTTCGACTCTGCGTAAATGGAGCGGCTCTCAGCACCGACTGCTCATCGAGGTCTGAGATGGGCGGGAGCGCTTTCATCTGCACCGTCTGATAGGTGTGTCTGAAATCTGTGTTTCCTCCATCATGAAGAGAGCTCAGCTCTGACATGCTAGTGGCTGTTGGGACAGACACATCTCGACAATGACATTTGCTACCATACCATAAAGAAAACACAGTATGTATCATTAAAGCTTTGACTGTGTTGCCAATGTATCGACTCATGGCTGAGAGACAGACATATTGGGGAAGTATGTAGAGATGATTAAGGATGTGGGGTTTTCATTAAGTTTGTTGAAAAATGGTTTAAAGCCATGTATTTAAGATTTTTGCATCAATATAATGAAGCACTCTGGATTGATAGAATATATATATATATTATAAATTTACAATTTCACAAAATAAAATGATAAACACCACAATAAAGGACTTTGTCCATATTGCTTATCCTTATAATTCAACTTTTTTTATGTGTCTTCAAACCTCATATTATTGATTATAAATTGTGCAAAAAAAGATGTAACCTACAAAATACTCATCCTGTGAGAAAGATCTGAGCGAGGATAGTTGGATATTACAATAATGGATTAGATGGAAACTAGTGTTAGTGAATTCACACAAAACCATGCACATAAAAACAGACGCAGACACACACTGGCACACAGATCACTGAAACTGTCCTGATCTACGCAGGCTTACGTTTGAGTGAAGCCATCTTGTCGGATGGAAGCTGAGCCAGCTCCTTCTCTATGTAGTACAGAACTTTCATTGAGTCCTGGTCTGGACTGGCTTTCAGTCTGTAACCACTGCGCACTGTGAATGTGGACACACACACACACCACCGTACGCACGTATACACACAAGGACACAACCATGCAATGAGACAAACACACACAGATGCATGTATGACATAAAATGATCATGTTAACTCTACATGAAATTCACAAACATGCATGAGGGCGACAGACACGTCTGTAGTTTCTGTTTGGATTAGTGACGGCCTCGAAGGCGAGACATGACAGACGAGATGAGGGTTAGTCAGGTCGGTGTTTTAGAGAGACAAAAATGCAGAATGTCCCTGATCATTCTCGTATATCTCCACCTTTATGAGACCACAGCTGACATTTTTATTATGAGAATGACAATGTGTGACAATGAGTAAAGGGCAGTGATGAATCTACAGAGAATATAACTGTTACTCACTGCTATAATACTGTTGCTTTCAACTGAAGCAGGCAGCTGTTCCTATAGAAAAAGCTCTAAAAACTCACTGCACACTCTCCGCTCAGCACCAAACCGCAGACAGACTAGATTATTGACTACACGGTGGAGCATTTAGCAAGTGAAGAGCCAGATTTTCCAGCGTTAATATGGACTCTGTATGACTGTATATATATATATATATATATATATATATATATAAAAAAAAAAAAAAATAAAAAAAAATCAGCTATTGAATAATTTGTTCAAATTTCCATTAAAATATAAATAATCGATTAGCATATGTGACTCTCATCCTTACTTAACTCCCCTGTTTTTGTAATCCTTTACTCCAGCCAGAAGGTGGCGGTAATGCACCTAACAGCTGTCTGACAGCCGCCATTCAACAACATCAGGAGAAAAAGAAGGCGTTACCACCAGGCTTGACAAGGTAAAATTGTGTGGCACCGTGAGATTAGATCCACAGGAGAAACATGGACAGACGACTACAGCCATCAAAAGGTTCTATGTGGAACTCATTCAAAAAACAAACGAGTCGTTGATTAATAATTGAATAGTTCAGAGCGATTATTAAATAGTATTTTTGCTTGAAATGCCAATGCCTATCGAAGGTTTAAAAACTGTAATGCTGACACTCACCTCCAGCCAGGTTATTCTCCACTGACGGGATGGAGGTGATGTTTGGGTCCATGGTCGATGACGGGGCGATTGGGACAACAGTGGGAACTCCAGGAATGTAGTAGGGATAAACAGGAACCTGAGGAGGGTGTCTCGCCTTTGCCATCTTCCCTGCCTCATACACTGCACGAGTAAACAACAAAACAATAAGCCTTCTATTGCAAAGTTATCGATAAAACACATGTTGTCAATAAAGCATGTTTTTTTTTTTTTTTAAGGAAGTCATGTTTTTCTTTGTTTTCCTCACAGTGTCGTGGGCAGCAGCAGGTGTCAGGACAGCAGCAGCAGCTGACGTAGCAGCAGCAGGAATGTGGACAACACTGGCACCAGCAGATTCCCATCAGCAACAGGAACAGGACACTGCCCAGGACTACAGATCCCACAAAGGCCCATTCTGGTATACAGATACACATAAACACGTAAATATAGTAAATGATTAAATAGTGTTTCACCACTCACCTCAACAGATGCAAATTATTGCCTCCAAACAAACAACATTACGCTGGATTTACACTAAACTGAACTCTAGGATGACATCACTGCAGCATGGTGAGAAGTTAAACCAGTTGAGGTCACCAAAAGCAAGATTTTCACTCAGTGGTACTTAAAATAGCTTTTACAACTTGGGCTTTATTTTAATGGTAATGTTGCCTTTCATATTGATGATAAAAAATGGCAACATCAGTAAAAATTAAGTCAGATTGGGCCAAAAACACAAGCAATCATACAGGTTTCCAAAAATTCCCAGGCAAGCAAAAAACAAATAAATTTGGGGGAAATGGTTGAGATCAAATCAAAGTTTACAAGATAGCACCAAACCTTCCCTTAAATGTGAACACAGATTTTTTTTTTGTTTGTTTTTAAGCACTCATTCCCCACATTTCAGCAGTGCCCTCTCATAGTATTGCTTTGAAGTATAATGCTCTTGACAATCTGGCCAACATGTCGGCTTGTTTGCTTTGCACCAAATTTAGCTTTCCACAATGGTTTAACTTCTTTTTTGAAACTTCCTTGTGTGTTTCCAGCTTTCAGCAATTGCTTGGCTGAGTACAAGGGTATCATAACTGATAGAAAAGTTGACCAAAACTACACACAGGCTGCTATTTTCCTTTAAAACCATGTAGATAACTCGGCCCTCCTTCAATTATGTATCTAAAGACAACAGAGCTCTAAAAAGAGAAAACTTCAGCGGCTCTCAGGGGAACTTTGAGTGACTTTTATCCATCATAACAACTCTTAAGTGTCCAATTGCTAACAACACACTTCCTCAGGCTGCGCCAAGAAGCAAAATCCACTCAAAACCCCTTGCAAAGTCACCACATATCCCCTGTGGAATTTAAATCATGACCAGAGGTAAAGGATAAGACCTGCCAGCCAGAGATTTTTTCTTCATGAAGATTCAATAACCGACGAATAGAGTTCATTTTAAAGTTGGATTAGGCGTTGTTGCTGCAAAGCCTGTCAGCTTTTTCCATCAATTTTCCTCATCTGACAGTAACAAACATCAGATGAAAGTTCGGTGTTGACATGAACTCATGAATGTGCATTTTGTTAGTGAAAGAGAGTTTTGATTGGTCAGAGAAGATTAAACATTAAGAGGCATTAGGGAAGCTGGAAAGTGCCAGGCAGTGAGATGAAAGTGCAGCTGAGGGGCCGTACCTGGCATAATCTCCACATCAAACTCAGGTAGTAGGTCGTCCTGCACACCTTTTCTGCCTGCAGAGAGAGGGAGAGCACAGGTGAAGGCCAGCAGAGGAAGCAGGAAGCAGGAGTCAAAAGGTCAGGCAAATTTGGTAGCAAGGTTGATGATTATTGGTCATGCAGTAACAAAGCATTAATATTCCAGTACATGTACAAACAGATGCACCAGCCTGCAGGAATTAGAAGGTTATGCCTACATGCTGTAAAAGGTAATAATAAAGGAGAGCATTTTTTTGGGCAAGCCCCCAATGGGACCCCCTGCAGAACCCTCTTTATGTTATTGACTTAGTTCATGTCCACCGTTTCATTTTAGCTGGGTGTGAAAGTTGCTCATGTATTTTTCTGTCTCTGAGTGTTAATTTCTGTCCTGTTTGCAGACTCCATTTGTAAACTCTTTAATGTGACGTGTGTGGCGTGCACAATTCATGTTGCTAAAATATGATGCCAAAGTTTCTTAGAGGGGTTTTCAAAAATGCTAACCTATAAGTTTTGAATATAAATATAAGTTATGGAATTCATCGCTCTGAGTTCAAAAACCAAGCAAGACAGACATCGGAGGTGTTTCTGTGATAGGGTGCACACCAGACACCCAGACAAATTAACGAATGCACATGCTATTATACAAGTTACATGCATACAGACAAATAGATGCAAACAACAATAGAGAAGTGCCAAAAAGAGAAGCAGGGCAAGAGGACAAACGGGGGTTTTGGAAACTGGGGCACATAATGATTCCAGGGCAACAATTTACCACGGGAGCTCATCAGAAAAACGGTCACACAAGTCGTGTTGTTGTGAAACAATGCGTGTTTTGTGCTTCGTATGCAAGATAATGAGGTAAAAAAAATTCAGGGCAGTTAGAAGACTTAACATACAGAAAAGAAAAAGGGACAGCAACAGGTGTGCTGCGACTGAGACACAACTGCAGGTGTTCATATATTTAATGTGTGATTATTATGAGGTCTGAAGTGACTGTGATTACAGTAAAGACCCGTCCCGGTCTGTTCTGTCTGACTACATGGGTCGACTAAACACCTACTGGCACTCAGGCTTCAGTTTGTGCTGAGTAAGCTGTTACTACGGAGCGAAAAAAAAAGAAGAAAAGAAGTAATCTCACTACCTTGGCCTGGCACACTCATCTACATACCATCTGTAACACGGAGTAACCTGAGAGAGCCGAGGAGCTATGCAGCTCTGAGAGGGAGGGAGAGCATGGACGCTCAAGATATGAGTAACGGAGGCGTACATGAGAAGATTTTGCAAGACGAAAGGGAGTGAGTGTGAGAGGAAGATGAATCCAAAAGGAAATTTAAACAAAGATTAGGACATCGGTGAGCAAAGCAATCTCAACTTGTTGATTGAAGAAAATTTTACATTTTGGGAAATACACTTATTCACTTTCAAGCTGACAATTCGATATAAGAATTGATTGTATGGCTGAAAATCCATAGCGATAGCTAACTGTTTTCTCCTGCTTCCTGTCCTTATGCTAAGCCAAGCTAAGATGTTTATCTCTGGTTCACTTTTCTATTAGATTCATTTTTCTTTCACAGACACGATGTTTTCTCATAAACAGCTAGATAACGTACTAAAAAGAAAATTTAAGTTTGACGGTTAGTGGTTTACTTTTAACGTAATAAAGTAAAACAAACAAGCAAAAACATGTTAATAAGTAACTTTACAGACTTCCTGATTTGAACGTCTTGTTATTCTCACAAGTTTAACGCCCCCTCTTGTCTCGCATGAGCTGATTGTAATCAGATTAGTGCTCAGCGGAGGAGGGTGAATCAGCAGACTTTACGAGTGCATCAAGCCAGTCTAATTTCAGGAGAGAAAACCACCTTGAGTAAAAAACACATTACACTGAGAGTTGAGCCTGGTCCTGCCCCCCTTTCTACTCCCTCCATGTCTACACCAGCAACCCTCAACATGCTCCTGTCTCGCCTGAAAAGGCACGTTGGCATGGTAACGGCTTAAGGAGGGGGTTTGAAACCTACTGTCTCCACAATTTCTCTCAGTGAGTGGACGGTTATTTCCAGTTTACAGTAGACGATGAGTCTCTGACCTTTACCAGAGAAATATTAGCTGTTCGGTGCAGGTTTGCAAGTTTTATATAATCATTAACCAGCAACAAAGACTCCCCAGTGAGCAAATATTACACACACAAACATGCACTGTTGTACAACTGAAGATTTTAACCCATGCAGTCTTTCAGGCCCCTGACGAAGTGCCTAACTGACTTAAGATGTACCAGTCCAGCCAAGTCCACGTCAGTCGTCTAAAGTGCCCTACTGGACTGCTCAACTGAACAAAGGAGGCTGTCATGGAGGATGAGGGCCATGGAAAGAACCAAACACTACTTTGGCCGTCTCCATGGAAGTTGATGTACGGACACTTGGGAACGCAGTGCAATAAAAAGACAATTTTTAATCCTTATCTAACAAAATATGGCAAGAAACGTGACTGAGCTTATAATGCAAACAAACAAGCATAAATCTGAAAAGAACTGTAACCGGCTGGTTTGAACCTTCACGTCATTACTTTCGTAGAAAGGAAGTGTGTACATACCGAGCACCAGTAACTCCAGCTGGGCCTCGTTCTTCCCCTCCAGATCGTCAGCAATGACGACTTTACAGAAGTACACTCCACTGTCGCCCCACTGCAGCTCCCCGATACGCAGATCTGCTTCTGCACGAAGACAACAAACGAGGTTATATTTTAACATATGAAGATGTGGGAGGCCAAAATGCCCATCGTTTTCACAAAGCAGGTGACCAGCTGCAGTTGTAAAAATACTATGTATTCCACAGTTATATTCCTTGTAGTAATTGTATCAGAACAGTAATTGTATGGTGCTCAATAGTATGTGTGCCCTGATCTTAGTGGTAACTGGTAAATGGCTTATTCTGACATTTATTTGATGCTGTTTCAGGCTTAAATACACTCAAATTTGGATTTGAATTTTGTTTATAATCATACCGGAATGTGGGTGCAGATGATGTCTTCATCTTACCTAAGATGATTCCTTCAAATTAGATGTTTTGTCCGATTGACAGTTCTTAAAGCTGGGGAAGGCAGTATTATTTTGGCATCATTGGGCTTAAATTTTATAATAATCTTTTACAATATTGTAACTCCAGAGGTCTGAGCGAACACGAGATATCTGCACCTCCTCTTGCTTCTGTATTCAGGTTTCAGAAAATCTACTTGTGATTGAGACTTGAGTCCAATCATGGGTCTTTTCAGGCAGAGAGCGCTCCTATTGGTTGTTCTACAAACGCACATGCATGTGCACGTCCCCTCAGATGATTCAATAGAGGAAAATCCTGGAGAGAAATTTGCTATTCCAGCATTGGCAACAACTGCCTACACGGCAAGGCAACCCAAAAAACAGGAAGTCTGATTTATCAAAAAGAGCATCTAAAAGACAGTTTGACAATAAACGCAACCCGAGGCGTACTAGGAAAGAATATCAGCCATTGGACTCATCGTCTGGGACCGAACCACCTGCAGGGCGCTCTTATGTGAACCCTGATTAACAGGCGCACAGACGAGGTCGGGAAAAACTGTGGATTTTTTTACAGTCATGGTGGTCATAAAGTGCTTCATAGATGGAGAAAACTTTGCAATTAAAGCTCATGAATATGCCCAAGATTGTCATGTGGGAGGGGCTTAGGACAGAGAGTGGAGGGTTGAGACCTGCAAGAGGAGGGATGTCTATTATAATTCTGGTGGGTTTGTTCAGAACTACCTTCCCCTGCTTTAATTAACAGTGTGTGCGTTTACATGTCTGAAAGCGGCTCAGAGAAACCAGCTTAAAGAAGAAAATCTTACATGCATTAACAATACATCAAATATCAAGAGACGATCAGAAGAACATAGATTACTTGACTACTTATTTCATTTGTATTGTCATATGTTATATTGTAGCTTTAGTAACACAGAGACAAAACCAAATGCATCGTGTTTTATGTGAATAACAGGAAAGATACAACCAAAGGTAAAGAAGGTGATCATCAACATAGATCAGTTGATCATGGCAACCTTTATTATCACTGTATTTAATGACAGCAGGAGGGCATTGTTGACACGTTTGGACAGAAGATGTGTTTTGTCGAGATAACACTCGAGGTTTAAAAGGGAATCCACACATGAATAGAAGCGAGAGCAGGGGGTTGTTATCGTGTGTGTGTGTGTGTGGCGCCCATGTTATTGTGAGAGTAAGACAAAGGTCTATTTAGAGCGTGCACCGTCACCTCTGATTCATGAGTGGTGGTCAAACAGCTGCAGCCGCTCTTTCTCCTTAATTCATAACATTTTTTCACCGAGGATAAGACTGATTTCCTTACTGTTTACGATGGCGATGTCTCTGCCTTTGTAGTGCTCGGCCAGCGTCATGGAGGCTCCCTGCGCCGAGGCCACAACCCGAACCGTGCGGCTGCTGTCGGAGCACTCCAGGTGGGACGTGGCTCCCAGCTCGGAGGCCTTCATGCCCAGAGTCTCCGGCACGGTGAAGGACTCTCGCGTGCGGTCTCGACAGTAGGACTTGTACCACCACTGCACCACTGGAGTCTGGATGGAGGCTGTTTGGTATTGACATGGGAGGACCACGGACTGGAAGAGCATCGCAAACTGCTGCTTGTCCCGCACTGTGACATGCACACCATCACACACGCACACTGTGACACACACATACAGACAACCAAAAAAAGGAGGTAGCAATGAGTGCTTTTGTGGTGAAAGTGAACATTTTAGACTCCTGAGATACAAACTGAAGGTTTTAGTACGAACTGGACGTTTTTATTTGACTGTTCAGTCATTCGAATGTTATTCTAGAAGATAAAAGCAGATAACTTAAGAGTAGTATCAGCACTGAAAAATACCGGGCTCATGTAACCTGCAGTAATGAAAACCAGACACCGACAGCTTACTGACTCATTTTTCACAACAAAGACTCTCCCAAGATGACCATCAGATCTGAAAAGTACTGTGCTTATTGTAAAAAAAAGTATTTGTAATTTACTTGCATCCATCTGTTTAAAGCTGTCCTTCAAGCTTTCTAAGGCTGTTTTAGGGAGGTGGTGATTCAAGTTCATGGTCATTTATGCTTTAGTTTTGTTGCTGACGAATGTTATTGTGTTATCATATCAGCAAACAGGAAACTGAGTGAAGACGAAGGCAGTTTAAAGAGGGGAAGCGAATCAAATTACGACTTTATTACTGAAGAAGCAGCTTTGTTTCCTCCTTATCTTACCTTATGATTCATGATGATTTTTCTACGCACGGAAACTACCAGGAACAGAGATTAGGTGTGTGGGGGCTTCTCTGCTGCTCAGTGCACAGGTCAGAAGGGTTAAATTCCTGGGTGCGTGGGGGGCTGGGGAGGCCTGTGGAGAGGCTGTGGTGGATGCTTTCTGCGAGTCATATTAGCTCTAGGTGGGGCAGGAACTCGCTCTAAACATTCCCCAGAAGACAGGAAATCAAAACAAAAGCAAACCCACCAGGCTGCCTCTCCTTATGACCAGTAAGAGGAGCATACACCCCGTTTTTAACACATTTATCTAAAATGGACAATTTCCCCTAGTTTCCTTCAGTGATGAGATCAAGCCTGATTATTACAGGCCACTCATGTACTCAGTGATTCAGTCAAGGAATCCTGGGAAAATAGGAAAAGGAAACATCACAGTTTCGCAGAATCCAAAGTGAAGATTTCAGATGATGTGCTTTGTCTGACGGAATACTTTAAAACTCAAAGATATTCCATCAGCTGTGATATAAAACAGACAACAGAAACAAAGACTGGCTGATATTTTTGTAAAGCTGAATTAATCAGCAACAATCGTGGCAATCAATAAATCCCTGAAGCAAAAATGTGCTGCTTCCAGCCTCTCAAAGGTTGCATTTGATGTTTTTTTTTTTGCCTTTTCCAATAGTAAAATTTCAGTGTTTGAGAACAAGCATTTTGAAGACGATTTAAATTTTTTACATTTATTAATGTTTTATTGACCAAACAATAACGTAGATCAACAAATGAACTGATGATGACAGTGCAGCCTGATATTTTTTGCTTGAAAAATGTTTTAAAATAGCTGCAGATTACCTCTCAATCAGTTGACCAATCAATTCATGGACTGGTCATTTCAGCCCAAGTTTCAAACGGTGTTAATGTTTGCCCTTTTAATATCAAACCAGTACAGTCGGTTGAGCATCGTCATGTCTCTTCTTCCTCTGCTACATTTTAACTGCACATTTTTACATCAAGGACAAACAGGACGGGTGACAGAACTCCTAAATTCCTCCCACAAGGAGCTGTGGTCTTCCCTTTGTTTCTGTTTTCCATGGACCAGTCCATTGTTCAGACTTCCCCCTCCTGTCCCACTTGAGGAGCTGAGAGGGGGAGGAGGTCACACACTCCCAGCCAATGGGAGTGTCTGGTCTTGTCCAGCTGGATGTGAACAGACCAATTAACCGCAAGAGATTTAAACCGAAACCGTTACTCCATGAACTCCATGAATGCAATGAGTTTGAGGTGAGAGGTTGTCCACAGAAACTAACACCTGCTGGATGCATCAGGAGCACACCTTGTTTACTGTGACTCACTGTATGTTAATGACCAGGTGATAGAGGCAGCAGACAGTCTCTTCCTCACCACCTGCACTCAGGCCTCATTTCAGGATTAGATTCCCCTTCAAAAAAAAACAGTGTGGTCACAAGTGTTTCCCAGGTCAGAGCTGTGCTGCACCATGTTTCCTGTGCACGCTCAGACTTTTCCTCTCTGAAGCTGTCACATTTCCTGCCTTTACTTTGGAGTACATTCCTTCACATTGACTCATGAGCCCAACAAAAGCGACTGATAAGCCTGAATAAAGAGTCTCCATGTTTGATAAAGGATTTCACTGCAATTTCACAAAAAAAATTTAATTAATATTAATATTCAGAGTAGATTGCTCACAGGTACATTTCCAGCCTTCTTGGGACCTGATGTGCACTTACCTACTGCGATTTTAAAGATACAAATTATAGTGTCGTAATTATAGTGTATAATGGTTAATTTGACAATTATATTCTTGATTAATTGATAGTTTTGACTACAAAACAGCAAAGCTTTAACCTCGTGAGTAATAAAATACACCATCAAATACAATCGACCCAGTACTGAACACCAAACTTTAAATCCCACAAGGATTACTTGGATTGTCCCGCGAACTGTGTTAATAAGTAGTTAAAGTGGGGCAAACCATCATTGTGATGCGGAATCTATCTTTAATCACAACAAATAAACATCCAAACAAAAAAAAAAAAGATCATTGCTGAGTCTTGCAATGTTGCCTGAAGGTCTGAGATAAGCGGAGAGTTTACATGGGATCAACCTGTTGCGCTGTTGTCGTAAAGGTCTACACATTTGTAACGTTTTAGTGGAGGGCATAAGACTCACCTGATGCTCCCAGTAAGATAGCCAGCCGGTAAAAGTTCATTATATAGTCCGTTTTTTATAGTAAAGTGCAGTTTATCCGCATGTGAGGCATCTCGCTGTGCGCCGACTGTGTCTGCTGCAAACCGGACGGTGGCTGCGTCTAACGGGACTGTACCACTTCACGGAGAGGTGAGTCCCAGCAGCACCGCGCCGCTCTCAAAATCAAATCCTGACAACTTCCCGAGCTGACCTCCGATTTATGTCCAACAGGACGGCGGGTAGAAGTGTCACGTTATTGTACGTGTTGCAGGATGATTTTTAGTTTTCTGCAGAGTAGAGAGGTCTGTGCATGTGCAGGTGGTGAGGTGAGGTGGTGGTGGGGGGGTCACCCCAGGAATTAGAGAACATTATGACATATCTTTGGCTCACTGCAACCTATATCTCCACCGTCCACAAATATTCATTCAAATGCGACCAAAATTGCAGCAGACATTCTTTGGATAGTAGATATACATGTTTTCAAGGGGGTCTGCAGTGATATTAAATATATTCCTGTAATGTGTAGTATATGCAAAACTTTTTCAATTTCTCCAAAAGTTTCAACTTCACTAAAAGTTGAATCACTATCAACAGGCCAAGGTGGAATCTGGACCATTAATAGCAACCTTGGTGAAGTAGAATCTTTTACCTGTTACCAGACTGTCCACTGACCCGCTGGAGGCTCTGAGTGAACTCCGTGAAAGACTTCATGCTGCCGTGTCTCATCCTCTGAAGGTAGTCCAGCGGTCTACGACACCCGACTGGAAATTACCTCACGAGGACACGGGTTCGAGCCCCGCTCAGGTATCACACAAGGTTCATGGTTTTACCCGCCAAGGTAACACACACAGTACATGGTGTTCACAGAGAGCGAATCCCTCTAAGGGTAAGCTCACAGAGGCTGAGACCTCCTAAGGCAAATCCCTGTAAGGGTAAGCTACATGATTCACAGAGGGCAAGTCCCTCTAAGGGTAAGCCAAACATGTTTGTGTACATGCAATAATAATACTCAATACTTAACAGCAATACTTAAAAAAAAACCTCCGAAAGAGACTTTTTTTTCCCTTTTCATTTCATTTTCATTAGAGTTGCCTCCTCACAGTAACTTGAGGCATGCATGTAGGCATTCATATAGAGTATATAGTATAGCCAGGGCGATGTGGCTAAGTTTGATGTTTCGCTGTGACACAGGAAGTTGATGTTTAAGGTCAAACGATGCTCCAAACCTCATGAAAGATGCGCCAGGCATCAACTTTTTGAACTTTTGAAGATGTTAAAGCTGCCAAAAAAGGCTTTTTTTTTTTCTTTTTTTTTTTTTAAAGAAGAACAAGAACCAAGATCGAGAAAAAAAGCCAGCGGCTCCAACCCACTGGATCCCCGACGTGCAGCATATCACTGCTTACAGTTTTAATCTTGATTTGGTCTTCAAACCGCAAAGATATAAAGTTTAGAATAATCAAAGACTAGGACAAACAGTAAAATATCACAGAGAAGTAGCTGATATTTTGAGCAATTTTGCTTGGAAAAATGATTTACAAAATAAACGTTAATCAAACTATTAAAAGGTATTTTTAAAAGGCTTAAGAACAATTTCAATAATTGTTGTGACCATATAAACGCAGAGACAGAAGAATGACATTTAAAAAAAAAAATGCTCAGATTGGGCAGTCTGAATACGTGAGCTATAAATATATTTATGATTGCATGGTATTGTTCTATTACCACCTGATTTATTGAAATGTTGGGACAGTCTGAGGGTTAATCAAACAAACAGTACAAATGATACATACAGAAGGCTATGACAGCACCGCCACTTCTTTTGAGCAAAATTGATCAACTTGTAATAAAAGATGTTGGTAAAATTGGTGCGTTGAAACCATTTGTATACATTTTGATTAAATACTGCGGACATTAACACAAAATCATGGCATAATCATTGTTATCTCGATTGGAATATCCCATTAAAAGAAGGAATAGTTATCAATAAGGCCTTAAATTCCAGTTTATACACCAAGCATAATTATACATAAGGGAGGGAACTTCAATCAGTTTTACACAAGAGTCACAGAAAATTATTGTCCCTGATTTACCGACAGGTTACTATTTAGGGGCCTCTGGAAGGTAACCATAGCAACAACATGTATTGCGTTCAATAAGCAATGAACTCGTGAGCTCGTAGTTACAACATGGGAAGTCGTGTTAACTGTATGCGACACATAAATCAATTTTGCTGTCTCACTTTCCAGTGTGAGACCAAACAATTAACCCAGTTGAATGTTTTTTGCATTAGAAAAAAAAAGAAAGATAAAGATTTCAGTAACACAAGATTATTCATATCAGTTTCTGTGTTGACCGTAACTGTATTCACCACGGTTGTCAAGATCACGACTACCGCCATATTGGTCGCGCCGATTATCGAGGTGATCGCGACTGCCACCGTAACGATCGCGTTGATCGTCAAGGCGGTCACGACTGCCACGGTCACGTTGCTCGTCAAGGCGGTCACGACTGCCACGGTCACGTTGATCGTCAAGGCGGTCACGACTGCCACGGTCACGTTGATCGTCAAGGCGGTCACGACTTCCACGACTGTCACCATAACGATCGTCAAGGCGGTCACGACTGCCACCATAACGATCGCGTTGATCGTGTTGATCGTCAAGGCGATCACGGCTTCCACCGCAACGTTCACTTTGATCGTCAAGCCGATCACGACTTCGCCGATAGGTGTCATGCACGTCGTTCCGGTGATGCTGGGATTCAGTGTCACTGCCGCCGCCATTGTACCTTTCTTTACCACTCTTATGACTGTGCTGATCACCGTCAAACTGCTGTCCAGCTGCTACTTTGCCATAGTTGTTATGAGGAACAATGTCTTTGTCTTCGTCCTGGTTGACCTGCTTTTTCTCGCTGTCATCCCTGTACTGCTCTCCAGCTTCAGGACCCTCTCTGTCATAAAACACCTCCTCTCCAGGAGTACTAAGACACAAACAAGGACACAAAAGGGTGGTTGGATGACTTCGATCCTAACACTCAATACACTACCAGAGTTGTTTATGGTGGCTTACAGTGACAGAAACTTCCAGGACATTCAATAATTACCCTTCAGCTTGTTTGGCCTTTTTGGCCTTTTTCCGGTAGCAATAGAAAATGAGAACCCCCACAAACAGGAGACCTGCGAGGACTCCTCCAATTATAATTGCAGTGGCTCCAGTATTCATGCTGCCTAAGAAAAGAAGAAGGAAAATATACTTAGTCCAGGGCTAAGATCCCCTTTCAGTCATCCTCTACAGCTTTATTGCCCATTTAGAGCTGTTTTTAATTGTCAAAAGTTTTTTGGGGGCAGATGAATTTCAATTGGATGTCAGGAACCACTTGGTTTGGGTTGAAGATCATGCTCATGGTAAAAATGTTCACATTGAGTTATACCAAATTGGACATACCTGTCAGGTGACGGGCCAGTTTGTCCTTCACTATGATGAATAATTTGGCCTATTTGTAGATGACACTCTATAAAACCTTATCCTTTTACAATAAGCATCGCCCTTACATTAACTGGTGTGAACAACAGTTGGAACATAAGCAATGTAACATTTGTTGTTAATTGCTATGAGCACTGAACAACTTGTCCATCATGTCAGTCTTCAAATTATGCATATGCGTCCTAACCAGTGGTGGTTCTAAAATTTAACGGCGGGGTATTTATTATTTAGTTGTGTTTCTGGCCGCCTGATGACTATAAATTCAAGCCTCATTCTGTTCGAGCTCTGTTTTGGGCTCCACCAACTCCTGAGAAGAAATATTTAGCTTTTTAGTGGTTAAAAACTCCACTATGTTTACTAGTTAGTTGCTAACTTTGTATGCCATTTGGTGCTCAAAATGTACTGCAGTGTAAAATAAGTTTTAGAGCTTTTACGCCTCCAACAGCCACCTGCTGCTGCTGGAAAATATAGAGAAGTGAATTATGTGAAGCACACAAACTAAAAGAAGCTCAGAGGAGCTGAGGGGAACTGTAGAGCTGAGTGGTACTTCCCTGTGGGCTCACTGTGAAGAGCTGAGCAGGTAAATCATTTTTAAAGACTCACCGGGCATCACAGATAAGGTAAAGTTGCAGCTGAGTGAATCAATGCGGTTGCTTGATGTGCAAATGAAGAACCCTGACGTCTCTCTTGTAATATTGAGAAGAGAGAGAGCTCCATCCTCTGCAACATAATGACACAAATTAGGCTATACATTGCTGAGAATGACAGGAACGCACAACCCTGCAGCAGCCTGAGAAATACGTGTTCACATGTATGGTTAAAATGCGTACTTTGACTTGCTCTAGGTGGAAGTTGTCTGGGAAGGTTTTCGACACTGTAGCTCTCCCATTTATAAACGGGTGATGGGGATCCCTCCTCAGACATGCAGGTTAGTGTGATGTTTTGAAAATACTCTGCTGCTCCCTGAAGCCTGCAGATGGGTGCAGAGGGAGGCACTGGGAGATAAAGATTGAACATAAAAATTCACATCATCACAAGACAGCTGAGTGCAGTATTGGTTTTACATCATCAAGATAAAAAGATACCATTACACTGTATGCCGGCCTCCAATAGACTTAAATAATCATCTGTTAGTTCTCACCCAGGACCAAAAGGGAAGTGGTAACAGCTGTTGTTCCCTCGTCATCATTAGGGATCTTTACACTGCATTGGAAACGGCGGTTGTCCTGCATGGTCACCTTTGTTAAGCGGAGCGTGCTCACTTGCTTCTCAATGTCAACTTCCAGGAAGGCTCTGCCTTCGTAACCAGGTGCAATGTCGATTGGATTGTTCATAAAGTAGGTGGCCACGGATTTCTAAAAAGGTAAACACAAACACAAGATATCTGCTTATTGTAATGCAGGCTCAATATGCAAGTAAAATCAATACCATGCCTCAAGTGATACGAGGTGTTCCCTGCTCTACAGACTCTGAAGCTCTTTCAGGCAAATTTTTTAATTTTGTGCTAGATAAAGATAATGGACTGTAAGGTAGTCAGAGTTATAGCTGCTAAAAAGATGACTTATTTTTTACAGTCATTCTAATTATTAATTTCATTTCGAGCCTTGCCTCATTGATGCTTATTTTATCTGACATTCATCACAACCAATTATCAAATTACATAACTATATAATAAAATCTCCACTTCTGCTTCTGCATCTGATACGTGCAGCTTTGAGAAATGATTAATTCACCTATTTATTATTCAGTTTTTATAGTTTTTATAAATGTTTTAAATATTGTAAGGTGGGCAATCATATGTATATAAAATAGATAACCTTAGTCTTGTTGTTTATTAAAGGGTATTCCAGCAATTTAATGTGGCACTACCATTCAACTGGTAGACTTACAGACAGACCGATTTATAACAAATCTGAAGCAGCAGAGGAATCTGTAGATGCTTGACATTTCCCATAATGCAGCGGGCACGCAGCTCTTTCATCAGATCTCTTGTCTGGTAAATACCACATCTTTCTCACTCCATTTCAACAAATTTACTTTGTGTTATAGATTTTGTAGTTTCACAGACCAGGCCAAACAATGTCCTGACGACATCAGTGATGATCTTTGTGTAAAATCAGTTGTACATTCAAACACATTGTGCATTCAGCTCTTCTCACCAGTGGACCACCATCATTGTCGGGGTAAGCCTCCCATGTGAGGACAAACATGGTCAACTCTGGTCTGGCTGGGGTGAAGGAACAGGTCAGGATAATTTCACCTCCTCGTGCAACCTCATATTCGGCCTCTGGAATAGAAACTTCGACACTCCTGCAGCAGTGAAGCACTGGAATAAACAGAAATACATAGTCGCCCATTAACAATCTTTCTCCCGATCATTATATTTTTATAACCATCATCTATTTGTGTAATGTGATACAGAAAAAAATGATTAATTTGATCAACTCAAATACAGTTGTACATCATATTTCTCTGCAGGTAATTGCACAAGATGGTTCCTTGAATAAAACATAATTTTGCTTCCTGTTGAGTATAGCAAGGAGACCGGTTAATGATTAACACTGGTAATTATACCATGAAGGTGTGGCAACGTGTTTTACCAAAGAGAAAGAATAAAAGCACAAAGCCTACCTGTGAGAAACAGAAATAGCTTTTGCCAACCGAGCAGCTTTTCTGTTGTCATTTCTAAAAGAGGATAAAAACACCCAACCAATAAAAACTGATGTTCTCAGTCCAGGAGCAGGAGCCCGCCTAACCTTCACGATGAACTCCCAGGTATGGAAACGTTGACTCTTCCAGGTAATAAGTCAATGGCTGTAGGTCACATGTCACCAGAGGTCCAATCATCGACTGTCTATCTGTTTTCACTTTGATTGAAACTGCAAATGAAGGTTGATAAGATGTTATACAGGAAAAACGTGATTAAATATTAAGTTATTAGATAGATAGACAGACAGACAGACAGACAGACAGATAGATAGATAGATAGATAGATAGATAGATAGATAGATAGATAGATAGATAGATAGATAGATATTATATCATATTATATGTTGTTTGTAGGCAGATGTGGTTGTGCTTACTTTGACCTGCAGGCTGCAGTGTTGCACTGGCAATGATGCAGCATATGTTTAACTACTGTTGCTGCACACTCAGTTTAAAAAGCTCATGCATGTATTTGAACATATATACTGACCTTTGACCCTCTTTTTGTAACTTGCTGCGGTGTCTCATTTAGAGCTACCACAGAGAGATGAAAAACAGAACCAGTGAACTGAGCTGGGGTTTGAAAAAGTGGCAGACGGTTGCACATTCAGACTCAATCCTCCGCAATGATGAAATCTTAAATGCTGTCATACGGCCGAACAAAAGGTCAAGAATAATACAAACAAAAACAAAAGTCAATAACAAAAAATAAAGGGTGTGTAGTTCTGTCCAAACTTCCACAAACTCTATCCCCCAAAATTCCATTAATACATTATAATACATAGTATGACTTTTAAATTTTTTTTTTTTTTTTATCATATTTCGGACGACATGCTGTGGTATGACAGTGGTGCAGTGGTTATAGCAGTTGCCTCACAGTGAGAAGTAACTGGGTTTGATCCCCACTTGAGGCAAGTCAGTTCAGAAAAAGGTCATATTCCAAAAGGTGATACAAAATTCATTCTGTATGTCGCCTGAAATATTCAAAAAAAGTCATACATGTAGTCCAAAAAGTGACCCAAAATTCATTTCTGTATAGAGTATAGAGTATAGCCATGGCAATGCGGCTAAGTTTGATGATTCACTGTGACACAGGAAGTTGATGTTTAAGGTCAAACGATGCTCCAAACCTCACGAAACTTGCGTCAGGCACCAACTTTCATGAGTTTTTGAAGATGTTAAAGCCGCCAAAAAAAAAGGCCTTTTTTTTTTTTTTTTAAAGAAGAATAAGAAACGAGATCGAGAAAAAAATTAAAACTGCAAGCGGGAATAGGCGGACCCTCGCGTGCTGCACCTTGGGGAGCTGGTGGCCCCGACCCCCTGGATCCCTGACGTGCAGCGTGAGAGGGCTTGCCGTTTTAATTTTTGTATATATAATTTTAATTGATTCATCAAAATTCCTGTTGGTACTGTTGGTGCCTGATTGTGGTTGGGTAGTTATTGGAGAGTTTAGTTTATTGTCATGACATCTAAATATTAATTGGAATGAAATTGAAAGACTCAAGTAAAGTAAAAGTACAATAAAAGAATTTTTAATTTCAAACTTCCCCCCGGCACTATCAAATCCTTGTTTAAGTCAGGAAAACAAGATGAATTTGAAAGAATGAGGGACATGTTCTTTGAAGTGACCTCAATGTCGTATTAAAACTTTCAACACAGATAACTAAAGGAATTGTTCCTTAACCTGCAGCAGGAAATGTGAATGATGCAGTTTCTCACATATTTCTGTCATATATTAAAACCTTATAGTGCTAACAGACATCAAAAACCCCATGGGTACCTTTTAAAGAGACACACCGGTAAACATGATTAAAGTTCGAGCTTTTTATTTCATGTTCAATTTACTTAGGCTAAACGTTTCACATATTTTCAGCTCCAAGAAGTTCTGCATGGTCTGTAAATGTTTTTGCAGACTATGTGGAACTATGCGTTGCCAGTTTAACCTGTTGAGAGGCCTCGGGGCAGATATTATCAGTTGAGCCCCTATTAACTCCTTCATCACCACCCTCTGTGAATTGTATGCACCCTGTTGCTACCAGGTTCTCATCAAATACAGTACACACAGCAGACTAGAGTTAAATCTGTCATCCATCACAGTCCAAAATACATTTAAGCAGGATGTAGACAAAGACATGTACACATGCATTAAACCACTAACAATGTTTATTGTAACAACTAATTAGCTGACACAACCCATTAGAAATTACTTTAGTCACTCCCTGCACTCTTACATATCTTTATACTTCTCTTTTTACAATCTACAGAAACTGTTCAACCTGTTGTTTTTATAGTGTGTGTATATCTGGAAGTCACATATTTATGTATCTGTATTCACCTTTGTTGTCCTTGTTTTGTATGTCTACCTTCCTGAACAGTGAGCAACAGTATATTCCTTAATGCGCGAACATGTATTGGCTAGTAACAATTTATTTGAATGCAATTAAAATAATACGGGTTTTAAGACTAAAACCTGACACAGGGCCAGATCTGTAGGTAATAATGCAGGATCCGCTTCAGTTGTAATTGTGGGTTAGTCAAGTTGACATGCAGTGAATGTGGGACTTCCCCAGAGCTCCATTTAGCAGTTGGTAATCAAGCCTTGGAGTTGTGTAATCAACCGTATGAAAGATAAGGTCTGCATTAATTGTCATCTGTGTTTCGCATTCGTGTTGCATCATCTAATAACACTTTAACAAAATGAATGCAGACTCAATGTTCACTGAGATGTGAACAAACCTTATTGACACTTTGTAGGGAAATTTTTACACTTTTTATGTAGATGTCCATTCAGTGTTGATGTTAAATGTGGTCAACTGAAGTGGCTCCTCTATCGATTGTGGAAGCTGGGTCTTTCACAGTTTACCTGTCAGCAGAGCTGTGCCTACATGTACCAGGATGCACTGCATGCTGCATTTCACCCATAAACTGTATATAAAAGTGGCCGTAGGTTCTGGGTCTGATAATTGAGGCCCATGTCGAAGTACCTTAAACTGCAATGCCACCAGGGGCCACTAGGGGTTGGCTCCAAAAAGGTTCTGGCTCCATACACTTCCATTAAACTTCACTCATGAAATACAAAGTCAATTCATTTTGGTGGCATTCGCTAAAATCACTACTTCTTATTAGTTTTCTATCTAAATATCTATCTAAATAAATATCTAAATATCTATCTAAATAATCCCATCATTTATTAAAAATAAGGCCTCCAACAGCTGTGTTTTTGGGGGGGTGTATGTTTGATTGAGCGGCCGGTGTTACAGTCAGGTTTTTGCTATCGGTGGGTGGGACGCAGTTTCCTCAGGTTCTCAATCGGATCGAGTCAGATCCATCGCGACAACCAAAATACGAACTCGAGGCCTCAGTTCACAAACCAATGGCTAAGGTCATGCCTGGTTTCACGACCCTTACCCGCTTTCTCTGGCCAAAGACAGTCAGTGATCATCTGCCCTCTGCTGCTGGTTTTGGTTGTCTTTTCCAGTTCATCTTCAGTAACCTGAAGAAAGTCTCCAGCACACCTCTGTCCAAATGAAGAGGAAAACGTTCATGCTGATGCACACACACACACACACACACACACACACACACACACACACACACACACAGACTTTTTCCATCTGTATCGGTGACAGCATTAACAAAAACTGCCCATGACGACATTCATCGCAGCAGAATAATTCCCTTTCTGTTGGCATTTTGAACAAAGGCTGTCCGAGTCGCTGTTTGTGCAGCAGCTCAGTTTCTGGATGGTCCCTGATGGCATTATCTTCTTACACGGCTAATGCAGCCGCAACCTGGGCCTTTCTTTGCAACATTTCCTCCTCAGCCGTTTACTCTGACTCGAAACCGTAAAATGCATCCTCGTCTGTAATCTCGTCTCGGCACTCATATTTTGGGATGCCGTTTTTGCTGTTGGAAACATAATTCTCTGCAAAAAAAAAAGAAAAAAAGAAAAGGAAAGAGATCAAGGATTTGTTTTGTTTTTAAAAGTCATCGAAAGAGCCCCCTGGTGACCTGAAAAGCTTAGTTAACTTTTTGTTCTACTGGCCACCAACTACGTCACTGGACACCGCAAATGATGGAGCCAGTGCTGAAAGTATAATTGCTTTGGCAAGTCATGGTACACAATATTGTGAGGTTTCGGGACACCTCCTGTTTTGTTTATTTAGCAATAAGTAAATAGATATGATAAAGGTATTAGAGAGGACAAATTTAAACGTGTAACCAATATATATATTAAAAAAAAAGAAAACCTCAACTTGCATCAGGCTACATCAAAACAAATGTCAACAAATGAATACTATATCTTAATAATAATTCCTCTGCTATTTCAGATAAAGATAATACTAACTGTCACGTTACAGCTCACCAGAGACAGGTTTGTTTGCGTTATGAATAAATTTGACTTTAAACAGTCCGGCACTAACAGTTTTAAGCAGGGCTGTGTTGTTGATGTTTACAGAGATAATGGCCTTTTTTTAAAATCCAAAGTCAAAACATAAGAAAAACGAAATGATTATTTAAGTATGTAAATAAACAACACCCGGAAAACACTCCACTCTCCGGTGCCCAGGTGCGCGCGTGCCTGTACATGTTTTTTTATTTATTTTTTTATTTATTATTATTATGTGTGTGTGTGTGTGTGCGCGTGCGCGTCAGCGCTCAGGGCTGGGATTTCGGGTTAAATATTCAAAATGGCGGACGGAGGAGCAGCGAGTCAAGATGAGAGTTCAGGACCAGGTAATGATTACGGCATTTTTACATATTCATACTTCATATTCAAACTGTTGTTACTCGCACGGTTTTTTTCCTTTTTTTTTTTTTTTTTTTTGGACGATTAGCGGGGATACCGGACGAAAAAAAACAAACGTAGATCGGCAAAAACAAAAACAAAAACAACAAAAAAAAAAAAACCGGACGAGGACGGCGCGGAGCCCGTCCGCTGGTAGTTTTTAACGCACCGCGGAGCCGACTGTAATGTGACAAGAGGAGGAAACGAGCTACTGCGGCGCGACGGTGAAATTACATGGAAACATGCTTCTCTCTTCTCCTCCCCCCCTTTTGTGTGATTACACGGCCGTACGCCGCTACATATTCATACCTCCGCCGACAAAAATACAGTTTAGCATATTTTATTAGTAATCGCGACTCGGTATATTTAGACAGCCTCCCCTCCCTTCCCTTCCCTCCCCGTCTTTCTCTCTCTTTCTCCCCCCGTCTCTCTCTCCCTCCCGGCGGGCGCAGTTTGATTGAAAATTGAGGATGCTAACGTGCTAGCGTTAGCTCGGCTGCTAAGCGCCTCGGCTTTGTGTTGATGCTCAACACCGGAGGTTTTTTTTTTTTTTTTTTTTTTTTTTTTTGAAAGAGGTTTGCATATTCATTTTTTTTTTTCTTTTTTCTTTTTTTTTTTGGACGCGCCTGGCAAGCGGCTGCACATCTTTAATTTTTTTTCGACTTTTTCCGAGGAGGGGGGCGGATTTATTAAAAAAAAAAAAAAAAAAAATATATATATATATATATATATATATATATATATATCTCACCGGGGCCCTCGGTGGAAAAGACACTGGTTGGCTCAGTGTGGATTTTTTTTTTTTTTTTTTTGTGTATTTGACCCAGCCTTTTGTGCTCGGCGCAGCGGAGCCACAGCAGCCTGTTGTGTTATTCATGCGGGCCTGCCTGAAGCAGAGTGCGGACTTCAGCATATTCCAGCAGCCGACGAGGAGCTTGGAGCTCTCTCTCTCTTTCTGTCTTTCTGTCTTTCTTTCTCCCCCCCCTTGCGTCGCACAATAAACGCACGTCAACACAACAACGTTGTCACGACACGGACCGAGGAGCGTTTGTTGTAAAAAAAAAAAAAAAAAAAAAAGCTGGCCTCGTCTGTTTAACACGACTGTCCCAACGAGGGGAGGGGAGGGGGGCTGACTGGCTGCAACTTAGTCCCGAGCGTTTGGACGCTAACTTTATTAATTTACAACAAATACAGATGTTTACGTGATCAGCTGCTGAAGGTGAGATCAGCAGGCGTGCGTAACGATGTTCATCGCCTGTTAAAAAGTACAGTTGTGATTGAAGTTGGGCCGACTACTTTCTTTTTTTTTTTTGAACTGGAGGTGGGAGTAGTCTGGCATCGAGTTGGTGCTGGTCTGCAAATCTTTATCTCATTACAATATCTTATTTATTTTTGAACCTCCTCCTGGTCCAAACGGGGAGGTTTTGAAAACGTGGTCTTTACCTAAACCTGTCTTTTGTTGCACGAGTTTTAACTTCAGCCGGGCTGTGCTGCATTCAGAGGTTGTACCTGTGTGTGTGTGTGTGTGTCCCCCCCACCCGTCCCTCCCTCCCGGGCACAGGGAGGGGTGGTGAGGCCCACTTCCGGAAGGCCACAGTAATAACAGGCAGGACAGTCTTATTATTCACTCGGCCTATTTCATGGCCGGGCAAGACACAGCTTGATGGCCCCATTTTTTTCGTTTTTTTACTTGTGGTTAGGTTTGCCATTTAGTTTTTTTTTGTTTTATTAAAGACTTCTGCTTCAGAGAGGTGTATTATCTCTCAGACAGAATTATCTACAGCGATTAGGTTATATTGATATTTTATCCTGTCGTGATATGAGACTAAATATTGTCTCAGATTTTGGATATCAAGATACGGGAGGAGTGTTGCATTTTCCTGATTTTACAGGCTGCATTACATTAAAGTTATGTTATTTTGTAAACTTAGCAAAATGTTTTAGCTGTTCTATATTTTGCCTTTAACCCCTTTGTCACCACATTCACATTACTGATTATTATTTATCTAAAATCACTTTGTTAGTAGTCGTCCCTATAATACGGTTGCAATATCAAAATCGAGGTCTTTGGTCAAACATATAGTGATATTTGATTTTGTCCGTATCACCGAGCCCTGAATCTTTACCTTTTCACTTTTTGTAGTTCAAGCTGATGAGCATGTAAACACAACTTTCGTTTATAATGAAACCTTTTATCTTTCAGGGTCTACTATAGGGAATTTGAGTGTTGTTTCACTAACTTTATTCCTTGCCTGCAGTGTTAGCGTGAGAATCACAGGCTTCCCTCAGCATCACTATCTTATTACAGGCATCTTTGTGATATGCAAGACAGTTGTGGCGCTAATTATATCCTTTGTTTTACAGAAAGTATTTAAATAGCAATATCTTACGAATATTAATATCCCTAAATTTTAAGTTCTCAATTGTTTTTGTTTGTTGTCATTTTGTGACTGTCTGGAAATAGGCTCACTTATGTAAAAAAAATAATTAGCTTATTAAACTGGGCTACTTAAAGAACAGATGAGAAATAATTTAGTTTTCCTCTTTCTCAGGCTACTTTTCTCATTTAATCAGTTTTACAGTTCCACCCTCGTTCCTCCCTTGTAGTTCCATCATGAATATTCATTGATGTAAACACAGTTGTTATGAATAATGCATCATTCGCAGTAATAAATTCAGGACATGCCATCTCAAAGTACTAAGAAGGCCTCCATGAAGACTCCAGTTAGACAAGCTTTTTCACTGTGGAGGAAGAAAAATCTGAACTAATAAGAGCTGTGGACTGTCCTCAGGACGATAACTACTTGTTTCTGGTGATCTCTCGTAGCGAGAGTCACTCCTGACTACACGATGGAAAACGGGAATACTTTATTATAAACACAGCAAGGTAAAGCAGGCACATGTCCAAAACACCGGCCTTTATCTATAAAAGCAGAGTTTCGACAGTTGTACCTTTGTCAGTTAAATTGGATTTGACTGTTCAACTGTTTGTTCCTCTTTTTTTGTTTATTGCTTAAATATAGACTATTAAGCAGTCAGAAAATCCTCAATGTGCTCTCCTTTGTGTTCGGATTGCTGAGGGTCTCTCGCCCGGCCTGCTTTTGGCAGGACAGGGTGGAAGTGTGGCCCTCCCTTGCTTTCCCTGTTGATTTAATGGGAGTTTGCCGCCACCTGGGCTTCTTGTAGCCCCTGTCCACGCCTGCTGACCTACCCTGTTGGAAGCTGCGTCCGCTGGTGACTGGCAAGGTCAACCGCACTCCCTGGTGTGGGCCTGGCTCCTGACCGGACCACGCTGTGTCCCCCTCCACCTCCAGGGTCCCTGTCCACTGACACCTGGCCCATGTCCCGCCACTTTGAACCTTAACTTCTGCTTCACCTCGCTCCCTGTCTCTTAGGTTCAATATCTGCGTAAAATAAGCATAAATATTTTTAGAAAAAAATGATCCTCTACTTTAAAAAATAGCGGTCGATTAAGGGGTTTCAAACTCATCATTAGGCGGATCGTTTTTTTTTTTTTTTATGGGGCAGCTCTATCGGGCTCCATATGCAAAGCATTTGGAAGAAGATCTGAAAACTTTTTTGAGAAATACCCAAGCGTACTGAAGAGATGCTACAATATAAGATTGGTGGATGAACTCCAAGTTGTTGCATTTGCCAAGCAACAACTACCACGTTGTTCTTGATGACTGTCACGTGTCTGACTTGATTAGGATCACCAGTAAACATTTGCCAGCATTTCATTTCATATTTTTAAGTGACAAAGAGGGTATAACAGTTATAAAACGCCACAGACATAGTGAAAACAGAGGCTTTTGCATGAAAATATTCAGACTAATCCAAGATATTGCGATGCAGTTGCAATGGTGTGCCTCGTTTAAATAGACGAGACTAAAATGTTGTGTAGTCAATGGTCAGTAACCTGAATGAAAGCTGACTAAAGGGCAATATTTTACTATCGCATGATAGTAAAGTACACACCACATGAATAATCAGAGTTAATGCAAATATCATGTCCTAGTTGGTGAATGTATCTGTGTATTCATTGTCTGCTTCCAACTCTAGTAGAGACTCGTGCAGCTTACCTCGGCATGTGCTGATTGGAAGTAGTTGGTTTTTCATCATTGCTATCCCTGAGAAACTTCACTTTAATTTGGTTAGATTGAATTTCCTACCTAGCCTATAGACAGCGTGCTAATGACCACCCAAGAGAGATACCACAGTAGCTTACAGTGGCGTTAGCCCCATTACGGTTCATCAGATTACACTGCATCCTGCATTTTGCTCATTTGTGTGCTCAGTCCAGTGTTGCTGCTTCTGCTTGCTGTCCTCGGGCTCTTTTGGTTCGACGCTCTGACTGGTTTTAAAATCTATTTTAAGTTGTGTCATGTTGATGCTGCATTAAACCGGGAAGCTTTAGGCCACCTTTGTTATTAATCACCTCCAAATTGAGTGATTATCTGCACATCCAGACCGTTCCAAAATCGGCCTTGTCCTCAAATTTTGGAAAGTCGTCTTGATGTATTCTCTGTTTTAAGATGAACAACGTAGGGAGTAGGCCAGAATGTGGATGTGCTAATTAAGTTTTGCTTTGTCTCCCGTTGAATCTCTCCGCTCACATTAACGGCTCCGCGGTACTCAGCCAGCTTTCCCATATTACGGCGCTAATGAGAAAGCTATTTAAAATTCTCTTCGCGGGATATTTGTATAATGCATCGTTCCACAGCAAGGTTTTGCAAACCAGTCAGCCAAGTAGCTGTACATGTGTCGTAGCGCGCTGCTGATAACGGCCTTTGCATTCACTTGTTTTCTCATTTGGTTGCATGAAGGCAGGAAGAGGGGACTAATGTCTTCATCGCTTTCTCGCCTTGTTGGGATGACCTCTTTCAGACTTTTTACACTGGTGTGGCATCTGTATGTACCCTGCCATAGTCACTTTGGTAAACAGTAGGCTGGGCTGGGCTGGGGGAGGGAGGGGGTGGGGGGTGTTCACATATTTGTGGCTAGGAGGAAAATAGATACACAAACCGGATTACAAATTGGCGTGATGCCGATCATGAGTATATTTACTGTCATATCAATCAATAGACTGTGATGTACAAGGTTGCACACATGCAGAGAAGTAAGTAACAGACATCTAAAAGTAGAAGAAGAAAAGAAAAACGTGTGGCTCCATCCCCTGTAAATGTTAATAGTAGTAATTTTGAACAACGTAGCGTTGCTGGCAGCCAGCAAAAAAATAAAATAAATACCAAATAACTTTTTGTTCCAGACTGAATTGTTTGGATTTAAATCACAATAATCTTCTAATCTTTCGATGTTGAAATGTTGGTCAGACAAACAAAGCGACCGAATGATTAATTGAGAAAATAATTGGCATATTGAATGTTAATAAAATAATTCTTAGTTGCAGTCTTAAAAAAAACAAACCACATCCGGTTTATAGTCAGTTCGAATGACTGCAATAGAAACCACTTTTTTGCATTTGCATAAAAAAAATCGTGGATATAACGTACAGGTTTTGGTTGTCTGCAGTTCAAAGACAGCCGCCTTCATTGCTTTGTGATTGAAGACGGTTCCCTACGGTCTGTTTGCGTTCAGTAGATACTGTGTTGGCGCCATCGGCCCCTCTTGGCATTGTTTGAACTGGTCAACTGGTATGTAAATGCCTTTTGTCAGGCAGTGGGATAAGTGAAGAAGTTGATTAGAGCTTTAGCCAGGAGCAGTTGTTGTGGATTTAGTTGGTAAGCCCATTCCCCTCCAGACCACAATACAGCCATGCATTCCAGTCCAGTCACTCTGATTCACTGGACACCTGTGCAGCCCCACAACCGGTCTCTTTCCCCCCCCACTGCATTAACTCTCAGCGCACGCTGAAAATGAATTTAAAAGGGCCCCAGAATGAAATACTAATGGAATGTAAAGCTAATCTAAATATGCTAATCCCCAAACACTTCATAAACATAGTCAGCAACAGCCCGCCACCCACTTTCTGTAGTCACTCGCTGTGGAATGCTTTAGCCACAGGGGGTCTTGCAGTAATGACAAGGTTGTGGTGGATTAATGTGGAGTTATTTATTTCCGATTGAGCGAGTCCCCCCCCCCCTTTTTTTTTTTAAAGCAGTTGGGCCGGGCCTCAATGACTCCTAGAGATGTCCTGAACGAGCGGCCGTAGATGCTCTCTTAATGCATCTTTGCTCTCAGTCCGCCTTGCTAACATGCCCAGACCACCGCTGACAGACCTCGTACTGCATTCTGGGATATCTTCAGCCCTTTACCTGCTCTTAGCTAATTACTTTTTAGGCCTGCGCTCGCACAGTAATTGGTCTTGTGCTGCTGCCTCCCCTCCCTCTGCTGCGCCAAGTGCTAGTTTGAGCACTTTTTTTTTTTTCCCCCTGCTCTCTGTCGTCCTTATTCCCCTGTTTTTTATCGTCCTCCAAAAGCCATCCAATTAATATGCTAATGAGCTGATAAATATTTATAGGGGTTTAAATTATGCAGAAAGCTTTCAGAGCCCGGTGTGAAATGCGTCGCTCGCAGGACTTCAAAGCCTTGCATTGCTAACGAGGCAGGGGTAGATTTGCATACGGCTTTAATCAGCTGAATACTGATTATGCTTCATTATAGAGTTGGGGAGGTAAAGGGGGGGGAGGGAGAGAGGAGGGATGGAGGGGTGGGTGGTGGTGGGGGGGGTGGTGCAGAGTTTGAGGAGGCCGCCAGCTGCACTTGTCGTTTGTTTCATTCCAGCAAGAGAGGGAGAGGGTGAACTTTTTAAGAAGTACAGACAATCTTGGAGAGAGAGAGAGAAAGAGAGAGAGCGAGAACAGTAGAAGAGAGAGGGGCAGAGCAATAAGAAAAGAAAGGAGAAGCGAGGAGAGCTGTTTGCCGAAACCCTGTTGGCTTTCCCAGTGTGCGTATCCCAGTGTTGTTCAGTGAACCGTGTGGTGGACACTGCCACTGTGTCTGTGTGTAACTCTGGTTGTATTGAACTCTGCTTGCTGCTGACCAGTGGAGAGTGAAGAGAGGGAGGAGAGGGAGGAGAGGGAGGAGAGGGAGGAGGAAGAGAGCTCCGGACACCCTGTCGGTGGGTTTGCCCGGCCGAGGCAATTTTCCTTGATAGGTTCAGCCGCCATGCTGGAAAATACAGGTGGAGCAGGAGCGGGTGAGTTTTTAATGAGGTTGTGACGGAGCTGAATGGGGTTTTGTTGTTGGGTGGTTGGTGTCATTTGTGAGGCTTTTTTTAAATTATTATTATTATTATTATTATTAGTGTGACATCACTTTGCTGTTTCTTAGCAGCCGTTGACAGTAGGGGAAGTTTATCTTTGTCGGTGATTAATAGTGTTCTGTGATGTCGTTTGCTTTGAATGGTGAATGTGATTGAAATGCAACTACAGAGCAGGAATATAATTAAATCGTGGTATTTTTAGGTGATTAAAGTGAGAGCACTCCTCAGATCATTCGGTCGGTGGTTGTTGTGTTTTAGCAGCTGTGGGCGCGAGTGTGTCACACTATGTCTCTGTCTGACTCTTTCAGATGCTAAAGTGAATAATCAGTCAGAAACTACTAAATGTGCAATGGAAAGTGGTGACGGGAACACCGGTGAGTGACTTTGTTTTTTGTTTTTTTTACCTGGGTTAAATCAGAATATGTTGAGTTTTTACCTCCTCATTCAACAGGTTTCAAATTCACAGCCAGCAATTCTTTCATCATTCTTGCAGCTCAGATCAGTCGTCCTTGTCAAGTGAAGTGTTTACCTCACAGAATAGTTTTCCCTCGCTTGTGTCTACTGAATATTACACTGTTTTGTTGTGTTTCAATGTTTCATTAACTCTGTGATGCAAATGCTGTAGATTCGCTGCACAGATTTATATTCCTAGTCTGTAATGACAAATAAGTTGATATTGTTAAAGATGTATGCTTCAATTTTTTTGAATAGCTTTTCATGTAAATGATAAATTATGTGTTGATTCATCAGCCTGTGTTTGAACAGATTACTGCAGCTGTATGCTGCCACTTTTAAATATATGATTTTACTCAGTTTTTCTTCACCTGAAAACTGTTTGTTTTTCTGGATGTTAAGTATTATGTTCCTAATTTTTTTTCTTCTGTCTGTTGGTAGTTAAACCTCCCTGAAAACACCTTTGAATTCCTCTGACAACACCTTTCATGATCTTTATTTCTCCCTTCAGGAATCCAAATCAATGGATTGGACTTTCAGAGGCAGACGGTGCCAACCACAAGTGCAATCACTAATGCACATGCACAAGCCCTCCTCCAACAGGTACCACATCATGCACGCATGGACGACATCACACACTTTCAGTAACTTTTTGTTTTCCTGTTTTCGTGGTGGGAACAGATGTCTAACCGATCATTTTTTGGCGTAATAACACAGATTTCTTGTATCTTTACAATTAAATATGAAGTTTGAACAGAGGTATGCTCATCTGCGCTCAAATATGCACGAGCAGAGAAGTTCATTTAAATGAGCCAGGCTCTCCTAGTGTCGCCTAGCAACAAGGCAGATTAATCAACCCTGTATGCTAATTAGCTGCTCTGCGGTTGCTCGGAAACAGATGGCCGAGAATATGCAAATCTATGCAGAATTTACATGCACTGCATAACAGTTATTTTAATTAGCATCTCAACTCTCCCCTCCCTTCACTTCACTTCACTTTCCTTGTCTCTGAAGGCTGCAGCACATTTTAAATATCCACTTTATCGCTGTCTTTTTCATTCAAATTCCACTCGCTGCTTAAAGCCCAAAGGCTCATTCTCAGAAAGCCACTCAGGAAGCACAGAAATGTGATGTTTTGTCAGCTTTATGGTATATCATTTTATGTATAACAACTGAATTGGATATTCATTTAATTGCTTTTAATCACAACATTTAGTATCTTGTTCTTATTTAAATGATAACAAGTATGACAGGAAATTAAGACTCCGTTATACCTCTAGGAAGATTACCTCTAAGCCCCCTTCTCTGCTTCACCTCCACTAGTCTAAGTCGGAAGACTCGGGTGCTCTTCCGACCTCCGTCCAGCAGAGCGTATTGCCTCAAACCCAGCTAATGTTGGCCGGGGGACAGATTGCTGGAGTAAGTGGCCTCATTGCTCTGACTTAAAACCTGGTCGTAGCCATGTATCCTGGGGTGGCACCTCAACAAGCTCACCCCCGGCTGAGAGACTGGGCGGTGAAACGACGGCTTGCCCCGACTCTGTGGCTAAAGCTGGTGTCTCTCCTCTGCCTGCGTGCCTGTTCATCGTTGTGTTTGTCAGTCTATGTCCAAATTCCTCCATCGCAGAAAATGGAGGGACGCGTTTGGACATAGCCTGTGTGTCTGTGCACTCATTGTCGGGCCAGCCACACGACACATTTCATATCCATGTTCTCGCCGAGGCCTCACTGTAGTGGAGAAGACCAGACGGTTGAATGATGGCTGCTGCTCTGCTATGTTGGAGTGACTGTTTCACTGTGCATGTGGATCTGAGTTTGAACACGACATCAACATGCTCATTTGCACCTGTGCCTGGCTCAACTGCATGAGTCTTCTCTCCATGTGCCTGTGAAGGCTCATGTTTGTGTTGCCACGACCACCCGAGTTCAGATAATGCTTTGATACCTTTGTCCAGAGTTATACGCAATAGATGAATGTACATGAGCAGGCAGTGCTTTGACATGAAAAATCTGGTTGGGTATCATTAGTAAAGTGTGTGTGTGCGCACACAAGTAGGAAGAATATACAAGGAGGAATTGGACTAGACAGCGCTGCAGTCTAGTTCAGTGAACTGGAGCAGCCACAGCAACAATTGTTGGCAAAAGCATCAAACAATCCCATCAACCTGTTGTTCTTGATAAAAGTAGAGCAGAGTAATTAAAGTGTCTGACGTGTGGTAATAAAGTCAGATCCCCTGCCAATACGGCAAGACTGTTGTGTAATCATCACGCAACACATGCATATTTCTTTAATATTCCGCTGCAGTATTGTCGTAACCACCGTTATGTTGGATGTTAAACTTTGCTGCATTGGTATCGAAGCTGAAACTCCAGTATCGTGACAACACGTGCTTACTTACTGGTCTGTATGATGACAATCAACAGTTAATTATATTAACACTTCTATCTCTCTCTCTCTCTCTCTCTCTGTCTGTGTCTGTCTGTGACCCCCCCCCCCCCACCCCCCTACCACCACCACCACCACCATGTCTGTGTTCCCGTCCGTTTCTCTCTCTCTTCAGTTGAACCTGATCCCGGTGCAGCAACAGCTGTTGTTCCAGCAGGCCCAAGCTCAGCTCCTGGCTGCAGCCGTGCAGCATTCAGCCAGCCAGCAGAACAGCACCACCGGGGCTAACATCTCAGCCTCCGCAGCCACACCCATTACCCAGCTGCCCCTCTCACAGCCCATCCAGATCGCCTCTGTAAGCGATAAATCCTGAAAACTGTTTTCATACAACATGTAAACTTTAAGCTCTAAAATAATTGGAGCTGAAACTACGTTTTAGTAAAATTACCTCCACAGTTAGTTTGTCTTCAGCATGATCGTTTGAATCCGTTTCCAAATCAAGAGAGTTTACAACTGACTTTAAATGGTCAAATAAGCATTTCAATTTGGGCATTATTACGATGAGAAACATGTGCACCGAAGCAGACCTGCGGGATTGGGTTAATTTAGGTGTGAAAGGCACTTTTATTTTTAGTCTGATGAAAACTGGTTAAAGTATGAATGAATGATGGCTCCAAACAGAAAATACAGACGTTATAGCTGAGGAGTCTGTAGCAGATCAACATACAGCTGATGTTCTTTTCCAATTAGTTTGAAGGTCTCACAAATATTTGAAACTGTCTGTTGAAACAAGGCAGCACTTTATTAATAAAAATGAGGACAATACGTAAATGTAAAAAGTTACTGGAGTACTAATTAAAAGTCTTGACTCTGTGGTAATGACTTAGACCAGGAGAATTGCTTCAGGTACAGCAGACTACTTGAGGATTGTGTTTTAATTTAAATAATACAAAAAACCCACTCCTCTAAATTAATACAGACAGCAGCATAAACTGTTTAACTGCACATGGCTAAATACAAATTCAACAATGACTGATATGTCTTCCATTGGCTCGATTGCCATTCCTCATTCATTATAATAAGTGACGGAGACAATATTGCAATTCATAGTGTAAATCTGTGACAAATGGAGCCTGAAAATTTTTTTGCGTCATGAGAGTTCATAGTTGCAATACAGTATTATGTAATTTACTTTGAGCTGGGGGGGCTGCATGAACTCCATAGATCATTTATAGATTTTTGTGATTCTACTCATGTTCTTTTTATTGTCTCGCAGCAGCTACAGCAGCATAATCAAAGTCTGCCACAGTTTGTTCTGGTTCAGCCCGGTCCGATCGCCACACCGCTCACTCACCACACGCAGTTCATCATCTCACAGCCACCGCAGGTCCCACAGGGTGAGTGAAACACTCCCACTGTTTGGTTTTCATGAAAAATTAAGAAGAGAAATGCATTCCAAGTATTCGATTGTTACTGAAACTTTTTTTTTTTTTTTTTTTATCTCATCTCCACATCTGGTCACTCCTCAGGCTTAATGCAAACCCAGAGTCTTCTAACTCAACTACCTCCTCAAAGCCAAGCTAACCTCCTGCCGACTCAACCAAGCATCACCCTTTCAACCCAGGTTGGTAATGATGCAAGCGCCCGGGCTTCAGTTAGATCACACTCGAAATCCAAAAAGACAATATTTATAGATTCTTTTTATTCCTCTTCATTTGCTGTGATTCTGTTTTTACTCCTGTGTGTACACTAACTTTTCCTTTTTTTTTTTTTTCCTTTTTTTGTTTTTTGCTTTCTATAGCCTGCAACTCCAACCCGCACAACAACAGCCACACCTATTCAGTCCCTGCCCCACAGTCAGACACCACCTAAACGGTTGGATACTCCCACTCTTGAGGAGCCCAGTGATCTGGAGGAGCTGGAGCAGTTTGCCAAGACCTTCAAACAGAGACGAATCAAACTGGGCTTCACGCAGGTGTGTGCGGGACTGAGAGGACTCCATTGATCCTCACAGCTTCATTTACATGTGCAATTGTTTGTGTTTTTCTTTTGACACCTGTGGATGTTTTCCTCCTCAGATTTTTTGTAGATATAATGTGTACAATAAATAACTCGTAATTGAATAGACTTGATTTATATATCTCCGTCTTTGTTTCCTTCCCTACTCACAGGGGGATGTTGGCCTGGCCATGGGGAAGCTGTATGGAAATGACTTCAGCCAAACGACCATCTCTCGCTTCGAGGCCTTGAATCTGAGCTTTAAGAACATGTGCAAACTCAAGCCATTGCTGGAGAAGTGGCTCAATGATGCAGGTTTGTCCTTGAACCCACCTGAAAGATCAGTTGACCCCTCTTCGTTATCTGTACTTGTCTCTGGGAACAGGCTGAGGGTGGGTTTGTGTGTCCTTACAACGCGTGCCTTGCCTTTACCTCCCTGCCCTTCCTTTGTGTCCGTGCTGTTTGTGCAGAGAACCTGACATCTGACCAGGGCCTGTCCAGCCCCAGCGCCCTGGGCTCCCCGGGCATGGGCATAGAGGGGATCAACCGCAGACGGAAGAAAAGGACCAGTATTGAGACCAACATCCGAGTGGCCTTAGAAAAGAGCTTTCTGGAGGTGAGAAACTCGCATTCCTGTAGTTACTCGTATTGATTTCGGCAGAGAAAGTTTTGGCTTATAGGTGTTTAGTTGCATTTTTTTGGGTCATGGTGCTGAGACGCATCACACATGTTGTGGACCAGGAATATAATACAGCACAGTAGTTTCCTCAATACTGACAGGGAATCCCTGGCTTCTTTGCCCTCTTCAAGCAGAACCAAAAACCTACCTCTGAGGAGATCACCATGATCGCTGACCAGCTCAACATGGAGAAGGAGGTGATTCGGGTCTGGTTCTGCAATCGCCGACAGAAAGAGAAGAGGATCAACCCCCCCAGCAGTGGCAACAATGGAGGTGGCAGCACCCCCATTAAAACCATCTTTACCCCCAGCAGCCCTTTGGTAAGGACCGGTCACGCCTGTACCAACGCGTTGAATCTCAGCTTTCTTTTCATTTTGTTCTTGAGTGTTTATGTCCTGAGTGGATATTAGTTAATCAAATTCCAAGTTTCTAATATTTAATCTGTGTGTTAAGCCACAATGTCAGAAGGTTCATCATAATGTGTGTTCGTAGCTGTTGTTAAATGATGTGTTAAAAACACAGCGGCTCATTCAACCCTCCCGATTATTCTCTCACCCAGGTGGCCAGCACAGCAAGCCTTGTGAGCAGTCCAACTATTAACACACCCACCACTCTGACTGTAAACCCAGTGATGCCTCTCACCAGCACCAGCGTCTCCAGTTTGCCTTTCACAGGTCTGTGTGTGTGTGTATGTGTGTGTGTGTGTGTGTGTGTGTGTGTGTGTGTGTGTGTGTGTGTTTGTTTGTGTTTGTGTTTGTGTTTGCCTTCAAGGAAGTGTGTATTTAATTTCACAAAATGAGAGACTCCAAGACTAACTTTCAAATCTGTTTTCTCTCTAACTAGGCACGACGGTCGGAGCCACGAACACTGCATCCGTCATCTCCACTGCACCTATGGTTTCCACAGCAACCAGCTCTCCATCTTTAAGCCCATCCCCGACAAATATTCATTACACGACTGCGGAGAGCAAGGCTGCCACTCAGGTGCAAACGGTATTCACCCAGGCCCCGGCGTCCATAGCTGCCACTCTAGGGGCGGGTCAGGTGATGGTGTCAGCTCAGGGGCTGTCTGCGGCGCTGAATGCCGCCCAGTTACCCACCAGCGCCAGCATCGCGGCGATGGCTGCTGCTACAGGGTTCAACCCAGGACTGATGGCGTCCTCCCAGTTTGCTCAAGGGTTCGTATGTGCTACGTTCAAACAAAGCCTCTGATTATTATTTCTAAGGAGTTCTTTCAGTTGTTCAGGTGTCCTCTGTGTTGATTATCTTCTCTGTGTCTGTGTGTCCAGGGGCGCCCTCCTCAGTCTGGCTCCTGGTGGCCTGGGCGGTGCATTGAGTCCTGCTCTCTTGAGTAACAGTACCCTAGCAACCATTCAAGGTGTGTACTTGTTCCATGACAAAACACTGAATACTTATTGTGCAAACACTTTATAGTCTGCAACAATACATAAATACAGTTATGTAGGTTGTTGGTTAGCTTTTCTAGGTACATATTGTTTTTTATGTTTTGCTGAGGTTCATGTGACAAGGGCTGGTTTGAAAGAAAAAAAATTCAAAAAGTACAGATAGATGTTTTAGGAATTATCCTTTCAATGATATTTTTGTCTGATGAAACTTAGTTATCACTGATAATCTGATATAAATACAAATTTGTGATGAGAAAAAAGCAGTGAAAACTGTGGTAAGTTTAACTAAATTTTATTGCAAAATATCCTAAAAATGTATATTGATATTATTTTTGGCTTTGTATTTTTTTTTTTACTAATAGTATTCATATCGTTTATTTGAGGCATGGTACCGGTCAGCGACACCTCTCAGAGCAAATCTGGATGAATCAATGAATGAATAAATAAATTAATAAATGTTGGTGTGATTTGTATAATGAACGCAATGAGTGAATGTGGACACATTCATTTGCATAGTAAGAGAAAAATCTCTCTGGCCACGCCCACAAGGTTTAATCTTGCTGAGAGGAAATTACATCCGTGACCAGATCAATTAATCCTAATGAGCAACTGTACATTTTGGTGGTCAGCTGCAAAGACAGGAAATTTTTTCGTAATTCAGTTTTTCATCACGAGGCAGGTTTGGTTTTTAAAACGGATCCTCTCTGTCGTCCCCAAGTACACCAACCGCCTCTTTATCTTCTCCACAGCACTGGCATCGGGCGGCTCAATCCCCATCACCTCCCTGGATGGCAGCAACCTGCTGTTTGCCAACACCTCTGCTGGTGGCACGCCCAACCTGGTGACCACGCCGCTCTTCCTGAGCCCCCAGAACCTGTCGCTGTTCACCAGCCCCGTCAGCCTGATGTCGGCCGCAGCGGGGGGGCTGCAGGGCGCCATCGATGCTCATCACCAAGCCACCACAACTGCTGTGCCTGTGCAAGCCTCGACCATTACCACTGCCTCCAAGGCTCAGTGAAGCCAGTCAGGCTGCATCCCGAAATTAACGCCCTATTTCTCGCGTCGAGCACTACTCCTCTCACATCATGGAGGGGATAGGGTGGCTGTTTGAAATAGGCTCCGTGCTTCACTAACCACCCCACACTCTTTCCATTGTATCTACCATTATTTAATCCTTTTGCTGCCACCAAAAAGAAAACCTAAAACAAGGTTGACCTTTTTTTCTTTTTTTTCCTCCTATCTTTTTCTTTATGACTCTTTGAGTTATATATATTTTTTTTTCATAAACAGTAGCCAGTTGGACACTGTTGATGGCCTGCCGCTCCTCATGAATCTTGACAAGTGTCCAGGGAGAAAACAATCCTCGGCACCTTCAAGCTGTTCACATTTTGTACATATATCCTCCTATTTCCAGGTCAGAATTTTCTCTGAACTACTTCTAACCAAAAACAAAAAAACTTTTCTCTTTTAACATTCAAATTTAACTGATTTACTACTAATCTCACAATGTTCATCATCACTAATGGGGGTTTGTGTGTCACCCTATCTTTAATTATCTTCTAGGTTTTTTTGTTTTTTGTTTTTTTTGGACAGGCCTTGACGTAAATCATATCAAAGTTATATTTTAGAGAATTTTTTTTTCCTTTATCTTTACTGTCTTTATTTTTTTGACATTTTCAGAACTTTGTAAGTCTAATATTAAGTTAAGATTTAACTATCACTTTGTAATCGTGGTTATAAGGCTTTAAAAACAAGTAATAAGTGGCCGATATAAAGGTTATCATTGCTTTAAGGGTCAGAGGGACCGGGTGTGTCTCTCTGAGTCTCTCTTCTGGAAACACTGAGTTTTACATTTCGCTGCGGTGGCGAGAGTTGCCGCCAAGCTTTTGTAAAATGACGGTCTTGGTGTGGACGTAGACACTGACAGAAAATGACTGAAAACGTTACTTTAAGAGCTTTAAAATGAGCTGCAGACCTGCAGTCCTGCAGTCCTGCGTCTGATTTAAGGGTGATTTGTTTTGGTATGTGATCAATTTGGAAAACTGTACATGATGTTTGAATTCAGAGGTAGACGTTTGCATGTGTTGTTGACAGCTCACGCAGATGCTGAGAGTTCAGCAGCTGCACGATCCACACAGCTCTGCAGTCTGTTTTCTTGGGAGGACTCGTCACGGGACGTGGTCATCATACCAAACGTATGGTGGCGTTGGCTAGTTGGGGTTGTTGTGTTGTGTTATTTTGTTTCTTTTTCTTTTAATAGTAGTACCGTCGTATCTACTTGTGCACAGTATCTGTACCAAAAAACTGGATTGATGAGCTGCAGTCTGCCTGTTTTGGGAGGAATGAAAATCTTTCTTTTTACTTAGTCTGCAGTCATGTGACTGGCTTACCTACTTTAAGATATACCAAAAATATTTGTTAAAATAATTGCTGTGTGTAGTTGGTGTAGCTTAGTCTAGTCAAAGTATTTATGAGTACAGAATCTCTCTTCATTGTCAACAGAATATAGAAATGCAATATTTTAATGATCATTTTCCAAAGATGAAATTTTTTTTTATTTGACCAAGTGTCTCATAGCTCGACTTTTAATTGGCTGCACAACTGACCAAAAAGAAAGGGGTTGGTGGGTTGGGGCTTGAGAATGAAGTTTCTTTTCTTTCTTCTTTTTTTTTTTCCTTTTAAACCTTTTTATTTTATGTTTTTCCCACCGGGGCCTCGCCCTGATGCTTAATCTGGTTTTCTGGGAGCCATTTGATGGCTTGTTTTCCTTTCTGATCTGTTGTGGTAGACGTTTTGGACTTTTCTGAACCATATTGGGAAAGGGTCTGTTATTTAATTTTTTTGGTTTTGTGCTAATATTCAGCCATAAAACAACAGCTTGAACCAAAGTGGTTTTCCTCAGTAGCTGCTGTGCCTGTCTGAGCACACAAGTTGCCGTTCACACGATCTCCTACTCTCCAAAAAAATATTTTTCTCCTCTCTCTCCTCGGTCAATTCTCCCTGATTTGGTGCTGCTGGATTAGGATCACAGAAACTTAGCTTTAACAACGTGCTGCTGAAGCTCCCGGTGGAGTCGAGCTGTCGAGAGGCCTGCATGCTTTCTTATAGCTTTACGACTACACCCTGTGTGAAAAGTCAGGGTTTAGTAGCTCCGACCCTCCCGGCCGGAGGGCTCACGTCTGTAAATTTCTATATCTTATCGTCAAATAACTTCACCTCCTCACAGCGCCGCCCTTTTTTTTTTTTTTTTTTTTTTTTTTTTTTTAATAAACCAGCATGTTCGTAAACAACGTGCTGCTCCCCGAAATGTTTCTGAGTAAAAACCTGCCAAACTATCTTGCCCAACACAGCGGTGGGAAGCGTACTGTTATGTGCTACACATTCAGCTAAACCCCACACAACAAGTAGCATTGTTCTGCTTCAGAAGGACAAAATGAATGAACCCAGTGATTACTGAATCACTGAGGCTGTAAGGAGCGAAATGTGTCCATGTTATCCTCTCGTGTACTTCTGTTCTGTTGAATTATTTTTGACTGAATATACCTCAGCAGCACTACAACATAAGGTTCACCCGTAGACATTTCTGTGTATAGAACATTGTAGAATGTATAATTACTGTCTGGCTCGCCATTCAAAGTTTATACTGATACATAGGAACCGTACATAAAAGGACAACCTACTACTGCTATTTTCTAGTACTACTATTTATGGGGTATTTCCAGGTTTGAATATTATTTTGAGATCCTTCTTGCCAAAGTAAAAGCCTTTCTCTTTGCAGCTTGGTGGGTGCTCGGCTGCTCGCGTTGCTGGTTTCCCTGTATTTGAGGCCACGAGGGCCCTGAAGAACTCAGTCCTGTTCCAGTGCTGTTTGTAGGTACTTAAGATGAACCAGTGGCCACTGGCACCATAGGATGTTACTGAAATATTTATCTGAGGAAAGACTTAAGAATTAGAGAAACGATCTTTTCTTAACTCTATACATATAAATATATATATAAACACTTGTAAGATATTCATATTTTATATTTGAACCAGTATGTTATCAAGACTGAATGTAGTGTTTATCATGCTTACTCAACAAAACAAACAAAAAAAATCTCCCCTAAAACATTCAGTTTTTTTGTTTTTGTTTTTGCTAAATAGCAATTTTTTACTGACAAGACCAAAAAATATGAGATGAAATCTACGAGCGCGTCTCGCGGGAGCGCGACTCGATGACTTGACGACTCGTGTGTCGGCGGATCTTTTCAACAGGAAGGGGCTCGTTCGGGCGCTCCTGGCAGACCAGTCCTGTGGTTGGTAGGAAACTCTGAAGCATCTTAATCTTTGAATAGATATTTTATTTTGTTTTGGTTGAGTCAATGTGGACTTGATTTGCTGTGCTGTCTTTAACAATCATTTGATTTTTTTTTTTTTTTTTATATTACTTTATGCCTTTAATTGTTTTGTATAGTTTGAGAGGGCAAGATCACTGGCTTTCTTAGTTTGACAAAGAAGATTAACATTATCATTTATGCCTTATTGTTACGTAGAAGACATGAGCATTGTAGCATTGTTGTTGTTGTGTGTGTGTGTGTGTTTGTTTGTGTGTGTGTGAGAGAGGGACTGAGCGTCGAGCTCACCTGGTGCATTGTCTTCACTGAAACAATACATTGTGCTTTGGGCATTTTGGAGCGTGGGATGGTTACGTTGCAGCCTGTTTTTTAGGTGTGACTTGGACAGGTCCAGGATACCTGTGAGAAAAGCTTTACTAATAATTCCAGCAGGTGTGTGTGTGTGTGTGTGTGTGTGTGTGTGTGCGTGTGTGTAAGCGAGCGAGAGAGTGTTTGTCTTATAAAGAGAGAATAGGGAGGGCAGTCTGCAAACCATTATGGTGCATTTTTCCCATCTTCCAGCAGGTGTTTAGAGGGATTTTTAAAGAGGCTAAGACAAGAGAGTTTGTATTTTTGTTGCTGTGTGGAGGTTCTCTACTGACGCTTTAAGCGAACCATCGCCAAGCCAGCTTTCAGTTTGTTTTGGTAAAACTACAGTTTGTGGTCAGCTCATATTATCTACTTGGCACTGACTTGGCTTTTACTGCTTCAGTTTCAGTAGGTGATCCTGAGATTTCGAGACACTCTTGTGCTTCAAGTTAAAGTATGTTTGACCCACCACACTGGTTTGCTGTTTTTTTTTTTTTTTTTTTTAATATGTTGAAAAAGGACTTCTGGAGCACCAGTAAGGCAAAAGGAGCTGTTGTATACCTCATTTCTAACTCAAGACTGAGTGAAACCTGCTTTAATCTACTTAACAAATAAGGAAAATATTTAAAAAAAATACAAAAAAAATACAAAAAAAGATGAAAATAGTCAAACTTGTGTCGGTGGAGAAGCCTGTTCATACCTGTACTTAGTGAAAGGTGGTGGAAAGAGCCGCCACAAGGGGGAGACAGAGTACATACCAGTACTCATGAATGTCTGCCGTTTTTCTTTCACATCTTTGTGTTCTTATGCTGCACACTAATGCCTTTCAGCATTGAGCAGAAATTACATGTTGATCAAAGTTCATTTTAGGGAATTGTATTAGTTATTTTGTTTTATAACAAAACTTACCCCTCCATCTTTTAAAACACTTCTTTAAGTTTGACAATCCTGTGTTTTTTGTAAACATCTTTCTAAATTATTCTTTTCACTGACCAGGTACAGGTATGTGCTTGTCTTCCCACATGACGGTGCGCTGTCGCAGCCCGCTCTCATGTGTCCCTGTGGTACCAACATTAACCAAAGACTTCTAACTTGATTGTATATGAACGACACCATCTCTCACCCATCCCCGCCTCACTGCTCAGCATCAAATCCCGGCTGCAACGCTCTCACCTCGAGTCTCCTCGGTTCGTCTGTATAGAGTTTCTTTTTTCTTTTTTTTTCTTCTTTTTTTTGGGTTGCATGCGAATATGCGTCCGCCTGGTAACCCTCGGGCGTCCTGCCGGTGCAGCGGTTTCAGTGCCTGTGGGCGGGGATCGGAGGGGGGAGGTGGAGCAGGGGCTGAGCGGGCTTCTCCGACAGACACGAACCAATGTGGTGGTAGCTGGGTGATGTTTGTTAATACACACTGAGGGTTAAATCCTGTGCACACTGTACCTGCTCAGGACTCTGTATGTTTGTCTGTCTTGATCGCTGTTGCTAGGATGTCCCCCCCCCCTTCCCTTTCCCTCCCCTCCTGCCTCCTCCCCTCCCTCCACTGTTTCTCTCAAGAACTGTGGTGAAAAAGCTGTTCCTGCCTCTCACAGTGCATCCGTCTCTCCCTCCCCATCATCTATACACTGTTGTCCCAGGACAGAACCCTGTTGTCTCCAGGAATACACATCCTGCGGTCCTTCAAACTCACTGCTGTGTCCCCGCCCCCTCTTCCTCCTCCTCCTCCTCCTCCTTTTCCCTCCTCTGCTCTCTCCTTTGACATCTTCACTACAGACTCTGATCAGCTGTGACACTATGCATCATGGTCCTTCACTCTGCATGGACTGTGTCCCTCCGGCTCAGACCTCTGGCCGCCAGGGCTTCAGTGACACTTTGTTCAATGCTTTATTCCAAGTGAGGTTGTAGGGCCTCACAAGCGCTATCCCAAAGCAAAAATCCAAATATTTAACTTTTGACAAATGCAGATACCAAAGATATCTCTCTGTCCTGTGTGTCTCTGTCTGTTTTTTCTCTCCCTTCCACCCTGCAGCATGTGTATTAAGAGACAAACCCAGCACTGGCTTTAGTCCTAGCCTCAGTAATTCCAAAGCTTAGATGTATATTTTGGTATATTTCTGAGAAAAACTTAGGTGAAAACCGTCTGTTTCTCGTTTGTTTGTTGTAATCTCTTTTCTCTGTCACAGCATGGAACTAATTGCAGAACTGTCTTACTCTTGGTAGGTTTAAGATATAGTATTTTTGTATGTTTTTGGGGTGCGTCATGTGTGTGATTTATTCAGTTCACAGCCCAAGTGACCATGGCTTTTGACAAGAGAGGACAAAAAAAACAAAACAAAAACAACAAAAAAAAAAAAAACAGCCAACCATGTACATATTATGTCTGTGTATCTCAAGAAATGCATTCTGTAAAACATTTCACGTTGGAAGCTTGGGCTCATCTAAAGGAATGTGTCCCCGTTTTATTTCCCCTTTTTCTTATTCTGCAGTCTGATATTAAAACGACTTTTCAGGACTCGAATGTAAAGAGTTTTGGTTTCCATCGTGGAATACAACACTGAGGGACACTGCTCCGATCTGACTACAACAAAAAAATAACAAAAAAAAAAACCACAAAAAAAAAAAGGCCTCCAGTCATGGCGGCATAGAACTGAAAGATTGTGTAGGAGTTTCAAGTATGTGAATCAGGATACATAGTAGATTTTGATGCATTTGTCTGCTGTATTTTTATTTGTTTTGTTTTTATACACATATAAAGATAATCTTTTACTGTAAATGTACAGTTCTTTTTTGTTGTAAACATCATTAAACCATTTTCCAAGTGTTTTGACATGTGCTTTGTATTTTTATTGGGATTCAGGGTACACAATGGCGCTTGATTACAGAGTCACTATGGGGTAAACATTTAAATACGAATCACATTCTAGCACTTCATAATGCAATCTGTATTATTAGGGTATAAAAAAAAGCTTAATAACATGATAAATATAGCAATAAATGCCATGTGTAGCGTTAGCATGTCAGCAAATGTTATATATATATATAAACTTTATTTTCTGTAGCTGGCAGACTTCAAGAGCTGGTTAACTATTTCAATTATAGATTGTTTTTATTTATTTAAAATGTAAGAAAACTGGGGGAAAAAAAACATCAGAATAGCGGCAGAAACACAGTGACATTATAAAAATTGTGTGACATCTGACGAGCATATTGTTTGCTTAAAAAAAATGACAAACCAATGACTGATCAAGTAATCGGTTAATTGTTTCACCCCCATTTAGCGCTGCAATGTCTTGAGACATTTGGAGATCAGGAAGAAGTCGGATCTGCAGGCTTGGTGCTGACACTCGAAGACCCGTTCTTGTCCTTTTCCTTCTGCTCGGATGAATTCAGCTGTGAAGAGAGACAAAGTTGAAGCTTCGCACTGAGGAGATCTGCAGATAACCAAGTACCTTCAACCCAGTACTGTTTACCAATAAATTTAGATCCTCGCATTTATGTGTTTCCATTTGATGTGGTTTCATACTTCAAGGAAATATTGTTCTTTCTGCTCTTATGTATTTGCCAGCTTCGGCTTTATTTGGACACAAATGATGATGTAACAAGCTTTTAAAATACAACACGAGATCAAACCGGTGGTTTCCAAAATCTTTTGGGCTTCTGACGTCTTAAAAGATATCGTGTAGTCGAGGTCATATCTCAGATGTCTTGAGTTGGTAACGGCTCCAACAAATGATGTGACCGTGTGAGTAAGAAAATCCCTTTACCTGCGATTTCTTCTTCTTCTTTGCATCTTTTTTCTGAAGATAAAATACAACATAATGGCAATTTAGGTGCCAGAGCAGGTGAGAAAAGGACCATTAAAAAGTCTTTATTAAGAAAGGAAGTGTCCTACCACTTTCTGTACTGGTTCAAGCACTTGGTAAAGATCAGTATCCTTTGGTCGCTCCAGTTCCTAGAAAGAAAAAGAAAGTAGTAATAATAAATAAAAACATCACAGCAGATTAAACAGCATTATTAAGTGATGGGAGAGTCGTCCTTACCTGATAAATGTCGGGCGTCTTTTGCTTTATCTTCAATGAGAAAAATACAAACATTAAATGAAACTTATTAGATATACTGTACTTGTCCTCACATATATGTATTGATATCATTCAATAAACAGATGACAGCAATACTGTCGAATATACTCACTGCCGCTTTATAAGCTCTAAAGTTGATAATCTACAACAAGAGGAAAAAGAACAAATCCTTAGCAGATCAATACAGCATATAATAAATTGTTTATTTCAGGACTGTTCAATCTACTGGCTACTTTTTTAAAGTACAAATAATGTATTCAATTTTATTGTCAAAAACAAAAAATGTTCATCACAAATTAGATGCAACCACACTTAAAGCTTAAACTATTAGTCAATTAATTTATTAATTTATTGACAAATTAGTGCTCAATTGTCTTGTCTTCTCATGTGAGAAGTTTTTTTTTTTCTTTATTTTAAATTATTGTAGTTTATTACATTTTATACACAACATTTTCATTTTCCATTGCTATAGAGGCGGCAACCAGAAAATAACAGGATTTTTATTTGACTTAAATTACAGTTATTAATTGATGATAAAAACTGTAAGTCAAGTAAGTTTCTATGAGTAAAACACTGTAAAAAAAAATGAGTGGACTAAATGTCTCTGGTAAGCTTGAATCCTGTTCTAGCCATGCTATAGCTCACCTTTTCTCTGCTGAACAATATTGTGCCAACGATACACCAGAACATCAGAAACGCATCCAGAAAGTAGCAGTTGACCGTGTCTGTGAAGAAGACCTCTGCAGAGCAAACAGAAAGAGAGAAGACAGAAATATTCATCTGAAGGCTGTTGAATGCAACTAAATACATTTACTCATTTACCTCATTTTAGTATATCCTGGAGTGGTTTCAGTTTTTCTGTTTCCTCCGTTGCATTTAATTTAAGAGCCCACTTTCTGTTTAATGAATGTAAACACCAGTAAGTTTAAAGGGGAGACCGGGGCTGGTTGTCACACTTTTCACTCTCTCTTATATATCTTGGGATCCATAAATCATATAGTTATACGTGATATGCCAAATGAAAGAGAAAGGTTTTTGGCATATTTTCTGTATTCAACACATTTTAAGATCGTACTTCAGAACAGAGTTATAGGCAGTCAAATAGCGGATGTGCACTTGTGTCAATTTGCCCCATCAGTGGGAAAGTTGTCACACCGGATATTGTAATACATAAACCTATGACAAGTACAAATTCAAGATTTCTTTCTTAATAACAGAACGTCTGAACTAAAACAGTTGAAGATTCATCTCAAACAACCTTCCCTCCCCTACAACAGGACAAAAATTTAAAAAAAAAAATGTAATTGTGAGGATTTGAAGTTGTGTATATAAAATGATTGGAGCACATCACTTATGTCTCTGTTGGTAGAAACTACAAAAGGATATGTTTGTCTGTGACTCAACATGGAATGGAAAATATCAGCAGTTTGAAGTACAGAAGAAAATTGCGTAAGACCCTTGAAACGGGAAATAAGAAAGTAGATATCTGGAGAAACTACATATCTGCATCCTGTTGGGCTGCTCTGAGGTTTTGGTGATGCTTGTTTATCTCTGTGTGCGGTTGGAACAGAAGAAGCAGCTTTGAGGATCTCATCAAATTTAGATTTTCTAAAGATGCTTCAGGATGCAACATTTCTTCTACGCTTAGATTATGTTCACACTTCTAAAAAGGAGAATTGTGTAATTACTGTTGAGTGAACGGATGAACTAAGACGAGCAGATGACAGTTGTCAAAACTCTCCAAACAGAAGCAACTCATCTTTCTGTTTTATTTCATCTTGTTTTTTTTAGCTATACATATGGTAATTTTTCATATGTTTAAAAAAAAAAATGTGTTGGAAACCCTTTTTTTTTAATTAAAAAAAAAATGCTTACATGTTTTCTTACAGAGAGTAAGATAAGAAGATTGACACCAGTCTTATGTCTGATCATTAGATATGAAGTTATGGCAAAAAGCTCATTTGCTTGCATATTTTGTGTTTCACTGTTAATAACAGAGCCAGTATTACCATTTAAACAGTGAAAACTATGCAATTAAAACAAAATCCAGTGGTTACCTTATTTAAGTTGGTTAAATTGGAACAACAAAATATAGTTTAGTTAAGTCTTACTAGTTGAGTAATATGTGTCCAACAGTTTTATTGACATAATCACGTACAGTCAGTTTAACGAGATATGTTTAATTTGATTGTATTACAATTCAGTTACTGCCATATTAATGATATCATTAAATTACAACACATTTTGGAGGCAATTATTGACAAACTGGAAATTATATTATAATAATTAAATCATAATTTGCATGTGGACCCAAGTCTTACAGCACCATTTAGAGGACAAAAAGAAAAAAAGCATTTGTTGTTGTTTAATCTGAAAGGTTTTTTTTGTTTTTCCTGATCGAAACGGCAATTGAGGAGTTGGGATGTTATACACTGTATAGATTAATTACTCCCTTCATTGTTAAACCTTTACACATTTCTGATATTTCTCCATATCAAACAAAACATAATCAGCAAGTGAGAAATAAAGCAGCCCTGCTATTTACAGGGTCACACAGGGAGACAATATATGAATATGTTGATTTAGTAAGTCTCCTTTACATTATAGAGGGTTTTACTGCTGTGGGAGTTTTGATCGCAAAATTGAACAACAAAAATCGACCTTTTGTGTTTTCACACTCAGTAAAGTGACTGCAGGGAAATGATTTATTTATGCAGGCTTTCTTTCTCTAATCCTCTCACCACAATGAATCTGACTGAAATACATGGCAGGACTTGAAAGTGTTTTTTTGATCATTTTTAAAATATTTTTTCATCCCACTCTCACCACGACATAAAAGAGAAAATCTGAGAAACATCAAATGCAGACACACACATCCGCTCGTAAAAACTTAAAATTCTCAAATTAAACCCAAAGAACAGAAAGAGGAACATTTTATTTGATACTTTATACAAATTTATATATACTGTAGATGTATTTATACAGATGTAAATATGTGAGCCTACGTGCCTCTGAAATACGAGATAAATAAACTTGTTTTACTTCTGTATCAGATTTAACCCTCCTGTTGTCCTCGGGTCAAAATGACCCGCAGCTGTGTTCAACCAAGTTCTGTTTTATTTCTATATTTTTATATTTTTTTGGGATCATTGGTCATCATTCTTTAAAGAAACCCTCACAGCCTCCTTGTCACCAATGATCCCACAAAATATGAAAATAAACTAGAACTTGGTTGAACGCCGCTGCGGGTCATTTTGAACCAAGGACAACAGGAAGGTTAAATTTTGGTCATCAAGAGACAAAAAGCTTTGTAACTCTTTGTTTCCTGCTTTCAAATGACAGATTTAAGATTTAATTTCCTGACTATGTAACAGAACCTCAACTACTTTTTCTATTAGATAAAACAGTTTCGGAAAAAAAAAGATCTTTAATCTTGCCTGGGACTCTTTTGCTGTTTTGCAATATAGACATCTGAGAGATTATTACAAGTTTACTCTTTCCCAGTGACACGTCTCAGATCCTGTGCCCAAATAAAAGTAGCATCACCACAGTGTAGAAATGCTCTACATTAATGGTTCAATCATTTAAAGGTTGCAGATTGTACATTTTCGAAGTTTGTTGATTGAATTTTGTATTAATTATCAGAATATGAAAAATAACCAACAACTAAAAACTTATATTTTAAAATGTGAGTACTTAAGTAGAACACTATACAGCATTTGAGTAAAAGTACTCATATGAAATAAAGTTTTTTTTTATATTAGGGCATTAATAAAACTCAGTTGGAGTTTTATTCAGTTGGTTTTTCTAAGTAAATTGATGAATTACACCTTTTTAACACCAGCGGTTGATGTGGGTCTCTTCAATCCTATTTACAAACATTTTAGGACTTTTTTTCATCTCCGTAAAGTCAATTAGAAGCGAGTTGTTTTGTATTTGTGTCGCCTACCTTCACAGGAAACAGACTCCAGCAGCACAAACAGCACAAACACACCTGTCCTCAGTGTGGCCATGGCTCTCCCTCTATATGTATGTAAAAATAAGGTTTTATTTCTTGCTCGCTTTCTTTCCTGGTTGCTTCTTGCTGCTTCGCTCTACGTTTCGGCTCCCTTTGATGAGAGGAAGTGGCTGAACAGTCGACCTGCCGATGGAGACTTGAGTTGTGTGTGCACTTCAAAGCGTCGCGCCACCTTCAACGCCCACTGCAGGTCTCATCGACTGTGTTTTGTTCAACTGTCTTTCTCAAGGTCTGTTCTTCCCGACTGATCACTGACGGGCTCATCTGCTGCTGACTTTCTCCCTGATCGTATAATGTTCACTTTTTCTTAAACACACCTACATACACAGGTGACGTAATAATATGGGGGTTGAATTCTTTTAAGAGAAGTCACAATTGACTGAAAATAAATGTGTATCTTTCATTTTCAGAAATGTGGGAACCACTTTATTTGAACTCCCTCTCAGTATACAAAATCATTAATGGTTTGTACTCCGTTATACACAAAATGTTGTTGTCAGCATTTAAAAGACTACAAGTGTTTCCCAAAATAATTTTTTAATGTTTGTTGTCTTTTGTTTGTGTCTAATTATAATAGACACAGATGCCTTACAGGAAGGGTTATAGTTGGGAAACGCAATCATTAACCTGCTTTAATATCTACTTACTACAATATCCTTGTGTTATAAACAACATATTCAATGTTTATATGCTGCTTACACAGTGAATGCTGTATTAAGTGTCATATAATGATATATTTTGCTGGATTCTCCTGAAAAAATATGTGGTACATTTATGTATATAATATTGCAGATTATCAAATTATCGGAGTACTAGTGTACAGTTATAGTTGAAATGCATACATTTTTTTTTGCAAAGGAATATATGAGTAATCTGAATTTTATTTCTTCATCACCCTGGATCTCTGCAGATACTTAACGGGTATTTTTGAAGACAAACTAACTGTAAAACTCCATCTGTGATCACAACATGTATCTAAAAACGTGGTATAAAGACCAAACCACAGATATAGGGAGTAGTTCACAACATGACGCACAAAATGTGCCTGTTGTTAAACAGTAAAAAAAGAGAAATGTGAACAGCAGGATGCAGAAAGATCGATTCGACACCTGTTGCTGGTTACAGCCTGTTTAAGTAACTGTATGTTCGAAAGGTCAAACAGGTTCCTTCTATGAGACTTAAATGTTAAGAGTGACTGTGTAAAGAAAGGGGTCACGGACCTCTGCATCCTTTAAAAGCTTTGTGTTGTTTCAAGTTGCATAATCACACTGATCTGCAACAAAAAGTACTGAAGTGGCAGGCAGACAAGCGAGGCCAGCTTAGGTTGCACGGAGAGGAGATTTTATTTCGACACCAGTGTGTAAAATGTTTGAGACCTAAGACTGAGGCCTGACCTCAGGGGCCCGGACTCATCCAAGCTCCCGGGCCTCTACGATGCAGCAAGCACAACGTTTTTATTTTCAATGAAATCTAAACAGAAACACAAAATACAACAAATTAAAAACGAATTCATAGCTCGTTTACAAAACAACAACAACAACAAAAAAAAAAATCAAATAAGCTGTTTGTGTGCAGCGGCTGCTTGTTTACCACGTGACCTTTTCTGGGTGTTTCTTAACGTGTGTGTGTGTGTGTGTGTGTGTGTGTGTCACATGATTGTGACGTCACTGCTCGCAGCGGTGGCGGTGATAAACAGTTAAAGGCGAGCACAAATTAACCTCACAGCCAGCAGAAATAAACGGTACAAAAAAACAACAACAACAAAAAAAGAAAGACAAAAGTTTAGACCCGCTACCACAAACGTGAGCTGTTTTTTTTTGTTGTCAAGAACGAGGCTTCATCACCGCGTTTGACTTTCGCTGCTTCTCAGCCGAGCTAGCGCAGCAGCATCAGCTAACCCTCGCCTGCCGAGGAGAGAAACGGGAGAAACATGACGCGGATCCTCGGTGGTGTTCAGTCATGGAGCCTGGGAGTTACGTTACCGCTCCTCTTAGGTGAGTAGTTGTCCGGTTCATCTTGCATTTTACCTGTCGGGGAGGGAGGGGGGGGGACGGCAACGAGATGATCTGTCCTCCAGCACCGGGACCGCGTCGTTAAAACATTTACACCGACCCTGATAACAACCACGGGCTCTCTAAAGACAAGATGTCACTGTAGTTCCTCAGGCCGAAACATGTACTGAGTGTTGTTGTTTGTAAAAAAAACAAACACATCTGAGATTAAAGGGAGCGGAATCTCTAATGCAGTTGATTGTATCAAAATTCCCCGAACTCTTGAGACATTGTTGCCTGTTTGTGCTTTCATCACCTGGTGCCTATTGTGACGTCACTACAAAGAAACATTTATCAGCAAGTATATATATATATATATATATATTCACGTGGAAGAATGAAGTATTTGAGTCCGTTTCTTTAGTTATCCGTAATTATAATGGAGGTGTGCTATGAATATTAGTGGAAAGTAACAAATACATAAAGCTCACGTGACTTGCTTAAATATAGTTTTGAAATAACCTCACGGTACCTCGGTATTTATATAATCTTGGATAGTTATTTGTGTCTGATTTCAGGTTTACATACTAAATTGAGAGAGAGAGAGAGAGAGAGAGAAAAAAAAAGTCTCCAGAATTTTTTTAATTTGCAAACATCGTTCATTTTAAAGTAAAAACTGCTCAACACTCTGCTGCTGGAGGTCCAACCTTCCACATCACACTTTGGACCACACTAGTTGTGAAGTCACATGCTTGTTAAACTCAGATTTGAGGTAAACTCAGAGAAACCTTTAGCAGAGGAATGTGAAAACGGCTTTCTGGAGTCGACCTCAGCCCGGGTCAAACAGCCAAGTGAAGTAACGATAAGCTAAACACTTGTAGGTTTTTTTTTTTATTGTACTTTCTAAAGATTGAATCATCAATTTCATAGATTGATTTATTGACCAAAAAAAGGTGCTCATATGTGCTGTGTTTCAGATCAAAGTTCACAGACTGGTCTGAACAGAACAAACAACTTAAAGTAAACATGGCAAACTGGGCTCTTAAGAAATTGACAATCTTCCCACATTTTTGGAACCAAAGATTAGTTGTAAAAATAATCAGTACATTAATTGACAATGAAAATAACTGTTATCTGCAGCCTCACACATCTAACAACAACACGTATCTGACGGCTGCGGTTACTAATTGATCACTGGCCATTTAGCAAAATGTGTAGATAGTACCTGGTACTACATTGGTGTCACTTCTGTCGAGATTCCAAGCGAGTTAAGCCGATACTAAAAGGTGACGTGGAAACACTGCCGACTCCTGATTGGCCAGAGAAAAACGTCACAATCCCTGCGCATGCGAAAAGGAACAGCCTGCAATAACCTGCTGTTGTTAATTAGCTGTGCTGGTATTGCAGCCATAATATTTATTTATTATTTTTTTTATTCACTGGACTACTTGATTAATGGCAACCTTTTTAAAATCACACCCTGATCAGTTAAGGAGGAACAGCATCGCCCTCATATTCTCCATTGTCGCGTTGAGGATGACGTCACGGCAGCTTCATTCCACATCGCTATAGTAACAAAGTCACATTTGAAGGGGGTACTATCTGAGCTGGAAAACTTGATTAAAAAAAAAGTACCTGCTACCAAAGATGAGTCGAGCCGAGCCGCTACCGGCAGAGGGAAAGAGGCTCTTGATGGTAAATGTCTGAGTTGAATGTAAGCAATGAAAATGTATTATTGGTTCTTTATTTTCTATGTACTTCGTGTAATTTCTGTCCTGTCGTATTTACCCGTTGATTTTATCGTCGACCGTCTTGAACCTCTGTTGTACTTGACTTACAAGCGAGCATGTTTTGCAGCTGCTGCCCTGCACCAGGGTTTTGCCACCGTTGCCCCGCCCACGGACGCCCAAACCACTGCTGCGCCGGACAAAGAACCCGAGAGACCTGAAAGGGGAAACTACACAGTCAGCGGCACTAATGGCACGGCCTGTTTACTGGCGTACATGGGCCTCCAGCTCAACTTCTCCTACAGCTCGGTCTCCCAGAATAAGGTGCCTGAATAAAACCACTTATTCACAAATTATATGCACATATTCGCAGGTGTTCGAACGCTAAATTTTCCCTCATTTTATTCACAGACTGTGCAAGTTGTCGTGAACCTTAAGCCTAATGTGACGAAGACCTCCGGGTCGTGTGACCCAGACAGCGCCTCCCTGCGGCTCACGACAGATGCAGAGAAAACCAACCTCACCTTCATCTTCTTTTTGGTGAGTTACTCCGTCATGTGACATTTATCCTTGAACACGAGAACTTTAGTAGCGCTTAAAATGACACTTACTTTTAGCACTTTGTAGTTTGGCTTTCTGGAAGAAATTGTATTTTCTTGATTCCTGTTGTTCTGGGTTTTGTACCCTCATGGTTGAAATGCACATATTGTAAATCGCTTTGGATAAAAGCGTCAGCTAAATGAAATGTAATGTAATGTAATGTAATCCTTTCTTCATCTTGTGCTCCCTGAAAAAGCCTCTAGAGGGCGTCAGGAGCTCGAAGTCAAGCAGCTTGATTTGCAGTGGTAATGACTCGGGGGTCTCCCTGTTTGTTTCCAGAATATTACGTCCAATAAGTACCACTTGAGTGAAGTGTCTCTGTCAGCTGCCTGGCCAGACATGAAAGGTGAGTGCGCTTCACTCATGCTCGCAACCTTGTTTCTGATTGATACGCAGAGTCCTATTCTGTTATCCCAGCATTGTGTTTGTGGTGTCATCAGGGGTTGTTGCTGACTGAAAGGAGTGTGACTGTGATCTTATGAACTCATAACAAAGTAAATATATGCCCATGAACGGATGTGTAGGGCCCCACACCTGCTCTGCCTTTGAGTAAATCCATAATTGATGATGATTTGGTGTTAATAAATATATATAAAATATTTGTAAATTGTACGGTGAAAGTATATCCACGTGTATTTTAAACTGAAAATAGAAACAGCTGTTTGAAATGTGATCCAAATCAGCCACCTTGCAATAAATCCTGTATTTGTGAAGTATGAAGTTTTGATGTCAGAAGTGATCTAATATTTTGTCCATCATGGACAAAATCTTATTCATCTTTAATGATTTAAAAAGGCTAGGTGTTGCAAATACATAGATAGAATTTTCTAAAGTTTATCTGGCTTTATTATTTACATAAGACTGCAGTACACAAACAGCATCACTACAATGAGAAGTTGTTTGGTGGTGAACTGGATCAGTATTTTGGAAAGTAATCCGCTTTTTTTTTTTTTTTTTTTAATTAATTTTTTTTTTAACAAAGGTGTTGTAAAAGATCCTGTTGTAAAAGATCCTTGATCCTCCTCAGATCTTTGTTCGTAAAAGTTACTGTTTTGGGCAAAGAGTGAGGACGATCACATAAACGAAACAAGCATGCAGCTCGGTTCCACATCAAACCAGGCTCGTTTCACAAGTTCAAGTTGTGTTATTGCAGACGCTGTCAGGTTTTGGTACGGGTGGAATAAAAGGCAAAAACACAGCTTTTTTTTGCCGTTGTTGTCTTTCAAGCAAAACAGAAATGATCGTGTTTTCCATCATGTTTCCTGGTAATATAGATACGTAGGTTTAGTTATGCGTGTTCAGCCAGTGGCTCCAAACCACATCTGATTAGCTGACTTGGCTCTAAAGATGAGTAACACAAATATTTTTACCAGAAGGGTAAAGACAGGAAGTTTGATCAAAACTAAAAAAAAAACGATTTATGGATTTAGATTTGGCAAATACAAGTGATAATTCAACAATCAAGACATGGACTCACGGTTTGAACTCGGACGGTGTGTTTATTCGATCCCTTTCTCCTTTCATATGAATCTGTTTTCCACGTTGAACACCGGACACCACCCCGACCACGGTTTCACTCCTCACTCTTGTCTTCTGCCGTAGCGCCCTTCTCGGCCAGTAACCGCAGTCTGGACTACCTGCAAGGAACCCTGGGATTCTCCTACATGTGCCACGATGAGCAAACGCTGAACGTGGTCAACGATTTGTCCATCAACACCTTCCAGCTGCAGGTGCAGCCGTTCGGTATCACGGGAAATCAGTTTGGATTGGGTAAACACTTTCACCAGAAACAACCTGCTAAAATTCAAAACCACTTCTTTGCTCTAATTCATCCCCCCTCACATGTCTCTGTCTGTCTCTCTCTCTCTCTGTCAGCTGAGGAATGCCAGCTGGATGAAGATGACATGTTGATCCCCATCATCGTCGGAGCGGCTTTAGCAGGTCTCGTCCTCGTCGTGCTCTTGGCCTACCTCATTGGCAGGAAGAGGAGCCACGCTGGCTACCAAACCATCTGAGGTCACTTGCCACTCACGTGTTCGTCGAGGCCGGAGCGCGCCACCCCGCCCTTAAAATTAACCACTGTTTGACGAGACGTAACACTCCGCCCGCCCTCCCCTTCTGTCCCTCCGTCCTCCGTCTCTCTCAACCCCCCACCCCCCCCCACCCCCCCGCCTCAGTGTGTGTGTGTGTGCCGTTCTTCGCCCTCATCAGTAACACTAGTCATTATCACTTTGTGGAGGTTGATATGCGCTTTTTAAACTGACCCGCTCTCTCATAAAAAAAAGGGACTGCTGGGAGATCGTAATGGAGGGTTTGACTGGTGCCGTGTAAAAGTCGGGGGGTGCATGTTGATCAGAGGGTCGACGAGAGTTCTCATGTTGTGTTGATACAATTTACGATTTCTGTGAAAGGAATTTTGAGGGATTTGTGGGGATTGCTACTATAGATTTTCTTGTTCATTTTTTTTTGGGCGACCATTTTTGATGGTCTCGCCCCAAACAGGTTTGTTGTTATAAAGGGAATATTTCTGCCTGTTACATTTAATCCCACTCCGACAGTAAACAGCTGACATTTTTGTTATTGCAAGTTGTTTGGGCATTTTAAGGACTCCTTTAGTAGCGAAGATGCTTTTTTTTTTTTTTTTTTTGACTTGGGTTAGTGATGAAATTCCCTTCACTCCCTCTTAGAGGTACGCTTTATGTTTTGTTTGAATACTCTAGATAGTTGTCAGCTTTGTGAGATTGGAGACAATTTCATCTTTTATTCACTGCACTGAAAAGAATAGTTTGGAATTCAGGGGGAATTCGCTTTCTTTACAAGATGTGATGTCCACCCTCACATCGGCTAAATATCAAGCAACAGCCAGTGTTAGCTTAGCTTAGATATCTTAGCCTTGCTTAGCTCCACCTAAACCAGCGGAATAAGCTTCTTTAGTGTGAACAATAACAAATTGATACTCGACACACGTTTTCTATCACAACGGCTTAAATTCAACAGCATGTTCAAGCTTTTTCTCTATGCATTTCTTTACATTTTCAATTGATAAAGTTCACACTTCTGAGCAGCGATCTACTCAGAACTGGGTCGTGTTCTGCGGGTTGGAGACCCCGGCCTTGGTCTGACTCCTCGGATGTTTAACACTGGTATAACCCAGCTGACTATTTCAGTCGATATTCTCCCTGCCATCTGATATCGGTGCGATACCATTTTTTAATAATCCCTGTCACCATAACCCCTGGCAGCCACCTACACACTGAAAATATCAAGTTTTTAAGAACATTTGGATCATACAATAACACTGGCCTGCTTTTGCAGGGATTTAATCATTTTAGTGCCAAAGCTGGCTTCCTCATGTACAAATGTTTCACCACAACAAGTTTGCAAGCAACACTATTTTGCACTGTCGCTCCAGTTTAGCGCTGCCCAAGACGATTATGATTGGTTTAAAGAAAAGGCCTGGATGTTTTTTTGTTTCCCCCTTTAGCAGAATGATATATGGGTGCAACCAGACTACTCTCCAGGGCCGGCACGGCGCGGTGGAGATAGGTCAGGCTTTGAAAGACAAATAATCGTCTACAGAACCACAACTTCTTATCTTATCCTTTGGTTTTTGTATTGATTGAATAAATTAGGGTTAATTCATGAGCTTCGGAGAAGCTGATAGGTAGATTTTGTTAACTTTGGTTAGAGACAGTTTAACTTCCCTCCTTCTGCCTTCAGTCTTTATGCGAAGCTAATTTTATTTTGGCTGTAGCTTTATATTCACTGTATAGACATAGGAATGGTCCAAATATTCTTCTCGTGTAACTCGGCACAAAAGCAAAAACGTGTGTATCCCACAGTGATGATACATGTGGATTTTGCTGTTACACACACACGCACGCACGCACGCACGCACACACACACACACACCAGGATTTGCTTAAACAATCTATTTAATCGGTTTAAGTGGATGCAGAAGCTCAGGACATCTCTGTCTGAACTCAACACTGTTGATTTCTTACAGTCCACTGGGTGTTGATTGGTTTGAATTTGGGCCCTCTTGGGATTTTTGGTTGCTGAAGGAGAAAGAAGTTGCACTGAAGTCCTGAGGAAAAAAGCCCTGTGTAATTATTACAAAAGCCAAAATGCTCTGGTCAATGTTCATCAGTGCCTTCCCAGTTGTAACGTGGATGGGATCCAAGTAAAGCCAATATTACAGAGGTACTCACTCACTCACTGACACTGTGTGCTGCCATGTATGGGACATTTTCTTTGTGTCTCACATAGCCTTCATTGTACTGTTACTAGATATGCATTGTTTGATGTAGTAGGAGAAAATAGTTATTTATGTTTTTTTGTGTTTTCCCCTCCCTCATCCTAATATCCTTATAGTGATTTAATAAGGTTTTAATGAATTAAGGATTTTGTTTGAACTGTTTTTTAATGGACAGATTGATTAAAGTGAAAGAACGACGCTGTTTGACTTTTGGTTTTGCCTCCATGCTGTTCACCAGCAGTCAAACCTGTTCCTGGTTGGTTCTATTTGTTTGGAGTCTCTTGAAGTGTAGGTAATTGTGGTATTGAGTAACATGAAAGACTATATTCCATCATTATTGACTAAAGAATCTGAACAAATATTCACTTTTATGAAGAGTTAAACCACAGTTTTAGTTTTGAGGTTTGGATAAAGTTGAACAAATAACTCAAAAAACAGAAGTGCAGAGACTGACTCGTACCTGTCAAACATCCTCAGGCACAAGGGCCTCTTACAGGAAGATCATCTGAATAAAGTCAGGAAAAGGTACATTTATTAGGCTTTGTTGTGGATTTGCATGGGTGTGGCCAGAAAAAAATTACTTAGCCAAGATGCAAAACGATGTCAGAGATGCAAAATATCCACAAAGAAATGCATAACAATTCCAAACGGACACAAAACTAAAAAGTAATTCAGTCTTGCTTCTATATAGAAGAGGAACAGGGCCCATCGTCTCATAATCTGTCCATGGGTGTTTGGAGTTCAAAATAGCAGCTTTTTATTGATATTATTTGATATAATGTTAATGAGTTTGTTTATCTTCATAACTAATGAGAGGGTGCAGTTTATTATTGCCAAGAACCAGGAATTTAAAGATGGATTTTCTGTGCAGATTTGAAGTGGTTTATAAATTTAGCTAACAAAGGAATACAGCCTCCAATTCTCATTTATAGTCAATAATTACCTGTTTACTGTACAACAGGGACAAAAAGCTTAACAAGCATTTTGTCAGGGCTCAGTATTCGACAGCTTGATTTGCTGTTGCAGAAACGTAATTCATACAGGTCAGTCCATTTGTTTGTGACTCAGCAGTCGCAGATTTCTTACTTTATTACGCAGCTACAGGTTTAGAGTTACTTAATTAACTAGTGTTTAAGGCAGCCACAAAAGGAATACCTCTTACCTTTGTTTGGCTTTGAAGTTGAGTTCTGTAAATTTGGACAGTAATCATAACACCAAAGTCTACGATCGATTGTACTTCTTCATGTCGCTTTGACAGTCATACAGAGACGGAACAGAAACTACCGTTCTCCACAGTAACAAAGCAAAGCTGATCAGAATGGCAAAAGTGTAAGTAATTAAAAGATATTACAGATTTAAAGACTTTGTGCAAAGCATCAGGTGTGATGACCTTGAAGTATTGACTGTATTTATAGCAGGCAAAAGAAAGGGCTAAAAAAAACGTGAGCACACCCTTGATATTTGGATATCTAGTCTGCTGGATTAGAGTTTAATACATGGACTCATCACAGAGGTATCCAGAACCAGACATCAGTTTGTCCATTTGGTAAGAGTTCAAAGTTCCTGATTGTAGCGTTTGTCGGACTGAAAGTCTTATAGTTTTAGAAATCCAGTCAAAGAGGGGGAACGGGGGATCTTCAATGCTTGTCTGGATTCGATTCCTCCTCCAGTATTTGCTGTCTGCATTTCTCTCTCAGTTTATCAATAGTTGCCATTGACAAGGTCCCAGGTTCTGTAAAGATCTTCTGCAAAAAACAAAAAGTTTGACAGAAGGTCATTTAATGGTGGCAACCGATGATTTACAATGAGCCCTTCATTCCTCTAATGATCAGTTTAAAAACAGGTTTAAACTGTCATAATCTGTAAAAACCCTTTTCTCTTTTGTTTGTCTTCTAGTACAAGAACCTAATACAGGTCAACCTTTTTTTTTTTTTGTCAAAGGCCAGTGAAGGAAAGCGAGCCTAACTCCGGCAGACTAATCCTCACAGCTTCAGCACGTTGTTGTTGAAGAGTTGGTAGTTTTGTCGCATTTAGTGTTCAATCCCGACTGGTTAAATGCTGCTCAAATAGTTTCAAAATTAACCCGAGGTCATTACCCAGTAGGATGCAATGATTGTAAAGGATTCACTGTGGAGCATATCCAGACCCATATAATTAGGGAGTGAATTTGGGTCTGGCAACACCAGGCTTTAAGGAATCGGAGCTCGTGTGAGAACTGTCGTAAACACGGCGTCTTATCCATTATTTTTGGTAACGCAGTCTAAATACGTAAAGGAGAATAGTTAAAGAACCAAGATGCCCATGTAACAGCCACTGGCTCCTCACTAGTATACGTGACTGTCCGCCATCTCACCTGCATGAAAGTGTGGCAGTCCAGAGTGAAAGCTCCACAGGTGATCTGTTTGAAACACTCACACACATCAGGCAAAGAGCGCGCTCTCAGGATCTCTGTCTGGTGGTGAATCACGAGTGTTAGAGCAACGCGGAAAAGGACCTTGGAGCCCTCGTAGAAGAGACAATCCCAGACCCGCAGAACTGTCTGTAAGTACGGGAAACCAGAGGGAAGTCTGTTAGATATTCACCATGATGTCCTGGATTTTCTCTTCTAATAAAATCATGCCCACTCTCACCTCAATCGGGAGTATGTCAATGAAGAGGCAGATGAACCAGCGCGACACCACCAGCGTCCATATGCCGGGATACTGGTCCATGAGCTGTCCTACTGCTGGGGCTTTGGCCTTCACCAGCTCCCCAAGGACCTCCTGGTCAGTCTTCAGCCCCAACATGGCCTGGCTGTAGTAGTCTACAATATACCACATTTAGATGAGCTCACTTTTTCTTTTTTTTTCAATGTGGAGCACCACAAGGTTCAAATCTGGGTCCACAACAGTTTTTGATCTCACAACTAGGAGTTGTAATGTAAATACATTTAAAAAAAAAAAAAATCGATTTCTGACATAATCAGCCCATCTTGTACAGATCTTTTGCTGCAGGTCGGATTACTGTCAAGCTTTGCTCTCAGATCTCCCCATAAATCTTGCAAAGTTTAAAGTGTGCTTGAGAATGTTGCAGCATTAGCTTTAACTGCAACATCTGCTGTCTATAGGTCTCCACACTCTTTAACTCAATTACATTTTAAGATCCTCAACACTTTTCTCGCAAGATTTGACTGGGTTTGCAATTAGTAACTGTGCGCTTTTATAGGTCACCCATAAGCTTGTATTCTTCACTTCTGTAAACGGGGACTGCCACATTAACTGACTATGTTGATCATTTATTTTGTGAACAGTAGTTTTGAAGCTCTGGCCGTCGCCAGTTTAGCAGTGCTTGACTCCACCTAACAGCTCATCCAAAAAAGAGGCGAAGCCGTTAACAGTGTGTGTGGACGTTCAAGAAACTACCTGGGAGTATTCTTCCCAACAACGCATCCATAAGCCAGAAGGATTTCTCTTCATCTTTGGTGATGATGATGAGGTAGCCCCCAATGAAGTTCATACCCTGGAATAGACAGAGCCTCTTGGATTACTAATTTTATGGACCAAAACACTCGTTTTTATGCTGGATTTTTGAAGGTAGCACAGAAAGTTAAGAAAAGCTCCATGTTGGGAACATCCTACACATGAATGAACAAGGAAGTAGCCAGTCCTGTTCTTTAGATAAATAGATGTTAGGCTACGTTAAGTGAGAGGAGAGTCAACACTTGTTCGTGACAGTGTTTTCTTCACCTGACAGTACCCTACTGTCTGATTATGGTGTCCGTAGGCCAGCAGCACGTTGTACAGAGCCCTCTGCAGGCTCGGCTCGGCTCTGCTCCGGAAGAGGATGTTGTCAGGAAAGGTCCTGTGCATATCTGCCAAAACATAGAATATGATCATGCTATCACTTAAACCTAATAATTAATAGAAGTTGAGATTCATGTGTTTTTTTTAATTTCGGTGAGAGTGAAACATGTATTGAAGTGGGGTGAAAGTTTTGTCGCACCTATGTGAATGGTTTCCTTCAGCTTGGTGTCGTGCTCCGTGGCCAGCAGCGACTGGTAATAACCCGGCCTCCTCTCCAGTTGTTCCTGCGCACCGCTAGCTGCCATCCAGATCATGGCCCGGTGCTCGTTGGGAACACCTTTACGCACATATCTCTTCACTTCCAAGACAGATTTCACAGTTACATCACACAACCAAAGAGCACCTAAAAACAATGCAGCGGTGCGTTTGATTTTGTACCTGTCAGGTTCTTCTCCACCTGAGGTTTCTCTTGAAGGAGCTTCGACCATCTCGTTGACCTTCTGTTGAGGACAGCCACATACTCGTTCATCATCTCCTTGTAAGATTCGAAATCGTGACGTCTCTCGAAGCCATAGGGGTCAATCCTGCGGGGACAAAATACAGATGGATGACGACGCATACAGCGGATAAAAACTGGAAAAAAAATGAGCGACAGGAGGGCCACATCATTCCCCACCCCGCTTTCTCTCTCCTACTCCCTGATGACTGACTCTACAACTGCCTCCACTGGGTAAGGTTTCTGCAGGAGATCAAATGCCCCAGCTGGATAATTCATATATATTAAATTACCTCTAAAGTAGGGTTTGGCGCAAGGAGCAAAATTCAAGCTCAAAAATAACTTTAGAGATGTTTCTATATTTTTCTCTAAACAATCAAGCCTGGCAGCTTCACCAGTAAAACATTGAGTGCAAATACAATTAAATGGAGAAGTAGAAAGCTGATGTAAATATGAACGATATAATGACAGGTGTAAACATTATTTTCTGTCACAGAAAAATATGCTGTGTATACACACTCAGTAAGAAGTCAGTAAAACTGACGAAAGATGCACTTTAAGAACACCAGAGTCAACGTAAAACCTACCTGTCACTGTCATTATAACATGTTGGAGGCTGAGTAGCACTTCCTTTCATTTCGCTCTCCATTGCGCGTCATGTGCTGCAGGTACAGTAGTCCACCGCGGTTGTTGAACAATCTGCAACAACAGGGTTATTTCATTTTCATGCCTTGGAAAAGAACTGGCTGCTGTCAAGGTAAATAACAAAGCAGTCAAGAGTTTCAAGTGTCTCACCTTACAGCCCTCAGTGGGAGGCGGGGCTAGCGGAGGAAACACCCCGGCGACATCCATAGGCGTGTGCTTTATTTGCAGGCCAAACATTTGGAACAAGAGAAACATTATGTACTCTTGTATACAGGTGGAAGTGGTAATGATAGTACTGATAGAAGTAGTTTCACAGATATTGAGATAAAGTTTGGCAGATGGAGATGGTATAATATTATTTGAGTTGAGTTTGGAGTCATGCATGCGTCATATTACCATTGAGAAAGAATAAATGTATTTTAAGAGGCAATAATTGATATCTTTTTTTTTTTTTTTTTTTTCTTTAATCGAACAATGCATCTACTAAAATGTGGAACTCAAAGTAATGAATCATCTCCCCCTCAGCTCAGACAGTTTCAGCATCTTTCAGCATTTTGTTTTAGTTGTGGTTGTCAGTGTTTTGGTTCATTCTTAGCAGCATCATTTTCAGAGAAAAAAAAGCTGGTGAGTATTATTCAGCCGCTGGCCACCAGCACGACTAACAATGAATGACGAGGTTTCCCCCTTGTCTGCCGCATCTGCAAATAGGCAACTGTTCTCAAACAAAGTTCACCATAACAGAATTATAAAAGTGAAATGTTGGGTTTACAGCTTACAGATCTGGTTGAAGTCTTGTGGAACAACAATCACATTTGACACTACTGAAGTTAAAAGTAAAAACTCAGTAGCTCAATAAAATAAGAACAACATCGATTTGTGCATTGATAAGTTACATGTTATTGTGTGACTTTGGTTGTGTTTTAACACTTTTAACTCAGACTCCCCACAAATGCTTAAATCACAAAATAACTGTGTTGACCTATAAATCTCATTTTGCCTCATCATTTAATTTCAATACGTTTTTTTCAACAAGTCGAAGGAACAACGAAGCTCATGTTAAACACATCTAGTTGTTTTCTATGTGAACAAGCAATTCTTTAAAGATAGCCTGTAACGTGTCAGTGAATACTGCGTTTTCTATAAATAATGCTCATGGCAGAATATTTTGCAAAGTTTCAGTTCCCTTGCCATCGTTCTAATTCTGCCGCCTAAAATCTCTTCAGCACCTGTACTGTGGCTACAACAAAACAAAAGAGCTAAATACGCATATGATTATGGAAAAACTCATGCTTTATTCATCTTTCTCAAATGAACAATATACTTAGGCTACTTACATGATGTATCAACAATATATTCTAATTTTCACTACCTTCAGTAACACTGAACAGATGGGGTTGAACAGGAACATAAATACTGAACAGACAGGTATTTATTCTTAAGGCTTACTTTGTCGTCCTGTCCATGCCGTCTCTAGTGTCCTGACTTCTGAAGTAAGGGCTCCGCGCTGCCGTAACATACAGATATGTGCCATGCAATTGTAAGGTTCGGTCATCTCTTAACTTTAAATTTCACTGAAATGCTGCTGAATTTTAGCCTCAAAGTGTCTCAGAGGGATAAAATGAAAAGAAAACAAGAAATGATCTTATGGATTCTTGAAGAAAGAACTGACTATGTGACATTTAGGATTCAAGAACCCACTTCCAACTGAGAGTATTCAGACAGATGAATGCCACGAACCAATATCAATTATCTAAATTAAAGCACTGCCTTTACTTTAGTGAAAATTTATTTGTGAAACCAGCCCGAGGTGATGTAAAATGTGTTTAACATGCTTTCAATGAGAAGCTCACAATTCCATGACTTGACAGATCCACCTAACAATTAAACCAACAGCATATCATCCACAATATTGAGGCATCCCGTTAGAGATCTTAGCATTTACTGTACATAAAACAATCATCTTTTGCATTTATAAATTGAACATATTTATATTATTCTTCATATAGCTCTCTTTGTAAACTGTCCCAATAGATACAGTATGTACAGTAAAAACTGCAACAGTTCTGTTTGTGCTGGTGTCGTGAGCACTCTGTCCCAACGTTAGAGTAAGACATGGGAACTTTGCACAGTCACGCAGAGCTTCATATAACAAAACAAAGCTGACAAGGAAGAATCTTAAAACACGCAGCTTTCTCCTCCAGAGTCCATTTAGAGTACACGCAGCCAGTGAGCCTCCTCTCAGAGCTTTGTCCGTGATGCCCGCGGACGGGGCCGTAGTGCTCCTCCTGGAGCAGAGCAGAGGGGCGTCCAGGATACTGAGAATCTGGCCGTGTCCATATGACGCCTCAGTCTCGAGAGGACAGAAAATGTGGCCAGTAGTTCTCATAGTTTTTTCTACTCAGCTCCCTGAAAGGTGGTTTCCTGACAGTTTCAAGTGCTTCTGTTTTCTCTCTGAAGTCTACAATATTTTCTTTTTTTTTTTTTTTTTTTTTGTACAAGTCTTAAAAAAAAACTATGAAGTCACTGTAAAAGAAACAATGTTCTGGTTTTCCAGAGTTGGGGTTTGGATTTAGAGAGTTTTACGTTTTGATCCCGTTACAATCGGTCGAGCGAATTCCACAAAATCATCTATAAGGACCGGCCATGCACCTGAGAGAGAAAGAAACACCAAGAAATCATTAGTGTCCCAGTGATGCACCGGCAGAGATGTGAAGGGAGTTTAATCGATTTGTTTTATTTTTTTATTCCAGACTCACCTTCCTCATCGTAGTTTGCCATGTCGTCTGCGATCATGTTCCCAAAGTCCAACAATAAGTTCCATGTGTCCTTTGGGATAGATCGTTTATGGTGTTCCTGTAATGGAAAACTACTGGTGAACATACAGGTACAGAAATTGGTTCATACACAATTTGTTTTATCCTCGTTCTTATAGTTAGACAGACATTTTAGTGTTTGCGTGTCCTTCACTCCACGTTCCTCCAATCCTCAGCGGGCCGGCCGCTGCGTATGGCGTAGTTTGGTCTGTGTTTTATAATATTTAATGTTAAATGAGCTTTTAAATGTTCAATAAATACTCTGCAATTTTACTTTTTTAGTTTCAATTCATTTATTTGGGAATCTGTAACTACTGTCACACAGAACTACTTTTTTCACTACCAACTGTGTGTCCTGTAAAAAATCTCTACAGAAAGTGACTTTAAACACATTTCTCTTTAAAGTTTTTTTTTTTTTTTTCCCAATAGTTAAGAATGGAAAACTTGTTCGTGAGCACTTCGTTGTAGCAAATCCACTGTTCATTTTAGTTTCAACGTGGTTGTGTTTTCATTAGCATTTACCTCATAGTTCACAATGTAATGATGCTCAAAGCCCTTTCATGCTTCGTCTCAGCTTTAGGGATATGTTACAATTTGTTCCAGGAGGTAGGAAAAGTGTGTACGTGAGAAATATTTACTTTGGTCGTAAAAAAAACAAATAGGCAATATTATTATAATGGCACTAGAACATGAGAGTTGGGTGTGTCTGCCTGGGCTTATTCAAATATGAGTCATGCACCTTTTGTCCCATCTCCGAGGATGCAGCCCTACTTTGACTCACCAAAAGGAATCTGTTCCAGAGATCGAGGAACTTAAATCGTCCTGACAGAACCAGGTTCCAGTAGGCTACGGCCATTTCCAAATCTGCACACAGACACCAAGAAGACGCTCATGTTCAACTGTTCGTGAGGCAGAAATATCACTTGGCAGATTGTTGTTATGAATGTCACTCTACTCACCCAGACCCTTCTGTCCGGGATTTTTGGCAAAGTTAAAGGTGAACTGGTAGAAGTCCTTAAACTTCCCGCTGTCTTTTAGCTCCTGCTCTAATCTTGGCAAAAGGGCCTTCAGTTTTTCAGGGCTGTCGCACCTGAAGAAGAGACGAGACGTATAATCACACATGGACCCCCTGGCCTGTTGTAACATGACGGTCTTGAAGCTGATGACAAACAGGCTGCAGTTGCCTCTGACACATGAACCTCAACAGTCAAAACACTGCAACTCTTTCATTGAGTCATTCCACGAAGACACAGAATACTCCGGCTGTGGGTGCATCTATATATAGACAGCTTTCCCTGCCTGCAGCTGCACTAAGAAAACCGCTAAGTGTATAGAGTTCAGGAGCAGCTTTTACGTCCCACTTCGGAGCGTTTCACACGCCGTTGACGTCGACACTCACCCCAACTCTGTCATTCCATCCAGAAACTCCTTCTTCGTGAACTCGCACTGAGTGGCGGCGCGAAACTTCCACGCGACGACCAGCACGGTGATGCTGGCCGGATCCAGAGTGAGGTCATCACAAAACTGCTGAATCCCATCAATACCAATTTTATTCTCATCCTGGGGATCTAGTAAGAAAAAGAAGAAAGAAAAAAAAAAAAAAAAAAAAAAACGACCTCCAATCACATGTTCTGCATACAAGTGGCGTCGGTAACTTTTACAGAATACAGGTCTTTTTGGAAAAAACTCCGTCCTTGAAAATATTTCAAGTTCCAGCGCGAAACACAGATTTGCAAGTTGTTGTACTTGCCTTTGTAACGATTGTAGAGCTGCTCCAGCTTTTTCCGGTCTACTGAGGTTTTCATGGATTCCTTGCAGTAAAGCTCTGGATTCTGAAAGTAGTTGTCCGTTGCGACTTCTAGTTTCCAGTCATTCTGCGTGAGGCAGTACACGGCTGTCTTCTCGCCAGCCTGTGTGAAGGACATGAACTGCCGTACCTTGTCCCTCTGCGAAGACTTCAGCTTATGCTGTGTGAGTACAGGACAGGGGCTGTCAGACACCGGCGCGATCAGACCGGGGAGCGCAGACAACAACGCGCAAACACAGAGCGAGACGCAGACGAAAACACACAGCGAAACAAAAAACATCTAAAGGCATTCAGGCCAACGGTGAGGAGCGACGACGACGACGAGGAGACACTCTCGGACACGTGGACGCATATCTCTGGAGGTTAGTCAGTCACACGGACAAACACGCATTGTAAAAGGTGAGTCGAGTAGCCGGTGGTGGCAATTATGTCCTGCCCGAGAGCAACATGGTCTTTTCTGAAAGGGGGGTGGGGGGGGGATGTTGTGGCTTCTCAAAGCACATGCTGTACCTCTGAGGGCCCCTCAGATAACTACAGTCATAGATGTAACATGAGCAGGGAAATGGGATGCCATCGCAAGGGACCTGGAGGTGCAACAAGTCTGGAGTAACACAAGCACCCTGCCAGAAATACTTGGGAATATAAAAAAAAAAAAAGAAAAAGAAAAGAAGTGTGTGTGGGGGTAAAGAAATATCAAACGACACAATGCGGTCAGAATAAACAGTTCTTCTGTAAATGCGTTGTTTACCTTCATTACTTGTGCACATAAGATGTTTTGAACACACCGGTTATGAACGCAAGCACGAAGAGTCGCTCAGTATTTGTTTCGCTCAAGTAAGTCCAGAATATCGTCTCATTAAATTGTAACGCGTCCGTTAAAAAGCAGTAACAGGCAGCAGAGAAGCTTCAAGCCAAATTGATCAAGAGATGATATCTGGCTTTCTCACACACTCCACTGATGTTATCATCAGTTACAAATGTTGATGATCAATTAATCAAAGAAAATAGTTTTTTTCTTTAGAAAGAAAACATGCAGAAAGTTGATTTAACAGCTCCAAAGTGTGGATTTGTTTATTTTCTCATTCCTCCGTGAAATGAAATTAACCTGGGACTCTTGTGAAATATGATCCCGACATGATTACAAAGCAAACTATTAACACCCCCCCCCCCCCCCCCCCCCCCGAGCATTTACAAAGAGCAGATGATCTGATCTAGTACAGAGACATCCTGCATGTCCTCCTCCCTCCAGCTGCAGCACCTGATCACTTCACTTGAAGAGCAGCAGCAGCAGCATTTCCTGAAACCGGAGACCTAAAACTGTTTGGGGGAGTTCACATGATTTCTGATCACAACGAAGACGTCTGATTATTATTGTTTGTGTGTGTGGGGGGGGGGGGGACACGCGTTAGGTTAGCATTGTCCCCCCCCCCCCCCACACACACACACACCAGCAGCTACCGTTAGCTCGAGTTAGCCAGAATCACTGGTATTGCCGACGGGGGGGGGACAATAACACGGGAGTGGACTGTCAAGTGTCCTTATGGATAAATCGGGATGTCCCCCCTGTCCTCCCCCCGTCCCCCCCCCTTCAAACGACCCCGAGGCTCTCTCTCTCTCTCTTTCTCTCCCTGTGTGTGTTCGTCTCCGAGGTTGAACCTGCTCCCGGAACGAAGTTAACCAAGACTACTCAAAAAAAAAAGGAAGAAGAAGAAGAAGAAGAAGAAGAAGAAGAAGAAGAAGAAGAAGAAGAGACGTGTAGCTAATGCTAGCTGCTCTCAAAATATCAACTGACCTTCCCCTTGTAACACCACAACTGAGCACTGTACGCGCACCAAACCGCAACACAGCGTGTACTTTAATAATACGACAATAGTCTGGAAGGAAAGCGCCACTGGCACTAAAGCCAATGCCTGGGTTTGTGTTTATTTTGGTTACCTACCATTTTTACACCCGCTGTTTGACCAGTTTGGTAGCCCGACTGTCGCTCATTGTGCGCCTGCGCGGAAGTAGCCCAACAAGCTATTATTGGCTTTCAGAGGAAAAGATGGGGTTGGCAGCAACTGCTCTGTTGATATTTGCATTATTTACGATTGTTTGCTCAAATGTATCCCCGTGCACGTATTTGTGAGCGAGAGAGAGAGGGGGGAAAAGAAAAGAAAAAAAAAGAGAGATTTTTTTTTTTTTTTTTTTTTTTAAACTTGTTTTCCTGAACAAAATATAACCCCCCCCCCAAAAAAACTCTCAAAAGTACATGCAGCAGTGTTAAAAATATAACTGAACCCCACCCTTCACCCCCCTCCACCCCCACACACACACTCTCTTTACTGCCGACAACACTATAAAGCACAACATCTGTAATCCTCCTTCACTGCACATCACACCTGTAATGACCTAATGAGACATGTGGTTGGGTGACGTGCAGCAGGCCAACATTTATTTTGTCAAACAGTTTCGTTCAAATTAAATAGGAAGAGCTAGATTACTAAATGCAACTAAATGCCAAAGCAAAATCAGTTGAATTAATGTTCTAACTTCAGGAGTAAACACAGTGTACCAATGAATACTGTGAATAAAATTGTTTATACTTATACTTACAAACGTAGAGATATGTTATATAGCTGCAGCCAGTCACTGCAGGCGGGTTTTCTAACTCTAAAAGTAATTAAAGCTTAAGATTTTGTCTTTCGTCACGTAACTATGGTTTGGTCAAAATGTGAGACCCCATATATAGTGACAACCATACAAGGGCTCATCTTCCAAGAAACATAACATATCTCTGAAAGCTGAGCAGGCAGGAGACTCAGCTCAGCTTTATCTCTTGTGAAAATGAATCCACCCTTCAACAAGTGTGACTAACGCACACACACGACACTGTCACTGATAGAGTATCTGTGAACTTCAGCTCTCTTCTTTTTTGGTTGTTTTGAAGTGAAAATGGCCTGAATGTCAGCCTCAGCTGACACAAGCTCACAGGATGCATGTGAGTGATTGTTACAGTGCTGTAGAGGGAGCTGCCGTCACTCATACCAGCTATGAAACAATGTTAACACACTCTTGTTAATTGACAAGTCTGTATGCTGTGAAATGCATTGGGTTATACTTACCATGTTTAAACCGATTAATGAATTATCTCCCAGCGTAACAAAATATAGGCTTTACTGAAGAACACCACAATACAGGCTTAAAGAGAAACTTATTGCTTGGCCATCGTATTAGTTTACACTGAGTTAGTTTCATGGGAAACTGAGTAGGTTCATTTTTAAATATTCTAATGTTAGAAAATAAAATAAAACAAAGGGTATTGATATCTGATGTTTTATTTCAGTGCAGAAATGTGCAACTCTAATTGAAAATTGACTAAATCAAATCAGTTTAGTTAAATACATGTAGCAGATGACATATATCTACAGACTTGACCATTGAAGTGGACCTGCATTTAATAAGGAGCTGCTAAACAACCTGAGAGTTTGACAGTGCGACTTTTAAACCCAAGTGGAGGCGAATGCTAGTTTATGAATAAACTACTTTATTAACCCCAAAGGTAAATTACAGTTTTAATGTCATATATAATATTACATCAGTCAGAGGGACCAAAGCAGTACTTTAAACCACAATTTGTCTTCAAAACCTTCAGTAGGATTTTTCATGCAGGACTTTAACTTGTATTTGGTATTTATTATATACTTCTTCAGCATTGTCCTGCTTTGATGAGTCAATTTCCATCCCTTTTGATAAAAAAAAAAAAAAAAAAATATTAATAATCCATGTTTATCAAGGCCCATTTATTCACATGATAAGTCACTTCTGCAAAGTTTTCCACTATAATAATTTCTTGCTATTTCAAAGCCTTCACCACACTGGCAACAGTGTAAAAATACATCTGGTTTAATTCAATGAATAAATGTTTTTTTTTTCCTGCCAGTGTCAGGTTGCAAAGTGTATAATTTCCATGTAATTGTAGAAGGTAAACTCCTCCTGAGGTGATTAAAGCCCTGGTGCCCTCATGGCTTAAGAAGACAAAAGAAGAAGTTTTTTGGCACCCTGCTGCCGATATACACTTACACCTTCATCCTGACTGCATATGTGGCTGTGTGTGGGAGGTTTTTTTTTCATGTTATTTACACACACTACCAAAATTGGTGAGGTGGCCCTTCAGTTTATTATTTGCGTTTAATTCATATGACTTTGAATGTCCTTGATGCAAAACTACAGGGTGCAAATATAGGACTTTGGGTGCAATTAAAACCAGTGGTGTATAAAGTACATGAAAACCACACTTAAAGTACAGATATCTTACCGGAAAATTTAAAGTAAGTATCTAATATTTACTGAATTTGAGTATCAAAAGTAACTGTTTGATATCAATACTTATGTAGGCTATTAAAAGTAAAAGTAAATGCTGTCATTAAAAAAAGCAAGCAGCAATTATAACGTTTATTCTATGACAGAAACACTGTAAGACCTGCTGAACGGGAACCACTGCGGCTAAAAGTAAAAATTAGGGTGAATCTTGTTCAGTTATCATGATGTTATTGCAAATTGGTTGCAAAGTGTTTGAGTGGAAATATAAACTAAACCAGTGCTTTGAGAACAACATGATTGCTCTTGCACATTTAGGAGATTTACTAATAGTTTATCTTAAAAGCTAAACAAACTATTATCCATATTGGATAATCCTGACCACCCTCTCCACCACCTGCTGCAGGGACAGAGGAGCACTTTCTCCAAAACACTCCTCCAGCTCCGCTGTCACAAGGACAGATACAGGACATCATTCCTGCCGACCGCAATTAGACTGTACAATAACTCACCTCTGGCAAAATCCATCACATAACAATAACACTGTTGTCTGTGTTTCTTGGTTGTTTGTATATAATATATACACTGTACTGTATATACTGTGCATTTGATATTTTTTACTGCTATTTTATTGCTTTTCTATTATTCTATTATTATCTTATTGCTTTCTGTATGCTGCTGTAGCGAAAAAAAAAAGTCCCCTCGGGGATGAATAAAGTAACTACCTAACCTAACCTAAATCCATCTGATTCACCAGACCTGCTTTTCTTTCAATTATTCTAATTCGATCACATAAAGTAACTTAGATTCTGAGGGAAAATGTATTGAAGTAAAAAAAAAAAATATATATATATCCAACTAAGGAAATTCAGCGAAGTAAAAAGTGAAATAAAAACAAACAAAAAAGATAAAACGGTGCGCTCACACCTCACACTTCACACTCCCGCCCGGCAGGGGGCGGTATACGCGCCTCCCCGGAAAGCCGGTCGGCATCCGCCGGTCCCCGGGAAAGAAGGCAGTTTGTGGGCATGAACTACTCTTGACTGCTTTGCTGTCGTCCTGCTCCGCGCTGTCCAATCAGACGCCGCTGCAGCGAGACACCGCCAAGATCGGATTGTGTGTGAGAGAGAGAGTCCGCTGCTTGTTGGCAGTGAGTGGATAAAAAAAAAGAAAAAAGAAAAGAGAGAGAAGGCTAAGCTAACGGACTTGCTAACTTGAGAAGCGCACCGGGTAAGATGCGTTCACTGACCCCGTGTGGACACCGATTTAGCCGATGAAAGCGGTCCTGACGTTAGATATATGTATATATACACGTTAAACTCGAACGCAAAATTCTGGCTTGTGTTGTCGGATGACAGGTGGAGGTGGAGGTGGTGGAGGTGGTGGTGGTGGTGGTGTTAGCTCGTCCGTTAGCTCGTCCGTTAGCATTGCGGGCTAACAAAAGCGGCCCGGAAAAGGTCCCGAGTTTCTGCAGCGCGTCGCTAAAAAAAAAAAAAACAACAAAAAAAACAACAAAAGTTTGCATCGCTTAGTCCAGCAAAAACAACAACAACAACAACAAAGTACAAGTCGTTTTGTTATCTATGTTGTTGTTGTTTTTTTGTTTTTTTTTACGGGGATTTGAAGTAGCGGCGGCGGTGAAACGAGCCTTCGGTCAGATTTAACCGACATCCCTCCTGGAGGCTTCTTCTAACGGCCGTCACACAAACAAACAAACAAACAAACAAACAAACAAACAAACAACAACAACGTTTAAATGTCGAACAAACACGTATCTGGTGGAGCCGTTAAGTTAGTCATCGTAAAGTCGATAAAAAAACGTGTCGTACAAAAATTAAAAACAACTATAACCAGCTGAATACAAGATGATAAAATAGTATTTAAGCTTTTTTAAACGTAACGTCGAGCTCGTTTTTATTATTATTTTTTTAATAATAATAATAATAATAACTTGGGGAATTGTGTTTGTTGTTGGCTTGACGATAAGAAGTCCTCAGTTGGGCAATAAAACATAAATAACTAACCAACTAAATGTAATTACTAGTAATAAGTATTTAACTTTGATTGTGAAACATGTATTTACTTTTTAATTATTATTTATTTTTGAAGTGTGAAAACGACAGCTGCTCAGCAAGAAATACGAGACGCGAAGGAAGAACTTAAAATACTCCAAAACGACGTGTTGTTTTTAATTATTATTTTATTTTAGACAGCATATAATAATAATAATGGATGAAAAGTAGCTCGACGTTGCTTTTATTTGAGTTTCCTGTCGTGCCGGAGGAGGATTCAGACCTCCTCTTCCTCCATTCTCAAATGTCCCAAACACAACAACAACAACAGCCGGTCGGAGGGGGACGAGCAGAGAGAGAAGTGCGCTCGTTGTAAGTGCACAAGAGTCAAACCCCCCCCAAAAAAAAAAAAAAAAAAAAAAAATTTAACTTCGTTCAACCGGTGACGTTAAAAAAAAAAAATTAAATTAAAAAACAAAAAAAAAAAAAACTCGCGGCCGCAATATGCAGCACGCAAAGCGACGATTTCTCATTTTATGCGAATCGTCTCCAAAAAAAACCAAACAAAAACAACAAAAAAAAAACAACGTGCACGAGCTAACTTAGCGAGCTAACGCAAAAGCGAGCTCGTTAGCAAGCACACAGTTGCGAGCTAGCTGCGGTCCGACGAGGAGCTTGTTCCGTTTTTGTTTTCGACGTGTGTTGCTGGGTTTTTGTTTTTGTTGTTGTTTGTTTTGTTTTGTTTTTGTTGTTTACCGCCCGCCCGCGCGCGGAGTGTGTGCGTTTTGTTTGTCCGTAACCGTGCGGCACCGCCGGTGCGGTTACGCGAGCATTTTTTTTTTTTTTTTTTTTTTTTGCGCTGTTGTGGTAAAAAAAAAAAAAAAAGTTGAGCATGTGTTGTTGTTTTTTTTTTTAAATTTTTTTTTATTATTATTTAAATTTTGTGTGTGTGTGACCTGCAGCAGAAGTTGGACGGGGGCTGCTTCTCCTCCGGACGGTGCTCGGTACCTTGAAGTAGGCCTTGTGCCTTGTGCACACCTCGCGTGGTAAAAAGTTGTGAGTGTGGGATGGTTTAATTTAATGCGGGGTTTTTATTTCTTTTTTTTTTTCTGCATACGACGGTGCATTGAGAAGCAGCTTCTCCTAAAGCAGCGTGGTGTTTTGAGTTTGGTGTGAAATCTGTGCGGTTTTTTTTCTTCCCCCTCATCAGTTGTGAATTGCAGAGAGAGACTTCCTAAAGCTAACGCAAGTGATGTGGTTAGCTTTCAACAGTGTGCTCGTACCAAGCTGTTCAAATGGGCCTTGGCTTTTCAAAAGTTCAAATTTGACTCCCAAATTTACAGCGGAGATATCTTTTGAACTGGAAGAAAATACTGTTGGGAAATGTGTTGCTCATTATTTAATGGTTTGTCCTCTTTTCTTTCTGCAGGAGTCTGAAGAGGGGGACTGACAGGAAAATCTTTTTAGCCTGAAGCTCAACTCCTTTCGGTCCTTTGGGATCATGGCTAAAGATGTAAGTAATAATATACAACAATTAATGGGGAACATTTTATTACTTGGCATTATTTACAAGTGATGTAGCCATACATCTGTTAGTAAAACCCACTTTAGGCATCAGTTGTATGGCGGTCTTTCTGCTGTGTTTGTTTAAATGCGTCTTTATTTCTATGATTTTTGCAGTGCGTTAAATGTTTGTCCTTCACAGGCTGGTCTGATTGAAACAAATGGAGAGCTGAAGGTTTTCATCGATCAGAATCTGAGCCCTAGCAAAGGTATAACTTACCAATAGTTGTTTCTCTGTAGAAATTGTACATGTAGCGTGCAGTGTTTTTTTTTTTTTTTTTTTTTTTTGGGGGGGGACATCACATACAGTCACGTTTGATTGACTGCCAATCCCACAAAGGAGATTTCTCTTCAGGAGTAGGCCTATGTGCTGCTAGGCGGACGATAGGGGGCAATGCAGTATCAATCAACAGCTCTCCATCTTACTGTTCTTCTTGTGTCTTCTGTTAAGGTGTCCTTTCCTTGGTTACTGTCCAGCCTACAGCTGTCCCAGTGGCCAAACAGCTACTACCCAAAACCCTTGGGCCTTCCAATGTCAATATTGCTGCACACATGCAACATTTGCCACACATGGTGAGTGAGGTCCTTTAATGTCAGGCTTATATGCCTTCGCAGCCACTTTTGTATGAGAGTTCACAGCCCGTCAATACATGAAATAGGTTTGGGTTGGGATGAAATTGTATCCGTGACCTGCAGATGAATTTGTGTACAGTTTGGCTTCCTGGTTAGTTTTGTTTTTTTTCTGATCTGTCTTACTGTTGTGTAAGCCCCTCCATTATCATTGTGAGGTGACCGGGCAGTGGGTAGGTGGAGGCAGTTGATCCTAAGCTTATCAACTTCACAGTCAGCAGGATTACACCCATCATCCCATTATATTCAAAGAATGTATACATAACGGGAATCAGCTTAGATAACCCCTTAGATCACCTAGCTCCTAGATGCCTCTTATTACTTATAGGGATGCCAATTTTAAGCAATTTCTTTCACCGGCCACATTCCTGTCATTCATTTATTTGTCAATAAAAAAGTCTAAAATACTAAATGTATTCTTCCTGTGTTAAAATGGTATTGAAAACAATTGTCAGTGGCAATTATTTCAGCACAATATATATATATATATATATATATATATATATATATATATATATATATATATATCTTAAATAATTTGATTAAAAAAGAAAATGTTACAGATGAAATGAAATTATTGTAATTTATCTTTGCTGCTTTGGATCCATTTGTCAGTGTTCACTAATTAAAAGCACTAAATAATTCCAGCTTGTGTTGAGGGTGACAACGTGCAGCTTTCAGTGGGGGATGCTCTTCCTGAGGAGACTGAAGTGACTCATTGAGTTTCTATGTAATGTTATCTAATCCCTGCAGTTAAACATAACTCATTTTTTAGTATGCAGCTGTAGAAATGTATTAATCTCATCATGTATCAACATTGAATATTAGTAAAGAACTAGTTTTATGTTCCCTTCCTCACAAGATTATCACCATGTGGAGTATTCATATTATCTTGCCCTTCTGCTGTCCTCTCCTTTTGTAGGTGATTGGAACACCGCAGAGGCCTACAGTATCAAATACCATTTTGGTAAACAGTCCACACACACCCAGTTCCCAGTTCCTCACTCAGAGTCAACCAGCCGACGCCTCTCCTTGGTCATCGGGGTAAGTCCTCAAAAGGGCCTTAAATTCAAAAGCTTGGAACATTATTGTGGAGCTCCATGGAGATAAAAATGAAAATTTGTATTGCGTGTCGAGGCTTATTTCCTGTAAAGAAAACAGTGTGATATGGGGATATGTTCTGTCCACAGAAAGCGTGGCAAGAAAGGGGAAAAGAATGGGAAAGGCTTGAGGCATTTCTCCATGAAGGTGTGCGAGAAGGTGCAGAAGAAAGGAGTAACCACCTACAATGAAGTGGCAGATGAACTGGTCGCAGAATTCAGCTCCGCAGACAACCACATGTCACCGAACGACTCGGTGAGGCCTCCAGCGGCACGACATGATCTCAAAACGACGTAGACCTAACAGAAACGTTTTAAATTAGTGCATATGTTCTGCTGTATTTGAACACACCTTTGTACAATTCAAATATTTTGTGGATATTTTGAATCCTTATTCTCCATTTTAGCACGTGTATGACCAGAAGAACATTCGGCGGCGTGTTTACGATGCACTTAATGTGCTCATGGCCATGAACATTATTTCTAAAGAGAAAAAAGAAATCAAATGGATTGGTCTGCCCACCAACTCGGCGCAGGAGTGCCAAAACCTCGAGGTAGAAACACACTAAAAAAGACCATTCTCACGCTGCCTTTTACCTCTTTTATCTCTTAACCATTGTTTCTTTGTATCGTCTGTAGGTGGAGAGACAAAGGCGGCTGGAGAGAATTAAGCAGAAACAATCACAGCTTCAGGAGCTCATACTGCAGGTGGGAATGAAACGATTGTTTCTGCTTGTGTTTTCAGGGCTGTCTATAAATGTAGCCTTTATATCAGATGTTAGCTCTGCGTGAGGCAGGATTAATAAAAGCTGTTTAATTTCATGCTTTTCAGTAATGCACATAACATTCTCCATTATGGTGATGCCAGCTGTGGAAGTTGCGTTGCTGAAGAACGTGGCAGAAATGTTTTATTTTTTAAATTTCAAGTGTGACCTCAATCTAAACGGAGTTCTCTGTGTCGCTGCCTCCCGAGTTTTCATCTTTCTTTGATCTTTTCTTCCAGCAAATAGCTTTTAAGAACCTGGTTCAGCGGAACAGACAGACAGAGCAGCAGGCAAACAGACCGCCGCCTCCCAACTCCATCATCCACCTTCCTTTTATTATCGTCAACACCAGCAAGAAAACTGTCATCGACTGCAGCATCTCCAATGACAAGTATGTGATCGTCAGCTGTGTTTTGTCAAGTTGACCTTACTTTTATGTTAATAGAGCAGCGCATGAAGTTAAAAAAAGAGCACACATTTTCAGGCCAGTCGGCATTAATGGTGTTGCATTGGGTTGTACTCAAAAGTTTTCCACAAGCAGTCGAATAACAAATAGAAGAGATTCATCTCCACACAGCTGTCCAATCACATTTATTATTCAAGGAAAGAAACCTGGTTGTCTGTAATGTATATCTTATCACTGCAGTCAAGTTTATTAATGGCAGGTTTATAGTTTTCCAGTCCTTGGCAACTAGGCCAATGGTGATTTGGATGTCATGTGTCAGTGCCAAGCTATTAATGTTTGATGTCAGGAGGCGTGTGATGACAATAATGATGCAATTTCTTGTGGAGATGACTCAACATTTCAAAATATGATATTCAGCAGCTGACTAGTTTACTGGGACTGAAGTCTAACACAACATAATAATTAAGGCTGACATAAAATGAGAGACAAAACCTAAGGTTTGTAAAAACTCTTCATACACAATGAATTGACACTAGAGTTCCATTAGTATGAGTGAGAGTACATCTAAATAGTCCTATAATCTGCAGCAAACACTTGTCCTCCTAGTGGGGGAGCATTGGTTTGAAGGGAAATGTAAAGAAGCTTTGATACGCTCGCGTAGACACTGAGGCTCAAATGTACTGTAACAATCTGCAAGAAGTCCTATTTTAACATGGCACTGATAAATGTGCTGTTTTTTCACGTAACTTTTTCACACATTTATATTTAGATGATCTGCAGGAGTAGATAAGTGAGGAAAAAGGCGAGCCTGGTTAGACCATTTAGGTAAATTCTTTGTAGCTATGAAATAAAGCAAAAAAAAAAGTTCCTTTTGCAGTTTCTGTATCCAAAGTTGTCAATATTTATTGGTTGTCAATAAATATATGTTGGTCGCATTCTTTAAAATCTCTTGGATTCAAAAGTGTTCTTTCATTCTCTTCATAACATAATGGATATGTTTCCAAATTAGATGTATAACTTCAAATTTCTAACTGGCCAAACCACCAGTACACTGGTGGAGTCAACTGAACATTGCACAACATCTCGTACTTTACATTTCTAGTATTTCTGTTCAGTATGCTCTCTAGTCTTCTGTTTCAGTCTGTACTCCTTGGACTACTTTTAAAGGTGGTTTAGAAAAACGTGTTCCTGATTAACTCCTCATTTCCTATGTCTTCCTTCATCTGCAGGTTCGAGTATTTGTTCAATTTCGACAGCATGTTTGAGATCCACGATGACATCGAGGTGCTGAAACGTATGGGCATGGCCTGTGGTTTGGAGGTGGGAAAATGTTCTCCAGAGAACCTGAAGGTTGCACGCAGCCTGGTGCCTAAAGCTCTGGAGCCTTACGTTATAGGTAAGTGCCGCACACGTCCTCTCCATGAAGTGATCTGTTAAAGCAAAGCAAACACTGCTTTCTGCTTGGCATTAAGACATTTTTATTAAAGCTTGTTTTGGTTAGGAGATGAGTAAAAGAACAAGTGATGCTACGGGTCCGAGATTTTAGTCTTTACCTGCAGTTGAAGTCGAGAAGATTGTTATCTCAGTCTCCGGGGGTCCCTCTTCGGGACCTTGTGTCCCGGGCCTCCACCCAATGTTGTTTAAGTCGTTGGATAATGCCGTAGCATGCCTATTTACAGTGTTTGCTACCTGCCGAGGGCAACATTCAAACAGTGGTAGGACTGCTGAAGAGAGATGAGTTCAGGATTCATCTTGAATATTTATTTTTATCCAGAGATGGCAAAAGGCCCCATCAGTAACGTCTACATCACTGGAGGATCCTCTGCTAATGGAACCCGTTACCCTGCAAGCAGGTAAGAGGTCTTAAATATAAAATAACTTATGAGTGAGACAGACAGCGGATGGGCACTCTGCACGTTTTTAATCCACCTTTCACTCATTTCCTAACCACGTTTCACTTTTCCACTTCTTCAGTGATGGTTGCACTGATGGCACAATGGCCTCCAGCTCAAATGACTCTCACTACAGTGGGTCTCGTGTGGAGACTCCAGTGTCTTACATGGGGGATGACGATGACGAGGAAGAGTATGACGAGAATGATGACGAAGACTAACCTACCTAAGCCTCGCCACTCCAACAAGCACAGTCCTTCAAACCACCTTCACCGTGGGAATTTTGTCCACTTGCGTGTTTCTCGTGTTCCTGTATTTCTGTCTGGCTTTCTCAGGGGTGTAGATGAATTTTGAAAGAACCGAGGTGTTTCTTGCACCCACCTTTTTTCTGCTCCTGAATCACGTGCACCTGCACCACAGCTCTGGGGGAGGTGTCGTCCAAGGGAACTGTAGTGTGTGGACCTGCCACCTGAAGTCTTTGTATGTCTAATCCACTTCTCAATAAGCCATCCCACTAAAAAAAAAAATCTCTGTAAAACTTACTGCTGTTGGAGAATGTATAATGTACCTGTTTGAATAGTTATTCTTATTATTTTGCAATTACATATAGCAGACATGAGGATGATCAAAATGTTCCAAGATGGCCAAAACGTCTGCTTTAACATGCTGTGTTAGTGCAACAACATGGATTCTGAATGGCCTAATACAGTTGCCATGGCATCCCAGGATGGGGCTCCATCAGATGTGTTGTTACGTTCTTTTGTTTTGTGTTCTGGGCAATTATTTGAAATAGTTTCTTATCCCCCATTGTGTTGGGCTGGCTTCCTTCTGTTCTGTAGGCAGCTGCTTTCTTGATCTTGTTTGCTAGGGTTTTTTTTTTTTTTCTTTTTCTTTTTTTGTATTCTGGAGTTCAAGAATCCTCCATCACCGCCCTGTTAACGCCTTGGTAGTGTTTACAATAATGGCAGCAGCAAGGTAAAGACTTTCATAACCCAGGCTCCTGATAGGTAAATAAGCTTTGTTTGTTAATTACGTATATGAATCCTACGACGATTGTAGCTTATTAGTATCCTTTAGAGGCCAGTGGTAAAGATAGACCTTGAAAAATTATTGATGTAACAAAATGTGTGGTTGTATAAGTCTTGATGTACTCCCTTCAAAGATCTCCCTTTTAAAACTGAGCAACACATGTACTGACTCTTCCAAATACCTTTTCTGTAATCTAATATAAGTTTGCAAATTAAATATAGATTGTTTTAATAAGTTTCTATCTACAATTCATGAGAGTCTGTCTAGAAGAACATTTACTTATTTAAAGTTAGAGGAATTGGCTGACGGCACACATCATATCCCAAACAAGTTAAATATGCAGGCTTCCTGTTGTCAATCTATCCGTTTCGAGGAACTGGTGAATGAATGGCTCGGCACTTGGGCGCAAAGTGGCTCTTAGACATCCACTAGTTAGAGAACGGTGGGTTTGGGGAGGTCTCTTCTTTTCAGAGGAAAGCCAGTCGACAGCTGCTGTAGATGGTAGAAACACAAGAGGATGTCTGAGGTGAGAACAGTTGATTGTGCGCTCCTTTAACCATTGATTCTTTTATTTTGCTACCATTGTTTTATATTTGTCAGCAGTGGATCTTAATAGAGACATGGCTTTACAAGGGGAGGTTTTAACAAGAAGACTGGACCCTTTTTCTTTTTTATGAGGTTTGGCCAAATGTTTTTGACATGGAGAACCGATAAGAGCCCAAATGAAGCACATGCTGCAGGCGCTGGATAAGATGTCGTATTTTTGTTGTGTGTCTGGCCTTGTTGGTTATTAAATCGGATCCTACGAGGGCACACCATGTTGAATGTCATTTAAGGTGTATTTCCACTTGGTTGCTAAAGCGTGGATTCATATTTTTTTAAGTTTCTTTTAAAGGGAGTTTTGACACATTTTTCACATCAGAGACTTTCAGCAGGTGTTTGGGAGTGCTACTGTATACAGTAGGGAGAGGTGTAAACCCTTTTAGGGCCCCAAGAGGTGGAGTGTTTATAATAGTAGCATCAAGTGATGACAGGGCTGTTTGTTCTGTTGATAATTAAGAATAACACAAAAATAAAAAACATAAGATCGACATTATGTTCTGAAAAAAAATAGGTTTTATATTGCCGCATATTGCCCTACATATATGGCAACACTGATGTATCTGAGATGGCCAATATCGGCAGATAAAATCAGCCGAGTGATAAGACAGCGCTGACATGCTTTAATGTACACTGAAATTGGTTGCTATAATAATCCTTCATATCCATAATAGTCACAAAGGGATGTAAATGATGGGCGACTAAACACCGACCTGTGTAAGAATGCAGCGTAAAGTTTGAATTGAAGTTAATTTGTTGAAACTACCAAGTAATATTTCCGACGTACATTTTATATTGTAAGTACATTTATTGTGTGAAAAGAAATTCTGCTATAATGCGGCTATCGGCAGGCCTCCCATTATTTTAACTGAATCTTAGCTTTTATTTCCGAGCAACAGATTGATTACAGTCTGTATGAACAATAATTGTATTTTTCCAGTTGACTGAGTGGTGACACTCCTGCATATGCTGCTTGTGTTGTTCTGTTCCAGCATGTGCTCGCACACTTTGTCTGGGGCATTGGGGTGTTAATGGATTACCAAAAGGTGTTGACTCAGGTGTGTGTGTGTGTGTGTGTGTGTGTGTGTGTGTGTGTGTGTGTGTGTGTGTTGCGTGAATGGGGGTGGGACAGTGCTCAAAGTGTGCTGGGATCTAATTCAGACACCAGTCTCGAGTTCCCATCTCTCGCTCATGCTCCCTCGGTTCCTCCTCTGTGATCTGTCTCCTGTTTTCTCACTCTTGCTTTGTCATTTTCTCGTCCTCATCCCCGCACATCACTTAGCAGCGTTTAGCCTCTGTTTTTTCAATGTCTTCCCTTTGCATTGCCTAACAGTCAACTACCCGCGACATGGATATCGGAGGCCTGACCACTGTGGTGGCAAATTCTGCTTACATCAATGCTCGTGGAAGCATCGATGGCGCCAATCCAGCTTCAGCTCGGGATAAGAAGTACCATTCTCGCCTCAAACTGCCCCACATCACCGTGTGCGAGGGCCTGGCGGACACCCTAGATTTGGCCTTTGACGTAGTCTGCGTGAACCAGCCCATCGGCAAGCGCCTCTTTAGGGAGTTCTTGGATGCAAACCAGGAGTATCATGGGTCCTGTCGTTTGTGGAAAGACATTGAGAACTATGACATGGCAGAGGACTCCGAAAGGGCAAAGAAAGCCTCAAAGATTGTCCAGCGGTACATGGAAGCCTCTGCCAAACACTACTGCCCGTTCCTGCCCGAGGACGTCATAGCGAAGGTGAAGGAAGGCCTGGAGGCTGTCGGAGATGAGTTGTTTGCCGTGGCACTGACCACGACATTGAACTACCTGCGAGACGCCCCCTACACTTTCTTCCTGGAGAGCATGTACCTGAAGAGGTTCCTGCAGTGGAAGTGGCTGGAGATGCAGCCGATGGATGCAGATTGGTTCCTGGACTTCCGTGTGCTGGGGAAAGGTGGGTTTGGGGAGGTGTCGGCCTGTCAGACGAAAGCCACTGGAAAACTCTATGCCTGTAAGAAACTCAACAAGAAGAGGCTGAAGAAAAGGAAAGGCTATGAGGTGAGAGGATGAATGCCACTCTTAATAAGATGCTCCTTTACCCATGTCATTGGTCTTTAGCTTCAGTCTCAGTGCTGGAAGAAGTACTCCTTTACTCAAGTAAAAATATAACAATTTAGAAATGCTTTCAAAATCATACTCAAGTGAAGGTATTTGCATTAAATCCCTTTAATGATGCAGGAACGTATGGGCTAATTTAGCTACCTTATTTTTGGGTAGCTTAATCCATAATAATGTGTTATAACTCTTGTTGATTGTATTTTCTGTCTTTTATATTAATCTGCAAAGCAACTAGAAACAAAAGTTATCAGTGAGATAACATGCTGAGCCACATGGCTTCGAATAAAATGTTTTTAGTGTAGCAAATTACAATGTTGTGCTTACATGTGTTATCTCAGTTTGGGCTTGGTAATAATAAATGAACAAAAAAAGTTGATATCTCAATGAAAAAGGATTTTGAAGTAAAGCAGACTGCGCTAATTAAAAGAGTTCAGTTTAAATGTTATGTACCACAACATGAAGGTGTCTGATTTCAGGCAATCACTGGGCTCTTTTTGAAAGTTTTTTTTTTTTTTTTTTTTTTTTTAGTGCAGAGGGATTTGAATATTAAAGGACTTTTGCAGGCTTAATGTTTCAGAGAAAGTTCCTTGCACTGAGCCGGCTCCAGCGGTGCTAATCATCTTTGTCCCTGCCTCTGTCTCGTTTGGCTTTAGCCTGCAGTATTAAACACTGAGACGGGGATAGAGTGATTACTGGGAGCTTTATTGAAAAGCTCTTCTGAAGGGAACTCCTTGGCACAGTTATGTCTTGCCCTTGACTTGTCTGAGGTCATTCTTTGAAATGCAATAGAACCTCTTTTGCAAATGGCGCGGAGTTGAAAACATCCTGCACGCTTTACTTCAATCTGATGGAACAAACTTCCTTGTAGTTTCACTTTTTTTTTCTTTCTCTCTTTTAAAAATGTCACTGCATTATTTTTCCAAACGGGCTTTCCTAATTTTCTCCTGTAGGGGGCGATGGTGGAGAAGCGCATCCTTGAGAAGGTTCACAGTCGCTTCATTGTGTCACTGGCGTACGCCTTCCAGACAAAAGACGAGCTTTGTCTGGTCATGACCATCATGAATGGAGGAGACCTAAAGTAACTTTACACTCGTGTCCAAACACCAACATGAACAACAGCTGTAGCACGTGTCTCATCCCTCAAGACTTTAATTTGATAAAAACCTGTTTTTCTGCAATAACTTTTCAATATCTCCATTGCCAACATGAGGAGTTCATTCAAAAGCTTAATGATTGTCCATGTGTCACAATTCATCCTCGATGAGAGAAGGATGGATTTTTTGTTATAATTTGTACATAAGTTTGCTATTAACAGCTAAAACTGTACTCATAGGTGCAGTTGCATGTGTGAGATAGAAAAAATCTTTATCAGTAAAATGTATGGAAAAAGAGACGTCAAACTTTGTTTTTGCAAATATTTTAGCCTTTATTCTCAATAGACACAAGACTAGAATTAATTTTATGCACAAGAATAGCCCTGTGGGGTTCCTTAAAAAGTATTGGCAACTTTAGGTTTGATTATTTGTAAAAAAAAAAAAATAATAATTGAAGTGAGATGTCTTGATTTAAAAGAAATCGTTATTTCTTGCAAATCAAATTTGAATGTTCCCAGACTGTTTGCAAAATTGAGAGCATACTGATAGCCAACAATGAATATATTATGAAGCCAAAGCTCATCTGTTCGCTGTTCCCTGAAGGTACCATGTCTACCTGGTGAATGAGAGCAACCCAGGCTTTGACGAGCCAAGAGCCTGTTTCTACATCGCTCAGATCATCCAGGGCATGGAGCATCTGCACCAGAAAAGAATCATCTACCGAGATCTCAAACCAGAAAACGTGCTGCTTGACAATGACGGTAATTATTTCTAATCCAACACGTGCATTTTCCTTTCTCCATGTTAAATTAACAGCTGATTAAGATACTTTAATTTATCAAAACAGGGCATGTGCGTATATCTGACTTGGGTCTGGCTGTGGAGCTGAAGGAAGGCAAAACTTTGACCAAAGGCTACGCTGGGACACCAGGTGGGTCTCAACTGAAAATCAGTGAACAGTTTCATATTGACGTGGACACTGTATCTTCACAGTTTATTGGAGCTCTTTTTTTGTTTGATCCCTGTTTGCTGCAGGGTACATGGCACCAGAGATGCTGAAAGGAGAAAAGTATGACACCTCCGTCGACTACTTCACTTTGGGGGTGACTTTGTATGAGTTCATGGCTGCAAAGAATCCATTCAGGAACAGGGGGGAGAAGGTTGGTTTTTGCACTACATGCGTTGTTTAATCCACAAAAATCAGCCTTTGTGAAATGAATCATATCACGAGACCTTGTTTGTCTTCTGCTCAGGTGGAGCGTGAGGAGATGAAAGAACGTATGTTGAATCGCGAGGTGAACTATCCCGACAATTTCAGTGAGCATGCAAAGGCCTTGTGTGAGGGGTTGCTCGCCAGAGAGGTTGATAAGAGGATGGGCTTTAAGAATGAGTGCTGTGATGAAATCAGAGCACACACATTTTTCAAAGACATTAATTGGAGGAAACTAAATGCAGGTATGAATCTACTTTCTATACTTTTCTTTAAGATGATTCTGAATCTAGAAATAGTCTTAATCTACCAACTCTTTGATTTACTTTTCTCACTTCTTCAGGTATTGTACCTCCTCCTTTCGTCCCTGACCCTAAAGTGGTGTATGCGAAAAGTCTGGACGACGTCGGGGCTTTCTCCTCGGTGAAGGGGGTGAACTTGGAGGATCCCGATAAGACCTTTTTTGACGAGTTTTCCTCAGGCAACATCCCAATCCCTTGGCAAGAGGAAATGATCGACATGGGCATTTATGGAGAGCTCAATATTTGGGGCCCTGAAGGCTCCCTCCCTAACGATCTCCGCAGGGAGTCCATACTGGAGCAGCCAAAGTCATCAACATGCAGCGTGTCGTAGAGTCCCTGAAACACACTGAAAACACGTTAACCATACGATGTACCGACTTTCATTTCATTTAGAACATGCGGGATGAAGACTCGAGCTCTCAAAACAGACACAAGTCTCTTCTGAACTTTCTGATCGCAGAGTCTCGCCAGACTTTTATTTGTGTACACGGGAAACAACAAGAACAGAAATGAGGTGGATTTTTAATCTGGAATGGACTCGAGCTTAAATTTAGTTGTAAATTCTTCCTCTTCGGTTACTTCAGTCTCTTCCTCTCACTCCTTCTACTTTTCTTTCAACATTAATCTGCTCACTCTCTCCTTCTCTTTGTGTGCTGACTTATTGTACAGCTTTCAGTTTAAAATGTATTTTAGACATTATTGAGCAGGAGTTTAGTGCTGTGGTATCCAGTGACAGTCATATGTTCAACATGTAAGATTCCTCTACTTTATATATGCTCCTATAGAGTGTATGCCATTTAATGGAAAGTGCTTTTTTTTTTTTCTTTTTTTTTTTTCATAGTTTTGAATATATATAAAACTGTTGGATTACCAAAAACTAAGACAGCAGAAATGCAATGTTTCATGCTTTTTGAAAGTATTTTCCTAAAGGTTTAATTCATGGTTAACAATCAGCTCTTTATATGAATAGCCAGGAGCAGAGCACCTTTGATAAATGTAAATGTAGTCTAGAAGTTATAAGAAGAATATGAATATAGGAGAAATGTTTACAACAAATCGATTTATTTCCAAAAACAAATTGTTAAACAAAAGTTGAATAAATTCAGGAATATAAAATGTTTGAAAAAGCACTAGCAAATAAAATAGCTTATTCAAATGGAAACTCGCGTCAGGAACTTCATTTCTGCTTAGTAATGGTTACAGCACTGTCCAAGAATGTCATGTTAGTACAGATCAAAACCAGACTTTTCTTTACATTGATGTAAATCAGCGAAATGAAAATGGAGTTTCCAGTTTTCCTCAAAAATGAAACACAAAACCTTTCATATCTCAGGTGACTGCCACTCTTATAGCTCCTTGGCTGTGGCCTTGTATATCCTCACCTCCTGCTGTGGCAGCTCGGTGAGCAGCGTGGTGTTGAAACTGCTCTTAAAGCACTCCGTGAACCTCAGGTCTGACTGGAACCGGACCTTGTTGGCCCACAGCAGTGTCGTTCGACTTCCTGGTCGGCAAAAGTGTTGCATAGTTTTCAGCAGTTCCTCAAGGCAGTCATGGTGATAGACCACATCAGCTGCGAGCACGTAGTCGTAGCGGTAGGATGGGTCGGGGAAGTCTCGCTCCAGGTCCTGACCCCAGGATAGAGGAGCCACCTGAGGGGTGTAGCGGGCGCGGCCCTTTGTGTTCCGCAGAAGGTTGAAGGTCAGATTAGACAAGATGTCCGGCAGGTCAGTGGCCATCACCCAAGCACCTGGTAAAAAAGTGGATGGAAAACCCCAAAGACATATACATGAAAAGACGACGACATATTGTTTCGTCCTACCTGGTGCTGTGGGTTTTATGATGAGGCACTATAGCTAGTCATTCTTGCAGGGCCAAGAAAGCTTTGACTGATGCGCATGCTAACACTAGAATAAGTAGTTTCCCACCAACTGTTTATAGCAACTGTTTTAACTCAGTAAACCTGGTACCATGTTTCTGTATGAAGGTGGATCAATGAGTTCCAAAACTGCACAAAACATGTTTTATTCCTAAAACTCAGACCTCCAGAATTTATGGAGGGATGGACTAAAAGTTTGTTGACTTTTGGTCTTTTCATGGGATTTGTTGACAATAAGACGAAATATACCAAGCCCCTTTTTTATTTAATTTGCACATGGTACACATAGAGCTACATTAAAAAAAAAAAAAAAAAAACAAGCTCAATTTTAAGTCATTTTCTCATATCCGTATCAGTGGGCTCGCTTCCTGTGATATTTATGAAACTGTGTGTCTTTTCAGAAGTTTTGAATCTTACAGACTGCTTTGAATATTTCACCAACAATGTACGACTTCATTTGGACGTTGATCCCCTCAAAGAGTAATATCTCAAATGAATATTTCAGCAGGACCGGCAGCATATTTAGAGACAAAGGAGACATTCAGATCCGTGTTTAAATGAGTTATTCTTGTGAATATGGAAGTGCTTAAGAATGAATGGCTCTAACTTCATGGATTTCGTTTTAGGTGTCCATTAGTAGAGAAAGATGAAGAAAAAGAAGGGTAAGTTACTGCGGCTTACATTCATTTTCCTTTCACTGAAAAGTAATTTGGGAATAAATACACTCTTTTGTCTTCACTGTGTGATGAACGGAGGAGCTAAAGGATGACAACGTCAATCCAATGATCACTTTGTGTGTCAAACTATCTTTACAACTATACTGGCCTGTTTGCAATGTGTAAAATCTTGCGTGGGTGGATAGTTATGGTCCCCTAACAATTAACCCCAGTGTTTTTAGTTACACCAGCACTTTTACTTGAGTTCCATCACCAATTGTCAATCGTTTTGTAAAGTTTAGTGTATGCACATTTATGCATCCAAAAGAATAGACCCTTTATGACTTGCTTTTTTCACAAGCAAAAGTACAAAAACTAAAAACTACAAAAAAGTTTCCTGCAAAATTGATTAACCATGTCATTAATATGACTTAAAACTAACGGTTAGTATTGGCATTTTTGTGGACAAAGCTTCATACATACATTACAGGTTGTATAAAACCATGTGAACTTCATCATGAAAAGACACTTACCAAGCAGACTGGCCACTACGGAGAGTAAACCAGTCCCAGCTCCAATCTCAAGCACTGCTTTGTCCATCAGGTTCATTTGTTGCTGGTTATTCTCCAAGAGCCGGCACAAAGCTATCGCCTACAAAATATCATTGTCACCGTCACATTTACAAGAACCAGACCAGTGAAATGTGGAGATGCTGTGTTCATGGCAGTGCATACCCCAGGCCAGATCAGAGCTCCATGTGTGTCCATGGACTCGCGGATGCTGATGTCGTGTCCAGCAAAATAAAAGGACTCCTTTCCCAGCGCGTAGTAAACACTCGGCTCCCAGATGTTCCTTCTGCCCTGAGCCTCTGCTGCCATCACGTTTTGGTCTGTTGATGTTGTAGAGGAGCGAGTGCCATGAACAGTCGGGTTATAACAATGTAGTAGTATTGATCAGAGTAACAAATCTCTAAGAAATGAAACTGAATGATGCTCACGCTCCTCTGAGATATAAATACTAGACTTGTAAAGGCAGAGCAGACAATGAGAGATACAGTTTGAGCAGACATTGAGTATAATCTTAGGGGTTGAATCCAAAGTTACCCTCATCTGTGGTCCCCTGCTCCACATGTAGTTTCCCATCCTGCTTCTCATCGTCCTCCCATCTCTGTCCAGGGTGCTTCTGTAGGACAGGCATGACGGGGGCTGATCTCTCCATGAGCTCTACATATTGTTGTGACATGACAACCATTACAGTGTAACAAATAACTTGGCAGCAGCAATCTAATGTTGCAGAGTCCAAACTCTGGGAGACTCCCAAGGCATGGATCAGTGTGAGTGGTCAAAACTGTTGCAGCAGGAATTGTTTTAAATCCCATCATAGGTCAATTTTTAAAAAAAACCCTCAACATACTAAAACTCACACTAAACCCATGTGTTTCAGTCCCTATTAAACCTTTATATATAAAAAAAAAAAAAAAAAAAAAAAAAAAAAAAAAAAAAAAAATAACAGTTCAACATTTAGGTGTTTTTTCTATTTAAACACATCAGGCTTGTTCAGCCGTGATGTACAGTGTGCTTTACAATCTAACATTATTACATTTTAAAATGTTTACTTTCAAAAAATAATACTATTATACATCAAGCTGCAAAATGTAAATATAAGAAAAAGCTTTACTTATTAGAACTTACTATGAATAATATTTGCTCAAATAATCAGTCTCATAATAAAATTCAGTCCCTGCTTAGTGTCCTCTTTGTCGTATCAGTCGAGTCTTTTTCGACTACTGTATTAATGCAAACCTTTGAATTTTTTCAATTTCTCTTTCCAAGAATTGGGGGTTTTATTTTTAGTGTGCTTGTTAAGTGATTTATGTTATTGTGGCTTATTTTAAGCTCAGTCAGAGTTGGAGTGGATACAGTATAGACTAGATTTAGTCCACTAGTCTCTCTGGCCGTCACTGCACTCCAGTGTGGAGCCCAGAAACTCAGCTGGCTAAACCCCGAGGTCAACAATGCAGGGATACAGGGGACACACCGGGCTGCTCTTCAGCTCAGATGAAAAGGACATTCAGGTAGATTTCAATGTAAATATGAAGAATACAGTTTGGTATACTTTTTAAATAATTATAAGAACTTTAAAATGTGGAAGCAATATATTGATTTTCTTCTTCTCACTAAGATACAACTGTAAATAACTGTAAATACAATATTTAAATACCTTATGTCAGAAAGTGTGACTCGTACCTGTATGAAGTGGGATCCTCCTCTTTTTTTTTTTTCCCTTGTTGCGTGTGCACTTCTCTCTGCAGTGTTCTTGTGTTTATAGAAGCAGCATCGTCTATGACACACCCCTGACCCAAACAGGGCAGCCAGAGTTGAGAGATTTATAATGTCTGACAGGGAAAAAGATGCATGATCCTGACCCCTCCCAGTACTTTAAAAATCTCCTCTTGTTGTATACTCTGTGTGTTAAATACACTGTTGTGGCTATAAAATTCAATCTTACATTTTGTTTCCTCATATTGTTTCTTTTGTTAAGCATCCTATCATTCCCTCCTGTAATTCTTAATGAACCAGATATCTGGCTTCAAGCAGGGTTTCAAGTTGAGTCACGTCGACATGCAAACATTTGAAAACCACATACATTTACACTGTGCCTGTGCATGTTTATGTGTATCTTCAGAGATTTCTGAGCAGCTGTGTATGAAGTTTTACAGATATGTGAAATGGATGTGTAGCAACACGACATTAAGCAAACTGCTTCGCTGGTTCTGACCTGGAAATGACATGTCCTCCTTCAATACCCTCACTAACCATTTATTCCTCCGCTCTTTATCCCTTTGACTTGTGCCAAGTCTTATCTTGCGTGCCTTTTTCCTCTCCTCGCCTTTAACTCCTACATCCTGTTTTGCACAAAAACACACAAGACTGAAAGTAAAATCTTTTGGAAAGAGGAGACACCTTTAGTTTGTAAGTAACTGAATCACAGAAACAAATAAACCCAGCAGGTGTGAGTAGTATCAATCTTATCATATATAATGAATGGCAAGAAAACAAGTAAGACTGTTCCCTAAAATGTTAATTTTTGCGATGCACACACTTAAATTATGTAGTCTATGACTAAAAATCTCAGAATCTGAATGAAACAGATAAAATACAAACGGTAAAAAAGCTTAATTAAAGGACCAGTGTGTAGGATTTAGTTGCATCTCGCTGTACTGTTGCAAATTGCAACCAACTGAACTGTCATTTGTCATTTGCTCACACAGCGCTGTCGTGAAGGACTGAGTTGAATGAAATATCAAGTTAAGTGTTGCTGTGTAACTGCACTATAAAAAGCTCCATTTCATAGAGTCTATTTATGTATCACCAGCAAAGTCCAGCCTATACTGCAATGTTTACAACTGACAGCAAACAACTGGTTGTGCTGCATGAAGTTAGAAAATGACCTGAACTGACACATGGTGAGCAGCAACTCTGAGTCACTCATCTAAACAGCAACACTAGTAATCAGTCAAGGTATTAGAGGATTTCCATCACAACAGAGCAGCCTGAGCTCGACACCAGGAATCCACCGCAGTCTATTTCATTTATTCATCACTTCTGTTGAAATTCCCTTTATATACCCGCCTCGTGATGTGGACAAACCAGAATTGATAATGGACTGAGTCTAAAAATATGATTTTGCTATGTAGCCACACAATGTACAACAAAGCTTTAGGAGATATTTCTCCAGTAATAGATTGGAGATGCACATTCAATGGTGATCTTTTAATTCCAGCAAAAGTCACTTTTCCTGGTGGGGGAACAATGGAGAGTCTGCAAAGCTCACGATTGTATTTCTGAAACAATAGCTTATGTAAGACAGTCTCATTTGAATATTGATAAGGGTGAATGAGTTTGTGCACGGTGGTGGGGATGTATGTATAGGTGTAACGGTCAGCAAATTAAACAAACGGATAAAGAGCTGCCTGCCAATCATCCCCTTAGGGTTAGTAATCCTCACCTCTGTGTCCACAGGTCAAGAAAAGGTTGTGCAGGCCAGTGGAAAATGAGTCACAGTCACACACAGCAACATGTGAGTGGCAGCGGGCTTAAGGTAGCCCCATGTGCAGCCTGAGTGTGTGAATGCATCACTTAATGGGTGCTAAGCTCCCGTAATTTTAAAGGGTAGGTGAGGATTGGTATTCAATGGGCCTAGTTGCTTCGATGACAGAGGAACGAAATCAAATGGGTATCCAGCTGGCGGTGTTGCAGCCAGTGAACACGAAATCTGAAATCTAAGTGTGAACAGCTTTTATCGCCATGAAAGCTTTTGGGCACCAGAACAGATGTCTCTTTTGGGTGGAGCAACTCTTCCCTGATCCTGCAAAATGAGCCAGACTGCATGGGTTATGTGAGGATGAGGATGCCGTACATGGGTCCTGGATGGGCTGGTGGTTTACCGACTCCCCACAGAGTGAATGTTGTATCTCTGTTTCCTGGTAAACACTTCAACTAAACCTCAACAAGGACCCATGCTGCAATGTAGGTTTAACAGAAAGGGATGATGATGATATGCTCAGTGGGCGTTTTTTTTTTTTTTTTTTATATACATACACCTAGTTAAACCTAATGCAGCAGTCTGTTTTAGAAAAAGGGTTGGTTGAACTTTTTGAAGGATGTAAGTTGTGGTGCTGTTGAACTGTATTGTATTTTATATTGCGGATTACACTTTTATGTATTTCAGTTGACAAGGAGTCTGTGGAGAGAGCCTTTTTGGAGCCAACACCTAGTGGCCCTTGGTGGTATTGCATTTCAATTCAATTTCACATTGGCCTCACTGTTCAGATCCGGAAGCTACATCCACTTTCATAGTCTATGATGAGTTTAATATTGTCATTGACAATATTTTGATTGATATTTAAGTGCTCTTTAATGTCTGAACTCTTTCTGGAACACCAGAGATATTACATTTTCCATTTGTACTTCTTTAATGTAAAATATGTGTATGCGTCTGTCCTAAAATGATCATTTAATAATAAGTACAAATATACACACATTTTAAAAATAGTGCAGTCAAGTATTTCAAAAATTGTATAAATCATGTCATTAATAGGTTGTAAGTATGTCAAAAAGACCATTTTCAAGCATTTCATTAATGCACATGTAAGTATATTGATTGCACTTAAAGTTTAACAACAATCAAAACAAGCTAAAGAATAAAACACAATATTGTCTTTTTTGACATGATATATGCTGATTATCAAAAACAAAGACAATCATATACATATTATTCCGCAAACTAGTATTTCTTCAACCAACATGTCAAACCAGACAATGAGGCAGATTATAAAAGAGCTCCCTGTTCATTCACTGATAAGAGCAGATGAAAGCCTGAGGCTCCCAGCATGTGAAGTCATTAAACTTTCCATTTCCTGAAAGACAGACAAACAGCAGGTCAGATGCAGCGCAGTTCAATCATCAAAAATGGTCAAAACAACAACACAGAAGCAGCTTAAGTCTATCAGTGACTACACTTAAACATGTTTTATTTACATGAAATTGTGTTTATGAGCTGCTTTTAATGTGTGATTAATGCTGGCCGACCCAAAAGATGTGGGGTGTCGGGACAGTTGATCATATCTTATGAAACACAAATATTAAGAAGTCTGAACCCAGCAGAAAGTCCAAAAACAACATGTGAGGCTGCTCCCACTGACTGTTAAATTAGATGTACACTGGGGGGGAATCAAAGTTATTGTTTTCATCATCACATCAAATCAAATTGACTCATACCAGCAGGCAGCACCTCCAGACACTCCTCCAAATCTGATGTGTTATTGGGCTCCCCGTTCAGCCAATCATCATAGCCCCAGCGGGATCCATCCAACCAGATAAAGCGATCCGTCTGACAGGTAACAAGAGATTAATAGACAGTATGATGGAGAAATCATTTATTTTAATAATTCTGATCAGGTAAAACACCAATGAAAATTGAACTGTGTCATCGTGTGACTGGTAATAACGTGTTAGTTTGTGTTTTCAACAGATTTATGCCCCCAACTCCCTGACTGAAAACACACACCTTCAAATATCGAAGTCCTCCAACCCAGGTGCGTGTATATGCCCCATTGCTCCTCAGAATCAAGTCCATCACTTCTCTGTGGATGTGGATGTTTGTGATGGAGGCCAGGTGGCCACCGATGAAATGTTCCTGGCAAAAGAACTACGAGGAAACAAAGAAAATAGTGACAGTAACTCTATAAAGACTTGATAGTGCATCCTTGGATTAATGGAGGATACATAAATACCTCAGCTTCTTCAGCCCTCTTTGGTTCTTTGAAGAACTGGTAACACTTCTCCTGAAGTACCACACCAGGACAATATTGCCACCCTGTGGTGAAAGAGTGACATTATAACTGTTTGTTCTTTAAAGGACAGAGTTGCATTTGTATGTTTGCAAAAAAACAAAGCTCACATGCACATGTAAACACTTTCAGGTCCCTGTATCCACTCTGCCTATCCATACTGGGCGTGAAGAGATCTCTGATTCCAATGCAAGTGATTCAGGGAGTAAATCCACAGTCCTCCATCATGTAAAATCACTTCTAATACTCACTTCTGAAGTGAAGCTGAGCAGTATAACGTCGGAAGATATTGCCTCATGATCGAAATAACCCTTTTAATGTTTGTTTTACTTAAAGCTTTGATGTCTTTTGTTATTTTTCACCCCTCATTTTTACATTTTGTTTTAGGTCTTACATTTGTTTCCTTTAAGGTATTATATTCCTCAAAATTGAGATAATTGTTTTTATGGCCTTTTTGTGTGTGTCTGTACATCATTTAAAATTGACCTTTCAGTGGTCCCAAAAACTAAATTTTACACAGAATCCCATGTCCTATTGCATCAGGAAGGGGTTTCTTCACAACCAGCATTGGAGAGGAGGAGTAACTGCAGTTGTCATTTACATGACAGCATGTTGTTTCAAGACAGACTTGTAAAAAATACATGTGTGTGCGTTAATGATTTATTTGTACTTTACCCTGCTTGGTGTCTCTTCTCTCCCGAGGGTTTTCAGCTCCTTCGTCCATCACAGCCTGCTTTCCTGTTTCAGACACCACTCCAATCTGTGCAACTCCATCAAGCTCAGGATCGCCTTCCACTGCTGACACCTCAGAGTACTCCACTGGTGGGTCTTCCTCACTTCCTTCTTCCTTCACATAGTATGGATAGTTTGACAGATCCATTGTGAGAGAGTTTTCCGGTTCTTCAGGCCTCACCCTAGCATCTTCAAGTGGGAAGTAGTTTTCTGTAAGCGACATCTGCTGCCCCATAATGTCCAACTTTGGCCCCTCTTTGAAGAGAGCATCTTGATTTCCAGACGTCTCCTCCTCTGGCAGAAGTTGAACATCATCATCATCATCATCTTGACTCTGAAATGTTGCCCCCAAATATGTTTCTACTTCTGACAGCTCAGTGTTGTTCGCTTCCTCCCCAAACATGTAGTCATCATCGAGTGGCTCATAATCCTTGACAGGCTCCTCCACCATTTTGAATTCTCTCTCTATGTCATTGTGCATTTCTTCTATTGCCAGATCAGTTTCTTTCTCGGGGTTCTTTTGCACCTGAACCTCTGCAGGTTCTGGCTCCATCTCAACCTCCGGGTCCACCTTCACCTCTGATTCAACCTTAAAGTCTGGTTCAGCTTCGAGCTCTGACTCCATCTCAACCTCCGGGTCCACCTTCACCTCTGATTCAACCTTTAAGTCTGGTTCAGCTTCGAGCTCTGACTCCATCTCAACCTCCGGGTCCACCTTCACCTCCGGCTCTGGCTTAACTTCTGACTCTTCTTTTAGCTCCTGTTCTGCTTTAACCTCTAGTCCCTCTGTACTCTGACTATGACTCTGTTTCATGTCCATTGGAGCCACTTTTTCCTGCTGCTCTTTAGAGTCCAGTCTGGGCTGTGGTGCAGGATCCTCCACCTCCACATGACCCTGCACAGGAACCCAGTCTCCCAGCAGAGGACTCTGCTTTTCTTCCATCAAAACAGGACTTTGTGCCACACCAGGAGGCAACACTAGTATTCCCAGAGCCACTGCAAAGAAGAAAGAAAGAGAGTTTAGATTATTTACTGATCTAGGGGCCAGTCATAAGCCGACACACATGACACATTCTTAAAAGTCTTAAGTGATCTGTCATCTTGTGGTGGGTTTACATCACTTTGCTGTTGTTTGATTGTCCGTGCAACAAGAAATGTGAACGGTCACCATCACAATCAGAGACCCTGACCCCGGGAGCCTCTAGTGTTTAATAGCTCTGTTCAGTAATCCATCTCAACATTCACTCAGCACTTCATTATAAGTACAACAACATGTTGCTATTTATTTGACATGAAGTAGTAATAACATGAGATAAGATCTGACTGCACCTGTATAAAGCTCAAGGTCTTTTCAATCATAAACTATATTTTATTGTGCATTCATTTTTATAAGTAGCTGCATTGTGTTCAGTACTACATTCACTTTAAAAAACAAAAATTCAATCTTAGTTTTATTTTTGCCAAAACAGTTCAAATTCAAATTAGTTAATGTAAATTGTAACTCGTGGACCATTAAAAACAACAGACTAACAAATTATGAGAGAAAATAGGATAAACGTGACATTTCTAGTTAATACGAGTTTTTAAGAGATACAGATATGTTTTAACACTCAAATATCAACTCAGTGTAAAAGTGTTTGGGAAAGGACAGGCGATTTCAACAAAGCACATTTTTTAAAACGATGCAAAAGAGATCAGTCACATTCCTGAAAAATGGGAGTGAAGTCTCTTACCTGAAAGGCTCAGTGAGAGCAGCACCAACGTCTTCATCTCAGTCTGTATGACAAAATCTGTGTGACTGTATTTAAGATTATAGACCGTAATTTACTGTGAAACAAGTTTTGAACTATGAGTTATTAACACCTGTTCATGCCTTTTTCTCTCTGTTTTTACCTGTGTTTGGTTATGTTCTCTGTTTTTACCTGTGTTTGGTTATGTTCGACTCATCCTTATAAACAACATTAGTCCTGCCTCTTTGATATCTACTCTAAGTCATAAAACAAGGCCGGCCCCAGACTTTATCTTGTCAAAAACCGACACTTTCACCGTCTACTTCCTCGTTGCATTTTTTTCTGTCATGATAATGATGGTACAAAGTCCATGTTGTCTGGGCCTTTTTAAAGGACTAACCAAACGCCTTGCATCGAACTCATACTTGTAATACAGTCTCAAGGCAAGACTGTTGAACTCTTGAAATAATTTTATATTTTCTGTCTTTCTAGGATGCCCCAATATGCTATTATTAAAACCATGACCATCAATTTTAACATCTTTAAACGAACACTGGGGTTCACCATATCCAGATGAATATGAAATCAATTCAGGTGTCCACTTTCAGTGGTTCGTGGTCAAATCCTGACCGCCTGATACTGTGACACCTTTAGGTAACAAGTTTATATCTGAGAATCTGTGTTTGATTTGCTAACTTGTGGCCCACCTGTCTGCCTTCTTCATTCACGCGACATTGTTGCAGTAAAATGTGAAAAGTTCCGTTTAAAGGATGCTTGAAGTCACATGACGACCATTCAAAGGTTACAACGTTTAAAGTCACCTCTTCTTCTAAAGGGGAGTCATACAAGATTCACAATCTGGGAGAGTTCGCTGCTGTAAAACATGTTTGTGTAAAGTGAGCAGCGGGCCGAGTCGTGTTGTTATGGTTGTGTGTGTGTGTGTGTGTGTGTGTTAATATGTCACTGTGTGTTACATGACATCAGTGTGTCCTGCTCACAGCAGAGCAGCTGGGATTGCTGATTGTGAACAGGTGCCGCAGCTGAGACTTTCTGAGTTAGTATTTCACTGTTTCTCGCAGCGTGTGCCTTCACACACGTGTCTGTATGTATGGCCCGCGTGTGTCTTTGTGTGTGCATGTGGCCACAAATGTAAGCATGTGTGCACATTAACCAGAATGGGTGACAATGTGCTGTTGTGTGGTGAGAAACCTAATAGCCAAGGACACAGTAGCTCAGCAGCAGCTGTCCCATCGCTGCACCTCCTGTTACACTCATAGCTGTTGACACAAGTAAAACTCTAACCTCTGTACATTTTCATCCTTTACATTCAGATAGAGGATTGCATATTCTTAAAAAGAAAGAGGGAACATGAAAGGCATAAACTTCTTTTATTTGTTCCTGAAAAGGTGACCTCTTCCACATGTGTGGCAACAGGGAGGTGGCCTTTACAGTGCAACTCAAACTATTTAGTGTAAAATGTCAAGAAAACTAAGGCGTGTAAATGCATGATGGCTCATCGTGCCGGTGTAGATGTGGCCATTACAGTAAAATCTGTAAATCTGTAAATCTGTTAAGTTGCGACAGCTGTCAAGCTTTATAAATGCATTGATGTATGCAGTACCACACATGCCTCTGAAATGTGGTGCAAAATAAAATACTTTAAATGTACTTAAAACAGCAGTGTAGGATTTAATGACATCTGGTATTAATGTTGTAAATGACACCCAGCTGAACACCTCTTGCTTCACGCTCTCCTGCCAAGCATCTAGAAGAATCCAGTGTCTGAAACAAGTTGCAAACACAACACTGATAGAGCTGACTGTATCATCATTTTTACATGGCGAAGTTGTTGCAAACACTATTCACAAGCTACATTAATCATTTGCAGTCATTTTTCTGCCCCCAAATGCAAGCCCAGTATTCACTCAGTTTTAGCTGTTTTTGGTCTCTCTCTAACTCACGTTAGCCTCTACTATGCTTTACTGTGCCACTAAGAGTTTATTTGGTCACCTCAGACTTTGTGTCGTCTTTCTCATTATGTCAATACACAAAAATTATGAATTGTAAGAATGCACTGAAGTGTCTTGTTGATGTTGTGTGAGACTAACCAGTGGAGCTAGGCAGGTTAAACCACATGTCACCCCTGTCAAAATAAAACAGGCTCACGTTTCATCTGTGCGCTTTATCTTCCCAGAGCACGGTGGTCTCCCTGAATTGATGCGCGCTCCCGTCAGTTGCTCGGGATACGTGAACGCGCACGTGCCTGCTGCAGATGAAAGTTGAAGCTGCAGAGAGAGTTTGGAGTTATCTCATCCAAACGCAGCAGACAGCCACACACACCTCAGGACGGATCTGAAGCTCGAAACCGTGACAGAACATGAGCTCCCTGAGGATGCTGGCGCTGCCTCTTCTCATCACCTTTCTGCACTGTGAGTTTTTCAAGTTTTCACATCTTTCAAAACAGTTTTCTAACATCGACAAAGAGGGCGTAATAAGCACACACATCTCAGCGAGGTGTCAGGTGGAAAAAGTAGTCGTAGGCTGTCCAGCAAGTTAGCGTACAGGCTTACTTTAAACGGAGGGTTTTTTTTTACCTTCTGTTTTAGTTTCATGGTTTGTTGTATGTTTTTAGTGTGTTTTTGTTATGTTTAATTGAACTTAAAACAATTCTATTGTGTTTAAATGAACCTTATGTTTTAAGACCCTTCAAAGTGGTGTTAATATTCTATTTGGAGCTTTTTCATGTCTCAGAAAACAGCTGCAATACCGTTTCCCCTAGTATTTCCGACTTAACATAACAGTAAAGATTCATTGTTACTTACAAAAACAGGCAAAAAATAAAAGATGCTGTAAAAACATCCTATTGTGTATGAATTTTTTAATGTATTAAAAGTTTCTGTTTTTATGTTAATTGCAAGAGAATATTCAAACTAAATGCAAGTCATGGCTGAGAGAAAATTCAAAATATTTTTTTACAGTCCCTTAGAAATGAATGATTTGTGAAAAAATGTGTAGTTAATTTAATGTTTTCTAAGAGAAATTTAATGCATTGATTAAATTTTGTTCTGATATAAGTCCTTTTGTTTTCAATACAACTGACTGGTTTTGGTTTATTACTTTATTGATTGTCAGTCTGTGTGACTGAGCTTGTGCATAACCCCACACATAGTTGGAGGAGGTGTGATGTGTTCAGGGACTACAGCAGGACAGAGACTGTGCAGGGAGTGGCTGGGCTTCATGTTTACACTGAACCCGCTCTAATGCCGTTTAACCCGAGATCCACAGGCTGATGAAACACATCACATGGGCCCCGTGGAGGAGTTTGAGATCCCACCGTTTCAGTTTGAAGATAGCCCCCAACCGACCCTGTTCTTAATTGGACTGAGATGAAAATGTCCACTTGCTATCTGGAAAAAATGCATTTGATGTTGCTGTGGGGAATTTTAAAGGGCAGAGGCTGCTTTCCAAACAACATGCTTTATATCGGTAATTGCAGCTTTGACTTGTGTGTTTGTTTTGATCTTTCTTGTATTTACCCATGAGGGCCAAATCGCAGAGATGAAAAGATTCAAATCTTCTGTTTGGACAAAGCTAAAAAAAATATGCTTTGAGTATTTTATGAGAATTTATATATATATATATATTTTAATACAGTGCAGTGCATCAGAGGTCGATTCAACTGCAACATACTACCTCTAAAATGCATTCCAATCATCTTTAATAGGATTAAATCTGAAATCATAATTTTGATGTTTGGAAAATAGTTTCAAAAACATTTTCAAGCATTTTTTGTCAACTAAAATTGTGCATTTAAATTCAATGTGGAATAAAAAAACAACAACAACACTGGAATTGTGTTTTAAATTAACTGCATTTAAAACAGTAATGATATCGTATGTGAGATGCTTTTGCTTGCAATATTCTTTACAAAATATTGTCATATGTCTAATCAAACACATTTACTATGTACATGGGTTACAATGATTCAGATGACATCTTAAAGTTAGAATCAGGTTATTGGGTCAAAGTAAAGCATCCAGTGCAGAGGGTTCGGGTTCAATCATCAGAGAGCCTCACAAGTGTGTAATACAGATGTCTGTGTGCGTATGTGTTGTGCCAGCTGAGAAGAGTAAGGTTACTGTCGTGAAGAGTGGCTTTGTGTGCATAAGTGAAGCATGTGCGCGCCACACACCACAGTGACAGGCTTGGGATTTTTCCCCCTCCCTCTTCATACTGCCATATAAGAAATTTGCATTCATAGCCCTCAAATAGAAGCTTGTTTGACAATTGTTCACCTATAATTTATTTTATTTACTACCAGTCATACTTGAGTCTTCAATGGCACTTTGTACTTTTGTATTTCACAGGAAAAAAACAGCTGAGAACAGTTTGCATGAAAGTCAGTTATGAATTCATAGCAGGTTTGACTAAGCAGTATAACATCAATAGAAACGTCCCAAATCCGCAGCATGATCTTAATCAGAGGATTTGTTGATATCTATCTATAGGAAATCAGTGTGTTGTACCCTTTGTGAAACTTCCAAGCTCGGTTGCCTATTAGGTCATACTTTATTTCAGCTTTTCTGCAGTAAAAAATGTCTTCAAGTGAAATCTACTTGACACAAAGTCAAGTTCAGTAAAGCTTCTGTTCTTAGAGAAGAAGGGAAACTTTTTCAAGTATCTTTCAAGTTTATAATACTCATTTTGAAGTGGAGTATCACTATAGAAATGTTTTTTTTTGTTTTTGTGGTCTGTATGTTTGCGTATTTGTGTGTGTGTTTGTGAGTGTGTGTGTTTGCTGGCTTGAGGGACAGATCACTGAAGGAGGTTATCAGGTTGGGATAAAGCAGCTTGTCAGAGGGTCATCCATCACCTGCATTCCTGCACACCACCGCTCCTGGTACCACCAGGATGCAGTCACACTATCACACTATATGTCTCTCTGTGTGTGTCCAGGGTTGTATTGCCATGTTTGTGAGCACCAATTTCAGTTTTTAACCCTCGCAGTGAGGACATTTCTGCATGCTGAGGACATTTTTGTTAGCCCCCAGTATTTATAAGACTACTTTAATTGATTTTAAGGTTCTCGTTAGAGTTCAATGTAGGTCAGGTTAGAGATTTGGGGATCGAGAGTGACTGCTACAAATGTGTGCGTGTTTGCTTCCACACAAAAAAAAGCTGTTGCACTCTGTTTGGTGAATTAACACTAATATGGAAAGCGTACATTTTTTGTGAATCCATGGCTGCTACACGTGTGCTGGTAGTTATTCTCATGTGCTTCTTTATCCTGTTTACATGTGCAACTATGCCTCTGGTTTCTGTTTGGACTGATGTCTAAAAAGCTCTGACAGTCCCTCAGTCTGAAACCATATCTGTAGCATGTTAAATACTGAAAGATGTTATTATTCTCTTCATCAAGAATGTGAGGAGAAAAACATTTTAGGATTGTTGTATTTGGTGGAGTGAGAGTCAATCAGCAGATGGATCTTTGTCCTCCTGCAGGTCCCGTCAGTCTGTCGGTGACAGTAAGCACCAGTAAACCCAATGTGCAGGTCCACGAGCACACAGGTGAGTCTGTGCATCACGTGACCCTTTTAATAGTTATCTACCCTACTCTACATCATTTATCTTTCTTTTAACAACCAGAATTGTCCAATGTCGCATGGTCTTTCTTGAACATTTGTCGTATTGTTGTTGTTTTGTTGATTATTATGAATAAATATATTTTTCCCATGAAATTTGCAACCTGATTCCAAATAGGAACAAAAACAACAACTTCTAATTAAAGTACACTTGGGTAAAATATGACTATGTAAAATTTATTCATAAGTGCATCTTAACACGATTATCAGATGGCCTTGGACCTGCTGATAAGTATTCAAGTAAAAAAATACTAAAATGCACATACAGAAACACTTGTGAAAAAAAAAATCTCTTGGAAGTTGAATCTTATGCTACAACTCATTTCCACTCACCAATTTTCTGTCTTTCTCTTTTCTCCTCTAAACAAATCAATCAAATCGACAGACAAACCTCTGCAAAACAGGTTTACACAACTTTACATAATTACACCTTAATATACCCCAAGTCTTCTTTAATGAGAATCACTAATACCAACATATATTTAAGAATATTTTGTGGAAAGTTAACAGTGGATATCTCACTTTAAGCTAAACACATGGAAATGAATATCCAAAAATTAGCAAAAACAGCCATCACAGAAAGATCTGTCCTTTAAACTGCCAGTCCAGCTGACTTTATGCTGATTGTTGTGAAAACACAGTTGGTGACAAAAACATCAAATTCATCTATAAATGAATAAGAAAAACTTTAAAACTGTAATATTTGTCCTTTGCCCTCTCAGACGCTGTGCTGGCCTGTGATTTCAGGACAGAAAAAGATCAGAACCCTCGAATCGAGTGGAAGAAGAAAGGAAAGGCGGTGACTTTTGTCTACTTTAATCACAAATTTACTGGTGAGTGACTTTTCCTGAATGCATTCCTTAAACCACCCTGATTGGATAAGGCAGATATTTTACTGCCTTTCTTGCTGTTGTTCTTTCAGACTTCTTATCTTTAATTATTATTTTTTTCCCCATCCTCTGACATCTTTTGTTTTCTTCCACTGTAGGGTCTTATGCAGGACGGGCAAAGATAGAGGGAGCAATGCTGACAATACACTCTGTTACTCAGAAGGACTCGGGGGAGTACCGCTGCGAGGTGACGGCCAGCGAGGACCATGTCAATCTGGGAGAGGCTACCGTGACCCTCAATGTGCTCGGTATGACTGGGAACCTACACGTGTAAAGTGCACGTGTATTAGTGTGAGATAAATGAACATTAAACATCTACAACATGCTGTTTTTTTTTTTTTTTCTTTTCTGTAAAGCATATTTCTCAGTGAATTGTGCCTTGAAAAGGAGCTGTAAAATGGCAGTTTCGGGCACCTCGGGTTCTCTAACGTGATGTGATCTATTTCTGAATGAAACAATACATGTCGGAGGGATTTATATCAAAACTGTAAAATGGGATTGAAGTGCAAAAATAGCAGTGATTATAACTTGATATACATATTTGAAGGCTCCACACACCCCATTGATCAGGAGGATTAAAGGGGTAAAAGGGATAATTTAGACCTCAAAAACAATCTTTGGACATGTAAACAAAGTGTTTGTAGCTGAACCCCAATCACACACCTCCTACAAGTAACATGACTCTGAAATCTCCCTGTTAGCAAACCGTCAAGTTTGGTTTTAAATGATAAGCATTGTGTCCTGGCACATATGGGCACATTATGCTATAAGGGAACTTATAGTGTGTTCTTGACATTGTTTATGCACTACTGTATGTACCTATGTTCTGTGTTTAAGTGGTTTAACGCATGAGATCACAGTTGCTCGGCAACTGACGACAAAAAAGCATGACCCCATGTTGTGCTTTCAAAAACGGTCAACGGTTTGGCATTTTCTGCACTTCATGCTGAGGAGTGTGAGGAGAGATATGAATGGTATGAATGGTATTTGACTTTGGCACAGTGGCTCATGCAGTCCCAGAGGAAAAAGATCCTGGCTGCTACATCCACAGGCTCCCAGTTTATAGCTTAATGATCAATATGTAACATCCTGGTAAGAGACAGGCGACCTCTCACCCAGTGTATGCTGGGATAAACTTCATCCCCCAGTCACTCTGCAAAGGGCAGGTGGGAATGAATGGATGGTAAATGACATTTTAATTATTCTAGCTCATTTTACATTTCTGAAGAATCCGTTTTGTTTTTTTTTCCCACTCATGTAGGAAATCTATCGCAACACACTTTCACCCAGGAGATTGTGTGATAATGACAGTATACACTGTAAGGTCCATTTATCGACCATCAGAGACCCTGATATACCATGTGTTCACTTTAAAATCTCGAGTTGTATTAGGCCATGTTACAAATCAACCAGCATTACTGATTTATGTCAAGATTATATTTCTTGTAATGATTTTTGTATTCATCTATTTAGGTTCTTTTAATCTGTAAAATGTCATTTGCTTTATTAGTTACAAACAGGTATCTGCATTGGTTCATCCTGATGTAGTTTAAATGTAGTTTATTTTACAGAAAACAGTCATAATATCATAAGACATTGTGAATAAAATGACATAGCCTACATACAGAAAATAATTACCTAAAGTTTAAAGTTAAATTCAGTCGTCACTCTACCTCACATTGTGACAAAACCTTGAAGAATTCAGAGAGTTTCCATAAAACAGTGAAATTGTGGGGACAGTATCAGTCTCAGTCTTTGCAGAAGCTGGATAAGAAGATGGCACATTAGGTACTACTGAAACCAGAGTCAAAGCAATCACATGCATTTAACCATCATTTATAATCTGTAATAAAGGAATCACCAGACCTCTTTACATTAAGCAAAAAACTAAGTGCATCAATATTGAGAAATTTGAAGTGTTAAAGTGTTTCATGTTAGACTTGTCCTCCCAAGAATTTCAAATTGTATATTGCCGTAAACTCTTGTTGTCCTGTCTTTCCTCTCTTCCACCTGCAGTCCCCCCTCACGTGCCCTCCTGCGAGGTGCCCAGCTCCGTGCTCGTTGGCTCAGGTGTGGAGCTGCTCTGTAAGGATAAGCTCAGCGTGCCTCCTGCCACCTACCACTGGTACAAAGACAACCGGGCCCTGACGGCCACCGGAGACACTCCCTTCAGCATCGACGCAAACAAAGGCACACTGGTGAGTACACACTATAACGTGAATATGAAAGCACAGCAGTTATGCACACACAGACACACTAAAACACAAATCTGCATACACACAGTTGTTGCTGTCTTAACCCCCCCCCCCCTTCCTTGTCTGTTTGTTTGGAGCAGAAGTTTAAAAGTGTGTCCAAGGGAGATGCAGGGAAGTACCGCTGTGAGTCCTCCAACAGTGTGGGGGCGCCCAAGAGCTGTGTGGCCCAAGAGCTGAAAGTTAATGATTGTAAGTATAAACCACTCATTAGTGCTTATGTTTCCTGTTCCACTGTCCAAAGACTGAGAAGGTTATCTCCTCTCCTTCCTTCCAGATCCTTTGAATATGACCATTTTAATAGCAGCTGCTGCAGGTTTTGTGACGCTCGTCCTCTTCTGCTGCATCTGTGTGTGTGTCTGTCATCGCCGAGGCTGCTGCAAGAGTGAGTAGTGTGATGATGCTGCAGATGTTTATGTGTGTGATGGAGAGGCGCCGGTGTGTGCCTGTCGTGTGATCATTGCTTCTACAACATACGTTTGAGACGTAGAATCATAAATATCAACCATTCTTCCATCCGGCCAATATATCAGTTATTATTGGTGTGCAATGAACATGAGTGTGGACTTGTTTCTTGATGCGTGTGTTTGTTCATTGACCTACACACATAAAGCAACCACATGATAATTATATGTGGATGTTTGGGTCAATGAATGAAGATGCATCCAACAAGTTCAAATTCAAATTCATGTCAGATAGGTTTTTTTTTTTTCTTCTAAACCTGCAGGACAGGATTGCTGAAGACAATTACAAACATGGAATTATTATAGCAACTTTTTTTTCCAGCCTATTTTTCATTTCTCTCTTTTTTCAGTTTATGTTTTCATCTTTAAATTAATCTGCAATGCAAAAGTTTGAGTACATAAAATAATGATTAAGTTAGAAGCACAATGAAAGGCATGCTAACCTTCCGATACTCAGATACTTTAGTCAGTGTCACAATGTCCAAATACGCCTGCATTCAAAATCTCACGTAAAATCCAAATAACAGTGTCATTAACATACCACACAGATACTTATCAGTTTCCTCAGTTCTTAGAACCATTTTACCTTCAGCTAGTTGTTTGGGTTTTATGGCCCTCAGCTTTTCTGTCTTACTTCTCTTTTTATCATAGTTAACAGCAGGACGTTGTTTTCAGGGAAACTGCTCTGTATGAGTTCTCACTGCCAAAGGTAATGTCTTCAGATGTCTTAAATTTGTCTAACCAAAATCCCCAAACCCAAAGAGACTCAATTTATTATTATTTGCTGTAAAAAAAAAAGAAGAAGAAAAAAAAAAAATCACACTTTAGGATGTTGAACCATATGTGGTACTTTTGCTCGAAAATTACTAAAATTGATTATTTCATTATCCAAATAGTGGATAATTCATGATTTGACTCATTGTAGTTTTATAAAAATAAAAATTCTCATAAATTAGTTTAGTCCAGTGGCTCCAAACTTAGGGGACTTCTCTTAAAGGTCATAGAATAAATGTGAGGAGCCGAGATGATTAATGGGTTAGGAGAAATTCAAGTTTTTATTCATTAATCTGTAATCTGATTTTTGTTTACTTTTGTCAAATCTGTGTTTTCTGATATAATAGATACTTTTATCTCTTTGTAAGTGAAATTAATAATTTAGTCATTTAATTGTTATGTAAATGAAAACATCGGAAAAGTTTTGTAGGAAAACATGGCAGAACTTGTCCACGTGAGTAAATGCATAAGTTCCTGTTCACTGCTGCCAACAAATAATGAGGTAAATGTCCAGCTTAACGTGATAATAGTTTCCAAATGATCATACACTTTCTGACCATTTCTTCTGTGTTGTTTCTCTGTACAGAAGGCAAGAAAACAAAAAGGTGAGTGTTTCACTTTGCGCTTTAACTTCGTGTTGCCTGTAACTTTGTTATTATCAGGTAGTGAGCTCCGACTGAACTGTCACCCTTTGTCTTTCAGCAACAAGTCCTACAACCCTCCTTCTCCTCCTCCTCCCCCCAGCCGCAACGTGAGTGATCAAAGGGACTCTTATTGTGTCAGGGCTTGTTTTGCTTGCATTAATTTGGGTTGCTATTAAACGCAGTTGATAAGTTGCAGATAAGACTTGCCCCTATAGCTAATTAAAGGAAATGATTCATTGTGTGTCTCTCTGCTCTCCGCAGCTCAAGCACTACAAGCAGACTCAGTCTTTCATGATCTGAGGGTGAAACACTGTCGATGGAGTGTTTTCTTTCAGGCGGCTGATCACTGCTTTGTGGGCGGACACAGAGGTAGAAAGATCTTCAAATGCCAAAGAAAACCAACGAGTTAAGCACAGATTTGTCTAAAACCTTGTCGCTTTCTGAACACATTAATGCACTGACATTTTGGAGGAGATTCATGTTCACGTCCAGATTTATAACCTTACCTCTTTTATATGAACTTTATAGTACTTTTTTATTACCCTCTTTGTCTTCAGAGGATCAAGATACTTTTAAAATACGGATTTGTCAACTCTTCTCAGACTTCAGGTGTCAGGTTTAACACTGCAGCTTAGGTTTTGGCTCTTTAATGCCACCTATAGGTCAATCAAACCATACACTCTAATTATGGCAAATACTGTACATAGATAGTGTCACAGATCTCTGGATCCTCCTTTTTGGCTAAAGTTCATATTTACATGTAGAGATGTTTTCTTTTTTTAAATAAGGCTATTTGTTTCTTGTCATTGTCATTTTTGCATATTTTTTATATTTTTATGTTGATCACATGTTATTTTCCTCTCTTATCTCTGTATGTATTTTGTTGTAATTTAGATCATGTCAATTGAGACAAATGAACAGGTGTCTGCACACACTGAATGGTGCTTTGTAAACTTTTTAAATCTTTTATACTGGAATATTTTGACAAGTTTATTGCATAATCAACACGGAAAAAACCACAACTCTTTGGAATTTAAGCTTTCCACATTTAATTGGCTTAATTGGCACACAGTCAGAGGATAGGGGGTAAAGTTGCGATTTGATCGGTTACATTAACATCAAGGTGTGTTAAATGTATCTAACAGCATTTATAATCAGCCATCTCCAAGGTGAGAGTAACATTGTTCGGATGTCGTAGCCTCTTTGATACTATACAATTTAATATTTTTAGGCATGCCAGCAGCATGGTCCCCATCTGGTGCCGTCATCAGGTCAAATGCATTCAGCTTCAAGCCGCTGTGCCTAAGCACAGCCTCACAGAGCAGATAACATATGTTTGTTTAGCTACTCATTAATTTTGAGTTGTTGGTTTAACACGTGAATGTAGACAGATTGTTTGATACTTGTTGGTGTGTACTGTAGAAAGAAAGAAATAAGTTGGTGCCTAATCACAGCACACTGTAGTACAGGAGCAGCATCAGTCTGCTTTTATCTGCTTTACTTCTATTCAAAGTGATTTTCTATTGACAGAGGACTGTTGTGGTTACTGGTAGCTGACATGATGATGACTGATCAACTTTAGTGATCTCTTTTTTTCTGCCAATAAGGTCAATTAAAAAGAAACGTTGAATCCCACTCTTTAAACATTTTGTAATTCTTTGATTATTTCTCTATCAAACAGCTTGTGTTGTGCTCAGTCTCCTTTCCTTGGAACAGATTACAATTCCCATTTTTCTTTTTGCCACTAGAGGGCAGCACAACACTGACTGTATCTATATCCGTATACTAGCAGAGACTATAGGCTTGCTAGATGCCAGCCATTATCCATTATTTGTCCATGAACAGTGGCACTATTGTTCTCCTTCTTTTGTACTTGTTGTTCTCCTTATTGTGGTACCCATAAATTAAAAATCCTGAAATGCACTTCTTTCCTGCAGCTTCACTTCCACGTGCATTGTCTGTGCATACATTTGTATTTTGAACATTCGACTCATGTTAATTCTAAATATTTTGGGTATATATTTGAAATAGGTTTCTGAATGATCTATAGCTTGCTCCAATACAGACCGTGTCAGGAGCCAGTAAGAGGGATCTATTCTGGTAATAACCTTCTCTGATGATCACAGTAAGTGGAGCCTATTGATCTGCTAATATGCCTGTATGGTAGCTCAAACTGATCAGCTGGAAAGGACATCAGCCGAACACTGAAATGCAGTCACAGTCTGTCATGTGTGGGAAAGCTGTGTCCTCAGTGGGAACTGATTTTGGTTTTAGCATAAAGACAACACATTTTGAATCTGTGAAATGTTTTATTCAGTGAATTATGACTCACAATACAGAAAGTTCTTTTAGGATGAAAAAAACCCCTCACTTTCAGACACCATTAGATGGATAAACAGACAAAAAAATAGCTGACATGCTCGCTCATGGGGGAATTGTTGGGTTTCTCTTTGTAATATTGTAAGGTCAGGACCTGCCTATATGTAAAGGGCTCTCAGATGACTCACGTAATTTGCCGCCTAATGAATAAAACTGAATTGACTGCTGTATGAAATGTACAGACACATTTCTTCCTGTCTACTGGGTAGTGCGTAATAGCTCTCACTTAGTGGGCATTCATTCAAAACCACTCTTTATGATGCATTAGAGGGTTTTTGAATGTAAAGTGGAGATTAATAATTATCACCAGACATTTAAACAGCACTTAAAAATGGCAAACGCATCGGTGTTGGTGCTGAGGGGTCACAAGAGGGTCAGACCCCTTCAGCTGGTTCTGCATCCTCCACAGAATCACTGTAAAAACACTGCGTATGTGAATTAAATTTGTTTTCTGATTGATTTGCCTTGATTTGTTTACATTTATGACAAACTCATCATATCTGGTTTGCATTTTGTTGGCCGATAATTATCTCCATGCTCAACAGTCCTGTGTGAACCTGCTGTAAAAACTAAAAATACAGTATTGTTTGTTTTAATTGTGTTGTGGTAGTTGACAATATTCTCATTTAATATCACAATGGGAAATACTGAAGTACATTTCCCATTCTGGTTAAGTACGTGTCTTTTTTTAATTTCGCAAAATGTATTTTAACCATCAAAAGTAAAATGACTAAATTTACAGAATGAAAGTCTCAAATCTATTAGTGAATTATTATTAATGTGAATTTGTTGAAACACTGTATTTTAATGGAGCTTGTTGAGAAGGAGCTCATTTGGACTATTTTTTAAGCTGCTGTGTAGTTCAAAGACCCTGCACACACAACCCTCCAACCCCACTCATGTTATTTCTGCTTAATTGGACGGATTCACAGGACTGTGCAGGTGCACTCTCTTTTTTCAATCCCCTAGTCTGTTTGAGGGCAACTTTATCATTTCTATCAGTATGTAGAGTTTGGTATTTTCCTGCATGACTTTGCACAACTTCAACTTTAGCAGTCAGCTACAATAAATGCAAACACCTGCGTGGATATGAAGGGCCTTTAATCTATAATAATGCAGCGTAATTATTAGTTGATCGGACTTATTCGACATAAAATCAAAGTAACTTGAGCTGTCGGATAACTATTGGAGTCACAGTACAATATTTACCACCCATATGTGATTATATAAAGTAGCATAAATTGGAACTAAACTAAAACTACCATAACATTGCACTTGAAAGCAGCACCTGTTTAAACTGGCTTCCTCCTGCTGCTGTCTCCCTGTCTTGTTACCTGTGGATTGTCCCAGGAACATATTCAGGACTACAGTGACAGTTCTAGAAATAGAGCGCAATGTCAAACAAAGTGTGTAGCGTTTCCCTCAAACTGCGTGAACACATTGCTAAAAATGAAACGTCACACATGCACATAACCCAGATCTGACTTCCTGTCATATGAGCAAACAGAGAAGTACTGCAGTTAACAGGTTTTATTGCTATCGCTGGCCTGATGATATCTGTAAGTAGAAATAACCAAACCATACACACACACACACGCACACACGCACACGCGCGCACGCACGCACGCATGCATGCACGCACACACACACACACACACACACACACACACACACACACACACACACACACACACACATTGCTAATGGCACTACTCGACTGCCCGCTGCACTCCTTTTTGTGGTTTCCTTTGAACATCCCCACAGGCCTTATTTATGGATGCTGACCCTGGATTACAGCTCAAGGGGGCTGGGGCATCACATTTGTAAATGTGTGTGTCTGTTGGAGAGCGGCACTGGAGAGAGAGTGCGGAAATAAGTGAGAGATGTGCAGTTGAGTGTGAGTGGGCGGTGCCTGTCAAATATATTCTGTGTCAGGTCCACAGTTTTCTTAGATGTTTGTCAGATGCCAGGTTTTCTCTGAGACATCCCATTGATGTTTGGTTCTGTATCAAAATTACCGACCAGGTGTTGTACCCACAATGCTTTCTGTAAATTAAGCTCCCTCAAAAATCTCCAGGAGCAACACTAATCTATGGCACGATGCTCACAACACATGGCACACCACCCTCAGGGATTCATCTACTTTTTTTTGTCATTTTTAACAATTTCTGGAAAATTTATCTGTTTCTGCTGTTTCATATTTATGGTTGTGGATCTTTTTTTCTAATGGGGTTCTAACATTTCCCTGCTGCACATTTAAAGCTCCCTTATCCATCCACATTAGCAGCTCTCGGGTTAGGCAAAGCTTACATCATACCGACATCAATGTATTTATGCCTCAGGGAAATTGTTGTGGCAAAGAGAGCAGGAAGAAGACCACTGACACAGGGATTACCACAGGAAACTCTCTCTTCCCGCTGTAGCTGGGAGAAATAGCAACATTAAAACATTTAAACCCCACCAGACGACGTCCCCTACAGTTTCATTAAATCTTTATACTGTGGTTCTCTTACAATGCCAGGAGTCCTGCTGTGTGTTTGTGTGTGAAGCCCAGACAGGGAGCAGAGAGAAAGTTTGCTGTTTGTACTCTCGGTTCAGTCTTCAGTCTGAATTGTGTAGCTATTTAGAATCGTTCCCTGTCCTGACCGTTATGTGTAAGACAGCAGAAATGGAGGAAGGAAATGTTTTTGCCACTACACACGCACGCGCACACACACAGTATGTATGCTGTCCTCTAACACAAGCAATCAGTCAGGACTTTACCTCCCACATCAACACTGTGCTTCTTATTTGAGCTCAAATAGGAGCTGTGTAGGCAGTGTTATACAGATGAAATGTTTTGTCTGCGTGTCTGTGTGTCATCAGTGTGAGGCTGAATTTGAGAGTATCACACACTATGTGTGCCCCGAACATTAGTCAGGCTTGTCATCAGTAGATTTATTTAATCTAATCATCTTATTATTTAACAAACTGGTTCATAAATTCAATTGGCAGTTCTGCTTTTTATCAGAGATTAAAAAAAATAATCTGCTTAAACTTCAGTTCTCAGTGTCGCCAAGAAAAATCAAGAACACCACAGACAAGTGATCATTATCATTTTCTTCACTGATTTGAGTGCTTTTTTTTTTTTTTTCAATTAATGTACAGGTAGTTTGTTTATAAACTTAATTTAAAAAAAAAAAATAAGAACATTATACTCTCCCAAAACCCAAACTGACATATTTAAATGTTCCCAAATAAATTAAGTTTATTATAATTTATGTCTAATGAAACAATCAAACATTGTTTTAGCTTTACTGCTGATGGCACACAGGGAGAGGTTCAGAGAATGAGAGCATTTACTTATTGTACAGGTTCTCGTAGTCATTTCTGAAATTTCTGTTTGTAAGAAAAATGTCTAGGTCTTTGTTCACCTTTTGCCATTTCATAATATTCAGGTAGCTCACTTGACATGTGCATTAGCATGTTGTTTTGTTTGCTTATCTGTGTTTCCATCTTATCTGTTTTGTCATCCATCACACTGATCGTTTTATCAAGCATTTCAACGCACAATAACTAAAATATATATCCCGTTAACACACCAGCGGGACTAAATCTTTTACGAGGAGGACAGAATGCAGAAACCAGATATATCATAAATATTGAAGTCCCGGACGTGGTATTGAAGCTAAGTGTGGCTCCACAGGATAATTCACCAGAGAGAAGTCCAGCTCGCAAATCTAGAGTAGCAAATACTTCAGAAAACACTGATTTACTTTTTTTGGGCGTTGACAAAAATGTATAGATTTATTCATATATTTCCATGTTCTTTGTAAAAAAAAAATACAAATTTATTGCTGCACTCAGATCTGTTGCTCTCAGTAAAACTTCAGTCATTCAAATATAATGAATGAATGAAGACTAATTAAATAGCAACTTCGTCACATTATCAGGCAACTGTTGCACATGATTTACAACATCCAATGTGACCTTTATAATATTGTGAGGCAGAGAAATTAGTTTTTTTCTGCTCTAATTTTTTGTCATCACCAAATTTTAAGAAAACATATATTTTCATGTTCTTCTCACCGCACACACTTGTTTACCTTTTGCCATTTGCAGGTAGGCTCCACTCTATTTGTTAACTTTGTTTACAGTTTTTATATTGCGGGTTGAGACAGCCTTCACACTCAATCATGCAGTTTATGTGCAGCAACAGAACCGAAAAAGTCATCTGTTGTCCGCTGTAAGAAGTGCGCAGCTGCAGGTTTCGACTGGTTTGACTTTTGTCACAGTTGGATTCCTGTTGATATGAAATGTTTTCTTGATATATTTTCCCATTTATGTAGAAGTAATTCACCTTCAAATAGCAGTGTTGTTTTGAACACAGACAGGAGACTTAATTCACGCATGAACACATTTTATTTTCAATATTCCAGCACCGAAATCTGAACTAAGCCTCAGAGGTCGTGTTTAAATTGATCATTTATACCAGGTATGGAGAGTTGTCAGATGACTGTTCAGCTTCTCACTGCCCATCAGTACCCTGTGCTGCACTGTGCTGTTTGATAAGGCTGTTTAGCATTCAAGAAGAATCCTCAGCACTCAAGTACTCCCAGTATTATGCTTTTAACTCATTCCCCCCAGAGGAGCAGAGGGATCGAGAGAGAGGAAGGAGAGGAAGGAGAGGCAGAAACAGAAGGATCCTTATGGGAAGAGCGAAATTTCACAGGACAAAAAGCCCATTATTGAATTCCTGTCATGATTCTTTGGATAATAACCTCCAGTATCCAGCCCCCAAGATGCATTTACAGGCCTGCACAACCCCACTCCCATCTGACTGGCTGCAAGTGTGCTACTGCATACAAACCCGTGCCCTGTCCCACCACTTGCTGGATGCCACTGAACGCCTCTTTATTGGATTAGACTTTCCGTCCCTTGAGCAGAGTTTAGAAAACATCACAATACATCCCATCGGTATGGGAAGTAACAAACAATGATTATTTTGCACAAGGCCTTCATAGTTATGGCTAGGGAAAGTCATACCCTGTTAAGAAAGAAAGGAAGCTGCACCTGAGAGTTAAGTCTGCACTGATCTTCGAAGGAGCCATGATGAGGCCTGATTGCTGTGTGATTTGAGCATCCTCAGACCCACAGCTCATCAATATCCCTCACAGCTAAGCTCCGTAACACATTGCACTGCAGCAGGACGCAGGCATCAGCAAGATGAATATTTATCAAAGCCATAAAAAGTCGCAGGAAACTATTTATTCGTCACAGAAAAGATGCAGAGGCCAAACCTCTTCAGACTGCATTTTCACAACAATGCTATAATTCAAACCCACAGCTTGCCGGGGAGTTTGTACGCTCCCTGGTAGGACACACTTTTAGCATATGTTTCAGCTGATTGGTGAATGAAAGGAGGGCAAGGTTTATTGAGTATTCTATGGATTAGGATAATTGTCTCTGCTAATCTGCTGGGATTCATTAAAATGGTCGGACGGTCCCAGCCACCAGGATTATAAAGTGATGAGTGAGAGCAGAGCGAGCTGCAGCCCAGCATGATGTTCCCGAAATCCACACAAACACATGGGAGACTTTCTGATTGTGTCCCCTCTGAGTCCATCCTCAACCCTGCCTTCACACAGAATTCATCTCCTTCCTCATTTTCGTGCTCAGACTTCCCTTAGCCCACTGAGCTGGCTGAAGACAGGATGCATAAAAACACCCCTCCTCCCAGCTTATTAAAAACCACCCGAGTTCACAGGAAGAACCTTTCATCCGTTAAAGATTTACGTAAGGAGGAGAATCTACTCAATTCTGTCCTCATTTCCGTATGCTGTTCACACCAAATCCTCCTCTTTATGCAACGTATTTGACTCTGGCTTTCCGCAGTATTGTTCTGGCATCAGTAACCAATTTTTCTTCTCGCTCTGATTAACCGAGAAGGCGTTTTTGCAACAGGCCACATTTGATGTGCTGGCTCTGATTAGAACATGTTAAAAATACCTCCTCCCTGCACCCTTCCATCGACTCAATCCTGCCCTCTGTCTACTCTTTCCTTCCACCTCTCTCGCTCTGTCTGTTTTTTAAAAATGTAATTTCTCATCCACGTAGTTTCCTTTTGTCCCTTTCTCCTTGCATAATTAAAGGTTTCACTTCTGATGTATTTTTATCAAATTCCTCCCTTCCTTGTTGTTTCCTCTTCTTTTGTCACGCTTTGTCTGTTTTCTGCCCGAGGTCTATGTTTGATTACAGCTTCGCTCTCTGATTACGCCCTCTTGTCTCGGTGAGTGGTGTTGTCTTCCTGGCACTCTCTCTCCACATCAGCTCGTGACCTTGGTAGCATAACAGAGGCAGAGACAGTGAAAGGTCTTATCTGGCTGAAAAAACAAGAAGCAATTAAAATTTAAATATTGAGAATAACAATGTGTTTTATTAAGATTTTTGGTAAGACTTTATATTAATACACAAAACTTGTAGAGCAGGGGATTTGATACCATGGAGTGAATACTCAGTAAATGTTAACTCACACAAACATGAAACATACAACAGCAGATGCTTCTGGCCACTGGGGTCAGCAGTAAAAAAAAACAACTTGTGAACACACCAGTAACATATTATTACCTTTGAAGTTAATATGGTGAGCTTGTTTGTGTGCAGCTGCTTAATTACACATTCAGGAGTTTCAGGGCAACATTACAGTTCATTAACATGTCCACCAGACAGCTGCTAATTAAGTCCTTTTGTTATGTTAGAATACACGTGGTAAAATTACTCCATTACGATAAATAATACTGCATTTAAAGTGTTACGTAAATAAGAATATGCATGCATGACCACACAAATGCATAAAAGTGCCTATTATATGTTATTATATTATAAGAACTATTATATTTCAGATTATTAGACTAATATAGTAGATAAACATGTAAACTGCTTTTTACTGTTGTAGTTGTTTAAGGTGGAGTAAATTTCTACATCGAAACTAATAATTATTTTCATGCTGGATTAATTTCCTGATTATTTCTCACACGAAGGAGTTTAAACCAGCGGTGATTCCAGGAACTTGAGATCTCACAGAATCTCGTGTGACCAAATGTGACTTACGGGCAAAACAACTTAAACTAAGTGTTACCAAAAAAAGTTAAAGCTTTGTGAAGTGCTGCTGGTAAATGACCTTGCACTTTTTCTTTGTGTTTTCATGAACAAAAACAGCAGAAACAATAGAAAAGCTCCTCAGACCTGTCATAGAGTGTCTACATGCCTAAAATAACATTGGATATGTCATTAAATGCATTGTTAGAGCTTTAAATACTCGTCTTTAGCTTTAAATACTAGTCCCTGTTTTTATTTTTAAGTATTACATGTATTTATCCCAGAATTGACATTTGAGCTCCATCTTTGACACAGTTCTCACCGTCAAATGTGACTTCTGTTTTCATATTAAATTTGTCATTAAATTGGTTAAAAGAGAAATACATGACAGCACAGTTGAAAAATAAAGTTCATGTAAATGGGACTAGTGTGGAAAAAAAAATCCTACCTTAGAGCAAAGCAGCTAATACCATAATTGCAAAAGAAATTAATGACGAGCTAAACGTCATAAATAATTCCTGTAGAAATATTCAAAAACTACTAGGCTTTAGGACAAATAAATGTGACTTTACAAATATTTAGATATTATGAAGGGTTATTTGTTTAACCATGCTGTTTCCACGAGATTAGCTAGATTTAAACATGGCACAGAGTCACAATTACATGAGATAATGGCATGTATCGCTGTGAGGAGTTCTCATTAAATCATATATCCCATTAGCAGAACACATGTAGACAGATTAGGCTTGATGTTTTGGTGCCCACAGCTTCTGCGTGACTGCATCTTTTGCTCATAGTGCTCCTCTCTCAGGACCCTTTTAACAGCGAGGGAACTCAAAAAGCTCCCGTCTTAATTTTTCATGAGATTATGGTTCTTGCAGGCTTCTGCGCTACATCATTTCACCCAAGCTATCCACTGGAAGAAAAAAAAAAAAGCATTATTTCACAGTGATAAGCATCTGATAGCTGTTTTTTTTTTGGGGGGGGGGGGGGTTCAACAGTGTAGCGCACTGCCCCCAAAAGACCCGTACCTGTGGGTGAAATAGTTGTTAGTTAAACAGGGATAGTGCAAGCTACTGCTACAAGCTAACGGTACTTTTATTTGTACACAGGTTGACAGGCATGTGAAATTACAATTGCAATCATTTTTATTTATTCTCTGACCTTCCACTACCACAGAGAGGCCGTTCCATATTAATAGCACTGTGCTCTGGGGTTTTACTAAGGTGATGCTTCCCGGTCCGCTCGTTCTCATTCGCTATTGTGGGTTTCTGCTCAATATTCCCTCGCTGCTCCTTTCACACCACAGGATTTCAAGTCCTGCGTGAGTGAGTGAGTGAAATACCCGTTCTAATGGGGGGAAAAAAAAAAGCAGCTTCCATTCATCAAAATTAATGAATGAAGTAAGTGAAGAACATTGATTAATTAATAACCCATTAAGCTTTAACCAATCACAAAAACTAGGTTGATCCTTTCTAAATAGGGCAAACTAATGTGTGATACATCCACCGTGAATTCATTTGTCAGATTATGAAGACTGATGCATTACTGACAGTAAGCATGCATTTTGTATGGGATTAACTGTTACAGGTTTTTAAAAACATTTCTCGTGTCACATGTCTGAACATTGTGTCCAAACATTAACTAGAAGACCTAGAATTTCAATGTTCAGACAATATTAGTTTTGTTAAAGTGGTTTGTGCCTCCTCAGTTGTTTACTAAATATTGTTTTCACACTACACACCTGAACCTCCCTCATCATATATGAATATACGTGTAGAGAATTGATATGTGGCTCTTCCGCACAGGATTTGTCACTGTCTCGTAGAGTATCAGTGAGATTTGGTGCTTCTCTTTGGCTGTCTCTCCTGCCTCTCCTGCTGATTGCACTTCCAGACTTATGATTCTTCTGCAGCGCAGGCAGAAACCCATTGAACCAAGGACAATATCAGAACTGTGTGTGTTGTGTCTACAAGCCCTGTTACAAGTTGGAGGGAGAGGGAGAAGGAGATGGAGGGAAAGAGAGAGAGAGAATGAATGTTTGCCCAGAGGAATTACATTCTCCTCTCTTACTTTACCTGCTTTTCATCCACGGGAGAAAAAAAAAATAATGAATATGGTTCTGAATCACGGCAAGTATGATGTTATCAGTAACTGCATCTGCCATCTGCTGATTAACTGTGACTGACTGCTCATGTTATTTCACAAAAATGTACTGCAGGGATGGTAATGTGTGAATTAGTACATTAGGGAAATATAGAGGGATACTGAGAAATAGCAGCAGTGCTGGTAAGGTAAGCTGTGCAGTTTCTTTCCGAGTAATAAAGCTTCTCTTTGTTTTTCAGTGAGCAGGTGCACTCTGAGGTCAGAGCAAAGCAGGTCCAAAGAGATGATAGAGTTCAGGGCTGCTTGTTGACAAATCATCTAGGCTAACGGTCGCCAGACCCTCTAGTGACCTTGAAGGCACCGGGGTGCTTTGAGCAAAACGCTAACTTCAGCAAGTTAACGTGGTCAAAATGACAGCGAGAACATGCTGATGTTTAGCAGGTCGAATGTTTGCCACGGTCACTGTCCTTGATCAGCATGTAATCTTGCTCAACATTCAAATCAGGGCATCATCACAGTGGATTCAGTTATTCAGTCTACCCCAAACTTATTAATCCAGTGGTCAACAGTGCCTTTACTCCAGTACATCAGCAACACCGCCAACACGGCTAAAAATAAAAGAGCGTGAGTGAAAAGAACAAAAAAGATTTGGTTCGTTTTCTGATGAACCTTTTAATGACTGCCTGCAATGCAGACAATTGATTATTTTTCATCAATTAATCTTTGCAACATTTGTGCAAAAGACAATTTTTATTCATCACACAATACCATCAAGTTAGGTGTCTGATCTGTCTCATATTCATTCTGCAGCATGAAAACGACCCCACACAGCCAAAGTCATGAAGAACAAGGAGTGACAAGAAGAACAAGGAGTCTTACATCAGATGGCGTTCCCCTCCTCAGAGCCGTGACCTCAACATTGTTGAGATTGTTCTGGGATTGCATGAAGAGACAGAAGACACTAACGCAGAATAAATCCACAGAAGATCCAACCTACCCAGTAAGTATGTCAAAAATTGCAAAAAGTTTGGTCACACCAAAAGTTGATTTGATTTAAGTTTTGTGTGTTTATTTTACTTTATGATGAAGAAAAACTAATAATGCCATTTTTTTTTTGTATTCTCGCTTTAGTTTTTGTGCCTACAACATCTGTAAAGGACTCTATTAGAACAAACCTTTCAAGGTTTCATTATTTTTGAAGTGCCACAGGAAAATGAAGGTTGAGAGACTCTGTATTTTTGATTATACTGTATATAGTTTTCCTCTGCATTTTATCTGTTTGGATTATGACAGGATGCTCTGTTTGAGAATGACCACAATGACTGAAAGGAGTCTAATACCTACCAACACCTTCCGGGGAAATACTCTCCCACCCTCGACCTGACTACTACCTTGGACAACTCTGTTTTATCCCCGACCCTGACTGCTAGGAACCTCGGCGTGACACTCGACAGTCAACTCTCTCTTACTGCCAACATCGCTGCAACGACACGTTCCTGTAGATACATGCTGCACAACGTCAGGAGAATACGTCCTCTTCTCACTCAGAAGGCGGCGCAGGTTCTGGTCCAGGTTCTGGTCCAGGTTCTGGTCCAGGCTCTGGTCATCTCACGTCTGGACAACTGTAACTCCCTCCTGGCAGGTCTACCTGTTAGTGCCATCCGACCTCTGCAGGTCATCCAGAATGCAGCAGCTCGACTGGTCTTTAACCTCCCGAAATACACTCACACTACCCTGCTCCTCCTCCTCCTCCTCCTCTTCCTCCTCATCCTCCTCCCTTCACTGGTTACCAGTAGCCGCCCGCATCCGTTTCAAAACATTGGTACTTGCGTACCATGCTGTGAACAGATTGGGTCCAGTCTACATCCAGGACATGGTCCAACCTTACATCCCAGCCTGCTCCCTCCGCTCCTCTGCTTCTACCAATCGGCTTGTTGCTCCCTCGCTGTGAGCTAAACACTCTACAAAATGAAGACTATTTGCTGTCCTGGCTCCTAAATGATGGAATGAGCTCCCCACCGACATCAAGACAGCGGAAACTGTGTACATCTTCCGCCACAAACTAAAAACACACCTCTTCCGACTTTACCTTGAACAGTAGAACTTTAGTAGCACTTAAAATGACACTTACTGGTAGAACTTTGTAGTTTGGCTTTCTTGAAGAAATTGTATTTTCTTGATTCTTGTTGTTCTGGGTTTTGTACCCTCATGGTTGAAATGCACTTATTGTAAGACGCTTTGGATAAAAGCATCAGCTGAATGTAATGTAATGTAATGTAACACCTGTAAGGCTCACTAATGAACCTGTTATATCAATCAAAATTGTGGCTTTACTGTCCAACAGTCTTGTATCACACTTTCATCACAAGCAACCATAAATATAGTGAATTATTCATTTATAATCTTCTTTAAAAAATAACAGTGGTTAATAATGCAGATCATGTGCAGCAACTTTTGCGCTCTGATTATTCAAAATTTATAACCAGCGTTATGATCCTTTAACAAATTAACAGAAAAAGTATGAACAGACAGAATGAAAAGGACTGATAGAGACACGGGCGGCGCTCATAGAGGACAGAAGAGATGGCCACAGACATTCAGGCCCACAGGGAAGCCTTGCAAAAGGAAGTCTTGCTCCCACTGCAAATGGAAGTCATTTATCATTCTTTCGCTGCAGATGGCTATAAGTTATCAAACTTTCTTCTTTTTCTTCTCTCTCCATCTGTCATATCCGTCTCGCTGCATTCATCATCTGCTGTCGCTGCCTGCTTTTGACTCCACATGTATCTGCTCTGCCACTTTTCCTTCCCACTCTAATGTGAGCTCTGTGTTTCTGTATTGTTAGTAGTAGCACTCGTTGTATTCACTGCTGCGTTTCCATTAGAAATACTCATTATGGATGGAATATTAATGGGTAAACATGTCTCTACTGTAGTCATCTATATTAATGAATAAATTGCTTGTTTGCTCATTAGTTACTTAATGAACTGAGCAATCATTTAGTCTATAAAAGAATCCAGAAAATATTGAAGATGCTTTAAAGTTTCTCGCTATATTAGGAGCTCTGGAAGGCTTTACATGGGCACAACTGTGATTTGAGTTCCATGCTAACATCAAAAGTGTTGACATGCTGGTGTTTAGCACCTATAATAATTACCGTGTTCACGGTTCTGTGCTCGCATTTACTTCAATCCTAAAGCTTTGTTAAGACTGCCAGCTCAAATTGTTTGTATTTGTCATATCCAGATTGTATCTGGATGTATGATTTTGTATGTTTGGACAGCAAAAAAAACCAAACACGTTACATGCGACTGTTGTAAATTAGACCCAAACCACATTTGGAGGTGGTTTAAAATGAGATTCCAGTCAGATTTCTACAGATGCTCGTCAGCCCCCACGCTGTGATTTCTTGCGTCACTTGCAACGCGATAACGTCATTTTCGATCGATAAATAGCTATAAAATAATTCCTGTTTGTTGATTTCTGGACATTTTTTCAGCACTATACATTTTCAAACAAACCTATTGGTTGTGTTTTCACCTGCCATGCCAACAGGAAACCTTCCACTTCACACATACACAGACAACATCTCCTTTCTCCGCCCAACACCTACTCCTTTGTTGTGTGCTCATTTTAGGGTTCCTTAGCTCCACCCCCTCTCCTCACACTTATCGACGACCTCTGGCTCTCAGTTGTTTTATTCGCCCATACATCACAACTCAGCCACCCCTGGCTGTTTACCACTTTCCGATCCCCCATCTGCTCAGCACCCTCCCCCGCCCTCCCCGCAATCCTCCTCCAGGGGTTGAAATTGCCGTTTTCTATCCCTTGCCATTGGTTTCCCAGTAAGGGCGGCACGGTGGTGCAGTGGTTAGCATTGTCGCCTCACAGCAAAAAAAGTTCGGGGTTCGAATCCGGTACTGGGCTTTTCTGTGCAGAGTTTGCATGTTCTCCCTGTGCTTGCGTGGGTTCTCTCCGGGTTCTCCGGCTTCCTCCCATCATCCAAAAACATGCACCTCAGGTCAGGTTACCTGGCGCCGCGCTAGTGGCAGCCTGTTGCAGCAGCTCCCCTTCTGAGAGCCCCCCTGCTGTAGCAAAGAAATTTCCCCCCGGGGATTAATAAAATGAAAAAAAAAAAAAAAAAAAAGTCAGGAAGTCACACAGGAAGTAGATATACAGATGTTTCAAACAGGAAACTGTATATACACAAAAATAACATGACTAGTAGAGATTGCAGATTACTGCTAAACGGCCGCCTGAAGTTTCATTTCAATGGTTTATTTAGTTTTAGTTTTATCTCTCAGTAGTTTCATTGCTGCCACCACAGCAACAACAAAATACCTGAATAGAGAAAAGATTGAAATATAACAAATGTTCTAATTTGTTGCTTTAGTAAGAAAATAAGTAAACACAGTTTTGCATTATAATGACATATTTTGCCAATTAGTTAATACTAAAGTATTCTGTTTAAAAAAAAAAGAAAAAGAAAAAAGTTGTCATAACAACATATCACTGATCTAATCTGGTACCAAAAACACACACAATAACAATAACACAGCTGTAAAAAGCAATACAGAAACAGTCCAACGACATAACAGATAAATACAAACTGCTGCATGTTTTCATGAATCAAGTTATATAAGTGGTTTAGGTTACTGCGTCTATTTAGATGTTGGCTGGATATTTATCTTATGTTTGCAGCATATTAAAGTTTCTTTTGATAAAAGCCCAACTTCTCTTGTTATAGCAAGAGATTTTGTTGTATAGAAGACATATGTCTTTAAATTTGAGGTTGGACTGTTATACAAACACAGTTTCCTGTTAACACGTGATTTATATTTACAATGTGGTACATTCTTACGATGTAACTATTCAACTGCAGTGACTATTGCAGTCAAGTTCCTCATGTCACGCATGCACACACACACACGCACGCACGCACGCACACACACACACACACACACACACACACACACACACATATGTGTGTGAACACAGCCAGACACACAACCCCATACACACACATGCACTTTTGCAGATTTTGGTGAGCTATGCACATTTTCTGCTGATCAGTGTCCTGTTTGAACAGGAAATTCATATCTTTTGTTTTGAAAAACATTCTTTCACATTCAGATTGAAAACATGATCTTGAGGAAAATGTTTAAAAAAAATACTGAAAGTGGATTATCTTGTAAATTGACTGTGAAGAAGGACGTGTGCATTCAAAGGGAGAAACCCTCGTGTGTGGGTGAATTGGGGGGGGGGGGGGGGGGGGGTGACCGAAAGGAAATGCTTTCGAGTTAAAACTTATGCAGGCACAAGTTTACGGACTTGTGGTTGGGTAGGGTCACCGCTGCAGATGAGCTGGACCTTAAGGTCATGTTTTTCACTGTGCAATAATGCTTATTCAGCTTTCTCCCTGCAGTGTGTCTGTAAGAGTATCAGAGGAAGCAGCCAGGCCTCGAGGGAATGTTCACTTCATCCAGCTGCTCTTTCATGTGACTGAACTCCTCTCAGCAGCTACAGTCTCTGAATCCCCACAGAGTTGTACTTAAAAAAAAAAAAAAGTTTTTATCAAGGTTAAAGAACACAGACATAAAACGCAGCTGAGTATCTAGGTCTTGAGTGTTTGAGTTGCTGCTTGTATCAACCCAAGGAAACCCTGGGGCGCACTTATACAGTCCAAGCCGTGGGACAGTGTCTTCTGATCAAGGCCAGTGTGACAGAGCCGAAGTTTACTGAATCACAACCAGACAACATCAAATGTCAAGATTTCTGTCCCGATTGTTTTTTTGTTTTTTTTTAATTTTTGCTCAATGAATGAATCCAGTATGTTTTCAGAATCCCCTCATCACCCATAGCTTTTTTGTTTCAGTCAAAAGAAAGCAAGGAGAGTAGAGCCTTTTTGTGCAGGGAGATTGTTGCTAGACAGCGAGGGATGTTCCTGAGGCCAAATTCAGGTTGAAAAATCACACGGAAGTAAGTTTGTACAGAGTGTTACAACAGCTATATCTGTGAATTGTATTAATGCATTCTCTACCGATCAAAAATCATGACTGATAGAAAAGCCCTAAAAAAAAATGTTGTAGGGCAATATTGCAGCCATTCTGTCCTGTTATGAACTCCTCGTGTGAATGATAAAATGTAATGTCTGTTTAAAACTACTCGTGTGCATTTAAACTATGACCTTAAATGAAAGAATGGGAGCATATAATATGCTTATTCATGTTCAGCAGATGGTTTTAAAAAGTAAACACATTCATTTCATAGTAAATGGTTATAAAGAAAATCATAATTCATGATGAAAAGAGAAATGTTATTACATAAGAAATACTGTCCAGTAAAGCCAACTCATTCTTTTAATTGCTGTTGCGTCACAGTAGTACAATGAAAATTTGGATATGATTTTGAGTAAGGCCTTAGAGAGCTGAATTTTGTGATGCCATAGAGTAACAGCCTTGTTTTTATACAGGCTAGGTTTTAGAGTTACCTGGAAAACCCTGTAGATTTTGGATTTGGATTCTCCTTGACGAAGGAGACGATGAGCCACCTTTAACCCTGAGGAGTTGGACCACGATCACCTGTTGTTCCACGGAGGAGACCGTCTGGTCCTCCGTTCCTTCATCCCTTCATCCGAGTGCACCAGTGTGGTAGGACAGTCTAAGCTCTACATCTCTGACTATTTTTTTGTTGAATCAGAGAGCTCTGTTTTGAACTAAACTGACTTGACTGGACCTATCTGACTAAAAAACTGTTACGACCTCAAGACGGCATCATCTTAAACGTTTGGATCCAAAGAACTCGAAACTGTTTGCACTAAAGAGACAATTTTCTTTCATCACCTGTGATATTGATAACAAGTTCATGAGTGTTATGTTTTCGACCTGCTAAGCAGTTATTGTTACTTTGAATGCGCTAAGTATTGCATATGTTGAACCTAAAATGTGAGTGTAAATAGTTTAATGTTTTATTGTTTGTTAAAGTTTATTACACATTTCAGTTGAACGTAACCATACGGCTCCAGTTGATTATTGTGTCTGTTAACTCCTTACAACCTCTCCCTTACGAATCTAGACACTGGTCCACAGCATATTGAGTCTTCTGTTAACCCTGTGTGGGTTACATATCAAACTTTGTTTTATAAAATGCGTGTGGTCTGTATTTGGAGGACAAATGTGAGCTAAAGTTGTCTGAAGTCGTGCTGTGGTTTGCCAGTGTATAACCTCATTTAACGATGTGAAATTAAATGACATGTGCAGTCTCACTTCTTTTTTTTTTTTTTCTGTCAAAAATATCCCAGGAGCGTGTGGCCCAAACCGCACGCCTCTGGGATATTCTTGCTGAGGAAAAAAAAAAGTGAAGTGAGAGTATGTCACAAAGATGCTCAGAGGTTTGTGTGCTGTAAAAACATTTCCATTTGCTTCAGTTCTATTGATAACTTTTTGCTCCTCAGGAGATTTAAATTTAAGTAACACTGCAGGTTTAATCAAGGACCCATCTGAGTTATCTCTCCGACGAGCCACAGATGATTCTTACACAGTTTTGCTTTTTGCTTACATGTAATGCTCACTTAAATTCAACTCTTTGTGGTTACCCTCATGAAGCCACTTGAGTGTACTTCTGTTCAGTCTTCTTGTTTGTGTTCACTTTAAATGACTGTATATTTAAGTAGCTTTCCACTGCCATTGTGATACACAGAGAGTAAAACCAGCACTAACCAGTCTGCTGATCATTTGAATCCTCTTTTGTTTCTACATGTCTAAATAAAGGCATGAATATGTTTATAGTTCCCTTAATATCTTCAAGTTTTTATTTTTAATTTTCTGTAACCACATGGCATTCAGTTACCTCTTTTGATTCCCCTTAAGAAGATTTAAGGTTCTTATAAGAACATCAATTAATCAGTATTTGGATGAAACTATATTAACTATTTGTACACTGAATGAAATAGTCAAATCCAAGATTCCGTGACTGATAATATATATATATATATATATATTATTTTAGTATTCTAGATGTAATGTGCAAAACCTTCTGCACATTTTCCAAATGGTGGTATCTATATATGATAGAAGATTTCCATTAGAATTTAAAATTGAGTTTGGTGCCTCAGAAAAATGTTTGGCAGCACAGCATGAATTCGTAATGGCTGACCGACAGTTGGTCTGCTGACTGCCGACATCAATATGAAGTGTGCTGTTCATGTCACACTTTCTCTGTCAAAGTGCTGTAGACATTGTGGAGACTCAGCTGTGGCGGTCTTCTGGCACAGACACCTCACCTTGACACTGAAGTCCTGAGTAACTGAAGGCAAATATTTTTTCTCTAAACAATCCACAAATGTTTAATCAAAGTAACAGCATGTTAAATCCCAACAATAATCTGGAGCGGTTCCAGTCAGGCACTGAGGCAGACAACCCACAGGAAAATAATCTTTGATCTGAGATTTACAACTGATGGTGTCGGTTATTGTCCTGTTTATCTTGTTACTTGTTGAAAACTCTGAATGACATTAAGGGGAATAATGATCAGCTTCATTAGCGTAAACAAAAAAATATCCTTGACCACATTTTTGTGTTCACAGTGGTCCCATGTTTACTAATGAGATGAAAATGATAATAAGTAAATCTTTATTTAGGCTGATTCTTAGCCAAACACCTCATTCATCTCCAGAATACAAAACCTCTCCAATAACCTATTAATGCAGCAGAGATAAACCTCCCCCCCAGTAAAAATGTCACAACACCCGATGTAAACAGTGACAATGTCTCTGTTTGCGGTCACACTCGTCTTTTCCGTATTTCTCCTTTTACCCTGGAGAATTCTCTTAACACACCACGGCTTTGTCGCTGCCTTCCTCCTGCATCCAAAGCAGTCCAGCCAAGCATGAGATGGTTGTGAAAATGTTATCTCACATACTGGTGACCTTTTAGGGGCACCATGCCAGGCAAACACTCCAGCTGAAAGTCCTGAATAGATCAGTGGTGACCCATGTATTCACTCCCCCCCCCCTCCTCCAACTCGTTGTCACACTTGGTTGAGTGCGTAGAAAGACCTTCTCATTTCAGGCTTCTAATGGCCGCCGCTGGGCAGCCCGAGGCAGGAAGTTACATAGATTCTGGGGGGAAAATTATAAAAAAAAAAAAAATAAACGACCTGCTGCTTCACTGTAGCCATATTTCTGGGAATATATTTCCTGTCACTGCAAAGTCTGAAATTAACTATGAAAAAGAAATGGGAAATGCAGGACATTGTTAAAAAACACTACTGTAGCTGACACTATTCTGGGTAGGAATGTTGCTGAGCTGTCGAGCCTTAATACAAGACGGCAAATAGTGAGATGAATTACCAGAGCGTTTACAGTTTTAGAAGAATGCCATTTTTTTTTATCTTATTACATAGCTTGCTGTCACAGCTAAAAAGGAATGGGGATAATTCATTTTTATTGGATTAAAAAACAACTCTATTAAGAGGAGATATTATTTGTTAAGTAAAAAAATAAAATATTTTAAAAGAACACTGAAGATATTGCTGTTGTAATGTGTTGTAAGGACCTTACAATCTTCACTGCCATAATTACCTATATTGTTATCTGGTGCTGTATAAATGCATTTTAAAAATGAATTTTTAATGCTTTTTTGATGTCAACAAATCCCACAAAAAAGAGCAGAACAAACTGGGGTGGCATGAGCAAAAACATGAGTGCAAGTTTCTCTGAAGTGAAGAAGGGCGAAGGCTTTATGATGTGAGACACCAGGTCATCAGGTGTCCCCAATCTGTCCGATGGCCAGCGGCAGCGTCCTACAACAGAGCTAGAGCGTATAGATCAAAAACAGGCAGGCCATCACACTGGTCCAACTGTAAAGTACGCCTCGTTTATTCCTCTGTGACATAGAGCTCCGTTATTGTCCAAAAACGAACAAAAACACATGAATAAATCATGCTGCTGCGCTGACTAACTTATCCCTTTATTGCCATGAGCATGGACACTGTAATCTATTTTAAATAAATCCAACATACAATTTTCCGGTGACATAAAAACTCATTAATGTACCAAATAATTTGAACGCTGAAAAGTATTCCCTAATAAATACACTGACTTTTACTTGAGTAATGTTTGCTAAAATCTAGTATCCTACTGGTCGCTGTGCTTCAGAGTTGCTGTACAAACATGAATAGTGTCCTGACTATAAACACACTGATGACTGAAGCTGTGAGCAATGAATAAGTTTGGGGCTCAGGGTCACAATGGAAACACAGAAGTTGGATAATACTGAGACAGGCTTTGGTCTTGTTATGAGATTTGTTGACCACTAACCAATCAGGAGAAAGGACTCTGGGAAAAGTGTAAACATTGTTCTTTTAAAGTATATTTCGTAACCTACGTTGTAAATATTTGAATTAATGTCGGTTTAAATTTGACCAAAAATTACCAAATAATGCCAGGTCTAAAACTCGAAGGCCTTTTGTTGTGAAAAAGCCACAATGCTCAACACAACCTGAGTTGAAACAAAAATCGAAATACTAGGAAATAAATATTTGACCTCAGTGTTGAAATGAACAGCATGAACCTATGTTCATTACTATTTACTGTTACTATGAAGTGGCAACCAACAGTGATCCTTCACATTCAAATAATACAGCAACCATGTTCACACAGACATGAGAATGGGGACAATAATGTATTTTTTCATTATTTCCTTCATAGTTCTCCCGCTGGTTATCCTGCCTCCCTTCATATTGCTGCTCTGACTGCTTTGCATACCTTCGTCTGTTGTGGTGTCTTGTTACAACACCTTTCTATGTTTTTTCTGGTTTGTCTTCTGTTATACATTTCATGGATCCCACTTAAATGTCTGGAATCTGTTGGGTGTTGTTCGGTCTGGTTGTGGGAGACTCATTGTGCTCCCAGCTGAATCTTCTGCTGCTGCTGCACTTTATTGTAAAGCTGTACCTGTCTTATACACGTTTTTCAATAGATGATGAAGGTGTCTGGTGTGTTTGCACTTGACTTGAGATCAATAGAAAGTGTTACGCAAGATTGCTTGTGCTTTTTTTTTTTTATATAATAACATTTAACTCGACACTTTTCCTTCTCCAGATATGTAGTTGTGTGTTAGTAATTGGAAGGAGACATTGGGTGACATTTTGACAGACATCAAATTTTAACCCTGAAGGCAACACTGCAGGTTTCTTAGAACTTTGAGGTGTCTGTGAATTTCAAGTTTCTTTTCACAATGATATTTCAACTCCTGCACTTTTATTATCCACAAGGAAGTATCTCAGCAGCTATTGAACAAATTTCCATTTCCTCAGTAATTCAAGGTCAAAATTGGAAGGAATCCTATTGAATGTATTGATCTTCTGATTTCTTGTGAAGTGCCACTAGCAGGTCAATTATCTTGTGAAAAATCTTGAAATCTACTGGGCGGATTGGCACTAATTTGATACAGACCCATATCTCCCAGATGATGTATACCAAGGTTGAATGTCTTTATAATTGTTATTTTGTATAACATTCAGAGTTGCATTAGTGTTAAGTCTTTTAACTTGGGTGATTATTTCACTTTTTGTCTGGCACCACTGGTGTTGGCAGCTGCAATCCTGTATGTAGTGGATGTAACTTGTTTTTAAGGATTTCAAAAAAATATCCATTCTTGAAAAGCAAATTGTTCAGACAGCAGATCCTCTCACTAACATTGAGGCATATAGACTAAATAAAGTTTTATGAGGGTGTTGCATTGATAACCTTTTTAAAAACAACAGGAGTCTGTCTCTTTTAATCGCTCCCTTCCTGCAGAGTAAAATAACTGATTAATCATTGTGCATATATTTTTCTTGGACTCCTCTCTTCCTATTTCCCAGGATTCCCTCTTCCTTTGTAATTAAAAACAAATTAAGTAACCAAGTTAAATAGATGGTGGCGATTGCCATATTCAGATATATTCAGATATAACATGAAGTTTTGGAACTTTCAACAGAGACAATTTCATATGGATTACATAAAATAAGCTGGGAATCAAAACTGTAGGATTAAAAGTGGGAAGGCGAAATATATAAGCCCACCTGTCGTATGATGTGAACGGACTTAGCCTGTACATATCCAAGATGCTATTATACTTGGGAGGAGATATGAGTATGAGTGATGTTTCAACGGCGTAGAGTAGTTCTAGCCTGCAGGCAAATCATGTAAGAACATTGAAATGTATTCCTGCCGGTGCCAATGTTTGGTACAACATGTCCAATGCTTTTGTTTACTGGCAAGTACTAGCAAAAGCATAGAAACATCCTCTCAGGCTCCACTGTACTTTTTTTTTTTTTTTTTTTTTCTTTTGAGCTGATTAGCATTTGTTACCCCAAACCCCACCCAACGGTGTTTTGAATTAGTCATGGGAGCATGTTAGCATGCTGAGCTTTGCATGTAGCTCAAAGCATCGCTGCCTAAAAAATGCCTGGCAGGGCTGCAGACTTGTTTGCACATAAGAGTACATATTTAGAGTAAACAATTAAAGGCATGCTGTTACAGTGTCACTTGACACAACTCAAACCACAATTGGCATGCGAGGTCAGAGTGCAGTCACATGAGAATCATGCTCTTTTCACGCATACAGTATATAATCAATGTGCCGGAGGCAAGCAGACCAACTCAGAGACAATTAGCTGCTGAAAATTGTACCTTTAGATGAGCTTCAAGTCATCTCGTGATCACAAACAGTTGATAAGACCATTTGTTGTACTAATGTAATAGTGATATTTTAATAACTTCAGTGTTTCTGTTCCATCTTGTTTGCTCTTCATTGTTTAGTATAGACACCGCGTGTGGTGGAACCAGTCTGAACTAGATAAGACGTACTATTGCCCTGTAGAGTAATCTTGCAAAGTTGTAATTTTCTGCAGTGATGAATATAGTTTAAGCTGTGCTAGTATTGCCCTGTGGTATAAATAGACACTACGAATGTTGAGCTAAAATCACGAGTTTACTGTGTTCCTGCTCCTGGGCACCACAGCTAAATATACAACTGCCATCTAAATGTGTCCCATTACTGTCTTCCAATCTCTAATTCTGCTGGGCTAAATAAGTCCCTCTGTCTCTTTTAGTAGCAGGGAGTCTTACTAATTACCATTTCAAACCTCTAGTTTGGCTTCCATGTTCCCTCATTATATCTGATGGGGAGTCTGGCCACTTTGGGAAGAAGGAAACGAGCGTTCAAAGCAGATGCAGAGCTCGAGTGAAATTACACGGTGCTGCTCGAAACGACACAATCACAAAGCAACAACAGTGGCTTCAGTGGTCAGAGTGGTCACACACACAAACACAAACACAAACACAATCTTGTTCTGTATATCCTCTGGTTTGAGGTGTCCCATATATGTTGGAGATGCAAAACAAGTTGTCTCACTGCATAATGAATACATCCATGCTCTCTACCAAACCATACCGAGGATGAATTATGTATCACAAACACTGACTACTGACTACCAATCACACTGCACATGTCCGCTGCCTACCTGTTGTGCTTCTCATACTTCAGTATAACGAGAAGAGCTCGTGCTGTGAAATTATCCAGGAGGCCAAGGCAATTTTCATTCAGTCCTGCACATCATGTTAATAGCATTTCACGATATCTTTTTGTCATGCAAATCCTCATTGCCTGAAGCCTCTCAATGGATTAGACAGGTTCTTTGTCACTGAGGCTTACGGCATGTTAGTGTGTTTAGGCTTCCTGTATCATAATACAGCTAAACCGGTGAGAGGGTGGGAATTATGGGTAAAAAAATAAATATTGTCTTCTGCCTACCAGTCCATTGATTGGATCTTTATTGCTGAATTTTGATCGGTATGTGCTGTAGTACCATCTGAGTCTGATCACATTGCATTGGATCTATAAGTTTGTCTTGTGTATGGGTGAAGAGGAACTGCTAACCCGGGCATATCGTATCTGTGTGGAGTTGCAGGCATGCTGGGAGTTTCACAGAGGAGGAATCACACTGTCAAACACACATTCAATCTGGATAATTACCGTTGGTTCAGCTGTCGTCTCTTTTGATGATGTTGTTGTTGTTGCTGCATAAAAAAAACTGAATGGTTATTAGGTATTTCTTAACAACCTGAGTGGAAATCCAGTGATAATTCCAGTATGGGTTTCATGCGCTGTGCAGCTAGAGAGGGAGGATATACGGAAAAGAAGTGAAAAATCTCATCCTACTCATCCAGTAAGCCTTTAAAGAGGGCTTTGCTTCATCTCACTGCCAAACACTTTGATACATCCTCTTTGAAAATAACTGGAAAAAAAAAAAGCTGGAACAGAGTGATTTTAAGGGGATTCTAAAGGAGAGATTTGTGGTTATTTCACATCTCCTTTTCAGCATGAAAAAATAAAAAATAAAATATTTTGGAGGTAATGAAACTTGTCAGGAATAATGAAATAGCTCAGAGCAAAATCTGAAATCAGTCTTTCAAATGTTTTAAGTTTTCCGTGTTGTTCTTTAAGATATGTAAAAAAAAGAAAAAGAAACTGTGCTGCAACAGTCAGTACCACTCATAATCTGAAAGCATGATTAAGCAGTAACTATTTGTGCAATGCAGGAAGTGCTCTATTCAGATACGCAAGTATGTACGCAAGAGTGTCATTAGAAATGCCTAGTAATCTTTTAATACTTTAAGTATTAAAAGATTACTCACAATATTGCCCATGTTACACTATTATAGCCTGTGATAAATTATTGGATTATTATTGTGCAAGTACCATTTTACTGCTGCAGTTGTTAAAAGTGAAGCTAATTGTAACTATTCAGACTGTTGTATAGCTTAATCTGTAAAAGTAAATATTTTATAAGCTCATCAAATGTCGTAAATATTTTCTAAAACTTGGTGCAGCTGTAAAGTAGCATGAAAAGAACCACCAATCTGAATTACAGTGATGTAGCTGAGTAGATGTACTTATAGCTATGCATCAGTGAGCACAGCATGGGGTGACTCTAATTTGAGAGGCACTCGGTGAGAGCGCCACATGGTGCATGAACTATAAGGTATGCAAAAGTATACTGCAAGAGGAGACAGAACAGGTCGCCATGTTTGAATCCGAAAGCTTTGTTTTGTTTATTTTCTGTCTTTTATGATGAAGCAAAATTTAGTACGCAAGCCAAATTTCCCACGTCAGACACCTAAAGTCTTTGGTGTCTGTATGTACTGTACTGTGGGCGTGCGAGATTAGCTGAAAACAATACGATGTAGGCGTTTGCATCTAAAAGTAGATTTGCTCCGGGCCTGGTGTGAAGGCAACTGTTCAATTCCTACAGTTGGCTGACAGTGAAAGTATCACAGTATGTGTGTATGTATCTATACATGTACGTGGGCTTTTGTGTATGCACTGAATTTATTAATGAATACAAATGCAGACATGTTAAATCCACAACATCCTGTTTGGAAGACAGCAGAGGGTGAAATCTCGCAAAGCAGACCGGCCATCACACACAGACCTGTCCATCAAATACTTGGTCGCCATGGAAACAACCTAGTTCCAAACTAGCGCAAGGCGGGTGCAGCAATATAATGGAGGACCAGACAGAGCCGTGGCTGCCTGGGGATGTGTCGCTTTAAAGGCGACCACCCTCATCCTTGTCTTTTCCAGTTAGACAGAATGAAGCTGCCTCCGATACCCAAAATATACACAGCTAGAAAACCAGCTGATGTGTGCGAAATTTCACACTGTTGCTCTGTGAGAGGGTGTTGTTGTTTTATAAATTAAATGAATGCTCAGGCTTAGGCCGCACGGCACCTCTTCTAACGTTTCTCTGGAAATGATAATGGAGGTTTAGAGAGGTTCACACAAGAGTTTCAAAGAGCTCAAGAAGACTTATCTTATCAACAACATGTAATCAGTAAAGGCATTACATCCAGCTTACATCAGTCAGATCGCAGGCAGATTACAAGCAGAGACAGAATATAAAAGAGAGAGGTGGAGAACAGGAGAAAAAGAAGGAGACAGATGGAGCCATCTTACTGAGCCGCTGTTAAAAATGGAACACTAAAAAAGAAACCGACAGGCTGGGTGAGACTGTCATGGGATGACAGTACAGTTTCTAAGGAATGGCAGGAGTGTGCCATCAAACTAAAATCTCATCAGCATGGAGACGAGTGTGACCTCGCACTGCAAAACATGTAAAAAAAAAAGAGACTAATTGTAGTTTCCAAAAGTGTGAAGCCCTTGCAGCAAATACAGTGAGGAGAAAATAAAAGCTCAACACAGTGCTGAAGCCCGGGAGACAGGAAGACTACTCAAAGTGACAAAAGGTGAGCAGACGCACTGTGCAATTGCCGTATGGTGAGGCTGTGGGAGTGGGACTGTCATCTCCCAGGAAGTGACAGGTACAGTGTAAATAAATCTCAGGGAATCCTCATGGGGTCCAACACTGCGGCGAAAACAGCAGCACAAATGAATATAGCTGCAAGTGATAGGAATAATGGTCCAAACCTTAAACTGCATTTACGCACACAAATGTTCCATATTCACACCAGGATACAGGAATCCTTTTCATAGTTGAGCTGTTTAAAAAAAAAAAAAAAAAAAAAAAAGCCAAAATGAGAGAAATTATGAGGCTTTACACCCCTACAGAAACATCTGAACATTACCTGAAAACGTTTACACCTCTAACAATCTTTAGTGATTTGATCAGACGTCCTAAATGTTACCCACTTTTAGTTTTAGGTGGCTGCTCGTGTCCCCTGTCAATGAAGCAGAAGGTATGAATGTGGAATAACAGTGCCTATAGAAAGACTGTCTGTTAAAGTGTCTGTGCCATTCTTGGGTTGTTGAGTTCATCCAATGTTGAGCACTGGAAAAAATATTGAAATTCAGGAATAGCTGTTATATGAACACATCCATCATCCACCAGTCGTCCTAATGCACATATAATATTTAGGTGGAACATAGTAGATGTGGGAGTGAAGCAAGTCAAAGGAAGGCAGAAAAGCACTCGCCCACCTTACCTTTCAACCAAATTAATCCACAACAGCTTTTCCTCTTCATCTTTTTTGATAAGTGGCGAGGGCATTATCTCGCTGATGTGTTTCTGTGGCGGTATTTCAGCTTTGCCTTCTTTTATAGCTCTGTGGTTGTGAACTCTTCTGAATATAAGGCATAAGAGGAGCAGGGTCAACAAATATATTAAGACAGCAGATTGATTTGTTTTGCACAGAAATGAAGTCACCGTGTGTTTTCAGGTTTCTCGATGTGGCCATAGTAATTCATTATTACTTTGTTTGCTCTTTGTTTGGATTAATTCAGTGTGGTGTCCGTCATCCTTGGGCTCCTCTTGGAGTCGTCTGCCCAAGACTTCTCTTTCAACATTTCCGTATCACTTGAATGTCTTTGTGGGGTTCGGGGAGGTTTAAGTGGTTCCTGTGGGCTGTTGTCTCCCTCTCTTAAATCTGTTTTTGGATTCATCATCTACAGAGCTTCTCTAGTTCAGCTTTCCCTCGTGTGCCTTTGTGTCTGCTAGTTTGGTGTGGTAGTTTTGGGAAGAAGATCTAAAAATGAAGGTTTCTGCAGCTCAAATAATATTTGGGGTTTTCTTATAATGATCCCCCCCCAAAAAATCTGCTCTCATTTACAATGATGTTCTAAAAAGATTGAGGAATTCTGGAAAGATCTGCAGTGAAACTCGCTCCGGTTACAGCAGCATTATGAAGCGGGTAAAATATTAAATAAGCACACCGAGTGTCCCAGGTATAATATTGATGTCGATAGGACAATTAATAATTCAAAAAAACCATCACATTATTTATTGTTTCTACCATCTCACTAACACTTTATTATTTTACAAGTTCTTAGAAGAAGCCCTTTGCTCGATAAATAATTCCATACTTGACTTATGTATCATTCATAACTCCCCCACTCTCAAAGTAACTCTCACAGCTCCAACATGTTGGAGAGTCTGAATGCTAGCGACTCCAAACACAAAAACTCGACATCTACTTATACACACATTTTCTGTTCAATGTACATTTCTAGAAATAACTTTTACAACAAGGTCTTAAAATACATAAAATTCAGAGTGTTGTAATCATATTTCCAGACTCACATTCACATGCATTACCAGCAGAGCTTTTCTTTCCTATGTTTGCACTCTGCAGAGAAGAGCTCATCAGACCCATCAAATGGCCTGTAGCCACCAGATATAATTGTCTTTGTTCACAGCGTGTTCAGGGCCAAGTTACCCTCTTGTTGTTTTTTCACGACATCGTTTTCTGTTTACTGAACACACTATATAAGGACTGACTATGGACCTAAATAAAATGGTGTCATCCCTCAATCTGTCAACCCCTCGTCAAGCTTCTCCTCCAGCGTTTTGTTAACGTGAACGAGACCATTAACTCTGCTTTCGTTATACGTTGACGCACAGAATTTCCAAATTGGTTGCGATATTGCGTTCAGGGGAAACAAATGGCACAAAATGACCGGGATATTGAATCCTTACAACACCCGAGCACATCAGTGTGTCACCATGGAAACCGTCACGCTCCTGCAGGTTTCTAATGCCCACAATTAGTTGAAAAGAACAACAAAGTGGCGTAGATTAGAGAGACGGCCAGATGTTCAGATATGAATTTAGCGGTGGCTGAAAGCTTTGACTGCACTGTGATTCATCTCAATCAGAGCTATGAGTCTCAGTGATGATTATACAGGTAGAAATGATAAGAGCAGGGCTGCTGGCGCATACAAAAAGCCCACAGTACATGTGCATAGGAAACAGCAGGAGGGATGTCAGTGCTCACTTTATCAAACCTTTTTTAGCATCATAGCCTGCAAAAAGAGTTTTTTTTTTTTTTTTTTTTTTTTTTTTTACATAAACGGGAGACTTTAGGGATCTGTGCACAATAGTAGCACTAAGAAGGCTGCTTTCTATATTCAGTTTGGAGATTTTTGTCTCTTTTTTTTGTATCCTTTTAAAACATCATCAAAGGTGTAAGGAACAAGAAATAGTGTGTTTGTCTACTCTCATGTAAGATCTACATGTTAGCATGCCCAGCTACGGAAACCTATAAAAATCTTACGAGCTTTCTGAATTATTTTGTGGGGAAAATGGTTTTGTTCGGGTGCAACACCTCCACTGTGTGGGAAGCCCGTTTTCATTTCCAGAGCCTCAAATACTTTTGTTTTGTGGAAGCTGTTGATGTCAGAGAGATGTACACACGGTGCCCTTTGTTGTCTGAATCATACGCACAAGGTACCTTCTATCTTATCACCATTATTAACCTTGTTGAGGACGGTCACGTGACAAAGAGCTGTAAAGTCCATGTTATAAGGAAGTCATGGCTGATTGGATGGAACGATTCCAAGACTTTCCATTGAGAGACAGGTGTTGGAGTCCATGACAAAGGAAAAGTCAACATGGATTTCTTTTAAGTAACATTACATATTCAACTTGCGTAACATACATTAAGTAACTTCAAGACGTACGCACTGTTTGTCCTGTAAAAGTACTTTTTTAACCCAAACCATGATCTTTTCCTAATCCTACATGGTTTTTGGTTCCTAAATGTAAGAGACCTTGTGCATACAGTATATTAGACAGGAACGGCTTTAATAAAACAGACGTATTTTATGTTGTGGGAGTGAGAATGAGTTGGTGTCCTGGTCCAGCGGAGGTTTATACACCAACCCTGAAGAAAACCAAAACTGCTCCAATCAAATGTGGAGGATAAGGAAGATATAAATATGTAGATATTGTGCATACATACATGGTATTAACTTACCCATAAGGGAATAAATACACGAGATTAAAACAGAAATACAAAATTTTGTCACATTTGATCATTTGAATATTACCTACATTTCTTTGAAAACATTTTTTTGGTGCATTTAATTGCCTATGAATTAATTTATTTAGTCATTTATTCGCTTCTTTATATAATATTTGATTTTGGCAGTTTCAATCGTCCAAATGAGGGATGATGACGTTTGGCAAACTCCACCACCTCGATCTTATACTCAACAACTTTCTGTGGTAAAAAGTTGAGACTAAAATGAAACTAACAGGCATAACCTTAACCTTCTTGTTAAAATAGTTTTTTAAGCATTCAAACAGGGTTAACGTCAAAACTAAATGATCCGTCTGGTCTTACATTTTTTCTTACACTCTATCTACGACTGAACTTGGCAAGTGGCTCACAGCTCTGTTCCTTTACTTCCATGTTTTATACACGAATCATGAACTTGGAGGATTCTGCTGTGCTAAAAATAAAAAATAAAGGTGCAAGATACACTTTCATGGACACATCTGTTTGCTTTTTCAGTCATGATGCACATGTGCCCACCTGGTTACACACCTCCCTCCCTCATTCCTTTTTGGTTGTCCTCCACAAAGGCTGCAGAATAATAAAGTGTTGCTGATTGACACGCACCTGGAGGAGGAGGATAAGCACCTGAGTCAGGTGTGCAACAGAGAGCTGCTGACCTGCTGCGTGGCTGCTGGGATGACTGTAGGAGACATTTCAGTACAGGGGTCTTAACACACTGCTCTGGGCCAGGAACACACTTCCCCAGCCCCCTCACACTCTCCATTTTTCAGTCACAGTCTTTGAGTACACCAGAGTTCATGTGAGTCATCTGCTTCCAAACGCCCCGCTATTGAGCTTCACTTTGAAGAGAACAGTGTGTGCAATGGAGCCAATGCCTCTGGTTGCTTTATTTTGAGGCAACATTTCGGTGATCTGTGCCAACTCCCTGATCCATATGTGTATCTGGATCCTTGTGTGCATGCTGTTATTTGAGGGGAAAAGTTAGCAGCTTTTCCACCAGTATAAATGCCCCTTTGTATTCTGAGAGTCCATCCGAACATAATTTCAGTGGGTAAAGAGGATGTTCCTTCAGTAAACATGGGGTTACTTTCCAGTTGGTGTTATGGTTCAGCGACAGCTAGTTAGATCTCTTTGTGCTGTGATTTATTATTCATTGGCACATTCGGCCGTGCAGCAGTAATTGCAGCATGCAGCCGTAGCGCCTGCATCTGATGGAGCACAAATGAATAAATAAATCTAGATGGCGGATCTATTTGAACGTTTGACATTTACTGATGAGGCACTTAAGAGAGCAGCACACAAATGTACAACCTGCATCACACTGGCTCATCTCGGCATTGCATAATGATGCAAAATACAAACTATCGCTCCATATCTGAGTGTAGCTGCTCTGCGACAAAAGTATACTCAACATAACACTGTTGTTTTGGGGGTTTTTTTGGCATATTTTGCACTGTTTTCTATGTTTTGCACTGCTCAGAGTCACACAAAGCCACAGTGGGTCTCGGCTCGAGTCGCATATTTTCTTTTTAAGTGGGAACATGAATGTTCGCTAAACTCAACGACAATGACGGTCCCGCAATCGTCATTTTAACCCTTTCTCTAAACTTTATTCAGTCATTTTTGTAATTACATATGAACCAAATCATTGTCAAATCCTAAAACATATTTATTTTTCAACAGTGATTTTTTTGTTTTGTTTTGGAAGGCACAAGAAAATAATCTTCCTTCCAACACTGCACAGCAAAATTCTGAGATCAGAAATCATCCCAGTGTTGTGTACATTCATACGAGGCCTGACTGCTTATAACAACCAAATGTTGACTCTTAAGTACATCCGTGACTTTAGACAAAGCAACTGATAAGACACGTGCAGCTCAGTATTGAATCAAAAATCTGTTTCAAAGATACAGAATTGATCATATCATATTGTCATATGTTTGTTTAGTTGTGGTGATTCAATACAAAAATTTAGGTTAAGAATTTTTTAAACTTGGGATTCAAATATTAGTCTTTAAGTGTATACTTAAAGCTTCTGGACCCAATAGTGAGAGGAGTTAGTGCAAAAGCACATAATTGAGTGATTTGTTAGAAAAGAAAATAACAAAACTGAAGTATATCTACATCTAATAAACTCTGTCTGACCCTACTGGAAATCTTATAAACAGAAGACCGACCAGAAATTTAAAACATGAAATATGAAATCAACATATATACACAAATCCTTCCTTATTTCATTCAAAACAACCATATCTCCTTTCAGTTTCTGGTGTGGTGAAAGCCATTTACGTCCTCTTATATATTACTATAAAAATACTCTGGTTACTTGGCTCAAAATACTGGAGTATTTAACAAGACCACAGTGACTGTACTAACCACCCTGTTCTTCTTGTCAGAGACGCCGCAGTCTAAAAGCTGTAAAGTTTTTATGTACCCACATCATCCTGTAAAGACACCTGAGGTCCTCAGAGACTCAGTCTCGGTTTCAGTTTTACAGTAGCTGCGCTGCAACTGTTATGTAACTCCCTCCTGATGTTTGATAATTATCTCGCTCATGACTTAAGAAACAACATGAAACAAACATCCAGCACCAGATTTGTTTTAATTTGATTTCCCTGCATGTTGGGAGTGTGACAGTGGGTGTGCTGTGAGTAATGTTCAGATTCACTATTTCTATTTTTGTCCATCACCATCCAACAAAGCACTCCGGATCAATTGTTTAAAGCGGTGCTTCTTCACCAGCTGGGGGTCAAAGGTCAACTCCAAGAGGTCACAAGATGAATCAGAGAGGTTGCAGCACGACTGATGCAATATGAAAAAACAACAACACGCAAATAGTTGTAACTCATTAATAGCAGAATGTGTCTTTTTGTTGAACGCTCCTTCAATCACTTGAAAGAAACAGACTGAGAACTGCACCGCTTATAAAGACAAAGGCAACAATATGTAACCTGAGATGTGGGATCACAGAATGATGCTTTACTGGGAGGTAAAACCAACGATGTTGGGGGTTCGATCACAGCTCCTCCTGTCCACATGCCTAAGTGTCCTTGAGCAAGACACTGAACCCTAAAAAAATTGCTCCCGATGGTGTACCATCGGTGTGTTGTAAGTCGCTTTGGATAAAAGCGTCAGCTAAATGAAATGGAAATGGAAAATGGAAATGGAAAGGAGCCGAAAAGACTGAATAACTGGTTTAAGGCACTGGATAAATAAAGCAGGTTCACTTCTTTCTTTCCTTAACTGAAGGTCCGTGTCCTTAGACAGTGTTATAAAAACCAAACTGGCATCATTTTTCAAAGGTTTATGGACATGGAAAATTCACGAGAGAGAGGCCAACAATAAGGAGACTTATTTCTTAATTCTCTAAAGTGTCTCTTAATCATAGAGCCCGAGATGATTCAGTTTGGTCTTTCAGTTTTGCAGCTGTTGACAAAAATGTTTTAAGGTGGAAGTTTAAAAAGGGTTTTATGGGAGGTCCTGAGTCAGACTACATCCTGTCTGGGTTCATTCACAAGCAGGCAGTGAAATCAGGAAGGCAATGACTTTTCTAAATTTACTGGCTGTGACTTTATATTTACTGAACTGATGAGAGTGGTATCATCCTGCCACGTGACTTCTAAGATAGCAAATTTGCCCAAATGTCCTTTAACTCGTCAGTTTAGGATTTATAAATAAATAAATATAATATATACATGAATATATATAATATATAAATATACATTTTCTTGCTGCATAAGATACAGGTACTAGTGGAGGGTGAGATCTTTTATTTAAGGAAAAGTAGAAATACCACGATAAAAAAATAAATACTGAATTACAAGTAAAAGTCATGCATTCAAAATCTTATTTAAGTTAGTGTTTGCAAAATTTACTTAAAGTATCAAAATTAAAATGACTTATTATGCCAGATGGCCCATTTTGTTAGGAAATAGGTGTCTCATGTAAATTACTGGAATATTAGCCTACATCATTGACATTTCAACACGAAGCCTCTAGTTTATGTTCCTCATTGAATATATAGAAACTGATCACATAATTCAGGTAGGATATAAAATACTGATCTGAAAAATAACTAGTGGAGAAGAAAGTACAACATTTCCCTCCTAAATGTTGTGGAGCTGAAGTATAAAGTATGATCAGATGGAAGTAGTCAAGTAAAGCACATCTAAATTGAACTTAGCACTTCAGTAAATGTCGCTACTTAGTTACTTTCCACTGAATACAGTTCAGTTTCTTGAATCTCTCAAATTCATGGTCAAGATGGGTTTCCCTCCTCCTTCCCTTTCTTCCTTCCCTCCTTTCCTCCACCCTTCTCTCCTGGCCAACATGCCTCCTCGGTGCCTCACAAGAAAAAAAAAAAAAAAAAAAAAAAAAATCAACCTTCACTGACTCCGCCCTTCAAACATCGGATGTGGTTGCGGGGAAAAGAAAAAAAAAAGGCCAGCAACAATGTGACAGACAACACAGCCCCTCCGCTTCGCTCTGCTCCGCTCAGCGTAGTAGTGGATATCTTCACAGGGAACAGAAGCGAGCCAAAGCGAGCCGCATGCTCGCTGTGCAACAAGGCGGACGGGAGGAAAATGAACCGCCGGACAGCAGCAGCAGCAGTATCATCATCATCATCATCATCCAGAGAGGACCGACACATTATTTAGGTAAGGCTTTGTTCGCTTTCCATTCAGATCTGCATTTGCAAATTCAGAGCGCTTTGTGCAGGACGTGGAGCAGCACTAGGGGAGGATGTGCAGGCACGATGTTTGGTTTCAAACGATTCAATATTCAGGATTAGACTAGATCAAACATGAACATGTAGCATGAACCGCTTTGCATCCGCTACTTCACCGGGTAATCACCGGAGGACGCTCATTTAAACTGCAGCTCATTCAGTCACCACGCGGCTCTTTAAAGAAAAAAAAACAACAAAAAAAACGGGTTTAATTATCAGGACCGTTGACAGACGCAGCGGAGTTCACGGTTAATCAATCAGTGACGCTCCTCATTGATTATGTTTTTTCTGCACAATAAAGATACTGAGTTCATTCACAGCTCGGTGTGAAGCCAGGCCTGCACATTGCTCCACAACTTGAGAAGCTGCAGAGGTTTATTGTTCCCCTGGCACTCCGTTATAATGAAACCTCTTGATGCACATGGTGTGGAGCTCCACGCACAACAGGACACCCCGTGGAAGACGAAATCATACAATGACATTGTAACGTGTCCTTTTTAACCGACTGATTATTAGAGACACCATGTGTATTCCCATAATGTTATATTGTACATATAAGGGAAATTGCAGTTTCACTTATGCTCGAAACTACCTGCTCCTGTTCCCCTGAAGAAGTTAATTTAAGCAGCAGTGTTGTAGTGCTTGACAAGCTTCTTTTTCAAATGTGCTTCTTCCGCCATCAATACACTTTCACAGGCCGTCCAGACTCACAACTGTGGCAGGCGTTTGTTTGCCACAATTTAATTAGCAACAAGCAGATAACATCTCTGTTTTCAGGCCCCAAGTACTTTAAATGAAACAAACACGTGCTGTGTTCCTAATCGCCTTCACATGATTGAGAGCAGCAAATGCATTTGAAAGCAGAGGAAATCACCCAAGTGTCAACAGCAATTGAGCTTTTTGTTTTTATGTGTAGGGTGGGTTCTTCTTTCAAGTGCTTTGACTTGTCTGATATCAGGAAGTGGAAAGTTTATCAGTCTTTGCTGCCAGGGCTTCTCTGAATGGCACTGAAACACACCATTACCTTCAAGATCAGCAGCAGACCTAAGGATTAGTCTGAAAGTCATTGCAAAAAGAATACACACACACACACACACACACACACACACACACACACACACTTCACTGTAGTCCACTGGAATCAAAGGCACCAGTCTGTTCTTTGTGTTTCCCTCTCTGTGCAGCATAAACAACACGGGGGAGAAAATTCAAAGCTTCTCTCCAGGTTGTAGTGACATTGCGTCAGAAAAGTTTTATTTTGTTTGTGTTTGTGTGCGGCTCCTGAATAATTATATGCACTTCGGTTTTCAAAATTTTCGGAGAGGTTATGACAAGGACAAAAGTTGAATTGAGTGGACAGTGTTTTTTATATGTGAACTAAAAATGTTGCTACCCCCCTCAAGCTACGCATTATGAATGTGCTATTGGGCACCTGATAAAATCATATATTCACCACTGAAAGGATTGTGATGTCTGCTTGAATGCTCTCACACGCAACTGTCTGATTACTGTTTCGCACTGGCTAGCACCTCTTTGTCTCTGCAGCTGGATATTTATTGTGTGAAATGGGCCGCCCTCCCTCTGCGTCTACAGACCGAGTACAGGTGTGCAGGAAAACTGCTTTTATTGGAACACGCTAACAACGTTCCTCGATTATTCTACCATGGCAGACCACAGTGTTGCAGACCTGAAGCCATTTTCCACACAGATGTGTGCTGTTTTTTTTTTTTTTTGTAGTTCTTCACCAGCCACATTTCTGCCTGGCAGGTTGGTAGTTTGCAGCATTGTGACACAAGGATACAGGAATAAAAGAGGAAGAGAGATTGTCTGCCCACTGACATTTTTTTTGGAACACAAAACATCTTTATATATTAGAAAATAACACGATATAGCAGACAAAACCCATTATTCCCTAAAGTTATATGAACAGAAGAAATGCACAATGAAAGAAAAGACTGCAGCCCATTCAGGATCCAAACGTTGTCCAGAAATCAGCAAGTAATTCATATTGCTTTTCGGCATAGTGAGCATTGCGCTTGATAAGATAACTCTTCTTCAGTTGTTCTGCTCCCTTCTAACCTCTGATTATTGTGGAATTGACACACACAGCGGCGCATGTGGACACGCGGCTGCAGCCGGCTGAGAAGGGGTAAACAAGGATAAATTAAAGCAACGATCAGGGTGTAACAGTTGTGAGAAAACAGTGTGAGAATTGTCATTCACACTGCAAACAAACACCTCAGTTTTAGAAAGGGATATTTTGAGGTTGATTTGTGTTTTTTTTTTTTTTAAGTCACAGAACAGCAGTGAGAAAATGCTGCTCTAAAAACACTAGTTAATAAAATGCATAATTGCAGTCAGTGATGACCCAATAACAGAGTTAAACTCAAAGATTGACTACTCTCATTAGCATCAGATGAGAGGAAGGCTGAGAGGGGAAGTGATTCATGTGGAAGAGTGTGGTGAAGAGACATTCTTGATCAGATAGTGTTTAACATCAACCTCAGTAAGTTATACTCAACACATCATTAAACTAATGTTAAACAGTGGTGCCATGTTAGTGTTCAGGGTGTCTGTGTGCGAGTGACCGATTGACATCACAGCATTTGGAGGGAAAATAGAAAATGGTCAGAAAAAGTAGTGGTTAAGCTTCAGGGATGTATTTCTTGTGTCTGCATCACACTGTAAAGAGATACAGGCTTGTTGTCTCTGAGAGACAGATGTGCAGCAGTCGATCTGTTCGCCAGCAGTGCAGTGAAGCACCTTTTTAATATTGCACCACTGCGGCCTTGAAGCCGCTCAGAACAAAGTCACATTGATTTAAGTATAAAATGATACCGCAGATTGTCACAGTGAGGTGAAAAATGGCCACCTTAAAATTAGTTTTTTGAATTGAATGATTTTTTTTTTTTCAGTCCGTTATTATTGGTTTAAAAGAGTTTGTATTACATCAGCAGTTTGTGTTCCTCTCCTTTAAAGTTGATTTGGAGTCCTTGTTAGCAAACAGTTGCCAATTTACTCATCCGGACGTTTTGGAGCAATTCATTTGGAGACATTTTTATCGTCACTTGGTGAGAATTTATCTCAGTTTTTGGTCTCTACCAACTTCTGGAAATATCTGCCTGTTTAGCTCCTAAATGATCCACTGTGTTTACAAGTTACGGTGTCTTTATTTACACTGTGTGACAACAAGAGCAATCCTGTAGGTTTATTGTGTGTCACATTGTGTGAGATAGGTCTGATTGAAATCTTGGTGTCAACTATGTCAGACTGTCAGTCCAAATCTGTTTTTTTGTCATATCCAGATTGTGTTCGGATGAATTTTTGAAAGTCTGGACAGTAAAAATACACGAAAAATAAAAATGTTTGCAAACCAGATTTTTGAAATAGGATTCCAAACAGATTTCTACACACATGTCTTGGTCCGGTTGCTCTGATCCGATTTCTCAAGTCGTTCACAATGTGACGGAGTGAGCAGAGTTCATGCTACCACTAACAGAGCGGATTAGAGGGTGTAGATTTTGTTGCTATGGAGGAGAAGAACAACGGTATGTTGACAGACGCCCAAATAAATAATCTACTGGCTTTATTTCTGTGTTGGAAAGCCCAGACAACAGTGATGTGTACGTCGTTACTACGGCAACCCATGCAAATAGGTTGATGACGTATGACGAGGCAAATCTGATGGACTCACTTTCAAATAATAGTGCGAACAGTCTGTCCTTTCTTAAACAAATCTGATTTTCCTTCAGTCTGAACAAAGCCATAGGCACGGCAGACTGTAGGACTGTGTTGGCAAGAATCTGTCTATACAGCAGTTAGACTATATTGTGATAAATTGCAAAAAAAACAAAAACAAACATATATATATATATATATATATTTTTTTTAGGAAGTGTCGTGGTACAGCTACTTCCTGTCTCAGTTTATGTTGTTCTGTTGGAATGGACAAGTCAAATGACTGAAGATGGATGACAACACTGCCAACTAGTGGTTGGGAGTTTAAAAGCAACACAAAATTAACCTCTGTCTGTCGCAAGTCTTTGCATGTAAACAATTAAAAATCCACAGTGTTTTTGAGAACCAAGACAGTTTCACAAAACGTATTTCTGTGACGCACCTGCGTAAGATTGTGCGATAAAGACATGGTGAATCGTATCGCTATGACGTAAATATAAAAAAAGAATATGAGCTGAGGGACCTCATCACCTTGCACTTATACATCATTCTGACTGTTTTCTTGTGTCACTTTATGTTTGATCTGGTTCGTACATGTGGGTTGTAGCTTCAGTCCCACTGCCAGAACTTGTTCTTAAATTTCTTTGATCATCAAAGCACCAAGTCGGCCATCGGTGGAGTATCACAGTTACGCATGTTTCACTGTTTTTGAGTTACAACCACAGATTTTTAGCACCTTTCTTTCATGATTGTAAACTTCCATCTCAGACAGCCCGAAATCAATCAGTGTAGAGGCGCCTTTAGTCTCTTACTGTGCTGATCTTGTAGACTACGGTGGGTTGTTTGGGCTTCTTTTTACCGCCTGTGGTCAAAATCAGCTGAATGAAAGCGGTAAGTGAACCAAAACGGTAAAGTTGCAGGATAAATGATTTCTCGAGTATCAATAAAGTTTGAATGAATAAAACTCACTCTAAAGCCCTGTAAAACTGAACGTTGCAGATCACTGTGAGCAATCACTTTCACGTCGTTGTTTGATCCAGTTATTGTATAAATAACAATTTCAGACACTTCAAACATAAAAATTTGGATTTTCTGTGAATCTGAATTTAGTGCTGAGTATCCTATGACTTATAAAATAACAAAGGCTAAACTTTTGAGTCGATCTGTCGGCTTCTTTTCATTAGTTAATCCTAAAAATGCTCCCATAATTTCAGCGTTGGCCACAGCCTCAGGTAGAGTTTCCTTTTTATCTGTTCCTGACTGTACATGTTGAGATCCAGCACAGAGGAATGGAGTGACTGTATGGGCAGGGTGCTCCGGGAAGGTGGAGGTGTAATTTCAGATGCGTTCTAACCGACCAGAACAGCAGTTATCTGAGCTCAGCCTTCAAAAGCAGGAGCGCTGGATTCATCAAGACCAGCTGCGCCCCTCACTCCTGCCCGGGTGTGCGAGCACTCGGGACAGGGCTCTCCATGAGAAACACATGGACGTCCATTGTAATTAGCCGTCTTCACAACATTGTAAACTTCCTGAGAGGAAACATTGTTTGGGGCACAGTTTTTGTGCGAGTTGTCATATGCCGCTCGGGTTCCTGATGTTGTGTCTTCTTAAAAAGGGACATGGGATGTGTGAGCAGCTTATTGTAGCATAGCTTTCATAGTTGTGCTATAAATCCCTCAGATGCTGCTAATCTCAGTCTGTGTTTAGAAGCAAGTGTCCAGAGTTCAGACAGATTATAGTGAGGTTAAGCTGTCTGAAAATGGCTGTTGAGTTGTAGATTAGTGGGTTTGTTCTCCAGGCAGTTAAACACCATTTTTTGCCACAAATGCAACAGACTGGGTGCAAAGCACTGATATGATTGAACCCTCGCGGCATCATTTTGAAGCATGAGCATATGTAGTAACCTGTAAAGCTGTAAAATCTGCTCTCTTTGTGTCTGGACTACACTGATAAATGTTGTTGTTGTTTTTACTCTTGGAGTAGGAGCCGTTCCCAAAATGTCATTTCTGTCTTTGTTTCTCGTTTCCTCATCAAAAATGAGAAGGCCATGCCAACTTGGGTGAGTCGAGTCTCAGTTCAGAGACAAACCGAGTTTGAGGGAGACAAGTCTTACAGTCCGGAAGTACGAGCGTCGTTGACATCCTTTCAGCCGTCACAAGGAAGGGGAACGGAGAGTGAGATGAGCTTTAAATGGACTTTCTCTACTTTTTCCCATCAAACAGCCGCCCGCTGTGGGTGTCGGCGCTCCCAGCTGTATTTATGGGCCATAATGTGAAGCTGCATTTCCTTCATAGGACCTTGCCGTTGGCAGCCTGTATTGAAGAGTGCTCTGTGCACCGTGAAAGCCTGTCATCAAGAACCGCTGCCCGGTGTGATTTATCAGAAGAGGATGTGCTTAGAAGGTCACAATGACTCAACTCTTCCCGGGCCCGTGTTTTCATCAGATGTCCTTTCTACTTCAAGTGGAGGCCACTTTTTAAACTAAACATTAGTGTAATTTCCTTTTTTGTGACATTGACTTGGCAAGTGCATTAAGCATAGTGCGGTTAGTTGTAAACTTGTACGTGTGCCGTCTGTTTGGACGTCGAACAGCCAGTGAATGTCTGCTGGATGATGACTTTCCCTTGACCGTTATTCACTTTGAATGAGTCAGAGGCTTGTTCGCTCTACTCTGTGTCAGTGGGGTTGCTTCCAAATGAAACACATCCTCTGCTCTGGTGATTACAAGGTGCATGAGCACCTCATGGTGCTCTGATAGAAAGGGGCTAATTGACAGTGCAGTGACTTTGTCCATGCTTGCGTGTGTCCAGGTGTTATTATGGTTTCTTCGGTCCTCTCTGCAGAATGAAGTCTCATCATGTGAACATAGGTGCAGCATGCAGACCCTCTTGTTCCCTCTATGGTTTAGGAATCCGGTGTGAGTTTTCTACAACAGATGGACAGTGACAGGTGTGTGTGAGAGACTTCCGCCTCCCTGCACCACTTGGCCATTACTGAGTGTAGCTGCTTCTTCAGAGCAAGATTAATGAGTTTCTAAGCACGCCTTTGCAAAAATAGACATTTTTTTCTCTGCCGATATAATCAGTGCTGTAGCTGAAGGAGGATAGAAGGGGAAGGACAGGCCTAATCTGCCTCAGCGGGATCCGTCTTTAATGGAGTTAGTGCGTTCTGGTTTGACCTTGCAGGACCTGATATTACAGCAGCATGAAGCCATCCCTCAAGAGTCCAATGCTGTTACCACCAAGAGAGAATCGGGATGAAAGAAGTCTTGCTTGTTTTTCTTTGATAATTTCACAGGATGATGGACATGGTTTGATCTTTCTTTTGGTTTCATGAGTCTCTGTATGTATCCATAAAGGGAGACAGACATCTTAGTTTTTACATATAAATATACATATTTCCTCATTTTCCATGGAGGCAGTGTAGCCTAAAGGCATGGAAAATTGAGTGATGCTCTTTGTTGAAAATCAGATTTTCTTTTTTTTAAGTTAAACCACTGAGTTACTTTTGAGGCTGCACTGCTGTCAAACATCAGATAAGATAAAGCTAACCGTGGAAATTCTTGCTTCAATCAAAAGGTTTCCTCAAAACAAACTTAAAGTTGCCCTAACCAACAGTCATATGTTGCTAATAAGTGAAATTACTCCGTGTAATATGAAAGAGATCTCTCGTAGTGTTGATCTCCTTGGCTCTATGTAGCCTTCTAGCATCTTTCCCCTCACTTTTGTCAGTTTTATAGCCCTCAACAGTGCTGTATGTGTTTATTCTGATGACCCTAATTAATCACATTTTCAGACATGACCTGAGCTGTATTTTTTTGCCTTGCAGCTAAAGCGCCAGACATTTCCTTCAGTTGGTGGACATGAAAACAAAGCTAAGAGGGAAGTGATTATTATACTTGCTTTCACCATAATCACTGTAGGTAAAGCACGGGGGTATTAATGGTGACTCCATTAAGTGTCCCAATAAGCCATGATAGTGAACCAATCAGCACAAAAGCAGCACCTCCTCTAAGTAGAATGCAGCTGTCATTAATACGCCTGTGCTTTTTCTACAACGACAAGTTAAAATGTGAAAAAGGTCTTTGTCTCCTGGATGTGCAATAACGCAACTGTTTGCCAAGAAGTTCATCCTGACAACTTTTAAGGGGTTAGTATGTCAGTGTGTTAAAGTTTGTTGTGCTGCCAAACAAAATCAGATGTTTTGATGATGCCTGTTCTACCAGTTGGAATTCAACAAATGAACTCGGATATGTCAACATTGTGATTTTTTATTTTTAGAAAAGAGCTTGACCAAGAAACCAACCAAGCAAATGTATAAACTCACTGGAGATATGTACGTTGTATGTGTTTGTGTATATAAACTTTATATCAGCCAAAGTTACAAGAAATGCCAAGATATTTGCAGCATTTAAAGTGTGTCCCCATTGCGCATATTGTAGTTTTAGTTCATTTTTAACTGTAAAAAGTCCCTCTGAGCACTCAGAGTTCACTAGGCGAATTATGGACATAGTGATCCGTTAATGGACAACAAATGAACTTGTGCGCTATAATCTGTCATTCAGTGTTGATTACTCTTGATCATTTTTTTTTTTTTTTAATGACTGAGGTAATCAGTCTATAAACTGTGCCAAAACTGAATCACAGTGAATCACAAACACCGTTGGCATATTTGGATTGCTCACTTTGTCTGAAATATGGTTTACAACCCAAAACCTTTCAGTTCACTGCCGTAGAGGACAAAGAAAACCAGCAAATATGTACATTTCAGGGTGTAGAACCAGTCAGTCTTAAGTATATTTGATACAAAAGTGACCCAAATGATAACTCCATGATCAAAATTGTTGCTAGGTATTATTTTTTCTGTCAGCTGTGATCTAGTTTAGACTTTTTTCGTGGGACATTAGATCACACAAACAGATGTGCTGCAGGTGGTGCTGCTTTGTGACTTGTCATCTATTAATGTGATGACTACAGTCTTATCTGTGTCATATGAGGAAACTGCTTAAGTTTACCTTCTATGATGAATAAGGTCTCTATAGTTCCACTGTTGAAAGCCATCCCATCCCACTAGTGGAGCATAACACTTGTGCTGACATGCATTACATGCAAGTCCCTGCAAGTTGTAGGCAGGCCACACCAGGCATGCGTTACTTTTTTAAGTGGTCTGCGGTGTCTCCTTTTAGCCTCCAGAAGAGGCTGAAATTTAAACCCCTGTTTCATTGTATTTGTAGCCATGTGTGCTATACTTGAGTTTTCAAAGCTGATCTGGGCTCGGCTGTGCATTTGTATGCGTGCAGTCATGCGATTGCATGCTCCAGTATGATGTGATTGGCAGGCAGTTGGATGGCAGGAATGAGCTGTATCGCCTGCAGTGTATTCTCAGCTCCACATGCCAGGTGCCAGTGGTGAGGAGCTGGTTGATCTGCTGCTGGTACTAAGTCACATTTCCAAACAAAGACTGGCAGGCGTAGCGATAGTAAAGTAACCACGCATTTTTGCTCACACAGGGATGCAACAGTGGATGCAATATTAATCCTATTCTGTGCGTGGGTACAGTATAACGTTAAAATGAATGACTTTAGAGCAAACACACATAGACATCGTTAGCGAGGCGATGTCTGCATGCACAGCATCACGGCTGAATGTAGGTCACAGAGGAAGGCAGATGTGGGGGAAGGAGAGAAGGTGAGCAGGGGAAGTGGAAGTGAAGGGAGGAGGATGCCTTTCATTATGTCATGTTGGGGCAGCGGCAGGATTAGGGAAGGAGGTTTTAACCCTGCAAATTTAAGCTTTTGCCCTTAAATAAAGAGTCATATTTCTTCCATCCATTAGAGAAGATACTGTATGGAGACAAAGATGCTCGTATCATCTTGATCCTCCTTCCTGATCTTTTTTTTTCAGCACAAAAATAGATATATATTTTTTTTTTTTTAGCTTTTAAGTGTCCAGTTTTCACTTGCTCATGTATATGGGTATATATAGCTTTTAGTCTGTTGGCTGCTCCTAACAGCTGCCCTTTGAGGTTTGCAGATGTGATGAAGTGCAGTGGACCCTTTGGAGAGCTCAGATATAATTACACAGGGTGAAGTCCGCTGTACCACATGGTAATAACCTCGTTGCTTCCTGAGGCTAAAGCAGGGTGGACGTGTAGCAGTCGGTTCACAAAGTGTAGAAAGAGAATTCATTTAGTCGGTGCATATGCTCTTTCTTTGAGCTCAATTTTCTCCTTTGAGTTCACAAATTCAAGTGACTTCTGACGTCTTTGTTCTCGTTTGCAGTGACTCGTGTTTTTTTCTTTGTTTGATCTGCAACCACACGTTTCCATCTCTGGATTGGATGAGAAGATAACGAATATTTTGTTCGGTGAATTCATATTATGCATTGTACTGGCCAAGTTGGAACAGTTCATACAACAGCGGTTCCAGAAATGGTTCCAAGATTAATAGCTGTGAACTGCATTTGGCTCAATGACAATTGCAACTGGAATACTACTTGTGAAAAATGATTAATAGGATCAAATTACATTAATTAATGTCTGCATCTGACTGCCCCTTTCAGATGTAACTCCAAAAGTGCAGGGGATATATCAAATTTGGTTTTATGACGTGACTATTTCTTGTTTTAGAAGGGTGTTTAGAAGATGGCTAATTTCCATCTGTGTGATCTCCGGCTCATAGCAGTTCACATGGTGTGATTTAACACCGGGGAGCTTCTTCACAACTTTGCACCTTCTCTTCTCACTTTGGGATTAATTTACGATCTCTTCAGTGCATACAACAGGTATACATCCTCCCACTAGAATAATAATTTATTCAATCCCCATCCCGAAAAAGTTAAAGTTGGATTTTGCTAATCTGAAGGGTATTGAAGTGGGAGCTCTGAAATGCAGATTAGCTTGTTAGGAATTGCACAAAAATAATATGATCCTCAACGTTGTGCTAAATTATGTGAATAAACAATGAATTGGTTTGCTGTCAGTGTCTCAACTTCTTTACATTTGAGTTCAGGCTACTTAAACATAATGTACTCTATGGCAGAGGGAGCTTTGGGTTTAGTATGCCTGAAATTAACTAAGTGTAAAGATTGAAGTGTTTATACCTGTTAGAACAGTCAAAGGCAGAATGAAAAGCCTTCCGTCATAGTTTCTTGGTTCCTCTGTGATTTCCCTTCAACAAGGCATTCAAACTGCAACTCTATGGCTATGACTGGCTGCCATTTATTTTTAATGGATCGTCCAAACAGCGTGATAATAGTTTGATAGTCGGCCTGGTCGTTCCAGCAGTTTGTGAACGGTGGCCGCTCCCTGTCCCGATCCAAGCTCTGGAAGATTGTTGGGGGAGCCGCTGTTTAGACGCTGTCAGATGCTCCAACAAGCACTTCAGTTTAAGAGCCGGTTTCTGGTTTCTCAGAACCGGCTCTTAAGACTCGCTGTCCGACCATGTTAGAAGTCAAATGTTTTTAAAGTCGTTCCCACTAGGCACACTGTTAGGTGGAGTGAAATCCAGCTGTTATAGAGGGTTGATAGTGTTGCACTGGGTGGTACACACCAAAAGTGCCACAACAGAGGAGTACAATGGCTCGCCTGCTCTCACCTCACCTAGAGCTGGCCAATCACAACATCGAGTGGGCGTGAATGTCGTAAAGTCAGAGATGATGATCGACAGACACCACCGACCTGCTGTTAGAAAAGTGTAGGGGAAGGACCATCTGACAGAGCAAAAATCCACCTTAAAGCATACTTGTGTTAACCCCCCAGAAAAACTCTACTCAAGCTCAAGTGCATAAATAACTGCAGGTCCCAGTTGTGAAGGTCCATACACCCACCCGGCACCCACTTCTGTTTCAGACTACATCCTCTTTCTAGCAGCCTCCTTCACGTAATACCTTCCTGGAAAATCTATTTCCTTCCCTATATGGAGCACACACTGGATTTGCATTTATATCATGTTCTGTTCACATAATCCTGAGAGACTTGGACTGGAATTTCAGACACGTTCACAAATGAATCCCGAAGTCTAAAATGTCTCTGCTGACCACACAGTTCACTCTTGGATCTGTTAGTCCCACGAATGCTAAGCAAACTGTGTCGTGTTGCCTCTTTTAACCTGGTGTATTAGTTTATATGTGCTGTTTGTCTTGCTGCTAGGTGAATATTAAAGGAATACAGCTTTTTTAAAATTTTAAAATTTATTTATTTTTACATGGAGACCAACTCCACTCCTGAGGGCTCAATATTTCATGAGGAACAAGCCCTTTGGTCTGTGTTTTAGTTGAGAAAATGTGCACACTTCTATTGCAATGCAGTGTGCAGAATAGAGGGACATCGAGTTCTGTTGCAGAACCAGCGTGTGATGTCTTTTTCTGTTGTTGTAAATTCCACAGGCATTCACTCGTCTCTTTACAACACTGTTTTCATTGCTTCCTCTTTGTCTTGCGATGCCTGTATTAAACACCACAGATTAATCTATATTAGACTCAGACTCTACCCACTCATCATGAATTCATATCTATCTCCTGCTTAAATACAAGCAAGAATGAGGAATATGTTCCTGTGAGCCATCCTCAGCATTTACTTTGTATTTTTCTGTGAATTTTACATAGGCATTACTTTCCCATGCCAAAGCCTCAGCCTTTACACAGACCTCCATTACCTTTTATATAAGACATTTTTCAAGGTGGCTGTGATTAAAGTATTCATAACATGGCCCCTCCACATCGGTTCCTCAGCAGGGCGTAGTAAAGTGGATTTTCTGTGAGATGGTGTGTGGCTGTATTCCCTCAAGGCCTGTACTTACCTGGCAGTCAAATAGTGGCTTGAGTTCAGTACACTGAGAATATTACAGTGGGCTGCAGCAGGGTCTGCTGGGTCTTAAGGAACATGGTTGTACTGGGGGGGAAAAAAAAAGAAAACTTTAGATATATGTACTGTCTATATTTTACAGTTTTTTTCATTTCTGTTGTGGAGAAGTTTTGCGGTGTTTGGCTTCCCTATAGAGATTCAGTGTCGGTATGATGTAGAAATAGGTATTTTGAGCAAGAATTGTATGTATATATATGTATGTTTACATTCGGCATTTTTGTATTCTCAGGGAAGTATTTGTCCATTCAACACCACCACCAACAACAAACACCACACACTAAGAGAGAGACTAATTTATGCTGTAAAATTGGGTGAACCAAATATCAAACTATGAAAACCTTCGTGAAAACTGATGGGACACGCGTATTTAGCTATTATCTTTAAGATCACTGATTGTTGATTGCTTCACTCTGAAACTGCAGTGCGTAGTTGTGGTGGACTTATAACACGCTAGCTTTACATGGCACAGTATACCCATTTAAGAGATAAGGGGAAAAAGATTGTTAATCCAAGGTGTAAATACACGCAGAACACATTGCGATCAGAGTGGGATTGTATCAGCCATCACGTTTAGAGGTGGTTTAGGTATGAACACAGTCTGTAAAACGTCACCACATTCTCAATGAAAGAACATCAGTCCAGATGTCAGTATTCAAAGATAACATATTCACTTTAATCGCATGTTCATAAGGTAGCAAAGTAATTTTGTTTCCAGTAATAAATGTTGAAATAAATTTACCTTTGTCTGTAGTTGTTACGTATGCTGACAGAGAAATTGACAGGGGTATGTAAGATTATTTAATTACTTGCTAATTGAGTGTCTTAAAGGATAAACATTTAGATCAGAAAAGCATTAAATTGAAAATAAACACAACATTTCCACCTACACTTACTGACGTGAAGGTGGTTTGGTGCCACTGTTATTTCCTGTACGCTACTTATTTTACGTTGCTGAATGAAATGATAATGCACAAGACAAATAGCATGCAAATACATGCTTTACATTTATGGCTTCATGCTCACAGATGGCGTATTTTTACCTCATTGACCCATTGTGGTTTCTTCTCTGTTCTGCTCCAAATTAGCCTGCATTTGCATTCTTTGTCTTTTTCTTGTGTTATTATCAAATCAATATCCTCCACCAAAGAATGATTTAGGCTCCTCATTTTAACCACTATGTAAGCTATAAAACAAAAAATAATCTGGATAAACAGGTATTTATTCACTTGTTCAACCACGAGTTGTGTTTTTATTTTTGCAGGCTTTACAACATTCTTTCTGTTTCAGTATAAGCACTATAGAATCATTGACCATGTTGCTCATGTTAAATGCTGAAAACTGAGATAATTTTGCTCATATTTAAAGTTGTGTGATGAATTAGTAGTATAACTACTGTAAACTGCCGCGGGCCAATGGTCGTGCATATTGATGCTGTTCTGATGGTGTTGGTGAAACTGCGCCCCCGTTCTTTTCACTTCCACATCCAATGAATGGTTGAGCAGGCACAAGTATCAGTCTGTCAACAAGTGATTCATAGTGTATCTATGTCCATTGGAGGCCAACAGTAGAAATGGAAATGAGGCCTGTACATGTGAGCCCAGTTCCTCCATAGTTGGGATTTATAAAACAGAACCATGCGTGTGTGAAGCTTTATAAATCTCTCCAAAGGAATGCATATGCAAATGTCTGTCTTTGTGCTTTCAGACAGTTTTAGTCATTAATCCCCTGGTGTGAAAACCTCGTTCCAAGACAAGCAGCCCTTGAAATGCTAATTTTGCCCAAACTAGGCAACTATTACTATATTTGCCAAATAGCCGCTGTAAATAATACAATTGAAAGTACAGGCACCATCAACACACATCACACCTTGCAGCTGACATGGCAACATATAGCCTGGCACACACAACAGCAGAAGCATTAAATCACTCCGAAAGATACACAGGCAACAAAAGGAAAGCAACACAAAAACCAGCACGCCTACTGGAGGCACCTGCATAACGGCCCTGGCATAGCTGCTCTGGCATCGCAGCCAAATTACAACACACATTCGGCAGAAGCAGAAACATCCATCCATCCATCCATCCATCCATCCATCCAGTGTTTGTACTCGCTTTCTGATTTGCCAAAACCTGCATAAAATCCAACTACATCCCCTTTAAAAAGAAAACAAGGCCAATAAACTGTAATGGCCAACAGCAGCCCTAACGAGTGTAACTTTCATCTGATGATTACACAGCCATGAAATTATTTATTGTAATACTTAAATGATTCAGTGGCTTTCGTTGAGGAGAAAATGCCCCCAGACAGGACCTCAGACCGCAATAGTTTCCACAAAGATGAATTGAACTCCCTGACCTTTCTGTCATTTCCTGAAAGGTGCTTAAGAGTGCAATACTGTCACGGTTTATTCATGCAAAATATGTGCAGGCACTTCTGATTTTCACTGTTCGAAAATACTGTTTTCAATCTCAGAAACATTTCATTTTGATATTCTGTACACTGCTGATATTACATTCACATTAAACTGAAGGCTGTTTTATTATAGGTGGATAAAAACAACCTTCTAAGTTTGACTTCAGAATCATTAAATCATTAAAAAAAAAAAGTATTTTTATAAATGTACTCAAAAATACATCATGCTTGTTCAGCATTATTATTAGCTTCCTTATTTAGAGTTTGAAAAGAAGATCGATAGTACTAAGACAGCTGCATGGTAAAAATAAGAAGCTACAGCTGTTAGCTTAGCATAAAGACTAAAAAGGGGGGAAACAACTAGCATGCAAAAGTAATAAAATCTGACTACCAATAACTATTTACAGTATTTGTAATTTGTTTATTCCGTACAAAAAACAAAAAGTAAAATCACCGGTTTTTGTGGGGAGGGTTGTATGATGAAGTATTTCTCAGCCCAGAGCCAATTGTCTACTCTTTGATAACTGATCAATTTTCCAGCACTGACATTGAAAAAATGCTGAGCATAGGTCAATTTCAGCCTCTCTAATGTGAGAATTTGTGTCTTTTCTTTGTCAGTAAACTGATTATCTCGATGGATTTTGGACCGTTGATTTTCACTTTTCACTGTCAACTGGGAACAGTTGCTTAAAAGACTCATTTCCGCTTTAGTCTTTGCTACCTGCAGCATTTCTGCATTTGGTGGTGTTCCTTAATTATGTGCAGCACAAGTGCAGTCAAATCAGTGAAGACATTTTCAGTTATTTGCATGTGTTCTTTAGTTACAAACATTGAACTATTCTCCCCTTCCTCATTACAAAACCTGCTGCTCTTCCTACATCATTTCTTCACATTGAATTTCGGTTTTATTCTTCATGGGAGCCATGTTTTATATTCCATTATGCTCCTTTTGTTGATGGCAGGCTCGTGCCAAGTCATTTAGTCACCCTTTGCTGTCTGGCAACGTCTCTTTTCCATGTTTCCCGTTTTGTTGTTTTATCTGAGTATCCCTCAAAAGACTAGTTCTGTCCTCCACCCCCGCCTTTCCATCTGTGCCACGCACTTGTGTTGTTTCACCGCAGTTACTGAAGCGCACATCCTGATTGCTACCAGGTGATGCAAACGGCCGAAAACGCACACATACGCTTGCACGACATGCCTCAGGAAACGCACGCGATCCGCGGTGGAGTTCTGTGGACCAGCGGCTCATATAGATGACATTTGCTTGTTGATAACATGCCATTGCCACTGGGCAGCTGTGTGTTCTCTCCTGGTTGTTGTCTTTGTTATTGTGTGCGTCAGGCCGGCTGTTGTTATTTCCAGGTGTTAAATGGCACATTTTCCACTGAGTAACGTTTGACCTCAGAGTTGGGAGACAAGGCGGGACTGCTACACAGCAGATTACTGCCTGACACCTATCCCAGCTGACCATGGCCTTAAGGCGCAAGACAGAACACGCTCCAACTTTTCACTCAGTGATCAGATTGTGTTTGTGCAGATGTGTGTGACTGTCTGTATCAGTTTCCATCCAGTATTTTTTTTTCTCCCATACCGTCTCTTCTCCCTCTGGCCCAGTTGCCCCCTGCTGTTTTCCTCCTGCTTGACCAGGGTCAGTGGATGAGCTTTGGCCTCCTGTGTGGCCCCTGGATGGGAGGCCTGGAAGTCTGGTTGTCAAGAGAGGGGGAGCGCAGGGGCACCTGAGATCACTTCTGCTGCACTCTGCAGGACTCGGAGGCTACAGAGACGGGAAGCTGTAATTAGGACTAGAAGAGGCTTAAAACTCAGGAACTTTTTTTTCCTGCCTCATTCTGCCACTCTCCGTCTCACTCAAGAGAAATGCTCCCACATTAAGAGACCAAAACTCATAATTATGTGTGGCTGAGAGGATTGTATTCCTCTGATGTGAGGCAATTTAATGCCTCATTTATTCACCTTCATTGCAGTGTATTTCACTCTGTAATCCATCAGTGAGCCGAAGGTTTTGTACACCAGAGTATTATCAAAGCTGCCACAAAAATAAGCCAGGCTGATAATGAGACTGCTATCTTGTAATTATTGTGTTTTTTTTTAGCTCAGCAATGAAATAAACAAAAGTGTCATGTTGAAGCGCATGCAGGGATGAGTCCAGGTTTTTGATGCAATGTAGCAAGCGGGGTGCATTTCAGTGAGGTGCAGGAACAGTGGCGGTTCCAGTCGTAATATCCAACTATAAAAACAGAAGAAAAAAAAAAGCAGCAGCTGTTTATTCTGTTATCGAGACAATTTATGTCTGTTTTAGACCAGTGAGCAATTCCAAGACCAATTTTGGTTTGATTATCGCAAAAGTAATTTAGTTTCCTGCAGCATTTTTACTGGAGAAAGCACATAAAAATAAAGAGTCTCCCTTATAGAATAATAGTATGGTATAATAATATAATATATAAACAATCATTTGATTATGTTTTTTGGGGGAAAAGTCATAGTTTTAAAAATGCAACAATTTGCTGCTTTTTTCAGTTTTCTGGTTCCTGACTAATCGTGTTATTTGAAGATGTTACATAGTCACTGGGAAATAACAATAATGATAATAATAATAATAATGGACATTTTTCACCGAAAATAAGGAATCAAATTGGTAAAAATATAAAATATATCTCTATGTCTTCAAAGGGGAAGTTTTAATTAAAGTTATAGATATTTAAAATGTCCTTTGTAGCTGCCAAGAAATGCATTATAATGTCTTGTAGATCAAGACTTTATGCAGAACTGTTAAGGAGGAGTGGTTAAGGAAAGTAATACTAATTAATCAGCAATTTCTTTTCAGCTGTTATCCAAAGTTGTGAACATGTTGGGAAAAGTGGAAACAAACCACCTTATCAGTCACCATCAAGCTCTGATGTGTACGGAAAATAATCTCCCTGAGGCTGGACTGAAGTTAGTCAAACACGCCTTTCACCCAACACAGTCTGCATCAAGCTGAAGTTCAATTAAGCTTTAGGATGAACCATAACCAATTTCCAGATGAGACTCTGGAAGGTTTTTGTTTAGGTATTTGATGACTCAAAGTGTATCTGATCTTCCTTGTCCAATGCAACATTTAAACACAGCTGATGTGCGTCAGTCTTTAGTTCTGCAGTTGTGCCTGAATGATACATGGTGGAAGCTGTGAATTTGTTTGCAGACCATTTACCATTTAAAAACAAAAAAAGGTTCTGGCCTTGAACATCTTATGTTTCTCATGTGGAAAGCAGCTAAGCGCTCCCTTGCAGAAGGTGTTTTCGTGTTGACTCCTCTAATTAGTACCACTGCTTTTCTCAGGTTCCTGTTATATCCTGGCGGACACATGGGCAGGAAGAAATAAAACCATCTGTTCAGGTGAGTGTTTCAAACCTCAGATGCAATAATACATATTTTGTATCCATCCCCCCAGCACTTTAACTCTGAGCTTTCTTTTTACAGGCCCTCCAGCTGACCTCCAGGTTAAGTCCTGGCTGTGGGGCTTTGTTGTTGGTGGGCCGGCTGAACAGGCGTGTATGTGAGTGAGAGGTAATGAAGTCCAGTATGAGGCAGTGGCGGAGGCTGGTGCTGGTGGGAATGCTGGCCTGGGTTCTCCTCTTTCTTGCCCTCCTCTCTTACTTCTTAGACGCTCGTGTGGATGAGCCCCTGACCTCTGCCGGCTCTTTACTCTCCCAGCACCCTGACACTCGTCGCCTGGCCTCCATACAGGCCTACCATCAACAGCACGCCATCCTGGGCTCCCGACCTGAACTGCCTTTGCCTTTAACTACAACGTATCCCAGAGACAAGCCGGAGCCTTCCGCCAGCTCTACCAACCCTGAGACCAGCCTAGAGGTGAGTCGCAGCCCAAACAGTGCTCCCTACGCTATCTATGGTAGCCAGGAAGCAAGCCGCCAGGACTACCTGGACCCACAGAGCCTGGCTTCCTGGTCCTCCTTTGGAACAGAGAATGTGGGTTCTCACTCAGACCCTGCAGTCCTGAGTCGTGAGAGAGCATCTCAGAACCGGGTCAGCACCACTCATTACCACGGTGGTGGGGAAGAAGAGGATGATGAGAGGGAAGATGATGAACTAGGAAACAGAATGAGGACTACTGCAGAGAGGAGGGTCGACGGTGACTCCTCTGATCTGGAGGAATACTATTTCTCCAAGTCTGCCTCCGTGGTGCAGCGGCTGTGGAGGGGACGAGTGTCCGCCGGCATGCTGAGTCCGCGGCTGCAGCGCGCCATGAAGGACTACGTGAGTGCCAACAAACACCATGTTTCCTACAAGGGGCACCGCAGGGCCACCCAGAGTGCCAAGGAGCTGCTGTGTCAAATGAAAGCACACGCCCAGCTAAGGACAGTGGACGGGTCAGAGCAGCCCTTCTCCTCTCTCGGCTGGGCACGTCTTGTGCCGTCCCTCCCTCTGGAGCAGCTGTACCGAAAGCAGGACCAGAGCAGCTTCAAGACCTGTGCAGTGGTCACCTCCGCCGGCGCCATCCTGCGCTCAGGACTGGGCAAAGAGATCGGTGAGTAGTGAAAACAAAGAATAACACTAGACAGTAATTGAAAGGGTGCAAAACCTTGATAGCATTTGCAACGTTCGACCATAATAAACCAGCCATAGAGCTTCAAACACCATTTTTCTGAATGTCCTGGATGTATGAATGTTTTATCACATTTTATGACAATCTTTCTGTTAAATTATGAGGTATAGATGAGATGTGAACACAGATCTCTGGGTGGTGTGAGTGAAAAGCTTAGGGTGTCCAAAACAAGTGAAAAAGTTTCCGTAGATTCTATTTTTTCTGACTAGTTTTTTATGGCAGTCTAACAGTTAGATTTTTCTCATGTATAATTGACCATTGGCTTATCGCTGACACTTAACGGACAGCTCAAGTGGAGTTAAGCTCTGGAGATGAAAAAAATTTACACTAAATTTCATGCAAGTCTGAGCATTAGTCTCCGAGCTCCTTTGTTATGGGCCAAACCCTACTAATGTCTTCTTCACTAAATCTTGTTACGTTTCAAAGCGCTGCTAACAGAGAACAAGTTGGACTACCATAAATTAACAAATAGTTGCCAAAGCCTTTGTTTGATAACAGCAAGTCTCTCCTGTCGTGGTGATGTCCCACTAGCAGATGTAGACATAACATACAATACTTATCAACTTGTAACATATTCACTGTACAAAATGAGAGAAGCTAGTTTTGCAAAGCATGTCATAATTATTTTTATGGATCAAAACTGTAAGAATCGTTCTTCTTAAACATGCTCGGATGATCTCTCTGACACAGTTATTACAAAGAGCAACTTTACTGTTTGCACACTCACACACAGCAGACATATTATTTCACCGTCTTTAACACTTGAGGTATAAAACAGGTTGACGACGGGCTACGCTGGCCCCCTCGCGCTAGAGACGGTGTTGAGCGTTTTGTGAAGCACCCGGGGATAATTAAAGCAACATTTTTATTATTAAGAGACGATAAGACTTGATGTCCTGATATTGTGTATCTGTATGTATTATGAAACTGTTTTCCCATCATGTGATTTTACCTGCTCCCAGGAATCAGGCAACCGATAGTTGATCCATACTGATCATGAGACTACTGACCAACAGATATAAGAAACAAAGGCAGCTATATTGCATCTGCCCTGATGAAGGCCTTAATGGCTGAAACACATATTTTACTGTGATTAAATATCAGCAGAAATGTTCATTTTGGGTCAATGCCAATATTTTATTTTAAATTCCTTTATCGTTTGCTGATATTTTCGTACATCCTTAAATACATTTTTTTTAAAAAAATCACCTTTTATGCTTTAAGCACAGTAGCTTATTCAGATGTTAAATTTTGAAGGTCAACAAATCTCCATTTGCACCTGCCCTGACTGGCATTTGCTTGGGTTTTGTGTGGCTCTTGCAGATTAACTTGTCAAGCAGATTGTGCGCATGGTTGATTGTGGGCCTGCTAGGCTATATGTTTTTGCATTTAAGTGTGTGTTCTCATGGTTTAGAGACTTTTGGCAGCTCTTTGATAAGTGGGGAGAGTGTGAACTCAGTGACAGATGGCTCACTAGAAAAAAACAGAACACCCTCTGGTAACCAATCAGGCGTCTTCACATCATGTACAGCTTCGTTGCATTTCTCAGTTTCTCAAAGCAAGCACTAGAATTAATAAAGAGGTCTCTATCTTTGAAGCACTGTTTTCCTACATTTCCTCAACATATCTCCACTGCATACTGACAGGGTTATAGAGACTCTGGCTGCCCTGGGTTACATTGTCCCAGAAAGAGAAGCAGGCTTAACAACTCTGAGAAAAACAGATGCAGGCAGGTAATGCGAACCTACATCTGCGCTTGACCCTGTGGTCCCGGTGGAATTAACTTGTGCTGCTGTATCAGTGAAACGTCAGTGCTGCAGTCTTTCAGCACTGATGCCTCCACTCACGGCTACAAGAAAGGCCCTTTGTTGTGAAATTAGCTGGAGGTGCTAACAGGTTTGCTGCGAATGTAGAGAAACACAGATGAAATATATATTTAAGTGTCTGTGTGTGTGTGTGTGTGTGTGTGTGTGTGTGTGTGTGTGTGTGTGTGTGTGTGTGTGTGTGCGTGTGCATGTTTTCTTTGGCTTAATGAATAATATTAGGATGTTTGGGGTATTTTTAGTGCCGAATAACAAAGAACATTTGACTGAGTAGCAAAGAAAAAACAGGCAGTCTTCAGTATCAGGCACCAGATCTCAGATTTCAACTCAGCAGGTGTTTCTAAATCTTTGTTGATGTATCATCATCCCCCATGTTTGTTCTTGGTTTCTGGCCAATAATGTGCTCATAAACAAAGGAGTGAATCCCTTTGCAGTGTTATGCTTTGGTTATACGTTTTCCAGCTAGAAACACACACACCTTGTTCGAAGCTCTTCTAAGCAGGATATGAATTTAATGTGAGAGCGTAAGAGTCTTGAGGTAAAAAGGTGATGTTATTCGTGTCTCTTCTCTGAGGTCTGTAATATCAGGCAGCAGCAGGGTATTGGTTCAGTGTGTCATCATCCCAGTTCCCTCAGTTCTTCAAAAAACATTTTTCTTGATGGGACTTGATGAATGAGACAAATGTTATGAAGCCGATTAATTATTGAACAGCCTCGCAGTGTTGGAAAGGCTCGACTTTGTTCCATTAATTCATGGGCTTAACTTCAACAGGAAATCAAAGGACATTGATCTCTCTCTGTCCACTTGTTCTCACCCTGCTGTCCTTCCCAAAGGGCTGCGCTGTATCAAAACCTGCATTATGCAGCTGTGAATGGTGACTGATATTCATTATGCCTGAAAATGAATGTGAGAATCACACCCCCTTTTTCTCTGTCACTTGCAGGTTGGCTGACATTTAGATTGTTGTGTTTCTGAGAGCTTTGTAATTCAGGACTGGGTTCAGTTTATAGTGTGGTGATGTGTGGCTGCCATCATGTGGAGAACATAGGGAACAGCAGTACAGCAAGGGATGAAAATGCCAAACGTGAACACATGGAGTTATTGCATTTTTCATTAAATTCAGTGGGATAAAAAAAACCCTGCAGCAAATATTCTCTCGGAAAGCTTGTAATATTTATTATTTCTGGGACTGTGTGAGAGGTTTTGTAACTCCGTAATCATTTGAAATCATAGTTGAAGGTAGAGCTGAGATTTAACTCTAGACCTGGTTTAGATTTTACTGTCTGGAAGGCATTAAGTAGGATCCCTCCGTCTGTGTTGGTAAAGCCTCTGACTTTTGTTCCTTTTTATTATTGATTTTGGCTCATGATTTTATATTTTCTACAAAGAAAATAAGACGTTTGCAACTTGGACTTACTCTGAATTAGTGCCCTTAGTGCCCTCTGGTAGTAGTATTAAACACAACACTAAAATGCAAAATCAGAAAATGACAAAGACTGCAGCAAGTTTCACTGGGCTCACTGTGCCAAACTTAAATGCTTTTTTTGTTTTTTTTCTTATTTTGTGGCTTTCTGTTTCCCTAGCTGCTTTTAGTATTTTTACAATAAACACATGAGAATCAAACACGAATCAAACGGCCTAATTTTATGTTAAATTAGAAAATAAATGCTGAAATAAAAAGTATAATGTATACAGTGTGAGTCTGATTTATTTTTACTGATTGATTACCAGGTACAGTAAATATACCATCAAAAACAAACTGAAAAAAACTTCTAAATTGCTTGTTTTTGTCCAATACATAGTTTTGAAAGTTATTTAATTGAATGTAAACCAGAAAACAAGCAAATATTTGGCATGTTCATGCGATACATTATTTGAATAATTAACAATAATAATTGTTTACATTTTCTGTTAACTGTCTAATAATTAGACAGCTAAGCTTTTCGGCTCTTATCTTTTTAGTTGTAACAAGAACTTCTGTTTCCAGAGAACTTTTCTTCACAAAGTGCCCGACGGGGAATACACACAATCAATAGTCACTATTGAGAAAACTGAATAACTCAAACAGAAAAGATAAAATGGCAAAGAGAACTGTAAAACCAATAAATATAAAACAATAACGTGCTTTCAGGTAAAGTAACAACATTTTATAAAGTAAATGTGAAATACAAAGACAGGTCTGAGTCCAATAAGCACCTTGAAATGATCCCCAGCAGGGATCTTATCTGTCCCAAATGTATTGGCTGCCTGGCCCTAATAAACCTACCAGTAGGTTCAGGAGTCTATTATCACCCATTTATGTCATTATGTTCAGACTGGGCGAACAGCACGCACTTGGCCAGAAGTTTACGTTTATTGCGACCTCTAGTGGCCATAGTAGTTATAATATCTGCAAAAGGAGGAAGTCAGGATATGTATTGTAGAGTGAGAAAGTCTACATGGTGCAGAGGTTGATGGGTATTTGGATGGATTAAAGTCAGATGTGACACCAACAGCAATAACCTGGGTGAAAGTCCTGAGAACAAAAGTTAATGCTGACTTATTTTAAGTCACGTTCAGCACGCAAGTTAAGTTATATAATGTATGTAACTTATTTTCCTAAACCTAATCAATCTGCGACCGTCACAACGTTAACCACGTGTTTATTGTTGTTACCATGACAACAAAGGTCCAGTACGCCTGTCACTGATACTTTCCAACGGTCATATATGTTTTAGATAATGGCTGACTTAGTAGCACCTAGCCCATATATTTGGAACAGATTTGTGATGATAGCCGTCTGTCCAATATTTAATAACAGTGAAAATGGTGTCTGCAGATATTTGAGAAAACTCGGGCGCAGCAGGTTGCTGATGTAACTGGAACAAAGCCATTTGGTACATCTTTGAAAAATTGGAAACCATTTAAAATGTATAACCTAACACGAAGTCAGTCAAAGGGAGATGGTAAGCAAAGAAGAAAAACTGTTTGTTACATTAATGCATTCATTTTTGATACCAGGTTAGTGCATCAGAATAGGGTTGTAAAGGTACACACCGCTTTGGCACCTAACAAAATAACTTTTGTCTGTGGGGTTTATTTGCCAGACATTGAAGCTGACATTCACAATTTAAAAACAACTAATGTAAAAAGACACCAAACCTCAAAGGAAATAATCTGAAATGCAGAAGCAGAGATAGGTCGGTCATTTTAATTTGAAAGTCTGTTATCATTTATGTCAGCTGTACATGAGGTGTAACAATCAACACACATCGACATTATGTTTTTATATAATGTGACAGGGGGAACATACTGTATGTCAAACAAACTCCATCAACCGAGCAGCAGTGGGCTCATGTTTAATCTACTAGACAATGATAAATGGACACGTCTGCATTAATTTTGATAAAGTGAAGACGCTCTCTGACAGAATGAATAACTGCTGTAATACTGAAGGTTAATCACCATATATGTCATAAGCTTCACATACTTTATGGCACTTCTGTCATTGAGAAAATGCTGCTGATGGCATAAAACTTCCTGTAAGCCTGAACTTTAAAAAAAAGTTTTCTTGCAGCTATTATGATTACCAGCTTTGAGCTTTTAAAAATCAGAATATGCTGTAATGCAATATGTAAAAAGTCACCTGAAAAATGCTATGGATGCTTCGCTTGAGATCAGCTGAACTTTTGATCAAACAGCCTAATTAATGATATGCTTGATGGTCATTTAGTATATTGGAAGATGATTTTGCCATTTAATGCTGCTTACCAAAAGTCATCCAGGTTTTCTTTAACACTTTGGCAAAGTTAAATTCCTCCCATTCACCTTTTCTGTAAAAATCAGTTTTTCAATCTGTCCTTAACTAGAATAGTTTTGTTCTTTAAAAGTAGAAGTCTTTATTATATTACATGTTAGATGTTTGAACCTCCTGCACTGTAAGACATTGAAATGAAATAAATTTGGATCAGTTATCAAACCGGGAGCTGCACAATAATTGTTCGTACCGTTAGCGTTGGCAATACCCGCTTATCCTTTAGATGCACACACCTGTACAGGTCACCAGGTTCTTCCCAGTCACATGTGACATTATCAAAGAGTTTTACTTTTCACTTCTCGTATCAGAGAACATTTTTAGGAATTTCTTTACATGAAGTATTTTACCGTTTTAAACCCGTCCTCTTCCTGTCAGCAGGAAAAAAAAAAAGTACATTTTTGATGAAACTGCTCTGCAGCCTGTAACGTTGGCGACATGAGAGGCACTACTTCATTTTAAGGGGTCACAGTCAGAGTAGATTGAAAATCACTGGCTGCAGGAAAAAAAGTATTCACAGAAATTTCACTGACACTGAAACTGCCATCCTGATGTTAGTCAAGCAAAGACTGAGTGGGCTTCCCCACATGAAGATTATTATACCAGCATTTACACTAGCAGGAATGAGTAGACAATACATACGTTAGCTAAAGGTTTAAATGAAAACAATGGTAGGCTGTTAATTAGCACTAACAAATATACTTTAAAACCAGACAATCAATAGTAATCAGAACAAATGTCAACAAAGAAAAATACATTAAACAAATTAAAAGGAAGCCATATATAAATATAGACCCAAAAAACATAACACGTACACATTTTATTTTATTTTTCAGAAAGTATTCTTTCTTCTGAAGATCGTGTAAAACTCCAATTGTTTGGCATTGTCTCTGAATGTAGACAAAGAATGTTCTCTGTTTTAAGATCCCTTCTTGACAATCCATTGTTCTGCTTGATCTCTGTAGGGAAAAATACATTTTTACAATATTATATTGAAGCAGGAGGACAGATGGCTGAGCTCAGGTGTTTGCAGTAGGTAGGTCTGTCGTGAATGTCGGATGTTGTGAGTGCGACTCGTGGCAGTGATGAAGGAGTATCAGATCAACAGCTGAAGGATCATCCATTCTGGTGTTAGTTCGGTGCAGGAGGAGGATGACTGGAACTGATGGATCGATAAGCTGACGTGAAGTTAATTTGTAATTATTACTACAACCATCCATCAAGCTGAGGATTTTATGCTGGCGTGGACTGTGAAGGACACATGAACACTCCCCCCCCCTCCCAAAAAATTAAAAAAATAAAATAAAATAAAAATAAAAGTGGACTTCAAATACAGATTTTCTGAATGAATAGTCCAGTAATATTTTCCAAATAAAGCACTTTATGTTAGTGGTGGGTCATCAGTTCCCTGAGCCAACCACTGCAGAGCACTTGGTTAAGCATGTGAGCCTGGCAGACATCATCAGTAACAATCAATGTAATTTGCATCCTTGCAGTCTACGCGTTGTCATTTTGACCTCGCTTGGCCATCGATCTGACTATTTATAACATTTTATGTGGTTGTGTGTTTGAAGTTGCATCTAAACAACAGTGGCGACGACATCAACACCTTTACACACTCCGACTACTTTGAAACATGATCTGCAAATATTCAGAATAGATGTTGAGTTATTTTGGATTCTGAAGTTTGTCTGAAAACATTTCAAATACCAAACATACAGTATTTTGCCTGATTCATGTTCTGTTAAATGTATTTTTTGTTCCAGTAAAGTGAATTATGACAGAAACAATTTTTTTTTTTATTATTATACCAAAGCTCCTCTATCTTACAGGGTAATATAAAAAAAAAAAACCCAACCTGATCCGTTCTTACTCTTCCTATTTTCCGGCATATTTTCCAACATGTGCAACTCAAGGTCAATTCATTGCCTGCTTCAAGACGTGATTGGTTCCCGGTTTGCCTTTCAGACACTCATGATGCAGTTTTACGGTTCAATGCTGCACCTACGGAGGGATACGAGAGAGACGTGGGGAACCATACTACTATCCGCATCATCAACTCACAGGTGAGTGAGAGTCTGGCCTTGCATAATAATGAAATGATTGGTAGAATATATCGCAGACTCACTGTTGGAAAAATTACTCAGAGGCTTGGTTCAAAATCAAACATATCGGACATTTATTCTTGCAAGAAGGAGCAAATACATGCACCCTCAAAGAGAGCTGTCGAGCAGTGCTCCCCCAGCGGTGCTCTACATCACTCCTCCGTAGGGCAGCTTTTATACAGTGTGACAAACAGTTGACAGTCACCCCCATTCCCTTTGTATCTGCTTTCGTATGGTAACACTGAGTTGGTTGTAGGTCACAAGATAAGGGAGTCATCAATTAGATGCGGAAAGTAAAACAAAAAGGAATCACTTGCAAATAAGAGAGAAAACAGAAGAAACTTTTCGGAGCCTGCTTGACAAAGAGACTTTCCGGAGCCACAATGCAAACAAGAGGAAGAGACAAATCTTTTTTTCCATCACTCACTGAAACACATGTACATGATGAAAATATAAATTACTGCATTTTGTGATTCGGTTATTTTTAGAGCTTTCAGCTCAACCACAAATTATCAATAGAAATATTCACCCATCAGTGATTCTATAATTTAACTCATATTTGATTACTGTATACATATGTAGTATAATATATTTATGCTTGTGCCTGAGTATAGTTCATGATTGTTATGATGCATTTTCTAACCTTATAGTTCAATAACTAAAATCAATACTTCATTATCAATCAATACTGAAAGTGTCTGGTTGCATTTAAAGTCCAAGACAGTGAAAAATGTCCTGTTGTACCAACAATGAAACCACGAAAGAGCCTCCAAACTGAACAATCCCCCTGTTAATTAATAATCAATTCTTTCATATTATTAACGAATGAAGTATATATTTGTAATGTGAAATGTAGCTTGTAGTGATAAATCAATTCGGCTCTGCATTTGCTGTACGCAGCATTTTAGCGTCTTTGATTTTTCTGGTCCGCAGCTTTACAGTTTTGGTTCACACTAATTTTCCAGCATCAAACTGCACACAGAGTTTAAAACTAGTCACTGTGCACAGCGGGTATCGATTTATGAACAAAATGGCTTACCAAAAATAAGCTGTCATTTCCAATCAGCAAAGCTCTTCAACCTCTACTCTCATCCCCAAAATCAACTACATGCTGGTTGACTGGAAAAACTGAAAACTCACAAAAACCTCAAAACCACATTTCCTATAAAAGGGATTTGTGGGAAATGTGGTCTTATCCTGGGAATTTAGTACTTGTTAAATTAGTTTTATACGCACTTCCAATTGTAAGAGATTTCACTTCGTGTTTGTGCAGATTTTGTTTAGAGAGAAACCAAAGCTTTGATGTAGAAATAGTTTGACATGCCTAGAAATATACTTTGTCTCTTTCTTGTTGACAGGACTTTTACACTTTTATGGCATTTTTTTTTTCCAACCTTGATATCTATTAGAAGATATTTTTTGTAGTTTTAAGTATCAGAAATGTTTTCAATATAGTTTTACATCTCTCTAAAGCTTCTCTCTGGAGCTCGCTCTCCTCCAAGACCAGGCTGTTTTGTGTCTGTGTCTTTAAGAAGCATTGATATCACCACCCCCTCCTTTCTGAGTGATGCACAATAAGTCTACCGCAGCGGGATGACCTCTTTGTGTTCTTCCACATATAAAGGTTGGACAGTGGGTTGTGCTGAATGCTTACATTGACATGAGCATTAGTTTGTGACTTCACAAACTGAGAAGTCCAAATGGCTCGTTCAGATTGGTCAATACCGGCTTTGTGTTTTGCTCTGTGGACTCAGCATTTTAACACTTTTACAGTATTTATATATTTTATAGAGCATCCTTTATTATCCAAAAAAGCAATGGAAATCTTAATTTTCACAATAAGGCACAACAGCAGCTCTATGTTTTGTATCTCGCTTGTTTAAGCTTTAGAGTAATTGGTGGTTATGGGCTATTTCTTTGCCAAAAGTAGTAAGTTTCACAAGTTTCAGCTTCATCACGGTGATGACTCGACTGCAGTCACTGTGCCGGACCGGTAATGTCTCTCAGCTTTGCTCCGAACTGAGCTGTAAACTTATTTGTTGGCTGTAACCTTGTTTACCGGACAGGCGTTGCAGGGGATCTACAAGTTTAACTCACAAATAAGAACTTTTCAACATATTGAACTATTTGCTCTCAGCAGATCCCAATTTTGTTTTTTCAGTCTGTCAAAATAACTGCAGCACTCCCTTTTGCTTGATATTAAAATTTCAGATATAGATCGATGCCTCTCATTTCCCTCCACAGATTTTGGCGAATCCCAGGCATCGATTTAATACGAGCTCTATCTACAAGAATGTGACTCTGGTGGCCTGGGACCCTGCACCTTACACTGTCAACTTACAAAAGGTACGCCTGCAGGGGGCTGGGAGGAGCTGCTTTCGCTTCAGCAGCTTCAACAGAAAGATGTGTTTATTTTCTCTCCAAGGTGATGACGCATGGACAGAAAATCCTTGCAAAACGTGTATACAGCTAAAGCAGCACATGCGAATGTAGTGGCCACGCAAGCAAAACAGCACATCTGTAGCTGAATCTCCTCCCCTCTTCATTTCTTTCTCTTTCACATCTACTGCATGCTCTCATCTATCCCTGCCCCCTTCATCTGACTTACGTCTGCCTTTGAAAAAGGATGAGATTCATGTTTGCACATGTTTCCAAAGCCTCTTTGTATTGTGAATCCCTTTCCCATCCTTTTCCCACCCTCCTCTTCTCTTCTGTACCACGCTTCCTAATCATTTTCATTCAGGAAGCAGTCTGTTACCACAATCGATAAGATCCCCGACTTCTGCCAACAGGTTTGCAATTAAAATTGATTTTCATGCTGCAGAAGGCCTGCTCTCGTAGTGATTTAAATAATTTGGCCAATTATTGAACATTTTTAAATGTCCTTAAATGTCCCTCACTGCTTCCTTTGTACAAGGTTGTAAGAAATACACGTGCCTCCAAATGAACAGCATAGCTACTTATCAGGCTTCAACCTTTAGTCCTTCAACAATACAGTATCACACAATACAGAGAGATTAACCCTTATATTATATTAGTGGAAAAAGCTAATTTAAACAGACAAAAAAGGGTTGATACGTTTGTTACTATTCCTACAAAAATACTTCAAGTATGCATTTAGCATTCATACTGAGAAGTATCAGCAGAATAATTAAAAAAGGTAAATGATAGTCGCAGTAGTTATTGGGTTTTATCTACCGTACAAGTGCAATGCTGGGCTGGAAGGTGAACCGTACGTGTATTTAACATCATAAATATATTATATATGCCAATCAATTAGTGGTTCAACTAAAAGCAATCAGAGTCATTCAAGTCGGTTATTATGGGTCCATTGAAAAAACTTTAATTCCTGTGAACCTCTATGAAAAGCAGCGAATTGTGGTTTCAGGTTCTCCTTTATTTCCATTGTAAGATGGTCCAATTTTGCGAAAATGCTCATTTCAATAAGTCGTGTAAATTATAGGCTTATTTTTTTTTAGATATTTTTTTCTCGAATCTACTATAAGTGACTTGGCACAATGATTACATCTCTCGGTGCTTAGGGTTTGAACCGACGTACTGTGATGTAACTGTATGCACATGTACTGTCTTCAATCACAGAGAGTGTTTTAAATGATTGTAAGTGTACGGCAAAGCTGTCAAGGAGTCACAAAGTAGGTGCTCAATTATTTTATGTTGAAAGGATAACATGGTGGCAGGTGAAGATTATACACAGGTTCCGGGCTCAAATTCATTGGAGCACTTCAGCAAAGGTACATAAAGCATGTACCACGCAAACCCTCTCCTACCGAGACAAACAATGCTCTGTTGCTGTAATGTTAAGTTATTTTTATGTATTACATTAACTACAATTGAGTTCTATTTTGTTGAAGAATATACTATGGAAGTCATGCATTATTTATCTCTAAGGGTAAACACAAAAACCTCACATGAATAAAACATTAGCCTGTAAAAGAATACATAAATAAGAATCAAATGTAGTGCAGATCCACAGTCACTTTACATGGCACAAAACAGCATTTAGGAAAGTGTTACCTGTGTTAGGCTTTTTATGGCCTCCTTTGAAGCCAAGTCATAAAATCACAACTTCCAGACGTGTCCACACTTAGTGCACACTAGTGTGTTTCTCTGTCACTTGCATGTAATACTTTACGTTAGCATAAATCTGAGTCCATCAGAAAGATGAAAGAAAGACGTTTGTTCAAATCAGACTGACGCTAAATGAAGTAATTTTCTCTTTATCCATTTAAACATCTCAAGCTTTTTCTCTTGTTTTTATGTTTACACTTTTTTATGATGAGCTCGGCGAGCGATTTCATTGGCTGGTTTACAAAACACCCATAATAGCAAAGCTTATACCACAATTTATCTACTGCTGGCATATAAAGAGTTATTTTACACATACAGTGCAACTGCAGTATGTAAAGATCCCCTCCAGATATTTTTTTAAAACCACATTTTTGGAAAATGTTTTTTTCTAAAGTTAATTGCTTCAACAAAATATTTCAAGTTTCCACATCACGCTTGTGTAAGCTGCATATTGTACTCTGACTTCCAAACCAGTCATGATGTTACACAGTCATGTTTGTACCGTATGCATGCTATGCACCTTAATCTCAGATTTAAGGTAAGTACAGAAAATCCCCTCTCAGCAGATGGAGGTGCAAACAGCCTTCTGGCGGCAACCTCTGCACATACATCTTTCTGTATAGTGAATTTCCAATCCTTTAAATGTTTGACCCGTTCCCGCCCACTCTTGGGGTGTGTGTCATTACACTGTGTGGCGGTGATAATGGAGCAAGACTGAAAACCTGGCACTTCAAAGCCGCCTTATCGGTTTAATTTTAAACTAGAGAAGTGTGTGTGTGTGTGTGTGTGTGTGTGTGTGTGTGTGTGTGTGTGTGTGTGTGTGAGTGTGAGAGTGAGAGAGAGCGAGAGAGAGCTCCCAAAAGGTCAGGGCAGGATTCTTGCTGAGGTCTACTTTTGTGTTTCCTCTTCTGCAATAAGTTTAGTGTCATCTCGCAGTAACATTTGCACTTCCTCTGACCTGTGGAGAAAGGCTGAGCTGTATTATGGCACATTATCATAGTACACTGACACAGGTTGTGACTACAGCGAGAGTCAGTGCAACCCGGGCTGCGGCTGCTCAGGCACAATGAAAGACAACTCTGACTGTAGTCATGGCTGTGCTTTGGTTGTTGTGATTGTGGCTTTCACATATTGGCTTTTAAAGGTTATAACGCTGAGAACACATTGATTGTGTTTGCCCAGTGATGGCTTGAAACTGCTGTAATCCTTATCTCCTGCAGTGTAGTGTATAGTAACAGCAGGACATACAGAAGTTATTGCAAGGAAACGCAAAAGTAATCCTCAAAACATATATCGCTGGGATCTTTTTGGGGCTTTGTACCTATCAAATAAAAGGCAATATACTGCAAAAATTTTGCCACTTTTTTATGTGGATATCCAATCCACTGTTGATTGTATATGTAATGAATATAATCAATAAATTCCTTAATATATTCTGTGTCCCTGAGAAGCAGCTGAAAAATCTGTTGCTCTTCCAGCCACCAGTGACGTTGGTTGGTGGCCAGAAGAATTGCGAGCTAATTGAGCTGTCTTGGTCGCCAGGGGGCGCTCTGGATGCTGCACCAAAACAAAACCTGCTTCTCCTTACTTGTACTGCAACAAGCTACGTTTCCCAAAGTGAAAATGCCATCCAAAAATATGAGTGCAGAGGATGTTGCAGACGAAGATACTTTTCTTTGTATTTTGGCTTACTCTGATATTCAGACCTGTTTATTTGAGCCAGACATGAATAAAGACATGCAGCCGAGAGAGACCCCCACTGCAGCTGTATTATCTGTGCAAGGGAATTTGGCCGAAGGTGATCATCCAGCTGCCCAGAGCAAACAGCAGCTGGTAGCTCACATTTCCCTCTGATGCCAACAGAAACAAAATCATTCTTCTGTAATGAAAATCAGTGTGGCCAGTCTTTGTTGAATATGGTCCAAAAGAGATGTTTGTGTGTGTTACTATTTAATAAAGTTCACTTCTCAACCTGTAAAGAGGTGTGCTGGAAGCTTTCTTCAGGATAAATTGTTAAAGATGACCAAAACCAGCAGTCCAGAGAATTGCAGTAGACTATTGAGTATTTTTGTCACCTAATACTGTGTTTTGGCCAACACACTGGTGAAGGTGGTGATACGCCGTAACAGTGGACAGGCAACGCTCCGAACACGTTGCGTTGTTTGTGTTTACAATATCTGCAATTACAGTGTTTTATCGGTACAAGTAGTTTGAGGGAACCGATGGATTTGGGCATTTGAAGCTTCCACGTAGTGCATCCTGCCATCGGGGCCCCCGACCAGGAAGACTCAAAATAACTTGATACAGAGGATTACATTACTTTTAATTGACAACATTTAATATCAACACTGAGTGGACAGCCGGATAAAAAGTGGTGAATTTTTACTTTAAGAAAGTGAAATGAGTGAAGATTGAAAAACTGAGAATCAACTGGTAGTCAGAAAAATGGAAAGATTCAGCCTCCCAGCTGTCTTACCAGAGGTGTTTTTTTTCTCCCCTCCTGTCTTGTTAGTGGTATGCCAGTCCGGACTACAACCTCTTTGGTCCGTATGTCGAGCAACGCAAGCGCCATCCTGACCAGCCCTTCTACATCCTTCACCCCAGCTATGTGTGGCGACTCTGGGATGTGATTCAGGGCAACACTCAGGAGAACATCCAGCCCAACCCCCCCTCATCTGGCTTCATAGGTGAGTATACAATCACGTACATGCGTTCACACATATAATGTATTCAAGCGAGTACACGTGCGCACTGTTCTTCTGCAGTTCCCTCTGTACTCTTATCTACCCATTTCCTTGCCTGTCCCTGGAGTAGATATAGGTGTACACACACACACACACACACACACACACACACACACACACACACAGAAGCTAAGACATGATGAATTTCTTATCTTCAGAATGCACAATGACATTATCAGCATGCGGCATGGCTATGCAATGCACTTTAATGCAGCACAGCCATGCAGGGGGTGACGGAAACGTGACCTGTAAGCCCATCTTAGAAACGCTCGTTTGAAACTCTGCATGTCTTCATGCTGGCTCTCTTCCACTACGGTTTTTAAAAAAAAAATGTAGACCTTTCGATATGCGTTTGCCGTGACACAGCCGTATACACAAAACAAAAAATCCAATCACGCAGAAGTCTTATCTCCGAGAGACGTCAGTATCTACTGCTGACGCTGAATGTATCTGTCAGAAATATCTCTTCATGACAGATATTGGATGATGTAGACTCAACAACATAATACAGACTCTGTACTTTCTCAACAGTGAAGTAATCCTTGTGTTCTATATCCCTTTTGTCATTTGAATAAAGAGATTAAAGAGAATGCTTCTTTTTTTTTTTTACTGAGTACAATTATTGCTGAATAATGTGCAGAACAAGCCAAATACTATGGCTGAAAGAGATGGTTATAACTTTACATTTAACGTTTACGGTTGCTTTTTTTTCGAATTGACTTTTTTTTAAAGATATATTAAGCTACGTTACGGTATAACAGGTCACAATGAACTTCTTCTAATATCAGTGTGATTTATCCTCATATAAAATGTTATATATATTTCGTGCTTTGGCATTGTTGGTAGTTATTGGTAGCTATCAGAAGCTGCAGCTCATTCGTGTTTTAAACAAAGCAGAATAAACGATATTCACTGTTTGAAGCATCAGCCTTTCCTGTCGAACACAGCTGAGCAGCCCTGCTGCTTTACAACGCAGGCGGGAGAGCTTTTTGTTTCCCCCGCACTGGTTCTCACCCACAGTATGACTGTTCTTCACCTTGATTGCAGTAAGTGACTGCACTATATTCTGGTACACTGGCAAAAATCCATCACTGATTTGTTGGCCTAAATGAAAGGCCAAAGGGGTTCAAATTAAAAATTAAAAAAACTGTTTATCTGCAAGACTTTATTTAAACAACATCCACCTTGCTGTTATTCAAGGTGTGACCATTTGAGACCTTCTGTTTTTAGAAATGGACATTTTATCAGATGCTTTTTATCAGCTTTCTATGGAATGTGATTATTTACACTACGTCTATTTGGCAAACACATCGGTACACAGCGACTTAGTGCCTTTATCCTCCCAAGAGCAAGACATATTTTTCCACAGGAAATTAAAGATTGCTCACAGTGCCTACTGTAGCTGTTAAATGTATGTGGCAGTAAAATCTTATTTTCTCTTGTTCGAAAACAAAAGGCTAAAAAAGGGAGGGGAGGCACTGTGACCTTTTATTTGTTGTTGCAAATGCTACAATACACTGCATGCTACCAGTTATTCCAAAAATAAAATGCTGTATGTGTCTCTTTTTTTTTACTGTCTCTCGGTCATATAGTTAATTTGGCTTTAATACCATATTTGCACAAACCTTCACATTATTTTGAAATACAGCAATGCAGTGCAGCACAGCAATGATATTTATTAAAACAATTCATTCCAACAATAAAATACAATGAAACAAATGATGATAAAACGAATGCCCCTTAGATGTCCATTCACGGCTTTAACTGACTCAAATCAGCTCCCAGATGGGCTCCAGTCAGATTGTCATGAAACCCATTTGGCTGGCCATCATCCCCACTCTGAAGAAACAAGGTCTGCCATGACTGAGTCTGAGGGAAGCAACCCTCTTGCTATACTAATCTTGAGCAAGTCCTTATTCAAAAGTACTTAATATCTCCACGATGCCTTGTGAACATTTTGCTCTGGGCCATTCAATTTCAGCAGTTTGTCACCACGGAGGTTTTGTATTCTGTTCCCTCCATGCTGCATCCTGGTTTTTCTTGTCCAAAAATGTGTGGACAAAGTCGAACGACCCTTTAATCCACACACACATTTGTTGAAAACGCACACGTTGAGGAAGCTTTGACAACGTTTTTAACTCAAGCTCCTCGAGTGTGTTCCGTCACAGCTGTCGCCTCAGATGTATTGCAGTTTCGCTCAGACGTTGTTTTAGGACGCCATTGTAGTCTCTGGCTGGTCATACTGTATGTTTCATTATGAAAATTTGCAGCTTCTCTCCCATCTCATTCTGGCTTTTTAATTAAATACAGCTCTCAGTAATTGTCTCTCTCTCGTCATTATTTCAAGATTAATTCAAAATTGAATTGACAAAAATACATGCAAATAAATAACGCGATAACACAAAGTAAAGCATATCAACAGAGGGAACAACACAAACACAATCAGACGTAAGTCATATAAATGCCTAGATGCAGACAAAAATGATATAGTTTCAAGTATATACAAGTTCAAAGTGAAATGAAGGATTTTTACTGTTCTGTAATATTTACAATCAAAGCACTAAAAAAGGCTGGAGTGAAAGGAGGAAAACACATCAATCCACTTAACCACTGATCAAAGGACAAATCTATGATTCACTAGCGTTGCCATTTACAGTGGCACAACGACAAACTGACAGAAAAGCAAACGAGAATAGGCACGAGGTTTTTGTTTTGTAAAAAAGAGGGATGAAAAAAAACCATAATGGATCCTGCATTTCAAAAAGAAAATCAACCAACATGTAATACACATTTTAAAATGTAAATGTTTTTTTGTAATTGCTTTGTGAAGGAATGAAAACCCATCTGTTTAATAATTCTGAAACTAATTGGACTCTGCTCCTTGGTTTGGAAATTCTCTAACCATCTATTTGTAAAGAATTTTTTTCCCAACAGTTTCACGCCATCATGTGTTTACCAGAAAAAGTGTTCCGTCAAAAATCCTCAAACGCCATCATCTAACAGTGTGGTTTAAAAATGAAATGTTAAACAATCACATAGGTGTAATGATCGGGTGTTCACATACGTGTATTTCTGTAGACATTTAATACTTTTGTGTCTTGTGCAGTCATAACAAATATAGAGATCAAACTGAATGGACACAAGAAGATTTCATTCTGTACAAACACAAACGCACACATAAAGGACATTTACTTTCTAAATGCTTCATGCTTTAGTCCACATTCCACTGATGTTCACCTTGTGAGTGTAGCTACCAAGCTAATTTGTTCATACTTCATGTCATGACCGTGTTTCCTGTCTGGTCTCGTTGAGGATGTTCCCGCCTTAGGTGATCACCTCGGGGGGGCTTGTGTGCTTGGTGGCCGGGGTGCTGTGACACTGGTGGGGAGTGTCAGTGGAGATCTGGGCGGTGCAGACCACCGTGTTGCTGTAGACTCTGCGGTTAAGATGGATCACCGTAGTCTTGGAGGGCATCGAGGTGCTCTCTGATGACCAGCGTTTGCAGTGAAACAAAATCAGGAAACACCTGTAGAACTGAGAGGGAGATGGAAAGAAAGACGGTGTGAACATATGGCCAGACCAAACTGAGAGTTCTCGACATCCTTGGAGTGAATCTTGGTCTGCACAGTTTGATAGGCAGAAATCATGCCTTCGTGCACTTTCATGTCCTCCCATTCAACATGTAGTGATGCTTGAGGAGAGAAAATAGTCCATTGATGGCCTGTTGTTCTGGCAGATTAGGTTTCCTCTACCACTTATGGGTTAATTGACCTTGGAGGTTATTTTCTACACTAGTTGGAAAAGTCAGAGCTTTGCAATTTAATTTCTCGCTGGTGTTGCTTCTGTTTCCTGTTTATTGTTAGGAAATGAGTCAAGATGTCATCTATTTTTGTTTCTTTAACGTCATTCATTCGCGTCAAACATATAACTCAGTGGGTTTTTTTCAGAAATGACTGCACAATAATGTGTCACAGTAGTGAAGTACAGTATGTTATTATGATAAATTATAGATGTGCAGTTGTGGACAAAAATCAGAAATAAAAACGGTTGACTTTTGCAAAAATTCAATTGACCAAAAATATGCATAATTAGAATCGCATCTTACTGGAAAAAGAAAACACGTTCATTTCCACTGTTGTTCTAGGAGTGTGTAGAGAAGACTAATCAAGTATTCTGCCAACTGGTTTATAATGCACATTGTGACAGATGAGATTTAATTTGCAAATAAACAGTAGATAATAATCGTTACACCATGAGGAAAAATGTGCATCTTATTAAGAAAACGTACATGATCACCTGGCTCTCCCTGCACGTTAACATAAACTCTTAACATGTTCGGGAAGAGGGATTTTGTTTGGTTATTTGTTATTATGTTCATGCTGGAGAACAGCACTGGTGGAGGAGGGAGGGCCACAAGCTGAATAACAATCATCAGAGAGAAAATGATGAACAGAAATCAGCTGGAAATGCATTAAGCTAAACGGAAAACAACAACAAAAGGTAACTAAATATATGTGTGAGCTTACTGCTCTCCATGTTGGCAATATATCACAGTGTATGAAAGACACCATGCTGCGCAGGCTGAGGCAGGCAAACTTGCAGTCTTCATATATTATGAATTCACTTCTATTTTTTTCCCCCTCTTGTGTAACGAAGGCTTTTGCTGAGCACACAGGCTCTTTTTCAGCATCACATTTCCACCTGAGAAGTGCCCAGTGTAACTACAGTCCTCTGTACTGATCTATCGAGTGTAGATTTCTCTGTTTGATGCTTATCAGATGGGAGGAAGAATAATTCACCTTTTCTAATCAGAATGCCTCCCCATAACATTAATTTAGTGTCAGTGCACATTGATAGTGGCCTATATGAGGATGGATACTTTAGATTACCTTTGTTTAGCAGCTAAAGAGCCAAATATTTCCCCCAAGTTCATCTGTTTAACTTCATATTTTTTTTACACTGATCAAAGTATTAAGAGTAAATAGTTGACTTAAGAGTTGTTATTTTTGTACAGCTGTGTGAACGTCATCCATTCTTGTCACTATGTGGGAGATGATGTCCCCATTTTTCACTGCCAGAGAGGTGGATGACAAGGTGCACCCGAGACTGGTTAGCAGTTGAGGGTAACAACACGTTTTAAAGTTAAGTGAGCTAATATTTAACATACAAGTGCTTGTCTTTATGTTCACCAACAGGTATCCTCCTGATGATGGCGCTGTGTGAGCAGGTGCACGTGTACGAGTACATTCCCTCCATGAGGCAGACGGACCTGTGCCACTACCATGAGCGTTATTATGATGCTGCCTGTACACTGGGTGCCTACCATCCCCTCCTCTATGAGAAGAGCCTGATCCAGCGGATCAACACGGGCCCCGAGAGTGACCTCAGGAGGAAGGGCCGCGTCACCCTTCCGGGCTTCAGCACCATCAACTGTGACATCTGATATATGAAACCTGATCCTCTGAGCCCGAAATATACACACCCACACTCTGGCCTTTTCTGGCGGACCATGGGAGAGGTGCAATAATGCCAGTGCAGACAAGGAGGCTGAAGCTTCAAATTAGACCCACGAAAAGCATAAGCCATAGCCCTCCAAGGAGGGATCAACCTGAAGGTTTCTGAAAGACCTTGTCTTCATTAAGATGGTTTACTTTACCGGAGACAGGAAGGAAGAGTGTCCGAGGTGGAGCCGAAAAAACTTTTTTCTCTGCTTTAGCTGAGCCACGTTAGCTGTGGAGCTGACTAGGGTAGCAACAGATCAATGTTTTAGATAGACAAGTGAATTTTCAATAACTGTTTAAACAATGTAAATTCTGTGTTTTTTAGTAGTATGGGTGGTACTTAAAGGAAATGCCACTGTTTATAATGGCAGATGTTTCTTTTGTTTTGTTTTTTACCAGTCCAAAAGGGTTGTGAAATAACCAAGAAGGAATCCATGCTGAATGTCGCAAATACAACCAACATCTACACAATCACGCTCAATGTTACACACATGAAGCAGCAACACATGCAGAAGTGAAAAAGGCGGATTTAATATTTCCCCAGAGACAACACTGAACTCTTCACAGCAGTCACACTACTTGTACATATATTCCTGTGAAATCAGATGTTTTTCATGTTGTCATGGGGTGAGGTGGGGTGGGGTGGGGTGGGGGATTCATTTCACACTACTGATGCTGTTCAGCCTAATACTGAATTACTGTCCTGTGCACACTAACTGGAAACCACCAGTTGATCACTTTATTTTTTTTTAAATTTTTTTGGGTGTAATTGTGTAATTCAATCAAAGTAAAATGGGGCCAAAACGGATCTTCAGAACCAACAGGTGCTCAGAACAGCCGTAACCCTGTGCCTAGTGGTCGACCGAACACTTTCCTCGGGTTGCCTTGTGACTGTTCAGATACATGCAGTACATCATGTGGCAGGACTGCAGCACCATTCAGTTTTGATAGCCATGAGACGGTGCAGAGCAGTGGATATTTCTGAGGCAATGTGTATCAGGGGATTCTCAGCTCTGCCTCAGCAGTCACCAGCCCCCGTGTTTTTGATGGTCAGTTCACTCCTTATTGAATGTAATTTCACCACTGTGTGTTGTGGCCAAACCCTCGCTGGAGCTCACCTCTGCAATACGGTCTGCTTACGGTGCTGCAGGGTTATTTCTTTGTTATGTAACAGCATGAAGCGCATTACCTACAACTATAAATGTCTCATATTTCCTAAATCCTCTAATATTAGTCTGTACCCATCCGCAGTCCAGAGGGGAGACAATTACAAAAGAGTAATTCGGACCTGTTATATCTTCAGACTTGTTTTGTCTCCAGGTAGGATGATTTTTATGTTTACATTGAGCCAGTGCCACATCTGCAGCTAATTCTAGGGGTGTTAGGTTTGTGTGGAAAAGAGGGTGGGTTGTCTATTTTTTTTTTTTTTTTTTTGCTGCAGACATGCAGTCAGAATTTTTTTTTTTGCCTATGACAGAGATTTTTATTACTAAGTGTGCTATTCTACAAAATGTGCTTGTGCCATTGGTTGTGGTTTGGTAAAAGATGTGAAAACGTAACAGAAATGTTGCTTTGAATAGTTTGATGTAAGAAGATGGCTCTGTAGTAGTAGTAGTAGTAGTAGTAGTAGTAGTAGTAAATGATTCTAGGGCTTGACTAGGACTGGGTATCAGCTGAAATTTGTCCGTACTAGCTCAAACACAGACACTGTGAAAAAAATATTATTTTTTTGCCTCCAAAATCCCTTTTTGTAACTCGGTCTATACCTGATCAAAGGAAAGAAATAAGCATCTGTCCATGTTTTCAGTACTCACGTTTTATATTGCAGTATTGACAAACTGTAAAATTGAACACTATGTGTGCATGTATACTCGATTAAACAATGAATTACATGGATGACGAAGGTACTTCATCACATTGATGCAAAATTCTGTGAATCAAGTATTGCCATGTAGGCATTTTTATCCACAATTAGATATTGATGAAACAATAATAAACACTATTATAGCTGCTTCAGTAGAAATATTACAGAAATACTGCAATATGGTCAGTGAATGGTCTCGTATGGCTTATATTGCCCGGCCCTACATGACAGTTTGTGTTAGCCGAGGCTTTTGGATGCATTTTGTTCAGAACACAAAACATACTGAGGTTTGATACCCAGCCCCAGTTATTTTAAGAATCTTCGAGCAATGATGCCAGTGGAGTCAGTGACTGTTAAGAGGACTGGAAGAGGTTTTAAAAATAGATGGAAGAAACTGCTTTTGATACTTAAGGAGATTTCAGCGTTCATCTGAAACCACGCCAGGTTTCCGCTCTGCGGTAGGCTTTATGTTTCTCTGTCGAGATAAATGACAACAAATGTTTTAGTGCTTGTGATTGTAGCACACTGAAGGTATAAAGGCCCTAAGAATATTGTACATGTGAATTTCTAATAACTAATTACTTTCCAATGCACAGTGCATGCAAACCAGGATCAGGGCTGAGTCTTAAACTGTCTGTGCTGTACTGTGCTGCAAGTAGACACCATTGTCATTAATGTTGTGAGAGGCGTTTGTGCTATAAGATTATTTCTTTTTTGTTTTTTTCATAAGTGATGTTTTGCAGATTTTAATGCATGCTTGTGGATTACATCCAGCTGCGGTGCAGCTATCAGCAGTTCCCTGGAAGCATTTAATCAAGTGCATTGCCTTCTGGCAAATTAATTTTTGCATCCTAATATTGTGCCAAATTCCACTTTTAATTATGTCTCATCTGGGCAGGTTGAACACAGTATGAGGACTCCGAGTAATAGCAGGACTTCTAAGGTGCTATTGCTTTTCTCTGGGATGCTTAAGGTCAAATTTAATTGTATTTTCTATCCTCTTTAAGACAGCAATTTTATTGCTAGTATCACATACTGGACATTGTGCGGAAACTTTGCATTAACTTTCATGTTTGATGGCGGTGAAGTTGTGAGATGAGAAAACCCGTTTGTAGACATTCTTTATTACATTCCCCCCCCTCATCCTTTCTTTCGGCTCTTTAATCCTAAAGCCTATTTCTCATGTCTTGTTTTTATTCAGTAATGTGGTAATTTCTTCACCACTCTGCCTCTGAAGGATTGTTAAACATGTATTTTCTTTTATATATTTCTCTTCTGCAGCTTTCTGCTGTATTCCAAAAAAGGGGAAGAGAATAAGAAGCATCCATGACTGAACATAATAAGAGTGAATGTCCTGTTTCACTCCCAGCAGCCTTGGGGGTCCTTCTTGATTTTTGTCAGTGAATTCTCTTCTTATTACACTTGAATTGAATAGATCATTTGTATAATTTCAGCTGTTGTAATTTGTCTTTTTTTACTGTGTAAATAAAGCCGTTGTACATGTCAAAATGATGACTTTGAGTTTAGGCAACACACACACACACACACACACACACACACACAATACTGACTCACCTGTTTATTCATGAGTATATAGATGAGAGGGTTGATGACAGTGCTGCTCTTGGCCAATAGTGAGGGAACCACGCTAGCCACAGGACTAATGATGTTTGGCGGTCCGAATGTTGCCATCATGGCCACAACACCGTAAGGCATCCAGCACAACAAGTAACAGGCTGCTGTAGTCAGAACCATAAAGAGAATGTGGTACTCTCTCCTCCGGGCAGAAGTCTTTCGAATCTTACCCACCTGTGGATGAAGGGAGATGAGAGGGTTGTTTAAAAATGGATTTAAAAAAAAGTTTAGATCCTGTTTTCTTGAAGAGCTCTCTTCATTTAAAAGTGTTTTTTTTTTATTTTTTTTTTTAAAGCACGACAGCTTTGATTTATCTCAAACTTTTTAGGCCACTGGTGGTTTCTGACAGAGTCTTAAGAATAACAAAAATTGCAAATACTTCATTGTAAGCTCTTCAAGAATTCAAGAGTATGCAATTCATGTTTTTCACTGCTTGGCTGTTATTTACAGTAATATCAAAAGTGATGAGAAATTACTTAAAAATCTAAAACTAATCCAAACTGAGGTTAACAATTTATATTTTTAACATTAGAAAGCACTTCCTCTTCAGACTGTAGAAAATCTAACAAAAACGTGTATTTTTTTACTATCTCGCTCTGATTCTTTCTTCTCATTTTTTACTTCCTCACGTTGAATAATAAGTAAAATGTATGGTTGTGTCAAGGTTATTTTAATAATTAATAATTTATATATATAGCATAGAAAATATAAATATGCATTAAATACTATAAAATATACAATGTCCAATACATTAAAGATGTCACTGATATATTTATGGTCCCTTTTACCACACATAGTAAAAAAGACAGCTATTGATTAAACTCTTCTCTATGAACAGGGCTGAATCAACCTGCGTCTCATATCTACCAACAACAACATGGTTGTGGTTAGGAAAAGATCATGCTTTGGTGTAATATGACGCGGTTGCCATATGGACATGATTAGGCACAAAAACTACATGGCTAGGGGGACGAACATGGTTTGGGTTGCTGGAAAGAAATCCACTTTGACTTTTAATTTGTCATGGACTCAAAAACTGATCTCGCAGGTGAAAGTCCCAGGGGTGGTTCCATCCAACCACCGAAAAACCTTCTCCCTACGTGGACTTTCCACCCTTATTTTTTACTTTGTCACGAGAGCCTTTTTAGAACTGTCTCAGCAGAGTGCATAAGAGACATTGTCCCTTATGTGTATGTTTTAGATGCCAAATGGCACCTTGTGTCTATCTCTGTGACGCCAGGGGCTGTGACAAAATGTCAGTAGTTGACGCCCTGGGAATGAAAGCAGTCAGGCATTCACCACCTAAAGTGATATTGTACTTTAGTGATGCAAATTCCATAGCAAATTACCCAATAAATAATTTATCAAAGCCAATTACTGTGCAGTGAACTGCTCTGTACACCTGCTGATTCACTATGATGTATACACAATTTTATCTGGATTCATCTGGCTGTAAATTCATCCTAATCCAATTTAAATCCCCCTAACGACACCCTTTGGATGGCTTCACACACAGATGGCTCTGATTTAATCTTAGCCCGTGTTTCACCCATCTGTTATGTGGATAAATTAAGATCAGATGATGTGAAGAGGGGAAAATTTCCCAGTTTAGATTCTCTGATAGTCCACATAGCCCACTGGGTGCTTTCTCACAAATGTATTTGAGATTAACGAACACTGATTGTGAATAATCCCAAATTATAAAACCTCCAGGTTTTTTTCTTGTTTTTTTTCTTTACTGGGGTCGAGCCAGCAGGAGCTCAGTTCTGAGATAACTTAAATAGAATGAAAGCCACTTATGCAGAAGTTTTCTGATGAACTCAAGAAGCGAGTGGAAAATAAAAGGTGGCCCCTTACACTTTTAACAGCAATACTCATTAGAAATGTTTGAATTTTTCTGGTGGATGGCTTTAATTAATTTTGAGTCCGATAGGTGAGGGAGCCTGTTGCTACATGCTGGACACTGGGCTCCAAAATGGCTCCAGTTCACGTAGTCAGGGAAAGCTTATAAAAAAAAATAAATAAATAAATAAAACCTTTGTGGATTAAAGTTTCATAATATCAAGAGTAATAATTGAGCAGTTTTGGAAGTGCTTTGACAACAGTTTCACTTGTGGCTAAAATGCTTTTTGGATGACAGCGGATTATTTCATTGCAATACTATGACAGGCCAGTGGTTTAGATTGAGAGCATGGCTGATCCATTCCTGTCTGCTGCAGCTCTCCCCTCCTCGCCATCCCACTCTGCGTGTGGTGAGATTTCAGTATTGTTGACTTCACTAAGCTCTGCTGCTTGTTTGCTGAGAGGGGATTTGTTTTGCCAGCAGTATCATCGCAGCTGTCTTGCAGAGCCTTTTCGACTAATTCAGACTGCATGACGGACGTCTAGTTAATTCCTCTGTGTTTCTGACTGAACAAGCAAAAGCAAATGCAGAATGATAATCTATAGGCTGATGTGTGACAAAACCCTTTTTAAACGCGAACTAAAAACACAGCTACACTATTGTTCATGCGATTTTAGTCCATTTCTCAAGTCCTTTTTTATATTATCTTAATGATTGTTATATCTAATTTAGCCAGTAATGTTTGCTGCTGCATAACTGCTACATGATGCCAGACAAGTATACTGCTTGCAACAAACAGGAAAGTTGAAGCACCAACCGTTACCGTTACTGAAAACATGGCAACATTGGAGACAGTATAGAAACAGTATAGCTGGCTGTCAGCTTTAGCAAATAAAGCCAGACTGGTGGACATAAACCCTCATAATACTTGTAAGGTATGTCTAGAGGAATGTACAATATGTGGTGCTATATGGGGAATGTGAAATATGTACAAAATGACTTTAGCCTGGTTAGATTACAGGGACTTTCACATGTTCGTGATATTCTTTATCTAACATAAGGAAACTGCTCTTGTGGTCTGTTTAGTTTCAAAGGACAGCTAATTAAATCTGGCTCAATCTCATTACAATAGCAAATTAAATTATTTTCTAAATCTGCAGATGTTTCCATAAAAAATGCGCGCAGTGTGTGGCTGCCTTGTGTCCACATATAATGCACATCCATTTTCTTCTCAGCACCTTCTAGTGTTTTACTGATCTGCCACCTAATGAGAATAATTGTGCAAAAAAAAAAATGGCTTCCTTGGGAAACCTTAAATATGCTACCAGAGGGTTTTAAAAGAGCTCAATACATACTGATGAATCTCATCTTTTTTTAAATGAGTGGGGATGGCATGCTGGAGAAAGGTCTGAGTTACTATGCTCGTATACAAATGCAAATGCATAAAAAAAGAGCAGACCTTTTCTCAATAGCAATCACACCGGGCCTTACTCTAATTTCCACGTCTGGATTTCTAGCTATCTTCACAAGGCTATCCTATTCATATGGTTGTGTCTCATTACGGTCACCGTACGATACAATGTGACGAGAACTTCTAGCTATTTTATTGTTTTAAATGGCAGGAAGCAGATGGTTCAGAGACACCAAACAATCTTCATGTAAACTGAAATGAAACCAGTTCATTTAATGTGACCCACACATACCTAATTACGATTGGAGAGCATTTTGCTAAAGTTGTTTATTGATACCAGGGTTCAAGATCCAAAAGTGCTCTAAAACCACTGGATTAAAACAACTAAGAAAAACAAGAAGTTGGCTGAGTGGTTTATGGGCTTTGTGCGAGGCATAATGCTGTGATAATCTCCTGTCCTGCTACACTCCTCTGCTCTCAGGAACAAACAATCAATGGGAGTGCAACGGCTTTTCACTGTCTTAAGACAAATAAAGTCACGCCTTAAAACCCAACAAAATCCCAACCACTAGTCACTGCCATGGATACTTTAAATGTGCATGACAATAGCTGGTGAAAAGAAATTGCAATTACTTACTGAAGCTGGATCCACTTAGACTGTTATGATACAGCTAGTAGGTCATGTTTGGCACCTTCTCTCAGTCTTTTTCAAGGTAACACATACATGCTACTTCTTCCATTTAATGTACTCATCAGATATTTAATACATCAGTTTTCCATCATATGGTTTCACTGCCTCTTTTATCTGTGGCTGACAACAGAAATGACACCCTCTGAAGTGTTTCCACACTGGAGCAGCAGTCTCAGCAGGATCCCAGCACTTCTCTTTTCATGTGTCCCGATCTTCTGCATTATAAATCAGTTTTTTAAAAAAACAAAAAAAACCCTGATTATTTAGAGCAGTAAAAAAAAACTTATTCTGCCCTACCAAAGAAATATTATTTTGCTGACTAATTTTTCAAAATCCAAAGTGAAAGAGTTGGTTTAGTTTATTTGCTTTTAACTTTAAAAGATAAACCTGCAGAGAAATACACTGTACCTCAACAGCAACTTCATAAACGCTTATGTTTGTCTGTGAACATTACTTTGGTAGAAACATATATCATCTTTAAGCAGGACTGTGTTGGGGTCTATTAGCTGAGTGGAGAAAGTGTAGCTTTAACTTTTCTGTGATGGATATTGTCTTGATTCATAAACTGTCCACCAAATTTGACATGTTGATGTATTTAGCCAACAAAATTCTTCAAACTTCTGGGCTGAAAATTTCTTTAATGTCACATCATCACATCGTGTCATCTGTCAGCTTCTCTCACTTCTGCCTATTAGATGCGAGATGGATGTGTAGTTTCTCGGGATTTTAAGTATGACTGACAGGAAGCCATTCGCCTTTCCTGAGTGTTAGAACTTGTCCAAATGGGACATTACAATGGTGGATAGTTTTCAGGTGTATTTTAGCTTTTTAATTGTATAGCTATGTGCAAGATGACAGAATCTGATGTGCAGTCAAACCAAAATGGATGGAAAAAGTACTCTATATTTGGGTTAGTTTTGTTCAATTTTAAAGTCTATCACCTTATTTCACAGTGCAAGAAACCCCCAGAAAATAGGGATGCAGGCTTCAGGCTTCCTTTTCTGCATCCACAAAGCTTTGCTGAAGGGTCTTCTAACTCCATGAGGCTGCCCATTCAGGGATATTCATGATTAGTGCATGACCCTTTTTATGGGGTTGCCATCTAAGAATACATTATATTTATGTCTTGAAATTTTTCATGGCCGTTTTGAAACTCATAAAGTTGACACTATTGAAATGTAACTGAATTCAAGCCAATCGGCTGCATTTCCATATGGAAAACAAAGCACAAGCTCTTTTCAAGCCCACGGTGTCTGGTATGGTCGACTGGAGGTTGAGGACCAGTTTAAGCAATTTGTGGTTTTGCCTTTAACATTTGACAGGAACAAATAGCACAAAACATTTACACCCACACATGCACTTGGTGTGACTCTACCTGTTTGACTGCCCAAAGCAACCTGCCATAACAGTAGATCATCAGCAGGACAGGTAGACCCAGGCAGAACGTGAAGAGGCAGATGACGTAGGCGTGTGACTGGGCAGTCCTAATCGTCCAGGAGACAGAGCAGCTTGTTCCTGCCCCCTCTATGCCATAGCTGCTCCAGCCCAGTAGGGGGGGCACTGTCCAGAACAAGGAGTACAGCCAGGAGCCCCCGACAGCTAGAAGGGGTTTACGGTAGTCTGGCCCCCGCTTGTTGTATACCGTCAGAGTGCTGTAGCGGTCATAGGAGAGGATCACCAGAGAGATCAGCGACACAATACCTGAGAAAGACAGAGAGGTGGAGGTGTGATGCAGCGTCGGTAGGCAGCAGGAAGTAATGGAAGCTCGCCGTGACACCGAACATGAAACAGAATAAACTGCAATCGTTCAGCAAACTAAAATAGGGCACACTGAAACTGATATGACTCAGTGGATGGAAAAAAAAAATACAATGTTTAAAATATCGTGGATCCATTTTTAAAGTTTAAAATGCTGGTTATTTTTAGAATAAGATACCTCTACAGTCGCATTAGCTGCTCACTGAGGCTGCACTTTGTATGCCATCAGTTCTGCAGGTAGGGTTATACAATTTCGGACCATACAGAAAATTATGGGGATCTTAAAAACAATTACAATTCATTTCCTATGGGACATGAATTTTTTGATCAATATATTTTGAACTTTAAACTAAAGCAGTGGCAACCTCAAGGCACTGGAAGGAAAGTCCAGGTTTCACAAAGGTCAATAGCATTTATTGTGTGGGAACCATGACTGCACAAAATTCTGTGCTGGTGTATCCAATAGTTATTGAAACTTGAAGTCAATGAGGTTTCTCTTCTGTTTTCCAAAAGCAAACTTTGGTTGCAGTTGGTGATCTGCGACAGCTGGGAATGAAAACAGGCTCAAATACGGCCTTTTATCAAAGTCGTTGGCATCAGCAAGATAAACACGAGGTGCCTTTTGGGGTCAACACTGGGACCACCGTGGTCAGAGAAGGAGGTAATGTTACAGAGGAGAGAGAGAAACAAAGTGCCCTGGAGACCACTGTTGAAGTCCATGAGAAAGCAAAAGTTAATGTTGATTTCTTCTTAGTGAACTTAACATATTGCCTTCATATGTAAAGTAACTCAGGTCAAATATTCTACGTCACTTACATGATATTACTTTAAAAATATCAGGTACCTTCTGTGTATCTTTGAGATGCCAGTGGGCTATGAACAGTACAGCAGTATTTGATGCCCTGGAACAGACTGAAATCTCAATAAAAGAGTCTTAGTGTGTAAGTATGTAAAAACTGCAGTCGGTCAGGATTTGTACGTTGAATGATCATTAAGCCCAATTCAACCCTCAGCTGATTACCTTCATTTAAAACATTTAGTGAGGCATACTTAAACCTTTACTGCTGCTTCACTTGATAATGGTTCACTGAGCAAGTGCAGTAAGTTCATCATTGCCATGTATAATGACTTATGTGTGGCAACATTCATCTCAAACTCTCTATTCTGTAAGCAATGTGGCTTTTTTTTTAATGTAAATTCAGAGAAACAGCAGGACTTCTGTTTTTGATGACAAACCTATTTTTTCATAGACATTCAGTCTCCATATATTAAAAATAAATGTCATCTTGCACTTCCAATATGCTGGAAATTGCTTTGAACCCCTGACAGGAGTGGAAAGAAAAGCAAGCAGGGAACATTTGTCTGTGATGCTGTCATCCGGCCCTGTCGTAAATCATCAATCAAAAGATAACAACACGATGAAATTAGAAATGTAACCACATATTGTCCTTTACACTTAACGATAAAAATAACAAAAAAGTCTGAGTGCATGCAAATGAACTTGTACCAAGTCGAAATGAGGAAAAAAGTTCCTTCTAGGCTTTGATTCCACTTGATTCTTTCTGATTTGCAGTATCAATTATTATTCTCAGAAAGTTGCAATGAGAAACAGGAGAGGACAAGAAGAGAAAAGCAGCCTGGGGTAAGGCTGTATACTGATACAATATACAAGTCCTGCCTTTGTCCAACTCACATTTACAGTTCTCAGTGACTCGAGATAAATTCTCACAAATCCATTAGTAGCACAGAGGTTTGTTTAAAGGTTAATGTCAACATTTCTTCTAGGCTTGATTCAAAAGAGCGTATGTATGAAAACCATTAACATTCATGCAACACAGGCTGATCACATCAGAGGGCAGTAACTCATGTGCGTCAATTGACCTGAATGTCTGTTTATGTAATACTTACAAAAACCATTGAACAGCCTGAAGAAGTTTTCCTGTTACAGACAACAAATATGCAGATGTTGGTGGTGAACCTGATGCTTATTCTAGAAATCTGAAGCACAAAATGCAATAACATGCTCATAATGCTGCCCACGTGTTTACTGATATCAGAGCTCCCTTGATGTAGGGTTTCCTGCTGACATTTTGCCTGAGGTGGTTCTCCTCACTTCAATGACTCTAAACTTGATATTTTTTACAAAAGCATTTTCTTTTTGTTGCCGTGAAGAAGTCCAACGAAAGGAGGCATCATCAAGAATCTGCTGAAACAGTGTGGTTGTTTAATCTTAAAACCCTTTCGACAGTGTTCATGGATGTCACAGTTTTGGTCTTTTGTCTTTCTGGTCCTCTTTCTTGCTCCATGTATCTCTCTCTCCCCACTCTCGGTCTCTTTCTATGCCCAATGTCCTGCCTTCCACCCCCACCTCACCTATTTCCTGTGTGACCACCTGCAGCCAGCCTGTCAATCAGCTCATTTGGTATACCTATGCCCTGTGTGCCACTGCCAGGTAAAATTTAAGTCTTTGTCTCTCTGGGTTTGAGCCTCAGTTTTTCTATTGTTCTGTTTCTTAGTTTCGAGTCAACTTTGGACCCTGCATGGACTTTGGACGGTGCCTCTGGTTTTCCCTCCATAATGTGCTCATTACCGCTCACTGCTTGCTTCACTATACGCATAAGTCGTCTCCCTTGTTATGTGACAATGGATGGTCTACAGTGACCTTTTTTTTTTTAAACTTCTTAAACAAGTTTCACTCAGGGGATGATGTTGTTACTGGTCAATTAATTTAAGCAAGTCATTTTCTCCATATGGTTACCATTGTTGTTGTTGTCATTGACGACAACAAGGTTGATTGTGTGTGTGCTCACATGTCTTGAGGACCATTATGTTGTGTGAACTATTGAAGGCCTTTTTTCATGGGATACAGTTTGACTGTTTCTTTGTAGAAAAACAATTGATTTTCGCATTCAGGATGGCCATAATGAACGTGTTACAGTGAGTTCGCATACACAATACCATGACCCTTAAACTGATGCAACTGAATAGAATTCAGTTGTCACTTATTTCTGTTATTTACATCATTATATATCAATTTCCTCTGTGGAAACAAATATATGCACCAATATATATAATAATATCAATAATAATATATTAATATATATATATATAAATATATGCATTTTTTTTAGCACCAAAATCTTTTATTTTCTTTGTAACAATGATTGATCTTCAAATATCAATTTCAGTTCAATTTGCCAGAAGCACCAGTGTTAGTCTTATGCCATGTTCAGTCTGTTTTGCTTCAGTGGGATGGTATTTGTCTTTGAAACATATTCCTTTACCTTCTTTATCTGTGGTTACCCCACCCCTTGCAGCATGTCACACAGTGCACACACGCAGCAGTAGCCATCACAAGGTCCTAGCACCAGCTAGATTTTGATCATGGGGTCTACATTGTGCGCATGCATTATGAAATTGAAATAGACCAAACTGATCTTTTACAGGATTTACCATCGTTACATTGTTATGTCACCAGCATGTTCTCTTAAAACCGAGCAAAAACAAAAAAGGGCAAGGGAAAACTCTCCTTTGTACTGGGCATCGAAAGTACAGTAGTAATGACTTTAAAATACTGGTAATAAAAATTACTATCTGGCATTCATGGAACGGAGAGTTGGAGTGCATACAATCTTGGATCTCTTGGGAAGAAAAACATGCCACAGAAACGAGGCCCACAGACCACTTGAAGCATAACAAAATATTTGAAAACTTTTTACTGCCACTTAAAATGTCTAAATGAAACTATTGGATGGTTTATCCTTGGATTTGTTTCAGATATTTATTGTGCCCAGAAGCTAAAATGACTTGTAAAGTTTGCAGTGTCTTATAATCTCATTCTCTGCCCTTTCAATTCTCACACCATGATGCAGGTGTTTAATATAGTTGCAAAGCTGCTATAGTGAGTCTCTACAACCAGTTTCAGCACCCATCCTGATGGTGTATCCATGTTGAATATTGAAATTATACATATCTGACTCATAATTAGCATTCATTTCAACCTCCAAGTTATAATTATGCTCTGATGTATACAACATGGCACCTACTGTATTGATACAGAAGCGCAAGGAAATCACACAAAATTGGAGATGTCATATCAACTGCAAACTGATCAGAAAGTACTCTATAATTAAACCTATTTAATGGATAGGATATATTGTTCATTTTTGATCCTCACAAAACAATACCATACAACTGCCATGATGATGTCAACATTGGAAATGTTTCCATCGCTACCATTAATTACAAACCCTGAATGAGGAACAGGGCGGCCCTTTGTTTAAACATTGTTACTTACACAGGCATGTCTGTGGATGGTAAAGTGAGAAACATATTTCATTTGAAGTTTGATAAATTGTTTTGGTTATTCAGTCTAAACCTGTAAGTAAAACAGTCTTGTTGGACCTGACCAACATACTGACAGGTCACCATTGTGGCACCATAAAGCAAATGAGAAGCTGTTGTGCATTCTGTAGAATAGTCTTATATTTGTCATTCCCAAACGGCAACCAACAGTGACCCATTGGTTTGTACACTGCTGTTATGAAGCCTCGAGTTAGGATTTTGGCTGTCGCCATCTTGCTAGTTCGGAGCAGTTTGGGGCAAGAAGTGACCATATTTGGATGAGTGGGAAGGGAGCCAGCAGTGGATCGGAATCCCGGCCAAACTACATCCCACCCACCGATAGCGGAAACCTGACTGCACCACAGGCTTGGCAATCAAATTGACAGGCCTCGAAAAATATGGCTTTTTGAGACCTATTTTATAATTAATGAAGGGATTATTTTCAGATGGACAACCAGAAAATGTATAAGAAAGAATGACTTTAGCTAGCAACAACATAAGAGCTTGTGAAAGAAAAATTATTGACTTGGTGTTTCATGAGAAAAGATTTATGGCGCTTCTTCATTGACTTCATTTTTCAGACTCCGAAGCTAAGTCCACTTTTATATACAGTCTATAGTCAGTCCTCAACAATGTCATTATTTACTCCAGTTTGAGTAACGTTTGCTAAAAATGACGTACTGAGACACGATTCGTGTTTTCATGAGATTTGTTTACAATTAAAAAAATATATATATATCACAATGGCAACCATATCCTCTGAAGGTAGGGACAGATCTGGGAAAAAAAAATAATAAAAATAGACCACCTGACTGCATTGTTGTTTTGAGTTGGAGTTAAGGACGCATTGCAATTTGCTCTTTTTGCGTACTTGTAGAACATAATGCAGCCAAGGGTCCTCTCTAGTCAATGATTTGTAGAAAGGATCTTGGATGTTCCGGGTTGATATAATGGTTTAGATACACAGTATTTTCAGTAAACCAAAAAAAATACCACTGTTGTCTTGAAAACACATGAAGGGAAAGATCATACAAACCACTGTGGGAAAAAAAAATCTAAACATGAACATACAAAAAAACGTCTTCCACTCTATCTGAGGACTATGATTACCAGACTGAAGATGTGAACGGCTATAGTGTCATTAAAAATAATGATAGTGATTTCCCACTGTGCTTTTACAGGATCTCCAGCAGGCAGTCTGATTGGAGTTGTTGGTATTTTGTACTTGAGAGCCGAAGAATCGAGTCACATTCATGCATCTGAATTCTTTCCAGGAGGGAAAGCAACATGTTATTAGTGGCATGCACAAAATCTTCAACGAGAAAACGGCTAAAGAAAGATGCACCAAACATAAATCAATGGGTCAACACAAATTGATGTGAAATTCTGCAAAATGGCTTAACAATATGTCAACCATTAGGACTGATTTGAAGTACCAATGTACTGTACTTATGTGAAGGGCAAAACTTCCAATTTGAGATTGTTTTCTTTTCCTCCACGTGCACAATTATTATGTGTTGATTGGGTTTCTATATGCATGCGTGTGTGACACATGACACACCTGACAGGCTCCACTAATCATGAAATTTGATTGTCTGACTGTAATAAGACATTGATCAGGATTTCATCTGAATATTACGGATCCATTCATTAACCCGTGAACAAGTCAAATTGAGCCGCAGCTGTGTTCAACCAAGTTCTATTTTATGTTTATATTTTTTGGGATCATTGGTGACAAGGGGGCCGTGAGGGTTTCTTTAACCTCACAGCTGGAGTCAATGTGACCCAAGAATAGCGGGAGGGTTCAATTTTACACTGTAGTAACATTACATGGGTTAATCTGTCTGATGGGCCACAATGGCTAATTCCCGTTATAAACATGTTTCTCCCAGCAGCTTGTTGGGAAAAAAAAACGCTTCCATGTTTGCACACATTTGCACATGATGCAAATCACTGTTGCTTGCATTCAGATGTACAAAGTAATGTATTTCTTAGAATATCAATAAGATGATATCAGGGGTATCTGCCCCAAGTTGCTTTTTTGTACTCGTATTGGCAGGTTTCACTGCCCAAAACTTTCTATCTCCTGAATTCAGCTTTCTGCCAATTTGGCTGGAGTCGTAACACCAGTATCATACAAGCAATGAGCTCCAGCATCCAGTACGGAGTCAAGTTCTGTATATTAAAAAAAACCCGAAGTGCCAGAGGCCCCGGGTAGAAAAAAGTCACCTGCTGAGCTCAAAACACTGTTTAATATACCTGCCCTTTTTTCAATCAAATGGAAATTCCACTGCATCAAAATTCCCCTTTTTTCAGTGCGGTGTTACAAAAGAAAGAAGGTGAATAAACAAAAGGAAACATATATAAGGAAGATATCATTGTGTGGAAAGACAATAGCAAGGAGTTCAAATAATACAAGGGAACAAATACCTGTTGGTCTCTGTGTTGATAGCGAGTGCCTATACATTGTTTATGAGGACAAAGAGAGTAGATATAATGTAAAAAAGAAAAACAATTCAACTATTGAAGGAATAGTCAAACTTATCTGTTCACACTGCTTCAAATACTGAATGTGTAATGAATAAAGACTGTCTTTCAAAACCATCGAGTATGAACCATTAAACCGTTGAACCATTAAAATTGTTTTTATAAGAATGAAAATGAGACCAGCACTGTGGTGTATAGGCTTAGTAGCAGTGATTGAACATGTACCTGTTTCTGTTTCCATGCCCAGAAATGACTCATTCTCAGAGCAGAGAGCACAACATGTGATTTAAGTGACGTGTCCAGCAAATGTGTTTCCAGTGTAGTGTTTGTATTTCTACCGGAAGCCCTGAATCAGAAGCCCCAGATGGCTAGAATTGATATTAATTTTTAAAACAATGTGAAGTGACTGTGTAAAAACAAGTTAGAGTTGTGGGTTCTATGCAAAGCTCTTATGTAATGGAAGACTGGAGCGACTGTAGTTACAATCAGTAGGTTGCCTTATCCAAAGTCAGACATTGGGCTATCAGGCTTTGAAAAAAAAAAAATACTCTGTATTACAATAAATTCAATGTTAGTTTTAGTCTTTTAGTGGGATTTGTTGATATGTTGAGAAAATCCCCCCCGCCCCAGTGTCTATCAAATGTACTGACGGTAAACTTTCCCGACAATAGGATTGGGGCAAAGCTTGGCCCATACTAACCAAACAAAGCTACTACATTAAGAAAATAGTTATTTGAATTAGAAATTCAATCCACAGTTCAGCCTCCTAAATCGCTGCAAAAAAATAAAAAATTTCACCTCCTAAACATGAAGACATGACATCACTGTACATGTTTTATCGGTTCGATAAGACATGCACCAACTACCAAGCAGCTCTGCAAAATCTATATCGGATTTAAACACTCATTGGCTATTTGTCTAAGGATTAGACTAGCATACACAGAAAACAAGTAAACACAACTGCAACGATCAATGAGTAATTTATTTTTCTCCTCCATTTCCGGAGGTCAAGAGTTATATTGTAATTGTAAGCAGTGCATTCAATTTGTTACACTGCCTCCTCGTGGAAGAATTGCGCAATAAAACCACTGAAAATCAGTCTTGACTTCATAAAAAATAATTTTTGGGTGTATGCTAAACATTAAAACTCAGTCGAGTGCATCAGAAAAAATATAAAAACTGGCATCCTCCATCAACGTTTAACACTTCCTTGCAAAAAGGGGTTAAGCAATATATGGTATAGTAGATCTACATTTAATAGATTGAAAAATCTCATGCCTGGAAGATGTCATAAACACTGTGATACAGTAATATACAAGTCTGACAGCGATCCCTGCTCTGTAGATAGGGAGAGGGATGGAGCGCAGAGTATACATTGGCTGATGTTACTCTGTTTCTAGGGTACATTTAAGATTTAAGATCATCTACAAGTGTCGCCATTACACAGTTTGTCCACCACAGGGCACTGAGAAATACATTTTTCTTCTGAGAAATGTCCTGCTCTGTGTATCTTCATTACAATTCTTTAAAAGAAACTCTGAGGGATCCATATCAGGAGTGTTTGATATGTTGTATGACAGCTCGGCTGTCACTTCACACGTATGGATTAATATTATGAATGTATTGGCGCAACCACTCTCACTATGATACCCTGTCATCCTGCTATAATCACTGTCACAAACCATTTGTTGCAGAAATAGGCATTTCAAGCTTGAATAATTGTGAATGGCCTCATTAATGCCGTTAAAAGGATGAGGGACTCTGATGTTTGACTGAAAATGAAAATAATGCATTCAATCCCCATCATTCCCCACAGTCAACAACCGATTAGAAAGCAATTTAGCCAAATAAAATAGTGGAGATTTGCCATTTAATTTATCGCTCTCCCTCAATACCTCATGTTTTTTTGTCATAAGCATTATCTGGTCATTAAACTGATTGAAAAAAAGGACTAAATTTAGGCATACAATAAACTTTAAAAGTAGTGCTTATAGATGTGGGTCCTTTTATTCATTTATAACTTATTTTGTTTAGGATTTTCAGCAGTGGTGGAAGAAGCATTCAGTTACTTTACTTGGTACAAGTACTAATACCAGACTGTGAAAATACTCCCTTACATGTAAAAGTTCTGCATTCAAAACCTTATTTAAGTCAAAGCATGTATATGTTATTATTATCAGCAAATTGTACCTAAAGTATCAACAGCACTGTGCAGTAACATGATTACTGCTATAGTTATTTAAGGTTGCGTTAAAGACTTTATGCTGATGGTAATCAATAGTTATGCATCATATAGGCTATGACCATCATGTTGGTTGTTTAGTGGGAACCCCAAGATCAGAAAAACAGCCCCGTTTTCAGCCTTGTGGCAATGCATTCTCCAGCAAATCTCAACCCATCCTTTGGCTTATCTGAAAAATTCAAATTCATAATCACCAGCGATGCAGGTATGCTGCATGGTTTTCACTGAACATAAAGAGTATGGAAAATTGTAATCTTAAAAGTAACTAATGCTGCCAGACAAATGCAGGCAAGTGGAGGGAAATGTACAAGCTTCCAAGATATAGTGGCTGTGATTATAGTTGCATAAAACAGAAATAGACACTCAAGTGGAACACAAGTCTACTTCAGTGCAGGAGCTAGTTAGTTACATTCCACCACTGATTTTTGATGATAATATCTTGCTCAATCAGACAGTCTCTCTCTCTAAAACATACAGCAGCTGAAGATGGATGTTTGCCCTGACATCGGCCAAGTGTTAGAACATAAGAGGAACTTACCGAAGCAGGAGTTGATGAAGCCGTACCAGCTGCAGCCGCTGCGCCCCAGCAGCCACTTTCCACGTAGACTAGAAGCAAAACTGAGAGTGGTGCCGAACAAACACACCAGCATGTCACTGACGCTGATGTTCAGCAGCAGCATGTTCACCGGTGTCCGCAGCTTCTTGAATTTGCAGAACAGAAGCAACACAATGAAGTTGTTGAGAAAGCCAAAAGTCATGATGAAGCCCAGCATCACGGACAGCACGACAAAGCCCGTCGGGGAGAGCTTCCCCGTGCCCGCCGGCGTGTCCACCAGCTCCCGGTCATCGCTCAGGTTGAAGCTGTAATTTAGACCATCCTGACTAGAAAACATCCTGCAGTCCATTCATCTGCGTTTATCTTCACTCGGAAGCCGTTTTGCAAGATGGGGCTGATCACATTGCTCACCTGGAAAGTTTATGAATTTACCCGCTTCCTTTTTAAGTCTCTCTCCATGCTGGTTTCTCTTTGGGACCTCTGCGCGTCATGTTGTGTTCAAAACGCAAATTCCTCCCCTGATGTTGAGCGCACGTATCTGCTAACTCGTTCCTGGAAAACTGATACAAAGGCTAAAAAAATACATTGTTACCAGAAAGTGCCACCTGTTACCTTAACGCACCGTCTCCTCCCTAATCACCACATTTCAGATACCGCACCAGCTTCTATTGATGCTTTAATATTTTTGACCAAACTGAACCTAGTCATCCCAGTTTACACGTGACTCTCCCTTTTCCTAACCGTTATATTATGTTTGGGGAAGTGTCATCTTCAAGTTTCCATGTTTACCTTCATTGTAATCCGCGCTCACGGTGGACACTCCAGCATGATGAGTATTGTGTAAAGTGCACTGAGCGTTGCTCCACCGTCTTTTAAAGGCAAGGCAACTCTTACGTCACAAGGCACTGGGATGTTTGGGGCCACGGGGAAGGACCATGCGCGCGTGTTAGACCATGGGAGTAAGGTGCATATGTTTTTCAGTTCTTCTCAGGGAATATTCAAAGAAGAAAAAGAAGGGAGTGGTGTTAGTACAGTGGTTTTGACCTTTCTTTATTTTCCCTCTTGTAATAATAACTTTTTACTTTCGATGGTGTGGCAAGGCCACAAATTACTGTGCAAGACATAAGGTCTGTGCTGGCAGTTTTCATACCAATTCCCATTATTAACAGCTGTCAGATGGCTTGTCACCACACATCTCCCCTGACGGATGGGTTGTTCTGGAAATCATGTCAGAGGGGTTCTATAAACCAGTCATAGAACCACATTAACCAAAAACAAGAGGAAAACGTAATTTACTGTAAATCTTCCTCACAAATGTCTTTGGTAATAAAATGAAAATTTGTCACTGACATTTAATTTACATTTAGCAGTTTACTCCCTCTGATAAAGAAATTATGTCCAATAAGAGCAATTTCTTTGTGACAAATTTAACTTGCAATTACAAGATGTGTCACAAAATCACTTCTTTATATTTCAGTCAGCTCCACAGACTGTCTTCCAATATGAAATAGTCTTTCTAGATATGGTGTAACTGTTCTATTTTAAAAAATCCTTTCAAATTATTATGCTTTGATTATCTGACCCCTGATGCTTGGATCTAATTTTGCTGCGCTGCCTTTGTTTTACAGTGTATTGCTTTTTGTGAGCACATTATATGGTCTTGGACAGTTATCTGGAAAGTTGTGAAGCATTGCAGTGTTATATGCTGAGAGACTTGTGCTTTCTGGCTGCTCAGTGACTTAAGCTGGACCGCTGCCTGGCAAGAAAAAAATGATCAATGAGTTGTGCCATTCAAGACTCCAACAAAGGGATTATCCAGTTTGATGTAAATTATAGTATAACGTTCAAACATCACACGACCCTTTCGCAGTTCATCGTAGGGCTGTACCGTTGTTTGTGTTGACCGAGTCACTATTTGACTCATTCTCAGTCAACTGTGAGTAAAATGGAAGAATGTTTACACGCAGTATGTCGTCCGTCTTTTCATTTATTTGTTGTTGTTGTGCTCTCCTACGGCCGATATTACAAATGCACAGTTGTTGTAACTGATTCATAAGAAGAATATATTTCCCTTTTGGTAACTTCATATAAGACTAAAGTCAGATGATGAAGCCAGAAAGTCAAAATAGGTTAAATTTTTTTAATTAATTTTTGTCAGAGTTGATTATCTACATGGAGTCCTCTGTTGCAGCCATCTCAAAATCTCAGAAGCTGCCGGCTCTTAACATGTAATATTGCCTTTAAATTAAAATAAATTTCATTGACTCTTGACAAAAAGGACACCACTGTTTAATAAAATGATTAGTGTGCCAAGATATGGTCAATCACCATAACAGAGAGAGGGTAATCATCTGGGAGGCTGGGTGTAATATATCAAAAAACAAATATCAATATCAACCATACGAGTAGTTGTGAAAAAAATAGAACAAAATCAATTTGGTAACCTTCTCATCTTTGTTTACCCGTGTGTGTGTGTGTGTGTAAGAAGTTTTTCTGATTAGATCTGTTTGGGTTCATACACTGCATGTTCAGAGGGTACGTGCAAAAATATAATAACCTTTAAGATCAATTACAGATCTAAAGGCAACAACAAGATCAAGATGATACTTCACAGCTATACCAACTGGCTATCTCATTTATTACATTTTAACCAACACTGCTTTCTTAACAGTGTCGGATGAAATAAGTGTTTACTCTGTTTATGATGGGTTGAAACCTTCTCATCACTAAAATATTTGCTGTCCAACTAGCTGTCCTTAATTTTCTGATCCCAGTGGTAATCTTTGAGGTTGTTTATGCAATGCTGTGATCCAATTAAAGTTGTACGTCAGACGTAAATCATTGTATATGGGCGGTCTGACTAATAAATCATTGCTGCGTGTATTTTGCTGTTGTCATTGACCTGCCCCAGTTAGCTCATCTAGAGCTTTTAATAGCAACAACATGACACAAACATGTGGTGAAAGCCTCAAAGTTACACACTAAACATCAGTGGTGGAAAGTAAATGTATTTAAGTCCTGCACTTAAACACAAATGTTCCCCACTTTGTGGTCTTCTCACATCGGACAAGCAGAAGTATGTAGTTGGGGTCATATTTGACATTTCTGCGAGTTGTCAACAGCTCCACCAAATATCCCTCTAAACCTCTCACATGGTTTAATTTCAAAAATATTTCCACTGATCCAAAATTTCACAATTAAAGATTAGACAAAAAGTGCACAAACTTAAAATAGATTTGTGTATCAGAACTTACGTTTTTTCTTCTTTGCTCTCCAAATAATCATCTGACAACCCCTCAGATTTATCTGCTGTCCCTGCATAAAACTGGATATAAAGTAGTTTAAAGTAGCTCCACCTGCAGCAGCTACAACAGTAACATGTTTCTCACACACTGATGCTTCAGTAATAATGACGTATATCATACACTGCTCAAAAACATAAAGGGAACACTTAAACAACACAATGTAACTCCAAGTCAATCACACTTCTGGGAAATCAACCTGTCCAGTTAGGAAGCAACGCTGATTGTGAATCAATTTCACCTGCTGTTGTGCAAATGGAACAGATAACAGGTGGAAATGAGAGGCAATTAGCAAGACAACCCCTATAAAGGAACGATTCTGCAGGTGGTGATCACAGACCATTTCGCTGTCTCATGTGGCTGGAGTGTGTCAGCAGTTCCTGCATGATGAAGGCATTGATGCTATGGACCGGCCTGCCCGTTCCCAAGACCTGGATCCAATCCAGCACATCTGGGACATTGTGTCTCGTTCCATCCCTCGACGCCACGTTGCACCACAGACTGTCCAGGAGTTGACTGATGCTTTGATCCAGGTCTGGGAGGAAATCCCTCAGGAGAACATCCGTTGTCTCATCAGGAGCATGCCCAGGCGTTGTAGGGAGTGATACAGGCACGTGGCGGCCGCACACACTACTGAGCCTCATTTTGACTTGTCTTGAGGAATTTCCACAGAAGCTGGATCAGCCTGTGATCTGATTTTTCCACTTTTATTTTGAGTATGATTCTAAATCCAGACCTCCATGGGATAATGATTTTGATTTCCATTGATCATTCTTGTGTTATTTTGTTCTCAACACATTCCACTATGTAATGAATAAAGATTTTCAACTGGAATATTCCATTCAATGAGATCTAGGATGTGTTGTTTAAGTGTTCCCATTATTTTTTTTGAGCAGTGTATATAAATCAGTCAGAGGGACCAAACCAGTAGCCTTCTATTACATTCATTCTTTTTGCAATGTTCGATATGTACTTTTGCTTTGGTAGAAATTTGGCACATTCACTTGCACTCAAGGATGAACTGATCAAATTTTAGTCTTCAAATGTCACCGAGTTCAAATCCATTTCCCGTTGGAACGCAATATCTCAGAAATGCTTTCAGGGGATCTATTTGATTTTGGCACAATTGACTAAAAACATAAACTGATTAGATTTTGGGGGTCAAAGGGGACTGTGAGTTCAATATCTATATGGGTTTGGACAGATGCATGAAAACAACAACTTGAGTGGTTAGCGGAGGCACACAATCGCTAAACGGTAATTCTAATTTCAATTTTTTTTTTTTTCCCCTTTCTTTTATTCGTGGGCATCTGATTAAAACTATAGCCAGCAAATAAAGACTTGTGATGTAACATGAAATGCCAGATGGCAGGCCAGATTTGCCTCTGTCTGCACGATAAAAGGGAACGTTAAATTACCTACTTTTTGGAGTTCAGTAATTCTACTTAAAGTCTGGAAGACTGGTGTATTTCTCACTGACATGAGGTTCCAATCATCCATGTATTCAAGATGTCTTTTTTTTTTTTTCAGACCTTAACTCTTGTCTCTTTATTTGCCAAACCAAACAGTAGGCTATAGGTCTGGTTTGCAGCGCAGTGGCTGTAATGGGAAAATCAACAAGCTATGCAAGAAGGTTCAAATCACTGTGGAAAGTAATGGAATGAATGAGCCTTTGTATACATATATATATATTTAAAAAAAAAAAAAAAAAAAAAAAAAAACATTTAAAAAATATTTTGTAACTTGCAAACAACGCTGTCATTAACAATTAATAATAGAGACGTGCCATCAACACAACAAATTAAATGGTGAAGCCATACTAAAATTAAACGTTTATTATTAGCGGTCCATAAAGTCAGACCGACGTCACGAGTCTGCTGGAAAGTCAGGCTGCTAAATCGAGCAGCGACTAATCGCTCATCTGCCTTCGGCCCAACTCGAGAGGACCAAACTCCGACATGTGTACGTTTGCGTGCCGCTAATCTGAGTGTCCCTTTCGTTTATTTATTATTTTTTTTTCTGGTTCTAAACGTGAGGCAGGATTCGCGTCTTTTTTTTGTTTTTGTTTTGTTTATTGTTGTTGTTTTTCAGCCATGAACGTAAACACAAAAAAAAAAGATAATAACGCGCTGTAGCACGCCGGCTAAACGGAGCTAACGTGGAGCTAACGGCTCACCTATTTGATTTCAGTGTTACTCGTTAGCGCAGTGAGTATCCCTATAATATATCCAGCGTGTTGGAAGAACTGGCCATGTGGATGGAGCAAATTTAACTATAGTCTGGGTGAGGAGGAGGAGGTGGTGGAGGTGGATAAACGGCGCTGACGAATGAGTTTAAGGTGTAGTTGTGAATGTTGACACTTGCCACCTTGATCCGGTTTGCTAGCCACGTAAACCGCTCCTGCTGCTTTTTTTTTTTTTTTTTTTTTTTTTTTTTTTTGGTGTTGACGTTGCAGGAGCAGCTGCTCCTTGTCCCAGCCATTTAAACCATTTTATGTGAATTCAGGGTGGCCCAAAAATAAATAAATAAATAAATAAATAAACGTAAGACCGTCCTTAAGGCCGAAACTCTGCCGATGACGTGAGCAATTGTTGACTCAAAAATGCTATAGCTGCACGGGAACGTGTGTGGCTCGTTGGGGTTGCCTGGTTTCCTCGTTGCCTTGAGCGGATGATGAAGCGGGTCGTCTGGCTGATATCAGGCTTAAACAGAAGAATGATGAAACTACTCATCGCCCTCGCTTTGATCGCCTACATCGCCTGTAAGTACAGTCATCATCTGTGTGTGTGTGTGTGTGTGTGTGCAAGTGAAAACCATCTATCTCCAAAGTTGTTGATAAAAAAACAAAACAAAACAAAAAAAACCTTCTTGGATTCCCTGGAAAATAGCAAAAGGTTGAAAACAGGATTGTTTATTCTGAGATTGTTCACTTTTTTTTTTTTTAGAGATTCATGCTTCTCACAGGACATATGATGATTTGATAGAATATGATTCATTACTGTAGATTAAACTAACCTGTATTACGAGGTAAGTCAAACTTATTTATAGCAGAACAATCCACATGAATGCGGCTGTAATATTAATCCAAAAAAAATGTTTAAACTAGAAAAACAAAGCCAAAGAGCATTTTCTGCCGAATGAGTATACTTTATGTACATTTTGCTGATAATGCTGACTTACTTTTACTTAACAATTTGAATGCAGAAATGTTACTTATTGTGTAGTATTTTCACAGTGTGGTTTTAGTACTTTTACTTAAGTAAAGGACCTTGAATGCTTCTTTCACCGCTGCTGGCCAATCTCCCACCGTGTATCCTGCAAGACTGTATAAAAATCATTCTCCTGGATATGCCACTGGTTCAACATGCAGAAAAAATATGATGGATTTCAGGATTGTTTCTTGACTATAATTTCTTATTTAAGCCATATCAAGCAAACATGCTAAAGAGTAACTTCTGTCAGTCTCTAAAGTGAGGATTTGTTGATTTTTACTACATACTGGTGTTATTTTAGTACAACAATGGCTTAAATTAGGCATTTCTGAAGTGCTTTAGGGAATATTTCAAAATATTGAGATATATAGTGTATTGCAATATAGCCTAAAAATATCACAATATTATCTTCAGGCCATATCGCCCAGCCCTAGAATGAGGACTGTATTTTCAGATGTGTGTTGATCCGCTGAAGTTAACCTGCTCTGGAGCAAGTTAGCCTTATGATTTATGGAGTCAAAAACTGACAGACAAAGACGATAAATGTGTCATCATTGTATATTTATCGAAATAAAACACTTAAGAGCTTTCTTTAGCAACATGTCCCACTTCTGCAGATCTGAAAATACGTCATCTAAAATCATAATCCATGAGATTTATTAACTAATTAGGAATCAGACTACATCACACACTTTACACTGTCTCTGTCTCTCAGCCAACTTGGTCTGCGTCGCTTTTACTCTCTTTTCTTTCTTTCTTCCCTATCTTGTCTTTATTTTTAAAGGTCTGAATTGTCTGAAATTATGTCTGTCTGTCAAGGCATCATCTACAGGCTTTTCTCCCATTTCAGCAGTCTCAGACGCGTATACGCTGCAACGTAGCAGTTGGCATCGTGGTTCTCTCCTTGTTCAGATGGTGTTTCTCAGATATTGATTATTGTGGGTTTCTTCAGAAATAAGTCAAGTGTTACACTACACAGCTTGTCAAATATCATGCAGGGTCTCTATAGAGAAAGCCTCTTTCTCTTTGGAGTGGTAATGCATAGCACTCCTAAAGTGCAGTGCTTTGAAAAAAAACACATATTGTGAGATGATTTGCAGTATGAGCAGAAAGACCATAACAGGTGAGACCAATTCCTGAGCCACAGGCCTTGTTCAGGGATTTAAAAAGCATTTTTTTGATCTAATGAATAGTGTGAAAATTAGATTGAACAAACGTAGAAGGTTAGAGGAAATTACTAGGAAATACATGTATTTGAAAGACAGGATGAAAATTTGAAGAAGTGATAAATATCGGCTTAATGATCTTTAATCCATTTGTCAAATGGGACAGTTGTAGTTGAGAAAACAGCCGGAGGTTTTGTCCTTCCTTGGCTCCCTTCAGCAGTTTTGCTGTTTAGTCTGGGCAGACTGGTATTGTTGAATGTGACACTGCTACAAATGTTTACTTTGTATTCATGATGCCATTTTTATGATGCGTTTCCTCTTTGTCTCTTTCAGCTGTTTGGGGAACATATACAAACATGAGGTACAGTAATTCATTTTTCTTTTACCTAACTGCTTAAAATGAAATATTTGCCATAGTCTGGCTTTCTAGTACACCAGTACATTCTATATAAAATCACGTGACAGTCATTAACATCAGGCCTATAAAATACTGCGATAATATCCTTAATCTTGTAATCACAATGTAATTTAATTTGTTTTACATCTGAATCCTGCGTCAAACAAATCTAACCACTATGAAGTCCATCAAGTCAAATGCGTACAGTACCAGTCAAGCTTTGACACTCCTTCTCATCGGAGGTTTTTTCATTACCTTTCCTGTTATTTCTTAGCCTGGTGGTACGCTCCATAGGGAATCGTTTCAGTTGTTACATCCTACTAGGCCTCTGGTTATTTTTGAAATTATTGGAGCAGCCGTCAATCAATCTATATGCGCCAAAACCGGCCAAAACGCTAAAAAATTAAACAAAAAACAAACCCTCAACTTCAACATCATTACCCTTAACCACAGACACTGGTTACGGATTGGTCCACCCTTCAGAGTGGCTGAGGGAATGTTAATGTAAACAGCATTTCCACAGAGTAAAGAAAATGGATGCTGTTGGATATAGTCAGGGATGACCAGGCTGATTATTTCTGAAGTGTAGAACAAAGACATCAGAGGCTGTATTCACAAAGACTCCTAACTAAGAGTTATACTTGATAACGAAATTCAGAGAAAATTCTTAGAACTCTGATGTTTTCTAAGAATTTCCCTTTTAAGTTAGGAGTAGATCCTTGTGACGATAAAATATATTCACAAAGCATCTTGGCCATTCAGAGAGCTCCTCATGGGGAAAAACTGTTAGGAGCAGAGAGGAGGACTTTTAAGAGCCTTAGGAATTTCTTAAGTAGAGGAAAGAATTGCGGAAATACACTGAGGTAAGAGAAATATTCATCAAATGCTGAACGAAGGCACGCTACTGAAATGCTCCAAATTATATCGTGCAGGGTGATGTTTGTGGTCGATCTCATTGGTGAAGTTCACTTCTCCCACTCAATGAAATAATGGCAAAAATTACAGCGATCGCTCCGTGAACGTATTTGGTAACTGGAAGAAAGACTCGGGTCTGTCGCAACCTTCATCAGCAGTGAACACACAAGAAAAAAACTGCGATTTCACAGCCTTGTATTGACACACAGTTAATTTAATTTCCACTGGATGCCACTGTCCATTCTGTGTCCTTTCTCAGCAAGAGTGCTTTTTTTTTTTAATCAACCTTACCTTATGACCATAGTCATACCTGGAAATGGGATTAACCACACCTCCTCACTAAAATAAGGGTTTATGTCCTTACTTGCTCAGAGTTGCTCTGAGGAGTCTCCTGAATCACTCCTAAGATAAGACTACTATCTTAATTTTTGGGGGCTAAATTAGGAGCTCTCCGAGAGGATAGTACAAATATTTGTGAATAATTCCACCAGTTAACTTTTGACAAAGCACACTTTGTGGACTGTAAAACACAAATCGAAAACTCTTTCAAGTGACTCACTCGTTAAGATGGTTAAGTTAGTAAATGGTTTAGTTGCCAATTGGCGTGTAAAGCTCTCATCAAGACAAACATGTGAAAACTTGTATTACTTTGTTGACATGTGTTTGTTGTTTTCTGTAGAAAATAGTAACTCTTAAATCCGTAGGCATGGCTAAACTTGGGTAGTCTAGACGGGTGGAGAAAAAAAAATCTGTTTATATTTGTTAATTCTTTGATGATTCACCATCAGTGCACTTAACTGTCTAATCAGAATTCAGGATAGCTCCCTAGTGCTGGGACCAACATTACTCATCTCTATAAAGGCACACTGGGCTCCTTGATGTTGTGTAGGTTTATCTGGTGAACTAACCATCACTGACAAGTTCATGCGGAGCTCAGCCTGCAACACGTTATTGTTTTCTGTCTCTGGCAAGTGCTTACCTCTGGACAACAGCTGGATTTCACTGTTTACGGACAAATTTACATACAAATAAAAGATCAAAAGGTGAACTACTCCATTCTGAGAAGAGCAAGTTCTCCACAGCAAACTGAATTGGTAATAAGACTGTTTCTATACACAGTTTATACTGTAAATACAACACAGCACAACACAGTTTCTCTTTCAAGAGAGAGAACTGCGGTGTGGTTGAGATGGCGAGAAAAGCAGCGATTTGAAAACGAAGTTGGTCCTGTTCAAAGAGGACAGCAGCACTGACTGACTTTAGGGTTGAAAATATTGTCAAGGCAAAAGTGTAATTTCTGTCTCTAATGTGAGAGGTAAACATGCCATGTCAAAAATAGTAGACATAAATAAATTCAGCTGAAGTTTTTATATTATTAAACTATAGGTGTGTATAAAATCAAACTATAAATTTGTCAACCGTTCAAGCCCTCATATCATAGATAGATAAATTGTCTTGATTTAACAGGTGCATTGTTAGCCACAAATGCACATTCCTGTTATGTAATTTTATCCATTCAAAGTAAACCGAAATTTTACTCCACAACACACACACACACACACACATACACACACACACATACACACACACACACACACACACACACACACACATGCGCGCGCGCATATAAATGCTGTGAAATGAATTTTCATATGGAGGTTTTTATTTGTATATCCCCACTGTTAATGACACATTGATGGTGATGGGTCATTTGTTGCTACCTATAGGTAACAGCATGCTTTCGTCTGATGTTGTGATTATGTCTGACATCATCTAAACACTCCTCTCCTTGTCTGTGTTCCTCTCATCATAGATCAATACAAGAGCACGGAGAAATGAAGATTGAGCGGAGAATTGATGAAGTGAGTTTGACACAGAGAGCTTTGTTCATACATGATTGTTGTCTTCTAAAGGTCCAAGGAGCTCTGCTGTATGTTGTCTAATATTTCCTTTTCTCACCGATATATTTCACATTGGTATTAAACCTTTAATAGACTACACCCTAGTAAAAGTATGCATGTTTGGACAGACATGACTATACATGATTTTGTAGCCTCTACTTTGTGATTGGGCTTAAAAAAAAAAGGTGAACCAAACAATTCCACTCCTAAAAAAATATAATAAATGGGTAAAACACATATTATTTATAATAGTATGCCTCGGTATGTATCTTGTTATTCAAACATCACATGCATTTAAAACAGATTTTCACACTTTCAGCAAAGCTCCCATCAGGGCAATAATAATGTTGTCAGAATTTTGCCATAAACTAGATTTACTTGGTTTGGAACATTATGAACAACCATATTGAAAAACTGATATCGTAATGAGAGAAGACATATTTTTTTAATACATGGACAAGACGTAGACACTTAAATTAACAATCAGAAGTAAAATTGTTTTTTGATAGGATTTTGAGCAGACATGAAAGTTTGGACATAAATTAGATCTGTGAACAAATGCTGCAGCCATAACTAAAGCACTGAGGCGTAGAATCTGCTTTGTATTCAGGGACATTTCTTGTTGATATCTGTCTCACATAAATATTTGAAATTTAAGTTTGGTGGAACATTTTTTTTTTCTTATGACCACACTTTATTTTTTTTAATGAAGCAGAGAACACGTCCAAGCATGTATACACACACACACACACACACAATACAACTGGAAAGTCAGCTACATTACTTCAATCATAATTCCCCTAATACTGAATCAAAGTGTGGGCTTATCACAGATTGCAGGAGCTCACTGACATAATTACAATTTGTTATCAGGTTGACCTTAGAGTTTAAAGAGTTGACAACCCTCTGAAATCCATAACATTTCTGGCAATATTACAAGTCATGTTCTGCTTTGAAATCCTTTTGAAATGCCAGCTATAATGATGACTCTATATCATTATAATGAGAGATATACTGTTGTTTGCAAATGGACCTAATAATTTATTTACACAGTGAAATTAAGGATCGACTGAGGACTCTTGGTTTTACATCTTGGCTCCTCCTTACAAATTTAAAGGGGAAAAAAAACAGTTTAAACTTTGATGACATTTAGAGGATATACAAGGACAATTCATATTATAACTTGGTTTCTCAAATAACCAAGGTTTGGATCAATATCTTTGGTAAAAAGTCATCTTTCATCTATTTATTTTTGCTTTTGGTGAACATGTAGGCTCTCATGGGCAAGTCAAGTCCTTTTTTTTCTTAACCCAATATCACAAAAAACTGTACATCATAAAACAACCTCTATCTTTGGATTTCCCACCTGGATAAAGAAAAACTCTTTCAACTCCTCTTTTAACAGAAAAAAAAAAAAGAAGAATCCATTCGTTAGTTTTTATTATTACATTTTATTACATTTTCTCAAAAAACCCTCTTAAGGTAGTCAAAGGTGAGACACTTAGTCATAAAATATTTTAGAATTCAGTAAAGGGCTGTTGTGAAACGGTACTCTTGGGAACTAAAAGCGGGATTGTTGCGATAGACAATTTGCGCATGCAGGAAGCTGGTTAATCCCTTTTTCTGGACTCTCAGCACCACCCGACCTGTAGAAAACAGTCACTGCTGCAAGCTACTGGAAGTGTTGATTTTGGCAAAGACCTAACTGGTTTGGCGCTCACATAATCGTTTTAGTCAACAAAATAAATTAGTTTTATTCTAGCTTCTAGGTCCTCATACAAACAGTATGTATAATTATTGTAGAAATAGTAGTTAGTTGCAGCCCTAAAATGAATTTAAATCAATTAATGAGCTAATATCCATCCATTCCTGCTGCTTATCCATGGTTCAGATCACTTGAATTAATTTAAGATGTTTTGGGAGGACATTTTTTTAATTGCCTTTTAAATTAGATGTATTTCAGAGGAACATAAGGAAGATTTAACGGGTTTCTATTGAGGCCACCATTTCATTTGAATGTGTCAAAGCTACTCTACAATCGCATAGCCCAAGGGATATTGGGGCTGGAAAGTGACAGGAATATTCTGTTAACAGGTAAATAAGTGATAAATGTAGCTGCAGTAGCAGCAAAGGGAACGCTGCCTATTACTCACACAGCTGTCTTCATGGTGTCCTAGCCCAATAGATTCGTGAATAAATGAGCATGTAAATTAAATAAACTTAATAAAAACAACATTAACATGGTGGTGTTGTAACACAGACATGCTGGAGGATCAATTTACTATTTACCAAGTATTGACTTGTGATTTCAGCTCACACTTCTCTCCCCTTTCATCTCACTTTAGGCTGTGGCTCCTCTCCGGGAAAAGATTCGTGATCTGGAGCAAAGGTGTGTACCCTTCTTATACCCAAACTAAGCCCAAAGCGGTATCTCTTCTTGTTCTCAGCATAAACATTTTGTACATTGAAAATACCAGCTCAGCGCTACATGAAAGATTAATGGACTAATATTTTGATTTAAGGACCAATGTTATGTATGCCTTAATTATTTATTTCAATAAATAAGATAGAACATTAAATAAACAACTAAATAACCTGAACTAAACTTTACATATGGATCTGTACTATCAGTACGAGCCAAGGCAGCTGTGCTGAATTGCATGTTTTTCTAGCATTTACCAAAAGTTTGATGAGTGATGCAACAGAATTGAAATAGTTATGTGAAATTGCATGGTGGTTGTGATAATGAGACTTCTGCATAGCACGCTATCCATATATTACACAAACATTTGGTATTCCTTGGCAGCCTCTGTTGGTGTAGTATTTCTAGATGCTGACTGCATGTTCACTTTTAATACCTTGAATGCAAATGAGGCAGAAATATAAAGGCACTTGTTTAGGTGTTTTTGTCTTTGTGAGTGCCCACTCTGTAAGTCTTCTGTATGTCGCGGGATTACGAAACTCTTTAAAAAGGAACATACTTTCTATCCATGCGAGTCTCCTGTGTAGGCACAGGTTTAACGGGGAATGAAATTCCTGGTTTTCTGTTGTGTTGCAGCTGCTGCTGATGTGCAGGTTTTTTTAGATGGTGTTTGATGCCTCCATTACTGATGAAGCTAACTTATGTGAATGTTTATTATTTTGGGTATTTATAAGACAGCAGGTTTGACCACTCTGTCTATCGTGTAATACAACATTGATTGTACTCACTAAAGTGATTGCATCTTGGAAACTGGCAAAATCTCCATATTGACAATCAGTCAAAATCAGTTATCCAATTTTTTTTTATTGTTTTTAAAGCAAATGTTATCTTAAAGTATAGTTCAGAAATCTTTACTGACTCAGCAAAAACACAAAAAACACATTGCTTCAGTGCCTGCTCACTAGAAATGAATACTTCCTCTGGCAAATCACTTGTCTTATGATGCATGTTATGAGAGCTTTCAGAAAACTGCAGTGTATCCAAGAACTGGATTTACACCTAGCTTTCACACATTGCTCTATTTCGCTTTGTTATTATTTGTTTTTTCTTCCAGATGTTCATCACTAAGGAGTTTGTCTTCTCTCTTCCAGTTTTTCTCAGAAATATCCACCGGTGAAATTCCTGTCAGAAAAAGATCGGAAGAGAATTTTGGTAAGTGACAAACATCTAACTGCAAATAGTTAAATTCATTCTCGTTGTAACGGGCCTTGTACACTTTACACTTTTTTTTTTTTTTTTTTGGAAAAGTTTTATACACGAGCAGATTAAAATTGTATCTGTAAATCCAAAACCACCTGCTTTTAGAATAGAGTACAATTTTTTAGAGCACAGCCGATAATTACAGAAAACACTTAATTTGCAAATTAGACTCGATCTACTGTATGACAGGATATTGCTGGTGACTCACATCCAAAATACATAATAAGGAGGAATAAACTAATATAAGGTTCCTTACAATACATTGGATAACTTGTCATAAGAAATAATTGAGAGTGATTTATTATAGCACAGAGTACAATTTTAATATAACATCTAAAATTCTTAGTCGATCTGCGTCTTTGAAGTGTGCATTTTATATTGAGAGTTGCACTCGTCCCATTTTCTTTGAGAGGCTGAAAAGGCATTCATTGCCCTGAAAATATCCTTTACTGATGTTATCTTGCATGTGTATTCTTCCACTAGATTACTGGAGGGGCTGGTTTTGTGGGTTCTCATCTTACTGATAAACTGATGATGGACGGCCACGAGCTGACGGTGGTCGACAACTTCTTTACTGGGAGAAAAAGGAATGTGGAGCACTGGATTGGTCATGAAAACTTTGAACTAATCAATCATGATGTGGTGGAGCCCCTCTATATTGAAGGTGAGCTAAAGAATACATGTGGGAACTAATGATGCTTTTTACTTACTATTACTATTATGTGTTGATGACCGATACAAAATCTGCTTTGCCACAGCAAAGTAAACTTGCTTAAAATTGTGGGAGAGCCCAGGAAGCGGTTCAAAAAATAGTTTAGTTATAATATTTACTTTATAATGATAAAATAAACCACATTTATCTGTGTCGAAATAATATTAACCACAAATTGTTGTCGCACATATCCATTTATCTTAGACTGTGCCCTAGTATCATGTCTCAGCCTTTCTATAAACTGAAAAGCTCCTAGTCATACACTACAAGGCGCAATACAATGTAACAATAGAGAACATGTAACCTGGCTGATGCTCAAAATTATAACAAATTATAACTCGGATAATTATTTAGATTTATGACCATAAAATAAATGTGCCAAAATGTTTACCCAGAAGTGCAGTCCACAATTCCTTTATCTATTTAACTCCACAGTGTTTGTTCATTCGTCTATTTAAATTCAGAAAATCACCATCGTTTACCGTAGCTGTGATAAATGACACCCCTTTGAAAAGCTGATATGAGGCCTCTGCTTCTGAATAGTGTTCGCCAAAGCAGTTATTAAAAGTAATTTAGATGGGCAGATTTCTCAGTGTAAAGCAGTTGCGTCTAATTCATCTCTAACGTTTCTCGATGAAGACTTTTTTGAGCACAATTTACACAAGAATATTTTATTCTTTTTAAAGTGTATGCTGTACACAGCTAATTAAATTTACCACACTTGAAATGAGCAACAAAACTAGATAACATAAATTGTGCAGTGTCTGAGCAGAGTAGTACATAGCTAATGCTAGGCATGTACTAGGCACTGACTTAATGTCTGCCACAAATGTCTTCTGAGTAGAGAGTGTCACAACACTTCAACCCCCAGAAGGCTGTGAAAAAGAGCAGTGTTATGAAACATACTGTGGTCGTCAGAATAAACACTTTGTATTCCAGAGAGTTGTCTCCCTGACAGTGCAACGCTTCTCATTACAATTCAACTTGAGTATTTTATGTTTGCTGGAGAGTCTGACTCTATCCTGTCCAAACCTACATATTAAAACAGATCACCACAAAAACTATCATGTACTATGCAAAATGTTTTAAAAAGGGGGTACTGCCCGAACCGGTGTAGGATATTTTGGTGCATTAGGCAAATTCGAACTTGTATTAAAAGAGCACCTATGTTTTAAAAGTTCAGCTGTTTGGTTGGATGAATGGAATACATTGCTGTGGTGGGTACAGCATTGTTGAAAGTAGTGACTTGTCAAGATCTATAAAAGTCTGTCAGGATGCCGAGAAAGTTAGACAATCACCTTTTCTTCCGATATGGACAAATCACAGTATAATTCCCTGCAGGTGCTTGACTTGCACTTGCTCGAGGGCATCCGAGCTCCTCGACATTCTCAGCCAATGCAAGCATTAATTTCCTGATCTTCTGTTTGTTTACTTTGGTATAGCATCTGTCAACAGCCCCCTGTTGAGCTCTATTATACTAGAGGTTGATGTAAGGGTGCAAGTAGGCTTCATGAAGTGCTGAATGAATAGCAATGGCAGCGAGGATTGACAGCTCGTATATCACCAGCCAACTGTAAAGGGTGCTTGATTATCTGTTGCAGTAAATAGATGGTTTCTTTGTGTGAATTTAGCACTTGGTTCTACTGCCTTGAAATGTCTCACAAACTTCACTCCAGTTTATGGTAAGAAGACCTTGGACTGTCTATTAGAATAATATAATGCATGGACAGTGATTTATATACTGTAGAGTTCACCCAGATGTGTCTGATTTACATTTAATAAAATTGCTGTTAGAAAATTAAGTTTTATAGAATCTTGAAAATGGAAATATATCGAAACTAACAAACACCAGACATGCAGAGATTTCTTGCTGCCTTCCATAGTCTGAAAATCTGATGTCGGCGTCCTTGGAACGGCAATGGACTGAAAACTATTGAGAGGGAAGATTGAACAACCGGTCAAGCCTTCAATGGGTGATGGTATTTGCCTTCAAAAGAAATAGATTGAGTGTTTTAGAAAATGGGACGTTGATAAAGAGAACGGGCCAGAGATGGTTAAGCAAAAATAACCTGTTACTGTGTGTTACTTTCAATACTTAAAATGTTTTATTCCTCTGGCATTTAAAATGAAAGCCTGGCATTGGCCCAGTTGTGTCAGCACCACTATCCCTCTGGACAGCACTCTGTGGATGTTGTAAGAAAGAAAGAAAGAAAAAAAAAGTAGTTGTTCCAACATAAAAGTTTGACCGACCAATGTCATAACATTTTCAGTTTACTGAATTTGTACTAAATACAGTCTTTAAATAGTCTGTAAAATGTTTCATTAATTTTAATGTTAAACATAGAGAGTCAGCTGAGCTACATAAATAAAATAAAAGATTAAGTTCAATTAACAAATGTTGATAAGTCTGACACGCAGTCATATTCATATTTTTAGTCGTGAAGCACTTTCAAGTGTGATTCCTCATGCAATACGCTGCCTTATTATTATAGGTTTTGATGTGATGTTGGTCACATTCAAGGTCAGCAGTGATCCTAGCTTTAATGTGGCCAATCAAAAATGTGTCTACTAGGAGAAGTGATTTATTTAAGCTCACAATATTTCCATCTGACAGCTCACCATGCGGCTTTGAGCACAGCTGCACATTTGCCTTGAGTGTTCTCTTTGGTCCGCACTGAACCGCACATCCACAACTGATCATTCAATAGCATGTTTCCATTGAAAGTGTAGTTCTCGTACAAAGTTTTTCAGGCGAACAACATACTTTATGACTTTCAAATGTCTCAAAGACATGAGATGTGACGTGATGGGATTTTTTTTTTCTATACAGGCTTGAGACGTGACTGGGACTCGGCTCTGCTTTTATCTGTAGTTGACATTGAACATACCAAACACATTTTTGGCTGGATCACAACAGCAGAACCAAGCCTATAAATGTGAATGTCTGTCAGTTAGTCAATGATAATGATGCAGCTGTGACTATCTGTCTGTCTCTCTATCAGTCAGAGTTACACCATCAGTTGACTGAATGCCACGACGTCCTGTATTAGTTTTGAAATTTAAAGGCATGTGGCGTTTCATACACGGTTCAGCCGTACACACGATTTTGTCTCAGTCTTGTTGTCTGATTCCTTATCCCCTTCATCTTGAATCTACTGTATTGTTCCAGAGTTTTTTTTACTTCTAATTTTAAATCCTCTCTCTTGTTGTTCTGCAATTTACACCCCCAAAGTTGGATATTAGTGGAAGCTTTAAAACAAACGATATCATTCAGTTGCACTATTATTTGCATTTTGCTTGAACAGGTCTGCATTTCATGGTGAAATTATTTCTTGATTTTCCTGGTCTTCACAGTGGACCAGATCTATCACCTGGCCTCTCCAGCTTCTCCTCCAAACTACATGTACAATCCTATCAAAACGCTAAAGACCAATACCATTGGAACTCTGAACATGCTTGGTGAGTAATTGCAAGAAAGCCATTTACATTTATATGATGATAGGGAAGGTTTTTAAAAACAAGTCTGTCGTTTACTTTGACTAAACTGATGCTTAGTCGAGTCTTTGGCAAAAAGTTTCTTCCCCTTATGGAGTGGGTCAAAAGAAGAAAACGTCTTCATTAGTCCCCCCATTAAATTTCCAACCTTTTTCTAACTGCTTACCGTTTAAGTCAAGTAAAAACATTTTATACTTCAAATGAGTCAAATGTCATGTCTTGTTATTTTATGTGGGTGATGTAAAACAAAAACAAACAAATTAAGAAGCAGAATCCTATGTTTCATAAATAATGAAACTGGGATTTTTCATGAGAAAGCCAGTCAAGCTTTTCTCACCCTAACAATTGTCATTAAGATTTCAACTGAAAATAATTGTCAAAACCCATCATTGATAGAGCCTGAGGGGAAAGTTAGAGTAGTCTCTCCTATTTTTCAGCTAATTGCTGTTCTTCGGCCGTGCTACTTCTCCTTCTTTGTTACCAGGTGCCAAACACTGACTGAGAATTACCATTCTATTCATAATGGTCCTGTCAATAGCTATTATATGAAAATGTTTGTAATTTATACCATTGTTTGACATGTTAAAAGCCATTACTTGGACAGATGTCTATTAAAGGTATAAATGTCGATAGATTTCACTGGGCTTACTTTAATCTGTTTTATGTATTGGCTTTATCAATCCAGAAAAAAATATTGCCACTTTGTTAATGTTGAATATTTTAATAAACATGTATATTCAAAATATTGTTAAGAAACAAAAAGGACCCATTTGTATTTATTATAATACATGTTTTGTAGATTGCTCAACCTTGACAGTGGTACAGTTTGTATATAATAATGATTAATAATAAGTCTCTTATTAATCTGTGTATTTAATTAGGTTTGAGGCCTTCAATCTTTGTAGTTTCTTTCAAAGAAGACTGTTTTCACTGTCCTGTTTGTCTCCTAGGGCTGGCAAAACGTGTTGGCGCAAGACTTCTCCTGGCTTCTACCTCTGAGGTTTATGGAGGTAAGAAATATGCCTTCCACTTCTCTTTAAGTTTGCTTTACACAACTGGATTGAATTATTGTTGGTTCTGCTCTCCAGTGAAATTGTTAACTTTGCGGAATTGTTAGGACAGGACACTCACTGAATGTGTTGCCACGTAGTGTGTGAACAAAATTAAACTGTTTTTGGAGGCTACATGTTTTCCACAATCTCCTGTGATCTCTTTTTTGTGTCATTGTAGTCAGTCACATAAAGACGGCTGCATGGTGATAAAATAATGAGTTGTTCAGGGATTGTAATTCAGCCACACAATAATTATGGCGAGGAGAGACCATTTTTATAACTCATAATTACTACATTTGTGCCTACTCTGCGAACAAAATATTGCACCACGCAGACATGGAGAGATTCAGAAGTAACAGAACAGAACTTTATCCTGATAACTAATCATGTCATTAAATCAAGTGTTGCAGGTCATTGACCCTATTGGTTTAGTGCTTAAATTCAGAAGTATTTTCTGAATAGAGATGCACTGAAGGTGTTTGTTTGTGAAGCTGTTAACAAGATGGAAAGCAAAAAAAAAAAAAAAAAAGTTTAATTCCGTGTTGGAAACTTGTCTAAAAGGATCCTAATACTTCCCAAAATATTTTTGTTTCAGATCCTGAGGTACACCCTCAAAATGAGGAGTATTGGGGGCATGTGAACCCAATTGGCCCTCGAGCATGCTATGATGAGGGGAAGCGTGTAGCAGAGACGATGTGTTACGCCTACATGAAACAGGTATCATCAATGTAACTCTAATGTACACATTTTAGAAAATAACGGGCACAATGTTTATTTATTTTTTCTTGATTGAACGTTATGTTAGTAATTAGTACAAATAATACAAAACAACAGCACAATTCAGCAAATGTAACAATTGGCTTAAAATGAATTTTTTTTTTTAAATATTCCACAATAATAAAAAAAAACTAAAAAATTCAGGATTTTAAAAATTGATTTGAGTTTGGAGTGGGACCAAAGGTTACTATCACTCTTGATATATTATTGATGATGTATCTCATAATGCAAAAAAACAAGTTTTCTAACATTTTGGAGTCACTGGAGATGTGGTCAATTTTGAGGATTTATTGATTATAATTAATATTCACAGTATGTAACAACTTGCATGACAGTCATGTCCAAACAGTTTAAAAAAAGAAGGAGAATTTCTGGATGAGAATGAAGGAAATTGCTTCTAGTATCTGGAGTGCAGTAGTGCATTTGGCAGCACTGCTTTGTGGGTGACACGATCACACGCCTTGCTGCGATCGGTATGCCCCATGTCCAATCCTTATGACCAACACAAAGGACTTAATTATGGTGCGTGATTCATACGTTTTCTTGTTTGTTATTAGGGCTCTTGTATGGACTTTTCACCACTCGGAAAACTGTACCAGCTGGGGAGAGTCAAAATCAGGTGCTAGCGCAATAGAGGGAAGCACTACTTTATCTTTGCCACCATGAAATTCAGCAGAGTCTTTCAGACCGCTTATCAAAAACTTGCCAGTGCACATGGGAGCCTCAAAAGAGACTGGTGAGCAAGCGTACAACAATAGCAATCAACCGCCTTTGCCATCTATGCACCTTTGTGCATAGTCAGGATGGTGGAACTCCGACCTCTAACAAGGGGATACTTGGAGTACCTTTGAGTCCTGTATCATGCTTTTTTTCCCCAGACTTGGTTACATCCAGAGTATCCTGACTGTCTTACTGAAATAAAAGGGAATCACTCGAACAAGAGCAAACTGTTTCGGATGCCCACAAACAAGACAGCCTTTAAGAGCAGTAAACGGCTGGTCATATCTGTGAAAGGATGGACAGATGACAGCATTGAAAATTTTATTCCTACGCACAGACTGGGATACCTTCTCTGGAGAGCTGAACCTGAAGGCCACAGAAGTAACCACAGATGACATCAAATTCTGTTTTGACACTGTGAACACAAAACGGGCAATAAAAGTCTCCCCAAGCAATAAACTTTACATCACAAAGGATGAGAAGGACTACGAACAGTAAAAAGCACACTTTAATACTGATTACCATCTTCAACTAAAAAAACTGTAAAATAAGTTGAACCAGGGGCCCAAAGAAGCAGGGAATCAGCCTACGAGAGGTGAGAGAGGAAAATCTCCAGATTAACTCTTAAAAAAAAAAAAATATAAAAAAAAAAATAAAAAAAAAATATGGGACCAGAGCAAAAAAAAAAGCCATGAACACCTAAAAAAAAAATATATATATATATATATTATTTTTTATAAGCAATTATGATTTCTCTGCTGAATGTGACATGGGGCTTGATGGTAATCCTATTGATGATGTTGACAGGCTAAATCCTATCAAGGTCCTCCAGCAAATCAATGTCAACAAGGCCACAGGTCCAGATGGGATCTCTGCTTTTCTACTAAGAACATGTGCAGACCTATGCAGATTAATTAACACCTGCCTGGAGCCAAATTTTCCAGATGTCTTTCCAATCTCATCTATAATAACACTGGAAAAAAGGCAGCCATTACACCTGCCCTGAAGAAATCCTGTCTACAGACGAATACTGATTTTAGACCTTGCTCTAACTTTGTAACAACTCTGTGTTGTAATTAGGTATATAGAGGATTGTGGTGAGCAAAATAGCTGGACGTAAGCCGACAGCTTGATCCTTCCAGTTTGCATACAGACATCAGAGGCACTGATGATGCAACCAACAGTACAGTGTTTTTAGTGGGTAAACATCCTCATAATCCCTGGACCTCCGCCAGACTGTTGTTTGTTGACTTCAGTTCAGCCTTCAGCCCGTTTTCCTGAAAACACTGCCACAGATGAATATCAACCACCTCATTATTAAATGGGACCACTCCTTTCTGAACCAATGCACCTAGCCGGTCAGGTTGAGCAGGACCTTGTCTGAACCCTCGACCATCACCAGTTCCCCAGTCCACTTCACCCTACGGGTCAGAGAAGCCACACGATAGCAGTCTATCACTTTCATGTTTAAGTTTTCTGATGATGCAGCTGATGGTGTTCTGTCTGACACATCACTACACTCTTCTACCATGCAGTAGTTGAGAGCATCCTTCAGAATGGCATCCCAGCATGGTTTTACTAAATCAGTGCACAGATGGAAACCCAGATTAGTCATCTAACACAAGAGAGCCATGAAAATCATAGAGGTCAGGCAGCCTTCCACACCCCAGGCTGTTTTTGATGAAGCGCTCATCAGACAGGCCAGAAAAATTATTTCAGACCCCACCCATGTACTTCACTCTGAGCGCCATCTTCTTCCCTCAGGCAGACGCTTCCATCACTGCAGACTCAACCGCTTTAAGAACTCCTTTGTCCGAGTCCTAATTGGCAAGTTAGCCAGAGGCAAACCCCTGTAACACGGGGAGAGACGAAGTTATTTAGATAAAACCAATGTATTTTCACATAATTTTCATAGCAGTATTATTTTTTAAACGATATGGTGTTCCCTAAAAATATTAATCACAAAACTAATAAAATAAAAAGCTTAAAGTGACTTGAACTGTGATGTTCTCATCCTGTCACAGTCAGTCTTTATCCAGCAGGGACAGGTAAGGTTAAGATTTTGTTTCAATTATTACTTAAAAAAAAAAAAAAAAAAAAAAAGAAGAATAAATTCAGAACAGGATTAATATTTTTTAATTTGACAAAATATTGTTTCTACAGCATCAATAGTAATGTTTGCAACAAAGTCACATCAGACCCACAGCCGTGAGAGGCCCCGCCCCCTTTGATCCACAGCAGCAGAGACTAGCTGGAACAGTTAATTCATCTGACCTGAATCATTGAGTTGTGATGTTCAGATTCCTGTTCTTGAGCGTGTTCATTTGCATGAACAGCGGGGGAGGTGAGATCTGACCTCAGGTGGTCACCCAGGACGCTTGTTGATGCAAGGTGGAAACACTTGGCCTAAAGCTGGCCACTATTGATCCGCTCACGGCCAGGCCAGATGTCTGGGTTGAAATAGCCAAATGGAAACAGCCTCTCGAGTCTGCTAACATCAGTGCTACCCTTTCACTTTTGCCAGCAGGTGGTAACTTAGCTTGGGTCATGAGCAATTTTGGCATTTATTCACTGACAAACAGCTTAAACTGTACACACGCTGCACTGCTACGCTCCCACAGCTATACTGCTTCATACTCCGCTCCGATCATCATCCTCACCTTCACAGACATGCACGCTCTCTAATGGATGGCGAATAAAATTGGGTCACCAACGACCTTCCATACTCTCGCACTCTCTCTCTCTCTTCTCGCGTGCTCCGCTCGTTACGCAGCTCATTGCTGTGTAAAACACTTGGACACTGGGCCTGTATTGTAACATTATATGTTGTACAATAGGCAGAGGGCAATTTGTTGGTTGGTTTGTTGTCAGTCTGCATGTAGTGTAGGTGCTGTGTGTGCAGCCTGTGTCTATACCAGGTGTATGCACGATGTTCTTTGTATTTTAACAGTGGATACTGTATGTGTCGAAGAAAAATCCATATTATCTAGGAAAATTTGAAAAAGAAATTATTTGAGCTGCATATTTATAGTATGTAAAGTAGTAACAGATATATAACTGCCCTTTAGTTGACCAGGTCTCTAGTAGTATTAAAAATATTTTCATGCGCTGCCAAGTGGCTCTTTTCCAGAGCATAGTTTGGTATCAGTGAAGGCTGTGAATGAATATTGTATTTAGGCCGGGCTGAGCTTTATGATAAAAAATTCTGTAAAGCTCTCAACAATTTCAGTTATGTTAGGACTTTTTGATAATGATTTGACTGACAGCAGCCTTTGATGATCAGATATGATTGACTTCTCTTGCCTTTCCTTCAGGCAGGTGATATTTATTTATCTGCCTTGTCTCCTGCCCCTCCTCAGTGACTCATTATTTTTTTCACACTTACTGGGAGAATTCTTGGAAATAGCCGGCTTTCAAAACCCAACTGTCAGTCGTTTGTGCAGATGGACAAGAATATCACACATTACATCTATTGCGCAGTCATGTAATCAAAATTCATTAACATTTCAAAAGTGACGAGTGCGGGCTAAGCAGTGGATGAAAAAGCATGTCATACTTGCTTCTCAGGCTGAAAAGAAACATTATGATGGCAAAAACTAGATTTATTTTGATCTGATTGACAAGAAGCATTCAGACAAAATCTTACCAACAAAGGTTCATCATAATCATTTACAAGACAAGGACACAGAACAATATTTAAAGCGCTATGTCATGATGATGATCATTCAGATTTTATTTTTACTGAGATTGATACTGGATCTGCAAGTTGATAGTGGTACACTTTTCATTACTACTCTATATTTTTGGGGTTTTTGCGTGTCACCCACAAGGAAATTGAATGTGTCTTGATGTGTTTTTGTGATGTTGTTTGGTGGACGTCTAGATTACACGTGCTCGCTGTGCAACCATCTTCCAGATCAAGGTTATCTTTTAGGAGAAGTTACTCAGTACGTGTAGTATTGATACTTCAAAGACACCTGAAACATCAGATTTAATTCAGCATTTACATTTTCATGGTATAAGTTAAAGAAAGGTGACTTTGTTCATTTGACAGCGAGAAGACCACCAGACCAACACAGTTAGATAGTGCTAGATATTGTTAATGTGTGTTTTAACTGATACTGGCAGTGTTGTAGATTAAATTCTGCAGTACTAGGGAATTTTTTTTTTCTTGTAATATTGTCATGCACTAGGGCTGCTCACTATATTTTGTCATAAGTTTGGCAGTGTTACTCCTCTTGGACGTAACACCCAGTAGGCACCTGCTGTAGCTTACATTTTCAGTCACTGTGTCACTTGTCAGGACACCAAGCATTTTGACCTGACCCTCATACAGTGGGGCTTTCAAATTGTTCTGTCAAACACTGACCCCAAATTTCAAAGTCTAAAACCAAATAGCAGGTTCTTTTGGCCATTTGTGGTCAGAAATCCACATCTGAAAACAGATTCCTATTCTTTGTTTGGTGCCAGTTACTTAATAATTCCCCCAAATCATCCAAGTTAAGGTGAAAATAGAGCCCACTGTTTGATCAGAGAGAAAAACAAAATAACAGACAGAATAGCCTGTGGCTGAGACTTGTATTTAACCCCTAGATGATCAGTGTGTGTGTGTATGTGTATCTGTGTGGGTAAACCAGTTTCACAGAGGTTTGGGTCAGCCCCAGATCTGCTCACCTGCTTTTGACTATAGTTACAGTGGTGCCTGAAAGTTTGTGACCTCTTCAGAGTTGTCTTCATAAATAGATAGCATAAATATCGCCTATCACCTAACAGATTTTTACACAAGTCTTAAAGTAAATAGAGAACCCAATTAAACAAATGAGACTAAAATACTATACTTGACAATTGTAATTCATTATCAAATCCAAGTAATTTATTTGAGTCTGTTTAAATATCTTGTCAAATCGATAATTTTCGGGGGGGGAGAAGGAATCCAACAATACAGAGAAATATTGGAAAAATACTTTTTTCTAGTTTACAGCGATGTTAGAAAAGAGTGTGTTAGTGTTGATCTCTGTGTCAATCCTGCTCTACACAACCAACACAAACAATGGCTTGGTGCATCTGAGGTCTGACCAGCTGACTCGCGTCATCAGAAATATAGAAGCATGAAATTTATTTTAAATAATCTGTAGAAAACTGTAAATAATCTATAGAAAAGAGGTTGGAATCGGTTGAAGGCAGAATCATGTCAGTTTTGAGTGACAGGCATGTTGAAGGACCTAAAAATATAATAAGCTCCACAAGATAAGAAGTGTTGATGAAATATGTACATGCCATATTGAAATAGCAAGTATATCTTACAAACTGGACTTGCAATCAGCAACACCAATTCACCAGTGAATCTTACCGCTGTCGGTGTTGTCATGTATTGATTTCCAGATACAACATTACCCAGTGGAAAAGTATTAAATTGGCTCTCTGTCATGTTACCTGTAGAATGAATGTTAATGTTCAGATTTTATTGACTCACAGTTGACTATTTCACTGTATGTTGTCAGAACTGTTTAGGCTCCTGCGTTGGTACTTGAATAATATTGAATCAACTATTTATGACACTTGTGACCAAAAATCTTTCATGTGACTAAACATTTGTATCGGTTACGCCAGTGTACCTGCTGTCTTGCCTTTGAACAAATACTCTAAATGTATTTTCTGAACTCCCCTGAAAACAGCATATTTTGATTGGAGTGAATCACTGCGCCACTGAGCTTTTTGAACAGCTGGGAAGCATGAAGCAGTACACTAATTGAATCTTAATTCATTTACATATTGAGTTGAGAAATTACCAATATCAGGTAACCGACAAAAAAGGTTCAGGTTTAAGATGCATAATTGCTACAGGAAACGGTGAAAAAGTTTCGAGTGCACCTAAATGAAAAAGGTTTGCGCACCAGTACCACCAATCTAAGTGTGTAATTTGGAGCTCTGAGCATGGCTTGTGGGTAGCTTGTCCCCCAGGAGGTGCATCATGGACAATATACTCTATGGATGTGTGTAGTTGATTCCTGTCAGAGTGTTTCTTTTAACATAAGGTGTCTAGACTGTAATGAATTTAAATGGCTGAAGAAAAGCCAAGCACCCAAATATGTGTATAAGTACACCTGTGCAGACCATCATTTACATACACGGGGTGAACAAATGCACTCCTTCCACGACCTCTTCATCATGCTGTCCTCATTGTGTCCTTGTTCCTCACCATACTGAATACATTTGCTGGTTGGGTCCATTGAATTTCATGTCCCACATTTTCAAGAGAACAATCTACATAATTTTCATGTTTTTATTCATTTCATATGAACAAAAATGGCTGCAGATAGCATCTGAAGTAGTATGTAGTGATGCGTGAGGCTGACGTAAGAAGGCCATGGACCGCGATCAGTGGGAGTATCCATCATGTAGTGGCCCCATTTATTTAGTCTTAGTGTCCAAATATTCTCCTGGAAAATATTTTGGCAATAAAGGTCAGTTGTATATTCCTCTGATACACTATCATGTAATGCAGCCAATTCTGCTTCCATGAATGTGAAATACCTTCAACATTTAACGGTCTTGGAAATGGTCTCTGAGCAGGCCAGCCTATGAAGCAAAATTACTTAATCTGCATGAATCGAAAAGTAATGGATAAAAAATGTACAGTATACTAAGATGACAGCTTCCAGTTCAGAGTACGTAATTAGCCACTGCAATGTATTCATGACGGGTCACAGAGGAATTTCATGAAGTTAAAGTAGTCGGTGATTTTGCTCAGAAAAGGAAAGAAAAGAAACAAAAATAATTGGTATTGGTATCAGACTTTACCTGTACAGCTGTTGTACTGAATAATGGAAACAATTGTCCAATTTTATGAGAAGAAGCTTTGCTGTCCAATGTGATTATATGTAATGTTATTCCACGTCTGATAGAGGAGGCACACGGATGACTTTTGTTTGAAAATAAATTTAAAAAATGGAAAGTTTAATAAAGTTCCAAAAGACAAAAGAAAGTTTTTCCAAACAGGTCCACATCCTTGAGTCATGCTGCTCTAATTTTGCTGACAAAATGTATTCATAGGCTGCCAATATACGACTGCTCGGGGGGCTTTAAGCAGCAAATTTATTGTCTGGGACACAAAATGCATCAGCTGATTTTATACAATTTACAATTGCTAATTTATTGATGTTGTCCAGATTAGCTTTATTACTGTCACTACCTACAATTTCTGTGCTTGCAATTTATTAATTTGTGCATTCATTTTAAATTAAAGCTATTGATTACAAATGATCTTCCAGGAATACTTTCACTAATAACCAATTCCTGGCTGGCTGTATATTTTCCCTTCCATCAATCAAAACGGTGTATGTAAAATTTCATTCGTTAGAAAATGCTGTAGAGTACACGTCACAGTAAAACAAGAGTATAATGCAAGATAATGAAAGGACTAATGAAAACATTAAAACCAAGGCACCCCAGAGTTACTGTGTTCTCAGTGTCTGACCCAGTTTCTTCTCTGCTTACAGGAAGGAGTAGAGGTAAGAGTGGCAAGAATCTTCAACACGTTTGGCTCCCGAATGCACATGAACGATGGACGTGTCGTCAGTAACTTCATCCTTCAGGCTCTACAAGGAGAACCTCTCACAGTATGCATCTCAAGCTTTTTACTTAAATCATTTTTGCACTTAGTGGTTTTTTTTTTTTTTTTTTTTTTTACGTGCTTGAGACAAACACCTATGCTTTAGGCCCGTCATTTTCAGTGTTAGCATGATAAGAACTTTGTTTACGACTGTAACCCCAGATTTTATGAGTATAGATGTAGCTAAAGTGTCACTGTTGGGTTTATCTTCTCGCCCATGCACCGTCGGTAGGCAGAATTTAATGTGCCAGAAACTTATAATTACCCTTTGTTAGCAACAGAGGCCGCTGTTCCCTCTGCTCAGCATCCATTGCATTCTGTTGCTTCGATTTTTTGGGAATTTTGCCTTCATTGGATAGTTGCAGTAGAGATAGACAGGAAATGAAAGAGACATGCAGCAAAGGTCTGGCCAGCCGTGAGTCAAACCAGGGACTCAACTGCTGTGGTAATTTTTACCCATTTAGTATGTGCCCTAACCTCCCGGCCATCAGGTTATGCTGACTGGAAATGTATTGTTTGACACACGGTAACACATTCGCCCTGGCATTTAAGAATGTCAGTATGTTTATCACGCAGAAAGGATAATACGTGTCCTGTTGTTTTTCTAGGTGTATGGTACCGGTTCCCAAACGAGAGCCTTTCAGTATGTAAGGTGAGCATGCAAAATAAACACAGTTTTCTTTTGTCCCGGAAAAGCATATCAATATACTGTGTGTGTGTGTGTGTGTGTGTGTGTGTGTGTGTGTGTGTGTGTGTGTGTGGTCTTACTTGGACTTCGGTTTAAGGCAGATGACAATCGCTTTAAGGTGGACTCAGAAATATGAGCATGTTGCAGGTTCATTAAATGAATCAGTTGGAGGAAGAAAGATCAGTGACATGGAGAACTTGAAGCTCTCCTATTTCATCAAAACATTTTAATTGCTGCCCTCTATAACTTTGTCGTGTAAATACTAAACCGTCTTCGGGTTAACTCGTTTTTAAGTGGAACTTTCACAAAACCTCAGAGGACTTAGAAAACTTAAAACAGAAGTTCCTCCACTGCTACCACTTAATACTAATCCCACCTACAGTCATTGGCTTGTATAAATGTTCTTTTAAAACATTTCAATGACTTCCCTTCGTACAAATTTTGAAGCCATATATTGCCCATAAACCACATTTATTAATTCACTGAGTTTTTCTTAATAAATATAATTCTGATTTTTTTTTTTTCTGACTGATCAACAGAAGAGAAATATTTGAACATCAAAGTGAAAGTAAATCTTTGCAAACAGAATTAATAACAAGTTGAAATTTGAGCAGTTAGTGAATTAATATGATGTTTGTCTTCTGATGAGGAAAGAACAATAAAAAGGTAATTAAAATAAATAAATAAATAGTGTTATTAAGTCAAGTAATTAATTTGTTCTGAATAATGTAATGAATAAAGTAGAAATTTGGGCAACAGCAGTTGCAGATTATTGAATATGAAGAAAATTGCAGGCAGGTCTGCATGCATTGTCAAGTATCACGGGACTGTTATGAAGCATCATACATTAGATTTAGTTAGATGTACCTAATAAACTTAGTGTATATAGAACTAACTGTTTTTAAGAGTTAGGTTCAAACATAAATGTGCATGTTGCTTTATTGGCGAGCTGATATTCTCAAATTTATTATGGACAAAATCTTTATTAGATTTATTTGATTAAATTCATTGAAAAAATATCCAACATTTAAAAACAAAACCATTATTAAGTTCACTGAAACTGTGTTTATATTTATTTTGACATCACAATATTAACCAGCAAAATTCAAACAGAACATTTCCAACATTAAAACAAACTTTGTTCGCCCGGTGGGTGCAGTTACACTGACGGAGTATGAGGAAAGTAGGGAACCGCAATAGTTTGTAGAATTTAAATACAACAAATACAAACTGTCTGATTCAAATTCAGTTTTTTAAAGCGGAGATTGAGGTTGAGTGATTCAAATTCAGATATAAATGATTTAAATTCGGTTTAAAAACATATTTCTGCCCATATTAAATAGAAATCTGATTGGTGCATGAATTGTACATTTTAAAATTAAGTACCCATTAAGATACGAGCCCTCTTTGAAGTTTCTGTAACAACTCTCTCGATCATTGTTGGTCTATGTGTAGTTTCTGTTTATTTGAGGATTCCAGTATTGCCTCTCAGAGCTGGTGTTTTGAGATATGCTTTCATCTACCTTCACAGATCTTCCTTTTCAGGATGCTTTGTAGCTTCTCGAAAGGGTTGAGGTCAGGGTAGAGTGGTGGCCACAGCAGGGGATTCTCAGTGGGTCAGTGGTGTTCTGTGGATCATGGATACATGGATATCGTGACAATGCAATTCCTTTCATGCCATGGCAGAAAGCCAGACTCTGACATCGAGATTGGGAGCAACTTAATGGTTATTTTGAAGGCTGGAATTTGTGGTGGTGTTAAATTATACAGCATTATACCGAGAGGTGTTTGTACTACTGTGGCTGATCTCCCTTCGTAATGTGACTTAAAAAGTACGACTGAAGTGCATCTTTGAGTGCATCATGTATATATGCATGAATGCAAATTTGCCATTTGGGAGAAAGAAGAGAAAACTGATGTGGACAGTGCCGTGTTGAAGATTAGAATTCATAGTAAAATTGCATCAACTATTTTGTGATTTGTGTTAGGAGGTAGCCTGACTTATAAGTCATTAGACGTGAAAGTCTAAAAGCACAGATATGAAATGAGGTGAATTAATTTCCTATATTTTTAGCCGTGCGGAGGTTTTCATGTTCAGTGTTAATTAGCACATGTTTAGTCTGTAAGATGAAGAACATGGTAAAGATTATAGCTGCTCATGCAAACATAAGCACGCGAGCTGTGACTTTGTGGGCATGTTGACGTGCTAATCGAAGCACGTCACCCTCAAAGCACCACCGTGTCTGCTGTAGGTGAAGTCCAACTAAGCTGCTTGCATGGCTGCGCGCTCTTCTTTTGATTGACTATTTGTCTTGTTTTAAAATATACTCGCTGCCTCTGTTCTTTTATTGATTTGCGGTGCCATGTAAGCCCTAGGTGGATTAGGTATAGTTGTTTGCGTGACACAAAAGTAAGAAAAAAACAACAACCTTCAAACGTCTGGCTGGACCTCATGTTTTTTAATTAGCATCACTGGAAAGAGACTTTAGTAATTAAAATATCCGGGAGGAGAATAAAGCGTCGAAACTGGCATTCTTATCTGTCCGTGGAAGCTTTTGCTCCACGGCGGTGTTGGGCGAAATGGAAAAGCAACACTGAAACAGTTGGAGGTCAATGTCAGCTGAGAAATATGTGCTATGTTAGAAAATGTTCCGATCGAACAAACCTGCACGGAAAGTTCACGCTCCTAAAAGCTCCTTCATTCACAGTTTAACCACAGAGTGCTTTCCATTTGTTTTGCAGTGATCTGGTGAACGGCCTCGTCTTGCTGATGAACAGTAACATCAGCAGCCCGGTCAATCTGGTGAGTTCATGATCTACGTATCGCAAATCAAAATGGAAAATGAAGTCCGCATTGGTGGGCAATTTTCCGGTAGCTCATGTTATGTGAACGTCTCGTGTTGGCGCTGATGTAATGGAAGTTTGCGGATTCTGTTTGCAGGGGAACCCAGAAGAACACACTATATTGGAGTTTGCGCAACTCATCAAAAGTCTTGTTGGTAAGGTCATCTCAGTCCCTGTTTAGTTGAGCTCGGCTGTCTCTTCTTGTCTCCTTTGCCACTGAGCATTTAAGTTGTGTTGGACCCGTTATGAGACAGATTGTCACCCAGCGTCGTCACTGTGAACGGAGTGAGTGAAGTCCAATAAAACTACCTGATAAACCTGAGAGCTACACTAAATTGGATTTGAATTACATACATGTACACGCTGGCTGGTTCTCTTTCCCTTTCATTTTTCGGCTTGCTGACATTTATACGTTGACGTAATCTAATATTTGTCCACATCCGCTGGTTTAAGCTGCGTCCCCGTGTCCGTCTGAGAGCGGTAGTAATGTCCCTCTCTCATTTTATTTGACCTTCAGTCTGTTTTTTTCTCTGACTTATTTCTTTTTGTGCCCCTCAAAAATGTGTTTTGCAGAGTTTTGTACTCAAAGATTGTTTTCGGATGTGTCTGCTGAAAGTTTCTCTGAGCTTGTTTAAAGTTTTTCTGCGAGCAGCTTTCGTGACAATCAGATACGAACGTACGATGTAGAAACTTGAAACCTGGATAGCACAAACACCGAGAAGGAGGAGGTGCACATGTTATTTGAAGAAATCCTAACTACATATTTGAACTCTTATATGGCAAAATCACATCAGACAAATTATTATTATGTTTTTATTTTTATACTCCTTCAAACATGGCTGCAGAGCTATTCTTCTGTGTCGCGGTGGCCTTGGCAGAGAAATGTATCTGTTTCTCATGAGGTATTTAACCACCTTATTGATACAGCATATTATATTATCAGACCGTATCTTGGACTCACTATACTGTGTACACAAATAATCATATTTACAAATATATGTTTGTACAAAAAAATGGAAAAGCCTTTGTTCAACCTGCTCTGTGCCGTTTTCTCTATGAAAGACGGGTCTATGGCCGTTAGACACGCGTAGGAGAAAACAAAGGAGACTTCAATCACATTTGTTATCTGTCTTTGTAGTCTTTGGAAATGTTTGAGAGGGCGCATGTCGGCCCCATCAGAACATCTGGCCGAGCTGCTGACCTCACACACAAAGTAGGAGTAAGGAGAATAATAACAACGTGTCCCTCTCTTGTGACTGTCCCTGAACACACACACACACACACACACACACACACACACACACACACACACAGTAAGCCGAAGCCAGATCCAGTTTCTTCCTGAGGCCCAGGACGACCCACAGCGAAGACGACCTGACATCCGAAAAGCCAAGATGCTGCTCGGCTGGGAGCCGGTGGTACGTGAGATGCACGATTATGAAATGTTCACATGCACACATGCGGTCTTGTATTGGAAATATTCTGGATGTTCCGTAGCTGAAATTTTTTGTGCTGCTTTAATGGGCGACTATGAAACAACTTTGGCTCCTTTGTGGAGTCACACAGCGCTGCTAATGAATGTTGTTGCGCTGCAGATTCTCATGATGTAATATCTTCTTTAACAAGCAGATACTTCTATTTTTATACATATGGAAATATTATAACAAAATTCTCTTGATATCAGTTTGTCTCTTGGTTTTCAATCAAACTTGCACATTAAAACTCCTTTCATATTCTTATGATTTTTTTTTTAATTATTTTACTGCAACAAATTCATACAGAAAATCGAATGTTAGTATATGGTCCCACAATTATTTGTAACATTGAGAGATAACATACATTTTGATAAAGATTAAATTAGGTTGTATGATTCATTTTACAGTTTTAAAAATGAACTCGTCAGTGTTTAAACTATGTAATGATAGTGCTGTTTCAAAAGCTCCGCAAATAACTTCTCATTTCTCGACTGCATCTACTGAGATATGATGAACCCCTCAGGGATATATGCCATATGTGTCCTTGACCTTGATATTAGGATCATTTCTAATCTGATTTTAAGACATTCCAACTTGACGCATGATGTCACAGACTGATGCTACAGAGCACACTGGTGCAACTACATTACATGTGTAAATTATGCACAGAAACACTTATCTTCTTGCAATTGTATGTTCTTGAAATTTATGATGAAATATTTTTCAGTATTTTCTTACATCATGAAGAATTTTATATACAATATTCAGTATGTACAGTTTTTAGACTATCATGTGGCAATGAGACTACTGAAACATACTGTGATTAACATATATACTGTATATTTTTTATACAAAAAAAAAATATATTTATTTAAAAAAATATATATATTTAATTTTTTTTTTTTTTTTTTTTTTTTTTTTTATGGGATTCTAGCTGTTTATTTACCAAGTCAATTTGTTGAATGGCATTGGAAAATGTGGGATCGTTATGAAATGGATAGATGTTGAGGCTTCCGTCATCCAGAGCAGCGTCCGACTTCCTCACTGCTGCACTACTACATGACCAGCCTATTGATGATATTTACATCCAGTATCCAGCTTGCTCTACTGATTATTTTTGTCAACGTGCTTGTCGGAGTGGCAGCACCTAAGTGTTGGATGTGTTCTGTCTCGTGTCGACAGGTGCCCCTGGAGGAAGGCTTGAACAAAACTATTCAGTACTTCAGCAGAGAACTGGAGCACCAGGCCAACAACCAGTACATCCCCAAACCTAAAGCCGCCCGCATGAAGAAAGGAAGACCCAGACACAACTGAGGCCGGGTTTTCCACCACACGCTCTTCATCAAAACAGAGATGTATGAGAGAGTTGAAAGGGCAACTCTTTGAAATATACACTGCTGAGTAGTGCACTCTTGGAAATGGTGTCTTTTTTTGAGAAGCAGAGACAACTTTCTCAAAACTCTTTAAAAAGACGGCGTTGCCTTCAGTTGGAGCTGCAGCTGCATTGTCAGTTAGAGCTTCATTACTGGAGTTCATGTGACTGATGGACAAGCCTGAGTCAAAGAGGCAACAAATTGCTGGCAAGAAATCTAATATCCAGCATACTTTTTTGTGAATTTGTGCTTTTGCTATTTAAATCGCAGCCATGAGAGTCCTGCAAACAGCTTGCACTGTGCATCTGTGCTTTGTGTTTATTTGATCACCCTCCTGGTGTTTTGCCTCTGGAACGAGCTACCTGAATTTGTTTTATCCACTGGATGTTTTGTCCTCTTATCAGTGGCGTGCCAGCACTCCGTTGGCTGCTCATTCAGTGTGCTGCAGGGCTGGACAAACCTTCTAGAAAGACTGTTGACATCATGTTTTTCAGGACATTTATCATGTTTGTGAAATCTCATGTCAGGATGAGCATTATCGATTTGAGGTGAAGATGCTATTTTAATAAAAATATTTCCAATATTTTGTGTACGATATCAATAGTTCAGTAGATACTTCTCCAATTTGCGTTAAGTGAAATTAAACAAGGACAGAGGCAGTCACAGCAACATCTTTATTGACAAAGGCAAGACTTTTAACAGTATTTCGTACAAATTGGCTGCTTCAAAGCCTCGGTTGGTCGAGCGGGTCAATGTTTCATCATAACAAAAACACAGTATGCAAGAATGAAGAGAACGCATTTGAAGGGGTTTTATACTGGTGAGTGTAACCAATCAAGACAACAAAGCCAGAACAACTGAATTACCTGGAAGGTGTAAAAGACTATAACCGGCAGTAGACTAAAACTCAGACAAAGTAACACATCCTTGAACCATTCACAAAGTGTGTGTGTGTGTGTGTGTGTGTGTGTGTGTGTGTGTGTGTGTGTGTGTGTATACTTGTATTTCTTATGTTGTAGGGACATAAATCCAGGTATAAAGTCAATTTTGGGAATTTTAAGTGACAAAAAGCCAGTCACTAACATAAGGATATACTACATATAAGGAAATGAATGTGAATGAATGTGAAGTCCTCTGAAGTGATGGAAACACAGCAGAGCATGTTGTGAGTCACTGGAGTCAATAGTAGTCATAGTTGACATTAGCACCGTGTCTGAAGGTAGAAGTGTCACGCGGGCCGATGGGGGCGTTTTCATCATAGTGGTGTTGACGTCCTTGGTCATTGGAGCGTGCGTGGTCCAGCCAGTACGACAGGTCAGCCTCCAGCCTCTGGTGAGGACAAACAACACAGCCGTGACTTGTGAGGAAACTCTACACAAAGCTCAAGCTAATAGACATACAGGCAGCTGATAAGACGTCCACTGAGACTGACGGCAGGCACAGCTGTGGCAATGAACGGCAAACAAAGAAAAGGCCAGTGCTTTGACAGCTTTGGCCTTTTAAGAAGGCAACAGCAAATGGCATATGCACAGATTCAAGGCATTGTCGGGAGAAATACTGCTGTAGTTGGCTGAAACACATGCTGTCAACTCTCAGGAATAGACGGTAGGGGGTTATTTTGTGCACTCTGCTCCTCTTTTTCTACTCTTGTTATCTGTTCCCTGCGTTCTTTTCTGTCCCCGGTGAATTCTACATGACAGTCACTGACCTGAAAGAAAACTGAATCTGGCTCTGCAAGTGGATTTATATTTGAAAGGAAATTCATGTTATCATGTGTTCAGTTCCTCAACTGTACTTATTCGTTCACTCAAATGATGACATTTTGAGGATAAGCGTGCCTTTTGAGAGCAACTTTTATACTTCAGACCAAAGTGTTTACTTAACATTTTTGTCCTCCACATATGAGATTCAGTATGTGAAGATCCAGATGACTATATTTTGACTATCCGTTTTATGTCTTTCTAAATTTACGTTTTTGTTTTTTGAGTGTGTTCTCTTTACTGCCAAGTTTAAAGCCCCTGGATATCATTTTTTTCTGTAAAAGAAAACATTTGTTGCCAGATAAGCAGCAATTTGATAAAGTTTTGCAGACAAAAACTTTTTTTTTTAATCTAGAGTCTTAATAAAAGAGCCTAAAATGTTTCATGACGGTTCAAAAATACAAAAAAAAAAAAATCTGTTGAATCAGGATTATTTGGAGAAAATTGATCATGTTCAACAGATAAGTTGCTCAGCAGCATGTGCTGTACGTCTTGATCTGCTGCGAATCCCAAATGTTCCTCTATTCCACTCAGCATTCCCAGGAAGCCCTGCTGTAACACTAAACAGCTGTAACACTAAACAGCTGTAGCTACCCTTTATAATATCCTTACGCAAGTGGGAACTGACTTTTATTGGTACCAAATTTGAACAGTGCACGGTCAGTCGGCTGTTGAGAAAAGCCGAAGTAAAGGTGAGTTCTCGGTGAGAGTTCAACTGGTGCGAATTATTATTATTTTTTTATTTTTTTATCGATGATAAATTATGAAACAAAATGTAGGAGTCTTTTCTCAGTGGTTTGTAAATCGATGTGTTGTCTGTATGCTTTGTCTGGTGCCCGTTTTGTGTTTCAGACTCCCTGACATGTTGGCCACTCCGCTTGATTTCTCTTTTCGCCGTAGTTAAAGCGTTCCGGTGTTCAGAGAAAACCTGATGTGACTAACCTGCTCATCAAATCCCATGTACATGAACTGCATAATCCACTGCTGGACGTCCGGTCTACTGCGATCCCAAACTTGCCTCTTGGTTCTGCTCAGCTTCGCCAGGAACTCTTGAGCCTTGGAAGAAGGGACTGCAACAGAGGACTTTGATGGAGCAGTACCAGCTCCTGCCACTGGATGGAAGCACAATGAGGCAAAACAAAATAATAAAAGGGTATTTCTAAACACAGTTTTTAAAGGAGTTGTTTTTTTTCTATCAGCAGCATGACAATTATGTTAGCTGAGCCTGCAAAGGATGTTACCATCTCTTTTCCTTAAGATCTTGTGTAAGCTGCTGTCACTGGACACATCTGTAAAGGAGAGGCAACAGAGACAAAATGAGCTGCAGTACAAACACCGTCCTTCTTGACAGGTTAGTTACACTCTTGATGAATGATAAAAAAAAAACAACACCACTGAATCGGACGTCAGTCTTCTCAAACACAACCACAATGTTTATGGACAGCTTAAATTGTAGGTTTTTACCCATCATGAGCCAACAGAAGACATCTGAAGTTAAACTTCAAAGGCAAATCTTTTAGACCAATACTTGGGAGACAATTTTTAAAGCTGCTCACATACAGATGGTTCATGGAACCCCAAGACGACATCAAAACAGCTTCTTTTTTTTTTTTTCCATGTATTGTAGCAAATTTTCTGATTTTTTTTTTTTTTTACACACTTCACATTTACTTTTCCAAGTTTACCGAACTAGTTTCATGGAGGAATTTGTTTTCAGTTTTCATGACAAATATAAATGTCAAAGTGAGGCATTGAACGTGGTTAAAGGAAAAGTTGGCAACTCGCATCAAAGAAAACAAACTTCTGGCCAATTTCCATGCAAATATATTTGCTACAGTGACTTCCTTGCTGCAGCTCTGAGCGATGGTTCTACACTGTGTGCGGGGAATACTCGTGTACAAAGTGAACTAACGAGATATCGTTTACATACTGAATCAAACCAATCCAGTTAGATGAGCTTTTATCCTCGTAACTGTAAACAACACAGAGCAGTGTTCCCTCTTCCTTCTGAATACCATGCACCTCAAAATATGCACAGAAATCCGGTCCATAGCCTGAGGTGGACTTTGTCTGCTTGAGCTCAAAAGATTTCCACTGTGCGGTGAGATGGAAGGCTGCAATCTCACAAAATTGCTTTCATGTGTTTATCTTCAGATTTTGATGCAGATAAATGAGCTGTGAACATCAAATTCCTGCCGTTTCCCCCCCCCCCCTCAATATTACAGCAGTCTGCCCTTCAACATGTACAGCATGACTTATTCTTTCAGCAGTGTTTTTTAATCGTCTCTCCCTCCACTGTATTTAGAAATGAGTAACCCTCTTTGCATTTGTAGTAGCGTATTAATAAGTAACAGTCTACAATAAAGTAAAATAATACAATAAAGTGGCACTTTTCCAATGATAACTTAGAAACTACATAAATGCTTTGATCAAATTTAGTTTTTGGTTCCTCAACTGCACTTCTTCAGTCACTTAGATAATGACATTTTGAGGACGAGTGTGCCTTTTGAAAAGCGTCTTTTAGACATCAAGCCAGATGAATGGTCACTCTACATGTCTGTTTTTAGGTATTTCTTCTTAAGAAGACAAATGTTTTAAAAATCTTTTTAAAGACGTGAATAGCTGATGAAACATTTGTCCTCGTAAGAGCAACTGACCAACTGTTGAACTTTATTTTCATGAAATTTTGCACAGACATTCACTGTCACCATATCATACAGTGTATGTCCCACTGGCTTTGGTGATCCACTGATTAATCCTGCAGCACCAACAACAGGTCAAAAATGTACTCTGTTTATTACTTTGGTTAATGACTGTATACCTGCCAAAGCAATGACATCACCTTCAGCCTCAGTTGTTGTTAGTGCAAAGCAAATGTTATCACGCTAACATGCTGGACTAAGATGTTAAACATATTAAATATTGTACCTACTAAACATCACTATATTAAAGTGTCACCATGCTGACGTCAGCATTTAGCTTAAAGCACCCAAGTAGAACTGCTGTCTTCTGAAGACTTTAAGGAACTGACTTACAAAGAAGCTAGCTATGAAGCTGGTTCATTTGTGCTCCGAGTAATTATCATTAGATCAATGGGATTGGAGGATATAAACATGTATATTAGGGTATCATCTGCACAGCCATGGAAGTGTATTGACACTGCCAAATGTAGCCTTCATTGATTTAAAAACCACTCGTCCTAAAGTAGAGCCTTGTGTCACACCAATACTGATTCCCAAGACGAGACAAAAATAAAAACAAACTATGAATCTGAATGTATGTCCTAAAACATAAAGCAGATGCAGCATTATAGAGACGCTGAGATTTTGTATCAGATTTTGTTTTTTACTACATACCAGGGAGTTAGAATCAAATTACATTAAGCAGAAACATTCTAAGTTATTTTTCTTCAGAATGATTTTAACCTTCGGTTCCTCAGCTAAGGAACATAATGTTCTTTTTGCATTTTTATTTTCACTTTGCTCTCATTCATTTCCAAAGCATAGCACATGTTTTTAGAGTGTTGGATTACCTTGTGTTATTGTGTAAGTAGTCCTTCGTTTTCAAACATGCAAAGAGCTTCAATTTTCATTGCATTGTTGTTAAACTTAAGGTTATGCATGTGTCCTGGATGCATAATCGTAGTGTAACAATAACATAAAGCAGATGTGATTTTCCCCCAAAGTAAGTTCAAAGTCCGTGAGTTTTCTTGACAACTGCAATGAAAATAATTCTGTGGCTGCAAGAAAGGTTGGTGAAATACATTGAAAGGTGTGCTGTGCTTTGAAAAGTAGGAAGCAGAAAAGTGAATTACACTTCATTTAAAATTAATGTGATAGAACATGCAAAACGATCAGTACAGCCCTTTAGATTTGTAATCTGGTCTATTGATGTGTCTGCATTTTCTCTAAAATATGCGGTCTGTGTGTAATAGAAACTAAGACATGAAACCTGTACAAGAAATGTTTTTCACTGTTTTTTAAGAACATTCTCTACAAGATATATTTTACAGACTTGTAAGTAATTCATCATTTTAACAACTAGTGCTGCACCACAAAAAGCTATTGATAAATAAAAGATCAGACAGTGCTAGACTCATGTGCAGTAGAAGATGTGGCATTGCAAATGTAAAGCCAAAGAAACACACCTGATTTTGCTTACCTCTAAGAGCTACTAGTGTCAGCAATACAGCCAGCCCCATCAACCTCAAATAGAGCTGCTGGGATGCCATCTTGTACCCACTCAGACTCTTTTCAGAGCTCTTTAAAGGCAACAACTGAGCATAAACTTGCTACAATACACAACCAGAGGGAAGAATGGGAGGCGACCCAGACTTTCCAAGTGGAAACTGGCCAGTGGCGGTGCAATGTCTTTTACCTCCCACCCTACAGAAGCAAGACTGCAAATGGCTTTTCCAGTCTTAAATTAATTTCCATGCTTGTCCCAGTAGAAGAGTCCCAGTAGAAGAGGGGCGGGGAGAATGGAGAAAACAGTTTGTCACAGACATCACAAGAAAAACCCTGTTGCAAAGATCAACTTACACTAGTGTGATGTGGGAACGTGAAGCCTGCATTGCAGATGGAAAGGACAGCGGTCTCGCAGTGACGTAAGAGACATCTGGTATTCAGTAGTTAATCTTTTGATCTGGAAAACATTTGCATATTCATAAATTCTGGATTTATTTAATGGAGGAGGAGATGTAGATGTCATTTTAGAAATGTATAATCCGGTATTGAACTTTATTTTAATTTTTTTTATTGGAAAACAATATCAGACATACATGTATTGTTAAAAAAAAAATAGTATTTCTATATATGTTGAAACCTGAGGGGGTGTTTAAGCTCCTGCTGAACCACACCTTTTCATTATTAATTAAATACCTTTCGCTCAGGGAACCTCCACTGTTCTCCACATACCTCTGCTGCTTCATTTCAACCTACGTGGAGTACACTTTATCTTACCTTGATCTTTTGATCATCCTTTGAACATGAGTGTCGTAAAACAAACACCTCTTACATGCTTTCAGCTTTACTCTGTTCTCAGATAGTTGCAAGTTTCCAAGATGAGAAGACGGAGCTCTTTCAGTTGAATGAATGTTGCTCCAACTGGTGCACAAACCCAAAAACTTGTATAGCTTTTTTTTTGTTTTAGCAGCCAACTGCATGTAAACATCAGGAGCAAACTTCACATTAAATGAGCTTTTCTAGACTCAAAGCAATGATTCATAAATCAAAAAACGTCCAAGCATTAAAATGTAAAAAAAAAAGAGAGAAAAAAAAAAAAGCCTGTTTACAGTTGTAGGTGTCCTGCCAACAGTTCTGCAGAGGTCTGCTTTCATATTGGTGGTATACAGTATGTTGAAATCATAGACTGTTTATAAAAGTGGACGTATTGACTAAGAATTTCACGACAGAAGTGGAACGGGGGTCTGTGGAAACCGGCGCTTTTTGGAGCCAACCTTTAGTGGCACCCGGTGGTATTGCAGTCTACTGCACTTCCGCATAAAATAGGCTTCAAAATGCAGTATTTTTGGGGGGACGTGTCTGATTGATTGATTGATTGATTGATTGATTGACAGACCTGTAGTGCAGTCAGGTTACGGCTATCGGTGAGCGGGGCATAGTATCGCAGAGTGTCCGTGAGATCGAGTCTGATCCCCCGCCCGCTCCCCCCTGAGCAGGGGATCAGAGTCGTGCCTGTAGAGTCGTGATCTTACAGTTTGGAGGTGGTATGCTGAAAATCGCTGTATGGCAATCAGGAGTTATGACTTGTTTAATATGCAGCTTTCATATCCATGTTCAATATTAATCTGAAGTTCCCCAATGTTAGATAACAGTATGCAGCATCAGCCACTACAAGGCTTCTGGTCACACCGGACCGAGCAGAGCTGTAGTTATAAACAATTCAACTTTTCATTTGTAATGGGAAGATTTTGCTGTTGTAAAAGTTACATAGTCTAAGTTTGACAACTGCTGACTGTGTTTCTCTGCAGAATAAACCTGTTCATAAAGGTTTTATTCAGAAATTCTCATTTGACTTGGCTGTGTGTCAGAGAGGGAGAGTGTTTGGTTTGGAGCAACGGACAGTCTTCCTGTCTCTCACGGGTAGAGCAGGAATGCAGGAAACCCGAAACTAGCGCTGCTTTCATGATGGGGTTTGGAAAGAAGGGGAGAGGGAGTGACTTAACAAAAGACAGAAAGAGGAACGACATGAAGGGTTAAAAAAAAAAAAAAAAAAAAAAAAGGCAGATGAAGAAACGAGCGAAGATGAATATGTTTAGAAACTCTTTATCATTTCACCTTTCAGGCTCTGCCAGGAGTGTCTACTTCATCATGAAGCTGTGAGCTCTTTCACATACAACCTGAATTCAGCTGCATACTTACCCCGAGCACAGAAATAAAAAGTAAGCACATTCTGAAGTCAATTGAAGTGAACAGTCTTGAGTTATGGCTGTAAAGCTCAGTGAAAGGCACAAGCCTCCGTTCTCGGTAGAGGAACGTCTATAGACACAATTTCCTGATTTACTGACTTCTATTGACAGTGAACCTTTTCAGATTTTAACCATCTTTGGGCATTTGTATTTTAATTGAAAATGCAAAACAGAAAAATTCAAACAGGGAAACAGATGTTTTTAGAGATTGAGCAGCAGATTTTCCAAATCCAAGCTTGAAAAATCTAAAAAGCCATTGTAGATACTGACATTCACACTAATCACACATGTTTCCCTCAGGTGCTATTTTTATTTGCCCATTTACTCAGCCGTGGAGCAGATTGGAGCAAAAGAGGAGAATAAAAAGGAAGCATGAAAAATAGACAGAGATAATGTTTCTGACAGGATCACGAATTCCAAAGCCTCTAAACCCTCTTCTGACATCTGTTTTGATCTTGCCCATCCAGATGTACCCCACACTGAGCTGGAAACAATGTACAGCATTGAGGTATGTGGCACAATGGCTCAGATTCAGGTACAAAGCTTTCTTTTCGTTTGCCCACAAAACCGTGAAATAACCACCAAGCAATCCTGGACCAAGATAAAGCAGAGAAGTAATCCTCTCATCCAGTATACTGTATATTCCAATGTGCTTGTTTGCTGTCCTGGAAATTAGGAATAAGAACATTTTGAGATCAGAAAACTACACTGAACTTTGCCCCAAACCACAATTTCCTTTTGTTGTTCCTCCACGCCGTCCCCCTCCTTCTGTCCATCTCCCCTCCCGCCTCTTCTCACACTTGACTTGATTGTCTGTGTTGTGACCTGAGGCAGACACTTCAGCACACAGACATGCCAGATGTCCCTCAGAGCTCACAGAAACTCCTCTCTCAAAGGACAAATCCCAAAGTAAAAAGCAGACCAACTGAAGAGTTGCAAGATATGTAATATCAGAAAGAGAAGAAGAGACAAAGAAAAGAAAATTGCACTGCAGTAATCTGTGTGGATTTTTTGGGATTGGCTGTTTTGACTTCCATGGGTTTCAAATTGTTATTTAAATTAAATGATCTGACAAGTTTAGAGCAGAGGTGTCTGTTTGGTAGATCTGAACATGGGGAAGGACTCCAACTAGATTCTATTTTTCTGTCAGAGGTCAAAAGCTGAATGGTTTGAAAACACAGGTTTAGTCATAAACATTAATTTAATGAGTTTATCAAATGTTTTTTGATCTTGACATTTTTATTTTCAAAGCAGCTACTGAAGCCACTACAGACAGATGACATATTGTAGGTGTTCAATCGGGTTGAGGTCATAGTCATGCACTCCAGGATTGAAAAGGGAGCAGCAGTCTCCTTTGGGTCCCATAAGACTGAGTCAGATCCACCTCTCGCTCCTCCCCATCTTGTCCAAATATGGTCTCTTCTGTTTCAACATGGCAACAGTTAAAACGCCATACTCGAGACTTCAAAGTGGTAGTACGCAAGCCAGTGGGTGACATCAAGGTTCTGGCTCCAATAAACCAAGATGGCAACAGCCGAGATGTCGGACTCGAGGCTTCAAAGTGGCAGTTCACAAACCGATTGGTTATGTCAGAGAGGGTTGCTACCCGGTTGAGTTCTGGTGACTGTAAAGGCCATCGTTTTTGCATCCTAGAACTCTTCCACTGATGGAAATACTTAATGATAAGATAATGGTGATCACTTTGAACAATTTTTTTATTGATTTGCGGTGACCTTTCCCCCATAGTGGACAGGTGAACTCAAACCATGGCAGCAAAAAGCCTCCCACATACAACATAACAGAGCATTCAGATCCCGTTAATGCACCATGTGTCGTTTTCCAGCAATTTCTCCCTTGTCTTGTATAAAGTAGCTCTGAAAAGATACAGTGTACTCAAGTAAAATACAAGTATCCACAAAATCTATTTAAGTTCTTCACAAAAGTGGAGCCCCCGGGCAGTAAAATAGGGTTGACTACAGTGGATATTGATTTTTTTTTTTTTTTTTTAACAGCAAGTTTTATGCACCACTCATAAAGACAGAAATATTTGGTGGAATTTTTTGTTATAATTTTTATACAAACTGAAGACAAAGGTTAGAAAAACAAAAGAGTTATATAATAGTCACCAAATTACAATTGATTGTTTGTAAAAAATGAAAACATTACAGGTGACCCCAGACTTTTAAATCTTCCGTCTGCACCCTGTGTCTCCTCTGTGTCACTCCTCAAGTTGATGGTCGGACTCGGGGCTGTTGTAGCCCAGCTCGCTGCTGATGGGGAAGTGAGCCCAAAAGGTGCGAGCCAGATCCTGCATGCCATTATCGGCCGCCTGGGCTTGTAGCTCCTCCAGCCATCCGAAAAAATCTGACGACCACAGGCCCCAGTAAGGTAAGCTCCGTTTCTGCCTCTCCTCCCTCTTGCCGGCTGCCTCCCTCTCCTCTGCTCCAGTAGAAGAAGGAAGTGTGAATATATTTCACACCTCGTCTGTCATTTCAGAATTACTGTAAATCATAATGCCAAATCCATCGATGTGGTATGGCACATTTGAGTGGCTGACATACCTGTAGGAGGCACGGAGCTCAGCAGGAGTGACAGGAGCAGCACAGACACATACAAAGCATGCATGCTTCCAGGAGCTGAAAGACAGAACACAAAAGGCTTAACCCCCCCCCCAAAAAAAATAAATAAAAATCATTATTTTCAGCAGTGAGAAGTGTGTGTGTGTGTGTGTGTGTGTGTGTGTGTGTGTGTGTGTGTGTGTGTAAAAATTCTGGGCCTTATAGAACATCCTAGTAACGGCATTATCTGGAGAACACCGAGTGCAGCATGTTATTTAAAAACTGCTCCAGCTGCAGTGTCACTGAAGGAGAGAAAGATCATCCTCTGTCTTGTCTCACCTGATCAGCAGCCGATCCTACTTGTGGTCCTGTCCTTTGTCCTTCCCCCTCAGACTGATCTCAGGATCAGAACTGCATCTCATCTTAAAGGCTTAAAGGGGAAGGCGGACATGTTTGTTTTTCACATTTTGACTCGTTATACCTGCCTGTCTCAGAAGCATGCCAGAAAGCTTACGTCATATTTATTTGCCTCATACCGAGGAATATAACATCAGGTTTTTTTTTGTTTTTTTTTGTAAAGTGTCCTTGTGTTGTGAAAATACTTTTTCTGTAAATCACAAATGGTGGCGAAGGTGAAAAAAAAATTAGATGTCACATTTGGAGCCAGCAGCTGCCCTCCCCCATAAATGATCACTCATTATTTCACTTTTATATATATAACCATATTGTCACTACCATCAGGAGGTTGGTGTGAAATTTGTGGAGATTTTTCTTCAAGGTGAAGAGGAGTGAGACAAGCAGGGGGAGAAGGGGGGGGGGGGGGGCGTGGGAGGGGTGAAAACACAGACGAAAGCAAATGAAAAGAAGCATGTACCAGACAGTTTTCACACTTGATGCCCAGACAGATTGTACCAGCATTCAGCCACTAGGCATGAAGTGTGTTGACAGCTTCTTTTTTTACTTTGACCATCCATCTATCTCCTCTGTGGATATTAGTGTCTTCCTGAGGAATAGTTGGGGTGACTGAATCCATGCTGTGCGTCTCTGCTGTTGGCTAAATGAAGAGTAGAGCTTTGACAAAGGACAAACCTGGTGAACTTTAGGTGCAAGATGATCTTTTCTATGAAACTTTTAAAGATAAGCGGGTAGTTTTGTCTTGTCCCATTAAAAATCCAACACTATCTCTTAAAATTCTTTCTGACCTCCCTGCCCTGTCTGTGGAACTTTGCTTCAAGCCCATTTTTTTCCTGCTGAAGGCTTAAATCTTTAAAAGCATCTTTCAGATATATACTTATATTCTTTCAATCGACCCTGCAATTCCCTAAAACACTGGCACTGTTTTTTGGCATCGGTAACTCAAACAAGAGTAAACAGTACATTTTTCAGCCTTGGATTAATATAGAGTTTGTTTTAGTTAACCATTATTTACTCACTAAAGCCCCACAAAGATTTAAAATCTCTTTTCAAGATTGTCGTGGCAAAGAGAGGCAGCAATAACTGAGAATAACATCGAGTTGAGAAATGATTCTCACACAAAAGAGCACCTTAAAGAAGTAAAACCCACAGGTGTGAAAAAGCATCAAAATAAGTAAAACCAGCATTTCTGTCCAATACATTTTCAGAGACGAAGTAGCTGTAGCAGCTTTACAGACGTGGATGGCAGAGAGGAACTTTCATCTACTCATAAAAGACAACATCTTAGACAAGTCATGAATATTTATAAGAATAAAATACTCTGTGCCTTTACAACAGTCTGTGAAAATAGTTTGCAATATAGTTTGTTAGATCTTGTACTCAACACAATTGTAATTTCATCCATATAAATGGCTCTAGAGAGCCTGGATGTTATAAATACAAGTTGTGAAGCAATGGGAGACAGTGAAATGAATAGTGGTGTCATCTGCATAGGAATGAGCACCAGGTAGCCTGGTACCTTGGTGAGTTATTACATCAATAGGACTCGCCCATGTTCAGTTAATGAAAGAAGATAAACAGTGCTGCCGTTGTGCCTAATCCATGTGAACAATCGATATCTATGGCCATAGGCATTTGGTCTTTCTTAAGTATCTTAAATTCTGTAGTTTGTGTTGTTCATAAATAAGATTTATTTAAAAAAAAAATTGGCTTCAAAATTATTTCTCATAGTTTTTTTTTTTTTTTTTTTTTTTTTTTAAACTGAGCTAATGAAGTCCTTACAGCGGGGGGACTCCAACTGTTTTTTCCCTCTAAGAGCTACTTTGAAAAAAGGAAAGTGTCTAAGAGATACTCCTGTTCAGAAACATTTATCCACGTAGCCGAGCTCCACCAAACAAGTGGAAGAGGCTTCTTTTTTGTGAACAATAACAATTGTAAACAATTGTTGTCTAAGCCACATCGTCCATGGCTTAGAGTGATGAACACCTCCGACATGGCATCCTCTTGGTGTCTGCAGGTGGTTTCCAGATCCTCATGTGTCATCTACCTGAAGACTCAGATGACTTGTCTTAAAATGTAAGATATTCCTCATTGTTTGTGAGGAATTATTTTGGTCATCTTCATACTATAGCATGTTGTCCGAAATAGGAAAAAAAAAAGTCATGATGGCATGTCGTCCATGGTTGACATTTTTTGGACTTGACGTGCTTGGCTCCAGTGAGAATTGAACCAATGACCTTTTGACTGAGAGGCACCAGCACTAACCACTGTGCCTGTAATGCAGTGACTTTCTTCTGTGCTTTTGAGGACATCCTATAGTATGACTTTTATTTCAAATTTTGAACGACAATGCAAAGTCATACTAAAGCATGTCGTCCAAAATGTGAAATAAATTTCATACTATAGCATGTCTTCCAAAAATGAAATTTTTTTTATACTATAGCATGTGGTCCAAAAGTGAAAAAAATTCATACTATAGCATGTCGTCCAAAATGTGAAAAAAAGTCATACTATAGCATGTTGTCCAAAATAGGAAAAACTTAAATGTCTTAAACTGGAGTTTAATTTTGTTTCCAGTTTTAAACTACACGCTATTGTATGAGTTATATTATACTTTAGACAACGTAAGCATTTTTGGACATGACATGCATGGCTCAAGTGGCAATGGAACCAATGACCTTCTGCCTGAGAGGCATCAGTTCTAACCACTACACCACTGTGCCTGTGATGCTCTCACTTTCTCTTCTGCTTTTGAGGAAATACTATAGTATGACTTTTATTTCAAATTTTGGACGACAATGCAAAGTCATACTATAGCATGTCGTCCAAAATGTGAAAAAAAAGTCATACTATAGCGTGTTTTCCAAAAAGTCAAAAAAAGTCATGTCCAAAATGTGAAAAAAAGTAATTTTCTTGTCCGAAATAGAAAAAAAACGTGCAATTTTTTGACATGACATGGATGGCTCCAGCTGCAATCAAACCACTGACCTTCTGCCTGAGAGGCATCAGTACTAACCACTGCACTACTGTGCCTGTGATGCTCTCACTTTCTTTTCTGCTTTTGAGGACATGCTATAGTGTGATTTTTATTTTAAATTTTGGACAACAATGCAATGTCATACTAAAGCATGTCGTCCAAAATGTGAAAAAAAAGTCATACTATAGCATGTCGTCCAAAATGTGAAAAAAAGTCATACTATAGCATGTCGTCCAAAATGTGAAAAAAAGTCAAACTATAGCATGTCGTCCAAAATGTGAAAAAAGTCATACTATAGCATGTCGTCCAAAATGTGAAAAAAAGTCATACTAAAGCATGTCGTCCAAAATGTGAAAAAAAAGTCATACTGAAGCATGTCGTCCAAAATGTGAAAAAGTCATACTATAGCATGTCGTCCAAAATGTGAAAAAAAAAAGTCATACTATAGCATGTCGTCCAAAATGTGAAAAAAAGTCATACTATAGCATGTCGTCCAAAATGTGAAAAAAAGTGATACCATAGCATATCGTCCAAAATGTGAAAAAAAAGTACATACTATAGCATGTCGTCTAAAATGTGAAAAAAAGTCATAGTATAGCATGTCGTCCAAAATGTGAAAAAAAAAGTCATACTAAAGCATGTCGTCCAAAATGTGAAAAAAAGTCAGACTATAGCATGTCGTCCAAAATGTGAAAAAAAAGTCATACTATAGCATGTCGTCCAAAATGTGAAAAAAAGTCATACTATAGCATATCGTCCAAAATGTGAAAAAAAGTCATACTATAGCATATCGTCCAAAATGTGAAAAAAAATTCATACTATAGCATGTCGTCCAAAATGTGAAAAAAAGTCATACTATAGCATGTTGTCCAAAATAGGAAAAACTTAAATGTCTTAAACTGGAGTTTAATTTTGTTTCCAGTTTTAAACTACACGCTATTGTATGAGTTATATTATACTTTAGACAACGTAAGCATTTTTGGACATGACATGCATGGCTCAAGTGGCAATGGAACCAATGACCTTCTGCCTGAGAGGCATCAGTTCTAACCACTACACCACTGTGCCTGTGATGCTCTCACTTTCTCTTCTGCTTTTGAGGAAATACTATAGTATGACTTTTATTTCAAATTTTGGACGACAATGCAAAGTCATACTATAGCATGTCGTCCAAAATGTGAAAAAAAAGTCATACTATAGCGTGTTTTCCAAAAAGTCAAAAAAAGTCATGTCCAAAATGTGAAAAAAAGTAATTTTCTTGTCCGAAATAGAAAAAAAACGTGCAATTTTTTGACATGACATGGATGGCTCCAGCTGCAATCAAACCACTGACCTTCTGCCTGAGAGGCATCAGTACTAACCACTGCACTACTGTGCCTGTGATGCTCTCACTTTCTTTTCTGCTTTTGAGGACATGCTATAGTGTGATTTTTATTTTAAATTTTGGACAACAATGCAATGTCATACTAAAGCATGTCGTCCAAAATGTGAAAAAAAAGTCATACTATAGCATGTCGTCCAAAATGTGAAAAAAAGTCATACTATAGCATGTCGTCCAAAATGTGAAAAAAAGTCAAACTATAGCATGTCGTCCAAAATGTGAAAAAAGTCATACTATAGCATGTCGTCCAAAATGTGAAAAAAAGTCATACTAAAGCATGTCGTCCAAAATGTGAAAAAAAAGTCATACTGAAGCATGTCGTCCAAAATGTGAAAAAGTCATACTATAGCATGTCGTCCAAAATGTGAAAAAAAAAAGTCATACTATAGCATGTCGTCCAAAATGTGAAAAAAAGTCATACTATAGCATGTCGTCCAAAATGTGAAAAAAAGTGATACCATAGCATATCGTCCAAAATGTGAAAAAAAAGTACATACTATAGCATGTCGTCTAAAATGTGAAAAAAAGTCATAGTATAGCATGTCGTCCAAAATGTGAAAAAAAAAGTCATACTAAAGCATGTCGTCCAAAATGTGAAAAAAAGTCAGACTATAGCATGTCGTCCAAAATGTGAAAAAAAAGTCATACTATAGCATGTCGTCCAAAATGTGAAAAAAAGTCATACTATAGCATATCGTCCAAAATGTGAAAAAAAGTCATACTATAGCATATCGTCCAAAATGTGAAAAAAAATTCATACTATAGCATGTCGTCCAAAATGTGAAAAAAAGTCATACTATAGCATGTTGTCCAAAATAGGAAAAACTTAAATGTCTTAAACTGGAGTTTAATTTTGTTTCCAGTTTTAAACTACACGCTATTGTATGAGTTATATTATACTTTAGACAACGTAAGCATTTTTGGACATGACATGCATGGCTCAAGTGGCAATGGAACCAATGACCTTCTGCCTGAGAGGCATCAGTTCTAACCACTACACCACTGTGCCTGTGATGCTCTCACTTTCTCTTCTGCTTTTGAGGAAATACTATAGTATGACTTTTATTTCAAATTTTGGACGACAATGCAAAGTCATACTATAGCATGTCGTCCAAAATGTGAAAAAAAAGTCATACTATAGCGTGTTTTCCAAAAAGTCAAAAAAAGTCATGTCCAAAATGTGAAAAAAAGTAATTTTCTTGTCCGAAATAGAAAAAAAACGTGCAATTTTTTGACATGACATGGATGGCTCCAGCTGCAATCAAACCACTGACCTTCTGCCTGAGAGGCATCAGTACTAACCACTGCACTACTGTGCCTGTGATGCTCTCACTTTCTTTTCTGCTTTTGAGGACATGCTATAGTGTGATTTTTATTTTAAATTTTGGACAACAATGCAATGTCATACTAAAGCATGTCGTCCAAAATGTGAAAAAAAAGTCATACTATAGCATGTCGTCCAAAATGTGAAAAAAAGTCATACTATAGCATGTCGTCCAAAATGTGAAAAAAAGTCATACTATAGCATGTCGTCCAAAATGTGAAAAAAGTCATACTATAGCATGTCGTCCAAAATGTGAAAAAAAGTCATACTAAAGCATGTCGTCCAAAATGTGAAAAAAAAGTCATACTGAAGCATGTCGTCCAAAATGTGAAAAAGTCATACTATAGCATGTCGTCCAAAATGTGAAAAAAAAAAGTCATACTATAGCATGTCGTCCAAAATGTGAAAAAAAGTCATACTATAGCATGTCGTCCAAAATGTGAAAAAAAGTGATACCATAGCATATCGTCCAAAATGTGAAAAAAAAGTACATACTATAGCATGTCGTCTAAAATGTGAAAAAAAGTCATAGTATAGCATGTCGTCCAAAATGTGAAAAAAAAAGTCATACTAAAGCATGTCGTCCAAAATGTGAAAAAAAGTCAGACTATAGCATGTCGTCCAAAATGTGAAAAAAAAGTCATACTATAGCATGTCGTCCAAAATGTGAAAAAAAGTCATACTATAGCATATCGTCCAAAATGTGAAAAAAAGTCATACTATAGCATATCGTCCAAAATGTGAAAAAAAATTCATACTATAGCATGTCGTCCAAAATGTGAAAAAAAGTCATACTATAGCATGTCGTCCAAAATAGGAAAAACTTAAATATCTTAAACTGGAGTTTAATTTTGTTTCCAGTTTTAAACTACACGCTATTGTATGAGTTATATTATACTTTAGACAACGTAAGCATTTTTGGACATGACATGCATGGCTCAAGTGGCAATGGAACCAATGACCTTCTGCCTGAGCGGCATCAGTTCTAACCACTACACCACTGTGCCTGTGATGCTCTCACTTTCTCTTCTGCTTTTGAGGAAATACTATAGTATGACTTTTATTTTAAATTTTGGACGACAATGCAAAGTCATACTATAGCATGTCGTCCAAAATGTGAAAAAAAAGTCATACTATAGCGTGTTTTCCAAAAAGTCAAAAAAAGTCATGTCCAAAATGTGAAAAAAAGTAATTTTCTTGTCCGAAATAGAAAAAAAACGTGCAATTTTTTGACATGACATGGATGGCACCAGCTGCAATTAAACCACTGACCTTCTGCCTGAGAGGCATCAGTACTAACCACTGCACTACTGTGCCTGTGATGCTCTCACTTTCTTTTCTGCTTTTGAGGACATGCTATAGTGTGATTTTTATTTTAAATTTTGGACAACAATGCAATGTCATACTAAAGCATGTCGTCCAAAATGTGAAAAAAAAGTCATACTAAAGCATGTTGTCCAAAATGTGAAAAAGTCATACGACAGCATGTCGTCCAAAATGTGAAAAAAGTCATACAATAGCATGTCGTCCAAAATGTGAAAAAAGTCATACAATAGCATGTCGTCCAAAATGTGAAAAAAGTCATACAATAGCATGTCGTCCAAAATGTGAAAAAAAAGTCATACTATAGCATGTCGTCCAAAATGTGAAAAAAAAAGTCATACTAAAGCATGTCGTCCAAAATGTGAAAAAAAGTCATACTATAGCATGTCGTCCAAAATGTGAAAAAAAAAGTCATACTATAGCATGTCGTCCAAAATGTGAAAAAAAAGTCATACTATAGCATGTCGTCCAAAATGTGAAAAAAAGTCATACTATAGCATATCGTCCAAAATGTGAAAAAAAGTCATACTATAGCATATCGTCCAAAATGTGAAAAAAAATTCATACTATAGCATGTCGTCCAAAATGTGAAAAAAAGTCATACTATAGCATGTCGTCCAAAATGTGAAAAAAAGTCATACTATAGCATGTCGTCCAAAATAGGAAAAACTTAAATATCTTAAACTGGAGTTTAATTTTGTTTCCAGTTTTAAACTACACGCTATTGTATGAGTTATATTATACTTTAGACAACGTAAGCATTTTTGGACATGACATGCATGGCTCAAGTGGCAATGGAACCAATGACCTTCTGCCTGAGCGGCATCAGTTCTAACCACTACACCACTGTGCCTGTGATGCTCTCACTTTCTCTTCTGCTTTTGAGGAAATACTATAGTATGACTTTTATTTTAAATTTTGGACGACAATGCAAAGTCATACTATAGCATGTCGTCCAAAATGTGAAAAAAAAGTCATACTATAGCGTGTTTTCCAAAAAGTCAAAAAAAGTCATGTCGTCCAAAATGTGAAAAAAAGTAATTTTCTTGTCCGAAATAGAAAAAAAACGTGCAATTTTTTGACATGGATGGCACCAGCTGCAATCAAACCACTGACCTTCTGCCTGAGAGGCATCAGTACTAACCACTGCACTACTGTGCCTGTGATGCTCTCACTTTCTTTTCTGCTTTTGAGGACATGCTATAGTGTGATTTTTATTTTAAATTTTGGACAACAATGCAATGTCATACTAAAGCATGTCGTCCAAAATGTGAAAAAAAAGTCATACTAAAGCATGTTGTCCAAAATGTGAAAAAGTCATACGACAGCATGTCGTCCAAAATGTGAAAAAAGTCATACAATAGCATGTCGTCCAAAATGTGAAAAAAGTCATACAATAGCATGTCGTCCAAAATGTGAAAAAAAAGTCATACTATAGCATGTCGTCCAAAATGTGAAAAAAAAAGTCATACTAAAGCATGTCGTCCAAAATGTGAAAAAAAGTCAGACTATAGCATGTCGTCCAAAATGTGAAAAAAAAGTCATACTATAGCATGTCGTCCAAAATGTGAAAAAAAAAGTCATACTATAGCATGTCGTCCAAAATGTGAAAAAAAAGTCATACTATAGCATGTCGTCCAAAATGTGAAAAAAAGTCATACTATAGCATATCGTCCAAAATGTGAAAAAAAGTCATACTATAGCATATCGTCCAAAATGTGAAAAAAAATTCATACTATAGCATGTCGTCCAAAATGTGAAAAAAAATTCATACTATAGCATGTCGTCCAAAATAGGAAAAACTTAAATATCTTAAACTGGAGTTTAATTTTGTTTCCAGTTTTAAACTACACGCTATTGTATGAGTTATATTATACTTTAGACAACGTCAGCATTTTTGGACATGACATGCATGGCTCAAGTGGCAATGGAACCAATGACCTTCTGCCTGAGAGGCATCAGTTCTAACCACTACACCACTGTGCCTGTGATGCTCTCACTTTCTCTTCTGCTTTTTAGGAAATACTATAGTATGACTTTTATTTTAAATTTTGGACGACAATGCAAAGTCATACTATAGCATGTCGTCCAAAATGTGAAAAAAAGTCATACTATAGCGTGTTTTCCAAAAAGTCAAAAAAAGTCATGTCGTCCAAAATGTGAAAAAAAGTAATTTTCTTGTCCGAAATAGAAAAAAAACGTGCAATTTTTTGACATGACATGGATGGCACCAGCTGCAATCAAACCACTGACCTTCTGCCTGAGAGGCATCAGTACTAACCACTGCACTACTGTGCCTGTGATGCTCTCACTTTCTTTTCTGCTTTTGAGGACATGCTATAGTGTGATTTTTATTTTAAATTTTGGACAACAATGCAATGTCATACTAAAGCATGTCGTCCAAAATGTGAAAAAAAAGTCATACTAAAGCATGTTGTCCAAAATGTGAAAAAGTCATACGACAGCATGTCGTCCAAAATGTGAAAAAAGTCATACAATAGCATGTCGTCCAAAATGTGAAAAAAAGTCATACTAAAGCATGTCGTCCAAAATGTGAAAAAAAGTCATACTATAGCATGTCGTCCAAAATGTGAAAAAAAGTCATACTATAGCATGTCGTCCAAAATGTGAAAAAAAGTCATACTAAAGCATGTCGTCCAAAATGTGAAAAAAAAAGTCATACTATAGCATGTCGTCCAAAATGTGAAAAAAAGTCATACTATAGCATGTCGTCCAAAATGTGAAAAAAAGTCATACTATAGCATGTCGTCGAAAATGTGAAAAAAAAGTCATACTATAGCATGTCGTCCAAAATGTGAAAAAAAAAGTCATACTATAGCATGTCGTCCAAAATGTGAAAAAAAGTCATACTAAAGCATGTCATCCAAAATGTGAAAAAAAGTCATACTAAAGCATGTCGTCCAAAATGTGAAAAAAAGTCATACTATAGCATGTCGTCCAAAATGTGAAAAAAAGTCATACTATAGCATGTCGTCCAAAATGTGAAAAAAGTCATACTATAGCATGTCGTCCAAAATGTGAAAAAAAGTCATACTAAAGCATGTCGTCCAAAATGTGAAAAAAAAGTCATACTGAAGCATGTCGTCCAAAATGTGAAAAAGTCATACTATAGCATGTCGTCCAAAATGTGAAAAAAAGTCATACTAAAGCATGTCGTCCAAAATGTGAAAAAAAAAGTCATACTATAGCATGTCGTCCAAAATGTGAAAAAAAGTCATACTATAGCATGTCGTCCAAAATGTGAAAAAAGTCATACTATAGCATGTCGTCCAAAATGTGAAAAAAAGTCATACTAAAGCATGTCGTCCAAAATGTGAAAAAAAAGTCATACTGAAGCATGTCATCCAAAATGTGAAAAAGTCATACTATAGCATGTCGTCCAAAATGTGAAAAAAAGTCATACTATAGCATGTCGTCCAAAATGTGAAAAAAAAAGTCATACTATAGCATGTCGTCCAAAATGTGAAAAAAAGTCATACTAAAGCATGTCGTCCAAAATGTGAAAAAAAGTCATACTATAGCATGTCGTCCAAAATGTGAAAAAAAGTCATACTATAGCATGTCGTCCAAAATGTGAAAAAAAAGTCATACTATAGCATGTCGTCCAAAATGTGAAAAAAAAAGTCATACTATAGCATGTCGTCCAAAATGTGAAAAAAAGTCATACTAAAGCATGTCGTCCAAAATGTGAAAAAAAAAGTCATACTGAAGCATGTCGTCCAAAATGTGAAAAAGTCATACTATAGCATGTCGTCCAAAATGTGAAAAAAAGTCATACTATAGCATGTCGTCCAAAATGTGAAAAAAAAAGTCATACTATAGCATGTCGTCCAAAATGTGAAAAAAAGTCATACTAAAGCATGTCATCCAAAATGTGAAAAAAAGTCATACTAAAGCATGTCGTCCAAAATGTGAAAAAAAAGTCATACTAAAGCATGTCGTCCAAAATGTGAAAAAAAAAAGTCATACTATAGCATGTCGTCCAAAATGTGAAAAAAAGTCATACTAAAGCATGTCTTCCAAAAAGTCAAAAAAAAAGTCATGTCGTCCAAAATGTGAAAAAAAGTCATTTTCTCGTCCAAAATAGAAAAAAAACATGCAATTTTTTGACATGACATGGATGGCTCCAGCTGCAATTAAACCACTGACCTTCTGCCTGAGAGGCATCAGTACTAACCACTGCACCACTGCACCTGTGATGCTCTCCCTTTCTTTTCTGCTTTTGAGGACATGCTATAGTGTGACTTTTATTTCAAATTTTGGACGACAATGCAATGTCATACTAAAGCATGTCGTCCAAAATGTGAAAAAAGTCATACAATAGCATGTCATCCAAAATGTGAAAAAAGTCATACTAAAGCATGTCGTCCAAAATGTGAAAAAAAGTCATACTATAGCATGTCGTCCAAAATAGGAAAAAAAAGAAGAAATATCTGCTCTTGAGGACATCTGGCACGCTGAATTGGCAACATTTTCTTTACTTTTTAATTTTTTTTTTTATTTGTTTCTATACAAACCATGCACATAAGCACATAATCCGACAGTCAAAATGTGGATATTTAAAATATGAACAGATGTTACGTGACAATGCAGGAAGCCTAATACTGCCATCATGTGGAAGTTAAAGGTACCGCGGACCATTTCTGTGACGCTTTGCAAGCTGTAAAATCTTCTTCTTCTGGGTGTTTGAATACATTTTTATCACCATAACAACATTGCTGTCCTGTATTATTGTTCCAGGTGGACACCTCTTTCTAAATGCCTATTTGGACCTACTAGCTACTTTCATACCTGCCATTGTAGTTTTAGAACTGGATTTATCTTGTGGTTGTACGCCTCTACCAACCAGTAACGGTGCTGTTCACAGCCTGTTCCAACATATAGACATTAGTATTATATACCATATCTACAATATAGCAGTGAGGACTTTGAAGGAGTCCTTATTTGTTGACATGTTTAGCCACTAAAGCTGCCTGACAGTAGACAATGCTTCAAATATGGATGGTGCAAATAAGCTACAAATTCTAAAATAAGGATGCTTCACACACATCTTCAACCCGACAGCACAAAAGATCTATACAGTCACCACAGTTTCAAGATGGACACCCAAGATTAGTGTCATCAATTCAATAGCCGCCCAAATGTAAAATACTTTCCCAATCTCACCTTCATTGTGTTGAATAATCGGCAGAACATTATGATGTCACAGTGCAGTTGGCCTAATCAAATAATGTCTTTAATTTTGTGAAGTCATGGTAACTTTTTGCCACCAAAATGTTATCAGTTCATCTTTACCTCAAAGTGAATAAATTTTCAGATTGGAAGAAATTTCTTCAAGGTCTTCCTGAAATTTCACGCAAACCAGAATGCGACAGATGGACCGACAACTCTAAAACATCATGCCTTCGGCGATGACCGTCGCTGATGTGGATGATCATTTATGACCTACTTTTAACTTCAAAACAATACAAGCTATTGCGCAATTTATTTTTCAGGGGCTGTGTTCGCAAGTATCCCAAGAAGCTCCTAACTCAGGCTAAAGAATCTCTAGCAAGGAGTCCAAGTTTAGGAGTGATTTAGGAAACTTCTCAGAGCAAAGAAAGGAGAAAGACTTTTTTGGTATGTTGAACCTGCTTCTACGTACGACACATCCTTTTTAAAAGATGTGATTAGTTGATCTAAAAAAAAAAAAAACCGCACTCTTTGTGATAATGGGCACAGAAGGGATAGTGACATCCAGTGGAAATGAAAGGAACTGCACCCTAATGCATGTGGACGTGGAGACGCTTTTTTTCTGCCTCAGATTTTTGTGAAAAAGGGACAGAAGTCAAAGTCAACAAGACCTCATGTCTGCCAGTCCAATTCTTGTGGATGTGATCTCAGGAATGCCTCGAGGGAACTTCTTAAAATTTGGCACAGACATTTACTTATGAAGTGATCAGTGGTTAAAAGTATCTGTGACCTTACAAAATGCGTTTATGCCCATAACATATCTAACAGAATAAAATGATTATTTATAATATTATTCTTTTCTTTCCATTATTCAACACTAAGAAGAAGGGCAAAGTGTGACCTATTTCGCATTTATGTAAAAGACTAAATTGGTGGCATGACTCCAGGGTGTCAATCTTGAAATTGTGGTGATTATGTAAACATACAACTTCAGTCCTAACAGGTTGTTAGGACTGAAGTTGTATGTTTTAGAATTCATAGCTTCTTGTCAGCAACATCCATTTGAGTTTGGACAGATATGCACATTAACTACAACTTGAGTGGTTAGTGGAGTCATTCAATTGCTTGGCGGAAATTCTGGTTGTTTGTGTGTTCACTCTGCTGATGGAAGGTTGCATCACTTCTGCACGGTCATATTTTTTTTTTTTAACAATTTTCAGACACACTTTTTCTTCAATGCTTAAGAAATTCTTAAGCCTCCTGAAATTGCTCCTCCCTGCTCCTGACAGTTTTTCACCTGAGGAGTTCTTGTAACTTTCCTCTTTAACAGGAGCTGGTCTTAGTTTTAAGGGAAAATTCTTCGTATTTCAAAGAATTTTCTTACAATTTGGTTGGGAAGATTAACATTTGGAGTAAGCAGAGTGAATACGGCCCCAGGATTTTAGGCAAAACACTGTACAGCCGGAAAGCAAATTTCACCCTCATTCGCATGAAGTAAATTTGCCGGCCTTTAAAGCTATTTTTTTTTTTTTTTTTAAATGGTGGCGTGTTGGTCCGACTTGTAACCTGTTAGACGATCGACTAATGTCTCGTGAAAATCAGTAAGGTCATGAACAACAATTAAAAGATCAAAATTTCATTGGCCGAGGTATAAAGTCTTCCAAATGACCAACGGGATATTAACGACTCACATTGCAACACACATTTTTGTATTCTTCAAAAATTTTTTATTGAACAAAAGTATTTCAATCCTCATCACGTTGTCGGTGATACAGTACCATAGTTGGATCTTTATGATTCATATATGCACCTCTTATTTTGAATATATACATACAGTGGAGACACGAATTAAATAACAATGCTCAATAACATTCAGATATATCATATAAAAGCTGAGGACCCCATGATCAACACTTCCGTTGGTAAACAAATGCACATAGCAAACAAACAAAAAAAAATAAATGGGAAAATGTTTGGTAGGACTAGATTTTTAATTATAAGCCAGTCGACAATGTATTTGGTTTCTTGGCGTTGAAAGATGACCCGTTTAAAACTAAGCCTCGCCCCATGGAGTTACTGTTCTTGTGAGTCAGACATTTCATTCTTTCATTCAGCACATGTGCTGAGTACAATGAAAACTCAAAATAGTTAGTCATTTCAAAAACACATTTTTCTTGGTTTCACTCGTAGACGGCCGGAGCTACAAACTAGTTAGCTGGGCATGCTAACAATGGCTAACAATCATGTACGTGCAGATCAACAGACCGTTCTTTTTACGTTTGCTCAAGGTTTTTGTTTAAGGTTTTGGGGGGGAAATAAACATTTCCTTCAATTTTTTTTTTTTTTTTAGCTAGCTTTAAATGGACAATATGACAGACCTATCACACTTAGCAACGGTTGCTAAGCTATGATTGACAGGGCAAATGCTATTTGTGGGAGAAGTTCATCAGATTTTGGACCGGTTGCAGAAATGATTTGTTAAACTTTGAAAGGATTTGTGATCAATAAATGCAGACCTTTAATCCACCCCTTCCTTGTCAGTTTTATCGGAATCTCAGCAAATCAATAATTGTAGATTTTTGTGTACAATTCCTGCAAAATTCTTTGCAATCACAATATTCAGAGTTAATAATCTTTGACAGATACGACATGAGAGGAAGTACGTTTCGGAACTGCGTTCATTCGCAGGAGCACATCGAGTGTAGTTACTCGAAAAAAAAAAAAAAAAAAGTATTATTCTCCGGTCAGTATCTTCATGGAGCTCCATACTGGAGAACAGAACGGTAACATGTTCAATGTGACGCGATATAAAGCATGAGCGTAGACCGATGGATGAATGCCAAGTGTGGTGAGTGCAGTGCAGACCTGGCGCCAGTAGTAATGGGTACAGGGTGGCACATTTGGTTACACGGATAAACATTCAAACTCTACAGGAAATCGGAGGTCTCCCCTATTGCATTAATGGTCCCACCCCGGCCCCCCCCTCCCCCTCCCCCACTGCCTTTTAGAAATATTACAGGAAGTGTTGTATCCAGATTTTAAGAATGCATCGCTAAAAATAGCTGTGAAGACAGAAATAAAGAGCAATCTGAAAAAAGTGTTTGAAAAAAACCCAAGTTTAAATGGTGAGAAAAATCACGTAGAGGAATGGTGAAAATCAGGAGACAAAGGCAAGAGAGTGATTCTGGTCACTTTGTGAAGTCACTGAATGAAAAAGCAACAATTCGAACCTGCAGAGAGGAATTTAAATTAGCTCAAAAAAAAAAAATCAAAAAAAAATAAGCGTTAACTCAGTAATAAGCATTTCTTAAAAAAAAAAAAAAAAAAAAAAACTAAAATTAAGGAACAAAAAAATAAAACAATGGCCAGCAATTTGACAGAACAACACCAGAGTTAGGTCCCACGGAGGTCCAAGTCCTCTTCGAACTGTTAAATGTCTCTTCTCTTGTGTGGATTAAGAGCAATGGTGGAACTTACAATGTGCGTGCTAGTAAATGGACATTATGTATGACATCAGAAGGAGAGCTCAACCCCCAACGAGGCCTCCGGCGTTTCCGTTAGCAGCAGATATGGTCACTGCACGTTAGCACATCCGACACGGAGAGGCTTTTTATGCACCGTGTTCTACATGAGGGGATGTACATGATGTGGCTATTTGCTGCACAGTGCTGGCAGGCTTGGGTTCAACGGCTCGACGAGCCAGAAGAAGTTCCAGCTGGTCACCGATGGAGGAAGACAGCTAGAACTTGGAGGTGTGACTGAGGATCTGGATGCGAGAGGGTCCAGAGCTAAGGCTCGAGTTAAGACGGTTAGGGAGTGGCATTAGTATTCTGCGTGTTTAGTGTCCGAGAGAGTGCGTCTTGTGTCTGAGATCCAGTGTAGGTGGGGAGGATGTGGGAATCACAGCAGTGCTTTGACCAGGTACAGCTTCTCTCCATGTTCGCTGGTGAAGATGGGGGCTTTCTTGTAATGCTCCACGAGTTCATCCATGGAGTTAAACCTGCGCTGGCCGATACAGTACACTCCTTCTGACAGCTGCACTTTAAAGTGCTTATTCTTCCCCGCCGCCTTCAGAGACACCGAGAAATCACTGGGCTGGAAAACAAAGAGGGAGACAGCTGTTGCAGTTAGTAATAAAAAGAGAGTGACACAAAAGCGCATACAGTTCAATTAAAGGCAGGCTGAGTTCCTCCAGCAGGTGGCAGCACATTCTCATTCAAGACCCCCTTTTCTCAAACTGCAACATGGGGAATTTTGGTCTTATGTGAGAGGAAGAAGCAGCATTTTAACTTCTACGCCAAACTGTCACTCAAAAATGTGTCTTGATCCTCGTTACTTCTCTGGGATGTTTGGCCTCGACTCTGCAGAATGATGCATGTGAAGAGTTTTACATGCAAAGAGGTTCTCAAAGTGGAAAGTTTCTCTGAGCCTAAAATCTGTCACGAATCATTTTTCAAAGTAAAAATATCTTTACATATCTTCAAACGTGTCTGAAGGGGATTTTTTTTTAGGAAGAAAAGCTGTTTATCAAACTTATTTTGACCTACAGGAATAAATTCCTCCCATCTTACTTTGGTTAAAATTAGAGCCCAGACGGCCAGTGACAGAAGTTAGCACCTTCTGAGTCATCTAAGGCAATATATATATATTATTAGTTATTTCATCACAATGTATCGATGGGTTTCTTGTTTCTTTCATGTTAATTGCTACAGGAGATACTAAATATTTTACACCGACCAATAAGTAATCATAATCATTTGCAGAGTTGCATCACTTAGAAAATTTCAGGATTGGACCCGATTCAATTTGTTAAAAGCTCTACCTTCACCAATGAGCTGCTTTCCTTTGTTTGAAATATTTGAACTCTTGCTTTTAAAAATACAAGACATCACATTGCTTCTAAAGGCAAAACATTTATTGGATTAATCAAGAACATCATTCGGAAATGAATGGCTCATGATAATCAGCCCTTGGAAGGACTTTGGAGGGTAGTGATTCATGTAGCAGTTAGATCCTCGTGTCTCACTCTATTTCTGCTGCGCGCACACGCATGAATGAGCATGTGACTATTTATTGGCTGCTCCTAAAGGTCACTCCTACACTTTAGGGTGAGTGAGTCGATGGATAAATGGGTCTCAAATCTTCACTCATAGCAAAAACTTTTTTTTTTAACCCCATTCACCCCTATTTCTAAATTAAGTTTGATAAATACGGGTCCAGAATATTCCACGCAGGAAGTAAATCACATGTATTATTTCTAAACGGTTCTTTCTTAAGTTTCCTCTTTTTCCCTCGTTTCTCTCTGCCTCCGCACTCCCCCCCCCCCCTCTGTCGTGACTTCACCCCGCTGACTCACCGATGACTCGCTGTCTCGTATGAGGAAGTCGCCCTCCTCTCCCTTCTCGTTGAGTATGGCCTCGGCCTGGTGTCGGGTGATGTTGCCGTAGTACCAGTCCCTCCCGGCGAACCTCCCCGAGCGTGCCGGTGCCACGAAGCGGTTCTGTGGGGAGCTCGACGTGTCGGGGGGCAGGACGGGCCGCTCGTCCAGCACCATCACATAGTTTTTAGGTACCAGGCCCACAATGCCAAGAGAGTTCTTACACCTCCACCACTCCGGGTCGTTCTCCGGCTTCTCCACCACCTCCATGACCTCTCCCTTCTCAAAGTTTAGCTCCTCCTCCGTCACAGAGCTGAAGGGGTAGAGGGTTTGAACCAGGTGCAGAACTTCAGCCCGGCCGCCTGCGCGCCCGTTGGCCAACAAAGTCCCTTGAGAGCCTCCGTGGTAGCCCCGTGAGGAATCCCCCTCCCCTCTGTCGTCGGCCCCTCCGAGCTCCTCCTGGACATAATTGGAGGGAAACCAGCCCACGCGCCCCGCCTGGCTGCCCCGCCACCAGCCGTCACTGCACTTCTCCATCACGATCACTTGGGAGCCCTTGACCAGGCTCAGCTCATCCTCCCTCTCTGCCGCGTAGGCAAACTTAACCACAGCGGGGATGTTGAGGTCGTAGATTCTTTCCGCGGCGCCTCCCCCCCCACCTCCGCCCCCGCTGCCGTTGGAGGGGTACTCCGTGTCTGAGCTCGGCGTTGGGGACGCATCGCGGGCACTCGTCTTCCTCTTCGTTTTTCCCAAACCTGCACGCATGAACAGAAAACAGAATTCAACGGTGACACAGATGGAGAACCAGATTGGTTTTTCCTCGTGTCATTTCATGGCAAACATGCAAGCAGACAAGGTAAGTATTCATTTGGAAACATGATTATAAGTACAATATTCCCTGTCGTCCTGTCTGGTGCTGTGCAAGTGACGGGAATTTCAAGCAAAAATACTGCTCGATATTCTCAGAACTATTCGACCACTATTTAAAGGCTGCGTACCGCAGCATCTAACCTCAGTGACACACGTTTTTATAGGCACTTCGTAGTAATGTGTTATTTTTCTCCTTCTTTCCACGTTTAATAACTGTGGGCAAACAGCTTTTAGGTGCACTACTGCCACCTACTGGCATCGGTAAAAACAAGGTCAATTTTGGTTATTTTTTAAGGACTTTGCAATAATTTGAAAATCACAATCCATTCCTTGTAGGTTGCCGTCTGTTAACTCCTGATGAAAAACATAAGACTGAACCAGAACTATTAACCTGTTGGCCAGAAAAAAAAATCAAAATGAGCTCAAAGACACTAAACACTGTAAAATCGAGGTAAAACGCAAAGTGTAGTGTTCAGTTCAGTAGGTTCGTACCAACAAACAACCCCCTTTTACACAGGAAGTTTTTTGACCCATTGTTAATAAAAAAATATTGATTAAAGATGCTTTAAAGATTGAAACAACAATCCAAACACTAATGAATGCTGGTATCAGAGCAGCGGTGGGAGGCTGCGATGACTGGAAGTAGGTTGTAGAAAGCCTCCTCGGGGAGAGGAGGCAGTTAAGGTCAGCAGGAAACTAATTGAGGATGCAAGTTGCACTCAATGGGCCCGGAGAAGCATCAGAAGCTCCAAAACTACTTTATAAATTGATGATACAGGATATCTTATGAGAAACCTCAGTGGTGAAGGACAGATTGATACGCCTGATAATAGAATTAACACAGAGGTACTCATCCACTTGCGCAGAGCGCCACATGTCCTTCCTACTCACACCAAATGAAAGGAGAGCTCATTATCTACTTGGTATTCTGTCGACATCATCCACACACCGTATACACATCTATATAAATGAAAAAGGCTGAAAATAGATGGTGCAGACAGGGAATGAAAAGTGGAACAGGCACCATGGGCTTGATAATGACAGGCAGATCCAGGATCAAAGTCAGCCCCTGTCTTACCTGTCTCTGACTTTTCCACTCGTGTGCTTTTCAAAGACGAGTCTTTAAACGTGTTTGCACACTTCAGTGAGACCGTAAGTTTCTAAAGTCTCTCAGCTGAACATAACCAAGGAGGTCCCCTCTTTACTCAAGCTCGCGTTAAAATACTAATGATAAACATCGTTTTACTTGACAGTTTGTGTCTGGTGTCAGCAGATGCTCGTGTGTGCCACTAACGACTGAGGCGAGTTTCTTGACAGCTAATCACCCAGTTTTGTGCCACAGAGCGAGCTGACGCCGCCACAGCCATGTCACCGCTGAATAGAACATTTACATTGTTTTGAAAAACGCCGGGTTCAGACAGAGTGGCATGAAACTTGTTGGCAGAAAGAGCGGGAGAGGAGAGGGGGTGAAGAGAGACGGAGGGTCCCTTGGCAGCTGTTTCTCTCACACACACACACACACACACACACACACACACACACACACACACACACACACACACACACAGTAGACCAAGCACTTCAGAGGCCACAGCTGACAAAAACGCAAAGAGGGAGGATGAGAGGGGAATAACAAGCACATCATGTTTATGGATAGCAGTGTGCATCCTCCATATCAGATAGCTGCGAATATGTATGCGTGTGAGAAAAGTATGCGTGGGACAAAAGCCTGACTCTTGGGCCTACTTCAGGTGCTCCCTCAGAAAATATAAAATAGACTGTCACTGCCATAGGATTGGGGGGAGGAGGTGGGAGGGACACACAGGAGAGCAGCGAATGAGGAACCATGCAAAAAACACCAGCACACACACACACACACACACACACACACACACACACACACACACACACACACACACACACACACACACCTTTCTTCTTCACTCATTTCCACTTCAAGGCACTGGCCTGCTGGTTAGAGCAGCAGCAGGCTATATTCTCTCCACCCACACATTCACTCCCAAATTTCACCTACCTCTTCATCTCGTGAAAGGAGACTCGAGTTTCGAGCCCAGAGGACTTCAACTCAGAGGGAAGTGAGTTGATGAGAGCCGCTGTGTCTGCATGTTGCAGCATATTGCTTCACTCGATTGCTTACGGTGGAGGGCAGTGGGAAAGCTACTGTATTTTAATGAGTCCACACAATACCCCACACAGGTGAGTGCGTGTAGCAATCAAAAAGCACAACCTGACCTACCGCTGAAGTATTAGCACTGTGTCTCCAAGTGGTGTTATTTAAGAGTGAATCACAGGTGAGCTACACTGTGTGGCCTTTTAAATAACTCCTTAGCAGTGTTACTCTGTTCGTAATGTAAGAGCCACGGGGTCTGCAGGTTACCGTGTATAACATGGAAAAACCTTGAGGAGACAAATGTGAGTTAAATGGAAATGTTAGACGGACATAATCTACAAGTGAGCAGCAGCAGCCTGCAGCCAGCCATGGACATACAGTCAGAGACTCACTGATTCTCTTTAAAGATCCTTTTTCAGCTTATATTTGTTTACATTTTGTCTAAATTAGGGTACGCCAACTATGGCAGCTTAGCTGTTAGTAGTTCCTATTTATAATGTAACCGTGGATGTACAGCTATAACTGGATTACCTTCATGCTGAAGAAAAGTGGATTTATTCACAGGAAATGCACCTCTAACAATTAACTCTCCAGAATTAAAAACCCTATTAGGAAATCCCCCCCCTCCACCCGCTGGAGAGTTAATTCTGTCCTAATAGGGTTTTAGCTCACTAGAACATCCCACAAATAACTCATTCTTAACACAAAATACTTAAAGTATATGTACATGCATAAACATTAAAAAAAAAAAAAAAACAAGCCCTAATGTCTGACATTTTCTATATAGATCAGTGGTTTTCACCTGGTGGGTTGTGACTTAAAAGTGGCTCACAGATGTGTGCAGAACTTCTGCTGCGGAGCAACATAGTTAGTTTTCCTTGATGCGGCGTGCGTGCAGTATCCGTTTACTGCCAGCGCTGTGATGAAAGGAACAACCACAACAGAGCAGTAATTAGCCCTCATTCAGGTATTTAATAACATGTTTAGGATTATATAAGATCTATATAATGTAGATTCTTAAAACAATTTAAATGGTTTGAAAAGCATAAATGCTTTCAGTTGATAGTAAGTCTACCTCTTAATTTTCTCCCAATGTTTTTATCAGTGCATGAAGGCATTGTGTTTTATTGCACAATTTTTTTTGTAAAATAATTTTGAATGGGTTAAAAAAAAGAAAAAGTTTAAATATTTGGGTCATGACTTAACGACTAAGAAAAAAATGTGGATCCTGAGGTTAGACCAGTTGAGAACTGATGACTAAGACCATTTATAGACTGAGGTTTTTGGTGGCTCCAGTAGAAATCTGAACTCTTATTAGAAGCTTTCTGACTGAAATACTGCAAAAAAAACACAATAGAGCTCTGCATGTTTTTCGCCTCCATTTGAGGCTTGTTTGAGCAGGAAAATGGGCTTTTTAACTCAACACAAAAAATATGTTCATGAGAAAGTACACTGTCTTTTGATCTGACCTGCTTTACACAGCCTCATATTCGCCCACGCACACTCTCACTGATGGCAGCAGATGTGCACTGTGAAAACTCAGGTGGACGAAACTCGAACAAACTGAAATGTCACACTGGTGAATACTGCCCCAGTTTGAGCAATGAGTGGGATCCTCATTGAATTCTTTCATCCATGACTGTTTTTATTTCCTGAGAGAGAAACTGGGCCAGAAAGCAGCATGCAGCCATTTGTAGTTCAATTCTGCCGACATGCTTGTCGATGATACAACCGCACCAAAGCACAGCAAATAAAGAGGAGAAGCGGGAGATAATAATAATTATAGACGATCCTCATGATTCATAAATCACACTCTGGACTTACTGAAGAGATTAAAAAAAGAGAGAAAAAGAGCCAGCCGACGGAGGGGATGAAGTAATCAAGCTCTCAGCCAATCAGATCCTCCATTCAAGTGTGTGAGGGAGTTCCATTAGCCGCTGACCTCACCTATTGCTCATCACCTCATCATGAAAGTGTTCACGCCTATTGGATTTTCTCAGGCTTTTAACACTAAAGAGCTACCGGCTGGAAAGCACGCTACTTAGACTGAAATGGAACGAGGCCATAATGTGGTGGTCGATATGTAACTGAGTCAGGGGACAGAGAGGTGATTCATCATTGCAGGACAACCATTAGGCGGCTGATTTCTCCACTAATCAAACTACTGATCACAGAAACGCAGAGGCCTACGGTGACAGACATGAGCTGATGGGAACAGTATTGAAGTACATGTGCTCTCTGCACGCAGTGAACCTAGTCAGGGTGACAGTGGCAGGCTGTGCCACCGTGGCCCACATAAAGTTTCCCCGAGGGCTGGTATCCATCGAGCGGAGAGGAATCAGCACATTAGACCCTTCATCCCTCGTTCTATTCTCTCATCCCATCAACTGTAAATATGACCACACAGTCACTATTCTTTATTACAATTACACTTCTTGATCATTCTGTCTTGTTAGAATTTCCACCCGATGTTTCTCTTTTCTCCCCGTAGCGGTCTTTCTCTCTCTCCCTGCCACTCGGACAAAAAAAAAAAAAAAAAAAAAAAATGGTATCTCATGCTTAAACTGTCAAAACAGATGAATTTCAGAGCCGCCCTGCCTGCGGCTCTTTTTCCTGCTACGAGAGAGAGAGCAGCGAGCTGGTCATTTTCAAATTCCGACTTCCACCGTACCGCAGCACAAACCTGTAACTGATGTCATCTCATTTGTCGAGCATGCTTCACGCTTTCTTGGAGTCACGTTTGTGACATTTGTACTTAATGGCTACACAAAGGCAACAGCGCTCTGTGGGTGATTAGAAGCTTTAATATCCCAAATCATTTTGAGCCAGTACCTCCAAATTCAAAACATTGTTCAAATAAATTAGATCACATGTTGCTGGAACGGCTAATATCTATTAGGAGCTGGTAATGAGATGATTTGTCTAACTATCAGTCGTAATAAAATAAGCCAATTTCATGGCGCCTGACAAGACATGACAGCGTGTGTTCTGAAGCTGTAGCTGAAAATTCTGGGTTTCCTCCAAACAGCTGCGCCAATAAAAGAAGAAAAATTAAAAAAACATCGCAAAATACTGAAAAAGGTTAAAGCCACTGCTAACAGACGTGTGCAAGCTTTGTGTGTCATACACACTCCCGCTGTGCTGCTGTAATGCCCCGCTTTTCTGCACAAGGTGACGTATAAGCTCCCAAAAGAGTGTGTACGTTCATATCAGATCATCTGCTGACTAAAGAGGCATGTATAAATCATCATGTTATTAATGTCAAAATAAGGAAGAGGCAGGTGATTTTTTTTCTTTTTTTTAAAACGAATCATTTGACTCATAAGATATAAAGAAAATAATGACAATTGCTCTGCAATTTTTCCAAAGCGCAAGGTGACATCTTCAAATCGCTTTTAATCTGTCTGTGCAGTTAAAGCCTCGTTGCAATATTTCCTTTCGGTAGTTGTTGGTTGTGTTTTGTTTGAAAATCCTCAATACTCGATGCTAACGGACACAGTTCAATCAATACTCAAGTATTGAGCGGTTTGGCTTTAGGGTATAAAATGTCTGTGACGTGTAACAATCTGTTTGGTAGTTTTATTAAGCTTGTTTTTAAAAGAAGTCAGCCTAATTTCAAATGTACTCTATAAATTACATGTTGGTCTCATTTTACTCGTCGATTGCGATGTAAAAAAACCAAAAATGCTTTGATGCAGAGACAAATGTGTTGTCTATTGTGTAACTACATGGCAAAATAAGGAGACCTTAATAAATTACATTTGGTGCATATAAATCTTTTTGATCAAGCTATTACGTTTTCATTTTTTCATAGTTATTACTTTTTTTTAGGAAGCTATAAGAGCAGAAGGCCTCCTTTATGTTTTGAGTGTTATTTTTTTTTTGTAGCCCAATTTGAGAATGTAAACAGCTCTTAAGCTCCATCCATTCATACTATCTGCAACTCAATCCTTCTCATAAGTTGATAGCTATATATCCATACGAAGTCTAATATATTCAGGTCATGACTGGCGACTGAGAGCGTGATGACAGCTGAGAGCAGCAGCCAACTCCAGAGGATCCCTGGAGTGCACAGTGACAGATCCCAGCCAAGACACAAAAAAAGGAGAGGATTCAGCCTCACACACACAGACACACAGAGACACAGACACACACACACAGACACACAGAGGCACAGACACACAGAGACAGACACACAGAGACAGACACACAGAGACACAGACAGACACACAGACAGACAGACAGACAGACACCACTGTTTAACGCTGCATCGTATCTCCACCGGGGAGCACAGAGCATCGACAAGGAAGTGAAGAGATTGTCTGCTTTTACTGAAAATAATCTTCCAACAGTGACAACTTGTACAAACGGTCGACCTTTGGGTTCAAAGCAGTGAGCAACTAGTCTTCTTACCCAGCGTGTCTTTGATGTTCTTCACCAGCGAGCCTTTCTTCAGGCTGTTCTTGCGCTCCACGTAGTTCGACGGCACGTACCCCGTTTGGTTGGCGGCGTTGCGGACGCGCCACCAGGTCTTCGAGTCGTCCAGCAGGAAGAGACGCTCATTTTTACGGATGTCAAGTTCCTGGTCCTGCTGGGCCGTGTAGTCCCACTTGGCTACAACAATCACCTCCTCTGTCATCTTTCATGGAGTCCCCCTGCGGAGAAGAAGAAGGGAGCAGGGATGAGCCGAGGAACACCAACAAACAGTATACAGCAGCTTCAGCGTGATTATTGGGGTAGCAACAATTTGTCCCCAGATAAAGATAAAACAAAAACTAGTGACATTTTGGTTCCATGAGCCGTTTGTAGACATGACCACACCTTCAAATGACCACTAGGGGGCAGAGAGGTTGATCAGAGGCACTTTCATGAATTAAAATGATTTAATGATTGTGTTTGAATGAGTTTCTGACTGGAACCATGAGCTGATTCACATTTCAAAATATAAAAAAACACAAAGTTGTGCTTTGGTTCCTTATTAAACAAGGATTTAGCTTTCCAAATTATGAACACTGATGGATTTGAACAAGACTGCAAAATAAACCTATTATAAGACATTGATATACGTGTTTTATTTCTCAAGCACAGGGTAATTCTGAGGTGTACATGTACGGCTCAGCTCAAGCGACAAGTGAGAAGTGAGAAGTCATTACAAAATAATCCACATTCATCCGAGCACGCAATTTTTAAACTGCTCATCCCAGCTCACACATTAGACCAGATATACCCTGCACAGGTTGCCAGTTTATCACAAGGTTACATTGCATAACCAAAGCTAAATCTGACAAATGTTTGTGGTAATATTCAGTGACTGAACTGGCACTAAAACTGCATGGCGATTATTTCAACAGCTCAAACAGCAACACACATGATCACCGGCAATTACAAAAGCCAGAGGAGTCCCAATCACAGCACGCACCTGCAGAAGAAACCACAAAACATCAAGATTCCAGGACGATAACAGCAGCTCCAAAAACCCTCACCCCCAAAAAGCACATCTGAACAGGCTTCTACGGTAGAAAGCAGCACAAACACACAAAATAAATGCATGTGCTCATTCCACATCCCCCCCTCTTGCACGCACACACAAACACACCTTGCCTATTCGTTTTTTAGACAGACAGTGAGCGATTACATGCTCTATTTCACTTGGCTTCAGAAAAGGTCATTTGACGCAAGTTTGCTCGACCACCTTCACTGCGGAGGAACTGCTCACGAAATAGCCAAACAAGCTTTCTGGGAATATGCATGAAGGGATAAAGAGTTTTTGATGTAATTTCATTCATTCCTGGTCTGTGAAAAACCTCTTTCTGCGATGAAAGCCATCTCACGGTATGAGAACCATCTGAGCAATCCAGTTTATATTTAGCTCACCGCCAAGTTAGCAGACTACAGCTGGAAACAAGATCACTAGAATAAATAAAAGAAGCATAAAGAGGCTTTTTGAAGATGAGGGTGAGTTAAAAGACACAGAATGAATGTTTAAAGTAATACTGTAAAACTTTTGTGTCAGCAATTACTCAGCCAAAGTAATGAAATAAAACTGTTTAATATCTAATCTCATGCAGTTCTGTCAGTGGCTATTGTGAGACTCTGGTTTATAGCAGCAGCACCCTTCAGGAGCCAAAACTGACAGTTAAAAACCTCTTGCACACTTTTTTAAAGAGCTGTTTAATCATGGTAACAAGTTAAGTCATTTATAGATAATGCACTGTTTCCAATGAAAACCCCTGCTGAGTTAAACAGTTAAACGGGAAAACCCTTGGTCCACTGGTTGGATGTATGAGGAAGAATGTGGGTGAGAATATGTGTTCAACAGCACAGAAGTTTACACAGACTGGACACAAGGGAAAAAGCTCAGGAGCATGTAAAATGCGCAGGGATTGTATATTCCCTTCCTCCTCTGATCATTTACATTTTATTCGTTAATGAGAGGGCAGAGCGCAGATAAAGCGCAACCACAAAAGGGAATTATGACTCATGAGAAGTGTAGCTGCACAAATTAGACCATATAAAAATTATTCCATTACTGCTGGAACGATGGAGATCTTCTGTGTAGGCTACATTTTGTGAAATGCAAATGGGAGCACTCTAAGGCAGAAGGCTGCTTTTCCAGCTGAAGATTCAATTCTGCTTCAATTAGGCCACGACCACAGCAGGGGCAGCCAGGACGGAATACCTTCTCGGTGTTAGAGGCGCAACCACAAGCGGGGTTGTGTGTCACGGCTTCAATTGCTTCTTTCTATCTTGACAAGAAGCAGCAAAAAAATCCAAGTGCAACAGTTTGTACAGTAAAGCTTTACATTTGTGAATGTGCCTCTGCTTGCCGTCACTAAAGCTGTCAAACTGGATTTCTTCGCAGGCTGGGACAGGGACAGCAGAAGAAGAAGAGGAGGAGGAGGAGGAGGAGGAGGAGTGTTGTGCAACGCTGTGAGAGTTAATGTCAAGTTCACCATAAGTTACATTACTCAACTTTCCAGGATGTGACAGCTTTTACTGCAGCAACAAAGACATCAGATGGAAGAAAATGGAAGGTCTCAGTTTGACACTTAGGAAGAGACAATAAAGCAGCAGCTGTGATTCTTGGGAGAGGGGAAGGAAATAGAAGTGGAAGGGCAGATTTATGACAAGATGGTGACAGGAGGAATGGTGACGTCAACTCTTCCAGGAGACCAGAGGTATGCGAGCGTGCTGTGGTCTTTATGCGCCGCAGGCATTAGCTGCTGGATTAGACCCGACTACCTCTTTCCTCTCATTTTATTACATTTATTCCTCTTGGTGTGGACGGACGGACGGATGGCTCCGAGAGATTGAAATTTAAAGCAGATTACAAGTACTCAGTGGCATTAAATATGGCCTTCGCTTGGGAATCTCTTCCATCTTCATTTTCCTCCTCTACACACCATTGAATACTATTCGGTACTTTATTGGCACCGGCCCAATGTGAGCATTTTAGAAACATTGGTAAATTGTAGCGTCTAGCCATAGCTTCCATGTGAGGCGTTTAGAGGACATCTGTTAAATGTAGCTACAGAAAATAACCTGGGTTACACTGTCCCCCTCTAAACTGCATGAAAACTGAAGATTTGTACTTTATTTTGCAAGGTAATTTTTTTTGTTGTTAAAATGGATTTTATTCACGTAACAGAAGTATAAACGAAACACTTTTTTCACGAGTTGAAGTAAAAGATCCAAGACTTCATCTTTTCAACCGAAACCAAATATGTATTTATCTTAAAGTTTGTTCACAAATTTGTTAAAGCTTGTTTTAGTGAGCATTTTGCCAAGATAATCCATCGGATTCACAAGTATGGCACATGCTGATGAAACAGCATGATTATTGCACAGGTGTATCTTGGACTGTTCCCAATAAAAGGGCTCTCTATAAATGTGCAGTTTTATCGAGCAACAAAAGGTCACAAATCTTTTGAGTGTGCCATTGGCATGCTGCCTGGAGAAATGTTCACCAGAGCTGTTGTCTGTTAATTGAATGCTCATTTCACAACCATAAGCCGTCTCCAGCATCATTTCCGGGAATTTGGCAGTACTTCCAAACAGCCTCCAAACCACAGACAATGTCTAACGATGCCAGCCCAGGACTTCCACATCCGGCAACCGACAAGATCGTCTGAGACCGGCCAATCAGACAGCTGATGCAATAGTTGGCTTCAACAATGGCACCCAAAGAATTTCTGCACAAACTGTCAGAAACCGTCTCAGGGATGATCATCCGAGTGCATTTCAACGTTATGAAGAGGGTGGCATCGAACAATGTGCATTTCATTTTATTGAATGCACAGGGATATTGTGATGAGATCCTGAGGTCCACCACCTTCACCTCATGTTGCAGCATGATAATGCTCGGCTCCATGTTGCAAGAATCTGTACAGAAATCCTGGAAAACATCCCAGTTCTTATACGGCCTGCATACTCGCCAAACGTGTCACCTCTTAAACATGTACATACATTTCTTATAAATTCACTTCCTTGACAGTTCAACGAAGGATGGATATAATACTGGTTTAGCTTCTGAAATCATGGATCTACTATCATATAGATCCTGTGGCTGGTCTACGTTACTCTTCACACAAGAAACAAACTGCATAATAGTTTGTTGGAAAAGGGCAAAGGCCCAACTTTTCAAGGGGTCACAGATCTAAAGTTCAGTCCAAACTCATCAGTTTAAATGACCTGAACTGAACAGGCAAATGCCCCAGCTGGTTTAAATAGCACCAGTAATTTGAGTGTAAAAGACACACACACACACACACACACAAAATCGTATTACTAAACCTCCCACAACCTCTGTTCAAGTGGCTGTATGTTAATTGGCAGAAAAATGTGATTTTTTTTTTTTTTTTTTTTTTCCCTTTCCCATTCTTGTGTGAGTACTTCACCTCACCCCCATCCAAGGTACCAATTTCTGTGCCCATGACATCCTTGCTCATTAGGCAGAGGGATGGCAATGTCACTCCAAATCAAGTCCTTCCTCCTCTATGGGCAATCACGTCAGAATGGCAGCTGTTTCCCTGCTCATTCGGATGCCCACATCACAATTAATGGGCCAAAGAGATACAGAAACTAATCTGCAAGTCAACTGTGGGTGAAAACTGGATCCACTGAAGAGAAGAAGAAAAAAATCATGATTCACTTGTCATTTAATCAGAGCCATTAAATGCTTTCCTTGATATGGTTCACAAACAGACAGGTGGTTGAACAAAAAACAAAAAACAAAACAAAAAAAAAACGTGTTTTCCTGTGAGAGCACATAGAAGGATACACAAAAGAAAACAAACCAATTTGGGAGGCAGTGGGTCTAAAAAAGAAAAGCTTGAGAGCTCATGCTCCTTGTGACCCCCCTATTCCTGTAGAAGAGTTAAAAGAGGAAAGATGAGCGACAGACTGCTGGGCTTCACTTGTACTTCACTGAGGGGTGGTGGGGGGGGGCATTTGGAGGCTCTTTCAACAGCACACAAAGAGAGAGGCAAAGTAAAAGAGGATTATAAAAAAAAAAGCGGGGATGTTTAAAGAAAAAAAAAACGTCTGGCAGAGCTTTCTGTGTTTGGCATTCAGGTCAAAGAGAGCCCAAATTCAGCCAATGGGAGAACATTTCCACTTCCCCCTCCACTCTGCACTGTTTGCAGTAGTTGCTTCTCACAGGAAGGAGGACTGTTTTACTCCCTACTGGCAATCAGTGTCGGAAGCATTTGGAGCAAACTGAACAGACTGAAGCAAGAAGAAGCCAGACTCACTGTTCGAGCCACTCTGGACAAGGCTCTGTGATTTAAAGAGGCTTAATGGTCGTCTTCACAGAATGATTTGTCTCGAACAACAAAACCGGGCCAGAGGAGAATTAGATGTTTTCCACATGTACAGCTGCTGCTGCTGCCACAATTCTCCCTCGTTTTACAAGCCAAAAAACACAAGACTGACAGCTACGTTGGGATTTTTACTCCCCTAACAAGCTTTCAGCCTGTCACCCACACACATACGGGACATTTTCTGTCTCTCACAGGCTCACAGGCCTTAAACAGAGGGAGTGGTATATGACATGAGCTCATCTGCTTCACTGCCATGAAGCAGGTGATATCTCCTCTTCAGTTTCAGGGGACAAAATGGGTGCCATACACATGGATGCCATTAAATGCAGAAAAGAAATCCCAAAAGTCAAACCACTCAAGGACAGCTAAAACACAACACCAAGAGCGCTTCTCACTGTTGGCTCAAAATAGGACTGGGAAGAAGGCACACTCAGACCACACAAATAGAGCCAGGTCTGCCATCACCGCACCATATGACGACATGTTTGACGACAGAGGATTCTTCTTCACCCGACTCAAAGCTACAAAGCACAATCGATACCAGAGAGCAGGAACATCCAGAACAAATCCAGCTCTGTTTTATGAAAAGCAGACATGTACAGCAACAAATGTTTTCCAAACTAATGGCAAATAAATGGTGGTTTGACCTTAAGTTTTAAAAGGAATAATACTGTTTGTTGATATTCTCGCTTTTAGTATCGACACAAAATCCTTCAGTTCCCACAATGCAACTCAGTGGCATATTTCATTTGGCCTCACCTCACTTGACTGTTCAATGCCCTCATAATGAGGATATCATCGGGTTTATTTTCTCAGACTTTAAAAAAGGTTCACACAAGAGCCGCAGGGGAAATCGATTTTTGTTGATACAAACAAAGTGATGCAGTGAGCACAAGTTCATATATTGAGTTTATTTGGGTAAAGTGCACACAGAAACCTCGAAGCAGAGTTAAGAAAGTAACATTTTTACTGCACATTGCACAAAAGCACCTGACTGTTCTCACAAGCTGAAACAGATGTCAGACGATTTCACAAAAGACAGAAGTTCACGAAAGCACTAAATTACATCCAGCGTGTGAACTCGTATTACAACCTTGTATTAGAAGAATTAAATCATTCGACATAGTGCCAATAAAACAAGCAGTATCTTTAACGTTTTTTCGAGGCTAATGTATATAAGCATTAGAAGTACTGGTTCGGGCTGGTGATCAAACATCATCAAAACCGTTGAGGTACAAAATGAAGCGTGTCAGTTTTAAAAGCTTCCAACTAACTTTTTTGGTGGGATTCAGGATTACCTAAATTCAATTATTTTCAAAATTATTGTACTCCTGCTTGTGTTTGGAAAAGATTTACCACCTGGGAACTGAAAAGAAATTAAATTTTATTTAGTATGAGGACCTAAACTATAGTAGTGCCAATAGTACTGAAAATTTACATATTTAGGCAATAAAAACCTTGAGCATTTTTTTACATTACATGATCCTTTTAGATAAATAACTTAGGTGCACAAAAAAATATGTTGCTCCCACAAGATACAAATATTTTCATGTCATTAGGATGCATTTGGAGTAGCCTAATGTTGAGCTGATTTTGCTCAACATTTTGCTGATTGATTAATTTTTTTTTTTCTAATGTATTCAATTCACTTTAAACTGAAAGGCCAAAAACTCCAGCCCCTCAGTTGTGAGTATTTTCTGCTTTTCTTTGTCTTATAATATTCCAAATTGATTATCTTTAGATTTTAGATTATTGACTGAAAAAGACAAGCAACATAAAGACACCTCTGAAGACACTATTTTCTGATATTTTACAGACCAAAACAATTAAGTTGCCTCATTGTACTGAGTCAGTTTCTTTCCCCTATTTATTGTATATATAACAAAGTTTACTCCAGTTCACTCACGTGGCCACTGAAGCAGGAATTTTGCACATTCACACCAAAATGCCTTAAATCTTAACTAGTCTGAAAAGCTGATGACAGAAACGTGGAATTCCCTCCTTTCTTTAACTGGATACTCCCTTTACAAGCAATTTTTCACATGTCACTTTCATTTTATGTCACCACTTCAGCCCTCCTCTCCTGAGTAGCGCCAACATTGTTGAGTCAATCTCCATGACAACAATCACTGGGTGGTCCCTTTTTCCACTGACAGGGTCGTTCCCTGAAGAATTTGACTTTTATCCCTGCGCTCTTCAATTTTTGATATTTCTTTACAAACGGATCAGCTTCTCCTCTGCAAAACCTACATTGTAGACACAGGAGAAAAGGAGAGCACCACATCTTCACGAGTGTCCTCAAAAATCATTTTTAGAACAACTTGTTTTATGTGTCGAGTGTTATAATAACAGAAATATGAATTTAACACCTTAGTTCAACTGCAGAAACGTGGCATTACAGTAGAGTATGACTGTGCATCACCTCTCGTATTCAGTCCCTGCATCACACGCTATCTGTGCACACAGATGGTAGGTACTGATGCATTACCTCCTTCAGCATCAAGCTCTGGTCGCTTCTTCGTTAAAGATCACATTATGTTGGTTGCTGTTTTAATCAGTATCTTCCTAATTTAGGCACTGAGCAGTGCATCATGTTAATTTTATATCATTATTCCATCATAATCATTGCACCGAAAGATGATAAACAACACCGAATCCCTACTGCATTGAGCTCTTACTAAATTCCTCTTTTTCCCTCCCTCTCTTCAGGCATAAATAGCCGACTTCAAACTCGGGTTGTTTTCTCTGCTCCTTGATGCCTACTTTACCTCCTTCCATAACAGTGCAGGGTTTGTTCACTTTGCGCACCTCCATGCTGTTTAAAAACACATGATGAGACTCCCCCAACCGAGCAGCTTGTTTTCTGCAAATTGTATAACTCAATTCTCTGTATGCAGCCTCTTTCCACTTAAAGCCACTACCTGTTAGAATCATATTTTTTTTTTAATCAATTTTTTTGCCACCATGGCTCATATAAGGGAAAGAATGTCTCTATTTTTAACTCAGTCTAGTATCCATGTCCCCTGGCAGAACAACAAAAGGCAAGCACTGTAAAGCACAGCAGGGCAAATGTAGTGAACGCAGCTTTGATGTACAATGACGATGTTTTCCCTCGATCGGAGGAGACAGAGAACCACCTGAGGTGATGGTGTTTGTGTCTGTGACAGAGCCAGAGAGAGAGAGAGAGAGAGAGAGAGAGAGAGCGCAATGAAGGGAAATAAGAGGTGTGTGTGTGTGTGTGTGAGGAGATATGGCAGTGGCTTTAAGCTACAGAACTGTTTTGAAACTAACTGTACTACATCCTGTAAATCTGAGTTTGTTTTTCTAACCCCTCTTCTTAAAGCATGTCTCCAAGGATCGTCTCCCTGCGTACATACATTCTAAACACCAAGCTTTTCAACAAAAAAAAACAACAACAAAAAGTCTTCCTGTTGGATACATCTGAAAATGATCCACAGAGTGTAGAGTGGGTGACGAAAGTGTTTGTGAAATGATGCAATATTGATTGGGGGATAAATGTAAACAAGGCAACTACTTGTCCTTTCAATTCCCCTCATGTATTACTCCCCCCCCCCCCCCCAATGTCAATAAAGCTATATCCCATCCCTTAAACCACATGATTCCTCAACTTTGGAGCTTTGGTCACATGATTAAAAGTGGTTATGTGTGATGTGGTTGAACAATTTGGAAACAAGTTGGGCAGTTTTGTAAAACTTGCAATGACTCAGGAAATATGGATCACCCAATTAAATAGTAATAATGCACCATAAAATCACTATTTTATGCTCATTCTGTTGTCTGACTACAGAAACAGATGGTAACATCAATGCTCACAACTAAATACATAAGAGTAAGTGGACAGAATGAAGGCAACAACAGATTATTGATTTTTATTCAAAGGCCAACAACTAACGTAAAAATGCCCATGAGGACGCGCTATTTTTATACGACAACTACGTGCCTCTTCCAAATAAGCTGTATTATTGTTATCTCTCTCACCAAGCCTTTAAAGTCTATGTGCTGTCAAAACATGAGGAGACACAGCGGCAGCCGTGAATGTAACAAGAACATCCAAAAAAAATGTGCTGCAGGACATGCAGAAAACAAGTGATGCTCTGTGCCGTATTGAGCAGCTTGAGGCCGCAGGCGAGAAACAATTCCACACTGCTGTGTCTTATTGGCCTGGAAACTTCCCTTCGTTGGGTGTGAGCAGTTTGTGAAATCAGATAGACAGAATGCTCCGAGAACAAACAAGCCGTGTATTTCAGCTTTTCTAACACTCCATATAGTCGATAAAGTCAAATAGGAAACCAGAGTTAATCTGACAGAAGCACTCAGCGGTAAGATAAAATGTATTTACATGTACGAGTGATGCTATAAATATCCAGGGTATGAATATGCTGCATTCTCGTCGTGGGGTTGTGAAGGAAAATACAGCAATATTGGAATTTTTCTGGGGTCAAATCTCATCGGAAAATTAAACACAAGATGCAAAAACTGAACAGGTGCCAGCTGTCCAAACCACTTCTTATTGAAGCTGACAACAGCTGCAGCAGTCAGGAAATGTTGACGTGTAAATAAGACAATTCGCCTCAACAGAATATCTTCTTTATTTAGTTCATTTTTCCAGAGGAGACTTAATTATGAAGTAATCACATGAAATAAGGGACATAATTAGTCACGATATAAACAAACAATGTGCTAATTATGCGCTTTAGCAAAAAGATCCAAGTTGATTGTTGTGCTGTACAAAAATGACAATGTTGGGCTAAAATAGGACTTGGTATTGAAATAGTCAATAGTCTGTTATTTATTGTTTATTTAGACAAAGTTAATGTATGGCTCCTTAATTTTAAGGCAAAATTAAAAATGCGTATTTGAGCGTGGCTCATTTTATAAAATAGGTCAAACTAGGTGACAAAGAAGGTGCCGATTCTGTCTGTTCCTTTAAAGAAACACCAGATATAATGCAGAATTCAATGTGCACACAACCGCCCTCCCTCAAATCAATGTCAAATGCCACAATGTCTGACCATTGCTGTAAAGAGATGATCAAGAATCATGCAGAGGTTTGCAGCGAACTCAGGCATTACACAAGAGTAGAGAAACCATTAGCAAACTACTTCACACTAAACTAATCAGGACGTTTCCTCATTTTAGGAAACAAAAAAACAATTCTGTTTTTTATCTTATTACTCAGAGACAAATCAGCCTCTCCGAGATCTAGTCCTCATTCAAATAAAAGTAAAATTTTGGCTTCCTGAAGTGGTGTGTTGATGTGAACATGCAGTTAACAAATCACAGAACAATGACTATCAATGATTTAGAGCACAGCATTATAGTCCTTTCAGTTATTATGTTTAAGCAAGCTGAACAACTGCAGGGTCAGATTCAACAAGCCATCACTTCTTAACACACTCCTGTGTGTTGAACTGAGATTATCTGATGACTATTGATTTCCTGTTACCTCTCCTGCAGCCATTTAATCTGCGGTGCACAGCCTATCAGTACTATAAGAGACATTAACCAAGTTCTTTCCTAAAAAGGGTGTCCTTCAAAAGAAAAGTTTAAACTAGAGACCCAACACTTCAAAAGATGAGTCCAAAGGTCCAATTTCACTCTCTATTGAAGTGTAAACTCTACGCACCACAAGCTGGGACACACGAGCCACAAGAAATGTATTTTTCTGACTATCGCTTGTGGTTTATAGCCATGGAGAAAGTTTGGGCTTTATTTGCTCAGGTATTTAAATTTATGCCACCACCATAACCTGGTGGAGGGAAATCAGATAAAAAATTAATTGTGTTGCTAGAAAGGTGAAAAATGACACCTTAACAATTCAACTGTAACGTCAAACACAACACCCCAGTTACTCTGGATTTCCCAGACCTCAGTGTTGGTGTTATTTCGGGAACATGTATATTCACGGACCATAGAGAAGAATGAAACATAAAAAACAAAGTACTTGTGAAAAAAGACGACTTCAGACGAAAGTAAGGGGTTTTACTCTCAAACATCTCACTCTTTAATTCCATACGGGCAATCATATACGTTTACGTACACGGATACTTGCAATCGAAAAAATGGCAGGCGGGGATATTTTTTTTTTAATGAGGTAACCTGGGAGGTGAACAAAACAAGCTATGTCAGTTGTGTGCAATATTTGCATCCTCTAGTCAACTCATTATGTGCTTCATAAGTGATAAATATGCAGGAAATATACTCCCAATGACCCAAAGGGCTGCCAACTTCATTTTAAAACCACGTACACCCGGGACAAGTTGTGAAAGTCTGTGTTGTACAATCAGGTTAATTCATGCAGAAACAAGAGCACAGTACAGACATACTGTGGTCCTCTGAAACTCTTCTACTTCTTCCTCTTGTAACACAAACCACTGTTGACTTTATTCCAGCTTGAGCTTCACCTTCTCTTTGTACCTTCAGCTCCATTGGTTTTCTTTCTGCTTCTCCCTCGGCTACAGACCTAAATTATTCTCTTTGATCAGATGCTACCTTGAGGCTCCCTAGAGAGAACAGACTGATGTAGCAATAACAATGCAGAAGGACCTGTTGAACGCCTTGAACAGAAATCCCCCAAGTGCATACTGTATGTGGATGGTTTGCTCAGGCCATTTACTTAGTCAACTGTTGAGTGGACAATCACTGTGGCTACTTATAAAAAAAAAAAAAAAAAAAAAATAGTGGCACAAACCAAGATGACACAAACTAAAATGTGTGAATCATCACCTCTATTAGGGACATTTTTTGGGTGCATTTTCTTTGTTGGTTTGCTTGTCGGCAGGATTACAGAAAAATTACAAGCCCAATATTCGTGAAACTTGGTGGAAGGATGCATCATTCAATTCAATTCCATTCAACTTTGGAGTGGATCCAAGTCACATGGCAAATCTATAAATGACTTTTCCCCTTTCATTAGCATTGTGAGATGGAGTATTTGTCCTACTAAATATCATACATGCTAAGCCTGGATTCTACGTGTCGTGTCTGATGTCACGGTAAGTGTATTGTGTCACTTCCTGTTGCCATCGCACTGTACTGCGCTGCTTTTCAAGGATTTAGCTTGTCTCATAATTCTTAGCTTACCAACACCGAGTCTCTCTGTACAGAAATTTGATTTTAAATTCCAACATATAATTGCTCTACTAAAGCGCCTGATTTTATAGTTAACATTTTATTTCTGGTGTACTGGCTTAGCAGTTAGCAATAGCTTCTGTCTCACCCTCTTCCACTCAGTGTTTTAGATGGATAGTTTTTCATGTGGGAAGTTACTTATGTTGGAATTGTTGAATTATTGTGCTTCTCTCTATAACATTGTACAGTCTTATGTATAAAGCATCCTGAGATGATGAGATGAGATGAGATTGGGCCCAATACATATGAATTGGAAAAAATGCATTAGATGGGAGTAAAGTTCAATAGTGACTAAACAGGAAAAAAAAGAACACATGTTTAATGACACTTAATGTGATGGATTTACTGCTAATTATTCATTTGTTTTAAAAGCTGATCTCCAACAGTATCCAGCTGCTGGCTGTGAGCTCAGCTGCAGCTGCTCCGCCTGCCTGTGCCGGGTGAAGCCGTTACGGGATACATTGTTATTGTTCAGACTTCAGCGGCGGCGGTTCAGTCTACGGTGCTATAGATTGTTACAGCTGTCGCTATTCAAATCTGCTGCTCTTCTGTGACAGATGTGCCACTGACACAGAAGGAGCTCTGGGATACAGTAACATCAACAACGCTCAGCCAGCAAAGCCGTCACTGCGTGAACACAACCGCTGCACGTATAGTGTTACAACCAGTACAAACAAATATGTCACAGACATGACGACAGCTACAGTGACTGTCATCCCGAGACTGCAATCTTAATCAGAGCTACAGTCTCTCTCGGCCGTGTGAGCCCTGATGAACCAGCTCCTCTAGTTTTCTTTCTAAATGCAATAGTATCGACTTGTGCCCGAGTGGCCGCAGCTGAGAGCGCACAGACTCTCACTACAGTTAAAACCATTGTTGGTTTGCTATAGTACATGATACTGCATTGTAATAGAGCTCAGCTTTTCTCCAAGGGTCAGAGTAACACAGCAAAGCAACACCAAAGTTATTAGAAAGCAATGCGAAGTAACACTGAAGCAGTCCTCAAAAAAAGTCTTGCGAAAATGTGGACCATGTACTTGTCAGTTCTTGGTAGTCATGTTTCAACATTCGCCAACTAGAACACCGAATTAGATCGCTGAACGCTTTCGCTCATTCATAGCTTCACGAACGGCCTTTTTCTAAATCCCTGGAGAAGAAATGAACCTCTTTAATGGCATTCAGCATATTGAAAACAGTTACAGGTATGAGTAAAAGGAATGACTACAAAAGGAAAGTGAGTGGAAGATTTTTATCCTTCATATACTTCCAAATCTATCTCGTCTCAGGAGGAATGTTTTAAATTGGGGATGTTTGGTCCATTTGGAAAGTCAGAAAATTACAAACAATTACAATCTGTTAATCACTTCAATTTGTAATTTCCGTTTATAAGAGGGAATATTTGTATGCTTAGAGAGGAAATGATTGATACCACTATCAGCAGCATCAGTTAAATATGGAGCTACAGCCAGCAGCCAATTAGCTTTGTATATAAGGCCTGAAATAGAGGAAAGCAGCTCGCCTGGCTCTGTGCAAAGGAAAAAAAAAAATCCCCAGGTACCAGCAACTCTTAGGTTAATATTTAACACATTACATCGTGTGTAAAAACATCAGGTTATGTTTGTAAGGGGGTACGTGCCAGACTACTTCTTGAGTGGTTTCAGTGACTTTCACAGGTCAGTGATGACAGGACTCCAGGATTTTCTCTGCCAATGCTTGGCAAGAAAGTGAGCAAGATTATTTCCTGGAAACATTTTCAGATTCAACATTTTAAGGTCATATTTTAATACATGTTTTTCTATTTAAAACAGCAACAACAAAAAACAGGGCGATCCTTGCTTTTGAAACAGAATAACTTAACTAATGCCAAGTTATTTGTAAAAAAAAAATAAAAATAATGACATACTTGATGCTGTATTGATGTTTTAAAATGACAGTGTAAGATACATATACATGCAAAGTATTGTATTTTTCTAACACTACAACGACTTAAAACTGTACAAATTGCTTACGCTGACATGATGAACTTGTCAAAAAGTTGTTCATTCACATATTCAGCAACTGTGTTTCAGGCCACAACGTAAGTAAAACATTCCTTCTCTTTTAGCTCGGTTTTGGTCTCTAAACATACTTCCTCAGGAGGTGGTAGAGATTTTACACTAAAAACAGCTGCAACTGCGGCAGTGAGAGTGAACAATGACAGTAAAGTTGCAACTGGACAGCAAAACAATGAGCTGAAATTCAATATACAGCTCTGTGACGCCAAAGGACAGCTGTAGATTGTGGCGATAATTCCCATAGGTTCCATCAATACAATTAACCCATACTACATTCTGTCAAATGACAGTGTGAAAACAATGTGACACTGCTATTACAAACATCGACAACAGCTTATTTAGTGTCCGGATGTCTCACAGATCTTTGCTTCTCTTTGATTTCAGACCTAAAATTTATCCACGAGTGTTTTCCAACAGCCACTCCAACACAAGGCAGACAGAGGAACAATTTTAGTGACACCTCTAACTTGTATGAATAGCTTTTTACAGTGCTTTAGTGTGGCCTGAGCGTAGGATGGTATTTCTGCTTCTCTGACATGCAGATGATATCACTGGTTCCACATAAAACAGTAAAGCACCGAACTCAGCAAACATCAGCCCGCAGCTCTCCATGCACTGCCAAGGTCACGTTCAAATGAACTGTAGTTCTGCCAAGCCAAAACAGCCAATATAGCAAATAGATGCCCCGTAGCGAGTGTATATGATGGTGTGCATGTGAGAGCAAGACAGAGACACTCAGCAGGGCAAATACAGTGTGTGCAGTATTGAATTCTCAGGAGAACCCGGTGGCATTCGGAGCTATACATCTCATAAATAAAGCAGGATTTCCTTCAGCTGCAGCCGTGTGTCCGTGTCCACGTCCGTGTCCGTGTGCGAGAATAAGAGAGAGAAGGAAAGGGCACAAATGGATTAGAGAAGGCCTATCATATTGCTTCATTCAGCAACTGAATAAACTCCCAAGCACGCAGCAGCACATTACAGGACAAATACACGACAACATAATGGGGCTGGGGTTAAAAATGACATGATGTGGTGATTCCACATTATAGTCTACCTTAACATATGGAAAGATATGTAGAGCAGAAATATCTAAATGAAGCGGTTGTTTCTGACACATTAATCAGTCCTTGTACAGATTTCGTGAGCTGTGAACCATCCGTCATGATTATCTAAACTGTTGCTCCAGATGGTTGGTGTGACTAATTTTGACTGAAGTTCAGACAGGCTGTCACATGGCTTATACTTGTTGTTAAACAATCTCTTCAAGGACAGTTAATGCAGTTCTTTAATTCATGAACCAACGCTGTGATACGAGCCGAGATACGAGCCGAGATACGAGCTGAGATACGAGCTGAGATACGAGCCGAGATACGAGCCGAGATACAAGCTTGGGAAAAGAAATTCAAGACAAAAATGCCATTTATAGCTTCGACACTACACTTGTTTTGTAATTATTTCACAGGTTAAAAACATTCAGTAGCGGCACTATTAGAGGGGTAGAACAATATGTTTAGCATACTGACATAAAATTTGGTCCGTTAAGTCAAAATATTGATTAATCAATTGATTGTCCAGCCCTAATTTAAAGGCTTATCAGCCTCAGCAGTTTGTAATACTCAGGGTTTTCATGCAAGGCTGCACACAGTGATGAAACATTGAAAAAAAAAATTCAGATAGTAAGTACCAGAAGACCTGACAGTTCAGAGCTCTGCACACTACAAGATATGCAGCTGCAATCAGCTGGCTGCTCTGTGATGTGTCTTGTCTTGTTCATTGTGTAATTCTGACAACAATGCTGAGCTCCTGCATTGTAGGAGCTGCGGAGCTGGTGGCAGGTTTTCATTATAGCTGAACTCTATCCATATAATCCCTCCCATAATGCATGTTCCAGCAAACGCACTACCTATTTGTGTGTTCCTAGTTTCTCTCTGTGTTGTGTGGTGACTTCCCTCAATCCCAAATTTCTCAATCATCTTGTGAGGAATTACTTAGAATCACACACCTAATTTTCTATGCAGACTTGGGTCACAAGTTATCAATGAACTCACTCTTAAGGGATTGTCATAATGATGGAAATACAATACTTTGATTTGAGTGAATCGAACGGCCATCCAGTGCATGCGCACGGTGTCTAAACCCGAGGCTTCCGGACCACAGAGAGCTGAGAGTGAGCATTATTTCAAATCAAACAAATTGCAAAACCAGCTTGTTTCACTGATCCATGCCTTAAAGAAGGTCAAAGATTTTTCATACTCGCAACGGTACTTTTTTTCGATACCAGTTATATAAAAACCTATTTTAAGACAAGGACAATTGCATTACATATCGGGTTACAAATCTTGAGTTTTCATGCAGTTTAGAGGGGGAGAGCGTAACCAGATTGTGTTTTGCTGCTGCAATTAACACGTGTAACACCTCAGATGCCAGTTATTACCAGATGCTACAATTTCTCAACGTTCCTGAAACACCTCACATGGGAGCTCTCGCTTGACACAATTTATCGCTGTCCCTTAAAAACGGCTCACGTGCTATCAGTAGACGCTAGCTGGCCAGCAGCACACCGAGAAACCTCCGGTCACTGCAGAACAACTTGGGTGTGTGGCAAAAAAAAAATCAGTTTGAAAATAAAATATTCTAATATAAGATTAAAGCTACGTAAGCTGAAACAGAGTGATTGTCCCTGTGAGGGCGGGTCGCCCAAATAGAGGCAATAAACTGCTTTTGCTCATCGACACAGATGAGGTTTGCCCGTGTGTAAATGGAGCAAAAGTTATGCGTTTTGAAACAAAAACATGTCGGTGTAGATTCAGCGTAGGTATTGAAATTTGCTATTGAATGACAGGGCATTTTTCGATGCCATATACTTCTGAACCAATTCTGTCGGTGCCATGACAGTATTGAAGTTCGATACTCAGCCCTAAATACAAAATGCAAAACCTGTGACTACAGTCCAAATATTAGATGCACTAATGATACTCAACGTTGTATCTGACAGGCTGAATAACATGATTAGTTAGCACACATTACTCTTCACAAGGCACTTGCTTTTTACACCTTGAAACCCTGATTCTAAATATTAGGCAGATGAGTTTAAAACAATGAAAGATGAATGAAAGTTCAACTGACTCTAATCATTTTGTTTGTCTTCGTGTTGTCTTACAAAGCATGCAGTTCACTCATTATATGGTGTTAAATTATTATTAATTTTTTTTTCTGACAAATAATACTATGAGTACAGCCGACTTGAAAAATATTAACCAGAAAAATGTCAATGTGTTAAATATTTACTTGATATTTATCAGCAAATTCCTGACTGGGCTGCGATGTTAGAATTTTTATTTTTTACCTGTGAAAGTGGCATGTTGCTTTAGAAATGGAAGAAAATGGTACGTTGTGGTGCCTGCACACTGAGAAACCGAAAGGATAGTGTGAATCACCTACATGCCACTCCTTGGTGATGTTCACGGCTGGCAAGTAACAGCAGGAAACACAATATTCGGCCATTAATGTGTCACAGGTCTTTGTGCACCTTCCCCTCAGGCCAGCATTAAACTTAACAGTGCAGAAGTAATTGGGAGTAAACAGGGGGAATAAGTAGCAAATAGAGAGATTTTCACAAGATCTCTTAAAACGCAGGCATAAAATGATCTAATTTATGCAGAGGTACATGGTTTTCTTTGAACTTAAATTGACATTTAAATAACTGAAAAGACAAGGTTGTCATAGAAATGGAGAAAACCTGTTTGCATGTCTGCCCATCACAAAATGTGAGCAGCATGCAGAACACTTCATCTGTTCGCTGAAACACTTCACAAATGTGAATCCTAATGTTTACTCGCGGGTTGGTGCGTTTCGGAGCATCCAAAGGAATGATGAGCGCTTGTTAATGAGGCTGAACCGCGGAGGGATGGATGTAACGTGGGCTGCGATGCTCCGAGGGGAACTTGGATCGTTCTGTGAAATACAGATAAGTAAAGCCCTTGTGCTCTGCGTGAGATAATTCAATGCTTGTCTGCTTGCTTTTGGTTTGAGCATCAGTACAGCCAAAGGGGAAAACGTCCACTTAATTAAATCAATTAGAGCATGAAGGGCCTGTCGAAGCCCTGCAGAAAACAACAACTCACAAACAATAGCTTAGGTCTTTTCATGACTCATAGAGTCCCAAGTGATGCATTCGCTGCAACCTTCTCTTCATTTCACAACTTTTTTACATGTTTTTTAACAATGCAAGTCATCTGAACAAGAAGATGCTGACGCCGTTTTATTGCTCGTAATCCAAACACTTGCGAAGCATGAACGCGAGGGGTGAAGGGTATGGTTTCTTCTCTGATTAATAATATTTTTGAAGCATCTAAATGATCATTTTCATTTTAATTAGTCTGCTGCCTTTTGGCAGGATGATCAGTACTGATCCAACAGAAATAGAGACTGTATCAAATGAAGCAGTTATCATCCAAACATCATTAATCCATATTAAATAGTGTCTGTCTGCTCTGTTCATTTAAGGTGTATGAGAGACGTACTTTTTCAGATGTTACAGAACCCATTTTTCTTACATATTTCACACAACTCGATGAAGGAGAACAGGTCATGAAACCATACGTTAAACCTTATTAACAAAAAAATTATGAACAACTGATGGTAGAAACACGACGGAGGAGCTACAACGTTGAGTTTTTATTTTTCATCTGTCACACACAGATAAAGTTTTGTAAAGATATGTAGAAATATGTAACTGAGCTGAGGGAAGCTGTTTCTGAGGACGGGAAGGGTAGAATCAGCACCAATCATCATTTGCCACAGCTACTGTGATAAGATCAACGCTGAGGCTGATGAATTGTAAAGTCACAATGTCATAAACTACATTTTCCCTTCATTATCAGTATCAGCGTTCAGTATTGGTACTTTGACTTTGGGTTTCCCCTAAATCAGGAAAGAAAAAGCCTGACTTGTCACTTTAAATGATTTTCTTAATTAATTGAGAAATGGTTTGTACTTTAAAATATTAAAAGGTAGTCAAAATAAAATGTCCATTACAAGTTCCCAGAAAATATTTTTTTGCATTTAAATTGCTTCATGATCAAGTTTTGATGTTTTAGCTTGGAAAATGATTCTGATTGCCAAGATTAAGGTCGATTAATTTTTCTGCTCATCATGCATTTTCCTCATTATAAGCTAATCGCCGCAGCTCTGATATTTTTTACTTTTTGTGTAGAATCACCAAAGGTCCTGAACTTTTGTCCACACTTTAAACTCTCCCACTAAAAGTGTTGGGTTTCACCTTCACTCTGTCTCTCTTCATGGCCCAAGTAGCAATTTTCTGCCATGTAATATGAACCCCTCACAACTAAAGGAAAGTGTGGGGGAGCCATTGACCCTTGATTACTATCTAACGAGTAGCTCTCCATGTTTAAGAATTTAAGGTTCCGTTTCTGTGTTGAGTTAGGCAGAGCTGAATGTACAATCTGCAAGATATCTACCCGAAGACCTCAGAAGGCTTACAGCCTGCGACTCATTAAATCTCATATCTTCAGTATTATTCACTTAATTAGGAAAACCTGCCAATTTAATCAATTTATCAATCCATTTAGTCTGTTTATAAAATAATATGTCCTTCACGCCCACATTCTTGCATTTCCTTCATCATCTTGTTTCAAATTCCCAAACTCCTTAACTTCTCTGATCACCTCTTACACCATGTCAGGCCTGAACATCATCATGACCCATCCATAAATTACAAAGTGTAGCTGCGGTTCTGTGAAACTGAGATACCGTACCACTGTAACCAGATTTACACACTCACAGTCCCCCACTTCCTCCCTAACTCTTGCTCTTTCCCTTCCCTGCCTTCCTGCCCCCCCCCCCCCTCCCCACCCCCCACCCGTCCCAGAGCAGGATTAGGCCCAATGCCCAGTCGTGACACAAGGACACCGAAGCCAACAGACTGTCAGATCAGTTGTTGGGCATGAATTAGGAACTCAAGCCCAGTGGCAGCGGAGAGAGGCGACGATGGAGATTAAGGACAAGAAGGAGAAAATAAACAAACTAAATAAACAAAAGATAAGCTCATGACAGACAACTGAAACACTGAACTACTGAGAAGAAGCCGAAAGTAAAGTCACGAAGAAACTTAAATGTAAATTACAACTAAAAGAGATACATGGGCATCTCTGGGCAATTTTCATATAAAACAACACAGGAAATGTATCCTGGCTGCTTTGTGAGGCTGTAAAAAAGCTTATATCAGCTTTCTAAAGTGCTCAAAATGGTGACGATTACATGTTTGTCAAAACCACCATCCTACTTTAGCTTGTTAGCATGGTAACATAAACACAAATGGCCAAAGCTGTTGGGAATGTCGCTTGTTTTGAAAGTTCACACAAGTGGTGGACCAACAGGCACTTTCATCGCTGACTCCATGGCAACCATGTGACTTGAAATCATAACACTGATGCATTGAAGTGATGTGGTCAGACGGAAATTATAACAACAACAGGAATATATATATAAATTCCAAAAACAAACAGCGTAAACAAAAAAAAAAGATTGCATTTCACTGACGAGGCCACACACACTGTGCAATGTTTGACATACGTGTCAGCTTAATGGCGGCATAAATCCTTGTCGTAGGTCACGGGGTCAGAGAGAGAGGGGGTCCATTGTCATAACTATATGCCCTGTCAGGTTAATGGCTGCCCATTCCCCAGATTACACATGATTACAATGACAATGGGATGGCCTTTATCTTGCTGCCAACATGATGCTCTTCATGAGTATCTCTCCGTGTCTCCGGACTGCCCATCTGTGCCTCCAACTATTAATTCCTTCTTCCGTCCAGTTTAGGATTTCCTAAAGGGAACATTATGCTTTCCACAAAGCCAAAATAAAAAATTTAAAAATGACCTCTTTTCCCTGAATGTTTTCCGCTGCTACACGGTTGCTTCCTGAAAAACACTGCTGGGAATAAAGTTCTGTTATTTTGTTTAGGATGTGCACACAGAAATGGAAAATATGCAGCTGAGGACACAGAGATCTCAAAGGATGGATTTCATGTATAAAACAACATACAAATTCACTTTCCTGGAGACCGACCATGTAATATGGGTCATAAAATTTAGAGGATGATGCAATTCACTTTAAAACCCAGTTCTCACAGCATGCATTTTCAAATAAAAAGAAATATCTCAAGGGCGCTTGAAATTAATATCTTAATTTATTTAACTTCCAATTACATTATTAGAGCATACATTTTTTTTATTGTTTAATTATCATAGACAATTAAATTTATAAATATTTCATATCATTACATGAAGTTCATATATGTGGTGCCGGCTTCAGAAATAAACCCACTCACATTTTAGAGAAAGGCAATGTCTAGTTTATATTGAATAAATTAGTACGTTTTTAAACAGCTAAATATTTCTTGTTCAGAACGTAATCGTTTTCCTCCAGCTCGTAATCAAAACAACAGAGGAACAAAACAGTGTCGGCACCCTGTGACATCGAATCACTTGCCGTGTGTGCGAGGACATTTTAGGCCCATTAAGCATGTGAGAGAAAAACAAGCAAAGTAATTAGTCTCGGCTCATAAGTGTGCAATCAAACATACAGTAGAAAGAGGATTTGGATCATTATCTCATCTGTAAAGATGTGGCTCAACTGACAAATGTGTGTGGTAGTCTGAAGATAAAAAAAAGTCAACAACTGAAAGAGAAGAAATACATTTGGTCATTGTGAATCAGGGCTAAAACAAAACAATATTTACACGGGACTAGTCAGGATGACTTTACGGATGTTACAGTTGTCACAATTTTCAAGCTTAACTTTTTAGACTTAAAGGACCGAACACCAGCCTGAAATACTGCCATGTGTAACCACGAGAATAAATCTATCACTGAAGCCCCAAGTTGTCACTAAATGATGCACTCGGATGTGTTGTATCGTATACTTTGGAATTAGAAATCTACTGGACCTGGCCTACTACTGGATGTGGTTTTAACTTTCAAACTCTTTGACTTTATTAATTGGTGACAGCTGCCTGTACGCACCATCAGTTTCAGTCTCCGAGGCAATTCAGAGTGTCTCATTTGGAAAAGACTCCTCTATCAGTCCTCTCAGGGACAAACCTACAAGATGTGTCCTGTATCTTTTTCTGTTTTTTGTATTATTAATTCATCAAGAAGTTATTTTCTCCATAGCACTCACGCAGTAAAATATGAAAAACTAGTAAAACATGTGAATTACAAATCACTAAAGCCCCAGTTGATGTTTCAAAATGTCTCGATGTTTGCAGTTAACATTGATAAAAACAAAATATTCAGTTTACAAAGAGATTAAAGAGAGAAGAGCAGTAATCGCTTGAATTAAACATTATGATCCTGAGAGTTTGGGTTATTTCCTGAAAAAAAATATGTATTTTTTTATCAGCTGACTAGTCAATTGAGTGTTTAGCTCTATATAACTGCTAGATTTGCTTATCTTTAAACATGTTGTTGGCAACAATTAAAAATAATGATTCCAAATGGGTTTTACTTGTTAAATATCACACTGGATGGATTTTTAAATAAACTGTTCTTCTTGGAGACACTTCCTAACCAGAATACAGCGAGTACATTATGAAGTGATTCTGTGCCATTTAAGAAATGTTGCCTGAATAACATCTGTTTAAGACATCTTTTCACGTCTAATTTTCTTTCAAGAAGCAGTAAAGGATTCCTGGTTTCACAATTGACTTCCAGGATGTTTAACATTTACGAGAAGTAACTAATACATATTTTACATCTTGAATACATACATATGACTGAAACGTATTGTGAAGCCACATAAATACAAGCACAGAGAAGGGCTACAAGTACCTACTATTATGATTATTAATTACATTGCTTTCTTTATAATGTGCTGGTCTTCTCAAACCCCAAGTTTCTATGTTAATATTGCTTCTTTTGTCTGATAGTTAAAACATTTATAATATTCAGCTTATGATCACAGAGGTCAAATATTGACCGAGAGAAGCTGGAATCTCAACGATTTCTTGGGTTTTTCCTTGAAAAAAATGTAAAAAATAAAATAAAATCAATCAACAATCACAGCTCTTGTTGATTAATTTTCTGTCGATCAATTTATTGTGTCACCCTGGGTACAAGTTTTAACTGAACCACCACTCAATAACCATGATCTATAATACCCCTTCTGGAATTTACTTAAAATGGGAAGACATAACTTGAAAAGAACTTCAGCTTTCAGATAAAGTAGTGCAAAGAAATAAACATTATTTTCCTCTGAAATGTGGTGGAGTAGAGGCATGGCTTCAAATTGCACGTATATACAGCAACTGAGTCAATAACTACGTTTTATGTAATGCTTTGTATTATCCAGTCAGTAACCGCCTCTCTAGTTATAGTCAGGTTTCTAACATCGTAAAAATGCAAAGTATTTAGATTTGTGTTCTTTGCCTTAAGATATGATCTAATTGAAGGAAGTTTCGGTAGTACAGGCCGAGCAGTCCATTATTGCATTTGCCTTCCACATACCCGTCATTGCTGAGTGAACCTTGTCCTAGACTTTGCACAACACGGTGCCCTGAGCAGTGGGTGTGTCTGCAGAATAGGTGTGTCATGAGAGTGTACCTTCATCAGAAACTGTTGCCTCTGCCTTCAAGTAACCTCAATCTTTACAATGCAATACACCACGGGAGAATTTCTCCCCGTTTCCCCAAAAATAACCAATTTTTTTTTTGACAAATAACTTACTACTCCAAACCTTCAAGAAAGACAATGCATCCTATTATCTGCTGGGATTTGTGAGAAGGATACAGGGTGCAGTTACCATGAAAAGCCACTAGACACATTGACAAGCTCGGCATGTGGCACCGGTCGACCAATCTATGGTGTTTTGGCAAAATGTAGGTTCATTGTGTCAGCTATGGCGTCTTTAAATTGGAGCTCTGACACGCGCAGTGCACCGTATTAATGACAAATTTAGGAAATGCCCTTTTCAAATAAGTAAATAAAGAGTGTAAATGCAGAAAATTACTCAAACAGAACAGATGACTGAGAACGCGGAGATGTCTACAGACCTGCCCGTGGTAGCCTGCGCTTCCAGGCCTTTAAGAAGTGGCCCCGAACAAAAACTGCGAAATGGTAAAGTGGATAAATTCAAAGCGCTTGTTTTGGTTGTAAGAAGGAAAATTTGAGCCACACAAAGTGCGATATTTAAATGTAACACTCAGAAACGCGAGGTAAACCGAGGCTCCAGCACACGTCCAGTTACACCAACATCTGAGTGGACAAAGACCCAGCGTCAAATCTAGAAAGTGACACGAGCGAGCTCCCATTTCTGTCCCAACTTTTGCGACTGTTTGTAATTAAATTCATCACGAGCAAATGAAGCACAACGAGTCGTTTAAACGGCGCTGGAGAGGGCAAAGTAGCCGGACAACTGCACCAACTTACACAGTTCATTTGTGTTTGCAGGCTTACCTTAGTGTTCACTCCAGTGCGAAAGGGGCAAACAGCGCCACGCTCAACACGCCAAAATGAGGAGCCGCGTGCCAAACAAGAAGTAACTAAGCCCGCGTGAAAGCTACAAAAAAAAATAAAAAATAATAACGTTTACATCCACATATTCTCTTGTTTCACTATTTTTTTTTCTTTCTTTTAAAACATGGACTGAGCATGTACTGTTCGACCTATCCTCGCTTGTTTTTCCGTCGCAGGCTGACTGCCTCCACCTCAATCACTCCTATCAAATTGGCCAGGATGAACTGATCACTTCCGTTCTCATATTTCAAAATAAAACAGGGTTTGAGTAGCTGTCACGATGTTAAATAATAGCATTTCTGTGGTGGCATTTAGCTCCACATTGCACTAACAAAAAAAAAAGACATTGGGTTGCTAAAATTCAGAAATTACGTGAGTCATATCAGTATTAAAATATAAGTATTAAGTAGGCTGTTAGGAGAATAAGTAGCCTATAAAAAAAAAAAAAAAATAGGCCTCTTATGTTTGTGGTACAAATCAAGGAATTGTGTAAAACTTACAAAAAAGACACAGTGAAGTAGGTGAGTAAAAGACCCATAAACAAAAATACAAAATACATACAAACTAAGCCTATGCTTCACTCAAAGTACTAAAAGTAAAATATGCATTATGCCGGTAGGATAATATCAATGATGTTGAGCATTTTTCTGACAAAGAAAAGTAGACTGAATAAAATATCATTAATTAATTAAACAAATAAAACAAAACACAGAATAGGATAAGATTTTCAACAAATATCAACAGATATTTTTTTTAAGTTTTTTTTTTTTTTTTTTTTTGCATATGTGATTCAAAGTCATGTCCTGTTAGTGTTTTTTTATCATTTAAAAATACAGCCTTCCATTGTTTTTTTTTATTACAGATGTAAGTGTAGACAATTGTCTGTAATTCATTGTTGGAGCTAGTTTTAACTATTGAAAATATTTAAAATACTTAACAAAATTTCACATTTTATTAATAAAGCACCTTTTTTTATGAATTTGCACAATTTTGGCTCTGATGTTGTAACATAACAAATAAGGGGGGAAACAAATAATGTCCTAATGTAGTCATTTATTTACAATCTATTAATTATTTTTAGTAGGCTAATAATTTTGTTTTTATTCATTGTTATTTGTCGTTTTTTTTACTTCTATATTAATATAATTTTTTGTCCTCCTATGTTGTGCCATTTACTGAAAATGGCATTTTTCTCCCTTGCAGTTATTAAAGCGGTAATACAACTTTAATGTTGAAGGAACATCCTTGCATTTCCGGTGTGATCCTGATATTTTCGGTTTGCTTGATCACCGGTCCCGTTGGTGACGTCACCAACACCGGGACTAATACAGGACAACGCCAGAGAAAAAGGAACAAATTATAGGGGACTATATCGCCTCTTGGCGATGATAATAGGAAAAATACTTTATTTTCTTTTTTTTCAATGTTTGTCTTATTCGAATATAGGCCTAAATGATTTTATAATACAAGGGATTATTGTGAGCTCAGTCTCGTGAACTTGGTCTCTCTCTGACACAAGAAATTCATCTCATTCATGAATTCAGCAGTGCTTAGTGCAGTAACTCTCTCATTTTATACACAAACCAGAAAGTCTCTGGTCGGGCATTCACTAAAAGGCTTAAATGTTGGTATTACTAAACTGTTTGTCAAATTACTCAGTAAAATGTATTTATTCAGATAAATGGGTTTGTTGTGGTCGTTTTCTAACCTTCTGTTTTCTGGGCATACGGGGAGTTTTAACACTCATTTAACATGTGCTATTTACAGAATTTTGCAACATCCCACACTGCACGACAAAATCGCAACATTAGTCACAAAGAAGCAGCCTGGTTTTATCTAGATACTCCCGTTCACAAAACACAAGACACAAGACAAGAATGCAGGGAAATTCAAATGGCATAACAACAAAGAGAAGTACCAAAATAGATGTATTGATAAGTGAAGTCATAAAACTTCCCTTTGTTTGGGTTTCTACTATATATACATATATAGATAATATCTGCAAAAAAGTGTTTTGTAAAATAAGACACACAAAAAACCCAACAAATTCAAAGCTTGAACTAAAGAAATGAGCTTTGTGAGCAGAGTAAAGAGTCAACTCAGCAGATTGCACTATGAGTGTAAGACAAATATAAAAATAGATGTCGAGATGAAAGAGATACAATAGATTGTAATATTTCTTCAAGATGTTAAACCAGCTCACATCAACAACACTGAAAGTTTATAATCAGAGAGTTTAGCAGAAGTAAAATAAATCATTTTCCATGTTTGTAGGACTCACATGAAATACAGTATAATGGTATGATTGCATGTGTGCTGAAACAGCGAAGGACTGGTTACATGGTAGAAGGTTGAGTTTTACATCTTACATTTTTGGTATCAAGAAAAAGCAGATATTTTCTGACTGGATTAGTGTTCAATGTCTTCTTTTTTATTTTATTTCTCAGGTTATCTATTGATGTAATACTTGTGCATCATTCAAAAAGAAATTATGTCTTGAATCTTATTTTTTTATTGTTCAGATCTTTAATGGGATATTAGAGCACAGACAGAATTTGGGCAGTCATATTTATTATCTAATATTTCCTTTTGTCAGATCAAATTTAAAGTTCTAAGTCAGTTTGTATCAGGATGGTTTGTCAATGAAATCAAATCTAAGAAATAAAAAAATAGTTTAAGAAAACACAAAAGTGGAAGCTTGCTTGTTTGGTAAGTATTTTTCAGTTGCTTTTGTTATATATTATAAAGTTGTTATGTTATAAACATGAATATAAAATAAAAGTGTATCTGTCACCGAAACTTGCACTCGTAAATCAGACTGGATTTACGTTCAGCTCATGACACACAGCTCTCAAAGCCATAACCTCCCATTCACACTAAAGTTGAATGTGCAGTCTTTATCTATTCAACAGTTCCGTTGGGCCAGATCCACCTGTGCAGATTTGTTCTGTTGTTTCTTGTTCCACAGCGCCTCCATGCGGCCAGATTCACTCCTACATTGTCAAGCCAAGTCAGATTTATTGATAAAAGACATTTAAATACGACAAAGGTTGAACAAATTGCTGCACAAAATACAAAACCGAATTAAATAATTATTTCAACTGCAATGGAAAGAGGAGTAAATTAATGTCCACCTGTAAAAGTTTTCTTACACTCGTCTGAGATTTGGGGGATTGAAATGGTATCAGTCAGATGACAATGGTGTAAAGTAAATAAGTAGATTTATTCAAGAACTGTACTTAAGTGTCAGTTTTGGGTACTTGTGCTTTACTTGAGTTTTTCCATTTGATGCTACTTTAACTTCCACTCCACTGTTTCAGAGGGAAATGTTTTACTTTCTGCTTCACCACATATACTTGACAGGTTTAGTTACTTTTAACATGAAGATTTGATAACATAACAAGATTTTAAGATACCATTTTAAAAAAAATATTATACTCGTGGTTTCCAACCTGGTTGTCTTCAGACCTCTTACAAAAAGCAGTGTCAGGGTCACAGTACAGATGTCTGAGTTGTTAACAGCTCCACCAAATAGAGATTTTCCCCTCTAAACTTCTCACCTGGTTTCATTCAGTAAATGTCCAAATAACACAATATCTCACCATAAATCAAAGATGAGAAAAAAGTTAATTAACAGAAATCAGAACTTTGTTTTATCTGCTGTCCCTGGATATAAAACTGTATATAAAGTTGTTCAAACCAGCTCCACACAGCAGCAGCTACAGCAGTAACCTGATGCGTACACACTGATGCTTCAATATTAATAACCTAATGATGTCATATATAATAATATATCATTCAGAGGGACCAAACCACCACTATTACTTTAATACTTTAAGTGCATTTTGCTGCCAAAGCATATGTACTTTTCATGAAAGATTTTCTCCTGTAATGGAGTGTATTTAAATTACTCTATTAGTACTTTTACTTGAGTAAAGGATCTGGATACTTTTATCTGAAGTCAAAACATAGTTCTGGAGTCTGAAGTCCAAGATCACAGTTTATTTCATAGAAATGAATCCCTTGAAACACTGAATTTCCCATCACAAGGGGGCAGAGCATCCCTTACAGAAAAGCCTTACCAGGTCGTTAAGATAGTATCCGGATTTGAAAATGACCAACCAGCCTGATGACTTTTTCTTCCACACCCATCTCTACAATCTTATTCAACGTGCACAATGGCTTCTCTTTTTTTTTTTAACCACAACAAATCAATCTAATTAGAGGATGGTTTAATGACAAGCACATGCTTTTTGTTTTAAGAGCCATGTTTTACATCAAGCCTGCTGTAACACAGCTGACTGAAGGATAATTGGAAAGAGCTGAGGTGCATGTTTGCACTACTTGGTCTATATTTGGTACATTTAATGGTTGAATTTAAATTACAAAATTGATTATGTAAAATTACAGGCCATAGTAAATAAGGGCGTTAAAGCTGCCTTCCTCTCATCAGCACAAAGACAGCTTGACATATTAATCGAGACTAGCACTTGTCAACACCCTATCTGCTGCTGCTATAACCAGGATGTCTTCCATTTTAGGCCCACGCCCCTCATATTGTCACCAGTGACTGCTGAGAGCCCTGCAGCTGAGCAGGGCTCTAGTTACAACGCTGATGAAACTAGATGTTTATGTTGGCAGAAAAGCGTCTTGAAGCCCACCTGACTGGAAGTGATGATGTATATGATGAACTAGTGGCTCCCGGGCTATGTTTGCTATTCTTTGGCCTCCAGGCCCAGTGAAATGTGAATCTAATGAAATATAGATTATGTGTATGAAGAAACTTAACATGTTTAATCCTCATATTTAAGACATATTTAACCGATTTAGTAAGGCTATATAATACAACAGCCCCTCATTAAATCACATCTAAAGGTGTTAATGTTCAGCTGTTTAAGAGAAATACAGATTTCAATTTGTTTTGTTGGACACCGTATTGAACATTGTCATGTGATTTGTCTAAGTGTAATGACTGTTTTTTTTTCTCCTAATAATGATGCCTGTCTTGAAAAATCACACACTAATTTAAGACATGTTCAGTATTGGTAGGTTCAAAATTGTAACAAAGTATCGTTATCATGTTGAATCAAAATAGTTGAGTATGGCCCAACAGACAAACGAAACACCAGCTTCAAAGAGGGTCTTTTATGTCTACTAAAGGCCACCGTAGATTTTTGCTTGTAAGAGGTGGGTAAAGGTAATTAGTTGCAATCTGCAACCTGCACTCGATGCCAGTGAATCCTCCAAAAGCAACAAAAATGCTAAAATGGATTACCAAATATTTTTGGGCACCTGTCAATAAACCTGGGCAGCCTGCCCAAGTATATTTGACAATCCATTTCAGCATTTTATATCTATTTATTTTTCAACCCATCCGAGAGAACAAGGCAATCAACGTGATTGTGAAACACAAAGAGTTCAGAGGACACAAACTAGCCAAGACATGCGTGTCTTTCAAGATGGCCAGGGGGTCCCTGAGGCAGAAACACTGTTGTTGTTGTTTTTGTAATTTCATTTGATCAAAGTAGCTCTCAGAGGAAAAACTTTTTGAGACCCCTGGACTAAAGATTCAAAACAGGGGGAAACAGCAAGCCTCTGTCCAAAAGTACAAGATCTGCCTTAGCATTTGTGTAGCTCACTATTCAAGACACATTTAATTTGTTTACTGAAGTGTAAAACCATCCAAATCTGGTTATATTCTAGCAGTCCATTACTATACTGTACTTCATTACTTTAAGACATTTTGAAGTTGCCCTGCTACATACTGGTCAAGCTGTGTCCTAATCAGTGGGCATAATTGGTTTATAGAAATATCCTACATTTCTTAGCACACTGTCTGGTTTCTGAGAGGCTTGTACTAGACATTTGAAAGAGATCCTTTCATACACATGAAAATCATACAGAGTACCTTCATGTGATTCCACTAGAACTGCAAGGTCTGTTAAAGCATCTGATCTCCCCACATTATGAAAAATATTTCTTTTAAAACCTGGTGTTTATGTGGTTCATGTTTTTTTTTTTTTTTAAAGTAACAAACAATTTGAATACATTAAATAATATAAGTGAAATAAAAGAGAAGTTAAGACAGCCTTTTGCATTCTCTATTCACCTCTGATTATTTCCAAGTCAATTCGTAATATAAAAATACTGGCAGAAACAGCATTGTGTGTGACCGTCGGAGTGTACGCAAGTACCCACACATATTCAGGATATATATAGTATGTAGCCAAATACAATTCAGGTGTAATTATTTTTATTTACAGCTGTGCTTTTTCTGATGACCTGTCAACATGTCTTCTGCGACAAAGATCTGTCGTCATGGTGTTGTGGACAGCTGTGTCTGAACAATGGTGTGATCAATCACCCCGGAAAAAAAACTTTCATGCAGGGCAAAATCACTGACTGCAAGTCTTTGAAGTGAAAAAACTATTCAAAGGCAATGGCAGTTAGCATAGACAAATAATAATATTACAAAGTGGGGATTGTTAGACACAGTTTTCCCTCAGCTGCCACCACAAAACCAGCCTCAACCTTCCTCCTCAACCCAAAATCTTCTGGGTCTGTATTCTAGGAGCCAAGTGCTGGGTACAAACTGCCAGAGTGCCACCGTATCAGCTGTTCTCGCCTGCTACAGACAGAATTAGTAAGATAAATGCAGCCAGAGACAGAGGGGCCCAGCTGTTATCCAATAAGCGGGACTACAGGAACCTCTTTCCATCTTAGTGAATGGGAACACCAGAGAAATAACCAAGCTATTAAGACTTGGAGTTTTTGCGGAAACTAATTTAGACGAGCTGCTGGAGGTATTACAGTGGGAGAACATTGTCATTAACCTTTGGGAGGAGGAGGAACAAATCCCAAAACGATCCATGTGCTCACACCCAGTACATCAAATCAACAACCCTACAAGTATTTTTCTGTAAGGATAAAATGACTGATCAATAAATCATTACCTCATTTATGTGTGAATAGAAGAGATTTTCTGAGGGATTACAGAGAAAATATAACATTAGCAGATCCAAGTTGTGAATTTGTTTTCCCCACAATAAATATTAATGCTCCATATTTATTGCAAGACCCCAGAAAACTTTTGGGGCATAACTATTTGCTTCAGTATTAAATATCAGTATTTATTTCAGTGATTAAAGAAGAGAGCAAATCTTTGTGATTTAGTATGTGCCAGAGTCAGGTCTAACTGTACATGTGATTTTATACAAAATGAACAAAAGAGGAAAGACAAACTTTAGTATCTGAATAAAGTGTCAGGTCGCTGCTGGGGTTGAAACATCCCACCGATCTCTGCAGGGATTTAGCCGTCTGGGAACACAACACCGAGCTAAATGACTGAGGATTTGTTGTGTCATATATAGACCCACATCGGTGGCACCAAGTGAAGAAAGAGTGCAAATGAGTGCAGGAGGCCTTTAATCAGCCTCATAAATTCAATGTCAGGTGACAAAACAACCACCAGACCAGTGGTGCTTAAACCAGAGAGAAGAGCAAAGGGATGTGTGCTCTGTTAGTTTCATAAATTAAAAACAATAAAAGAGTATTTGGTTATTCCAAAGAGTTTATTGACTTTTATATAGTATTTAAAAAAAACATGTTTTGATGGTTTTGTCATGGTCTTGTATGAGATATAATGCAAAGTAATCGAGCTCATTTCTGTCAGGCTCCTCAATGAATAATAAACCCTTTTTTCTGTACCGTCAACCCAGGTATATGTGATAAATATACAGCTCTCGCTCTTTGACTAATATACCTTTGACTCGCAGCATAAGCATGGTACTAGCAAGCCAGAGTATCTGACTTTATGTTTAAGCACAGATGGAAAACTTAATCAAGTTAGTATTGACTCGCACAGGCATCATTACATTTCTCACTGCAATGACAGAAATACAAGTTTAAGTGGAAAGCATTCTAATTTATGGGGTAAATTTAATTTAGCTTCTACAGTGATACCGTTAAGCCCCATAATTCAGTTTTGTAAGGAGATTTTTGTTGTTTTTTAAACAATCATATATGAAAGCCATCCATGTTTAGGATTTTTTTGTTGTTGCCAGAAAAATAGTCAAGAGAATGCTCTCTTTTTTTTCTGTGTGGATCTATATCTCATAAGAGACACAGTACCTCATTTATTTGTTAGTGAAAATTTAATTTATTCAAGTTAAATAAAGCCATTGACCTTACTGTTATGTGTGTTACTTTATTACATTACAAAATTTAATACATTATAGTGTATTCCACTGAGGCGATTATCTTTGAAGCCACTTCTTCCAGGGTAAATATACTATATATGTACTGGTTGTTTTTTAGATAACTTTTTACAATGTTAACTTTCACAGATGGTAAAACAGTTTCTTGCTTATTAAAGCAATTATTCTTTTGAGAAGTTTTCTCAAAGGTTTTCTCGCTTTCTTGCTGAGAAATAATTAAAATACCACACTCATATGTCTGGTTAATATCATTGGGGGTGTCTTGCAGCCAAGAAGCAATTTGACACATAACCACTATAAAACCACAGCATTGTAAAGCCACAGTACATCCAAACAATTCAATGCAATTAGCAGATTCCCTCTACTGCTGAAAGTAGTAATTATAACGATAGCAAAGGAGGAAGTGATGCTGTTAGAGAGCGAGATAGAGCACATAAGGAGGAGGTCGGGGTGGATAGATGGGTTGACAAAACACTGGGCTCTAACACAGGAGAGAGACTGCTCATTTATTTTAAACTGATCATTAATGTTGTGTCTTTCATCCCTGGTCATAACCTTAGCCACATGTTTATCAGTGTAAGCATGATAACAAAGGTCCTCTAACCTTTACAAAGTACTCTTTAAATAATCTCAATCTAAACCTAACGAGTTATTTTTTTTGTGCCTAAAAATTATAGCATTACAAAAATAGGCCTATTTGTTTATCAGCAGTGATTTTTAACAGTTTATCTTCGGCTATTGGTTATTTAGGAAGGTAGAGCCAAACATCCTCGCCTACCATTTGGCAAGTTAGCTATTTCCCCCTGTTTCCTGTCTTCATGCTAAACCAAGCTAACTAGCTGCTAACGGTAGCCTCATTACTGGACTGAATTAAGAGTGGTATCAAACTTCTCATCCATGAAATTAAGACTAAGGAGGTCTTAAACAGACTTCTGCTGCACAGTTGCCACCCTATCCCCTCAGTGGGAGCCCAAAATGATTCCATCCGTCCTCATCAGCTCTAAGTGCCCATTTGAGACCTTCGTTATGACGCTGCACGTTCCTTACAGTCAGTTGCTGGAATCCATTTCGACCTGTTTGACATGCAGCGCGCAGTGAAGTTCTTCCAGAGGATCATATTGGATCTTGGATGACCCAGAGAAATTCCAGTCCAATTGGTTGCTGTGGCATTAATGATTAACGGTCCACTAGTGATGATGGGGTCTGCCTGGCTTGACCTTTCTACATGGCTGTATTTGCAGCAGAAGTAAGCACCAGGCTTTAGCATCATGATAGCCTTGCAGTGACCAAGCAGCTGCACCTTTATCCCCTGGCCTTAGCAGCTGAGGTGGAGGCCTGGGTCCAGAAACACAGTGTGGGGGAGGTGACAGCTGAACACAAAGAAAATGGTGCAAGATATGAGGCAGTCTTGGGCATTGTTTCAACCGGGAATAAACAGATGTGTCCCTTGAGGTATTAATCAGACCACATGTCTGAAATTAGGTGTAATGAATTCAAATAATTGTTTCCCATGTCTGAGTTAAAAACCTAAGTATTATAATCAAATAAAATCGGTTCCCTGGCTCGTACAATCTCTTCTTTTGTCTGACAAATGGTCATCCGGCTCCAATTTGAACCTACAAGAAAAGTAAAAACTGCATAACTTCCTGCTTGTCCCAGCTGCCCGTTTCAAACATGTTCCAACCTGGCATGCTTTAAATAACTGACTGTATTAAACTGAAATGATAAAGGACAAAGTGACATTTTAATTTCAGTTGGCACCTGGATAACTGTGCATATGGGAGCAGTAAATACAAATTTAAAATTTAAAATAGTTTGAATGCTAGGCTGCACCAAACTAATATTTCATCATAATGAGTTTAAAGAAATAATAGAATTTGCTCTGTAGTTAAATATAATTTTTTTTTAAGTTGATTATTTTATTGGTTTCACTCGAGCATTTGAGTAGACTGCTCAAGTTTTTATCAAGGTCTACAGCGTTATTTTTATATTGAAAAGAAAAGTTACATATTCATAATTTTAGGAATCAAAAGCAGTTATACACACAGAGACAGAGGTAGAGATTTCACAGTGCCCCGTCGCATCTAAAAAGTTGAATTTATTTCATTGACCCAGTTTAGTCAAAGCAAATTAAGACAGACAATCTTCATCTCAACAAGGAATTCTTAAAAAACTTTTTTTCAAAGCACAAGTGTCAACCGAGTGGCCAAATTATAATTACTTAATTAATTACATATTGTATTTGAACTTTAAATAGTCTTGACCTGGTCTTGACACATTATTCACTGATCGATGGACCAGTCCAGCATGGTCACTCTTACTGGCCATCCATCCAAGCCAGCCAGCTTGACCAGTAGACACCAGCTTGGCCTGACTGCGTGACCAGCTATATCAAGCTGACCAATTACACTGACAGACCAGCAAAACCAGCTTGTCCCCTCTAATAAACCAACTAGACCAGCATAGCACCAGCTAAAACCAGCTAAAACCAGCTACCATCTTAAGCTGCTTCCATAAGAAGCTATGACCTTCGTGAGGGAGTATCCTGAGTAATGGCACTTGAGCCACATCAGCACTTAAGTTACACACATTTTTGTGACCACAGGTCCAGATCGACCTGCAATTTATTTAGCAGATGGAGCACATCAAAATTTGTGTCCTATTTTTGTGGAACAGATGGACATAGCAGCAAGCAAATTCTGGTGAGTTGGGAGTGATGATTGTGTTGTTGAGGGCAAGAAATTTCTGCATTTTTTTTAATACGATGTAAGTGTGCACAATGTAATGTTGGAGAACCAAAGTGACATGGCACCACAGTTCAGGTGGTTTCCAACAAATATTTTCCCTCAGACGCCTCAGAACATCTACAGTTGAACTCTGGCTGAATTCACGGTGCACAACCAAGCCCATGTCCAAAAAAAACACCTAGTCGCGCTCCTGACTTGATGCGCCTTTAACAGTGTTGTTCTGCTCCTCTTGAAACACGGATGTAACTCAAAACACCTCGCCCAGCTCATTGCTTCATTGCTCTAGATTTTCAGAGGCATTTCTGTCTCCATTGCCAATTTCTCGAGGTTTGATACAAAATTTGCTGTGCATCCTCTGCTCATTTCCATGGAAAAAACTCCAATGTGCCTGAACCAGGAGTCTGAAAAACGTGACTCATTAGGTTGGTCATGGGACAAAACTTGGAATACTTACTCACAAAGTTTATAGGCTCCCCCTCCATCGTGCACATTGTGGCACTGTGCTCTGTTTGCAAGCAACAGGAGCAGTCTGGGAAACTTCTGAATCCCCTTTGTATAAACTAAAGTGATGAACAAATCAAAATCTGATTAGTAATAGCTGAAAAGACAGTGAATCATAAAGATTCCCACCCAACATGGGTGACTACAAAGTTTCATGGCAATTAATCAAATAGTTGTTGAGACATTTAACTCAAAACCACAAATGTCAACTTCATGGTGGTGCAAGTCATTGCAAAACATTATCTAGAGACCATGAATGTTATTTCCAAATTTCATGGCAATCCAGACGTTTCTGAGATAGTATTCTTCTATTTCAGTTTGGAGCAAAGTGATGGGCCGACGGAGCAACCAGTGCCACGCTACTAGTGTGTCTGAAAGGATAATTAATTAAATGGTATTTAACCTATAAATACATGTATAACTGTAGATACACACACACAAACTGATATAGCACTTTGTGAAGCCCCAAACTCTTTATAGTGTGCTACAAATAGAGCACTTGAGCGTTAGTGGAGCACTGCTGACGCATTTTCTGACTGGAGAGTGTCCAGGGACTACTGGGTCAGGAAAACCGGCCTCAGAGTGACAGAGAGACAGTTGGAGTGAGGACAGAAAGAGTTGGGAAGAGCACAGAGGGTGGCAGAGGGGGCTACAGTGTGAACAAGAGAGTGTGGGGGTGCGGAAAATAGTGCTACAATTTTTTGGAAAACCTTGTGGGTATCTGTCGATAGCAAGCCTGGATATCTTTGCCAACATGTTGGAGGTCTGGGATTGAATGTGGAGTCCCCCGTGGGGAGCAGTATGGGGAGGTAGGGACAGACGAGACATTTGAGTCGACGCAAACCTCACAGGGCAACAATCTTTGACGTCTGACCTTTGGCATCCTTTCCATCATATATAAAAGGCTATAAGAGTATTGTGCCATTACGTAACAGTGTGTGTTTGTGTGCAGTGTTATGATTATGATAATGATAACGATGGATATCACAATGTAAAGAAAACAATAGTAGACAAGATGGAATAATTCTCTCCAGGCTGTTCTGAGGAGAAACAAAAATATTAGAAAGATGAGGAAAAATATGAGTGAGTGAGTGAGTGAGTGAGTGAGTGAGTGAGTGAGTGAATCACCGTGTGAGTATGTGAGCGAGTGAACAACAACTGAGTGACCTTAAAAGGCCACTTGGTCGCGCTGGTGACTGAATGAGTAAGTAAAAGGGGGCCTCGGGGTTATCTCTGTGAAGTGCTGCTTTATTTATAGATCATCTCGAAAAAGAATCCCTGCCCCCTTGCTCCCCCCACCCCACCCTTTCATCATCCCTCCCCCATTTTCAATTAGCCCCTGATGGGTGGAGTAATGCAATCAGGAGTAAGTACAGCTCACCCGGAGCCTCCTCTCTCAGTCTGCCCCAGACTCCGCACAGGCACACACTCCTCAGACAGGAAGGTAAGACCCAACTCTGTTCAACTGCTCCACTATCCATCCACTCACTCGTCCATCCTTCCACCCATTCATTCTCTTCACTGGTCTTCACCCACCATGTCTTCCAACCTCCGGGACACTGCTGCTCACTGGTGTCCCGGCCTCCTCCTGTCCTCCTCCACACCCACCTTCGTGTTCTTCCTCTTTTCACCTGTACAGTGCCGTCACTGTTTAACTCCCTCTTCCATCACCTCCATTTCTTTAAATCTGTCTCAGGGACAGCCTGATTTTACTTCCATTATCTTTTTCCCTCCAAAAAGCCTCTGTTGACCCCTGTGAGCAGAGTTCATTTCTATCTATCCACCCTTCTCATCAACCTCAAACCTGCCTTCAGCAAAGCAGCTTGCTATTAGAAGAGTTGTGCCTTCTACTTCTTCTATGAGCAGTCTGCTCTGTTCTCTTGCTTTATGTGGCCTTACAGCATTTGATGCACAAACCAAACGATTTGAAATGTTCCTGAATAGTCTTCTCTGGACGTCTGGAGTGATACAGTAGCTTGTAGTTTTACATCTCATGAGGGATGTACTTTTTACAATTTTGTTTACTGAAAAAGTAAACTGTAATTCAGGATTTATTGTGAACATTTTCAAATTAGATCCGGAAGTAATTGAATATTGAATTCTATTATCCACTTACAAGGCTATGTTTGGTGTCTCGTGTACTTATTCCATTGGCAAGGAATTCGCCAGAGTGGTTGCTTTAGAAAAGTCGTCTTTCTGTCGAAGATAGTACTGATTTATGGTTTGCATTTCTTTAGATAGTTGGGGAACATTTTAAAAACAACTTTGTACATCTTAAGAACATTTGAAAGTACAAATACAAAGATGTAAATTGTTTTTCTCTAAGCCTTCAACGGCAGATTTATAAAATGGCAAAATGGCTTTTCTCGGTTTGTGAACTTCCAAACAAAACTGTAAATTTTAATAAAACAATCCATTTTTAATGCAATGCATGCAAAGAAAGTTGATTGTCTTTGTGCAAACACTATTAGATTTGCATGGGAACTATTGATGTTGTAGCTCACTTTGACTCGCAGAGGGGTAGCTTCAAAGAAGCTGCCAGAAACTGGGAAACAGCTGCATGCCATGTCGGAATAGCTGGAGGTTTTATTTGAGGCAGTTCAGATTATCCTTGTTTTATTTTTAGGAGTCAGATAAATCCGTATATAAGCTAGGTGAGTCATGGTGGGAGCAATAGACAATGAGGGAATGTTAGAGGGGTGGGGAAGGCTTCGAGCAGAAAGGACAGGGCAGATTAAAACACCTCAAATTGAGCCAGATAAAAAAGATCATAACCCCTTAAATGTCAGGAACATCACAGATCACTCACAGATCTCATTATGGACTAATATGGGAGTACACGGTGATCAGAAATAGAAGAAGGGGCAGGAGTTCTGACAGTCTGAGCAGATTAAGGGAAAAACAACCGAGGAGAGCAACTCGATTAAAAACAGAAATGCATGAAATTATGAAAAGCAGAAAAGAATGGAACGTCAAGTGGGAGGCAAAGTATGCGTGAGTTTTACTTTTTATTATTCTATAACCTCCTTATATCGTAAAAGCTTAGCTGATGAAACAATGGACAAACAGTCACATAGAAATTAGTTAAGTTAAAAATCTTTATGTCATATCAAACACTACTGGACAATCTTCCTCCCTGTTTTTGACAATACTGTATAATCTCTTTATCACTCACAATAAATAGCCCCGACTATCCTTGGTCGTCAGAGAGTATGAGTATTTAGACACAGGTGGGACAACAGAGGTCTTAACAAGCCGCCACAAGCAGCTGCAGATTGGGAGTAGTCATTATTAGGAGTGTCATTCAAACCCCCTCCCCCCCAGACACACACACACACACACACACACACACACACACATTCACAAGGGATACTATGATCTGGTGCTGACAGCTGGAGGTGAGGTGATGGATGGGTCAGTGTACAGCAGCATAGTGTGCGTCGGTATGCAATGGGGCAAAAGTTGAGTGTCTCTAAGCAGGGCTGACAGGAGTTATTTATATCCTCCTCATCTGTCACCTTCCACTCCTGACGCACTGAGCAAAATGAAAGGCGCCTGAGAGATGAGAGAGGTGGATGATAGGGGAAAGCGCACCACGAAAAAACTCTGTACCTTCTAATGTGAAGCATCCTGATGCTTGATGACAAAACTGTCTTAAAAAAACGGACTTAATCTGTACGTAAATCCATAAAACTTACTTTTGACAGTTTCATTTGACCTCACTCTTTTGCTCGATCTCCGTCTTTCCCTCTGTCTCTCAGGTGAGTGACCCTGGGTCAAAATGACCGAGCGCTACGACTGCCACTACTGCAAAGAGTCCCTGTTTGGGAAGAAGTACGTTCTGCGAGAGGACAATCCCTACTGTGTGAAATGTTACGAGAGCCTGTACTCCAACACCTGTGAGGAGTGCAAGAAGCCCATTGGCTGCAACACCAGGGTAAGAGGCATGCAAAAAAAAAACAATTGTATAAGTACTGACATATGTCTGTACCTTTCTGTGTTTCTCTGTTGTGAACAAGTCAGCCTAACTGTCCAACTGATGCCCCTGTAGGATCTGTCCTACAAGGACCGTCACTGGCATGAGGACTGTTTCAAGTGCTTCCAGTGCAAGCGCTCCCTGGTGGACAAGCCCTTCTCTACCAAGGATGAGCAGCTCCTTTGCACTGAGTGCTACTCTAATGAGTACTCCTCCAAGTGCCACGAGTGCAAGAAAACCATCATGCCAGGTAGAAACAAAACATAGAAATATACCAACACAACAGAAAGCGAATTCCAACCTGCTCTGCAAAAACATTTCTTATTATCAATTTAAAATTGAACATGACATAAATATACAGTCTCCTCTCTGAATACAAAGCTCTCATTTTTAAAAGACATTTTAGTTTTTAGTAGTTTAGTCTCCAAACAATTTTATTCATTTTTGCAACACTGAAGGAGCAGTTCTAGCTCTGACCATTAGGAAATCTATTTCTTCAGATGATGCATGACACAGGAATAAACACAAATCAAGTTATTTTCCCAAATTGTACTTATTATTCTAAAACAAATGTTTTCTGTATCTTGACTCAAAACTGCATATTTTTGTTTTTATTCTAATTCTGTGTTATTAGTGGTTCTCTGCATTTCTTTAGCACCATCCATTCTGTTACTTTCCAATTTTCCTAAGGCTCCAGGAAGATGGAGCACAAGGGGAACAGCTGGCATGAGACCTGCTTTACCTGCCAGAGATGCCAGCAGCCCATCGGCACCAAGAGCTTCATCCCCAAGGACAACCATAACTTCTGCGTGCCCTGCTATGAGAAGCAGTTTGCCATGCAGTGTGTGCACTGCAAGAAGGTAGGACACCCACATCCATGTAATCTCACTGATTTTCAAAGTAGCACTTAATTATTCTCCATCTTCTCTCAAAGAACTACAATAATATGTGTATGTGCAATAAAAAGTGACAATATGACGCTCCTGCTCGCTGCGTTTAGCCCATCACCACCGGCGGGGTGACCTACCGTGACCAGCCCTGGCACAAGGACTGCTTCCTGTGCACTAGCTGCAAGCAGCAGCTGTCTGGCCAGAGGTTTACCTCAAGAGATGACTTTGCATATTGTCTCAACTGCTTCTGCAACCTTTATGCTAAGAAGTGTGCCTCCTGCACCACCCCAATTAGCGGTAATAACTGATTATTGGTCTCACTGCATCTAAAAAGTTTAGTTTATAAGAGGTTTCTCAGTTGTATTGACTGGATCTTCATTCTTAGGTCTCGGGGGAAGCAAGTATATTTCCTTTGAGGAGCGCCAGTGGCACAATGACTGCTTCAACTGCAAGAAGTGCTCCGTGTCCCTGGTGGGACGCGGCTTCCTCACCGAACGCGATGACATCCTGTGCCCAGAGTGCGGCAAGGACATCTAATTCACGACGGATACATCTGACGGGATGGCCGCGTTATGATCAAGGAATAACAAACACACAATAAATACTGTCGGAGCAGAGAGCATAGCATCCATACCATCATTACTACCCAGCATTACTATGAATATACAGTGTTTGACTCTATGAAATACAAACTACTAACAGTGTTATTTTAATTTAGAAAGTTTTTTCAAGTTTAATGTTCACTCTTTGAGAAAGAGTTATTACTAATAAAATAACTGGTGGCATGAATGTAGAGAATTTTGCTTATGAAACAAAAAACGTGTGAAGCCGTATGGAGCATCCTGAAATAAATCTACAATATTAATCACACCATCAGCTTTGAAGTGTGATAGTAATTACTGCTTTGTGCATGGAATTAGTTTGAGTTTTTTTGAATGATTTCTGCTATAGCCACTTAAATATTGCATCTATATTTGTATGAATCCTATTTTTAGTTCATGAAATCACATACATTTCAGAATTGCTTATATGAAAAAAGGGTTTCTATTGATATGTTTTGGCCAGAAACTGCAAACAAATGTAAACACACAAGTTAATTGTTAATTGGTTAATTGGTTGTAACAGGCTTTTAGATTTCCTTAATATATTTGGAATAATGTTAAGTTTAAGAGTATATTACACACTGTATGTTACAGTACCTGTATATCAAACATGGGCAACATAGCTGCTGACTTTTCTATAGTAATTAAATCAACAATTGTGATTCATTGTATTGAGAATTTATTTAAAAAAAAATTGTGGTAAAAACAATAATATTGTTTCAAAATGCATGTTCATGTGTGTTTTTGATGAACTCTGTCAACATCAAAGACACTAACTGCAAAGTCAATTTATCCACAGCAATAAATATACTTCAAAAAGACTGTATTTATGGTTTAGTCCAGAATCATTTTATGATTAAAAGATGACATTCAAATACATGAATATAAGTTATTCACTTCCTGTGTCAAAATGGCTGTTCAACAATGGAACATGATGAAAGTGTATGAATTTAGCTCAATGTCATGTACAATACATGTACCATATCACACCATATTAATATTTTAAAAACCCTGAACTTGTGAAATAGCATTGAATAAATCCAGATCTCAGAAGAATGGAAAACAAAAACTATGAATAATCACAGATTACCATATGACACCTACTACCAGTTCAAAATGTTTAGTGTACACAAACTTATAAAATGTTATGTTCAGCATAATTTGTGGTTTAAAATCCTTTACAATACGAGGTGTGGTTTAAAAACGTTCAAAGACTACGCCTTAAACAACCAAAACCAGTACCTGATTTAAATCTGGCTGCCGTCGCCTTTAAAGTAGTTCCCTTGAGCAGTGATAAGCCCGCTTTATCGCTACTGCCATGCTCCGAACGCTCTCCGAGTCCCTTTAAGCATCTCAAGCATCATCTAGGATTCATATCAAAAAGGTGACCCTTCTAGCTTGAACTTCATTTTCATGTCATCGTAGTTTACAGCAAATGTTCCCCCCTCCCCTCTCCACGCGCCTCAGGACGTCACGGTACAACTTGACGTTGAGAGTCTACCGCTGGAAGGCGAAGGAACAGTCTCTGAACCTTCTGATCACACCTCGAACACCACATGAAAAGAACGGTCTCATGACGTGTCTACATTTCCTCTTGGGTGTGTCCGTCAGTATCACAGAATGAAATCCTGTAGCACGCGTTTGAAAATTAAAATACAGACAAGACACTGACCTGCTCATCAAGTACGTTTTTTACCAAAAGCAACCTGTGCACAGAAACAGAATATTATCAGCCATAATGTTGGAAGCCAAAAGTCATCTCAATCATTTTGCCCTCTGAAAAGTCTCCATGTGAGGGAGTTTGCGCTGCTGCTCGGTGATGGTAAGGGCACTTTAGGTTGTGGAAACAAACGTGGAAACTCATAACTTCAAAAGCAGAATAATGTCCTGAGCATCACCCCATCGAGTCGGCTCTCAGATCTAAACGAGAACAGAGAGGTGGCCTTGACACGCAGCTAGAAGGGTTCCCACCTCTTACTCACATTACATCAATTAGAGGGAGAACAGTGATGGGGACAGCCGAGGTCGTGAGCACCACCATAACAGGGACAGAAAGGGGGGGGGGGGGGTGTCCATCAGTCTCTGAGCTCCCATCAGGTCTGCATGAGCAGTGGTCAGAGGTCAGGGCCATGTAACATGCTGGATCTTTTTCTTCACTTCTGGAGACTGCAGTGCATCCTGAAGAGATGGGAAAAAAAATAATCAATACAGCATATAATGCAATGTGTTATTGGTCCAAAGGCATCAAATACATTAAATATTGATTCGATTAATAAGAATTTTGTTACCATGACTTTTTTTCTTTTTTTTTCTCCAATGGAAATTGAAATTTTGGGCATTCCATGATTTACACATAGTTTCATTGATGTTGTGTCAAAATCTATTAAATTAAAGGAGTGCGTAATACAGTGAATTATTAGAGTATGTTGCCAACCCTCTCTCTTAAATCATTTTAATTTAAACATATATTACCTATTAAGAATCACATGTCCCGTTAAAGTGTTATAATCTCTTGTGCTCATAAGATTTCCATCTCTAATTAGAAAATCAGCCTCTAATATGTAAGCAACAAGACACAATATGGACACTCGCTGACTCGTTTGCTGTAAGAGAAAGTAACTGAGAGGACATAGCAAAGAGTTCCTACCGAGTCGTTTGCTTCTCGTTTGAGGTTTGTTGTGTCGCTGCTGTGATGAACGGACGGGGAAGAAGAAGACGTGTTGCCTGACAGTTTGCGGATGGGGTTGGATAGATTCGCAGCTGGAGGAGGTTTTAACCTGTCGTTGATTCCTGGTGACTCCGTGGCTCCCTCTGGTTTCTTCACTTTCAGTGGCCCGGAGTGAGAGGAACTCCCATCAAACACGATTAGAGGCCTTTTCCTGTTGTGGTCATTATTGGAGCTGGAAATGAGCAAACATTAATAATCAGCTGCTGCTGCTGAAATTAATTTAACCAATTTCAGATTGATGGCTGTATTTCTGTGCAGGTATGCAGCAAGACGGTTGGCCGAGTTGTGGCATGTTGTGTTGGATACAGAGGGGCAGGAGATGCCGATCTATCCACGAATCACCTGCTTGCTCTGAGCAGGTCAACAACGTAAAACATAAACTTCCCTAAAACAATAGAAACACTGAATCTGGACATGGCTTGATACTGATGTTGAATCCATAGGTAGCTTGGCCTTTAGACCTGTTGTCTGAATTGTGCCTGTCATTTGATTGGATCTCAATATGAAGATTAGTTAGTTAGATTAGTTCGACTTGTCAACAAACAAGCTGCTGTTTTCTTTTCCATTACCAAGTGAACGCTATTGCTTCTGCCTGCTTCTTATTATCTCCTCCAACGAGCTTCTATTTTCAGTGTGTTTTGCTTGTTTGTGTGTTTGTCAGCAGGATTATTGAACTTTGTAGGAGGGTGTAGCTCGGGAAAAGAAAGAACCCATTATATTTTGTAGCGGATCCAAATCCCAGCGGCAGATCCACAAGTTATTTTTCACTTTCATTAACATGTCTAGATAAGTTAGTTGGCCAACTAAATGTTAAATTGTTAAACTGTACAATAACTCACCTCTGGCAAAATCCATCACATAACAATAACACTGTTGACTGTGTTTCTTGGTTGTTTGTATATAATATATATAGATATATACTGCACTGTATATACTGTATATACTGTGCATTTTATATTTTTTTTACTGCTATTTTATTGCTTTTCTATTATTCTATTATTATCTTATTGCTTCTGTATGCTGCTGTAGCGAAAAAAAAATTCCCCCCGGGGATTAATAAAGTAACTACCTAACCTAACCTAACCTACCTAACCTACCTAACCTAACCTACCTAACCTAAAACCCAGACGATGGTAATCATATTAATTTGTGACAAATCATAAGCAATTCTAGAAATACAATAACTCCATATAACAATCCACATCCCTGCCTGTTTTTCTTTTCCCCCCTAAATGTCCGGAGAGCTTAGTGGACAGTTATTTGATTAAAAACGATGCATTATAACATGTTTTTTTGGACTACAATCATTGCGATATTTGTTTAAAAATTGCACCAACCGCCATGAAATGAATAATCATCAACCATAAGACTAAATCTAAGCTTTTAATGCAAAAAAAACCAACCAAAAAAACACTTTGGTGCTGCACTCAAGTGTTATAATAGTACAGAACACCTTGATTACTCTTTTTAATTTCAACATTGAACTTTGGTTCAGGGGGGGGGGGGGGTCTCCTTTAAAAACGATGCGTTTTAATGGTTTCTTTATGGCTTTGGGAGAAAAGTAAACATTAATTTGAGGAATACAGTGAGCTCCGTGCGTGAGGGCGGACAGGTGTCTGACCTGAGACCGGCCGGCGTCGCTCTCCCCCGGCTCCTCTCCATCCTCCTCCCCCAGCGGCTGTTGGGTAAATTCCTCTGCGGCAGCGGGATGACATGCCGGAGGTAGAGCTCCGTGATCCGGTCTCTGCTCCCGCAGTCTCTGGTGCTGACATTTTTCTGAAATTCAGAAGAACAACAACAACAAAAATGAACTCCGTCTGAGGAAACAACACAGCTTGCCCCCACCCCACCCCACCCCACCCCCTCCTCCACCCTTAAGCTGCCATGCTCACATTTAACGGCACTCATCACGTTTCTCTCCCGCATTGACTCACCTCACTTAAAATGAGCTGCATGAAGTCTTGAGACAACAGCTCGGGGTGCAGTAACAGGTCCACGTCCGAAGCATTAACAGCCTTCCCATTTTGACCTGAGGAAGTCGCCATGTTTGCTGATGTTCTTCTTCGACTCTCCTGGCAAACAACAAACCAACGTTACAATGTGCACGTCGCCACCTACTGTACCGGAAATGTAACAGCATGACTTTAGATAGGTGGGGTTTTTTTTATATTCTTATTTTTTTTGCACATTTAGTCTTATTACTTTGCACAATATAAAATGAATCTCTATGCTTGGTGCCGTTATTCCAGATTTCCTGCTAAAATGCCATTATTCCCAGATGAATTAGTGATTTTGCTTCTGGTCTCCCAAAACCAATTTATGAAATGTCCCTATCATTTTTAGTCAGTGTGCTTTTAATGAGTTTATCTGCAACCTCAATTCTCTCTATTCCAACATGTGCTGATATTGGCAGCTATTCTTTTCTTTGTTGAGGTTTTTATGGCAGTCGGCGTCCCCAAAGCACCATTACTGCCTCCCTCTGGTCTTAGGCTTCAGCAAGGTCCATTGTTTTTAATATAATTTGTCAAAAACAAATGCACATACTTTTTCAAATTGTACTAAACTAAATGACTTTTCTGAAACATCGTGTTGGGTTGATGTTTTTTGGACTTTACTTCTGTTTTAATTGAAGTTTGAAATTAATGTCAAACATGTGATAATATTTGATCTTACGTTTGTAAAGACTTATCTCAAACAGTCATGCAGCTCTCAGTCATGTCGTGTAAGTGAGGAAGACCCTGCTGATTTATCTGTTCGTGGACACATACATGTACAAACACAAATATGTACATGTACATGTACAAATATCCACACTATTCAACAGTTAAACCTTAAGAAACCATTCAGATGCAGAGAACCTTTTCTGCTCAAGCTGCCAGTAAAACAATTTGGATTCACATCCTTATCAGATGGAGGAACTGAATTCCAAAAACATTGTGTTTGTTAATGATCAATGAATGAAACTCAGTTGAGAATTCAGAATAAACATACAGTTAAAGTTCCAAATTTAAATGACAGCTTTCTATAATCCAGAGCCAAGTCCTGGCATCTGAGCATGTCAGAGGATGGCTGCCTGAGAGGACAAGATAGTCCTCTCCTCTGAGGTCAGAGCAATTCAACAACTAGTTGGATCCAGCTCCAAGTTAAGTGATTAGGTTTGGACTGTAATGCAATGCAATAACAAGCATGAGCTCTAAATTAAGGTAAGAATTTTGTAGCTCAGCTAACACAAGTTGCTGCATGTGTAAAAGTACCGCAGGGCCCAGTTTAGTATTTTCTTTAGATCATAAATGTTTGCTTTTATTGTTAAGATTCCTTGTTTATCATACAGTTTTTCTGAATAACTGAATAAATATAATATATATATAAATATTTGCTGAAGTTTTGCACCTTTTTTACATTAATAATTTTTTTTTTTTTTTTTTTAAACAACAACACTAGACTGACAGCTTTTACAAAATATGGAAAATTGAAAGCTTTTTTTTTTTTCCTTGCTCTCAATTTAAAGGAAACCTTGTAAGTTTTTCTTTCAATCGTGTGGAAATTCAATGTCATTGTGTGTCCCCATGAATAAAAACTATAGTTCCCTTTTTACCTTTTAAGATCAGTGTGGAGGGATGAAAGTTAGCAAAAGTTAACAGCGACATAGCTGACATGTAAATCACAACACCTCTATTGAACATTTAATCAGCACTATTTGTTTTCCATATTTCCGAAACTAGATAAGTCAACACGTCGGGTTCGGGGGTCTCCGGATCGCATCTCTGCTGTTTGCAGATGATGTGGTCCTGTTGGCCTCTTTGGTGGCCGGGCTCAGCCTTAGGGATAGGGTAAGGAGTTCGGACATCAGGAGGGATCTCGGAGTTGAGGCGCTACTCCTTCGCGTCGAAAGGAGACAGCTGGGGTGGTTCGGGCATCTGATCAGGATGCCTCCTGGGCGCCTCCTTCTGGAGGTTTTCCGGGCACGCCTAACTGGCAGGAGACCCCGGGGAAGACCCAGGACACACTGGAGAGATTATATCTCCCGGCTGGCCTGGGAACGCCTCGGGATCCCCCCCAGCATGAGCTGGAAAGTGTTGCGGGGGAGAGGGAAGTCTGGGTCAGCTTGCTTGGCCTGCTGCCACCGCGACCCGAACCCGGTAAGCGGAAGATGATGGATGGATGGATGGATGGATGGAAGTCAACACAGAAAATATATATTTAATTATAATTTTATTTCATGCTTGATATCATCCCTGAGTCATGAGTGTACGATAAAAAGCAGTAAACAGTGCAGGTGCACTGTTAAACTGTTAATAAGAGCACTAGAGGGGAGTTAAGTTATGAAACTGTTTTGATGATCAATTAATCAATTCTGTCATTTTTCAAATAAAAGATCAAAACATCAGCATATTTATGTGTGTGCTCTAGAAGGAGTTGTTGCCTTTTTTTTTGTTTTTTTTCCCCTTTTTTTTCCTTGTATGACATCAAATTAAACATCTAACTATTCAGGAGCTTGGAAACTCTGACTGGTCCATCTGTTGATAATTTCCTGACTCAAATAATTAATCAATTAAGAGTAGATCATTGGTCAATCATCTTTAAATTCATGAATTACTGATTAGAATAATCAGTGATTGCTGATGACAATTGAAGTAGTTGAGCAAGCTCTGTAAATCATTTTTGTGTTGTTTTAATGTTTTAAGAATTTGGATGATATTTCCTATCCAGTCTGCTTCTTGTAAATATTTTCTGACTTGTTTAGTGATTCCAACTGAAAAAAAAAATGAATGAATGAAGTGAAACAACATATCTTTTCAGTTTGATAATGACAAAGAGAATTGAGGGGGAAGTGGAGCTAACTTAATTTGCAAAGATCAGCACCACTTTTCTGTTTATGCTGCACAGCAGGATAACCTCTGTTTGGTTAGCTGATGCTGCCAGTACCACTAATACTAGTATTTTAACATTTATCTTAAATGAATGTAGTAAGAATTCAATCATATTTAAATGCTACATTTATTTAATGTTACACACAGCATGTTCACTTCGATTGCTCATTCATGTTGTGTTTCTTGAAGAAAACACTTTTTATGCATGCTTCAGTCTTCAAATGCGATATTCATGTGGTGTGTACGCCTTTAGTATCCCAGAACCTATATCCATAATGTACCCGTGTCCTTTATGCACACTGCACATCAAGTGGAGAACACGTTTTTCATCCAAGCACTCCATCGTAACTTCATTTCAAAACTGCATTTATTTACCTGGTTTCATCTTTTATGAAATGATAATGCATTCGAGTAAACATTCACACTGCAGTAAAGAAAAAATGTCTTTGTCGAAAACACTGATGGATCAAAATAGCAGTTTCAACTGACAAAAGATCGAGTTTCTACACAAACTCCATTAAATATATTTGTTAAAAAGCTGTCCGACTTTCATCTGGCATCACTGAATATTAATACTGTATGATTTCTTTTCTGAAACTTGACAAGTTACTGACCACAGAATTATTATCATCACGACACCTCAGCTGTTACAGACTGGATGTTACGGACAAGAGTACATTTCACTGTTTTGGCTGACTGGGATATTTAAGAACGGCCGACCCTGTGGCTACATTAGCCGCACTGGGTGCTACAAAGGGAGAGACTAGGGTGAAGGAACCAAAAGGATTTGGAAGTTGGGCTTTAGAAGCCTCTCAGGGCTCAAAAACTCAGCATCCTCGATTTTCAAATCTGTCCCTTCAGTTGACAACATTTACCATTAACACTAAATCGACATCCACATAAAAAGTGTCAAAAATTTCCTTTAATTCAACAAGTATATTTTCAGACTGAACATTCATTATTTTATGAAAACAGCAGAGGAAATAATCTCACCACGAGGCGAGTAGTTTTTCTGAACCTTTTGAGTGTTTGACATGACCTTCCTCAGCAGATGGAGCCATGGAGCTGAAAACATGAGATTTTTCTGAGGACTTTGTGGACATGCTGGCTTCAGTTCAGAGTGAATGTTTCTTTTTTTGGTGGTATAAGTTTTTCAAGAAGAAGAATATTATTTCAAAGTGAACTTTAGTCCCATTTGATTGCTTATTTTGAGAACAACTGAGTTAAAAACAGCTGAGAGCAGTGTCAACAATGGATCAAACCGGTCCTCCTTGTTTCACACCGCTGACTGTGTCTCGCTGCACACATAAATGTTGCTGGGCCTCACTCTTCTGTGGCTCCTGCCCGGCACTCTGGGACACAGTCTGCAGCTTTTGGGAATGAACTCCTGACAGGCCTCCCTGAACTTCCTGATCCTCCAGCAGTAGATGACGGGGTTGAAGACTGTCTTCAGGTAGCTGAGCCACAGAGCTCCTATGCTGATTGGGTAGAAGACCGAGCTGTAGTAAAACTGTCGGCTGAACACGGCCAGCAGGCTGACCACCGTATGAGGCAGCCAGCACACCGAGAAACCCACAAAGAGGATGAGGATGGTGGTGAAGGCTCTGGTCTTAAAGCTCATGTCCACCTTGATCTGAGGTGGCCGCTGCAGCCCGGTCATTCTCATTTTGCTGACTTGGTTGAGGGCTGGCAGGCAGGAATGCTCGCTGGTGTGGTTGTGGATGCGCAGGGTGTTGCGGCGCACCGTGTTCAGGATGCACATGTATGAGTAGAGCATGACTGCAAACGGTACAAAGAATACTGCTACTGCCAACAGCACTGTATATCCACGGTCTGCCAGAGACTCACTGTACCCCAGCACACACTGCGGCGCCCAGGCGCCCCCAATCCCTGCTGCACCTGTCCTCCACCCGACAACAGAGGGCAGCGACACACACAGGCTCAACACCCACGAACCTGCTATCAACAGTTTGGCTCTGTGTGGGGTCAGCTTGTCCTGCCGCTGCACAATGATGAGGAAACGGTCCACGCTGATGATGAGGAGGATGGACACGCCCTCCAGGACAAACAGCCAGTACAGCATGATGGAGGCCCGGCAGAACCCGCTGCCAAAGGTCCAGTCAGCAGTGGCCACGGTGACTGCAGTGAAGGGCATGCAGAGCAGAGACAGCATGATGTCAGAAAAGGCCAACGTGGCAAGGAGGAGATTGATAGCAGAACGCATGGCAGGCTTCTGGTAAACAATCAGGCACACGATTGCGTTGCCAAGGAAACCAATGGTGATCATAAAGATCATTATGGCTGCCAGGGTCACGCGCAGAGTGACTGATATGAGAGGAGTGGCGGCTTCTGACGGGAGGCTTTCTGCTGCTTCCTCCGAGTTGTCCGGCTCCATGAAGACACACTCCGCCAGCAGGCTTTCGTTACAAAAAGCCATAGCAGATATTATCAAGGGATATCAGCCTGGGAGGAAGTGAACATGTTTGACTATTGTTGCGGTGTAACACATTAAGCTGTCCTCCGGCAAGTGAGGTTCCATGGCAATACCTGAGTAAAAAAACACAAGAACATCCACGTGAGGAAATCAAATAAATAAACAGTAAATTAGCAGTCAAAATAAATTACATCAAATCAGGTTTTTATTGATATAGCACCTTGCAATAGAAGGTGCTTCATAATAAAATTTAAATAAAACAATGTTTAGGACAGATAAAACAATAAATAAAATTAATAGGAAATATAAAATAACTGACATGACAGAATAAAAAAATACATACGAGTTCCTACATGACAAGGTCTACATTTAATGTTTTTAGTGGATGTCGACATGAATCAACATGTCTGTCTCTTTAAAAGCTGTGATTACAACTATAGAAAAAAACTGATGTCTCATCAGATAGTCAGAGGAGTTGAGCTGCTCGCACATCTATTAGTCAGTAATATTTGTAAATATGAATCAGTGAGAGGAGGACTGACGTCCACATGATACTGAAGGAGTTATATAAGCCACAAGACCGACCCAGAGACATTTGAGTTACAGTCAGAGGTCTAAGATGTGATGCTCTCTGGCCTCCATGAGGTTGATGATTAACAAACGAGCTGTAATGTTTCACGTGTGTACAGAAATACACACATTTACACCCAGTTTGTAGTCAGCTATGAGCTGAGCAGAAGCTCAAGCTTCGTTAATACTTCAGGTGGTGGTGATGCAGCCTTGATAAAACAGCAGCCTCGTCAGGATTGACACAGCACATGTCTGTTGCTATGGTTTTCACTTCCTGCTCCGGATGGTACCGGAGCTCAGTGTTAAGCTCAAGTGTCAACAATGTGATGAGGTCATTTATGGTGTTCAGGGCCGAGACACAGTCCTCCAGCGGTTAGCAGCTGGGTGACGAGAAAGACTGCGTAAGGAGGCATCATCCCCTGTGTCTGACGGGGTGTTCACTTACAGTATTAGATCTAATCAGCCTTTTTCACAGCATTTTCACTCGTCACAGTAGTAGGCGTTACTAAAAGCAATGCTTTCCGCTCTGTTCAAGTGTCCCTGGAAGCCATCACAGCGAGCCAGCATGCACAATACGAAGGTTTACATCAGCATGATAACCTGTTTTTAACAAGAATGATGTATGGCTTCAGTCAACTGAACTGCGAATTGAGTCTTATTCGCTATAATATCTATAATATGTTGACTATCCCAATCAAAACATGCTGTCAATCAATGTTTACATGTTTGGTTCACACAAACAGGTATAAAGGAAACGACGCCTTCGGTGACTGTAGCTACATTCTGCCACAAAAACCTCTCATAAGCCACTGCACAGTGTTGCTGCCTGTTGCCATGGCAACAGGGTCACCAGTTCCATGGCAACAAGCAGCCGGTACTCTCATCCCTTGTATAAGTGTCTATGGCAAAATCTTTTTCATACGACAGGATGTACCAAAGGACTTTAATTTCAGAGCTTAATCTCACAGTCAGACCACCACTTCAAAATGGTTTTAAAGGAAACCACAGACTCACTGACAGGTGAGGGAGAACGAGAGAAGTATTTCTGTCTTAAAAGGGGGTCTTTCCTGATTATCATTTTAAGAGAGGTCAGTCAAGGTGAGTGTTTATTAGGTCACATGTAGAAAACAAATTAGCTTGGAAGTGGGAAAAACAGCAAAGTGTGGAGTATCCATTCATGATCATGTCGCCTTCAAGACAATAATATGGTGTAAAATGTCAAAGCCTTTACGTGCACCGAATGCTCTTTGAAAAATCAGTGTAGGCTCGGTAAAAGATGATGTTGAGCTGAGTGTTTTTTACTCAGACATACTGGTGTGAAATAATAAAAAAAAAGAGATGAAAGATAGATTGAAATGTCTTCCTTGATTTCAGAACATTATTGTGGTTTTCAGCTGCTCCAAACATGGCTGGTGTTTACCGTTTGTCACTGTAGTATTATATTACCCCTTAACCTCATTTTCCCTTCGCTGATAATTCAGTGCTTTCATCCGTGTTTCTTTTTCTTTTTTTTTTTCCATCTCTCCATCGCCGCTGTACAGCCCGCACTGGACTCCCATTCAGGCTCACACCTGTATTTATCACAGCCCGCGCTCCCAACCTTTCTGCATCCAAACGAGTCACAACTATGTCAGTGTAAAATTTCCGATTCTGACATCAAAGACGAAATGCCTGTTTTTTGTTTGTTTTTGTTTTTGGAGGGGGGGGGGGTCTCATCTTCGAGTGAGGGATTAAATCAATCCATCTTTACGCATTAACCAGACATGAACACGCTCACCTTGGTGGTTACCGGGCTTCTTCGCTCGTCACTGGTCGGGGCCACTCAGCTCGGTGACCGCGTCTCTCCTGCTGAGCTTCTCCCGAAAATATCCCACTTTGAACATTTCACTGGCGTATCGATCGCCATCGTGCCGCCCGCGGATGATGCCGCTGACGCTGGAGAAGCAGGTGGTCTCCGGTTTAAAGGAGCAGTGCGGCGAAAATACGGCGAATCCTTATGATGTTATATTACTGTTGATCAACGAAGGGGTCAGATTTACATATAGGTTAATAGGCCTAGAGATTCCTTAATTGCAGATTTTCCATATGCATATAAAATTAACACTGTTTCTTCAGGAGCAGAATGCACGTCACTATTGTTTTTATTGATGATGCACCATAAAATGGGGTATTGCCTACTGTATGTATAGTATAAATAATTGTTTTGGGGGATAAGTTGATAAATGTTACCAACTGCAATAAAAAAAAAATACCATTACAATAAAATGTAACATAATTAAATGAACCCAATTTCCAAGCTTTGTGCTTCTAATTCACCTCTGCATGAAAAATCAATACACAGTCAATATCTATGATAAGTATAATCCACTCAGAAACTCCAACATAAAAATCAGCCTTACATTCAGTGCACCGCTTTATGAAATGCAAGATTTACAGTGTTTTATAGGTTATTATGTTTTTTCCTTCAACAGTCCCATTGTCCTAAACATGATTAAATTGTTTGACTTATTAAATGATTTTGTTAACAGGTTTTTTTTTTTCTAATTGGTATATCAGTATCCTCATGTTCTGTTAAAAAAAAAACATAAACATGCATTAATTGTTTTGTCCAGAAGATGGCAGCATGACATTTCAGTTGGCTTGTAGTTAGTGAAGCAATTATGTGTTGTATATTAAGGTGTTAATAGGTATGAAGGTATTTTTGTGTCTTTATAATGCAAACCAAAAAAATAGTATTTTTGGTAGCCTATGTGTAGGTCAGACGAATTTAAAGTTGTAAATAACAACGATTTTAGCAACATATTGATAAAGTTCCTATTATTTTATTTTGGATATTTTGATTGAAATACTGACGTGTGTGTGTGTGTAAAATAATATCCACAAAAACAGATGTTGCACAAATCATTCAAACGTGAATAATATTTGTTTTTATAAATATATATCCACACATATAGAGTAACAGTTTCATTCACACTTAGCATACCGCTGAGACTCTTTCCATGGGCACGCTTGTCTAAATTGGCATCGTGCCCATGTGTTGAACATGCCCATCAAACGAGTTCCACTCCACCGGTCTGGCACATGCATGCTCGTCACGTTCAGTGGCACCCACACAACAAACTTGCTAGTGAAAGACTTCATTTCCCTGTCCGTTATATTCCACAGATGTTTGCTTTAATTTCTTCTTGATTGAGAGACTTTGGTGCTCCATCAATCACCGAAAAGGAGAGAAAAGCAAACAGAGGCAAAGTGAAAAAGGTTCACCACTAAATCAGAATATTCAGAGAGAAGAGGAGGGAACCCACACAGGTAGAAGTGTTTACTGAGCCATTTTCAGCCAGTTATGTTACATTTAGAGGGGAATAAGTCTGACATTTAAATGCACTCACGTGTAAAGAAAATAGCTTTGAAGTTACATGCACCTAAAAATGTGCCCTTTGAGCCTTTAATTCATGCACCTCAGTGCCTCTGATTCTAGGTAAGAGTGTCTCATGAGCTCCGATTCACACTGAGGAACCCAGGGTGTGTTAATCAGTGTTAGACTTTAGTGGTTAACCAATCTCCACTTTGTGAAAATAATTAACACCAAACAGTGGGGAATGATAATGTGCAAACCACAGTGAAAGAGTTGTAGATTAAAACTTTGCTGTTTTAAAATGACTAGTAGAACACCAGCAGGTGTGTGTGTGTGTGTGTGTGTGTGTGTGTGTGTGTGTGTGTGTGTGTGTGTGTGTGTGTGTGTGTCTGTTGTATGTGACTGAGACACACAAAACAACAAGCATTAAAAGGGGGGATTATCGTGTTGTAATTGCTTTATGTAAAGTACCTCTGAACAAGGCTTTAAGAGCAATTATGAGCAATTAGATTGCTCGTTATTATTGCGGGAGGTAAGAACATTCTTAGTAAACAGCCCACAGCTGAGAGATGAAAGAAACAACACTGTGATGATGCGACGATTTAAAGTACAACATACATGTACGAGGGCAGATGTATGATGCACCTCCATGTGAGCCGGGCTGGGACTGTTGATTGAGGAGTTTGTGTCCCTCAGGGTGTGCTGTAACATCATCAGCTTGTACCCTCAGATCCCAGCATTAATATTCAGTGTAGACACCTCGCGCTATGTGATGACAAAATCCTTTAAAGGGCTTTTTTTATCCCCCAATTTCAGCCTTATCTCCCATCTTTACATCACCATGCTTTGAGGGGATCACCCCGCAATCCTGTAAGCTTATATTTTACCTCCATTTTCATCTGACAATTTAGAGCGTGCAACTCAGCGAGAATACATCACGTTAAGACCGTTTATGGATGTCGACGACGGCGAGCAGTCGTGCCACCTGTCCACCTGTACTTGACGTGATGTTACAGTGGCAGTTGAGAGGATACTTCCTTATGTGCCAATGGTATTCACGAGAGAATACTGTGTATATGTTTAAACTGTTTTCATTCAAGTTACTTAAACCCAATGCATCACTCCATGACAAATACAAAAGTAAATGAATAAAAGCCAGTGAGAACTGTTTTTCTGGTGTCGGTGCTGAACGGTGAAAACATTGTTTCTAATCAAGCATAAAAATGTGGAGCTACTAAATAGAGATCAATAACCAGCATGCACTTTTGACTTCACCCAAACTCAAATGTTACGGGAACTTATAACTGAAGTGAAAACACAACTACAATAATGTCATTAACATGTTTTCTTTGTTTACACTTTTCGAACAGTTTGTGCATTTGTGTCTACATCTGCTTTCTTAACATGTTCCCATGTTTTTCACACAGGACACGTGTGATCACATGTATGACACATGTTTAGCTTCAAACATTACACCATGACTATGTTCCAAAACCACATGTTTCCCAAACTACATGTTTCACATGCGCAAAATACATACAATCACACGTGGAAGAGGTCACATGTGATCACGAGTTTTTGTGCATGTGAAATTCATGTGTTTTTTCTGTAAGGGCAACCTCTTCAGATATTAAAAAAATGACTTGGAGAGACAACAGCTGGATATGCAAGTTCTATTCAAACCATTCATTCATACTGGACTGATATTTATACACAGTTTCCCTTCAATTCTGCCAAATACTCAGCGAGAACACAAACACATACAAACACAAGCAAACACACAACTTGCAAACGTTTTACTACCTACATATGTGTTTTTCGACAGGGAGATGTATTTAGTAGTGGCATCAGAAAACAAGCTGCTTGAACAAAAACAGAAAATCAAAAGAACAATTTAATCACAAAACCCGCAAAGAGTGAGAGTTCCCAGACATGTGTGTGCCAATAACCCGATTGTTTTTCTTGAGACATGATGTCAGCATAGAAGCATCTGGACTGAACACTCACACTGAGACTAAAAATGTAACATTTGTAGTAAAGCATTAACTTCTCGGTTTGTGTTTCTTTCTCAGCTTTCTGTCTAGTTTGTCAACAGCTACTGACCTTTGACCTCCCTCCTCCAGTTTCACTGCAACTCCAGCTTTTTCTATGATTAGCCACATTACCTTTCCCCATCAGATTTGCAACATTGGGTCATGTATGTAGCCCATATGCAGCTGCACATCTGTATTATTGTGTGTCAGGTTGTGTACGGATCAGAAGCAGAGAGAAGATTGTGTTTTCTGAGGCAGTGTCCTGAGCTTCTCGGTGCCTATCTGCCAAACCCATCATCTGTGGCAAACTGTCTGCTGCCTCGTGTCACTCCATCTCGCCGTCACCTTGGTAACTGCTGCTGAGGTGAACTGCCAGCTGGGCTAGCCGACCTCCGTTGGCTGCACTCCATGGAGCTGCAGTCCATTGCGCTGCCACAGAATGGATGTGGCTGGACCGATACGCAGTGCATCACACATTAACGTGTGGACGCAAACTCCAGGAGGAGGCTTATGTGATGAGTTCAGTCAGTCTGTTTGGGGTCAACAGAGCTGTAACAACAACAACAGAGGGCAGGACACTCGGAAATAGGGCTGGTTAGTGGCAGATTATTTTGATTTATTTTGAGTATTAGCATTAATTGATGTCATAATGAAGATGGTATAGTGCAACTTATGATTATTCTATTCCCAGTATCAGTGCATCACTATGTTCATTTAATAGTATATTGGTTAACCAATTTCATCTGTACACTGTCAAAAAATAGTGGAAAATGCCTGTCATAACTTTCTTAATTAACTATAGACCTAAAGGTGATAGTCAGAAGAAAGCTCAGCCAGAATGACTATTTAAAATCTGATTCTTATGAAAAACACATTCAATTACAATTTTGACAAGTACACCCAAATTATTTTAAACAACAGTAGCCATTAAAAATCAGCAGACTGCAGCATGTTTATTATTTCAGTCAAAGTGTGAACTGAAATGACAATGATGACATTGTGTGTGTGTGTGTGTGTGTGTGTGTGTGTATGTGTGTGTGTGTGTGTGTGTGTGTATGTGTGTGTGTGTGTGTGTGTGTGTGTGTGTGTGTGTGTGTGTGTGTGTGTGTGTGCGTGCGCCTGTGCCTCTGTGTGTGTGTGTGTGCGCGTGTGTAAATCCAGAGGGACCTAAAGAATGATGGCCATCGCATATGTTGACACCATTTTTTATGTCAAATTTATTAAATAATTGGTCTATTCCATGAAAATAAACACAGTGGAAAAAAAATAAATAGCCCAAATCATCACACAAGAATACACAGCAGACTTGTACATAAACTAAAGGGAATGTTTGTAAGTCTATCAAAGGAAACCTCCTATAAAGGAAAGTACAATATTGGAATAATTGTAAATTGCTTGTTGATCATCTTAAACTGTGTCACAACATAAATTCACTGACACACAACACAAAAGTGAGAAACACGTTTGAAAGAAGATAAATTATTGCTCATCAAAAAACAACTTAAAGTTGAATGAGACGCATGAAATCAATGTATTTCACTTTTCTTTCTTTTTTTTAAGTACGTCTAGTATTTAGGACACTAAATTCTGCAGCATTACAAGGGAACTTTTTGTTTTACAGTAAAAAAAAAAAAAAGTACAACTTTTTCTGTTTGAAAGTCTCAGCTTTGAGGCCACTTGACATTTATTTTTCTCTCTATGGGCTGTAATTTGTTGGCTCACAAACATTGTATGTGAACGACTTTTATTGATTTTCTGTTCAGATCGCAGTTTAGCTTAAATATATTTTTGGCCCAGGGACTATTTTATAGTGCAGAAAAATCCCCAAGATGCACAAAGGTAGACATATGCCCTGCTCTGAAATGAAAACACACTGGATAGCATTGTTTTTTGCGGATGAACGATCAGGGGTAAGAAAAGTTAACGAAATATTCTAGTCATCCTGGGAAACATTTCTCGAAAAAACGATTCAAACACTTCACAATCAGCTCAGAATTCTTGTCCGTCAGTTTGTTTGGGTCATTTTCACGTGTCGCTGTACATCCTCTTGCACTCTATGGAGGGGGACGGTGTGTCAGGTCCCATGCTGCCCACCTGTGAATACGCGTCCTCTGGGGTTCGCGGGAGTCCGGGCGGCGTCATGCGCTTCTCTTTCTGCCTGCGGTTGCAGAACCAGACCCTAACCACCTCCTTCTCCAGTTGCAGAGTGTCCGCCAAAGAGTTGATCTCCTGTGCGGCGGGTTTGGGACACTTGAGAAAGTGGCTCTCCAACGCGCCTTTTACGCTCACCTCGATGGATGTGCGCTTTTTTCGCTTCCTGCCCTGGGTGGCGATCTTATCGATGCTGGTCGGACTCCCGGTCGTGGAATCGGCCTCTTCCAGCCATTTGTTCAGCAGAGGTTTCAGTTTGCACATGTTCTTAAAGCTCAGCTGAAGCGCCTCAAACCTGCAGATGGTGGTCTGTGAGAACACGTTGCCGTACAGGGTGCCCAAAGCCAAACCCACGTCTGCCTGGGTGAAGCCCAGCTTGATGCGCCGCTGTTTGAACTGTTTGGCGAAATGCTCCAAGTCATCAGACGTCGGGGTGTCCTCGTCAGAGTGCGACTCGTGGCCCACGCCTGGATGATGGTGATGGTGCGAGTGGTGATCATGGTGGTGATGGTGATGATGGTGGCTGCCGTGGTCCAGCTCAGGGGATTCCCCACGCACTAGCCCCGAGTGCATGAGGCTTTGTCCGGTGTGTGAGCTCAACATCCCGTTGACTGTAAATCCGCCGGGCTGTGAGTAAATAAGAGACTGTTGTTGCTGCTGCTGCTGCCCCTCTGTGATGCTGATGTGCGCTGCAGAAGTGCCACCCCAACTTCCCGGATGCGTCTGATGGGGTCCCAGATGAGGGGACCTGTGGTGCAGAGTTGAGCCTGAGTGGAGGTCATCCCTGCCCGTGTTTCTCTTCGCTTCCTGCGGCTGCGAACTGGGGGGCCACGGAGAGCCGGCCTCTACTACTGCCGCTGCGGCAGCTGCAGCTGCGGCTGCCGCGTGAGGCAACGATGTAACCCACTGGTGGGCATGGCTGAGCATGTGTCCCCCGTTACTCGCCACCATGGCTCCATGCATGAAGTCACTCTGCACCATCTTTACTGAAGGGTCCCCTCTGTATCCACTAGACACCGTGGTCACAGCGGTGCTGCCCGGCTGCATGCCACCACCCCTCCGATCAGAGTGAAGGACCGGACCGGATAGAATCCTGCTGCTGGCTAGGTATGGACTTGAGGTGGCTGTTGCCATCCCCCAAAGCATATATCTTGAGATGTATTTCTCTCTTCTGATGTTTGATTAAAGTCACAATTTGCTCTGATCCATGAATAGATTCAGTCTATTTCAGCATAAACCAATTTCTTCGCGCAATCAGTTTAAAAAAAAAGTGACAGATCATTCCACAGGCTTAAATGATAGTTTTGGTTAAATAGCAGCTTGTGCGTGCCGTAACCTGTGTTACAAACAAGCTTTGTTACGCATTCCTGTGCGACAAAACGATAGTTTCAGAACTTTTCTCTGTCCCGGGAGCTCTGCCGTGCGTAATCCACAGACCTAAAGATATGGGGGGGAGAAAAAAAACAACCTTATTTGATCCGTGCCAAACTGAGGAGCTGCTCGACCGCTGACTTGCCGCGTAATTCTGATAATATATTATTGAAGGAGATTTAGTGCGAAAAAAATAAACTTTAAAACCTCTGAGGTCCTCTCGCTTGTTTCGCTTTCCGCTCTATCCGCGGCGTCTTCTCCAGAGCGAAGGAGACGAGCATGTGTATACGTTGCGCCACGGCAGCGTATTCCTCTCCCATCTCCATCCAATTACAACAGAAAGGCTCTACAGAGTTCCCGCTGATTGGACGCACAGCCAGAGAGGAGTTGGTGTGTCTCAGTTGAGCCTCGGGTGCACAGAGTTCTTGCTGCGGGAAAAAGCAACTATTTTATAGAAAGCATTATAATCAAGAATACAAAATAAGCAAGTAAAACCCTGACTGTTTCTTCAAGGATGCGCAAAGTATGAAGCATGTGAAGAAAACAAGTAGAGTTTAGGAATTCCCGCAACAACCAACAAAAACCTTGTTCCAAAAAATAAACACGTTTTATTCCACATGATGATTATTATTCATATTTATATTATTATTCAAACTGTTATTATTATTATTATATCGATGATTATTAATACTACGACACATCTTAAACCAACTCTAAGACGATTAAGACACCGAGGTTAGTGATGCCTGACACAATATTGTCTGATAGTGGTGTTTTTATCTCATTTATAACAGCAGAAGTAGAGGCCTGAATCAAGCATGCTCAAGTCGTCTTTGGCTACACAGGGGGTTACAACGCCTCTTGCATCCTAATGCCTTCTCCTTTTCTCATGGTAAAGTGAAGGCCACCGTGGCGTGACGCACCGCGCTGGTGAACGCTGAAGATGCACAAAACCAGCCAGCAGTTTGGCTTTTCCAGCCTCAAAAAACACAAACCGACTCTGGTGGGATGTTTCCATGCTGGGACACTGTATGGATTGGCTGTTAATAAACGCGTCGTGGGGAATTTTCAATTTAGGGTTCGCGTAGCTTTTTACGGGCCTTAAGAGAGCCATCGACGGACACACGTGCAGTTTTGTGACGGGAGGAGAGAGCCAGGTGCGGCCCAGTAAACATGCTGCTAATTTATGGTTTTCAACAGATTTGTGTTGGATCTTGTCCAAAAGGTAAAAGATAAACAGACACAAACCCTCCTCCCCAATCAGCAACATGAACTGAGCCCATTATCACAACATTTAAATTCACCTAACCACCATTATGTTCAGCAATTATATTCCTCTAGACTTATCTGATTTCAGGAAAACTGAAAAAGGTAATATAATTAAGTATGGCAATATAAATATGCTTAATGATTTACCAGCAAAAGTAAAGGTGTTATATCCTGACTGGGCTTTTGTTCTGAAAGGGAAATTAAAATGCATGAAAGCACTTTAAGGTAAGAATAAAGTATAAATTTCCAAAAATCAGCATTAATACTAGTCAGGATGTTCTGCAAAATCCCTTCAGGAGTCCAGTGATCTTTTATTCAGGAGCAGATAAACCATAATAACAAACTCATTTATACATTTGAACTCTCAAGATTGGATCTCAAGCTGCAAATCACACAACAAATTGCACAACAAAACACTTTCAGGTAGGTGAGCTATCAGATGTATTTAAATGTTTGAATCAGCTCAACTCTCTAACCTCTGTGATGACAGGACGTTAAGTAACAACTGACAGTTGAGCACAACCTTCAAGAATGACCAAGGAGCCACTTTATGATAATAAACAATTTATCAAGGGTTTACAGGCAGTAATTTATGGGTTTACTGATAGTTGATATATTATTTCTGAGGCTTTATAATTGAAATGAAAACTTTCTGAGAGACTGTAAAGATATTTCAGACCTGTGTAGCCATGACCTTTATCTCCCAATGTGAATAAGCAAATAAGAAAGAGTGCTTGTAATAATCCAGGTCTGCAGTTGCATGTTTGTTCATGATGATTTTCACTCAGATGCTCTGAAAACTTTTGTCAGTGAAAGTGGTCAAATTGTCCTTTACAGTGGTTGTCCACTCAAATTGCAAGGCAAAGCCAAAATCACGACATCAAGCCCAAAAGGTTTAGTGTAGTTCAACTTTCTTCTAATTATTTCCAACAGAAAGTTATGCTGCCTTTGGGGTTTTAAGAATGTGGAATATAATAAAAATGATGTAGACAATAGAGAATATTAAGATAAAGTTCCTGGAATCCGTGTAATATAACAGAGTGTATTAAGTTTTAAATTCAGAAAACAACTTTTTTTATACTTTATTATCAAGTATTAAGTTGATTAATTTATTCCACAGCCTTTATAACCTGTTTATTGCTGAGTTGTATTCAGTAATACAGCAAATCACGCAGAGAAGCTTTACAAAAGGACCGCAGTGTTTCACATGTTTCAAGCCAACCAGCATAATGTGGAGAGAACCAGACAGCTCGGGGAAGGCAGTAATGTTTTTCATGTGTTGTGCTGCCTGGTCACAGCACTCGGTCCTCTATTTGTTATTCATGAAGGAAGCTGGGTGAAGAGGCCTTCTTATGATGCACATTTTTTCACTCTGTTCCCTCCCCCCCTCCCCCCTCCCCACTCTCTCCCTCCCTCTCTCACTCTCTCCCTCTCTCTCTTTCCATGGAGCAGCTTGACAACTAAGAAAATAATCTGCTTGAGTTGTAGTGAACACTGGAATTAATCCAGCATAATGAGCATGACACCATCAGCTAATTGACATTATTGTTTCTTTAAGATCATCTGCAAATCATTTACACACACAGACTTTCTCTCTCTCTCTCTCTGTCTGTCTCTCTCTCTCTCCGTGTGTCTCCGACTCCTCGCCCTCTGTTGAGTCTTCAATATGCAGATCGGCCATTTCTGTCCCCGGGCTATTTTCTTTGGTAGACTTTTGAAATATGCAAATACTTCCAACAAAAATTGCGAAAGAGAAGAAGAAAAGCCTTCATCTGGGCTGCAGGAGTTTTCCATTCAAAGAAACAGATGATGTTCGTAGTCTTGTTTTTGTTTTCTTTGTCAGTCAAGGGTCTGTCCAATTAAGGCGAGAATTAAACACAACGCAGGGAGACCAAACAAAAATTAAGTTGCAGTCATGACACTATTGTTGCTGTTGTTGTATTAATGTAGTTAACTCTACAAAAACTAATGCAAGACTTTTTTTTTATTTTTTTTTTTTTGCTTTGCTGAAATCTCTTTTCCCTGATTGATTGTACATGTTGTAGAAGCTAGAAGACAAATCGTTGCCTTTCTCTGCTGTGAGCTGTGGTATTTACAGAATGAGCGGCACTGAGCCGTCTGTCGATGCTGCAAACACAGAACAGAACTTATCTTCGTCCCTGTAGTCTTTATATTCCACCTCTTCAGTGTCATCCTGTGGTTCTGATCATGAGTGTGTTTGACCTTCAGCTCTCCCCGAGTCAGAGAGATCCTTCACAGCGTGAGTCTCTACCCACAACCCCCTGCTGCGCGTTTAAATCAGAAGCAGAGGCAGCCTCGGAAAAAAAAAAGAGCGAGAAGAAGAGACAAAGTGTGGTGGTTGGGGTGCAGAGAGAGTGGGAAGCGGAGGATATGGAGGGGGAAATGATCAAAGTATATTCATTTCCAAAGTCCTCTGTCACAGAGAAATACCAGACAAACATGACCAATAATTCTGAAATTTAAAGGCAGATGTCAGTGAAGTTGGGGCCATATGTCTTAATGCGATGTGATGTTTTAAATTGCTCTTACGGAAATAACTGAGTTTAAACATGATTCATCGGGGATGAAGAGTTTACTGGGACAGCCATCCGTTTCTTGATGTGGTGGAATCACTCGCAGCAGAGGGAAGAGGAGGTGAGCAAAAGAAGGAGCGCCGTCGTGTTTACCGCACTGGAACAACTGTCAATTACAAGCTCCTGCTGCGACTTAAACGATGACACCCAATGGACACACGCACTGGTTAAACACTGTTGTGGGCAGGCCCATTATGTATGAATGGGGGGAAGTTAATGTGGGAAAATTACATTAATTAATCTCAACGGATGATTTGAAAGGGGCCCAAAGTGGCGAGGAACAGCAGAGAGAATACAGCAGGGGATCGGTACAAAGACATCACTCATTCCTCTATTTCTGTGTGTGTGTGTGTGTGTGTGTGTGTGTGTGTGTGTGTGTGTGTGTGTGTGTGTGTGTTTGTGTTTGTGTGTACACAGGTGCTTGCAGGTGTGTGTTGGGGCTGAAATTTGACCCTTTTTGAGTCTCTATATTCATTAACATAATGGTGAGAGGTGTTCTTGGAATGATGGCATAGAAAATGTTTATGCTAAACTAAACATTGGAGAGAAGAGACACATCTGGGCCATTATAGAGGAAAAATAGAGGAAATTGAGAAAAGATGAGATTCTTAGGGTTCAGAGTATTCAGATAAAGTCGTAGCCTATATGAAAAATATGGTGCTTATATTACTCAAAAAAACAAGACATGTCAACTGGGTTAGGGAAAAGGAAGCCTTTAAGTTTTTAATTTCCTTTTAGCTTTTAGCAAGACTCATGAGCCGAGATATAAAAAAACAAAATACAGCGTTACTGCAGTTGTGGTTGTTTCTGGGTCTTCCTGCACTGCACATCTACTTTTTATCCATGTTCAGTCTCTGAAGTTTCCTCGCTGTCCTTCGAACACAACTGCAAACAGTATGACAGAGAAATTTAGTCAGGAAATACCTGCAGCTCTGCAGCCTGTGGCTATGGACAACTGTAGCCCTGTACCCAGGCCCGCTCTCGAAGCCAAGTCAAACAGCCGGTGTCCCTGAAGGCCCGGCCCGGCCGAGTCTGGCTGGCCCTGCGCCTTTCATGAATGGACAGATTTCTCTCTGAAGCTCCCACCATGGTCCACGCGGTTATAAAGGCTCAGTGTAGTTAAGATGATTTCTCAGGTGGCTTTGGAGGGGAAGGAGGAAGTATCACATACTGAAATATTAAATTTCTTCTGATTCAAGTAGAAGAACTGTTTGTGGTATTTGGATTCATGGTCTTGCGGCCCTATTACACTGCACTAACATGGATCATAGTTGGTACAATCATTAAAGTGTTAGTCATTTGTTTATGAGTTATATCCAATTATGAATGATTGCAAAGTAAATCATCTCTTTGCATCTTGTATAATTCACAACCATCTGATGCAGAGCACTAACATCAACACAATGTTTGTCTCCTTATGAACCAGAGTTCAAATAAGAACCAGACTATGATTATCCCACCAGGTGAGAAGTGGCTGAATTTATAATAATGTTTGAATTATCTGAGCAATTTAAAATGAGCATAACAAAAGAACACGTTTGAACATGTCAGTATTTTTGTGAATACATCAGCACTAAGCGGTGCAGTGCAGCTCCATCGAGACACCTTACATCAGAATCTAATTAAATAAACACAACGGATACCTTTAAGACACAGCTGGTTAATAGTGTCATGCAGCTTTGGAATTAACACTTATTCACTGCACAGTGAGGAGAGTTTCACATGGGCACTCCAGAGATCTCATCACACATTCCTTCTGGGAGAAAAATAAATATATTTTCAGTTTCTTGAAACAGTTTTAACTTCTGTTAAGTGACATCTAGTTTTTTTTGTTGAATGCTGATGAAAGTTTGGAATATAAACGATAATACTACTGATATCTGATTGTGGATAAGTAGTAAATGAAGCAGTTTTAGTGTCATTTGTTGTATGAAGCACATCTTTGATGAGTTACTTTATACGGGTTCCTTTCATTCTTTTTACAATCTTTTTGTCAACAGATCCATTTTGATGACTGATAACTGAGCAAACAAGAAGTCTAATGAAGACAAACAAAAAGCTTTAAAAGAAAGCAAGGATGTGGACCTTGTGTTAGTAGGTAGGTAGGTAGGTAGGTAGGTAGGTAGGTAGTTACTTTATTAATCCCCAAGGGAAAATTTGTTTTGCTACAGCAGCATTTATAGATATAGGAAAGCAATAAAATAACAGTAAAAACTATTAAATATAAAAATGCACAGTATATACAGTACAGTATATATATATATTTTTTATATTTAAACAAACAAGAAACACAGACAACAGTGTTATTGTTGTGTGATGGATTTTGCCAGAGGTGAGTTATTGTACAGTCTTATTGCAGTGGGCAGACAGGATCTCCTGAATCTGTCCTTGTGACAGTACTGCTTGATCAATTATTTTACAGTCAAGAATTCTGATTTATCATCATTTCATATCTAGCGAAACTCAGGTAGATTTTTTTTTTCTCGGGCTCAGGGGACTTGGATTCATGCTGTGGACGGTCACTGAACTAAAGCTTTGGGTTTATTTTCCTCCTGATGAGGCATTTACACAGACAAGTCAGTGGAAACAGATTTAAGTAGTTCTTTCCTCTGCACTGCACACACAGTTTATCATTGTATAAAGATTCTTAACTTCACTGGTGGTGCAGGACTCAAACTAACCTCAGACACGTCGAGATTCCAACACTCTCAAACACACACAAACTTCTCACATGCACTCACGGGCAGCCAGAGGAAATCAATGTCAAACGAAGGGCATAACGTCAACCTATGAAAGGGCTTTGTTGGATGCAATATTTGACTTCCCATTCGAAGGGACAGGTCTTGCAGACCGGGCAACTCACCTTGTGTCATCAATCTGGCCCCAAGTGCTAACACCACACGAGCAGGATCAGAGACGACCTTGGCATGTATGCAATGAAAACACAGCCTACTTCAGCGCCCGTCTTTGATGTACATTATCAAAGACCTTTCTCCTCCTCTACTCCCTGGACCAAAGGCTACTATTGTTTTTGTTGTTGTTATTGATATTGTTTTCCACCCCTATAACACAAAGCAGTCTGACCATGACTCTGATGCTAATGTGGAGATGGAGAGGGTGTTTTAATGAGCTGCAGAGTAGATCAGAGGGGCTCAGGGGGGTTAGCGAGAGGGAATAGGTAGCACTGAACATCAAAACACAGCTAGTACTCCAGTTTTTGCTTTTCGCCAGCAATGACCTCTCAGTGCAGCTCGGAGATGTAACATGGACATGATGACTTTGTGCTGGGAAACAAACAATGCAGAAATAAAACCAAGACAGGGTGTGTAAAAATAAAAATAAAAGAATGAATGCAGGGCAGAAGATTATTTCTTTTGACACCATGAATATGAATAATCAAAACCTGCTGCTGACTGAAATTGATGGTAATGACTGTGCAAAGGCGCTCACACCAGCATTTAAAAATAATTTTACTTTCATCCAATCACCACAATTAGTGAATTAACACTCAAGGTTGAAGTAAATCTGCACAATGTTTTCTTTCAAGTTAGACTTTTTGCGATATAGAAAGTCATCTTGACACTGCTGACCTTTAAGAAAACAGAGATCCAGAGAGTTGAAAAGGAAGAAAGCCAGCAGAGCTTGTTAGTTCAGCTTTTATTTAACCTCCTCTGCTGGTGTACAAACCAAAAAAAAAGGAACAGTATAGAGCTAGTTACGAGACAGGAGTTGGTGGTAGAAATACAACTTTTGAATGAACTGCGTGAACCTCATGTCCTGTTAGCAAACTCACTACCTGAGAGCTTCAATACCTCTTTATTAAATGAAATGATGTCCAATCCCGGGGACAAAATGCCAGAGGGAGTTAACGGTCCAGTAAAGAGAAAGTAAAAGAAAACTCTGGAAGCTTGTGACTGATCAGGATTAACATGCTCCTGACTGGCCAGCATGTTCTAAGTTCCCCAGCTGCAGTAGTTTTGTTGAGGAATATGGTACATAATGTTCTCAGCAGCAGATGACGGAGTTGGATGACATGCAGCACCAACTGAAATGGCCAACTGCTCCGGGCCCCCAGAAGTCCAGGGGACCTCCAAAAGGTCTTGATTCTTAGTGCCTCATCTGTTTTGTGCTAATTTAATTTGAAAAGTATGAAATATGTGCCTCTACAGCACAATAACATCTGGCATTATAAGAACTCATATTTTCACTACCATAGCACAGATTAAGCATTTAAAAAAAACAAACAACGTATTTTCTTTATCTCTTCAAATTATCCTGTTATGGTAGAAAAGCAATAAAAAAGGGTAATTTTCCGATAGTCTCAGAGTCTCGGAGCCGGGTTAGAGTTCAATGCAGAGAGCAAAATGTACTTGAACAAAGCAGATGGGAGGAAGGAAAAGAGAAGACTTGTTTACCTTTCCTCCCCTTCTGGGTGGAGGGGGATTCATTAGCTGCTCTGTAAATCAATCTGCTTCTTCTTAAAGGCCTGTCAATTTAACCCTGACGTCTGGCAGCCTGACATCACTCACTGGATATTTAACTTGAAAGCCAATTAATCATCATGATTAATTCACTCACAAAATCACATGGAACTGTTCGGCTTCACCTTATGGAATAAGAGCTAAATTCTCCAGACTTGAAAAGAGAGAGAAAGAGAGAGAGAGAGAGAGAGAGAGAGAGAGAGAGAGAGAGAGAGGACGATTGAAAGTCTCAGGTCCATTCAGTCTTGATCAGCCTCTCGATACACACTTTCAGCTGTTCACTCCATCCTCTCTCTGCATCCAACAAAACTAAAACTCCCTCAATTTCTCCACAAACGTTTTGCTTCTAGAGTAGCACAACCACGGCCTGTTATTACAGAGGGATGCTTGTAATTGGGTGCACATTTAAAATCTATAATGTTGACACAGGTTTGAACTGTGAATATAAATTTGATTGCACCTATATAAAGTAACTGTGCTGTATAGGGGGAAAAGAAAAAGGCAATTCTTGACACTGCTTGCCTGACTAATATTTTCCCAGCTTAATATGCCCTCCTCTTTCTCAATGCAAAGGGAGAATTACACATTAGCAAAGTGGAGTGTGAATATGTATTCCATTCAGTACTTTATCATTATCTTCTGAAGTTCTCAGCTGAGGTAATGGAAATGACCTAAACTGTGTGCAGAGTTACAGAGAAAGACGGTTCTGCTATCAGCGAAGAAAAAGATGATTTCCCGGCTCTTCAATCATCTACTATTATTCCCTCTGCTAATTCACTGAGGCATGGGCTGGGGACTTTAATCCATTCTTTTAGTTGCAGTGTGACGAATTGTGTGAATTTTGAGTGGTTTTATAGTAGCGTTGTACACCTAATTTGACAGGGAAACTGGAGATCACACAATAATAACAGCAAAAGCAAAATCTCAAACGGTCATTTCATCTTCTGCACCCCCTCTTCTGAATATCGCATCCTGATTGGCCAACGCTGACTCAACAAAGTAATGAAGTGAACGGTTGAATAATTCATGACACCAACTGGCTGACTGATGACTTCCTGTTTGAGCCGATGTTGGCATATTCCTACAGTGTAAGAGGACATGAGCAGCAGATCAATAAATCAATCCATCATGTCCCCCATGACAATAGTGATCCGGTGAGAGAACATTATTTGTTGCAGTCTAATTCCTCCTGAAGCAGCAAATGATCACTGTCATTGTGGAGTCCGAGTGTCAAAGCTGACAGCTCCGCTCAGACTCAGCACATTTCAGTCCGTCTGTACACCTTTGCCAAAGGCGAAGGATTCCTTGTGTGCCGCAGCATCTGTTAAACACATGTCACGACTTTGAATTAAGCCCGAGGTACACATGGTGGTCGGGCCGAACACTCTTCTAACTATTCCAAAGAACGGACTCGATACACTTAGTCATGAGACGTGCTGTTTAGACTTAAGATGTCAGAGTAAAAGCTCAAATTTTTCTTTTAGTCAACATATTTGAGCGGCGAACAAATCCATCAATGTTCTGCCTGTCCAGACAAATCCTGATGTACTTTATTCCCTTATTAAAATTGTTGTCCAAAAACAAACAAGCCAATGATGACATTCACTGTCCCACAAAAGAATTTCCTGCTGCCATAACACCAAAGTTGCCCTCCAAATGTGTTTCACAGATGAAAATATTTCCACCAAAACGTTAGATTTGTTCCTGTCAGATTAATGCCTGCTAAAAACTAGAGCGGCTTAATTAGCACAGTCAGACTTTTTTCAAATTAAACAATGTACTGTATTTCTGACCCATGTTTTTACAAATGTATGCAAGAACCAGTTGCCTTGAGCTACCAAATAAAAGGTTGGTAGGTCAGAAAGTAAGAGAAAAACAGACTAACAAATTGTTGATTCTGTTCTTTTCATTGGATTTGTTGACAGTAAGAAAAATATATGACTCCTGCCTTCCTTAAGTTATCTGTGCAATCATATGACTGCAGAAGTCAAAGCTGTTTGGTTGCTGTGATCTTGTGACGTAAATCAAAACAAGCCATACTAACGAGAGACAAACCTATAAATTGTATATATTTTGGGGTTTCCATATTTACAGATAAAATTATTCAGGCATCCAGAATGTCTTGCTCAGATGGCTTGAATTTTGAAAGTGAGATACACCTCTTTATACCAGTAAAGCTATTCTTAACAACTATGTCATAACCAAGTTCTTCTTAACTATATATCCAAAGCAATCTCCTCTGAGACACACTTAAAATGTGTTTTCTCATGTTGCAAGCGTTTGGTCTGACAGAGAACAACATGTCCTCACAGTTCTGTAAGAAGTTGATCAATCACATCTGAGCTTCTTAAATAATAAACTTATCCACCTCTCTTGATAGACTTCCCCAACACACACACACACACACACACACACACACACACACACACACACACACACACACACGCACACACACACACACACACACGCACACACACACACACACACACACACACACACACACACACACACACACACACTACTACTACCACCACTACCACATGCAACCTCCAGCTGAGCCAAATTCTGCACCAAACTGTCCGCCATGCGAGCCCGAGCCCATGTTTGAAGAGCAGGACATGAAAGCAACAGCCAAGTGTTCACGTGGGCTTGTATCGGATCTTAATTAAAAAGCCTTGCATATTATTTTCTGTAACAAAGGGAAATTTGGGGGTTCATTTAAATCCAATTAGGCCTGTGCTGATGCCTCAGGAGATGAGAGAGAGTAATTGCTGTTTGAACACGAAGGCCTTTGTTTCTGGGCTCCAGTAGATTGATAAAGGCAATAAGCACACAATGTGGAGCGACTGGAGATGGGACGGGGCTGTGAACTTACAGTATGAAGACTTAAACACACCAGGGCCTCATAACAAGACAATTAGTAGTATGGAAATGGTTCCTTGTTTTGTGCAGAAAAAAAATGTGATTGAGCCCCTTGTGCTGCAGGTGTTACTGAAAAGATCAGTTGAGTTAATTGCTTCAGTCATTATTGTGTTACACCACATGCAGTGAGCCTCAGCATAATCAAAGTGCAGACTGCTGGTGTACAATTTCATGAATTGAAACAACATTTACTGATGTTGTAATGTGGCTGGCATCTATTTTTCTTCACAGATTTATCAACTGTCAACGTGATTTAAGAAAGGCTCAGGTGGTCCCCACAATTGGACAAAGTGGGTGGTGGTAATAATCAATAACCCATCCAACTCCGACAAACAACTCCACTTCCAACCCCCCCCCCCCCCCCCCCCCACACACACACACATTAACTAACCCCGTTCTTTAAGAGATAGAAATCATAATTCCATAATGTATTTTGCATTTATACACAAAAAAAAAAACGTAAACATGAGTGTTTATTGTTATTATACTATAGGAGGAAGTGATTTTGGACACAGCCCTGAAGTGTTGTTGCCAACCTGTCCATGAAGTTACTGGGGATGTTCAAGATATAGCCCAGTGCAAAAAAATAACTCCTCTAAAATGGCAACTTCTATTATACCATAGTTTTTTAGTATAGGCACATAAGCAAAATCTATAACGTGACTGTTAAAGGGGCAGAAGGCTGGAGTTAGGCTTTAGTTTACATATTTAGACCCCTTGCAGAAAAAAAACGACCAAATGATGCACATAGTGTCACAGCTGCGACTAAATGAGGGCAACAGTCAGTATTGTTGAAGAATCGTCCTCGGTGGTATATTAACGCAAAAAAAGTAAAAGCTGCCCAACACTGTGATCCATCACACTGTCTGTGCATGTGTGTGTTTAATGCATGCTCTTGTAATTAAATTAACAAATCAATACCAAGCCACTAAATCCTAACAACTGCTTCTTAAATGTGTAGAAAAGATTCCTACTTCTATGTGCTCTCACTCTCACTCAGCTCCGGGACTGTGATCACATATTGCAGGTGAAGTTGCACTCGAGTGAAAAAAAAACTCAACTTATTTCAACGCCCCTTCCTTCCTCTTACAGGCGCACAGGGAACAAAGCCAGCTACCAAAACTCTCAGGTCACATCTGGAGAGGCTGGAGGTCACATGATTAAGGTCAAAGGGCAGTTTTCTGGCTTTAGGCCAAGGTCAGTGTCTGAGTTCCAGCCTCAGCCAGCCCTTGGCCTTGAGCAGATCAATATGAGCAGGTTTTCTGTTTGCCTCGGTCAAACGATCAATGAGACATTTACATTTAGCCTAGTCACTCAACACGTATCCCAACATCCCCACATTTCCCAACCACAGCCGTCTACAGGATGCTGCCTATTGTCTCACAACTCTCTCAGCCGTGTATCTCTCCCCTTTGTTGTTTATCGGGTCGAAGGTCTTATTTATTTCACGTTTTAGAGATCAACGTCTTGGTACGCTGCCCTCCTCAGGATGATGATTGAGTTATGAGTGTGCGACTTCCCCCTCCTTTCTTTGAATTCAGCACCTCATTAAAATAACCTCATATAAAATCAGTGCACCTCTTCCCTCAGTTCTTCAGGTAGAAACCCATTTTCATTATTCTGATGGTGCTGAAAAAAAATCTCTACAACATGACTGATGTCAAGAGGATGTTTGTTCATTGGGTGTTTGGGCAGATGAAGCCGTGGAAAGTTATTATTCTCTGTTACAGACCTTCTTTTGATTATCAATTTCTGTACTTTTTCTGCGGTTATCAATCTTTTACTTATTAAAAATATATCTTTCTTACTTGTAGTGACAAACCAGACTGCTATCTTCCGATTCTGCAGTTCTCCTCTAATCTACGGAGCTTTAAATATCTTTAAGCCCAGTGTTTTATTTTACTATGGTTTCACGACACACAACTTTACTGTTTTGGTACACTGTTAGAATCATTTCTTACAGAAAGGATCTGTTTTCAGTGACACAGCTCTAGATATACACTTCCTGCCAAGCACCAAACACCAAAGTTAGCCGGTGGGCACAATAAAACATTTTACAGCTAAAGAACCTTTATTCCAACAAGAGTTAGTAGAGACCAAAACAAAGCTAAATAAAATTTAATTAAGACTTGTATTTAATTTACAAGCTGACCAGAAACATGACACCAAATGGTCCTCCATATTAGATGAATGTATACAAATGAATCACTATTAAAACTTAAATGATGAAAATATATCAATTTTTATAGTTTGTAGCTCGTTTATGCTACACATGGACACTGTTATATAAATGCACGATTAAACAGCCACAAATGACCAGTTTATACTGGACTTATTTCTTTATGGGATGTAAAAGGATGTTAATATGACCTACACTGGTTCGTGATTTCAATCCCATTCAGATCAAATAATTTTCAACCCGCATCTGTGTTATAGTTTCGGCTGTGATTATGTCTTGATTTTCAGAAGACTAATTGGTGCTCCTGTTATTTCAATCTCCCCCGAGCAACATCCTTCTGATTTGTTTTCCAATTCCATCTCTTGTCCCTCTACTTTTTTTACAAGCTCTGTGTGAAATTTGACTTTTATGTAAAAATGGAGGAAGTCAAAAATTATAATGTGATGGAAACATGAAACAGCATCATATTGGCTTCGTTGGAAAAAACAGACAAAAATCAAAGCCAGCAAAGTTCATTGGATGGATTGCTGCAATGTCATGTAGATGCTAATGCAGCTGAACATCCAGGTTTATTAAAATAAAAAAGTACAGATCCTGTAATTTCAGGATGGTTGTATTAGTGAATATTTAAAAATATTGTATTCTCTACCTCTGCGTAATTTTAAACCTGTTCAAATAGGGTGACAGTCTAACAATATATTTCTGAGATTGGAAAGAGATTTGCTTGTTTTGTTTTGACAGTCTGTGGTGATTAGTTTTCCTCCATTGCTACTTCATTAGCTCCCCTCACTCTCGCCATTTGTTGCTGCTATCGTGAACCTCTTTCCATCCTCTGCAGCTTCTTTGTGACATGGGACGTTTAGACAAACTGAAGCTATGTTGTTTGGACAGTGTTTCCTATTAAACGACCCTTCCTTTATATTCACACATGGTGCATTTCCAGTCCCAGAGCAATTATACACATGACTACACTTGGAGCTAAAGGAACAGGCTGAATCTTTATCACCAGCCAAAGAGCAGCAGCACCATGACTTCTACTGAGCCACCAGCCGTCTGGCCTTGTGTCTCCACTCCCAGTTAAAAAAAAAAAAAAGAAAAAAAAAAGAGAATATTATTTCATTCTAATCAAATAACCAAAAATTGGACAAGAACAGTTAACATAGGCCTCAATTAGCATTTTGCACTCTTTGCCAAAATGTCTTCCCTCATACAGCTCATATAGTTATTCACAATTCATATTAGTTCCATCATATCACCTACAGAATGGACTAGTTGTAAAGCAACAATGGCAAGAGAGCAATAGCGATCAAAGTCCTGATGCCACTTCTGTAACTTAGTTGCGGTCTCTCGTTGAGCATTTTTAGCAGCCTTTCAGAAAACATTAAACATGTTCTCAGGCTTTACTATCCTTATTTGAACATGGACTGCCATCTAATACAGCTCTCCCTCACTTCAAAAAATAAAACAGTTCCATGTAAACTTAAATGTGGCAATTACATACATATGCACATCATCGTAACGTTTCTTTCAAACTCCACCAGCCCTCTCTGATCATCTAAGTCTCCCATCTTAACTGTTTTCATCATTTTCTTTCTTTCTTCCTCTTCCTGTCCTCTCTTTTAATTTTGTCTTTTCATGTCTGAAACAGTCACCACTCACTCACCGACTTATTTGTTCATTTTATATTTGAGATATGACAGCAAGCATTTATCACTTGGCCAAAAGAACTACACAAGTGTCAACAACCGGTGGGAAAACCTTCTGCAAATCCACCATCACTGTGAGGTACTGTACATCAAACTAAAATCCAATATTAATTTTAATGGAATAAATTCAGCCAATATAAAAAGTTTGTTTGTGCCTGACTTGGCTTCTTAATAAAGTGTTCCACAGAAAAACACTAGAATGCTAGTTCAGGCTATTTAAATGATATGACAATGTTAGCATTAGCACCAACCCTGTTCAATAAATGTGTGTGAATGTCTAAAAAAAGATTTTTAAAAAAGGAGGTTCACTGTTTCTGATCATTCTATTGCATGAATGCAGCATTTGTTTCAAGTGTCTAAGTCTTATGGAAAATTGTGTGGTAAAGACTGCTTATGATAAATGAATGGAATCCAGATGTGATAAATGCAAACGATATCGTCGTCTTCCACAAAGAAAAAGCGTTGATTTTTTTCTTACTCCTAGAAGAGCACTTGTATATTCCAGGTAACTCAGGCCTCTGTACGGTATTATCACTGGCTTTACACAGTTCCTGGTGGTCTTCATTTACGTGCTCAAGTTTTTTGCCAAGTTAGACTTACAGTGGAAACTGAATTTGATGGTGATTTATTGGCCCTTTGTATCAAATTAACATTATGAAATACAAAATGTCACCATAGCGTAAAGTGTTCCAAATATGGTTAAACAGTCCTTTAGCCTTCTTGCATATCTATTGTCTGGAACATCTTTACTGACTGGTGTCCAAATCAAAGAGAGTCTTTCAGAATGAGGAGAAACATGTTCTGAAATGAGTGGCACTGCCCTTTAACAGCCCCTCTTTCCGTAATTCTTCCAGGTCTAAGCAGTGTCAGGAAATCTGGCAGCGGCTCAGATGAAGGAAGACGAGGGAAGATGTTTGAACCTGCTCCGTCTTTTCAGTGTCCCAGTGGGGAGTGTATATGAAAAGGCAAGTCATGTATTATTTAGAGTCCAATCTGACTTTGTGCTTGATCAGGGTTTGGTTGAGAAGAGCTGTGACTGGGTTTTCCCGTTCCCCCACACCCCGTGTAAAAATGTGAATGTCTGCTCTCAAATGAAGGTGAACTTGTGACCTACACACAGAACTCGGTCTGTACCTGCACACACTGAATGGAAAGTGGAGGAAATGCATCTGCTATCATGTGATCAGAATACCTTCAGAAACATACTCTCATAGACAGCAGTGGGATAAACTGCAGTCTGTGTGGAGGTGTTTTTAAGCACTAATAGAGAAGAGAGTGGGCACCTGAGTATTGGGAATGTGTCAGGACCACAGGGACCGGTGTTTTAGCCAAACCCTAATTAAACTGGAAACTCCAAGAGGTGCGCTCCTCTGCTGTTCAGCAAACGAGCCATAGCTAATATGCTCCTTAAGTCATTAGCAGCTGTGATACGTAGCATCATAATCCCACGGCAAGATGCTCGGGTGCTCGTGAACTAGTTTTTAAGTGTGTAATTACTGTATCAGAAAAAATTATACGAATAAATGTTACAACGTAAATCGCTAACATACATGTACATCATGCAATGTACATGTATAAAACAAGCAAGGAAAAAAACTAGGAATAAACTAGGCATCAAGATACATCTATTCAACTGGATCTAAATCCATAAATCTAGTCTCAGCCTGCTTCTTCCAATAACTGTCACAGATTTAAAACTCAATGCTTCAGAGACACGCGTACGTGTGGCGCAGTATAAACATCCACATATTGAAATTGTGAATGTATCATTTAGAACCAACAGCATATCTACAAAGTATTTGTTAGACTTAAACCCCTCCATACATTTTCTGCATGTTCATCTACCCTACATCGGTTGGAAAGGAAAATCAATACAAGAAAGTGGCTTTCACCTTGATTCACCTAATCAGTGAGAATGTACTGCACTTTGTCTATAAAGAAAATAAACCTTTCCTTCCCCAGAACATTTCTTGAATCAATTAAGCTTTTAAAAGTTTTTATCTCTTAGTTTGGAGGACGTAGTTAGCAGAGGCCTTTCTGCATGTAGGGTGCGTGTTTTGCATGTCTCTCCTGTAAATGTACTGGTCTCCTGAGATGCTCATAACGGAGCATGAAAGTGTTAAAGTGTGACATTAATGTATGGATCGTTTAGATTTTAAGCTTTATGACAGTAATTTCCTTTATTGCACAGAACTATGGTTGTTTCATGCATTTTCTGATCAAATAATCTGCATTAAAGCAGTCAGGCTGCAGTACTTGAGTTAAAAAAAGAAAAGAAAAATGCCATAGTTTCTAATCTTTTCTATTTCAGTTTGATAAAAAAAAAAAAAACAACAACTGAAGGTTTCCAAAGTAAAGATCTTTTCCAAGCAATCTGAAGGTGTGATGAGGCCAATGTGAATTTAAATCCTACGTCATAAAAACCAAAAGAAGTCAAGTTTCTTATAGTTGTAAATTACTGTAAGTATTGTTGCATACTATATATGTTGTCCTGATGATCGTCTGAGCCTTGGTTTTCGGAAATTATTGTAATAACTAAGCAATTTAATTTAGTTGAAGGAAATACATACGTTTGCATGGTAGCCCCATTTTATTTATCATGCCCTTTTTATAGTGACTCACAGACCATCAGTGAACCATGAATAAGTGCTGCGGATGGACAAATGCTGCCTCGACTGTATTTGAATAACAAATTCAAACAAAAAAGCAGGTTAACCTTCAAGCTACACTGTACATCGATTCAGTGTTAAATATGCATTCAGAAGATTTATTGTCCTGCGCTGATAGGTCTGTGAAGTTGGACAAACGCCACCATAAGATGGTTTATCCTGCTTCTTCTCCCCCCCCTCTTCCTTGTCAACGCTCGGATCTACAATCAAGATAATCCATCATAGTGGCACATAATGCAAAAAAAGATATTAAACTCACTGTGAGAAAATGTATTCCCAGGGACTGGAATGAGAATAAAATGCTGCTTAAGCATTTAGTGAAGGTTAAAAAAGGAGAAGACTGCAGGTGACGCACCTTCAAACTTGACACCAGAATCATTTATATATATTTATTCATACTATGTCCTCAACTTCATTAGAACCAGATCCTCATTTTACTTACTGAAACTGTTCACATGTAAATTTCCCTAAAAGAGTTGCAATGAGCGAATGACGTGTGAATCAGGAGAATATTAGACTTATATTGATGTCAGCCTTACATTTTCAAAAATGCAACGAAGATCAATGCAACATGCACATAGGGCGAATAATCATTATAAATTCCATAATGAATCTCAACGGCAAGATCAACCTGAGCAAAATCCATGGTAACTGATCATGTCTCATACTTTTGTGCTGCATTCATTCTGAAACAAAGTTCAGTAAATAAAAAGAGAGATCATTTGTTCTGCTAGCTTCGGGGCTGCCAAATCAATCAATCAATAAGGAACATGTTGAGGGAACAGACAGGAGGGCAGCAGCTCTAACTAAAATGGACAAGCGGATGCAGAATGAGAATGTCCTCAAAGAAAACAGCTCAGAAGAGCCAAATTTAAAGGATTTTGTTTTCCCACCTTTAGTGACAATCCCCATCATTAAAACAGCTGTAAAATAATCCTAAATACTTCTACACATAATCAAATTAATATAATTAATAAGGTTAGACTGCTTTATGTAACCCAAGTTAAGGAGGATCCGTGGCTGTGAACCATACGAGTGTCTGTTTTAATTACAGACCATCATTTGCCTGATGTGCTACAAACTGTCTTAATCATTGTTTAACACAGACAGATAGAAATAGTTTGGTAGAAATGTATCTCGTTAGATAGGGAGTCGGTTACATAACGGTGGAAATCATTTCCCGATCATGCTGTGAAAACCCTTCTCATTTCTCCGGTATGTGTGCAGATGCCATGGCCTGCTTAGAAGCCTGTTGCTAAGGGCAACCCGTTCAGCCCCTCTGTCTACGGAACAGATGCCCCTTTGGTCGTCCTGGAGGCCCAGATGTCACCATGCCAACGAGCAGGTGTCATGAGTTCCAATGGGCCAGAGACTAGCATGACATCTTGACTATGGAGGGGCAGGGGAGGGACTGGACTGCGATTGCACAAAAAGAGACGAAGGCGAGACAAACAAAGCTGAAACCGAACACAGCGCACTTATCGCCGCACAGCTCGCTGTTTGGCTTTGCATCGTTGCCAAATTTGCAAACCGGGTGTTGACGTCAGTGTGATCGGTGGCACGAGCAGTAGTTTTACTGAAGCGTCAGTCCTTTCATTGGATTGTTGGTTTCTATAGATCAGCCTGTGAGCGCTGTTCAGTGAGTACATTGAAGGGAAAAACTTAAAGATCCTCAGTTAAGCCTGTGTCTCATGTCCTGATACATGCAGTACAGTATGTTCAGAGTTTACTGTTACCCGAGAACGACCTTCATTTGCTGCCACAACTTGCAGCAGGACATTAAATGCAACGCCATTATAGTGTTTATACAGGTTTTGTTTTTGCACATTTAGGCGAGGCTGAATGTGACTCCTGGGTCTCTGCAGCACACTTCTACTAATTATTTGAGATCTAGGTTTGCATCATCCATAAATTATTTTTTTACTGATATTTTAACTTATCAGTTCACGTTTTCTAATATTTCTAATATCGTTTATGTGATGAGATTTCTTTACAATGCACATCCCAGTGACTGATGAGTTCAGTAGTTAATGTGCTCATGTTTAAGACTTAACCCTTTTTTCCCTGTTTGTCCTGTTTGTTACAGCACTCTCTACAAGTGTCTGGGCTTTTAATGAGGCCTTTTAAGTTTTACATTTAGGTTTCTGAAAACTATCTACTATCTCTCTGTGTCTTAAGCTGCATCTGAACTATAACTTTTATGCTTTGTGCAATTATTTTTGTAATATTTAAACTTCACGTTGTTTTTCAAATGGATACAAATCAACATCATACAATAAACATCAATGCTCAATTCGTTATGTGTGTGCATGTCTTCTCGGTTGAAAATGGGATCTGTGATTATTCATGTCATTCAGAAGAGTGATTAAATATTCCTTATACCCTCAGAGCAGCGAAACAAATGAACCACGGCTACGTTCTAACAGGAGTTGACAGATCTTTTAAATAATGTTTATTTATCAACTGTAACATTTCTCAGCCCTCATATGGTCCCTCTGGCATGTGACTTCGACTGCCTCAAGCCCGGCAGCGCCTCCTCAGCTGGCATTTCCTTTTTACTTTATAAAACTTTGCAGAACTTTGCGCTCTGTTTATCTGGCTTTTTCCAGCTCATCTTCAGAGATGAACAGAAAAGATACGAAGACAGAGGAGCACATAAGGTACTGAAACTACATAAAGGTTGTACAAAGTTCACATAATTAGTTAATGGAAGAAAATAAAGTCAAATGTGGAGTATAAAATATTACTCATCTTAGGTTACAAATGAAGAAAGCTTCATTGCTTTCCCAGTTTAAAAAAAAAAAAAATCGCCATCACACAGCTGAATAAGTTGTACCGAGAGTAGGTTTAATCACAAAAACTAAAAAAAAAAGATAATGTTTTAAGTAATGGCGAGTATAAGAGCAAGCTAAGTTCCAATTCAAATGTATAAATTAATAAATGAATATATGAACATATTCATTAATCATCTGCATGGAGATACATTATTCACTGTTCTTCTTAACATCCGAGCTAGGGATATCATTATACTTGAATTAATACAAAGTCTACTTTTACAATTGCAAAACCAAAGCACCACAATCTCCACACAACATTTCACTTTCAAGGAGTGTCAGTCTTACTCGGGGTCAAAGGTATAATTTTGCAAGTTGAAGCCTATAAAAGCAGCAGCCACAGGATGAGGACACACGTGAAGCCTGTAGGTTGCAGTGGTGAAGTAAAAAGGACTGTAACATTACTCTTGCTTCCATTAATTTGAAACTTCAACCAAAAAAGGATTGTATTTCATCTCCAAAAATAACAAAGGAAAACTGCTGGTAAAGTATTCAGCCTGTGTCCGAACTGAATATGTGTTACTGACCTACGGTTTCTTTTCTGTTGCTTTATATTTTGGTGCTTTCTGTGCGTCTACAATTTAAAAGCCAGAGTCTACTTCTGTATCATGTTTGCTGAGTTCATGCAAATTGTATTCTTCAAATTTAAACAATGTTTTCAGAGCTATTCCTTCTTCAGCTAGATCACTCTAAAGTCTACTGTTTGTTGTGGAGTTTAAGCATTCGCAATCTTGAGTTTGTAACTTTTTACAACGTATTTCCTCTCCTAATCAGAGCCATGTTTACCTCAAGCAACAGAAAGATATCCCGGTTTTGTCGGTGTTGGTCTCTAAATCTTCGCCCCAGAAGTCTGGTTGTTCTAGTGGAACTTCAGCGAGACGTCAGCCATGTTAATATCGACGCAATGTGACTCTAATGTCTCTACATATGTAGTTCAAGTGTTAATAATAGGCCCCGGTGTAATTTCAATACATAATTTTCATAAATGTTACTCTAATGAATACACATGAAGAGTGAAACAAAGAGAGTAGAAATAATTTGAATAGTTGCATTAGAATTGTATATTTGTTTTCTATTAAATATGGTAAACAGGGCTTGTGCCTGTTTATTTTTTAATGCGTTTACACACTGACATGTTTAAGACGAACAGATTTGACAGTCCCCTCTTGAAAAATGGCATGAATAAACATGTGTAACATTAAAACGAACTCTGGGACTGTGTTTCAGCAGAATGGAACAGCAAACATTTCTATTGTCCCATACAGACGATGAAGAGTGACGAGTTTTGACCTGGGAGCGAGGAGGTGAAGGGGAAAATGTTGTTGCAAAACTTTGTCTTTAGTTTCGGGTCAGATTTTAATTTTAAATACAAGTTTAGAAAAATATGGCTGACTAAACTCCTAAAACTATTGTTAAGGGGAAAAACGTTTAGTAAAACGTATAGATACATTTTATAGTGAGGAAAGAAAGTTTCAATGAAAATAATATACCTCAATATTCAATAAACAAAACAAGTAAAACCTATGTTTGTAAATAAATTTAGTGAAATGTTATTACACTTTAAAAAAAAAAAAATATTCATCGATTTATTTATTGATGGCTAGATTTTTTTTTGTAATCCTCCTTCTTAGCTCTGTTTTAAACCTACCATTACCACTGACTTAATTGGTTGTTTATTTTATTGTACTGTCTTTTAAACTGAGATATATATGTGTCAGCTACTGGATACATAAATTTCCCAGAGGACAGGAATTAAGTAACGATCCATCTATATCTAATACAAAGTCACTTTCATCCTCTGCTAAAAAAAAAAAATGGCTTTTGGGAAATAATCTCAATTCCTTGGTATTTAAAAGATCTTTAATTCAGTGAAGCTATTTAATAATTATGCCGCATATCTGACAAATAATTATGTAACAAAATTTAAAAAATGTAATGTAAATATTTAAAAAAGGAAATTATTACATTTTCAAAGTTGGAGAAGAGGTGAGAGAAATAATAAAATGTGAAGAGAATCAAATTAGAAGAATGTAATATCACATATCAGCGTGGTATCTTGTTAGATCTCACAGGTCTACTGTTCACATTGGGACAGATAAATATGATACATAAAACCCCCTGTGACTCTAAAGCCTTGATGGCTGCCTCACCGACGCCCAGTGTTCCAACGCTGAATAAGAAATTATATGCAAGAGGTGTATTTGAATATTCATGACCAAATCCATGGGCTGTTTGTACTTTAGCATTAATTAATTGCTTGAGGGAATGCTAAACCCAAATACGGAGCTGAACATCTCAGTGCCGAAACACAACAATCCCAAAGAAGGAAATAAAAAGCGAGAAATGTGGAGTTAGTGAGTGCTAACAAAGCATGCATCTCTCAAATAGCACAGGAGGTAAGCAGCAAGGGATGTTACAAATCTATTTAACAGTAAACAGACGACAATGTTTTAAGTAAAAAAAAAAAAAAGACAGCAAAGCTTCTGAGACTAAAATAAAGTGTCAGATAGGTAACCCAGCCTCGAACCAAATCTGTCTTTGTTTAGGATTTGTGGATACATATGTGCTGTTTAAAATTTATGAATATTCAGGAGGAGAGGTAGCTAAAGAGTCCCAATCATCTCCTACACAGTTGCTCTGGCAGTTAAAAGAGAGCCGCTGAGAGGAGTTTCACTGTGAAAGACATTAGCATGCCTTTGAAACAAGAGACCTTGCGTATGAACAAGGGCTATCCATACACACTTTGGAATGTAATTTATATGCACAAACTGAGGTGTGAGGCCAGAGGATGTTAGAGGGGCAGAAAGGATCCACTCAATACAGGTGTAGCTTTCACTGGCCAACAATGTAATAACCGTTTTTATACTGCCAGTGCCTCTTTACATATCATGAGTTCCTCTGAACTTACAGACTCCATTGAAACAATCTCACTGCTGAGAAACATATAAAAGGTAGATGGATAATTGGATGCTGCGCTTGTACAATTTTTGCATCTTCTCTATGATCTTTAAGGAATATGTTGTCTCATCAAAGAGATTTTGTTTTATGTTTCAAGCTGCACGCAGATAAATGTGTAGATTTTTTCGACTGTTTGTTCGACGACCTGCGTTACTTTTTGTGCCACTGCCACCGGTGACCTATGTGCTCAACTCTCTGAATTATGCATGGTGATTATACGACGTAGTCCTCTGAATTGTAAATTCTCACAATTATACAGCCCATTGTCTATTCATTATTTCAAAACGAATGGGAAATTATGTAAAACTATCTCTAAAGAGGAAAGCAGCGTGTAATATGACTTGCCATATTGTTCATGCAATTCAAATACTTTGCTTTTTCTGAGAGTTGAAAGTAATCAGATTTAAATGAAATCTGACTTGCATGTCATACAGGATTATGATACATTTGGAAGATAAGCTATGATAACTACACTACGTGCCATGAGGTGAGAGCTCTCAGGCAAAGAGTGTTTTCCAATTAAGTCAAACCTCCCTCAAGGTTAAATATACAAGTGTTGACTGAGAGCTGAACTCGTCTTCGTTTCTTGACCAGATAAGTGAAGGACCTGCTTCACCGTGTCTCTCCTCAGACTTCCCCTTTTCTGATCCTGTCACACAAGCAAAAGGTAACAATATACACAATCTGTATTTTTACATCGATACCAGAGCTACTATTGTTTACATATAATAATTTGCCCCAAAGAAGTTGTTTTTCTCTCGTTTCAGCATAAATTGGGCCCTGTGTCCAAACATAACCAAAATCAACCAGCGATCTTGCAACATAACTCTGCAAGCAGTCGTCTAATTAAAACTTCAAATGCATTTGCTGTCAGAGCTCCCAAACTGTGGAACAACCTCTTTGTTCTGAAATTCATCTTTCTACCTCAGTGACTTCCTTTACATCTCTATAATTCTTTTGAAGGTGTATTTTTGCATTAAGTAGTCTTTCTGCACTAAAAGTTCTCCAATCAGAAATGCGTTTTGCTTTTTGTTCCCTGACTGTGATGTTTGAGCTTCACTGTGCAGAACGACGAACAGTCATTGTTTGAGACCAAAGCTGCTTTCACCATTGTATTAGCCAGAATGGTGCACTTTCTAAAGGTTGTGTAGTGTTATGGTTGCAGCCATTGGCACTTTTTGTTGGTTTTGGCAGCACTAATCTTTTTAACTAAATTAATTATCTAGATTTAAAGCACTAACTTAGCAGATGATTTTCATAAAATGACAGTGCCTCCATTAGCAAGAACACATTATTACATATCTTAAATTCCACCAAGAAATATGTTAATTACTTTCATTAATTGCTTTCCCTTTCTCTGTTTTTTTTAACTGGTGAATAACTCAACTTATACCTACATGAAATGTTAACATGACACGAACTCAGTAGTTTAAAGGCTCAGGATGTAGGATTTAGATGGATCTATTGGTAAAAATTGTATATAATACTTATAAGTATAATCACCTGAAACAAAAAAAAAATTGTTGTGTTTGTTACCTTAAAATGAGCTCTTTACATCTGAACAAGGAGCCTCAATGTTTCTACAGAGGCCCAAATTGGACAAAGCTACACTGTCTCTACAGAGGGCCTTGTTTCGTGGCCTCTGTGGAGTGTACACTTGTAAAATAGGGTTGGGTGAGGGGTGTTCAGTTGATTGCAATCTGCAAACTCACCACTAAATGCCACCAATTCCAACACTCTGCTCCTTTAAATACAAAATCAAATTTAGTTTAATGAGAAAATGATATATTAATAAAGATATCTCAGTAGGAAAGTAGTGCACAAAACAATTCAGTGGATTTACTTTTTACCTTTGCTGCTCAACATGTCGGTTTGCAATTGGTTTTCTTTGAGTTGTTCAGTTTATTTCAGCTCTAATTCACAACCTTTTCCATCTTATTTAGCCAAATAATAGATAAATAAAAACATTTAATAAAGAGGCACAAAGTCAAGCACACACACACACTCTCTCTGCTACAAAACAAAAGAATTGTTTAAATGAATTAAGAAGTGCAGTTCTAAATCAAGTCTCGGGAGACCAATGGCCTAAAACCAATAATTCCCTTACTTGCCAGTTGGTGGTGCCAGGTGGTTTGTTTTACGTACAGCATACCCAAGTTTCCATCTGAAAGATGGGCGAGGATTGAGGAGGCAAGGCGAGGCAGGCGTGACGGGGTGGTGGATTCAGAGTCCACCTGAAGAGATACCTCCTCTTGTTGAAAAAGGCCATTTTTCACAGGTAGGAAACAACCAGTACTGGTGAGTAGGTATGGCTCTGGTAACAATCAATGTAAACAAAAAACAAGACAAACAGCTATAGCCTCTGGGTTTAGGTTGAGCTGCCTGTATTAGCTTTTGCATGCAGAACATCTTGGATTTCAATTAATGCATTATCATAACAAAGGTATAGCATGAAGATTTATCAAAGACATCTACATTTATGGTTTTAACACTTTAAATTTACTGTGAACTGGTGGGTTTTAAAACATTTTTAGAAATTGTAAAGATTATTTATAAATCTCTATTTACATGCATCATTACTTGTCTAAAATTTGATTTTTTTGTTTTTTTGTTTTTTTAATCTGGGCTGCACCATGTTGAAGGGTGAAACTGATTCTACATCTAATTCACTGCTCAACTGGTTTAAAAGCAAATCGTGCTCCCATATGCAAGTGATATAAAATGCCAAAGCCTCCTATGACCACTGAGAATGGACATTACAGTACGAGATATCTTCTGTTCAATAGTTAGGCTAATAGAAATGAGCAATATTTGCATATTCATAAATCAGTCTGACAAATGCAAAAGTATGATGTAAATTTAAAAATGTTTAATCTGGCAATTAAACTTTGGTAAAAGAAAATCTTAACATACACAAATTCCTATATTTAAAGCAAAGTCTTTGTGTCCTAAAACATACATTTGTATTATTCTTTGATCCATTCTGTTCTGTTCTGTCAGAAGTCCAGAGATTTCCGTTTCCATTTTTTCAAAATATTGTCCCCGGCTTTGGTTGAATTATATATAGGACTTGCAGCGAGACCACCTTCTCCTGTCCCTCCCCCTCCTCTGACTCTTCTTCTCCCTCCCCCTTTTCTGAAAGTGTTACCCTCTCATCCTCTATCTCCCCTCATCCTCTATTCTCCTCCTCACCTCCTGCTGCACTCCATCCCACTGCTGAGCACAGGTATTTGTTTAGGAATCTCTCGGTGGAAATTATACTCCATCTCCGGCGCTCCCTATCAACACACAATTATCATGGGCAATCATGCAGAACAGTGCTGAATTCAGCTGGGACTCCCACTCTGATGACATTACTGACTGCAAGGCCCAGCTTCTGCTGGAGGTAGTCTGCCCCACACCTGCATAACCTCTCTCTCTCTGGCTCTTTATTTCGCTTCTTCTCTCTCTTCCTCTTCATCATACACTCTCACTTGGCTAGAGAAATGATTAAACCTTTTTTTTTTTTTTTTTTTTTTTTTTTTATCTTATTAGGATTTCATTTAAACCAGGAAGTCCACCAGATAAGAAATCTCTTTCCTCTGGGAGACTTGGCTGAAAGGACCGTTCCAACGTCAAACAGGACAAATCCTGTGATTTTATCTTACAATTTATTGGTATCTGCCCACCTTATGTGGCCTCCTCTCATGACCAGTAATGGGTTACCTCAGTGCAGCTTCTCATACGGCTGAGCTGAAGGTGATGTGATTCAGCGCAAATACAGTAATTTGAAATTTCTGAAATTTGGAAGTGTGAATCTTCATCATCATAGAGTTTTCTGTGAGGGCAAAATCAATCCCTCAAGATAATCAATGCCTCACATTGTGTCACTCCCTCCTGCATTCTGCAGATGCATTTCCCTACATATGACAAGTACATTAGAAATCTTAAAAGGCAGAGTTGATGCAGACATACGAGAATCAACACAGTAGTCCATTGAGATCCTGATCAAATGCTCCATTCATGAGTGAAATTACCATCCGTCTGTCAGCCAAGGTGTGAATTCTTTCATCTACAGATCCTACCTCTGAAGTTGTGATTAAATGCATAAGGCCACATACACTCCTCATAGACCCAAAGATAAGAAAAATGGGATTTCTGCCTCTCATGGTGTAGGTTGCTATGTTACTCAAGTGAGACAGCAGTGCCATCTTGTGGTATTTTGGTTGGATCTTTTATATTTTTCCAGACATTTGATCTACCATCTACCCATTATCTGTACCTTCTTTATCCTGTCCAGGGTCATGAGTGGAGTGGAGCCCATCCCAGCCGACATTGGGGTAAAGGTGGGTACAACCTGGAGGTTGCAAGTCCATTGCGGGGCTTCTTTGTAAACTCTAGAGTCAAGGACACAAACTCTGCCACAATACCTTGTTAAATGATCAAATTATATATTTCAGACATCAAAGTCTTCACCTAGTCATTTTAATGGTAAACAGAAAACAGAAAAAAACATTTATCTGACAGACATGTTAAGCCACTATCTTGCAGCACACTCAACAACTCAGAGAGAAAATGAACTTGTGCCAAAAGCATGTACAACAAACTATAACAGCATGAACATAGCCGTGTTGCTTCATTCAGAAACGGGTGCTAAACCGATCAAACCAGGACAACATAACCAAGAAACTGCAGTTTCTAGTTATGCACAAAAACATTAAATAAATGTTGCAGAAACAGCAGAGAATAATACGCATGATGCACTCAGTGAAATATGAAAATGTGATTATACTACAGGATAAATTGATAATATTCTACATTCTCCTTATTGTCAGTGAAAAAGGACCAAAACCAACAATAAACTGATCTGAATAATAAATATTGTCTGTGCATCCAAAGCATGATATATTCCTCTGTGCCATAGAGCTCCATTGTTGTCCAAAAACTATTACCATCTTCCCTTGTTATGATGAACATGGGCACAGCAGTTTATTTTGAGTAGATACTGTCCTGCTGTCATAAATACTCACCATAATACCAAATGTGTATTATTACTCCACTGCAAATAGTCCCAACAAACACATCATTTACTGCTGTTTGAATAAGAACTACATCCTCAGTATGAATCAGTGAGAAAAGTTTGGGATATTGAGAAACTGAAGCACTACTGGTTTTGTTCTTTTCATGGGATTTAAAGACAATAAAAAATATAAAGAATATCATCAGCCTCCCACTTTAAATCGAATGGCAGAAAACGCTGCTGGTCATGTGTTCTTTAATATAGTAAAGTAATAAAGCTCTGACTCCTGTTACTGTAACACAGAATATAAAAATGATCATGCCACTTTTTAAGCTTTTCAATATGCTTTTTTTTGTTGTTTTGATTTTTTTAAAACTCCATGCAAAGTAAAATACATATTTGTATTACTTGTTCAACTGGAGTTCTGTCCTTTTACTTAATATTTCCAAATAAAAGATGCTTCAATTAACAAAAATTTTCCTCACCAGCAATTGATTTCAGGTAACCTGAATGACTTTCATGAAGACTCTGCACCACAGGTATTTGAATATTTGTTGTGAATTCCTGCGCCGTCTCAGGGCTGTACGTGACTTAGCTCAAATGAAAGTAGGTCAGGTCGGAGTGATTATGAGGCCATTTCTGAGCTCAACAATGGTTGCAAAATTTTCTCAGAACAAAATGTTTAAGCGTGTCAGATCTTTTTTTTTACCACAGAACTGCCAAACAGAATATGAGTCCTGCTTCTACATGGCAGAAAGATTGTGAAAGTATCAAAAATCTGTCTAAAAAACAATCATACTCCAGACATCTTTTGCTCTTCTGCTGATGCTTCACCAAGTCAGTGAGAGTGAATCTGGATGGTTCGGCCAATAAGGAGGAAAAGTAGGCCGGCTAGGAGGCAGAAGAAGATGCCAACGGGGGCAAACATGAAGGACAGACCATAGTTAAGGGACAGATGGAAGTCTGGACAGACCGAAGCGCGCTGGTGGTCTATGTAGATGTCTACCACATCCAACACCTGCAGCCACAGGACGTACATCACCACCACACACAGCAGGAAAAGACCTGGTAGTATAGAGAAGGGACATATAGGAATACAGCAGACACGAGACTTGAAACTCATCCAAAAATTCATTGAAGTACTTTTAATATGAACAACTAAACAGGCGTTTAGAATAAATATCAAATTACTGGTGAGAAATATTCAGATCCAACACAAAGGTAAGAATACCAACACAACATAGTAAAAGTATGCCATTACAAGCAATAAATTTAAAAAAAATCATACTTAAAATTATTATCAGATAAATGCTCTTGCAATATCAAAATTAACAGTACTTATTCTGCAAAAAAGTTGGTACCGAACGTATTACCACAAATAACATTACTAAGGCGCATTGCATGAGTGGGTAAGTAGAATTGTACAGGATTAATCTTTAACAATACACTGGATTGTTCTTTATAAGCTCATTAGATATTTTGCAAGCAAAATACTAACCTGAAAATCCACTAGAATTTAAAGGTGTCAAATCATTGTAGTGAACTAAAATGCACGACATTTGCTAATTAAATATATTGCAGTAAAAGTCTTATGCATCTTTTATGTACAGTTTTGTGCTTAGGTTATTTTATGCCACTGGATTTAACTCACCAGATGTCAGAAAGAGGCCGCCCCCTGCTTTATACAAGCGGTGGCTGGCAAACGGAGCCGCGCAGATAATGAGGAACCCACCGAGCGCTACAGCTGCCACACCAATGAGCATGAAGATGCTCCAGAAGCCTCTGTAGACTGGAAAATAGAGATTTTAGCCAATTAGACATGGAGCTATTGGATAAACGAGGACAAGAATCTCATTGTATGAAAAGACAAATGTAAATAAATACTCACTTATGGCTGTATCGTACTCTGTGGCATTGTGGGTCTGATGAGATATGGGGAATGGGAAAAGGTACGAGGGCATGCACACCTTTGAGTGAGGCTGATTTGCTGCAAAGAGAGGGAGTACGTGTTTTTTTTACACCATAAATAGATGACAAAATTAAAATTGTTGGCAGTTAGAGGGCAACTTTTATGGATACAGTGTGTAAAAGAAAGATTCCTACAAATATTGCAAACAGACAGAGGGTGTAAATTATTTTCATTTATTTTGAAAATTGTAAACTTACTGCTTAAGATTGTGGGTTATTTATTTCCCCAGGTCAATTCTGACTGTCTCTTAAGGTCTGGATTTCCCTAATTTGACATACTGACACAACAATATGATAGCTGTGTACTTCTTCTTTTAAATGTTTATATTCTCTCCCTGTTACTTAATTTTCTCTCTTTTTTCTTCCAACATGTGAAATTCCACAGACCCTCACAAGGTCCTTTCATTTCTGGAGGGTGTTTCTGACAATGGCCTACCATTCAAAGTCCCTATCCCAAAACAGATGACACACGATCACCTGACAAACGACCAGAATAACATCACATGGTACGGCCTTGAAACAGTCACATGTCAGGTTTTCTAACCAGGCTGTCAGGCAATTTTAATAGATGGGATAGCAGCAAATCAAAAGTGCAAATCAATTCTGCAACACAGTCGTAATGCTGTCATGTGACTCATTGGGGTCAAAAGATTGGAGGAAAACTGTATCATCAAGCATCAACTGAAGAGGACAGAGATATTTCAAGACAAAAATTACAAGTAAAACTGTCATCCCTTTTATTTGGGTCTTAATATATTTTTCCAATCAGCCGGAAGAGTTTAACTACAATCTTCAGGTTGGGGTCCAGGAGATCCCAGGCTCCTTCTGACTTAGTTTAAATCCTACTTAATAGTTTTATTATCTTAATTCTTAATGACTTTTTATAAATGTCTACATTTAATTTCTTAACAAGGAATCAGCTCAATGTCAGTCAGTGTCACTGAGGTTATATGCAGAACTAACCCTCTAAAATCCTGTCAGGGTCTAATATGGGGACTCAGACCTCTCTAGGATCAAAATAAAACTAAACATACGAAATTCCACTAAAGTACTGTACATGTCTGTCAATACATTTTTGGTAACCGAATGCAAATATTTATTTGCTTTTATAGTGTATAGCATATAAAACATGACATATATAAAGCAGTGCCAACAATGAGAAAATAAAGCCAGTATCATGTTGTTGATTTCATGTGTCTCACTTACTGAACCAGAGCCTCCACAGCAGGTTTTCATCACCCATGTTGCCTCCAAAGGAACACCTCCAGAAAAACCCCTCATGGTACAGAGTGATGTCACTGCTGCTCTCCTGCACCACCACATCTACACGCTGACATAAGGAAGGAAAAAGAACAAATATTCATTACTGAACATACTCTGGCTTCTGGGAGTCTGCAAGATAGGGTTTATATACATACAGTTTTGAATCAACTTCATGTTATCAGCTGATGAAATCAAAGTCTATGGGAGGTGTTTAAATAGGATGTGAGGCAGGTGTACAGTGTGCTGTCACAGAGCAGCTGCTAAGTCTGGTCAAGGGTTGAGCAGAGCGAGCACCCTTCACCTGAGGCTGGTTAATTTGGTGTCAAGTGAGCGTGCAGGTCAAGGATGTTCTCATTCAGGAAACGCTCATCGTTAGTGATCACTATTTTTGCACGCAAAAAAAAAAACAATTTCCTAAATGCCTATAACTCCATCTATAAAACGCTAAAGCAGAAGGTGGAGGCAATGAGAGACTTTGGACCTTCAAGCTTCATGAAGTCAATTGGAATCCAGTCAGGGTATAAAATTGACCTTTTTACACTCTTTTAATTTTCTTTCATTATCAATGCTATAAGATGTGGGATCTCAACCTAGGCCTTGAAGTTTAAAGTACAAGGGGTTTCAGTACGTTTAAAGGTATTGGAGACAATCACAACCATATTTCTTCTACATAAAATATATAAATTTTCTTTGTCTTCTCACAACAGTTCTAACAATTGAGAAACAGTCTTTTAAACAGGTGACCGATGGCCATAGTCGACCTGCGATGAGGGGTCATAAGGGGTTAAGGTTTGGTTTAAAAGGGCAACACAACCCTAAAAAGTTGAATTATTGCTATATAATGCCAGCACTCCCCCTTAACTTAATGCTGAACTGTTTTCTGTTTGTGTCTTGATACATTTTCTACTGTAAAAATGTGGTTTTATGAGTGTTTGGACAAAGATCACACTGCATGATTACACTGTACTGTATATACTAAATTCATCATTGCTTTTATTGTGCTGCTATTACGTCTCAGTATCAGTGCCCACTATGAAAAGCTAAGTATGTTCTAGTCAGTGATATTTAATATGGTATGCTACCTCTGGGACTACTGGTAGTTGTATTTCTATCATAGGGGCACATGGTACGAGGTATGTCTCATTCACTGCATAGCTGCACACACGCAACATTAAACAGTGTCTGATTACATGAAGAGGGCTGCAGGGATGGCTCTCCACCTACTGAAAGAGTGATCAGAGCAACTGATCACAGTTTGTAAAGTAGAAGAATATTTCAAATTCTAGTTTGAAGATCCACCATTAGACTTAAGCAGTATAAAGTATAAAAATAACAATATGGGATTGTGTAGACTGTGTCTTCACAATAAACCATTTAAAGTTTAAATACCATACAGAGTAATACAACTACTGTGGTCATTTCTGGTCTGAGCCCTGACAGCAAAAACAACTCCTTTATATTTAGTTCCAGGCGTTATAAACGTGAACATTTTTGACCTACAAACACATGACTGATCTCGATCTGATCTAGAAGTCCCCAACAATATCCGACTGTCTTCTGTGTCATTTTGATCTGCTGTTATTTCAAGACCAACACCCACCTCTACAGTCACGCCGCCTGGGCCAAGAGATCCTTCAGGATTTGGGTGGCAGGTCTCTGAGGCCAGCAGCCAGTAATCAGTTCCAAAAGAGAGGAGGATGAACACAGCTGCCAAAGCCCCAAACAGCCCCGCAAAAAACAACGCCACACTATGCTTCATGGTCCGGGATTGAGCAGCCACTCGGCTACAAGATGCCCACACTCAGTTTGACTTTCCCCTCCAGCTACAACATGTGACGAGCAGAGGCAGAACCGGTGACTCCTCTTGTGCTGTATTATATCCACTGAGTGTGATGCGTTGTGACTCTGTACAGCTGGTTTCTGGTGGATTACTGGATCTTGACTCTTCTTCTCCCCTGTGTCTCTGTCTGTGTTATGGGAGGAGGAAGTTGTCCGCATGACTCCTTTGGGGTCTGCAGCCAGGCCAGCCCACCTACCCCCGGGGCTATTTTTGGTGTCTGACTGAAGGCGGCTGCTCCGCTTCACTGTGGAGCTGAGTGTGTGGAGCATGTGGGGAGTGTGAAGGGAGGGGATCAATGCATAAATAACCAGCGGCAACTGGACGCCCAGTGTTGGCACGGGAATGTTCGGGCAGGGTGAGACTGAAAGGACAGAAGAGGAGTAAAGTATCCCACAAAACCCTGCCTGGAAAACCTTTGCCCCACCAGGACAACATGCACATAAACACACGCACGCAGCAGTAGCTATCATTTCCCGTAAAGAGGGTGCTGGATATTACTGTAAATGAAGCCTTTCATGGAACTTCTCTGGGATTTTTAGTTGTATCAGACACCACAGATTATATACTTTAAATGAAGTCTTATAAACAATCTTTATATGTAACACTAATTTTTATGACACTATCTCAGAGGAAGTCACACAAACTTACACAAAAACAACAATGTTGAAAAATGTACTAGCAAGTACTGAATATGGAACTCAAAAAACTTATCATATATGAATTAGCTTGTCAGTGTAAAAAGTCTCTGTGGCATTAAAAACAATTATGTTTTTGACCCAAAAAACAAACAAAAAAAGGCAAATTTTAACCTGTTCCACATATGGTCATTTTTTTTTTAACCTGTGCAAATTATGATTTATCTTCCAACAATAAATGTTTTACTAAATTTGGGTTTGCGGTCAGTCATCGGCAGCGTGAGTTGAGGGGAACCTGGTTTATTAGCATCTAAGAGGAGTATTTAGCAATGAACCTTTATGTCTAATTTACACACTGATGTGACACTCCCCCCCCACACACACACACCCCGACCCCCCCAGCCAGAGGGACTCCACCCACATCCACTGCTCAGTAGAGTGTGTCTGGTATCACAGGTCTTGTCTAAAACCCAATTAAAGAAAAATTATATTTTAGTAACAGCTTGATGGCTTCGAGGCCAATAATTAACGTTTCCAATCTACCCCTTTAACTTCAGTTTTATCTGATTATAGGAGTAAGCCCTCTCATCTAAAATACCATCACACATTGTCAAATATGTTTACAGGTCATATATTTGGACCAGTAGGCCTACAAGCTGTAGCTATAGTAGTGGTAGCCTACTTTCCCATACACTCAAGTTCATGGGCAGATGGTCCTAACTGTCATTCTCAGTTTCTATCAGTGTGGCAAAAGGACATTTGAGAATCATTGGGTGTGGTGACTTTCAGCCAAACAAGCCTCTGAGGGGTAAAGTGAGTGTTCTGGGCTAAAAAAATAAATGAATGTCCACTGGATGTATCTACCAATTTATTCCCCCTTCGGCATGCACATACTCACCTTAACGCAGGAAGATACCAGCAAAGTCAATATTCAATCACGTATATTTTTTTCCATTCAGCAATTCAATTTAAACACGTCTCCTGCCTCACAGAAACTGAGGTTTGTCTTCCTGTTCTACACACCTGCTTTGCATGACTTGGAAATTTATGCTTTTTCTATTGCGCCACCGTGTGTTCATTATCAGAACTGCGATGGTCAGTGTCGTAGATAAGGATCATAATAAAACAGGCAAGACAAAAAATATACTAAATTACTTTTTAATATACGAAATTACTTTTTTACTAAGTTTCATTAAATATGCCTACATTTTTAGTGATTCTTAAAACTTATTTTTTTATAAATGTATATGTATATGTAGGCCATTATATTCTTGAGAGCACTGCTGCAATTAAGAGTAAAAATGTCTTTTCTTTCTTTGGAGTGTGCCTGTTGTAATTCTCCAGATACCCCAGCAGGTGGTGGACAAGTAACCCCGTCTCACATAATATGTAAACCTGTTAAGATCACAGAAAACATCCTGGGAAATTGTTAATAATATTGTATGTGAAGTCAATATAAAGAGCCATGTTGCTAGTTACTGTAATAAGTTGGGGAGAATGATAATAGGCTAACATTTTCAACACTATAGTGTCCTATAACATATTTGCATTAATTATACGTAGGCGTATGTACAATACAATATATTTAACTTAAAGTATAATGAATATTAAATAAATTAGAGCCTTACTGCAAGTACAAACGATAAAAAAAAAGGCTCATGCTGTTGTCAATATAAAGTTTAAAAGACAATACGCCGTCCAGCCTGTGACGTCAGTGGACGATACCATCATTCACAGCAGCGATGGGGGGGAATCAAACCAGACAACGCAACTGTTCAACGACCGGTTAATAAACCTTGACCCGGACATTTGAAATGATCCCAGGATGTATGTTTTATACTTTTCCATTAAATCCGCCAGTTTCCACGACGTCCCTGTTTTTGCACACAGATTAAACCCCTCAGTTTGACCCCACCCTCTGCTTCGTCAGAGCACCGGCGGGACGAGGACGTGAGTTTTGTGTTTTGGTCGTTTACAGTAGAGCAGATGAGCGTTTCCGTTTTGGTAGATACCGTGCAGGTACAGCGGGAGGATGAACAACCATAAATGGAGCACTTTATTTCTGAAACCGAGAGGAAGGACGAGGATTATTCAGTGTATCTACGTGGTGGGCTTCCTGGTGAGTAAATACCTGAGACTTAGCAGTTGTCCTTTCAGCTGTCCCAGCGAGCTGTGCATTGTTATGGAGACAGGCTTTCATAACTCGTGCAATTTAAATCATGTAAAAAAAATAATAATTTCGCATGGTTATTTTTCTTTTGCAAAAAAAAAAAATTGCAGTTATTTTCAAGGTGTAAGCAGATGCTTAAAATGTAACAGTAAAAAAATAAAAGTCAAATTGAAAAAAATCAAGTTAAAAAAAATAATCTAAGAAATGTACTATTATCATAGGTTTAAAAGGTCAGTGTGACGGTCACACTGACCTTTTAATGCCTGGCATACTTACCTGCAGAGAGGTAATAACCCTCCTGGACGTTAGTAAACTTTGCATCCCCTAAAATGTGTTAAATCTTACTCTAAATCAGCAGATGCACAGCTGCTGTACAATGGAGAGGTTTTTTTTGGATTTTAAAACCTTTTCTGAGAGCATGGACAACAGGACGTGAATGTACTTAAGTACAAGGCCAGTATAGACTCAGCAGATACGATTATTGACACAGCACTATAGTAGTATTTCAAAATTTCTCTTGGAAGATAGCTCACACACACAACTCCTATCATCTAATGTACAAATGAGGTGTGTAGCTTGTAAAAAGCCGGAGGAAGTTTGTTTTAACACTGAGTGTATTGAGTGTCGCCTCTTCAAAGCACCACTGTCAGTACAATATGTTGTAAAGTGGACTGGTACTTCCTTGAATTTAAGGACATGCTGAAACCTGTTGAATTATATTATAGGGAATATAACTGATAGGTACATGTTACAAAATAGAAATATTCGTAGTGTTATAAGAGCTGACCTACAGTCATGCTTCAGAGAACTCATTTTACATTTCAGCCTGCGTAGCTGGTGAAACAGTCATCTTAATTAAAAGTGACTAAAGGAATAAGTAGCTCAGGTTTTTTTGGCACAGCGAGAAGACACAAACTGCTGGGGCAGTAGTGCTGCTGAAGGTTAAGCAATTTCTCTAATAGGTTGTGTTAGAACACTGTATGAGCTGCTGTGTGACTTCAATCAAGACTTTGGCAAGACCTGCTCTGATCTCAACAATGTAGAAAAACAGGATGAGCGATGACTTTCTTTTGCAGCTGAATCCATCCTCTAAACTGTCTGTGCTGATGACTGGACACCGGTTTTACAATATGTATGGTATATGTGATCAAATCTTTTGGGCTCATTCCCTCTCCCCACTCACGTCCCTTGTTGTTTTCTGTAGGACTTGTTTGGGGTGAGCATGATCATCCCGCTGCTGAGCCATCATGTGAAGGCTCTTGGAGCAAGTCCCACTGTGGCTGGTATTGTAGGTAAGTTGTGTCCATAATATGTAGTAATCTATTTAAGTTATGTCGCTGATGTACTGAGGAGTCAGCCCTCAGAGTGACATAACAGTTAGTTAACGGATAATTAGTCTGCAAGCTGACAAGACATAAAAGTTTTTTTTTAAAATAACCAAATAATTGGACAGTAGCCGGTGTTAAAAGAACATAATCCTATGATTCAGAACTGCACTAAACACGTTGTCGGATTCGCGGTGGAATTTTTAAAGAAGGATCAAATTGATGGAGCAGATATTTGTCTTTTTTATTAACGAACGTGATTAATAATGTGTATACACATTAATTAATCTGTTGACAAAAAAAGTCATTAAAGCCATTATTCAAGCAAAAATGTGCTTCGGATACACAAAACACAACCAAATACAAAAAAAGATACAAGTTATACAGAACTAAATGGAACTAACTGACTTTATATGGCTGTTTCCTTTGTTTGCTTGGTTGTTGTTTTTTTTATGCATGAGTTTCCTCTGCTGTTTGGCCCACCATATATTTAGACTCCTGGTTGGACAAGCACGGCAATTTGAAATTTCAGCTCAATTTCACTAGGAAGTGATGAAGAGATTTATTGATTGTAAAAATAATTATTCTCTGAGAATGACAAGCAATAACGCCCCATTATCCTGTGCTGTAATTGTTGTTATTTGTCTAGTTACACTTTACTGGAATGAAGTTAGATTTTAACTATATTTTAGCATTTTGTGTTGTTTAAGGAATAAAATAGTCTCTATAGTCAGTATCATCTTAACATTAGGTTCAGTGGATGTGAACACACATTGCATGTGCTTTATATTTCAAACATGAAATAAAGCAAACATTAAACTGTTATAGGTTCTACATATGGGATCTTGCAGCTTTTCTCAAGCACGATAGTTGTAAGTATTGACTTTGTTTCTCTCTGACAAAATATGAACGTTGTGTCCATGTTCAACCCCCTGTTCAGTCTCTCCTGCTTGATAAGACACACTCCCACTAAGTTGGTCAAAATGGCTGCATTCCATGTCATCCCTGGTATTTCATGAAAACAATAAACACTGGCTGTTTTAGGTCAAATGTGGTCACACAATGCACCCAGTCTCCACACTTTCACACACACACACACACACACACACACACACACACACACACACACACACACACACACACACTCACAGACACATAACACACATAAGCTACTCGTAGTTAGCCACAGTTGCACATTCACTTATTTTTAAAAAAAATTTTTTTTACCATTTTTGCACCATTTGACACACCCATGACCAGACACTGGGAAGCCTTTGCTCTATCAATGAACAAAACTTTGGTTGGCACGATGACAAATCAAAGCCTCGATGATTCAGAACCCAAAGTCCTCTCAACGGTCGGCGTGTCATCTGAAGTTTGAATCTCAGCTTTCCAAATCTTTTTCCTGCCTCACAGAGCTCCTGAAATTGGTTTAATTCTCGAGGGTCATGCGACAAATTAAAAGGATAAGGAGTCATCTGTTGGTTCCTGTATGCAGACCGGCTCGATCCTGATAAATGTAGGGATACGTCAACAGCTGGGTCACTATGAAAATCCCACCCGGGTACATCATGAACACGGCAAACTCAATTGGCCCAAATTTCATTATTTCATTATTTCATCAGATGGTTGTGTGTGTGAAAGAGAAAGAGGGCGAGAATCTAATAAAGGCTTGTATAAGACCCTGAGATCTGTAAAAAGAAAATGCAGGGTTTTTGAATATTTACTTCATTTTTGGAGTCATCTAAACTTTCAGATTAACATTCATATACTTTCAACATAAAACCAAAAAGAAAAATAGTTTTTCTTCTCTCAAAATCTGTCAGGCTTCTGCTTTTCTTTGTTTGTCTCCACTTGTTTTGTCTTTTGTGTTAGATCAATGAATAAGTGGGAAATTTAGCAATGAAACCTTTACAGATGTTTGTAGGAATACAGAAATATCTGTAATCTCATCTCTGAACATCTTTTAGATAATGGCAAATGTATTTTATTTTCGGTTTCTGATTGTGTGTGGTCTCCTCTGTGTGACTGGCAGGGTAGCTGGAGTGATGTGGTGGGACGGCGGTACTCTCTGCTGACCTGTCTACTGCTGAGTGCTTTAGGCTACGGCCTTCTGGGGATGTCCACCAGCATCGCTTTGTTTGTCCTCGCACGGATTCCTGTAGGTAAGGTGGATGGCTGCGAAAGGACATGTGGCAACCTCCAAGCCCAAAAGGGCTGGATGAAGGGTTTTTTTGGTCCCAGAGAGGATTAACAATGTTTCACAGATATACGGAAGTCTGCAGTGTATACCTGACTTTGAGAAGGGGGATTTATCTTGGAAGTACAGGTTAAGACTGCAGTCAGTGTTACAGTTTTTCACATAATCTGCTGTGTTTACTGCACTCAGGGTGTTTTGATCCCTGAACAAATGCTCAGTCTTAACATACTAAATTATTGCATAATTACTGGTGAATTATTATAGAGGTAGCATTTTACTGCTATAGCCGGTCCAGGTGGAGCTAGTTCTATTTTATTTTTTATAATTCAGCAATGTAAAATTAACCTGGAGAGAAGATTGTTGCGAGAGCTGCCAGAAAATGTAGTGGGGTAAAAAGATGATTCTACCTAGCTTCTTTAGTATCAGGGTGGCCATGTTGGTTCATTGTCACAGTGTCATGGCTTCCTGGGACACATGAAGACAACAGAGCCGCTGTTATCAGGACAGTTTTTATAGCATAAAAGAAGTATATTGTTTCTAAATAAAGTTTTTTTTCTTCTCCAAATCTTCTACAGTCATCCTGTCTCCTGTATTTTCTTCACTTGCATTTTTTGCGAAATGAACTAACATGTATTCTCTATCTGTATAAAAAAAAAAAAAACAACTGGCTGTTAAATTACACAAAATGAAGAAAACTGTAGCGGTTCATTTAAATAACATTAAATAACAAAATGTTCATCTTTTTTCTTTAGAGGAGAGCGACCTGGACAAAAAGCCACTTTTTTTTTTTTTTTTTTTTTTTTTTTATTGTCAATGCGTTTTCTGTTTCAGGGCTGTTCAAGCACTCTCTGTCCATCTGCAGAGCCCTGATGTCTGACCTGGTGTCGGAGTCAGAGCGCCCTCTGGTGATGGGACACTTTAATGCAGCCTCCAGCGCAGGCTTCATCCTGGGTCCTGTTGTGGGCGGCTACCTCACTGAACATGAAGGAGGCTTTTATACCTCGTCTTTTACTTGTGCAGCCATCTTCCTTCTAAATGCTGGTAGGTCAGAAACTGAGAGATTTAACTGATTTCACAGATCCTATTTTTGAAATGTTTATCTGAACGTGTTTATCCTTCCAGGGTTGGTATGGATGCTTCCATGGAGTGAGACGCCTGCCCACCGTAATGGCACTAACTCCAGTAACAACAGGAGTACAGGTTGTCGTGACAACCACTTTAGTAAGTCTGTACACAATGGTTCTCATGCAAATAGCGACCACCCGGTGTTGACGGCAGAGACTGAACCAGACTCCAGAGCTCCTGGGAAGAAAAGTGGTGGTCTCAGGTGGAGGGAGGTGTCTCTGCTCCAGCCTGCCTGGAGACAGCTGTCCTCCGTGGGCTCCAAGATCCACATGGTGGCCTCCTCTGACATGTGGGACCTCTTCCTGGTGCGTCTTCTGATGGCCATAGCCATCATGCTCTACTACAGTAACTTCTCTCTGGCCATGGAGGAGCGTTTCTCACTCAAACCGAAGGTGACAGGTTATCTGATCAGCTACAGCAGCACCCTGGGCGCCCTGGCCGGGTTCCTTGTGGGGCCGGTCACCCAGCTCTACGGGAACAACATGCCTGCTCTGCTGCTTCACTCCACCATCCTCACCTGTTCACTCATTTTCCTGTACGCTGCTGCGCCGAGTGTGTGGCAGGTGCTGCTCACCTCCACCTTCTTTGCAATTTCTACCACCATTGGACGGACATGCATCACAGACCTGGAGCTGCAGAGGGGAGGGGTCCAGGCCAGCGGGACTCTGATTGGAGCCGGGCAGTCGGTTACAGCTGTAGGTCGAATCCTGGCCCCGCTTCTCTCTGGTCTGGCCCAGGAGTTCAGCCCCTGCGGCCCCCCCAGTCTGGGGGTGCTGCTGGCGCTAGCAGCTGTTGGTTTACTGCTCATCAGAATCCCCAAATGGGACAGGAGAGGCATGACAAAGACGGCCAAACTCTGACAGTAACTCAATCAATAAATATCCACCACTCGGAAAGTGCTCTTATTTGCAGGAGGGTGAGCAGCAGGCTCAGAGTCGGAACAGTGTTTCCCACCCAAGCGTGTTTTTTAACGGGATGCCTCCGTACTTGTAGATGTGACGACATCACAGGGTGAAAGTGGCACATGACCACCAGCGCTGCAGTCCTTCTCTCAGGAACAGCGGAGTCAAAAACCAAGTGCAGCGTTGAGATGAGGACAAGGCTGCAGAGTTGAATGTGCTTCCCAATATGCTGAAGTTCGATCAGAGACATGCTCCTCGTCTTGGCACAAAACCACTTGTGACCACTTGATTGGCAACAACGTACGCTTTGTTTTTAATGTAATTCTGTAACCACTACGTAGTCAAAAATCCTTTAAGTTACTTAATGTAGGTCTACTGATGATACACTTCAAGACTGAAGAACCCCTAGTGCTTCACTAAAGTACAGGAAGAGAAAGGTGATACTCATGAGACTTCAGATTCATATTGACAAAAAGAAATGAAACTGTGTGGAAACTGGAGTGCGGGACAACAAGGCAGATTGTGGTGCTTCTGGATGTCAGTTTTACACATTTTATCTCAATGCCAGTCGTTTCATCTAAAGCATTACATCAGAAATGGTTCCTGTGGTGGTATAAGCGATGGTTTGCTCACGTTTCTGAATCATAGATTTTACATTTGTAGAGATTTGTTAATTTATCTTAAGAGATGTTTAAAAGTATACTTACAGAAGTAATTCACTGTTTTGTTTTTTTGTTTTTTAAGTTTTGTTTCAACTGTGTTCTGAGCACCTCTGCTGTTTAATAAACCAAACACCACCTGGAAAAGAAGGAAAATGTGCCTGAATCCTCACATGCCTGAATAATGTCAAAAAGTTGCAAGGAATAAACAACGGTTTGTATCTTTATGAGTCTCTGGTGTTTTTAATTGTAAATGAAACACTGAAATCAGTGCTTCAGTATCTATAAATACATACAACAATAATATTCTCTTCTTCTTTCGATGGGCCCTTTATGTGGTGGAAACCAGAATACTTGATGACAGCTTTCAAAGACATAAAAAAATTATTTCAGAAAAGGAAAAAGAATAATGTGGACCAGAGGGTCCATTAGTGTCACAGACATTCAAAAAGTCCCCTGTACATCCCACGAGTTCTTTGTGCTGCACGCCAATGGCCTGTATACAAAAGTTGTATCCTCAATCGGACAACTGTCACACATGACAGGAAATAAAACACAGAAAACTAGAATATTTACATGTAGGGAACAAAAAAAATTACAAAAACAATAAAATAGTTTTATTTACATCCCTTTCAATTCTTAAAAAGGAAAATAGAAAAGTATTTAAAATCTAATTCATATGAATAGTTTAAATAGATCCACAGTTCATATACAGTACCTTCATTTAGTGGACTGTGCTTCTGATGTGCCTGACTCCTCTGTCACCTCCAGTGTTAACATACTTGACCTTACAGTTGTATGGAGAGATCTGCAGAGACTCTGTTTGTCGCAGTCCAGCTGCCGCTGAAAGCCCAAGATCACTTTTACTTGTTCGGGTTCCACTGAGGCCGCCTGAGCAGAGGGTTTCGAGTTGCGTTGTCTCCGGGTTCAGCAGCCCAGGCTGGAGATGGAGATGGAGACGAAGGCTGCGGCCGCTGCTCCTCCTCTTCCTCCTCTTCTGCTTCATTATAGTTATTTCTTAGGTTATCCTGCGAGCTGTTGTTGTTGTCAGCAGAGGAGTTTAGGTGACGACGAGCAGCGGGAACACGAGAATCACTGTAGGAGGAGTTTGTTCTGGACACGCCGTGGCCCGACCTGCCGCTCTCACTGCTGTCCTCATTAAGAACATCAACAGAGGGAGCTTCTTTTAGAGTGTCCAGCCTGCGAAGAGGCATCGCGGCGCTGGAGGAGGAGCGAGAGGGCTTGCTGAACCGAGAGCGTCGAGAGGGATAGGCGACCTCTGACATGGTCTCATGATCATCTGGGGCAGGTGGAGAAAATAGACAAATAATAAAGAACTGATTGAAACTGAATCACGCAATCATCTCATTTTAACAACACTTAAAGGTCTTATCAATCTTATCAGTGGAAAGAGATTTTGACCTAAACCTGCTCAACTGTGCAACATTATTTAAAGTTTAAAGTGATGCCAAATGTCAGGTTGAATTTTGTAGGAAAATGTACAAACTGATTACAGTTCTGACATTTTTAAGACTCAGATGCAACTTTGAGTTAAATGCTAACATCAGCATGCTTGCACGCTCACAGTGAAAATGCTAACATGGGGATTTTCAGCAAATCTCATATTTACCATGTTCACCATCTTAGTTTAGTGCATTAGCATGCTAATATTTTCTTATTAATACCCATCACAAAGTACATCTAAGGATGATGTAATTCATTTCACAGGTATTTTCTCCAAGAAATAGACAAAGTAAATTTTTCTTCACCTGATGGCAATTCCTGAAATATTTTACTCAATATGTAAGTGAGACAAAAAGTTAGCAGATCACAACAGACTGGTGATTGATTTGATCAGTGGAAGGGACGCCCTGTCTGTGATTGGTTGTTACATATTGAACAGGTTAAGGTTAGGGTTTAGTTACAGGGTTTGAGACAAGTTGATTCACAGTTAGACAACTAATCACAGCTGCGTAGAGTTTAGAGCATGCTTCCATCCGACTGATCCAATCTAGCACCACCCATCACCGAAGAGCATAGGCCTCATTACACTACGAACAGAAATGTTTGTAATCATTTTCTTGGAAATCAATCCAGTAGTTGCTGAGATAATTCAGTCTGAACCAAAGCAGCAGACCCAAGTTTTCGGTTTGAGTATCGTATGATACACCTGGGTTAGTTCCTTTGACCGAAAAGGGCTGTGAGATATCGCAAGCATCTTTTAAAGAAGCCAACAAAAGGGATAGTATGTGTTTCAGAAGCTTACCTGCAGTGCTCGGCATCACAGGAGGAAATTTGGAGTCCAGACTCTTTCCAGCAGGAAGAGAGAAGTACTTGTGCGATTTAGGCACCATCTGAGAATAACGATGAAGCAGTTGAATGAAAACAGATGGAATAAAGACATTTAACTTCATGTTTGATTTGGAATACTTTAACCTCAGTAGAGTCAGGAGATAATTAACCTGCTTCTCACGAGGCTTAATTTGACTTTGACATACCCACAATACTTTTAACTGAGAGTCTGACAATGTAAGTAGCGAGACTCATTGAACACCTGAAGTAAACACCAGCCACAGTTCATGTTTTCCTGCTTACCGATGACTGAAAGCTGCCAGGTCGGAGGCTTCGACGGATGCTGCTGTGTCGTCTGATCAGAATCTCTCTGTTTTGACTGTCGTTGGGCAGAGCATGCTTACTGGTGTACGCCACAGTCTGAGTAAAAAAAAAAAAGGCGCAAGACACAATGTTACACACAGTAGCAGCCTGCACAGTATAGACTGCTGATGAACAATTTAAAATCAAAGATTCCTCCATCCTGGCATTGGTGTAACTTTAATAAATCCACATTACTTCAACCTTAATGTCCCCTGGAGACAACAAAGGTTCAGATAAATAGACAATTTAACTGCTTTGAGAGGACACCGCATTCTTTAAAAGGCTCAGATTACTCAACCAAAACTGGCCACACCTGTTTCACCAACAAGGACAGGTGTCTATGTTTGGACTTCCCAAACTTCAAAACATATTTCAGCAGTGGGTACAGCAAACCCAACACTGTCTCCATTAGTCAGACCTAAAACAAACACAACTGCCTTTCAAACTCTCTAAAGGTTGGCATTGTTCTTTAGAGAGCGGCCTCATGACAACAAAAACCTCCAGTCTATTAAGAGGTCGACACTGTATTACAATTCGCTTTTTTTTTTAATCTAATATAGTGTCAGGTACATAAAAAAAATACTTCAAGTCACTTTGTTGTTTAATAATTTCAAAGTGATACCAGTCTAAATAGGTCACGCTTCACCAGTTTGGCTCATGAGGTGCTCATGTACAACACAGTAGGTGACACAGGGTTTGCGTGAAGGACAGAACTGTAAATATGTGAAGAAAGACTTGAGAAGAGAAGTCATTGAGATAATAAGGTAAGGTGTCGACCCGACACAGAAGCACATGCTCCGTATCTGTCGACACATCACAGTGTCTCTGTGGGCCTTTCTAAAGGTTGACGTCATGTCACTAATGTAAAGTACATTAGCCTGTGGCTATGCAAAACAGCACGTTCAGAGTTTCAAACCCGGATATTTACGATGAGTACATTTCTCTTTTGGCTCGCATCAGGATGAAAATAACACTTTGCTGATTAAAAACATTCTTGAGATTTTTATGTCAAATTATTTGGTGTTGTGCTTTTTTGAAATTGTTACAGACTTTTCATGTAAAATTCTAAGTGCTGCAAATGGCTTCATTGTCAGAAGTTGGACACATTTTCAGGATCACACTTTGGCTGTCCATGGTGAACCAATTAAGGCAAAACAAACACAACTTTACATTTCACTAGCTGCTGAACGTTTCCACAACAACATTTAAAATGCAAATGCATAAAAGCTGGTAGTAGTTGCTGACTCACACAGAGCCTATTAAGGGCAAAGTGGTTGTAGCTTTTATGTATAGTTCATGTTTGCGGTGTGGCGATAACTGCTGCATCAGTGATTGAAGTACTGAGATCCTTCACTTAAGTGCCAGTTCATTAATGTCAAAGTATATAAGTTAAAGGGTTGCATTCAATATCCTACTTATTTGAAGTACGGAAGTGTTATCAACAGGATGTATTTAAAGAATCAAAAGTAAAAATATATTTATTTTTTTATTGTAAAAGGATCCTGTGACTGATATATATAGATATATCAGATATATATCTATATATATATAGATATATATAGATATCTATATATATATTGTATATATATTGTAGGGGTCAGGGACCCTCCAGAGGGGTCATATGGTCAATATGAGGGGTTATAAGATGACTAAAGGGACACGGAAGAAGAAAAAACTAACTTTTCTTGCCAAGATTTTAAAATATTTGTAGGATTTTTTTTTTTTAACTAAAATCCTGAATAATTTTATTTCAAAGTACCTCAAACAATTATTGAAATGAGCCTGTGTGAGAAGTTATAAACCACTGGTTTAATATTTAATAATAGATTGTATTTCATTGGCTTTTTGTGTTTTTATGTGAGATCACATAAGTGTACTGGAGTACAAAGTACAGTATTACCCTCTGAACTGTAGTGAAGGGAAAATGCAAACTACGGTAAATACAAATGACTCACAACTGTACTTAAGTGCAATACTGGAATAAATCGTGAGTAAATCTGTGATAACTGTCCACCATATATATGATGAAGGAAAAAAAGCAGCATGGTGAACACACAACTACAGTATTATCCTCTCACCCGTTGCCTGATCTTGTACATGTTCTTGGACAGGATGTTGTGCATGTTCCTCAGGTCGGCAGCCATGAACTTCTTAGGTTTAGCAGAGTTTTTCTTTTCCTCGCTAAAAAACAAAATCAGATATTGAACAGAAAACAATTTGTTAAGTTACAGACAATAGTGATGTTGTGTGATGGTCAGAGTAACCCAGAGACAAAATTAAGGTTTCATACTAGAGAGAGACGATGGACGGAGCGGCGCTGAGGTCTCCAGATATGTTGTCCAGGAGCTCCATTGCATTCTGCAGCTCGAGCTTCTTGTACAGCGACACAATACTGGACTCAGCCCGGCTGTCTCTGATGAGGATCCTACGCAGGATTCGATTGTTGAACTTCATGAACCTGACATAAGAAGAAAGAGGATTACATCAATCAAGTTTGTGTGAAATACAGGTTTTTGCTGTAGCACCATCTGATGTCCTCAAACCTTAGTATGCAGTTACAATGCAGTCAGAAAATATGACAGCAGTGACACACTGTACTTCATCAAGTTGGATTTAAACTAGTCAATAGTCATGATGTTTGAGACAATGATTATCAGGGCAAAGGACTCGGCCAGCATAAAAGAAAATTCTTATAATCATAAAAAAAAAAAAAAATAGATTTGTCAATCTCTCAATACTTTTGTAACCTGTCTGTGGCCCTCTGCCCCACTGGAAGAGACAAATCTGTCTGTGAATATTAGAAATAAGTTTGTTGTTTGTTGATTTCCACTTAAACATAAGAATGCTATCATAATGTTAATTGTGTTCATATTTTGGTAGAACAAGTAGTAAAATTTGATTTTGGTTATAGTTAGTGTGATGTGTAAATTCACTTTGTTACTGCACACATGCAGTTATGGAAATCATGTGACTGGTACGAGGAAGAAGTTTAGAGGTTTAGACAGGGATTTGTCTAAAATGACCGTACAACGAACAACTTTTTTTTTTTTATAGTAGACAGGTTGGATATTTGTTGTTTTCCTTTTCCTTAGAGAGAAGCTCAGAGGGATGTACAAAAACAGGTGGAAATATTTTGAGATATATGGATAAATAATAAAAAACCCATAACGGATCTTTTCTTTTGGACATTTAAGTTGTTGCAACAATATTGACTGTTGGACTAAGAGTCAAAACTATGAATCTGCTTGCCTAAAGTCTAAAGGATTGATGGATTTGGCCTTACACACTCTCCCATTCATTTCTACTGAAGTTAATCTATAAAAACAGTTGTTTGCATTTTAAATGGATTGTTTGACAATAAGAAAACAATAGTATCACCAGCTTTACCATTTGAAGTGCTGGGCATGGTTCGGCGTGACTGACAAAAAATATTAACATTTTAAGTAAAAAGAATGATGAAATAAATATTATTTCAAAGTTATAAAGACACCATAGCTGAAGGAATAGAGTAGCCACAGAGATCTATGATTTTACCAGGAGCGGTTAGTGTGTGTAGCAGGTAACTATGCATCACTAACTCTTGTGAATACTAAAATATTGTAATAAGCTGCATCAATGCAAAGAAACTAAAACTTTGAATTAAATTTCACTTTGACAACATCTGTGAGATAGAAACTGGTTGGCATGTAAAACAGTCAGAAGAAGAAATGTGGAAATCTCTAAGTAAAACATTTTAGAGCTTTAGGGGGAAAAAAAACATCAGAGCTACTGTTGACTGCGCAAGCTGAACATGACACCCACGTCTGATTAGCTGTCAACATTCCCACACAGTCTCCACGTGAACAATAGCATTGTAAAACAAAACCTCAAAGGAGGACACTCAGAGCAGGTAAATTAAAACCACCATTTCCCTTCCAGTTCCACTGCAGGCGTTTCCTCTTTAGTTTTGTTGATAGTATGTTCGATATGCAGTGAAAAATATGTGCAGTTTGTTGACTGACAACATATTATATTGTCATGGCGACTTTTTGTTGAGCACAATAAGTAGAGCGAGAAAAGAGAAAGTTCTTACTTGTCCTTCCAGTAGAAGTGGCTCCACTGTCCACAGAGATCCTCTATGCCCGCTATGGTGTGCTCCATGAGCTGAGAGCAGAGGGAGGAGCTGTTACCACTGTGTGCAGAAACATACTGTCCACTACATGTACCCTCTGCAGTCTTGTGTCTTACCCGGCCGTGAATCTCTACATTGATTGTGTCGAGGTTGCGGTTGGTTCTGCGGACGTTGATGAACTCAATCAGAGGTCGGATGCTGATGCCCTGAGAAGACAAAGAAAGAAACATCAGAGAAAAATATTAGAAGAGTTTTAAACGAACATTACTTTACTTTGATGGCCATGTAATCAGAGGTGGTGGAATTTGTTTTTTTGGATATAAAAAAAAAAAAAATACTCAGCACAACATGTAGGTAGAGATAATGTGTCACACAACAGGTACAAATCTATATTTCATCTCTAAAGGAACAGTGCAGAACTTGATGTGCCACTATGCAAGTGCCATGGATTAGAAATTAAGAAGCAGAATTTAGAGTCAGTAATAGATCAGATCTGTTCTTAAACCCGACCTGACTTGTGACAAAAGCACTAAATCCCAAACCCAAAATTGTTTAAAAAAAAAAAAAAAAATGTGGCAATGGCACACAACACAGACCACCAATCTGACTATTATCTGACTATATCAAGACTATTGGTTTTCTCTGACCTCTGACTGCTGTGCAGACTTCAATAAAAGCTTGTAACATTTTATTTGACTGCCATGCCAAAACACTGCTATATATGCAGACTAATACAAGCTAGAAAGACAATGCAAATATAACCACACGGACTCTCTCTTACCTGAAGAAAGACAGTGAAGAGGATAATGACAATGGTGGCAGTGACGAAGAGCTGCTTGCGTCCAATATTATCAGGAAGTGTGAAGGCCAAGGCGAATGAAATTGCACCTCGCAGGCCTCCATAGGCCAGACCAAACTGATCTTTCAAGTTGAATGGGATGGTGCGGAAAGGGTTGATGATCTGAGTCAGCACCAAGATGCCTGCATGTAGAGAAATGTCAAAAATATTATTGTTAAGCAAGTTTAAAGCGGCACTAAAGGATATTTCATGTTAACAATAAATCAAGTGCCTGTGTGTAATTTGAACAGCGAAATAACGTCCAACTCAGCAGTTGATTTTTAGCTCTAACAAGCTTTTTAGCATCTTTCAGCTCATTGTTTTGGTGTTAGGGGTGCAACTCTACTGGTACTTTTCAGTCACGCTTCTAGCAGCCAAAGGCAGATGTTGTCAGCGAAGAAAAATATATGGTACAAACAAAAATCAATTAAGGCATCTTTTAAGTTTGACTCAGCTCATGGCTACAACAGTTTTCTTGTAAACATGCAAAGTTCTTTTCACATTCAGTGTTTAAATGTATTGTTCGTATTCCTGAAGATAGGCAATTGCGCATGTGCAATGTGAGACCTGGAAAAAACATTTCTCAGTGCTAGTAGTGAACTCCACGAGGAATCTTCAATCTAGTGACAAATCCAAGTCAAACAAACCCTGAGCTCTAACATGACTCAGATACCCGCCGCCCTCTGTTTACCCAGACCTCTCCACACAAACGCAAACAGTAGTGTGCAGAGGATGTAGCCCCAGTTCCACTCGTGCTCTGTTGTTATGGTGACGACCCCCAGGAAGAAGAAGATGAGGGTCTCCGAGATGGAGCCGAGCATCTTGACCACGTGTCGGATGGTTGTGCAGGAACGCTGGGAGACGTTTTCCTCTACGTAGTATTTCATGGTGAGGGCACAGGTCACAATGCTGCGGGAACACATGAACGCGGCTGGTTTTTAATGGAGCATTTTTGCTGCGGTTAAACTGTCTGCTATTCAAATATTTGGAGTTAAAAAACAATTTAAATCCACTCACGCCATGATGGATGAGATGGCAAAGAGCTCGGCCACCAGATAGGCCAAGTAGCTGTACATGAATATGAAGAGGGGCTCGATTTCTCTGACCTTGGAGGTGAACCTTGTGGTGAAGGCGGCTACAAAGCCAAACAAGGTGCCGAAGCCCATCCCACCGAGCCCGACCACGAAGAACCTCGCCACTCCCAGGAACACATCCACTGGCTCCACCACCGGCATATCCGCCACAAAGTTGAACATGTTGTACAACACCTAAAACAAAGCACACAGATGTGAGGTCACGGCTGGCGGCAGGGGCTGTGGCCTGCGATGACACGGTTCCAGATAAGAGTGATTTATTAAAAATATTTACCCTGCACTGTTTGCAGTTTGATAATTAGTCCTTGAATTAGTCAAGGGAAAGAAGCATTTGGCAGAGAAACCGCTTTTCTTCCTTTTTCTCTTGTTATCCTGCTGACGATGACTGAACTCAGCATTTTCTTTAATGTCGCCTTAATGGTACTGATGCTGACTGAATACATCCAACTGCACACATTCATTAACACGATCTAACACCTTTTTCTGAGTACATTCAAAGAGAGACAGAAGATTGTACATAGTGGAAATTATGTGAAAACCTCAGGCAAAGACGAGATGCACTACACCGAGCATATTTGAAAGGATAGTCTATATTTCTCTTATCAATGAATTCCATAAAACTATCAAAACCACCAACAAGTGTTGTCTGTGCAGCCAATCACTGATTAAACAGAACACATCCTTCAGCCGCAAGATTGCATATTTTCCTTTCTTGCTATGAACATAGTACAATAGTATAGTTGTAGCAGTGATTGAACCCACATACATCATCCTGCCGTAAATTAGATTAAAAACTGCGGTAGTCCCAAACTGAATTCAAGTTTACAGATTTTATTTCATTTTTAAATCTGTAGATTAACATATTGTTCATTTTTATCTGTTTGTGGGATTTTTTTTTTTTAAATAACCAATTTATGGAAAACTGCTGGCTTTATCATTTGAACAGTTTTATCACTTTTTAGTATGATATCCAATCCGCTTCAAGACAGGGTCGTCATGTTTAATAGCAATTTTCTACTACGCGGGAGCGAAATTTCACAGCATCTTGATAAACTCCTACATGTGCATAAATACCTGAAGCGAGACTCACTCAAAGGAGACTTGTCAGTTCTGGGACAAGCAAAGACAGGAAACATCTTAACAAGACAAACAGGAAACTGGCTGGTCTTTTTCCAACTATTTAACGCAGATATGTGGGTGAAGTACAATGGTAACAGTTCCCTGGTTTAATTTGCAGTCCGACTACTGTGTACTACACAAAACAAGTCACGACACCGATGCCACGAGCCGGTTTATGTAGGCGGGTCGGTGTGTTTGAGCACAATATGATGAAGACAAGGGGGAAATTTGAGGAGCTCGCTTCAGTCAAGTTTCAGACTATGATGTGTTTGTTTGTGTGTGTGTGTGTGTGTGTGTGTGTGTGTGTGTGTGTGTGTGTGTGTGTGTGTGTGTGTGTGTGTGTGTGTATTAACTCCTCCCATTCAACCAAATTTAACAGTGACCTCAGAAACTGGTTTGGCAGCATGTGAACAAACAGATCATTAATGGTACATGTTTCATGTCTCTAACATTCTCGCACTTCCATTTTTGAGTCATTTATCTGTTCAGTAAATTTGCCAGCGCGCAGACGTTTCTCTCCCACACATTATGTTCTCAAACATCCACACAAACCAAGAGAGGAGAGTGAGAAAAACAAAATCACACAGTATCTGATGAAACCTGAGCTGAATCTTTTAAGAGTAGAAGAATGGAAAAGCTTCAGACAACACAAGAGAGGCGCTGCTGTTTCAGGTGTTAGAAGTGTTGAAACATAAAGGACTCAAACAGAGCTGTAAATGGTAGGTGGGGTGACAGAGGTCGCCATAATAAAGTAAAAGTGCATGATTGTGATGTATACAGCAAATTACTGATATTAGGCCTGTATAAAACAACTATATTCCCCATAGTCCCTGAAAGTTTGTAGTGGCACCCGACAGTATGTTTTCATAATAAATAGTAGCCGAGAAGCATCCAAAGCAGGCCAGCGTGTCTCAGCTTTGCGTAAAGAGCAACTCTGAGTGCCATCAGGTCTTAAAATGACACTAATCTGCACAAATTGAAACAGACTTCGATAGCCTCTGCCAGAGCCAACTCACCACAGTGACCGCATCATTGAAGAGGCACTCCCCGAACACCACGATGTAGAGCTGCTCGTTCACCGACACATCCTCAAACACATTGAGCACAGCCACAGGGTCCACGGCCGAGATGATGCTGGCGAACAGCAGGTTCTCCTGGAGGTTGATGTCCTGCACCCCGAACGCCTCGATCTGACATATGGCGAACAGAGACATGCCGATGCCGACGCTGTTCCACAGGGTACCCACCACTGCAAACCACAGCACCTGCACAAAAACAGCAAGATGTTCAATCTGTCTCTATGTCAGAACTGGAAGTTGAATCTATCTAAAAGTAATTCAGGCCTGATTTGTGACGGACCGTGCCGATGTTCTCGAAGAAAGGCCTGGTGGGCATGAAGTAGCCCGAGTCGAGGACAATCGGGGGCAGCATGTAGAGGAAGAAGACATTGGTGGTGAGCACAGCAGGGGGCTCCTCATGGACTGAGTGCATGATGGCACCCACGATCAGACCAATGCTGATGAGAAGGCACGACTCTGGCACCCAGATGGTTATCTTGTGGTACACATGGAAACCTGAAAGAAGAGGGACAGTATTACTTTTGTTTGAAAACTGTATGAGGGGAGATAAAAAAAAAAAAATTAAAAAGAAAGAGCTTGCATTTATTATCTATGAAAAGCTATCATTGACAAAATAATCACCTAGATTTGGATCCCAACACACCTGTTTGAAAATATGTTACTGTTACTCACCAATCTTTGCGAATGAAGCCAGCAGCATCCACAGGGTGATCTCAAAGGGGACCTGTATTCTTGGATAATCCATTGTAAACACTGGTAAACTCGCTTTTTCACTTTCTGGATAGGCCTGGGGTACATTGTCGGGCTTAACCGGGGGCAAAATCGTGACACCGACGACGGGTTTAGGAGGGACTTCTCCTTTGGATCCATACAGAAGACTGAAAGTCGTGCAAATAAAGAGCAAAACTACCGCTCTTCTCGTTATGCTTAAATCCATTGTGCGCACAATTCGCAGTCCCGATGGCACAGTGTTCCAAACCGATGTGAATGTCCACGTCGTTAAGATTCAGTCACTCCATCCAACTTCACAAACAAAAACAAAGAACATCTGTGGAGAGAACAAACTCAGCTCCTCTTCAGAAATCGTAATTTTCTTGCATGTTCTCACTCCAACATCTTCACTGAATCTCTAAAAGTAGAGCCAAAAATGGGATTTCTTTCCGAGCTCTTCATCCGGATGAGTTTCCTTCAAAGTGTGCTTTACCTGTGGTGCGTCCATGAGTTCCGATACTGTCTGGGTGCGGCCACGAGCCCTGCTCTGATTGGGCGTTACCTGAAGCAGATAATAAGGGTGGGACACGGTGTGTGTGTGTGTGTGTGTGTGTGTGTGTGTGTGTGTGTGTGTGTGTGTGTGCGCGCGCGCGCGCCATTCAGGAGCCACTGAGGAGTTTCGGCGACACCAGCTACCCAAGCGACACTCGTCTCAACTTTCACCTGTAAATCAAACAGTTTCATAGAGTTTTTAGTCGTTTGTAAATACAGAGGGTACAAACCAGAAAGGCTGCACAGCCATGGCTCTATTCTGTTAAATTTTCTGCTGTAAAGCACCTTGAGCTGCATGAAAGGTGCTATACAAATAAATTTTATTATTATTATTAAATCACACAAAAGCACTACTTTTTTTTTAACATTCTAAATTTGTCTTAACAGATAAAACAGGTAAAATTCTCATAACAATGATTATTAATCATTTTGACTCACTATATCCTGTTCTATCGTATAATTACGATGTTATATTTGAGTCAAACCTTTAACTTGGTATGCAATTATAAAAAAAAAATTCTCTCATTCACTCAAAAATGTTTAAGTTATTTCAAAATCTTGACCTATAATTTTTTTTTTATTACAACTTACTACCTGAAACATTTGACTTATATCCCATAAGGTTTTAACATTCAAATTATTATTATTTTTTTTATTTCAAACCTTTTATCTATTATGTTCGTGGTATGTTGCTGCTCCTGATGTCTTTCTCCATCCACATACAGATAGGCCTACCACCCCCCACAGCAAACGAGGTTATAATGGTGCTATAGTCTATGGGTGCCACTTTTCTTTTTGCGGACCTGTTCAACAGCGCCCCCCGGTGGACAGAGCAGACGCTGCTTCCAGTGGAGGTATTACGCCTCGATGTGTCAGAGGGAGTCAGGGCGAGTCTTGACTGCAGACATCGTCGATGCAACCAGGATGCGCATCAGTAAGAAAATAAACCATCGCTTTTCTCCTGAAGGTATGAGGCATTTATGTTTTATGTGTGAGTTTCTCATTTGACATCTCCTTAATTTCACGGTTTTGTCGAGGGCGTTTGTTCTCAGTGTTAAATGCTGTCATAAAGCGGGAGCAGCAGCTCGCAGCAGGATCAGAATAATACGTGTTTACACCCATTGCAAGATCTCAAATGTCGTTGTAGCTGTTTTGTTTGTGTTCATGAGCCTTTTTTTAAAAAAAAAAAGAAAATTGTGCTGAACAACCCCACAGCATCATGCAGCAGTAGGCTCATCTTTGAATGAGCATCATCAGATTTCATGACGTAATATTTGTTATTGTCCGAGTGCTAGTAATAAAAAACCCATATCTGCACACTAGAGTATGATGGGAGGATCACTGGTTAATGCTGCCATAAATAGATTTGCATTGGGCAGCTTTGGTCTCCATGCGGTCAGGCTGAACAGACGGGATGACACCCAGTTTGATGCCGGTTTATTAAAGGCCAAGACAGTGCTGACGTAGGATTTTGTTTTGTTTTTGTTTTTTATACATATTACATCCAATAACGGATGTGCTGCTTCATGAGGCAACGTGTCACGCCATTACAGGCCTCCAGGATGATCCAAACAGAGCGTAAAGGATTAATTTTTATCTGTTGAATCACTGTTTTCACTCTTTTCATAACAGAAAGAGGGCTGAGTTCCTCTGGGATTCACAATTCTCTCCTCTTTTGTCTCTTGTGCATTTCTGTGTGCTCATGTGGGTTTTTGGAAAGATTTTTGAAACGGAAATTGAACAATGAATATTACTTTAATGAACAACTTTAGCCCCTGCTCAACTGCATAGTGTTGTATTGATTGAAGCCCTGAATGTTTCCTCCTGATACCTGAGATTTCACTTATATACAGTGGTGTAAAAAAGTGTTTGCCCCCTTCCTGATTTCCAATTTTTTTGCATGTCTGTCACACTTAAATGTTTCAGATCATCAAACAAATTTAAATATTAGTCAAAGATAACACAAGTAAACACAAAATGCAGTTTTTAAATGAAGGGTTTTTTTTATTAAGGGAGAAAAAAAAATCCAAACCCACATGGCCCTGTGTGAAAAAGTGTTTGGCCCCTCCTGTTAAAACATAACTTAACTGTGTTCAGTGTGTCACACCTGAGTTCAATTTCTCTAGCCACACCCAGGCCTGATTACTGCCACACCTGTTCTCAATCAAGAAATCACTTAAATAGGACCTGCCTGACAAAGTGAAGTAGACCAAAAGATCCTCAAAAGATAGACATCATGCCGAGATCCAAAGAAATTCAGGAACAAATGAGAAAGAAAGCAATTGAGATCTATCAGTCTGGAAAAGGTTATAAAGCCATTTCTAAAGCTTTGGGACTCCAGCGAACCACAGTGAGAGCCATTATCCACAAATGGAGAAAACATGGAACAGTGGTGAACCTTCCCAGGAGTGGCCGGCTGACCAAAATTACCCCAAGAGCGCAGCGACGACTCATCCGAGAGGTCACAAAAGACCCCACAACAACATCCAAAGAACTGCAGGCCTCACTTGCCTCAGTTAAGGTCAGTGTTCATGACTCCACCATAAGAAAGAGACCGGGCAGAAATGGCCTGCATGGCAGAGTTCCAAGACCAAAACCACCGCTGAGCAAAAAGAACATTAAGGCTCGTCTCATTTTTGCCAGAAAACATCTTGATGATCCCCAAGACTTTTGGGAAAATACTCTGTGGACTGACGAGACAAAAGTTGAACTTTTTGGAAGGTGTGTGTCCCGTTACATCTGGCGTAAAAGTAACACCGCATTTCAGAAAAAGAACATCATACCAACAGTAAAATATGGTGGTGGTAGTGATGGTCTGGGGCTGTTTTTCTGCTTCAGGACCTGGAAGACTTGCTGTGATAAATGGAACCATGAATTCTACTGTACCAACAAATCCTGAAGGAGAATGTCCGGCCATCTGTTCGTGACCTCAAGCTGAAGCCAACTTGGGTTCTGCAGCAGCACAATGATCCAAAACACACCAGCAAGTCCACCTCTGAATGGCTGAAGAAAAACAAAATGAAGACTTTGGAGTGGCCTAGTCAAAGTCCTGACCTGAATCCTATTGAGATGCTGCGGCATGACCTTAAAAAGGAGGTTGGTGCTGGAAAACCCTCCAATGTGGCTGAATTACAACAAATCTGCAAAGATGAGTCGGCCAACATTCCTCCACAGCGCTGTAAAAGACTCATTGCAAGTTATCGCAAACGCTTGATTGCAGTTGTTGCTGCTAAGGGTGGCCCAACCAGTTATTAGGTTTAGGGGGCAAACACTTTTTCACACAGGGCCATGTGGGTTTGGATTTTTTTTTTCTCCCTTAATAATAAAAACCTTCATTTAAAAACTGCATTTTGTGTTTACTTGTTATCTTTGACTAATATTTAAATTTGTTTGATGATCTGAAACATTTAAGTGACAAACATGCAAAAAAAATAAGAAATCAGGAAGGGGCAAACACTTTTTCACACCACTGTAGCTATAACATATAGTTTATCATCATCATCATCATAAGAGTTTACTTCCAATGCTCTAAAGAAGAGCTCCTGTGCACTTCCTCTTTGCTTTTGCATGTGTGGATAAATGTTCCCCACTCGGGATTAAAGTCGTTTGCGTATTCTCCTTTTTGATCAGGAAGCAGTTTGTGACTCAGTCTCGGTGGATGAAGCTGGTTAATGCATCCATGTGGCCATGGTTACGACAGACATTTCTACAGCGGGCAGACGATTGTAGATCAGACTCAGGGTACAGCAGGTTGGCACAGGTCAGCTCTGGACTCAGAATCAATAGGTTGAAATGGAGAAGAACATCAGGAAGACAGAGGACAGGGAGCTGGCTGGAGCAAAAAAAAAAAGAAGACAGGGTTGATGACTTTGTTGTTTGTGAGAGATTTAAAGGGATGATTTGAAAGGAAGAAGAGAGAGGCACTGCAGTGCAGCTGGTACTGACAGCATCTGCAAGGGGGCCAGCTGTGAGCTGCCAGCCTCACAAACTGGGTCACTTTTGTCTCCAGATCATCCCACAGGACTGAAGACCACCTGAATCTCTGCGCTCCACACCGTTTCACTTTCCTCCCTGCTGCTCATTCACCATTTTATTCTCTCACTGCCTTAAAGCAAGACAACCAAAACAGGGTCCCACTGATCTTTAGTGTGTGATTGAGGTCAGAGGTCACCTGCAGGGCAGTGTCATTCATCAACTCTGATGATCAGCTGTTAAATGGAGAAGCTGTTCCAGCACTGGGAGTTTTCTGTCCCTTCGAGCAGACTGCATAGCTGATGACTGTCAGACAGAAGAAATGAAGATAATCTGTTGCTCCCTGGGGCTTCACATCAGATCTACTGTAGGTTTCCTAGAGAGCTTCCCACCGTGCCCGAGGCACCGGAGCTTACAGCGTTTTAGAAGACCGCTCACACTGACAATGATGCCTAATGAGGCAGAGCATCCATTCTGTAATTATCATCTGTTTTGGTCTCATACAAAGGTGCCAAAACACAGATTAAACTGGCAGAGAGCATCACGCTCCCTGGATTGTGTGTGTGTGTGTGTGTGTGTGTGTGTGTGTGTGTGTGCACACGCATCTATGCAGATGACTTTGTGTTAGGTCTGTCGCTGGGAGAGCGTTTTTCTTCACACGTGTTGTGCGACGTCAGAACAGATTCGTGTGTAAAAATAGACCTCGGTTGCAGAGGTCTTCACACATGAATGCACGGCGGCACACACACACACACACACACACACACACACACACACACACACACACACACACACACACACACACACACAGACAGAGTTGTTCTCCGTTTGTCTCAAAGTAGACAAACGCAGTGTCACATACTCTCTCAGTTTGTTCTCTTTATACTACAGCTGAGTGGGAAGTGGAAATTATTCCAACTGATCACACTGAGCAAAGAAAACTTGATGTTTGCTCGGCACACAAACACCTAAGAGAGTGTGAACATTTACCTCTCAGGGCGATTTGAAGCCGTGTTCAGCTCAGGTTAGTCATCAGACCACTTGCTGCATCCTTTTTTTTGTCCTCTTTACATTTCATATTTTCCTCATGCATAATTTTCCTGTTTTATTTTTCCTCTTCTGTCTGTGTTCTCCCCTCACCGAGCTGTGGTTCTTAGATGTGTGTAGTTGCCCTGCACAGGAGCTGAATCCATCCATGGCTGCCACCAACTCTTACATGTGGTTTTGTCCTGTCACACTTTAACTTTTTTATGCACATTTAACATGCTTTATTCAAACACTGACAGAAACAATTGAACGTTTTTTGTTTCCTCTTTCAACTCGTTTCTTACCTGTCTGCTGAAATAACAATGCTTTGGTCTCCACTGATACCAAGAAGCTGATGAAAAATTAGAACAAGGAGAGTGTGGCACCTGACAGGACGAAAATAAACTCAGAACAAGCAGAAGTAAGATTGCTTTTACACTGAAAGAGATATCTCCACAGTTTAGAGCTGAAACAATGAGTCAGTTAATCGACTGACAGGAAATTAATCAGACTCTGTCTGTTAATCTTGTCAGTGCCAAAAAAAACAACAACTTCTATCCGACTGCTGAACTGTGAACATGTACTGGTTTTCTGATGCCTCTAAATTGAATATCTTTGGTTTTGGACTGATGGTTGGACAAAACAAGCAATTTTCTGACCTCTCCTTAGATTCTTCAGAATGTTTTCCAACATCTTATTAACCAAAAGTATTCATCAGTTAAGACATTTTTTTTGCAGATTATTTGATTAAAAACAGTCCTTAGTTGCAGCCCTATATGTGTGGAGCAGATCAAGAGGGTTTAGAAATGGGACATGTGGAGGTGAGAATCCAGCTCCAGCTGGGTTCATCTTTGTTTCTTCCTGTTAGTGTGAAAAAGGTGAAATCAAAGGGGACTGCAGATTGAAACATAACGATGAGAGCTTGTAAATGCTTCAGCGGAGCCACATTTCCTGTGCTGGCACACTTGGCACAGGTTTGGTTTCCTGCTCCCTCACTGTTTGCATCTAATTTTGGCAGGTGCAGCGTTAGCTATGAGCAACGCAGTGTGCTGTGGAGTATTACATTATCAGCTCCCTCTTCTATTCTGAGTTATGCCACAAGTACTTACCGTAGCTGTTGTAATAATACTTGTTGAGTCACGTAGATTATTATTTAATTCTTTCCACATCTTCAGTCGGTCAATCTCACAGTTTGTTTTATCACACTATATTCTGATAACTAGAGACCAGATTACCACCATGTTTTGCAGATATATTTAGGGTTCCCCAAGGAGGTTCCCCATTTATATTTTTGTGTGTCTGACCGGTCAAAATGTTTTGTTCATGAACACGTAGTCTATCACAAGTTACCTTTATAAATAGTGGCCAAGCTTTAGTCCTTAGATGATGAACACCTTTGTTTTTGGTGTTCCTATGAACTCTTATCAACTATCTAATTATTCATATACAAATATATTAAAAAAAAAAAAAAAAAAAATATGCAGCTTGCTGTGAAATTTACACATACAAACTATGCTCCTCAGAGGAATAAATAATTTTTAATTTCAGTGATTATCTTGCTTTTCTTCACAGAATAAGCAACATAAATGTTTGTTTGTCCAGAACCTCGAGAGGTTTTACTTTTGGTTATTAGCACTGTTTACCAGCTACATCAATGATATACTGTATAAGGAAATATCTAAATCAATAAAATGCTTACTGTATTTTTAAATGTAGTTGAGTTAAAAAAAGATCTTTGTGAGAAACTGGTTGTGAGATTAATTCTTGACGCCCTCCAATGACATGGGATTATGACGTTTTCTATTCTGTCTGCTGTACATTGTCTGCTGCTGTTTTATCTGCGTGATCACACTGAGGCTTTTTCTTCTTCCCCTGTCTGTACCCGTGTGCTCATCGTGAGTCTGTCTAAAAGCAGAACTGTGAAAACACCAGGCAAGCAGCACAAATAGCAGCAGGAGAGTGAAGATGGAGAGTCAGAGTTTCACATCCTGCAGCTGTGGGAAAAGTCTCACTTTTCTCCCTCAGAAATCTTTCCCACTGCTTATATTAGCACGTTAACACGGGGAAAGAAATACTAATTTGAGCATGACAAACAACAAAACCTCTCTGTTCGTCTCAGAGTGAAGCATGATGGGAAACACTGTTTTAAACACCCATCTTATATCAGTTTTTCACTTAAACCTTGTGAAGAGAAGAGTGTCATGTGATACTGAGCAGGTGTGTGCTGAGCAGCTTTTATGACTAATTACAAGCAGTATTTAAATTTGTCAGAGCTCAACTGTCATCTTGATGAAAGGATGACATCATCATCAAAGAATTGAAGCTGTCCAGTCTGTCTGATTCTACGAGGGCGTGAGATCACCTGGTTGTTGTTTTCTTCTGTCTTTCAGGTTCATCACTGAGAAGCGTGTGACAGCTCGGATCAACACACAGGGAAGACAGTCGTATCTCAAAAGAAGACGTGACGGACGAGTTTTGATTCCGTGTCTGCTCGACTTCGTTCTGCTCTTCAGGCCCTGTACTCTGAAATCCACCCCGACGTGAACCCACCATGTCTGGGAAGGAGCGCAGCCCCCGCCATCGGCCGTGGTCGGTCTACCGAGCCAACACGTTTGATCTCTCGGCTGAGATGATGGGGCTGGCTCTCTCGGGTAACTAAGTAACTGCTACCATGGTAACCTGTTTACTTCACTGATGATAAATTGAGAGGTTTTTTTTAAAAGAGAACTTCTCATCCTCTTGTCTGCTACAGGCAACAGTCAGGATCCAGACGAGCCGGTGCTGGAGTTCAGCGTGGGTAAGTTCAGGAATCTCACAGATACACTGCAACATATTTTATCTTGTTTTATTTACACTAATAAGCCTAATGAGAGAGATGCTCATCAATAAATCCCATGAAAAGAGCGGAACTATAAATGAATAATTTCTCATAAAACTGGCTGAACAAGCAAGTATTATTTTGGCATCTAAAACCTAATATGAATTTTTTCTCTCCATTGTTGACCAAAAACTACTAAAAACACAAAGGCACTGTGTTGTAAAGTCCTCTGAACTGAACTACCTGTATGAAAGGGAATATACAAAAAAAAATATTGTTTGATTTGTCATTTCAACATATGCCATAAAGCTCACTCATGTACTGAATGTTTATTAGCCAACACAATTTCCTTTTCCCCATCTGTTTGAACACTGTTGTTTTTTTATGTTTTCATGGGTTTTGCTTACAGCAAGGAAAAAAAATAGTATAACACACATCTCCTTTACAATTCCACTAATAAATATTTTACGAACAAGTCACCACCTAAAATAAGGTGCCGCTTGTTCAGAGTGACTCAGAGAATTGTCTGCCAACTCTGTACTTCCATTTAGCGCTACACAGCATCTGACCATCTTTTAGAGCTGCTCATTGTTTCGTGTTTACAGCCCACGTGTGGTTCCACCTCACTGGTCTCGTTTGCCTCTTTTTCGCCTCAAGGGGGATGTGTTCAGTGATAAGCTCTGATAAATCAGCTGTATGCTCCCTGCCCAGTTTTTAGTTAAAAAAAAGTTTTAGTTAATGGTCACAGAGGAGCGTTTTGCAGCTAAAGAGCCAGATATTTCCCTCAGGAGTTGAGTAAATATTATACCTTGTGGCTAGAAACATGACTTCAAATTAATTATAATGTTTGCCGTGTTTGCTGACTGTGTAAATAATCTGTTTGCATCACATTTTCAGTTGTTGATCCTATAAGATCATGATTTTTTTTAATCATATTTTTACAGCTTGTTCCACTACCTTCAACTGGTCACAATTGGGTAATTTCTGCTTTAAAAGAGGATGCACTGGCAATGGCTCTGTGTTTTTGTTCTTTCTTACCTGGTGTGTCTGGTTAGCGATTGACTAGTCACTCTGGGAAAACCATACTGTTATCCATTGTACCACTATAACCACATTACTTATAGGAGCAGTGTGTAGGATTTAGTGGCATCTATTGGTGAGGCTGCAGATTGAGCTGGACCCCCACACCTCCCTCCAGCGTATTGGAGAACCTACAGTGGCCGTGAAAGTCGTGAAAAGCTTGAGTTTGTCTCTAAAAGGCAGTGTTTGGTATTTGGTTTGTCCTTCCTGGGCTACCGTAGAAACATGGAGGGCTTTGTGGAAGAGGACCTACTCCCTGTGCAGATATGAAAGGTTCATTCTAAATTACTTAAAACACAGTGATTCTTAGTTTCAGCTGATTATACACTAATGTAAACATAATAATGAATGTCATATTGCATATCTGTTATAGATCCCCCTAAATCCTGCTCTGGTTTATCAAATACTGACGACTTGGACACGCTGTATTACATTCCTCCCATCGCAGAGGATTGATGACCATCCCACTGTTAAATCCTACAGTTAGTAATCTCCTATGTTTATATGTTGCCACAGCCTGCAGTGAGCTGGTTACTCCCACTCAGGACCGTAAGCCAACCAGCTTTGTTGCCGTCAGCTGCACCACTCCGCCGCAGGCCTTCTGGACCAAACACGCTCAAAGTGAAATCATAGAGGTAGACTATTGCTCGCTCGGCTTTTGCTTCCCCCCTGCTGCTGTAATCTTCTCAAACCCTCTCACCTCTCCCTCCGTCCACAGGGCACCAGTAACCCGATCTTCCTGAGCAGTATAGCGTTCTTTCAGGACTCTCTGATCACTCAGCAGACTCAGGTCAAGCTTTCTGTCTATGATGTAAAGGACCGCTCACAGGGCACGGTAAGCCCCCAACCTCAGACAAAATCACCATACTCATCTGTCTTTAAATGTCCTGTTAAAGATCCTTCATAGTCTCCTCTAATCTAAAATCCTCTAAGTCCTGTGGGTGTGTGTGTTTCTATGTGACAGATGTACATGCTCGGTTCGTCCATGTTTTCTGTGAAGGAGCTGCTGCAGGACAAACACCACAGGCTGCACCTGACTCTCAGGTAACACTACATAACACACTGGAGCTTTTTCATTTGTCAGCAGCAAAATCATACAAATTGCACGCCAGATCTGGGCTCAGGGAGGTTTACCTGACTTGATGTCGCTGTGTGTCAGGTCATCGGAGAATGAGCGCGTTGGCAACATCACAGTCATCGCCTGGCAAATCGAGGAGAAGCGGGAGCAGAGGGCTCCTGTTGCAAGATTACAGAGGGGAGACACTGTCAATGGAAGGGTGAGTAATCAAGAAATATCTATAAACGATACTTTATGATGCTTTTAAAAGATTAGTTAGTCGATTTCAATAATCAGCGACTATTTTGATGACTGATATGCATCATTAAAGTCATTTTTCAAACAAAAGCCACCATGTATTGGGACCATGCTACACGGTGACACTACACTCAAAATAGAATAAATTAGAATTGAATAGATAGGATGAATGAGAAGTTTGGAAATGTGAAGGTCAGACATATTTCTCTATGCAAACCTTATTATTGGGTTGTGTTTGTGTCAGATGGTTCTCCCTGTGGATGAAAGCCTGACTGAATCGATGGGCATCAAGTCCAAGTCCTCATCTTTATGTAAAGATCCACTGCTCAAGGCTGGTGAGTGGGTTTTTTAAATTAACTAAATGTTACAGTAACCTACTGTAATGACTGTGAGCTGCTAAGAGAGTTTGTGAAACAGGTGACATCGGGATTGCTGGCTGCGTCACAGTGATTCATGTCTGTGAATGAAACTGTCTGTTTCAGTGTTTGGAGGCGTCATGTCGCGTACGTACCGCTTCCCCACTACGGATGGCAACCACCTGCGGATCCTGGAGCAGATGGCAGAGAGCATGCTGTCCCTGCACATTCCTCGACAGTTTGTCAAACTGCTGCTGGAGGAGGATGCTGTCAGGTACCATCTGAAATTGGTTTTTTTTTTATTTATTAAGCAGAGCTTCAACATCTGCACATAGGAGCAGCAATTTTGTGGGCTCATGACCATTTAAAAGTGACGTGTAATAGTTGATAAGGCTGTTGAGTTTATATCTGGTCCCATTTGACCTCAACCCCAATTTGAACTCGGTCTGGACTTGATCTTTTAACTTTTCTAGACTGGCCTTAGATTTGACGACTATCTTTGCCGCATCACAAGCTACAAATGTGTGATTCGGGAGTAGTTTCACCAAACAATGTCCCCCTTTTAAGATTGTTTCATTTAAGTAGCATTTAGCTGCCTGAAGAAATAAAACAACGGTATTTTTTTTTAAAAATAGCCAAGATAAAAAAAAAAAAAAAATGAACTCACTAATAAACACAATTTTCTTAGCAGATTGTTTTCTTATAGCCTATGTTCTAAATATCATAACACTTCAGATTTATATTGAAACCTCTTGAATGAGAGGTCCTAAGCTCCAGGCTGGGGACCACTATAGTGGGCGGACTTAAGTTTAAACCGTATAGTGCACTCAGTAAATCATGAACATTTTATATTAGTGATGATATCCAAAGAGAAAGCATTTTCATGTCTCCTTGGGGACATTAAACTGAAACTCATTTATGTTTTGTTACCCGAAAACTGTGTTATTCTTTAATGTGCTCTATTATGACATCACCATATGTCAAAGCAACAATATCATCATCATTACGACTCTCACTGCTTCATTAATGGGTGCTTTTAATGTCTGTAATTTGAGGAGTTGTAACCACTAAACTGTTTTATTCACTGCGAAGTCTATAAATGAAAGAGCTGTACAAGATGCACGCTGTGAGATCATCAGTGCCTCAGCTGGGAGCCCTGACTGTTACTGTGTGTGTGTGTGTGTGTGTGTGTGTGTGTGTGTGTGTGTGTGTGTGTGTGTGTGTGCATGCAGGGTGTGTGAGTTGGAAGAACTGGGCGAGCTGTCCCCGTGTTGGGAGAACCTCAGGAGGCAGATCATCACTCAGTACCAGACCATCATCCTCACATACCAGGAGACCATAAGTGACCTGCACGAATACAAAGGTTAGACAGATTCTGCTGTTTGACTTTAGTCTGAAATCTGAAGACAGGCTGGTTAACATTTCAAATAGTGATCATTTGGAGGTGAATAGCAGAATTTATTGAAGTAAGGATAGTTTCAATAATAAATCCCGTTCTTTGTTTCTGCATCCTCCCAGGTCCTTCATTTAAGTCCAGCACCTTGAAAGCTGAGAGGAAGTTGGAGTTCATTCCCACAAACCTGCATATCCAGAGGATGAGAGTACAGGGGGAGTCTGGTTATGGTAAATATCCTCACACGTGTGTTTACTGCATGCCTCTAACTCTACTTATTACTTATCAAGTATTTTTTTTCTACTCTCTTCGTTCCCCGTCGTTCTATCAGACCGGACGTACGATGTCGTGACTATGGGCGCTCCAGCAGCACATCATCAAGGCTTTAAAGGCTGCGGCCTCCGAAAACTGCTGCACAAGCTCGAAGAAGCCAGAAAACAGTGAGTCATTTGAAGCACAACTTCACGGTGCTACGTGTTATGTTGCACGTTTCATAATCCATCGGATTTTCTCTCTTTTTTGTTTGTGCCTTAAACAGCACTCATGAAGAGGAGAGGTGTGTGTGTGTGTGTGTGTGTGTGTGTGTGTGTGTGTGTGTGTGTGTGTGTGTGTGATATTACACGTTGTTTGTAGAGAATTTTTGTAATTTCAAGTGTGAAACCACATTTTGTTCCTTTGTTTATTTATCTTTCGCTCTCACATTGGTTCACACCTGAAGCTCTGCTGGCTCCGGCTCTAAAGCGATGGCATACCAGCCTCAGGATGTCGTGAAAGCAAAGGAGCTGATTGGTCAAATTAACACTCTGAAGACACAAGTGTGTTACTACACTGAACGTCTGTCCCGAGCTGCCAAGGACCGCTCGGCCAACGCTCTGGAGAGAACTCTGGCCATCCTAACGGAGAAGGTAAGACAGAGCCCAGAGGAACTGGACGGATCTTTAATGTGTGCGTTATAGTCCTGTTTTTTTTTTTTTTTTTTTTTTTTTTTTTTTATGTGATTGTTAATGAGCATTTAAGCGCATTTTATGACAAAGATCGCCAAAGCTGGAAACATTATGTTTTTTAGTTGTCCGTCCCTCCGTATGTACGTCTCGCTCTCATCAACACGATACCTCAAGATCGTTTTTATTGAATGTCTTCAATTTTGGCAGAAATTTTCACTTGAACTCAATAATGGACTGATTAAGCTTTGGTTGTGAGAAGTCAAAGGTCAGTGACACAATCATGTGTGAGTAACGTACCCCGTTGTCCTCCTCCCCTCCTGCAGACTCGTCAGTTGGTGACCGTGTGCGACTCCAAGCTGCTGTCCGCAGCCATCGTTGCCCTGGCAGCCGCCCGTCCAGACTCCTCTCAGCAAGGCACGCCGTCCCCGTCCTCCTCCTCCCTCTCACCTTCCTCTTGCTCTCCGTCCCGCTCGCCCTCTCGTCACCCCACCTCCCCGTCTCGCGCTGCCTCCTCGCCGTCTCGCCACGCACTTCCTGTTGAGGGCGGCGAATGGAGTAAAAACAAGCGCACCTCCTTTCAGGCAGATTTGCATGAGGAGGAGTGGGTAAGAGAAGAGTCCATCTGCCTCTTTCTGATCAAGTGTTTTGTTGTTGTTGGTTTTTTTTACATTGTTTTCATTTTCAATGTGTGTTTGTGTGCAGGAGAAGGTTTGGCTAAATGTTGATAAAAGCCTGGAGTGTGTGATTCAGAGAGCAGACAGGCTGCTGCACCGAGACAAGATACAGAGCGACAGCAGCTCGGAGGACGTCTTCCTGCTCGCCGACGAGGAGCCAAGTAACACGAAGAAAGGTAAAGGTGTACGAAGTACGAATGTACGAAGAGTGGAAAGTTAATAGGACTGTGTCACTGTCATGAGGTATCCATAGTAACCAAGAAGCTTTCAGGGTACATCCTGGACGATTTCCCATCATCATGTCGTTCTCTATTATCTCCATCCTGAAATCATCAACCATCATCATCATCGTCATCGTCATCGACTTCCCTTCCTGTCGATCACAGTTGTAGGTTCATCACTGCATTGACTGCTTCAGTGTTTATGATGTAAAAATACTGGTAATAATGTTGAGTTACAGGTAAAAGTCTTAATCTAAACCTCCTTTCCTCTCTCACCTGCAGAAAGCAGCCCAGATGTTGAAAAGTTGTCTCCAGGTGAGAGAATAATATTTCCTTTCAGTATGAGCATGAAGAAGTATCGAATCCATAAAATTCTAACACAATACAAGGTATTCAATACGGACGGTTATTATCAAAGAGGAGCTCGATTTCATGGTAGGACCTGCAGTTGACACACATCTGGCGTGGACACACACAGCAACCGACACACAGCTGTGCAGCGTGTGATAAGTAACGCACACGCTATCAGGCAGTGTGCACCCAGGCCTAAAGTATGCAGCACACCTCTTCCCAATTTCACTCTCAGTGAATCTGTCATCAACCCTGCACTCTTTTGAATACAGCCGTAACTATGGAAATATTTGGATTCATTACACCTGGCTTGACCTACCCCACACCTTCTCAGCTATGCGAGATGAACATCAAGACAGGATACACCAACCAGGCTACGTCAAGCCTCGCTTTACTCCAAGTTATCCTGAATTTCTTAATTCTGCTTTTGAGAAAAAAAAGCCACGAGAGCTAATTCCAAAAAGACAGAATTTCAATCATGAACTCACAAACGAGCACCGAACAGAATCTGAAGACGACGTCACATAAACAGAATGAGTCGACAGGAAAGCAAAATTTGCAGAAAAGCTGAATGACCAAATTGCAAAAAATCACAGACAGAACATGGGGGGTGAATTGGACACAAGACCTGACAGACAAAAACTTGAAGGAGGGACAACCTGGGAGTGGAGACAGGGAGAATGAATACTGAGTGGGGTGAAGTGAGTACACCTGCAGCTGATTAGTGAAAAGAGAGGAGGTGAGGTGGGCGTGTCAGACAGGTGACCAAGGCAGGGAGAGAGAGACAGAGAGAGAGAGACTGAGGACCTCTAGTGGGAGCAGGAAGGGATACAGGCGACCAGAGGTAGGCAGAGGGAGAAACGTCAAGAACAAACCAAGCAAAAGGTAAAGCAGACATACCAAACCTGTGACAATATCAAGAAAGCAAAAGTAAAGTATTTTGAAACGATTTCTGATGGGAGTCTCACCTCATATGTCTGCAGGTGAGTGGAACGACGCTCTGTATCCTCTCCTCACCACACTGACAGACTGTGTGTCTCTGATGAGCGACAAAGCCAAGAAATCCATGGTGTTTCTGCTGATGCAGGACAGCGCCCCCACCATCGCCATGAGCCTCACGCTGCAGTACCGCCGCGATGTCGTCTTCTGCCAGACGGTCTGTCAGCTCCTGCTTCGACTTAAACACACATTAAATGGCTGCTTAAACATTAAATTAAACACACATCTACTTAAACTACATACATTTTATGTAGCTCTGGAGGTGCCGATGACGTGAAAAAAAGACTTAACAACTCTGCTGTTTACAGCTGACGGCTCTGATCTGCGGCTTCGTTATCAAGCTGAGAAACTCTCTGTGTGACTCAGGCTTCCTCAGGCAGCTGCACACCATCGGCTTACTGGTGCAGTATGAAGGCCTGCTCAGCACATATGGTACGTTTGTGTGAGAAACTGACTGTGAAAGCTTGTTTAGAAATGCATAATTACACAATTTTGGTGCTTATATTTTAAATCCAAATCTGCATTAAATTTCACATAAATTTCAGTTGTCATTATTGACATTTTGTCTGACGATATTGTATTTTAGAGGGATTAAATATAATTTTTTTTGACCATATTTAATAATTAAAACAAAATGTATATGTTTCATATTACTGGAGAGCCACCCATACAAAAAAAATAAATCTAAAATCACTGAATTTCTAAGTTAATATGAACATGTGTACCAAGCTCTTGCTGTTATCTACAAGGTTTGGTCTTTTATGTCAAATGGACCAAGATTCAGACAGTTATAGAAACAGAACAGCAGGAACTAAAACAGGTTGGATAAGATGTGTAAGACGAGTGTAGATTAGACAGGACTTAACCTTTCATCAAGTATCACTGAAATTAGTTTGAAATGAGTTTTTGATATTGCTCAATTTCATAAACCAACCATAATCTTTATGGAGTTGATGATATCACTGTTATTTGTCATTTCTCTGCCTTGAAACTCTGTGTTGACTTCCTGTTTCTTAAAGCGGAGGAGTTGGCCATGTTGGAGGACATGAGCGTCGGAGTGATGGACCTGAGAAATGTCACCTTTAAAGTCACACAGGCGACTTCGGGCTTCAGCCCGGACATGCTGCCGGTGATCACAGGAAACAGGAACGGCTTTAACGTCAGGGTCCCGATGCCGGGAGCCATGTTTGACACGCTGCCACGAGAGATCCAGAACGGGATGCTGCTGCGAGTGCAGCCTGTCCTGTTCAACGTGGGGATCAACGAACAGCAGACGCTGGCTGAGAAGTGAGTCACAGAGGCCACGCGACGGGAAAGATGAAGGGCTTCAGGGTAGAAAATGGAGAGGAGGCTGGTTAGATACCCGTTGCAGGCAATAGAACAATTATAATATATTATTGTACTACTGACACCCTCATGTTATAAAGAGATTTAAAAAAACAAACTCAAAACCTACAAATTGTATTTGGTGTATTTTAGACGAGAGTTAGATATTCTAAATGTTACGTATATAATGTTTTGGATTTTGCTTTGTTCCCCCAAAACACAAACAAATGCATCAACAAAACTATGTACCTACTCCTGAGGTTTACACAGAAAAAAGAAAAAAATTGAAAATCTATTTAATTCCGGCACAAACATGCAGATAAAAGGTTGAAGGCAGCAGCAAATTTGACATTGAAATCAGGAAAATTGATGGAAGTCATAATAGTATGTTGCATCTACTTAGCCATGAAGGTTTACTGTAATTAAAGTTTTATTTATTATTTATGTGTTGTTCTGCATGGATTTTTACTTTAGAAGGAGGAAAAATAAGAAACTGGTTGAAAAACATTAGAAAAATGTTTGCTCGGTAACCTTGATAGTACATTAAACTTGTTGTACAGAAGAAGTTACAATTATTATTGTGAAAATGAACCCTTCTTTAGTTCAGAGCAGCAGGACAGTAACACACCACGTGTGATATACATGAAAGTTACAAGGTTTCATACGTGTCCAGGTTCGGAGACACGTCACTCCAAGATGTCATCAACATGGAGAGCGTGACTCGCCTCAGCTCGTACTACGACCAGTTCAAAGAAGTCCTTCCTGAAGACTGTGAGTGACACACATACACTGAATCTGATCCTTCTTTGTTCTTATTTTCCACCGTCCTCATCATTCCTCCTCTGTGGTGTCCTCAGGCCTCCCTCGCTCCCGCAGCACCATCAGCCTGCCCGACCTGCTCAAACTGCTAAACCAGAATATCAACGCCAAGAAGAGCAAGAATGTGGAGATCCTGTGGCAGGCAGCCGAGGTAGCTTTTCCTCAACATGTCTTCTTCATTAGGCCCCCAAAAACATTGAAAAAGCTCTGTCTTATACCGCTAATCTCTTTCTCCAAATCCTAAAGGCATGTCGCCGCCTCAACGGAGTGCGTTTCACCAGCTGTAAGAGCGCCAAGGACCGCACAGCCATGTCTCTGACCCTGGAGCAGTGTCAGGTCCTGCAGCAGGAGCACGCTCTGGCCCCACAGGTCTTCTACCAGGCCTTGGACTGTATGCGCAGGTCAGTCACAGCTCCAAAAGCTCTTTAGAAAAAATAATATAGTGGTCAAAATAAAACAAAAAATCTCTTCTGTGTGTGTGTCCACAGTGAGGGCTGCAGGAGAGAGAACACCATGAAGAACGTGGGATGTCGTAAATACGCCTTTAACGCTCTGCAGCTCAAAGCCTTCCCCAAACAGTATCGCCCTCCGGAGGGGACGTACGGGAAAGTCGAGACCTAAGTGGACTCTTCTGTCAGTCGGAAACCAAAAGACTGAAGGGGATAATGATGATGACACCACACAGAGAAAAACACCAACACAAACTGGAACAACAGCCCCTTGTTTTGTGATTAGTCACTGTTAAGATGATTCATGTCCAAGTGCCAGTGCTACCTTAGCTTGTTTTATAGCAGTCCCTTCCTCCCCTCTCCTCTCAGTAGTACTAGAATCACACACGTCTCGCGGACACCTCACAGCCTATATCAGCAAAGACGTGGCTTTCTGTGTTACATTCTAGCCAGTGTGCAGACAGTGTTGACTGCCGCACCAGTTGTAGCATCCGGAAAGCGTGCAGCCACTCTAGATTTAAGTAATTTTAACTTCCCTTAAAAAAAAAAAAGGATGCACAAATGTTTCAGCCTTTAGAAAGATGGATGTGGCACACACATTACACATTACGGTACACATATTTATACTCCTCCAAGCAAATTTGATTTGAAGTTACCATTCGGTTAAAAGATGAGGCCGGTGATAGTCTATATTTTTCTCCATCCAGAGACCAAAACCAACAAGTGAACTTGTACTGTCTGTGTATACAAAGCCTTATAAAGCTTATTCATCTGTGCCACAGAGCTCCTACTAATCACACATCAATGAGAAGCCTGTTCATGTGTTACTTGGTTACCACAAACTGCCACTGTGATTATGCTATCAGTCCTACATATACTGTAAACTGCGGTGGCATTCCCCCAGCAAACACACTACTTACACCTGATTGAACAAATTTTATTATTACTTACTTAAAACAAGGAAACAGTGTATTTGGGACGGGCTTCTTAAGACTCACATCTTCAGTAGGAAGCTTGGAGAGCAGCAGTGACGGTACAGAAGAAAGAAAGTTAGAAACTGAGTAACACAAAATTTTTGGTCTTTTTGCAGAATTTGTTGACAGTAAAAAAAAAAAAAGATATAAAATAGCACAAAGAGTGAAGCTCTTTAAAGCAACACGAGGCAAAACTAATAGCAAGAATTAACTATTTTATGGCCTCTATTAACGTCACATGGAGCCAAACACGACAGTGCACGAACAGCAGCAAGCTCGTAGTCACGCAACGTGACCTACTTGTTGCCGTGTGGCTTTGCCTACATGTAACGTTGCCTTGTGTTGCTTTGAACCCTCTGTACACAACGCATCAGAACATACGCTTTACAAAATCAAATGTCTTAACGTGTTGGAGATGTTTCTCTGGACCTAAACTGCACTGCAGGATGACAGCTGTTAAAAATCAAAAGACCTTTTTTTTGGTTTATTTTAATGCTTCTAGCCTGATGTCTGTCTCTCCCCACCGTCTCTCCTTCTTCTCCTCCAGTTACATACATATTCAACATCATATCACTCTGTTCAACAAGCACAGATCTTTAACAAGTATATACATGACACTACTCTCAGACATTTTTATTGCAAAGAGGTCTTATCTACGGTGATATCTGAAGTTCTTCTGATGCCACGCTGAAGGCATCAGTGGCGAAATCTTGGGCTTCAGAGTGGTGCATCACATTATTCTATAATTCTAACATATCTAAATATATTTAGGACATTTTTTGCAGGATCATATGCAGCCCTTCAAATTGGGTTTTTAATTCATTAAAGCTTGTGTTCTCAGTTTTACAGCTCTCGGCTGAATTATGCAGAACTTTGAGATCGAAATCAGAATATATTTGAATTAATTTAACCTGCATGAAAATAAAAAAAATTAAAAAAAAACTTTCTGCTTGATACTAATGCAATTGTATACTTTTGCTGTTAAGACTATCCATGAGCACTTGCTAAAGGTTTTTAGATTGAAGTGAAATAATGCATATTGCATTATTATACCAACCATTACCAACAACTCTTCAGCCGTCAGCTGAACAGTTCTGGGCTCCAATGGACCTTAATGTACAATACATACAGAGACAGGGGATTTTATTTTGAAAATGTTATTTTGCTTAAAGGTATTTATGTTATCATGGCTGGTGCTGCCAAATGCTGTTTAGTTTTATCCATTGTTATTGAGTAAGTTACGACCTTGTTCTGATCAGTTATACATGCACACAGGTTGAACGGGTTGCTTGGGAGACGCCTGCACCCCCACACAGGTTTGAACTGAACCTGGATAATCAATAAAGGCGTGTTGATGCCAAACTAGTGTGTCAGTGAATTAAATCAGAGCTGCCCAGTTTGTGAACCTGCAGGTTAAATTAGGCCTGCACCTTCTTTGTTTTGATTCATCCTGGCATTTTGCAAGCTCGTGCTTCTTCTCTTAATTCTTGTTAAATCCTAACCGTAATGACTATGAACTGTAATTTTCATCCAGTGTAAAAGTACATAATGTGAGTTTTATGGCAATATACAGCATAGTGCTATTAAGTTTCCCTATTAAATTACATAGGCCTACCTGTTATCTACAAAGATCTGTAGATAGTGTGTAGTATAGCGGGTCCTATGTCACTAACTCTCGGCTGCCAGTCAAGATGAGAGATCGAGGCAGTGACACACTGACAAGAGAAAAATTCTGTTTTGGATAATGCAAAATAATAAAAATTACTATTACGCAGATCAACGAGTAGTATTTTAATTATTCTAAAACATTTTATTTTAAAATTCTATTTTACATTTTGTGTACAATATATTACATTTTAATGAAATGTAATTACACACATGTATTATCTGACCCTTCGGTAGAAAGAATTTTGGCACCTCTGAATTAAATTTAACATCATGGTTTGTGTTTTGGAAGCAGGACCATCACTGTGCAGAATGATTTAGTCGGTGATAATTATTGAAAAGAAAATTATAGATGGGCTTTTCTGATTTAGACACTTTTCACAAGAAACCAATCTGCGTGTCACTAATAAGGCTATCACCGGAAATGACGACATAGATTGTTTAGTAGCGAGAAGACGCATCTTAACGGTCAAACCAGGGAGACTTAAACACTGACTTAATTTTTTTTTTAATATTTTTTTTTATTCAGACGCTGTTGGAAGTCTCGTGCGTGATTTCAGACGTGACGTGGTAACGTTGTCAAACACCGCTCTGTCCAGTCCTTCTCGTCGTGGCGTGTGGTGCGCGGTTTTTCCGTCAGAGTGAGACCTCCTCGCGTCGTGCTCCTCTCAGCTGTCCAGCTCTCTGCATGGCCAGGATTGTTGGACGTGCAGCGACGTCTCAAGTCTTCAGGAGATCTGTCTGCAGGTGAGACGGAGCCGCGGTCGGTTGAAGGTTGATACGGACTCAGCTTTTATTACATACATACATACATAGTCCTAATTTATCTCTAATAGCTGCTGTGTTGTGTTTCTGTTGACCACAAATGTAGTTTATTGTAGTTTTTTTTTTTTTTTACTGGATTTAGTTTCAGTTTTTACATGCAAAACGTAGACTAATTCGGCTATTTAGTGCCCGAGCACCGATGGTGCGAAAGCCCTATTGTTATTCAAGGGATTATTTTACTCGTTCCTTATTAGTGCCCGAGCACCGATGGTGCGAAAGCCCTATTACATTACATTACATTACATTTCATTTAGCTGACTCTTTTATCCAAAGCGACTTACAATAAGTGCATTTCAACCACGAGGGTACAAAACCCAGAACAACAGGAATCAAGAAAATACAATTTCTTCAAGAAAGCCAAACTACAAAGTTCTACCAGTAAGTGTCATTTTAAGTGCTACTAAAGTTCTATTGTTCAAGGTAAAGTCGGAAGAGGTGTGTTTTTAGTTTGCGGCGGAAGATGTACACAGTTTCCGCTGTCCTGATGTCGGTGGGGAGCTCATTCCATCATTTAGGAGCCAGGACAGCAAACAGTCGTGATTTTGTAGTGTTTATCTCAGTGAGGAGCAACAAGCCGATTGGTAGAAGCAGAGGAGCGGAGGGAGCAGGCTGGGATGTAAGGTTGGACCATGTCCTGGATGTAGACTGGACCCAATCTGTTCACAGCATGGTACGCAAGTACCAATGTTTTGAAACTGATGCGGGCGGCTACTGGTAACCAGTGAAGGGAGGAGGAGGAGGAGGAAGAGGAGGAGGAGGAGGAGGAGGAGGAGCAGAGTAGTGTGAGTGTATTTCGGGAGGTTAAAGACCAGTCGAGCTGCTGCATTCTGGATGACCTGCAGAGGTCGGATGGCACTAACAGGTAGACCTGCCAGGAGGGAGTTACAGTTGTCCAGATGTGAGATGACCAGAACCTGGACCAGAACCTGGACCAGAACCTGCGCCGCCTTCTGAGTGAGAAGAGGACGTATTCTCCTGACGTTGTGCAGCATGTATCTACAGGAACGTGTTGTTGCAGCGATGTTGGCAGAAAGAGAGAGTTGACTGTCGAGTGTCACCGAGGTTCCTAGCAGTCAGGGTCGGGGATAAAACAGAGTTGTCCAAGGTAGTAGTCAGGTCGAGGGTGGGAGAGTCTTTCCCTGGAAGGAAGAGCAGTTCGGTCTTGTCGAGGTTGATTTTCAGGTGGTGTGAGGACATCCACTGAGAGATGTCAGTCAGACAGGCAGAGATTCGTGCTGCTACCTGTGTTTCAGATCGGGGAAAAGAGAGGATCAGTTGGGTGTCATCAGCATAGCTGTGGTAGGAAAAGCCATGCGAGTGAATGACAGAGCCGAGAGAGTTGGTGTACAGAGAGAAGAGGAGAGGACCCAGGACGGAGCCTTGAGGGACACCAGTAGTGAGAGGACAAGGTTCAGACACAGATCCTCTCCAAGTTACCCGGTAGGTGAAGTCGTTGAGGTAGGATGAGAACAGGGAGAGAGCAGAGCCTGAGACACCGAGGTCCTGAAGGGAGGAAAGAAGGATCTGGTGGTTCACTGTGTCAAATGCAGCAGAAAGGTCTAGAACAGGGGTGTCAAACTCATTTTAGTTAAGGGGCCACATGCTGCCCACTTTGATCTCAAGTGGGCCAGACCAGTAAAATCATAGCATAATAACGACAATATTTCTCTATGTTTAAATCATCGGTGAAGGCTTTTGGATGATAAACCCTATTTTAAGGTCTTTCTACAACAAACTAGAAACATAATGACCAAAAACTCAGACATCAGCCCACTGTTTATCTGCCTGGGCTCTCCTCTGCAGATTCCCTCGCTTTGTGACGCGTTTGACGTCAAACGCGTCACAAAGCGAGCAGCGAGCGCTGCTGCGTCCGGAGCAGACGTCGCATTTACGCTGTTTTTGAAGCAATTACTGGATCGATTAAAAAAAATTACAAAACGTTTGTACTCATAAACCTCCATATTCTCATAGAAATGCAATTTATGTCTTTCTGTAATTTTCACACTTAGCAAAGTCATCCGGCGGGCCGAGCTGGACCCCCTGGTGTGCCGGATCCAGCCGGATCCGTATGTTTGTCACCCCTGGTCTAGAAGGATCAGGACAGAGGTGAGAGAGAGACAGAGAGAGAGAGAGAGAGAGAGAGAGAGAGTTACTTTATTAATCCCACAAGGGGAAAAAATTTTCACTATGGCAGCCTTATAGGTACAGGAAAGCAATAAAACAACAGTAAAAAAATATAAAAATGCACGGTATATACAATAAAATAAAATTGAATAATTAAATTAAAACTAACTAAACAATAGTGCAAAGATTTAAACAAACAAGAAAACAGACAACCAACAGTGTTATTGTTGTGTGAGGGATTTTGCCAGAGGTGAGTTATTGTACAGTCTTATTGCAGTGGGCAGGAACGACCTCCTGTATCTGTCCTTGTGACATTGATATTGTTATTCAAGGAATTATTTTTCTCATTCCTTATTAGGGCCCGAGCACCGATGGTGCGAAAGCCCTATTGTTTGTCAAGGAATTATTTTTCTTTCTCTCGTTCCTTATTATTATTCTTCTCAAAGTGATTTGCCTTTTTGGAGGTTTTATCATATTCAAAAACTCGTGAAAGTTGATACACCATTTTGAATTTAGTCGCCATTTTGGGCGATTCTTACACATTGTACTTTATAACAACAATAATAATAATAACTTTATTTATATCGCACCTTTAAAAACAGAGTTTACAAAGTGCTCTACAGAGAAGCAAAGCATAGTCATACATAACGTCAATACCGGTAAACATTTAAGAAAACAGGAGGCAAAAAAGACCAAACCATAAAGGTAATGAATACAAGAAAACCAAACAAATAACCAAAATGAGCAAATGGAATAGAAAACAAACAAATAAATAAATGAATAAAATAAACAAACAAAAACAGGGGAACAAAAGAACTGCATAAAAGGACGACATCACTTAAAAGCAATTCTATAAAAATGGGTTTTAAGAAGTGATTTAAAGGAAGTTAATGATTCTGAAAGCCTTATCTCCTCAGGTAGGTCGTGCCAAAGTCGAGGGATCCTAATAGCAAAAATATTTTTTTAAGTTTCGACTTTGGAATGGCCAGGAGGGGCCCACCAGGTTATCTAAGGCTGCGAGTTGGTTCATACGGGGCTAACATTTCAATAATGTAGGTCGGGGTAAGACCCAGGCCGGCCTTAGAAGTGATCAACAAAATCTTAAAATCAATTCTAAAATTCAATTCAATTCAACTTTATTTATATAGCGCCAAATCACAACATAAGTTATTTCACGGCACTTAACACATTAAAGTCCTTACAGCAAGACTTTACAATATTATACAGAGAAACCCAACAATTCAGCAATTCACACATAAGCTGGGAGGGGAAAAAAACTCCTCTTTAAGGGAGAAAAACCTCCAACAGAGGGAAGGAAAAACTCCCTCTTAACAGGAAGAAACCTCCGACAGAACCGGGCTCAGAGGTGGGCGGCCATCTGCCTCGACCGGTTGGGGTGAGAGAGTGAGGATACTTATATCACTGCTTGCAGTTTTAATTAATGTATTGCTATTTTGCAGATTAGCTGCGACATTGAAATGCTACCTGCGCAAGAATAATAGAATAGAATAAGTGCCTACAATATAAATGAAGCTATGCGCATAACATTTTACAGCTTCTGTACTTCCATACGGTTTGAAATGTATGACTTGTGTAAATACAATAAACTACAGTTTGTAACAGTTGGGGAAACACTGCCTCAACAGGATTCCACAAGAGACTGTAGATTTATTTGATTCACTGTTGGATGACTTTGAAGTAGATTAAATATTCACTCTTTTTCTCGACAGCTCCTCCCTCTCAGGCCACTTTGCATTCAGTTCTCCTTCCCTTCTGCTCAAAGGTTGTTCTCTGCTGTGCATCGTTGCTTCCCGTCAGTGACAGGAGCACACTATAGATCGTCTGTTTACTCAGCTGTAGGTAGGTCTCGGTAAATCATTTCCTATGATTTCTCAGTATTAGATGAACACATCTGTGCACTCAGTTTGCTGGTTTGCTGTGTGGCTGAATCGCTGACCGGACAGGTAAGCAGTGGCTGTGGTGTGTCCGTACTGAACTAAGGTCTGTGCTCTGCAGGCTCCAGGATGAGCAAGAAGCTGCTGGTGGACGTGGACTGCGGTGTGGACGATGCTCAGGCCATCATGCTGGCGCTGGCCGCACCCAACGTGGAGCTCCTGGCCATCACCTGTGTGCACGGAAACACCACAGTGGAGAATGTGTGCAAGAACACGCTGCGGGTTCTGCAAGCCTGCAACAAACTGGAGGTGAGCGAAGAGCTGGTGGGACTCTCCGTCCAGCGCAGTCAATCACTCGTGTTGCTCTTCAGAGCTTTGCATAACATGATTTGGAATTTCCTGCCATCATGTGACAGTCCGGGTGCCGTTTATAAAACTGCCTGACAGCGGGTTGTTATTCTTCAGGACACATGACTTGATCCGAGAACTGGACGACCGGACGGAGCTCAGTTAGCTTCGGTCGAAAACTTTTGAGTTGTGTGAATAAGATCAATGGCTGCATAGCATCAGGAGGCATAATTCAGCAATCAATCCATCCATGGTTGCATAAAATTAGAAATCATTATTGAAGGTGTGCGTTAACAACAGCAGAACAGATTTGTAACTTGTGGTGTGTTTGATTATCGACTGGTGTGCTCCTCTTCTTCTTCTTCTTCAGATTCCAGTGTTTAAAGGTGCCGCTAAGCCGATCATCGGGAACAGCATCAGTGCAGCAGACTTCCACGGGCAGGACGGTCTCGGAGACGCCCCGGACCCCAACCCTCCTGGTCTGGACCTGGTTCAGAAGGAGGGCGCTGTGTCGGCTATGATCAGGATTATTAACGCGAACCCGGGAGAGGTGAGAGACGGGGGAAGAGACGCGTGTATATAAACTGCATGTAGTGTGTATGTGCTTTTTGCATGACCTAAGTCTGGGTGCGTTTCCAAGATATCGCTGGTTGCCATGGCACCCCTCACCAACTTGGCTCTGGCTGTGAGGATGGATCCATCTCTACCGAGCAAACTCCGAGGGCTCTACATCATGGGAGGCAACACTGAATGTTAGTAAAACACCAGCAACACTTTGGGAAGAAAGGCTTTCTTTTAATACTGTAATTACCTGTTTGCCCAGAAATGACTCGGCCCCTTCTAAGAGCTACTAGTCTACTGTCTCATCTCACTTCTGTGGTGTTGAAAACTAAATGCTGTGCATATTCTACAGTATGAAAATGGCAGCTGTCGTTAAACCTCCGATGACAAGAGATGAAACTATCAGTCGATAAATCGGTTATTTGTTTTTCTCAAACGTCATCTGGTTCCCCAGTTGATCTCCTCTCTGCTCCATATTATTTTAAACTGAATATCTTTGACTTTAAGACTGTTAGCCAGACCAAACAAGCACATTTTTATATTTCAATATTTTTCACTGCAGACGAAAAGATGAATCAGTTAATCTAGTAAGGATTAATCAATAATGAAAATAATAAACTGTAAACTCAGTGTTTGTTATTGTGGTGTAATTAGTTTAGTGTTAATTATTTTTTTCTACCTCCTGTAATGCAGCTCGAGGAAACACGACAGTTTGCGGCGAGTTCAACTTTGCAGCCGATCCAGAAGCTGCGTACATCGTGCTGAACGACTACCAGTGTCCGACCTACTTGGCCTGCTGGGAGTTCACCTGCTACAGCAAGCTGTCTTGGGTAAATGCTTTTCAACATTCAGTTTTTTCACATTAGATTCGTGGAAGTCATAACCGCACATTTAAAAATGTCCCACGCACCGACGCGAGACCACAGAAAAACCCTGCAGCTTCTCTCGTTTCCACCTCTGCAGGACTTCTGTGAAGCCTGGCTGGCGCAGGACACCGACAAAGCTCGCTTCATGGCGCGGATCTTCCGCCACAGCTTCGAGGTGTCCCGCAGCGAACGCTTTGAGAAGGAGTTTGTCGCCGGCACAGGCTTCGTGTCCTGCGACTCGTACGCCATGGCGGCCGCCGTAGACGATTCGTTCGTCGTGGAGAGCGACTGTTACCCGGTCAGCGTGGAGCTGACGGGAACGCACACCAGAGGCATGATGATAGTGGACACTGCGGGTTTTCTGAAGAAGAGGCACAAGGCTTTTATCCTGAAGAAGGTGGACATGGAGAAGTTCGAGCAAATGATGACAGATGCTCTGAAATAACAGCTCTGAATGTACTGTGGAGATAATGGTGAGCCGTCCACATATTTTTGATCTGAAGGTTGGTTTTTTTTGGTTTTTTTTAATGGAGTTGTGTCTAAAAAAAAAAAAAAAAACAGGTTCTTGCAACTCAGATAGTAATTTCTCTGCACAAATACCATTTTTAGTGATAAACCCTCATACTGTACATTTCAAAAGCTACTAGAGCTGACTGAAAACTATTTTTGGACAATTCTTTTACTAATTATTCCATATGTACACCTCAATCGTGTGATGACTGCATCGTAAAAATGTATTTTTAATAATAAACTAGAAATGTTTGTATTTTTCATAATAGTGCCTCATTAAAATTTCAATAGAAACCCTTGCTGTACATTTGATTAATTTGTATCTTTATTTACATTTTTTTTTTTTTTTTTTTAATTACACACCACACATGTTCACTCAGAAAAAAACAAAAAATTCAACGAGTCAAGAAGTTCAAAGCTCCGTCAGAGTCGTAGCTTTCTATTTTCACATCCTTGCATGTTGTCGACGACTTGACAATCCTGCTTTGGGTCAGTGTGGATAGTTCTTTTTTGTGTTTTGTCGTCCTTCGGCTGAACACACCGGCACACGAGCAGCCGCTTTGATTTCAATCGTTACCATGGTTTCCAGGAGCTCATGCAGCTTTCACTCAACCACGCGGCTGCATCCTTCAGCGCTCACTTGGTTCCTCAGTATCCTTTTCGTCCTCTGAATCTCGACCTCGTGTCCAGCTGCACACAGAGAAACAAATCGCTCAGTCTTTACAACACAGCTTCAGACATGAGTTAAGGTCTATTTGATTTTTTTTTTTTTTTTTTTTTTCAACATTTGTGTTTGACAAAATGTCAGTTTCTTTATGCTTGTGGTGGGATCAGGAAAGAGGAAGATGAATCATTTCCTGTTATCGTCACTCTAATTCCCACCAAATGTTTCTGCACATCAGTCGACTCTTCCTTTGATGCGTCACGGGCACGTTTTTAGTTGCACAATTTCATTGATAACTGCGATGTAATTAGGTCGGACTCACCATCGACCTCTTGCACTCGAAGAAGGTTGTATGCAGGGCTTTGCAGTGGCCTTCCTTCAGACACTCGCTGGGCATCTTTCCCTCCTGAGAAATTAAGAAACCAGTTAGAAAGCAGGGAGCTTTTTCTGCAGTTAAAATGTGCTCTCCAGCATCATAACATCATGACCACAACCGCAGCCGGTGTTTTACTGGAACTGGTAACCTGCCCAGATGTTCTTACAACATCAATCTCACTCCTCCAATGCCTAAACCTAACCAACACTGCCGGTCACTGATCCGGTGGATCACCGAACAGCTTCCAGCTGTGTCTCCGTTAGGGACACAGAGTGTGTTTAAAATGAAAGTAGTACTGAAACCATCACCTACAATGTATTAAGTACAGTTTCATGGATAGCAAGTTAAGCTTGACATTTTTTTTTTTATATATATATATATAATTAAAATCTGTGACTGGAAAAAAAAAAATCACATTAAATTGACAGTTTATCTTTTCAAATGCTGTCAACAGTTTGTACAAAAAAAAAAAACGTTTAACACTGAAACAAAAATAAACAAAAAAGGTTTATCAGCTCTCATAAAAAAATTTAAAAAAAAAAAAAAAAATTAAAAAGGTGATTTTGTACTGTGCACGAATTGGTCTTCAAGAAAACAAATAAACAAACAAAACAGGTCTTGTAACTTGTAGTTGGCATGTTTAAGTAGACACTTGTTTACCGACATGGCGAATAGCAAGTGAGCCAACACACGATCAGCTGAGGCGGTTCATCTGGGAGCTGCAAGATGAGTCAACACTGTCGTTTAAAAAAAATAAAAATAAAAATAAAAAGAGCCTCGAGACAAAAACGTAACGCGTATAATATAAAATTGGCATGTTTAGGTTCATGTTCAGCCAGGTTAGTGTAACCTACCTTCACCACACAGTCGTGTTGAAGGAGACATGCCTTGAAGTCCTCTCTGACTCCGGCGCAGGCTCGGTTGTCCTCCTCTTTGTCTTCGTAATATTTCGGCATTTTTTTTTTTTTCTGAATGCACTTTAACACCAACGCCGTCTTTCTGATGAACTCACAGGCGCAGGAACATGCTCGTGATCAAATAAGTGCCATCGAGGTTGTTATGAAAGCTGCGAGCCACCATGTTTCTGAAACGGCATGATGAGGGGGGGGGGGGCGGAAACGGAAGTGCTTGACGCGAAGATGTGCATGCTGGGATCGCTTGTAGTTTTTTTTTCCACGTATTGAAAACAAATCATCCATTTGTGAGCGGCTAACAGGCTGTGCTTACTTGATTTTTTATTTTTTAAGTTTGCAGCCTGTTACCTCCGAGCTACTTTGAAATCAAACCTGAGGAATGCAGATGGCATGAAAGTAGAACAAACAAACAAAAAAAAAAAATCACAACACAAAAATGGCCATGACTTCTAACAATTTTTCTCATTTATTTCCAAGATGTCCATGAAAAATGATGCAGAAATCATCAGTCAGGCATACACATGTACACGATGAAGGCACATGAACTGATGGGTGCTGGGGGGGGGGGGGGGGGGGGGGGGGGGGGTTGCGGAGCAAGGCCAGAGTTCCTTTGTTTTTTTTTCTGTCCTGTTCGCTGTCCTGCAAAACGCAGCAGGGCGATCCCGAGGATCACAAGACCATTTCATGCCGTTTTCATGCATTCAAGTTTCAGTTTGTATGTGGATACAGGAAAGGGGCACCGCCCCTTCCCCTTCGGAAAAACAACACCATGTAAAGTGGCCTGCTCTCCATCTTCTCCCAATTACAAGAATTGATTTGAGTACAGCTCTAGTGTAGATGGTTTGGATCAGGGGGTAGAGGAGCCTGCTCTGATCCAAACAAAAAGACATTGTTTATAAATTACAAACAATAATCATGCATATGAACAAGCATGGTTAACACATATTGTCCCAATTCATATTAATCCATCAATAGGCACTTCACTATCCCCTTCAATAAACCACAAAAAAAAAAAAAAAAAATTAAAACAAGGGAGGGTTCACTTAAAAATATCTTCCACTCAGAACACAATCATTGGTGCCCTCTGCAATGATCAGTAGTCATTAGATTCTGTCCAATCAAATAAAGAAATGCGTGCATGGACAAAACCATGGAAAAGGTAGGTACAATGATGACTGATGTGATTGTAAAACAAAAAAGTGAAAAAGCAGTGCAAATCCCGCTGCTTCAGATGGTGATCTGGTACAAACCCGCCTGGTTTACCGCTTCCACTCAGCATAACACAGAGATAGATTGTTCTGGAAATCCAACCACTAACCGGACTGTGTGTGTGTTATTTTCAAAATATTAGTACATCCAGCAATCAATGTGTAGACAAAAAGTGAGAGGGAACAAATTGAATTAATATTGCTGGGACAATTTCAAGGGACCTGGATATAAGGCACATTTTTTTTTTCCCAATTTTGACCCACATCAACAGAATCGAACCACAACTGTACTATCATTCAGTTTTCAAGCAGTGTTTCAGTTATAACATTCTGCTTTCAAATCAAAAGGAAAACTGTAACAGACTGAATTGAGCTACTCGCACCAGCAGGTAATTTGCAAGTAACTGATTGAATGAAAATAAAATGTAAAATAGCAATTTAGAAAATAAACAAAAAAAAAAACCCACAAAAGTACATAAAAACACTAAATTACCATAAACATCTCTTTAGTAGAATAAAAATATATTTTAGCTCTTGTACAAATTAAAGATTTATTTCAAATAAATTAAATCACCTTCATAGATCGTCAATCATAGTTGTAATAATATATCAATATAACAATATATTCCTTCAGGAAAACGGTGCCAAGGCAAAGTCCGATTGGTTTACTATAAATGGACACTGAGGTCATACACAGCCTGTCAGACAAGAGGTGTAATAGATATGGTGTCATGGTACGGTAATTGTTTCTTGATGGACTAGTTACCACTGATACTGGCCAATGGCTACAGGCAGGATTTTGGAACAGTAACTTCATCCTGAGTTTGTCTTTCAGGACGAGTAGAGTACTTGAAATGTGGCCTACAATACTCTCGGAGTGAGGAAAACATTTTTGTTTGGGCTGGTGTTGATCTAGAGCTCCGTCCTCTCCGCCGAGAACAGAGAGCAACTGGCCATTAAGTGATGACAACATTCTTGATCATCAGGGGCTTTGCTGAGGCGCTAGTGACAGTGCAATGCCCCAGTTTGCCCAGAGGTGGCAGCATCGAGTAGCAGAGAAGGGTTTGGCAGCATCTACACCAGTGGCCAGGTGACTGGTTTTCCCCAGATGTGATAATTCAACCTCTTATTGTCCAGGAATTTTCTGATTGTTTTCAAAGCTGCTGAACAAAACAGTCACTTTGAGAGCCAGAGCTGGGAACCGATGTCTTCGCGCACTCCGCTGTTGTTCTTCAGACAGTAGTATTCACATTCTCACAAACAAATGAAGAGCACAAGAGTGAAGGGAGAGATGCAGAAAGAAAAGGGGGATATCGAGAAGCAAAAATAATAAGGTACATTAGGAGGAGTGGGGACAGAGAGGTGGCGTTCCTCAGACAAGCTCAGATGAGCAACTCTAGTGGACTCTAATGACTTCACTGCTGGTTGCTAGGTGCCAAAGGCCCTGCGTAAGCAGTCTAGGAGATTTTGGTCCCTCAAGGGCCATGATTCATGTACCCCCTCCAGAACAGTCAGCCAGTTATCCTCTTTATATGTATCTGCAGGGAGAGAGCAGAGCACAACATGCGTTACTGCATCAAAACAAGGCGGCAGCATGCATCTGGAGCGAGTGGTAATTATTATGCACTGGACAGCAGATGAAAAGGCGTGTGACTGGCTTACTTCACTGAGGATGGCCCACACGGCAGAGTCCTTGAGTACTGAAAGCCGAAGTGCCAGGACAGGATTGAAGGAAGGATCTACAGCCCCTTCTGCCACACCCTTCTCAAACTGACCTGTGTTTAAACACGCACACACACACAATCAAAAGCACATATGAAAGGCCATAAAACACATTTATTGGGCCAGTATATGGCCAGTCATTTACCAGTCGGCTAAGTGCTCAAGTGAGAAGCACATAAAAGTGAAAGATTACTTAGAAGCATTCATTGATTTTCACAGCTTTTCTTAAACACTGTTTTTATTAGGAACAATAAAAAAAATTAAAAACCATAAAGCTATTTAGAAAAAAAAATCTCTGAATAAACAAAGAATAAGGAAGGAAGAGTTGGAGGAAGAAGAAAACTTAAGATGAAAACTAGAAGGGATAACAATAAGAAGTGACTGAGAACATTTCATGCTCCTTGAGCAAATTCACACATCACTGTAGGCACCATCAGCGCGAGTGCGTAATCTGATCGTGATGTTGGAGTGTTTGCACACATACGTAGGACTAAGAGACCGTCAAATTCACTCACCGAGCCTGTAAAAGCGATCCTCAGTTCGCTTGTACTTGTCTTTCATCTGCAGTCCAGTTTCCTGACATATGAAGAGGGTGACAGACGGACAGGGGAGTAAAGTGTGAGATGCAAATTAAAATCGTAATGATTGCTTATTTGCGCAGCATTCAAACAGATGTTGGCAGCTGTTCTCCCACTACGAGTGTGTGGATCGCAATGTCAGAATGCATCATCTCTGGCAGAGCGAGCGATTCGGTCACGCTCGCATTCCTGTCAATAATCAATGCGCTACAACCACTCAATGTAATCTAATCAGAGCTATTTGCACACCATACCAGAGAAGGGTGTGGGTGTGTGGGTGTGTGGGGGTGTGGGGGTGTGTGTGTGTGTGTGTGTGTGTGTGCGTTTCCCTACCGAGACAGGCAGGATTTCCACTGTGGTGTTCTCGATCTTGTCCCCAGGGTGCTCCTGGTTACCACTGCGAAACAGGAACCTGCCAATCAAATCAAGCATCAATTTTAATATTTTCACCCATGGACGAGGATTCTGTCCCTGTCCCCGTCTCCCCCTCACTCCCTCCCCCTCCCTTTCCCCTCCCCTCCCCCACCGGTAGCTGTCACACAGACACACAGTCTGTCAAACTAAGTGCGGGCTGTATGTAAAGTATATCCATGAGGAAGCTGAATTTGGGTATGCATCCTTCCATTCTCTATATCCGCATTATCCTGAACAGTGGAGCCTATCCCAGCTCACTTTTGTGCGAAGGACAGACAGACGGAAACAAAGACCGTTCACGCTCTCATTCACACCTATTTGTAGAACCACCAATTAATTTGAGGTGCATGTTTTTGGATGGTGGGAGGAAACCGGAGCACCCGGAGAGAACCCACGCAGGCACAGGGAGAACATGCAGACTCTACACAGAAAGGCTCAGATTCAAACCAGAAATCTTTTTGCTGTGAGGCACCAATGCTAACCACTGCACCACCTGTGCCACTTTGGGTATGCAAAAGTATGAAAACTACTTCATGTCATCATGGCTTTAACATCAGTTTGATACATTTGGTTAGTAATCTCAAAGCTGGTGCTTCTCAGATCTCATTCAAGTCATAACTACAGATTCTGAATATTATAAATTCCATGATTTCTGCCTTTTCATCTAGCAAAAGCTCAGAAATCTCAGTGGATTTTGAGATGCCCATCCCAACTTGAGGGACACAAGTTGGGATGGGCATCTCAAGCAAAATTATTAACTTTACTGCAGAGTTTGCACTGCACCTCATCTTTTATTTCTATTGAAGGAGTTCTACGTAGAACCTTTTGATGGTTGTAAACAGCTTTTAGGTGCATTACCACCACCTTCTGGCGGGTGTAACGCATTACATCTCAGCACCGTAAAAACGGGGGAAATAGTCGCATATAATCATACATTTTTCATATTTTCCTATCTCTAGTTCTTAGGCACGTGTATTTATGTGTATAAAACAGCCAGAGAGTAGGAGTGAGAGGGAAACGCTGCCAGCCAGAGACAGAAGTGACAGATCTTAACTCTAGCTGCATCCCTCGACCAACTGCTGATGAGATGTTGTCTTATCGTCAGAACGAGTCACAGCCAGAGAAATTGGTGTCACTCAACAGCAGACGAGAAAAGAAAAACACTGGAACACTACGTGGCTCCTTTCCCACTGCCTGCCACTTATATGGTGAGTGACTGACAGTCCTCTCTCACTGTTCTGACATTATCTTTACACAAGCAGTAGATACAATCGTCACACTTGACCAAATATTAACATAAATTTATGGCCTTCTCTGCTCTGTCAGTGTGGCCATCACCTCCCTATATATTCACTGTCTTCATCCCCTTCTAGAGGGAGTAGGAAGCTGGCCTGACAATGCTTAATTTAGAGCACTTTCATTAGCTCACCCTGATCCCCAGAGTAATACTTCACGCACACGCACACAGACACACACAGACACACACAGACACACACACACTAAAACTAAACCTGAATCAGTGAAAAACAGCAGGCTATAAGTGAAAAGACAGATTTTTGCCTGCAGGTGCAAATGTTAGGGCTTTAATGTGAAAATACTGCACACGCTGGGCTGTGGCTCGTATGCTCACTATATCATCTCGGTGTAAATGATAAGGAGCTGTGCAAGGGGAACATATCCAGCCTACACATTTACCTCTCTATGCTGACAGGCCGGTCAAATTTGAAGAGGACGTAGTCTCCTGCAGTAGGAGTGATGGCCCAGAAGAAATCCTCTCCGAGATACGTCTTCTCCAATGTGTGACCTTGATACACCTGCATGACACAAGACATGTGTTTTGCCTTCTATTCTTATTTTCATAAAGTACACAATGGATAGCAACGAGACAGCAAAGGTTTGTGGTGATACCTTCATTGAAGTGGAGACCTCAGCTGGGGGGTTGACGTGCATCTTGTGGAGCAGTGGCTTCAGGAAGTCCTTGTCCTACAGATGCAGACAGACGGGAAACTAATGTTTCTACACAGGAAATAGCCTCAACTGCTGCTTACAATAAACAACATCCAGGGCGTGACACTCACTGTCAGTTTCTGGATCTTTCCAGCAAGAGAGGAATGGAGTCCCACATGCTGAAACAGAGAAGGTCTGAACCGCACACGTAGGCTGGACTTCTGCCGCTCGCAGTGTTTCTGCAAGAAAAGGAAGAGTCACGAGACCCATTTCCCTTTTTAATGATGCTTTTATCCATAAAGTAACCACACACTTACCGCATCTTTCTCAGGATTGCAGACTTTGACCCAGAGAATATGGTCCAGCAGCCAGTCGATGGGCTTCTCTTTGTAGAACATAAAAATAAACTCAACGATGAGGTTTAGGTCTGGAGCCTGGAACATTTTTCCTGCAGGAAAGACAGAAGGAGTTCATAGATGTTCATTGATCCTCCGTAGAAGCTCATTAGCAACCAATTATTCAGAACAAGATTACTAAACCATGAAAAGGGCTTATTAATTAATACATTTTAATTTTTTTTAAAAAGAGCACAATCAACTGGAATTAATACAACAAAACAGAGTTCTGTTGTGGAAAACCTGTCTTTTTAAAAATCATATAATTCATGCAAAATTACACGACTAACGTTTCCCTCAAGGCTCTAAAAAAAAAAAATCAAGTTAAATACTGGAAGCACTTCGAACGTTCTCACATGGCAGGAAGATTTTTTTCAATTTCAAAATAAAGCATCCCATTTAGGCAAACAGTTAAAGGACAAAATCCGGCATATTCACCATTATTTGAGTCTTAAAAAGATGCTTTCAAAAGTAGAACAACAAAGAACAATCCCATGATAATCAATCCCCTCAAGAATGTCATTAATAAATTGTGTTGCCAAGAATCCAGCTCCAATACCCCATATATAAAAAAAACACTGATTTTAAATCGACAAAAACTATATAAAACATACAAAGTGAACAGAGCAAGAGAAAGTACTAAAGGATGAGCAGAAAACCTTTGCACATTCATTATATTAGTTCTAATAAATTCTCCTGGTAACATGAACCCGGTTTCTTAAATATATATATAATCCTGACTTGCAGCAACATACCAGGGTTAATAAAACTGTTTAAAGTCTGCTGGATTTAAATACTGTCAGTGGTGTGTACAATTAGAATTAAACCCTTGTTTTATAATCTAAACAAATTTATGAATCAATTAAAATGATCATACAAGTACATCAGGTAAACCACTGACGAATGGGCTCAGAAAAGAAAGCTCAATAGAGCTCACTATCATCAGGATTCATTTGAAAACCCCAAAAATGTATCGGTTTCACTTGTGCTAAAAATACATCCATTACTCATTCAGATTTTGTCATGACACGTTTAATGAGTATTTTCATTTCCCTGCCAACTGCAAAACGTAATTGCCACAGTGATCAATATGGCTTCCATCTTGCCTTTAGTGACTGCTCCAGATGGGTCCACATAGCATTTGACTGTTTATCATAAATCATACAAGAATCACGGTGTGTAAACGCCTCGACAAGTGGATTGGGAAATCCATTCAGCCAGGAATGCCGTCGGCTGCCTTTGCAATCCTCTGACTATGCAGATCTTGCTATATTTGACAGAGCCCTGGAGGAAACTTGTATTGATTAGGTGCCTAATGAGTTGTACCAATGAAGCCCAGCTGAGAGAACTCCAGGATCATCCAGTCCTCTGACGAGAGCTGCAGGGCGAAGTTCTTCATCGTGGCAAAGTAGTTGGGCTTGGCCACGATGTCGTCCTCTAGCTACAAAAACAGGTGCACACAAAAATCTAAATGTTAGGCAGAAGGAACTTCTTTTAGGGTGGAGTTGGGGTTTAATGTTGATGGAGAGGATGAGAAGCACGAGGGAGACTCCTCTATGTTCACACAAGCCGAGCTAAGAAACACTTAAGAGTTGCTACACTAATCTAGAAAAACAGAAACACTATTGTAGTCAGGCAATACCTCTTCTCTCCAGGTGAGAGCAGAGAAATGAATAAGACAAGACAACGTCACATGAATAAGACAGAAACATGAACGATTAACAACACAGTAAAACTCAACTGTGAATGGCTGGTTCATTTCAAATCCTAAATTGGAAGCCTAGTTTAGTGAAAACAACAGATAAGAGCTGCCGAGGTCTAAGAGGATTAGGCTAATAAGTGAAACCCTCTCCAGTCTGGGAAAAAAAACACAGCACTGGCTTTGCGCAATGATTTCACAACAGTTTCATTCAACTGCACTGCCATGTTTAATTTGGTGTGACAACCTAAAAAACAACCTATGTTTGCCTAGTAACAGGCTTTCCATTGATATGTGAGTAACTGTCTATAAAGCCCTTCCTAAAATACACTCCAACAATGGGAACAACAGATGTAACGGTATGCTGAGGTGTTCAACACTGGACAGTCAGTTCAGTGTGAGCCTTCCTCAGTTTTATATGCCCTGTTATTCACTCTGCACCTGTTCTGTCCTGTCTATCACCTATAGTATGCTGGTCGGGTGAGGCTTGAAAGCTGGCTGGATACAGTTTAATGTTTAGCATGTTTTAATTGGCCTCCCTGTAAGGGCAGAGTCTGCAACGTCTTTGCTCACAATCCACCAGCAGTGATCTAAAACGATTAATGACAGTACGGCCCAGAGAGGTTTTGCCCAGTGACAATTCCAATAAAGTGTATTCAAACAAGCTGCTTGTGTCCTTAATTTTGACTTAATACAGGAAAAAGAGAAACCATTTATTCAGCCAATGGAAGTTAAAAAAAAAATAAAAGGACAATTCTGAGACATCTTTCAGAGCACAGAAGAACGCTTGTTTATTAAAACTTTCATTTCGAAAGCTAAAATTATTGTTAGTGAATATGTTGCATATTGCTTATTTTGGTAATTTATTTTTTCTTATTGACAATATATTAGTAATTAAGTGCCTTAACTGTTACAGTAAGAATTATGGCCAATGAGCCATTGTTGAATGTTTACATTTTTCAAAAATAATGACACTTTATTTGTTTTCTCTGCTGTATTGAACACACACCAAACCAAAGACCATACCAACATTGCATACAAATAGGAACACTTTTTTATTTTATTTTTTTTTTTAAATGTATTTAAGGACATACCTGTACATAATAAACCCCTTTGCTCACAGCATACATCATGAGGAAGGAATAGTCCAGATTCTGCTTTGTCCGCCATCTAAACAAAGCAGAAATCAACAACACACAAAATGAGAATATGTACACATGAAAACTGACTCCATGTTGCTGTATTTTAAAATTTTGGAGGATATTAGACCTTTGGAAAATATGTCAGATACACTGCTTTACATGCAAAGAGCCACTCCCAGCTACACAGAAAGTTACAACAGCCGGCTCTGAATAATTTATAAACCAAAGCTGTCACACTAATTGTTTGATCTGATGTTGCAACCTGACTGAAGGCTGTTCACAGAGGGCTGCAGGTGTTTCTATGGAAGTGGCACCGAGGAATATTTCTGAGTACACATTTGATGTTATACACACACACTTTTAACATTTTAACACAGGGGTAAAGAGACACTATAAAAATGAGGGCATGGATGCACGCGCTCTCAGCCAGGTGGTTGAGTGTAATGTTTCTGTACCATGAATTTAAATTCACACACACACGCGTCTAAAATATAACACTTATATTACAGCCCATGTTGGACAAGATACTAACTGTTCGGATTCCTATCAGAAGCATCTGTGCTCACCCACAAACAAACATAACACACAGCAGTCCTCTGTGCCCGACGGCTATTATCCGAGTACATATTGCAAGTCTCCACAAGTGTCGGCACAAAGTGCACCATAAACAGATTTCTAATGAAGCCAATTGTTAGCCGACTATAAAGAGAAGATTAGCACAGAGGATAATCAGACCGAGCACTACAGAGAGACAGAGATAGAGGGTGCTGCTGCTGATGACCTTGATCTGACTTTGAGAAATGCCTGTGGAATACTAAGTACAGAGGCAGCCTACCTAAAAGCTCCCACTTGCTCTCTCCCTCCCACTTTCCCCCTGACTCATCCTTCTACTTTTTCTGCAATCCTCATCACGGCTCTCCTGCACTTCATTCTCTCACGGCTGCTTCCTACACTATTTCCATAATCAATTCCGTCACATTTTTCCTAATTAAGTGTCAGAGCTCTAAACACACATATAAAACAAGATGTAATGCCCATCATGGTTTGTGTACCTGACTCTTTCTCTGGAGTCTCCAAATGTCTCTTTGAGGTTGGTGAGATCAGGGTAATAGGTGGCGGGTGGTGAGATCACCTCCAGCAAGCCTGAATTCAGCTCTGTAGAAAACCTGAAGACAGAAGCCGTCTGTGAGGTCACGAAAGACACAAACACACAACCTTCTCTGGTTCAAAGTGTCACTTCAATCCTTAACAATATTTCCACTGTTTGCTGCATCTGCCAGGAAGCCGATAACTTGTACTCACTCTTTCTCCAAGCCCGCAACCACGCTCTGAACGTAGTCCAGGTCCGTCTGAAGAGATTGAACCAGAAGGACATATCAGACACACTCAACTTTTTAAATCTATTGCGCAGCAGCAACATGCTATGACTCATTGTGTAGAAATACAGGTTCTCACCTCCCCAACGAAAACTATAATGACACAGTCAAGTTTCTCCTCTGGTGACAGCTTGTCTATTAGCGAACGCAGCGTCTCCGACAGATACGACTTCACCTTCCGCTTCACTGTAGGGATCCCCATTACCATGGTAACTAAGAAGAAGAAGACATAGCGTGAGGTGAGAAACAAGAAGGGGCCAAGGCTGCAGTTAAATCAAATGGATTCAAAAAGCAGTTAATCTTTGCTGTTCAACAACAACAGATGACATCAACCTAAATCCACATGAATAGAAATTGATGCCCAGACTGACAGATGGCAGCGGGAAGGATGACTGATAGAGCTAGTTTGTTATGTATCTGCACTACCATGCTTCAGGTTCTTAAAGTATCTGTAAAAACAACTACCACACCGAATTAACATGTAAAGGCAAAAATGGTTGGACACAGGTAAAAAGAAATATTTATGATCGGTGGCACTTATTCAGCATAGAGTTAAAGAAATCTGAGGCACTCAAGAGGGTGATAATTTAAAAAGCCATTAATGACTCACGGCTATTAGTCACAGTAAAAAATAAAAATTAACATGCCTACGCATTTAGACCAATAAGGCCTTCATCTGGTCAAATACTATATGGTTGCCTTTGGGTTGTTTGTTATACCTGTTGGTCAGTAGTCACATGATCAATATGTATCAATTAGCAGTCACACGGGAGCAGGTAGAGTTACATGATAGAAAAACGCACCCAACAAAATCTTACATAATATCAGGACAAGAAAGCCAAATACAGATATTGATCAAAGGTCTTAAAGTCTCTTAATAGTTTTCAGTACATTCACAAACTAAATTGCAAATAACATGTTCTTTATTCTGGGATCTAAAAAGTGTTACTAAATTAAAGCTGAAATAATCTAGACAGGCCAAAGACAACAGAAATTCAGAAGCAAAACTGGAGTATAAAGCCGACAGTTTCAGATGGGACCTGGCTACTCCAGTCGTATTATTATTATTAAAAAAAAAAAAAAAAAAAAAAAAATTAAATATGTTTTTTACTTAATGTGACAATTAATCAATCAATCGAAATTGTAATCAGTGAATTCAGTCAGTCTACTGAGAGATAAATCATGTCAGCAAAAAATACCAATCACAAATATGACAGCCACCTTCATCTTTGACCCAAGAGAGGTGCTGATATCACATTCAGGTGAGGAATGATATTCATTTTATATTACATTTATCATTTAAGTGAGACAAAAGTAAGAACAAACATTGTCTTCTTTTTGTTCCTGTTGTGTGAGGCTTAACATACGGGCTCTTCTTTCAAATGGATGGATTCCCTGAAAACTACATCACACTGAACAAAAAACATGACTGACTATTGCTCACATAAACCCAGCTGATTGTACTTGGTAGGATCACTTTGCCCAGAAAGAGATAGTGTGTGAATGAGTGAGCAGAGAGAGTACGGCGAGCCCACACTGGTGTGAAAGTGAAAGTGAGGGTGAACAGGGTCATCGGGATGATGATGTGACACTGAATCAGTATTTCTCTGTATTATTTCACAACTTGCCTTATAGGGACAGTGAGGGTGGTGAAGTATGTGGAACGGGGCTAATGGGTGTTCGAGTGGGTGGGTGAGTGTGGGGGGATGAAAAGGGGAAACATGCTGACTGAGCTGATGTGGGGACTCAAGGGGCCTCAATAAAGGCACAAAACAAACTTGAGGTGCGGGACAAGTGAACAGCATGCTGGATTTGAGAAAGGGTGCAATCCGCCAGAGTGATCTGTGCAGCGTGGAGAATCTGTCCCAGTTCTGCTTTGTGTTTCTCACACTGAGCTCCATGTCGTATAGCGACACCCACCACCGCCAAGAAAGTAGGTCGAGGATGAAAGGAGAACGTAGGATGAAGGAAAAGAGACAGAGAGTGACAGAATAAGGGAGGGTGGCAGACAGTGAATGAGCGATAATGCATGCAAGTGCAGCAGGAGTAGGACCGATTCCAAGACTGCCCCTCCCCATGTCCCTTGATCAGCCAGCCCACATCACTCTGCCACCCTTTCATCTTCTTCTAGAAAAAATACAAAACAAATTATATTTCAGTCCACTTCTGTCACATCAGTAAAAGGACTGATTTGATACGCCGAAGAAATAAGAGGCGCTGGTGTTGAGCCGTGTCTGTGCTTCTAATGTCCAGCAAAAATGTTGCTTCATCATAGAACGTTTATTTTTCTGATTGAAGACCATGAATACACAGTTTGTAAATTGTGAGATTTTTCAAATATAACTAATAAAAAGGGGTTAGTATTTAACATGTCGGCCCTAAAGCAATTACATAGTCATGTTGAAAAAATTGATTTGGAAAAAACAAAAATGATATACTATTGTTGCATTTAAAGAAAACATGTAATTTATTAGTTTAGTTTAGTTTTGGAATTTGGGAATAAAAACTGTAATGAAATAAATTGCTGTTGTATGTTCTACTGTCAACAACAGAGTGGGGAGTTGTTGTTGGGTTTTATGCATATTTGATGTCTTTGTATATTTGTGTTTAAATGCTAAGCTGTATACTTTTGATATTGCATTAACAGAAGTTTGTTTTAATGATATATATTTGTGTAATTGTGCTCGGTGATATTCATGAAAATCATAACCGTCATGCATTGGAGTAATTTAAGCATCAATGGAAGTCATGTTTTTTTAAACTTTTGTGAATGTGTGGGTAACCCTTTTTTTTTTTTTATAATAATAATAAAAAAATAAAAAACAGTTATCAATAGAAAACCTGCAATTCTCAACCCGAATGGACCATGCATTAAAAATGCTCTAGGTAAAAGTTTTAACATTCGTAAAATAAAATAAAAAATCTTTATGCTCACACTCCAAATATAGTACACTTACTTGGTACTTGGGTAGTTTATTCAATAAATTACCTCTTTAACAAAAAGGGCTTGGTTAAAAAAAAAAAAAAGCAGTCCTACCATCAGTAACCAGTCAGAGCCATCACAACTCCACATTTTCCAAACAGCAATGTATTCAGAGAACCTGAGCAGAAGCATTAAATTCACTCTTTGATGTTCCGTTTATGTGCAATTTAATACTGCACACTACTGTTTGACCACAACTAAACAAAAATAATTCACAATATTCTATCAAAAAACATGATCAGCAGTGCAAGCTTCACAGCCTGTAGGTGTAAGCTGAATACAGACAGAGTCCACACATTTCTGACAGGCTGCCTGACATGCATCCCAAAACGCCCACCTCAGCAACAGCAGAGCTGATAATTATATTCCAATGTCAACAAAATGTGGGCATCAGGTCTGATTATTACTGTACCTGCAGTCACTTGCAGCTGAAATGCACCACACAGAACTCAGTCACACTGGCATGCATTGCTGATTGCAGCTGGAAAATAGAACCATGTCCTATATATATATTTTATTTTTTATTTTTTTCTGGCAGTGTTGCATTGCAGCATTGCAGCTAACCAAATAGGGCACACACTGACACATAATAGGGTGTTGTTTATGAAATCTCAAGGGAAATCACTGACAATGATTTTCAGGCAAAAAAAAAAGTCTGGACACAAAGTGAGGTTGTATATACCCGGCTCGGGCACAAGTCAGCCATTAGTTAGGAAACAGAAGCTGAACACTGGTCCTCATGAATAGGGGGGGGGTTGACTGAATGAGTGTAGTGTGACTTTGCCTATGTGTTTGTGTGAGCAGGGTTTCCGTACCATTGTAATACTTAAGTGCAGCACCAAAGTGTTTTTTCACAGCACATAAGCAACTACAGCTTAACCATAAGCTTTGTTTTACCAGTGTTTGGTAATTATTATCTCTATGACAGACTGCATTTTAACATAAATATTGTAATGATAATAGTCCAAAATTATGTGAAAATGCATCGTTTTTAGTTAAATAACTGCTCACCACAGCACCTAACCCCTTCAGAAACCTGGAGAAACCCTGCGTGGCATAGGTAAAATGTTAAAAACCTGCAGAGTTGCCACTGGAAGGAATTCGTTTCAGATTAGATCTTGTTGATTAGATTGTGTTGATTAACGAACTGAGGTCACAACTTTCGCCATTCAGACCAACTTCGTAATCAGAAAAATCCGAAGCTTTAATAAGGCATTGAACAATCTGCTTAAAGTTTACAAGCAATGACTCCAAAAGCAAGAAATGTAATAAAGGTCAACATGCAAAGACAGAGGCAACATATGCAAATAGGATGTTCATGTCACTGTCAGTTGATCTTTTTGCTGTCATGCCACCTTTTACTCAAAAAGGACAACATTAGGGTTTGAGAGAGCTTGAGATCAAAACACTTCCACCATTCAAGTTGAATCCCAGCAGCAGTGCTACCAGCTGGGGTTTGCGTAACTAACACTTCTGACATCATAATTGGCAGCACTTGTGGCTGAGAAGCCAGTGAAGGATCACACTCCTGTCATGGTACTGATGGCTCCAACTGGTTAGTGAGGGTGCCCGCACAGAGAGCAGTGGGACCTGTGGGGTGGGCTAAGTTAAGCTCACCTCGTGAGATTGTTCCAGTTGGGGAACTGAGTGTATCTGAGCAGACACATGACTGTTCATACTCTGCTCAGACTAACCGAAGGGTTAGCGGCGACAAAGAGGGCTATAAAGGCATTCCAAACTCAGGAGGAAAAGAGATGTTCAATTGTAGCTTGTGACATGTTAGGTAGTTGGTAACCACAAACAAATGCCTGGCAACAAACAAAGTAGTGACTGTGTAAAAGGGCACAGGGGGAAGGAGATGACTTGCTAAAGGCCACATATGTGCATCTACAATGAAAGTCTTGTTGACCTCTGTCTGAAAAGGGATTCAGTCGGGTCCCACTCCAACCATAGAGGTCTCAGGGGTTCCCTCAGCTGTTTCTATCCATATTACTCGTTCAATTTCAAGTGGGATGATGTCCTAATTTGCACCGCTATAAATAACCCAATGTCAGATATGCTTAGACTAGCAGAGAAACAAGAGGAAAAGTTGAAAAAAGAAATTGCAGAGGTACACTAAGAACGACAGAACAACAGAAAAAAAAGGGACATTAAAGTCGCTGTTGGTGCCCCTCGAGGCAAAAGTTGCCAGCGGCCAATCAAGTATGTCATGTGGCACGCACAGTTAGTGGAGGGGCCAAGAGTCAGAGTGCAGTCATTTGTCTCTGTGACCAACCACCACACAGATCACTCCCAGTAGCAATACCTCCAGCTTAGCTGTGCATTCCAGTGAACACAAGTGACAGTGTTTTAGGGGGGAAAGCTGGTGACAACAACTCAGTAGGCAGCAGCAACAAACTCTGCATAATCAGTGGGTAGGGATTCTTTCTCATTTCTAAAAAATAAAGGCAAAGAGTTTTACAAACTTGTCTGCCAGTAAAAAAAAAACACAAAAAAAACTGCCCATCCATCAAAACACCAGACTGACTTTCTCCTCCTTCCTTTCCTCTAATTTGTCCAGAGTGTCTGTTCGTCCTCTCAGTCATTGTCATTAGGAATGTGGAAAGAACATTTGAGCTGGTCAGCCCCTAAACCTTCCTCCCTCGGGTCCCAAATTCCACTCACCTATCACACTCACAAAGCCAGATAAGTAATCCTCTTAAAGAAACAAGCTTGATAAAGCAGAGGTCACAAGATGTATGTTACTGCTTGAGGGGTTAAAGGAGAAAAAACTTGAAATAAAAAAAGATTGACGAGAATAGGAGAGAATAGAAAAGAGTTAACCAGGGGTGGAATAATCTATATGAATGGGACAGCTGTTAAAAGGACATGCTGCCCTTCTGTCAGCTGTAAAAACATGGTTGTTGTTGTAAAGTGAACTAAACCTTCAGGAAACAATAGCACTGCTGGATTTATTGTGGCCTAAGTTTAAAGATTTTTGTATCTTTTGTTCACTTTATGTTCCCATTTAAACCCTATCTGAATAGCACTTCAAAAAGAAAAGTACAGCGTGCATCACAGGCAGAGAAAAGGAAAGCATTTGCATACATAAAGCACTAGATCATGCCAGAAAAAACAAAGTAAGATAGAGATAGGAAAACAAGGGGGAAGTCCCTTTTCAGTTAAAACTAAGAGGTCGGATGTATATCATGTCAAGTCAATAGGGAATTATACGGTACATAAACTATAATTATGTTTAACCCTGCAAATGCACTTCAGAAATATCCTTTTGCAAAGTTCAGTCCAGAGAGGATACTTGTTGTGAACCAGTTGTTGAAAACCTGTTGCGACTTGATTCTCTCCCTGGTGTGAAAAAGCTCTCCGGAGGTTTTTCTGTGTTTGTGCAGCATTAGCATCCATATTGAGGAGAAAAATAGCCTCTCATGTCCATGACATTAAGGCTATAGTGACTTTGCAATAAATCATATACACTTCTCACCTCCTGTGCGTCCGAGACCAACCTGCACTGCCGGGTGCAGGCTGCCCTCATTGTTGAGAAGGTGAGGCAGGTGGTGGTAGATATTTGGCACCTGGAGAGGCTTCCTGTTTGCAAGCTCCTTCAGTAGTTTCTGTGTCTCATCTGAAAGAAGGCACAGAGAACCCAGGTAAGTGGATCCCCCTTCTCATTTTCATCATTAAATGATGACAGGAGGGAAAGTTATGGGGACATGGCCTAATTTCTAAGGTACATACCACATAACCACAAAGTCCTTGATTGAATTCCTGGCTGGGGGACCTTTGTTGCATGTCGTACCCTTCTCTCTGCCCTTATTTCCTGTTTCTTTGAACTTAAATCTCAAATGAATTCAAAATGCCTTTTCTTTGGAAAAAAGGGGTGCAATTAACAGCACTTGTAAAGCACCAGGTGTCCGTGCTAAAATGCTCCGGTGCCTTTGTGATGTGTTAACTACAGAATTATTGAATTATTTAGACTGATTTACAAATAGAATTTGAGCTCTTTCTGAACACTCACTGGCTGCAGGGCTCCATGTATGACTTATACAATATAACACAGTATACATGTTCATCCAGCATTTCCCATGCACCTGGACCTGCAAGTCTACTGCAACAGCTAATAAGACCAAATCTTTTCATCTTTTTTCATCTTCCATTTATGTGTGCAAAATTTAAATCAACATTAGAAAATGTCTGAAAATGCATAACTGCCATCATTTTTAGTTCATTCAGCTACATGACAAAAATGCCCAGTTTTCATTGTTTCCAACTTTGAATGAATTAGATTCAGTCTTCTTCATGGGACTTCATGCAATGTCTAGAAACCTAATATTAAGCACAAACAAACACTCCTTTGTCAGATTGGGGGCTCAACATAGTTTTGATTTTAATCTAATCAACAGGAGATGCTGAGTCACTGTGAGTAGGAGCGCTCGATGAGAACCTCCCAGGATTCACCGACAACACTAAAACATCTGTTACAAACATATGACTGAAGAAGCTCAGCTGGAGTTGATGAATCTTTACATGTGTTTGCATGTGTGAGTTACCTGAGAAGTTTGTGAGGGCATCTTTGCTACTGTTAGTTTCAGCGATGGCACGCCTGAACTGCTCCAGAATATTGTTGAGCTCGGACGAGCGCTGCAGCGTCCTGTGCTCGGCCACGCGAAGGCGCTCTTTCAAAGCATGGAACTCCCGCTGGTATGCTATCAGCTTCTCTATAAGAAAAAAAAATGAACATAGGGTACATTAGCAAGTGACAACATACACTCCAGAAATTTTCAGTATTTAAAGAAACAACAGTGTGAAACTGACCACCTTAAGCTCTTGAGAGAACCGGGTTCATCATCATTATCACAACAGACTGGGGCACAAACACTAGACGCATCCAACGGAAATAAAAAAAAATATAGCAGTCTATCCAGTGTCGTTGGGACAATTTATCTGATATGATGTATATAATTCACTGCTTCAATCAAACAACCAACTGCAACTTATATTTCCTGACAGCGCTGCTTTTGTTGGCTAAATTATTCAAAGGTGGCAAAGACCTCCAATCAAATCCCAACGTCGCAGCAACTCTGTATAGTCAGATGACAACAAAACCGTAATTAGAAACCATTCAGAGCCTACTCGCTTCCTCCAGGGCAGCACATAGCACAAGATGTGGTAAAGAAAATTTCAGTCGGCATCCACACGTTTGGATCTGAATCAAAAATACTCCAAATAATAGACATTCATGCTTCCAGGCTGTTTTTCTTTCAGCTCATAAAAAGAAGACACGTTTAAGCATTCCTTATTTTACAACTGATAAACCCTTTCAAAGGATTCCTGGATTCAGATCAACACCAAACAGGAGCTTATTACTTACACCATAGCCTCAAGATCCCTAAATAGAGATAATGTTTGTTTTAGTCTACACATTAACTGAAAATACATGCTGTTGTTGTTTTTTCTTATTACAGAGCAAAATTCTCTGGGTCTGTGTCGTAGTGTTCACTGAACATAAGCACACTCACATTTGGCATTCACATCTTGCACTGACTAGCAAGGACAGTCCTACTCTGACCATTTCTGAACTGGTTTACTGAAGCAGGATGCAGCTACGTGCCGTGGGTCTCCAAAATACAAGACAAGCAGCAGGAGGGACAAGACAGAGATACATTTTCAATTTCCCAACCAAGATCTCTCAGATTGAACAGGTATTTAAAATATTTGTCACAAACCCACTTTAAATTTTTTGAACTACTGCAGTATAATAATTATTTATGTGACAATGACACAGCACTTGTTGGGAGTACCTACTCCATGTTTTACTAGATTTATGGTTTAGAGGTACTTTACTGTGAGGAACTAAGGCAATTAGTCTATTAATCTCTAATCACGCAGCAGAAGTTCAGCGCTTGGTGTTGGGAGTTTGAACGTAGAGGACGTCGAGAAAAAGGGAAAAGCTGTGAGAGATCACAGATGTATCAAACATCCTGGATACGACGCCGATTCAGCCTAATCATAGTTTACTTAATGACATGTGTCTTCTTGTAGTGTTGTTCTCAAACCTTTAGTCTATCCTGACCGAGAAAAACAAAAGATACATTTGTACATTTTGGCTCCGGTCCACATACTCACATTTACAAATGAACTAAGTACATAAAACATGAAGTCTTACAGATTGACAAGGAACTCACTGATTGAACAGTTTCAGGGATGTCATCCTGCATCATCAGTTCATCATGACACATGTATTTCAAATCTATTTCCAGTGACTGACAGGAAGTCAGTCTGCACTTTGAAACCTACTGTTTCCAAACTGTTCTGTAATCTTTTTCTGGTGGTACAAAGAGAAAAATGTTTTTGCATAGAAATATTGTGATTACAGTGGAATTGCTTCGTCTTCCTCATGGATTTAACGATTATAAATCCACAGAGGACACAAACAGTAGATTGCAGTTTAAACTGCTTTTGACTGATTGAACAAGGTGAAATCCCTACACTCAAGTGCTGACGCACACGTGATGCCATGGTTACCAAATGATTTACAATGACATCACATGTAGATCAATTAGAACAAAAGCTTCTTAGGCAGTTTAGGAACCGGTAGTGACCATATTTGGGCGAACCGGGGGGGTGGAGGGGTGGGGGGATCTGACTGGAAACCCATCAATACTACATACCGTCCACCGATAGCTGTAACCTGACTGCACCACAGGCCTGTCAATCAAATAGACTCGCCCCCACCAAAACCCAGCTTTTTGAGACTTATTTTATAATTGATGACGGGATTATTTTCAGATGGACGGCCAGAACACTAATCTGAAAGAGTGAATTTAGCGAATAACATACAGAAAACTTGTGGAGAAATTCTATCGACTGAGCATTTTATGAGAGAAGTTGAATGGCAGTCTATGGAGCCGGAGGATTTTTGGAGCCAACCTCTAGTGGCACCCGGTGGTATTACATCTTAAGGCACTTCCGCATCGGCCTCATTTTTCAGAACCGGAAGCTACGTCCACTTTTACATTCATGCGTTGGTGTAACCGGACTAAGACCATATTTAACCAAATCAAGCATACCATGTCTTTTGGGTTTCATTATTTCATGTTTAGCATTTAAGAGTCATCACTGTAAGTCTTAGATTCAGTATTGGCAGTTGGGTCTTGACTTTGTTACAAAATTTATGAGGTTACAGGGCAACTACAAAGGGTTTGTAGGTTTGGCCAGTCTGTGATCTTCCTCCTAGTAGATTTATTGTGCCCTTTCGGAGTCCTTCACTACAACAAAACCCCAGACTCCCTTTATCTTCCCCTCTCGATCGCTCTCTCTGACTGAGCTATTGTCCATCCACTCTGCGCCGGCTTCTCTTCTGCACAGAACCATGTTGTTCCTCCTGAATGTTGATCTCTAAGACACACAGACAGATGCTGTCATTTGGCCCAAACCTTGTTAAAAGGGCAACTTCAAACTGAAACAAGACTTTCATCTTCACATCAGTCCTTTGATTGTAAGACTCCAGGTCTGCTGAAATGAAACCACACCTGTAATCCCGCAGTGCAGACAGAAGTCGAAAGAAGAGCCCCACGGGAACAGAAACAAGTAGATACGGTTTCTATTTAACTATGTTTCCTATGCATAGGTGTATTAGTTGCAGAAACTGCCAGCTATTTTTTCCCCCAATGCCAAAAATTGCTGCACAGTGTTAACAGAGTCTCTCGACATTCCAGCTAAGTGTCACTTTTGATAAACTCTCATTACCGCTAAAGAAAATTTGACCTTGACTTAAACAGACATTTTTCCTTTAACAAATCAAGTGGTATCACTCTCAAATCCAAGTAACTCGGTAAATGGTAAAACAACATCACAGGCCCACAGCCATCAGATGACTGAATGCAGAAAATGCATTAAATAATTAGACCTACCTGAGGTCTGGAGTACATCTATAAAATCTCATTATTCCTCTCTGCATTCTAGCACCATGAGTAGTGGGGGAAGGGCTAAGTGCAGGCTACTCGGCCTCTTGAGATTTACGATGTCATTCTGTTCACATCCAGCCTCTTTTCTCAACATTGCCTCATTCCTTCTTCTTCATTTCATACTGTTTTTCACATTCTAATATGTTTCGCCGGCCTATATTTGCCCAATGTCCTGCACTCTCTCTGCTTTCATCCTCAAATACACTAGTGTCTGCTTCATCTTTCTCTCTCCTGGTTTCCATAACCATCCCTCTACTGCGATATTTTGTCTTTATGTGTCATCCTTGATTCCTTTGCTCGGTTTATTTTATTTATTAATGAGATATGTGGGAGGAATGAGGAGGCGGATACAGAATGGACGTTCACCAACTAGCCTTTATAAAACAGACTCGGGGCCTCTTTTGAGCAAAAAAGATATGCCATTGCTTATAAAAATCTATTATTTAGCAAATTGGAAGTCAGTGTGTTAATTCTCATCAACCCAACGTTCAGTTTTGGGTAGAGACTCTTCAGTTCATTAAAAGAGCAGACGTTTGTTTGTTTTTTAATTTATTTTGCCATCCAGAAAAAAAAAGTTGTAGTAAAATGATTTGAGGCAAATAAAATATACATTACACAGCAACTATGTCATGACTATTGCAGTACTGTACATCAGGCTACTAAATGATGAGAAATCAAATGTAAAACTAAAATGAGCTGATCAGCATTAGTTAAACCAATACAGTCATGCCATGTTTTGTAGAAATAATCCACTTGGGCATATAAATCAAAAACATTTTGTCTGTTAACATTGTACTACAACTTCATAGTAAAACTGACACTGCTGTAAATTTGTGAAACAATATTTTGTGCCAAGTTCAGTGACCAAAAATGGTAAAGTGGTCCAAGCCATAAAGCTGAACAGGTCTTGCAGGTCATAACTGCATCTACTTTAATCTGATGTTGAGGATTTTACCTGATGCTAATCTTACTGTAGACTTCTTTCTACATCAGCCGTCAAAATAGGAGCTTTAGATGCAGTTTAATTCAACACATAAACCCACTGCATGAACAAAAACAAAGCGCCGTCTCCTTCAACTTGTCGTGTGTATAAGCTTTCTTTAGCGTCCAATAATATGTAATCACTTCCTTTGATAATAAGCATTTCATTTGAAAATTTGATTGTGAAGGCCAGATTTTCCGCAAACCCTGCCAGGTCTGTTTTTTTCCGCTGATTCTCGTACTGAGAAAATATCTTACAAATATCCAACCCTGAACTCGCCACACAGTTAACAGTTTTATCAGTCAATCTATCAGCTCATCAAAAGCCCTCGCAGTGATCTTGTCCTTGACCCCGCTCTCCCTTGCTGATGCGTGCTGCTGACTGAGAGTTCATGAGTGCTGATGAGGGACTTGTGCAGTTTATGTCTGCATGAGTGAGAGACTTTCAGTACATTATATGCAGATGTCCTTGTAAAAGCAAAGCTTCCCTTTTCCGGCACATTTGCGTTTTAAAATACACAACTGCCCACTTTTACAATCAATCAGTCAGAAATGACATCGAAACAAACGATGAGAAAATCCACACAGAGTATATGCAGGCAAAGAACCAGCACTTAAAAAATGTTATTTTTATCTCTTTCGTGCTTGAAATACAAGTCCAGCTGAGGTGCGGATGACTCTACACCAGCTGTTGAGGAAATTGTGTTTAAAGGGTAATTTAACCCAATTACACACAGAAAAACACAAAATACTCCACTGTAGCTGTGGATTGGGTTTTATCTGCTGCAGTTTAGAGATACTCCTCCATGGGATCACTGCAATCTTCCCAACTAAAATGGGAATAAATGGATTTTTGTTTGTGGTGCTCAATGAAAAATAAAAACAAATATAACATTTGACAAATTTACAATGTCCCTGTCTCATTCTGATTTATTATGAACTATCCAGAGTAATCACTATGTCAGTGGAATGAAAGCAACATACAATCTGAGAGAAACTGGATACAACTGTTGTAAGCTTTATAGCCCACAAACCCAGGAGCATCATACCACCGGACACTTTTCAAGCTCTGTGCTGTTGCTAACTTACCTCAAAAGAACTTCAGCTTTACTCCACAGCCAGACAGAATTGAGCAGTCCATGAACTTGTTAGGGTTACTGAACAAGCATTATGCATGTATGAAGACCCTCAAGTGGAGCACCTGCTAGCCATGTGGTTCTGCACCGCAGCTGATATGTGCGACACAGAGCATCTAACCCGGTTCTTATCGCTTAAATGGGGTAGAGAATATGTTGGTGCTTCTAAAAGTTCACAGATGCTCAAGCATTTTAATGGACAAGCCTGATGAACTTAAACAGACAAAAGGTACAACTCAGAAGCTATTTCTTTTTAAACACATTCATATGAAAGATTACCCGTGGGGCGCTGATCTTTTCTGTCTCGTGTCCACTTGTGAAAGAAAAGAAAATTGTTGTTATTTTTGAGAGATACTCGGTAATACCAGTTCAAACCTTTTTGGATTAAACCATTTCAGGAGATGATCATCTTGCAACAGTTAACAGAGAGAGAAAAAGCACACCAACACACATAAATGATATTGCACAGGCACGGCGTAGTAGTATCGATTTTTGGTGGTATTTTCCTGACAAGAAGTGCAAGTGGATCCATGAGTAGGCAGAGATACTCCCTGGACGGCTCCTTGTAGTTTGCAGACAGAGAAAATGCCCACCTTTATCCCATTCTGTCCTTCTTTTTCTTCGCAAGACACCACAACTCTTTTACTTCACTTTGAAAATAAACGAAAATAAAAGCGGTGTCAAAAGGTGAAGCAGAATCAGAAAAGGCCTGACTAATATTTGCCCCTCTCGGCAACTTTCCAACCCAGATTCTTAATTTTGCTTCCTCACCATGGGCTCTTTGTTTCCCCTCACCTCCACCCACTGTTCTTCCTCTACTGTGCTGTAAGTCATGATAAGTTTCCCGCAGCCGGATGTGTCCCTTTGTGGCAGAGCATGTTGTCTGACAGCGCTGAGCTGAAAGCATTGCCCCGCTCCGCTTACTTCCACTCCTTTGGCTCCACTTGGCTGCTGTACAGCTCAAATCAGCCAGGGCGAGCACTCTTTTTTTGTGGAAACTTTACTTTCAGAGATTTTGCCGATCAATTGTTTACTGATATCCAGTTGGACCCAGAGGTCTGAGTCCATTAAAATCTATTTTTAGGGCTGAAGGATTTGTTGCTTTACTGATTATTTGACTGTCAGAAAATAATCTGCTATCTAATCAATTTGGCAATTTTTTTTTTTTTTTTTAAAGCAAACATACCAAACATCTACTGGTTCTTACTACTCAAGTGTTAACATTCAATGCAATGCCTGGTCTGTATGATAGACAACTGAATATCTTTTGGCTCAGCACTGGAAAAAAATACTGAAAACACTGCCTTAGGTTCTGGGAAATTATAACAGGCATTTTACACTACAAAGAGTGTTTTTATAGGCAGAACAATAATTTCAAGAATAAAATCAATCAATAAATATGTTATCATATTCATCAAGTAGTGAAAATTATTCTCAATTGGAGCCTGTACTTTTTGTTTGTCAAATTTGACCAAAAAGTGATATCTTTTTTCAATTCATATTTACTGACATCTACGTTCTTAGGAATGTTATTACTGGTTAAAGCGGGCTCATTTTTAAACAAAGATGTACAGTACAGAAATATATTTCAGAGCAATGTCTTATATAATAGCTGGAAGAAACTAATCAGAATCTATCCTTAGACTAAAATCTAAAGCTGTATGGTCAGAGTCTATGTGGAGGCCGTATTTCATATTTAAAAAAAAAAAAAAATGCTGTCACCGTGCTCGTAGGTATGCATAACCACATCCACACAGACAAACTAATGTGTCCAGACATGTCCCAGTATATACGGCAAGCTCACGCCACAGTTTTATGAACAGAGAAGAGGTAAGGCCCAACAATCACCATCTCTCTTTCCTGATACTGAAGAGAAATTGTGTGCTGTCTGGGAATTATTTCCAGAAGTGCAGCCGGAACATGTTTGAATGAATGGAGAGCAGTGTGGGATGGAGGAAGTGAGCAGGACCACGAGGAGGGGAACAACAAGGTTTGTTAACTTACCAACAGTGAGATGTGTCTGTCTAAACAGAGTAAGGATTGTAAAGTGAGGGGAATGTGTGTGTTTGTGTGGGTGTAGAGTGCAAAAAAAAAAAAAAAATTGTTTCCCCCTGTTTCACTGCCTTGTCAGCACTCTCGTCCTTCCTCTCCATCATACAGCACACCTCAGGCTCTTCTCATCCTCTCTTTTAAGACTTGGTCTTTCTGCTCTGTTCTTTCTTCCAGGCCACTTAGGATTTGCCTGGCAGACTGCCGTACCTCAGTGCGCACAAGCTAAATGTATACACACAAACACACACACAAATACAGCCAGACACTGCACAAAGAAAACAGTCATATCCTCTCCTGTTCTAACTCATAAACCGATGTAGCTACCTTACAGTATGTGCTTGCTCATGTACTTCCTATACTGAAATAACGAGCTATTTTTGGCCTATTGTATTTGGAACGATGTGCTGATGGCAAAGGTATGACTAAAGGAAGACAAGGAGGAAGTCCCATTTGCCAAAAGGAAGAGTGTTTCATGTTTGGTAATTGTTAACTGAACAAATCTGCTGAAACGATAAACCCCTTACAGCTGTATCCTGGGCTGTCCTAATTCCTAATATGGTGCTACCAGAAATAGCGGTATCAAACAATGAGTATCATACAGAAAACATATGCAACACATCATTTCTATAACTTAACTAAAACCATAAATCTAAACTAGTTTCTTGTACTAGAACAGATTTTCTACTAGTAGCAGAAAAAAAAGCATTAATCAACCCATTATACTCTTTACCCTTAATTACTGATGCTCATGCTGCTGCCTCTACAATTAAAAAACTGGATAACATTTACCAGAAGGCCATTAAATTCATCATTCAAGACACTGGTCACACTGAAGTACTTTTGGATGGTCATCTTTTACATCTGGAGGGAATCGGCTTTCATTTGCTTCCATTTCATTGCAGTAAAAAGCAACTGAGACACTTTACAGCCACAGCCTTTAAAAGTTTGAACCAGAAAAGACTGTTGACAACTATAAGGCACCTAACTACTGGAAGGACCAGCAAAACAAACTGATTCCTCTGTTTAAATTAGCGTCTGTGTGTGTGGTTAACTTGTTTGCGAGACTGACTTCTGTTGTTTGTATGTAAATCGCTCAAGTCTAACAATAAGGGTAGATTTTGAACACTGAGTCACTGACTGACTGACTGACTACGTCAGTTGAACAGAAAATAATTTCTGAAAGCAACACATGGCGTCATAATGTGGTGATTGTGGTACAGGGCCGCTTCCTATCACACGAGGTTTAAACAAATGATGTGACTAATGCATATGTGCTTTGTCTTCAGGAGGCAGTACATGCATAGACGACTGTTAAGCCCTTGTCTGTTTTAATTGTGGACCACCAGTACATTTTTCATCCGCTCACTCCACTATTATTAAGATAAACAAAAACATGAGAAGTCTTCAAGGGGCAATGCTCTGCTTGGTCTAACTGGCAACAAATCGCAGTGGGAGAAAATTCATACCAATATATTTAAAAATGAATACGGAGGCTTGTTGCCAGTGTATCAATGACATGTATCACAAAAGATAGTATTGCACAAAATTGCTACATCCAAATTTTGTTCCATTTCAAGCCTCGCCATTATTATTCATATTTCCCCTGCTAGTCAACATTGTTATGGTCGACTTGAGATAAAAACCACAGGGATCCCAGAGAGCAGTCTCTCACTGGGGGATGGAGGAGACTCTGACAGAGAAGTACACATTCTGGAGAGTCATTCAACACGGAGTGTTTGGACAGCTGACTGGCAGAGCCCTCATTCACAGCAGTCAAGTGACCAGGAACAGGACAGGCTGTCAAAGGAAGAGGGTTGGGCCAAAAAATACAAATCAAAACTTCGCCCAAGATTACCTCTTAACCCCAACAGCCGCCGAAACAAAACCACTAAATGTGTCTTTAAGCTACAATTACTGAATTATACAACCTAGTCGTGAGCCAAAACACAATCATGCTTCCCGTGTACAACTACTAGAACAGGTTTTGAAAATTTATATTTTCAAAATGACTCAGCACCAGAGGCCAAGTACACTCTAAACACCTACGCTGGGCAGAGTCAAGAGGAGAAGCCATCTATGGCTGCAGGGGGGAAATGATATGGGGAATAAACGAGGCTCATGGTATTCCAACATCACATGTTAAGACAGGAAACAACAGACAGAGAGAGGCAGGGAGAAGGTGAAGTTCACGAATAAAGCTCGAGATGTTTCTGATGCAGGCAAAGTGCAGAGTTTGGTAGAAATCAATGCTCCAGCTTTCACAACAAGGCCAACAAGAGCTCTTCATTACTGCTCATACCCTAGTTTACCCCCCGAAATCAACTTTTGATTGAACAAATAAGCTACTTACAAATTACAGTGCTGTGCCGGTCCATTCACTGCAGTTTACGAAAACCAGAGAAAACAAATAGGACATAAACAAATAAACAAAATGGCAACACCAAGGCAGCATTTAAGAAAAATGCTGCCAATCAGCAAAACACAATCATATTCAGAAGTCTTGTCGGCCCAATTTTGCCAACAGAGCATAATATAATATATTTTATAAACAGAACCCACAAGCAAATCCATAAATCCATGCACAACGTAACAATGGAAATTTGCAGTCGACTGCTCATTGATGGTGTTCAAAAACGTTTATTTTAGCTCAGAAGATTCTGGCTACTGTTATTAGTCTTCTTCTACTTGTCAGAATATCAATCTTTTTTTTTTAGTATCCTGAAATGGTGCATGCATATTCTTGAGCTAAAACAAAAATGTTGAGTGCCTTTCCCTTCTCATCCGATAACATATTTAATTCAGCGTTGTTAACATCCATGTTTACAAGTTTGCAGTACCTTTTGCTTTCTACCTTTGTTGGCACATCGCTGCATGTCTTGGCATGCTCCCGCCACCTGTACATCAGCGGTATAACGTGACACCATTGGCAGAACTGTATTATGTCACCAGCGCTCCAGGATGCATGCATTACACATTCTCGTGCAGGAGACAAACAAAGCAAACCATAGAAGAAAAAAAAAAAACACCTGCAGAGATTAAGTGCTCCACAGGGACCAAGTAAGATGTAGTTTGTCGAGATCTGCATTTGTCTTTAAATAGCAGCATTAGTGCTACTTTGCTCTTAGGCATTTTGACATGTCGTGGCAGGAAAGCATCATGTCTAAATAATGAAATTGATATTGACGAATTTTATTTCCACTTCAGATTCAGAGCTCCTGTTTTGTGCATCCTGGCTCACTGTCAAAACACTCGCAAGGCTTGCTTGAATACAATAAATGCATGGGTAATGTTATTGGGGACACCCGTTTCTAGTCGGTTGTATAAATTGGCCTATTGAGCATCAAAAACCTCCTCTAAATTCTGACCAGTATTACAATGTCAGAAGTAAAAAGCCCACATTGTCTCTTATATTTCAAAGGTTTAACAGTTGTACATACGACAATATCAACTTTAAACACAGCACGTAGGTACAGATAAACAGCTATGTGCTGTTTCCAATTTATAAAAGACCACCAGCCACTACTATCACCTACGTGTAACCTTTGACAATTATGCCAAATTGAACAGAAGGGTCTGCTCTTGATATCCTTGATCTGACTCCAGACCTACTGCATTGTATCAACAGGTGCAACCAAAAGCAAAGAGGGCATAATCTCTTGACCTTTACTTATCAAACACACACTTTCATCTAACCAGTGGCCCAGTCTGGGCCTGCTCCGGTGGTGCTGCTCACTGGACTCCATTTAAAGGAAAATATTTCATCAAGCTGATAAGCACCACGGTAATCACAACATGAAGCCTTGGCTTGGAATTTATCTCAAGGCTGCAATTATTTACACTCTGCTGATAACAAGTCACTAAGGCCCATAACCCTCCCCACACAGACTGGGTTAGCTCTGGCAAGTAAGCACTCGACCTCAGGCACTCCTGAAACACAAGACATACTTGTCTGATAAAGCCCGAGTCCAGATGTTTGACTAGACATGTAAAAATCGGTGTAGATGAAAGACAGGAAGCAAAACACCATTAAATGGTGCACTTATCCAAAAGTGTTGCAAATGTGCCGTTTCGTGCTTTCAACTGACAAGATTATCTGTACCTGCTTGAGGTTGTCTAGACATAGACCACTGTGAGGGATGAGCAGTATGCTGGGAGGAGAGGATGAGGACTGGTTACGGGACTGTCATGTGTCATATACCAACAGGAACAGAACTATTAAAACTCATGACCTGGTGTTAAAAAAAAAAAAAAAAAAGGATTAATTTTACAACGGGGACCCCTTGTATAATGTGGACAACTAGACGTTTCCTGTTAATACCCAATCTGATTAGAAACAGGAAGGGTCCGAGGTGAACTGCAACACCTGCTCCCATATGACATGCTGCTGGCCAGTTCTGTTAACCAGGCCTTATCTGGAAACTGTCGACTTCTTCTTCTAAATAATAAAAAAATAAAAAAAAAAGCCAATAAACATCTTTAAATTTGTGTGGTAGCACGAGATGCCAGACACCTTACCTTTGCCGTTCTGCCATGCTGTGTACCAGGAGAGGCTGAGGAAAGACGTGAAGAAAATAATTGCAGTGGCCACAGTTCCATTTCTGAGCCTCATCTCATTTCAGCGGCGCCTCTCCTCGGCTGAGTGTCGGGGACCCCGGAGCTGCCGTCGCCTCCCTCCCTCCGTCTCTCGCTGTGTGCGCCTTCAGGATGTGGAGACGGGCGTAGGCGCAGGCATACAGGCGTGATAAACGGTTTTTGGTTTTTTTTTAAATAAAAAAAAAAAAAAATTAAAATAATAATAAAAAAAATAATAATAAATAATAATAATAATGCTCTACTTAACGGGACTGTGAGCACGGGACTCGTGCGCGGAGGAAGGGAGGTGCTCGGATGTACCCTCAGCGCCTCGGTGCGTCTTTTTCACCCCCTTGTCGGCTGTAAAAAAAAAAAAAAAAAAAAAAAAAGCAACGTGCTCCTCCTGTACCGTCCGACGGCGACCAGTCACAAGTCCAACTGCCTTTTCCGTGACGGGATAAGCTCACATGGTGGGTTAACGCAGGACAAGCAAGCTGCCGACACAATCCATTGTAAAAAAAAAAAAAAAAAATTCACAGGCAAGTCGTTTAGCTACAAGTTCCGAGTAGACGGCATTTCAAGTGAGTTGACGGCTGCGTCCTCCGGGATAGGCTGGTTGGGTCTCTGACGGCGTCCGAGAGGCGACGCCTCACAAATCACGTTGTTTTGGTGCTTCAAACTGGCAACAGATGAACGCTGAATAAATACCCCCCCCCCAAAAACAACAACAACAACAAAAACAGCGTGTCGCTAACTCAACCGGGCTTCTTCAGCGGAGCCACCGAGTTGTTGTTGTTGTTGTTTGTTTTTTTTTTTTACCCGAGTCGACCCGCTTTGACTGCGACACGATTAACTGGTGAGCTACCGAGCTAAACATTTAAGTTGAAACTCCAGCTGGCTCGGCTCGGCGCTGCCCGGTGTTGCGCTGCGGTCTCCGCATACCCAAAGCGGACCGTTCCGCCCGGAGAATAAAGTTGTCCGACGTTGGGGCTTTTTCGGCGTCAGCTGACAACACGCACGGCCCGAAACGAATTATAACGTCTTTTGACGACTGTTCTCACGTATTGTACACGAACTAACCACTTGCGCTTTTCGTTAACTAACGAGCCGCGTTCACCCGTTATGTCAGCAAGTACGCACGCGTGCCCTTCCGGTCCGGACTTTCAAAATAAGACAATTACGCCTGCGGGTGCAACACTATGGATTTACTTTTTTTTTTTTTCGAGCAAACGCGAAATGATTTCCATGTAGACCGTTTTATCAGTTTAAATTTATGGCAGCGGTACCCACGAAGTAGGGACTGAAATGATGCATAGATTTTTGTTTTAAATCCACCATCTTACTGGCGCAACCGAAACACCCAAACTGGAAAAAAACAAAACGTTAAACTGGATATAATGGGGAAGTAATGAAACAACTTCTCCTTTTTAAATGACTCGTCCCTCTACAAGTAGAAAGCTCCACCATCTAGTGGCCATGTCCTCAACAACACCATTCATCTAGATGTATTTTGTATGCACCACGTGTTCCATCAGGAGCGTCCAAACAGCAGGCACCCTGTTGCTAGAACATGACCACCCTGCCAAATGATAAACACCAAGGAACACCCTCACATTTGAAGACAAGGTTAAACATGTTTAAATGTGATAGAGAGATTCTGTGCTGCTCTAACACCAACAACAGTGCCAAGTCCGATCATTGTCACCAATGGTCCTTTGGCATTGGACACTGGCTTGTGGGGCAGACAACCTCATGTTTAATGCTTTGTTTGAGTCGCTGTATGCACAGTGTCAGAGGATATTACCAATTTAATCCTTATCAGGGCACAAATCTTGAGTCAAATCTTGGAATTAGCAGTTGACAAAACAGTCTCACTTCAAGGTATAGCGTATTCTGGAGCTGTCAGACACATGGTTTGATGTAAGTCAGAGGAACTTCTTCAAGTGCTCAGAAATATATTAACATTTAAACATGTAAAATTGTATCATTTATTGAAAGAAATGTGAAATGATCAAACCTCTAGAATCAGTATTGAATTAAACCCTGAGCTGAGATTGTTTTCTAAATCATACAGTCTGGGTAATAATAAATTATTAATTGCCATGTAATTTCAATCATCATAATCTTCATACATATTTTTGTCTCAAAATGGAAAAAAGTGTTGATATTACGATTCCCTTTGAATATTTTAATACTAACGGAACACAAGAAATTAATATCTGCCCAAAAACTCAATTATTGTGTGTGCTAATATTAATTTATTTTTGAAACAGCACACATGTTCTAGTGCAAACCCATTAAATAGTAACCCGTGTTTATAAAGACTGAATTAAATGATAAGAATGTGATCATTCAGTGTACTTAGCTTATTTGCAATAAATACATTCACGCATGAAGCAAAGGAAACTGATTGTCTGATCTTGTGTGACAAGCCAAGCTGATGGAGAAGAGGCAGAGTACGTGTGAAAAGCATTCACTCTCACAAATTAAAATAGAAACAGGGTTTGAAATGATGTACAAAATATTCTTTGCACATTGCCACTTTGTGAATTGTCACACCTCGCTCGGAGTGATTTGTGTGGCGCTGACAGCTAAACTGATCTGTTTCTGTCGTCTGATGATGCAGGCGGAGGGATGCTCTCAGAAGGGCGTAGCTTTGAAGTAGTCCTCCAGTGGAATGAGTGATATTCCTCCAACCCAGTCCTGCAGCCACACCTGGATCAACTCCAGCTTCATGAAGAACCACTTGTGTCCCACTGGCCACTTTGCCATCACGGGATGTCTGTGAAAAAGAGATGAACACGTGAGGACACGTGTGCCAAATGTCGTCTGCCTCATTGTCTCTTCGCTGGTTACCAGCGTGTTTTAGATTTGATTTTAAGATCCTATTGATCACATTTACAGCACTTCGTGGTACGGCTACATTGCTGAGTTGCTGCTCCCCTTTGAGCCTGAGTGCAGCCTCAGATCGTGCAGGGCTCTGGTGGCAGTTATTAAGTCTCAGCTCAAGACTGAAGGTGACCCGGCCAATCAGCTCTGAAAGTCACCCTGGCTTGCAGGATCAGTGACATCTTTTAAATTACTTGTCAATGTGCATCTTTTTAACCATCTGAACTCTGAGCAGTTTCTGGGCTTTTTTTCTGCTTGAGTCATGTTTTTACTCAGTGTGGGCTAATTTTCACTGCACCTCTATGGAGACAGCACAATAAGGGTCAGACGTTAGGGAGAACTCAAAAAGTTTCTTTGTGCAGTAAAACACAATTACAATGTTTTTAATCATAAAAGAAGAAAATCATGTTGGATTTTTTTTTTGGATAATTTATTTTAATAAAATTGAAAAGAGATGCAATCTATATATACAACATTGTTCCAAGCGCCACCAATTTTGGTGAAAAAAGGGGACTCCAAATGCTACACAACTCTGACAAATCTCCCTCTGCTCACCATCCTATCTTCTGCGCTCCAGCCTGCAGGTCAGTTGACAGTTCGCAGAGTTTCTGTCACGTGACTGCTGGGTCTAAGTCAAGTCATTTTAGGTTTCTCAGAAGAGCTGAGGAGCACAGAATTTTGGATTTTTTTTTTTTACCGAATCCAGACCATGCAAACGATTTATTTTTGGCAAAATTTTAAATCAGACATGAGGTGATTTTAATGTAATATCACTATTTTAAGCCAATTTCTGTTACAGTTTCTGGCTCTGATAAATGATCAAATGAGTTCGGCAATTTTCTTAAAAAAAAAATTCTTTTGAAACCCGCTGGAGAGTTGTGGAGTTCAGAATAATTCTAGCACACTACTTTATTTCCAACATGTCTTATTTTAACTGCCTGATTTGATTAGCCTCAGTCCTCTAATGTTTTAATCCTGGTTCTACAATGTGAAACACTTTGGAACTTTATTTTGAAAATTGCAAAAAGTTGCAAAAAATTGCATAAAGTTATTAAAAGCTCAGGTACCTTGAGAACACTGCCTCCTTAGCAAACATGAGCTCCTCTGTAGCCACGCTCACCATCTTGCCTGTCAGTGTGAGTCGAGCACATCTGGGATCCTCTGGATCATACACCATTTGCCTTGAAACACAGCAGGAAATACAGCCATTGTAACACACTCAGGGGCCCCAATAAGCCATTGGATTACCATGCGTCAACTGGTTTGTGGTAATTGTATTGAACAACTTTTACAGGCTTGATATCAGTGGGCTTGATAAGGTCCTTGATGTGGGTCTGCTTTATTGCCTCTTTTGGCTTCTGTTTCAACTAATTATTTCAGTTTTTGTGCTCTGTTACATATCCATAAATTATAAGTTCAGTCAAATTACCACACAACATATCTTAATAATAATGCAGTATAGAAAAACATACTTGTACATATTGCCTGCAGTGTGTAAAAAAAAAAAACTGGGTGTTAATGGGGTCCCAACAGGTCTCCAAGCATTTTTTAATTTGTTTGCCTTATGGGGCCTTCTAAGCAAATGGATCTGAGTTCAGTGGAGTACATTAAAAGCTGAAATGCACTGTACCTGCAGAATTCTCCCTCAGTCTCTGAGAAGGTGAGAGAAGCATAGGGGTTACTTTTCAGGTCAGACACAGTGTTGTCCATCGGAGTTACATAAAAGTACATCACTCCAGTGCTGTTGTCCAGCGGTCCATCGCTGACTGAGAAGATGTTCCCAAAGGGGAGACCTTTGATCTGTGCAAAAAAACAAAAAACAGGGTGTTACCAAAGACGTGGTGTTAAAGAGAGAAATCAGTGATGCAGTCATTGTCGTGATGAATCCTCTTATTTTCCAGATGTGGTGATAATAAACTGAATGCAGGACCAATTAAGAAGTATTGTGGGGTGAGAATAGGGGGATGTAAAGTTACACATGGTGACTTCTTACAGACAGATAACTATTTGTTTAGAACACAGTCGTCTTTAAATTTGACCATTTTTAGACAAACAAAAACTAAGGAAAAATAAATGAATAGTAATATTTTTCTAGCCAGAATTCATTTCTGGTGGACAAACGGACCATCATACAGAGATACTATGTTTATATTAATAAGGATGTACAAGCATAAAACAAACATGTAAAAGAGGCCAAATTATTGTACAAATTTCAGTTCATTTCAAAATTATTAAGGGCCGGAGAGGGTGGCTATTTTTATAATCCTTGCATTAGTCATGACTAAAGTATTGAGTTGGCGCACATCTAAATATCCGTAACTGCATGCTTGCTAGAGCTGTGCAGAACATGAGAGATGACACCAGTTATGAGGGGTGAAGAGTCATCAGCATGAGTATTTATTTCATGACTGTGGTTTGGTTTAATCAATAACTGTCAACACTGGAAATTGTCTCAAAGCCAGAAATATTAGAGATATAAATATTAATGTTATGTTGTAAAACCTGGAGCTACTGTACTCCTGCACAATAAAAGGGAGCACTCATAGGGATTAAATTGACACATGAAATCACTCTGAGTTGTACAGCTGCAACCAATGATAATTTTCATTATTAATTTAATCCATCAAATGCACTCTCAATTAATCAATTAGTCTGTAGAATGACCGGAATAGTGAAAAAAAAATGTCAATCACAGGTTTCCAAAACCCACATTGTCATATTAAAATTATTATTTTTGTCAGATCAACAATTTTAAGACATCCATTTTTCTGGCATGGGAGGCTATATAATAGCTCTAACCAGGATTTTAGAAACACTGACATCATGAGTCCTGCTGATGCACTTCCCAACAAACCTTACAAGTTTTCACCACAATGTTTTTCCTTCTTTCTTTTCTCCGCTGTTTGGTTATTAATACTTTGTAAATCTTTTTCTTTTTCTTGCCTGCTTCGCACTGAAGGCTTTTACTTTTTTGTTCGTCCAAAAGTACTCAAGATAAATACTGGAATGCTCAATCCTATTTAACTTTAAGCATTTGAAAGTGATAATTTCTTGAGTGCAGTTGTCAGTACCAGACTTTGTCCTTAACGATGTGGACGAGGCTTTTAAACAGCTTTTAAACCTGAACCTTTTATAAATACATGGGAAAATGAAATGAACAGAAACTACAGACAGACAGTCGGCAATAAATATAATATACAAAATGTGAATAAGAAACTATTTAGATATGCTTTGAATATTACTTTGTGTCTGATGTGTTTTTTTTTACATAAAAAAGTTGATTTACCTCGGTAGAAATGACATAACATCTTTACTTGCCAAAGATTAATCATTCTGTAAAAGATACCTCCTCCTTCTCAGAGTTTAATCACATGTAGCTTCTGAACAGGTTGTGATGCTCCTTGGTAAACAGATGTTTGTTGTGCTCAGCCGGGAACAATCTGAAAAGCGTTTTAGTGCCAAACTCTGCAGACATCACCGTCTTCAGCGAAGCTCAGATATCCAAGAGAAGCAACATTACCCACAAAAACATATTTAAGTGGAGTGGGACATTAAAAAAAAAAAAAGGAGGAATACTGCAATGTAAAGATACACGGCAACAAGTAAAATTCCTGTGTTCAAATTTAAACTTAAGCATGGAAGTGATACTGGCAAAAATTATCAAATAAAAAGTACACATTATGCAGTATGGTCCCTTTTTTGGGCATCACATTGTAATATAATTTTCATATTTGCATGATAATATTTTGTGCACAAGTTATTACCATATGTATCGAGATTTTTTAAGTTGTTCCGAGACTTGGGGCTTTTTCTTGTAAATTTTGTCGATGAACAACTTCCAACTTTATCATTTTCACGAGTACATGGTGACCTTGCATTTAAATCTAGGCTATATTGATGTATCGTATAAGCTAAGCACGAGTTCTGTTTGTAAAAACTCATGATAAGCAACCAGTGTTGTCATGTTGGTTTGTCCGATGGAGTGACTGCGCACTCACTAATATGAACGTCTGCGGCCACCGACACCCTACACCACCCCCTCGGGGTGTGTGTGTGTGTGTGTGTGTGTGTGTGTGTGTGTGTGTGTGTGTGTGTGTGTGTGTGTGTGTGTGTTACCTTATCTTGGGTCGAAATGGTGGCCAGATGCCCCCAATCGCTGGTGTGAGCTATGTATCTGGCGGTCCTGGCGGTCTCCTGGTGCGGAGGAGGAGAGCCGCTCCCGGCCGACTTCTTCACCTTCTCCAGCCGATATGAGAACAGGCGGGAGGACAGCTGCGCCACATCGTCGTCGCTCTCGGGCTTCTCGAGCTCTCCGGGGCTCTCCACGCTGCTCCCGAGGACGCTGGAGGACGGATACGCCTGTTTCCACAGCCCGGCGCTGTCCACCAGCAGCGCCGGGGCGACCTCCTCCGACAGGTCCGCGTCCTCCACCACATCGTTGGAGGACACCACCCAGGACACGGAGCTCCTCAGGGTGTAGCTTTGACAAAGGCACAGGACGTTGGCAAGTACTGCCAAGGGAAAGAAGCGGGACCTCATATCATTGAGCTGAGTGGGAATGGCCGTCCTCCTTCACGCACTCTCTGTTGTTTCCAAACTCACGTGTATGTGCTTTCGTAACACGAGGACATTTCGCAAGAGGGCGCACGTCTACAGCCACGCCTACTGTATAATATATATAATGTTATAGTCATTCTGCTGAGACGTTTTCCTAAATGAGGGAAGACTACTGACAGTGGCACTCAGCATAATACACTGCAGAGGATTCAGGTTCTATTTTGTGCTTTATTTTAATTACTACTAAATGAATTATATATATATATATATATATATATATATATTTTTTTTTTTATTTTTTTTATTTTTTTTTTTTTTTTAAGTATTGCAGGGATGTAAAACATTTTCTTCACATTATGGAACCATAATTACTTCTTTTTTTTTTTAAGAAAACATTTATATTTATAGATTTCTCCATAAACTGTATTAAACAGATGCTCAGAATTCCTCGGTCGCTTTTAAATAAAAGGGGATAAACAATTCTGCAAAGTCTTTACATAGTAGGCTTATTATGAGCTTATAAAATATGATGTTGTTCTCTAGGTTGAATGAGCAGTGTTTAACTTGAGTATCAGGACCCTCGAGTAGGGCCCAAAATAAATTGAAGGTGTCACCAGAAGATTAAAAGTATAGTCACATCAATTAGTTCTGCCTTTCATATAATTTCCCCTTTTTTCATTGAATACTTTTTCCCTTTTTGGACCTTTTAAATCCTACAAATTGTACAAATTCTGCTCCAGAGAGGAGTTGTAATCAGGTGACAAAAGTCAAAACACCTGTGTGGGTGTACCATGGGTGTGTAGGGCTTTTTTTACAGCAGACATTTTGACTTACTATGATAGGAAAAGCGCAGGTCTGAGTAATAACATGAACAATGTCCCTGTTGTGTGACGGGTAGCCAAAATTCAGTCATCATTATCTTTTATTTGTGGGGAAAAAAAATTGTTTCCTGTTATCAAGTTCCTCTTCAAATGTATTTACAGAAATGCTGTATGTTTTAATGCACCTGACCGGACCACTGGAACAAATTACGGAACCCTCTCAAAATATCAATACACATGCCTTTTGCACATTTTAAAAACCAGGGGTCTGATTCACAAAAGCAGAATTAAGAGATCAGGATAGCCAAGTAAAGCGAGGCGTGATGTAGTCTAGTCAGTGCATCACGGCTCCATCTGTTTCACAATCGTCATGCCTGACTGAGCAGGTACTTGTGCCTCTGCTTTCATGAAACCAAATAATGGTTTAATTCAGACAGGATACATGAACCCGTCTTAATCCCTTATCTAGGTTTTGGGAAACAGCCCTCATATATTAAACCTCTAATTTACAGCTGTTTACATAACCGTATTTTACTTTGCTTTTTCCCCTCTCGATGTATTTGGAATGTTTTTTTTTAGTTTTTACCATACATGATTGTGTCCCTCAATGATTGTCTGGAGTGCAAATAAAGGAAGATGATGTTGATGATAAAACTCGGGACATGTTCAGGATCTGGCCTGCAGGTGGAGCTGTAGGCCAAACTGGTGAACAAGTGAATATCCTCTAATAGATAAACACAGGGAAAAGCTGGGATCAGTCACAGACTCAGACTTTCCTGCTATAACGTCAGTCTTGACCCATATTTATTGCTTAATAAGAGCTTTTTTTTTTCTTTCTTTTTTTTACATTGACTCTTGATAGCCTCCACAACTAACTAAAACGTTTTTTTTTTTTAATATTTGGAGAGTTTTGACAAATAATTTCTGGTGATGTTGAAATGAATAACTATAATGTAATTTTGTCATTTAATGTCTTCTCCTGGGGGCTTACTCATTTTACATTAATAGCGTGACAACAAAACCATCAACATATTTTTTTTTTATTATTTAACATAAACTTTAAACAGCAGTGAAATGCTGAATTACATTACACATGATTCATCAAGACCCTTTATCTTAAAGTGGTTATTGTAGAGAGGAATTTTAACAAACTTTCAGTATAGACTCTGCTTCTCTCTCTCTCTGTCTCTTAAGAAAACATTAACAATTTACAATTAAATATAAACACAACAGCTGAATCACCACTTCCCTGACAGCCTCACCAAACATTTAATACATCAACCTTGTTGATGTTCATATCCTTGTTTCCATACCCTGTTCATTTTTCTGTATTCCTTCTTAGTCCATTGTCTTATCACTCCAGGCCATAGACTTCCTCTTGGCCAGCTCCATCCAGGACGGCTGGCCACTGTCAGGCATGGACTGCAAAACAGACGGCAGCAGGGGGGACGATGATGGTGACAAAGATGACGCCGCATTTTTCCACAGCCATTTGTCCTCGCGTGGCCGGTCTGGAACTTTAGTGGGGCTTGACTCTAAAAAATAAAACCCTGTGTCACATTGCTGCAAGGAAAGATACTAAATACCAAGTGAATATTACTGCAGTCATCATTATGACCAATATGTGTCAACACACCTGCAAGTTTTACCCCTTGTCTTCCCTCTGGAATTGTCTCTTTGCTCAGAGATGTGTTTTTTGCTGAGGCAGGAGGTTCACCTGATGTATGCGTTTCTGTTGGAGCTTTCCTCAATTCCACCTGAGAAAAACAAAGAATTAGAGCATATAGTCAGGATATCTTGGCAGTCCAAAAAAAGGAAAATATCTGTTGACGTTCTGTATTTAATTATAAACTATAAAAAGACCAAAACCAACAATAAACTCATCCTACTAACAAAGCCAGAGAAAGCCTGTTTATCAATGCCAAATACCTCCATAAAACCCATTAATGAGTCACCAAGTTGCTCTGAGTGACATACTGCTTCATTATAATGAACATGTGGTTTATTTTATGGCCCACATTTACCATTCTTCTGTTGTAAATACTTATTAAAGCACCAAATTTGTGGATGAAAAACTTCCATTAAACTCCTGTTTGATGGAATTCTCAATCTGGGAAAAAGACTTAGCTTTTTTTTTTCTTTTTTTTTTTAAATTGAATTATGCTGACAAGCTGTTTAAAAATATTTACATCTTCAGCAGTAATGAATGGGTTTGGATTTGCAGGCCAAAGACAGCACAGGGGAGTGAGGCAGCACCGAGAGGATGACATATGAAAGACAGTTACAAAGAAGTACCACAAACCCCCTTGGATCCAGGTTGCGCGGTCCACTCTACTCGTTTCTCCAGAAAAGCCGCCTTCTCGCTAACTGATCCAGCCCAAACGGCTCGTCTGCTCGAGAGCGCCGCAGCCTCTTGATGCGAAGTGGCTTCTCCTTCTCCTCTTCCCGAGGCAGAAACTGAAGGAGGAACTGCTGCAGGAGAAGGTGAAGTTGTGGATTTGAGCTGGTTGGCAGAGTGGAGACCTCGGTTGCTCCAGGAGGGTTGCTGCTGGCCTGAGGAAAGGTACGACTGTGCAAGAGACTGCGTGGCACTCCCTGGTGCAAACTGAGATGTGGCCTCTGTTTGTGTTAGAGAGCGTAAGGGGGACTGGGTGGTCCAGGGGTTGGTCTGCACAGCAGGATGGGACACTGAATACGAAACAGACTGAGTTGTGCTTGGCTGGTCTTCCTTGGTTTGTTTTGACATCGGTGGTTCTCTGGAGGTGTTCGACAGGGCAGGTGGTGTCACTGACATCTTCTGTTGCTCTCCCATTGGTGACGGTTTGACAGTTTGCACTGGACTTCTGATCTCAACTGCCTCTGCTTTCGCTGTATCAGCTGATGGTTGATTTGCAGCCTCTGTTGCACTTTGTTGTATCCTTCCAGTCTGTGTCTCCGTCACCGTCTCTGTTTGTCTTGTTGGCTGTACTTGTGCTTGTGGTCGACCTGCGTTTGGCATGTTTGGCTGTACATTGCACGTAAAATCTCTGGGGAATTTACTAGTGAAAAGCTGCTGGATGCTCCTGGTCTTCTCCATGGCCAGACTCATCCACGACACCTCGGCTGGGGCTGTTTGGGGGGCAGGCTGAGGCTCCTGGGGTCTGGTTCCTGCCTCTTTGGGGTTTGAAGAGGTCGTTTGGACTTCTATAGGTGTGACAGGAGCATCGTAAGATGGAGTGTTGTGCTTGACTGGAAGGGAGAAGCCACACAGGGATGGATCTAAGGAGTGACACAAATCTGTTAGATATGCTTGGCAGCACTGTTAAAGTTACCCTGTGCGGTATTTTAATGAGTGCAAAGTTCCCTTGTGATTAGTGAAACTTATTTTGTCTACAGACATAGCATTACAGTGTGCATCTGTGCAATGTTTAACTCTATAATGAACTGAAACCTTGGCAGAGAGTCACACTTCCAAACCTTGGATAGCTGCTATCAGTATGCAAACATTTATGTAAACATGAAAGAATGTGCAATAACACATCTTCAATATGATATAAGACATAGTGAATGTTGTGTCATAATAATCAGGGTAATAATGTATCACCAATTATTCATCTTTATTTAAATGTTTTTAGTACATTTTCTACAGTTGCATTTACTTGTATTTACACTTTGCAAACTCCTATGTTTAATTTAAAATAAATACAGTAAACACATTGAAAAGGTATATCTGGGTAGAGATGACTCACCTGTGGTTCTGAGTTCTCCAGAGGTGGATGGTGTATTAGACGTGTTTGCTGGCAGCTTTTCAGACAGGTAACTGCTGTTATCACTTATCTCCTGTCTCTTTTGTTTGTCGCACTGGTCCTCACTCAGCGCTGTCTTTGGATGATGGTTAGAAGCTGCATCAGACCGAAAACGATTCAACTGAGACGTGGAGCGCAGCTTGATGCCAAACGCTGTCTTTCCTTCATCCTCCTGGACCTCTTTTGCCTCTTCGTCCACCTCCTGGCGCCTCTCCCCCTCCTCTCCCTCTACATCAGCGGACACACTTTTAGATGGCATCACTGATTCTACCTTTTTGAAGCTGTCCCTTCTGTCCCATGCAGTAACTGAGCTTTTGGGTGGCGCTCCCTCTTGCCTTAATCGTCCCACAGCAAAAGGGCCCCCTCTGACCTGAAAGGCTTGAAGTTCCTCCTTTTCCCTCGTGCTTTTCTCCTCTGCTCCCACGGCTGTCTTATGCCTAGATTCACCCTGTTCCAGCACTTCTATAAAGCTGCCTGATCGGGGTCTTTCTCCATCTCGGTTCCTGACGGAGGTGATGGAGAAATGGAAAGAGCCAGATCCCGGGGTGGATCTCTTTATTCCTCTTGTGCTCTCGTCGTCACCTTGAACCGGCTGGCGAACAGAGGAAGACCTGAACCACATCCCTGAGCCGAAGGAAGTGGGGTGCTGGTCAGCAGAGACTTCAGTCGTTGCAGCTTTGTTTAAAGTATTCCTCTTGTCATGGGACATTATTTGTATCTCAAAATCCTCTCGTTTTTCTGACTCGATGTAGGACGAGTGTGGACGTTCACTGGACATTGCATCCACTCGTCTGTAAGGTTTAACTCGAAGCACCTGAGAGGCTACTGTCCCAGCAAGAGCATGATCCTGAAGGGGAAAACTAAGGCTGGATGATTTGGGTGCTGCCTCTGATGTGATTGGTGCCACCTCTGCAGGTTTTGAAGAAAGACCCTGCGATGTGACAGGAATGCCGGTCCATCCTTGTTCTGTTTCAACTACCATCCTCTCTTGAGCTTCAAGCTGTTGCTCTTGTGCTTCCATATCCTCTATGTGGTCGATGTTGTTCAGGCTGTTGGAATGAGACCTAGACTGGGTCTGCAAAAAAAAAAAATATATCAACGTTAGAAAAGTGTTTGTTTGTGTTTGCAAACAGTGTTATGTATAAGGCAGTGAAATGGTCACTCACCACAGTGAGTTTCTTCTTATAGCTGGCCCTCTTGTTTTTGGGTTTGATGGACATCCGGTGGCGTGCTGCAGAACTATCCAAGTAGGGAGTGAACTGGGGTGGTGTGCTAAAGTCTAACGGAGCCTCGATGGCAGAGGAAGAGGAATTGGAGGGGACAGAGTAAGAAAAAGGATGGGATGGAGTCAGGGGCAGAGACTTGGTAAGTGCAGATTTGGTGATGGGCGATAGAGGACGACAGGCAGGCTGGGATATTGTCTGAAAGGAGAAAAATGACAAAATTATTTCTGCAAATAAAGGATTAAGACAAAAAAGAAGTATTCACAAAAGTTAGCATTTGTTATAATTACAACATTTATTGATTGTCTTACCCTCTCCTACCTGCCTAATCTTAAAAGATAAGGAGGCTTATATTTTACCTTTTAAAAACTGTCAACAAAGAACCAGAAAACTGTGTAATTCCTCAGACCTTCATCATAGTCCAAACATAATTAGAAATACATGATTGCACTTAGTGGCTTATTCCTTCAATGAACGTGGCCACTGCAGTTTATTTTGATTCAATCCCCAACACAACGTAAATCCTCACGAGTGCCCAAAGTGTGGCACTATTTACTCCCGTTTGAGTAAATACTTAAGAGCCCAGCTGTTTTAGGGATTACTGTGCTACACACAATGAAACTGAATATTTGTGACCCATTTTTAAAGACTTATAACTTCAATAGGAAAGAATGGGGCAGAAGTGACACCATCTTTGTGTGGGAATGTCAGTAATAAAATTTTTTTTTTTAAAGTGTATATATATATATATATATATACATATATATATATATATATATATATATATATATATATATATGAGGTGAGCAAATCAACACCCACCTTTTTTAATAACTTTTAAATGAAAGCGAATTCTAGTCTGAGACTTAAAACCTCAAAAAGGATCAGCAGAATGACACAGATTTACAGGATTTCTCTCCTTGCAGGATGTTTGGTCTGCCGACAAGGCAAAAGCACCCGCAAACACAAGTCCTGCACTTTAACTGAACTGATGGGCAGATGCTGTTCCTCCTCTTCACTTTTCTGTCCCTACACAAGCTATGGCTCAGGGTGGCAGTGCAGCACATCAATAGTTCAACCATTATGGTTTGTGCAAGGTAAAGTTCATTTGTTGAGGATGACATTACTCAGCAGGAACACTCAGAATTGTTAAACTGTAGATAGTACGGGGTTTAATGAGTCCGTTTTTACTTGAGGCGTCTTTAAAGTGAGGCACTGACAGTAATGCCTCCAACATAAATATGAACAAATATTTCCAGGTGTGGTGCATCCCTGGGAACAATCACTTTGGATCTAAAATAAACCATTTTAAAAAGTGGCCTCATGGCTCAATTTCGGCAGAGGATAAGTTGAGCCACATGGGAGTAAATCGTGCTACTGATTATGTTGAAGTGAAACTGAACATTTTCACCTAAAATAAATCTGTCTCAAAGCAAACGATATTTCAGTAGAAGTGGCTGCAGTTGTGCAAACTGAAATAGCTGGAGATGGAAAGGTGAAAAGGGAACTGATGGTTACACCTGTGCAGAATAGCACCTGTGAAATTGAGGTCTTGTCTTACCTCTGTTAATAATAGACTGATTTTGGACTGAAATTCAAAATGTGACATAATTTTTGTTTAACAATATAAGAATGAAATGTAGAAAAAATATTTTACTTTAATAATTCTTTGATAATAATAATCATAAAAGGGGGGAATTGGCTGAACCTCCCCAGGCCTATTGGCTCAAATTACCCCCCTCCTGCCATTTTAACAAACATGTATCATCGAGCAGTTTAGAGTCAACATCATGCTAACGGTATAGCCTTATATTGTAACTTACTAAGGCACTAACACATATGAGACTTCTTCAAACTTGTCTGTTATTGTTCAGAAAATAGAATCGCGACTCCTTGAATAGGAATTGACTTTGAACAGCAAAATCACAGCGTGAGTAAAATGGATGACCCCTCAAAAACTGTGTGGCCACATAACTAATTTGATAGTTGCTAAGAAACAAGGGGTGGCTTAACTCACCATGTCTCACATACTCTCAAAAGAGCTGATCACCTTTGCAGATAACTGACTGTGTGTCCCTTAAACGTGACGATAAATCACCTTGGTGAGGGCTTCCTGGGACGTGACGTCTCCCCCTGAGACATCAGGAGGGCTGTGGGGAACTCTGGCCTCTGAATGGCCGCCCAGATCCTCTTGACGTCTGATCGGCAGAACCATCGGTGGCGGCCCCAAATGCATCTTCTGCTGCTGAAGCTTCATCTGTGATAGCAGAGCACGGCAGGAAGAGTTACAACTCTGAATTCCCTGCTTCCCAACAACCTGCATAGAATAATAGTCATAAAAAGGGCTGTACCTGCAGAGCTTTAATCTTGCTGTGAACATTCTCCTGGGATAAAACCCTGGCTGGTTCAGCGTCTGTCAGGGCCTGATCATCCAGAAAGATGCTCTCGTGGGACAAGGACCGTGATCCCATCGTCTCCTGGGAGCATCTGAGGGAGCAGGAGCAGGGAAGCAGAAGAGTGGTGAAGGCACGGACTCGAAGCAAGGACAAGGAGAAAAACGCAACATGAAAGAGGTTTCCTGTCATGTAGAGACTCACTCTGAATCTTCATCTGAATCCAGCCCCTTCCCTGCTGTAATGTCACTGGCTGACTGGCTGAGTTTGGTGTTTTCTACTCCATCTGCTCTCCTCCAGAACAGACGGGTTTTCAGAGAAGTGAGCTTGGACATTTTACGTCCTAACAGAGATTGAGATAGAGACAGATCCAGGTCACAGCAGCTCTCAGACACACACACATCACCTCTCTACATCCTACTGTATGTATTTTCTCATGATTATTTGTAATTGTTACATTAGAGGTATGTCAACTCCTGCTGTTGATTACGATCTCTCATTAACAATTAACAGCTGCTGATGTGTGCTGATCATGTGTCTCAATGTTATGCTGACACGGTTAAAAAAGAAAAAAAACATGTTCTTCTTCGCCATTACCCTCTTATGTAAAACTACAAGAGAGATCATCTCACCTGGAATGTCCTCTGTGCTTTCTTCTGTATCTCCAGTAAAAGACTCCATCGGTCTGATCGCTACAACAACAACAACAACAACAACAAAAAGAAGCACGGAGCAGATGACAGGAAAGTGTTTTCAAAAAAGGAAACGGAAGGCAATTGTGCCACCAAAAGTTGAAGGAATACTGCAGGGCATCTGAAGTGGTATTACTGCTCCAGTGGTAAATTGTCTTGCAGTAACACGTGGACTTGAGGTTCAAAGGTTTATTATTGTTCATTATCAGGAACAGTATTAACCTTTACTGTAACTAGGCGAGTCGACTAACCAAAGAAGGACCATATAGGGTAGAAAAGACAAGATATGTTGTGTCATCAAGAAAACACACAGCGTTGTTGGTTAGAGGAAGGATGCACTTTATGAGGAGTAACCTGTGCATGAATATCATACTGTTCCCAAAGGATTACAGCCAGGGTAAAGCGTTATGTCGTGAGCAAAGTAAACATAAGGTCTCGCTTTGAGGCAGCTTTACTTGTCTGACAAACATCCAGATTTATTTGACGTGTTTCTGGATGGCAAGGAGCGGTTGTCAACAGAGCGTGATTCTGTATGCCTGGCTGATAAGACACAATGTGACAGGTTATGATTAAACAAGCAAAGTCCACACTGCACCTCTCGTATCACCGAGTACACCCTGTTGAAAAGGATACAAGCACATGAATGCTCCATGACACAAGTGATATCATATTTGAGAACCTCCTGCACTTTAAATACATTTGAACTTGTTTCGGCGATAACCTCCACTGTGAATGAAATGAAAGTGTCCATGAATCAGGCTGTTCCTGAGAGTTTTGCCCTCCACTGAGTCAAACTATAGCCCCCCCAAAAAAACAAACAAACAAACAGAGGATAATCCAGTGGATTATTGACATTGCAGAGAGATCCTTGTAAGATTTCACAGCACCATAATAATCCATAACAATGGCTTAATCACAAACTTCCGATGCCACATACAGCAGGACAAAAGCCACCTGACATTCACAGGGAAAGTCAGCAGGAAAACATACATTCACACGCTGTCAGGGATTAAAAATGAGTGACCTTACCAAGCGTCTAACGCCAGCACCTCGACTTCTGTCCCTCCTGTTTGTCCTCCTCTCAAAACCGTGCTGTCCTGTCCCAGCTGCCCCTAATGTTTAAACCCCAGGCTTATGTCGTCAGTCCACATCTGCAGACGGAGGGAGACGCACAGGGAAGGGAGTGAGGGAAGTAAAAGAAAAAAAAAAAAAAAGAGGCAGGGAGAAAAGACAGAAAGAAAGAAAGAAGAGAGAGAGAGAGAGAGAGAGAGAGAGAGAGAGAGAGAGAGAGAGAGAAGGTCACTCCATGACAGGGTAAGCAAATGCACAAAGAGAAAAGAGGACAGATGAGAATGTGAGAGAGAGAGAACGGGAGGGAGAGCGAGAGAGATACTCTATTACATTAGTGGCACACTGTGGCCCTCTGCGCTAAGCTCCTTATAAAACGCTAACCTGATTTTAGGCCCAGAAATGAGAGTAGAGGGAAAAAAAAAAAAAATAAAGCTCCAGTTGGAAAGAGGACATGCATACAGGAATTATGGCTCACAGAACTGTTTACACATTACACCGGGTTGCTCACTCACCCAGATGATCACAGAGAGGAGTAAACGTATGTGTGTTTAGGTAAATGTGTGTGTTTTAAATCCCAAAATTTTAATTAAAAAAATTCCAGTCACCATCTCATAGAAATTTTAAAGCATTTGACAGCAGTTATACTGAGATGTCTGTTTGTACATTAATAATGTCTACACATCATCAGTTAGGTCATTTTGCAAGTAATAAATGGACAGAGTTGCTAAGACTTTTCCGCTTTGGCATCCTGGTAGCCGAGTGGTTGAAATGTTAACCATATAATTATATGTCCCTGCAGCTGGAGACCTTTGTTACATGTTTCTCTGTATTTCCACATTTAACGGTCTATCAAAAGTATAAAAAAAAAAACATGTTGCAAAATAATCCTAAAATAATAAAAAGTGACAGAAAAAGAGACAAAGATATGCCCCGCATTTTTCATAAGCTGTGAAATGATCCTCGAGTTGCAGTGAATCCAACTTCCTGCACATTCACACAGGATAGTAGCCAGAGCTGGAAGCACTATCTAGGCCAGTAGGCTACAATCAGCGAGAGGGAGGGCAGCGGGAGTTGGGAAGCCAACCCTTAGCATCCACATCCATGTGTGTGTGTCTGGCTGTGTAGCCGAGCAGCATCTCTGATGAGGCTCCTCATCACCCAAATCCTTCTCTCTTCCACCAGAATATAAATCCAGCCGGTGACATCTGGATTACATGCAGCAAACCACATGCACCATGTTGACAGACCTCAGTGACATACGAGTCTGGGAGGTGGGTTTGTTTAATTTCCTCATTCGTGGATTTATTGCAGTTCATCTACAAATAAAGGACAATATGCAGGCGATCTTATTTTATCCTAATGAGCTGTAATACGATTGCAGTTCATGTGTGTACAGGGGAGCTGTCTGCACATCATGAAATATACTCCATTTTTATTGCATTTTCATTTCATTGCCTCATGTCCTGAAGCATGTGTCTTCTCAGCAGATGGAAAACAAAGGTGCTCAAGTTTTCTTACAGTATATGTTTGTCTGTGGTTCATGTGCTATTCTGATGGATTATAATTTCTTCCTCTCGGAGACCAGATGAGCCTGTGCATATCGAGATTAAGGCCGATAGATAATCCGATCACAGCGCTGTTTGAGTTCATGAGGGCTACTATTCATTCAAGCACACAGCTTCATGAAAAATGTTATGAGGAAAATATTTTTCAGGTGATTTTGTTTTTTTTATAAGGAAATATTTTTGTCATTCAAGTTTAATTGGACTCGTGTTGGATGGATCACAGCACATCTGACAACCTGATCACTATTAAAAACCCCTACATAGATAACATACATGAGATCACTGCATCATAGCCGAAGAACTTTTCTTATTTATAGAGCTGGAGTTTTTTTTTACATCACATATTGTTCTTTCAGTCATTTACATTTTTAAGTAATCATTTACTACATGTCAATGTGAGGTTTTCCATGACTGCCAGGAATGTTATGTTAAAATATAAACTAAACTTTTCAAACCACTCTCCCAAGACGATCAGGGAATGTTTTCCAAAGAGCGTTCCCCAGAGAATGTTTGTCAAACGTTCCCCAAAGAATAATCCAGGAACATTCACCACACAACTTTCGGGGAATGCTTCCCAGAAAACATTAGGGGAATGTTTCCTAGAGCAGCTTTACGGGACATGCCCTGGAGAACGCTTGCCAAACGTTCCCCAAAGAATTTTCGAAGAACATTCTCCAGAGAATGTTCGTGCCACACAAAGTACGATAGCGGGACGTTCCCCAAGAGTACGTTTGAGGAACGTTCCCCACAAAACATTTGAGGAACATTCCCGAGGGACCATCGCGGTTCATTCTCCAAAGACCACTCACTGAATGTTCTCCAAAGAATTTCCACGGTACATTCCCTAAGAGAGCTTTCGGGGAACGTTCTCCAGAGATTCTTCACAGAACCTTACGCCCCCAGTCGAAAGTTTAGTTGTGATGATTTTCTCTGTCTTAAAGCCGTGATGTTACTGTGACTCATTCATCGCCTGGATGCTCCCAAACATCCCTCTGACTATTTGACAACAGCAGCTCATCGAATAATTTCTTGTGTTCCTTCACCTTCTGTCCAGTGTGGTGGTACCAGGCCCGCCGGACCACTTTCCCTACAACCTCTTCCACTTCATCCCCAGCGATCTGCTCGCAGTGATTTTGGGAGGCACATCTCTTCAGTGTCGTCCAGTCTTCCTCAATTAGTGTCCAAACCCCATCTGCAGCAAATAGTATTATTTATTAACGCTCTCATGAGCAACTGGTTAGCGGAAAAGACTTCCAAGTGGGAAAACATTTGTTGAACTGGCAATATCCCACTAGGAAAGTGGCAGGTTTTTGAGAACTCCAACACGTAGCTTTTAATGTCACTTGACATGGAAGCGTTTCTGATGAGGAATGAAAATAAGAAGAAATAGCTATACTTGCTACCGCTAGCCAACCTCTTGCTGCTATTATAAATGTTAAAAACAGCAACCTATCAAAACCTGTAGAAACCTAGAATACAAATAAAATACTGATCTTCTGAGCTCTATTTCTGTTTGTCAATACAATTATTCAATGAAATAGAAATCAAAATGATGTGATTCAAATTCAGTTTTTAATGAGGCAATTCGAGTTGAATTTTAAATATAAAGGATTCAAATCCAGTTTTTAGTGACACATATTTCTGCCCATGGTCATAAGAGAAAAAACCTTAAAAGTCAAGAAAATAAAACCTGTAAAAAAATAACTTGCATAAACGACATTGTATAAAACTGGAGAGATGTCTTATGAACCCACCACCGAAATATAAAAGATTTGATCATACAGTTAGCTGAAATCTAAGACAGAGCAGCGCAGCAAAAAGCAACCAGTTGTTAACAATCCGCCTCCATGCATCTGTGTGCAAAGGCAAATCCCACAACACTGCAGATGTGTCTGTGGTTTGAAGGCAGGAAAGTAAATACAATTACTTCAGTTACAAAATATACATATATATATTGGCATGATGGGTTTCATAGAGTCTTTGTGTGTTTGGTGTGGAAAATGTCTACAGTGGTCTCCTGGCACGGCCTGAGGTCATAGTCACAATATCCGACAGAGAATCGACCCTGTGGGACAAAAGGACAACCAGACGTCAACATGTCGATTCACAGACATTCAGTAACTCTGACAGTGGCAGAAAGTTAAGGGCAAAGATAATTAGTGTGAAGTATGAAGTCTCACTTTAGGTCTCTTAAAGTAATCCAAGCCTCTTCCAATTTTTATGATCCAACCATTGTCAAACCTAAAAATAAAATGAAGTCAAGTTTACTGGCACAAAATAAACCAACATTATAGACGAAGGTGTGCTGATGTGAAAGTAAATACTACATAATATTAAAAAAAAAAAAAAAATTCAAAAGCTAAAGCCACCATTATAAAAAAATAATAATAAAAAAAATCTCTCATGCATAGCGGATGGAAGTAAAGAAAATTTGCAGCAGTACCTGATCTCCCTGTCGTGGATGGTGGAGGAGAACTGGAGGTCCAGCGTCACTCCCTGAGCACCGAGACTCTCCGTCAGCTCGGCCAGAGCGCTGCTCTGCTGGCCGCTGTCAGCCTGCAGGACAGAAGGAACGGCAGGGAAACAACAACTGAGCACAAGAGACAGCTGTGGCTGTGTTCGTTACACAGTGCGACCTCATTACTCAAATAACCTACTTCATCCTGTGAAGTGAGGAGATGGATCGTCTTCACTTTGCAGGAGGCTTTTAGCAGCATCTCACAGAACCGCAGGAAGTTGTAGAGCTGCGTTGGAGAGCAGAGACGAGGGGTTTGTTCGACAGATTATGGAAGCAAGGGACAGTTTTATGTCGATGTCACAATTGCAAGTGTTAAATTAACTATTATAAAATATTACTGGAACCAAAGGGGTTAAAATGATTTGTACTCTGGAAAATTAGGAAAACTGAGCAAACACAAAAACAAAGGTGTGTTTACTTTACACCAAACTCCACTACACTGTACAGTCATAAAAAAAAGTCATTATATCAACACGCTTTTAATCATCTACTCATAATTAAAGATAAATCAGTTTCAAGACAGGCTATCGAGTTCAGAAATAATTTTAGAAATAATGAATGTCATGATTGTCGCTTACTTTGAAATGAATCACAGCAAACAGATTCTAAGAACTTATAGACTAAATTATAAGAAGATTTTAAGAATTCACTTTATCTGAAATATAATTTTTTTAAATAAAGCTTCATTGTGTAGGATTTAGGCGGATCTACTGACAGAAATGGAATAAAATCTTGCTAATTATGTTTTCATTAGTGTATAAACACCTGAAACTAAGAATCATTGTGTTTTCATTACCGCAGAATGAGCTCTTCATATTTCACCACGTTTTTATTGTAGCGCAGAAAAGACAAACCAAACACTATGAAGGAACTTCTGTTTCCTTTCACGAGTTTCACAGTTACTGTAGATTCTCCTGACCTACACGCTTGGAAGGCGAAACGAGGGGAGTTCAGTTGGTTGCATTCTGCAACCTCGCCACTAGATGCCACCCAATCCTCTACACTGCACCTATAAACCTGTTTTCATGTCAACAAATAAAAGTTGCTGAAAGTGTGAATCAATTATTGATTAATGCTTGGTCAACTTACATGAATCGGTGAAAAGTCCAATTCTCAATTAATAACTTATCCATTAGAATAATAAAAAATTCTCTGGTCACAGACACTCAAATGTGGACTGGCAGTATTTGGGTTTTGACGTCAGACTGTTCGAATGTTGGTCAAACAAACAAAGAAATAATTGAAAACATTTTTTAAATATGATTTTATTAACCCCCCCCCCCCTTCTGCTGAAATGATGGTGTTTATTTTGTGATTTAGTTGTGCATATCCCATGTATACCAAAGCTAAGTTAAACTTAATCATATGAACAAAAAAATAGTACTCAGGGGGTTTTGGTTCCTTGGTGCAGATGCCCCGTTTCAGTTGTTAATCAAGACATTTATTATTCAAGTACCTAAAATGTTAATAAATACACCGATTTTTTTAATTTTTTTTTAAAGAACAGTAATTGCAACCTTTGAACAAACCCTTAAACACAGCGGGGAAAAAAAACCTGGCAATGAAACCGTGATGAGAACAAGGGTCTTACTTGATGGATGTGTCGTATGTACGGGTCCTCCACCCAGACCTCCGTGAGAGCGCTGCTGATGTACGGCTTGAACATAACCTCGTAGCTGTGACCTGTGGCATCCTCTGATATTCGTACTTGCTCATGATACTTCCCATCTGTAGGGACAGAGGGAGACAGAAAGAGAAGACGAACAAACATTATTGGTACCACAGACTGAAATCAATCACGTTAGTGGGAGCTATGGGTCTGTATTTAGGCCCCAACGCACACATTACGTATTCACTCAGTCAGCTAGATAGTAAGAATTTTGTTTGGAAATATTCACCACAAAAGCAAGTTATTATCTGGCTTGTTGAAGGCTTTGAGGCGGATACAAGTACATCATTATATGCATTGACTACCTGCCTGTCGACTCAGGGGTCAAAATAGAAATGGTTCGTTCCTCTCATTTTGTGTGTTCAGAAGACAGATCGATAAATGAACATGGCCCCACAGCTGGCAGCTGCCCCCGGGACAAGCTTTCACCGGTTGATTACCTTCTTTCATCTGGTTGACATGCGCTTTGATTTCCTCTGCTCGGCCCATGTAGCCATTGATCTTCTTCCTGTAGTGGCCCCTCTTTGACTCATCTTTGACAGCTGAGAAAAGAAAACACAACAGTGACGATCCGTGTCGTGCAGGCTTCCTCCATCGTGTGTACTGATTATATATATATATCTATATATATATCTATATATATATATATCTATATATATATAGATATATATATAGGAGACCTTTCAGGACGCCCATAAGCAGCTGTATCCCCTCCTGGTAGCAGACCAGAGACTCCTGGAAGCGGCTGCTCTGGTCCAGCTCCACCGCCCGCTTCAGGACGGACACTGCGGACGCCTCCATCCCGGACACGTGGTTTTCTGTCATTGTTCTTTCGACCCTTCGTTTTGTTGTTGTTGTTTTTTTTAATAGATAAGTTGTACTACCTTCCTGACTTGAAAGCTACCTCAGTGCGCCAAAAAAATAAGTCCCGGAGAAACGTAACAGCTGTATAATGTTCTGTGACGTTTAGGTGGGTACAATTTCAATAAACACACGCAGCTTAAATGTCTGTATTCTAATATAATCGTTCAAAATACGAAAAACGTATTTTTAATTGATTTTAAATGTCATATTAAGTTTGAAAATCAAGAATAGGAATATTATTGAAAAAGCATTTGCCACATCGGTAGAATTTCAATGTAACACCGCCACGTTTCCGGTCTAAGAGAGAGCATTTGCCGGACGCCAGCGTGAAGCTTCTGTTTCGTTGTTCTTTTTTTTCGACTTTAAATACATGTTTCGGTTGCGCATTTTTGGTAAATATGGAATGAAAACAGGTACATTTCTCGTAAAGTTTTGGTGACGCTCAATTTACGTGCAGCGACGTGTCATTGAGCGGTGAGCAGCGCGTTAACCTTGGCGAGCGGCCGGTTCCCCCAAAACACAGCATGTCAGCTGTCTACCGCAGTTTGAACCTTTTATCGGTCAAGGTAAGTTCGTCCATCAGTATTGTGTTCCTGTCCAATTCTAGCAAACCTATACGACCTATATTAATTGATTAATTGACTGATGTCGTCATATCAGCATGCAGCTGTGACTGGAGAAATGAGCTGAAAAGAAAATCACCTAACGGAAATGTCTGCTTTGGGTTAAATGAGTATTTATAATACCTGATCAATTTAACTATTAAACATTTATGTTGTTGACAAAAGTAGAGCCTAAAATTAGAGCCTCCGTTGGCTGAGTAAACCCAGAGATAATAGATAATAGGCGCCACTGTATAAATAGTATGACAAGGTCTGATGTTTGAGAAATGTATTTTATCTGTCGTCATGTGTCACAACCCTACAGGACACTGTATATTATACTGTAAATATTATAAAACAAACCTGCTTTTTTAGCGTCAGCTTTAATGGGTTTTGAATTTCTCTGTGTTTGCGGATGTTTACAGGCCCTGACAGAGGCCACAGTTTTGTCACCCTGCGCGTGGTTTGTGTCAGCACGCAGCAAATTTTCTAAAGCAAGAATCCCAAAAGAGGTAAGAATCAAGGCAACAACAACAACAAAAAATGCAACGTTTCCCGATGCAATTTCAATTTGTTAAGGAGTGTTGGGGTTCCTCGTTCTCACCTCAACCTCTCTGACCCGGTACTGTAGTGGGACTTTGTGTCCAAATGTTTATTTTATGCCTTATTCATTTTAGTTAGTTTTGTCGTCGCATGTTTCATATTGTTAAAATAAGGTAGGGTCCAGTTTGTATTAACGGTGCCACAGATGAAGCCGTGTAATACACGAATCCAGCTGTGGTATTAAATGATTCTCCTTTGTTCTGCACTTCTCATCGATTAAAGCGTTACTGCAGCTCATTTGCTCCGTTGTCAGTGATTACGGGCTTGTTTGTTTGCCTTCCCAGATTTTCGTCGCGAGATCAAAAGAACATGAGAAATATGGGGGTGATCCAGACCAGCCTCACAAACTGCATATCGTGACACGAGTCAGAAGTGTAATGCGAAGGCCGTACTGGGAGAAAGAAATGGTGAAACACCTCGGGCTTAAAAAGGTAAGGCGGCTGTCATATTCAAAGCCCGAAACAAATTAGGATTTCTTTCTGTAGCGTTTCAACATCATACTGAAAAGTTGTTTTTGTTTTTTTAAAAATGGGAGAGGAAAACTACAGTTGTGAAATACACAAGACTTTTTCAGACTTTTGGTAAACATACGTTTTTAGGATCACCTAAGCTTGAGTGGTTGATGTTCAGTTCTTTGAGTTTCACAAAAGCAGCAGTGTAGAAGAATAATCCCCAAAACCATTAAAAAAAACAACAACAACTTGTGATTGTATCACCTCAAGCAGACGCAGCATCTGTTGACTGTAGAAGCTCTGAGAAGCTTTATCAGTGTCTCCTCGAGGTGAAATGCTCTTGAACTTGTAACTTTTGCTCTGACTTTGTTCTCTTTGTTTTGAATGTAGGCTCACGTCCCCGTAATTCACAAAAATACACCTGCGGTCAATAGCCAACTGAAGTTTGTCAAGCACCTTGTGAGGTAAGACTAATGGATCAAAAGCGGCTTTCAATTGCTTTAGTCATTACTTTTCGCCGAGTCATCACACCATAAAAATCGTACAAGAAAATGATGAGAGAAGTAGATTTATATCGACTAGTTATTGATGAGGATTAATATAAGTGCATAATAAAGCTGTATGTCTGGCCATTGACTGGACAGTCATTGTTTACCTGCTTCCCTTCCCTTCAGGATACAGCCTCTGAAGACTCCCTACGGGCTCCCAGATGAACAGGACATGGCTGACACGTACATTAACAGCAACGGAGAGCTCATCGTACGTCGCCTCCTCCAGCCTGTGGACCACGAGGCCATCGCATCGTAGCATTGAAGTCAATATCAAATAAAAATCCTCCGAAATGAAAAACAGTTCATCCTTTTCACTTTCTGGGTCAGAGAAACATCCTCACTGGGTGTTCATATCATGATGGGAATTATATAGAAAACATTTTCAAATGAGTAACACAAAAACCACATGAGCACAATTGTTTTTAAATTCTTTACACATTTTTATATTGCATTGGTTTAGTCAAACTTGCTACAAGGAAATGTCATTGATTTTTTTTTCTGATAAAAAATGATCTTGCCACCTACATGCATCCATGTTTCTGTTCTAACATAAAACACGCATTGCTAAAATGAAATGAAATAGACAGAACTACTGATAATTCAAGACAAAGCTTTAAGGTTGTAGCCAATGAAAAGACAAACTCAACAGCAGTACATTAAAAGCTAAGAGCTACTTCATAAATTGTTGGTACAGTGGCTCTGTAATGTTTCCTTGTTAATGATGCATGTATGTTATTACTGAGTTACTCAAATATAAAGCACGGTAATTAATGAAGTAAGGCTGAAAGAACCAGGACGGTAAATAGAAACACGGAAATGAATCCAGTGAAAGAGCAAAGAGGAAAAGAAAAACGAGAGCGGGGTGTCTGCTTGACTTTTATTGATGAGGTAGCCCCGAGAGAAAAAACAGCTGTCAGAACTTTTCAATCATCATCAGAGTCGGAGTCGTAAGTTCGACCTCTGATGGTTTTCTTCTCCACCTTTGTGAACTTTGTGCCGGATCTCTGTCCAGCGGTCGGGGGCTCCATCAGGTTCCCACTAGGGGGAAAGAAAAAAAAAAAAAAAGATGGTGTTAAAATTACACGTGTTGTTTTCAGCAGCGCATTATTGTGATTCTGTAGCTATGACGACTGAAAGGTGATGGAGTCAGTCTACTGCATGTCTCACCTGTAGTTGATGACCTCTGCGCAGCCAAGCCTCCATTCGAGCACCTCTGTGGTAAACTCGTCCGTGTTGCCCAGGTCACTGAATCCAACCACATAGTCCTTTGTTTTTCCGTCTATGAGCAGAGCCAGCGTAGGGATGACTTTGATGCGCAGCTTCTCCGTCAGAAATGGAGCCTTTTCTACATTCAGCTTGATGAATTTGGTCTCGACGTGCTTCTTTGCCAAGATGGCCAAGTGTTTGTCGTGGATCTTACATCTGCGAGTTGGGGATAGAAGACAGAATGAAAAGTTCAGCCGCCTGATGACAACATTCTGTAGCTGCTAAAATATAAACACAGACGTGATCATGTTTACAATACCGGAGTAATACAATGACATGAAGGCAGACCTGAAGGTTGAACTTCTGTAGAAGTGGCAGACAACATTCTTGCTTTCCTTCACCTCGCTGAAAAAGTCTTTCTCACTGGCGATTTCTCGGTACTCCCCATGGCCTTTAGACAACCACTCCTGAAATAGAAGAAGAAAATGCATTTACATTCAAGTGCAATGAGAACACGCATTCTCTTCTGCAGGATAGTTGGGGATGTGAACAGTGGCCCAAATTCCAGGAAAACACACTTTGTGATGTGTAGACTAACTTCAGAGTTGGAGTTAGTTTAGAACTCACTCCAAAGCTCCTATTAACGTCCACCAAAAACAGCTGATTACAAAACTGGCTACCATACATGGTACTTGGTACTTCCATACATACTTATATATATATATATATATATTGGCGACACCAACAGACTTAACAAACTGGTTAAGAAGGCCGGCTCCATCATTGGCTGCAAACTGGACAGTCTGGAAAAGGTGGTGGAGAGGAGGACGCTGAGGAAACTGTTATCCATATTGGATAATCCTGACCAGCCTCTCCACCACCTGCTGCAGGGACAGAGGAGCACTTTCTCCAAAAGACTCCTCCAGCTCTGCTGTCACAAGGACAGATACAGGAGATCATTCCTGCCGACCGCAATAAGACTTTACAATAAATCACCTCTGGCAAAATCCATCACAACAATGACACCCTTGCACTGCTGTCTTGTATGTTGTTTTGTTCTAATCCATTGCACCGTTGTTTAGGTTTAGGTGAGTTCTGTTTAGTTTATTTAATATTATTTTATTTTATTGTATAGAATGCATTTAAAAAAAAAATTATATTAAATGTTTTGCCCTGTACATGCTGCTGCTGACATAAAAATGTCCCTCTGAGGGATTAATAAAGTATCTATCTATCTATCTATCTATGGTTTGTGACATATATGCTGTGAATCAACTTTATTCTGAAACAATTATCTTTCTTATTTCTACAGCAGCTGAACTGTGAGGTAAAAACAGAAAACCACTATCCAAGTAATACAATGAATTCCCATCAATCCCCACAGCACGATCAGAGATACTGCAGATTTAAAGTGTAAGGCTATATATTTTGAGAATAGTTTGTGCGGTGGGTGCTGATAGCAGGCGCATGTCCTCAGTGGTTTAGATGATTTTTGTCTGCTTTATGACCTCAATCCGTTAACACAAGAACAATGCACTGTCTCAGAAAAATTAGTGTATTAAAAGGTGTTTAAAACATTGCACATACCTGCTTCTGTTTCTGGGCTTTCTTAAGTGCCTCTAATCGCCTCTCCTTCAGTCTCTCCAAATCATCTTCATCCATTTCATTTACTTTGCTTATCTGTGCATCCACCTGGTCCTCAATCACCTTGGCTGACTGCTCCAAAATCTTGGTAATAAGATCCATTGATTGGCCGGCCATGTTTGCCTGTTCAGTGTGAAACTGTCTCTCTGGAGCAGAGGAGGCAAAGAACAGATGACGTAAGAGCGGACAACACAAAAGTCAACAATAACACACTTCAGACATCTCTTGTCATGTTATGATTACATTAATATGTGACACTGATTTCATGAGAAACGCAGTTATTAAGGGTGCGGAAAAAAAACAATAGTTTTGTTTTTAAGTGGCGATATTGTTTCAACAGGCTAATAGCATTAAGTGGAACAAAACAGCCAAGCAATTAATGTTCCCTTCATAGAAATTAGATAGATAGATGGATAGATAGATACTTTATTAATCCCTCAAAGGGATTTTTTTTGTTGTTGTTGTTGTTTTTTTGTTACAGCAGCATATACAGGGCAAAGCAATAAAAATGACAATAAAAATAAAGGTAGTAAAAAATATTAAAAAAAAATTAAATGCAGATTATATACAAATAAAATAGAATAATATTAAATTAAACTAACCTAAATTATAATGTTCAGTTCTTATTCAGAGTGATTGAGAGCATTATTGATTTCTTTAAATGGTCATTTTGGAGACTGTAATTAGGGGTGTTGTTGAACTGCATGTTTCAATAATAATGTATAAATAAAAAAATTTCAGTGGCATGCAACATTTATACACTTTTTTTTTATGACAATGTCAGTTAATCTACCTGGCAATCATATTTTAATGAAATAAAAATAAAGTGAGACGAACAGGCTAAAAGAAAAAAAAAAAAAAATCTTATTTAGATGAAAAACATGTCGACAAAGTTTTTCTTTTTCTTTGGGGACCCTGATAAAAAAAGATAATCGCAATATATTGCAGCGTATGTTTCTGCAATACTGGGCATGTCTCAAAACTGTTTAAATACAACTAACACGGGACAAAGCCATGGAAACGACCGGGCACGCCTCATTTCTGCCGGCTGTTAGCTCACGTTAGCCGCGTGCAACCTCCGTAGTTACCCGTTATGGTTGTTGTATTCGTTTCGCATTCCCTTTACGTGACGGTGAGTAATCAAAGCGGAGAAATTAAAATCGTACAAAGAGATAAGCGTGGCGGTATGGCAAGGCGGAAACCAGACAACGCTGACATTTGTGTTTGCATGCTACGTTAGCTGGCTGATATTTACCCCTCCCCTCTCCCCCCCCCCCCTGCGATTATATCATAAACGTTCCCACGGAAACGGAGAAAACGCTTTTTTTTTTTAATCAATGCGCCACATAATGATAAACGTCGGTGGTATCCCGTGGTGGAATTAAAATAAGCAAACGTAAAAGCAAACTCCTGTGAAATGATTACCTGGTGAAAATGTCAGCTGCTCGCCAACACTTCGTGGGCGGAAACGGTTTGTAGCGGATGGGACGTCAGAGGGGGGAGGGGGGGGGGCCGCGTGACGTCACTACAACGGGGCAATTCAAAACTAAAAGAACCAATAGAAAACCACTTTTGATGATGAACTGTATTGAACTCAGGAATAAATTAGAAATAAATTCTAAATCCGCATCAAAATTCTACATAATATATATATCCAACCACTTTCAATGTACACGTTTTTGTTGTTGTTGTTGTTGTTGTTAGGTAGTTACTTTATTAATCCCCGAGGGGACATTTTTTCGCTACAGCAGCATACAGAAGCAACAAGATAATAATAGAACAATAGAAAGCAATAAAATAGCAGTAAAATTATAAAATATAAATATAAAATATAAAATGCACAGTATATACAGTGTATACAGTACAGTATATATATCTCTATATATTATATACAAACAACCAAAAAACACAGTCAACAGTATTATTTTGTTGTTGTTGTTATTGACTTTTATTTTTGTTTGAGCTTTTCCATCGTGTATTGTTATTGACCTTCGGACTTCATTACGTCAGCTGACTACATAACAGAGACAGATGGTATAGATGTTGGGCTTTGGAGTCTGAGAACAATTTGGCAGCAGATAAGAACAGCAAACAGAATTAAAACTGACATGCGGGCCCTCGCACACTGCACGTCGGGGATCTTAAACATCAACTTCCTGTGTCACGGCAAAACATCAAACTTAGCCTGGCTATGCTATATACTGTATACAAAAATGACTTTTGGGTCACATTTTGGAGAACTCGTTTAATATCAAACAATAAAAAACAATAAAACAATAAAAAAAAAAAAAAAAAAAAAAAAACATCTCTTTTGGAGTTATTTTTTGGTTTCAGTTTTATATTGTTGTTGACCTTTGGTTTGGTATTAGTATTAGACACCACATATATACCCGAACCTGTGTTTTCCCTTAGAGGGACTTGCCTTAGGAGGACTCAGCCTCTGTGAACCATGTAGTGACTTGCGTGAATCACGTGGCTCTGTGAACCTTATTAAGGGGACTCACCCTCTATAAACCACGAACCGTGTGTGATACCTGAGCGGGGCTCGAACCCGTGTCCTCATGAGGTCATTTGCGGGCTGGAAACGGCGTCATAGACCGCTAGACTATCTATCTATCAATAGACTATCGCCAGGGGAGGAGCCGCGGTAGGAGAAAGACTTTCACGGAGTTCACTCAGAGTTTCCAGAGACTCACGATAGTCTGGTTAACTCAACAGGTAAAAGATTCTACTTCACCAAGGTTGCTATTAATGGTTCAGATTCCACCTGTTGATGGTGATTCAGCTTTTAGTGAAGTTTAAACGTTTGAGGAAATTGAAAAAGTTTTGCATACACTACACATTACAGGAAGATATTTAATATCACTGCAGACCCCCTTGAAAATACGTATATCTACTATCCAAAGAATATTTGCTGCAATTTTGCTTGCATTTGAATGAATATTTATGGATGGTGGAGTTATAGGTTTGCTGTGAGGCAAAGATTTGTCACAATGCAGATCTTCTCTCAGGAAGATTGGTGGTGTAGTGTTTAGTGCTGCTGCTTCTCAGTACGAAGGTGTGGGGGTTTGACTCCCCCCTTTTATATGGCTTTTTAAAAAATAAATAAATCATACTATAGCATGTCATCCAAATTATGAAAAAAAAAGTCATACCACAGCAAAAAGTGACCTAAAAGTAATTTGTGGGTCCCTTTCTGGCCGCCACGCTACGTGCACACCGATTGACGAAAACAAATTCTTTTGATAACTTTTAATTCCAAACATGTTAAGGGCAGACTAAAACTCGGTCCGACAAAATCTGAAAGAGGAGTTTGTTAAAGTATAACATGTGAATCGCCAAAAATGTACAAGCTTTCATGAGTTTTTGAGTACGATAAAGTCTCCGAAAATCCAGTTGTTTACGGAGAATCATAATAATCGCTTGGATAACAATAGGGCGTTCGCACCATCGGTGCTCGGGCCCTAATAATAATTCCTTGAAGAACAATAAGGATTTCGCACCATCGTTGCAAAAAAAAAGAAGGAAAAAAGGCAAAGACAAACAAAGTAATACAGAGTTTACAGTTTATTAACAAGATTTAGAAAACTTACAAACAAGTTCACAGCTTCAGGTCTTCAGGCACAAGCCAGTTTTAGAGAAGACAAGACTGGACAATTTTAAAGTCTGGCCATTCCCTTCAGGTGATATATCAGGAAAGGAGAAGCAACATCTTGAAGGTGAATGGAGACTCGCACATTCTGAATTACATTCATTTCAACAAGCTTAAAAAGATGATCGATTGATTTGGTTTGCATATAAGGATTATCCTTTAAACAAACATTTCAACCACACGGACATTATCTTCCATGGTCAGATCACGTCAGCCAGCCGCATGTGCTGAGTACTTGTAATGATCAATCACAAAAGTTAACTTCAGAGAAATGCAATAATGTAGCAACAAGCCACACAGGTGTCTCCAAGGTGTGAATTACATGAGATAAAAATCACACAACCTGTTCCTATGCAGATCCAGCATTGTTTCAATATCACTGGTTGACAAATATTTTGTCCCATGCAAAAAAAAACAACAACTTTGTTTTGCATTTTTGCGACACTGAATCAAATATGTTTCCAGAATATCTCCATCAAACACAGGTTTTTTTTTCCATTACATGGACATGGGAAGGGAAGGAAAGTGGAGGCAGACTTTTGTTGCAGAGTAAAGAGGGATGTACCTGAGGCCAAATAGAGGTGAAAATCATTCACTGTACATTTTAAAAGTAGGTTTGTAAAATTTTAAGTGTAAAAACATCCTTATTTATGAAGAAGTAATATACACTCCATGTCTGATAGCAAAATTCTAAAAACAGATTCAGATTCAGTGTAAAAAGTAATGTCCATCTAAATCAGTTTGTGGGACAAAAAAAGTTGCAATTTTGCTTCCCAGTGTATTAAGACTTAAAAAAAAACAAAAAAAACATTGAAAACACACTGGAATACTCGATTTACTGCAGATATAAATGCTTCATGACATGTCACATTATCTTTGAGGAACATCCCACTTGGAAAAAAAGAAAAGAAAAAAAAGAAATGCATAGGCTACTTATTGATTGCCATTGCCCCTGTCAATATCCTCCCAAATCTGAGTGCGACTCAGAATTAACAGTTAACCTCTTGTGAAGTACTTTGGCCAGCTTCTGATTTCCATGTTGGAACACTTAGAAACAGTTAAAGAGCAAGAAGAGTTACAATTTAAAGACAGTTACTAAGAATTCACTACAGGTAAACAATACAAGAGGTATTTCCTCGACGTACGTTTTTCTCTTTTAAAACTTTCAACAAGAATGTTTTGGAAACATTATTTACACACTGTATTAACAGGGTTTGGCACTTTTTTTTTTGAAAGAGACAAGAAAAAAAAAAAAAGGTACTACTGTATGCAGCAGTTGTAGATACTTCACAGATAAGTGCTAGAGGCGAGGAGAGACAAATAAACTGATGAAAAAATATGATATTTTCGTCCTACCATTTTCTGAGATCACCATGTGTCGGCTGTAGTAGGAGTGCTACGAGGCTAACAGATTTAAAAACTGCTAAAAATGCTTTGTGTTGAAACATGATAGTGTTTGTCATTATTTTATGAACATAATCTAATTTGTGGACAAATGAGGTAAGTCAAGTGCTGTATAAAATGGAAAACACTCACTTTAGGAAAAGTGAAATTTTAAATCTGACAACGCCTGGATGAAGTCGTCGTGTAAGAAATAGAGAAGCGGTGCCTGTAAAAAATAAATTCGACAAACGTTTGTGGAAATGAGTCTTGATAACTTTGCTGCTACGATTTTCACTGTCCTGGGTTTTAGTGAGATGATTTTAAGAAAATGTTCTTCCCCTTCAGTTTGCGTTACTTGTCCTTTAAAAGAGTAAATCCTAGAAAAGCGTCAAACACTCTCACGGCTCTTTCTCAAACCTTGTGTCGTCATTATTTGTGTCTCACTCTCAGGAGGCCACCGAGAACACTGGCAGCTGCAGCTCGGGTGTCTCGGTTGAGAAAATCATCAAGTCGATGTCATGGTTAGTGTTGCAGATGACCTTGTGAAAGTAGGAAAACAAAAGGCGGTGGCGATGGTGGTGGTGACTACGCACTTTGAAAACGGTACCCCTTCCTTCTTCATGCTATCTTTAGGGTGCTACCATAAGCCTGCTGCACAACCACCTGCACGTTGTCCAAGATGAAGTCAAAAGCCATGCTCCATACAGACTCCACCGACTGCTGCATGAGCCTGCAGAGAAACACAAAATATAAATAAAAATATTTAAAAAAAACAAAGAAAAAGAAAGAAGGGAAAGTAGATAAACAGAGGAGGTTAAACTGTACAGAACTGACCTTTTCATGTATTTAATAATCAAATCCAGCATCTCCAGATCTTTGCCCTCAATTAGATCAGTGCAGTATTTCACTACCTGCAGGATGTCCTCCTCCATGGGTTCTAGCAAAAAGTAAGAAAGGAATAAAAACAGGGACTTTTCAATACCCACAAAAAACAACAACAACAACAACAACACAATAGAGACAATTAAAACATCTGTTCTTCACAGCGTACCTGTTATGGTGGTGACCCACTCTCGTAAGAGAGTTTTAATGTCTGTCAGGTCACAGGCTCCGGCCAACGCTGGAGCAGGACGGGCAATAAATTTAGTCACAGACTCTGGGATGTCTGCTTTTGAGGTGGATGTGGAGGGACTATTTTCAGTCTGAAAGGGGAAAACAGGTGTGAGCTAGAAAGAAAAGTGAAGTTTCAAATTGCCATAAATCGTTTTACATAACGTAGCAACAGAATAAAGCATCTCCATCTTCATATATGAAACCGTGGACAGACTCGCCTTTCGTCCGTTTATTGGCTCCCGTGTTTTTAGAGGTGGTAGAGTTTTGGCCGGGCTGTTTGTCATTTGACGCTTCTTCAGCGGTGAAACTCCTTTCTTAACTGGACTCGCTGCATTCTTCCTCTTGTAGCGCCGCTTCACGCGACCAATGCCAATTCCTACTCCAGACTGTTTCAGCTGCAACAGAGGATTCTTCTGCTCCACTGCGAAGAAAACCAAGGAGGTCAAAAAGTTAAGTAGAGAATTTAGTGGAAAAAGACAGACGGCATTGCTTAATAACTACTTCACTGTTGACTTACATATATTTGCCTGCGGTTGAATATTTGTTACACGGCTGTACGCAGACTTCAGCTCTTCCTGCAGCTCTTTGGGAAGTGCAGCAAAAACATCTGGATCAACCTGGAGGCAGAGAGCCGAGAAGCTGACCGTCTCGTCACTAACAGGGAAACCAGCTTTGTGTATTTTGGGGTCAATTCAGTGGTGTCATCACTCTTGACTGTGATGTTTTCACAGCATACCATGCGAGTACTCTTTGACTTCTGTACAACTGAAGTTAGGGCACTGTAATTAATAATTACATCCCAGAAACTTCGGTTGATTGTACTTATGTTTATATGTGATTTGTATCTAACCAAAGGCCATTAAAAGTTGTCAGTTTACCGATTAAAATTAGACTGTTCATGTATAAAAACCGAGCCCTCAATTTATCTATGTTTTTGACAATTTCTAACAACAAATAGAACGTAACTGGAGCTTTGCAAGACTTGTTTGTATGGGCCATCAGCAGATTCACAGCATCCTCTGGTACTAGAGCCAGTTGAATTAAATGCTCACTTTTTTCAGTAGAAAACTAGGCTTCTCCAACGGTATGATTTATTTCCAAAAGCATCATTTTGGAATAAAAAGCAGTGCAGTATTTTGTCTAAAGGTTTAAGTCTATATATCCAACCCTCGAGGCTATTTTGCTACTCAGATCGACATAAGCAGCGAAAAATAGTTCAGGCAAAATAAGCTACTAAAATCATTTAAGCCTGGGAATAAACATTTTCATGACAGAGTTAAGGTTTCTGTAGGAAGGCAATGTAATAAACCACAAAATGAAACCTTTAATAACTAATTGTCCTAATTTTTCCCTGTTCTTTTCTGCTGTTAAAATAAATAAGCATAATGATCATAGTTCAGTTGTTTCCCTACCTGAGAGTAGTTCGGTAGTTCCAGTACAATTCCTAGACCGTCTGGCTGGTTTGGAATCTGCAGAACCAGCGTTCCTACTGGTGGAGTGTAGAGTGCAGGTACAGACGCAAGAGGAGGTCGAGGAGGTGAGGCTGGACAAGAATTAGAGGAGGAAAGCTGCAGACCAGGTGAATGGGAGTTGTTTGATCTGCCGTCTCTCTTTGTCCACGACTGCTCCACTTGTTCTCTCAGCTCTGCAGGCAGGGCCTCCAACACAGAGCGATCCACCTTAGAGGTCATTAAGAAACGCGCTTTGTTAAAAACACGTTGTTTGGCTCTCTTTTCATCGAGCATACATTTCCTCCCGGTCCTCACCTGTGAAGGGGAGGGGACTTCAATACTACAGTTGAGACGTGTCCGACAATGTTTGGGAGTTTGTCTGCATGCCGGCGGGTCTTTGCTTGTCCCTGGGATTGGCTCGGGAGGCGACAGAGGATGAAACAATGGGACTGTTGTCGAGGAAGTCTTTTCCTGATGTGTGTCTGCAGCTTCTGAAACAATGAACTTAAGACTTAATTTATTTCAACGACAGCAACAAAGATACAAACAGCATTTCAAACACCAAACAAACCTCTGTTACTGGATCTGGCACTGAGCCCCTGGCCTAACAGCATCTCTTTGATGGAGCGCGTTCTTTGGCCCTTACAGTCCTGGGGGCCGGACTGATGCCCGTCTAGAAGCTGAACCTGGATGCCGACTCCTCTCAAGTCCTGCACCTGCAGCTTCATGGCATGGAACAGCTTGATGACAGCGGTGGCAATCAGCTGACCACTGTCAGTGGACTGAGCGAGCATCACAGTCCTGACAGAAAGTGAGACAGATAAAAATGAGTATACAAAGAAGAAATGACATCGATCTGAAAAGTAAAGAGGACATTACAATTCTCTTGTAACACAGGGGGAGGACGATCTCTTTCTTACCTGGCGAGGTTATCACATATGCCATGACCGCCGTATTTAGCCGGTTCCAGTGGTGCTCCAACTTTGCGAACCATGAGCTTAAGGGTAACTCTGCGACCCCGCAGCCCGGCCTCTTGCAAACGTTTTTGCACCTCCATGGATAAGTTGGTGAAAAAACTCTCTGCCTCATCAAGCTGGAGGGATAACACAAGGTTTAGAAAAGACAGCTTAGACAAGCAGGGAGCGTAAGAAGGAAAAGATGGCAAAGAAAGTGCAGGTCTCACCCTGGTAAAACGAATGTTGTAGTTTATCTCCGCTGATACAGATTTGCGTTCCTTCTCGTAGCGGACCGGCCGGTCATCAAGACCCCGACAGAAGCGGAAAAGGGTTTGTCCGGTACGAGATCCAAACTTCTTCTGCAGCTGAGATAGAGACACTTGCTGGAGGTCCCCGCATGACCTCACACCCATAGCAGCCAGCTTTCTGCCCATAACAGGCCCAACACCTTGAAAAAGAAATTACATAAGCATTTTTGCATATTTACCACTTGGAAGCTAAAAGACTGTAGAGTGATGGCCTTGACCAGCAGGTGGTGCTGTACACCCACCTGGTAAACTGGTCACTGGCAGGTCCCTGATAAAATCATCCACTTCTTCAGACTTTAGGAAGTACTGCCCATTTGGCTTGGCTTTTCGGGTCGCCAGCCGAGCCAAGAGGATGTTGGACCCTGAACAGATCAGATTAGCCCGTTTGAGTTTGTAAAATATGACCGCTGTCTTGATCCATTTTACAATTTAAGGCAAATGGAAACTCACCCATGCCCACCGAAGCACAGCATCCCGATATCTCCTTGATGTCAGCTCTGATCGCTTTGGCCAGATCTTCTGGGTTGACACCCACCTCAGCTAGCAAAGCAGAAGCGTCTATCAACACTTCATCACAGCTGAGAGCCTCGATGTCATGGGTGTAACTGCAAAGAGCAGATAACAGAGATGTTATCTTGCACATAAATGCCGGGCAGTGAGTGACAGATACACCTCTGTGTTGTTCTTACCTGGCCAGAATCTCATACATGTTTAGAGCCACCTCTTTATAGGCCTCAAAATCATATGGGACCGACTGCAGCGACGGACACAGCTGCTTTGCTTTGCCAAAAAACATCCCGTTTCTCACACCTGCCTGCCTGTGAGACAAAGAATATACGTTTACATTCCTGTTGGTGTAAAATGAAGACAGAAGTTCTCTGGGTTTATGTCTTACCGAGCTTCATAACTGCAGGATGCGATCTCTGCCATCGAGAGAGCAGCACCATCCTGGTCCACTCCGTTGGCATGAGAGTCAGGACTCTCTTGTGAAGGAGTTCTGTATAGATCATCATCTGCCCTCTCTGACAAACAGAAAAGGTCCACCTTGTTAGTCAACATGGAGAAGATATACACTGAGCCAGGCCTGTGAATGTTTCCGTCACGCCTCTTTGTGACAAACTAGTTGGATTTTACAATCTCACCAGGTGGAAGATGTTTCCTCTGGTAGTACTGCTGCTCCAGCTGAGGGTTCGCCCCGGGCCTCACGGGCACTCTGGCTTGTCCCCGGTTACTGGTCACAGCGACAGGCTTCCCTGCAAGAAAAACACAAGACATATTCGAATCCTTGTGTTACATAATAAAAGGTTTTACTGACAGCACATATCTCAACAGAAAAAAAAAAGGGCTTTGCCTTTCAGATCTGGTCGATGCCGGATCCCCACGGAAACAAAAAAACAGTCCATGTCCACATGGAGAACACAAGATTTCACACCGACTGGTCCCAAAGTACCTGAAACGCACAAATACGAATCAAATCATCAGTGGGCAGTTTTTAAGATACTAAAAACACATGAATACAGCGTCTAAGTGCATGAATCCCTCAAAACCCAGTGGCCATCTCATAAAGAGGACTTTGTTTTCTGTGTCATGTTTTAACTTGCAACTATATATTTACATGATGATACACCACATTTGTAAAGAAATTTGACACATTTTCCTTTCATGAGACATTTCACATTAAAGTGAAAAGAGACATTTAGAGAAAGAGAGGAGCATGACATGTGATCAAGGTCACCTGCTAAATTTGAACCGAGGAAGCTGCAGAAGGGGTGTTGCATCTCTTGGACCGCTGAGTCATCACAACTCGTTTCACAAAAAACTCCAAAAAGCAGCCAGATTTATCAGGAAAAAAAACAAAGCAACTCATCCTTTCCTACCTTGAGGGTCTGTAGATTGCTGGGCCACATATCTCCTCAGTCGATCTTTCCCAGGAAAGTAGGCGCCGCCCACTACTTTTCGTTTGCTGTGCAGTTCATTGACGTACTCAGAGAAGCCGGTCCTCCATGTGGAGATCTGGTGCAAACGTGAGTGAGAGTAGAACTCGGAGATCAAACTGCCCGTCTGGTTCAGCAGCTGCGCTGAAGACTTCGATGTTGTTGATGATAAGTGGTCAGAGGGAGGATCAGGTTTGGCTGTTAGGTTGGTGGTGCTGAGGGACGCAGGATCAGATGTGATTATTTTGTGGTGACTTCCATTTAGTCTAACTGGGGTTTGTGAATGAGAGCTCGATGCAAGGGGGGGATGAATCTTTTCAGAAACTTTATCAACCTGAAAGGGTGGTTGGGGCTGTTTTGGGAGGGTTTCGCTGGCTTTTATAGCCTCATGGCAGGTGGGTGCTGAAGGTTTAGGTCTCTGTCCACTGGGTCCTGGTGACCTGGATTCCTCCAGAGAACCAGAGGACCAGTCAGGTTGCTTTGGAGGACTGTGAGGAAACTCATATGGGTCAGGCTTGGTCTGCAACTGTACTGGCGAACTCTGAGGTGAACTCTTGACTCTGCAATTTGATAAGTCCTTGTCAACAGAGAGTTGATCTTTAACAGGGGACAAGTCCTCTGGCTTTAAGGCACCGTTGATGAGGTGAGTGTGTCCATTGGTCAGGGGGGCTTCTTTCACTGCCCTTGAGGCCCCAGCAAGACAAGGATCTTCTTGGCCACACTCTTGCATTTCATTAGTTTTTGAATGGCTCATCACATCCAATGAGGTCTGCAATAATCCATTTCTATGATAAAAAGAGATAAAGAAAACATGTTTTATTTCATAAGAATGAATATAACAAGATGTCCCAATTTTTTTAAATTTATGACCGAAGTTTACTTGCTTACTCACATTTTTAATTCCACTTCCTGTGACGTAGACTGCGGAGTTTTGTGTGGGTGCTTTGTGAGAATGGGATCAGACAGCGAGTGGGTGTGTGAAGCACTTCTGTGTCTGGTATCTGTAATGAGGTAAGTGGATGCTGAATGACTTGGTTGGGGGTTAACCGAGCGAGCTGCAGAGCTGTGCTGGATGGGCTGAGGTTGAGGTCGACCGGGGCTGGGGATGGAGCTGTTCTGGCAGCTGGACGAGGACTGTTCACGGTTGAGAACAGAAAGCTGCATGTTGCGTTGGGGCAGATGGGGCTTCTGATGGGCGTTCGGCTGAAACGGCCCGCGGCTCGGTCCTGCAATCTCTGAGGTCTGGCGCAGAGTAAGGCCAGGGAAGAGCGGGCCTTTCTGTTTCGCGTATAACTGATACTGCAGGTAAGGCAGGAGACGCCCAGCCTTGATACTATTCATGACAAGGTAAACAGATATTTTAAGGTAATATTATACAACAGGAATATAAATGTAGAAATTCTCATCTCTACCTGAACACACCTGTCAGTGATCCACTCGGGCCTGATGACCTTTTCCCCTCTTAGCTCCTGAATTTTGCTGTTGGGCAAGTTGTTGGTGATGATGTGGGTGGTCTTGGAGCGCGAGTAGTAGACATGGAACTGACCCCCGTGCAGCATCATCAGTCGGCGAAGTTCATCTGCACTTGGCTCTGCTCACAAAAATAAAACAGTAAGACGAATAAAATGTCAACTTACTTAAATGCAATTAAAACTGCGGCAAAAAGCATTGTTGCCTTCACTTTAGGCAGCATATTGATATGAATCACGACAGCTTAAAGGATGTCAACTTAGCAGGATGCGTCACTGTGTTTTTTTTACTCAGTGTCGAGGTGCATCATCTCCCTAGAACAGCATCAATTTCATCTCATCCAAACTAACAAATCTTTGCATCTTTTGTCTTTATGATCAGTCTGCTGTGAGCTACGGACGTCAATTGATGTATGCTGCACTAAAGAAACTAATCTTTACTTGTTTATTTTCTTAATCATTTTACCGTTACAATTTAAGCATCACAAACTGGGCACTAATCATTGACCAGATCACAATGGACAATGGACATCTATTTAATAAGAATCTGCATATAACAACACAAACATGGGAAACATATACCCGTACTTGAATGAAAAAATTAGTCGGTAAATACAAACCTCCGTACACTGATGCAGGTAAACACTTTGCTCCAAACTGAGCATTTTAATGATTTTTTTTTCAACCTGTGAGCTGATTTGTGTATCCCTGACAATAAAGATCATTACAATCTGACATTCAAAAGTATTATAAACTCATCAGAGCATTTATAGTACAGTTCTATACAGGGAGAATTTTATTGAATATATCCAATTAAATATTGTTTCAGGCTAACAATTGAGGAGAGAAAAATACGGCTTAAATTGCTGAAAGCAAACAGCAGGCAGAACGCTTGTTTTTCTTCTGGAACTCCTCTGGGACGTTACTGGAGAACATTTCCAATGCAATACGGTTCTTCATACTCTAAAGGAGCGCCTGAAGAAATTGGGCGCGGAAGAAAAGCAGGCAAACCATACAAACTACACAAATACAGTATGTATGCAGCATGCACAGTGTTACCTGTGTAGCCGTTGACATAAATAGCCACTCCACTGAAGATGCTGGAGCAGGACCGTTCCTTCTGCTTCTCTCTGGGGGCATCCAGTTGAAACTGCTCATCCAGCTTTGAAACCTTGGCAGCCATGTAGCCGCCCTGCACACAAGAAGAAGACGACAGGGGGAAAATACAAAATGATCAAAAAGGTGTGGATTATCATGAAATGTCTACATAAATATATATATATATATATATACAAAGAGAGAGAGAGAGAGAGTTATAATATCATTAATATACAAACAGTAAATGCATGCACACACATGTACATAAACAGTATATAATGAATGTGTTCTCAGGCATCTATTATGCACAAATTGCGGATTAATGTTGCTGTGTGTACATTAAAGCTTAAGAATAATACATTTTCCTTTACAATTACATACCGACTATTGCCTACTTAGTGTCTCGCCTGTCTTGCATAGAAGCTTTGCGGTGATCGTACATTTTTTTCTGCAGCCTATCTTCATCTAATTAGACGGCGAGCGATGTAGTTCCAGTTCTCAGCTGTTATAACGAGTGTTTAAGAGTGGGCGAGTTTCCCAGTAAAACACGTGTGTAATATGCGTTAACCTTCCGCATCATATTTATGTATGCTGGCGGCTTACGTGGCATAGGAATCTCTCACAGCTGGTTATGATGAGATGAGCGATACTCACCCTTTCCGCCCAACCATTGTCTCCACTGGCGTTGGCTTTCTTCTTCATCCACCCATCTCGACTCATACTGAGCTACCTGAAAGCACAGGGGGGGGGAGCTGTTCCTCAATACTGAGACATAACAAGTCAAAGCTGGCTCCAGATACTGGACCACAATACTTTAGTGCTTAATTAGGTTGAAGAATAGGTTATTAAATGTCTTAATGATACTCACAAATATCTTTCCATACGTCCTGCAATGATGCTGCATGAGAATATTATTTTTTTTTAAATGGGACTAATAGTTGGATTACTAACTGACTTGGTGAGTCAACAATTCCTGAGTTGGTTTTTTTTGTTGTTGCTTGTTTACAAAACTTTCTCTTGAACAAGCCAAAAAACAAACAAACAGTGTCACGACTGACAGCTCACATTGTGACTGTTTATGTCATGGATTGTATTTCTGTGGGAGTGCTAATGAATTTGCCATTCAATGTCACGGTATCAGCTGCACGCCTTATTAAGAGGGGAGAGAGAGAGAGAGAGCGAGCTTCGCATCCAAGGGCATATGCCCGGACGGGGTGGTGGGTGGTGGTGGTGGTGGTGGGTGGGGGCTCCCTGCCACTGACAGGTAAACGCAGCCCCCCATGTGGCACTTCTTTTATGTAGCAGCTAGGTTCCTCATGCTAACATTAGCCTAGCTCCTCCGTCAGTTCATCAAAGCGTGGGTCGCTGCGCCAACTACTCCACCGCGCTGACGGCGTTGTCAGTTCAGGGCAAACAACAACAACAAAAAACCACGGAGCGCAGGAAGTGTGCTCCGCCTGCACTTGCAAAAAAATTTCACCGAGCTAAAAACAACGAACAAGGGTGTGTGTGTGTGTGTGTGTGTGTGTGTGTGTGTGTGTGGCAACGTAACTTCGGCACGGTGTGTTTTTTTTTTTTTTTTTTTTTAATTTTTTTTTTTAAAAACAAACACACAGTCCGGAGTTGACCGGAGAAGTCACTCGCTTCTTACCTTTTTTTTTTTTTTCTTTTTTTTTTTTATTATCCTGTCAAGACGAGGCTGTTTCAGCCAAACAGACTTCTGTCTGCAAGATCCTGCTCCAGTGTGCGCACTGATTAGGTTAAACGGGGCAAGACCAAAAGCAAAGCCAGATGGAAACGCTCAGCTCGACTCCATCCGTCTTGACTTTGTTTACCAAGAGGAGTCCTGCGGTTGAAAGCGGGATTCCCTTTTATTATTTTGTCACGCTGCCACGCCGTGTCTCTTCAACATTTTCGCTCACCCTCCCGGTCCTTTTCGCTCTCCATTTCAACCGCCTGATCTCGTCGCTTTTCTCTTCTCTCTCTCTCTCTATCGGCGAGTGAGCGTCAAGGCGGGCAATGTAAAAACAATTTTGTTTGCAGTTCCGGGAAATATTTTCAAAATAAAACCAAAAAAAATATGCGCGCGCTACATTGTTGCGAGAACAAGGGGTTGAAACACGATGTTACCACAAAGAGCCAAAAAGCTGTTGGTATTATATTTTATTTCTGTATGGGAAAATTAAAAAAAAAAAAAAAAATCCCCATTTTCATACTAAAGTATACCTTGCAAAAACTTCAGTCTTATTAAAATACAATTTTGAGAATCTTTCTTATGGTTGTGAATGCCAAGGTAATTTATTGTAAATGCTGTAAAATATATCAGACAGGCCTACTTATCTGAATGTGGGGTTTTACTCTTTCTTACGTTCACGCTTTATGTTGTTAAATATTGCCTACTACTATATCATACTCAAGGACATTTAGTTTGAAAAATGATTCAAATACAACATCCTCTAAATAGTTTCGTACATATTTTTGTATTTGTTACACGATTGTTACCCTTCAAGCTCAGATAATTAACATATTGTGTCTCGCAAAAATTTGCATTTTGTTTTCAAAAACTAAATATAATTGACTTCCGGTTTATATGTGGCTTTTTTATAGCCAGCTTGATCCACCATGGCATTCCCGGCTTCTTGTTCTTAGCTCCAAGTTGGTGTTATAATACTGCCACTCTGCGGACAGCAAGGTACATGTCACTTGAATTGACTACAATAGTTCCTGGGAGATGTGCGGTTTTAACACAACCCGGTTCTGATTATTATAAATCATTCACTGGGTTGACCGGACGTGTGTACAAGTTGGGAATCCCCACATTGACTGTTCACCTTAAACCGGGGAGGGTCCGTGTGCACGGTGTCGCTGCCCCTGCTTTTCCTGCGGCAGACAGTCGACCCGGAGCAGGAGCAGTCTAGGATTTTTTTTTTTTTTTTTTTTTTTTTTTTATATTATTTATTTATTTATTTATTTATTTTTTCTCTCCGGTGTGTGTGTGTGTGTGTACTGTCTGGCTCCGAGCACGGTTGTCCTCAGAAAGCCGGCCCGTCGCACAGGCAGCACACCGGCAGTAGACCGCAGTAGATGCACGTGCAGCATTAACGAGTCACAGCGGTCCGCTCCGGCATCCTCACACCGTGACAACAACAATCACCTCCGGTCACACGAAAGAGGAACAATCATAAAGAATTACAATTAATGGGGGGAAACAGCACGTCAGAAGCGCCTGTGGATGAATTATCATGACCTGGAATAAACTCCAGCATCTCAGCCTGGTTTGGCTTTAAAGCCCGATTTGATTTGTAGGCTGCACGTGATCTATTAAGCTTTTATTTTTTTTTTTTTTTTTTTTTTTATTTATTTATTTTTAAAGATGAGCCTGATCAAGGCTGCAGCTGATAAATGTATTAATACGGGCCACATGACTGCCTCTTGTTACATAACCTAAAATATACGCAGCCACCTTTTACGTTAGCGGACAGTGGAAGAAAGTAGGTCATAGTCCGGGGATATACAAATTAATATCTAGTCTGGCGCCGTTTGCAGCAGAGCGCCGGGATGCTATTGACCCAAGACAGACTTGTCGTGTCCCAAAGAGTCCCCCTTATTGGTGGTTCTCTGTTGCTATGGTACCAGACATCGGATGCTGAAAGCTTCATGCGCGACATTTGTGTTAGTGCAGCAGGAAGTAGTGTTTGGAGAGTCGGGAGAGAGCGTGAGAGTGCAAAAGAGGAGACAACCGGGCCGACGAGAGTCTGCGAGGCGTCCAACGACACAGTACCGTCCCCGCGTACCCGCTCCGGACGCTTATAAAGCCACGCGTAAACGTGTGCTGTTTTTTTGGCGAGTAATATTTAGCGCGCTCAGCAAAACGCCTGCGCGTCCAATACAACTTACCGTGGGCTATATCATCAAAACGAATTATTTATTTATTTATTTATTTATTTTCCACACCACTATTCGAACAAGTGGCATTTGATTGTTTTGTGAAATGTGCTCACGCCAGACATTGTGAAATTAGACATCCCGGCAATATTTATAGCCTTATTTAATTTTGTTGGGAGTTATCAGGCAACTGGCGTTGCCGTGACAACGACATCAACAACAGGGAAATAAGCCCCATAATAAGGCTGCAATGTAAGGCAGCTTTCTAGGATATTTTAGACCAAACCAACAGAAAATCTTGAAGAGTGAGACATTTTAAGTGTCCAACTATGTAATAAAAAAAAAAAAACTCTGTTTAATATTGCTGGATGTCATTTGCAGAGGATGATATTTGATGGAACTCAAACTTGGCGGTTTGATCCCTTGGTCCTCCTGTGTCCTTGGGTAAGACACTGATCCCAATGTTGTGCAAATTGTTGTGCAAGTGGGTCAATGAGAGGCAAACGTTAAATTGCTTTGAGAACGCTTAAGTAATAAAGTGCTTGGATGCCAACCAGCTCGACCCGTTTAGTCCCGTTTTGTAATAACACCTCACACATTAAGAGGTGACTCACTGTACCATCCAGTCTGCCCTCAGTCCATAATATATAGCTTGGTGTGTGTCTTTAGTAATAGCAACAAAGCTAAAGAAGATGAGAAGCAACCTACAGGATGCTTTTCCTTTCCATAACAAATGCACCAATAAACGAAAGCACCCTGGCACCAATGTAAGGATTCATATTAAGAAACAAAGAAGACAATAAGGGAAGGATATTCAGTCAGAGGCTCAGGGGATTCTTGTAAACATAGATGAGTGTGGGTGTATCTGGGGCATCCTTTTTCATAAATAATTATCAAAAATTATGCAAAATTCACAGTATCAAAGAATAGCTTAATGTATGCATGTATCTACACTCATATGATTATTAGGTGGCTAAAATGAATGGACTCTAATACAACACTTAACATCTCCGAAGCAGTAACATTTTAGACTGTGAGCCTGCTCGATGGTTTGACATCCCTGTTTCTCAGTGCACTGTTTTCAAAATGTCACAGTTTTGTAGCCTGTGTATCACCACACACACCTTTTGAGGCAAATCATTTTCTTAAAAAAGAGGGAAATAAATGAAACACGGTGCCATTCCAGTGAAATTGTCAGATTAATTACCCCAGTACCCACTGGCCTTTGTAATTGTTTCCTAAACTGATGATTTGAAGAATCTTTTGACTCTACTCAAGTTAAAACATACAAGTCTCACCTCTGTCACTCGTGCTGTGCTCCTGAACCAGAGCCAAAAAAGTAAACTTAAGAAGAAAGCTTGGGGACTTCTTCAACTTTACGTTTCATTCAGTTACACAATACCACACTTTAAAAAAAAAAAAAAAAAAAAAAAACAGCAACAAAAATATATTTTTCATAAAAGGGACCTCAAACACTGGAAGCTAAACTCTGCAACATTTTATTCTGTTGTATCTTGTTTTTTTAGAAACAGATAATCCATCAGATATTGCACAGTAAAAACACATAAAAGTAAAAATATTTGATACTTTAAAAGTAAGAGTCATTAAAACCTTCATTAGCAAAAGATGCAGACAAGTGTGGAGGAAGACGTGCCTGATCAGGTTGGTCTTCCTTAGTATCTTCTTCCGTTTTGACCCCAAAGAAAAAGTCTGCTGGATAATGATTAATTCCAGAGTATGAAGAGGGTTTTCCTTTGTGATCTCTTTGAGGTCCAAGGAACATTTGGCAAATAATTAGAGACATCCATCATTTGCATAACACACAACTCTTCAAGTTAATCCAATGATGAGGAAGAAGGTGTGTGCTGGTCATCTGTGAGATAGCTCCCTCAGAAGGCTTTCCACACAGTAAGGAACCATATGCACCAACATACAACGAGGATGCCAGACGTTAGGCTTCATCCAGCTCGGTTTCACACATCACAGTAGGTTTCAGCGCTGTCCTGTTAGCTGCATAGAGATCCAGAGTGTTGTCTTTTCTACAGTGAATGAGGCCTAGTGGGCCAGCGGGCACATTAAAGTACATCCTCTCCGTGTTAGTTAAGTTTGGCACTAATGCGTATCCACTGAAGAGCCTGTCTGGTGTACTGGACAGCGTGAGCAATGCTACTGTGAAGAGTCAAGGGTCCTGACAAAGTATCTAAGTAGTTGAAGAACTCTGCAATGAGAAAGAAAGACAGCGCTCTGAAAACCTCTAGAAACAAAAACACATTTAAGGTATTTTTATTTTAAACGGTTCCAAAAAAAAAAAATTGAAGTACCTTTATTCTCCTTTGCAAGGTTGTCTGCCACCTCCCAGTACTCATAGCTGTACAGCACACTGTTGGTAATGTTCAGGTGATTTGCCGCCATCTGGTGGATACGTTGGGGAATGCTTATGAGCGATGCGGAGCTGCTGCCTCCATGTGAACCCCGTCCAAGGTGTTTGGCGTCAGGTGAGAGTGAAGAGGGGGGTCCTTCAGAGCCCCTGGGAGTGAAAACACACATCACAGAGTGATGATGATAAATAAAGTTTTAGCAGCTTGAATGGAGCCAAACGGATAAAACTAGAGAGTCCATAATACAATTTATAATACAGCTAATTGTCCACCTACTTCCCAGAGTCACTCCAGCAGGCTGGTGTAGTAGGCACTTTGGGAGAACTCTGTAATGACACCAAAACAAGGCTTTTTAAGAAATCCAATTTAAAAAAAAAACGTTTTTACTGACATTATCCATAAACTGGAAGGACAAAAAACTGGCAGATCAGACTTATTGCTTTTAGATATACCTTAAAATAGTCCAGCAGCACTTTGGAGTACCTCAGTGCATTGTCCTTCTTTAAACGAAACATCTGCCAGTAAAGGAGGGCAAGGCATCGGAAACTGTGGACGCACAAGCAAAAGTAGAAGAGAGTCAGACCGACCACAAATCATCCTCAAAAAGCTAGTCCTTCGGCGTGATGACAGATGTGGCATAAACAGAGGAGATGACATGCGCACCACAGAACCGCCAACTGTTTGTCCTCCTGTCTCGCCCCGGGGCCAGAGTGGCTCTTTAGTCTCATTGCGTACCTGAAGACACAGGACTGTTAGCAACAGAGCTGCAGTTCATGTTTATCTCTATGACCAAATCCAAATGACTTGTTTGATATGTAATTCACCTAATAAGCTCCACTGTCTCTGAGTACATGGTATAGGGAGACTTTGCCTCAACTGGCCCTTCCTCCATCGCTTTCCCACATTCCATGAACGAAAGAGCAGCGTCAACGTAATTCACAGCCTTCCCCAGCTTGTCCACCTGGAAGAAACCATCAAAGGGGAGTCAAAGATGCACAGCTACTGAAGGTTAAAACAGCACTTTACCAGTTTCACACAAATGTCTAACAGGATAAAGTGATCAAGTTAGGACATTTTGTATCCAAAAGGTTAAAGTTCAACTTCACTAAAACATAAAAATACTCGCAACAAGCACTTTTTTGCCCATTATTAAACCCTATAACTCTGGAACAGGAGGGGAGATGGTGACCATAGTTCACTCTTGTTGGATAATGAACTGGTGACAATAATGTTGAAGGTCCACCTTGAATCGGTTGTGATTGTATAGATCTGTGCTGTCAGACTGAAGATGTGTGTGAAGCATCCAAGTTTTAGGATGAGAATTTTCATGTTAAGCAATGTCTACTGTCATTCCTACGATTTTGTGTTAGAATTAGCTTTATTGACATATTTCCTTCAAACTCTCATGAATCTGGACAGACATGAATACAACTTGACGGATTAATACAACTGTAAGGCGTGAAATTTAGTTTTACTCCAATTTAGCCTATAACGTTTTTTTTCCACAGCACAATTCAGATTTTTCTATCAAATCTAAAACTATAAAAAAATTGAAAGTTATTGGATACATGCCTTCTGGTTGAAAAAGGCACAATGTATACATAAAATGTAGTGCATATACGTACTGCAATATTTATTGCATGTTTCTTTGACAGTCATTTCCTGCAACCAAATGTGCAATGTACTGTAAATAACTTTTTGCTGCTTCCATGCTTATTGAACTCAGAGATTGAACTGCCGGCAAACTTCTCATCTTACTCCAAGTAACACGGGAGTTGGGTTGTTTTGTCCCAACAGAGTATTTCCTCAATGACTGTATAACATCTCTTTCAACAATTTATATTCAATCAAAGATCACGGACTCACCATGGCATCAGCACGGTGTTTCATCCTTTTAGCTTCATGTAAGTAGTACTCAGCATGGTGTGTACTAGAAAGAAGAACACAAAAATACATGAGGGAAAAAAAGTGCAGTACAAAGTGTGAAGTGTTTGGTGTCATCAGTAAGTCACTGTACCCACATGTCTGCTGTGTGCTTATCTGACAAACAGACAGTGTGGGCTGTACAGTGATGGACTAAGTCTGATTGCTCACGTTTCGTGGTTTGACACTGTCCCTCTGTGTCCCGCGGGGCCCCAGGACTCGGATGATGGTTGGGGGGGCTTTGACACTTTTACACACTCCAGCTCCATCTTGGGCTGAGTGCAAAGAAAGAGGTGAAATCAATCAAAATGTTGCAGGCAATGGAGTTTAGATTTAGAACAAGTAGCCATTTTTGTGTTACCTTTACAGTAGACTCTTTATTCTTGTCTCTGATCTTGTGGGGGGGGACGCGATGCTGCTCTGCGGCCTTTGTTTTGGAGGTAGTCTTGTTGGTGTCGGGGCTCTGGGGCAGGGGAGACAAGGGAGACAGGGGAGATATTGGCCTCTTACTGTCCAAGTACTCCTCCAAGTACCTGCAAGTACACACAACCACACACTGCAGTGATGCAAACACATCATAGTATATGACTGAAAAGTAGGCTTGTTTGTGCATGCGGTATAATTGTAAGTGCATTTATAAGACAAAAGGGTTGCGTTTCTCACCCGTTGTGTGTAGTCTCAGTTACAAAGTTCTCAGCTATGAGAGATGACGACTCTGTGTTGCTCGTGAGGTCATTTGTGTCAAGAATACTCCGCTTGCTCTCTCTGTGGGACACACCATTCTCCAACTGGTCACACACAAACACACGCATGCATGCTTTGAAAACATGGCTATACTAAGAAACCTTGTTGAGATGCACATCCCACTCAACAGAAGAGATAGATGTAGATAAATACTTGTTGTCTACCTTGCGTTTCCTTTTGCCATCTTTTGTCAATGTCTCAGGGACATACAGGTGTTTCATAGCCTCTTTTGGCTTGTCCTTGGTTGATTGGGAGGAGGAGGTAGAGGAGGGTTTTTTAACTATGGAATTAACAGTGCTGTCCGGTACCCTCTTGAGAAGACAGAGGTCTATGTGCACCACCAGATTTCTCAGCCCCCGCTGGGAGGAGGGTGCAGCCTTGTCGCTTCGCCCAAACGGGACCAGGGTGTAGCGTTTTTGCGTCCCCTCCCTTTGCTGTCCCTCACTTGGATTACCCGAGCTGGTTCCTCTGGGCTGCGCTACCTTCGGCCTGTTGGCGTCAGGTCTGCCTGGGCCTTGTTGCCCTTTCTTGATGAGTCTCTTGTGAGAGGTGGAGTCTGCTGGAACTTTGGCGACTGGAGCCTGATATTCAGATTCTGAATCTGAAGAGGAAGAGTTAGATGACAAGGAGGACGGCCTATGATGAGTTGGGGAACGTGAAGAGGGAGGCGATGATGGGTCTGGCTGTAGCTCTTTCTCCTGCTCCTCACTTCTTCCTCCCTTCTTTGTCCTCCCCTGATGGTGTGAGTTGTCTTGAGGCCGGTGTCGCTCGGTGTTGGTGGGCACTCTCTGTTTGGACTGAACTGTTTGCCATTCGTGTCGGTGTTGCTGCTCCTTCTTCCTCCTGTTTTCCTTTCTTGCTGCCTCCTCACTCCTCTTCTGCTGTTTTATCACTTCCTCCTCCTCCTCCTCCTCCTCTTCTTCGGCCGAACTTTGGATCCAGGGACGTCTCAGTAGCTGCTCCTCCGCCAGCCTCTTGTCTTCCTTTCTTTCTGGTTTCCCTTGCTGTTTTTCCTTGTGTCTTTCGTCCTTTCTCTCGTGTTTTCTTCCCTCTGTTTGGGTCAAATGATTTCTTCTGTGTTCCACTTCCTGTTCCTTAGCTTGAGGTTTCTTTTGTGATGAATTTGCGTGATTGACATGCACAGGGTTTGGGCCCTTAGGCTCCCAAGGCCTATGTTTAAGGCTAGCGCTGGACCTGGGGTTCGACCCAGTACCAGAATGACTTGTAGCTTTAGAGGTAGATTGGGAATGAGAACTGTGACCAGCGTTGGTTTCACGACTAGTGGGAACTAATTGCTTTACTCTTGTCGGGCTATGTTGTGCGCTAGGCTCAAAAGGAGGCCAGGGCTTGTGGTTGTATCTGCTGCCCTGGATTTGCTCCAAATTTGATATGTTTTTACATTTGGGAGCCTCTGCAAGCTGTTTAGAGCTTGAATAAATATTCGGCTTGGGTCTAGGTTTGTGGCTTTGATTGTTACTAGAGGGTAAAACCGCAGAAGCCTTCGACTTGCTTTGACCTTGGTCTTGGTCCTGTGTTTGTCGGGTCTTGTTTCTGTGCTGATGAAATGGCTCAAGATGAGTGTTAGTTGTGGGCTTGCTCTTTGTACTGGAGTTAGGCAATGGCGCTTCCCATGGCTTAATTTTTGTCCTGTGTGGATTGGTTGTTAGACTAGGTTGTGTTTGGTTCTGACGCTGAACCTCTGGGTAGTGACAAACCCTTGTAGGTGCGGGTAGACTGGGACTTGGGCTTCTAGGAGGATGTCTAGGTATAGGGCTCGGGCTGGGGCTAGGGCTGTCTCTCGGACTCCCACACGGACTAGGGCAAACACTTGGAACTGGACTGTGGATCGGACTGTGCCTTGGACAAGGGCTGGGGCTTGGGCAGGTACTCTGGAATGGGCTGGGGCTCGGGCAGTAGCTGTAACCAGGGCTTGGTAGGGAGCTGTTGTTGGGGCTGTAATTGAACTGGGGGCTGGGAATAGGGCTTTGGCTAGGGCTGTATTCCTGATTGCTGTCCCACGACCTGGCTGGTGATGGGGCTCGCTGGGTGTGGGGAGAGAGCGGGCGTCCTGGAATGCTCTGGGAGGGATCTTGTTCACTGCTGGCAGATTTTTTCCGGGACTTCTTCAGCCATTTATCTAACTGCCACTGGGCCGCAGGGAGGTGACCAGTCTTATGAAAACACAGAAAAAGGGAGAGATGATAAATATGAATTGTAGAACAGATATATTCAAAATGAATCTTTGCTGATCGTAAGGCTTTCCACATACACATGTAGTAGAGTTAAACAAGTTTTTTGTTTTTTTTTAAACACTTGACAAAGAAAATTCCATTATATAGATCGTAGTGGATTACTGGTGATGTTAGCACTAATTTCCCATTTGCAACTGATTCAAAAGCAGTAATTTGACGTAATATACTGTTTTTACAGTTCAGTCTCTCGAAGAGAAAAAGACGATTCACTCTGTCTCTTTCAAAGTTCTGTTAATGCAAATCAACCTATTTAAATTCACATGAACCTGATCTGAATATATCTTGAAACGAAAAAATATGAGGCAAATCTATGCGCTAGAATTATGAAAACTGAAAATGTATTTAAAAAAAATACTTATTCATTTGTATTTAAAAAGGCTAAGATATCATCCTTTCTGCACTGCTAGATTTAAGAAAAACAGGGTTTAGCACAATATTTCAAATTACTTGATAAAAAGGACATCAATTTTTCAGGGAACATTTGACGGTCGGAAAATCGTATTTAGTAAAATACCGCCGACTTAAATATTGCTCAAGTAAAATACAAGTGATCAAAACTGCAGTACAGTAGGACAGTAGTCAATAGGACAAGTCTCTTCTTGTACTATTTCAGGGATAATTAGGTACAAACAGAGAATGTAGGATCACTTCATGTGACATTAAGCCAAGTTGACGAATGATTCACAACCTACCTCAAACAATTGTGCATATAGTACAACATCTGCACATTCTAATAGAACCATCTAGAATACACTAGACCGACTGCACATAACAAACCCCTCACAAGCTCAGCTGTTATGAAAGTCCTTTAAACTCCAAATGACATGTTTGGATTACGACACAAAAACTAAATTCCAACTGACATTCTAACCTCCTTTTAGCAGTCTACGTGCTACATGGTCTCACAGTCAAAGAGGACTCACACTCTCTGCTTACAGTAGCTCAACCCCCATCCAATTATGCCAAATTACTCACTTAATGTTTACTTAACATCTGGCTTGCTAACTGTAAGAATCAGAACAAAGAACAAGTTTTTACTCCTAAAAAACAAAACAAAGAAAAAACAAGGTGGGTACTCACGGCTTGAGAGCAAACTTCTTTCCCTCTTACGTGTTCTCTTTTTCTGTCTTAGCTGACCAGGAACTAAATTAAACCTCTACTCCTCAAGTCAAACACTGCCCCCCCCCCCCTCCCTCCCCGCCTACCCTCATCCCTCGCCCTCTTTCCAGAGAAGACACTGCATCTCTTGTACCGTCTCGACTGCCCTCCCTCCTTCTTTTTCTGTCCCTCCCTTTTTCTCTCACTACCTGGAACTCTGGATTTGCTGCTTCCACAACTCCAACCCCCATCTTTTCCTTGGGAGACACTCAAACACTCTACGTTAAATGAAAAACACATGGTGTACACCCCCCACAAACACATGCACTCCCCTCCCTTCCTCTGGCTATAGGGGCCCAATGTAGCGCATGTTCAGTAATACAGTCTGCTGTGTCGTACAGGGCCTTCCATTCATAAAAAGAGGAGCAGGTTTCCCCTTCATTACACATATAGCACGAGTCTCAAACCATCCCCCACAATGCCCCACACCTCCAAAACCCCATCATACCTACCAAGCTCACCTCCGCACTACTGTTTTGAAAACGAAAGTAACTCTAGTTGTAGGTGTCAACATTAACTCTAGCCTTGATGACTTCCACCTCCTGAGGGCTTTCTGTTCACCAAGGCATTAATTCCCTAAGCTACCTCGGTCCCTTGACCCCCAATCCTCCTCCTGTCCAACTCACAATGCATTGCTCATTCCTCTGTCCTTCCCCACACCTGCCAGTAACTGCCTCGAGGCCACCACTCGCTGTAGAGAATTCACCCAAAGGCACACAAACGGAGGAGATGAGAGGCAGTGGGGCAGAGAAAGACAGGCAGAAGAGGGGGCTTGTGGCCACAGCGTTTGGTACCTGCTTGTCGTTGCAGGGCGGCTGCCGGCTGGCAGGCGACGCAGGATCTGGGTGAACTTCTGGACTGCGGCTGGGGCTCCGGGAATGAAGGCTGCTGCTGCCCGACTCGGCAGAGGAGTCTGAGCCTGAAGTGTCCGAGCTGGAATGTCTCACCCGCCTGCCATGTGTGTGCGCTCGCTGTGCTGACAGGCTGTCAGTCAACACACACGCAAACATCAGAGAGGTCAGTGGAGGTACACAGCTGAGAGGAGCGTACATACACAGGCAGACATACTTTTGTTATCCCCACAGTTTGACTTATATTTACAGATGAACACTCGTGAAAAAAAAAACATCGAAACAATGACATATTTTGTGAGCGAGTACCTGTGTCTGTCCCAGGAAGCTGACTCATGAATGGCCTTTGGGAACAAAAAACAAAAAATATATCATCCCCGGCAGGCGTAGCAAAGACAACACCTCGCTACTTTTGATATATCACCTCCCCCTGAATGACTGTCTTCACATACTTAGCGTATGGGTGTGTGAGCACACCATTAAACACTACCAGAAAAACAGGCACCCGGCAGCAGGAGCTGCCAAACACTCCACTAATAGTTGGTGTTTTGCTTTCCCTTGCACATTCTCTTCCTCGGTGCTCTCACGCTCTCTCGGCCTGCCTCCTTAATCATGCTCAGGTCAAAACTACTCATTAAGAAATACTCAACAATATGGGAAGATGAGTGCTACCTACCCTATGAGTGTCATCTTCGTCACTGCTCAGCTTCAGGTCATCAGCAAGCATGCTGTAAACAAACCAACAGTCAAAACAATGAGTACAAATCCTAAATTTTTCCTAATGATATCAACAAAGAAACTGTATTTAATGTGGTTGAACACATCAGGTTTTCCTAAGAATGTTCGTTTTCATCCAAATTAAACACACTAATATGTTTCTTTAGGTTTCTGAAAATACAGTAAAGTCAAAGATGAAAACATTTATACGTCACTGTGAAGATATGGTAGATGGTTTATGAAGGCATTGGATTAAATTTGCAAGCCAGTTATATTTACAAAACAGATATAATTCAGTTTTAAAAACCAAAATTTGTGTATTTGGTTTGAAGATGACAAAACAAATAACCTATAGCGATTAACACTGCCAATAAATTTGAAATCACTTTATTCAAAAACTCAGTACTTTGGTAATATACGTAATTAAACACATCGCAGTTAGATTGCAAAGAAGTGCTATAATGTGTGAAAAAGAATGAGCTTTTCTGAATATTATTGAAAACTGCTGTTACATAACTATGGTGGTGGGATAATGTGGGACGTGCAGTTGGCTTACACCACTCAACATGTGTTTCCCATTAAAACGAGGATGTAAAAAGTTAACAAACGGGAGCACATCGGTCTCCACTGACAGCTTTCAGGAATGTTAGGTGACCTTTGACCTGACCCATGTTATATAGCCTGAAACAGTGCAAGCCGACTGACCCTGCATGTCTACTTCCACTCACTCGCGCTCTCTATCACTTTTCCTTGTGGCTGTTTAGACGATGAGGGTTATAAATATGTTTTACAGAACTTGCTGAGAAGAACACTAATTACGTGTGTGATGTATTTTATCACTTGTGTGTGTGCTGCAGCAGCGGTTCAGGTTGGATGACCTTCGGTGGATCATGTTTCTTCTTGCCCCACTTACGATTTGTGAGGTGCCACGTGGGGGTGACGGGTCATTCGCAGCGGAACGTCCCCCCGACCTGACAGAGACCGAGATATATTCAAAACCAGATGACGAACCGTATATTAACATACATTGCATATATAAAATATGGCAAGTTAATCATCAGAGAATACATACTTTGTCTTTGCTGTGTAGTCGGCTGTTTTGCATCCTTGGAAAAGTAGGACAGAAAACATTGTTAACAGTTTTAAAGCATTAAACTCGTTATTATTATTATTATTATTATCATTATATTTTACACATTCTTCTTCCTTGTCAAAATGTGGCATCGACATTACCCACAATGCAAGTAAATTAGTTTGCTGCGCAGATTTGGATGTGCTATATAGGAAGTGGCTAACAGCCTCAATCTTCTAGGAGTAACATTTAACTTCAATACGTCAGACTTTCCACTGAAGTAACAAAAAGTTTTTTCACGTGTGTAACAGCACTCTGAAACAGCTCTAAGCCGACTATATATAACTGAGTAAAGTTCCCCTTTAATTATCAAAGATAGACCAAACACACACATACCTTAGAGTTGTAGAGGATTCGCTGGGCCTGGTCACCCCCTAAGGCTTGCTGGGACGGCCAGGACTGAGTCATGTCCTGTACAACAGAAATGAGGGGTCAAAGGTGAATGTTGAGATGCCAATGTGATCAATGAATCCTACAAAATTACAGTTATTCTAAATCTGTCATCAGAACTTTCTTTAGTTCCCTTTCATTTAGGAGTTCTCCCATTTCCATGTGTACGGTGCAGAGTCATGTTTGACAGCTGACTCTCATTATCAGCACTGTTCCTCCCCACCAGGGGGAGTAGGTCGGGCTGGGATTATGGGTTATCTGCAGTCTCTGATGTCGTATGAGAGAAGTGAATTACATGCTTGAAGTGGCTGTGATCAGTCAGTTTGTAGTAAATCAAAAACACCAGCACATCAGAGCTGCTAATATACGGCTAAATAAACAGGTGACAGCAACAGCTTCTCATTTAATTTTATATGTGAACAAACCTCGCTTTGTGGGCTGAAAGTGTGTGTGAATAAACTTAAAAACAGACATGATCTCGCATTTTCCAGGAAGACAGATCAAGGTATTACTGTGCTATACAGGTAGAGAGTTATTCAAAGTCGTCTTTCTTAAAGGTGTGCAACCAGAAAACAAGAAAGCTCATCACAGCATTTGTTGCTTTTAGGGCAGCCATGGGGAGATGAGCATAAAAGACGCCAGGTGGCTCAAGCTGCAACAAGTAATCATCAGTTTCCAATGCAAAAGGTCCAATCACCAACTGCTGAACACTGTTAGATTGAACTGTTTGGCAGTGGCACCATCTGCATTATATTTCACAGAGTGCACAACAAACGCCCACCTTCCTTTCGAAAGGTTCACTTTAATGTGTAGGTTTACTAGCAAACGCGCACCGTGGCTTTACTGTCGCCGATGCACCTAGAGTAAAAGCAATCAGCGTCTTATTCAAGATTTTGGGACATTTCTTTTAATGTGTAGGGCAGTCCAGATCTCTATTATCTGTTGTACCTTCACACAACCTATAGCTTGTATTAGATATACTACCTTCACACCTTCTGCAGATTCTGGTTTTGAGTCCCAGTCTATTTTATGCAGATTATCTCATTTTGTTCATTTAAATCTTCCATAGAAACGTCTTTTTATTTAATTTGGTTGCTTTATTCCCAAAAGTACAAGGGAGGAAGGCATGCTGGGAAATGTGAAGCAAGAGTTCAAAATAAATATATGCACCGGGGTCGACCACAATTATGCTACTCTGCATCACATACTAACCTAGCGAGTGAGAGAAACTGATTCTTACGCTTTTGCAATAATGTCACCACATAACTTCACCAGAATGCAATTTGCATCATACCGTTAGTGAGTGGATGCAGCCAAAAAAAATCCTTTAAAAAAAGTATTAATAATTTTTTGCAGTGTAGTAATATATATATATATATAATTTTTTTTTTTTTAAGTTTTCCAACATAAAGTTATTGTACCTTGTCATTACATTGGGTTGTATTGTTCCTATACTGTGTGCAACAGCAATACAATCATTTTTAATTTAATTAATTTAATATCTTTAATCATGTCAAACATTATTTTTTCCAATATACTAACAAATCTGTCTCTGCCTGCCATCTTCCACTCAGTATGATTGAAGACTGTGTTTTTTGTTTCAGAATAATATATATGCAGATGAATTGCAATTCCAAAGTAAATAGGATATTGTTAGCTGGGCTGAGGTGTGTGTTCTCTGAGCGGTTTCTAGTTATGACAGTATTTACTAAAACATGAAAAACGAAGATTTACAGGTAATTATCCCACATAATATGATGGTTTATTAGTGTTCACAGCTGCGGGCCCGTGATGGTGTCTGTGCATGTGTGGATGCTCGCTCTGAGGTAAAATATAGTCTGTGATGAATACACAGTATTATAAACCTGGACAATGATGAGAATGTGCCTTGTTTCTTATTTGTTTTCTCTCTCTGCACTGCTCGAGAGGAAACCAGCCAGACGCAGAAGGCACTGCATCCACAGTACACTGTTTTAGCTCGCGCTCTGATAATAATCTCTTCTGATTAAATTGCCTGCAGTCACACCCAGACAAACCAGACCTCGCGGATGTTGAAGAAAAATGGCCTGATTTTGTACCATTCATTTACCATTTTAGCTCTGAATCTTCAGCTTTGTCATGATGTGGAAGCAGAGGGTTTCTGTCTGTAATGTATATGCGTGTAACAACTATTGAGTAAAGAAGAAGGGCACAAGGTTGCTTGACTGCTGAAACAGTGAGCAAGCTTTGGAAAAGGTCAGGTTTTATCAGCTCCGATGGCTGAGGATTTGAGTGTGTGTGTGTGTGTGTGTGTGTGTGTGTGTGTGTGTGTGTGTGTGTGTGTGTGTGTGTGTGTGTGTGTGTGTGTGTGTGTGTATGTGTGTGTGTGTGTATTGGAGGGCTGGTGAACTGAGTACAGATCAGGGTGCGTGGGAACAGGAAGTGCTGAGGTTTTAAAGAAATTACTCATCATTTTGGGAACTTTTTTGTTTGTTTTACATTCTCTCTTAGTGTCAGGTAAGAACATTGTTACCACTCTCATTTTTGTCTGTTTGATATAAGATTGCAGCCAGTATCCGGTTAGCTTAGCTTGGCATAAAAACAAGGGGAAATGGATAGCCTGCCTCTGTCTTAAATCACAAAACCCACATAAAAAGGGGTATTTTATGGTGGGCTAACAGTAAGTGCTGAACATGCCGAACCACATTGCATTTTTTACACTTAGGTTTTCATACAGATTTAAGAAACAAGATATAATGCATCAACCTGTTAGGGTCAAAATTACTGCTGTTTTGTAACAACCCTCTGCCGTCTCAGATTTGCACCTGAAGGCTCCAATAGCCGCATGGTTAGGTCTGGAAAAAGATCCTAGTTTGGGTTAAGGTAAGTAGTTTAAAGTAAGTCATGTTGCAGACATCACATAATTTACTTTAAGTACTTTACATAAGTTAACTACATTACGTTATGTATGTAACTTATTTATGATACTTAGTATAGAAGTCCAGGTGAACTTTTTCTTTCTCACAGACTTGAACACCAGTCTCCCCGATGAGACTCCGCCACCCCACCTCTTCCCTGAACAGACTTTACCACTCTTTCTACTCTGCCACATTACCTTCTTCGACAACACCAAAGAGCACCTTTGGCGTATCGTAACGCTTTGACAAAACCAGTGTTTGACCCCCTGGGAATCAGAAGGAGCTGAATGTACTTCTTAATAAGATTATTAGAAGCACATGGAGGCAGATTTTGTCATGTATTTCACAAAATGTCAATTTCCTTCTTGAACTCTTACCAGGACTCGGCATTAAGGGCATTTCATTCATTCGTTGACATTCGTGCATAAAATTACACATTTCTATGAACTTGGCAGGTGACTCTTTTCTCTTAATCTTCTCCTCCTCCTTCCTCTTCCCACCCTCCACAGTAAGCCCCGGAGGCCAAGTGTTTCCTCTCTCTGCTCATCCTTTCACTTCATTATCTCCCCTTCCTCAGTCACCAAGGACACAGCAGCAGCCCTCAACGCTTTCCTCCTCCAACAACAACAAGGTCTCCCAGGTGGAGCATTATGTGTTGCTATCTTCCTCCCACCCTTTCCCACCCCAAACTCTCTTCTTCTCCTTTGCTCCTGCTCTTCGTCCCAGACGAGAGACAGAACAGAGAATAGAAATATGAACCTGCCACTAAAAACATGCTAAGAAATCTGTGAGGTTGGAGCCTAAATAGATTAATTGACTCATCAGGCGATTTGCTGCAAATTAATCTGCAACTATTTTGTTCATCTGTCAATAGTTCAACTTGTAAAATTGTTTGGAGCGGTATGTGTAGGATAATTTGATGGCATGTGATCGAAGCATCTCAATAATAAGATTTGCTGCCTTTCTGTATTTTCTATTATTTCAGAAGGAATATTTTTGAGTTTTTGGGTTGTTGATCAGACAAAATATGACAGCTGAAGGTGCCCCCTTATTGTATTCTGTGGAAAAAGTGAAGAGGATATCTTTCAGTGTATTTTGATATGTCATGTAGATGTGTTCTGTGACTAATCAACAAAATGAATGTGTAGATGAGCTGATAACCATCAGGTACTGCCCTCCTTGTGAGCTGCTGCTGGCGTCTCCTCCTCCAAGAAATCATGTTCCGTAATCAGTCTACTGAGTCTACAGTCCCAAATGACTACAACTCTGCAAAAATAAAACCAACCGCAGCTTCTTTAGAGGAGCAGTGTGCAGGATTTAGTGGCATCTAGCAGTTAGATTTCGAGTGCTACTAAATACCCCTCCACATCCAAGCGTGTGAGGGAACCTACAGGGGGAAGTGAAACTCCCGAAAAACTTGACAAGTCTTATCTACAGCCAGTGTTTGGTTTGTCCCTGATGGACTACTGTAGAAACATAGGGGCGCTAATGGAAAAGGACGCACTCCCGAGATAAGAGTTTAAGATGATGTTTCAGGTGGTTACACATTATATTCAATCTCTGCCAATAGATGCCCCTAAATCCTGTTTAAAATACAAAAACACTCTGGTTACACAAAAAAGTTACAGTCAAGCTCAAGCAATTACTTACCTCAAAAAGTTCTTTGGCACAGGTGTTGTGTTGGCTTCTCGTTACCTAAATGAGGCGAACACCACAGGAAGTTGAGACTAACAGCTAATCAGAGGGAGTTTTGTTATACTTTGCAATGACAGATGTAAGTTTAGTTATTGACAAGCACATGAAGGAGGATCTATGGTTGACAAAGCGCACGAAACCATATTTAAAGCATCTTAGTTTCAGTAAAACGCAGAAGATGAATTGAGCGCTCACATATACGCGCTGATTAGCAACGATAGCAGTGCACAGACAGCGAGTACATCAACTAATTAATTTCTTTCACCGGCTGTTGCTCACAATGTAAATGTTCTTTTTTCAGTCTGCATCACTGAGACATGCTAAAAAACAAAAAAAGGACCTCTCTTCTCCTTCCCGCCTTTTTTGCTGGTACATTCGCAGCTCAGCACCTTACTGTAATCCATCCAGTCTCACACACCCACAGTCATTGTGAGAGTCGAGAGGACTTTGAAGCTCGTTGATGACTCATATTTTAGAAATTACAGCTGCAGATGATCAGCCGGATACTAATTCTGTTGCAAGTAACTTTCTGTTTCCATCCATGTCAGGCACCCCCTCTCCCTCTCTTACTCCCTCCCCCACATTTCTACTTTTTTTTTTAAACAGTTCAGCTCACAATTTACATTCATGTCATTGGTAGGAAAACCGAGATCCATTTGTTCAAGCGTTAAGATAAAGGACAACTTTGCATTACTTGCACTTCCCCATCTGTGTAACAGTGTGTGCTTTCTACGTGGGAGTGAGTTTTATTGTTACTGTGTTAAATTGCTATTTATGTGTGAAAACAGATGATCCTGCTGCAACAATTGTTTCCCTGCATTTATAATGTTATCACGCTCGTTACATTAGCCTGGTTTGGGTTTTGGTTCACTTTTTAATCATTCTAAATTTACATATTTCAATGTAATACTGCCGTACATCTTGGCTGCGAATATTTCTTACTGTTTAACTTTTCCTTTACACATTATATTCCATTTCACGCCATCTGTGCAGCATGAGAATGCACAATAGAAAATCTGTTTTTACTGCAACATGCACGTATGTCTCTTCTTGCTTGCATGACTCACTATGGTCGGTGTCTGAGTGGCTAAAGTCTCAGTGAGTAGGAAATAGTGTGTGTGAAACTGTCTTGATTATTACAACCACAAGGCCGTTATGAGGCCGTGGGCACTAAATGAGAAACATAAACACAGACAGCCGGTATTTTAGCTCCTTGTGACCATGGTGCACAAAGTCTGGCCTGCTTCATCAGTTTACACTTACAGACCTATTAGTGTGAATATTATCATGTGTGATGTGTTTCACACGTTCATACCCACTCACAGGCCACAGCTCTGGTGCAATACTCAGGTGAGTGAACTCCTCCAGGGACCAAACAAACCACAACCCATCATAACACCTGCAACAAGCAACATGTACGCCAAATACACTGTGCCAACCACTTGTTACATTCTTAAAGTATCCGCAATTACTGAAGTTATCTTTCAATTTCAGGTGATTTTCAGCACTTCCATCTGTGCTGAGTACTATTACCAAATATCTATCTGAACACTTTTAATCTACAAATTTAATCTTTTATAAGGATAGATGTAACAGTACAGTTAGCCTATGGTATAAATCAATTCGAAATAATAAATTTTCTTTGTTTAATTGAAAGCAAAATTACTCCAAATAAATCCTAAAGCTATTTACAAATTAGTGACTTGAAACATGCAAGAATCTGGAGCAAGAATAATACACGTAAAAGTCAATAAATGTCTGCCTTTTAACCATCCAGAGCATATCAACACAAGCATTATCTCATAACTCAGTCTTCTTATAAACTACAATACACCCTCTTACCTGAGAATATGTGCATCGGAGCAGAAAGCGGACAATGGAAAGTTTCCCCTTGCCACCGAGGACAGTAGGCATGGTTCCTGGATGGTCAGTGCTCTCCTCCGGTATCCATACCAGTGAGGACTCGCGTTAGTGGCGGCGGTGCTTCCCCCGCCGTGACGCTGGCATCAGTCCGGCTCCTCGGTCGTGGATCCTCCGTGCAGCAGCAGCAGCAGCAGCAGACTCAGTCTGACTCTGAGGGAGACAGACGGCGATGTAGGCGGGTCGTTAACGTCAGAGATGACACACGCGCAGCTCACGCAGAGAGATCACGACTCACAGCGGCCCTGTGGATGTGAAGCACTGGTGCCGCCTGGAAATGCGTAATTAGGCCATTCGAGCCGCCCAATGTCGCTAAAAAAAAAACCCGCCGACGGCCGGGACACTCGGTGATGTCATAAATGTTATGACATCCAGTCTACCTCAGGGGCGTAGCTATAAGTATGGGACCCCTAAACCTGCATTAATTGATATTTTTGGGTGGCATTGTACGGGTAATTGTGTTTTTGTTGACAAGTTAACACAGTTTGCAATTTACCCATTAAGAAAAAAATAACCAAGCAATATTTCTATGCATTAAAGGGGAAATATGTAAGAGTAAAGTCCCTTCTTGAAATACCACTTGGTAAGTGTGGAGGCGGTTGTGAGTCACTGTAGCATGAAGTCTGCCCTCAGTCTGACTCTTGGCAGTTTGGTATAATTTTGCATAGTCCTTCCCTGCTGTTAGTAGTAGGTTGTTGTTAGTAGTAGGTTGTTGTTTTTGTTCAATTTAATCTTTGTAAAATTAGAGTGTATGAACTTTTGCTGCATTCAAATGGGACTTTGGAACTAAAATTTTTCTTTAGACCAGTTGACGAGTTGTGACGTGTTTGCGGAAATAGCAGAGGCCATGGATGTGTATTTTTTTGTTGGATATTAAGCTACTACATTTTAATTTTAGTCATGTGGACTTTGTCTTCATAACTTTTATAATAGCCTCAGTCTGAGGGTAATGTTGATCTTCCCAACGCCCTCATCTTTTCCTTTTGTGCCTTTCCATTTCCTGCATTCCGTTAGCTTGCTAAATTGTTCCCCTCTGTGGCTTCTAGACACCATTCATGTTGTTTTTACGACTTAACCGCTTGAACGTCAAGCATACGGTGCACACGACTTTTCATGTTGTAACCACGAGCTCACGAGTTCCATTTGAACACAGCAATGTATTAACATTTGGACGTTTTGCGGTATGATTTGCATTTTCTATAGTGAAGACTCCATTTTAAATTGTCCCCAAGGTCAGCAGGCCACGCCTGGTTGGTTTGTTTGTTACATGAAATTGCTTCAGTTTGGTAGATAGCTCAGTGACCTGGTAACTGAGATAGTTGCATACAGCTGGTCGCCTCTCGTGATGCGGGTAACACAGGCCTCAACTTTCCACTGCACTGGCTTCCAAAAGTATCAATCTTTCAATCAGACTTGAGGTTAGCACAGTTAAACTTGTTTTATTTAAGCAGATGAATGTCAAAACAATTTTTTTTTTTACTTTCAAACAAAGTTTTCAAACCTTTTTGAGAAATGGCAAATGGTGTTTTTGGCCATCCTGTAAATTCCATAATCATTTGTTTCAGTCGTCATCAACTCCTCTTTCACTACTAAATGCTTCTTTGTGTTCATCAGCTAACTTTTGTTTAGTGTTGGGCAGATCAGGTGCCAGGTGTTTTTAGAGCTTTTTGCTAAAAACAACTGCCTGCAGTTAAACAGAATTCAGTATTTCTTGAGATGTATGGAAAGTAACTGCATCTTTGGATACTTATCACTTTTTACTATGTTAAGGGTGACTGTCTAAAATGTACACTATATATCAGTATTTAGCCTGAAAGTCAGCTGCACTTTTTTTCAGCCAGTAAATGATCAACAAATCAAAATATATGTTATTGTTTTTGTTTTTTTTTACACTTTTCAGATGTCATTCTCTCAATGCGACTGGAACTCACATGGACTTACGAGACACCACTTGCCTACAGAGCCAAAAGGAAAATAGGAAAACATATATGTCTGTACGGAACATACTGTATCAAATACAAATGTGACAAAGTAAACAAACAGCACTTTCATACTGTATGTACAAAAACTGAGCCAAGTGAAAGACATTCATTGTTACAAATAAATCTCAGGTTCACAAAGGGACTTCTGTTCACATATGTGTTATGCTGGATTTCCCAATCGAGCTTTGCAGTCTTGCAGATCGGCCAGTGAGGTCCAGAGCCCAGCAGGGGGGAGGTACACGAAAACCCCATTAAAAATGGCTTAATTGAACAGGTGATTATTTTTTATTAGTCACCTACATTATATACGCAGTTCTAGCTGAAGCATGTTGTGAGTAAAATTAGATTTGTTGTTTCTCGAGGCTCCATCTCCTCTACAGAAAATGTATGTTTGACCATCTCTCTTTCCGACATCTTGGCATTGCCTGCTTGTCTCATCCATCCATTATTCCCTTAATGCATTCTGGCCTGTGAAGTGGCTCTGGGCTGCATGGACTTTGCTTTGTCATAATAAAATATGATCTGTCTCTCTGGCTCAGATAGCTCTGAGGTGGGGAGGTTGGAGTGGGGGGGGGGAGGGGGAACTGAGAGCTGAGAGAGGAAGGAGAGATGGACACAAGAAGATTGATTTTTAGAGCATGACTGCATTGATTCAAGGGGCCATAGGTGACACCACGATCCTTCAAACCACCCATTCCCTTGTATAAGAGCAGTGTCGTCTTTATAAAGACAGAGAATGGGAAGCATTTTAATTGATTAAATCTGGAGTTTGGGTTTGGGCTGTACACTCGAGAGACCACAGTGTCCCTTATTGTTTATGGTACCTGTCAAAAGACTGAACCAAGGGGCAGACACAAGTAACTGTCTGATACTGTGACACTCATAAGTTTTGCTTGTTTAAGAGACTACACATGGAAACACATTTTTCTCTCTTTCTCTGAATCTTTCAGGTTTCATTTGCATGCTCACAAAGCTCGGAAGTAAAGAGAATGAAAGTACCGCATTTTCCTAAAGGAGCAGAGTCTAAATTGTTGGGATGAACTGGGAATGGAGGGATGTGAAATGCCTAGGGCCAGTCTCCACAGCCTCACAGTAGCACCCATGGTTACAGACCCATGGCGACAGGACGTCAAAGGCACAAGGGCATCCCTCGACGCTGCCTGTTTAGAACAGTTCACACAAACAAAAGCACAAACACAGTTCACAATCCCAGATAAATGAGGTATCATGCACAACGAAGATCAACCCAAAAATCTGATAGTTTTCCACTCTGCTCCAATTTTACAATTTAAAATGGAAGATAATGTATACTTTCAGCTGACTTTTGTATCTGTTGATATGGGTGTGCAAACCATTTTTGTGCTTTAGAGTTTATTAATGCTTCTTTATAGGTCTGTTTCGAGCCATGAATAAAAATAACTTCACAGTTGTCAGGTTTTTGGGAAATCATTCTGACTGGTTAAAAACATGTTGCTAAATTATTAATAGATCACGAATGGATTTTTCACTATCCAATTAGCCAACATGTTTGCAGTTATACATGTTGATACAGTTATTATTAATACAAGTTTTGTAAGAAATGTATTTAGGTCCAGATTTATAAACCATTATTTAGTGATTTATTTCAGTCTTTTTTAAAAAAGGGTTTGTAACAATTTCACCTGCACACCATTCAAATTTTGTTCAAATGGCAGCTACCCAAAAATAAAGATTCTATACACATTTTCAACATCATTTAGTTATTTAGCTCACTAACAAGCACCACCATGTGCTTATATGTCCCTAAAGGACATTTCTTTGTCCTATCGGTTAGTTTTTCCTGACTTTGTAACCAAATGACCCCACTACCTCAGATGGCCTGAATAGATTAAAAGCTTATCAATCATTCATATAAATCTGATAGGGGATTATAAATGGCTCTTAACCGGCTCCTTGTTTACTTGCAGTTTGCAAAATTATTGCAGTATATATCTGCAAGCCCCCTCATAACTCTGACAGCGTCCATATAACACTAGATTAGAAGATAAGAGCAGATCAGCGAATACAGTGAACAAAGGGCTCCACCTTGTGGCCAAAGTGAGAAGCGACGCTTTTCTCTGCTACAGTGCCAGTGTGACTGTGATAGTCTGTGCCATGGAAATGTTTTCCTGAGATAATATATTCTTCTTTAATAGCACCTTCATTACACACACACACACACACACACACACACACAACCCCCCCCCCTCAGTAGCATCTTCATATATTATTTTAAGATCTCAACATTTGATTGTTTCCAATATTTTGTCCACCCTACTTGATGTAAATAGCTTGTTTTTTTCCACCTCACAATCCAAAATTTAACATATTGAGTATTAAATCAAACAATCTAATGATTAATCAAATATTAACAGCTGTGTGGAATTAATTCACCTGATTAAGTAATTGTCAATGATGCAATTGGCATGTTTTAATGGTCAGATATTCCTTCAAGTGCATCCATTTTCTGCAGAATGTGCAGATATGGGTCAACTTGTGACCGTCATCTTGAAGTTTACACATTTGTATTAAACGTAAGCATTTCAAGCAAGTAGTGATTGTTTCAGTTTGACCATTTATGAACCTGCACAAGTCAAAAACAACATGCAAAATCTCACAGTTATATAGCAGAAATCTTTCTTTATTCCTATATTTACCTTGTGGCCCCCCTTCATGTAATCCTGGCCCCCAGGTTGAGAACCAGTGCATTAGATTACAGTTGTTTAGGGGAGATGAGAGATTAGATATAAAATCTTGAATGTAAAACACAGCAAAATTCCCTCCCTGCATGAAATATATATAATGTGTTACCTTCCTAGATAGAGATCGGTGAGAAGACCTGTGTTTTCTGCTGCTTCCCCTTTTGCATTGAGGCCTGTCGAAAAAAAAACCAAACCGCTTCTTACAGCAGCTAACAACAAACAGCCAGCGGCGTGGTTATAATAAACGGATAAAAGAGCAGGATATGCAAAGCCACGCAGTGAAAGCCTTTTCATGACAAGCTGGAGTGCCCTAACAACTGGTTGGAATGGCTTGTCCCTCTGCTGTGATGTCATCCAATAGATGAGTGGCTGGCGGCTGCGATGCGCATGTATGCAGTCCACTGCCTCAACGCATCACAGCGAACCGCACTTGACAGCTTTCCAGGTTAGAGGGGGGGGGGGGGGAACAGACCATTCAAGGGAGGAAACCAGACCTTCTGAATCTCCACCAGCCAGCCGTCATCCGCATCCACCCGAGGTAGAGGGTTTCCCGCAGCTCCTCTCTCCCTCTCTCACCTCGTGCATCATATTTGTGGATTAATCATGTTTCTGTTCTAACGCACAGATGACAGCGTGACCAGGGCGGTAAGCTGTTCAGATACCAAAACAGCCGCTTTGTTGAATCGGATCTGCTGTGACTGGACATGAATTCGGCGGAACAGACGGTTACGTGGTTGATTACGCTCGGGGTGCTGGAGTCACCGAAGAAGACCATCTCGGATCCTGAAGCCTTTCTGCAGACCTCCCTGAAAGATGGTGTGGTCTTGTGCAGACTGCTGGAGCGGCTCAGCCCCGGGTCCACGGAAAAAGTAAGGGCAATGAATACACCCCCAGCTCTCCTCCTCTGCATAACCAACCGACCGCCCGCCCCGTCGGCGTGTCTGCGCGCTGCCCAGATCCGTGAAACCGACGCAGTTTGTTGTCTGGCCTCTCTTTCTGCCCACTGATCCATGAGGCAATTTCTTTTGTAGGTCACAGCAGCCCGTGTTATTGTCTGCGATAACAGCACTATGGTTGCACATACGTTTGTCAGCGTGTAAAAAAAAAAAAAAAAAAAGCCGTTGTTTCCATTGCGTACTGTTCTGCTCTGTAAAGCAGCACTACAGCAAAAGAAAAATCGATTGATCAAATGTATCAGGAGCTGTTAGATCCACTGGTGCTTTATGGTCTTTATAATGAAGGCCTCGATAAATATGCCTTGCTCTGAACCCTCTACAGACCTGCCTCATCGTTTGAATCCCCTGTTTTAAATTTCTCTTTAATCCAGGGCGATGAGGTTTATATGTCAATGTAATTCGATGCACACAGAGTGATCAGCCGGGGATGAGTGGCTATCTGTACACAGACCATAAGAGTGGGCCGCCATTGACTGCAAAGGCGCACAGACAGCGATAGACCCTCTCCCCTTTTAAAGAAACAGCGCAGTGTTTGTGTCTGTCAACGTATAGCGTCAGCCAGTTTGGACAGCTACCTGAAGGAGGCAATGTTTTCCTAAAAAGAGGATGTTCTGCTCGAGGCTACCTCCACCTCAAGTGTGAGGAGGCAGCCAGGTTCTTTCTAGTTACTCCCTCAAATTGAAAGCTATTTCTGTGACATATATCCCACCAATATATATTATTTTGCGCAAGTGAAGGGACCTGAGATTCGTTACAATAAACCCTCTTGAAAATACTTCAAATGGTCTATCCACAGCAAAACAACTGGGGACACAGTAGGTCCCTCATACTGATGGCTGTAATCCAGTGTGGCTAAACGAGCCAATACTGCTGATCTAAATACTGTTAAATCTGCTGCTGTCACGTTTCGGCCCATTTCATATGTTTTATTTCCAAATAACTGCTAAGAGGATTTCCCAAAATGGGTTGAATGACTCTGCCTTTCACCCTCAACATTATGTTCACTTGGCAACATAATAAACCATTGCAATTATAAAGCAATCACTACTTTAATATAGCAAGATGAATGACTTATGTGTATGAGCACCATATGAAAAGTTTTAATTCAAAATGAAGACGGTGAAGACAGGCCTCTGTAACAGGTAAGTTATTTCTTCGGAAAAATGACAGTAGAAGTCCCCAACAGATGTGAATAAAGCACTGTAAATAAATACAAAATGAGTTGGCAATAATTAAAAGGACATTGCCTGTCAAATGCTAGATTTCTTTGGCCAATGCAGATGTTTTATTTGAACTTTTAAAAAAAGTCTGATTCTGAAATATTCTCTAAGAGTCTTTGTTGGATTTTACATGAATGCATAACAAACTTTCATTTGGATTACTTTAATTAGGTTATTAAAGAATTAAGATACATTACCACGCAGAAAATACACTTGTCACTGCTCTCTGGTGGACCAATCCAGTGGAGATACTTTTTCACCTCGAACATACTGGCATATCCAGATAAATCTGTTACAAACTAACACATAAGTGGCATTTTTACCGAAACTCCTACTCTTAATATTTCACTTCTCCTATTTTTGTTTATATTTTCATCTTCCCTTGTTTTCTTACATAATAATGAGCACGGTGTCACTCTGTTTTGGCTTCATTCCTGTAGCTCCATTCAGGTCGAGCAGTTTCCGTGAGTCTGGTCTGTGCTGTGTATGCATGTGGTTCAGAAGATAGTGGGACATGTGGGCCACAGCTGCCAAAGCAGTCCGATCCTATACATGCTAGTGATGTTACCTTATAGACCAAAGATTAGAACAGGAGACAGTCCTTGCCTCCATCACTTGCATTGCTTCTGAACATTTGCTCCACAGTTTCCTCACTCTTCCAATATAACGTGAGCATGTACAGCCTCACTTTCACCTTTTCATCTTTATCCTAAGAAAAGCTTCTTTTTTTTTTATCAGTGACCTTGTGTTTTGATTGCCCTTGGTTGTATTAACCATTGAATATTACATGCACACGTATCTCTGCCCTGGATATGTTACTGTGCATAATGCCCTTGTTAACATCGTGTCTGTGGACAATGAGGAAAATCGGAGTATAACTGAAACGGATGAAAATGAGAAATGTGACGGCTGGAGGCTGTGGATGATATTGCGAGGAAAATTTGGTGGAATGTGAAGAAAAGTTGATTTTGCAAAGGGAAAATATATAAGAGAATGTTAGAAACATGGAAAAGATGTGGTCTAATACAGACCTGCAGTTACAGATAAATATATACTTAGATGCTCTTTGTCATGCATTTAAACATTTCACCTAATTGCAGTTATCTATTTGTCAATTGTAAGTAGTAAGAAGAAATATACTGAAATGCCACAGATATGCTTGAAAAATAGCGAGTCCATTTTACAGCATGGTTTGTCCACCAGAGAGCACTGACACGTTTACTTTTAACTTTAAAAACATCTTGATCAGTACATATGGACACAGTTTAAAGTCCCTCATTAAAAATGCTAGTTTATGTTATGTTTTAAGGTTAAAATAAATACTGACCAATTTATTGCCAATTTGTTGCCAGCTCATTAGAGAATTGTTAATAAAACCAATACAGTAATATTAGCTGTAGAATAAATTGTATTATGAAGTTTTCTAAAGAGTTAACTCTTGTCATAGCTTTGTGGTGCTGCTGTATTGCACTAGTGTTCCTAATATTTTGCCCATTGAGGAGGGAAAAGTTTTCTTCATCTTACTGTATTTTCTTAAATTTTTGTATCCATGTAGTTGAATAGAGTTGTTCTAAAAGCAATGGTGGAAAGTAACAAAGTACATTTTGTCAACTACATCAGTAATCTGCTGTGTACACACTGATGCTTCAATATTAATAATATTATGATGTCATATATATATATAAAACAATGTATCAGTCAGAGAGGCCAAACCAGTACTTTTACTTTAATACTTGAACTACATTTTGCTGCTAATATTTATGTATTTTTATGTAAGTAGGATTTTTATGCAGGACTTTTAGGCAAAGCAAGTTTATTTGTATAGCACATTTCAACAACAAGACAATTTAAAGTGCTTCACATAAAACCATTAAAAGCATCAAAACATAACGCAAAAGAAAAGAACATTTAGAAACACGTAAAGGGTATCTTTTTTAAAAAAAAATTATTATTGTATTGGTACGTTTACATGAACGCAGGATCCGATTCCTTCTTCCACTGTATATAAACCAGCGCACCTATAGGCTACACCCTCATCAGTGGGGATCCCTATTTGTCAACGTCATTTCCCTCGACCCAATCCTCCAGCCTCCTCCACTTCCCCGCTGCGGGGTTTGTGTTCAGCCTCCCGGAGTGTCAGGCCCAATGCTCACACACACTCTGTAGAATGCGCGTCGAACAAGGAGAAGATACGTGTTTAAAGACCGATAACCGCAGCGTGGAAAGCAAGACGCCTGCAGCGCGAAGTGCAACTTTGATCTCTAACCAGCGTTTCCGTCCTTCCAGATTTACCAAGAACCGAAGAACGACGGCGAGTGCCTGAGCAACATAAAGGAGTTTCTCAAGGGCTGCACATCGTTCCGCGTCGAAGTAAGTAAATATTTCGCTCTTATATTTATATACATATATATGTGTGTGTGTGTGTGTGTATATATATATATATGTGTGTGTATAAATATGTATATACATATATAAATAAATATATATATATATATATATATATATATATATATATATATATATATATATATATATATGCTGTTTATAGGAAACCCTTCTGCACCGAGAGCAGCTGCTTGTAGATATAGAGTTTGCATGTTTTAAGAGGAGACAATAGACAATGCGTTCATGGAGTGAACGGCCGGCCGGAGCTCCTGACAGAGAGGGAGGAGGAGTGAATGTGCAGCCGAGAACAATCACCCATCGCTCGCCCATGAGAGTCGAGCTTGACCGTCCAACGTGGGGAAACAAATGCAACATTTTGGCAACCTCAGTGGACACTGATTGACAAAATCCTTTTACAGTGGAGCCCATTCACGTTTCCCACTCCCACTTCGAGGCGCCTGGATCATGTTTACGCTTTCTAATTAATGCAAAGCTTTTGTCCTCGTGCTCATGCGTGGCTTTATTGTCACCAGCACCTCACACTAGCCATTGTGCATGCACTTTATTTGTCTGTCTTCTGCAGCTATGACCAGTATTAGCGCATGGTTATATAACTGGGTTTTATTCCAATATAGTTGTTGCAGTCTTATTATTATGAGGTGTGAAGTCTAAACATGTCCGGATTAAGCATCTCACCCATGCAGGCCTGTACAGAAAATGAAGTAGTTCTGGCTGATGAGAATACCACTGCAATCTTAAACAAATTGAGGGCAGAGTCTTTATGACCAGAGTTTATGGCTGTGCATTGGCCAGTGCATAGAGGGGTCATTGAACCAGCCTCCTCTGACAATGCAACTCAGTGTTCCTCAGCATACAGAGATTGCAGCCACTGAACGAGAGGTGGAGCTGGGATGACACAGAGCACTGTCACATTGAGTATGTGAAACATGTCATTTAGGAGTTACGGACATCTGAAAATGCCAGGGGAAGCACAAGACGTGCACCGTGATTAAACTGAAGTAGTTTTGACTGGCTGCAGGGACAGATTCTGGCAACAGGATTGAGCAATAATCTGCAGCTTTTCTGGTGACATGCAGTAAAGTCACCCATCTTATCTCCCGGAAGATGGACTCTACTCAGTGCTGTCACTATTCCAATAGTTTTTTTTTTTTTTACTCTATGTTTGGTCCTGGTGTGCAAGAGTATGATCAAATGATGTGACTTTTAGAGTGAACTGCACAGAGCAGGATTACAGTGATTTGGGACATGGCTGTCCCCCGGCTCACCATCTGTAGAGAAAAGATGGATGTCTTCCAGGGCCCAGAGCACTGCTGGCTCAGACCCCAGGTAGCTGTGGCGGCAGATTAAAGCAGTGGATGTGAAAGGCCGACAGAAAGACGCTGTGCTTTTGCAGTTCTGACATCTGGACTTTCAGCTGAGTGTTGACGTGCTAGATGTGATGTGTTCGTGTGTGTGCCGTTGAAATCGTTCATCAGGATTGATCACTTATGTCTTATTTTGATCCCTTGCTCAGTTGAGACGCTCCAGACCGTGTCTGACACTTGAGCAGCTGCTGGTACTGACCCTTAACCTTTAATGCCTTTGACCACAGGAAGTGATCAGTGGAGTTCCCATGACCCCTCTGGTCCCTCTGGAACAGTCACGTAATGTCACCCTGCATCTACCCCGAGATTAATTACACATCCATCTGTCTACACTAACGGTGGAAATCATGTGATCTCAAAAATTAAAACTGGAAAAGGCCAAGCCATTAGTCATTTAATCCAATAAATATCCAATAAAAAATTCACCAATCGCAATATTTATGTGTGAAAGATGAAGTCTTTAAATTACAGAAAATATATAAAACACACTGGTTCTAAATCATCTAACTAATGTGAACATCAGATATGCAGGAACCACACAATAGTTGCCGCTCTTGCTCCAGTTGCCTCCAGCAGTTTGCATTTGAATTGTAAAAAAATCGGACTTTCAGGTTTACATTCTCTCCAATGTTAGGGCACACAATTGCGTAAGATGAACTGTCTGTACAGATAATCTGTATTGCAGCCATCGCCACCAGAGCAAGACCAATAAATTTGACAGGCTGATATTTCTAAGCAGATATTAAAATTCATCTTCTGGCATTGATTAAGCTCCAAAAAAACAACAACTCATCTCTGTCATTATACCATATTTAGATTTTCTTTTTTTTTTCTCCAAGAAATAAAATCCTCTAATGACTAATCTTAGATGATCCACCTTTGCCTTAGCAGCACGTAGCCGAAGCCACTGTGAAGTGCATGCCAATAGCAGTAGCTCACTTTAATCAACCACAAAGTGTCCAGATAAGCCAAAGTTACAGTAAAAGAGCAATCCAAATGTTGTGCATCGTGTTTGCTGCCCTAAAAAAGGAAAAAAAAAAAACACCCGAAAAAAATGTAACATTCTGCAGAACTCTGGACAGTAAAAGGCTAGCCACCAAGCAAACAGACGCACACACCAGAGTGCGCAGCTCTTTTTGTGTCCCGGATGTCAATAATCTGTTAGTAGCTTTGACGCAGACACTATCAGGCTAAGATACAAACTCCATCCATCTATTATCTGTACACCTTCAGGGTATGAATAATGGATGGGTAAGAGAGACTGGGGCTGGAGCCCATTCCAGCTGAGTTTGGGCGAGGTTGGGGTACATCGCATCGCCGGTCCGTCACAGGAAGACAGACAACCGTTCACACCTACGGACAAATTAGAATCACCAATTGATCTAACATGCATGTCTTTGGACTATGGGAGGAAGCCCGGAGTACCCGGAGAAAAGAACCGTCCAGCTGTGATGCCACAGCGTTAAACCGCTGCACCACCATGCCGCTGTAAAACCCAAAATACTTTATGAAAAAATGTTTGTTCTCTCAGTCAGAATCATTACTGTTTTTTTTTTTGCATTGCTCTGAACGGGCGGCTCACTTCGTGTGTGCGTTTGTAAAAGCTGTATTTTAACAGCTCATTATTCCTGATTCCTGATCCGGTGCTTGAAAAAAAAAATATTTTGATAAGTTAATATCATAAACGTGCGCTGACTAGTCGACTTTTGAACTGATGGCTGTTAGTCTAACAGCCCTTTTTCTTAGGGATGTGATGTATGAAAGTCCGACTGTCTGAATCTGTGTTTTTGAGATTGTCTGGCAGTTTTAAAGCACAATTGCGCAGCTATGATGTTTTTTGCTTATGACCTGTCTTGTAGCATATAAAAAAAGATCAGATGGACATGTGAACAATGTTAAAACTCTCAGAATTAGAATCAGCTTTATTGGCCAAGTATACTAACACGTACAGGGAATTAGACTGCGTTTGTGCCTTGTTCTGTGTGTGCAAAAACAGACATATAAAACATAAACAGACATATAAAACATAAATAGACATATAAAACATGAATAGACATACAGCTAAGAAAGAAAGAAACAAATATATACGCAATGGTTTACTCTCCTCGGGCTGTAATCGTCTTGCTTGTCTCATGGGTTTTTTGTCTTCAGTGTGGTCTTCAGGAACTGAAGCACATGATCATGTAGAGGGAGGTCAGGTGACTAACTTGGCCAGTGAAGAATATTCCATTGTTTTGCCAGAAAACTGCTCGAATGCTTCGGCTGCATGTTTCGAACCATTGTCTTTTAATTTGTGGCATTTTTCTGGAACAAACAAGGTAAACGACGATGATACAAATGCTGTCCACTCAAAATTAATATGAAGACCCGTAAAACTGAACGAAAACACTCAATGTCCCTCATTGTTTTTGGTGAATCTCATACTTCTGATATGTGACCGTATCCCTTTAACTGTAGCATACATGGAGTAGTTTGTTGTTATCCCTCGTGCAGGTAAACACTAAGTTCCTGGTTCGTGACAGTGTGGGAGTAATTTATAGCACCCTGAGTCACACAGGGGTGTTGCACCACCGTAACAGCCTCCTCCGAGGCATCAGTACCTGACTGTGACGCTGAGGCCGAGCAGACAAGTCGTAGCTCGTCATGTTAGTCATGTTCATTATCTCCACATGGATCTTTAAGGTGTATCATTCATCGTGTTTCTCTGTGAACCTGTTACAACCACCTTTTAAGATGGAGGAAGAGCTCCCATTTTGCACAGGCGAGAGAAAAGTTAAGTAAAAATACAGAGTGTGAGTTTCAGTTTGAATCCCAGCGAGAATATAGACGAGTGACGAAGAGGATGCTTCCAGCTGAAAGCTCACTAAGGGAGTCTTGTTGCTGTGACACACACACACACACACACACACACACACACACACACACAAAAACACACACTTAACACGCATACATACAGTATACTCCAAACCCAGTCATTCACATATCCCCTGAAGACATATCTGCAATCAGAGCGGAAGATGAAAGAGACTCGTATCTCTCAGTCACTCACCCTCCGTGCAGCTGAAGCGAGAGTAACTTATCAGTTGTAGCCGTTCCACAGGAAGAGAGGGGACAACTACAGTCATCAACAGAGATACAATCACTTCGTATCCATTCATACTAACTGAGAACCCAGTGAGAGTCGTGGCGATGGTGATACAGACACTACACTACAGTTTACTTGCAGTTGAATAATAAGGTCGGCGTCCCGCTACATTTTTATTGTGACCAAACACTATGAAAAGACCTTAAATCGTAAATGCAAACGTTTGATTCTCAACACGCTGTCTTGACTTGGATGTCTATCCCTCCCATTAGTAGCAGGGGATCCTAATAACGATCTATAGTTTTTCCGTTTCTGTTTGTTTTATTAATTTGTCCTTTTGTTATGTGGGGCCATGTTTGTTTTCATTCTCTGTCTGCTGCTCTCAGATGTCTGTAGCACAACAGATCTTGATCTTAATGAGATTATCTGTTTAAATAAAGATTATGCAACAAAAGAGGTCAAAGACACAGCGTGTAGTTTCATTGGAAATAACGTCATTTCACCTGAAACCGTTGGACACTGCGGTGTTTAGCAAACATCACTTAAACACAAGACTTTGGATGAGCCAGAGAGCCTCTGATCACAGAATATGTAAACAACATTCTGCATCTAACTATATTTGATGAGACTTTCGGTATATGACCGCTTTTTTTACTTGGCACTAAAAACACACGAAAAAAAAAACAAAAAAATTATGTCCAGCCGTACTGAAGCATGATTCAAAAGTAAATCTATTAGTGGGTTTTCAGCCATGGACTGCTACATATGTGGCGCACTAATTAGATCTGTTGTAGAATCGATTGAAATCCGTGTCAATCATGCTCTTCATAAGGAACGAACATGTCTTAGTGCAGTGGTTCTCAACATACCTTGATCTGCATGACCGTTGCACACAGTGTTTACTGTGATTCGGATCTGGAAACCCTGTTCACATTAACTTTGGTCAGCTACTCGGAAGTGCAGGTTAATCAGTGCCCAGCGTCAGTGGTTAAGTGTCATGACGTGAAAATCAAATGTTTTTTTGTTTTTTTAATGCTGTTGTCGCGGTGGTAGTTTTGGCACATATGCTGGTCAGTGCCGATTGGTTGAAGGCTGCTCCTACAGTTTTAGAGTTAACCCTACGTCCATGCCTACTAAGATGCAAAGAGTGGGAATGATTCTCAATGGAGGGAGCTAGAGGCGTATATTCCTTCAGTGAATTCGGGTCGGTTAACACCAGACTAGAACTTAACTTGTGGGACCCAAAAGGAGATTGTGGAGCCATTTTGAGTTGGTTACGGATGTGTGCATGGAAAAAACAAAGTTCTGCCCTAGTTGTACTGTTGCTGCCTGGCTTGGGGTGTATATTTTTAACTGTGGCTGAAGGCGTTGTGCATTACAGCTCAATTTTCATGTGAAAAAGATTTGAGTGGCTTTCAAGTGCAAAAATGTGGGAAATGTGGCTCCTTAGGCTCTGCCAGTTAAGACCACTGATCTAGTGCATTGTTTTTTGGGGGGCGCAACAAAGGAAGTGCTGCTTATGGCACAGAGGAAAAGCTATACCTCTAGTGACCAAACAATCACTTCATTAATTAATTGGTGAAGCATCAGAGAATTAGTCAACATCAAATCTGGTAAAATGATTGTTTGATATTTCATTATAATCTGCGTACGTGATAAATCCCTTTTTGTGACATGATGCTGTGATAGAGTTGACGGCATCTATGAGTTTATCTATGTGCGTTTGTGTGCTCATGTGTACTGTTTGCATTAATGTGTACATCAATACACATGTACTTTTAATTGTTTTATATTTTCTTTAATTCATTATTTTGTGTCTTTTTCTATAAGTTTTATAACTATCATCCAAGAAACCAAATAATAAATCATTAATGAATTATATTGTTTCATATGTTGTTACATATTACGATTATGAGTTTTAGAGCTTTGGGTTTTTGATTATTGGTCTGACTAAGTAGTAATTTGAAAAGTTACTTTGGACTCGTAGAACTTGTGATATATTCTTGGCGAAGTTTTCTTGTTATTATTAAAGATTGAAAGATTTATTTACTAATCGAGCAAATAATAGCCAGATTGAACAATTATAAAAAGTAATTGTTAGTTGACACCTGAGGCCGCTGACCCAATTTACACTTGTTGTTAAAATCTGTGACTGTTTCCGCTGCTTTGAAAATGACATCTGACACCGGCCTGGATTGGGTCTTGATATCACTTCACAATTTAACCCTCTACGGAAGGCTTTGGATAAACAGGAAATAAATAGTAGACGAAGTGTGTTTTACCTTTTTTATTGGCTGCACCAAGGTCCAAACAAGTGTTTGTTACATTGTAAACGTTTGATCCGGTTAGTTTTGGTTTCACATTGTAATTCTGCGAGCGCACTACAGAACTTTCTCCCTTTACGCAACCTTGATTGGTTTGTAGATGGGTGTGTTGTCACTTCAGCCGGGAGTCTTTTCCACTTGATTAGAGTTTTTTGTCCAAAGAAATTACAATTAAATACTTTGTCTCTTCTCCCAAGGCATTACTGCAACTCATTTTTGCGTCTTTTCCAGTTTTTTTTTTTCTTCTTCTTCTATTGTTTAATGGGTCTCCACAGCCTGCCTCAAAATGCTCCAAAAGCTCACACTGCAAACAAACCGAACCATGGTTCTGTTCCATCTGGTCAGAGACCATCTCTTTTGGTCAGATCAGATTGTGGTCCTTTGACTGTGGTCTGAGGCATCTTTCATACCTTTTATTTTGGTTCAGACTAAACTGAAAAGTCCAAAGTCCCGGACCAAACAAAGTAGATGTGAAAGCATCTGTGGCTTTGGTCTTTTTTTTTAATAATATTTGATGACCATGATAAAAAAAACAAAAAAACTATTGTGAACCTTATCCATACAGTGTTTTTCATGATGCAGGCAGATAAGCTCAGTTTCTGTCAGGGCCTTTTGTAATGTATATCATTCAGCCGTTGTGGAAGAGGACTGTGAGTGGTCTGTTTGGAGCTGCTGCAGATACGCGTGTCTCTGCTGAGCTTGTGTGTTTCACCCATTACTTCTGTCAAAGATAATGAGAGCTATCGACTGACTGCTCGGTAACTGGCACTGTGGCCAGCTGATGACACAGTCCTGCTGCGCTGAATTTAGTGATTCGCTTTTCATGGGGAAATGCCTTCGCCGATAACTTTCTGTCCTCTCTCTCCTCCACAGCCTTTCGAGGCCAGTGACCTGCTGCTGGGACTGAACTTCTCAAAGGTGCTGAGCAGTCTGGTTGCTCTGAATAAAGTCACTGCAGGTTAGTCAGAACGTGTTCAGTGTGTGAGAGTGTCATGATGCCCGTGGGGGGTGTAGGGAGGTAGTTCTGAGTGTGTGGGTGCTGCTGACTGCAGGTACCAGGTCTGGTTTATTTATATTCTGCCCTATTTAACCAGATATCGGCGTGGGCAGTGATTCGGTGTGCGCCCGGCACTCTTCAGCTCTCCGCATCAAGTCGTTTGAGTCGCTGTCCTCTCAGGCTTCACTGGGCCGAACCTCCAAGCTGCTGCAGAACCAGTTTCGCAGTCTGGTAAGGTTGACACTCGCCGCCACCCAGTTAATAGATCAGAAACACAGTGAAACTGAGTCTCTGAAAGGCGGACACAGTAGTGGTTTACACCGATCACACATATTGCATTTCAAAGCAGTTGTTAGCACAACCTTCAGTTTTTGATGAGCATGTGCCTGTGAGCTGTTGAGTGAAGAATCAATTATGACCCAAAGCAGTTAATTCAGTGCAGTAGTCCTGTACATGTTTTAATATGCTCAATTATAGTTTCTGAGGTGTTAAGCCACATAATTATGGAGTGATTAATGGATAGTTAAAGGTGCTGCACTCCCACACATGGTGCTCTCAGCTTTTACAAAAGTAACTATTCATATTAGACCTCTGCTCAGGCCGATGGAGCTGTGCAGACAACAACAAGATGGCACTAAACTCTGTGTATTAATAAGGCTGCAGTTACACCAAGTTTGCACCTCGTTACTATCCTATGTACGTAAACAACAACAAGACGAGACACATTTCAATTTAGTCACGCTCAGTGCGTTGATTGAATAAATATATAGGTTATCATATTTTAAGACACAACAAGAGTTCATTAGCTCATCAATCCGTCAGACATCGCTTTTTTATTTTATTTGCGAATGAAAGGTAGTCATGGTGATCATCCCTTTTGAGAAGCCTTTTCATTGAAGCTGTGTTTAAAAACTCGTGCAGCGAGTCGGTGCCTGATCCGTTCTGCACACGTACACACATCTTTTACAATACTGATCAATCAACTCCACGCTGACTTTTTTCATTTTTTTACATCACATTAATTCTCACAAGTTATATTTGATTGAACCGCATCTCATCTTGAGTTCTATATGCAGGCTTACAGCAATATCTAGAGAGCTGGGAAATAACACCAGTACCCCGGACAAATAAATAATAACGAATGGGAAAGTTATTTAAAAGCATATACGGTAAGCAGCAACGATTGCACCGCAGTAGGGTGTCTGGAATGAAATCCTTAATTTTGCACCTCAATACTAAATTGCTGTCTGTCACAACTCATTTAAGCCAAGAATCAATCACAATTTAGTTGAATCCAAGCAAAACCAGCAGCAAGAAAACAGCCAAAAACTGCAGCCACAGCTGATTCACACCTCGAAGCTTGTTGCTTGCAACATAGATGATGAGTAATAAAGGTTATTCCATATTTGCTCTTATTTTTGTTTGCTTCTCCTCCTTCTTGATGACAATCTTGCCTTCGCTCGTCAGGACATGTCAGAAAACAGCGGGCAGCAGCTGCTGGTGAAGGCACGGTTCAACTTCCAGCAGACCAACGAGGATGAGCTCACGTTTGACAAGGGTGATATCATCGGCGTGACTCGTCAGGAGGAGGGCGGATGGTGGGAGGGGACGCTCAACGGCAAGACCGGCTGGTTTCCTAGCAACTATACGCGCGAGGTCAAAGGCTCCGGTAGGTACTTCAGCTTCCTCTGGGCACATTTTCCGGACACATTTCAACCCGATGGGTGATAAAGATGCTCTGATTGGGAATTGTGAGGAAGATTCTGATCAGCAACTTCATGAAATTACAATGTTTGGATATGATACTAAAACATTTTTACAGAAAGCTCCTACATAGAGACTCTCATAATATGACTTTCCAACCAGCACAGAGCATCACAGCTGCCTCTGTCACTGTCTTTCCATCTGGCCCCATAACAGAAATGCAGCTCCACATCTGTTGCCCCTGGAGGCCGGCTGTGGTCCGTTGTTTTTTTTTCCACTTGTACAACAGGTTTAGAGGCCATGTGGCATGTAAAGAGATGCCGGGTAAAACAAGATGAGCTTTTCTCTGCACAAAAGATTTGTCTTACAAAAGAATAAAAAAATCCAATCCCACTGTTACTCAGAAACTCTTATTGTCACTGTTGGACGCATTTGTTAGGTTTTGAGTTGGTGCCAGTTTTGACAACTCTGCTCGTATTGTGACCAAGAACATGTCAAATCTTGGCCCATCAGCAACTGTTTTAATTGGCCGAGGATGTTTTTCTTTATTTTCTCAAGGGATATAATAGTTGCTGCCCAATGCGGTTGTTGTGTTTAAAGTGGTCGCCAAATGCTGTGACAAAAGAATGAAATATTGTTAATAAACATGGACTAAAAGTGCATTTCATTTCTGTCCAAAGCGTCACATACCTCAGCGATTTATTTATTATTCAGATTTATTTGAAAATTAGCACTCACCCACACACCATTAATAAAATGGAAGTTATGATACATTGATAACATAACTTATTGTAGCAAGATTTTTTTTACATTATAACAAAATTATTTAAAAATAAAAAATAATATATATATATATATATATATATATATATATATATATATATATATATATATATTTTTTTTTTTTATTTTTTTATTTTTTTATTTTTTTTTATTTTTTAAAATTTTTAAAATTTTTTTTTTTTTTTTATATAAGAAATCATTCAGACATAAATTACTTAAAGCTCAGTGTTTTCTGAAGTGGAAGTATGTGCCCTAAATCCTTTGCTTTCTTTCTGGCCACAGACAAACAAGTGTCCCCCAAGTCTGGCACCCTGAAGAGCCCACCTAAAGGCTTTGACACTTCTGCAATCAGCAAGACCTACTATAACTTGGTAAGGAAGCAACTCTACAGTTATTTGAACTATCTTCTGTCAGTCATGTTTTTCTGTCTGTGCCTGCATCTGTGCTTCTTCCATTTGTAAATGATCTTCCCTGAGAGAATCTGTCTCCTCAGTCATCTAACCACATGATAAGCAAAGTGAGTGTCTGTCTCACACACAGTATGTAGGATGCATCGTGTAGCACTTAGCAGCAGCTGTAAATCCTGCCTCTTTATGTCTATTTGGTACCTGTGACTGATGGTAGGTAACGGATGGAACCAAACCAACATTTGGTTTGTAAATAGTTATATTTTTAATCAAAAGTCAGACACTCTTAATTTGCCAGCTACTGTACTGTAATACAACAATCTTCATTATAATTTCATTACATACAGTAGTTAATCAGAGACATTTGTGCATAAATGAAAGCATCATGAATGTTAAAACACGGATCGGTCAATCTCCAGGATCTGCTAACCAAGGCATGTATTATTAAATCGGTGATACGCATCAAATTAGCATTATAATGCTTTAATTAATTTATCACTAAAAAGATTTTGGCACTAGCTCATGAAATAAACATATTTTATGTGTAATAACTGTAAAAGCTGTAGCTGCTTTATGAAAGCCTATGATACATGGACACTAAGATTTATTTTTCCTTTTGTTGTAGGTGTTACAGAACATTTTAGAGACGGAGACAGAATATTCCAAGGACCTTCAGAGCCTCCTGACGAACTACCTGCGGCCTCTTCAGAACATTGACAAGTATGACTCATGTAGACATTAAACAGATTATTTTTCTGGGATTGCTGAACACCATGAACCGGGATCAGATTTTGATACACAACCTAAACCACAATGATGACCTGAACACTTGACCTAAATGTACATGTCACTGAATATGTTGTCACCACTTTGAATTTTCCCGTTATCACTTCCTCCTCCAGGCTGAGCAGCTCAGATGTGGCTCTGATTCTGGGAAACCTGGAGGAGATCAGCACCTTCCAGCAGATGCTCGTCCAATCACTGGAGGAGTGCACCAAGTTAGTCCCTCCCAGCGCACACAGCCCTACTGCAGCAGCATCCTCATGGTTTCACAATAAGCAGAGTGACATCTAGTGTTGGGCTGCACGTACTACAGGGTGTTGGATTAGACCATAGACTGCAGAAATGATGGCGTTACAGCCCATTGCACACATGTACACATTCATACAGTCTCTTGTCTTCTCATTGTTGGAGAGTTCATATACTTGGTATAAAAAAAAAAAAAATTCCCCTCGGGGATTAATAAAGTAAATACCTACCTACTTTGTCCATATTTCTTTTTTTTTAGGCTTCCTGAAAGCCAGCAAAGGGTGGGTGGCTTCTTCCTCAACCTCATGCCACAGATGAAGGCTCTCTATGTTGGTTACTGCTCCAACCATCCCTCTACAGTTAATGTGCTCACCCAACACAGGTATGTTTGCGTCGACTGCATTTAGTATTACTTTACAGTGTTTGCAACCTGCCTTTATAGAGCGAAGCTGGTCACGTTGAGATGTTGATCTTGGCAAGAGTTGTAGTCAACCTGCTGATCATGGGGGATATTGTGGCTTTTCATTGTTGTCACAACTACTTTTCATTGTCAACACAAAGGCTGTCGAGGCACTGATTTTGTTTTTTCTCTCTACAGAAAATGAAATGATTTGAATACATCCGAAGGACAAACTTTCAAAGGCTTTCAAACCCTGTGAAGAAGCTACTTGTGATGTCAAAGATAATTTCTGTATTGTTAAATGATGAATAATTAATTGTATTTCTTTTATCTCCTTCCTGCAGTGAAGTGTTGGGGGAGTTTATGGAGGGCCGTGGTGCTGTCAGCCCTGGGATCCTCACTCTGACCACAGGCCTCAGTAAACCCTTTATGAGACTGGACAAATACCCCAACTTACTCAAAGAGCTGGAGAGGCACATGGAGGTGTGTGTTTGTGTGTGAACATCTGTCTACAGCTGTTGTGTTGCGCGTTGTGTTCAGTAAACAAACATGTTTCTATTATTTTAGGAGAGTCATCCAGACAGGCCAGACATTCAGAAGTGCATGGCATCCTTCAAAAACCTGTCTGTAAGCTGAGCACACTTCCTCCACAGTCAGACCTGGCATGTAGGCAGACTTTATATGAATTGAAATTAATGAATAGCAGGCCTTGAAGCTGTTGTCTGTCTCCCGTCCCACTAGGCGCAGTGCCAGGAGGTGCGTAAGCGTAAGGAGCTGGAGCTGCAGATCCTCACCGAGTCCATCCGGCTGTGGGAGGGGGACGACATCAAGACCCTGGGCTCTGTGATCTACATGAGCCAGGTCTTAGTGCAGAGTCCTGTGTCAGAGGTACAAACACACACCATCTGCTGCACCTCCTTCCCCTGCACTTCACTCTGCTATAAAACTGTGTTTTTATTATTTTTTAACTAATTAATGTTATTAAAAAAAAAAAAGGTTAAAGATTAACAATAATGACTTAACAGGTTGAAACTAAAGACTGTCTTTCAAATATACGATCTAAAACTAACATCAAACCTTCAAACATGTTTTTCCTGTGTAAAATGAGAGTGCTTCTCTCCATCACCTCATCTGTTTACATAATTTGGTATCAAACCTTTTAGATTTATGGTTCCCAACCTCCAGGACATGGACTGATACCAGTCACTGAATGTTTGCCTCAGGAACAAAAGGAAACAATGACTTGTCAAAAGAACTAAATAATAATTGTGGTCTACAGTGAAGAAAATGTTCAGAACTGCTCATCTAGATCACACAAAGAAATGTGAATCATCTAGTGCCAGCCTTGGGTTTGCTGTAGAAAACAGCTTACACGTGTAAATTTTATCCTGTCAATAACAAAACGGGGATGTACCATATTTTGACAGCTGTGTCATGTGTAGCCAGAGTGATTGACTGATTGGTTACAGACACACGATGGATATGTTGTTCAGCTTTCCACCTGCTAGTTTACAAATGTTCCTGATGTCTTCTCGCCCAATTGTATTTTTTTTTAAAAGGATTTCATGTTATTATAAATCTTTGATTTGAATGGACTTGGTCAGGTCTTTCCATCATAGAGTTGTGATACACAAACTGAATTATGCTTCCTAATTCTCTTGCTTCCACTCTCCCATCCTCTCTACATTTCTCTCTCTTTCTTAAACTGCTTCCTGTTTGTCAGGAGAAGAATGAGCGTTACCTCATGCTCTTCCCTCACATCCTCCTCATGTTGTCTGCCAGCCCCAGGATGAGTGGCTTCATCTTCCAGGTCAGTAATTACTAACCCTCCTTTAGAGCAATCTGATCAAGAGTTCTGTACATATTATAATGGATAAAAGGTTTATTTTTATGAATTGTGTCTGATGAGTTGATTTCTCTCTGCAGGGTAAATTGCCCCTGGCCAGCATGATCGTGACCAAACTAGAAGACTGTGAAGCCCATAAAAACGCTTTTGAGCTCAACGGTAAAGCTGCTTGAGACGCGCAAGATGCTGCATTGATTCATTTACAGGCAATGCCTTCAACAACATCGTCTTTGTCTCCGCAGGCTCGTTGTTTGACCGTCTCCAGGTGATGTGCACCAACCAGCAGGACCTGCAGGACTGGGTGGAACATCTGACCAGACAGATCAAACACACTGCAGCCACAGCGCCCAGCCACAAACCACTCACTGTTCCCTGCCACACGGTCAGGAGCTAATCATTACTCACCCACATTCTGATCATTTTCATTCTATTCACTGGTAGACAGCGTGGAGTAAACACTCTGAATGTATATGTTGATTTCCCACCGGCTCTGACCCCTAAAGTCAATATACCATGAAAGGTTGGCACATAATGTTTAGCAATCATCTCAGCTGACGGCACAGTCTCATGTGAAGTGGCTTATTTCTCACTTGGAAGGGCTGTGGTACACAATTGCCTTTAATGAAATGAATGCACATGCATAATAATAAACGTTTATCCTTTGAAAAAAAAAAAAGAACAATGATGGTGATTTTATTAACATAACAGCCAAGGAGGTGATGTTTTCAGTGGAGGTTGTTTGTTTGTTTGTCAGCGGGATTATGGAAAAAGTTCTGGCCTGATTTCTGAAACTTGGTGGAAGAGTGTGGCCTTGGCCAAGGAAGAAGCTATAATGTTTTGGAGATGATGATCCGAATCATGTTACCGATCCTTAAAATGTTTTCACTTCCATTATTGTAATTATTGGGATAAAGCATTTGGCCTATGTAATGCCATGCATCTTAAAATCCAGTAGATGGTGGTAAAGTTTAATAGTGATAAAATATAGGCTCGTCTAGAAAAACGATGACTTCATATCACAATCCACATTCCCAGGTGCCAGTAATCCTCAGGGTTACACATGTACTTGCTCCAACACAGCAAGCAGCTGTTAAAGAGCACTTATGGACAGTAGTTTATTAGGGGAGAACTGGAACCAGTACAACTGAGAAGTGAGGCTTCAGCTGGGCACACATCATTCTAATAGTTTAGAAATATATCCAGACACATGTTTGTATATAGTTGTTGCAGTTGCAGATTTGCATATCAAAGAAGAGTGCTCTGATGGCCTTGGTGGAGGTCTGTGCTCTGCAAGGTGCTGCTCTAGTTTCCAATACGCCACATTTGCATATTGGTGGAAACATTGTGCCAAACAGAAACTGTGATCTGTGGGACTAATATGATGCTGCAATTGTTTGGGCTGATTTAAAAATGTGGAAGTGTCACTTGGGAGATGTATATCTTTTGGAGAAATTCTGGGCAAGTGCAACAAGGAGTAGATCCAAGGACACACCCAAGACGAAGTGAAAGAGTTGCATTGCACATTTGGCTGGACAACATTTTTGGACTCCTACAAGATTCTGCAGGGTGTGGCTGGGATATGTGGCAGCATTAGGGCTATCGACGGATGCATTATTAAAAGAAACACTATTAATAGCTTTTTGTGTTACTGAAGACTGAAGTTCAGATGAACGTTTGAAGTGTTTGAATGAAAGTCTTTATGAACTGGTGGCATATTGTGAATGCGACGCAGGTACCAACTCTGAAAGGTTAATGTTTGCCAACTGGCACACTTTTCCAAGAATTGAATCAAGTTTGAATGAGCTACCTGTTCGTTAGAAGTTGTTGGAATTAATTTAAATGCAACTCACGCAGCCAAACCATGAACCACATTGTAGACTTTGTAGACATTTTTCGAGTTGGTCTTGTGACTCACTTGAGTGAGAAATATTACAAAGTCTTACTCTTACTGCTCAAATCGTCTAGTGTCATGATTATCTGCTCAGCATGGCCTGCTTTTTTTCTGCATTTGCGCAGTAAAGGCAACAACAGTTGCTTAGTTTAAAATATCAAGGTGTCAAATCAAACAGACAATTTGGAGTACAAGGTATAGTCCGTTTTTTTTTTTGTATGATTAAAAAATACATTAACGATCCCAACAACACATTCAATGTTTTGTAAATTCATCCCTGCACAAGTTGTCTGCCACTCCAAATCCATACATAAAAATCAAACCAAAGCATTTGTGAGTCAACTTGTACAGTAAAGAATAAAGTCCTGTTAAGGTGCATTAGTATTTGCTAATCAGTACATTTTAAAATAGATTGCATGGTTATCAGGTAAAGAACCGTTGTTTCTCTGGGATGGAAGAGGACTGTCCATAGTGTGATAAACGGGCTTTCTTGTTTTGTTTCCTCAGCTCCCGTCCCACCCTCTCACTCCATCCCGGCATGCTGATGGGAGAGCCATGACAGTGGCCCCCACCTACCACACCCTGCCTCACCCCTCCTCCCATGGAACCTCCCACAGCACCATGATGTGGGGCCCACTGGAACCACCAAACACCCCCAAACCCTGGAGCCTCAGCTGCCTGCGACCTGCGCCACCACTGCGGCCCTCCGCCGCCCTCTGCTACAAGGAGGTGAGGCATTGCGTTTTTATATGCAGTTTAAACATTTATGTGTTTGTTTTTTCATGTACAATTTTCTTCCCTTCTGCTCTGCATGTGCAGGACCTTAGTAAAAGTCCTAAGAGTGTGAAGAAACTCCTTCCCAAGCGAAAGCCTGAGAGGAAACAGTCTGAAGAGGAATTTGCCTTGAGGAAGAGTACGTTTAACTTCCTTCCTGTTTATGCCTAAAGTTTTTTTTTTTTTTTTCATATATAAAAAAAATAATTGACATTTTTAAAAATGAATTTAAGTCAGCCTTGCCAAGAGAAGATCACTACCACTCTGCAGCTATGAGAGTGTAAATGATCTTCCATCCAGTTTACAGCTAGAAAACAAATAAGTGCGCATCTCAGTATGTCCAACTATTCTTTTGAGGTTTGCAGATGCTGACATTTATGGATATAGTAGGAGAGTAACAATGAGAAGAGACATGAGCTTGTGAATAAAATGTGTTCTTCTCTTCCTCAGGTACAGCTGCTCTGGAAGAAGACGCCCAGATCCTGAAAGTTATCGAGGCTTACTGCACCAGCGCCAAAACCAGGCAGACCCTTAACTCCAGTAAGCAAAAACTAAACCTTACTCGTACGTGTACGAGGGTCGATGCAAAGCCTACGATACTGTTCCTGTTGCACATGAACGGTAGGAAGCCTCGTAATGTGCAAGGAACGGCTAGAACCTTCATGAGTGTGTACTCCAATTTTTGTCACTTGATCATCGTTTGCACCCGAGTTCCACACGTGTGGACTTGAAACTCGAGCAGAGAGCGCACGTCAAAGCAGGGAGTCAAATCCAATGAGTTGGAGTGGTGAGGAGCAACGCGCTGAGCATCAATGCTGGAGAACCCGAGTGCCATAACACCACAGTTCAGATCATTTGCACCGAATGCTTTCCCTCAGAAGCTTCAGAACATCACAGTGGAGCTCGGTGTTGACAGTCTGACCCTGGGGGAGGAATTCACAGTGCATAACCCCATGAAGTTCATAGAAAACCCACCTGATGGCGCTCCTGATCTGATGCACCACTACTCACAAAATTGTGTGTAACTCGGGTGCTGATGTTGATGAAATGACAAAACCTGGGATATTTACTCGCAAATGTTATAGCTTCTCCCTGCTCTGTGCACGTCACGGTGCAACTTCCCGTTCACGCACAACACGAGCAGTCTCTGAACCTTTTGATGTTTGTGCACAAGAGAAGAGAAGCACATGCTGGAGCAGCTGTACCTGCCTTCTGTACTCAGTGTCTTTCTTTTAACGCTGTTGTTCTGAACTGATCCTTCTAACAGTATCTTCTCTTCTTCCTGTCTCTTCTCCATTCCTTACTTTTTCGCATTGCTCTGATTTACCTTGAGTTCACTCCTTTCTCATCTTATTTTGTTTTCTTCATATTGTGCTATAATTTCCTCCACGTATTCTGATTCCCTGCATCACCCCATCCTGCATTTGGCGATGCTTTTATGATTTACCATTTGTTTGCGTGCTGCGTATACCACCTCCTCCCCTCCACCCCCCCGCACCGTCACTCCTCTTCCTCCGATCATCATTTCCTCCCTTTGCATTTGCAATCTCTCCGCCTACCCTCGACCAGCCTGGCAGGGCACCGACCTGATGCACAACCACGTGCTCGCGGACGTGGACCAGTCCTGCGTGGACTCGCCGGGCCGCCGTAGCAGCGTGTCGCGGCCAGAACTGAGCTCTGATCTTTCGGAGGACTCTGACTATGACTCCATCTGGACCACCCACAGTTACAGGATGGGCTCAGTGCCGCGCAAAAGCTGCATCTCTCACCAGAACTAAAGAACGTACAGTACTGCCACGCTGTACTTTAATGTAACGTACAGCGCGCTTACCTCTTTTACCTTCAATGTATTCAAAAGAAAAGTAATTTTTTTTTTTTAATTTATCTATTTATTTTCTATTATATTTGTTCATTTTTTTTGTTAACTTATTTTGTTTATTTATTTTTCGACGGTTAGTTTGATGATGTTTTAAGCATCTCCCTGTTGCCTTTGCCACTTTCCCTTTTATGTGCCTCCTCTCTTTCTGTAGTTGTCATGCAGTAAGTGTTTGGTAATTATTGTTAATTTATCTTGAATGTGACCACTCCCCTTGTTTGACCATAGATGTGGTAGTCTCTCTCAGCAGAGAGCACAGGGACTTTTGGAGTGGAATATAGGGGGAGGGAGAGATGGGGACTGAGCTTTTCCTGTCTGATATTCAGATGTAATTCAGGAACGAGTGTATTCTATTTACCATGTACTACTTCTCTCTGGTATGTGTTCTTAGAGTATGTATGCTCAAACATAGCACAGATGCTACACAAGCACGCACACACAGGTTCAGGCACATATGCCCCTGCTGTCTGAAAATATAGCAGCATGCAAAAGTTAAATCCAAATTCTCAACATTTTACATCTTAGTTTGAAGTTTTGTTCATGTTGCCAGGCCTAAACAATAAAATCCATCATATCCAGGCAGCTTTCGAAGTTTCAAAGTCCTTCAACAGTTTGTGAAATTCAGTCCGTTCTTTGTCCTTTGTCGTAGCTGCTACAGAAAGAGGAGACTATCACATACTGTTCTTAGTCAAGGTTTGGATAAAAGTCAGTGTACAAAGAATGGTGATTATGAAGGATCTGTTCATCCGATGTACAAAAAGCATATTTTCACACTTACCTCCAGCAGTAGGTACACGTGCAGATAAAGTACAGTTTCAATCCAGTGGGCACTACTTATGTAATTCCACTCGGCTCTATTGTACAAGGTTGCAGGCAGTGACTGAATATGTTTTTTTTTTTTTTAGTATTTTCAGTGAACTGACTCTTGATGTTGTTAACTTTAATCATTTCCTTTATTGTGTAGTCTCCTAACCATCATCCCTGATCAGCCTGAGCTTGCATCCAGTAATCTTCCTCTCTGTCAGTGTCACAGGGTTGCATTTATACTAAATCTAAGATCCTTTATCAAATATGTTTCAGATAAAACCAGTTGTAGTGTACCAGCCCGGCACTACTAAACTGCAAACCACAAACTGAAACAGTTATAGTCCTCTAATACAAATTAAATGCCTTTGTTTGACAGGGATATGTCTCCTGGTAGTTAAAGGAATAGTCTGTCACTTTGGGAAATGCACTTACTTGCTTTCTTGCAGAGAGTCGGATGTGAAGATCGATATCACTCTCAAGCTCAGCATGAAGACTGTAAGCTTGTCTGGATTTGTCTTAAGGGAACAAAATCCAGCAACAAGCGCCTTTAAACAAAGAAAATACAACACGTTAATTCCTGAACATTAGGGATGTCATTTACATGTCTTTATGCTCGGCATGGATGAACATGTCTAGACTGGAGCTTCATACTAAACTAACAAGTGTGAACTGATGGATCTTCCCATCTCACTCATTGGAAAACGGAATAAAGTATCTATCTTCATGTTTCAAACTCACAGTTATGAGTCAGAAGAATAGAAAACAACAAATCACTTTGAACAAATTGCTCTGCTTTGAGTCCTTGTGCTTAGATGCCTAACCAACTGCTGGCTTTACAGCTCATCTTACACCCTGAAAGAAAGCAAATATCCTTATTTTCCCCAAAATGTCCATCTGTTCCTTCAGAGTGTAGCTGTTTTTTTTAGCGGAATATCTCTTGCAAACATCGCTCGTGTCACAACAAACTAGCACCTATGCTATGGCCTCCTAAGCCAGACCTGCCTGTGCGCTGTCTGGCTTGTGAGGCTCCCCACGCTATCTTGCATTAATGACTATTTTTATGAAGAAGTATTTTTCCAGTATTGGTATTAAAAGTACAGGTTGACATGCTCTTACAGTAAGCAATGTGAGCGACAAATGGAATATATTGGTCCATGTTACAGGTTCAACTGTTTCTGAAAGGATTTTCTTTATTGTATTTATTATTTTTTATACAGCTGTTTTTCTTAAATTATTTATATTTTATTCTGTATGTCGATGTTTACAAAATGGTCCCTGTAAGAATCATTTGTTTTCTTTTCTTTTTTTTTTTTCTTTTTTTTACGTTTTATTGGTCTGTATCAAAGTTTACACTGAAATTATAACATGAGGTGTTTGAATTATTTTGCACAATCATGTAATGGGCCAGCGGGTGGGGGTGGGGGCGGGGTAAAAACTGTTAAATTCTGTACTTTTTTGTCGTCTACCTAGAGTGTGTATGATATAATCCTAAAGGTAGACTTAAGTATTCAGTGTTACTGTAAAGTAAATGCTCATTCGTAGTGTAAAAGTTCACCTTCAGTGGTTTAATAGCATTGAGGGTTAAAAAAAAAAAAAAAGAAGAAAAGAGAACCAAGAGATTGCAATTATACAGGAACATTTCTATGTGAACTACACACTCAGCCTCAGAATACTGTCAGAGTGGACTTGAAACATAAAGAGCACATAGTCTCCCTTTCTGTAAATACTAGTTGTCTTGGAGCAAGAAAAAAAAATCCATTCTACCTTCTATGAGTGTTTGAGCTAAGAATATCACTGTCCTTCTATCATGTGCTATACTTTGTGACAGGTGTATTCTGTGGTTTAACAAGTCAAACTGTGGGACAAGCAGGGTGAAGAGACCGACTGTCTTTAACCAACGTCGTCGTCTGTGTGCTCTAATGTCGTACTCAGTTCACACACGTGTGGCCATGTCTTCTCTGCAAACGGCGCCTTCAGTGTATTTGTTCTACACTGTTGAAGTGTTCAAGTCCCAAAAGCTGTATTATGAGTTTTGAATAAATCTGTCCTTTGGTAGACTCTGGCATTCTGGTGATTTGTTGTTGTCCAGCAGCAGATGTGATCGTGTTTTGTTTCATTTCGGAAAGATGGTGTTCTCATTAATTTTCCATTTGACAGAGATCTGTATTGTGAATGATTGAATATGCTTGTGTGATTTTTTTTCGCTAGATATTTCCACAGCCTCTCATTTCCTTTCACTCTCCTCTGACTTCTGTTTCGTCTGAGATCTGGTCTGTGCATGACTAACACACTACTACTACTACTATCAGCTGGGGTGTTTGTTGTTGCCTTCTCTTGAGTGCTGACTGTCATGTCAGTGAAGTATTTTACTGAAGATGACACGGCGACACAAAGTGAAGTGTACGTTTTTGAGTGCTCTTCTGTTTTGAAACAGGGCCGCAAAGGGACACAGGGCTGCATGTGATTATCCCCGGTGAGGAGAAAGTTCTTTTGGAGGATCCCAGTCGCAATGGACAAAGTGCAGTGGAAACAAAGTAAGATAATGACTATAACTGGGGTTTTTTTCTTTCTTTTTTTTCATGTTTTTCCTTAGTCTTTACATTTTATAAATCCCACGTAAAGACCAAAGCCAACGCTGCCTCTGGCACTCGGCTCCAAGCACATTTGTTCCTACTGAAGACCAAAATCACAAATCCTGCAAGTAATGATATTATTTATCATTACTTTATTATTTATTTATTTAAAACGGCTGCGTTTTTATGAAGGACTCATTCTAAGCAAGCTTAAAATCAAAAATGCTTAGGTTCAGGGGCATTAATTTACACTAATAAAAACACAATTATAAATATTATGTTCCACCTATGTCAGTAGCGCCCCCTAAATCCTCCCTACTGAACCTTAAAACTAACTAAGACTTAAAACTAGACTCATGCGTGCAATGAAAGTGATTTTGGTTGATGTAATTGTAAATGTAAGTTGTATCTTGTTAAAGGAGCCTGGTGGATGTGGTGTACGCCCTCAGGGATGAAGTTCAAGAGCTCAAACAGGTGAATGTGGGATTTTTCATGGTAGATCATTATCATGTGATTCACTGTTTGTTAAACGGATTTGGTTTGGTTTTATGATCTGAAAAATAATTGCTAGACATCGTGTTAACTAGTGTTAACATTTAATCAAATTAATTCGTTTTGATCTTTTTTTTAAAATGTTTTTGCTAATGATAATGTTCCTTTAACTTTAAGGTTGAGACAGGGTGTTTAAATGTCTTCTCTAACTCTGATAATAATGAGTCCTATGATTTTCCGCTCCAGGATAATAAGAAGATGAAGAGGTCACTGGAGGAGGAACAGAGAGCACGGAAGGATCTCGAAAAAGTTGTGAGGAGGGTGTTGAAGAGCATTAATGACCCGACGTGGGATGAGACAAACCTGTGAGGCTCATGTGCACATCCCATCTGAAGCTTTCAAGAAGAAAGAGCGTGCACGACACGTGGACTAGCTCGTACTGTGTGTGAAATGCATACTCGCTTGCATAATTTAAGGTCGGTTGTTTCAGTGAAAGCCATGGTGCATCTGTATGCACGTACTTGTGTGTGTGCTTTAAGAAGAGTGTTGTTACTTCCACTCTGCTTAATAGACAGGCCTCACTGAAATGTAATGTTGAACTGCCCTGAACGTCTATTCCACAATTACATTCCTTGAACACTAAGCAAAGTGAATAAATCATACACTTCTATTACTTCAACATCCATCATCAGTGTCTGTAGCTGCGTTCAGGAAGAACATGGCTGCAAGACAACTGGAGAGAGCGACTCTCCCTCTGTTTACAATCATTTAACAGGACCGCTGTCTAGCGGTACATAAATCATACTTCAATGGTGTTAATGATCACAAAGGCCTTGGAGAAGTCTGAACTTGAACAATTCCATTTCATAACCTCTCTCATGTTATTTATTTTTTTATGGAATGATATTTTCAGGGTATCTTTCTCGGCCACAGGCTGAGCCTGATGCTTTTAGCTTGTAGCAAAGCTTGTGCCAGGAAACTCGTCTATTGTGTCTGGGTTTTTTTTGGTTTTTTTTTTATCCTTCTTATCCTCTTTATTGTTTGACCACTTTGCGGTTTGAAAATCTTTGCGGGCATCCTAAGGGAACTGTACAGCTCTTGAACTTGTACTGTATAATGTAAATACTGCTCAAAAGATGAGCCTTTGTCCTTTGAGTGAAATACATTTGTTGGTTGAATAATGTCTTTGAGTTGCTGCTTAATCTGCACCTCACCATGAAGTAAAATAGAAGATGCTCTCTGTTACACACAATCACACACACAAAGCCACTGAGGCTTAACCAACAACTGGGCAGAGAAAGCACCTGCCTTAGACCCCAGACACCCAGGAGCCCAAACCAGTCCCACTTTGAACCCCCTTCAAGCATCTCCAACTTTGGTCAGTATGGGCTGCAAAACTGTACGGCAGAAATGAACAACCTTGAGTTTGATGGACACCAACAAGTTAGTAACCAGTTATTTGATAGAATCTGTTCTTCCAAACATGATGTGGCTGAAATGAAGCACAACAAATGCTATATAGAATTTTAGGGGCTAGAAATTATATTCGAGTCATTTAAATTTGAATCCCTGGAGCTGGATATTTGTATTTAAAAGAAATGTGACATTGTGGCATTATTTGAAGTCAAATTAAAGTGGGCACTAAGTTCCAATAAGCTTAAAACTGAATTTAATATTATGAAAATGAATTAATTTCCTCGAAAACTGTATTTTATCATAGATTTCTTCACAGGCAACCATATGTCTACATCTAGTTCTCACAAATTTGGTTTACTTTATGTCAGATATGACGACCAACGTCAAAGTGAAAACAGCTTCATGACAAATGTCATTGCTAATGTGAAAGGGACAAAAGAACACACTGTTTTCACTAATATCAAAGTGAAGCATTGGCCTAAAGTCAAATAATATAACCAATATTGAAGTGAAAACATTCGTTTAATTTTAAATGTAATGGTCAAAAAGACATCCGGCAATTGTTTGACATACTCATGTCAAAATGAAAACGTCTATAAAGATTGATTTAAACCGAGTTCAAAAACATTCTGGAATCGTCTTTGTGACGTCACTGATGCTGCCAACAAGTTTAGAACTCGTGACACAGTTAGAAGGAGGGAGATCATCCAACTCGGTTTTACTCGGGTAACGACTGTTTCAAAATGTGATGGTGTGCAGTGGTATATGTATTCAAAGCTTTTTGTCTTGTTTCCTCGCCAAATGTTTAATTGTACGCAGCATTTAACATCATGATAGGAGAAACCCGGACGCTGCAGGACAAATTACTACCTGCAGGTGGCGGTATTACAAGGCGAAGGACGCACGCTGCCCTTAAACCACAAAGTAAACGATTTTTTTTTTTTTTTTTTTTTTTTTTTTTTTAATGTTTCTGGCCGGCATGTTGCTGTTACAATTTTGTAAGCTTATACGGCATTTATGAGAAAAACGTACCTGTTAAAACGTTTGTAAACGTTGTGCTTTATGTCTGCACTCCACCAACCATTTGCTCTGAGAGGTCATGGCAGTTTCTTTTTACTTTAACTACTTAAAGTAGTCTGGAGCACCTTCGCCACCAAAGGCACCAGACACCAGTATTCATCTTCACCTCCAGCTAAGTAAGTCATGCACACATAGTCATGTGCCATGTTCAGCTGGTGGTTTTGAGCTTTGTAATATCCGTGGAATATCAGTAGATAAGATGATAAAATAAACAGTGGATATTAACTGCACCTTCATCTCATGGTTAACTCTTGAAACTTAATTGAACATTATGAACATTATTTATTTCACCTGTGCTTTTCCTATTATGACAACGGTTCGGACCTGCTGGTCTGTGCTTCAGTTTAAGCAGCTTTTAATGTGATTCTTGTTTTTCGATTTTCCCATTTTGGGGAAGGCGAACAAACAAACATCGATATAGCTTATTGTCACCACATCAAGCTCATCTTATGTTGAAGAAATTAGTAAACAGCTTTGTATTAGGCCACATGTTCTCTCAGTGACACTTTCCCAGGCCTAATCTAGTTTTTTTTTTTTTTTTTTTTTTTTAAATGCAATGACCTCTGTGTTCCCTTTATCATAAAATGTTGGACAATGGGCTGTGCTGAGGGCAGACATATAACATGAGCATGAGTTTGTGACATCACAAAAAGGGGGGGGGGGGCTTGATGAGAGTGTTGAGACCTAACCAAAGCAGTCAAGTTACAAGGTGAAAAACAAAAACGATGAGCAGAAAGTCGCTGTCATGCTCTTGATAACTGACAGGCGCTACAGACTTAATGTGTCTCACACAGCAGCCCGAGTCAGAGTCGCTGAAGACACCTGTGTGGGTGGCCTTGATTATCTGCTGCACATGTGGCCATGTCCAACCCCGCTGCTGCACATAAGAGGATTTATCCATCTCGTTCATTTAGATATCATGTTCCCGTGTTGGCCTGAGGTGCCCAACAGGAGCTATAGGCCAGACGACTCTGGCTGCTGCCTGGCTTATGCTTTATGGGTGTCAAATATCATCTCTTCAGGCCTACACCATCTGTATGTATGCGATGAAAGCATTCATCTTCTTTGACAGGTTGACTTGCTTTTCCAGCAATGCAGGATTTGCAATATGTGATTTGTGGAAGAGTAAATGCTGTTCGGTCTACTTTGCTATGCTTATGTGGATACAGGTTCTGTGTTCACATCATAAATCAGTTCCATTTGAGTTGGGTGACAAACAGAAATGACCCATAGTGTCATAGTGAATTAAATGACAGCCCTACAAAAGTGCAGATTTGTATGGCTATGATATTGATTGCATCTTTATGTGCGTGTCTGTCTGTGTGCCCCCTCTTTTTTTTCTTCTTTTTTTTTTTTTTTAAACAACCAGCATATTGAAAGCAATTGTGTACCCCCGGTAATCGTGGCAAGCTTTGTGGGGGACATGATCCCATTCTGCTGTTGTTGGATGAATAAGCACAGATGTCAACCTGTTCACCGTGACTCTCACCTTGTCTACTCGTTTGTAATGAAAACAGTAGCCTTTTGTTTCATGTTGAATATTGCTTCATAGGAACAAAGGCACAATTGACATTCATCCTGTGCAGCAGATCTGGGCTGATAAGGCCAGACCGGCGTTGCCATGATCTGACCTTGCTGGCTTGACTCTCTGGGAGTGTTTGTCTGGCCAACTCCCATTCAGTCCTCAGTGGTGAAGCAGAACATGAAAGGAACCATTACTTTCATACTGGGAAGTTTACCTGAGCTTTTCCAGTGTAAGTAGCTCACACTTGGGCTCCGGCTTTCCCTCATTTCTAGTCTCACTTTACCGGGGAAAACTTGAGAGCCTTCTTCTTCCTGTCAAGTGTTCTGATGGGTGAGAAACTTGTGAAATGAAGAGGCAGACGCATATTATCAAGGCTCTGACCTGCCCCGGCCCCTCTTCACTCTCTCCGAGTCTTTCTTACGATCAGGATGGAGTGACAGCTTGTCACTATGGGTGCTCCACAATACGACTCAGACCCCCACGACTATTGTGGAGTTCAGGGAGAAAAAAAAAGAAAAGCATCAAGGTCTTCCTCTCTCTTTCCTTCACTCTTTTCACTCGCTTTTCAAAGCATTGAATCAATCAGCTGTACACACACACACACACACACACACACACACACACACACACACATACAGACACACGACTCATTTCTTTTCCCTTCCCTCTGTCTATTCAGCAGCCAGTGATCATTTAGACTTGACATGTATTGTGAAAAACTGAGCTGCTTTGCCTCTTTCTTCTTCACTCCCTTTCTCTTTCAACTGTCTGTCATTAATGTCCAGGTCTTACAATATACGAACAGTGGAGGAGAAGAAAGCGAAGAGTGAGGGATGAATTGATGGATGGGAGGATAAGCACTCAGTGTCCTTTCTTTAAAGATTTGTTATTGTACAGTACTGTCTCCCAGTCATTTTTGGTTGGTGTTTCAGTCTGAAAGCCCGTCCACGTGCTCTTTTGTATGGGAAAGCAATAAGGCCCCATTGAATGAAGCTGAATGGACCTGCCATCCTTAGGGGCTGAGGCCTGAGGACTCCTATTCTTTAGCCCCCAATCTAATTGGAGCTGAAATGAAATGGAGGTTTCTTATGAAAATAGGCTTTGTTTGGCCGCAAGGCTGGTAATTCATAAACAATAAGCAGGGCCCCATTGTGTAGATAATAATATATTCATGCCGCTGGAGATGGGGAGAAGGCGAAGCGAAGGCTGAGGATATATAAGGAGGATAGGCAGAGACAGCGATGGAGAGTGGAGGGATAGGAGGAAGGGGTGGAGGAAGACGAGGGGCTAATAGCAAATAGTGGGTCAGAGAAAATTGGTAATGGTTGGGTAAAGGCAGAGGATTTGTTAGAGGAAGTGAAAGGGCTAAAAGTGGGTAGGAGTGAAAAGTGAGTGGGAGTGAGGGAGGTGAAAATGACAGGAACAGGAGAGATAGACAAGATAAGAATGAGGCGAGGAGGGCGGGAGATTGGGAAATGGTTTTGAGTACCTCTAAGCCCACAGGTGACTGGTTTGGCAGAAGTGTGGTGTGGTTGGGAGGGGTGTGGTTGGGGGGGGGGGGCGGAGGGGGGTGGAGAGGCAAGTGAGTGAAAGTGTCATCCAAATGGAAAAAGGTTGCACAGTGCAAATCTGTGTGGAGTTGAGAGTGGTGGAGCTGATAGAGTGGATTGGTCAAGTGCAGAGATAGAGCAGAGCAAAAGCAGTCAATGTGTAACAGGCGAGGGGAGAAGAGGAGACCGGTGTGTCTGCGCTGGTGTCTGTCTGACAGGACGGCTTTTACCGCCGGGAGACGGGAGGAGGGCTGAGAAAAAACAGGTGAGCTTTCATGCCACATTGACTCATCAGTCTCCGCAGATTATCTCTCACTGCTATCATCTATGATTGTGCAGGTCAGGGCAGCTTCTCTGTGATGATCCTCAGCTGAGTCGGCACATTCTCAAAGAAGCGAGTTTCTCGGGCTCTCAAGCATCAGGACCAAAACAGTGCTGGACTTAAAGTGCTCTGTGGAGTGACAGGCTGACTGAGGGGACACTGCTTCCTGTATCTGATCTGAGCAGCTGCCTCAGTTCATGTTACAGCCGTTTCACTGTTTCATCTGGGAGTGATTCTTACAAACTGAATGGAAACGGGTCATTCCTCTGGACGCTTCTGGAAAACATTGCTGCAACCTTGACCTCCAATTTTCATCATTTTTTAAAAAAAAAATTTAAAAAAATTGTTTGGCTAACAAGTACATCCTGGACTGAGTTTTCCGACAGTGGAGGGAGAAGACATAAGTTGAAAATGTAAACACTCCTGATTTGATTTTACAGCGTAAGAGATAGAGCTCTTAACTAATGGTGAGTAAATGAGAAATGGTCCTAATGGGGTGTGTGTGTGTGTGTGTGTGTGTGTGTGTGTGTGTGTGTGTGTGTGTGTGTGTGTGTGAGAGAGAGAGAGAGAGAGAGAGAGATGGGGGGGGGGGTCACAGGTGTTTGCATGCTCTTGCACTGACAGGCAAGATTTTACCTGCATATGCAGACAGTATGGTGGAAAATACAGAATC